>NC_136421.1:239522245-244322245 GCF_052625555.1 Lactuca saligna
TACAAAACAAACCGAATCAAAGCAACCCGATTTGACGTCTTTCCGCCCATTTATTCTGTGCCTCTAGTTAGTCTCTCTCTACCCTAAAACAAGCTCGATCAATAGAAATTGGGGCTGCCGTAGAGAAGCTTCAACTCGCGCTAAAAAACAATCCACACCCCCTTAAACCGAACTTGGTTCCCGTTGCGTTTTCCCCGCAGCGAAAGTTCACAGTTTTCTTGAAACCGAATCTCAAATCAGCCTCCCTACGCCTTCATGAGCCCTAGGCTCTGATACCAAGTGTAGGTATACCACCAGATATTACCTTGTTGACCAATGTATGAACTGAACAAAGAAGAAGAAAAAAATAAGAACAACGAATTACTTTGTGAACTTTATTTACTGGAAAAAGTTAACTTAAGCATCCTAATCACCAACCTTATTTATACTAATAAAACTAGACTCCTACTTTAATACTAAAATTACATAAAATGAATGCTTCCTAAAATACCCCTATAACTAAAATTTTCTTAGATTTCCTCTTGTGATTGTAAATCCCTAATCTACCTGTGTATCAGTCAGATTCGTTTGATGGTGCGGAATCCCAATTAAACGGATGATATCAGATAAAATAAGAAGAGAAGGAGAAGAAGAATAATATGAATCTTTGTATGTATTGATATGAATTATGATCCGAATACAAAAGATTCACATACACATAAAAGCTCATGTTTTACTCTGGCCGTAAACTCCTTCTAGTTCAACAACCTTTACTCCTCACCCTAACACCTCTATTTATACTTGAATATGGGTCGGACATACATCGGCCGTAAATGAGTTTACGGCCGTAAACTTAGCCGTAAACTAGGCCATAAATTCATAAATATTACACAAAAATATAATTGCCCAGAAAAGTAAAGTATAAACCATATTTTGACCCAACAATCTCCCCCTTGGTTTATAGCTTTCTTTTCTTAATTGATCCAACAAGCTCCCCCTAAAAACTAGCTGGCTTTCTTGATAATCTTCATTGGGAGCTTTGGCTTCAGCTTTAATCTTCAAATTCATCACAACATCACGATGAGCATATGAATCTTTAATGAATGACTTCATCTTGAGCAATTGAGCCTTTCTTCAGAATTTGGCATTGAACGCACATTGGGTGAGGAGGCTTGACGTACTGATTCTTGAAAGATAGCGCTTTCAGCTTAAGAATCTTCAGAGAAAACATCAGAGAGAAAAAATCTTATGGATCACTTCAGCAGGTACAACGATAGCAGCAGACTGATTGAGAAGGCTTCAATGCAATCCATCACATAATCTTCAATTTCAGCTTCACCTTGCTTCTGGGGTTGAAAGATTGAATGTGAAAGAATAATCTTCATTTCTTGCTCCTTCAAATGAGAATTCTTTGATGCTTATAGACGAAGCTTTTGGCTCAGAAATCTTCAACACAAACTCCATGAGTTTCATCTTCACATGAAATCACTTTTCAAGACAAAACAAAACTAAAAGAAAACTTAGCACACAAATTAAAACGAAAACAAAAATATTTTTGGATTTTTTATTATTTTTCTGAACAAGAAACTAAACACAAATAACACTATTTTGGATTTTTAATTTTTCTGATTTTTCTTTGTTATTTTTATTTTCATTATTTTTAATTTTTCCCTAATATTTAAACTAGAAGAAACTATGACAAATTTAACAAAAAAAAAATTGATATCTAACTTTAAGACTGATTTGGGATCAAAGCTTTTAGACAACCTTTATCCACTTGTCGGTACCTTCTATCTTCACGTCTTTGTCTGGTCGATCGTCGGTATTGTGGTCCACTTAAACACGAAAAATTGTGACAAATTTAGGACATACTATTTGTTACAAGACAGGATGAACTTAAAATCCTAAAATTACATCTGATCCTAATTTCTTAGATACTATATCTTAAAGACTATTCAACTGACGACGACCATGGATATTGTTGCCCACCTAAATCGACCAGCGAGATCTACAGACAATTTGTATTTGTTCAATTTTAAGTGTACTAGAACGTGTTTCCCACTTCCTGATATGCCCCAGCCATCAAGAACTTCCAGAGTACTCCTTACACCGGGTGAGCAGACAATCATTCAAAGAGAAGATAGATTCAGAATTCTATAACTTATTACTTTAGAGGGGTTGAGAAGTAGAATGTTGCATATGCTGTGTACCAGATCGGATTTGAAGTCACGCAAAGGAGACAACATATGGCTAACAGATAAGAAGAATTTCATATATATAGCATGCAGAGAGATAGAGTTGCATATGTTGCAATCCAGGTCGGATCTCTTCCAATCACGCAAAGGGTGCAACATATGACTAACAAATAGAGAGAAAGAAAATGATATTCTACAGACCTAATTTATCGGAATCTACCAGTCGCCCCCATCCAACCGGAATTAAGGACAGAATCCGCACATCGAGGAAAAGTTAAACCACGGTTCCAAGTACGGGTTCATTTAATGTGACGAGTAGATTCCCATATATATCTCCCTGCTCAACCTATCTGAGCGTTGTATTGTCAGGCTGAACGTATCTAACTAGGTCAAGATTTGTGAAGTCTATAAATTTCCTAAGTTCAACTCTGTCTAGTCAAGTCCATTTAGAATCTTTCGTGCCTACCGACGCATCAAACCAGAGCATAGACACTTCAACTTCGGGTACGTTACGCAAACTTAGGTTGCCTGTTATCACTTGATAATTTCATTTCCCAAAACATCTCCCTCAAGCACATTTCATTTACACCATTTTTTTTTAAATTTTCTAATTTTGTAATGTTTTTGGATTTTTTTAATTTTTTAATTTTTGTTTTGTTTTTATTTCTCCCCCTAAATTTGTGCATAGAAGAGAAACGAAAGTAAATGCGCAAATTTAAACTATCCTAAAACAAAAATTAGTCTTTAAAGCGAATCAGTTTAAGAAAAACACAGGAGTATAGAGAGGAAAACGCAAACCGTAATTCACCGATTGAATCTGCATCCAGAAGGTCTGAGAACAGCACGCGTAATCTCATAACAGATCCGAAGATTCTTTACGTCATTAAGCACTAACCCCGTGAGTGATCACTTCTTTTCTTCCCTTCCCGCAAAGGACACATACTCCCAAACTATGTTCTGAGTGTTGTACAGTTGAGAAATGCCTCCTATCATGTGCCTAGAACAACTACTACCAACACACTGAAGTCTGATGATATACCTCCATAGCTGCTCCGACACAGAGCGGGATTAGTTGGTCTTTGGAACCCAGTCCATTTAAAAACTGGGTCGACCTTTGTCATCCTTGCACATTACTCTCTCCCATGACATGTCCTGTTTATCACAAACAGAAGACATAGAAATATTAGAATCGTTAGTTGATTTGGGAGATTGAGCCTTTGGAACCCATTTGTAGTTGGATTTAACCCATTTCTTTTTCGATCTGATGGGTGGCTCAGTGCTTGCTTTTGATCTTGATGTCGGCCGTTGACATGACTTTGACCTAACCGGTCTTTGTTTTACTGGATCATCTCTTGGATTGGGCTTGTTGGCCGACATTTCCTTATTGCCCTTGGGATTCGGATGCTTGGCCTTAGGAGTTGAATTTTTGGCCTTCTGCGCGTTCCAGTCATCATTGTCTGAACGTGACCTGGAAGGGTTTCTTTTGAAGTATCTCCCACTTGGCGTGTTTTTCCATCCTTGTGCGTAGTAGGGAACATACGCGCTATTAGGACAATTTCTGGCAATGTGTCCAGGTGTTCCACAGTGAAAACATGTCCTTTTCTTCACCGGGGAGTTGTCTCTTCCTGCCCTTGGTGACATATCCTTGCCTTGTCTCTTGCTTTTTCCACACGCACAGTTGCAACAGGCACTTTGTTTAGCTTGAAATTGTGGCTTGTATTTACCAACGGGAGGTTGATTAGAAGCAACAGATTCAGAGTTGAAGGGGTCGTTTGTTTGTTCAGAAGAACTCTCCTTGTTCTCATCCTCTGTTACTTTGCCTGCACAAGAAGTAGCAACATTAGAATCTTTAATATTAATAACTCCTCCTGACACAAAACCAACTCGTTTTCCATATTGAAGATGTGGCTCCCTGTCAGTTTCGTCCTGTGTCATAGGGATGAATGTGTAGTTATGATTATAAGGAGGAGGTACACTATCATACCCTAGATCCTTGTTTTGATTTTATTTGAATTTTAATTGGGTTTCATATAAGGACTCGACTGTCTGACTTGACACAATATAATTTTTGAAACTGACATCAGTTTTTCCACACTTGATTTTTAAAGCGCCAAGTTCTTCAGTTACAGCAACAAGTTGTCTCTTAACATAATCATAATTTTCACACTTGTTGTTATACTCTTCCTGAAGTTTCCTAAAGTCCTTGGTTTTAGCTTCTAACTCAGCCTTCAGGGGTTTCTGTCCATTCCTGACTTGATATCCTTCATATCTCAGGTCTTCAAATTCTCTTTTAAATATATTAATTTGTTCCCGAAGAAATTTAATCGTGGCTTCACAAGCTGGAGTACATGTAACTTCAGTGACCGGAATGTTTTCAGAACTCATTATTTCTCTACACTTCAAAGCATCAAGTTCTTGAATAACATCAGCAAGACTAAGATGATTGAGATCTTTTGTCTTCTTGATGATGGCCACGTTCATATCCCACGATTTCGGAAGTGAGATTAGCAACTTTTTGTTTATCTCGGACTTAGTGAAGAAGATCCCGGCTATATTCATCTCAGTAGTGAGTGTAGTAAATCGCTGCAACTGAGTTTCGAGCGTTTCTCCAGGGATACAATCGAAAAAGTTGAAATTTTGTCTTAACGTCTCCTGACGACTCTCTTTCATGATTTCAAATTCCCTCGTAGACCTTAAAATCGATTAAAAAGCAAAACTAGACGCTAAGATAAAAATTAAACGTCAAATTTAAAATGCCCCCCCCCCCCCTTTTTTAAAGTCAAATTAAAAAAAAAAAAATTTAACTCAAAAGTCAAACTTAAAAGTCAAACCGAAAAGTTAAATTTAAAATTTTAAAAGTTAAACGAAAAAGTCAAAGTTTAAAATCAAAGATCAAACTTGGAAGTCAAAGTCAAATTTTTAAATAAAAAGTCAAAAATATATACATATATATATATATATATATATATATATATATATATATATATATATATATATATATATATATATATATATATATATATATATTTTAAATTTTTGGATGAAAAAGGAATTTAAAATTTAAAAGGAATTGAATTTTGGGTTAAAAGTGTCAAAATAGGAAAACTTGCTGCGAAAAGATGGTTTATAGTTTAATTTTCGAAGGAATTAACAAGTGATCGGGTAGCTGAGTTGGATAAGGTGCAGGAGGTCGCGGGTTCGAAACCCGCCGCCTGCACCTTCGCTTCCTTTTTATTGAAGCCGAGCCGACTTCCACCGAGCCGATCTTCCAAGCCGAGCCGCAAACTACCGGCCGCAAGCCTCCTCCGACCAGTTTTCGGCCGTGAACTGTTTCCGGGCGTAAACTCCGGCCGTGAACTCCGAAACCCTAGCCGCCGACCGCGAACTCCGAAGAACACGAAGAACAAACCCCCATTATTTTTGCGAGATCTATCCAAAAAACACAATAATATTTCGAAAATAAGATCAAATAATGCTCCAAAATAGATTTTACGGCCCAAGAACTCGGTGTTTACGGCCGTAATCTATGACCGTAAACACCAATGATTCAGATTCCAAACGAAACAATAAAACATTTTGACTGATACAACTTGGCTCTGATACCAATTGTAAATCTCTAATCTGCCTGTGTATCAGTCAGATCCGTTTGATGGTGCGGGATCCCAATCAAACGGATGATATCAGATAAAATAAGAGGAGAAGGAGAAGAAGAATAATATAAATATTTGTATGTATTGATATGAATTATGATCCGAATACAAAAGATTCACATACACATAAAAGCTCCTGTTTCTCTCTGGTCGTAAACTCCTTCTAGTTCAACAACCTTTACTCCTCACCCTAACACCTCTATTTATACTTGAATATGGGCCGGACACACATGAGCCGTAAATGAGTTTACGGCCGTAAGTTGTTTAAGGCCGTAAACTTAGCCGTAAACTAGACCATAAATTCATAAATATTACACTAAGATATAATTGCCCAGAAAAGTAAAGTATAAACCATATTTTGACCCAACAGTGATAAACCGATTAATCCATCAGAGTTCAAATATGAGCACATGTTTATTTAAGAATTTGTTTGTTTATGTTAAGTTTGAAAAAATAATCAGTTTGTTCATCAAATGTTTAAGAGAGTAGCTTCATAATCGATTTGGTCAATTTCAAATAAAATCAATATCTAACAATTTGTTCTCCTTCCATAAATGATAGAAGCAAATATAATGATTCTCATATTATTTAGGATTTTATTTTTATAAATTTTTTTGTTTGTAGCGGTTAAGAAGTTCGTTATTTGGTTGGGTGATATTCGGCATATTCGGCAAAATTAACTGGTAGCAGGTAACTTGTAGCGGGTAGTTTGTAGCGTTTTGTTAAACACTACATGAAGTAGTATTTAAATTAGAATCGTTTACTAAACGCAAAAAACTTGTAGTGCTGAACAAAGCTTTCTGTTCAAAACGGAACGTTTTGTCAAATGCTAGAAGTTAGAAGAAGTTAGAAACTTGTAGTGCCGAACAAAGCTTTCTATTCAAAACGGAACGTTTTGTCAAATGCTAGAAGTTAGAAGTTCTTAAAGGCCCTCAAACGCTCCTTGCCAAACACGCTCATTATTTGGTATTATATTTAACTTTATATAGATGCACATATATAACCTACATATAGTTACCTCTAAAATATTATTAGTGCTTTAAGAGGGATTCGATATAGACCGTCCAAATAACACGATTTATCATATCTTTGAACCTGTAACAAAGTACACATAATCCTAGCATATTTATGTAAATTAATAATGTTCTCTCAAACTTGTAAAAAATATCGGTTTTTGTCGTGTCATTATTTTGGCGTTAATCGTTTAACATGTTTGTTTTTTGTTTTAAAAACGAAAAGGCAAACGAAATATTTTATATTTGTATGTATCAAAAAACATTTACTTTTTCTAATACCAAAAGTAGTCTTTTTGAACGTTACAATTATTACAAATTCTAGATATACTAATATATTTTGAAGGAAGGAAAAAATATATAATATTCATATTTGTATCGAAATTCAATCGCTCCAGCTTTTATTCACACACCACTCTTCGAGTCTTCGTGCCTTCCTAGCTACATCTTCATTGGCACTTCTTCATTTACACACACAGTCACACACACACCTAATTGCTAAGAACTATAAACGATTAGCATGGATTATTCACATAATATATCATGTATGCGTCACATCTCTTCTATCCCATATTTTAGTTTCCTGCATTTTCTTAAGATTATCTTCTACAAATACAGAATTTGTATATGTGCCGACGATCAGCAATGCATGATTTTAATTCTGCTAAATTGCTGTTATCATGTATTGGTTTTCTTCGATTATTTGTTGTATTCTCGCAATTTAATTCTTCGATCGAAATTCGCAGGGAAACAGAATATGCAAGTGGAAACTGTATTTGAGTCTGTTCGAGTTCAGGGCTCAAGGAGGTCGGAAAAAGCGGAGGGAGGCGAAAGGCGGCGTTGGCCATCGTGGAAGAACCTCAAACGGCGGCTTGGATGGAAGCGAATCAACATCATGGGAATTTGCGGGACATCTAACTGGGTTCTCCATACCGATTCCGGAGAAGAACCATTGATGAGCTCTTCGGATCAATCTCCGGTTGCTTTGGAAACGATAAACCCACCGACGGGATCTATCATCGGTCAGGTTCCGGCAGGTGGTGGTATGACCATGAACCTTGCAACGGCATTGGCGGCAGATCGTCGGCAACTAAACGTGGGATCCAGGGATGGATTGAAGACGACGAAGCCATTGAAATCCATAGTGAGACTGTTTGAAGGAATGGACGGCAGCAGGGTTGTTAAGGTAGCGGAGAATGACGCCGATGACAACGGCAGCGGCGTGAGAGGGATTGGTAGCATGTGCTGCTTGTGCACAGAGAGAAACAAAGGTGCGGCGTTGATCCCCTGTGGGCACACCTACTGTAGGGTGTGTTCCAGAGCGATGTGGTCGAAGCAAGGGTCGTGTCCTCTTTGTAACCGTTCGATTACGGAGATCCTCGAAATTTTCTAAAAGTCTGATGTTTTTGAAAAAAGAAAATGGAGAAAAAGAATTAAGAGGGTGGAAAGTGTCAATTAGAGAAATATTGAATGGGATTATGCAGTAATCATGTAAGAATTCCCGCTCGATCCCTTCCAATAATCCGTAGATATTTCAGGTGAAACGTGATTTCCTCAACTCATTTTATGGTAAAAATCGAACTTTTGCTACATATTTTTATATTATTCAGATGAATATTAAAAATATGTTGTTCCATATACTCATTTATCCGTAGTACCAAAAGAATAAGGTATTAAAAAAACGATTCGAAATTGGTTGATGGTTAATTGGTTATTTTATATGATGTATCAAAATCACAAATATTGTCTATGCAGTGTGAGATGTATCGTCCCACATATCAGTCGTTCATGAATTGACATTTATTCAAGTCATGTGCAACTCATAGGTTGGCAGGGGACTAGGGGTTTGGGTTGTGTATAGTTTTCGGGTTTCAAATAGTATTCAGGTTCCAAATAATTCGAGTCGTAGTTTGAGTTTTTTCAAATACAAAAAATAATTGATAACCAAACTGTATATGATTTGGGTATGCATATATGGGTAATTTGGGTATTAGGTTGGATTCGGGAATATCGAATATTACTTGAAAAAAGTTATTAAAAGTTAAATAAATAAAAAATCAGCATTTTACGTTAACTGCAAGGACCGATTGTTTAACTTAATTTTCGGTTAAAAAAAAGTAAATGGTCTTTTTTCTTAGCCATCCGGAATACTTATCAGAAAGCTATGTATTTGCCACGGTGGAAGACCACCACAACCAACCACACCAGCTTGTTGCGTCCTTGTGGTCATAGTCGTGATGGATTGTGGTAACAACAATGGCGAATGGGATAAGGCTCGATGTATTTTACTATCACTAGCTGTTTACAACAATTATTACTTTAATTTAAAATAATAATAATAATAATAATAATAAACACATCATTCCTATAAATACCATACTACACTACATTTTTTCATACCATTCTTCTCTTGGTTTACTACATATACACATACATCTTTTTAAAAGCAAAACACTTTACTATGGATCGAAATTTCAAACATTTCACCAACAAATCAAAACTGTAATTTTGAAAATCATTTTGGGCTAGACACAACACCCCCAAATATTCGAACATAGAGACACCCCAATGTGGTTTTGTAAACTTGCTCTAAAGCATATCTTATATCCAACAAACACCATTTTTTCTACGACAATAACAACCTTTCCAACCTTATCTACAATCATTTAAATCCGTTTTTGTATTTCAACAACCTTACCAAACATAATCACAACCAAGACCTTCATAAGCAATTCACAATTGGATTCTCCAAAATTGGTTGCAGAAACGCAAAGAGGACAACTTGTTGGTGATTTATGTTATCAATGTTATTTAAGTGTAATGAGATTAACTTGTTGACCACTTTGATATTGACAAATATTTAACAAGTAAGGGTGGTGCGGAGTGCACACTTGTTTGAGTTTGTCTTTATTCAAAGTACATTATTATTTAGAGGCGAACCCCTGAATCATAGGACTCTAGGGGCAATGCCCTTAGTAACGTGGTCAAAGGGGTAGAGCACTAACTAGGGTCGAAATGAAAATTTGAGAATTTTGATCTTGACGGTTTTACCCATGTCATGGAACCGATTTAAGGTAGTTTAATGACGGTTTTGTGGTAGTTTGTAACTGTCAATATGACAGTTTATTGACAGTTTTTGGACTAGGAGTTATATCCTATTTTTGGTCATTTAACGTCTATCATTATATGTTCAATCATTGTCAAACATGGTATCAGAGCCCTAACTGATATTGGTACTCTTGCCGACCCTACTTCTCTTCTTCTTCCCCACATCTTCTCTTCCTCTTCTTTCTTTCTTCCTGTGACCGGTTATTGCAGACAAAGGCAAGCCTTTCACTTGCACCAACATCAAGTCCTATGTTCCCCTCCTACTTAATCTCAATGAATTGAATTATGATGCATGACGTGAACTCTTCTATACTCACAGTTGTGCATATGGTGTTTATGGCTACCTCGATGTTACCACCAAACCCAAGGATCCAATTGGTGCCGACCGGGACAACCTCGACAACTTGGTCAAATCTTGGTTGTAGGATACTATGACACAATCCATTTTCACTATGATCCTCAAACCTAATTCTACCACCAACTCTATCTGGACCGATCTTGAAGCTCTATTCAGGGACAACAAACACTCACGAGCCATTGAACTAAATAATGAGTTGCGTTCGTTGGTACAAGGTGACCGCTCCGTTACCGATTACTGTCAAAAAAGGAAGGCCATTACAGACCTGTTGGCAAACATAGACGCATTGGTAACGGAGAAAACCCTTGTCACATACATGCTCAATGGTCTATCTCCAAAGTTTGAGAACATCTCCATGCTTATATGTCACAAAGACCCACCTCCTTCCTTATTGGAGGCCCGATCAACCCTTGTTTCTAAGGATATTTGTGTCAACCGCCATCACTTATCTACTCAGCTCATTCCGATCATGCCTTCACCCCTCAAGTTCTCCTAACTGGAAACAACAACAAGCCTGACTTGCACAACCAACATAACTGATGCTCTTCAAACCAGCGTATTGGAGATCCCTCCAATAAGAGAATGTCTCAACCCTTTTCGTTGCAACTTGCTACTAGTGCATGCTACCCCTATCCCATCCTTGGTCTCCATACTACTACCCATAGGTTGTGTATGGTTGGCCTGCTTCTCCACCATGGGTCGTTCCCCTCCCATTACAGAACCTCCAAAAGCAGCGTCGCCAACCACCGCCTGACGTTACACTCATCAAGCACCCGACGAGTCCTTCAAGCCCATCTTTTTCTCTAGTCGCATACCACGCTACTGCTAATCCCAAATCCATTATGCCACCATGGCAGTGGTTTCCACCAATCCCATCCGATTAGCCAACTGAATTACCCGCAACATTCAACACCATGACACCCACTGATCCCAGAGATGTAAGTTGGTACATGGATATGGGTGCAACTTCCCATCTTGAGTATGATGCAGATACTCTCTCTTCCCTTAGTAATAAGTGTACTTATAATTTGGTTTTTGTTATGTCACACCCCCGACCGGCGGCGGAAACGTCGGGATACGCGACGCTAGGGATATTGGATCACAATTATTGAACATACATTGAACAGTACAAAACAAGACGTAATATAAACATCATTTTCATTTATAGGAAAAAAATTAGATCATAAAATGTTTTGGAAGTATTGAAATTTCTAGTGCTAGAGGTGCCTTGACAGTTAGGCATAACTATGACGATAATAGGTCTTTAGTAGCTTCGTCGATCAACCATTGCTTCTGAAGGTGCAATATTCCATTATTTGGTATTCCTAGGAATACATATGGTTTGGAGATGTCAACACAATGTTGGTGAATTGACAGGTTTTGTAGCATCCGAAACCTTGAGGTACTTCAATTCTTGAATATTTGCATTTTGGAGGAGGCTCACGACATAAGTGATAGTGGTCACGACGTGAGAGTGACCATTAACTATTTGACCCACATTTTCGAACCTCACGATGTGAGACATAAGGTCTCACAATGTGAGCCAGACCTGATGACATAGACCCTAGTTTTCGAGTATTTTAAGGAATAAGAGAGTTAGGGTTGCCATCCTTAACCTCTCTCACTCTTTAGCCCCTTGAAACCCCTAAATTGGACATCCTTGAGACCTTTGTCCATTGTTGGTGATCTTGAAGAGCTTACTTGGAGGCTTTCGGTTCTTTAAAGTGGAAGAAGGCTCTTATGGTGCTTCAATTTGGCAATCTAGTTTCTACATCTTGGTCTTGCTAAGCTTTTGGGCATTTGTAATTCATAAAGCTCTTACCTTTTTGCCTCATGCATGCTAGATCTAAGATTTGGAGCCTTTCTTTGCATGGTTGGGTTGTAAACATGCATGATATCCATAAAGTTGGCAAGTTTATGGATCATTGAGACATCTTCTATATGTGAGTCCTTGGATATGAGTTTTGGTGTTGGTTTTGGACTCCAAGCATGAGTCTTGATCTTATTACCTTTATTTTGACCTAGTTAGTGTCTAAGTCATGCATTGGATATGAATGATTGAAAAGCTACGATTTTTATGGTCCTTAGGGTCAACGGATGTGCTCTGGAAAGTCCCAAAGTATGTCTTAAAGTTTTAAGAGCTTAATATTCAAAGTTGGTCAAAACCAATCTCACAACGTAAGAAATGGAATCTCACAACGTGAGCAAGGTGGTTGTCCTGATTTGAGGATTCTGTTGGATGAGTAAAACTGAGTAGACTCGTTGAGTGGGACTGGATCGAGTCCATCCTCATGATGCGAGCCTTAATGGTCATGACGTGAGGGTGGACTCAGGGGAAAGTTGACATTTAACCCTAGATGTTGACTTTTGATCAAAGTTGACTTTCGGTCAACTCTTGGTTTTGAAGGGTATACTTAAGGTTTGCCTTGCATGATTATCTAGGTATGGAGTAGCACCGGTGTAGCAGATCGTGTGAGCAACATTAGTTGATTATCGAGTGAGATGTGAGTTTCATTCTATGTACTCGTGGGTCGAAGACACCAAGTCCAACCTACTAGATTATGTTTGTAGGATGGTGATTGTCTTCGTGACAATTACATGTTATATCTGTATATGATTGATGTCTCTGTGGCTTGTACTGATATGTATGCATTTTAGTTACAGGGGTGAAATAGACCCGATACCGGTTAAAAGAGACCGAAGGTGGTTGAAATATACCCAGTACCGATTGAAAGAGATCGAAGGGGTTGGAATATACCCAGTATTGGTTGAAAGAGACCGAAGGGGTTGGAATAGACTCAGTACTAGTTGAAAGAGGTCGAAGGAGTTGAAATATACTCAGATAGGTTTGATTGTATGTATGTATGGTATGGGGTATTTTGGGGGAGCTCACTAAGCTTTGTACTTACAATTTTCAGTTTATGTTTCAGGTACTTCCAGCTCGAAAGGGAAGGGTCGGTTTGATCGCATTGCATCTGCCCATGTTGTCTGCATTTATATGATTTTGGGATTTGTACTTTTATATTATGTTATTATGATATACTCGCGGCTATTTTTATATAATCATTGTATGATTGAAATGAATTTAAAAGCGAAAATTTTATTTGAATTTTTTTGGATGTTACATGTTTTGTATATTATTTTTTGAAAATAGTGTTCTACTATTCCTAGGTGCTAGGTTTTCTGTAATTTTCATTCTTCTTATATATTATTAGTGTATCCATATCTTAGGGGTATACTTAAGGAAATGAATGCTTTTAAGGGCAGACTAACCAATAATGACCTCAATGTAGGTTAGTTGGATACATTCCAACCTTTTCTTGTATAACTATATGCTTATGACATGAATGAAGTATCAATGCTCTATTATGTAATTATAATATATACTTATATTTAAATATATATTCTTAATGAAGCCAATTGTCGGAGTGGTAATATGACCATTATTCGAGTTGAGTGACGACATAACATACTACAATTATTCATTTGAAATCAGGTGTAGTGATGGCATAATATACAAGTATTATCCTTTTGAATTGAGCATAATGAAGACATAATATACTACTATTATCCGTTTGATTTTAGTGTAGCGACGGCATAATATACAACTATTATCCGTTTAAATAGAGCATGGTGACGACATAATATACTACTATTATTCGTTGAAGTTAAGAGTAGTGAAGGCATAATATATTATTATTATTATCCATTTGAGTTAGGCGTAGTGATGATGTAATATATTATTATTCATTATCATAGTGATAGTATAATATACTATTATTACTCGTTTTGAGTTTAGTGTAGTGACGGCATAATATACTACTATTATCCATTTGAGTTGAGCGCAACAACAACATAATATACAACAATTATCTGTTTAAATCGAGCGTAATTACGACATAATATACTACTATTATCTGTTTGAGTTGAGTAAAAAGGCGACATAATATATCACTATTATCCATTTGAATTGAATGTAACAACGACGTAGTGTGAATATTATCTATGAGTATTTTTGAAGAATAAGGACTAGGTATAATGTTTGCCTAGAGAGTTGGCCAGAATGACAACTAGGTGAAATGTTATCCAAGAGATCTGGCCAGAATAAAGGCTAGGTACTGAGTTACCCCAAATATTTGGCTATCGTAACTACACGAGTATCAGTGTTTCCTGCCAATTGACCAACGTAACAACTAAGTATGATTCTATCTATCATAGTGGTTCAACATAACAACTAAACATAATATTAGCTAAAGAGTTTGAGCACTGTAACTACCGGCCTAATATTATCCTAATGTTATGAGAATAATTATCTAATTATAATTAGTGAAGACTCCATTTTCAACGATTCTTATATAATTGTGTAGATCACTTCATCTTCTACAACTTTCCTTTTGGGGTATAGTGTTTCTGGACGAAGCATTAACTCGTGTTGTTATAAAATATCCAATGTTTGATTTATAACTATATATTTTAGTTTATATATAAAAATACCATTTTAAACCCTTAAGTTATAAAAATTTATATCTTTGGTCCAATTGTTCAATAAAGGACATATTTGACCCAAAATGTTTATTTGACCATTTCAGCCCCTTTTTTCACATAGAATTACATTTTCAGTCCTTATTGGTAAAAGAGTTTACATTTTTGGCCCCATTTCAAAAAAAATTACATATTTGGCCCAAATTCCAAAAACTTTGCATTTTTAGCCCAATTTAGAAATAAGTGTCTTTTTAACCCTTATTTTGGTTTATTTACGTTTTTGGTTCAAGATTTTGATCAAAGAACAATATTAATCCCCAAAATTTACATTTTTCACATTTTGGGCCCAAAAACCGTAAGGCCTAAAATTTAAGCCCATTATGCTAAAATTTACATCTTTGGTCCTTTAAAAAGGGTGATTATCATAAAAACACAATTTTATGCAAATATGACCTTTTTGATCCTTATAAAAACCGAAAATGTCACAATTTTTCCTCATCTTTTGCTTGTTTGTCAAAAATGATCCTTAAATAAGATTTTGTTTTGTTTTGCACATCTTGGACATGCAATACACTTTTATCTTTGTAGTATGGTGTATAAAGTGTTTTAGTTTATGGATTTCACCCATTATTGTTAAAGATCTCGAAATTTGTCAATATCTAACACATATTCACAACAGAATTCAAGAAATCACACATAACATGCATAAAACACATAGATCTACACATTTTACTTGTATTCTCCCCTAAAATCATATGAAAACCGAAAAACAAGGGGTATGAACTCACCTTTGCTTTGATGTTTCGACTTTGAAGAAGAAATGGAAGAAGATGATGTGGTTTTTGGCTCTAGCTAGCTCCATGAGTGGACTTTCAAACTTAGATAAGTGCTAGGATGAAAATGATGAGAATAGGTGTTTATAATGAGTGATTTAACTAAATATGGATTAGATCAACTCAAGTTTACAAGATCTTACCACAAGAGTGTGTCTTGAAGTGATTTTGGATGAAAATTCTCCTTGGAAAGCTCTAATTCTCGAAAATTTTTGATGGAAGGGGAGGGATGTTCTTGAGAGTGTGTTGGAGAGAATTTGGTATTGTGTGTGTGTGTGTGGTTTGTTTTCAGATGAGAGAAAGAAAAAGAAAGGGAAAGAGAAGGTTTTGCATGGAAACATGAGAGTGCTTTGTTGTATGTTGTATAAAATGCCTAGTTGTCCTTTAAACAAAAATGAGGTGGCATGGTTTAGGTTAATTAGCCATTTTTCCTTTCTTTTTTTTTACACATGTATAAATATACACATCTAGTGGGCCGAGAATTGGGCTAAGAAAGATAGGAATGAGATAGTTTAGGCCCATTCTAGACTTAGCTCAAAATTTTGGACCCCAATAATGACTTTCGGCTCATTGGGCGCTTGTAAGTATTCACGGTGCAAATATGATACAAAAGAATGAGTTTATGGCCCAACAAGGCCTATTAGAGGTAAACTAATCCATTTTAAACCCATGTGTCCCAAAATGTTAAGTTTTATGAATGTGGGTCCATTTAGAGCCCATTTAAGGATCCAAGCCCAAGATAGTCAAATTAAGTTCTTATGGGTCCATTAGGCCTAATAAGAAAATCCTAGTCCATAATGAACTTGAACCAAGATTTTTAGGGTTTTTAATTCCCAATTGACTTTTTGAGACATTTTGTATAGAGTTTTGATCTTGGTGATTCCGAACTGAATTTGTTGTTATATAATGAACATAGTGTATAATATCAAGTTAGAGTTACATATATCATGATAGTTGATGTTTACAAGGATGCAGAACTTCCTAGCTAAATTGCTAGTTGTGACAGAGCACTACCAACCGTATACTCTCTCCCGAACAAGAAGTTGCCAACCTTAAGCAACAACTTTTTGCAGCCAAAGCTAGCATCGTTCGAGCAAGGCATATAGAAAATATGATCACTCAGGAGGCGAACGTATTGACCGAACTTCTGGTGCGTTATTTCGACATTTGATCATCACCGCGACTATTGATAGGACTCTCTTTTCAGTTAGTATTGTATGTAGAACCGGCTTTATGATTAAGTGACTATATTACTCATAGAGCCGTTATGCTGTCGGATTATGCGTTTCTCTATGTACTATATGCCTTTTTAAAAGGCAAATTTTCATGCTCTGTGCTACGAATATTATATCTTTAATGAAATAGTTCTATGTTTTATTTGTGACATTGTTATCTTTTATGTATTATACTTTCCCTGTGTCATGATATTATATGAAATCACTTATTTGCACAATCGAACCATCAAAATCACTAGATGATGAAGGAAATCAAAACCATAAACTACTATGTATTCACAATCTTTCTGTTCTATGACAAAGGATGCCTCAAAGACCGGATCACGAAAACAACACGGCACCACCACCACCGCCTCCGCCAGAGGTAGACTCTGCTGTATTCCAGGAAGCAGTATCGGTTGCGGTCACCACAGCATTAGCACATATTCATAATGAAACAACGATGGCGGTAATGGTCAAGGAACTGGAAGCTCGAACCAAGGAGTGAACCAAGTTCCTAAAAAATTATACACCTACAAAGACTTTTCAAATGCCAAACCACGGACATTCAATGGAATGGGAGCCATGATAACTTTAAAGCGATGGATGGAAAAGAGCGAGTCATTCTTTGAGATCTACAGATGTCCTGAAGAATGCAAGGTGAAATTCGCAGCTTGCATGTTTGTCGACCAAGCTCTCTCGTGGTGGAATGGTCATGTACATGCTAAGACACTCCCAGTGGCATATGTCATGCCATGGGAGGAGCTAAAGGAAATGTTGATGGCAGAGTATTGTCCCCGTGGTGAGATACAGAAATTGGAGTAGGAGTTATGGAACCTCACAGTACAAAACTCATATATTGATGCTTACATCGGAAGGTTCAGTGAACTAGCCCTTCTGTGCTCAGGTACGATCACATCAGAAGAAAAGAAGATCGAGTGGTTCATTTGGGGATTAACTTCTCCAATCCAAGGAAATGTGATTGCGGCAAACCCAAAGACTTTTGATAGTGCGAAAAGGCTAGTTCAGAAGCTTTACGACCATGGCAACAAGAAAGGAGCCAAAACTACTGAGGCTGAGATCAAGAAGGAAGGAAACAATAAGAAAAATGGGGACAACAAACGAAAAGGGCAACAGAACCAAGGATCCTCCAAAAAGCAGCAAACTGTAGCAGTCAACGCTGCTACGGATCAAAATGCGCCAGTGCCAGCTGCTCCAGCCTCAACTGCGCAAACCACTACCAGACGATACTCAGGAACTTTACCATAATGTAACAAATGCTGTTACCACCACTATGGCGAGTGCAGAGAAATACAGTGTACCAACTGCAACCGCAAGGGCCACACTGCCCTGTATTACAGATCTCAACCCTAATAGAACCAATAGCCAAAAAACAACAACAACAACAACAACAACGTCGAGGTCAGTCGTACTTGTTATGGATGTGGAGAAACTGGTCATTTTAGGCGCACTTTCCCCAAAGCCATCAACCAAGGGGCAGGAGGATCATATAGGGTCCCGACTTTAGGTTAAGGAGAGTCATTTCAATACCTAACTGTGGTCACCGGTACGTTCCTCCTCAACAACACTTACACATGTATTCTATTTGACAGTGGAGCTGAGTAGAGTTTTATGAGTAATAAATTCAAACATTTACTAAACCAACAACCCTAGAAGCTAAGAGAAGCCATCACGGTGGAGATGGCTAATGGGAAAACCGAAACAACCAAAGACGTTTACGTAGGGTGCAAATTAACATTAAACAACCATTCATTTCAAATAGATTTGATGCCAGTAAATATTAGGAGTTTTGATGTGATAATCGGCATGGATTGGTTAAGCCCCCACCATGTTGACATTATGTTCCACGAGAAGGTTGTTCGCCTTCACTTCCCTAACCACAAAACCCTAATAATATATGGTGATAAACTTGGCGCCAATCTACATCTTATCTTGTGCATCAAGGCACAAAAATGTCTGCACAAGAAGAAATTATGACTTCCTCGCTCACGTTGTGGATAAGTCAAAAAAGGAAATAAACATCAAAGATATTCCAGTGGCATGCGACTTTCCGGATGTGTTTCCTGAAGACCTTCCGGGAATACCCCAGAAAGACAGGTTGAATTTCGAATTGACCTTTTACCAGGAGCCACATCAATTGCCAAATCACCCTACAGGTTAGCACCCGCCGAGATGCAAGAGTTATCCAATTAATTAAGCAAAGTTCTGAACAATGGATTTATCATGCCAAGCTTCTTACCTTGGGGAGCTCCGGTCTTGTTTGTTAAGAAGAAGGACAGATCCTTCAGAATGTGCACTGACTACCAGGAGTTGAACAAACTCACTATAAAAAATCGATACCCACTTCCACGAATTGATGATCTATTTTACAACTTCAAGGAGCTAGTTATTTCTATAAAATAGATCTGAGTTCCGGTTATCATCAGCTCCGAGTCTAGGAAGAAAATATTCCAAAAACTGCTTTCCGAACCCGCTATGGCCATTACAAATTCGTTATTATGCCCTTCGGTTTGACAAATTCCCCCTTAACATTTATGGACCTCAAGAATCGAATCTACTGCCCATTTCTCTATAATTTTGTAATCGTCTTCATTGATGATATACTCATATACTCTCGAAGTAAGGAGGAGCACGGTCAACACCTAAGCCAGATCTTGGAAACTCTGAGAACTGAAAAGCTATATGTAAAACTATCCAAATGCGAGTTCTAGATTCGCAGTGTAAACTTCTTGGGTCATGTAGTCAGTAAGGAGGGAATTCATGTGGATGATTCCAAAATCAAGGCTATTGAAGGCTGGACGATTATGAAAACACCAACATAAATCTGAAATTTTCTGGGTCTTGTAGGCTACTACCGAAGGTTTATCCAGAACTTCTCCAATATAGCCAAGCCCCTCACCACTCTAACACAAAAGGAATACCCTTAAACTGGACGGACAAATAAGAAGTTGCATTCTAAACCTTGAAGCGAGCCCTCTGTAGTGCTCTAGTGTTATCCTTACCAGAGGGAACCGAAGACTTCATAGTATATTGCGACACTTAGAATCCAGGGTTAGGTTATGTTCTTATGCAGCATGGAAAAGTGATAACGTACACGTCCAGACAATTAAAAACCCACGAGGTAAACTATACCAAGCATGATCTCAAGTTGGGAGCTATGGTCTTTGCTCTAAAAATATGGAGGCACTACCTTTATGGTACCAAGTACACCATCTTCACAGACCATAAAATCCTCCAGCACATTCTAAATCAAAAGGAGTTGAACATGAGGTAGCGAAGGTGGGTTGAGCTATTAAATGTTTCAATGAGAGATCAGGTATCACCCAGGCAAGGCTAACATGGTAGTCGATGCCCTGAGCAGGAAAGAATACTTGGGTCGTCAGGTGAAAACATTATTGATGACCATCTACTCCCACCTAACTTAACAAGTTAAGGAAACTCAATTAGAAGCATTAAAGCAGGAGAATGTCGCAAATGAAGCACTGCGTGGAATGGATAAGAATCTGGAAGTCAAAGGAGACGCAGCTTATTACTTCATGGAACGTATCTGGATTCCAAATTTTGGAGGATTCATGGATGTTGTCATGAATGAAGCGCACAACACACGATACTCCATCCATCCAGGTTCCGATAAGATGTACCTGGACATTAAACAACATTATTGGTGGCCAAACATGAAAGCAAAAATTGCCAATTACGTGGGCAAGTGTCTCACTTGTGCCAAGGTTAAAGTGGAATATTAGAAGCCCTCGGGATTGTTACAACAGCCAGTAATACCCGAGTGGAAATGGGAAAGGATCACCATGGATTTCATAACCAATTTACCTAAGACAACGGACAGATTGGATGCTATCTGGGTGATTGTCAATAGGCTAACAAAAGCTGCCTATTTCCTACCAACAAGGGAGACATACAAAATGGAGAGGCTAACACAAATCTATGTAAAAGAAATTGTGAGATTCCATGGGGTGCCGATATCTATTATCTCGAATCGAGATAGTAGATTTACTTCACGAATTTGGCAATTACTCCAGAAGGCAATGGGAACACAACTAGACATGAGCACTACTTACCACCCTCAAACCAACGGCCAAAGCGAGCGAACTAGCCAAACAGTTGAAGATATGCTCCGAGCCTGTGTGATTGATTTTGGCAAGACATGGGATACCCACTTTCCCATTATAGAGTTCTCGTACAATAACAACTATCGTTGCTCCTTTTGGGTACTTGTTGTCACAACTAGCATTTTGGTTAGGAAATTTTGTCTATATGTAATCAATTCTTGATGTATCTCATAACTTCAAGTTTAAGGTTATACATATTAATCATTTCAAAAACAGCTATTCGAATCAAAACTCACTCGTGAAGTCCTAAAACTAATTCAACACATTTCATATACTCAACTTTGGGTTGTAACCCTAATACTCTGGTTCAAACTCTTATTGGACCAAGACCCTCTTATTGGGCCTAATGGGCCAATAAAATCTCAATTGGATTAATTTGGATTAAGGAACCTTATTTAGGCCCTAATTGGACCCGTATTCATTAAACTATAGCATATTTGGCTTAAAATCTCTTATTTAGTTTTCATGGGCCTTGTTGAGCCAAAAACCATCTCTTTTGATCATAATGGGCCAAAAACCCATTTTGTTTTATTATATTGGGCCGTAAACACTAATGTGGGCCCAATGGGCTGAAAACTTCCTTATTGGACCACATAATTTCGGGTAGATTCAATACTAGCCCAAACATCCAAAAATTCTCACCATTCCCTATCCAATTCTCGGCCCATACATATGTATGTTAAAAAAATCGTATGTGATTAATTGATGACACCTCATTATAGACTAAAGGTTATCCATGCATTTTACCCAACAAGTATATATCCATGCAATACCTTTCACGCTTCTCTCTTCTCTCTTCTTCTTATCCTCGGTCGAAGCTACCTCCTCACCACCATCTTCACTTCAAACTTCTTCAAACACTCCTCCTCTCTAGCACATGAAAACTCCTTCATCTATTCTATCAAATTTTGTGAGTTTGTGTGGAAACTAAGTAAAATCGTTAAAGGGGCCATTTTTGACAAATAAACAAAAAGGTGAAGCCTTTAGGGCATTCATGGTTTTTTTTTCAAGGACCAAAGATTCATTTTATATAAAAAGGGGTCTTAAAGATATTTATGGGTTAAAAAGTGCCAAAAGTGTTAATTTTCACAAACTGGGCAGAAAGTTGGGCCTTTACGGTTTCATAGACTAAATCTGTAAACTTTTGACTTTTGTGGGTTAAAATTCCATTTTAAATAAACTGGAGCCAAAAATGTGAATTTTATGTTATATGGGCTGAAAATATAAATTTTAATAAATTTGGCCCAAAAAGGTTAAGTTTCTATACATTTGGGCCGCAAATGTCATATTTCATCAAATTGGGCCAAAATGTAATTCTAACAAAAAGTGGGCTAAATGCTATTTTATTTAAAATAAGCCATTAAATGTAAACATTTGGTCTTAATGGACCTAAAGTGTCAGTTTTTACCAAAAATGTGCCTAAATTGTAAATTTTCGGTTTTTATGGACCAAAAATGTTATTTTTACAAAAGTGGGCATTTTATGTCATTTTGGTAAAGAATTGAGCTTAAACGATCAATGTAATAACAACCAGAACAAATACGTCATTTACACTTTTAATTGGGGCTGGAATATACCTTTCATGTTTATTGGGCCTTAGTGGTCCATTTTCATGCTTATTGGGCCTGAAATATACTCTACATGTCTATTGGGCCTTTGTGAGTTTGTGGTACATTTACATGCTTGGGCCTGGAATATTACATGTTATTTGAGCCTTTGCGTGCCATTTACAAGCTTGTTTGGCCTAGTAAACTTAAAATATACACATAAACATTATTCACTACGTTACATAGTGTAATACAATATTTACGTAAATTCAGTTAAGGCTCTTGTGAGAAATTTCATTCATTCGTACCTATCTAGTGTACAACCATAATCCTGTAATTATAACCAAAGTCTCATGGAGGGAGAGAAAGAGTTTGTGTATAGATCTATATGGGGTTGACCCCCACACCTAAGTTGTTCGCTACAATTAGACTAGGCCAGTCTAGGGTGACAAACCTTACCTTAAACTAGTCGGCGCCTGAAAAACACAATGACAAGTGAATTAGTCATTATCAAGTATGTTTATAACGACTCATATAGAGATTAACTCTACTGTAAAATTTACGGAATACATATACAATTTTGATTATACAAAAACATACATACATACACTGGTATCCGATTTAGGGTTTTTTTTAAGACCACAACACTTTTACAATAAGAAAATATCGGATTTTCTAGGAAAACATACAACTATACAATACCTTCTACTTACAACTAAAAATATAGGATTTTCTGGAATACTCTTTTTATAAAATTTCAAAACAGAAACACGCATGCTCTAACACAAGATTTGATACAAAACATTTAAACCATTTTACAGAAAATATCGGATTTTCTGGCGTTTACAAAGTAATACAAATGTTTACATTCAACATGCATGAACTCACCAGCATTATATATGTTGACGTTTTCAAAATAACTTGTATTCTCAGAAAATCGTTAAGCAGGTGGACATCAAGAACATGTGGATTTTTGTTGTAATTTGTTGCTATCATAAACTTTATATTTTTGGGATGTAACTTTTATAAACAAGTACAATGATGTAAACCCAGTATTGTTGTATTATTGTATGTGTGATGATGATGTTATCTCGTTTCAATTATATACAATGTGATGATATTACAAGATGAAGTCACCCAACCCTCGGATGTTTCCGCCATTTCTCCTGTTCGGGGGTGTGACACTTGTACCTAGACAAAAGAACATTAATATTGTCCAGTCTATGTGGTTGTTTAAAAAGAAATATAATGCAGATGACTCTTTGGAATGGTACCAAGCTTGCCTAGTGGAAAACGATAAAAGTCAAAGATCGGGAATTGATTGTTATGAGACATTTAATATGGTGGTTAAAACGGCTACTATTCGTTCCATTCTCAATCTTGCCACTTCTCGTCAGTGGCCAGCGCACTAACTTGATTTTAAAAACATGTTCATACACGATAATCTTAATGAAACTGTTTACATGCACCAACCTCCTAGATTTCACGATCCCAAGTTTCCGGATCACATATCCCACCTTAAAAGAATCCTTATATTGTTTAAAACAAGCACCAAGGTTGGGGTTTAATCGGTTTTCTTCCTACATAACCAAACACTGATTTATTCACAGCAAAACTGATTCATCTCTATTTATATTTAGATGTGGGACTGCCACTGCGTACCATCTGCTATACGTTGACGACACCATCCTTACAACATCAACTATATCTCTACTTCAGCAAATCATCACACTCTTAGCCATGGAGTTTACTATGACTGAACTCTACCTCTTATCATACTTTTTGGGTCTTTCGGCTACCTCCAACAAAAAAGCATTTTTCTTATCACAATGCAAATATGCAATGGAGATTCTTGAGCGAGCAAATATGATGAATTGTAATCCATGTCATACACCTACAGACACGCAAGCCAAGCTCGACGCAACTGGTACTCCAATTTCCAACCTAACCCTTTACCGTAGCCTTGATGGAAGCTTACAATACTTGACTTTCACCAGACCGGATATTTCCTTTGCTTTTCAACATATATGATTTTACATGCATGGCCTGCTGGAACCTCATTTACATACTTTAAAATGCATCCTGAGATATATTCGGTGTACCTTTGATCTTGGCCTGCAGCTACATCACTCTTTCACCACTGGTCTTATTGCCTACTCCGATGCTGATTGGGAGAATGTGTAACATCCCGTTTAAAATAGAATATTAAATAATAAACCCGGAGCTCCAAGAAGTAATTTTTATTATTATTTTATATTATTATTGCCCAAAATCAATTAGTAATTAGTGGGGTGTTGATTTAGAGAAGCCAAATGACAATAATTGAATCTCTGGGGGTTAAAGGATAAGTTCAGGATTTATTTTGAAAAAGATTTCAGAATTCGGGGTGTGTTTAGTAAAATATTGGACTTGTTATGAAATGATTATGAAGTCAGGGACTGCTTGGTAATTATTAGGACTTAAATTGAAAGGACATTGGAGTGATAGGGGCTGAATGGTAACATATGGACTCCATTTGAGAATAATTTGTAGAGGAGGGGTTGTTTTGTAACTTTTGGACTTATATTGAAAAAGAATTATGGGAGCAAGGGTTTAAAGGGTAAATTAAGGATTTGTTTTGAAAGAAAATAGAAGAGGGACTATTTCGGTCATTATGGGGAGAAGTTTGAAGGAGCGGGTATACAACCGTCCACCACCCTCTAAACCCTAACCCTAATCTAAACACAGCCGCCACCTTCACTTCTATTAGTCCGGCGCAACAACCATCGTTGTTGAGGTCATACCACCGGAGCCAACCATTGTGCCCATCCTACTGACCGGGAACATAGCAAGTGTCCAGGAAACCCATTGGTGATCGAAGGCAGAGCAGGAAACGTCGATATGTGGGTTGTGAATGACGAGATTACTGTCGCCGCTGCGCTGCAACCTTTGAAGACTAAGCCGCCGACGAATGACCACAGTTCTGTGTTACCGCTGCTGGGCTATTCCGACGAGATAGTGATGGCTCCAAATTGCTCCTTCTTCCTCGGTGTTCGTTCAGACCCATCGTTATTGGTGCCACTTCGAACAGTCGGCGACAGTTGCTGCCAATTGCTCAGTCCATCGCTTGCCTTTCTGTGTTGACTGCCACCGCCGTTCCAGCAGCCGTTCCTCCCACTGCCATCATCATGCACCACCAGGTGGGTGGTTGGATTCATTCCACCGATTAAAAAGGTGTGTGTGTGTGTGTTCTGATGTTAGTGTGTGTCATGTGTGTGGTTATCTTAGTCGGATTTCACAAGAGGGCCGCCACCACCACTGTGAAGTGGTGGCTGCCACTATCTACCACCACCGGCAACTACAAGGTGGCTATATGTGTGTGTGTTTATTTTAGGATTAAAGCTTTGCATGATGTATTAGAAAGTGGAATAATGAAAAAAGAAACCCTAACCACCACCAGCCGCTGTGTTGGGTGGTGGTGTGCTTGTTGTGTTTGATTCGTTGGGATGTATAGATAAATGGCCCTAATGAACCCTAATTGATCAAAAGACCTAGCTATTGGGCCTATTGGGCTAAGATGGGGTTGGAAACCCTAATTAGGGTTTAGAAAACCCTAATATTGGATTTGTGGGCTTGGACTTATCGGAACCCACATTTAGGCCATTGGAAGGGAACTGTGTATTAAGCCCAATCACACCATATGATTTATTTAGAAGAGTGATGGACTTAATGGATTAAGTCCTTAATGGGTTAAGTGAGAAACACTTAACCCTAATTGTCATTTATGTGAAACCCTAGTTTTGGGATTGATCGGGACCGCTCGAGAATTAATTATTAAACCTAAAATAATAATTAATAATCATTGGTAATTAACCTAAGGCAATATTGGACTTAGTAGATTAAGTCCTTAATGGGTTAGGTAAGAAACACTTAACTCTAATCGTCATTTCATGTGGAAACCCTAATCTCACTTGGGCCTTGAGTTGAGCCTTTCTTTTGGACTTTGGTGATTGGACTATTAATAGGCTTTCCAAGAATAAGTAAATGGACTAAATGATTGTATGGGTTTTAGGATAAGGTCCATGTGAGAGTCTTGGGCAAAATTTGGAAATTTGGGCCATAATTGGGCCTTTATGATTATGCGATATTGGGCCATAGGAGTACCAGGGGTTTAGGCTAGAATAATTGGATGGGCCTTAAGGAAAGACCATGTAGAGGTCTGGGCCCAATTTGGAAAATTGGGCCATATGTTGGGCTTTAGTCCATTGGTTGACTATTAGGCCTTTGGAGCGTGAGTTGGACCTTGGGCTTGGAACCCAATTATTAATTGGGTGTTGTTTGATGTTGACAGCTCGAAAATCTACCAACCAGCAGCTGGAGTTTTATCTGCAGGACTTTAGCAGTGTGAGGTGAGTTATCCTCATTATACTCGAGGGTCTAAGGCACCAAGGCCGACCCTTTGCATTGTTATCCTAGTTGTCTTGTGATTATGTGTTGTGATGATATGCTAGATCTGTATGAATATCGGTACATGCTAGTTTACATGGTTTAAAGGATTTTAGGCTAAAGGGTTGGGTTCTGCTTCACAGCTCTTATTTGAGTCTAACCGTTGTGGGATTGAATCCTTTAGCCTAAGATTGTTTAAAGTGTGGGGTATGTATGCTTATTGATCCTTAGGTCGGTTTGACGACCTGTAGACTGTTATGTGATTACTTGTTATATGTGCACATGCTTGAATGGTAATTGGGGGTATTCTATCCTGGTAGATAGGATGGTATTATGTTATTATGATCTGTTAGATCAGTTTGTCTGGATATAGACTGTTATGTGATTATCTGTTATATGTGCACATGTTTGATTAGTGGTTGAGGTTTATCTGCTTTGTGCGAGAGCCAATAGACCTGGGCATTCCAACCTGATGGTTGTGGGCCGTGAGTATTCCATCCCGAGGATGATTGGACTCGTAGTATGTGGGCATTCCAATCCGATGGTTGTGGGTCGAGGGTATTCTAACCTGATGGTTGATTGGACCTGACATGTTTTTCGTTGTATACTGTGAGACTGGGCTGCTTCGTGCGTCCGTCAATAGGCCTAGGGTATTCCATGCCTATGGATGATTGGACCCATAGTATGCTGGCATTCCAACCCGAGGGTTGAGGGCCTGGGGTATTCCAACCTGATGGTTGACTGGAGTCATAGTACGTTGATTATGATCATATGTGTATTATTATGTGTATGGGTATTTTGGGGGAACTCACTAAGCTTTGTGCTTACGGTTTCAATTTAATATCAGAGTATCCTAGAAACTGTAAGTCCAAAACACGAGGATGTGTACGGTTTCAGGTGCTACAAATGACTCGGCAAGACAAAGGCATGACCGTACACATCCTCGTGTTTTGGACTTACAGTTTCTAGGATACTCTGATATTAAACTATTTTGAAAACATTTTGTAATAATTAATGGTTTTTGGATGTTCGAAAAAGTTTTAAATTGGCTTGATTTTGATGGGTGTTACAGAATGTCCTTCCACATGATGATTAACCAGTGGTTTTTGTGTATTCTTAGGAGAAAAATTGGTCTCATGGTCTTCTAAGTGTCAACCAACAGTCTCCAGATCTAGTGTTGAAGCTGAATACCGTGGTGTTGCCAATGCGGTTATGGAGACATGTTGGTTGTGTAATCTTCTGTGTGGGCTTCATACCCCAATCCCCAAAGCTACTATTGTATATTCTAACAATGCTAACGTAGTTTATCTCTCAACGAATCCGTTTCAACATCAACGGACAAAGCATATTGAGATTGAAATTCATTTTGTTTGAGACAAAGTCGCTATTGGTCAAGTTTGTGTCCTTTGCCTACCTTCTGCACTTCAATATGTTGATATCTTCACCAAAGGGATTCCTACATCCCTTTTCTCATATTTTAGAGACAGTTTGAGCATTCAAAGCCACCCTACTGCTCGAATTAAGGGATTCCTACATCCTTTTGTATTAAGATTTAAGCTCATTGTACTTTGTATTTATTCTTTGGTTGTTTAATGAAATCCTCATGGTAAAATCATTGTCAAACATTATCTTATTATGGATTTCAAGTGTACCATCAAAATGCTTTAAGCTACAAGTGTAATTCATGACTCAGTAATCCAAACATTCTTAACCCCGATTTTCTAACATAACCTCGACCATTATAGAATAAAGAAAAAGAACAATCTGCTCAAACTAAATGAAGTGTGTCTTGGAAGAAGGATTGAATTTAGCAATTGTGTGGATTCGACATCCCAAGATCCCATCATTTGAGATGCTCAAACACGAAATTGTTTTGGGGAAAAAGTCTAGAATGTCTTCTATGGTTTAATGGAAAACAAAAACCAAAACCCCGATCAAATTACTTCGAAATAGCATGATATGAGTTTGATGATTACCAAATTCAATAGAATTTATAACCACATCTTAAACTTGCATAAAAGTGAGCCAAACGAATTTGACGTCTTTAACGTGACCATTGAACAATACAAAAAATAAAAACAACCCACAAACAGTCTCCTTATGTTCATCATTGGATAAAGTTGAAGGATTGTCCAAAATGACAACGCATTAATGAATCAGTTTCATCCGGTTCAAAGCGTTCGAGAAATGTTGGTGGACATCACAACAATTGGACGTCGAACACACATCGATATCAACGATGAGTTGTTGGACTTCGAAGATGATTAACTTCTTCGTTGATCGATCGAAATAAATAAAGAAAAGAAAGTAGCTTCCACTTCAAGTTCAAGAAATTCACAATCCAATATTATTGATTATTTGTAGAGAAAATTTTGATTGATATGTCCAACTAAAAGAGGACAATGTTAGGGTGATGAATTGGTTGGAACAAGAAATCGTACAAATTCAAGTGGCGTTATGAAGGAATGCAGATTTTGAGGTTTTGAATATGAAACACGGCGACTACAAAGGCTAAGGTTTGGAGAATATACTTTTTAACTTTAATGCAAAACTAGTTTTTTTGTTAATTTCATTATTTAACTATTTTTTAGATTGAAAAAAAAAAAAAAAAGATATCTAGTTGTGGATATACCAAACTCATGTAGTAGTAGTTTGTGATGAGTTTGTAGAGACATGACACTCCACCATACTTACAGTAGTGATAAGTGGCGAGTCTAGAACGGAAATCACATGGTTTATTATTTAAATGAAATCAACAGAAAGTTTGAAAAAATAAAGGATACTAGTTGCAAGTTTGATTCGACTTGATTTGTATAAGCAAAAAATACTTAAAGTTATTACAATTGTACCCAATGAATTCTTATAATTGTCGGCAGCGGCATGGAAATCGGTGCACCTGATTGGCTGATCGTCAATTTTAATGTGGCGTATCACATAGTGATCGGTGATTGTGCATCGCGAATTGAGGCTTGGAGAAGGAAATGACATTGTGACTGAATATTGATTCATGATTATTGCTTTTTTTTTTTAAATTTTAATTTGTGTTGGGTTAATCATATTGAATTATACCTTAAAAATCTTGGGCTATTAAAATATAAAATATGAATTGTATATTATTAATTTGCCAAAAATATTAGGATAGCTGATACAAATGTTTTAGGTATGTCACAAATCTAATTCTATATAACTTGTTAAAAAAATCGATGAAATGAAATGACACACCACATTTATCCTCACAAGATATACCACAAGGCCTTATAGCTACAAAAGTTAATTAAAAGGTGTTACAATTTGAAAGTTGGTGGGTGTAAATTACCAACCGAATGCAGCTACAATTAAACAACCCATTAAATTTCAACAACCAACAAATTGCTTCGTGTTTTTATCTAAAAAATCAAACCAATTCTCCAAAAGTTTGCACAGGAAGAGAAAAACAGTTCAAAAAAAAAAAAAACAACACCAACATCATTTCGGGAATAAAACCGATACACAAATATATTATTTTCTCCATTTCACATTGCACAGTACAAAAAAAAAAAAAAAAAAAAAAAAGTCCCTCTATTTATTCTATTTGGCAACAAGGCTAAAATTACTTCACTTTGACCAAGCTCAACACCCACTGTTATTAAGCAAGATAGGATAATACCCACTGCCCAATGCGTATTATTAAAAAAGTGGGTATTTAGATATACCTGAATTATTTTACACCTACCCTATACCCAAACCAATTAATATCGGGTTAACCAAATATCTAACTTTTGAAATCTGAAATCTGATTTACCTGATGCAAAACACCAAAACTGAAACCAGTTCGATTGGTTAATCGAGTATCGATTATTTAGATTTGTTCATTTGAAGAATTTGGATTGGAGTGTACATGTCAAATATTAAAATTTTTAGATTGGTTTCAACCAAAATCAAATTATTATTTTGGATTTTAGATTATTTGTTGTTATTAAAATTAGATCTAAATTATTAATTAGTTAATTTATATTTTTTTACTTACGATATTTTTTTTGTATTTATTTATTTGCTAGCATCGTTTTCAAATTAAATTAGAATGCTAAAAACCCTTACTTGAAATGAATTCTGATCCACAAATAAATCATTTTATTTTATTTCTTTTAATAGAGTTAACTAACATGCATGACATTGAACAATAATTTATGGACTTGAAGTTGACAATAGCTTGGTAACGTTAGAGTTATATATATTTTTTAATGTTTCGAAACTTGAAAATGGAATAGTGAAACCAAATTATAACCTCATTGGTTTGGATTGAATTTTAAATTAGTTTGGATTACTCTGATCCATGTTTTGAAAACCAAAACTAATTTGGATTCACTTATTTGGATCGGATAGCATCGATCCATCCAAACAAACATCTTCTTCTCCTTTTTGTTCTTAGACGATTTTGAACGGTCACATTTGATTTCTTCCTATATCAATTATACATTTTTTTATCTGTTTTCTTAATCCTCCTTGTTTGCTATCTTAGCCTCTATGTAGTGTCTTTCATTGTCTTTGGATGTTGCACGTTACCTATTTTGGTATTGTACTATGTAGTATGCATTATGATGCGACAAAGTCACGCTGCTTAACTATATTTTGCTATCTTAATATGCAACATATAATAGTGTAATTTGACTTTGTTTTGGTATTGTACTATACACTAGTTAATACAATATGATATTATCGTTTGGTTGTCAATAGACTTGGTACTTCTGCTAGCTTATGGTATTGTCTACATGTTAGGTGCTTTTAGGGATGTCAACGGGACCAAACGGAATCGAAAATAGCCTCCCCCGCCCCGCCCCCGAATTCAATTGTTGCTCCCGCCCCCGCCCCCGCCTACCTAGCTCCCGATCCCTCCCCCGAATACCAAATGTTTTAAAATGAATAAAAATACTTTTCTTCGGAAACGCTTTGATAACGTATTTATCATGTTTTACTGGAAACAAATTCCACAACATTTTTATTAAAAGAGGTACTCTGATTTTTATAAAGCATAAACAAAATCGGTCTTTTCTGGCCGTGAAAATGGGGATGTCACAGTTGGTATCAGAGCATTAGTTTAAGCGAACTAGGAATATGGATTTATTTGTAGACTTAAACTTAGAATGCTAAGCAATGATTGTGAGGAGTGTGTCTTATAAAACTTAGGTAATACACACCTAAATAGACACAAGCACTAGCTAATTTAGGGAAAATGCTTAACATGCTTTTATGTGCTAAAAGATTTGTGATGCTTTATGCTATCGTTTGATCAGATCTATGGTTTGTTGCCGACCGGATCTTGAAATTTTGTGTGTTCAGATTTCTAAACGTTTAAATACGGTATTAGAACTGACATGTAACTTTTCAAAGTAATAAGGAGGATTACACGTCTAAATCTTCTCTATCTATATTCTCGTCTCGATGCACTGAACGAATGCTTCCGTGAACATAATGTCATGGTGAAAACTCATAGAGAATTGAGTAAATAGAGGAAATGAAAAGGCTTATGATAGTGAATGACACCTATCATAAGATATCGTAAGAGTGGTATCTTGCCTTTAGAATATGTCAAACAGTACGTTTAGAGGAATACGGTACATCCGAAGTACACCTTCGATTGGCAGGATGAAGGAACGATCGGTGTAATTCCTAAAGTTGTCCTATCGTTTGGCATTTCCACCACCAACCGATTTGAAACAGAATCAATGATTAAAGACACTCATGGAAGAAGTCCTAGTAGAGTATAGGGAAAATTTTATGATTGTTTGGACATATTTGTATGTGTTATAATTGTTTCTGTGATAGTAACTTGGAAAACTACGATACAATACTTGGGATGAGTATGAGTAGGTGTGAATGGTAGTAGAGGCCTATACTACCGGAAGCATAGGACTCACACTAGGATCAAGGAAAGTCACAAGATTACCAATGAGCTAGTAATTGAATTCGTTTTATTCAAGTATGTTGTTACCATTGTTTCGGTAAAGACTAAGAAGATGATTGTTATTCCGACCCTAGTGGTCATATCAAATTGAGTCTGACTACGATGAGTATGTTACGTGGTTCAGAGAGCCAATTTCGATGTAGCATCTGACGTAAGATGGAAGATTGAAATAAAGATAATAAAAGGGATCAGTAAAAGTATCGCAATAGTTGTTAAAGAAGTTTGCTGATAGAAATGCTACTTTAAGATGTGATTATATCACATTAGAACATGAAGGATGGTATAATCTATCCTGGAATTTGACTCTAAGAGACCTGAGTCTAAGCGTTGCAACATACGATGAGAGGTCATTAGAACATGACCCATCGGTCTATTGTAGAAATCAAATAGTTTGTTAAGAAGAAGAAGGAGTCTCTAGTAAGGATCAAGATTGTGACTTGAAGGTCATATATTGGACTCTAATGTGAAATAGGGAGAAGGTGCAAGATCGAGCATCGCCTGCAGTTAAAGAAGTTAATTCAAAGGAACATATGAGTTACAGTTATTACCTACGATGAAAGGATAATGTATGAAGTCATTATACAACCCTATTTCGTTGACAATTCCGGGACGTAATCATCCTAAGGGGGAGATAATTGTAACGCCCGTAGATCCGGGCTAGTCAATTTAAAGATAATAGGAGTCGAAAATGACTTTTCGACAAAATATTATTTAGAATAAATAATCTTAACTTAGTTTTTGAATATGTCTCAAGGGTTCCGTACATATAAAGAACGCCGAAATCCGAGTTATAACGAAGAAGTTATGGCTCGTCGAAGTTTTACGGCAAAACCGGTACGACACCGGAAGACGTAAATAGTGAATTTACGATAGAGTGATTTTTAGCATTAGTGATCTGAATGAAAGTTATAGAATATATTAAACCGAGAACATCCATAAAAAGAACGCCCAAATCTGACTTCGTATGAGGAAGTTATGAAATTTCTAAGATTTTGCACAGCAGTGCACGGCCCGAAACTTGAATTTTAATTCGAGCGGTTTTTGGCTTACGTGGCCTAAATGAGAGTTGAATATCTCATTAATAGGAACTCAACGGTAAAAAGACAGACGAAAAAGGAGTCCGTATGAGGGAGCTACGAATTCTTCGCGGCCATTTAACAGTTTAATCTCCTCTTACTGTTAAATTTAAGATCGGTTAAGAAGTAGCCGATGAAGTCTAAACGAAAGTTGTAGATCTTGTTTTTACCTACGCGTGGATATAAAGAACGTCAAAAACGGAGCTTGTATGCGAAAGTTATGAATTTTTTAAAATCGACTGATTTCCACCTTATGTGCGATGCCACGTGTCAGCACCAGGCTGCGCCTGGCTGTAGCCAGCCTACCTCACGACGTGAATATTAAAAACTCACGACGTGAAACTTCCTCCAGCCCCTATAAATAAGTGGTGAGGCCTCCATTCATTCCTCACACCTCCCCTCACTTCCCTCTCTCTCTCTCTCTCTCTCTAGAACTTCTCTCTAGCCCCGAAACCCCCCGAAAAGCCTAGGGAACCTCCCTAGCACGAGGCGGAAGCCCCGTATTTCCCGGTGACTTCGAGAAGAAGAGCCTTTCGGCTCGGGAACGCTGCTCCAGTGGTGCCCGATTTTGAGAAAACTCCGTTGTAAGTGAGCTACGCCTACGTTATTTTTAATATAGCTTTTATTTAATTATAGTAACATTATTAGGAACTTATAATAAATACTTGGACTATTATTATGGGCTATATAAGTATTGTTTAATGCTTATATAATAGTAATAATAGCTAGACTATTAATTAGTCGTTGTTAACGTTAGACTAAACCCTAGTGATATTGATACTAGGTTTTGTTGAGGAAAATTATTTTAAAAGTAACAAAGTGTTGTCCGAGTGTCGAGTCACCACCTAATAAAGTGAATGCATAGTCTCTTTCATGAACATGATTTTAATACAAGTATTGATTGAACGTATTAAATATATATTTATGTGTAAATTATTTGATGTTGTCTGAATTACATGTTAAAGAACATACCCGATTATTTATAATGATTTAGGTTAATGAGTAAACCTAAAATTTGTTATGAGGGTCATTGGGTAGTATCTCCTTATGAGTACGAGTGAGATATATACGAGGAATAGAACCCTTAAACATGTCATTGATCCAGAAGCACGGATTAGACATAGTCATTTGTCCCTAGTCCGAGAGTATGGATTGGACTCAATCAGTTGTCCTTAATCCGGGAGTATGTATTAATACATAGTCAGTTGTCCTTAGTCCGGGAGTATGGACATGACTTAGTCATCTGTCATTAATCCAGGAGCATGGATTTAGACACAGACCAATTGTCCCTCATCCGAGAGTATGGAATAGGTACAATCAAGGGCTCGAGAGCATGGATTAGATCAGGAGTAAGAGGTAAAATTTAAGGTCCGTGAGTATGGATAGTCTCGTTGTGAGGACTGACGGGGTGGGGTAAGAGTTGATTATATATATGGGGAAATCGTATATTGTGTGAATATATATATATATATATATATATATATATATATATATATATATATATATATATATATAACATTGTGGGATTGAAATCCCTATGTACTCACCAGGTTTCCCAACCTAATCCACTCAGTTTATTTATATCACAGGTGTTGATATGAAGTCACATTATACTGAGAGATTTAAAAGATATGTAGATCACTGGTGATAATGAATGTAAGTTCTGTTTATGCTTATGTTTCTGTACTGACGATGACATCCCAAATGTTTTAAAATGAATAAAAATACTTTTCTTCGGAAACGCTTTGATAACGTATTTATCATGTTTTACTAGGAACCAATTCCACAACATTTTTATTAAAAAAGATACTCTGATTTTTATAAAGCATAAACAAAATCATTCTTTTCTGGCCGTGAAAATGGTGATGTCACACACAGCAACAACACCATATTGGGAGGCAGAAAATAAAGAAACATGAGACTCGAAGGCTCCACGAACATCTTGAGTTCGTCATTCTCGTGTAGCTTCATGTTTCTTCTGCACCTACAACATACCAGTTGTTGATGAAAAACCTAGGCCACAACTACTTTCGATCTCTTCGTCACCACTCATCTAGGAAATAGGAGTCCATCGACTGATATGCTCATCGATCGAGTCACATAACCCTCGTAAGATCGATTGAACAGTACAACTATTGTTATTCAGCTCCTGGAATAAAAATAAGGCAGTCAGATTTCCCCAATCTTATGTCTAACATGATTGTATCTGATTATGGTGGAGATTTCTACCACTGAGACATGTAGACATTCACAGCTTGGATCCTCTTCTACTTGACTTCTTTCGGAGGAACCACACGTGGATTTTGGTGGACATTAAGTTTGGGAAGCTGGTCACGGTAGCCAAAGGTCAAGGAAGTTGTTGGACCAGATTGTCACAGGGAACGAAGGTGGTAACTGTGGCTGGTGAAACGACCTAGTGGCACTCCTTTATTATACTCTTCCCTCAAACAGAGGGAGACGAGGGAGATAACAGTAAGTGAAGAGGTAGAGGAGGTGGTTACAGAAGGACAGAGATAGCAATAAGTGGAGCTGGAGATAGGGAAATGATATCGAGAAACCAAACATATCCAAAGAGATTGAAGAAGCATCTCGATGATTCCAACAAAATTAGGGTGGTTTCGGAGTCATTACAGTGATTCCGACGACGTTAGGTGGTTCTGATGTCATTACGGTGGTTCCGGTGGAGGTCGGTTGATGGTGACGGTGGTTCGGGTAGAGAGAGAAATATGAGAGATATGTAGAGAGAAAAAGAAGAGATATGTAGAGAGAGCAAGATGAGAGAGGTATGTAGAGAGAGAGAAAGACAAGAAAGATATCTACAAAAAATGTTCTCAATATAAAAAATATTCTCATTTGAACATATATATATATATATATATATATATATATATATATATATATATATATATATATATGTATATATATATATATACACAAACGGGACCCCCGCGGGATTATGGGACGAAAATAGCCACTCCCGACCTCGATCCCGAAAATAAAATGGGAGTTAAGCTCACCCCTGCTCCCAATTTTTTTAAAAAAATTATCTCATACGGAACCGGAGTCCAATGGGAGGTTTTGACATCCCTAGGTGCCTTGTTAGTGCAATATGTTATTATCTTTTATATGTATAAAATAATCACAACGTGTTTCATATCGAACATGTCTAATTTGTTTTAGTGAAAATACTAAATACTACAACTACATTGGCATTTACCACACACACACACACACACACACACATATATATATATATATATATATATATATATATATATATATATATATATATATATTCTTAATCTTTTTAATGAAAACATTTAAAAAAAATGGTTATTAGGTTCTTATCATTTTGTGTTTTCATTTGAATAACTCCATATATATATATATATATATATATATATATATATATATATATATATATATATATATATATATATATATATATATATATATATATATCGAATGAAAACACAAAAAGATTAAGAACCTAATAACCATTTTTTTTAAATGTTTTCATTAAAAGAATTTTGGACAAATCAAACATTAATATTATATTAAGTAAAAACTTTCATTATATAGTTTACAATTAGTTGCCATTTGTTGGATTGCGGTCGAACCAGGCGGAACCGCCTTCAAACCACCATCTGACGACTGCCGAATTAACATCGAATTCAATGGTACTTTTTGGTCATATTGGCAGTTTAATAGATCAAACATTGTAGTTCTTATTTCTTTTATATAACTTTTAACAAACACCATTTTATTTTTGCAGCCAAATATACAAATAATAATAATAATAATAATAATAATAATAATAATAATAATAATAATAGTAATAATAATAATAATAATAATAATAACAATTAATAATTAAAAATTAAAAATAGAATTATGTATCGACAAATTCAATTTTCCTTTTTCTAAATTGTAGGCTTTTAAAAATATATTGTGTATAAGATATATTCACAATTAAAAATACCATAATCACAGTTTAATAAACATATTAATTCAGTAATACAAAATTTAATATTTCATGTATATCTTCATTCCTATTTTGACACATAACTTATATAAAATATACAACTTAATACATTTTAGTTTAAATTTAATACATAAAATTCATAACATAAGATTATACACTAATTCATATATTTAATTAAGTCAAATCCAAACTCTACCACATGCCACCACCAACCACATGTGTCATCATCATAATCATGATTCCTTCCAAATAAAATATGTATATAAAATCATTAATTGACAACTCAAAATAGTATATTCACAATTTAGTATAATAATGATTTCATTTATATAGAGTTCAGTGCAAAATAATTATAAAAATTAATTCCCTCTTACAAATTTATACAACACAAAAAATAAATATATTCACAAGAAAAATAAAAAATTCATAGATAAATCATTCTATTTTACTACAAAGTTCATTACAAATTTATAGCTTAATATATTCAATTCACAGTTTAAACAGAAGATTTGCAGCTTAATGCAGCCAATTCGTTGTTTTAAATAACAAAAAACACAGTTTAGTACACAAAATTCACTACTTAATATAGTCAATTCATAGTTTAAATAAAAAAATGCACAACTTAATATAAGTAATTCATAGTTTAAAACACAAAAATCACATTAATACAAAAAATCACAGTTTAATATACAAAAAGTATAAATTCACAACCATATTATCAATTTAAAAAATTTGATACAATTAATTCACAGTATAATACACAAAATTCACAACTTAACACATTTGCAATTTTATACAAAAAAAAAACCAACAACTTAATATAGTCAATTTATAGTTTAAACAGAAAATTCACAGTTTAAAGCAGTTAACTTATAGTTAAAAACACAAAATCACAACTTAATACACAAACTGCAAAACTTAAGACAATAATTGAAACATTTAAACATAAAAATCGCAATAAAAAAACGTATATATATATATATATATATATATATATATATATATATATATATATATATATATATATATATATATATATATATATATATATATATATAACACTAACATAATAGACACATTCTAAACTTAATTCACATTATAAAAATCAAAACATAAGTTATGAATACCAATTTTAGGAAAATATTATAGCAAATAAGAAAAATTTTGGTGCATCAGAAAGGTCATTCACAATATTTATATAACTAACATTTTTTATTAATAAAAAAAATATAAATAAATAAAATCACAATTGACTTTAGGTTATTCAAAAATTAATACACAAGTCTATATGTGATATCCCCATTTTCACGGGAAAAAAAATAAAAAAATAAAAATCGATTTTGTTTATGTTTTATAAAAATCAGAGTACCTCTTTATTAAAAATGTTCCGGTTTTTGTTCTCAGTAAAACATGATAAATACGTTATCAATGCATTTCCAAAAAAAAGTATTTTTATTCATTTTAAAACTTTTGGGATGTCACCGTCAATACATAAACATAAGCATAAACAGAACTTACATTCGTTATCACTAGTAATTCATATCTCCTTAATATCTCAGTGTAATGTGACTTCATATCAACACCTGTGATATAAATAAACTGAGTGTGTTAGGTTGGGAAACCCGGTGAGTACGTAGGGATTTCAATCTCACAATGTTATGTCATATATATATATATATATATATATATATATATATATATATATATATATATATATATATATATATAAGCAACTCTTACCCCACCCAGTTGATCCTCTCAACGACACTATCCATACTCTCGGACCTTAAATTTTACCTCCTACATAATCCATACTCTCGGATTTAATCCATGCTCTCGAATCAATAATTGTGCCCATTCCATACTCTCGTATTAGGGACAAGTGTTTATGTGTAACTCCATTCTCTCCGATTAACGATGAATAACTATGTCCCATCCATACTCCCGGATTGAGGACGACTAACTATGTCTTAATCTATACTCCTAGACTAAGGACTACTGACTATGTCTTAATCCATACTCCCAAATTAATGACAGTTGACTATGTCCAATCCATACTCTCAGACTAGGGACAATGACTATGTCTATTCCATGCTCCCGGATCAATGAGATATACTAAAGCTCTATTCTCTGAGTATAACTCACTCGTACCCATAAGAAAATACTACCCGATATTCCTCATAATTAATTTAGGTTTACTCTTTATCCTAAATCATCATATATAATCAGGTATGCTCTTTAACACGTATTTCAAGCAACATCAATTAACTCGTACATAAACATATAATTAACACTTCAATCAATACTTGTATAAAAATCATGTTCATGAAAGGGACTATACACTCACCTGAGAAGGTGGTGACTCAGCACTCGAACAACATTTCGTTACTCTCAACACAATTTTCCTCGGACAAAACCTAGTATCATTACTACTAGAGTTTAGTCTAATATTCACCGAGACTAATTAATTGTCTGGCTATTATTACTATTATATAAGGTTTAAACAATACTTATATAACCCATAATAATAGCCCACGTACTTATTATAAGTTCTTAATAAGGTTACTATAGTTAAATAAAAGCTATATTAAAAATAGCGTAGGCGTAGCTCACTTACAGTGGGTTTTATAGAAAGTCGGACTTCGCTTGGAGTAGTGTTTCAAAACCGAAAGACCCTTTTTCTTGGGACTCTGGAAGCCTCGGGGCTTCCTTCGGGTGCTAGGGGGTTCACCTAGGCTTTAGGTTTGGGGGGTGTTAGAAACCCTAGAGAGATAAACTAGTGAGAGAAATAGAAGATTTTTGGTGTAAAAAAGATGGCAGCCTTGGCCCCCTTTTATAGGCGCGAGACCTCAGTCTACGTTGGGCATACCGAGGCCCTACGCTAGGCGTAAGGTGGCTTCATACGAGGCACGTGTCGGAAGAAGGCTGGGGTGATGTGGCTACTTGTGGACGGAGGGAGGGTAGAACGTTGGGCGTGCGAGGCTCGTACGCGAGGTGTACATGGCATGCAGGGCATCCAAAGCTTACGCTGGACGTCCGAAGCGAAGCGTGGGCAACATGGGACCGCTGGGATTCGGCCATATCATCGAGTTCACATCAGGCTTCACAAATTCATACTCCGACTTCAAAAATTCGTATCTTTCGCATACGAGCTCCGTTTTCGACGTTCTTTATATCCACGCTTAGGCGGGAACATACTCTACAACGTTCTTTATAACTCCGTTGGCTAATTTTGATTTATTTTAAATTTTAAATTTTTAACAGGTCGGGACAGGATTCGTCCGTTAAAAATCCACACCTTCTTCATCTGACATCCGTTTTCGTCTATCTTTTTACTGTTTCGCTACTAATAACAAGATCTTTGATTCTCGTTTAGGTTGTGTCGGCTAAATACCGCTTGATCTAATATTCAAACTTCAGGTTGTACACTGCTAAGCCGAAACTTCGAAAAATCATAACATCCTCATACGAAGTCAGGTTTGGGCGTTATTTTTATGGACACACTTGGTTTAACGTATTCTTCGAATTTTGTTTTGATCATTAAGGCTAAATATCGCTCTATTGTAAATTCACTATTTACGCTTCCCAGTGTCGTACCGGTTCCGTCGCGAGACTTCGACGGGCCATAACTTCTTCGTTATAACTCGGATTTCGGCGTTCTTTATATGTACGGAACCCTTGAGACATATTCTACAACTTGGTTAATAATATTTATTCTAAATAATATTTCGTCAAAAACTCATTTTTGACGCTCATTGTTCCTAAATTGACTAACTCGGATATGTAGGCATTACAATTATCCCCCACTTAGGATGATTACGTCCCCGAATCATTAACGAAACAGGGCTCACATGATGACTCCATACGTTATCTCTTCATCCTACGTAATAACCGTAACTTTGATGTTTTTTCGAACGAGTATCTAAGTCTATGACTTCCTGACTGCAAGCGGTGCTCGTTCTTGCACTTGCTCCCTATCTCACGTTAGACTCCAAATTATGACCTTCAAGTCACAATCTCGATCCTTACTGGATACGAACTTCAGATAAGTTCTTTTATTACTACAATGGAATGTTGTGTCATATTCTAATGAACTGTCATCGTATGTTGCAATGCTTAGACTCAGGTCTCTTAGAGTCAAATTCCAGAACATACAATAACTTCCTTCATGTTCTAATCACATATTAAAAGGTAGCATTTCTAGCTACAATCAACCATCGTGATACCTCTACTGATATTCCGAATTCAGTCAGGTGTTACATCGAACTTGGTTCTCGGAACCACGTAACATACTCGTCGTAGTCGGACTCAATTTGGTATGACCACTAGGGTTGGAATGATAACGACATACTTTAATAAAACGTTACCAATTACTAGCATCTTGGTAACCTTGTGACTTTCCCTGATCCAAGTGTGAGTCATGTGCTTCCGTTAGTATAGGCCTCTACTACCTTTCACACCTACTCATACTCATCCCAAGTATTGTCTCGCAGTTCACCCAAGTCACCATACAAGAAAATCACATAACAACTTGACACATTAGATAATAAAACAAAGGTTTTATATTATTCCTTGAAACGATTACATAGGTGTTCCAGTTCATCCTATACTATGCCTCTAATAGGCTACACCTCCTGATACTAACTACATGACTACTTCATAACTTGATCTTCGGATATCAGTTCTGATTCCTGATTCCTTGCATTTTCATTTTGTTTGTCAAGGATCATATGAAATGCTCTTTCCTTTGGCTTTGGTGGTACATTTGGCTTTGTGGCTTCTTATTTCCTTGGGCACTATTGCTTGAAGTGTCCTTCCTCACCACACTTAAAGCAGACTTCTCTCTTGGTGGTGCATTCGTTGGCATAATGAACGGTCTTCCTGCATTTGAAGCAGGTCATTTCTTTAGAGCATCTCCCAATGTGCTTCCTTCTGCACTTGTCACACCATTGTGCTCCTTCCCCAGACTTTGAGAATTTTCTCTTCTCGTCGGACCTTGTGGATCCGTCAAACTTTCTCTTATCGTCAACTTCAACCTTTCTGATGGCTCTTCCCTTAATCTTAACCAATTTGTAGTATATGTCACAAGGTTTCCGTGCATATAAAGAACGCCAAAATCCGAGTTATAACGAAGAAGTTATGACCTGTCAAAGTTTCGCGACAGAACCGGCATGACCCAACGCGACGTAAATAGTGAATTTAAGGTAGATAGATATCTATCCTTAGTGATCTAAACGAGAGTCGAATATGTATTCGATAGTAGTCCAATGATAAAAAGACAGACGAAAACGGAGTTCAGATGAAGGAGCTATGGATTTCGAACGGAGTTTTCCTGTCCCGGCCTACTAAAGATAATATATAAGTAATATACTTATAATATATTAAAAATAAAGTCAAAATTAACCAATGGAGTCTAAACGAGAGTTGTAGAGCATAATCTTACCTTCGCGTCGATATAAATAACGTTGAAAACGGAGTTCGTATGTGAAAGTTATGAATTTTTGAAGTTCGGAGCGCGAACCCCAAAGCTGTGTCAGAGACCACGACGTGGCAAGCAGTGCCACAACGTGGAAAGTCTTCTGACACCTCCGGGAGTCCCCCAGATGCAACTTTTGATGATGTATGCAATGACGTTCAAGCCCACAATGTGGGAGAAGTGCCCACGACGTGGAAAATGAGAAAACAACCCTATAAATAGATTTGAAGGGGCAGCCGTTTGTGGTTGCCAAATCTCTCTTCTCTCTCCCATAGTACATCGTTTTACATGCAATTTTAACCCCCCGATGCCCCGTTATCAATCCCGAGACCCGAAGCAAGTCCCGAAGCCCCGAAGATCTCGAGAAGAAAAGAGTTTCTGAGCCGAAGCTCTGCGCGCAAGAAACCCGGTGTGTGAAGATATCCCGGTTTCACTGAAGAATACTACTCTTAGAGTTGTAGTGTTGTCCAATCGTCTTCTAATCAAGTGAGTGTATAGTCACTTTCGTCTTACACATAGATATGAAGTATTTTATAAAATACGTGCTATGTGTGTGTGTCTATATATATATATATATATATATATATATATATATATATATATATATATATATATATATATATATATATATATATATATATATATATATATATATAGTTGTTTATATGTGTGAGTGTGTGGTCACTTTCTTCTAACACATAAATATTAAGTATTTGCTATGAAATATGTGCTATGTGTATAATATAAAGTTGTTTATATGTGTGAGTGTGTGGTTACTTTCTTCTAACGTATAGATATGAAGTATTTGCTAAGAAATACGTGTTATGTGTTTATACATTGTTTGCTTATTTGAGATGAGTGTGGAATGGATGTTTTATATAGTTTTTAAATGAGTTAAACTGAATATGTATTTTATATCTACAAATATGTTGGGTAGAACATGGGTAGATAAATTAGATGATGTGTGATGATAATTAGGTGATGAGAAATAGGTGATGATAATTAGGTGATGATAATTAGGTGATGATAATTAGGTGATGAGAAATAGGTGATGATAGATAGGTGATGATAAATAGGTGATGTGAGATGAGAGGAGATACCATAACCTTGACCGACGATGTGGCAATTTGGCGATGTAGTCATCTACCAGAGTATAGATGGCGACCACGGACTATTCTAGATGACCCCGTGGAAACACCAGCAGGCTCACAACCTGTAGGTGATGAATTACGAGTCCAGGCGATGTTGTGGCTACTTATTAATGCGATGATACTCTAACCCTTACTATGAATTACGAGTCTAGGCGATGTTGTGGCTACGTATTCATGCGATGATAGACTAAACCTTACTATGAATTATGAGTCCAGGCGATGTTGTGGCTACGTATTCATTCGATGATAGTCTAACCCTTATTATGATTTACGAGTCCAGGCGATGTTGTGGCTGCGTAATCATGCGATGATACCCTAACCCTTACTAGACACATATTGAGGGAGTGATCCACGAATTAGTATTGTCTATGCGATGTAGGCGATGATCCTTAGGAAAAGTTCTTAGGAACAAGCATATAAGGATATAAGATGTAAGGAGATGAGAGGTAAATATGATATAGGAGATGACCCTTAGGATAATATCTTTAGGGAAGATTAAAAGAAGATAATGGGGATGGGTAATTGGGTTGATTGTTTGATGATTGAATATAATAATTATATTATTGTGGGTTGAAAACCCTATATGCTCACCAGGCTCCAAGCCTGACCCACTCAGTTTAATTGTACCAAAGGTATCGTTACGAAGCTGCTTTGCACTGAGAGATTAAAGGAGATGTAAATCACTAGAGTAAATGAATGTATGTTTTGTTTATGCTTATGTGTCTTTATCGGAACATGACATCCCGAGGTTTTATTATTTAATGAAAATACATTCTCTTTGAGAAATGTTTTGATAAGTTTTTATCATATCTTGTTTTGGGAACAAATTCCACAACCGTTTTCTTTAAACGATTACTCTGATTTATAAAACAAAGCATAAACAAATCGGTTTTTTCTGGCTAAGAAATTTAGGGATGTCACAATTCCTCTTAACTCCGTCATCTTGATTGTTCCTCCTAATCACTGGCGGATCAGCTTAACCAACGGGCCTGCTGTAGTTCCCCTCCTCAGATTGCCCTGCGTTCAACTCGGGCTGTTCAATAGATATCATAAGTTCCTCTCGATTTTGTTGAACTAAACGTCTTGTTTCCTCTATTTGATGATCCAACATCATCTGGATCAACGCTTTCACTCTGGCCATTGTGATTGGCTCAGGAGCGGCTACTACAACAGGTATTTGCTCAATCACTGGTGGTTGATTCCTATTTCCATTCACGTTCCTGGCTTCACTGCGGGTTCTTGCCATTTCGATCTATTCACCAATTTAAACGTTCGGTGTGTAGCGACAAGAATTTAGATAAGAAATATTTTATTTATGATTGACGTGTAAATCTCCTTATCACTCTGAAAAGTTATATGCTTGTTCTAATACTGTAATTAAACGTTTAGAAATCTGAACACATAAAGTTTCCAGATCCGGTCGGCAACATATCATAGATTCGATCCTACAATGCATATCATAAATCGTTTAGCACATAAAAGCATGTTAGACATTTTCCCTAAATTAGCTAGTGCTTGTGTCTATTTAGGTGCTTTACCTAAATATTTATTAGACACAATCCTTGCTTAGCATTCTAAGTTTAAGTCTAGAAATAAATTCATATTCCTAGTTCGCTTAAACTAATGTTCTAATACTAACTGTGATATCCCCATTTCCACGGATAGAAAAGACTGATTTTTTTTTATGTTTAATAAAAATCAAAGTACCTCTTTTAATAAAAATGTTGCGGAATTTTTTCCTAGTAAAACATGATAAATACGTTATCAATACATTTCCAAAGAAAAGTATTTTTATTCATTTTAAAACTTTTGGGATGTCACCGTCAATACAAAAACATAAGCATAAACAGAACTTACATTCGTTATCACTAGTGATTCATATCTCCTTAATCTCTCAGTGTAATGTTTGACTTGATATCAACACATGTGATATAAATAAACTGATTGGGTCAGGTTGGGAAACCTGGTGAGTACATAGGGATTTCAATCCCACAATGTTATATCATATATAAATATATATATATATATATATATATATATATATATATATAAGCAACTCTACCCCACCCTGTTGATCCTCTTAACGACACTATCCATACCCTCAGACCTTAAATTTTACCTCCTACATAATCCATACTCTCAGATTTAATCCATGCTCTCGGATCAATAATTGTGCCCATTCCATACTCTCGTATTAGGGACAAGTGTTTATGTGTAACTCCATTCTCCCCGATTAACGACGAATAACTATGTCCCATCTATACTCCCGGACTGAGGACGACTGACTATGTCTTAATAGATACTCCCAGACTAAGGACTACTGATTATGTCTTAATCCATACTCCCAGATTAATGACAGTTGACTATGTCCAATCCATACTATCGAACTAGAGACAATAACTATGTCTATTCCATGCTCCCGGATCAATGAGATATACTAAAGCTCTATTCTTTGAGTGTAACTCACTCTAACCCGTAAGAAAATACTACCCGATATTCCTCATAATTAATTTAGGTTTACTCTTTATCCTAAATCGTCATATATAATCAGGTATGCTCTTTAACACGTATTTCAAGCAACATCAATTAACTCGCACATAAACATATAAATAATACTTCAATCAATACTTGTATTAAAATCATGTTCATGAAAGGGACTATGCACTCACTTGAGAAGGTGGTGACTCGGCACTCGAACAGCACTTCGTTACTCTCGACACAATTTTCCTCGGACAAAACTTAATATCATTACTACTAGAGTTTAGCCTAATATTCACCGAGACTAATTAATAGTCTGGCTATTATTACTATTATATAAGTGTTAAACAATACTTATATAACCCATAATAATAGCCCAAGTATTTATTATAAGTTCCTAATAACGTTACTCTAATTAAATAAAAGTTATATTAAAAATATTGTAAGCGTAGCTCACTTACAGTGGATTTTATTGAAAACCCGACTTCGCTTGGAACAGCGTTTCCGAACCGAAAGACCCATTTTCTCTTGACTCTGGAAGCCTCTGGGCTTCCATCAGGTGCTAGGGGGTTCACCTAGGCTTTAGGGGGGTGGGGGGTTAGAAACCATAGAAAGAGAAACTAGTAAGAGAAAGAGAAGATTTTTGGTGTGAAAAAGATGGTAGCCTCGACCCCCTTTTATAGGCGCGAGACCTCAGTCTACATTAGGCGTACCGAGGCCCTACGTTGGGCGTAAGGTGGTTTCGTACGAGGCATGCGTCGGAAGAAGGTTGGGGCGATGTGTCTGCTTGTGGACCGAGGTAAGGTAAAACGTTGGGTGTGCGAGGCTCGTATTCGAGGCGTACACAGTACACCGGGCATCCGAAGCTTACGTTGGGCGTCCAAAATGCAACGTGTCACCCATCCGAAGCGAAGCATGGGCAACAAGGGACGGCTGGGATTCGGCCACGTCATCAAGTTCGCATCAGGCTTCGCAAATTCATACTCCGACTTTAAACATTCGTAACTTTTACATACGAGCTTCGCTTTCGAAGTTCTTCAAAAATTCGTATCTTTTAAATTTTATATTTTTAACAGACCGGGACAGATTGGTCCGTTAAAAATCCATAACTTCTTCATTCGACGTCCGTTTTTATCTGTCTTTTTACCGTTTCGCTACTATTAACGAGATCTTCGATTCTCATTTAGGTTGTGTTGGCTAAATACCGCTTGATCTAATATTCGAACTCCAGGTTGTACACTGCTAAGCCGAAACTTCGAAAAATCATAACTTCCTCATACGAAATCAAATTTCGGCGTTCTTTTTATGGACGCACTAGGTTTAACGTATTTGTCGACTTTTGTTTAGATCGCTAAGGCTAAATATCGTTTTATTGTAAATTCACTATTTATGCTTCCCGGTGTCGTGCCGGTTCCGTTGCAAAACTTTGACGGGCCATAATTTCTTCATTATATCTAGGATTTCGGCGTTCTTTATATGTATGGAACCCTTCAAACATATTCTACAACTTGGTTAAGATTATTTATTCTAAATAATCTTTTGTCAAAAACTCATTTTTGACGCTCATTGTCTCTAAATTGACTATCCCGGATCTGCGGGCGTTACACTATACATTATTCACAACTTAATGTACAAAATATGCTATTTATAGCTTAAAATTTTCATTCAGGCAAATCATCAAACACCTTGTGTGCATCATGAAATTGTTTTCGATTTTAATTTTTATTGAACCTTTAACACGAAATCAGTAGCAAAGATGGAGTAAGATGCAAACACCATAAATAACTATGTAAATAATTATATGAAGATAAAAAATACTTATCAAAGCCTCATTATAGGAAACTTGTTGTGAAGAAGATGAGTGACATAATGTGAATCAAGTTAGGCACAGAGGTTGTAACGACATCGTCAAATCTCCTAGATGTAACTCTGTCGCTCACCGGATCTTGTAGATCTGGCTATCCCGGCTGCTGGCACTCGTGGATATGGCCTCGTCGGTCGTCGTTAGTGTTGTGATCATCAGTGGTGGCGGTTAAAATCCTTGACAAGCATTATGCGACACATATGACGACGACATTACAACACAACCCGCAACAAAAAACATCGTTGTAATAGAGGTAAAATCAGATTCATCGATAATAGATAAAAAGAGAATTTAGGTTAATGATTTAACTATTGGGATGATATTTCAACGAATCTGGCATATGATGAAAATAACGCCTTAAATTTTAAGCAATATTACAAAATTGTCACCATGAGTATTCACATGTCAATTTGAATGATTTAAGCTATACAATTTTGAGCAATATTTACAAACACTGCCATCCTAACGTTAATTTTTTGTTTTAAGGAATAAAAATGGTTGTTAATTTTTAGTGGTTCTTATTTGAACTTTTATATATAAAACGACTTCATTCTGTGAACTTGAGCTCTTAAGGATATCACTTATTTATAGTGTGGCCTCTATTTATATTTAGATAAATAAATTTTGATCAAAACATAAAAAGGTCATTAAAGGTATAAACACTTTTACCTTTCTATAACAACAATAAAAACGGCACCATGAATTATTTGAAGTCCATGAAGTGTGAATTGAAGCTTTGTTTACATATAAGCACAAACTGAGTTAAGATGATGAAAAAAGATTATACATATGATAATATAACGAATGATGAAGATGAGAAAAAGATTATATATGACCATTCAAAAAGGTCTAAGAAAAAAAAGGAAAAGAATGTTTTCTCGTTCGTGTATTTTGCCCAATTTAATGGTAATGTGTAGACAATGTTGGTATCAGGAATGATAAGTGCTAAACATTCACATACAATAACGTATGGATACTTGTGAGATTCTTTCCTCTAATTGTTGGAGTGTCATACCATTTTGGGGTGAATACATCTGAGGGTGTGACCATACCTTGATGACTATGTTGATCTTGTTCATTCACAGATCAAGAAACCATGGTGAGCTTATATGAATATGATTGATCCATGACTCATGTTTTATATGTCAAAACAAAGGGATATAAGACAAAAGGTTGTTTACCATTAAGAAATCAATGGATGCTTTGTGGAGATAAACATTCGTGTACAGTCAAAGGTAGTAATGTGTTTCTAGATGATTATCATTATTTGTGCATATAACTTATGTTTTCCCTTGCACGAGTGTGAGTATGATTAAAATTTTTTGAAAATATCAAAGGCTGAACTAAATTGATGGTTGAGTATGAATTTTCAACAACTATTATTTTAAAACAAACATCACATGCACATTGGTAGCAGGTTTTATTATCTACGTCCAGTTTCTTGCATAAGGTCGTATACTTACAGTTCTGAGAAACCATTTAGGTTTTGCAATGAGCAATGTTACTAGACCTAAGGGAGGCAGGATCTTTATCCCAACCTTTGTCCTGTTCGAGATCAAACTTGTTCATACAAGTATGCATTCCACGTCTTCTGACTTGTGTTTGAGCAATTTAAAGATTCATTCGGTAAACACGTAAATTCATGTTGGAAATTTTAGTATAAATATTTATATTTTTACTAACTTTGGACAGATATAAATATATACATATATTGTATATGTAATTAACTATAAGTGGGTTTGTGTTCTTCTCTGTGAGAGCTTCGAAACGATATATTGTATGTCCAAAATGGAGTATATGCGAATGAAATATCGATATGGATATTTGAGAATAATAGTTAGCAAGTGAGGTGGGTATGGAAATAAATCTCATATCGATAGAAATTAAAAGCTTTGTATGTATGTTATTACTCCAACTTCTACCTTATGTATTTAACGTTTTTATTTGGTTAGGTTTGCTTTATAGTTGGACAAACTGTTTAGCACTCGTTGTATTTATTTTGAAACAAACTAAAAAAATAATAATAATAAAATAAATTGCATGTTTTTGAGGGAGAGGAACAGACAAAACTGAACGCATTAGCAGCCATGCTTTACTGTTTAGCCGCCAAAGTGGGTCCTTATTATTAGTTATTTCTACCCAACTTAACGTTAACGGTGTGATCATATACGCTGAGACAAAAACTTTATTATAAAATGTGTATTTAAATTTAGTAAAAGGATTGCCCTATAGCATCAAGAAGCTTTGGTCACGTCAGGCAGGCCCCAGATGAGTCATTAGTCAAGGGTCGAGCTTTTCTTCCTTTCCAATCTTTACCACTTTGCAAAAACATGTCTAATTTATCTTGAAAGATTGCGGAATTTCCTATAAATAGTATGAAGCCAATCATGCATTCTACATATTCTTCATACAAAATAATCAAACGAACACTCTATAAATTAACAAAGAGATGGAGAACTTCCCTTTGATCAACTTGGAGAAGCTGAATGGTGACGAAAGAGGAGCCACCATGGAGAAGATTAAGGATGCTTGCGAGAACTGGGGATTCTTTGAGGTATATATATATATATCTACGTATGAATTAATTACCATCAAACATATATATAGTGCAATTAATATGGATTGAATGGTATGTATATATATATATATATGTATGTGTAGTTAGTGAACCATGGGATTTCACATGAACTACTCGACACTGTGGAAAGAATGACAAAAGACCACTACAAGAAATCGATGGAGGAAAGGTTCAAAGAAATGGTGGCAGAAAAGGAGTTAGAAGGTGTTAAGACAGAAGTTAACAACATGGACTGGGAGAGCACTTTCTTCCTGCGACATCTCCCCACCTCCAATATCTCTCAAATCCCTGATCTTGAGGATGAATACAGGTAAACAAGAAAACATATATATACATTCATATATATATATATATATATATATATATATATATATATATATATATATATATATATATATATATATATATATATATATATATATATATATATATATATATATATATATATATATCGTTCTTCGGTAAATTGATCTCTTTCCATTAATTATGTGGGATGAAATATTATGCAGGAATTTAATGAAGGATTTTGCTGGTAAACTAGAAAAGTTGGCTGAGGAAGTTTTGGACTTGTTGTGTGAGAATATTGGATTGGAGAAAGGGTACCTAAAGAAAGCATTTCATGGGTCAAAAGGTCCGAATTTTGGAACCAAAGTTAGCAACTACCCACCATGTCCTACCCCAGATTTGATCAAGGGACTTAGAGCACATACGGATGCTGGTGGCATTATTTTGCTGTTTCAAGATGATAAAGTCAGTGGACTTCAGCTGCTCAAGGATGGTGAATGGATTGATGTTCCACCCATGCGACATTCCATTGTCATCAACCTTGGAGACCAGATTGAGGTAAGACCATACATATATATACAGTCGGTATTAATATTAATTCATTAATATGAATATATTAAGTGGGTTTATGTATGTGCATGTGCATGGATCACGTACAGGTGATTACCAATGGAAGATACAAGAGCGTGATGCACAGAGTTATGGCTCAAACAGATGGAACAAGAATGTCGATTGCATCTTTCTACAACCCTGGGAACGATGCTGTGATTTATCCAGCAAAAGCACTGTTGGTGGAGAAAGAAGAAAGGGTTTATCCAGGGTTTGTGTTTGATGATTACATGAAGCTATATGCTGGCATGAAGTTTCAGGCCAAGGAACCAAGGTTTGAAGCCATGAAAGCAGCAGCAGAAGCTAATGTCAAGTGCTAAACAATGGATCAAACATTGTAACAATATTAATAAAAAAAATGATGTTATTTTAGCATTTATTTATCGTAAAGTTACCAATAAAACAAAACCTTCATATATGTTCGTTTCTCGTCTTTTTTATAATGATTTGACAGTAATATCAACCATCATGTTACGATTGGCAACCATAAAATTTTTAAAAAGACACAAAGATAAATTTTTTGTAAACAGCTTATAACATACATATATGCTTTCAAATAATTAGATATGCAACTGTTGAACAGATTACTTAATGACATTACTATATCTTATAAAAAGTTTATATGATTACACAACTGAAAACAAAATTCCTGCTTAAATTACAATCAAAATGGTTTTCCTACAAACTAAAATTACAAAAACCACATATTCTCTTCCTATAGATAGATATAAACTTATCCGTAGCATTTAGTATTTACAAATACAAGCAACACAATAATATATAAAGAGAGTTAGATCAACGGTCAAGATCCATCTAGGGTGCAAGCACCAAAACTTTTATAGTACCCAGACTATTAGCAGCCAACATGGTTGGACTATCATTCTTCCAACATACAGCACTGATAAAATAAGACCCTCCATCCTCATCACTATCCTCCACATTAGGTGCCCCAAATCTATGCCACGTCAGCGGCTTTGATATTGCCTAAAACAACCCCATAAAACTTCCATTATTAATTTCCATTCTAATAACAAAAAAAAAAAATCATAATACATGTAACTGTTTCTTTAATTACCTTATGATACGCATATACTTCATTAGTTTCACTCCCACAAGCCAGAAAGTCATTGTTTACAGAAAGACCCACAAAGTTTTTCTCATTTGTGTGACCTCTCAACGTCCGAACCTGAATTTAAAAAATAAATAAATAATCAATTAGATAAAAAAACGAATTAAAAAAGCAACTTACGGGAATATTTCGTGTCACGTCCCATAAGCGTAAAGTACTGTCGGTTGATGCAGATGCCAGCTCAGCATTTGACAGAAACTTTACATATGAAACTGTTTTTTGGTGGCCACGGAAGATATGAAGAGGGTGGCTTGTGTTCCTTAAATCATAGTAATGGATATGATGGTCTGCCGACCCCACCTGAAATTTTCGATTGGATTCCAATTATTTTTTTTTAAATAAAATGTTAAATGAAAAGACGATATTTATTTTAGTTTTTTTTTTAATAAAAAAAATACCGCAATGTGATTGCTGGACCCCGGGTTGTACTTTACACAGCATATGTTTGCTTTCATATCGATGTTGATTGCGCTTGATTCTTGCTTTGTGCACCAAATTTTTACCTATGACAAAATTGCCACCTACTTTAGATTTCAACCATTTCATTACTGTAAATTTTAGAAGGGTAGGATTGTAAATAGTAGTACCTTACAGTCATCACTACCGGATACAAGCATTGATGAATCCATCTTTGAGAAATCAACACTCCAGACACGCTTTTCGTGTTCTTCGTACTCCATCACACTCTGAATATGACAAATTAATAAAACTAATTGAATAATTTTAGAGGGGTAGGATTGTAAATAAACATTAAACAACATCAAAATTCAAATTACCTGTCGTGTGTTCACATCCCAGATAGTTACTATTCCTTCATAATCACTACTAGCTATATGATTCTTTGTATGCTTGTTCCAACTTAAGCAACTAAGTTTTGATCTTGTTGGCATCTCCACAACAGGGCAATGTACTTCTGGAGGTTCATTCACAATCTGTGGGTGGGTCCCATTTCAAACCATTATTATTATTAACTATTGAACAGAATTAAAAATTAACCAAAAAAAAAAAACAAAAACTCACTGTTGAAAAGTCAAAAATCTTTATTCGCCTTGAAACTCCAGCAGTAGCAAACAATTCATCATCACGATCAAACTCAATGCTGTAGTAAACCACATAATAACAACCTACTTTTATTTTTTTATTTTTTTCTACAGATAATAATAAAAATAAGATATAACCCGAAACTTGTAAATTGTAAATTGTGATTTATTTTTTACCAATGAAATGAGATCATACCTGGATACAATGTTGGCTGAGTGAAAGTGCTCACCATGCCTGAGTTCTGCAATCACCCTTAATCGACTTTTTTTGAAAAGAAAAAAGGAAAAAGTTATTAATACTTGAAAAGGTTTCTACAAAAAGATGGAAATAATCATTGATAGATACCTGTATTGTGTAAAAGTAGAAAGTACAGATTGAAAATCTGATAGGCCTGAACTATAACCTTCTCTTTGTGAAGAATCAGCATCCATTTTATCAAGATTCTGTAACGGGTTTGCTACTTGTCTTCTTTTTTGCAAGTAACATTGTTGTAAGTCATTAAACTGCAAATTGAAAAGCATGAAATGATTTAAACAATTTCACCAAAAAAGTTGGAAATGATCTTTAGAAATATAAAAATGTAGAGTGAAACTGACCTGAGATTGAACACGTTTTTTTCGTGTAACAGCAAGACTTGATTGACTTGTTGTATGTTGTGAACTCAATCCACTGGAAGCTTCTTTCATCTGGATACCTTGTGATTTCCCAGAAGGAACTAAAAGATTGTCTCTATTTATTGAAAAAGAAGACCATGATTTTGAACCTGTTAATTCACCACTATGTATTGGCATTTTCATTGAATACCTATCTCTAGCTCTATATAATTCGATTCTATGTCTCTCCACCAAGCTAATATCCTCTTTGATATACTTCACATCATTTTGCACCTGAAAAATACTTCGATCCATTAATGTGATCGATCATATGATGTTTAATAAAGAAATAGAAATTAATGACACAATTATACAAACCTCAGAAAGTTCGTCAATTTTCTTTTTCCTTAAGCACTGGAGGAACTCAACAAGATTTTGCATGTTTTTCTCAGCTTCTTCTTGCTCCAGTTTTCTTTTCTTCTCAGAAAGAAGTGACAGCAGTGTATCAAGTTCCTTTACTGATACTTCATAACCCTGTCTAATGACCACAAAAGAGTGTCACAATAACAGTTGAACAATTTCATATACAAGTTTGGTTTAATGGAATTTAGTTAATAGTAAGCAAAAATAGTGATTATACTACTAAATGAACACTTACCTGGAGTAATGCCTGGCGAAATTGTTCCAATGGGGAGGCAGTTTTTGATGCTTGGGATGCAGAAGTCTTCTTCAAAAGCTACATTTGGTACAGAGAAACCTTTAACAATAAGCTGCATTGTGAATTAAATTATTTCAAGGTACAAACCACGTTGGAATAAAGAATCGGTTAGTAGAAAAGATGCAGATAATTTAGGATACTACCAATTACCAAGTACGTTTGAAAACCCTCACTATGCTCATATACGTAGTCCATAAGATACCACTAAGAGAGTCAGGTTTTTGACTTTTATGGCATGGCCAAGAAAGTGTAGAAAGAACAAATCAGTACGCTAATTAAGCACCCACACTGCAGAAGATACGAACACAAAGAAGGGCAAATAGCCTCCCTTCTATCATATATTGATATTACTGCGATTGAACTATCTAGAACTCATCAGATCCACTTGAAGGTTCGGTTACCAATAAAAATTCAAAAGAAATATCAGAATTATTTCTCATGATTGGCTTTTAGGTTTCTAGGTAGTCCACGCCATGGATCGTTCCTTTCACAATTAATTCGTGTTAATTATTCGTTACCTAACAATTCACTATAACAAGAAAACCCGAAAACGAGAAAAATTGTACGGATATATAGATAAAAACCTTATTGAGTAGGAAATTAGGGAAGAGCTGGTTGGTGGTGAGTGAAGAAGCGCAACTAGGGCAATCGTTCTTATTGTCAAGATGAGTGATGATACACATGTAGCAGAAGCTATGTCCACAAGACGTCAGAAACGCGTCCTTTATTATCTGCATACAAATCGGACATAAAAACTCCCTATCCGTCGTTTCCGATCCTCTTCCTCCTTCGACGGTGTTCCTTTCGCCGGACCCCGACTGTAAAGCATGGGATGACCCTGTGTTTCCTTCGGACTTCACCGCCGGCACCAAAGCTCCCATCGATCCTTCCTCCATCTCTGAATCTATTACGTATCTTAAACGGCGATATGAATCCCGATCGCCGGCAGCTAATCAAAAGTTGCCGCTGAAGATTGACTAAGAAATCTAAAGAAAGCAGAAGGGAAGGGATGAGAAAAAGATAGGACCCACGGTAATCGAATTTCAGGCCCGCGCTGGGCCACGTGACAACTCGTATCTCATTGGTCCACGTCAGCGATCAAAATCATAAGCATCGCCTAAACGCTGTCGTTTTGTCGAATTCGATTCCATCACTTTCTAGTTTCTTCCTCTTCTGTTCCCACTTATGTGAGTGAAATCGGGAATAGTCAAGCGGTGTTTACTCTTTTGGATGCCTCCTCAAGCTGGCTTCATAAATTGTTATTAATAGTGTTGATCTAGATGCATATCATAATATAAATGTATATTATCAAGTATCTTTATATTTATTGAATGTCAGATATAAACTGCATATATCTTTTCTTGCTACATTTTGTCAAAGTATTTGCATTTGCCCATGAAACTTGCTTGCTACGTTTTGTCAAAGTATTTGCATTTACCCATGAAACACTTTGATTTGGCTTCTAACTAACTCCAACTAAAAATGGGACTCGGTTTGAATTTGGGACTTGGTCCGTTACTTTCTTTTAATTCGGTCCACAAGAGAAATGACAAGGACTAGAACACCAATATTTATCGTCGTTTTGCCCTGCCCATCGTCAGAACAGAGAGAAAGAAATTGAAGAACATGTAGCTTGTACAACTATCACCTCTACAGCCTCTTCCTCATTCCTCCGTCGTCTTTTTTCTTTCTAAGGTGTGATTTCTTCCTCAGCCTTCACGGTTTTCAGTCGATATTGTTACAAATTTATGTATGTTGAATTTATGTTAATTTCTTGGCTGAAATCAGATGAATGTTTGAAAATAGATGAACCGTTGCGAATGTATGTATATTTGTTTTTCTGCAAGCATCACTGATCATTATGGATTTCACCATTAGTGTGATTCTTGACAGAGGCGGTTTTAGACAGGTCTGGGTGTGGCACCGGCGACATAAAAAAATTTTGTCCACAGTGGAAAAAATTTTGATTTATTTTACCTATTTTTCATGTATCGGCAACACTTATTTCATCTCGGCAACACGTATGTAATCTTGCATCCGCCCCTGATTCTTGATCAAACTCTACACCTGGAAAAGAGGCCAAAGTAGCCATTGAGATGGCAATTTAAGATTTCAACATCAAAACCAATCAGATTATGGTTCTATATCTTCAAAACTCCTGAAACAAACCCTTTCATGCAACTATTGAAGGTAAATTATTATGTTTTTCTTATTAAGAAATTGTCAAATTCATGTCAAAGAACTTTGATTTGGTTGTTTAGAATCGTACCCATATGCTAACATGGTTTGAGATAATATGAGAATGCATCAAAACATCTTATTGATGACATGTTCAATCTTCAATCTTCATAATTCGAATACACAGTTTGGGTTTATTGGTCATGTGTTGTAAACTTGTTCGAAGTGGTGTAAAACTTGAATGTTTATTAGGTCTTGGCATACTTTAACTGTTGTATTTAAAAGCCATCACTTTTGCCTTATCTATGTTGGTTTATTTTAGTAACCGGTTTTTGAACTCTTAATGGTAATTTGATTGGCTTTTCGTTGTTATTTTTAAAATAGCATATCCATGATCATAGAATGTATGCTATTTGTTGTGCAAAAAATCTTGGAAGATAGTATGTGTGTATGTTTTTTTCTTAAGATAATATAAGGGTAATATTGTCATTTTTCATTATTCACGATAGTCAGTTAGAGATACAATCAAACAACATGGTTTCAACCAGTTGTGGAATCAGTTATAACTTCTAAGTTAGAACTTCTAAGTCAGTCGATAACTATCAAACGTGACCCTTTACATTGTCGGTTGAACTTAAAGGGTTACATAACTCGACCAGGCATATCAAAAGCATATACAATCCAAATTCACCATATCTTCAAACATGTTGTAACTTGTAAGGATAATGATAATGATAATGATGGCCCTTATAACTTCCTTTTACGAAACAACATTAAACCATGTCAAAGTACAACAATTCATACACTCAAGTCCCAAATATGTATCTGAGGTCAAAGAATACAATAATACAACCTTTTTATCAAAACAACACTCATGATTATGATCCATAATATGATTTTCATGTGGCCCAGGTCCAATACTTATTTTTCCTAATAAAGTACCTACGAATTTGGTAGCATCTCTTGCTATTTTCATCTATATGAAATCCCACAACAATGAATGACTATGGACATTTAAAATAACCATGTTATTCAATGATTAAACATGTTAATATAGAACACAACGATTATTTAATGACAATAATATATACAATATATCAGTTCATTTACTATATATTGCTTATACTGTTCCAATATCCCAATACTAATTTTATATCATTCCCAATCACTTAGAACAACAAGGTCCTATAACACCAGCTTGACTTTCTTGCTTTAGCTAATGAAGGAACTTACTTATGTAGATTCGACAAACTTAATATGTATAAACTTTGCGAATACCAACATTTTTATGTTATATATATATATATATATATATATATATATATATGTGTGTGTGTGTGTGTGTGCGCACCCTGTATATAGAGAAAACTCTGGAGAATGTATTAGATGTTTAAATATGACTTAGATACCAGTACTAGTGTATTCAGATTATTCATGGTCATAATGAACTAATCATTTAGATATCTCCATATGTTGTGTTGGATTAGGTGTCTAAGTCAGTAACTAAATTGGTATATACTTAAATTAAAAAGTAGAGTCCTTTGGGTTGCCCTCAAATATAGTAATTAACATAATTACTTTTTGAAAGAGTGGTTGATTTATTGATTTATTATAAGATTAATAAATAGCAATAAATAATTTATTAATATATTATGAGAATAATATATTAATTAGAAATACTATTATTTAATTAATAATTAATCAGAAAGTATACAGACTAAATGTGATAATGTTCAAAAGTTGAGCATTGATGGATTCCATAACATTCCCACACGAGGGGGTGGTTTAGGAGGTTCCTACAACATCTTGGAAGCTTTAAGAGGCCTTATAGAGCAAGAAAAATGGATAATGGTTATCTAAGAAAACCCACCTTATCCTAGACTCCTTACTCACATATATAAACCCCTTATGAGTTCATTATTTTCGTCCATCCCTTGTATAAGATCCTTAGAGTAAAAAAGAAATCCAACCTCTCTCCTCTCTCATCTAAAGTCTTCTATTGCTAGGGTTAGAGTACAAACCATCAGAGACACGAGATTTATAGTATTTGTTTTCTGAAGCTTCTTCAGCAAGGAAGTGTTTGATTATTTACTACAATAATTAAGAGGTATGTAAACTATAAAACCCTTTATGAATTTTTAAAATAGTAAGGCACTCATAGGGTCCTTGATGTTTAATTGTTTGTTGCAATCAATAGAGAAAACTTAGATCTAATAGGTTACATATGAACTTAGGGTTAAGTTTTTCTGCCACATAATTTTGTAACGTATAAAACTTATAAGTGGTATCATAGCCATAGGTTTTCAATTAATCTTGCACAATGTTAAATAAATCAAAATTAGGATTTATAGAAATTAAACCCTAAGGGAGGAATTTTCGATTTTTGCTAGGGTTCTTGAAACCCTAGCCTCCACCCTTAGAATTTTCAAAATATGCTAAGGGTTCTTACAAACCTAGCCTCCCTTAACCCTTTTTCAAAAATTGAGGATTCCATTTTAGGGTTTTACTTGTTTCCTTATTTGTTATTTGAAAAGCCTTAAATTTGAACAATTAAAACCTAATAAACCCTAGCCCTATTTCGCAATTAGGGGGCTTTGGATTAGGACTAAACTTAAATTATTTTATTAATTGATTACTTGTAAATAATTATTTAATCCATAATGATTTAATTAATTTAATTAATTGTTTAATTAAAAGATAAAGATAACTCATAAATGGTTGATGTTAATTTATTAAAAAGATTAATTTAAATAATTAATATATGAACCTCATAATTTAAAAGGTTTTAAAATATACTTTGTATACTATTATTAAAAGTTAATTACTATATGTACAAAATAAGTCAGTCAAATCGATAGTACGTCTCATTCACAAAGTCATACTATAAGGGGTTATAAGGAAACGACCTGTAAAATGATTGTCATTAGGTGTTCGTTCTCACCCACCGCTCCCTTGTATGGTAGAGGGTCGTTAGCCGAACATATTTGATAGGACATAGTCTCATTATAAGTAAAATGATATAAAAGTATTAGAACCTTCTTTTTAAAATCTCACTCTAGTTACTTTAGGAAAAATGTGAAAAGTATATTAATCGATGAAAACGCACATCATGCTTTATATGTCGTTAGTGGAAAGTGTGTAGTTAAATGGTACATTAATAGAGACTATAAAGAGATATGATGGGCATCTCGAAATTATCATTGTTGATGAAGCGCGTGTGATTAACTGACACATTAATGTGAGATGATAAATGACATCGAGGTTGTCAAGCAGGTTTGGATGGTTATTCACATCTCATTTGTGATCCTCGACATCCCAGTCACAAAAGTGAGAGCATAATCCGATATTAAGCATGCCATTGATAAGATTCAATGAATCTCAAAAGATCTAGGAGTTTTATAAGATTGGAATTGTTAAAAGCGTTACCTACCTAAAATAGATTTGAATTTGATTACTACATCCCTCTTTAAAGTTCGAATCGAAATTGTAACGTCTAGTTCCTGGTATGTATTTAATTTATTATTTATTCAAATCATAAGAACAACTTGACGAATTGGAAGCCCCATACTCATTGAGTAGAGATCAATGTTCTAAATAACGTAAGGCGTAGCTTGGCGGCAATGTAAAAGTTAGGCCATGGCAAGCCTTGGCGAGCTAAGGCGTTTTTCAAAGTGTGACTATATTATATACATTAAAAGATATAAATTATATAATTATTGAATTAATATATGATATTTTTAGAAGTGTTATATTAATATCTAATAGAAAAAAGTTAACAAAAACTCATTTATTTTAGGACTGATAAAAAAACAAAACAAAAAAACCCACGCCTTGGAAAAAAACTCGCGCCATAACGCGATAAGACGCGCCTTGACACGTTATTTGGGCGCCACGCTTCACAAACCCGCCTTATACGTTTTCGTAACGGCTACACCACACCTCGCGCCTTGGTACGCCTTCAGGAGCGCCATGGCGCGCTTTTTAGAACCAAGATTCAGTATAACATGGATAACACATTGGGGAACTACTTACTTGGCTGGGCTGATCACACGCATTGCACTCTCGTCTTCTCATTTTTAGGAAGAGACTTTTGTGTTACTTTTGAAAACGATTTTACCATTTCCTTAGTTTGAGTACTGACACACTCGAGAGTGTGCCCTGATCTTTCAAACCAAGGCTCTGATACCAACTTGCAACAACCTAGTTTTTACAAAGAAAATTTTCATTTTTCAATAATAGAATCATTGCATAAACCATAAATTCCCAAAAACATCTGTTTTCAAATTCACGTTTAATACATCATTATTTCCTTTTTAAAACATTAGAGTGTCCCGAAACATATTAGTAAAGGAGAGATAGAGTGCACACCACATCATCACGCCTTGCCCTTGCCCTTGGGCTCAAATATACCTGCAACAAATCCACAAACGGTAAGCTTGAAAGCTTAGTGAGTTCCCCAGAGCACGCACACACACGACCACGTATAACATATCATACTAGCTAGTCAACTATCCAAAACACATAAATCATGCATGCAATTCACATAGAGAAGCCCTGGAAACCTTCCAGGGTCTTACTCCGAGTGCCATGGGAACCCCCACATGGTCTTATTCTGGTGCCTCGGGAACCCTCTCGAGGTCTTTGACCTAGGATGTTAAGGAAACCCTCCAAGGTCTTACACTTAAGCGCCTCGGGAACCCCCAAGGTCTTACACACAATATAATCACATAACATATCAAATCACCGAATGTTTGGTATACGTGTCATAATCACAAAATGGGTCGGCCTTGGTGTCGTAGATCCATGGGTATGGTGAGGAGACTTACCTTAATCTGTTGAATACAAACACTACCCTCTTAACAGTTCGCAATCCCCCGAGTTGGACAATAGTAATGGTAATATAATCAATATTATAACTTTAAGTTAACCAAGGGGAAAATCAACCTCCAAACCCCTCCCTAAGGCCCACATACCCTTTTCCTACTTATGGGCCCCAAAGTCCAAGTCCAATATCCTTAATGGGCCTCCTAGCCCAATGAGGCCCAACCATTACATCCATGGCCCATTTACAGATGAAAAAGCCTATAATTCACAGAATACAACCAAGCCCTACACTTTATTGAGGCCCACACGCTCAAAAGCCCAAAACAGATTAAGGCCCAACTACTGCTGCGTACGCCCAAGGTACCATCTTGGTACACGCAGTGTATTGAGGGTTTGGGGACTACGCGGCGCGTACAGCTGGTTACGCCTAGCGTACAACCAGCTTAAGAACTTTTCCCATTAAGTGCTTAATGCTCAGTTTCCTCACGACCAAAAGTCAGATCCAAGTCTATGAAAACGCCCTAAGGCATAAAGTTGCCAACTTTATGCCCTTGCATGCCCCCAAATCGTCCAACACTTCCATTAAGACCTTTTTAAGGTTCTTAATCCATGCATGATGACTAAACATCCATCAAGATCCCTTTTTATGCTTCTAAACGACTAAGGGACCTCAGATCTGTCATCATCCTCGTATGGAGTTGCTTAACTCCTCAAAAGTGGTCCAAAACCAACCAAATGGGCAAAACTAGAAAATCCTAGCTAGATCTAAGGATTTAGATGGAAAGGTGCAAGCTTTTTACCTCCAGAATCTTTGTAAGGTGAGTTTGATGCAGGATCTTGAAGCACCTATACGATACAAGCTTGCTTGACCACTTCTTCTTCTTGCAATGAACACTAGAAAGTCATAAATGCACTCTTTTAAGCTCAAGAATGATCTCACAAGGTTCTCTAGGGTACAAGGACGCGTTAAGGCTATGGAGGCTCTCTAGGGTTAAATCCAAGGGACTTAAGATCATTTAAATAGGCCTTATGCCCGAAAATTAGGGTTTTGCACCACTGGCGCATAAGCCCTGCGTAAGCCTTGGTACGCCCAACTTACCACAATTCATCCCACGACCAGCCATGCATAGTACGCCAAGCATACACTTAAGTACGCCCAGCGTACTTAAGGGACTATTCATGCCAAAATATAATTTCCTTAGGGTTTCAAGACATACCTGATTTTTGGGTGTTACAAAATTGGACCATGACCGAGGCCCAATCCTTTCTAGTATTTCCAAACTAACTAAGGCCCATTAAAGTCCTCTAATGGCCCAATTTTCTAAATTGGGCCCAACTCCTCAAATGGGCTTTCCACCCAAGCCCAAAACTAGTCCTTGACCCTTAACTATCTCCCGGTGGGCTCTTATGGCCCAACACCTGCTAAGCCCAAAGATTGGCCCAAACTAAGGCCTAATAACATAAAATCCACAGTCTGAGTGTACACTGGGCGTACTCTTCTGTATGCTGTGCGTACAACTTGCACGGCTTGTACGTTGTGCGTACTAGCGTGTACGCCCAACGTACTCCCCTGATAAGCCATATTCTTCAAAACTGCTTAATCCCTTAAGACACAACTTCCAAACTACAGATCTGAGTCCAATAACCCTTCTTAACCCATAAAGTTGATCACTTGGTGGCTTGCACCTCACCAAATGAGATCAAACTTGTAAAAATAATAACTATCTTCATGGAAATGGCTAGATCTCTTGCATGGATGCAAATTAGCCTTAAAGATTGCAACTTTACTGCTCAAGGGACTCAAATAACTTCATAGGTGGCAACCCTAAGTCCAAAAACGGATTTGCATCATAAAAATCCGTTCTTGAAACCAAAAGGGACAATATCCATGAGAACCTAGATCTATGATGTAGAAGCACCAAGATGAGAACTTTATACCTTCAATAGGCTGGAAATGATGTAAAACCTCTTGATCTACAAGCTCACTTCAATCTCTTGCTTCTTCTCTAAACACCTTCTTCTTCAAAAACACCAAAATACTTCTTTAATGGCCATCTAATCATCAAAATCACTCAAATGAGAGCTAAGGGTCGATTTATAGGGTTTAGAGGGTGGAGGTTGAACATATTAGGGTTAGGTTATGAGATAAGGAGCTTAAATAGGGTCCAATACCCTAAAATAGGGTTCAGGTATGATTGGCGTACGCCCAACGTTCATATGGTATGCCTAGCGTACTCTGAAGAACATTTGCGACTATCCTGGTCAGTATGCCCAACGTACTAGTTCGCCCAACGTACTCTTTCTGTACGCCCAGCGTACTCGGCTAAGCCTGAAGCCACTAAACTTTCGAAGGCCATAACTTCTTCGTTATAAATCTGTTTTCGATGATCCTTATATCCACGAAAAGGTAACGAGAAGCCCTACAATTCTGTCAACTCATATCTTCCTAAGTACCTTCCGAAAAAAAGTACATTTTCCACAAAAGCCCAAACTGACACTTTACCGAAATACCCCTAGGCTCCAAAACACAAATCGAACATCCGAATCGCTTCTAATACATTGCTCGCACCCAAAATGGCTTAGATCTTACCCTTCCAAAAGCCATAATCCTTATAATGACCGGCCTTCGGGCCACAACCTCAGACTAGGAATCAAATCAGAACAGGGCGTTACACAATTCATGTACCCTTTTATAAAAACCATATCATTTATATAAGGTTATTTAGGTTCAAATGAAACATAAGTTTATTAATCGTTAACCGAGATCAATTTATAAACTAATATCTTATATTTAGAGTTTAGTCGTAGAACGCTTTAAGAATCGATCATAGTTTTTTTTAATAAAATTCTATTTTATACTTTATACTTGGAGTTCGGATACGTTTTAAAATCACAAATTTAAATATCATTTTAATAATAATAAAATCTCTTAACTTAATGAATTTGTAGAATAAAAAATTATTTTATTTTATAAACTCAGTTTATACATCTTATGATAGTTATATTTTGATAAACCAAAATTAAGGTGATAATAATTGTGTTTTGAATCTCATTTGACATGCATAAAACATAATATCAATGTGATGCGTTAAGTTAAAAAAATAATGTCATATATTAAGTTTTGACGTAAAAATAATAACTAATATTATAATTTGACGTCATAACACTATAAACCAATTTTTAGTCTCTTTGATAAAAGTCTTATTTATTAAGGATAATGACTTGAAAGGGTAACGAACTTTTAACTTTGTTCACATTTAGTCACTAAACTTTTTTTTGTTATCTATTTGCCATTGAACTATTGAAAGTGTTCACATTTTACCCTTATGACCGGTAACAGCCGGTCATAAGGGTAAAATGTGAACACTTTCAATAGTTTAGTGGCAAATAGATAACGAAAAAAAGTTTAGTGACTAAGTGTGAACAAAATCGAAAGTTCGTTTCCCTCTAAAAAGTTCAATGGCTAAATGTGAACAAACTTCCTATTGTATTGTGTTTTAGCAAATTATTTATTTTTGTTTAATTGTAGCAACATTTGTTGATGAAGAAATCTATGAAATAAAAAAACAAAATGTAACATCCGGATTTCCAAGTATCATAATTTAAGTATTTTTCTTTTGAGTTAAGAAGAGAGACTCGACGAGTTGACGCCTCAACTCGTAGAGTAAGGTCGCGACTGATGATTCAGATTAATGAATGGACTCGACGAGTCCACACTGTTGGCAGAAACCCTAAATCTTTGGGCCCGAGCCATAGTTAAAGGCACTTATGGCCTTCAATTGCGACTACCTTTCCCATAAGTGAGAACCCTAGCGAGCTTGAGTGTGTAGAGTGAGAGGAAGAGTTATCTTGAGCTTTTTGGTGTGATTTTGCAAGAAAGGAGAAGAGTTCCCGCAAGAGGGACAAGGAAGGTTATTGTTTTGAGTTATTCAAGTAAGGAGCTTCATTCTGAGGTACAAAAATGAACCCCTTTCCTTCCTTATTGTGTAGATTCCATTTTGGGGTTAGGGCTTGAAGCACTTCATTTTTGGGGTTTTGAATACCTCAAACCCCTCTTGCAAGTTTGTGTTATAGATCTGGACCCTTCTAGGTCCAGAGAGCAGAGGATATGAAGCTTTAGTAGAGTAAACCTTGGGGTTTGAAGTTAGGAATTTGGACCCTTCTAGGTCCAGAGAGCCGAGTATATGAAGCTTTAGTAGAGTAAACCTTGGGGTTTGAAGTTAGGAAGCATTTATGGGATTTTTATGGTATATATAGTTACTTTCATCTTACACATAGATATGAAGTATTTTATATAAATTACGTGCTATGTGTGCATATTATTTGAATACTTGTTGTCTATGTTGTATGAACGATTTTATACATGTTTTAAAAGATTTAAACGGTATATTTATTTTATATCTACAAATATGTTGCGGATGAAAGATGGGTAGATGAAATAGTTGGTGTGTGATGAAATAAAATGATGAGAGATAGGTGATGATAGAAAGGTGATGATAATTAGGTAAATAGATGATGATGAATAGGTGATGTAGGATGAAAGGAGATACCATAACCTTAACCGGCAATGTAACGATGTAGTCATCTACCAGAGTATAGATGGTGACCACAAATTATTTTAGACAACCCAGTGCAAACACCAGCAGGCTTATAACCTGTAGGTGATGAATTACGAGTTCAGACGATGTTGTAATTATGTATTCATGCGATGATACTCTAACCCCTTACTATGAATTACGAGTTCAGACGATGTTGTAACTACGTATTCATGGGATGTCACAAATTCCACATGCCAAACCAATGGTCATAATTCACATCAGTGAGAATGGTTCATTTTTTTGTAAAACCAAAATCAGATTGAAATTTTGATTTTTTATTTTGGAAAATGTCAAACCATTGGTTTTTTCGGTTTCGTTTTTTTTTTAAAAATATATTTTCAGGGTTTTGTTTGTTTGTTTTTTTTTTTTTATTTTATAGATTTTTTCATCAACAAATGTTGCTACAATTTAACAAAAATAAATAATTTGCTAAAACATAATACAAGAGTAAGTTTGTTCACATTTAGTCATTGAACTTTTTAGAGGGAAACGAACTTTCGGTTTTGTTTATATTTAGTCACTAAACTTTTTTTCGTTATCTATTTGCCACTAAACTATTGAAACTGTTCACATTTTACCCTTATGACTGGTAACAGCCGGTCATAAGGGTAAAATGTGAACAATTTCAATAGTTCAATGACAAATAGATAACGAAAAAAAAATTTAGTGACTAAATGTGAAAAAAATCGAAATTTCGTTACCATTTCAAATCATTATCCCTATTTATTATGAAAGACATGAACTTTTGATATAGTTTAAAACTCGTTTCAAACCTTTTTAAATACTTTAATGTTAGTAATTAAAAGTTTTACAATAAAACTATTTTTAATAAAAAAATCAATTTGAACCGTTTTAAAACAATTTAATAAATACTTATTTATAAGCACCTTATGTTAACTTTTAAATAATTATTTTTCAAATTCCAAGTGATGCTATTTTATGATAAAATGTTATTTGACATGTGAAAACTATATTCATACATAAAACATAGTATACAACATGAAATAAACAACACACACATGTATCAAAAAATATATAAACCAAACCATAACTAATAGTAATTTTTTTTAGCAAACACGAGAATTATTAGGACATTTCTAAGGGACATAAGAGATACTTCTAAATGGTCTTAAAAGCTCTCACTTGCCAAAATAATTCTTGCTTGAAAAAAGAACTTGAAGGCTCCAAGTGTTGTAGATGTTGTTACACTTAAACCATTAAGATTATAATTAATCCCAAAAAACAAGAACAAAAGCTCAATATTGGGATTATAGTCTCAAGTGGTTAAGTCATCTTCAAAATGATCATTTCTTCAACTTGTTACATTTGGAAAAAAAGAATACAACTAGTTCAACTAATATATTACATATAAATAAACAAATTAAAAAAAAAAATACTTATTTATCTATTACATCTTATGAATAAATAAATACCAACTAGAACAACAGAAATGTCCTAATGGCTTGTTTTTACACAATAACAACATATCAAATATACAAACAAAATATTTCATCTTTCTAAGACAAGTTTATACAACCAAATGCATAAAAAATTGGTTGCATAAAAATAACTATTATAAAAACAAGAAGTTGCCTTAGAAAATATATTTGGTAATTTCTTTGCCAAAATAAATACCAAACATATTTTTCAAAATCAAAGGTTATCAAACACTTAAAGAAATCCTTCTAAACAAGTATGAAAGACTTTGATACCACTGAATGGTTTTGACAATCCAAAAACGATCTTTTTTATAAAACAATTTTAACAGCAAACGAAAGACTTTTAAATTAACTAGTTTATTTTTAGATCATTTTAAAAAAATTACCAAGATGATCTAAATACATGAACTATAAAGAAAATAACAACCATAAGAAGTTAAGGAGATAATATTTGAAGCCTTTGATCCTAGTTGGAATGGGGAAGTTGATGATGATAGCAAAAACTTAAGAAAAAGTTTCTCTATAATGTATCTACCATCAAGAGTAAGACACTTTGGACTACTCGTTCCCTTCTTGTGTGAATTACTTCTTAAACCTTATGTACTTAACACAATTAAGCACTAAAGGAAAAATATAAATAACCACCAAGACTTGCAACGCTCTTCAAAAGAAAGCAAGAAAGGAGGAGTAGAGAGGATTATGGTTTTTTGAGAGAAAACCAAGGGAAAAGACTAGAGTTTTTTGCAAGCATCGCTGTTCCTTTTGTACTTACATCCAAGATCTAATGGCCAACCTTAATATAATATAAAGTAATGGCTAGCTAGATACATGGATAATGAAAGAGGGAGGTTATGGATAATGAAAGAGGGAGGTTGGCAAACAACCTCTCATATCCATGATGATTTTCGACCCATGCTTAGAAAAAGAGAAAAGATCTTTGACTAGTTTCTCCGACTAGATAAATCTAACTAACTAGTTAAGTCAAATGAAATCCAATGTATCTAAAACATTGTACATGACTTATTAAATCATACTTTATGATATAATAACTAGTTTGTTTAATCTTTTGTTATTATTTTCATAAAACAATAATTATTCTCCAATTAAATACAATACTTGAATTTATTTATTAATAATCAAATACTTAATAAATATTCAATAAGTACCGACTCGATAGATATAACCTTATAGAAACATATACTATTAGCAATATCATTAATAATGATTATTGAGGATGTACAGATCCAACATGTTCATATTCCGAAGTTCTTATTTTTTTTTTCTCCAAAGAATGTTCCATTCAGAATGCTCTATTTCAGGTTTGATCCTCAAATTATGAATTTGTTTTTTTTGGTTTTTTTCCTTTTTTTTGAAAGAAATATCTTCTCTGATGTCTGAAACGTATTTTTGATGTGTTTAATGTTACCGTTTTTTAATAAAATGTCTGATCTTAAAGTGTTTTTTTCGGAATTCGAAATTTTAGTTTAGAATCCAAAATGTATTTTTTTTTTCCAGAAAAAAATGTCTATTGCAAACAAAGCGGTTATTTTTGATAAAAACTATTCTTTTAGATTACTTTTTTCAATCAAAATTAAATTGCGTTAGATCACTCGATTTCCTTGATTAAAAGTAAATATTTATAAAATTGAGCAGGAGATCTATAGTGTTTAGTGGGTGAATTCTTACAGAAGATGTCTTAACTTGCAAAAAGTCAAAAATTATAAGCACGAGGGCTCTTTTCTCACAATTTACAAACTTAAAAAAGCAAAAGAAAGGCCTGCAAATTCATAAAAACCTTACAATTACGATCTTAACCCCACGAGAAGTAAAATATCAAGCAAGAAAAACAGGAAAATAATAAAATATACGAAGGGTATTATTGTCTATTCCTATATACCGGACAGACAGATATATCTATTCATGGAACACATGATAGCAAGCGAATATGCCGGATCCTTTTCTCCGTTGCGGAGATAGAGAAGAAGAAAATCTAGAGAGAGAAACAAAAGATAAGGTAATTGAAGAGAGAGAAAGTGATCGGAAAATCAAGAAATCTTGAAAAACTCAATGGAGTTGCTAAAAGATTAAAAGTTTGAATTGTAGGAGGTGGTGATAAAATAACCCAAAAAAAGAAATCCAAGATTATATTTTGAAAGATCGGTTATCGTCTCCGTTTATCTCCAATCCCCGGAAAAGCTATCGGACATGGCACGAGGCAGCAGAGCGAAGGTTGCCGCCGCCGGAGAAGCGATCGGATCGAGGCAGATGGTGGGGACTCAACAACAAGAGGACAACGAGCCTCGCTACCGTGGTGTTCGAAAGAGACCATGGGGTCGGTTCGCCGCCGAGATCCGTGACCCATGGAAGAAAGCTCGTGTTTGGCTAGGCACCTTCGACTCCGCGGAGGACGCCGCTCGTGCCTACGACGCCGCAGCCCGGTCCCTCCGTGGTCCCAAGGCCAAAACCAATTTTCCGGTATCACACGAAACCGCCGAGCACGTAACCGATGATCAGCACCACCAACGGGGTTTCTATGAATTTCAGGATTTCAATAACCAGTCTCGGCCGACGACGAGCAATCTGAGCAGCACCGTCGAGTCGACGAGTGGACCTCGCCCGTCAAATCCACCGCGTGTAAGAACCCACCAACGATTAAAACCACCGCCGGCACCTCCTCACGACGACGACGATTGCCATAGTAATTGTGATTCATCCTCTTCGGTGGTGGATGAATATTATTGCGACGCTGATCTCTCATCATCTTCCCGTAAACCTTTACCGTTTGATCTCAACCTCCCTCCGCCGTTGGATGATATCGGATTTTCCTCTAACCCAATTGACGACGCCGACGCCGATGCCGATGCCGATGACTTATTCGTCACCGCGCTTTGCCTATAAAGTTTCTCCGACATCGATGACCGATATGCGCACCCTGCTTTCTCGATCTCTTCTGCAAATTTCTTGTTTTTTTCCCAAGAAAATCATCATCCGTGGGGGATTCGAAGATGAAAATTTCTGGTAAATTCCTAAAAAAATCTTGATTTGTTTAGATTGATGTTGGTATGGGTAGATTAGTGTAATTTGAGGCGACTATGCGATTTATGCTTCAACCTCTTACGAACTTAGAGTACGATCGTCGTAATTTTCCCGAGGAATCATAAAAATTTATATGTAATTTTCACTATCTAGATCTTGAGTTTTGTTCTAACCTCATGATCTCTCATTTAGCTGCTTCTGTATAAAATTATAAATAAAATACACACAGTTCCACATTTCTGATGTTGATTGCATCTCTTATTTTCTTCAATGGAGCAAAAGTTGTTTGATCTGTGGATTAATCGTTAATGGGTTGTTCTTATTTTTTCGTTTCTATTTGCAAATCTTCAAATCTGCTTAATTTGTTTTCATATAACGCAAGACTGGTGCATCTTCTCCTCCAACTACCACCATGAAGTATGTCAGGCGGTGGTGGTGGTGGTGGAGGTGACGGTGGTTGGTGGGTTGGTTAATTATTTGCTTCCACAATGTTGCAGGGCTCCATGTTCTAGACCTAATCCCCTGCTTCATTTGTCGGGAGTATGCTTTAGTTCAGTGTATGTAATAACTCTGGGGTTGGTTTATAAAATAGTAAATTTTTGCTTATGATTATGACAGAAAATTATACTATTGAAAACTTGAAGCAATTTGTCATCGTTTTTACTTGATTAAATCTACCAATTATTTAGCCTCTAATCTTGATTTTATAATCGTTATACATAATGTGTCATTTTTATAAGAGCTGTCGTATTTAAAAAAATGATTTCCGTTTCACACATCGAATCTTTTTCTTGGATTCGAACTTTGTTTGTGAAAGCCAAATACGTAAGTCCTTTGCATTACGTATACGTTTTCAACAACCATGTGTAGTTTGATAGCTAGCCATCTTTAGAATTTTGTTTGAACATTAGAACGAAAACAACAAGAACAAAATTTTCTTGCAACATTAAAATGAAAGTTCCCTCATCCCAGCATCCAAGATGATGGAATTACCTAGTAATGTGGGGGGATCAACGCAGAGCTTGGGAATCGGGAAATGACCAAGGTATACTTAGGTTGTCTGGTGCGATAGAAGAAAAGACGCGTGGGGCTTAACTGGAATCCCCTGGAGACGCGTGAACACCGCCCCAGGGGTGGGTGGTTTGCGAGTGTCGTGAGGCGAGAGACGGACGAAGACGCATGCTTTGATTGATCAATTCTTTTTGACAGCTGTTTTGACCGTTTGCATGTTAAATTTTTATTTTATTTTTTCAAATTCTCCATATATAACGCTAAAACAGACCCATTTTATTTCAAAACAAACACACACATTCAATCAAAAAATGGATAACTCACATGGCTAACTCACACGATGATTCTGATGATGAGTTGGTATTACACAAACTATTGTCTATTGTACAAGACATGGTTAGTAGAGAGGCAAAAGTTCCTACGACGAGAAGAAACATAGAAAATGGATCAATCGGGATCGAGAGGCGGTAATGAACATTTGGTATGTGATTATTTTGCCCCTGATAGTCTCTATGACCTATCGAAATTCGACGATCATTTTCGTATTAGTAGAAATTTAATTTTACGTATAGCTAGAGATTTGGAACGTAATTTTAAGTTTTTCCAATTACAATGGGATGCTAAAGATAAACGTGATTTTACTACAAAACAAAAATGTACGACAACTTTTAGACAATCGAGATATGGTATAATCGCAGACGCATCAGACGAGTATCTAAAAATGTATGAGAGGACGAGTCGAGTGTGTACATATCTTTTCTGCGAGTATGTTATAGAGCTTTATCATGACATATATTTGTGATACCCGACTAAAAGTGATGTCAAACAGTTGTATGCCGTGCATCAAGCTAAACATGGTTTTCCAAGGATGCTTGGTAGTATTGATTGTACACATTGAGAATGGGCAAATTGTCCCAATGTGTAGCATGGTCAATTCACGCGAGGAGATCGTGGGGTCCTGGCTGTTATACTAGAGGCGGTTGTTTCACATCACCTATGGTTTTGTCATGCATTCTTTGGTATGGCGGGGTCCAACAATGACCTGAATGTGCTTCAAGCGTCTTCATTATTTAACAATATGTTGGAGGGTAAAGCACCGTACATGTCGTACGTTGTGAATGAAAATGAATATAAGTATGGGTATTACCTAGGTGATATATCCAAAGTATGCTACAATTGTGAAGTCATATTCATTTCCAGCCGATGAAAAACGAAAATTGTTCAAGTTAGCACAAGAATCTGCACGAAAGGACGTCGAACGAGCGTTTGGAGTCCTAAAGCAAAATGTGATACATAATCAAGCATCCGGCACGAACATGGGATATGGCAAAACTAACGATGATGTTGATTGCTTGTGTTATTTTACATAACATGATAATAGAAGATGAGGACATGGCTATATGTTCATATGCCGAGAACAATATGCTTAATCCACCTGCAGTGATACAAGTTGACAGCCCGATATACTTTTTTGGGGTTTTGGAAATATAAATCGTGAAGCACATCACAGTCTACGTCACGGTTTGACCAAACACAAGGGGGAAATGACGATGAAGACAAAGATGATGAGGGCGATGATGATGAGACGAATGCAGATGGTGACGACGAGGCGTATGAGGGTGATAACGACGATGAGTAGTATTTGTCTATGATTTTTATGTTTTAAGTTTTTTTTTTTTTGTTTTTTAATTATGTAGTGTGAAGTTTGATTTGTTATGTTTTATGTTTATTTTAGTAATTTAGGTTTTAAATTTCTATGTTTTTTAATTAATGAAATGTGGTTTTATTTTTTTTGTGTTTTCAAAAAATTTATCTATGTTATAAATTATATTTTTTATTTAGTATAATGTTACAAAAAATAAAAAAATAAAAAAATTTAATTATGTTATAAATTTTTTTTTTTATTTAATATAATGTTACAAAAAATAAAAAAAATTATGTTTGTAATAAATTATATTTTTTATTTAATATAATGTTACAAAAAATAAAAAAATAAATATTATTAGTGGTGACCATTTCTTATGTGTAGTGGGTTGGTAGTAGTTTGATCGTGAAACTGATGTGGCATAGAGATAGTACCTCTTTTTTGATGAGTTGGTGATGACCTATCTCGTTCACAAGATTGCACAAATTTGATCGTCCAAATTTAATTAAAGCAAAAAAAAAAATCCACTCTTTACGAATATTAAATTCATAACAAACCTTGTATAACGACAACTAAAAAAAAAATCAATCATCAAGATATTCTAAGCACTTCAACTATACAAGGCCGTGAGGAGAACTCCAATGGCAATACAACTCAACACAACAATTTATATGGATAAACGTATCTCCTTGTGCATTTCAATTGAGAGAGACAAAATAAAAAGTTAAAGAAAAATTTCTAGTGAGAGGAAGGGTGAAGTGGGAAAGGCTGTGGTGTGGAGAGAAAATGGTCTTTTTAATTTTGAAAATTATAATAATAAATAGAGTGAATTAAAAAATGGTCCATGTTTTTATATATTTTTCTTTAATCAAGCAGTTTTCAATTTTCATACAGAATGTCCTTAATGTTCGTTTTTTTCACAAGAATTTCTGTAATAGATATGAATATATAGTTAAAACATAATTATTGAAAATAGATTAGATGTTTAATATACAAATGAGAACTTGAATTGATACCAATTTTGGGGCCAAAATCTGTTTTGGTGTGTTGGCGAGTATTGGATTTGTCCCTTTAGTACCATTTTTGGTTTTAGATATGTGGATTCCTCCTTTATTTATTTATTTATTTATTTATTTTTTTTTGATGTATACACTTAGTCATTAACAATTTTGATGTTATCTCACATACCATATATTATTAACGGTGATATAACATCAAATGAGAAAATGATCACCATATTACATCTTATTATAATACAAACTTTTTTCCAATTTATAATTTTTTTTTAAAATTTAAACAAATATATTTTAAATATAACATAATAAATCAAACATAATGTTTAAAAATTATAAATAACATAGAAACAAATAATTTTTAAAAATTAAAAATAACATAGAAATTAAATTTCACATAACATCCAAATTCAAAAAAAAAAAAAAAAAAACGCTATTAGTTAAAAAAAATAACATTTTCTTAAAAAACTAAACGCTATTTGTAATCGTTACCATGAAAGATATAATCCGTCAAATCATCTGGAAGTTGTCTGTGTTTATTTGCGTCCTGAATGTCAACAACTTTATGCAAATACTCTGTTGTTCCTGGTTGAAATTGAACACTCAGGAATCGTCAAGTATTATGTTGCTTCCTATTCAAGTTATACTTATGTTTATATTTGGAATTTTGGGGCTGAGGCGTACATTGTGCGTACAATTTGCACAATATTTAAGCATCTTATATCCCTCCAAACCCTTATCATCTCACCCTCCATTGCCCTCTCAGTGTCCAACTCGAACCCTAACCCTCTTGCTTGTATCTTGAGCTTATTTTGAGCATTTTGGTGGTTTTGAAGTGTAAGGAGCTTGAAAAAGGAGCAAGAACGTGAAGTGAGCTTGTAGACCTAGAAGTTTGGCATCTTTTCTGACTTATTTGAGGTATCAAGATTTAACCTTGACCATTGCATGCTTAGACATAATTTTGGGTTGTTATTTGTGGTATTTTGGCTCCATAGTTGAGATCTCTTGTGTTCTGGTATTTCCAGTACATAAGAGTTGTCCTTTTGAGCTCTTGGAAGCATTTTGATCCATAAAAATTGGGCCTTGGTGGTTAAGCCACAACCATGCAAGGGTTAGATGGTCAAAAAGTGTGTTTATGGACTTAAATCATGGCTCAACCCCCACCCATGCATGCAAAGACATAAAGTTTGTAACTTTATGGTTTAAGACGTCTTAAAGGGCCTAGATCTATGTTTTGGACGTTAGGAATTAATGTATTAAGTCGCAAAGAAGTTTCTTAGGAGACCGGTCAGTACGCCGGGCGTACCCCTAGTACGCTGCGTGTACTCAGCTAACCTCCCCGAAGTTGGTCAAGGCTAGCGTACACTGGGCGTGCGTGCCAGGTACGCCGCACGTATGCATGCATAGCGGTGAAAGGTGTTTTTGGGCCTTATGATGTTGGGCCTGAATTTGTTAGGCCTCTTGACCCACTGTGAAGTAAGGCCTCTGAGCCTAGACCTAGGATTTATGGTATTGGGACTTGGTAGGCCTTAAAGCTTAAAGGAATGGATGTGTGCCTTAATTTGGCTATGAGTTGGACCTTGGGAGAAAGAGGCCCAATATGGAAAGGATAGGGAACCTTGCCTTGGGATATGAATTAGAAGTTGGTCCATAAGGGAGTCATAGTTGGATCCAATATATGATTAGGAAATTTGTTGTACTTTAGGAAAAGGAGTCCTGAGCCATCCGAGGAGTACCATTTTGGCATACTCAGTTGAGGTGAGTTACCTTCCCGGTATCAGTGGGTCGAAGGCACCAATGTCGACCCTCTTACTGTTGTTTATAGTAAGATGATTGTCTTTGTGATAATTGTCCGGTGTGCCACTATCTGTTTTGATTTAAATTCTTGTATGCTATGATATTATGTGGTAGTGGTAGGGGTGAAATAGACCCCGTAACTGGTTGAAATAGATCGACGGGGTAGGCCAGCACCCAGATATGCTCGGTAGTATCTGGTTGAAAGAGACCGAAGGGGTAAGCCAACACCCATATATGTTTGGCAGTATCCAGTTGAAAGAGACCGAAGGGGTAGGACAACACCCAGATATGCTAGGCAGTATGTTTATTGTATGGTATGTGGTATGATGGGGGAAATCGCTAAGCTTCGTGCTTACAATTTTCAGTTTTGTTTCAGATACTTCTTCTTCAAAAGGAAAGGAGCCAGCTTGATCGCAGTGCATTACACTATGATTATCCGCATTATGAGATCTTTGGGAGTTGTACTCTGATATTGTTTTTCCTATGACATGTTTTGGTTATTGACGTATTGGTTTCGGTTATGATATGGGATGACACTATTAATGTTTTTAGACTATTGGGTTTTTTAATTACTTAATTAAAAATGGAATTTTTGGTTCTAAATTTTGGGATGTTACAAGTTGGTATTAGAACCTTGTTTTGAGGGATTCAGACACACTTTCGGGGATGTCTGGACTCAACTAGAGGGTTTGAGGTGTTTTTACAAGAGAAATAATTTTCATGTAATTAAAATTAAGGGTTTTAAATAAAGAACAAGGAGTGTGATGCATGCAATCGGTCGAGCTCAAGTAAGTTTTCCCAAAGATACCCATACATGTTATGTTATGAATTGTGAATATGTGAACTGCATGCTAGATTAGGGCTAAGGATGTAGGAAGGATGCATTGTATGCCCACTGTATATGCCTACTGAACTGCATGCTAGTATTGATTAGTCAGTGATATGATGGCCTGAATAGGATATGTCTGGTTTGGGTTACTCGATGCTTGAATGCTGCTTGCTTTGTGCTTTTAGGAGTTTTAGTTATCTTTAACCAACTAGCGAATAAATACGCTAAGTTACATATTACGAGGAATGAACAATTCCAGAAGGTTAGGTTTATCCCTATTGCGCAACTCTTGTTTGAGTCCAACCATTGTAGGGAGGGACCTCTTATTCAAAGAATTATCTGGTCCTAGTAATATGTAACAGTATCCGTGAACTAGTTAAGGAGAGATATCAGGGATTTCTTATGCGGCTGATTGCAGAGAGTGGGTCAGAGATTACCCTAGGTTAAGCCTAGGATAAGATTAGTAACATGAGTTATCTGATTGAACATTGTATGTATGGATAGGAAACGACTTTGGTGACCCAAGGCAAGCCAGGAGGAAAGTACAAATAGATGTGGAAGGTAGTATGGGCGCGTACTATTGGAAGCAGAGGATCCATACTTGACTCTTGGAGAGCGAACGGGAACCAAGAGTGGCAGAGTGTAAGATCTCTTGATTATGTATGACCCTAAAAATTGTGTGGTTTGTTTCAGAATGGTGGTGACACGTCATGGAGCAGGGGGCTCAGGATCTGGGTCTGGTTTAGGTACGAGTTTCGAACCAATTGATGATGGATTGCACGAGTTCATTGCATCTAAAATTACGAGAGGCATCCTTGAGGATACCCCAATGATTTTTAGGTCGATTAAGGAGGGTATCATTGAGCTGATGGAGGACCGCCTTAGGGAATTCAGGAGTGATATGGCACCTGGCCTGTCTGGGACTCGTACGCTCTCCTTCAAGGATTTCACGGGATGCAGAGCACCAGGTGGATTGCGAACATCGAGTATGTACAGGTGACGAGCTTCTGCCCTAAGGGGTCGAAGGTCAGGTTTGCTGCTAGGTGATTGAGGGAGCGAGCTAGAGACTGGTAAGAGGCATTCAATGATACTTTGGGAGCCCCAACCATTGAGGCCATGACCTGGTCAGATTTTGTGGCCAGGTTTCAGGCGGAGTTTGTGCCAACTATGGAGGTCCATTAGCTGGCCATGGAGTTTTTGGACATGTGACAGACTACTAAGACGGTGGTGGAGATTACCACCAAGTTCAGGGAGAGGGCCCCGATACCATGATATGCTGAGAGCGAACATTAGGAAGTATGTCAGTTTTTCGGCGTGCCCGACTTTGGACAATATGATAGTTAGGGGCACGAGAGAGGGAGATTGATATAGAGCACATTAAGAAGATGAAGGCGGAGGCTGGGCAGACGATTGGGGTTTTGGTGAAGAAACCCAAGGGATTCGACTCGAGGTCGAAGGGCCACCAGGAGCCGCTGTGGAAAATTCGGCAAGACGCATGAGGGAGTTTGCAGAGTAGGGGGATCATGCTGCTATAAGTGCGGCAAGATGGGGCACTTTAGCAGGGATTGTACTGCCCCTACCCTCACCGTTTAGACATCATACCCACTTTGTTTTCATTATAATCAGCAAGGCCATAAAAAGGCCAACTGCCCGAGATTGGTATGAGGAGCGCCAGTGGTGGTGCCAGCTCCAGCGACCCTACGGATCACATATGGCTGTCAGGGCAAGTTAGATGCTCCTATGGTGAGGAGTCGAGCCTTCCAGCTAACCGCCGAGGAGGCACGTGTCGCACCATATGTGGTGACGGGTATGTTTCTTCTCCCTAGCTTTTTATTTTACTCCAGTTTTGATATTTATATTTTTTTAGGATCGTTTCATGTGAATGGTATCCCAGTGTTGGTATTATTTGACTCGGGGGCTACCCAATCATTCGTAAATCTTGCGCTCAACAAGAAGTTTGCATAGTCTACGAGCATTTTGGACCGTCGTTTATGTTGGATTAGGTGTCTAAGCCCATAACTGTAATTGGTATGTACTTGACCCGAGAGTAGCATGGTCCATTTGGGTTGAATTTCACCAGAACCATATGATAGGATGGACGTTTGAGAAAGAGGTTGTTTATGATTTGCTAATATATTATAAGTATAATATATTGAGAAATCATATAATTTAATTAGTATTGAGTAAGAATTAATTTGGAATTGATTTAGTGATCAAAAGAGACTAATTAAATTAATGGGGACTAATTGTGTAAAATAGTTATATATGGTTGGGGCTTATGATACATGATGGAGTATGTTTATGAAAGAATCCATAAAGTGTTAGTCCACATGGATCATGGATCATGGATAATAAGCCCAAGGGTATGGGTTAGGGTTTAACCATGACTCTTAGAATCCTACTATACACACACACACACACACACATATATATATATATGTCACCCTATAGCTAAAATTGGTTACCACATATGTTCTAAGAGTTCATAGGAGCCGATTTTTGTGCAAGATACTCTCTCTCAAGTCCTCCATTGTTGGTGGTGTTTTGTGAAGCATTTGAGGCATCAAATTTGAGGTACTAAGTTTTTAAAGGCCAAAGTTAACTAGCTACAATAAGAGGTAAAGTTTCTAACTAATTGTATTGTTCAATTATCAAATTGTATGCTAGTTAGGATGTATGCTTTGGAAAATTCAAATTGCATGTATAATTAGAGAAAACTTAAATCCAAAGCATCTAGGGTTGCATGTGCACCATTGGAGTGTTAGAGTTCTCAAAAACCTTCACTTGAGAGTTCGAGATTGCGGACGACCGATCCGTTCGGGCATCAGAGGTTTATAGGAATTGTGTTTTGAGGATGTGTGGAAAGCGTTATCTCGTGGATTTGGTTCCCATCCCTTTGTGTGGGAACAAGGTTATTATAGGTATGGATTGGTTGAGTCCTAATAGGGCGGTGATCGACTGTGAGCGGCAGTTAGTCTGGGTTAGGACCCCAAGTGGGAGAGAGCTGGTGATTCAGGGTGAAAGACCGCATCGTGGACCAGTCATGTGTTTTGTAGTGAGAGCCACTTGCTACCTTCATCAGGGATGTGCATGTTATGTCGCCTACGTTATGGAGACACGAGATAAGGGTAAGGCGACTGTGGATGATGTGCCAATTGTGAGAGGGTACCTAGATGTGTTCCCAGAGGAGTTGCTTGGGGTACCTCCGGAGAGGTAGGTGGAGTTCAGGATTGACCTAGTTTCGGGTGCTGCTCTGATAGCCAATGCACCGTATCGATTAACTCTTTCCATGATGCAGGAGTTGTCTAGACAGCTGCAGGAGCTGTTAGATCTTCCTTTCTCCCTGTCATGTGACGTGAGCAGCCACTATCTATGTAACATTCGTCATCGAACTACTCGTCACTTATAACTTGCAAATTTAAGCATATTTAGGAACCCAAAGTCTCTTGGGCCCTGGTGAGTTTTTCACAGAAAAAGGAACAACAAAAAATATATTGACAAGATAAGTTCTTTTTATCAGTGTTGTTTTGTCTTTTCTTTTGATGGTGTACACTTTTATCTTGTTTAAATTGCAATGTACCAGATGGTGTTTTGACAGTTTGAATCTTCTTTTGATCCCTAGGGTTAGCTTCCTTTTCATTATTACTGATGTATGTATTAGAATCAAGCTTTCCCTTCCCTTTAACATTCATTGTTGAGTAAGGTTTCTGTTGGGAAGAACCGAAACTTGACCTTCGGTTCTCAGTTTTGGAGTTGGGACCGAACCATGATGTTCGGTTCTGAACTCTGTTGTTGAAACCGAAACTAGATGTTTGGTTCTGTCCTTTGGAGTCGGAACAGAGACTGGATGTTTGGTTTTGAGCTCTAGAATAGTAAGAGCTGAGACTAAAATGTTTCTTTCTTTTGATCTCTGGGCTGTCAGTTTCTTTAGCATTTGCTTCTTTCTTCAAGGGAACATGGTTAAGGTCTTGAGATTACCAAAACCTTTTTCTCTCATTCAGATTCTTCATGTATCTCTGGTTTCTTTGGCGTTTCTGTTCAGCCATCTGCTTTTGAGATTTATGAATGCTAAAGCTTGATTTTGGCATTTCCTTTTTAGCTTCAGTTGTGTTGGAAGATACATTGGTTGTGTTCTTTGGTTCTTCTGGTATCTCTTTTGTCCCACTTGAACTTGGTTGGTCAAAGCTTGAGGGCTTGTTGATTGGTTCGACAACATATCTACCCTTTACCCTCCATGAGGTTCGCTCTGATCGACCAACAGTCTCGTCTGCATTATCGATAGGAGCGGACCAGAAATAATTATCACACCCTTTAGCATTGTCTTCATCAAACAGAATTTTTAGTTTTGTTGTTTGTTTTGAAGTGACCCCTGTGACAACATAAACTTAATTTGACACAGTCTGAACCTTCTGGTAAACCACTGCCTTCTCTTTGAGTTTCATTGACTTATCCTTTGACAGATGTGCATATTCAAATGAATTTTTGGATATAAGGGGTTCCTCATTTTCGTTTTTCAAAAACTCAGATCAATCAACTACATCTTCCACCAAAATTTCACTCATATCACTCTCCTCATCAAATTCAAACGTATTTTCTACATTCATTTTATATTCATTCATTAATTTGGAGTTTGAGGAGTCAAATGATTGTAAGGTCTCTATCTTAATTTTCAACTTATCGTTTTCATCTAAGATCCTTTTAAGCATGCATTTGTGTTCCTTTGAGTCAATGAAAGACTCAATTTTGTCCAGATCGATTTTATAAGTGATAGAAGTCTCTTCTGAGGACATTATGGATTCACATTCAGCAATGACCTCATCCTCCTTAAACTCAAGGAAGGGTACGATCATCTTATGAATCTTTTTCTCTATTTCACAATCCAAATGCAATTGAGTAATATTAGTATATAAATGTTTAGCAACTAATCAAAAAATGTTTCTTTGTTTTAAAAACTTCAAATTGTCTCTCTGTAAATAGATAATCTCATCCCTAGCCCTAGTTAACTCCATCTTCTTCAGCTCAATCCACATGCGTCTCTCCTCACTCTTCGATGAGTCCCTGCTGAGTTGGTCAGTTAGGTTAGAGTTCGTTAAGCGAGTTTGCATGAGACTACTACTTAGATTAGTGAATTTAAATTTAAGTTCATTTAATTCTTCTTCATAGTTCGTGACAGGAACTTTAAGAGATTCGTGGATGGATTGTACCTTTTTGATGAACCGATTGCAGCCGTTAATCTTTTCACTCATGGGCTTTGATACAAAACATTTGTCCTCCTTCAAGTTCGGCTCCTTACGCTCGTCTTCTGTTGGTACACCTGCAGTCACCATCAAGCACTTCCCAGTCGAACTGTTAACATTCTCTCTCGCCACATATACTCTACCATGCGTAGGCTTCCTCACTTCTTCATCCTCAGAGTCTATTGACCAGACTTCAACGCCTCCAAACTCATCATCAACCATATTCTCCTGCACAACCAAGACATTCATAGAATTATTAGTTGCCTTCTTTTTCTTTAGCTCTTCCAGCTTTCGTGCATGATAAGCGTCATCATCTTCACCATCCCTTTTCTTAGCCATCTTTCGTAACATGCAATCTTTGGCAAAGTGGTTATTTCCGTGACAATAATTGCAATCGTATTCGGAATCTCCTACTAGCTTGCTTTCTTTCTTATCATCATCCTTTTGAGAGACGTTCTTCGATTCTTCTTTCACCTTCTCGAAGCTGTAACTCCCTTGCTAGTTTCGGTTCTTATTGGCAGGGAATTTCCTTCTTGCAAACTTCTTAGGGTTGGAGACCATCATTGCATATTCTTTACCTGTAAGGTCACACTCGAATAAATATGAGTCATCTTCTTCTTCCGTCACATTCTTTCCTTTTGACATAAGGGCTAAAGAGCCCATGCCAAACACCACGTTTGCTTATTTTGTTATTGTGCTTTCATGGGATTTTAAGATACCCATCAGTTTTGCTAGTGAGTAAGATTTGAATTGTTCATGAGCCTTTACAGTTGAGACCACTTCCATCCATTCAGGTCTCAAGCCATTCATAAACATGACTTTCTGGTCAATCTCATTTCTTTCAATACCATGCTTCATCATCTTGATGAGCAGATGATTGTAGCAATCAAACGTCTGAAGAAGTGTTTCCTCAGGTTTTTGAGCAAAAGCACCGAACTAAGAGAGTAACAAGGTTTGCATTGACTGCTCCAGATCTTCGTCGGTCGAATACAATTCTTTCAGCCTGTCCCATATTTCTTTTGCGGTAGTGCATGAACTGACCAGACGGAAGGTATTGGCTTGTAGGGAAAATATGATCATCCTCAAGGCTTTAAAATTGCATAGCTGCTTTTCTTTTTCATCTTGTGGAATATTCTCTACATCCACCAAAAGTTGATTGTACTCCTTTTGAGTCTTCACTGTCTTACTTGTTCTAGCATGAACAAACGCACCAATTGTGATAGCCTCCCAGATGAGATAATCATTGTCTTCAGATCCAACCACGTAATCTTCAAAGTGATGCACCCATAATTCATAGTCTTGAGTGTAAAGAATGGGAACTCTTGTGGATGATCCAATGCTATTCGAGATGTTGATGGGATTTCTTTGCGAGTCTTCGTGTGGCATGTTGATCTTGTGCTTTGGATCTTCTAGAATTAGACTTGTAAACCTGTGATTAGGGTTTTATCAAACTCTAGAGTTACCGTTGATAGGTAGAAGATGGCCTTTATATATTTGATAAAAGCAGAAACCCTAATGAATTCTTCACACAGAAGGAATGAGTATGAGTAACACATTCTGGTGCTCTGATACCAATTATTGGAATATAAACTCCTTAATGATCGTTAGATTCAAGCAGAAAAATAAAGATAAAGAATTGATGAACACAAGAATGGTTAAACTGATGTCGAATCATTAACTTCAACACCTTAGAATAGCTCAATTAAGAACTTCGACTGTAGAAATGTTTAGGGTTACAAAATCAACAGCAATAATAAATGACTATCATATCATCTAAGGCATACATGCATGCACTATATATAATACGTAACCCTAATCTATAATCACGGTTGGACAGGCCTAAACCGGATATACAAATGACTGGCCCATGACGCAACACATAATACTCAACATATACCACTGAAAAGATAGGTAGAGTTCAGGATCAACTTGGTCCCTGGTGCGGCTCAGATAGCTAAGGAACCGTATCAGTTGGCTCCTCTCGAGATGCATGAGTTGTCTACACAGTTGCAGGAGCATTTAGACAAGGGATTCGTTAGAACGAACAGTTCGCCTTGGGGAGCCCTAATTCTGTTTGTGAAGAAGAACGGGTCGCATCAGATGTGTATAGACTACCGGGAGTTGAATAAGGTAACGGTGAAGAACCTTTACCCACTCTCAAGGATTGATGATATCTTGGACCAACTTCAGGGGGCATCTTGGTTTTCCAAGATACATTTACGTCAGGCTACCATCAGATGAAGGTTAGAGATGAGGACATACAAAAGAGTGCATTCCGGACTCGCTATGGCCACTACAAGTTCGTGGGGATGCCCTTCGAGGTCACCAATGCTCCTGCTGTGTTCATGGACCTCATGAACCGCGTATGCAGACCGATGATGGATTGGTCTGTGATAGTTTTCATCGATGATATCTTGGTTTACTACAAGACGTAGGAGCGGCACGAGGAGAACTTGTGGTAGGTGTTAGATTCCCTGAAGAGGGAAAGCTTGTACGCCAAGTTCTCTAAGTGTGAGTTGGGGTTGCGCGAGGTGCAATTTCTTGGGCGCCTTATCTACCAGAACGGTAATATGGTCGACCCAGCCAAAGTGGAGGTTGTGATGAGATGGGAGGTTCCGAAACCTCCATCTGAGATTAGGAGTTTCCTAGGATTGGAAGGCTATTATCGGAGATTCATTCAGGACTTCTCCAAGATAACCATACCCTTGACTTAGTTGACGAAGAAGCCTGTGGTATTTAGTTGGGGGCTTGAGCAGTAGGAATCGTTTGAGACATTGAGGCAACGGTTATGTGAGGCACTGATCCTCACCCTGACAAAGGGCGTGGAAGATTTTGTGGTATACTGTGATGCGTCCATTTCAGGGTTAGGCGCGGTGTTGATGCAGAGGGGACATGTTATTGCCTACACTTCGAGGCAGCTGAAGCCTCATGAGGTGAACTACCCGATGCATGATCTTGTGTTGGGGGTGGTTGTCTTCGTCCTCAAGATTTGGTGACACTACCTCTATGGGGTCCGATGTACCATTTACACAGACCATAAGAGTTTGAGGTACCTCATGGATCAGACAAATCTGAACAAGAGGCAGCGTCGGTGGCTAGACGTGGTAAAAGATTACGATTGTGAGATCCTCCACCACTTGGGGAAGGCCAACGTTGTGGCCGATGCGCTTAGTCGCAAGGCATCCCCGATCAGAGATGTATGCTTGAGGATGACTGTAGTGACTCCATTGTTGGAGCAGATCCGGGAGGCACAGGTCGAGGGTTTAAAGGAGGAGCACCGGAAATGCGAGCGGATCATAGGCCAGGTGGCCTCGTTTGATTATGACAATCGTGAGCTGCTGACCCTGCATGGGAGGGTCTGGGCTCCGTATTAGGGAGGAGTACAACATATTTTGATGGATGAGGCCCAAAAATCTAGGTTTTCTATTCATCCCAGGGTGATGAAGATGTACAGAGATCTTCATCCTGCCTATTGGTGGCACTACATGAAGAGGGATGTGGCCTGGTACGTAGAGAGGTGCCTGACTTGCATGACGTTCAAGGCGGAGCATCAACGGCCTCACGACAATACGCAACCATTGGACATCCCCATGTGGAAATGGCAAGATATTACCATGGATTTCATCAAAAAGCTTCCCAAGACCGCACGGGGAGTGGATTCCATATGGGTCATCGTGGATTGGTTGACAGAGAGTGCCCATTTCATACCGATCTAGGAGAGCATTTCGGCAGAGAAGCTGACCGATATCTATATTCGAGAGGTTGTAGCCCAACACGAAGTGCCAATCTCCGTGATTTTTGATAGAGACGTGTGGTTTATATCCAGATTATGGAAGAAATTTCATGATGAGTTGGGTACTTGTCTGCACTTTAGCACTGCTTTCCACCCGCAGACAGATGGTCAGAGAGAGTGGACCATCCAGATGTTGGAGGATATGCTACAGGCATGCGTATTAAACTTCGGTGGTAGCTGGGATACCTACCTTCCATTGGCAATGTTTTCCTACTATAATAGCTATCACTCGAGTATTGACCGTCCTCCCTTCGAGATGTTATACGGGAGGAAGTGCAAGACCCCGATATGCTGGGGTGAGGTTGGGTAGAGGGTCATAGGGAGCATCGAAGTGGTGCTCAAGACGACGGAGAGGATCCAACAGGTCCGAAGTAGGCTTCAGACTGCTCAGAGTGGGTAGAAAAGTTATTCCTACAAGCGCCGTTCGGACATGGAGTTCCAGGTCGGGGAGATGGTCTTCCTGAAGGTGTCACCTTGGAAAGGTGTCATTTGATTCAGGAAATGGGACAAGTTGGTCCCCAGGTACATTGGACCTTTCAGGGTTGCAGCCCGGGTAGGCAAGGTAACATATAGGTTGGACCTGCCAACCGAACTTAGCCAGATTCACAACACCTTTCACATCTCCCAACTGCAGAAGTTCTTGGAAGATGATTCAGCAGTGGTGCCTCTAGAGGATATTCAGGTGGATGATAACCTGAACTACATCGACCAACCAATAGCTATCCTCGACAGGAAGTCGAAGGACCTGAGGAACAAGAGGGTCGAGCTGGTGAATGTGCAATGGTAGCACAACAAAGGCTCATAATGGAATTGGGAGCCGGAGGACGAGATGCGGGAGCACTACCCTGAGCTTCTCCCAGACGTAGAGGTAGACTTCGAGGACAAAGTCTAAAATAAGTGGGGGAGATTTTCAGTGCCCGATTCCTGGTACGTAATTTAAATATACATTTTGCATAATTCTTCTGGGACCCGGCGAGTTGGAGGCCCCAACTTGTCGAGTAGAGATTAAAAATGGATGCGGGAAGAAGAACCTACTCGACGACTCGGATGCCCTGACTCAAAGGGTAGGCTTTTCTGGATGAAACCCTAATTTAAGGGTTTGCACCCTTTTTAAACACCTTAACTCTCCAATTGTGGCCTCCCTTATCGCCTCCCTGTGTCCAGAAATCCCTAAATTGAATCCCTATCCTTGTTTGAGTATTCTTGAGCCATGTTTGTGTGTTTGTGGTGGTTGTGAAGCTTGTGAAGGAATAAGGAGCTTGGGAGTTCAAGTGTAAGCTAGTCGATCCAGAGGTTATGTCCCATTTCCATCTCATTGGAGGTAAAAAGCTTCAACCTTGACCATTTATCTCTTAGATCTCTAGTAGGGTTCATTTCTTCATTTTCTAAACTATAGAGCCACATTCGAGATTGTGTGGTTCTAAGAGGTATGACTTCGATCTGGGACCATTGAGGGTTCTTATGGAATATAGTTGCCAACTTTATTTCCATTAGCACCCCATGCATCTTGTAGACCCCATTTTAGGGCCGTTTGGGCCTAATACCCCATGCATGGATGTCAAGTTTGGGACTTTATGTGTATTTTGGACCCTAGGAGGTCAGATCTATGTTTTGGATGCATTAAGACGAACTGAAATCGAGTGTACAGATTTGGAAATAGAGGGGCTTGGCAAGTCACTCATGTGACTCGGCGAGTCAGGTTGCATTTCCCACCAAATCCCTTCTGCTAATGGACCATGTATTAACTTAGAAGAACACTCAGTTAGTTGGGCTTAATAAATATTTGGAAATCATGGGACTCAGCGAGTTTATGAACTAACTCGGTGAGTTCAAGGCTATGTCCCAAGAATATGAAAATGGACTCGGCGAGTCAAGAAAGAACTCAGCCAGTCCAACACTAAGAGCATCACCTTGCATGAAGATGAACTCGACGAGTTCATGAGGAACTCGACGAGTCAAGGACTAAATGTTCCAACTAGCATGAAGATGGACTCGGTAAGTCAAAGGATGAACTTGCCGAGTCACTTGCAAAGGGTCCCGACTCTATATCACAGAACTTGACGAGTTGGTGGATCAACTCGGCGAGTTGACTGAAAGTTAACTTTGACTTTGACCTAAGTTGACCATGAAATGGTAACTAAGGAAGATGATTATGTGTAGGATTAGAGATGAGTTGATCATGGCGGCGAGGACAGTTCAGACATTGCACAACACTGAGGTGAGTTACCTTCAAGTAGAAGTGGGTCGAAGGCACCAATGTCGTCCCACTAGTAGTTAATTATCGTTGAGACGATTGTCTTTGTGATAATGGTCTGGTTTGCTACTACCTGATCAATTTATGTGCTAGCATGATACGTTATATGTGATAGTGGTAGGATGAGGGGGACAATCCCTAAGTTCGGTTATTAGGACCGAAGGGGAGGTTAGGCACCCCAGATATGCCTAACAGTATGTTTATGCTCTATTTTGTGTGGTAGTGATAGGGGTGAAATAGTCCCTGTAGCCGGTTGGATTAAACTGGAGGGTAGGTCAGCACCCCAGAACTGCTTGACATTGGTAGGTCGGACACCCCATAATTGTCTGGTAGTATGTTTGTTGTATTGTATGTGGTATGATGGGGGGGGGGGGGAACTCACTGAGCTTTGTGCTTACAGTTTTCAGTATTGGTTTCAGGTACCTCTTCGTCGAAGGGGAAGGAGGTGGCATGGTAGCAGCGCATCGCACACACACGATTCTGCATTTTATGGATTGATATGATTTCGATGATGTTTTAAGTAAAATGTTTTATGAGTAACACAATTAAAAACAAAATTTTTGGTATCGAAAATTGGGATGTTACACCACTGGTTTGAAAGCAACTCACAACTTAAACCGGATCAAATAGGTACGATCATTCCTGACCATGGAATGAAAAACATATGCAGAATGTTCCTCCCGATGTGGATCAATCGAACCCAAAGAGAAACCCGAATTTCAGCTAAAGGCCTTTGAAATCCGCATTATAACCGCTTAGAAGCATAGATAACCACCAATTAACGACCCAAATGTACCTTCCTTGGTTTCAATTTGAACGATAATTCGAAACCTGGCCTTCCTATTTCCCGAGAATATGGGTCCGTGCTTTCCTCACAAGGTACTCATGCCACATCGATCGACGTATACACACCAATGCTGAGATACTATCGCCCATCACCGCGACCAACAGACTCCGAGCTGTAAATACAACTTGACCCTGGAGGTCACAATCCTGCTCACTTCTTCGAACTCGAAAAACTGGAAGGGCATGAACCTTGACCTAAATAACGACATTCTAATCCATCACTTAACCATTCTACTTCCCACTGAAAAACCCAAACCAATCATAATCATCGCTCCCTTCCTGAGTCACGCGACTCATATTCCTAGCCTGGAGTAAAGCTCCCATGAGGCCTCAAACCAAAACTCACTAGATCTGCACCAAACAACTTGAATCTATAACTCCACAGGGATCACAACACATACCAAGCCCATCCCCATAGCTGAGCAGCCGTAACTAGAAGATTGACCGGAATAGGACCACTGCCGCGAATCATGGTATCCAACCATGCCACCTTCCCTGCCCAGCCCTTAGAATCCCTGAGATTTTCCTCAATTCGAGTATGGATCATGTGCTTCTAGTAGTACGAGCCCAATACTACCTTCCACACCTACCCATACTTTCCTTAAGAACTATTTTTGGTCTTCTATGTCCTAGTCACAAAATACTCCTGAAACCTGCTCCTCGGTGACACAACCGCACTAAATACTCCTTGGGCTATCCTATGACTCACCCACACCCCCTCTGCCATCAGCTACTGAAGAAACCCTACCAACACCAACTAACCACTTCACGAATACAATTACATGGAACCAGGCTTAAATAATCCTTCAACTAAAGGACTCAACCCTACAATGGTTGGACCCAGACAAGAGCTGCACAATATGTCCAAGTCCTTTATCCTAAGATTATTTAACCCTAACAGAATGTAATTTGATGTATTCATTTGATGGTTAACTCCCATCAACATGGGTACCCACAAAGCACAAAGCAAGCAGCATTCGGAAAGAGAAGCCGACTAGCACTAAAATGCAATAAAATCAGACATATCCTTATGCAAAATCCTTAATCTTCAACTCCCCACACCACATGTGCAAATTCTCCCTTCTCACACTCTTCCCAGAGTGGCTAATCATTCCTCGTGCTGACCCGCTATACACTGCACCCGCTCATGGAACTTCTACCAACCCTGCAACACTCGTGTATGCTAGCTATACATAACACTGGATCCTATAGACAGTTGAATACTTGGTCCTACTCTAAGCCCACAACCAGACATGGAACAGAAAATAAAGTCAAACCAAATATTCTTAGGCTATAGAATCTTAGTTATGTACAACTATGATGCATACACTACGAAACTACAGTAATGATGTCAATTTCATATAAAGAAGAACCATAGGCTATCAGGCATCATATAATTAGGCAATTCTATCATGCAACTCCTAAAGATTCCTAGCCTATCACTAGGATGATGTTCTATCATAACATATCATGATATAATCTCAAATAACTGTGTGGTAATTTGGGGTCAACTTACTGGCTCCGGCTGATCGTACACATCGCGTCCTCCTTGTTTATTTTGAAAATCATTTGAAAATTGTTAAGAAAAAACGTTTTTCCTTAGTTTGAGATTGGATTTACACGAGTGTTCCTCCAATTCACTCAAACCAAGGCGTTGATACCAACTTTAACGTCTACAAAAAAATCATACAGATTTAAAATTTTCAAAACAACCCTTTTTCTAAAGAAGTGTTTACAAAATCCATTATTCCCAAAACATTACTTCAAAATCAGAATATCTTTCAATATAGTTTTCAAAAGATTCACATTATCAGAGTTCTCCCAGAAATCATAAGTCCAAAATGCAAGGATGTTTACGGTCATGCCTTCCCCTTGTTATGATCCACTGAAGTACCTGAAACCATAAACCAAAACTATAAGCACGAAGCTTAGTGAGTCCCCCAAAGTACCAACACACATATAATAGCACATATAAAAACAACATACTATGGGTCCAATCAACCATTGGGTTCGAATACCCCATGCCCTCAACCATCGGTCCAGAATGCCAACATACTATGGGTCCAATCAACCATTGGGTTGGAATACCCCAGGCCCTCAACCATCAGGTTGGAATGCCAACATACTATGGGTCCAATCAACTATTGGGTTGGAATACCTCAGGCCCTCAACCATCAGGTTGAAATACCAACATACTATAGGTTCAATCAACCATCGGGGTGGAATACCCTCGACGCTTAACGATCGGGTTAGAATGGCCTGGCCTGTTGGCTTACGCACAAAGTAGAGAAACGTCAGCCACCGATCAAACATATGCATATATAGTAGATAATCATATAACAGTCTACAACCAGTCAACTAGATCTAACAGATCACTAAGCATAACATCATCATATCTACCAAGATACCGATCAAACAGATCATAACAACACAAGAACATGCATAAGAGGATACCAATATATTGGGCTAGAATTGGTGCCTTTGAACTGTAAGTACTGTAAGGAAAACTCACCTCTCATTGCCGATCAGACAGACGATCCCTAGTTGCTGGCTGCTAGAACCTTGAATCGCCACATCAAGACAACACCCCATCAATAGCTGATTCCATGAATAATCTCTAACTGCATATCCTCACTAACAGATACCAAAATGACAATCCATCAACATCCATACACTGACTCATATTATGAGTCCAATTCAGGGTAAAAGACCTTTTTACCCTTCCTCAAGCTTGGTCCAAAGCCAAGGACCAAACTAGGTGACAAAAGGCCCAATATCAAAATAAACTCCTAAATTCTGATTATGGCCCAATTTTCCAAATTAGGCCTAATTCCTTTCATATCCTTCACCCAAGAAGATCCATCAAGCCAAACGCCCAACCATAAAATCCCAGACGGCCCAACACAGCCCAATGCAAACCAAACCCAAAATCTTGATCCAAAAGGCCCAAATTACACTTATCTAGTTAGTCTATTAGGGCCCAAGTATAAAAGCTCAACAGATGGCCCAATACCCAAAGCCCAAGTCCGAAATCCAAACAAAAGACATACGCGGAGCGTACCACTTCGATACGCTAGGCCTACTTCGCCTTGGATTGACCACCATCGGGGTGGTTGACTCCGTATGCAAGGCGTACACCAGCTTATGCGGGGCGTACCCTCACAAGGACCAAAATCATGATAAGTGCCTAATGGCTAAAGCACTGAAGCCCAAACTTCATATCCATGGTCCAAAGGTACATTAGAGTCATAAACTCTCAAAGTTTATGACTTTAGATGTATAAAATCTCTAGTTACAAGGTATTAATCCATTAATACCTTTCTACCAAATACATGGGACACTTCTAACCATTGGAACCTCATTTTTATGCCTTAGGATCCATCCTAAGGTCTGAAAGGACAACTCAATACGTCTAAAACAAGGCATGCACAAAATTGGGACTTTTGGAACAAGAAGAACACCTAAAAGCAACCAAAGCAAGATCTAAACAATCCAAGCATAAAGGTAGAAGATTTATACCTCCCGAAGCTTCCCAAGAAGATGATAATCCCAGATCTACAAGCTTGTTTCCTTCCTTAACCTGTTTCCTTCCTTGACCCCTTTGATGCATTAACATCTCCTTTTGGCACACAAAACCATACTACAAGCTCAAGATGATCACATTGGGGGGTTAGGGTTCACTCAAAATGGCTAAGGGGCTTGGAGGCTGAAAGAGTGCATCCAAATGACCCATAAGAATGCTTAAATACCCCCAAAAAACCTAAAGGTTAGGGTTTCACCCAGACACATGTGTGCCCTGCGTACAAATGCGTACACCCACCATACTAGGAGTACCCTAGTACACTTAGCGTTCTCACATGTACACCCAACATACAACTCATGTTCCATAAGTTACTTCTTTTCCACGAGGACTTCCCATGGCCACTTCATTCAATTCCAAAAAGTGACATAAGTAAAACCCAAGGGATGTATTTGAAATTACTTGGAAACTAGGGTGTTACAGTAGTAAGGAATTGATTCGCTCATTGGTGAAAGATTAGTAGTTTTCAAGTTTACGCCTTCGAAGCAGGGTCATCTGCAGGTTCGTATGAGAATCGCTCGAGTGCAATTAAGTTGTTGAACGGGTTACTCACCCATACGAGCCTGCTCTCGGGTGTTACTCACCCATACGAGCCTACTCTCGGCTGATAGAAATACTGCTGAATTCCCCAAGCAGCTAAACAACCTCTCAGGCCCAACGATCATCCGGAGAATTTCCAATTCTCCCCCATTTAAGACACTGACAATTAATCACCGGTCGCCATCACCGATCTCCCAAAGCAACCTTACAAAAAAAAAATCAACACTTACACGCAAACTGTTTCTCACCAGCGCTAACAACTTTCACAAAATTATGTTTCCACACTGAACAACCCGCTCGAAAGGAACCCAATCTTCAAATATCCATTCCTCAGACTGCAGAATCTACCCGGACTTCAAACCAACGCCGCATCCGCCACCAATCCTCACAAAGATAATCAACAATAGCTCGAAGTACTAATCCATAACCATATCGATCCTTCAGGGAACAAAGGATACCAAAATGAAATCTCGATCATAACTCGTCAAACCCTCAAGGGACAACGGATACCACACGAAAACCCGAAACGCAATTCCATAACCAACCAACGAAACTAGCAGATAACAATACTCCACAAGAATCATAAATAATCAAAAACAACAGAAAGAAACATACCCACAGCAGCAAGCTAAAAAACACGTCCCTAAGCCCTTGGGGGCTCCGCTCCACCCTGACCTCCACCTGTGATCCTCAACGTAGCCGGTGCTGGAGCCTGCACCGGTCCTGCAGCAAGCCGTGGACAATTGACCTTCAAATGTCCAACCTGATGACAATGATAACATATCCTCAAATCCCGAACCGGCACTGACTGCCGACAATCCCTCGCATAGTGTCCCTCCTTTCCGCACTTGCAGCATGCTCCACCGGACCGACAAACTCCGGCGTGACCCCTTCCACACTTTCCATAGACGTGGCTACCCTGATCTCCCATCCTGGAATCAACGGTCTTAGACCGTTTCGTCGCCGGCTGCGACTGAACCGGAGCTTGCCTCAACTCACGCATCTGCAACTCAATCTCTAACTCACGCCGCCTGGCAGCCTCCTGCAACTCCAGCAAGGTCTCGCACCTCTGCGCAGACACAAACTGCCTGATGTCTCTCTTTAGCATACTCAGATATCGGGACATCTGAGCCTGCTCCGAAGCGAACTCAGGGCAAAACATCGCCCTCTCAGTAAACATCCTGGTGATTTCCGTCACCGATTCCGAATCCTGTTTCAGCTCCAAGAACTCCTGAGCCAACCTTTCCCTCTCGACCTGCGGAACATAACGAGTGATGAACATCTCTCTGAACCGACCCCATGAAATCGCAGCTCTCTGCGCATCCGAGTACGACCCCGTGGTCAATCTCCACCAATCCTTTGCCCCGAGCCATAACAGGTTCAGAGCACACCTCACCCTCTGATCAGCAGGGCATGAACACGTGAATAAACATCCCTCCACATCTGATAACCATCTCATAGCAACGATCAGATCCTGAACTCTATCAAAAGTGGGAGGCTTCGTATTATCGAAGTCCCGATACTGAAAACCTCTACTAGCTCCTCCCCCTGCTGCTGCTACAGCTGCTGTAGCCGCCGCGGCAGCCGTCTCTGCGAGAGCTGCATAGCGCTCATCAAAATACTCCACCATGGCGGTCTTGATCGACCCAAACAACTCCGGCAGCTCAGCCCGAAACAATGCAGCAACCTCATCATGCAGGATCTCACGAATCCTCGCATCCAACTCGTGCGTACTCATCTGACTGACAACCTCGGGCTGTACAGACCCACCCAGAACTCCCTCACCTGCTCCTGATCCTGACACGGATCCACTCCCAGCGTGCCCTGAAATCTCCATACTGAAAATAAAACACCAAAATCTCAGACATATTCCACTATCCCGGGAACCAGCTCTCATCCCAACCCTAGAGGTCATGGTTTCCCTGATACGCGTATGAGTCCGTGCTTTCAATAGTACGTGCCCATACTACCTTCCACACCTACCCATATTTGTATGAAGTACCTCCACAATACCCTAGCGACATACATAACAACGCTCTATCCTCACAACTAGAGGAACACTAGAAATCTCTCACAAGGAACCCTAGGCTAGCAGGCATCATAAATCAGGCAACTCATCAAGAAATCCTGAAGATCCCTAGCCTAACTCTAGCATGCTGTTCTATCAAAGCTCAATAAAACAATTGTCATGTATGGTATTTTGGGGTTACTTACTGGCTCCGGCTGATCGTACCTCCGCGTCCTCCTTTACTTATTTTTTTGAAAACCATTTTAAATTCTCTTTTGAAAACCCTCCTCGATTTGAGACTGGAGTCACACAAGTGTTCCTCCAATTCACTCAAACCAAGGCTCTGATACCAACTTGTAACATCCGAAAAATACAACCAATTAAAATTTTTCAAAACAACCCGATTTTCATTAAAATGTTTACAAAAAGGTTTTCAATACAAATCATTTAGAGTATTCCCAGAATCACATTGCTACAAAATCATGAGGAGCGGTACGATCGCGCCTTCGCCTTGCCACGGTCTCCTGAAGAACCTGAAAAACATTAAACCACAACTGTAAGCCCGAAAGCTTAGTGAGATACCCCCAAAATACCAACCACGTATACGCCCTTCCAGGCTGCGACCTTCCGGTCCAAAACATATTGCCTTCCGGCCCATAACATATAAAACATACATAACAGAACAGAACATAGAACAGCCATGCGTATCGGGCCTTCAGTCCATCGGATCCATCCTCCAGGTCTAGTCATGTCCTTCGAGTCTACAGTGGGGTTGGTCCGCCCGCATCGGGCCTTCAACCCACCTGGTCCACTCTCTGAGTCTACAGTGTGACTGGTCCGTCCGCATCGGGCCTTCAGTCGGCCTGGTCCACTCTCCGAGCCTCGACACGTCTGGTCCGCCCTCGTAGGGCCTACAGCCCATCCGTACCGCTCGCTGGGCCTTCGGAATAACCGGTCCGCCCTGGGTATCTTGGCCTACAGCACAAAGCAGGACCCGCCTCAATCCATCTCTAGTCCAAAAAACCATGTGCACATAACATACAATCATATAACAGTCATAGTCAACAAACCGAGCAAGCAGATCACATAGCATACCATTACCCTAACCAGGTTACCGACCTAACCGGTCACTAGCATAGCATCGCTTTATCTATATAGGGAAACTGACCTTAACAAGGTCTCCTAGCATGTACCATCCTAGCTACCAGGATGCAGACACATCAAACAATAACATAATAACCATATCCGAATTTCAATCCAATAAAGGGTCGGCCTTGGTGCCTTAGACCCTGTTGATATAGTGAGGATAACTCACCTCGAAACTGCCGGCTGAAAGGACTAGATCCCACTGCTCCGAACTCTGACACGAACTCCTCCACTGAACATCAAAACATACAACTCAATAAGTACCCTTAATTACCAAAATACCCCTGGAAGACAACTGGTCAACCTTGGACAAGTCAAAGTCAACCCCTGACTGACCCTACTCGTCGAGTCAACCCGATGACTCGCTGAGTCCTTATGCTCAGAACTTCCTTCAATCAGCGACCCAACTCGCCGAGTCGCCCCAAGAATCGTCGAGTCCAACAATTCTGAGTCCACTCGCACTAAACTCACCGAGTCATCCCTTGACTCACCGATTCCTCAACTCAACCAGAAATATTGGGACTTCCTCGACAAGACTCGTCGAGTCCAAGAACAGACTCGCCGAGTCCGAGGCTATCTTCAACCTACTCGCCGAGTTATTCTTCCAACTCGTCGAGTTCCAGGCCATCTTCAAGCAACTCGTCGAGTCCACCCATGTGACTCGTCGAGTACCACCGGTCTGAATCCATACAGAAGCATCTCAGGCCATGCAATTGATCCAAAACATAGATCCAACCTCCTACAATCCATCCATCACGTAAAGTGGCAAATTTTACGTGAATCTAAAGAGATCTAGGCCTTATTCACCTTAGAACCAAGGTTTGGGACATGGTAGCTCCATTAACAACACAAGAACATGGGCTTTAATGCTCTTAAGATCTTCTCCACTCCAGATCTGAGGTAGCAACCTCAGATCCATCCTCCAAACATCAAGATGCCACACAACCAAGCTCCCCACACAACCCCAAAATGAGAAACTAGGAAAGCACAGCCCAAGAACGAAAGTATTACCTCCAAAGGATGCCTCAACAGCAATGAAACTCGAATCCAAGCAAAACCCTTTGATCCAAGCCACTTCTCCTTCAAGATTTCTTCAACCAACACCTCTCCAAGCTTTAATTTTCTCCACAAAAGGACTCTCCACGAATTTAGGGTTTCTGGGACTCAAGGGGGGAATAAGGGAGGCTGTGGAGGGGCATAATGCTCTTTATATAGGGCTCAACCCCGAAAATTAGGGTTTTCTCCATACAGCACCTACTCGCCGAGTCCATCTTTGGACTCGCCGAGTAGGCCACTTGACACGCGACCATAGTCGCGACCTGACTCGCCGAGTCTATCCATGGACTCGCCGAGTCACCCTACGAAACTTACACTTTTAGCCCTTCAACTCTACTCTTGCGATTCCGGGATGTTACAATTCTCCCCCACTTAAATTAGGCTTCGTCGTCGAAGCCTATGACATCTCATCTTCAAATTACTTCCCACGATGCGCCACCTGACCTTGACTGAACCACATCCCTCAAGGCACAACCATAGAAACCCGAAGCTCACCTTCTCCTTCCATACGGTGCCCCAACTACCTACTCAACCCGGGCACCAGCTGTACCCTCCGATAACCGCACTCAACAACCGAGAATTACCCATGAGGCCTTACTGCTCCAATTCTCATCTTTCACTTGACTCATATGGTTATAAAACCACGAACCATCGGATCCCCGATCCGAATCCCACTCTATCCATTCCATGAAGACAAAAATACCCATTCTTCCGTTCCGGAGCAACTCCCCCGAGTTCTCCTCTCGCAATCACACACACATGCTGATCTAGCTCTAGCACCCTCAGGTTGGAAAACCCGATACACTGATGATATCCTCAAACATCCTTCCGGGATGAACCGCTAACACATACCCAAAACCCTGATCAGAATCTCACTGAGAGTCCAAGACTCTCTCTCTGCATTCCTTCCGAACCCCTCTCCCTGGTTCTACGCCTGCGGTATTCCCTCCGCGCCCTGGGCAAACATATCAAGTCGAATGAGCTTTTATTCTACCGCCGCAACACGCTACTCAAAGACCATCGACGGACCACTCCAATCATAACTCTACACTGTCGCTTTCACTTCCGTGAATTCGCACTCCCTTTCAGAATTTCATTCCTCCCTCTTTCCTTACCAAGGAAACCACTCGTCCGCCCTGTCACCATGACAGGCACTATGGTGCTCATCCCACGCTACATTACCTCTTTAAAGCGTACCCGACATCCATGCATCACCACTACTCTGACTCTCATCGCAGGGACTCTCAAGCCCATGCACTACCTTCACTGCTCAAGATTGCTACCCGGGGCCAGACCTCCCAATGTAATCACACTGCAACATACGCAACCCATAACCTCGAATCGATCCAACAATACTCGCAGAGTCTTCAGCATGACTGGACCGCCTCCCCAGGCCTTCAGCCAATCTGGACCACTCTTAGAACCTTCAGCCAATCTGGCTGGACCGTTCTCCGAGCCTTCGGCCTGACTGGTACGCCTACCGGCCTTCAGTCTATCCGGACCGCTCAACTAGCATTCATCATTCCGAACTATCCCTTCGGGAAATCCTCCCGTGCATACCGTTCTAGCCCTCTAGGGGTTCTGAACTCTATCTCCATCATACATACTCGATCCCAGCCTGCTCCCATGCCTTCCACAATCAATTGCTCTAGGTCTGTATTCCGCCCCGCACGCCTGTTACTCACCCATACGAGCCTGCTCTCGGCTGATAGAAATACCGATGAATTCCCCAAGCAGCTAAACAACCTCTCAGGCCCAACGATCATCTGGAGAATTTCCAATTCTCCCCCACTTAAGACACTGATAATTAATCACCGATCGCCATCACCGATCTCCCAAAGCAACCTTACAAAAAAGATCAACACTTACATGCAAAATGTTTCTCACCAGCGCTAACAACTTTCACAAAATCATGTTTCCACATTGAACAACCCGCTCGAAAGGAACCCAATCTTCAAATATCCATTCCTCAGACTGCAGAATCTACCCGGCCTTCAAACCAACGCCGCATCCGCCACCAATCCTCACAAAGATAATCAACAATAGCTCGAAGTACTAATCCATAACCATATCGATCCTTCAGGGAACAAAGGATACCAAAATGAAATCTCGATCATAACTCGTCAAACCCTCAAGGGACAACGGATACCACACGAAAACCCGAAACGCAATTCCATAACCAACCAACGAAACTAGCAGATAACAATACTCCACAAGAATCATAAATAGTCAAAAACAAGAGAAAGAAACATACCCGCAACAGCAAGCTGAAAAACACGTCCCTAAGCCCTTGGGGGCTCCGCTCCACCCTGACCTCCACCTGTGATCCTCAACGTAGCCGGTACTGGAGCCTGCACCGGTCCTGCAGTAAGCTTTGGACAATTGACCTTCAAATGTCCAACTTGATGACAATGATAGCATATCCTCAAATCCCGAACCGGCACTGACTGCCGACAATCCCTCACATAGTGTCCCTCCTTTCCGCACTTGCGGCATGCTCCACCGGACCGACAAACTCCGGCGTGACCCCTTCCACACTTTCCATAGACGTGGCTACCCTGATCTCCCATCCTGGAATCAACAGTCTTAGACCGTTTCATCGCCGGGTGCGACTGAACAGGAGCTTGCCTCAACTCACGCATCTGCAACTCAATCTCTAACTCACGCCGCCTGGCGGCCTCCTGCAACTCCAGCAAGGTCTCGCACCTCTGCGCAGACACAAACTGCCTGATGTCTCTCTTTAGCATACTCAGATATCGGGACATCTGAGCCTGCTCTGATGCGAACTCAGGGTAAAACATCGCCCTCTCAGTAAACATCCTGGTGATTTCCGTCACCGATTCCGAATCCTGTTTTAGCTCCAAGAACTCCTGAGCCAACCTTTCCCTCTCGACCTGCGGAACATAACGAGTGCTGAACATCTCTCTGAACCGATCCCATGAAATCGCAGCTCTCTGCGCATCCAAGTACGACCCCGTGGTCAATCTCCACCAATCCTTTGCCCCGAGCCATAACAGGTTCAGAGCACACCTCACCCTCTGATCAGCAGGGCATGAACACGTGAAGAAACATCCCTCCACATCTGATAACCATCTCATAGCAACAATCGGATCCTGAACTCCATCAAAAGTGGGAGGCTTCGTATTATCGAAGTCTCGATACTGAAAACCTCTACTAGCTCCTCCCCTTGCCGCTGCTACAGCTGATGTAGCCGCCGCAACAGCCGTCTCCGTGAGAGCTGCATAGCGCTCATCAAAATACTGCACCATGGCGGTCTTGATCGACCCAAACAACTCCGGCAGCTCAGCCCGAAACAATGCAGCAACCTCATCATGCAGGATCTCACGAATCCTCGCATCCAACTCGTGCGTACTCATCTGACTGACAACCTCGGGCTGTACAGACCCACCCAGAACTCCCTCACCTGCTCCTGATCCTGACACGGATCCACTCCCAGCGTGCCCTGAAATCTCCATACTGAAAATAAAACACCAAAATCTCAGACATATTCTACTATCCCGGGAACCAGCTCTCATCCCAACCCTAGAGGTCATGGTTTCCCTGATACGTATATGAGTCCGTGCTTTCAGTAGTACGAGCCCATATTACCTTCCACCCCTACCCATATTTGTATGAAGTACTTCCACAACATTCTAGAGACATACATAACAACGCTCTATCCTCACAACTAGAGGAACACTAGAAATCTCTCACAAGGAACCCTAGGCTAGCAGGCATCATAAATCAGGCAACTCATCAAGAAATCCTGAAGATCCCTAGCCTAACTCTAGCATGCTGTTCTATCAAAGCTCAATAAAACAATTGTCATGTATGGTATTTTGGGGTTACTTACTGGCTCCGGCTGATCGTACCTCCGCGTCCTCTTTTACTTATTTTTTTGAAAACCATTTTAAATTCTCTTTTGAAAACCCTCCTCGATTTGAGACTGGAGTCACACAAGTGTTCCTCCAATTCACTCAAACCAAGGCTCTGATACCAACTTGTAACATCCGAAAAATACAACCAATTTAAATTTTTCAAAACAACCCGATTTTCATTAAAATGTTTACAAAAAGGTTTTCAATACAAATCATTTAGAGTATTCCCAGAATCACATTGCTACAAAATCATGAGGAGCGGTACGATCGCGCCTTCGCCTTGCCACGGTCTCCTGAAGAACCTGAAAAACATTAAACCACAATTGTAAGCCCGAAAGCTTAGTGAGATACCCCCAAAATACCAACCACGTATACGCCCTTCCAGGCTGCGACCTTCCGGTCCAAAACATATTGCCTTCCGGCCCATAACATATAAAACATAAATAACAGAACAGAACATAGAACAGCCATGTGTATCGGGTCTACTGTGTGACTGTTCCGCCGTATCGGGCCTTCAGTCCATCGGATCCATCCTCCAGGTCTAGTCATGTCCTTCGAGTCTACAGTGGGGTTGGTCCGCCCGCATCGGGCCTTCAACCCACTTGGTCCACTCTCCGAGTCTACAGTGTGACTGGTCCGTCCGCATCGGGCCTTCAGTCGGCCTGGTTCACTCTCCGAGCCTCGGTACGTCTGGTCCGCCCTCGTAGGGCCTACAGCCCATCCGTACCGCTTGCTGGGCCTTCGGAATAACCGGTCCGCCCTGGGTATCTTGGCCTACAGCACAAAGCAGGACCCGCCTCAATCCATCTCTAGTCCAAAAAACCATGTGCACATAACATACAATCATATAACAGTCATAGTCAACAAACCGAGCAAGCAGATCACATAGCATACCATTACCCTAACCAGGTTACCGACCTAACCAGTCACTAGCATAGCATCGCTTTATATATATAGGGAAACTGACCTTAACAAGGTCTCCTAGCATGTACCATCCTAGCTACCAGGATGCAGACACATCAAACAATAACATAATAACCATATCCAAATTTCAATCCAATAAAGGGCCGGCCTTGGTGTCTTAGACCCTGTTGATATAGTGAGGATAACTCACCTCGAAACTGCCGGCTGAAAGGACAAGATCCCACTGCTCCGAACTCTGACACGAACTCCTCCACTAAACATCAAAACATACAACTCAATAAGTACCCTTAATTACCAAAATACCCCTGGAAGACAACTGGTCAACCTTGGACAAGTCAAAGTCAACCCCTGACTGACCCTACTCGCCGAGTCAACCCGATGACTCACCGAGCCCTTATGCTCAGAACTTCCTTCAATCAGCGACCCAACTCGCCGAGTCGCCCCAAGACTTATCGAGTCCAACAACTCTGAGTCCAGTCGCACCCAACTCACTGAGTCATCCCTTGACTCACCGATTCCTCGACTCAACCAGAAATATTGGGACTTCCTCGACAAGACTCGCCGAGTCCAAGAACAGACTCGCCGAGTCCGAGGCTATCTTCAACCTACTCGCCGAGTTGTTCTTCTAACTCGTCGAGTTCCAGGCCATCTTCAAGCAACTCGTCGAGTCCACCCATGTGACTCGTCGAGTACCACCGGTCTGAATCCATACAGAAGCATCTCAGGCCATGCAATTGATCCAAAACATAGATCCAACCTCCTACAATCCATCCATCACGTAAAGTGGCAAACTTTACGTGAATCTAAAGAGATCTAGGCCTTATTCACCTTAGAACCAAGGTTTGAGACATGGTAGCTCCATTGACAACACAAGAACAGGGGCTTTAATGCTCTTAAGATCTTCTCCACTCCAGATCTGAGGTAGCAACCTTAGATCCATCCTCCAAACATCAAGATGCCACACAACCAAGCACCCCACACAACCCCAAAATGAGAAACTGGGAAAACACAGCCCAAGAAACAAAGTATTACCTCCAAAGGATGCCTCAATAACAATGAAACTCGAATCCAAGAAAAACCCTTTGATCCAAGCCACTTCTCCTTCAAGATTTCTTCAAATAACACCTCTCCAAGCTCTAATTTGCTCCACAAAGGGACTCTCCACGAATTTAGGGTTTCTGGGACTCAAGGGGGGAATAAGGGAGGCTGTGGAGGGTTATAATGCTCTTTATATAGGGCTCAAACCCCGAAAATTAGGGTTTTCTCCATACAGCACCTACTCGCCGAGTCTATCTTTGGACTCGCCGAGTCTATCTTTGGACTCGCCGAGTAGGCCACTTGACACGCGACCATAGTCGCGACCTGACTCGCCGAGTCTATCCATGGACTCGCCGAGTCACCCTCCGAAACTTACACTTTTAGCCCTTCAACTCTACTCTTGCGATTCCGAGATGTTACACTTCACAAAGTGAGTTGTTGAATGGGTGATGTGTCCATTTCGATCAGGAGTTTAGTTGGGCTCATCACCAGACAGGGTTGTGAGATGGTTCGGAAATCCAACCATTGGGTATTGGAAAAGTACAAATGAATCCATGTGGCGGAGAGCCGTTAGGATTATTGGGAATAATTGCATGTGTGAAGCAAACATGAGTTTTATACTGTAGGCAAATGGAGGTCCAATTCAATTAGTGGTGTGGATTGAGGATTGCGTAAGGAAAGAGGATTCAAGTTATATTATCTCTATATGTAAAGCATCAGTCATGGAATGTAGAGGATAGGTAAGCAGCTATAGGTAGGGGATTTGTGTTAGAATCTCCCTGTCTGTCCTTGTCTGATAAAGTTTTTGGGGTTCGAAGCACAAACCGAACACATGGTTGGGATTAAGTCTATATGGTTTTTAACCATGTTTGATTATGGGTGGTATGATATTTGGACAATAATACCATGGGTTAGGTCTATGGCAGTTTTGAAGTGTTGTAAGACTGTGGGGATAGTCGTAACATTCACTATATTGGCAGATAGTGTTAGAGACGTTGTAAAACTACGGGGTGGCCTGTAGCGTTGATCGGGTTCTTGAGCAGCTATGAGAGTAGGGTAAATTTTTGGTTTAGGCTCTTAGTTTCCTTTAGGTGGCATTAGCTCATTGCAGTGCAAATCGTGAGACTGCAAGAAGACCACATTATTTGGGGAATTAAGGAAGGTTGTGGTCCATGTGAGTCCGGTAGTGACATAAGGCTATAGCTGGGCATGTAATATTCATTTATATCAAGGTGGGTTTATTGAATCAATGTAATGGTCGGTTATGTTATCCATTAGTTGGATCAGAAGGGCTGTTGGAGCTAATATGGCAAGAAAGCTAGGACAACTCTTTCTAGATAGACCCTCATTCAGGAGATGCGTGGTGCAACTGTGTGAGGCTATCAACCTCAACAACCAGTTAGAAATCCGGTATATCATATAATTGGTTGTTAAGCATGAGACCAGGCAGGTCTTGAGTGCATCAGATATGCAATTATGGGTCAACAAGATGGGCTGGGATGGTACTAGTGTTAGAGGCTCATGTTAAGAATTTCCTTGTTATCTATTGAAGGGTTTTCGGTGGTGATGAATGGTCAAGGATTCTGTTTCCTAGTGGAAACAACAAGATAATCTAGGGTTGGAATGGTTTATGCTCAGCTGGATTGTGAAGTGGAGTCCAATTGGCAGTGGTTTAGAATGGTCTGTCTGTTGGGGAGTCAAGCAAGATTTTGGGATTTTGGATCTCAAGTAGAGTACTGAGGGTTATTCTTCAGCGGTTAATGCTAGAAGGACACATATTAGTTCGTCGTTATGGTATGAGATCCATGTTAAGGTTGGATTCGGTTATAACTTTGGAAGCTGTTGTCTGTATGAGTCGACTTATCAGCCCGTATCGAGGCTGTATGAATATTTTCCGGATTGTCTGGCTTATCTGGAAGGTAGAAAGGACTCATTTCGAGGAAAAAATCTAATTTAAGTTGGGGGGGGGGGGAGTTGTAACATCATGTTTTGGGTCGTTTCATAATTATGGGTCATGATCTGAGGATTAAGTATCATAAGGCTTTGGGGCTTGGGAATGAGAGGTTTATACCCATTTGCTAGTGGATAATGTAGGTTGCAAGTAACGAGTGGTTGGTTTGTGTTTTTGGTCCCAAGGGTATCATGGTAAGTAATGGTGCATGCTTTCATGAATTTTGGATTTAAGTTCGAAAGGTTTTAAGGAAAACGAGACTTTATAGGATTGTAGAGCTTCTCATTACCTTTCTGTTGATATAAAGAACATCGAAATCGGAGTTGGAATGAAGAAGTTATGATTGTTCGACGTTGCGGGGATTTTCGGAGTTAGAAGAACATCTCTGAGTATGCTGTGCTTGCGCAACTGCTGTTAACGTTCACTGACTTTTGTGGTTTGCGCCATATATGGACTATTAGGGTTTTGGGCTTTTTTGTGTCACTAGGCTTTTTGAATTTGGCCATTGTGAGGCCATGGGCCTCCTAGGATTTGGTCCTATTTTGGAATTTGGGTGTCCTTTAGGAGCTGGGCCACTATTGGGCTTTTAGTACCATGGAGTTTGGGCCTGAGTGATTGGGCCGAGTATGGTGAGGGTAAAATGGTCTTTTACCCTAGGTACTGGACAAATAAACTAGATTCCCGGTTATGGTTTATGGCCCAATTATTAATTGGGGTTTTATTTTATTGGTTAGTACGGGGATCCTCTGGTTCAATGGTCCGACCATCAGCTAGATTGACAACAGACTGAGGTGAGTTTGCTCACTATACTGCAGGACTTAGGATATGCTATGTGCTTGTGGTCTTTGTGACTCCTGTTGTATGTGTTATGTTCCTGTATTCTTGTTTTCTATATGTATGTGGGGTTGAATAGACCCGTCACCGGCTTGAGCTGGAGGATATGTATGGTATGCAGTATTTTGGGTTACTCACTAAGCTTTGTGCTTATAGTTTATGTTTTAAATGTTTTTCAGGTACTCCCGGTTCGCGATGGAAGGGCCCGACTTGATCACAATGTATCCACCCATATTTCTCCACTTTATGATTTTGGGAATTGTACTCTGATAACTATTTTACTCTGATATACTTTTAAATGATTAAAATGACTAAATGGTGTTTATGGTGGAACTAAAAATGAAATTTTTACCTTATATTTTTTTTGGGACGTTTCAATCAACCTCTAGCTCTTGTACATTTGCAACATTCCCATCTTCATCTTGCACCTCATCTAATGCCTCTTCAACTTCAAATCATCAAAAAATTCCTCCAAATCCTTCTCATCCTGAACATGTTTTTCCTGTGTTGGAGTAACTTGCACCTCAAATAGGGTGACTTGTATTTCTTCCTATTGTCCACCTTCAACTTGTATAGCATGTAAAAAGATTGTTACGTACTGAATGAAAACCTGCAAAATAATTAAAGTGTTATTAGTATATTACATTTACTTCCTGGTTCATATTAACATTTTTTTTCCTTGTCCTCTTCACATTAATTTTATGGGGTCTTCTAGTAGAACAAGTTGCTTTATTGTGACCTAGTTGCTTACAAAGACTGCAGTTCACCCCATTTTCAGTTTTGCAAACCTTCTTGGTGCCATTATTAACTATTTAACCTTTACTCTTTTTTATCCGTGTTCCACCATTATTTTTATGGCATCCCTCTTCCTTTTAATAGTTGGTCTTTCAGACATTCTTCTATTCATAGGGGTAAGTGTGGTGTGTATTCAGTTTTTAGCGACATGTAACACCCATTCATCCCTGAAATTCTATACATATATGATTTCATATAGCTATTGCTACTAAACATCTCGTCCACATACTCCTCTGCATTCCTATTAAGATACAAAACGCTAGCAACATAATAGACATAAGCATATCCATTGAGTTGCCATAAACAACATGAGCAGGTTATCTTTTCTAGATCAACCCCATATGCATCTCCAGTTCCTCTTACCTCAAGCTGATTTAAGACACTTGGTAGTATAGGGTAAATCCTCTAATGGACATTTAGTTGATTGAGTAGCTCTCTTATTTCTTGGCATATTTGATTTCCCCTTGCTTGTCCCTTCAGCTTTAAATTATCAATATTTCGATCATATACAATATTAACTCTTCTAACATTGTGATAATAGGCTTTTTCCTAGCATCAAATATGGTGGCATTGAAGCTTTCACACATACCATTCTCTATAGTAGCACCGCATCTTCTATTTTGGTAAAATGTCAATGATCAAGTCTTTGGGTCTTTATCCATCAGGTACTTATGAGCACTTGGATTTAACAACTCAAGATCTTTCATTGTAATTTTAAATTCTTGTTTAATTGTTGATCTTGCATCTCTCAAGAATAAAGTACTATAGTGGACACCATTATACATTTTCTACAAGTTTTGATTGATGTTCCTAACACATTGTCTGTGCTCTGCAAAGGGTAGCATATCTTTTAGAACCTCAATCAAACCTTGTAACAATAGACACTAATAAGATTAGATACCAACCTACCATAACATACATTAATAAAAAAGTAGTAAATACCTTGTTTTGATTTGACATTAAGTCGTATTCATTTCCTAAATTCAATTTCAAATCATCAATAAGATTATCCAAAAACCAGTTCCAATTCTCTTTGTTATCAACACATACTACTACCCTTGCAACGAGATAAATCTAATTGTTTGCATTTATGCCAATAACACATAGTAATTTTCCCTTACAAATTCCTTTCATAAAACAACCATCAAGTCCTATTATCCTTCTGTATCCCTCTATCCATCCTTTTTTCACTCCCTCAAAGCAAACATAGAATTTACTGAAGTACTTCTTCCCATCTGGCATGCAGTTGATATCAAGTTTCACAGTAGAACTTGGATTTGATCTCATAATCTCTTCTCCATATGACCACATCTCTACATAATGTTCCACAAGAGTTCCATCTATTATTTGTAAAGCATATTTCTTAGCCCTCCTGCATTGCCCAAGACTCACATGAATACCAAACTTCCTAATAACTTCTAATCCTAATTTTCTCACACTCATCTTGTGTCTATACAAGATTTGTTTGGTATAATGAATTCCTATCCATTCACATGAAGCCAATCAACCTAACTTAAAGTTCCTAGTACAATTATGTTCCAAGTTCAAAGATTTATCTCGAATGTCTTCATCACTCATCCATGAGGCCCATAACCTGAAGGTACACTCACCCTTGTAACATTGTGACAAAAACCTTTTCCTATCATTTTTAATAAAGCACAATTGCTACCCATTGGCTACATCATAGTCGCATAACATAGTTTTTACTTGAGCTGGATATTTATATCTCATACCAAGTACGGGCTTTTGTTTCTTCCAGTGTGTTGACTCATTAAAAATGGCATGAAGTTGAATTATGTATTCACTTTCATCCTCATTTCTACATAATAGTTGGTATCCTGTTGCTCCCCTCCTCATGGACATACAATTTAGACAAGAATTCATCATTACATGTTCTATTCATAGTCACTACTTCCTTATTAAAATCCATTGTCACATCCCTAACGGTACATATGTCATCATCCCTATTAATAATACAAGAATCATGGTCATCATCTTCTCCTTTAAACTCAAACATATCCTCTATTTTATCATCAATATGGTCCACATAAAGGGATATTTGACCATCAGTTCCATATGCATCAAAGATTAAACTTGAAACTCCACATCATTCGCAATAGGCATATTGTAATTTAAAAGAGGATTACCTGACTCATAGTACTATAGCTTCTTAAAATATAATTGCATGAAATGTTCGAGAAAAGTAATACACTCTAAGTGTGTCATACCATAAAAATCATGATTCGTGAAGGCGAATTTCATTCCGTTAGTGTAAGTGAAGTAACAGTGAATAAACACCCCATTAAGTTGAGCTCCAGTATAGGACACATCGCAGGGGAGTTCTGCTAGGTTTTTACACATCGAATACACTCTAAACTAGGTAGCAAAAAAAATCAAAACTACGACATACCTAAGTGTACCTATAACCGATGGATCTATGGTTTCATGCTAATTACATCTACCTTAGAAAACGAAAATACAAAAAAGAAAAAAATACCTCTTATGTAGTCCTTGATCTCCAGGTTTGAGATCTCATCCTCCACAAAGTTGCTTGGATGAAAGGACCCAAACCAGAATCCCTATAATGGTATCACACCCAATGACACCAAAGAGTGAAATAAAAATAAATAGAAGAAGATTCAATTTCACAAACTCTAAGAGGATCAGAATTTGTCCCTATAGGAGGAGGAAGAAGAGTTGGTGAAACTTAAAGCCAAGGTGTAAGGAAGAATGAAATCCTTAAGGCAGTATTTGTAGCCTTGGATGCCTTCTTAGATTGTACTCCTTCCCATGTGGGACAAGGAGGCAACCATGAAATTCACTCTCTTTCCTATGTGGGATGGAGTGATTTTTGTCCAACCCTAATTCCATAAGGGTTCTGTAATATTCCTAACAAACCAATTATTGATTAATTGAATATTCAACCCTTTAATTAATTAATCTGTTAATTAATTCACAAAATATATTTTCAACTAGTTACTAATTAATTATTAAACATAATAAATAATAAACCAATTTCTCATTTATGTATTCTACTTAATTTGGGTCTTGAGAGCAACCTAAAAGGACTATGTTATTATTAGAAATATTACCAATAGTTAATGACCTTGGACAATATTTCCAATAATCTCCTGCTTAGACAAGTCATCAACTATACAAGGAAAAATACTTTTCAAATAATCAATAGAGAGTTAGCCATCAAATGCAACTACCAAACTATTGATCCAATCAAGATTCAACCCTTAGATAAGTGATCAACTATCCGTTCATTCTACATATCTGTATGAACTAGAGACATGGATAATGGTCAATCTAAAAATTCAATATTATGTTTCCCAATATAAATTTGTGGCGACTGCATCTGACTACTAAGTTGAACACATCAATTCAAATTAGGTCCCAACCAAGCACTTTAGATGTTAGCACCAAATCATCAAGGGGCCCATATATATCGCTTCTTATGTTAAGGCAGAAGGAACAAATAAACTTTGACTACATAGTTTTTGTCTACTTCATCATGTTACATATGGACATACCCTTTATAACTACCAGTTATAGATAGCATTGGAGTAGACCAATGCATAACAGAATCATAGAGCAAAACCCCACATGTATCTACGTTTAAAGAACAAAAGATATTATCTTCTTGGAATTACTCGTGACTAGATCCATGAAGTAATCTCTAAGTCGCGGGTTGGTCCAATACTTAAATCTCTAATAAAAACTCATGAGTATTAGCACTATCTCTATGTTATGTCCCATCACTATAGACAATCCACTAATACTCAAGACCATCTTAAATCACTACTTACTTCCAAGAGTATGACTGAATGTAGACGATTGAGTAAACTAATACTCGGGAAATGGGTTCCAAACAAACAAAAGGAGAACACAATAATAAGTTAATTGAAATGTTGATATCCATCATATATTAAGATCTCTAATTAATAATCGCCAAAACGAATTAACACTTATACTTATTAAGTTCTCAAGTTTAAAATAAACTAAACTAAGAATGCTTAAGCTATATCCTTTTCAAATGTAATGCCTCTTGACTTTGTTTGACTGTCAGACTTAGTCAGTGACATTGGCTTATGGAATGGATCAAGAAGATTATCTTTCAATATGACTCATTGACTTTGACATCTTTACATTTGACTTACTATAAAATGTGTTCGTACTTACTAAGTATGTATCTTGTGAATTTGTGTGACTTGGGATCTAAAATCGAGGTAATTTCACCCTTATAGTCACAAGAAACTTCAAAAGGACCATCAATGATTGAATTTCAACAAAGATGTCACAAATGAATCTCTTTTAGTCACGTTGTTTTCTTTGCAGTTTAACCAACTGAAACATACTCTAATTTTGTTAAATCTACTATAGTATGTTACTTAGTACTCTTCCAAGCTAATCCATCACCATTCAGTACAAGCATGCATCCTGACTACGAATATAATTGTCTTTATCAGTGTAGAAATTAGCATCAATGTAACTTTTACAATGATCTCTTCCATATTTTCAAGATCATTTCCTTTGTCCTCCTAGGAAACTTAAGAATATTCTTGATCTTGATTCATCGATTCTTTCCAAATTGATCTAATCCAACTTGTTATACTCAAGGCATACTAGTCATTAGATCTGGTACATGTCATGGCATATATGATCAATCCCACAATAGAAGCATGTAGGACATGAATCATAACCTCTAGATTAATAGTAGAATAAGGTCATTAACATCGCTCAACGTCATGCCATATTAAGCATAGATTTTTCTAAGTTTTGCATGTTGAGTTTTCTCAAGAGTCTATGTACTTTGACTTAATCCAATGAATCACTTTGATCTATATCCATATATCCTTATTATGTACGTGTTATTTTATCTCCAATGTATATCATAACGAAACAATTCGCATACGAAGCCAAGCTTTTACACTTGCTAAGTTAGAATCTAGGTTCCTATGAATCGTACACAAGGGTAACTATGGTGCTCCCGCTAGTACTGACATATATATATATATATATATATATATATATATATATATATATATATATATATATATATATATATATATGTCTCATCTATATTTCTCGAAATTCAATCTCCTTGAACTTTCTCATTGAAAAAAAGATTCCAATTACTCCCACTAGCATTGACATATATATGGCTCATCTTTATTTTTTGAAATTCAAACTCATTGAAATTTCTCATTGGAACAATTATCTCACTTGCAAGATGCTTATTTTAGTCCATAAATGAACTTATTAAGCTTATACATCCTTCACAACCTATCTTGGTTTGATTATGTGTTTGTTCCTATCCATGATTGTCTTTTCTTAAAGATCCACTTACACATAATCATTAAGGCCAAGTGCTTGATCTACCAAGTTTCAACATACATTGGCTGAATCTCGCTTTCGATGTATTCCTTCCCTTTTGTAGCCTTTAGGGCATACCATACGTTCTAGTAGTTGGTATGTAACATCCCAATTTTCAAGACCAAAAATTTCATTTTTGATGTAACGATTTAGAAAACATTTATAAGAAAACATCATCGAGTCACATTATTTCATTCACATGTTTCAAAACCATATCATAAAAATAGTAATAATATCAGAGTACATTCCCAAGAATCTCATAATGCAGATATCATGTGTGTGTGATGCGCTACTACCGTGTCGGCTCCTTCCCCTTCGATGAAGATGAACCTGAAAACAAAATTCAAAACTATAAGTACAAAGCTTAGCGAGTTCCCCCATCATACCACATACCATACATAACACATACTGCATAACATAACTGGGTACTAAATACCCCTTTGGTCCTGTCGACCGGTACTTTGCCTAGCATATCCGGGTGCTGGCCTCCCCTTCGGTCCTGTCGACCGGTACCTTGCCTAGCATATTAGGGTATTGGCCTACCCCTTCGGTCATGTCGATCAGTAACCTTGCCTAGCATATCAGGGTGCTAGCCTACCCCTTCGGTCCTTTCGACCGGTACCGGGGACTATTTCACCCTACTCTACCACATAGCATCCTAGTGCATAAACATACAAGTCATATACTGCCAAACTTATATGGGTGATGGCATACCCCTTCATCCCTATCGACCAGTATTGGGGTCTATCCTACCCCTTCTATCACATATCACATAACATCATAGCATACTAGCACATAATCATAACAGATAACAATATACCAGATAATTATCACAAATACAATTATCTCTACTATAACTCTTACTAGTGGGTCGGCCTTGGTGCCTTCGACCCACTTCTACTGGAAGGTAACCCACCTTAATGTCGTGTAGTATCTGAATTGTCCTCGATGATAGGATCACCTCCTTTCAAACTCCTCAAACTCCTACATGTAATAACCTTCCTTAATTACCATTTCATACTCTTAACCCTTTCAGGGGTCAACTAAGTTCAAAGTCAAAGTCAAGGTCAACACCCTGGTTAAAGTCAACTTTTGGTTAAAGTCAACATCTGGTTAACTCAACTCACTGAGTTGGCTCTTCAACTCGTCAAGTTCCATAATTCAGAGAATCTCGATTTCGCGATCTGACTCGTTGAGTTTCCCTTCAACTCGCCAAGGTTCTCCTTATGACAGAATCGAGACTTTCCATTTGAACTCATCGAGTTCATCTTCATCTAAGTTGAGACAATTGCTCTTAACTAGTCGAGTTCATCCTCCAACTCTTTGATTTCCATGATCTTCAAGTCCATAAACGAGCCCAATTTGCTGAGTCCTCTCCAAAACACAACAAGTTGCTCAATATCAGAAAAGATTGGGGAAACTACGATCCAAATCGCCGATTCATATGAGCGACTCGTTGAGTCCTTCAATGTCCAAATCCATACAACCGATTTCAATCGGTCTTAATGCATCTAAAATGTAGTTCTGACCTCCTAGGGTGACTATTACACGTAAAGTTACAAACTTTACCTGCAAGCAAGGTGTTATGAGCCAAAAACACCATTTCCAAGTCTAAAATGAAGTCAAGACCAAAAGGAAGGGTTAAAGCATGATAAATTTGTAAACTTTATGGCTAAAGGGGCTGAAAGGGATCTGGATCTGAAGTTACAACTTCAGATCACACTCAATACTCCAAAAAGGTTCACAAAATTGCTAAAAGATGGCCCTAAACTCAATATAGAGAGATCTAGCAATAAGGAAGTCAAGGAAGCAACTTTATACCTTAAAGGGACTGGAAATGGATCTTGAACCCTTGATCTACTGCTTCCTTGAACCTTCTAGCTCCTTCTTCTTCTTCCTCTAGCTTCAAGTTCACACAAACACTCTAAAAAATAACTCACACACTTACCAAAGCTCAAGGGTCACGAGTTAGGGGTTTTCTGGAGTAAGGGAGACGATGGGGGTTGCATGGGAGGCTGGTTAATGTGTTTAAATACGGTGGAAACCCTAAAATTTAGGGTTTCATCCAGACAGGTCTACTCATCGAGTCGGGGCTTCCGACTTGGCTAGTAGACTCTTCCACCCGAGTCCAAGATTTGCCTCTACTCGACGAGTTGGGGCCTCCAACTCATCAAGTCCCAGTGTAAAAGTGTAAAAATTCATATTTAAAATACATACTGAGAACTGGACGTTACATGGTAACTCTGATTGCTATCTACCAGTGACTCATATACGTCAGTACTATAAACTCTTATATAACTAGGTGCACGACATCCTCTATCAAATCTATAAGGAAAAAGTGGAAATAAGTGAGTTTCCTCAATAGCTCTTTCAATTCTAAATTGAATTCTAGGTCCAACTTTAGGTTCTTAGTTGGTTGACTCTTGAATCTTATGAAGATCAATTTGTCTCCCATTATCCTTTTTCGATATCAACTCCCTCTATTGGAAGACTGCCCTTCGAGTAACATACACTTCGTTCTTAGAAGGATAATTATCAGAAATGCTTGATGGGTTCTCCAACGAGATAACACGTCTCTATTTTAAGTTCTATATTGTCGAGTGCTTCATGAAAAACGTAAGCCTCGTAATCGTAAACTTACATATATATATATATATATATATATATATATATATATATATATATATATATATATATATATATATATATATATATATATATATATATATATATATAAGTGAGGAGTGAATCCCACTTCATATCTCATAGAGTGTGTCATGAACCTACTTAGTTGGTACAAGACCAAAGGACTTATCGTAACACTATTTATGGTACTATCCATGAATTGTTAGTAAACATAGCGCGACTCATCTAGTACAAAATCAATTAATGATTTGTTTCTCTATCCAACTAACACTTCTTCTGGCAGTGTTTTGGTGGAGATAGCTCGTGAGACTCTTTCACAATTTCTTAGACGATTGATAAAATTTTGAATGAGATGATCACTATCCTATCTCATCCTATTGCCCAGTTGATTCACAACTTTGCTTTATGAGAGGTCTAAACACCTAAAAGGTTCCAAACTCATGTTCATATGAAGTTGGTCATACCATGTATCGTGGTTAACCTGAATGGTCCATTCGTGCAAACTAATTCCAACAAATATTCACATCACCAATGATATATTCACCATCTATCTTGATAAACAAGATTTTCATTTATCATTAAGACTCTAGGTCAAATGATATCCAAAATCCAATCCAACTGGATACTTGGTAATGTGATTCTCATTTATGTATCCAAGACTATGATTCCACAAATACATTTCACCCAAACCTTTTGGATGTATTTGAACCAATACATATTGTGGTCAATCTTAACAATCCATTAGGTAAACTAATATCAACATATATTTCCACCACACTAATACATCTTATTCAAATATTTGAATCATCTTTGAACTATTGTTACTATACTAGCTTCATAGACTTCATGACTTTCTTTTAACATGTTAGAATTCTCTACATTTAATCAAGCCGAAACAATCTCATGAAACATTGTATAAAATTTTTGAATTATAAGACCATAGACTAAACATTTTAAAAAAAGTTGTCTTTTGATCCTCTGAATAGTGGCAAGGGCTTGGCATTCATGATCAAATTATCTTTTCCATACTTTAGTCTTCTTAATTCATTTTAGTCACTTCACATTCTTGAAAGTGTTAGTAATTAATCCTTAGAAGTAATTTTCAATGGTATTATAAATTCATATATCTGATTGAACACCAAACATAGGAGAACTAGTTATCTTTTGATCCTATGGATAGTAGCATGGGCTCGTAATCCATGATCAAATTACTTTCTCCATGTTTTAGTCCTTTAATCTCAAATATATATTAGGTATGTACACTTTCTTAGTCCTTTCTTTTTATGGAAATGAATTGCTATTAGAACAGGTCTCAGAATAAGTCTAACTTTGTACTTGGTGTTTAGGCCTAGATTAGGTATACCAACATGGATCGCCTTTTAACCCATGGGCAATTGGCTTTCTTCTTCTTGGCACTTCTATTTATGATAGTAAAAACATGGGAGTGTTTTGAAGTTTGAGTTTCTATGATTGGCCATGTTAGTTTCAAAAGGAAACCTCAACATGCTACACAACTCCTTCATGGACATTCTAAGTTGTTCATATAAAAATCAGAGTGAGCTGACTATATGTACATATCAACTAGTTGACTAACCTTAGTCAAATCCTAACTCAAGGGAATTCCATTTTACTTCAATATGTTAGTCTACGACGTACAATTGATAATTGCTCTTTCTAATAGATTAGAATCCAATGCTTGGAGTAACCTAGGAAAATCTTTATCAAAGGCATGATATTTCCTTTCGTTTGTGAGAACTATTATCAAACTACGAATTTAGACAAGATTGATCATCCTCATAGCTAATCCTTAGAGGTTTTGAAGCAGTAGATTTTAGTGGACAAGGTTATAGACATCATTCAATAACAATTTCCTTTGTAGTTTGTTTTACTTATCCTTAGAAAATAATCACCCTATATAAAATCATTTAAGAAGGCTAGGATCCATATTTGGATCCATGATGTGTAAAGGGATGCCGTAAACACACCATAAAGTTATTTAGGTATGCAAAGTTCTTTGTCAATTTCAATCACTACGAAATTCCTAAATCTTTGAGATTCATTGACTATCAATGACATGTTAATCTCAGATTATGTTCATCTCAAATTCAATGATGGGGTCGCCATGGATCACTGAACAAATGGTGAATCATCCATACAAAATCGCATGGTCCCCAGCCTAAGTTACGCTTGAGATTTGCGAGTTCCACATCATTCTCTGCTTATACTCTCAAATTGACATGTCGGTTAACCACGCGAGCTCCATCAACAAGTTATAAAGAGAATGTGTAACTTTCATGGATAACATAATATTCACTTTAAATAGATTGCATATTAACAATGAAAAATCGCATGGTCCTCGGATCAAGTTACGCTTGAGATTCGCGGGTTCCATATCATTCTCAACTATACTCTAGATTGATGTGTCGGTTAACCACACGAGCTCCATTAACAAAATATAAAGACAGTGTGCAATTTCCACGGATAACTTAAGACTCACATTCTATTAATAAAACATAATTTTGTTTTATACTTGTATTTATCATACTTTTAGATTGACCATTATCACTATCAAACCTTTTCGGTAACTCAACTCTCAAAATACAATATGGTGGTGCGGGTGGTAAGCACGGAGAATATTAAAAACCGACCTCATTAGTAATCATAGAGACCTCCTTAAACCCCTATATCAGAATCGGTGAGCCTAGTCGTGGTAAGACTAACAATGTCAATATTTAAACACGTAGGTGCGCATGTTGCAACTTTCTTATATATAATAGACACAATTCTAATATATATAAGTATAAGGGGTAAATTTAAAACTCTTTAAATGTAGTTGTCTATTATTAATTCTAATTAATTATGAGGACGCAATGTAATAATTAGTAATTCACGAGGGGTTAATATTTAAATTTATAAATTTCTATTATGAACAATAATAAATATTTAAATAATAAATAAATATTCAAATTTAAATAATCATATTCAAATTATATTTAACAAATCTTCAAATTTGAAAGATGAAAAAAACAGAGAAAACCCAATCCGACAAGCTCATGTCGTGAGCTACGATTAAAGTTTTTTTCAATTACGAATTTTTTAATCTTTCTTTTTCATTCAATTTCAAACAAGCATTTACAAAAAATGTGGAGCTAGGGTGAATGTGTAACTTTCATGGATTACATAATATTCACTTTAAATAGATTGCATATTAACAATGAAAAATCGCATGGTCCCCGGATCAAGTTACGCTTGAGATTCACGGGTTCCATATCATTCTCAACTATACTCTAGATTGATATGTCGGTTAACCACTCGAGCTCCATAAACAAAATATAAAGATAGTGTGCAATTTCCATGGATAACTTAAGACTCACATTCTATTAATAAAACATGAGTTTGTTTTATACTTGTATTTATCATACTTTTAGATTGACCATTATCACTATCAAACCTTTTCGGTAACTCAACTCTCAAAATACAATATGGTGGTGCGGGTGGTAAGCACGAAGAATATTAAAAACCGACCTCATTAGCAATCATAGAGACCTCCTTAAACCCCTATATCAGACTCGGTAAGCCCAGTCATGGTAAGACTAACAATGTCAATATTTAAACACGTAAGTGCGCACGTTGCAACTTTCTTATATATAATAGACACAATTCTAATATATATAAATATAAGGGGTAAATTTAAAACTCTTTAAATGTAGTTGTCTATTATTAATTCTAATTAATTGTGAGGACGCAATGTAATAATTAGTAATTCACGAGGGGTTAATATTTAAATTTATAAATTTCTATTATGAACAATATTAAATATTTAAATAATAAATAAATATTCAAATTTAAATAATCATATTCAAATTATATTTAACAAATCTTCAAATTTGAAAGATGAAAAAAACAGAGAAAACCCAATCCGACAAGCTCACGTCGTGAGCTACGATTAAAGTTTTTTTCAATTACGAATTTTTTAATCTTTCTTTTTTCATTCAATTTCAAACAAGTATTTACAAAAAATGTGGAGCTAGGGTGAATGTAATCATGAACCATTGGCTCTGATACCACTGTTAGGTTTTCTACGCATCAAATACACTCTAAACTAGGTAGCGGAAAAAATCAAAACTACGATATACTTAAGTGTACATACAACCTATGGATCTATGGTTTCATGCTACTTATATCTACCTTACAAAACGCAAACAAAAAGAAGAAAAACATACATCTTATGTAGCCCTTAATCTCCATGCTTGAGATATAGTCCTCCATAAAGTTGCTTGAATGAGAGGACCCAAACCAGAATCCCTCTAATGGTATCACACCCAATGACACCAATGAGTGGAATCAAAATAACTAGGAGAAATGTCAATTTCACAAACCCTAAAAGGGTTACAAATCCTCCCTATGGGAGGAGGAATAAGATTTGGTGAAACTTCAAGCCAAGATACAATGAAGAATGAAATCCCTAAGGCCTTATTTATAGTATTGGATACCTTCTTAGGTTTTGTACTACTTCCCATGTGGGACAAGGAGAGAACCATGAAATTCACTCCCTTTGCCATGTAGGATGGAGTGATTTTCGTCAAACTCTAATTCCATAAAGGTTCTAGAATATTCCTGATCAACCAATTATTGATTAATTGATTATTCAACCCTTTAATTAATTAAACTGTTAATTAATTCTCAAAATAATTTCCATGTAGTTTCTAATCAATTATTAACCATAATAATTAATAAACCGATTTTTCCTTTATTTATTCTACTCAACTTGGGACTTGAGGGTAACCCAAAAAGATACTGTTATTATTAGAAATATTACTAATAATTAATGAGTTTGGACACTATTTCCCAGAGGTTAACATAGTTACTGCTTGCGTGCTACTTCACTTTGTTTTGTAGAGGAGTTAAAAACCATAGATATTTCTCGAGGTTTTGGAGTACTGATAAGGAAAACGACAAAGAGCGGCTTAGATTAAGTTCCTCTTATTTACATTGATAATTACGTGGCATTTGATTTTCTTTTTGTTTGTATTTCTAATTAACATGTAAGCAATCTAACCGGCTCATTCATTTAGCTTGCTCAAAATGGTATAATTGACAAGTAATTTAAAATTTAGGGACTAATTATGTAACGCCGTAAATTTCAAAACAATTTTTCATTTAAAAATAATGGTTTAATTCTTAAAAACACTTTTCTTAATATCTCATTCATAATCAAATTACAAAACATAACTCCGTTTTCACTTGCATAATAAACCAGGATCCTCAAAATATGACTTTTTTGCTGGTGTGTACAATCAAGCCGGTGTCGTTCCGTGATTCTGAAAGAAACCTGGAACACATAACACAAAACACTGTAAGCACGAAGCTTAGTGAGTTCCCCAAAATACCACATATAACACATATTAGCCACTCGAGGCTATAACTCTGTGGGTCCGTGCACCCAAACTCTGTGAACCCTCAGGTTCTAACTCTGGGAACCTTCCGGTTCTAACTCTGTAAACATGCACAGCATAAATCACATAGAAATAATGCAGTACAACACATAACATACACAACATACAAATATTCTATCACATAACTCCGGTTACCTACTCAAGGTAAAGTATAGTGAGAAGACTCACCTGGCAATCCGAAAGCAATTATTTGCACATGCAAACCTCGGACTCGCCACCACCTAACACATAAGGCAAATACCTCTAATTAATACTTGAAGTCCCAACTCTAATTAACCGGCGATTACTCTTTCCCTCTCTAGTCAGGTAATGGGTAAAATATCATTTTACCCCTCCCTGACCTCTATTACCTCTGTTAACCAAAACTCTCAAAGTCAACATAAGACAACTCAAATCAACGGTCAACACTGACCAGACTCGGCGAGTACACAAGAGTGACTCGGCGAGTCCATGTGGGTTCCCTAAATCCTTTTTAAACCTCTTAGACACGACGAGTTCCCTCCCCACTCGTCGAGTTACTCGGCAACGAATCGCGGGGCAACCCCGACTCGACTCGTCGAGTCTGCCTATGGACTCGGCGAGTTGCTCCCATGACAACCCTCATCTGACCTTCTATGGTCAGATCTGCTTCACCAAACCATAGATCTAACTCCCTCAAAGCCAATAACCACGAAAAGGTCGAACCTTGGGCACTCATGCAAGGTTCTACAAGCTCATTTGGGTGAAACCCTCCATTACATAACAACCCTAGCTCAAACCTTCAAAGAGAATGCATAAAGCAGGATGGAAGGGACTCTCTGGACCTCTTTGGGTCCAGATATATGGCTTCACACTCAATGGGACACTATACTCCACAAATCAAGCCATAACAGAAGCTAGAAAACCCTAAAATCACCAATCTTACCCAAAACAGAAAAGGGAGAACGATTTGATACCTCTATGGTGAAGATGCAAGCCCAGAAGCTCTGAATCGACACCCCCTGACCTCCCTTTGCTGGAAATGACTACTCCATTGCACAACCACCTCAAGAATGCTCCAAAATGGCTCTACTTCACTCTCTTTAGCTCTCTGGTTCGATAGGGGTCTCTCAAAGGTGTAGGTGGCCGCCACTGAAGGCCATAAGGGCCTTTAAATAGGTCCCAAACCCGGACAATTAGGGTTTTCCTTGACAGCGTCGACTCGGTGAGTCCAAATACCCGACTCGTCGAGTCCCTTCATTAAACTGGTCCCCAAAACGCGATCCTACTCGACGAGTTGAGGCGTCAACTCGCCGAGTCTCGTCATTCCCCACTATAAATTACTCAAATTCCCATACCTGGATATCCGGATGCTACAAATTGCACAAAAAAATAAGTTCAGTGACCAATGCGGGGCAAACTCAAAAGTTTGTTTTGATATGGTGTCATTTTCCATAAATGAATGGTAATTACAGTTATTTTTAAATGATATATATCTCTCAACAATATGTTATTTAACATGGGAGAAAGTAGGCAAATGATAAACCAATCTAAGGTATATATTAATGATTTCCCGTTCAAATATAAATTTACACCCGAAAACCCCAAGCGCTTGATCCTAAAAATCACGAGTATTCAGTTAACCGAAACCGAAAAGGCTAGGATGGTCGATAGAGTAAAATATAATAGTGTCTTAACTGTCCTTGTATGATTCTTGACTGCCTACTGCCATCTAACAAGATAGACAGTACCAGTGGCGGAGCTAGATGGGTTGTTGAGGGTACTACTGGACCCCATATATATATATATATATATATATATATATATATATATATATATATATATATATATATATATATATATATATATATATATATATATATATATATATATATATATTTTATAATGTTTGTACACCATATAAAATTTTTTAGTGACAGCACCATGAAAACTTATTTGATGGGAGAAATTAATCTTAGTTCCCCGATAGATGGGACAGTATCAGTGCATTATTGAAGTACCTTCATGTTATCTTCAAGAAAGTTTCTAACTATTATTCTCATAAGACGATCAAGCCGCTTGCATGTGTAGGTCAGTAGGTAGATATCTTAAAGCTAGAACAAGATAGAACAAGGAATTGTTTTCTCTGTGAATTTAGATATCCTCAAAACTTTTGGATCCATGCTTTCGTATAGGTTCGATGAATACTACAAATTATTCTAGCCACAGGACTTGGGAAGATTCCATGATCCAACTCCTTTGATTGCATACAAATACAATCATAGAGACCTTCAAAGATAATCTTTTTGTCGTAGAGTATTAATTTTTATATCCATATATACTCAATTTTGTTTCTATTACTCATTTATTCTCCTTTCACTATAAAAAAAATATGTAACATCGTTCTGCTTTCAGTCACAAGCAAGAAAACCGCTAATTAAGATGGCAAACAATCTGGTTTTCATAGCAACATGTTTCTTCATTCTCCTTTATCCTTCAGCTTTAGCAAACCGAACACACTTCTCATGGAACGAAACATCTGCAGTTATTTCTGCTTCAAATGCCGATGGCATCTGTCAGTCAATGGTGCAGCCACGTGGCTACACTTGTGAAGAACACAAAGTGACAACAAAAGATGGTTATATACTAAGCTTACAAAGAATACCATTAGGACGCGCAGGTGGAAAGAAAGGCAACAGAATCCCCGTTCTTTTGCAACATGGTCTTCTAATGGTTAGTAATTAATTACTCCTTCCATTAATTAATTACATTCATATATCAATTTTTGTTTCCTTTAATCTTAATCTTTCTTACGAATCAGGATGCTATAACATGGCTGTTGAGCCCTCCAGATCAATCATTAGCTTTGGTTTTAGCCGACAATGGATTTGACGTATGGCTTGTTAGTTCACGAGGAACCAAATATAGCCGTGGTCATGTATCTCTCAAGCCTGATAGTGAGGTTAGTTGCCAATAAGCATATAAATATCTTTTGCGACAGTTTTTTTTTTATTGTTGAAAGTGTTACTAAAAATGAAATCTAGGCTTATTGGGACTGGACATGGGATGAGTTAGCAGCATATGATCTTCCAGCTACATTTCAGTATGTTCATCGTCAAACAGGCCAGAAACTGCATTATGTTGGTCACTCGTTGGTGAGAGCTCAATCTTTATATAACATTAATGTTATCTAATTATCATAGTAATTACATATGACCATGGTTTCATTTTTTGTATTTAATTTTTGCTTATTAAATTTTTAGGGAACTTTGATGGGAATGGCTGCATTTTCAAAAGGACAGCTTGTAAGCATGACAAGATCAGCTGCATTGCTAAGTCCCATTGCTTATGTAGGTCAGATCACGTCCCCATTGGGCAGAACTGCTGCTGAAAACTTCCTAGCTGAAGTAAAGACTCCAAATCTTGAATATTTTATCAAAATTTAATAACCTTTTATAGTAATATTCTGACTGTTTTCTGTATAACAGACTTTAAGATGGCTGGGACTTCACGAGTTTAATCCAAAAGGGTAAGCTTTAGTGATTTGCGAAAGTTTAACGGGTGTTGCATGTTTTTTCACACGGGTCTTTGTTTATGTAATCAGGGATGCTGTAACCAAGCTTCTAAAGAAAATATGCGTGAATCCACTCATCGATTGTACCAACTTGTTGAATTCATTCACAGGTATCATAAATAAATAAAATACAAGTTTTGGATTTGAAAACAGTAAGATTAAAGAACTAAAACTCGAGTCTTTTATGGGTTTAGGCAAAAACTGTTGCTTGAAGCCTTCGATAGTCGACGTTTTTCTAGACCATGAACCTCAGTCAAGCTCCACGAAGAACTTGATTCATATAGCTCAAAGTAAGTTTTCTCTTTTATATTCGTTGATTGTATTGTGATATATATTATCAGCATGCATCAAATGATCTTTATTTATGGATCGAGTTTTTGACAGTGATAAGAGAAGGAACAATTAGAATGTATGATTATAAGGATGGGGGACAAAACAGGAGGCGATATGGGCAGTCATCACCTCCTGCTTACAACATAGCGAACATACCTAAGAACCTTCCACTTTTCCTGGGCCATGGTGGTGCTGATTCGCTTTCTGATGTTGAAGATGTGAAGCGTTTGTTGGCAATACTCAAGGATCATGATAAAAACAAGATGGTGGTTCAATTTAGGAAGGATTATGCTCATGCTGATCCTGTTATGGGTACAAATGCTAGACAAGTTGTGTATGAACCTCTTATGGCCTTCTTCAAGGTCCACTCTTGATTCGAATCTTTGTTTTTTGTTCAAACGTGTGTAATTTCGAGTTCATTTGTTGTTAATTTCATAATTTGTACCATTATTTGCATGTGAATCAAATTTGAAACGAGGTGGCTTTAATTTTTAGAGTTGGAATTGTTTACTTGATATATACTTTTTTCTAGGATAACAGCGAGTTATAGTTCTGAATCGAAAAATATATGCAAAAGAGTTCGAATATAAATAAACGAGAACTTTTTAAATATAAATTATCCCATTATATGCCAACTTTGGTTAAAGGTTATTATTTGATTATAATTTGTCTCCTAAAGTTGCAATAATTATACGAAAGAGCACAAGTCCAGACCCATCATTAATGATTGTAAACTAGACCGAACGGTTTATTCCATTTGTACTAAATGATAAATGATTTAAGCAAATGTCATTGGTGTTGTTTATTTGTATAAAAGAACAATGTAGTCAAAGACATAAACAAAAAAACAAAAGCTAGAGAAAAAAAATACATTGTAGAAAAACAAGCGTCTTCAATCTTTTCATTTCTTCGATGTTTCATAGAAAAATGTTTGTTCTTGTGTAGGAGTAATTCTGAGCAGCAAAATTATATCCGGTGACCATAAAATTAACATAATCAAATTTAGTGTACGGATGCTTATCAGAAACAAAGAGATCATCACAGTGAACGACAGCCGAACGCATAGATTGTTGTTCATCGCAATCTTGAGGCTGAATGTCAGAGCTCTTCTTTCGAGAAATCACCTTCTTGAACAATTTCTTCTTTTGAGAAATCACCTTCTTCAACCATTTGAAAATATTCATATTTTAGAATGCAAAATGGAAAGAAATAGGAGGGAGGATATAGTAGGTGTGAGGGGTTTGCAAGGAAGATGTGGAGTGAATGCAATCCTTAAAACCCGAGGAGATAATGTTGATGTAATCAATAACTTTGTCCTCTTCTTGATTTTAGGCTAATAAAAGTAGAACTTTTCGTACGGTCTGTAGTTTGTATATTGTAGAGAGCAGGAACGATAAAATCCATGATAATGATATAATAACAGGAGTTTTAAAAATAGCTAAAATCTTTTCATTTAGCCATTTTTAGCCAAAAAGTAATATACATCATTTTTAGCCATCAAAATCTTAGGCGATTAAAGTCATATAGGATGTTACATATATATTATCTGTGCAATATTCACCATAGTGGGCTAATTGGTTTTCAATTCATGTGCCCAAATCGTTTTCATAATTTCATGTTGAAGAAATGATCTCTACTCTCTCTAATGACTCAAGAACAATATTCTCTGAAAACTTTATAACTTATGAAATATTTCATGTTTTATTTGTCTTTTAATAGGTTTTCTACATTTATGATAAGTTTACATATGATTCTTGTTAAAAAAAATGGAGGTGTTTGAATTTTTTTAGAGGAAATCACATATAACAGAGGCTAAATCGCAAGTGTTCTAATCCCATTTGTGAATGTACAAATCACTGATGAATATGTCATGCATTAGTGATTTCTACATTCGTAAAGAAAAAAAAAAAAAAAAAAAAAAAAAAAACATAAGTCAAGCAAGAGAAAATCACAGGTAGCTCTTAGTCATCTACAATGTAACACCCATACTTTTTAAACAACCATTTCATCATCACATTGGTACAAATATCATGACCTACATTCATGCTAAAATTATGTTTTATAAAACAGACATTCATAAATTTTATCAGAGTTTACAAACTCATTAGTGTTACTGTGATATAACCCAACCTTCATGACTTCATTAAGTCATACATGATAAAACATAAGGAATCTAGTATTAAGTCATACATGATAAAACATAAGGAATCCAGTTCCCTATAACACACACTTTATAGATAAACTCCATACACAATGATTTCATCCCAACAATTGTCATACTATCCCTAAATGGTGTTTTTACAATGTTTCCCAAAGTAAACATTTTTACAATATTTCCGAAGGAATCACATTTCAATCTCTATTAGAAACCACGTATTAGTATTCTCGTAGGAATCTTTATCTATGTTCCCGAATGAACCTTTAATCAATATTCATATAGGAATCATATAACAATATTATAGTCAAGGTTGCTAAAATCCCGATTTTGATCTTAAGATCTTACGATTTTAAGATCCTATAAGTCAAAAACGATTTTGATCACACTATGATCCTGATCTCACCTCAATAGTTTTGTTATATAGCCAAGTCTCATAAATTCGTCTATTCAAGTTAAAATCGAGCGTCAAAAGTTGCAAGGAGTCTTGCAAAGCACCATCATTTCATAAATACATCTTGAATTAGGCATATGTGACATCCCCAAATTTACGATCATTTTAAATCTTTTTATTTATCCGAAGAAAATGTTTTTCATTAATAATTAAAACTTGGGATGCCACAACTGATACAAAACATAAGCATAAATGGACCTTACTTCGTTATTCTAGTACACTACGAAAGTCATTAATATTTCAGCAGATAATTACATTATCTATCAGTACCTTCGTATCGTTACCTATGGTACATTGAAGTTGAGTGGGCCAAGTTAGGAAACCTGGTGAGCATGTAGGGTTTTCACCCCATGATATTATATTCTTATAATTATATATTCTTCAACATTTAAATATTCTAGTTACCTCATTCCCGCTATTCTCTCTTCCTAATCATAGATTGATGATTTCGAGAGATCTTTTCTAAAGGATCTTTAACATAAGTAATCTCTATATCCTAAATGATATGGCACAACAGTATGACAATACTTTTAGTCATGGTATGGCAGTACAAATAGTACTTTTAGATAAGAACGACAGTATAATGGTACTATGGACAGGCATGACAGTACGAATAGTACTTTTGGATAAACATGACAAGTCTCGGCTTATTGTTTCTTACAACTCTCATTAACTTATCACAACCATTATCTTACACAGTCATATCACTTCCTCTCATTTATAATTTTACACAGCCTATTACTACCCAACCATATTATTAAGTATAATATACAATTAGATCAAGTATCAATCATATCATATTGTCCAAATATATTAGTCACGGAAAAAACATCGCACATAACATTGAAACATTTTGAATACTTGTATCTATGTGTAAGTTGAAACTAATTGTGCACTCACTTGATAAAGTGGATGATTGCTAAGCAACGCTTCGCTTCGTACTTTGAAAAGATCTAGACGCATAAAGTATTAAGCCTTAGTCTACTTGCGTAAACCTAGTGACTATAATAATTATAGTCTATATTCCTCACTAATCCTAATGTCTACATCAATATCTATCAAGTAATGATCAACCAGGCAGGATAGTTAGGAGGCGGGATTGTTTCGGCATATAGTCTTTTTGAAATCCGACAATCAAGCAAATGTGACCATTATACACACCTCTTCCGTAAGTTAATCAATCAGTATAATGAATTGAAATTACTAGTTAATCTTATTCATAGGTTCATAATAACGACTTATGACCATAAATATAAATTACACTGAAAGCAAAAAAGGTGTAGCTTAATTTACAGAGTTTTAGCTAAAACCGAGAAAAACGCACAGACATAATTCTTTAAATCCACATTCATTAAATCCACACGTAGCTATCGATGAGATATGAGAACTGTTTTTGACATAATAACGACATATGAGAACCGTTTTTGACATTCTTTAAATTCACATGTAGCTATCGATGAGATCTACAACTTTCATTAAGGTCTGAACATCTAATTCTTGGTCTAACAAAAATTCATATTTAAAATAGTTTAGATTGTTAAAGTCTATGTGAAATTCATAACTCCTTCATACGGACTCCATTCTCGATTGTCTTTACATCGATGGGTTCATATTCATGAGATCTTCACTAATCGCTCAGATTGTTTCGGCTTACAATCAATTGGTTAGAATTTCGATCTTTGTGCCCGCGCTGTTACGGTGAAACTTCCAAAATCATAACTTTCTCTCACGAAGTCAGATTTGGACGTTGTCTATATGCACACTCTCAGTTTAATGACTGCTATAACTTTTTTTTGGGTCACTTAGGCTAAAAAGTAATTTATCAAAAATTCACTTTTTACGATACGTAGAGCCTTTCCGGTTAATCGCAAAACTTCGAAGAAGAATAAATTCTTCATACGAAGTCGGGTTTAAATGTTCTTTTTATTTACGGAATCCTAATCACATATACTATAACTTTTTTTAAGATTATTTATCCTAAATAATCATCTATTAAAAAGTCAGTTTTAATGCTTATTTTATCTTAATTGACTAGCCTGAATGTGTGGGTGTCATAGCATAACACACTCATAATAAACTCTTTATGATCTTATGTGTAACACCCCAATAATCATGATAAATATTTTCATTTTCAAAACCCATTTTCATAAATCACAATTCATGCAAAAATGTTGTTTCTAAAACATAGTCATAAAATTAAAATATCTAGTAACAACCTTGAATATAAATCCAAAGGATGATGTGTACAATCACGCATTCACCTTGCCCGATCATCTGATGTACCTGAAACCACAAAATAAAACTGTAAGCCAAAGCCTAGAGAGTTCCCTAAAATACCCCACACAACAAAACATATATAAGTATTCATACTGGGTCCACGATCATCAGACTGGATTACCCTCGGGTCCACAATCATCGAACTTGATTACTCCCGGCCTATAGTCATCGGATTGGATTGTCTCGGGTTTGTTGGATTATAATACAGAGCATTAGAACCTCAACCCAACCACACTATGTCAAAATACGCAAAAAATAACAATAACTAGCAAATACATGTAATCATACAGATCTACCAATCTAACAGAGCACTACATATAGTCGACCTAATGGGACCACATTGGTGCCTTTGACCCACGGGTACAATGAGGAAAAATCACCTCAAAGTCTAGCAGATAACTGAATTGATCACTGCTCTAAATACCAGCTCTATAGGTCACCTAAACAACAAACAGTGACCAAGCCTCAATCTACAACTCAAATTACTCCATTTGAACTAAAGTCAAACTTGGTCAAAGTCAATGCTTGTAACGCCCGTAGATCCGGGCTAGTCAATTAGAGACGTTAAGCATCAAAAATGACTTTTTGATGGAAGATTATTTTGAAGGAATAATCTTAACTAAGTTATAGAATATGTTACAAGGTTTCCATGTATATAAAGAACGCCGAAATCCGAGTTATAACGAAGAAGTTATGACCTGTCAAAGTTTTGCGACAGAACTGGCACGACACAACGCGATGTAAATAGTGAATTTACGTTAAAGCGATATTTAGCCTTAGCAATCTAAACTAAAGTCGTAGATTTCGTTAAACCATGAGCGTGCATACAAAGAACGTCCAAATCTGACTTCGTATGAGGAAGTTATGATTTTTCTAAGTTTCGACTTAGCGGTATGCAGCCCGAATACTCGATTTGAGACCGAGCGGTTTTTAGCCGAAACAATCTAAATGAGAATCGAAGATCTCATTAATTGTAGTAAAACGATAAAAAGATAGGCGAGAACGGACATCGGACGAAGAAGTTATGAATTTATAACGAAATTTTTCTGTCCCGGCCTTCTAAAATTAAATAATAAAAATAGAAGTCAAAATTAGCCAACGGAGTCTAAATGAAAGTTGTAGAGCGTAGTCTCACCTTTGCGTGGCTATAAAGAACGTCGAAAATGGAGCTCGTATGCGAAAGTTACGCAATTTAGAAGTTCGACGAGTCAAGTATGCCCATCGTAATTTGAGTACGCCCAGCGTACTCAGTCAGATGAAACTTGTCTGACCAATACTCGAGTGCCACCAGTCGACGCACGCAATTACGTCAAAGTACGCCCAGCGTAACTCGAGTACGCCCAGTGTACTGAGTACGCCCCGCGTAATCCCAAACCCTCAACCTATAAATAGAACTCGAAATCAGTCATTTTCTCTTGTTCAAACTCTTTCTTCTCTCTAGTTTTTGCCTTGTTTTGCGTGCCGTTTATACCCCGAAGTCCCGTTAATATTTTTGAGCTCCAAAGCAAGATCCGAAGCCCCGAGGATCCCGAAGAGCGTTATTCCGGAGCCGAAGCGCTGCCCGCGAGGAGCCGGTTTTTGTGAAGATCTTCCAGATCTATGAAGAAACACTACTTCTGTAAGCCGTAGTGCTGCCCGATCATCTTCTAATCAAGTGAGTGTGTGGTTACTTTCTTCTAACGCATAATTATTAAGTATTTAGTATAAAATATGTGTTATGTGTATAATATAAAGTTGTTTATATGTGTGGGTGTATAGTCCCTTTCATAAACACGGGTATAATACAAGTATTGTTTGACTGTATTAAGTATATGTTTGGGTGAGTGTGTAGTTACTTTCTTTTAACACATAAATGTGAAGTATTTGTTATAAAATACGTGCTATGTGTTTATATATTGTTGTTTATTTGAGATGAGTGTGGGATGGATGTTTTATATAGTTTTTAAATGAGTTAAACTGTATATGTATTTTATATCTACAAATATGTTGGGTAGAACATGGGTTGATGAGATAGTTGGTATGTGATAAAACGATGAGGTATAAAAGATGATTAAGAATGATATTGGCAGATGCACCAATTAGAGAATATCATAATACTAGCAGATACGTTTAAGAATAATATCGGTAGATGCACCAAGTAGTGAATGTCGTAATCCTAGAAGATGCGCTTATAGGATAATCATGGCTGATGCGCTTATAGGATAATGTCGGCAGATGCGCCTAAAAGATAATGTTATAAACCTGGCAGTCGTGCCTCATAGTGTATGACGTAATCCTGGCAGAGGCGCTTAAAGGATAATGTTGGCAGATGTGCCTTATGTAGCAATGGAAGTTTGTGCTAATTCCTTAGGTCAATCCTTAGGAATGAATGAATGATGGGTAGTTGAATTCCTAGGGTAAAATCCTAAGAAATAAAGAAGATAATAGGGATGGGTAATTGAGTTGATTGTTTGATGGTTGAATATAATAATTATATTATTGTGGGTTGAAAACCCTATATGCTCACCAGGCTCCCAAGCCTGACCCACTCAGTTTTCTTTGTATCACAAGTATTAATACGAAGATATATTTCACAGAGAGATTTAAAGGAGATATAAATCAATTGTGTAATTAAATGTAAGTTCTGTTTATGCTTATATGTCTGTACCGGAACCCGAGGTTTTATTATTAAATGAAAATACATTCTTCGAGAAATGCTTTGATAATTTTTATCATATTTTGTTTTGGGAACAAATTCCGCATGTGTTTTCTGTAAAAGAGTACTCTGATTTTAAAAACAAGCATAAACAAATCGGTCTTTTATGGCCGTGAAAATGGGGATGTCACAATGGTCAAAAGTTAAAAATCAACATTCAGCTGGCGCCATGTCGTGGCCATCCTTGACCACATCGTGGCAGAGAAATGACGAAACACACGTGTTCTTACCTAGTCGCCATGTCGTAGCAAATAAAGGCCACTTCGTGGGGACTGGTTTGGACAACTTAACCTATTAAACCATTTTCTTACAACTCTAAGAGCTCAAAAGCTCATATTTGATCCTTCCCATGTTTTTGATGGATAAAGTTCCCAACTTTATCCATTAATACACCTCAATAAGACAAGATTCCAAAGCATAAATCCTTAAAGGTAGCTAAAGGCATGCAAACACCGATTAAGCACCTAATTACTATAGTTACTCTTCCAAAGTTTATAGAAGGGTTTGCTATACCTAAAGGGCCATAAAAATCATAGCTTTATGGACATGCATGTACCTTCCATTTTATGTCAAAAATATGGCAATTAGGAACTCAAAGCTTGAGCATGGGACCAAAACTCCAAATATCCTCATATCTGGAACATATGATATTAAGATTACCACAATGATCCATAAAGTTTCTAACTTTAAGGAATCCAACCTTCCAAATTCCCGTACCATGAAGATTAAGGGCCATAGATCTAGAGACAAGTAACATAAAAATCAGAAAAAGTCCATAAAACGTGCACAAGATGAATGGGAAAGTTGCTTGCTGAAATAAAGCTCCAGGGCACCTTCTTCTTCAAAAGACCACCAAACACCACAAAAAACTCAAGAGTTAGCAATGGAGGATAGGGTTACTTTTTGAGGATGAGGGATAGTGTTTGAGATTGAGGGTGAGCAACTGCATCCATTACATCCCTTAAATAGGGACACAAACCCCAGATTTGGGTTTGTCATAAAAAAGCAGCCACGTCGTGGCACTAACTTAGTCTCCATGTAAATATTAACCTAGGCCACATCATGGGACTCCATCACCACGTCATAGCCACCAAAAATCCAAAATTCAAAATATGAATTTACTTAACAGAGACATACTCGAAACTTGGTGTTACATTATGTATTTGGTTTTACATGATCAAAATGTACTTTTTTCTTCTTCTTCTAATTAAGATGTTTTCTTCTTAATATTTATGGTTTGTAGCAAAAAAATATGGTTTAAAATTCATTCCATTATCGATGTCTTACGAACAAATTTCAATATGAGTTCATTTTGGTATGATCTTTCGACCCCGATCCGATTTTATGATTATGATTTTGCAAAAAGTAAAACGATATTAAATAAAATTTTGATTTTTAAAACCTTGATTCTAGTAGGAATTACATATCAATATTCCCTTACGAATCTCATAACAACATTCTTGTAGGAACCATAACACATTCATGTAGGAATCACTTACACCGTATCTTTCTCTTTCTTCCCAAAAAAAGCCCATGTTTCACTAAACGAACCCCCATATATATATATATAGTGTTTAGGAAGATTGATCGTGTCACCTAAGGGGCTACGTCGCAACCCACAAATCTCCCTAGAAGCTTCAATGCGTCCTATAAATGCGACATGTGTCCTGCCATTCAAACATGTCTTTGTGTCGCAAATCAACATACATGTTGCATTAGGAATTTTGCCACATATTCACTGCTAGGTGACATGTAACCATTGACTGGGCATATCGAATTATCATATCATATAGACGACACGTCATGTTCTATTATATTTTCTTTTTTTCTTGATTTTTCTCAAACATGTCGTGCCTAAAACGGGCTCGAAACGCTAAATAGAGTATGGCGAAATAATCAAATTTTCGATATTTACAATTCACTTCCCCTTAAAAGGATTCTATCGTCGAAATCATCTTTTTACATATTTCACATTTTAAACCCAGGTATGGACATTCCAAACCTAATGCAACATCCTATTTTCATAAGTTATTATTTCAGGATTTTGGAAAAATAATGGATCAAATGGAGACCTTGGGCTTCAATGGAATGGAGCCTAGACTCTATTGGAGGTGTATGATGTTGGATAAGTTATTTAAACCTTCGATTGTTGGATGGAAGTTGAGGGGTAAAATGGGAAGGGTTATGTTTTGGGCTTCTTCTATAAATTATTGCTCATCGACACCTTTTTGTGGATATAAAGATCGTCAAAAACGGAGTTAGAAAGAAGAAGTTATGGTTGTTTGAAGTTAAGCTAGAAGAAGAGAGTCTGGCAGTACGTTGGGAGTACACTAGGAGTACGATGGGAATATTGTCTGAGGAAGTCGTGTTTTTAGGGTGTTACGCTGGGTGTAACTTTAGGTATACCGGGCATATCACTGCTGAGTAAAAACTCTATTTTCATGGTTTTAAGCCCTATTTAAGGACTCTAACCCCATGGGGTCCTTCCTAACATCAGACTCCACCCTCTTGAGCCTCCAACTCGAAACCATGGCCCCCCTAGAGAATATATTGAGCCTTTTATATTTTTGGGTGCTTTTTGGATAGAAGAGAAGTTCATGTTTGTTGATTGTTGAAGCTCAAGCTTATGGATCCAAAGCCTATATTGCTTTTCTCAACTACAGAAGGTATAAAGCTTTAATCTTGATGATGCATTTGTTAGATCTAGATAGTTTTGGGTTTATGAGCTTTTTGGTCCCATAATCTTGATATCCATGAGTATGGTTCATTCTAATCTAAATGACTTGTCCTTTCAAACGTTTTTGGGTGTTTTGAGTCATAAAAATGTGATCTTGGTCCCTTTTTTCCCTCCATGCAAGAGTTATGATATTTTAGTGAAATATTAAGTTAAGGTGTTAGCTTTTGGACCTTTTCTATCCATGGAAAGTCATAAAGGTGGAAACTTTATGACATAAGACAATGTTTTGGGGCTATATCAGATTTTGGATGGAAAGTCCTTGAGAATTAAGCACTTGATGAGGAGAATACAATTCAGATGAAGCACGTTGGGCATACCAAAGGGTATGTGTCACGTACAGGGTTATAGTCTTGTGTTTTTGGCTAAGTCTTGACTACACTCAACGTAGAGACTTAGTATGTTGGTGTACTCAATCAGCAGTTCGAGTAACGTTCTTTTTTGCTATCTGTTTCGGGTGTGAGGTGTGTTTCTTCACTATACTCATTGGTCAAAGACACCAATGTCATCCCATATGATTCTGTATCCTGGTATATAGGATATTGTTATGTTCTGGTGATTTGTTAAATCTATATGATTATCTAGTTGTTGGTTATCTCTTTATCTTTTGCATATGACGACATAATGTAGTTGGGTTGAGGCAATATTGCTCTATGCGGAGGCCAACAATCCGTAGAGTAATCCAAACCCGAGTCGTAGGCTAGAAAGGCAATCCAAATTCATGTTATGGGCTTAGGGGTAATCTAGCTCGATGGATATGGACCCGAGGGTATTCCAGTTCGATGACTGATCGGACCCGTTGCATATTGGAATTCCAGTTCGATTGCTGATTGGGTCGGGGTAATCCAACTTGATGGTTGTGGACCCAAGGGTATTCCAGTCCGATGACTAATTGGACCCATCATGCATGATTGTATATGTTTTATTGTGTGGTGGTATTTTGAGGGAGCTCACTAAGATTTGGCTTATAGTTTGATTGTTATGGTTTTAGGTACTTTAGAGGTTAGAGGAAAAGCGAAGGCTTGATTGTGCACATCATCATGGATTTTTATGAGAATATGATTTTGGAATACTCTGATTCATGTTTATGACTTTTGGAAACTATGTTTTGTAAACGATTATGGTTTTGGATTAGTTTCAAAAATGAAAAATTATACCTTGATTTATGGGATGTTAAACCTAGTCTGAGTAAACATTGGCTTTGATACCACTTTGTAACACCCATACTTTTTAAACAACCATTTCATCATCATGGTTGTATAAATATCATGACCTACAATTATTCTAAAATCTAGTTTTTATGAAAACAAACCTTCAAAATTTTTATCAAAGCTTACAAATTCATTGTTGTTACTGTGATATAACCCAACCTTCATGATTTCACCATCATGGACACTTTAAATCTTCATGACTTCAACAAGTCATAAAGGATAAAACATAGGGAATCTAGTTACCTATAACACAAGCTTTACAGATAAAAAGAATACACGAGGATTCCATCCCAACATATTCCATGCTATACCCTCAGGGAATCTTGTAGAAATTCCCAAAGGAATCCTTTTTACAATATTTCCAAAGGAACTACATATCAGTATTCTCATAGGAACCACATATTAGTATTCTCGTAGTAATCTTTATCTATGTTCACAAAGAAACCTTTTAACAATATTCATGTAAGAATGATATAACAATATTCTAGTAGGAATTACATATTAATATTCTCGTAGGAATCTAATAAAACCATTCTCATAGGAACCATTACATTCTTCCCGTAGGAACCGTAACATATTTTTCCCTTAGGAAGATGGGTCGCGTTACCTAAGGGGTCATGTTGTGACCCGCATATCACCCTAGAAGCTACTACATATCTTGCAAATGTGACACGTGTCCTGCCACTTAACCATGTTTTTGCATTGTGAATCAGCCTACTCATCGTGTTATGACTTTTTCCACCTATTCACTATCACTTGTCATGACTTGGTTACATTTGTCCATTGGTCGGACATATCCACATGCCGTGTTCTATTATTTTCCATTTTTTGGATTTTTCTCATGATTTTATGTTATTCTTTAGTTTTATGGTCATGCTTTATGTCAAATCTATGCATGATGTTCATTCATAACACACTATCGACTCACAAGCTCATTTGTGTTTATTTATAGACATGAATAAGAATTAGTTTACATATACTCATATTATATTCTTTAGTTTCTCATCAACAGATATATAGTATCAGTACCTCCAACACAAATATTGAGAAAGAAAACATACAACTTAAAAAAAACACATTCTCTTATAGGATCATCTATAACAATATTGTCACAACCTTCTCTTATAGGATCATATATATATATATATATATATATATATATATATATATATATATATATATGTATATATATATATATATATATATATATATATATATATATATATATATATATATATGGTCTCGGAGGGCCTTTGCTCTAAAGGGTTGATGACAGCTATCTTGCTCTGTCAGAGATAATTAGAATGTAATTGGTGAGGTTCACTAGCTCTTTCTTTTGAGATGAATGAATTATGACTGACATATATATATATATATATATATATATATATATATATATATATATATATATATATATATATATATATATATATATATATATATATATATATATATATAGGGAAACTCCTAAAAAGTCTCAATATTTTAGGAAATTTTTTTAATAAAGTTATAAATTTTATTTTTTGAACAGAATCCGAATTTTTTAACTTTTTGAATAGAAAAGCCTAAGAAACCGGCTAATATATTTAGTATAGTCATTTTTGACATGTTCAACAAGTCATGAGACCATATTGTTAATTTTTTCAAAATAATGGGGCATTTCTGCATACTTTATCAAAAAAATTATATAATCTATAAACATTATATATATATACATCTTTATGTATTTTTTAAAGTTTGTTTATGCATATGTTTACGTATTTTTATGTTATTTAAATATATAAACATATATTTTTTTTACGTATTTATATGTATTTAAAACCATTTTACATATTTTTTTATGTATTTTTATATGTTATATTTTTATATATTATGTATTTTATATGAATTTTTATATTTTTACGTATTTTTAAGTTTTTTATATAGATGTTTATGTATTTTATATATTTTTAAGTGTTTTACATATTTTTTATGTATTTTTATATGTTTTTTATGCATTACGTACTTATATGTACGTATTTATATATTTTTTAAGTTTTCTATATATACGTTTATATATTTTTATGTATTTAAAATGTATAAACATATTTTTTAGCGTATTTGTATGTATTTTCTAGTATTTTATATACGTTATGTATGTTTATGTGTTTTTAATGTATTACGCGTTTATATGTATTTTTACGTATTTATATGTATTTTTATGTATTTATATATTTTGTAGCTTTTTAAGTAGATGCTTAAGTATTTTAAATGTATAACAGTATTATTTTTACGTATTTATGTATTTTTTTTTTTTAGTTAAGTCATCTTCACAATTTTATCTAATTCGCACAGCTTCTTTGAGTATGTCTAAATGGTTTTCCTACATGTCCACATATTTTTAGCTTTTCTCATTCTATTTTTAATTTTAGGATAAATTAATAGGAAAATTTTAAAATATATGAGTGTCTAGGAAAAGCATGTATACATACTCGAAAATACGTAATATATAAAAACCCATCTATATAAAAAAAATACATACACATCTATATAAAAAACTTTAAAAATACATAAATATATATATAAATATGTAATATATAAAGACCCACACATAAATACCTAAACTATATATATATATATATATATATATATATATATATATATATATATATATATATATATATATAACAAATATGTTTAAACATTTAAAATACATAAACATCTAAATAAAAAACTTAAAAAATACATAAATACATAATAAATAAAAAATATAACACATAAAAATAAATAAATAATATGTAAAATACTTAAAATACACATACACACACACATATATATATATATATATATATATATATATATATATATATATATATATATATATGTGTGTGTGTGTGTGTGTGTGTGTAAAAAAACGTTTATAAATTTAAAATACATAAAAAAAATGTAAACACATACACAAAAACTTTAAAAAATACATAAATACGTAAACATAAATATAAATATGTATTACATAAAAAAATAACACATAAAACTACATAAATGAATATGTAAAATACTTAAAAATACATATAAATACGTAAAAAAATACGTTTATACATTTAAAATATATAAAAGTATGTAAACATATACATATAAAAATTTAAAAAAGTACATAAATACGCAATATCTATATATATATATATATATATATATATATATATATATATATATATATATATATATAAATACGTTCATACAGTATATATATATACAAGTTTTGACAAAATCTGCAGAAAAATCTGATTATTTTGGAAAATTAACATTTGGTCTCATTACTTGCTGAACATGTCAAAAGAGGTTAAAGTGTATAAATTAACCGGTTTCTTGGACTTTTCTATGCAAAAAGTTAAAAAATCGAGACTTTTTTGTATAAAAAATTCTAAAATATTTGGACTTTTCTGGATCGAGAAAGTGTGTATTTTTGCTTGTATTCTTATTAGACTAACTATTGGACTATTGATTTTATGTAATGTTATAGAATAATTTGTTCTTTCGTAATATATGTAAGACATTTGTTTAATGGTAAACTACGCAAATGTTCTTATATTTCACAAAATATAATAATTTAAAATTTTGACAAATGTTACTAAAATAACCATATATGATGAACATAAATGAAATCAGATCTCATAAACACACACAATCATATCTAGTACACACATAAAATCAAGTGAACACACACGCAACAAAATCATATATATATATATATATATATATATATATATATATATATATATATATATATATATATATATATATATATATATATATTCATGTCTTTCAAAGGTGTTGCTGGAGAACCCACTTTCTCAACATTTGTTGCCGGAGGCAACAAACCTTCCTGATATGGGTCGGAAACCATGTTGGAGATGGTAATGGCAGTAGTTTAGCGTATCTATGGCAGTGGTAGAAATGATGACTTCGTCAGTGGAGCAAAAGAGGGAAGACATCGATGATTTAAAACAATACTAGGGTCTCATCAAATCTCCACATCACAAACCCTCTGGAACATTTATTATTATGAAGCTTGAAGAACGAATGGAAGCAAAAGGGTGTCGATGATATTGTAGGCGGGTGAATCCATTATTGCTAATTTCCAAATCGATTCCAATGAGTATTTTAAGTGTGTATGTGTTTGTATGTGGAGTTCTTGATCAAAAACAAACCCCAAAATGTTTCAGGGGCGTGGTTTTGATTTTTTTTGAAGAAGAAGATGAAGTGTTAAAGAAGATGATGATGAGGTTTTAATGGATTATCTTCATAGCTATGAGAGAGAGAGAAAGAGAGAGGTGGGCTCCTAATTTATAAAAAACATAAAATTAAATAGGAAAAAAATATATCTGGAGGTTATTTTAGTATTTTCAGTTTTCCGAGTGACCAAAATCAAGTACAAACATGCTCAAAATGACTGTTTATCCAAAAAAATCAAAGTCTGGACTAAACCTAAAAAAAAATTCATACTATAAGAAAATTTTTGCAGTTTTGTCTTGAATTTATTTTGAATTTATCATATCTAAACTAACAAATTAAGTATATTATATTATAAAATATAAAGTTGATATTAAAATTAAGGGAAATCTTCAGAAAAGTCCCAAAATTTTTGGTCAATTTATGAAAAAGTCTCAAACTAAATTTTGTTTATAGAAAAGCACAAACTACCGGCTAAAACTTCGAAAAAACCCTTTTTGGCCGGTTTCGTAGATTTAGCCGGTATTCTGTCCTTTTTCGTTAGTTTGCTCAAAATATTAGGACTTTTTTGAAAATTACCTGATAACCAAAATATTATGACTTTTCTGAAAATTACTATGGAATTAATGGATATTATTATTAACAAATCATTTATAAACATAACAAATATTTTTTATAATAAACAAAGGAAATATATTTGTTTCTAATTTCTAGGAATAGAATGGTCGACATGGTCTATTGTTTGTTGACCACTTCAAACTCCTTATGCTCCTCCTATGTATCGTTATACAAGAGTTGATAATATTTATTAATACACAATTAATAAGTGTCTACTTTCTATTAGGTGTGACGTTATATGATCACATGTTATTAGAAAATATCATTAAATAATAATTCTTGAATATATAGATTTTTCATTATGTTCTTTAACGTAAATACCACCTAACCTCCATACATTATTCGGTAACAACCATCAAATTACAAACATAGTGAAAAATAAACACTGAATGACAATTTACATAGATAATCACCCTACAATTTTTTCCACATAAACTATCATTTACGATTTACTTTTTCACATTTTATAGATGTATGTTAGTCTATGGTTGTTACCGTGTGAGGTATGGATGTTGGGTGGTAGTTAGGTTAAATAACATAAGAGGAACACCAACATTAGATGAACACTCACTGGGTACATCTCATCATCATATGCACAACGATGCATAGGAGGAACGTAGAGAGTTTGATGTGGTTAATAAGCAATAGAAGAGTACTTAGACCACCAATTTATTCCTAGAAATTAGCAACAAGTGTATTTTCTTTTTGATAATAAAAATATTTGTTATGTTTATAAATGATTTGTTAATAATAATATCCATTAATTCCATGGTAATTTTCAAAAAAGTCCCAATATTTTGGTTATAAAGTAGTTTCCGGAAAAGTCCCAAAATTTTAAGCAAACTAACGAAAAAAGACGGAATACCGGATAAATCTTCAAAACCGGTCGAAAAGGGTTTTTTCGAAGTTTTAACCGGTATTCTGTGCTTTTCTGTAAACAAAATTTAGTTTGGGACTTTATCATAAATTGGACTAAAATTTTGGGACTTTTCTGGAGATTTCCCTAAAATTAAGATAGTAATATATTTAATGTATTAGTTAAAAAGAAAGTTAGAAAAATTTAAGTTTCCAAATCCTCTCTAATAAATGATATTTTTTTTTTTTTTTTGCCAATTGTCACTCTCTCATTCAATTTGTCAAATGTAATTTTATGGTTATTTTGTATTTTTTTTTTTTCTAAAAGTCATTTTATAAGTTTTTTTATTTTATTAAATTTCATATAATATTTGAATGTAATAATTACAATAAATGGATATTAATTTCATTAATAAACTTATCTTTTAATTTTAAAATTCTTAAAATTAAAGCTCATTAGTTTCTTTTCTTTATTTAAATTTAAAAGATAAAAAATATTTTTATTATAATAAATCATTATTTTTCTTATTTTCTGTTGGTCTAAAATTGGTTTATACTTTGTTTTTCTAAGCATTTATTGTTTTATCATTTGGGCCGAAAACTAATATTGGGATTAATTGTAGCTTGGACCGAAAACCCATGAGTTTTCGGTCCATTGGGTTTTCGGTCCGTCCTTGAGTTTGTGGCCTTTGTATATATAGGTGTAAGGTAGGTGAGGTAATGATATAATCTAAGGGTGCTTAAGTGTGCGCATTGTAAGGTGTGAGAGAAAGTTAGAGAGAAGAGTGTGTGTGTGTGTGTATGTGTGTGTATGAATCTATGTGTAAGGAGTTTCATTCCAACATTGAATACATCATAGATTCATCTTATTCTTCTTCTCTTTCTCTTCTATTTTGATCTGAAATCATCCAATTGATTGAGATTCCGCACCATCAATTGGATGTGATTGATACACAAGTAGATTTGGGGACTAACAATTTCTTATAAATTCAAAGTTATCATATATTTTGACATTTATATTTAATTTTTTTTTAAAATTAACTCATATAATACATGGATCTCACAACTAATAAAATGATTCTTTTATAAGAGATAATAATAATAAAAGAGATGTCAGACAACAATCCTCTATTTAGGCAAAAAGGAATGGTAACATTCTTGGCATGTTGCCACATAGGATTTTTTTAGTTTTTTTTTTATGACACATAGGCTTAGCATGTTTAACATAAAAAAGATACAGAGTGGAAGTGTGACAATTTAATAGGTTTAATTTTGAAGAAAAAAAATTAAAATGTATTAGAAAATACAAATCAACTAATCACAACACATTTTCATACTTTCTCTCTCCTATTTCTTCTCGCCACATACATAGCACCCTTTTCTTAGCACCTTTTTTTAGCATAAGATAGGGACTTGTATAACATCTTTAGCATTTCCCTTGACACTTCCATTAACACCTCCACTCCCTTTAGCCTTAGAAAAAAAAAAAAAAAAAAAAAAACATTGCGTTAGTATGATTATTGATGATTTCTAAATAATGAACAAATAATGTAATTAATGGACATTCTTTGCAACATTGTGGTTTTTTTTTTTTTTTGTTTCCTTGGAGGTCCTTTTTTCCATAATTCTTGTGCCCCTTTTTCCCGATTGATACTTATTAGTATCATCGAGACTATTTTTGGAACAGTTTTGAAGTGACACATTCCTCCTTTTGGTTTTCTAATAGAACAATCAAACTTAACAACTCAATTAGTGGATATTCTTTGCAACATTGTGGTTTTTCATTATTCCAAAAAAAATCTCTTCCCGATATGTATGTGACCCTTGGGTACGTTGTTGAGCGGGGAGTGGGAGAGAGAGGTGGTAGGAGAGTGAAGATGAATGAGTTTGTTCATGGTTATGTGGAAGAAATCATCATGTGACAATAAAACGTTAAGCTCCAATTCTTTTTTTTTTTTTTTTTTTTTTTTTTCTTTTACACTTTTTCCATTTTACATCCGGTTTTGTATTTTTCATTTATTTATTTTTGTTTTAAAAATAAGCCACATGGGAATATGTAACTGGTCCCATGATTAAATAAGGACATTTCACATTTTAATAGGTAACATAATAATTTAGAAACCTAAAGTACTAAAATTGATAGTGTTCAAATATGATCAAAAGGAATAGTTGTTTGGTTAACAATAACTTAACCCAAACTAAAAATAACACTTGCTAGTGATGTATTAAAGATATCCAACTTCAAATCCAAAAATGCATCACTTGACGTAGAATGAGAGATAGTCCCCCTCTTTAAACTTTTGTTTTGATCAAAATACTCGAATTTTTAAGCATAAATCATATGTTAAAAGACTACTATATGATGATATTTAAGATTTTTATGCTTGATTTTATACATTAAACAAATCAACTCCCATGTCAATGGGTCCAACCATCTGAAACAGTTTCAAAATTTATAAAATAACATCACAATCATTTACCAATTTAGAACTCGAGTTGATAACAAAGTCGTCTCCATGACACCTACCATTATCAAATTTTCAATCACTGCTCTTCAACAACTTTTTCGTTCTTTTACTTACTTATACACCTTTTTATTTTATTTAACTTTATATGATATGGCTTATCAAAACTTAATATCATTTAATATGATATAAACATGAACTTGATCTTTCATGAAATAATAAATGACTGAACAGTAAATTGTAAACAGTTAGTGCCCCATTATATAATTTTAAATTGTTTTTATCATGTCTTATATCATAAGCGATATTTTACAAGTTTCTTAAAATAATAATTGATAATTTCCCATCATAGCTTTAACTATTCATTAATTATTATGCCATTATATATTTATATTACTTTAGACTTGTTCTTCTACACTTATATTATATTTTTTTAGGATTCGTTATTTTTCTTCTTGCATAGCAAGAACATAAAGAATTTGAAGTAATAAAGTTTGTGATATCATGTCTCACATTCGTTATAACCAGTGGCCAAGTCAATGGGCTAAAATGATGTGGTTTTTCCTGCAACATTTATAACTATTAAAGATTCTTGAAATTACTTTTCCACAATATTATATACCAGATAAATTTTTGCCCAAAAAACAAAAAACAAATTTTGTTAAATTCAGCTTTGGGTTTTCTAATAGGGAACAAATGTGCTTAAAAAATTTGAATTTTCTAACACACAATTTACAAATTGATCTAAAAAAAAAGTATAATATTGAAATTTTACATGGGGAAGAACCAACAGACCAATTAAATGCCCATTTCTGGAAAATTTACAAAACTGGGAAATAGCTTTTGCTCTTTGGTCATTTTCCTCATTACTCTTAAAATTATAACAAATATCAAATCTAAGATCAGATACCCCAAACACCCCAAATCCTCTCTCCAATGAAGCTTACAATCTTTCTCACAGACCCTTTTTCAGACGACCCAATAGCGATTTCATCTTCTTCATCGCTGCCCTTTTGCTCGCTCTGCGGTGGCGCGTTGATAACGCTTTCTGAAGCAGTCAGCGGCGCGTGAGAAACACGACAAGAGGAAGATGAAGATGGAGAAGAAGAAGAAGAAGAAGCAGTCTTGTTGTTTTTTCTCTCTTTCTTGCTCTTTCCATTTTTCTTGTTATGAATCAAACCATCTTCGTAAGCATCGATGATTTCATGAATCACTTTCCGGTTTGGTGAAGCATCCCAACGAACCCAGAAACTGGTATAACATCTAAAGCAGTTGCAGTTAAACTGTGGAAGGTGGTCTCCGCCGCTACTGGCTCCACCACCGGACTTGTTGGTGGGTTTGCCGCCGGTCGAGAAGATGGTGGTGTTTGCTGAACTTGACAGGAGATACGCCAAGACTTCTTGATCTTCAGGTGCAAGGGCGGCGGCGAGAGTGGCGATAGCCAAAGGGAGCAAGGATAGGTGGTGCTCAGGGGTGGCGGACGGCGGCGGTGGTGAAGGGTGGATTTTGCCTTTGGTATGGTTGTAGAGCTTCCTCATGGTGGTTGTGGTGGATTCTTTTGAAAATTTGTGGTGGAATGACGCTTTAACTTTTGTCTAGGTTACCAAATAAAGAGCTTTATAGAGGGATAGAGTTGGAATTATAAAAATTGAGTAGGTAAGCCCACAGCCTTACTAATGCTCACTCGCATCCAGGATCGTGGATTTCCATCACAAACTTTTGGTGTACTTATTTTCAAAACTCACTAATAAAAGGGATAATAACGAAAATAAAATTTGATAAGTATGTATAAGTGTATAACAATTTGAACATTAAAAATGATGTGAAAATGATTATTGACGTTTAGAACCGGTCAAGTTGCAAATTTGATTATTAGTTGATAACATTTATTTTGTTATTTTGTTATTTTGTGAGGAGAAGTAGGTTTTTAATTTTACAAAAGCATAATAATAATCCATATGATATGTATTTTTTTTAAGATTTAGAGACTCTTTGATAGGATTTGAATATTTAAGAGGTATGAATTTTTAAGATGGATTGAATCTTTCAGATCTAAATTTTGAAATGTTGTTTGGTTAGAGCCTCTGAATTACAGTGCTAAATGATGAAAATTATCATTTTACCATTTTGTATTATTTTTGCTGAATTCGATGTTTTTGTCTATAAAATAACCAAATCAACTTTTTGAATAATTATATAGAAAAAAATATAAAATCAAAATTAAACATCAATCCAAATTAAACATAAAATCCATGAATAATTAATTATTAATCTTTGTACAAATCTATAATTCTATCTAACCATGCATATAATTACATGCAAACAAAAACACTTCACAAGTGGAGTTCCATTCCATTCCAATGCTAATTCTTTCTTCCATTTTCTGTAACCAGTGAAACCACACGTCAAAAACATGTTATGAAACCCGTCAAATTGGAAACATGACAAATGAATTCAACAATGAACTGCTCTCCAACGCATCGCGGAGGTTGATACAAATGGAGGATTGCACTCCCTTCGCACCAGCCGCCTAGAACATGCCAATGAGAGGTTTGCAGCAAGCCGCGAGGCCTTGCTGCAAGCATTGGCCGAGACCCGAGCTGAAGTTGTAGAACTTCGAGTCCGCCAGAGGATCTACGAGCGACACCTCCTCGACATGGAGCGCCAACTGGCTGATCTTCGAGTCCGCCCGAGAAACATCCGCTGCCGCCGATGAAAGATGACTAGCGCATCTTTTCTTTTGACTTAGGAATAGTCTTTAACGTCTACTTTTGAATGGACCATTTGTCTATATAATATTCTCATCTTTTAGTATGTTATGTAGCCATCTAGATTGTCAATTATTTTTCTTCTCATGGTTTGATGTAAGGCCTACCGTTAGGCCATTTTTCCAGAACTTATTTACATCAGTAATACCATTAATATTGGCAGATATCTAACCTATTGGGAAAAGTCTATACTCTTATGTCTCCCTACTCAGTATATGACCATGTCTGACAACTTATGTATAGTAGTTTAATTCATAAAACACTCTCATCATACTCACCATTGTTTCTCACTATTATGATTATCTATACAAAATTTTCAGCAAGAGATGCCTCCCCGTAAGCGCCCAAACAGAGGCAGATCTACGGCTTAAACTCCTCCACTACCACCCCCTCCACAATTCGATCCAAAAATGTTTCAAACGGCTGTAACTGCAGCAGTGACGGCAGCTCTGGACCAAATAAATTCTGGTTATGCAAGTAGTGCTGGAATGGGCGGAAATTCTAGACATGGTGAAGATCATCCACGGGCACAGGGATGCACTTTAAGGATTTCATGAACTGCAAACCAACCTTCTTTAATGGGACTGGAGGAATTCTTGCATTATCCCAGTGGATCGAAAGCACAGAGGCTGTTTTCGAAATGTGCTCATGCCCCGAAGAGAGCAAAATCAAGTTCGTTGCTGCTACCTTCACTGAAAGGGCCCTAACACGGTGGAATGGCCATGTCAATTCACTCTCCTTAGTAACAGCCAATGCTATGGGCTGGGACACACTAAAGGACCTACTGAGAAAGGAATATTGCCCTAGAGGTGAGATTCAGAAGCTTGAGGAGGAACTCTGGAACCTCAAGATGAAGGGGACAGATATAGTGGCTTATACGGCTAGGTTCTGTGACTTGGTGGCTATGTGCCCTAACATGATCCCTTATGAGAGCAAGAAAATCGAACGATACATCTGGGATTTAGTGCCCTCGTATCAAGGAAATGTTCTATCTTCACATCCTGCAACCTTTGACAGCGCCAAAGAGCTGGCCCACAGGTTAATTGATCATGAAACTCCTTCCACTCCAACCACGACAACCACAACGGTTACCACTGCACCAGCTACGTCGTCCGACAACAAGAGGAAACGGTGGGACCGGAAGAAGGGCAAGTCAACTCAATCATCCCTCAAAAATCAACAGACGGTGGCTATTCATGCTTCCACCACTCCTGCTGCCTCTACACCAGCCAAAACCTATGCGGGAAATCTACCCAAGTGCACCAAGTGCTCTTTCCATCATCACGGCCCATGTCGTGAAATGCACTGCACTAATTGCAATCGGAAGGGCCATACCATCCGGTTTTGCAAATCTCAACCTAAACCCATCATTCAAGTTCCCAGTACCGGAGTGAGTCAAGCCTGCTATGGTTGTGGAGAGGTCGGACACTTCAAAAGAAACTACCCGAGAGCTGGGAATGCGGGAGGAACAGGAAGACTACTTGCTATCGGTCATAATGAAGCGGTGGCAAACCCCACAGTAGTCACGGGTATGTTCCTTCTCGATAACTCTTATGCTTGTATCCTCTTTGATAGTGGAGCAGAAAGAAGTTTCGTAAACCAAAACTTTAAGCACTTACTTAAACAACCCCCACAACCACTAAAAGAAACATTCGTCATAGAAATGGCTAATGGGAAGACAGAGAGCTCTAAAGAAATCTACATAGGTTGCACTCTCACACTAGATAATCATACTTTCCCAATCAACCTCATCCCAGTGTCGATCAAGAGTTTCGATGTCATTGTGGGCATGGACTGGTTGAGTCTCCATCGCGTCGATATCCTGTGCTTCGATAAGGCCATTCGTCTAAACCTACCGCATAACGTAACTCTATTAATCTACGGAGACAAACCCAGTACGAGCCTTCGCATCATCTCGAGTATTCAAGCCCAAAAGTACCTGCGTAAGGAATATTGCGCATTCCTTGCTCATGTTGTTGATACGAGCCGGAAAATGAAAGATCTCAAAGACTTTCCCGTAGTGTGCGACTTTCCTGACATCTTTCCCGAGGAGCTACCAGGTTTACCCCCGCAACGTCAAGTCGAATTCAGGTTCGACTTAATTCCAGGAGCTACCCCTGTAGCCAAATCACCCTATTGCCTAGAACTTGCTGAGATGCAAGAACTATCCGGTCAACTTAATGAGCTGCTCAGCAAGGGCTTTATAAGACCGAGTTTCTCACCTTGGGGAACGTCAGTATTATTCGTAAAGAAGAAAGACGGATCGTTCCGTATGTGCATCGATTATAGGGAACTTAACAAACTGACGATTAAAAATCGCTACCTTCTCCCTTGTATAGATGACCTCTTTGACCAACTGCAAGGGGCGAGTTACTTCTCCAAGATTGATTTAAGGTCCGGATACCATCAGTTACGAGTGCTCAATGAGGATGTTCGAAAAACCGCTTTCCGAACTCGCTACAGGCACTATGAGTTTGTAGTGATGCCCTTCGGACTGACCAACGCGCCCGCGATATTCATGGACTTAATGAATAGAGTGTGTCGTCCTTATTTGGATCAATTTGTCATCGTCTTCATTGATGACATACTGGTTTACTCTTGAAGTGAGGAGGAGCATAGCGATCATCTACGATGCGTCCTGGAAACCCTCCGATCAGAGAAGGTATATGCAAAATTCTCTAAGTGCGAATTTTGGATCCGAAAGGTAGAGTTCCTAGGACACGTGGTTAGTGAAGAAGGAATCCATGTGGACCCATCCAAGATTAAAGCTACTGAGAACTAGTCAGCACAGAAGACGCCTACAGAAATTCATCAATTTCTAGGTCTTGCAGGATACTATCGCAGGTTCATTCAGAATTTCTCCCGAATCGCAAAACCTCTTACAACATTAACCTATAAGGGTGTGACTTTTGATTGGAGAAAGAAACATGAGAAGACATTCCAAACTCTGAAACGAGCCTTATGCACCGCGCCGGTACTATCCCTTCCTGAGGGAACGATGATTTTGTGGTTTACTGCGATGCGTCCAATCTGGGGCTCGGTTGTGTTCTAATGCAACGAGGTAAGGTCATCGCCTACGCTTCAAGACAGCTGAAGACGCATGAAGTCAACTACACCACACACGATATCGAATTAGGAGCGGTTGTATTCGCTCTGAAGATCTGGAGACACTATCTGTACGGTACGAAGATCACGATATACACCGACCATAAAAGCCTCCAACACATACTTAACCAGAAAGAGCTCAATATGAGACAACGACGGTGGGTCGAACTACTCAATGATTACGAATGCGAAATTCGATATCACTCGGGTAAAGCCAATGTAGTAGCAAACGCTCTGAGTCGGAAGGAATATTCTGGCCGAAAGGTTAAATCACTGACAATGACTATCCATTCTCATTTATACGGGAAAATCCGTGAAGCCTAGATAGAAGCCCTGAAACCAGAAAATGTCACAAACAAAACTTTGAGAGGAATGGATAAGAATCTTGAGACTCGAGGAGACGATGTTTATTGTTTCATGGACCGGATCTGGACCCCGAAGTTCGGTGGTTACAGAGAGGTGGTCATGAACGAAGCTCACAAGACCAAGTACTCCATTCACCCAGGATTGGACAAGATGTACCTTGATCTCAAAAAGTTATATTGGTGGCCGAACATGAAAGCCAAAATTGCTACCTTCGTGAGTAAGTGTCTGACGTGTGCCAAGGTAAATATCGAATATCAGAAACCCTCGGGTCTGCTCCAACAACCCAAGATACCTGAGTGGAAATGGGAGATGATTTCTATGGATTTCATTACCAAGTTACCCAAATCTCCGAGTGGGTACGACACCATTTGGTTAATTGACGATCGACTGACGAAATCCGCCCATTTCCTGCCAATCAAAGAAACTTTCAAGATGGAAAAGCTTACACGAATCTACATCCAAGAGATTGTTCGACTACATGGTGTTCCTATATCTATTATCTCCGATAGATATAGTAGGTTCACTTCAAGATTTTGGCAATTGCTGCAAAACGCCCTAGGAACGAGGTTGGACATGAGTACAGCTTACCATCCGCAGACTGATGGACAAAGTGAAAGGACCATCCAAACTCTAGAAGATATGTTGCGAGCCTGTGTGATCGACTTTGGTAAGGCATGGGATACCCACTTACCTCTAGTCGAGTTTTCTTACAACAACAGTTACCACACGAGCATTAAGGCAGTCCCATTTGAAGCCCTCTACGGCCGAAAGTGCAGATCCCCTCTGTGCTGGGCTGAGGTGGGTGACACTCAGTAAGCTAAAGGACGGATACCTGACAGTACTCTCACAGGTCCAGAGATCATTCAAGAAACGATCGAGAAGATCGTTCAGATTCGTGAAAGATTAAAGGCCGCTAGAGACCGACAGAAAAGCTACGCAGACAAACGAAGAAAGCCCTTGGAGTTCTAGGTGGGAGACCGAGTCCTTCTGAAAGTCTCACCCAGGAAAGGCACAATACGCTTTGGAAAGCGTGGAAAGCTAAATCCAAGATACATAGGGCCTTTCGAGATTCTCGCTAGAATCGGCCCTGTGGCCTACAAACTCAACCTACCCCGCAAACTTAGTAACATACACCCTACATTTCATGTTTCAAACTTGAAATGTATCTATCCGACGAGACTCTCATACTCCCACTCGATGAGATCGAGATAAATGAGAGCCTCAATTTTGTGGAAGAACCGGAGGAGATTATGGATCGAGAGGTCAAATGAACGAAACAAAGCCGCATCCCTATAGTGAAGGTTCGTTGGAATGCCAAACGAGGACCGGAGTTCACTTGGGAACGCGAAGATCAAATGAAAAGTAAATACCCCCACCTTTTTACTTAGTTATTTGTAATAACTTAACTACTTGAACTCTAAATTTTGGGACGAAATTTCCCTAACGGGGGAAGAATGTGACAACCCAACACCTTTACATTGTGAAATTGATCCATATATCTATAATCCACGTGAAATTAGCATCTTTTAATAATAAATTGAGTCAGCGCTAGTGTTTTAGGCTTAATATATCATAGATATGGACCTTAGGAAGGATTAGGAAGGGTGTTGTATCACAAAATCCAGCCAAAAACACCAAGAGAGGTGTGTGCGGCCCAGCCAGCCGCACACCCAGCAGCAAACCCCTCCAGCCTCACAATCAACCCTATATAAAGTGGAGGACCCCCTTCCATTCACTTTTGGCTGCATCCTTTCTCTCTCTACACCTTCTCTCTCTAGAAAACCACCCAAGAACACCTAGAAGGCCTCTAAAACGTGAAGAACACCATCATTTAGCTTGTCATAGAGGTAAAACACTTGAATCCAAGCCTTAAACTCATAATGTTCTTCATGTTCTTCATCTTATGAAGGAGTGAGACCGCACACCTTCATCAGGTGGCCGCACACACTCATAATTCCCTCCAAAGTGAGAGTAAGACCACACACTCAACATCTGGGACTCAAGCAAGGAGTGTACGACCGCACACACACCCTGTACGGCCGCACACTCTAGTGTGTAGCCTCACTCACAAGTCTGGCCGCATACCCCAGCCGCACACTCACCTTTATGGCCATACACACACCCTAATACCCATATTTGGCCTTAAACTTACATAGATCATTGAGTATGTAATACGTGACACTTAGCCCTAGTGATTCCAAGCCCTTAGGAGATATTTCCCATCACGTTTAGTCATGAAACACCTTAACTCTAACTTATATATGTGTCATCATACAATTAATAGGGACTACTCACGTTCAGAGCATCCATTGACACTCGACACTCATACGAATCGCATACTCGAACCCTACCTTCAACGGTGAGTTCATACCCCTTAACTAACCTTTCAATTGTTTTTAACTACTTTTCTGGTGGGGGGGGGGGGGGGAATACAAGTTGAATTCGATACATTGTAGTATCAATCATACATGATTAAGACTTGCTATTAAAAGGATTTTCTACAATATCTTGTCAGTAAAGTTATTTCAAATGTTTATTAACCTCATTTTCAAAAATCAATTGTCTCGAAACTGATTTTCATCGTTTTCAAACCTTAAATTATTTCCAAATCGTGTCTACTCCAATATATTTATATAAGTAAGTATTGAAGGACTTAGAACTGATAACTGGCCTTATTTCTTGTTCTTGTTTGATTGTGGACTTAGGGTGTTAGGTTACCTGTCCGACTATTGTTTAATACTTAGTTATATATCTTGTATATTGCGTTAGACATAAAAGTTTTCACTCTAGTTCGATGCTTCTACATAACGAAGTCACTTAGTCAAGTACTCAATTTAACTATTATAGGTATAGTTAAGACTAACACTCATTTCTGATATTACTATGATACACACTATGACCAACACAATTACAAGACTATAGGTACAATATACGATATGAAGAGAACACTATACACTATACTAAGGAAACACTAATCATTACAAGAAGAAATACTATAAACTACATCAAGAGAAAAATACAAAGTATACTAATAGAACACTATATACCATATGAAAGAAAATACTACAACAGAATGTGATCCACTATCTCTCTATATGGCCTATCGCTATGCGATCGTCGGATAACTATCACATCTTGGAGGGAGAGCGACCACTACGTGTATAGATCTATACGGGACGGATATTTTCCTCCATCCTGACTGCTAGCTACAATCCGAGCCTCTTAGGCCCAAGGATGACAAACACTACTACACTATTGGTGACCTGGAGGGTCAGCCACTACACTACTATCACTCAGTATGGTTACATACGAGCTCACATTCAATTAAACACACATCTCGAGGTGTGTACACGATTAATACTATCCGAAGTTTACATTCACTAATACATTTAACCGGCAGGGATTCTGCTGGGGTAAAACTATGTTATTTCTGTACAATGAACAAGTATAAAACTGTATTTTTCATTTCCGGTACGTTCATAAGAAAACTAATTTCAAAGAAACAAATTTACAAATCACTAAGTTTTGGTAGAAGACTACTTTTGCTGGAAAATATGGGACTCTCTAGGGATCAAATCATCTTCAAACCTTGTTAATAAATGACATACTATGCGATTTACATACATTTTTACACAAATAATGACACTAAATACTTATGAACTCACCAGCTTTATGCTGATACTCGTTTTCAAAATAACTTGTATTCTCAGGTCAAAAATAAACAGGTACTGGTGCGGTTTTTGGGAAGATGGAGCACATATAAGACTCATCTTTTATTTTGTTCATACTTTTGGTGTCTACTTAAATGTACAGAACACACATGTATTAAAATTTACATATTAATGTGATGAATGTTGTTGCTTGTTTTTACTATTATGCATTGTTATGATACTGAACATGAAGTTCTCCACCCCAGAATGTATTCCTCCGTTCTCGGTTTTGGGGTGTGACACCATGGGCTACCCCACATGGTCTTTACCTAGGAATTCCATGGGCTCCCCCACATGGTCTTATATCCACTGCCATGGGCTCCCACCGGGGTCTTTAATGCCGGTATCACAAAGACAACTAGCATATCACACATCACAGAAACAACTAGTATAACACATACTGCATAAACAACTAGTATACTACATATCACATAAATAATGCATATAAACATATAAGGATGTTGTGGGATCCCCGTAGGGTCTTATACCATTGTGCCATAGGCTCCCCCACATGATCTTTACCTAGGAATGCCATAGGCTCCCCCATGTGGTCTTATATCCAACTGCCATGGGCTGCCCCCGGGGTTTTCCATGCGATAACATACATAATCGACTAACATATCATATATCACAGAAGTATCAATCATACTACATAACACATACATAAACATATAAGGATATCGTGGGCTCCCCCAGGGTCTTATACCATCATGCAATGCGCTACCCCATATGGTCTTTACCTAGGAATGTCATGGGCTCCCCCACATGGTCTTATATTCAACTGCCACGAGCCCCCCCGGGACTTCCATGCAAATATCATATAATCACTAGCATACCACTTATCACAAAGCTAACCATCATACCACATATCTTTACTATAGCTGGTGTACCACATAACATAAAATGGGTTGGGCTTGGTGCCTTAGACCCATTGGTAAGGTGAGAAGATTCACCTCACACTGCTGAAGTCCTGTGGATAAACTCTAGCTGCTGGTTGACAAGTTCCCAAACTGTCGATCATCAAAACGACACCCAATTAATAATTGGGTTCCAATAGACAAGCATCATCTACACTTGGGGTAAATGGACCATTTTACCCCTAACCTAGCTTGGTTCAAAACCAAGGCTCAAACTCACACAATGAAGGCACAAAAGCCTAGTAGTTAACCAGGGCCCAACATATGGCCCAATTTTCCAAATTGTGCCCAAACCTCTACATGGACTTATTTTAAGGCCCAACCAATTATTCTAGCCCCAAAAACTAGCATTCTGATGGCCCAATAGCTAATAATCCTCAAGGCCCACTTATCGCCCACTTCTGGCCCAATTTTCCAAATTGGGCCCAAGCCTCTCTAATGGGTATTATCCTGAAGCCCAATAGTTTCCCTTAGTCCATAAATATGTTCCTAATTGGCCCACAAAGGCCCACAACAGTTTAGTCCAATAAATGGCCCAACAAGCATCCAAACCCAATTAAGGTTTTTCACATAAAATGACATTTAGGGTTAAGTGTTCCTACTTAACCCATTAAGGACTTGATCTATTAAGTACTTAATCCATTAAGTCCAAACATACAATGAACTCGGGCTTGAGTCATAACGCCACTCTAGTGGTCCAAAATGTGGGTCCCGATAAGTCCAAACCAAAAATCCCAAAATTAGAGTTTTTCAAACCCTAATTAGGGTTTTCAACCCAATAATATCCCAATAGGCTAAAACTAAGTCCTTAGATTAATTAGGGCTTCATTAGGCCCACTGTTTCGTTAGGCCCACTAGGGTTACATTAATCAGGCACCACCCACTATCACCTCGGGTAGTGGTGGTCAATGGAGGCTCACGGCGGTGGCCACCACTTCGCGGTGGTGGTTACGGGTTTTCTTTTCATTATTTCGTCACGATTAAACTTTAAAACACCATTCCCAATAACACACACTCCTTAACATAAACACACAACCACCCTAGTGGTGGCTGGCGGTGGTACATGGCGACAGCCACCACCTTATGGCGGTGGTGGCTTCTTGGTTTTCCAGTCAAACAAAACACACACAACACATGTCTTCTATTCATGAAGGAAGTCCAGCCACCCACCTAGTGGTATAAGGCGGCGGTAGCGGCACAGGAAAACGGCAGCACCGACGTTGACGGCGACAACCACCATGGTTGGTCGTAATGGTGGCTCTTCACGGTGTTTCTTTGGCCAAACGAGCCTCCACAGTCGAACAAAAACCACAACCCACCCTCATGCTTACGACCTACGAGTTAAATCACACATAAACAAGATCTAGTAGCGGAACACCACAAGCCTTGCCTAGACACGCTGACGGCAACAACAACGACTAGCAATGCAACAGAAAAGGAACGGAAAAGGAAAGGATGTTGCAAAAGAAAAGGAACTGGTGAATGGCAATGACAACAATTCATGCTCTACTAAATGCCCACTGCCCCGACGACCAAGGGCAGTCTTCGTCTTCAACAGAATGAATGTAGCGGCGGCGGCTAGGTTTCGGCGGTCCACAACAGTGATAAAAACACGGCACGGTTCATGGTCCTTTCCGGTGACAGATGCAACTACGGGTTGGATGGTCGATGGCTCACATTGGCGATTATGGAGGGATGACGGCTAGAGAGACAAGGTGGTAAAGGTGGCAGCTAGAGATGGTGTTGTTAGGGTTAGGGTTTACCGGTGGTGTTTGATTTATATACCAGTGTCCTATAACCTGTTGCCATAATGGTCGGAATGGCCCTTATGTCTCCCTTTTCTTTAAAAACAAGGCTACAATTTACCCTTTTAACCCCGCCTTCTGAAGACCTTTCCAAATGAAGTCCAAAATGTTACCAATCAGCCTCTGCCTCCATAAATCCTTACATATTAATTCCCAATATTACCAAACACACTCTGACTTCTAAAATCCTTTGCAAAACAAGTCCCAAAATTACACTTTAACCCCCGAACAATCCAATTTATAACATCGGCTCCCCAAAACCAACAATCCACTAAATAATGTGGATTTAGTGCAACTATTAGTTCATCAATTTTATCTATTTATTTATTAAATAAACATGATGTTACACAACTTCAGGGAGCATGCTACTTCTCAAAAATCGATCTGAGGCTGGGTTACCACCAACTGCGAGTCCAGGAGGACGATATTTCCAAAACGGCGTTTCAGACTCGCTATGGTCACATCAGTGGCATTTGTAAGCTCTCCTGGTGTAGAGCCACCAACCTAATTAAAAAACATGTTAATCGACTAAAATATAGATTGAACATATATTGTTTTTTCAAAATATATCACAAATAGAGGGATCAGACCGTTCTATTGTACATTACAAGAATTGTTAAGGATTTGAAAAGGAATTGTAGTATGGGATAAGAAATTGGAATTTAATGGAATTGGAATTGGACTTTTGTATATTTCTAATTTTGATTGCAAATCTCTCAGAAGAATTTATGGTGTGATCCACAACAATACAAATAGTTGGAGCAAGTTTCTTTGGAATCCATGCAATTTGGTTATTCTTACAAAAACTGGACTCCTGATGAAGGTAGTAGTGGTTGTCACATGATATAAGTTAAAACCAATTCCATTAGACCAATATTAGCACTTTGCATGATTCTACTTGTCATCACAACTGATTCCAATAATATGGACACCCGCTTTCTTGATTTTTTCATAAGAGTCCATGAATGCATCTAGCCAAGAATTAACATCACTTTTCCAAAATAGTTGTTTAAATATCCAACATTAACTTGTGTGAACTTCAAAATATCATTTATTTAAAGATAATGACACAAGAAAATGTGACTTGAACATGTTTAGTGCAACTAGGGGTTTCCTCGGCAGACCACATAAGGCTTACATATGTGATTATATCAAAATGCTCACAAATTTTACGTCTTGATATTTAAGTATCAACGATGGGTGCATATACACTTTGTTTACCTGTAATTACAAACATGTAGAGACAAAGATATGATATAATGAAGTGGGCATGTGGTCAAGAAATTAGTTAAATGTACCTTAGAAGACCTAATTGGAGAGGTCTTGATGATTAAAGGAGTAAGAGAAGAAAAGGAAGATGACATAAAAAGGGAGAGATTAAGTCAATGGAAGTGTGATTGACAAGATTTGAAGGGATTATTAGCATAAGGGTATTGTTTGGGGGTTTGATTAGTAGTATTAAAAGTAGGAAGGGAAGAATGAAGAGATACCCTTATCAAAGACCCCATTTGACTTGTTATATGTTGTATTTGCAATTAAATTAGTGGAAACTTAAGGGTCATGAGGAGATGACATCTCAAAAATCTAGACTAGGTTTGCCTTTGTCAATTTTTGATTTGGAGAATCAACACACGATACCGATACAAAGAAGAGGAACTTGAATATGGAGATGATGAAGAAGGAGAAAAGGAGGAGATAAATCTTAGATTAACAGTTTTAATTGGTCGTTGTTGTCGAAAATGGGGGGGGGGGGTTTGCATTGAAGGGGTGGGAGAAGTCGGACAAATAGAGAAAGAGATAGAATTACAAGGGCGATTAGGTTAATTTTTTTAGATAAGTATGAAACAAAATATTGAATTATTGTGAAAGATGAAAAAATGTTGAAATTTTAGTAAAGAGGCAAAAGTTGAAATTTTAGTAAATTTGGGAAAAAATTGAACTCCCTTCAAATTTTATATGTTTTCACTTTTCAACATTCGGTCGTGATTATAAAACACTTATAGTGACATATTTTTTTTTCCTTTTATCATTATTAATTTTTAGTTATAGTCACATGTTTTTTATATTTTATTGTGAATATTCTTACTTTTAGACACACATACATAATTAAACATGAAAATTGATGACAATTTATCACAATAATCGATTGTGACTATTAGGTAGTATTTGTCACACTTATTATATAAAACCATTGATAAATATATGAGCATGGTTTGAATTGGTCACAGTTTTTAGCTAATATGTTACTAAAACTTTATCTGGAATTTGATTAATGACCTTTGGTGACACAATTAACCAAAATCGTGACATCTGTTTTTTTAGATAACCGTCACCATAATTCATTTTTGTACTAGTGTTTGTGAAATGTAAATCTTATAAGAAAGACATAATTACTAACCTCTTGCGCAACTTGATATTGATCTTCTTGACCCCTTCTTGAAGCTTCTTGATCCATTCGTTATCCAACCATGTTGCTTAGATTAGAGGACCCAAAGTAGAATCCCTCCAATAAAATCACAATCAATGACTCCAAAGAGACAACCAAAAAAAACTAGGAGAGGGTCAAATTTCTTTAAACCCTAGAAATGGTTAAGAAATACATCCCATAGAGAGAAAGGGCAGAAGTTTGATAAAATTCAAGTCAAGGTGCAAGGAGAAATGAAACCCCTAGCATCCTATTTGTAGCCTTAAAGCCCTTGCTAAGTTTTATCTGCCATCAGGAGGGATATATATAAATTGAAATCTTCTCCCATCTATTCTGATGGAGAATTTCGAATTCTTTAAACCCTTTAAGGGTTCTAGAATATTCAAATTAGTCAATCTTTTAACTAATTAATATCCAAACCCTAGAATTAATTAATTCTCAATTAATTTGAAAATAGTTTCTAATTAATTTACTAAACATAATAAATTAATAAAATTATTTTCTCCTTATTTTTATTTCTTTTAATTCCTTAATTGTGCACCCAGAAGAACCTTCTTATTATTTAGAATATTATTTATAGTTAATGAATTTGGACACTATTTCCATTAAGAAAACTATGATATGATCTATACCAACATACATAAATATGTAACTATCAGATTTTTAAGGGGGAGGTATAAATTCCTTGAATTCTACGGATTGAAGACTAACCATTACACAACCACCGATTCTTGCCTTGTTTTTTTAGCCTGTTGGTTGATCTCATGTTTGTCATTTTTTTCTTAATTTTAATATTCATCAAAATGTCTTCCTTTTTGTCGATAGAATTTTCTCATTCTCATGAGAATGTTAGAAATAATGCTTGTAATCTATATATTTTCTCTTTTATTTCAATCATTTTTAAAAGAACCATAATTTGTATTTGTATTTTATACTCGTTCTAATGTGAATTACATGTTTTAAATTGTAATTTATTTTCCTTTTTACCGAAATATATTTTATTTCTTCCAACAATATTTACATTCTTAACAAGATTCATAAATTTTCAATTTTAGTTTTTCATTCTTATGAGAATATAAAATTTTACTTTTTAATTTATATACGTTATTACAATAATTAAATTTCATTAGAATGCTTGTATGCTTAGTGGAGAGAATATAAGGGAAACTTTGCAAAAAGTTCATCTTTCCTTATTTAATTATACAAAAAAGTATTTTATCTTTTTATATAATTTAAATTTAAGTAATATTAACTATTTACTTTTAATTACCATCACGTCATTGAAATAGTAATCTTTGATTTTTTTAAGTTAAAAAAATATTTTTTTACTTAGCATATCATTACTTTTATTGAGTCTTTAGGTAATAATGATTTCTATGTATAATTTCTAATACCATAGAATAAGATCAGGTGAACTAAACCAAGGAACAAAAAATGCTGACAATTGAGCAGGAGATACGGTTTTAGAGAATATCCTGAGATGGTTATTGTTTATGACCTTATTAAACATGAGTACAATGAATGGGTTGAAATGGAAAACATTACGAAAAGGAATAAGGGTATAAAGGTTTAGGGCTCAAAATGGTGTTAGAATCAATGATTAACAAGGCTCATAAAAGAAGACGGAGAATTAAAGAAAAACATGCCAAAACCATGTTATATTTGGTTCGTGTATCATTAGTAAATCTCTTCATGTGGGAGTTGAACCTAAAGAGTATAAGAAAGTACGTGAGCATGTACATGACATGTTTTATAGAAATGCAATGAGGTGATGTGATTCATGAGAAAGATGATAATCATAGTACTCTTATTTTATTGTATCTAACAAGTGAGTTCAACGTAAAAGAAGCTGCTAAATGATTTCATATCCTTTGAAATGGACAAGAGAAAAAAAAAAGTTAAAGCATGATGATTACAAGTGGATCAAGCCTGAAATTTCTGATAATGCTGAGAAACTTTATAACATCCGAAAATCCATGATAAATTTTTTTTCGAAAGACATTTTCATAAAACCATAACATCGTCAAACAGTGTTTTCAAACCAAAACCATAAAAATCAATGTATTAAACAATCTCTCCACAAAAAAAATCAGTAGGAGGATGTGTAGGATCACGCTTTCGCCTTGCCTCAATCATCTGATGTATCTGAAAACATTGAAATCAACAAGTGTAAGCCAAAGACCAGTGAGTTCCCCCGAAATACCTCACACAACAATACATATACAATGCATGCACACCGGGTCAACAATATAACATTGGATTGCTCCTGGGCCCACACTCATCGGACCGCATTACCCTCAGGCCCATACTCCTCAGACTGGATTGCCCCTGGCCCACAATACATATGTTTTTTGGTCTACAGCACAAAGCCTTACCTCCGAAATGCAATCGCACTATATCGACATATGCAAACAAATAATCAATAACCATCAAATACATGTAATCATACATATCTACCGATCTAATAGATCACTATGGTATAACAACATTCTACACACAATGACACATACTCTAGTACAAAGTACAGTGAGAAAACTTACCTTGTAGTCTATAAAATAACAACACTGATCACATATCCAATATCTAACACTACATGTCACTTATTCAATAAACAGGGACCAAATCCAAAACCACAACCCATAAACCATAGATTTGACCTAAAGTAAACTTAGTAAAAAAGTTAACGGTCAAGTCAAGGTCTAAATAAAAAATCCTCATGAGATGGTCGTCACTAGGGATGAAAGTGGGTCCAAACTCGGACCCGATGGACCCGGACCCGGAAAACCCGGAACCGGTTAACGGGATTTTATAGAACCGGAAACCGGACCAGTATATAGGAACCGGTTCCGGGTATGGTTCCGGGTAAAGTGGGTCTAGAACCGGAAAACCCGGAAACATCAAAGTGGGTAGGTTGGAACCGGATAAAGTGGGTTTAGACCCGAAAAATCCGAAAAAACCGGAATTTTTGGTAATTACTTACAACTTAGTGGGTTGAACTTTGAAAATTTTCATATTGATATCTCCACTTTGGGGGGCTGTAACTTATTGAATACGAAACCACAATTAACAAAATTAGAGTCCCAAATCATGTACAAAGTCTAAAATACACTCTAGAAAAACCCGCATGTCAATCCGAATTTAAACGAATGAGATATACCTGTGTTAATATTTTCACATAATACAAAGTACAAAAACATTTTCAGTTTTGATATCATGCACAAACTGTAAACTAGAAGTTGAAAAAAAACCACATGTCAATCCGACTTCAAACGAATTAGATATGCATGCTTTAAAACTTTCACCGAATACAAAAAAACTAAAAAACTAAAAACTTTCAGCTTTGGTATCTCAACTTTTGAGGACTGTAAGTCAATGAATATAAAACTAAAAATGAAAAATTTATAGTCTAGAATCATGTACAAACTCTAAACTACATGTTGGAAAAAACCGTATGTCAATTGGAGTTGAAACGAATAAGATATACATCTTGTAAACGTTTCACAAAAAGTGGTTCCGGCCCTAAAAGTGGTTCCGGTTCCAAAAACCGGTTCCGGATTTTAGACCCGGTTTACCCGGACCCAATGGACCCAAACCCGGATTACCCGGAACCCGGATAAAGCCAATTTTTAAACCCGGAACCGGACCCGGTTCTATATATTCCGGTTCTAACGGGTCCGGTTCCGGTTCGGTTCCGGTTCCGGTCCGGTTTTCCGGTTCTAAATCTCATCCCTAGTCGTCACCACGTGGTCAATCCTTAGGCACGCCATGGTCGCTAACCAACAAAATAGTTGCGACCCTCCTTCAGACCCCACATCGTGGCATACAACCCCCACAACATGGCGACTGTGCATGAATGTTTTTTTAGCATTCATCCCTTAATACACTAAGCCCTTAAACCAAGTTTTCTAGAACACTTCTAGGACTCCTAGAGGTCCATAAAATTCTAAGCTTTTTATACATGCATAACCCATGCATGTCCTTCCCCATACTTGGTAAAAATGATGAAATATTACCTAAATCTCATGTAAGGTCTACAAGACATTACCAATTCCTAGATCTATAAGACATGGTGCTCTAGGGACTCAGAGAAAACAATAAAGTTGCAAACTTTATCTCTACAAACCATATAAACTGCATCAAATGGATCAAAACATGACACAAAACCTAGATCTAAGGAGGAAAATATCAAAAGATGGAAGCTTAAGGACTTACAAAGAGTCCATAAGATGCACACAAGTGAGGGAAAGGTTTGCTTGTAGCAAATCTCCAAATCTTTTTCTTCTTCCTTCCAAATTGCCAAAAGCTTGTAAAATGAGCACAAAATTCCAAAGAGTCTCGGGTTTGCTTCAAAGGTCGATTAGGAGGTGATAGAGGTTGAAGGTGAAGGAAACCCTAGCCATCAATTAATTTAAATAGGGCTCAAGCCCACAAAATCAGGGTTTTGGACATAACAGGTCACCACGTACTAACCTAAAGAATGCCACGTCATGGGATTCAAGATAAGTTCAATGATCAACCTTGTCATGCTACGTCGTGGTGGTTCCTCCACCCGTCGTTGGTCCTCCATCTAATGCAAAACTAAACAAATAATATAAGAAGTAATACCATAAGATTCCGCACGTTACAACTCGAAACCCTTTGAGTGTTGCCACGAGACCTTGACTATGGGTATCACCTTATTACGCAAGACCTTCGTGTTCCTATCTAGAATAGCCACTAGAATCTGCATATAATTATGACACTGATCGACTTGTATGTTATCTAACAGAACCATCTTCGTGTCATCAAGCATGCATTTCCAAAGACAAGAGACATGGAAGGTGGTATGAATATGACTAAGATCCTCAGGATGATCCAACTAGTAGTCCACCTTGCCTAACCCGACCACTACTCGAAAAGGCCGGATAAATCGAGCGCGACACTTTCCCCACATTCTAAAGCGTATAACACCCTTCCCTGGTGATACCTTTAACAAAACTATATCCCTAACATCAAACTCCAATTCAAACCTCCGTCTATCAACATAACTCTTCTGTAGGCTCTATGCTATTTGTACCCTCTTCATGATCCGCTGAATAAGTTTAGTTGTCTAGAGAACCACCTCAGTCATTCCCTATGACCCTATGACCGACCTCTCCCTAGCAAACTAGAGAACGACACTTCCTCCCATATTGTTGTAAGAAAACTCAGCTAGGGGGAGGTAGGAGTCCCAAATCCCATTGAAATAAATGATACAAGCCCTCAACATATCCTCGCGTTTCTGAATGGTATGCTCACTCTGGCCATCAATCTGTGGGTGATAAGAAGTGTTGGAGCACAGTTTTGTACCCAACTCTTCATGCAACCTCTGCAAAAACCGAGAAGTGAAGTGTACATCCTAGTTGGATATGATGGAAACCGATATAGCATGGTGAGCAATGATGTCGCACACATATACATCGGTAAGGCGGCCAACAATAACCCATATGTCATTAAATCCCTTGTCCATTCTCGACAATTTGGGCGATGAAATCCATGGTGATCCGCTCCCATTTCCACATGGGAACCTCCAAGGGCAACAACTGTCGTTTGGTCTCTGGTGCTCTACCTTGACTATCCGGCACGTCAATCATCTGTCCAAATGCCAAGCTTTCTCTCGCTTCATGCATGACCACCAATAGCTAAGTGTCAAGTCCCAATACATCTTTGTGGCTCTAGGGTGAATCGAGAACTTGGAATTATGCACCTCCTCCATTATTGTCTGTTGGACACCACCCAAAACTAGGACCTAAACTCACCTACATTGGTCCATCAGCTCACCACTATCAGTGGTGAATATGAAAATATGGCCCATAATCTTCCCTTTTTTCAATTCTCCCTCTTAATTCCCTCAGCCTGAGCCTCCCTAATCAAATCTAGGAGTGACGAGCTAATGGTCATCCTCTAACAAAGTCATTAAACGGGGGCACTAGCCGCCTAGCGGATCAAAGAGCCGGTGACAATATTGACTTTCCTAGGATGATATACAATTTCACAGTCATAATCCTTGACCACGTCAAGCAGCGTGCACCGCCTCATGTTCAGACTCGGCTGATTCATAAGATATCTCATGCTCTTTTGATCTATGTAAATGGTACAATGGACCTCATAGAGATAGTCTCGCCAAATCTTGAGGGTAAACACCCAAACCTCCAACTCCAAATCTTGTGTCAGATACCTAACCTCATGAGGCTTCAGTTTCACGAAAGAGTACATAGTAACTCTACCCTATTGTTTGACTACCACCCCCCAAAATCATGATTAAAGCATCACAAAATCATCAACACCCTCTAGAAGGGTCAATATCGGGGCCTGACATAACTTTTGCCTGAGAGTCTTAAATGCAGCCTGCTACTCAGGCCCTAATAGAAATCCACACCCTTCTTTATCAAGGAATTCATAAGAACAATAATCTCGGAAAAAATCCTAAATGACCCTCAGATAGTAACCTGTTAACCATAGAAAACTCCCAATCTCCAAGGGGGACTTAGGGACCTCCCACTACATAACTGCCTCAATCTAGGCCTGATCGACCAGAATCTTGTTCTTATTGATGAGGTATCCCAAGAACTGGACCTCTTGTAAGAAGAAATCATGCTTAGAGAGCTTGGCATAAATCCTCTCCCTCCTCATCACTCTTAGTAACTATCGAAGATGCTCCTCATGCGGCTCCCTAGTCTTGGAGTAGACTAGAATATCATCAATGAAAATAATGACCAATCGGTCAAGCATTGGTCTACATACCCGATTCATCAAATCCATACATGAAGCAGGTGAATTGGTAAGCCCAAACGACATCACCTCGAATTCATAATGACCATAATGAGTTTGAAACACCATTTGCTTCATATTCTCCTCTCCGACCCTCATCTGATGGTGACCCGACCTCAAATCAATCTTGGAGAACCAAGATGAACCCTACAACTAATTAAAAAGATTATCAATCCTAGGAAGTGGGTAATGATCCTACAACGTCAACATGTTCAAGTCCTGATAATCTATGCACATATAGTGAGATCAATCATTCTTCTTTATAAACAAAATTTGTGCTCCCCAGGGAGAACTGCTCGGTCGGATAAATTGCTTACCCAATAGCTCCTGAAGATGAGAGGAAAAATCTTGCATCTCGGGTGGTGGAGGTGATATGATGCCTTAGCAATCAGGGTTGTACTAGGAATCATATCAATCCTAAACTCCACTTGCCTCACCAGAGTCACATTGGGTAATTCTTCCAGGAAGAAATCTGGAAGCTCTCTAAAATCTGGCACATTTGTAACTGAAAGTTTCCCCTAGACTTGAGTGTTAACCACATATGAGAGATAACCTCACATCTATGCTGGAGATACTGCCTAGACTTATAAGCCAAACAAAAAGACGAACCAAACCTAGTACCCTCTCCATAAATGGTTATGTCCCCCCCCCCTACTTGGGGTTCGAACCACCACCAACTGTCTCTCACAATCGATCATAGCTCCAAACCTACTCATCCACTCTATCCCCACGATCACGCACATATCCCCCGTAGGGGTGGGAATCAAGTTAATTGGGTATGGCACCCCAAAAATCTTTGAAGTATAATTACAAAAAACACTCGAAGTAGAAACCTTGTGTTTGTTGGCGATGAAAACTAGCAATTGACACTCGAACACCCTAAGGGTCATATCGAAATCCCTATTAAATGACAGAAATACAAAAGACTGACTCGTACCCGAGTCAAAAAGCACAAGAGCAAGCACAAAATTCATTAAGAAGGTAATATTTACTACGTTAGGCACTGCCCTGACCTCCTTTGTGATAAGCTAAAACGTGCGACCCCTAGCCCTCGGGGCCTCATCCCTCCGCTTAAGGTCATATGTGATCCAAATGGTGGTCAGAGTCGGTGTCAACATTTGTCTAGAAATACCTAATGGAGAGTTGGCCTTCACATGGCCAACCTGATCGTAGTGGTAACAAATATTGGAGCTCCATGGTAGATCCTACCAATAACAATCTTTCATATAATGAACCTCCCTGCCACATTTATGGCTCCTAGTCCCTGATCAACATGCTCCCTCATGTGCATTCCCGCACTTACCATAAGTGTGCCCTCTCTAAACCCCCGATCGTGAATTAGCAGACTTGAGCCTTTTTTTATTGGCAAAGTCTGAAATGGGATCTGCCTCTTCTCTATTGTATGGGTCTCAATCTCAATCTATCTCCTCTGTGTGAATGAATACAACTCAGAAAGGAAACAATACTGCTATTTTGACACAAGCTCATGAATCTTTATCTTGAGCATGCTCAATTAATGGGCATCTGAACATGCTCTGAGGCAAAAAAAGGGCTCTCTTAGTAAAAAATCTAGGTGATCTCGGTCACTGAATCTGTTGTTTGCTTCAGCGACATATATTCCTGCGCTAACCATCATTTCTCCATAAATGGAACATACTTAACACGGAAAATCTGTGTGAACTGCTCCCAAGTCGTTGCGGACTTCTATGCAGGAGAATAAGCACTTGTCACCAGGTTCCACCAATCCATCGCCTCGAAACAAACAAGGTTCAAGTTGGATTGACCTCCTGGTCGTCTGGAATGAACATGTGAAGAAATAACCCTCCATATAAGATTTCCACCTCATGGAGGCGATCGGGTCCTTGACCCCGTCAAACTCTAGGGGCTTACTGCATCATCTCCCCCTCCCTTTTAAATCACATAACAACAATAACTGAAGTGGTTGTGGAAGTGACAACCTCAAAAACAGAAGAATAACGCTTATCGAATAGCTAAATCATAGCGGTCTTTATAGAACCAAACATCTATGAGATCGCCTCCCTAATTGTCATGGTTACATGGGTGCTGATCATCTCATGAATCTCATCATTAGTCAAACCTATCCTTTCCGGGCAATCAACTCCAGATCCCAAATCTCTCATGGTCACCATACTAAAAATAAATCGGAACACATAAGGAAATCACATTATATTTTAGCACATCACAACTCGATCAATCACTCATTGGAATTTATGACTTCCTTGATATGCATACGGGTCATGTGCTTCTAGCAGTATGGACCCATACTACCTTCCATGCCTACCCATATTCGTCTTGAAAGATCGTTATGAATTACAGACCTAGAAACTAGGATATGCATACATCTTATATCCACACTCTCAAGAATAACAAACAATTTCTTACTTGTTGACTTACTAGCGACCTTACCTACTCGTGAAACTTCCACTAACCCTACAACCGCCTTGTGTATGCTAATCACACATAATATTGGATTTGATAGACAGTTGAATAGTTGATTCTATCCTAAGCCCACAACTAGACAAAAAACATGAAATAAGGCTAAATCAAACATTTTCAGGCTATACAATCTTAGTTATGTATAACCATGATGCACACACTAAGCAAATACAGTAATAATGTCAGTTCCATATAAGTTATCAGGCGTTGTATAATCAGGCAATTCTATCATGCAATTCCTGAAGAACCCTAGCCTATAAACTAGCATGCATTCATAACATATCATCAATACACATAAAAAAGTGTAAGTATCTTGGGGAATAACATTCCATGGTCTCTGACTGATTGTACACATCGCATCTTTTTCTTTGATTATTTTGAATTTAATTATGAAAAATATTTTGTACATCCATAGTTGGAGTTTGGAGTCACACATGTTTTCATCCAATTCTCTCAAACTATTTCTTTGATACCAACTCGTAACATCACAAAATTAATGACAAAAATTTTTGATTTCCAAAAGACATTTTCATAAAACCATAAGACCGCCAAACATTCTTTTCAAACCAAAACCACAAAAATCGATGTATCAAAATAATCTCTCAACACAAAATAAGCATGAGGATGTGGACGATCATGCCTTCACCTTTCGCTGTTCATCTAACGTACTTGAACACACTGAAATGAATAACTGTAATCCAAATATTAGTGAGTTCACCAAAATACCCTACAAATTAATATATATATATATATATATATATATACACACACACACACACACACACAATGCATACACACCGAACTCACAATATAACACTAGATTTCCCTTGATCCACAACACATTTGTATCACCTCAACCCAACCATACTATGTTGACATATACAAACAGATAATCAATAACCATAAAATACAAGTAATCATATAGATCTACCAATCTAACATATAACTACAATATAACAACATCCTACACACAAGGACACATGCTGCAGTACAAAGTATAGTAAGAAAACTCAACTTGTAGTCTAGAAGATAACAACACTGATGACAGATCTAATATCAATCTCTATAGGTCACCTATGGAGCAAACAAGGACTAAATCTCAAAATACAGCCCAAAAACCTTGGATTTGACCTAAACTCGAACTTGATCAAAAAGTTAACTGTCAAGTGAAGGTCTAAATCAAAAATCCTCATCAGATGGTCATCATGAAATGGCTAATCCTTAGCCATGTCGTGTTCGCTAACTGACAAAATAGTTGTGAGTCTCCTTCCGTCCCTACATCGTGTTGTCCAACCCCTACGACGTGGCAACTATGCATGAATGTTTTTAAGCTCTCAGTCATTAATACACTAATCCCTTAACCCAACTTTTCCATAACACTTCTAGGACTCCTAGATGTCCATAAAATCCAAACTTTATGGACTTGCACGACCCATGCATGTGCTTCCCCAAACATGATAATAAATGAAGAAATATGACCTAAATCTAATGCAAGGTCTCCAAACTATCCCCAATTCCTAGATCTATAATATATGATACACAAGGGACTCAGAGAAACCAGAAATTTGCAAGTTTTTTCTATTCAAACCATACAAACCATATCAATGGGACCAAAACATAATGTAAAACCTAGATCTAACGCCGGAAGTATCAAAAGATTGAAGCTTAAAGACATATAAAGAGTCCAAAGGATGCACACAGGTGAGGGAAAGGTTTGCTTGTTGACCTAACACACCAAATCATATTATGTTTCCTTTAAAACTACAAAAAGCTTGCAAAATGAGCACAAAAATTCTGAAGATGTTAGGGTTTGCTTCAAGGGGAAATTAGGAAGTGACGGTGGCTGAGGGTGAACGAAACCCTAGCCATCAGTTCATTTAAATAGGGCTCAAGACCTCAAAATTAGGTTTTTTATTCATAACAGGTCATCACATCGTGGCCTAAAGAGTGACACGTCATGGGATTCAAAAATAAGGGTCGCAATGAACCTTGTTATGCAACATAATGGTGGTTCCTCCACCACATCGTTGCCCTCCATCTAATGCAAAACTAAAAAATTATATAGAAGTAATACCTCAAGATTTCGGATGTTACAAAGTTTGAGGCTGGGAAATGATGTGATTTATTGATATTTTTGAACTATGTTTATACATTATCAAATTGGGGGAGGGTTTTAAGTCGAACCTAAGAATTTGATGAGTGCCAATGTATTTTCATGGTGCTTTGTGCTTTAGTGTATGCTTACACTTTGAAGTTGTTCTTACTGTGTCAACGTGAAAGTCATGAATGTATTGCAAGCACAAATTCGATTTCTTAGTAATTAGGACCAATTTTATATAGTTTGTTCCTTACTTTGTAAGGATTTTTTTTTATATCTTATAGACTAGTATTTATGTTATCCCGGGGTTTGTGTTTTCTGTGTGGTCGAACTATTATAATGAATACTCTTTATAGCAAATATAAATCTCTTAACCAGAATAACTTTATGCTAAAACTTTATGATGTTTTGAGTTATTATTATTGTTATTTGCTTATTGTATGGTTACGATCCAACAATTGTCCGAGTTATAAAGAAAGAAGTTAAATAAAAAGGTAAATAGTACAAAAGACACTAAGTTTACATCAAAATTCTAATTTGACATTGTGTTATCCAATTTTTTTTTGTAATTCTTACCATTTGATTGGTCAACCTGGTTACTTGCTGATGTGGCATGATAATGTGTTAGTTTGTAATGACGTGGTATGCTGATATGACATGATGACGTGTCAAAATTGAATTCTTTTTTTCAAAAGACACTGAGTTTTCACTTTATTTTTTGATTTTGACATTAAGTTTAATTTTTTTCTTTTAATTTTGACACATTGTTTTTTTGTTTCAAATCGAACATCGTTTTTCTAATTTTGTTTAATATTGACAATTTTCTATTTGAAACCGTATAATTTTTTAATACATTCTAAACCATATAAATACATTTTTTCATTTAAAAACCACATTTTTGTATGCATACAATTTTTTTTACATTCAAACCATAATTTTATGCATAAATATGTATTAGTTATTTATAAATTCATATTTTATATTAAATACGCAACTGTAAAATCTGTTTGGATATTTGGAGGCGTCTAGTTGATCAAGAACCAGATGTCAAGCTTACAACCCGTGAAATCTTACATTTTATTTGAAGCTTATGGTTAGTTTGGTTCTCATAATATAACTAATGCATATTTATACATTATGCCTTGAATGTAAAAAAATAAAAAAATAAAAATAAAAATAAAAAAAAAGATTGTAAATTTTTAAAAAAATGTGGTTTTTAAATGGAAAAAATATATTTATATGGTTTAAAATGTAATAAAAAATATATTTATACAATTTCAAATGGAAAATTGTTAAAATTGAACAAAATTGGAAAAATAATGTGCGATTTGAAACAATAAAACAGAGTGTCAAAATTGAAAGAAAAAATTAAACTTAGTGTGAAAATCGGAAAAAAAAAAATTAGTTTCCTTTGCTGATAAAAAAATCAATTTTGACACGTCAATATGTAATGTCAGCATGCAATGTCATCATACCACGTCAGCAGGTAACCGGATTGATTAGTCAAGTGGTCCGAATTGTAAAAAATTATAAAACACAATGTTAAATATGAGACAAAAAAAAATATAATGTCAAATTAAAATTTTCGTGTAAACTTAATATATTTTGTGTTATTTACCCTAAATAAATACCAATAAATACCATATAGATTACTCGAAATGACATGAACCATTTGTGTTTGTTTCTCTTGAAAAACACAAAATGTCTCAATTTCTCAATAGTTATAAAAACAAATAAGATTCATCGATATTTTTTTTTGTTTATTCTTATTTTGTCATATCATTTTCCTTTTATTAATTTTATCAAATAACATTTTATTAAATTAAATACTTTCTAAACATTATTGAAAACCTTTTTAAGATTTACTAATTATATTTTTTCGTGAAATATTTTATAAAACCACGGACTAATTTATTGTTTTCAAAACATATATAATACCAATAAAATTAATAAGTATTTATATAATAACATTAAATAGAAACAATATATTACAATACATCAAAACATGACACGAAAAAAACATCTAGCAGAATACAAATAGTTGATAGTATTAGACCCCAAAACAACTAATTAAAATGGTAAAAAATATATTTTTGATGTCAATTAGTAATATTTGATCTTTCAAAAAACCTTTAATAAGGGGTTACCAAATATACTTTTAAGATCACGATTCTTTCGCATGTTAGATGAGGGTTGGGTTGTTTCACCATCATTTTGAAGCTGCTCAACATATCATTTCTCAACTTGTACCATATGTTTCTTTATTTGTATATTGAGATTGAGTTGAGAAAGATAAATAGTTCGTGTTGTGTTGTTGGTTGGAGGGGATGAAAATAAACTAAGAAAATTTGAAAACCCCTAAATAGGAGCATTAATTAAGTTGGAGCATAGAAGAAAATGACTCTTTTTATCCTTAATCATGAATGACTAGAAATGTTGATGAACATAACTTCTTAAAGTAAATAACTATTATTATTCTGATTAAGGAGGTGATATTTTTATTGTCTTTTTGATTAATCCAACTTTTTTTGATCATTCAGTATATAATATAACGTAGTTATCATCATACAACTAGTGGGATGACAAACAGACAACAAGCTGTACAACTAACCTTTTTGTATGGTAAAACCAATTCTTTTAAAGACAATATTCATAGATCTACGGGATATAACATTGTTATGTTTGATCCGTTGTACTGTATTAAGAATCTCCACCGCATCTAGCACGAGTAAACAAAACATATCAAATGCAAATGGTATGAACACATGTTGATTTTTCATGCACGATTTCTCATGTTTGGTAACCTTGCTTGTTGCTTCTAAATCAGACTGTCCCCCTGTGTCAGGCAATCCATTCCTTTGTCAGGCGATCCATTCCTTTCTCATATGATTTGTTACTTTGTAACATGCTCTATGAATCCCAAGTGCTCCATTGAGTTCTAAGAGCTCCAAGTGCTCCACGAACCTGATCCAAGTTGCTTGAGTCATATATAACAATCTCCACCTTGACTTGAGCATCCTATGAACTCCACCTTGAAAAAGAAGTTCCTCTCTCATCCTGCCATCAAGCCCCGAAGGGCTTACCTCATGTGAACATCAACCACGTCCAAGCAAAGCTTGAACTTCTCTCCGGGAAACATCCGTGTCACCATGTCTTTCAGGTTCTCCTTGGCACTAGAATTTTGAATGCATAACATGTTATAGAACATGATAGGTTCTCCACCTTCAAAAGAAGACTCTGAACTAGACCAACTGCCAATGATCTTCTTATCTCCAAATCACTTTCATCGTCCAAGTCTATCAATCCAATCAAGTCCATATGTTGTGCATTTGCACCATACACCAGCAAAATATCGAGCATCCCCTTCAAGTGTCACAAGATCCACTTGACCACTTCCCAATGAGCTTTTCCCCGATTGCCTCAAACCACCAACGAAGAACTAACATGTTCGGGCTAATAACAAGAGAACGACCGCAAGACTTTCTCAAAGTAATGAGAAGTATATAACCATTCTACTCTTCTATAACTCTGTATCTCCATCCTTATTATATTCCTTTTAGATCCTAAATCGTTCATCACATCCTCGTTCTCCAGAAGCTTTTTCAATTTGTTTTTCCTGGCATTAGCATCGCGAAACACTTCTTCCTTGGGTTGAAAAAGGGATTCCTCACGTCTATGTTGTTCCACGCCACCCTGCTGTCCCTCATTTATCATAAAACCGTGTGGGGTTTCTATTTCAAACTCCACCTTCTGGATAGCATCCTAATCGTTCCCCGCAACACTTGTACCACCTCATCTCGGGTTACACATAGTAGATTTCAAGCTCACATGTATGCTAATAACGAATTTTGGAGTTTTTTCTTCTGTACACCATAAACAATGACCATTCTATCCAGATACATATCCTAGAAATATGCACTTCATTTCCCTACGCTTGAGTTTACCATTACTCACACGAGCATAAGAAGTGCATCCAAACATTCGTAAACCACTGTTCTTAGAGGGTATCCCAAACCGTACCTCTTAAGGAGTCTTACAATAATATATAGTTAATTAATGGAGATCTATTCGCCAGATAGCAAGAAGTATTAACTGTTTCCTCCTAAAATTGCTCCGATAAATCAACAGATAATCGCATGCACTGATCATGCTCCACCAGTGTTTAGTTCATCTATTCCGCTACTCCGCTTTGCCGTGGTGGTAGCCGTACAATACGATGCCTCACTATACCTTCTGTTTTGCAAAAGTTGTCAAACAAAGCCTTGCAGAACTCCAACCCATCTTCTGTTCTGAGTGGCATCACATAGTTCCCGGTTTGTTTCTCAACCATCGTCTCCCACTCCTTGAACTGTCTAAAAATTTCATCTTCATCCTTTGTCTTCAGAAAATACACCATGGTCTTCCTTGAGTAGTCATCGATGAAAGTCACAAACTATTGACATCCACCATGAGGCTTTATAGGAGAGGGACCCCATATATCTGAGTGAACACACTTAAGAATCTCCTTGCTTGAGTGTTGAACCAAATTGAACTTCACCATGCATTATATCTCTTGAACAACAGCTTCACCAGGTTCAACTTTTTCAGTTGCATCTAAAACAAACAAACCTTTCTTGCTCACATGACCTAACTTATGGTACCTTAACTTCCTTTAATCAACATACTGATCCAAGGATTAGGATACAGTCACCGCTCCCCCAACCGTACAACCATCCAGAATGTAAATCTCATGAGGATTCCTCGTTCCCTTTATAACCATAAGAGCACCGTTGGAGAATCTTAACAAGTCACACTCTCCAAAATATTTCAATCCATCCTTTGCCAAAGTGCCAAGAGAAATCAAATTCTTTGGAAGTTCTGGGACGAACCAACAATCCAGTTTCATGACTATACCATTACGCATCTGCATATGCACAGTGCCACTACCCTTGGTATTGCTCACCTAATCATCACCCATTTTAATTGTGCCATTCCACTCTTTGATGGAGTTGAACTAGTCACAATTTTATGTCATATGATAAGATGCTACAGTGTCCAAGACCCAAGCATCAACATAACTAGATGTACATACTGTCAAAACTTCACCATCATCCCCTTTATCAAAATTTCCTTGAACTACAACATCATTGTTGTTGCTTGGTCCAACACCATTATTCCTTTTCTTCAATGATGTAAATCTCATACGAAGTGCCCTTTTCCTTGTAGTTATAACATTTGATGTTGGATTTAGATTCGGAACTTGACTTCCCTTTGATACCTCCACCTCTATCTGATGTTCTTCCTATGCCTGCGAAAAAACGGGAACTGGAAACTTCTTCTCCAACTTAAGCATTTTTCATAAGTTCCTTGGACATCAAAGAATACTTCACATCATTCATAGTGACCTTTGTCCTAACATACAACATGGTATCAACGAAATTCTCATATGAATTCATTAGTGAACATAAGAGGATAAGTGCATGATCTTCATCTTTAATCTTTACATTCACACCATGTAGGTCGAAGATGATTCAGTTGAAGTTGTCCAGATTATCCTTCACTTGTGTGCTTTCTGACATCCTAAGAGTATAGGTATATCATGTTCGTTAGAGAATTGTTCTAACACATGTCACACAATTTCTCACAAAGCCCATCAACACTCGTTTGATCCACGACCTCTCTCAGTACTTTATCAAAAACTCAATACAATTACGCAATGTGCTCTTGCCACACTATCAACCAACCTTTTAGCTGCCATGTCCTTTGGCAGTTTTGCTTCTCCTTCAAGTGCCACCACACATCCTTGTTGAACCATAAAATCCCTCATCTTCACCTTGCACAAAGTGAAGTCATTTGAACCATTGAAAATTTTCAAATCAAACTTGTGAGGTTCCATCTTCAATCAATAGAACACCAACCGCAACACTTATATGACTTGCTAGGGAAAACAGACGATACTAGTCAAGATTCAGAGAAAATCTGAAGACACTTTCCAAGTTGTAATGATGTTTAATTAAAACTGATGTTGATAACTATCAAAACTATAAGCACACAAGACACATTATTTATGAGGTTTGGTCAAGGTGACCTACATCCATGGGTAGGAGGGTAGTATTCTTCATTGAGTTCCATGTGCTCCAAATGCTCAAGTCACATATAACAATGTGGTCTTGCAAACCCAGGATTTGGCTCTTGAGGAAATAAAAATATATGAGTTAGCCTATACTGCCGAGTATAAACCCAAAACAACCAAGACTAATAGGTAGTAAAACAAATGATAAAAGAGTTAAATAATAAGGTACGGATAAAAAATATCACCTCTTTTACTATTAAAAGGAAAAAACTACAAAAATGGTCTCTGTGGTTTACAAAAGGTCACAAACTCAGTCCCTGCTAATTTGTTTTGGTACGAATGGTTCCTGCGGTTTGTAAAAGTTGCGCATATGACCCTTTTTACTAATTCCATCTATATTCAGCCGTTAGTCTATATCTCATTCATCCCACGTTGGGGTATTATGGTCTTTTTACATTTAGGACCTCTACTTCTCTTTAAAACACCTAGAATGTAACGCTCAAATAAATCCCCCATCCACTCTCTTTCTCTCTATATTTGTTACGAAAAAGAAGAATAAATGGAAAAGGAAAAATGGTGATTTGCACGCGTGGAGGCATAATTGTGAGAGTTACATCTTGGATGGACCTCAATCCAGGTAGGAGGTTCTGGTCTTACGCTCAAAATGATCCAAGCTATCCATTTCTTGGGTGGATGGACGATCTAATGTGCCCTAGGGTTGTGGAGATTATTCTTGGTTTGCTAAGGACAAAGAATAAAGTTTAAATGATGATGAATGAAGTTCATGCAGATGCTATTAAATTAAAGTGGTTGCTTGTTTTGTCTTGGGTCTATTTTTTTCTTCGTTTATATAACTAAGCATTAAGTAGTAGTGGGATTTTGGTAGTGTAGGGGTATGGTATTTGGATACTGTTAGGGTAAGGTATTTTGGGAAGTATTTTGGGAGGGGTATTATATAGTGGATTGCGAGCTACCATTTCATTTTGGGACTAGAATTGTGTATTGGAATGTAGACTTATGTATTATAATGGTGTAATGTATGCCTTTGGTTATTAATGTTAATGGTATTTCATATTAATTTACTTGAAATGTTGATTGCATATAATGAATTTTGGTCATCTATATATTGGCTTTTGGTCAATAATAAACAACCAAAATCAATGTTGATTACATGTAATGAATTGTGGTCATATATATTGGCTTTGGTTATTCATAAACAACCTACATAAGAACACTATAATTGTAGCATTGCATACAAATTGTTATAAGAATTGAGATCATTACAACCACTTAATTTAACTACCACCAAAAGATCTAATTATCCATTTAGAAAAGTTTTAGACACTAACATCTAAAAAGACATATTACCATTACGTAATATAAACCAAAAGATATTAAAAATACTTGATCATGATCCACTAATCAACTTATTAGCTCCTTGTTTCTACCCTTCAGGCCTTTTTCCATTGTCCTTCTTCTTTTCCCTATATCCAATCACCGCACCATGACTTGATCGACCCACTGCAGTTTGAATTGGTCCACCCACTATAGGTTGACTTGATCCACCCAATGTACTCTGACTCTCCATCTCTTTCCCCTTACAAGTTCTAGAATTATTTTAACGACCCAAATTTACTTCTATCAGTAAGGTTAGTTCCATTACTCGGTTCATTATTATATTCTAAAAGAATATAAATTAAATAATATTTAGTAGAAAAAAATATATAATAACAATTTAGGGTGAAATAATTTACTTATTTAATTATAATTCTTGAAAGGGTGTAAATCAAGTTAAGGGTTGAGATGTCATAAACAGAAACTTGTATTGTAAACTTGCTTAGGGTTAGAGTTGAAATGTGCTAAAAATCGAAATTTTAGGGGCTAGGAGGTGAAAATGGGATACAACCCCCATGGGATTGAACCGATTATGTTCCCACATCTGTTTCCCTAGGTCGTGCAAAATAAGAAGCGAACTCAAACCCATCCCCTGGCTTCGTTACTTGCTAGATGCTGACAGAATAAAAAATCGAGGGTATCGTATGGGATCAAGCAAGGCAGAAGATCAAATAGGACATTGGGAGTATGAGCATTGATGTGGAAGAAAAAAAGAAAGGGACCTGCGATTCTTGGTGTTGGTCGATCAATAGGAGGAGGGATCGATGGTTGTGACTCTAATTGAGGCTAGGAATCAAACATAATCCTTGGTAAAAAAAAATCCTTTGATTTTTCTTTCTGTAGGGGTCAGTACCTCAACTAGATTCAAATTGCTTGCTATGTTAGAGTTTAATCACCTTCCACTTGTGTTTTTTTATCATGCACACTTTCACTTCAATCCATGTTTGTTTGTTCCTACTGTTTGATGAATTGATTGAATTCATGCTTTATGAATCGAATGATATCATGGATTGAATTGTTTTCTTTTGGTATTTTCCTATTGATTCTTGAATCACCAAAACATGTACATTCCTATGTAAGAATTTTCTTCACAAGAATCATGTTTTGAACTCTCCATAAAAGCCTCAAAACATCCCTAAGAAGTTTTGATATGTAGGTAATTATGTAGTTTTTTGGAGTAGAAAAGATTGTATCAAAAGTCTAGCTTGAAAGTTCTCACAACTCTTGGTAGTATTGTTTGTATCTTTGGTCTTCAAAACCATGACTTGGAGGATAAAACAACAAAATTGGAAACCAAATAATGTGCGTCTAAAGTTCATTCAAAGTTCATCCCTACATGTATCTTGATTTGAACTAAAAGAAGTCTTTATTGGTGTATGTAGATTTTTGGTGTTTGGTGCATTAGGGCATCTTACTTTCAATCATCTTTTAGTCAATTCTTGGTCTTTTCATAAACCAGTAAATTGAGGTCTTAATATCTTCATTCAAGCTTATGGTGTGTTAATTCGTGTGTCTCTTATCCTTTTTCCAAGTCATAAATCATATGGTGATTTTTGGCAATTATTGGAAATCTGCACAACCCATCTTGCAAGGGTTGTAGCTGATAATCTGAGTAGAATTGGCCGATGCCCCTCTTTGGATAAAATGTAGAGAACCGAGTCTATCTTTCAGAAATTCTGGATTCAGCTCAATCAGAGTTACATATTCTATTTTATGACCCAGAGACTGAACAATGGTCAAGCTGTGAAACTTTAAAAATAATTGTAACCCATTAAGAAATTAAGGGTGTTAATGGAACTGGGACCCCATTTTGAGGATCCTTTAGTCGTCTAGAGAACCAACTCAGTCCTTCCTTATCACCCTATGACCGACCTCACCCTGTCAAACTAGAGTACGACACTTCCTCCCATATAAAAGCTCGTACCGAGGTGCTCCCATGATGGAATGATAACTGTTGTTGTAAGAAAACTCAGCTAGGGGGAGGTAGGAGCCCCAAATCCCACTGAAATCAATGATACAAGCCCTTAACATATCCTCGAGTATCTGAATAGTACGCTCACTCTGGCCATCAGTCTGTGGGTGATAAGTAGTGTTGGAGCACAATTTCGTACCCAACTCTTCATGCAATCTCTACCAAAACCGAGAAGTGAAGCGTATATCCGAGTTGGATATGATGGAAATCGGTATACCATGGTGAGCAATGATCACACACACATATACATCGGTCAGGTGGTCAACAATAACCCATATGTCATTAAATCTCTTGTCCGTTCTCGGCAATTTGGGTGATGAAATCCATGGTGATCTACTCCCAGTTCCACATGGGAACCTCCAAGGGAAACAACTGTCATTTGGTCTCTGGTGCTCTGCCTTGACCATCCGGCAGGTCAATCATCTCTCCACATGCCAAGCTTTCTCTCGCTTCATGCATGACCACTAATAGCTAAGTGTCAAGTCCCAATACATCTTTGTGGCTCCAGGGTGAATTGAGAACTTGGAATTATGCACCTCCTCTATTATTGTCTGCTGGACACCACCCAAAACTGGGACCCAAACTTGCCTACATTGGGCCATAAGCTCACCACTATTAGTGGAGAATATGCAAATATGGCCCCTAATCTTCCCTTTTTTTCAATTCTCCTTCCGAATTCCCTCGGCCTGAGCCTCCCCAATTAAATCTAGGAGTGGCGAGCTGATGGTCATCCTTTAACAAAGTCCTTAAACGGGGGCACTAGCCACCTAGCGGATCAAAGAGCTGGTGACCACATTGGTTTTCGCAGGATGATATGCAATTTCACAGTCATAATCCTTGACCACATCAAGCAGCATGCACTGCCTCATGTTCGGACTCGGTTGATCCATAAGACATCTCATGCTCTTGTGATCTGTGTAGATGGTACAATGGACCTCATAGAGATACTGTCACCAAATGTTGAGGGTAAACACCGCAACCTCCAACTCCAAATCTTGTGCCAGATACCTAACCTCATGAGGCTTTGGTTTCATGGAAGCATACATAATAACTCTACCCTAATGTTAGAGTACCGCCCCCAAAATCATGATTAAAGCATCACAAAATCTTCAAAACCCTCTAGAAGGGTCAATACTGGGGCCTGACATAACTTTTTCCTCAGAGACTCAAATGCAGCCTGCTACTCAGACCCCTAATAGAAAGCCACACCCTTCTTTGTCAAGAAATTCAGAGGAACAAAAATCTCGGAAACATCCTAAATGACCCTTAGATAGTAACCAGTTAACCCTAGAAAACTCCCAATCTCCAAGGGGGACTTTGGGATCTCCCACTACATAACTACCTCAATCTTGGCCGAATCGACCATAATCTTGTTCTCATTGACGAGGTGTCCTAAGAACTGGACCTCTTGTAACAAGAAATCCTGCTTAGAGAGCTTGACATAAATCCTCTCCCTCCTCATCACTCTTAGTAACTCTTGAAGATGCTCCTCATGCTTCTCCCTAATCTTGGAGTAGACCAGAATACCGACAATGAAAATAATGACCGATCTGTCAAGCATCGGTTTGCATACCCGATTTATCAAATCCATAAATGATGCAGGTGCATTGGTAAGCCCAAACGACATCATCAAGAATTCATAATGACAATAATGAGTTTGAAATACCGTCTGGTCTATATCCTCCATTTCGACCCTTATTTGATGGTAACCCGACCTCAAACCAATCTTGGAGAACCAAGATGAACCTTGCAACTGCTTAAAAAGATTATCAATCTTAGGAAGTGGGTAATTATTCTTCACTGTCAACATGTTCAAGTCTGAATAATCTATGCACATACAGTGATATCAACCATTCTTCTTCATAAACAAAATCTGTGCTCCCCTGGGCGAATTGCTCGGTCGAATAAACTGCTTACCCAATAGCTCCTGGAGATGAGATGAAAAATCATGCATCTTGGGTGGTGGAGGTGATACGATGCCTTAGCAATCATGGTCGTACTAGGGATCAGATCGATCCTAAACTCCACTTTCCTCACCGGAGTTATACTGGGTAATTCTTCCAGTTAGAAATCTGGAAGCTCTCTAAAATCTGGCACATTTGTAATTGAAACTTTCCCCTAGACTTAAGTGTTAACCACATATGAGAGATAACCTCACATCCATGCTAGAGATACTGCCTAGAGTTAGAATCCAAACAAAAAGCCGAACCAAACCTAGTACCCTCTCTATAAATGGTTATGTCCCCCCACTTGGGGTTCGAACCACCACTAAATGTATCTCACAATCGATCATAGCTCCAAACCTACTCATCCAGTCTATCCCCACGATCACGCACATATCCCCTGTAGGGATGGGAATCAAGTTAATCGGGTATGGCACCCTAAAAATCTTCGAAGTACAATTACAAAAAACACTCGAAGTAGAAACCTTGTGTTTGTTGGCGATGGAAACTAGCAACTGACACTCGAACACCCTAAGGGTCATATCAAAATCCATACTAAATGAGAAAAATACAAAAGATTGACTCGTACCCGTGTCAAAAAGCACAAGAGTAAGCACGAAATTCACTAAGAAGGTACTATTGACTACGTTAGGCACCGCCCTGACCTCCTTTGTGATAAGCTAAAACGTGCTACCCCTGGCTGGGTCTCAATCTCAATATCTCTCATCCATGTGAATGAGAAAGGAAACATTACTTCTATGTTGACACAAACTCATGAATCTTTGTCTTGAGCATGCTCAATTAGTGGGCATCTGAACATGCTCTGAAGCAGAAAAAGGCACTCTTAGTAAAACATCTTGGTGATCTCTGTCACCGAATCTGTTGTTTGCTTATGCGACATATATTCGTGGGCTAACCACACTTTCTCCATAAATGGAACATATTTAACACAGAAAATCTGTGTGAACTGCTCCCAAGTTATTGCGACCTTCTATGCTAGAGAATAAGCACTTGTCACCAGCTTCCACCAATCCTTCGCCTCCAAACAAAGAAGGTTCAAAGTGGACTTGACCTTTTGGTCCTCTAGGAAATGAACATGTGAAGAAATAACCCTCTATATAAGATATCCACCTTATAGAGGCGATCGGGTCCTTGACCCCATCAAACTCTAGGGGCTTCATGTTGCTGAAGTCCAAGCACTGCATCATCTCTCCCCATTTAAATCACATAACAACAATAACTGCAGTGGTTGTGGAAGCAATAACCTCAGAAATAGAAGAATAACATTTATCGAATCACTAAATAATAGCGATCTTGACAGAACCAAACATCTTTGAGATCGCCTCCCTAATTGTCATGGTCACTTGGGTGGTGATCATATCACGAGTCTCATCATTAGTCAAACCTGTCCTTTCCGGACAATCAATTACAGATCCCAAATCTCTCATGGTCACCATACTAAAAATAAATCGGGACACATCAGGAAATCACATTATATTCTAGCACATCACAACTCGATCACTCATTCATTGGAATTTATGACTTCCTTGATATGCATACGGGTCCAGTGCTTCTAGTCGTACGGGCCCATACTACCTTCCATACCTACCCATATTCGTCTTGAAAGATCGTTATGAATTACGGACCTAGAAACTAGGATACGTATACATCTTATATCCACTCTCTCAAGAGTAACAAACAATTTCTTACTTGTTGACTTACTAGAGACCTTCCCTACTCGTGAAACTTCCAATAACCCTACAACCGCCTTATGTATGCTAATCACACATAACACTGGATTTGATAGACAGTTGAATAATTGATTCTACCCTAAGCCCATGATTCTACCCTAAGCCCACAACCAGACAAGGAAAATGAAATAAGGCTAAATTAAACATTTTCAGGCTATAAAATCTTAGTTATGTATAACCACGATGCACACACTAAGCAAGTATAGTAATAATGCCAGTTGCACATAGCTTATCAAGAAATCCCCCTAGGCTATCAGGCGTTGTATAATCAGGAAATTATATTATGCAATTCTTGAAGATCCCTAGCCTATAAACTAGCATGCATTCATAACATATCATCAATACACATAAAAAAGGGTGAGTAACTTGGGGAATAACATTCAATGGGCTCCGACTAATTGTACACATCTGATATTGCCATATTTATACTTATTTTTAGGCAATATTTGGGTACATTTTTATATATAAACTAGTAATTTGTTTAGAATAATGGTACTTATGAGTTTAAATGTTATTTGCAGCCAAAAGAAGACATTTTGAAGAAAAGGGGCTAAAAACATCAAATGAAGAAACTTTGGGGGTTAAAAGAATAAAGGACAATAAATCAAGGAAAAGCGGATTCACGACGTGAATATTTCTAGATTCACGACGTGAATCTATATTCTAGAAGATATGTACACGGGTGAAGGAATCCTTGATGGGCACGGCTATCTATAACTCACGATGTGAATATCTTAGTATTCACGACGTGAACGAGGAAAATCAGCAACTATATATATCTTTAACTATTACGATTTGAAAAGCTTTTAGTTGGCTAATAAGGGTTCTAAAAGGCGATTTTGAGCAGAAGAAAAGTTCTGGGGAGAAGCTTTCAACACCAAAAGAGTGAAGGTCTATAATTTAGGTTATTTAATTGTTACTTAGGAACATGTTTCAGTATACTTTGATTTGTGTTAGTGTGTTAGATACTATTATGAGCAGCTGAATCTAGCTACTCTTGTTTAGCTAGATGAAGCTTCAAACTTATGAATAGTTTAATTTTTATGGATTTATTTAGTTGGTGAATTGCTTGTGTTGGATTTATAGTTACCTAGCATGCTTGTGTTTGTTTCTCTAGTTGCTTGCCTCCATGTTCTGTGTAGATTAGTGACCATTAACTGCATGAACTTGTTTACCTAGTGATTTAGTGAAAATTAAATTGTTAGAGCTAATCTTAGTTAGTAATTAGAGTAAATAAACTTAGTTGTGTTAGAGAACGTGGATTGTAACTATAATTGCGTTTGCATAATAATTCTTAGATAGCATATTCATATTCATAATTAGCTCTGTGTTTAATTGTGTGTGACCATACATAATTTGACATGAATTAATTAATTATTGGTAAAGTTAGACTTAAATTACTAATACAATTACAACCAACTTGATAATCTATAATTATTAGCTAGCCATAAGGACGAAGTGGATTCGAACTAGACAAGAGTGTTTTTACTTAATTGATTGAATTTGAGTTAAGTTCGCCTGATCTTGTAAAATCAGATAAAACCCCTTTCTAAACTTGTTAATAATTAGGTTAATTTGATAGCAAGTATATTAATTAGTAACACCATTCCCTATGATCGACACTCGACTTACCCAAGCTATACTGTAATCTGACTAGGTACACTGCCTATAAGTGCATAGTTAGTTTAAGTTTGTTAGGTTATAAATATTAAAATTAGTGGGTACTTTCGTGCACATCAAGTTTTTGACGCCGTTGCCGGGGAACGGATTAGTTTATTTGCTTTAGGTTAATCGATCCTTTTTTATGGGTAAAACCTGCAAAAAAAAAAGTTAATTTTCCAGCAAAAGTTTTAGTTTAGTTTTCATTATCTGTTTCAAAAAAAAAATTTATCTTTTTTTTTTATTGTTTTTCAGAACTCACGACGTGAATTGTTAGATTCACGATGTGAGAACTGTGAATTCCAGTTTCCCTTAGTTTTTAGTTTATTTGTCTTTTTTAGTTCCGCTTTACGTTTTGTTTATTTAGTTAATCTGCAGGAGTTCATGACCAGAAGCTCAAACACACCTTTAGTGCCACCACTTGAAGATCCTGAGTCGGCAATTAACAAGAAGAAGACGCCCTTACAAGAATTCAAATCAGTGTTTTCAAAGAAATCGGGAAAAAAGACTGGGGAGTCAAGTTCATCCTCGAAGAGCAAAAGCAAGCTTGCACACTTGGATCAAATACCCTTCCAAACCGAGTCCGAGTACGATACCAAGCCCGAATTTGAAGAACATACAAGCGAACCCGAGAATGAGCCAAGGCACGAGACGACAAATATTGAGGAAATGTCCATGGGAGCTTACAGGAAGAGAATTCGAGAAGATGTTGGTCCAGGCTTAGTACAACCTGCCATCCTGACCACTGCCACATTCGAGATAAAGGGACATATCCTTTCTGCACTAGAGGATATCCCATTCTATGGAAAGGATCATGAGGATGCATTAAAAAACTTAGATGAAGTAAATGATATTTCCGATTACTTCAATGTCCCAAATATTAACAGAGACACCATTTTGCTAAGGATGCTTCCCGTTGCCTTTAAAGGAGCTGCAAAGGATTGGTTAAAAGCACTTTCACCCGGTACTGTAACTACTTGGGCTCAAATGTGTGAGCAGTTTTTAGATCAATACTGTCCACCATCCAAGATTGCTAAACTCATAAAGGCAATAGCCAATTTTGAGCAAAACCCGGGAGAGTCACTTTACGAAGCTTGGGACCGTTACAAAGGGTTGTTAAGGAATTGTCCTCAACATGACCTTAACATTCAACAGGATTTATCAATATTTTATGATGGGGTAAACTTGATGAAAAGACAACTCCTTGATTCTCAAGGACCAGTCACTAGGAAAAATCTGGGTGAAGTCAAGGAATTAATTGAAGAATTCGCGAAACACTCTCGCGAATACCACAACCCTAGGCGGGAAGGAATTAAAGGCGGACGAGGAGCCCAAACTGAAGAAATAGCAGCCATGATGGCTATGATAAATAATATGGACCGGAGGTTGACACAAATGGATCACTCAATTCATGCCATAAGAGTCGGTTGCGAGAGGTGTAGTGACCTGCACTTGACAAAGGACTGCAATTTAGATGAGTTTGGGAACAGAAAAGCTCAAGTGTTCTACTCGAGTGGGGATAAGTTTGATGAAGACTGGAGGAAACCAAAGAAGGACTAGCTGCCATATGAAGAGTATAAGAAGCAAAAAGAAGAGAAGTACAGACAGACAGGTCGAGGCTTCTATCAAAAGGAACATCCACCAACCGAGAAGAAACCCGATCTAGAGACCATGTTGATGAAGTTTATGGAAGCCTCGGAAAAGAGACACGACACTACTGATTCTACTATTAATGAGCAGCAAACTTTAGTAATGAATCAGCAAGCCTCCCTCAATAACCTTGAAGTACAAATTGGTCAACTAACCACTCTGGTTCATGAGAAGTTGTCCCCGAAAAATCCCGAAATGAAGACCCAATCTCATGTAATGGCCATAGATACTGAAGAAGAAGCCATCTATGAGTTCTTAGAGGCACTAGAAGAAGAACAATAGCTGCCCGATCCAAAGTTTAAGAAGCCCAAGCTCGAAGATCAAGAAGCTGTTGAACATCAGAATTCACGATGTGAACCATGTCAGTTCACGACGTGGGCCCGTCAGGAACAGAAAAGTTATGAAGTTGGTCCGATTTATCAGCCGCCCTTGCTGTTTCCTTCCCAAGCTGACCTTATTCCACTAGAAAGAGAGCATATGGAGTTTGTTAAGCACGTGAAGGGTATCTTGATTAATATACCCTTTGTCGAGTCCTTATCCACAATTCCCGAGTATCAAAAATTACTACAAGATCTGATAGACACTCATAACCAATTAAAGAAATATTCAAAGGTGATTCTAAGTGAGCAAAGCTCAAAAGATGTGCTGGGAGAGATACCTGAGAAGATGGGGGATCCTGGACGCCTCACTCTTCCGTGTGAATTTGGTAACAAAATGAAGGTGAATGCTTTAGCGGACTCTGTGGCTAGCATTAATTTGACGCCTTATTCATTTTATCAGAAGCTAGAAGTTTAGAAGATGAAGACCACAAGAATGACTATTCACATGGCGAACCGTTCAGTGACACAACCCCGGGGCATCATGGAGGATATTTTAGTAAAAATTGGAAATTTTATTTTTCCAATAGATTTTGTAGTATTGGATATGAAGGAAGACCCTGATGTTCCAATTATCCTTGGTCGTCCCTTGCTTAACACTGCTGGAGCTCTTGTTGATATTTGAGAGTCTAAGCTCACCTTGAGGGTTGGAGATGAAAAAGAAGTGTTTGGGATAGAAGATGGCTTTCAAAGGAATCATGTTGAAGAAGAGGTGTTCACAATCGATAAAGATAATGAACCAGAAGAACTGGAAAAGCTTATGGAAGAAGAAATCAAGGAAATTCATCAAGTCAATAGAACAAAGAGCATCTGTTCCGTATTTGGTGGAAGTCATTGCTTATAAGAGACCACCTTCTTGGGTAAGCAAGGAAGATGAGATGAAAAGTGATGAAGAAGACGTTACTTCAAGGGTGACAAAGCCAGTAGTGAAAGAGGAGAAGGATGCTATGGAGTGCAGGGAGGAAACTAAAGGAACCAAACGTAAGCTTGATGAAGAAGAGGTCAAGGCTAAAAAGGAGAATTCAAAGAAGGCGTATAAAAGACGAGTCCAAGCTTACAAGAGGCGCTTCAAGGAACAAAAGGTCCAGCTGGTGGTAGAATCTTCAAAAAATTCAACGTAGGAGGCATGGAGTCTAGCTCAAGACTCCAAGAAAAAGAAGTGCTTCTCGGGAGGCAACCCGAGTTTGGTTTGCAGTTTTTTCTTTCTTTTCTTTTGCGTTTTAGTCTTTGAAACATAGATCATATCATCCGACTCAATTATAACATAATTAAACACTGAATGTAGGGACCCTAAAATGGAAGTAGTAATAATTGAGAATTTAGTTAAGAGTCAAATTTGATTTAGCATGAATTTTCCTTCCAGACAAAATTCTCGACGTGAATTCAAGCGGATTCACAATGTGAATCGAGAATAAACTGGGTAATAAGTCCATGATATAGTTTAGCTGTTTTATAAGTGGCCCAAGATCAATCCGTGAGTGCATGGCCCAAAACTTTAGCCCAGACTAAACTCATGACGTGAATTTTTGAAAACACGGGAACACAGAATAAATCCCTAGAAACCAGTTGACCTTTCCTTTGTTTATTCCTCACGACGTGAAAACGAGATCTGGTCCCCCCTAGTCCCCATTGCTTCGATTTTGGACGACAATTCCTTGATTTTTCTTTGTGCTTACGTAATACTTCCATCAAAGGTAATAATTCTTAATTGTTAAGCTTAATTTTTCTTTAATAATTGAACTTAGGGTTAGGGTTTGTTAATTTGATGAAATGTCGAATTTACTCCTTTAAAGTTCCGTAATAGCCTTTGAATGTTTATGCTTTATGCTTGGAAGTGGTATAGGAGTAAAACCCATTAATTTTGTAACCATATTTGCCCCTGATTGTTGCGATGCTCATTGCTGATAATACGAATTCACAACGTGAATCTTAAAGGATTCACGACGTGAATCCTCAGCTGAACAGTTTTCTGTGTTCCTTTTATTACTAATTTGTTACATTGTTTCTCTTGGATATGTTTGCTACTGTTTTTGCATAAATGGATCCCAGAAGAGAGATTCCATCTGGAGTTGCGGGTTTGCACCCATTTTACAATTTTCCCGCAACAATGTCCCGAGATGTCTTGACCCGTTGGAACAACAGATTAGGATGGCTCTACAACAGAGAAATCGTAGTTGCTCCAACAATCAATTGGACACGGTTGAGAGAAGTAAGGCTCGTAGACCGGGTGGGCCCATTTTTGACAAAGTTATTTATTGGAAATGGGTATTCGTTTACCTGTTTTGGTTGGCGTAATCTGTTCCGGGTACAAGAGCGGGTCTACAAGAAATTTTGTGTTGAGTTTTTCTCAACAGTGACATTTCAGGAAACTGTTCAAGACCTACATTGGCCACAAGCGTTGGTCTTTCGTTTGGGGGGTGAGTACCGGGAGTGCAGCCTGGTTGAATTTGCTTGGAGAGTCGGACTATATGATCGACAAAAGGCTATGACTCCCGAGTTTGGCATGTTTTTGAGTGCGGCTGCTAGAGGATATGCGGAGGGTGTCACGGGGTATTCTTTCTGGAATAGTATTGCGTCCGGAATGTTTAATTCCGAAGTGTCTCCCGAGAGCAGTATTCGGTCCCCGATCCATCGCTTACTCCACCGGTTTATCACCTTTTCCATCAAACATAAGAGGCATGGAGACAAGGTGACTAAACAGAATTTATTCTTCTTATGGTGAATCTTACAGCCTGGTGTGTGTTGCAACATCCCATATTTTCTAGCCTATTTTCTGGTCGGGTCTGCCGCTAGTTCGCGCACTGGGAGCCCCATTTGTGGAGGGAACTTTGTTACACGCTTGGCTCGCTCGTATCATTTGGTTGTTCCTTATTTACTCGCTCCATGACATGTGTGGACGAGCATGAGTTTGGTATGGGATATTTGGAAACTATGCGGGTGGTCAAAAATTTTGGGTCACATTGGGGCATAGTACCTTAAGATGGTGAGGGTGATGATGATGATGATCAGCCGGCCGATCAACCTGAACCACAACCAAGACTGAGATGCAGGAATGTTAGAGGATGAGGAGAACGCGGGCAACCAATGCCTCCACCCGCATCCATGGTGGGACCATCTTTTGGGAATGACATGGCTGGTTATTTTGACCAGTTATCTTTGAGTGTTAATTGGATTGGCGAGACTATGGAGAACGTTGTCCAACACCTTGGAGTGGAGCAGCCACCTCATTTGGGGTATCATTACCCGATTTGCCCGAGATGGACGAAGTATGGCGGACATTATGACATCCCCAAAATCACGGACAGAAAAGACCGGTTTCATTTATGTTTTTTAAACATTTTCAGAGTAAATCCTTTTAAAAAGAGATGCGGAATTTGTTCCCCAAAACAAAACATGATAAAATAGATATTTATCAAAACATTTCGTAAAGAAATATGATTTCATTTCATAATTAAAAGTCGGGATGTCATGTTCCGATACAGATCATAAAGCATAAATGATAGCATTACAAGTCATTCAACAAATATATACATATATACAGACTTGTAAACAAAACAACTTGATGATTCGCCCATCTTAAGCTCTTGTGCCACTTCCTGTTATACAAATAAACTGAGTGGGTTAGGATTGGGAGCCTGCTGAGCATGTAGGGTTTTCAACCCACAATAAATAATTATATTTAATTCAACAATCACCAATAAACCCGATTACCCATTCCCGTTATCCTCACTTTACGTCCCTAAAAATAACATCTATTATAAGGAACCTAATTCAGGATTTTCATCGGTACGGACATTACTGCAGAGGGGCTTCCTCAACAATAAGTGTCCTAAAGGCAATCATGTGGGGGATAGAGTACACCAGTGAACACGTCGTTCACAACACTTACAGGTAATGAGCCTGCTAGTGTTCCACAGGTTAGTCTAGAATAGTCCGTGGTCGTCATCCATACTCTGCTGAATGACTAGAATAAAACCAATAACACCGAGGCCTCTCATCTGTTTATTACACACCAATTATCTACCCATGTTCTACCCAACATATTAGTAGATAAAAATATACATTTTTATACATTGTTTAAAAACCTATATAGCATACTTTAATCGACACATATTCCACATAACAGATGAGGCATACACACATAACACGTATTTCATAGAGAATAAATTAGATCTATAAGATAGAAGAGAGAGTGAATATACACTCACACGTATAACAACAAAATATATACACATAACACGTATTTTTATATAAAATACTTCATAATATTGCGTTGGAATGAAAATAACTACACACTCACATGATCATAAGATGATCGGGCAACACTACGGCTTGGAGACGATGTGTTTCTCCGTAGATCTGGAAGATCTTCACAAAAACCGGCTCCTCGCAGGCAGCGCTTCGGCTCGGGAATAACGCTCTTCGGGATCCTCGGGGCTTCAGATCTTACTTCGGGGGTCGGGAATATTACCGGGGCTTCGGGGTACAAATGGCATGCAAATCGAGGCAAAACTAGAGAGAGGAAAGAGTTTGAACAAGAGAAAATGGCTGATCTTGGTTTCTATTTATAAGCTGGGGGTCTGGGATTACGCTGGGCGTAATTTCAAATTACGTTGGGCGTACTCAGTATGCTGGGCGTAAATTGGTTACGCTGGGCGTACTTTGACGTCACTGCATGCGTCGATCGGTGGCACTCGAGTGTTGGTCAGACAAGTTGCATCCTCCTGAGTACGTTGGGCGTACTCAAATTACGCTCAGCGTAATTTGACTCGTCAAACTTCTAAATTGTATAACTTTCGCATACGAGCTCCGTTTTCAACGTTCTTTATATCCACGCGTAGGTCAGACTATACTCCATAACTTTCATTTAGACTCCGTCGGCTAATTTAACTTTTATTTTTATTATTTATTTTTAGGAGGCCGGGACAGAAAAACTTCGTTATAAATTCATAACATCTTCGTCCGACGTCTGTTCTCACCTAGCTTTTCATCGTTTCGCTACTAACAACAAGATCTTCAATTCTCGTTTAGATTTTTTTGGTTAAAAACCGCTCGATCTCAAATCTTGTTTCCGGCTGCATACTGTCACGTCGAAACTTCAGAAAAATCATAACTTCCTCATACGAAGTCCGATTTGGGCGTTCTTTTTATGCACGCTCTCGGTTTAAAGAACTCTACAAATTTCGTTTAGATTACTAAGGCTAAATATCGCTCTAACGTAAGTTTCACTTTTTACATCGTTCAACGTTGCCGGTTCTGTTGCGAAACTTCGATAGGTCATAACTTCTTTGTTATAACTCGGATTTCCGCATTCTTTATATATTCCGAAACCTCGTTTCAACTACTACAACATTATCCAAAGATATCAAGTTTATTTTACACTTAAATTTTGACGCTCATTTTATTCTTAATTAATCATATCACATAATTAAGCAATTAAGCACAAAACACATAATACTCAAATAATACGTTTTTATTATTTCAAATTGGGGTTACAAAGGTTAACCTAGACTATTACATTGCTAAAAATGGCAAGCCCAGAAACACGGGCGTTACAATTCTCCCCACCTTAGAATGATTTCGTCCCTGGAATCACACATCAGCAAACAAATGCGGATAGCGACCCATCATGTCACTCTCCGTCTCCCAGGTGAGGTTCGACCCATTCGTGTGTTTCCATCGGACAAGCACTAACTCAACCATCTTACGTCGCAACTTCTTAGTCTTTCGGTCAACGATTGCCTCTGGTTCTTCAATCAACTTTTCTTTTCTCATCGATCCTCAACTCCGAAAGTGGAATCATGTCGGGAACTTCTCCCGTGAACTTCCTCAAATAACACACATGGAAAGTGTTATGAATTCCATTCAGTTCTTCTGGTAGTTCGAACTTGTAAGCTTGGTTCCTAATCCTCTGAAGAACTTTAAACAATCCAATAAACCTTGGACTTAATTTTCCCCTTTTACCAAATCTTATAAGTCCCTTCGACGGCAAGACTTTAAGCAAAACTGAATCTCCCACTTCAAAAGTCATCGGTCTTTACTTTTTGTCAGCATAGCTCTTTTGACGATCTTGAGCTGCTAACATTCTCTCCCTAATTATTTTCAACTTTTCAGCAATTTGATGAACCAACTCGGGTCCCATAAACTGTTTTTCCCCAGCCTCAAGCCAACAAGATGGCGTACGACACTTCTGCCCGTACAAAGCTTGATAAGGTGCCATCTTGATGCTCGAGTGGAAACTATTATTGTAGGAAAATTCTACCAAAGGTAAATGTTCATCCCATTTACCTTGGAATTCTAAGGTACATGCTCTTAGCATATCTTCAAGTGTTTGTATTGTTCGTTCGCTCTGACCATCAGTCTGCGGATGGTAAGCTGTACTTAAACACAACTTGGTACCCAATTCCTCTTGTAGACTTTTCCAAAATCTTGAGGTGAAACGACTATCACGATCCGCACAATTGTTAGCGGAACACCGTGAAGTCTCACAATTTCCTTCACATAAGAATTTGCAAGCTTCTCCATAGACCATTTCTCCTTGGCTGCTATGAAATGCGCGCTCTTGGTGAATCGATCAACGACCACCCAAATCATGTCGTGACCATTCCTTGTTCTGGGTAGTTTAGTGACAAAATCCATAGCAATGTCTTCCCACTTACCCATAGGCACATGCAATGGTTCTAAACTCCCGTACGGTTTATGATGTTGTGTCTTGACTCTTGCACAAGTCACACACTCAACCACATACTTTGCAACGTCAAGCTTCATCGTCGGCCACCAGTAGTAGGGTTTCAGGTCCTTATATATTTTAGTGCTACCAGGATGAATCGAGTACATGGTCTTTTGAGCTTCTTCCATCAGAAGATCTCTGACTCCTCCTGTCTTAGGTATCCAAATCCGATCTTGGAACACCTTCAGTCCATGACTGTTTATACCGAACACCAACGTTTTGCCCAAATGTTCCTCTTTTCGGTCATTCTTATCAGAAGCTTCCTCTCGAGCTTTCTTTATACTTTCCACAATGGCCGAGACAACTTCAATTCTCAATGCTCTTGGCCTTTTTCTTTCAACATTGACTTTCCGACTGAGAGCATCAGCAACAACATTTGCTTTACCAGGGTGGTAAAGTATCTCACAGTCGTAATCTTTAAGTAATTCTAGCCAGCGTCGTTGCCTCATATTCAATTCCTTCTGATTAAAGAGATATTGGAGACTCTTATGATCAGTGAAAAGTTTGCACTTCGTGCCATAGAGGTAATGCCTCCATATTTTTAGAGCGAAAACCACCGCTGCCAACTCCAAATCATGAGTCAGGTAGTTCTTTTCATCCTCTTTCAGCAGTCGAGATGCATACGCGATCACCTTATCTCTTTGGGTCAAAACACAACCCAATCCAACACCAGACGCATCGCTATAAACAACAAAGTCTTCAACTCCATCGGGTAGAGAAAGTATCGGTGCCTCGCATAGTTTCTTGTTTAGCTTCTCGAATGCTTCTTTATGCTTATCACTCCAAGCATAAGTAGCTCCTTTGTGGGTCAAAGCTGTTAATGGTCTAGCGATCGAAGAAAAGCCTTGGATAAACCTTTGGTAATATCCGACTAATCCTAAAAAGCTTCGGATCTATGTGGTACTTTTTGGTTGTTCTCACTTCATCACAACTTCGATCTTCGCTGGATCAACCATTATCCCTTCTTGGTTGACCACGTGACCCAAGAATTGGACCTCACAAATCCAAAAATCACATTTGGAGAACTTCGCATACAACTTCTCCTTCCTCAGAACTTCTAACACTTCTCGCAAGTGTCTGTCATGCTCCTCTTGGCTTTTCGAATAAATCAAAATGTCATCTATGAACACTATCACAGATTTATCTAGGAACGGATTACAAACCTTGTTCATTAAATCCATGAATGCTGCTGGAGCATTGGTCAGTCCAAACGACATAACCAAGAACTCATAGTGTCCATATCGCGTTCTGAATGCAGTCTTCTCGATATCCTGCTCCCTTACTTTCAGCTGATGATATCCTGACCTTAGGTCGATCTTTGAAAAATAACTTGAACCTTGTAGTTGATCGAATAGGTCATCAATCCTTGGCAACGGATATCTATTCTTTATTGTTTCCTTATTCAGCTCTCCGTAATCAATGCACATCCTCATGCTTCCATCTTTCTTCTTTACGCATAACACCGATGCTCCCCAGGGTGATGAACTAGGTCTAATGAAATCTTTTTCCAATAACTCATGAAGTTGCATCATCAGCTCCTTCATCTCCATTGGTGTTAATCGATAAGGTGCTTTTGCAATCAGCTTTGTTCTGGGTAACAAGTCAATACGGAATTCCACTTGTCGATCAGGCGGTAATCCAGGAAGATCCTCGGGAAATACTTCCGGATAATCACATACAACGAGAATATTTTGCATCACCTTCTTTTCCTTCTTAGCATCGATCACGAATGCCAAGTATGATGTACACCCCTTAGTCAAACATTTTCTGGCTTTCATTAGAGAAATGATTCCAGAATTTACTCTGTGTTTATCTCCATACACCATAAATGACTCTTTCCCAGGTGGGTTCACTTTCATTATTTTCTTCTTGCATAAAATTTCGGCATCATTGGCGCTAAGCCAATCCATTCCCAAAACGGTGTCGAAACCATTAAGCTCTATAGGCAATAATTCCTCGTGGAACTTATTCCCATTTAGATCAATTAAGATGTTTTTCATACGATAGCTAACATGTACAAACTTGCCACTAGCAACTTCGACTAATAAAGCATTATCTAGTCTAACAACAGGCAAAGCTAGTTTTCTACCAAATTCATGCGATATAAAGGAGTAGTTGGCTCCAGAATCAAATAAAATTTGGGCAAGAAAATTGTTAACAAGAAAGGTACCTGAAGCGACATCAGCTTCATCCTTAGAAGCCTCCAGTGTCATCTGGAATGCTCTCTCCTTCGGCTTTGGCGGAATGTTGGGTCTTGCTGCTTCCTTCTTTTTCGGACAATCCCTTGAGATGTGCCCCTCCTCACCGCAACCATAGCAAACTTTCTTGGTGAGGGTACAGTCGTTGGCAAAATGCCCTGGATTTCCACATTTGAAGCATGTGACCACTTCCCCGTCACATTTCCCATGATGCTTCTTCTTGCACTTGTCGCACCATTTCGCCTCTACCTTTCCTCCACTTCCTCTCGAACCAGATTTCGAGAATTTACTTTTCTTGTTGGATCCTGAAGATCCCTCGAACTTCCTCTTTTCACCAACATCTATCCTTTCCAGACCCTTTTCCTTCTGTTGGGCCTCCACGTTCTTAGCTGCTCGAACAACCGTTTTTAGAGTAGTTGCCATCTTGACTGTCGGACCAAAGTCGGCAGGCAGTCCATTCGTGAACCTCTCAATCTTGGAGAATTCTGTTGGCACTAGGTACGGAAATTACTTCATTTTCTCAGTGAATGTTGTAGCATAGTCATCTACACTCATCTTCCCTTTCTTCAAGTTTTGGAACTCATTGTTCAGATCAATCAGATCTATCTCTGAACAATATTGCGCCCTTAGTTGTTCCAAGAACTCCTCCCATGACATTTTCCAAGCTTCTCCTCGTGGCATAGTATCTGCCAACAACTTCCACCAGCTCAAGACTCCAGTCTTCAGTTGCATAACTGCAAATACAGTCTTCTGTTTGTTGCTACAGTCGCAACTTTCAAATACCATCTCCATTTCGGAGATCCAATCCATAATTTCAACAGGATTTGGGCTCCCAGAAAGACTTGGCGGTTTGGCGCCCAAGAAATTCTTGTACATTCGCCCATCGTTGTTGTTTCTCCTTTCCGGACTGTTCCTTCATTCTTCTTGAGTTCCAATTTGACTCACAATGTGACTATTGTTCCCTTCCTCAGATCGTTCAAGGAATCAGTTCGGGTTCCACGTTAGGTATGATAGGTTCGTCTCTATTTCCATGAAACATCTGTCGCATTTCTTCCCTTTGTTCGGCTAACATAGCCCGAATCATGGCTTGCACTCCAGCCATGGTGATCTGTTCTGGTGCAGCAGCTTCAACAACTACTTGTTGAATTACAGGGGGTTGATTCCTGTTCTCGTTTTCGTTTCCAACACCGCTTCTTGTTCTCACCATTTTTGATCTATACACCGAATAAGGTGAAATTTAGATCTTCATTCACGATAGATATTCAAATCATCCTTATCACTCAGAAACGATTACATGTTAGTTCTAATACCGTAGACATACGCTTAGAATCCTACACACATAAGGTTTCCAGATCCAGTCGGCAACAGACCATAGATCCGAACAAATAATATCATATATGGCAACATATAACATTTAGCACATTAAAGCATTTTAGTCAACTTTCCTAAAATAAACTAGTGCTTGTGTCTAAAATCGAACAGACACACCTCGCAAACTCCACTAGCATTCTAAGTTTAAGTTTAGAAATCCTACAAATTCCTAGTTCGCTTAAACTAATGCCAATTGTGACATCCCCAAAATCGCGGCCAGAAAAGACCGGTTTCATTTATGCTTTTTAAAAAATTTCAGGTTAAATCCTTTTAAAAAGAGATGCGGAATTTGTTCCCAAAAACAAAACATGATAAAATAGATATTTATCAAAACATTTTGTAAAGAAATATGATTTCATTTCATAGTCAAAAGTCTGGATGTCACGTTCTGATACAGATCATAAAGCATAAACGATAGCATTACAAGTCATTCAACAGATATATACATATACAAACTTGTAAACAAAACAACTTGATGATTCACCAATCTTAAACTCTTGCGCCACTTCCTGTAATACAAATAAACTGAGTAGGTCAGGCTTGGGAGCCTGGTGAGCATGTAGGGTTTTCAACCCACAATAAATAATTATATTTAATTCAACAATCAACAATAAACCCGATTACCCATTCTCATTATCCTCACTTTACGTCCCTAAAAATAACATCTATTATAAGGAACCTAATTCAGGATTTTCATCGGGACGGACATTACTGCAGAGGGGCTTCCTCAACAATAAGTGTCCTAAAGGCAACCATGTGGGGGATAGAGTACACCAGTGAACACGTCGTTCACAATACCTACAGGTAATGAGCCTTCTAGTGTTCCACAGGATAGTCTAGAATAGTCCGTGGTCGTCGTCCATACTCTGCTGAATGACTAGAATAACACCAATAACACCGAGGCCTCTCATCTGTTTATTACACACCAATTATCTACCCATGTTCTACCCAACATATTAGTAGATAAAAATATACATTTTTATATATTGTTTAAAAACCTATATAGCATACTTTAATCGACACATATTCCACATAACAGATGAGGCATACACACATAACACGTATTTCATAGAGAATAAATTAGATCTATAAGATAGAAGAGAGAGTGAATATACACTCACACGTATAACAACAAAATATATACACATAACACGTATTTTTATATAAAATACTTCATAATATTGCGTTGGAATGAAAATAACTACACAATCACATGATCATAAGATGATCGGACAACACTACGGCTTGCAGACGAGGTGTTTCTCCGTAGATCTGGAAGATTCACAAAAACCGGCTCCTCGCAGGCAACGCTTCGGCTCGGGAATAACGCTCTTCGGGATCCTCGGGGCTTCAGATCTTACTTCGGGGGTCGGGAATATTACCAGGGCTTCGGGGTACAAATGGCATGCAAATCGAGGCAAAACTAGAGAGAGGAAAGAGTTTGAACAAGAGAAAATGGCTGATCTTGGTTTCTATTTATAAGCTGGGGGTCTGGGATTACGCTGGGCGTAATTTCAAATTACGTTGGGCGTACTCAGTATGCTGGGCGTAAATTGGTTACGCTGGGCGTACTTTGACGTCACTGCATGCGTCGATCGGTGGCACTCGAGTGTTGGTCAGACAAGTTGCATCCTCCTGAGTACGTTGGGCGTACTCAAATTACGCTCAGCGTAATTTGACTCGTCAAACTTCTAAATTGTATAACTTTCGCATACGAGCTCCGTTTTCAACGTTCTTTATATCCACGCGTAGGTCAGACTATACTCCATAACTTTCATTTAGACTCCGTCGGCTAATTTAACTTTTATTTTTATTATTTATTTTTAGGAGGCCGGGACAGAAAAACTTCGTTATAAATTCATAACATCTTCGTCCGACGTCTGTTCTCACCTAGCTTTTCATCGTTTCGCTACTAACAACAAGATCTTCAATTCTCGTTTAGATTTTTTTGGTTAAAAACCGCTCGATCTCAAATCTTGTTTCCGGCTGCATACTGTCACGTCGAAACTTCAGAAAAATCATAACTTCCTCATACGAAGTCCGATTTGGGCGTTCTTTTTATGCACGCTTTTGGTTTAACGAACTCTACGACTTTCGTTTAGATTACTAAGGCTAAATATCGCTCTAACGTAAATTTCACTTTTTGCGTCGTTCAGCATTGTCGGTTCTTTCGCGAAACTTCGACAGGTCATAACTTCTTCGTTATAACTCAGATTTCGGCATTCTTTATATATTCAGAAACCTCATTTCAACTACTATAACATTATCTAAAGATATCAAGTTTATTTTACACTTAAATTTTGATGCTCATTTTATTCTTAATTAATCATATCACATAATTAAGCACTTAAGCACAAAACACATAATACTCATATAATACGTTCTTATTATTTCAAATTGGGGTTACAATGGTTAACCTAGACTATTACATTTCTAAAAATGGCAAGCCCAGAAACACGGGCGTTACAGACGTGGAGGTGACGGAGCGGGTATGAGTGGAGTGCACGATGAGGAGGAGGATGATTGATTGTTTGTTTTATTTTGTTTTGCTTTGGTTTGTTTTTATTGTGTTATTTTGGGATTGTAAGAACTATGAAGATATTATGTTACTTCTATTTTTCTTTGGTTGATATTTCTCAGAAATTGATTGGACCGCCTAGAAAGGGTACCGAGATAGAAGTGCAAACGTCTTTAGTTGGGAGTGTTTATAGTTGAGTGTCGAGACCCTTATTTTAAAATAAGTGTGGGGTGAGTCGAGAGAGTGGATAGTCAGTAAAAGAGTCAAATATTGGTGAATTTAAAAGAGTCTTAATACATTAAGACATTGGGTTGCATTGAACATATTAGAAGAAGATTTGGCAATGTTTGTTTTCTGTCTGCCCAGATTTCACGACGTGAACCACTATTACTCACGTTGTGAATCAGTTCCCAGGGGTGTCTAACATCCGCGTATTTGCGACTTCACGATGTGAACCATTATTACTGACGTCGTGAATTTGAGATTTTTACAAGTTCAAGGCCTTTGACATATTATTCTTTAATGGGTTGATACCATTCTTCTTGTCATTATTCTGGAGGTTATTGTGGCTCATTTTCACTACCATACAATGTGGCGTATGCTTTCCCATGTTGTTCATTCTATTTGGAAGATTTCCACCACATTTTTAGAATATTGAAGGCTCTATTTCATGTTTTTCCAGTGCATTTCTTATTTCGCGAGTTCAAGATCCAAGTTTCTATTTCTCAGAGTCCGTATTCAAGATGCATGTTTTCCACACTTTTGGAGATGTTTACGCCACTATCCTAGGGGAGTCTGTTCCTTTTTCTCCCTTTTTCTTAATTTTGATTTATTTTATGCATACAATGAGGGCATTGTATAAAATAAGTGTGGGGTAGGGGTAGAAAAAGTAAATTACTAGGAAATTTGAAAATTGAAATTTTTAATAATTAAATCTAGTAATAATAATAGTTGGTAGTGTTGCATGAGATGATCCGATGAGAGCTCAAATGTTTAGTTGATCCAACACACGTTATAGTGCATTTGTGGCTTCTCTTATTTTAGTGAAATCATGGAACAAAAACAAAACCTCGCTTAGTTTGAAGGATGCAATATGTTTAGCATCGTGTACCAGAAATGTATCCAGGAAAATTATTATATTTAACCAATAAAGGTTGAAGTTGAGCGCCCCTGCTTAAGCATGTAGGATTTGAGTGAAAAAAAAGTGAGTCACTTGTTAAAAAAATGAGAGAGAATTACAAGAAAAAGTTTGAAGAATTTTTGGAGCATCAAAGTCAAAGCACGAAGAACAAAAACCAAAATTCCAAGAAATTCAAAAATTTGAAGATACTAGAAATCAAATCAAACAAGGTGGGAATTTAAAAAAATCAAAGATCAAATTGTCAAGAAAGTGAAGAAATTCAAAAGAGCTCCATAGTGGTATCATAAATTGTAATTGTCTAGATTATGTATGCTTGGGTTTCTCAGCCAAAAATACCTTGAGGTTAGGAGGTTTTCTGAGGATGGATTCGGAGGGATGCATAAAATGAGCATTGATCGGAAGAAGTGGGCGAGTGTTTATGAAGATTGTGAGTATTTAAAGTATGGGGGGGTACTTTAGGAAAATTTTAGACACAAATGCATGCATTGAGGTCTTGGCATAATGGCTAAGCTGGAATCGAATTGCTCTATGTGATGTTAGTAGTAAAGGGTTAAGTTTAGATTTGCTTGAGGGCAAGCAAAGTCCAAGTGTGGGGTATATTCATATTCATAATTAGCTTTGTATTTGCATAATAATTCTTACATAGCATATTCTCAGGTCACCTGTAGACAGGTACCGATGACAGGTTTTGAGAAGATGGAGCACTTCCAGACTCGTCTTTATTTTGATTTTAACTTTTTGGTGTCTTATTACTATATTTGCATAGAACACACTTGTATGAAATTATATTATTAATGCAATGGATGATGTTGTTGCTTGTTTACTATTATGCATTGTTATGATACTGTACATGACGTCCTCCACCCCGAATGTTTCCGCCAATTTGGTTTGGGGGTGTGACACGAGAAGCCCTACGCTCCTAGCATCACACCCGAGCCTTAAAACCTTCCGAATAAAGCTTAAAATGCATAAAAGGCCGAGATTTCAATTTACAGTCGTACCCTTGGCTCCCGAAGACACAATTGAAAACATGATCACTTGAATCATAGCAACTACATTCGAGATAGGCTAAATTCTTCCTTTCCCAAAGCTCTAATCCCCATGACAACTAATGATTGAGCCACAACCCCAATCAATAAGGTAAATATGAAATTGGGTGTTACAAAACTGGGCCCCATTTTAATGATCGTTTGGTATGTGTGATGATTAGGTGAAACCTTGACAATTTCAATGAGGGCCAAGACTTGAAGTAAAAAAGAACTCGTTTCAAACACAAGGTGAGTCGACAATTTTTCTTGACTTTAGTGCATAACTAAAAACTACATCTCATAGGTGGATTGTTGTTCCAAAATAAGGATTCATGCTAGATTTATAAATGCTTGTGAAAATTGTTGAAAATATGTCGTTTTCATCTTGTGTATGGTTGTGTCTTGGTATCGGTTGATATGGTGATATTCATGTTATGTGATAGTTGTAAATTGCATGCGGATATGATGTTTCATGAATTGGTAGTTATATGCTAAAGTATGGTGACATCTTGATGAACTTCAATACAAAAATAATTGCTCGTTTAATTTGTATTATTTTGGTGTATGCATGTTTTGCGGGGTGTAATGGTGACATCAGTAGAACCTTGCAAGTATAATAGATTGAAAGAGCTTAAGCCTTATCGGTTGTTAGCTACATGAACTTTCTAGATGGTCGTGTGACACGTGGTTTGTGTACACCTCGGTGCACAGGAACTGGAGTGGTGTTGGCTTTATGGTGTGGCCGGATCAAACATCACGTGGGAATCGGGAGGTTTATCAGTAGAATTGACACCGTTTGAAACCGATCCTGAACAACACCATGAAGTACTTGTACTTTGCAAGTCGGAGTAACGAAAGTGGAAGTCTTGTGGTTGGTGTATTCGTGTGGAAGTCATGAGCCACTTAGAGCACTAAACTAGATGAGCACACGATTAGTGAATGGGGTTAATTTGTTGGGTAGACTGTCACTAAGGAACCCTAAAGCAGTTAATTGGTTGAAATTAAAAAATTACATATAATAAATGGTGAATTAAATTATATGTAAAAATCGGTTTAGTTAAGTTGAGAATTATATGATTGAAATAAATTATGATATAATGTTACTTGTTTTTCTTGACTATGCTATTATCATGATTTGCATGGATGACCCATACGAGAATTGTGTGTTTTCTTTTTGGTTGTGTACAACTTTTCGGCTCACGAGGCGGTCGCTGACACTTGTTTCCTTGTTGAATGCCTTTTGATTGGTACAGGTAGCTTAGGAGCATGGCTTAGTGTGGTTGGGTTCCTTTTGGGTAGTTGGTTTTAATGAAGATGCCACTTGAGCACGTTTGGTTTTTATTTTTGGATCCTCTTTTCCACAATGATTAAACAGTTGAATGTTTGTTTTTTGAAAGTGGTAACATGTGGTTCATTGAGTATGGTTTGAAAATAAATAAATAAAAATATAAAGTATTCTATTGCAATTTTCCGTTAACAAGGTTGTTAAAGTTTTAAAAAAAAATGGAGTAAAAATCACGACGTTACAGTTATGTCCTTTGTTATGACATTTAGAACAAGTGACAGTTAAAAATTTCCTAGAAAGATTCCTTGTTTGGCTAGTAGGCTCATCTATAGCCCTCCTCCTCTTTTTCTTAGGCCTTCCAACCTACAAGAAGATCAATGAAATCAATTAATTTCATGGATAACAAAGTATTTTAACCAAAAAATATTGCAATATCTTACTTATGTGTGATGTTTAGGGCCTAAGAGAGTAGTGGGACATCTAGATCTTGGCTACATGCTCCTAACATTGATTGATTCTATCTTGTTAGAGTACATTTCCCTCCATGTCTCTATCTTATAAGAAGGATGCACCCAGTGTGAAATTCAGGGTCTTGCGTTTTTCACCATTTTGAATATGTTCCTAAATTGCAGCAACTACATGCTTACAAACTATCCATGTTATCTCTCAATACCTACATCTGCATGTCCTCTAATTCAATTTCACCACATATTTATCAAACATCATGCTACTTACCTGCTACTTTTCAGAACCACATGATAGTGGGGGTCAATGTACTTTTGCATTTATCAATTTATTTTTGGATAATGTAATGTCTCTTCATCAAATACACCCTAATATACTCTAAACAGGTAATGATAGGTTTATCCTTATCATGGTCTATCTAAGATTTGAATACTTCACACAATTATTTAGCTAACAATCTGAATGTGCTCTACCTGTGATATATAATTAAGAATTAAACAATGACAAAGAATGTTAGATAGCTATGACATAATGTTTAAAATAACTTACCAGAGAAATAGGACCTAGCTCAATGAACCATAGGCATTTTTCTTAGCCATTCATATGTATCCAAATTGAAATCCTTCAAATCTTCCATTACCCTTTCAAAGTGGGTAAGGGTTGTTCTTGTAGCACAATTCTACAACTGATCTTTAAACTCTTCACCCCTCCATTGTAGCTTAATTTTTTCATGTATATGTCTCAAACACCGTCTATGTTCTGCATTTGGATATACTTTTTCTATGGTAGGTATTAATCCATGCACATTTAATTATATTCAAGTTAGTACAAATCAAGCAATCACAACCAACAAAACAAATTATTTCATACCTTTTGTCTGTTAAATAAAAAGTGAAGTTACATGATGCATCCAACTCCAAATCATCACTAAGGCACTTCAAGAACCAAGTCCATGAATCTTGTGACTCAACTTCTACAACAACATAAGCTATTAGGTAGATTCCATTGTTGGAATCAAGACCCACAACTATTAGCATTTTCCCTGGAAATGCTCCTTTCAAAAGTCGCCCATTTAGTCCTAGTAATTCCCTTTGTCCAACTTTGAACCCCAAATTAAGTGCTCTAAGACAAATATATAATCTATTGAATATTTGAGTTTGAACTTGAGGATTTGGTTTACGACACACTTCTAACTTCACTGTTGTTCCTCGGTTGTCGGTATGTAACTCCAAACAATAATCTTTAAAAAAATTGTATTGCTTTTCAAAGTCACCATATAACTGATCCTTTGCAATGGATTTAGCTCTGAACACCTTCATTTTAGACAAGCTTAATTCCAATTCCATATGAAGTTCCTCGTGAAGGGCTGAAATTAGGATTCTAGGGTTGGAATTCACCTTATGGATAATTATGGTGGCTAAGAATCTGGATGTATATGCCTTCATTTTTCTTGCTTGTAAGCATAAATGCTCATCAATGACTATTTTCACCAACCGAGGCTCCTCTTTAGTAAACCTATAAATCTAAATTGCAAAAGGACATGAATCCTTATTAGTAATTATTGTTTTGTCCTTGGATGTGACTTTACTAACTGTAGAGGGCCCACCACTCGAATCTGGAAGCATCCCCTTCACTTCACTCTTACTCTCATTTTCTCATTTTTCCATGTGTAAGGTCCTCCTACTATAGATTGACCCACCATATAACTAATCCTTGCACATCTTTCTTTGTTTTAAAAGATTCACCCACATAAAATAATCTGTCATGAACTACTCCAGATGACCAAGACACTTTTGTTTTCAAATTTCTCAACATCCTTTTCCTAGAGTCCTCTTCAAAACCTGTACTTTCAAAATCATCATTATTAATAATCTCTAATTCATCCCCATCTTGGTTTAAATCTACTTTGTTTGTGGTGCTTGTCCACACCATTTTGCCTCACATACAACACTATTAAATACCTTATATCTACATCCCAAATCATCGAAAAGTACTTTGGGGTGTACAATGTAGTCACCATCATCCTCATATGTTTCTTCTTTTGTTCCATCCTCTTGTTTTTCATCTTCTTCCTCTTCTTGTTGACCGTCTTCTTCATCTTCTGCAACCTCTTCTTCATACTCACCCATATTTTTATATCCATTATCACTTAAAGAATTAAAATCATATAGATTCTCTCTTTGATCAAGGCAACTAAAATCAACTCTAACATCATCCATAGCATCAACTTCTTTTTCTATAGGGACATACAAATCATTAACCTCATGTTCTATGTATGCCATACAACATTCAGTTACTTGAGAATGCTCAAAAGGAACTAGGGACATGGAATAATCATACAACCCATCTTCTACCTGCTTCTGAACATATGACTGTTCAGGTAGGACATTCATGTCCAATTTCTTGCAACAAGAACCAACTTCCTTCTTCTTAGGCCAAATCCTAATGAGTTCAGGAGAAGGATCATCATCTAATTGTTGAATAACAGCTTTGGTTGAGACATGAAGTATGTATGGACTCTGGTTTGACCATGTTCAACATACATACTAAGCTCTCTGTACTTGGTGACATACTGAGTCGTAAAAATAATGTCCTGATTATTTCCTAGAGCCTTCAATTAAAAATCTAAGTCTAGATTAGGAATTCTAAAATGGTAGTACATTGTGACATCCTCAACATACCCTAACTCACGAATCATGTCGTTTAGATCATGAACACTAAAAAGATTAGTGTCAACAAAGTCATAGAAAGCCAACCTTCCTTCAATGTACCTTCTACCTGAATACTTGGTAAAAAAAACCCACGATGATGTATCTTAAAAGTAAACAAATTAGTAGACCCATCTTAAAAAGAAAACATCAACAATGTTCATTATACAAACCAAATCGAGTGAGAACCATGTAAATTCCACATAGTGAGTACCATTTTTTGCTTGTACACCCAAATTTTGAAATTGAAATGGCAAGAAGTGAGGATTAGATCCTTTGTGTAGAGGGTGATTAGGGAAGAGTGTAGCCGAAGGGGTTTCTTGGAGGATGATGTAGACAGGTTAGGGATGTGTACTTACGTAGATTATGATAAGTGTACCACCAAATGAGCGACAAAAGTAAAAAGACCAAAATATCCCCATATGAGACGCACATGTTATAGCCTAACGTCTGAATATGGACGGAGTTAGTAAAAAGAGTCATATGTGCAACTTTTGCAAACCACAGAGACCATTTGTATAAAGAAAAAATTATGAATGATTGAGTTTGTGACATTTAGTAAACCATATAAACTATTTTTATAGTTTGTCATGTTAAAAGTTGTAGGATGTTCAGAAATAATGAAATAAAAGCCTAAATTTGAAAAAAAAAAAAAAAAAAAAAATCAGAACTGTTTTTTAGTTTGAAAAAACGAAACAAAATTGGTCATTATTATTTATGAAAAGAAATTGTACATCACTTGGGAATTCGACAAGTGAACAGATCAAGCATAAACCTAATACGGTACAATTAAGCATGGACATGGTACAAGTCTTAACTCCATTGTTGTGTAAAGCACAAACAATGCTTTACCAACAGATCAAGCGTGCTTGGCGCCGAAGACATGAAACTACAACAGAGATTAATTAATGGGGATGGAGTATTAGACTTTTGGTTTTAGTTAATTGTATTTTGGCTTTGTAATTGAGATTCTATTTAAAATATGATTGGGTTAGAAATTTTAATTGGAATATTTAGATGTAAAGCTCTAAAGATATGCTCATATGCAATTATTGGATTAAAAGTGTACAATATTAATATTTATCCTTTTCAAAAAAGAAAGATTTCTAATAGATAAGTATGGCTTTACAATTGTATATACTATTCTAACGCTACAGGTCCACTGTCATGAGTATGTATAACAACACCCGATAGATGAGGGACCCTACTCCAACTATCTCATTTGGGAGCTCTAATTTTTAGGTCGAGAGTATCTTGTGACATATACTAAATTTTTTATCGAGCTATTTAATTTGATTGTTTGAATCATTTAGTATCATCTTAATGTAGAGTTTCTTAGTCATTCAAGTGATTTTTGATTCGTTTAAAGTTGTATATATTAACCACGGTGAATGTTGACTGAATTCAAAAAAGATGCGTCTAAATTGTTGTGGTACTTCATTCAAAATATAGAGAGTAGATGATTCTATAAAGAGTGAAAGCTACTTTTTATGTTTAATTGATATCATTGAGACCTCAAGGAAATGTCTATGTGTTTAATTAAAGTTCGGGAGCCAACACTTGGAGGAAGTCTTAATTAGCATGGAATAAACAAAGGTAAGGTAAGTAATACGTGTCCATATAAATAGGAATACACGTCAAATGGGAAATATTTTGCATGCGTTTCATAACATTCATGCATTTCTCTAAAAGCATAATATTTACATGAAAGGCATACATGATCATATTTGTTTTAAAGCATGTGGTGATGACTCTGAGAGTTATGCTTTAATTAATTATGTATACAAGTCCATGTGGGAGGCCTCTACTAGTACATTTGGTAGTTGGGACCATGAACTTAGATCACATGAGAGCCGTGATCGCTATTTGAACAATGAAAACAACAATCATTGGACCGAAGCTTTTAATTGTAAACTAGCGTAAGAAAACATTGTAAAGCATATATAACAAATATGCTGCTTGAATCACTTTTGAAAATATATGCTGATAATCACATGTATGTAAAAGTAGGAGTATTTTGAAAAGTATCATCTGCCATGAGAGTATCACAACTACAAGCAAGATACAAAAGATTACAATTATTATCTTCCGTGTACATAATAAAATAAATATACGCTAACCCCCCCCCCCCCCCCCCCCCCCCCCCGGGCAGTCTGAACGGGAGATCTCGAATGGACATTCAGACTATCTCTGAAGTCAAGAAAAATAGTCGAGGGTAGACCTTTGGTGAAGATATCAGTATACCGATAAGAAGACGGAACATGTAACACATGTATCTAACCCAAAGCGACTTTGTCACGCACAAAATGAAAAACAATCACGATATGTTTGGTGCTTTGGTGTTGAACATGATTATTTGATAGATAGATAGATAGCCCTGACTTTGTCGCAATACACCAAATAGGCAACGGAAGATATAAAAGCTCACGTCAGAGGTTGCGTAGCCAACAAAATTCAGCAACGACATTGGCAACACCACGATACTCGGCTTCAATTCTGGATCTAAAAGTGGTACCTTGGCGCTTGGATGACCAGGATAGAGATCCCGACCAAGGAAAACACAATAGCCGGATGTAGAGCGTCTGGTGGACGGATACCCTGCCCAGTCAGCATCCGAGTAGGCGATCATACCATGTGATGGAGAGACATACAACTGAAGACCATTGTCCAGAGTACCACAGTTGTATCAAAGGATGCGCTTGAGAGCCGTGAAGTGAGGCTCTCGAGGGTCATGCATATAAAGACAAACCTGTTGTACGGCATAACTGATGTGAGGGTGAGTGAATGTGAGATATTGGAGAGCACCTGCAAGGCTGCGATAGAGAGTCGGGTCAGTAATAGGCGAACAAGTACCATCAAACTTGGATGATGTATCAGCCGGTGTACGATCTGGTTTGCAGTTTAACATGTTGGCACGTTGAAGAATCTATGTGGCATACTTTTGTTGACATAAAAACATGCTGTGATGGTCTCTGGTGACAGCAATACCTAAACACTAGTTCAGAGAACCCAAATCAGTCATGGAAAACTCTGAACGTAGAGTAGAGATGATTTGCTGAAGAAGACTTGTGGAAGATGTTGTCATCAACATAAAGTAGTAAGTAAGCAAGTTGATCGCCCTGTCTAAAAATGAATAGAGATGTATCAGATTTGCTATTCGTGAAGCCAATTCCAGTGATGAACTGGGCAAATCTATGATACCAAGCCCGGGGTGCCTGTTTGAGATCGTATGATGATCGCTTAAGCAAACAAACGTGATCAGGAGCCTAAGGATTGCAGAACCCTGGAGGCTGATGCATATAGACCGTCTCCTACAAATGACCGTGAAGAAAGCATTCTTCACATCTAATTGATGAAAAGCCCAATGATGAGATAGAGCCAAGCTAAGAACAGTTCGAATGGTGGCTGGTTTTACAACCGAACTAAAAGTCTCATCACAGTCAATACCGGGTCATTGACTACGACCATTTGCTACAAGTCGAGCCTTGTAGCGAGAGAGCGATCTGTTTGAATTGTGCTTCTTTTTAAACAACCAAACACAATTAACCACATTATCATTATGAGGACGAGGTACTAATTCCCAAGTTCCATAAGACATAAGTGCATCATATTCTTCTTTCATGGTGTTTAACCAATATGAGTCTCGAAAGGCGTGAGAATATGTGCGAGGAATGGGAGAAGATGTGGAGTCAATATGGAGATTTAGTTTTTCAATTGGTTTAAAGATGTCATGCCTAGCACGAGTGGTCATGGGTGAGATAGGCGGAAGCTTGAGGTGGAGCCGCCCGTGAAGAATGAGATACGGAACTGGTGGCGGCAGCCTCGGGAAGAGGATTGAGATCAATGTCAACTGCAGCCGCGTCAGTGGAGGAGGCAGCACCGATGGGGGGTGCAACACCGGTAGCTGTCGGAGTAGGAATGGAATCGAGAGGTTGAGCCGGATGAAGAGGATCATTGAAAAAATTGCGAGAATCATTATGATTGAGAAAATCATAGTTCGGGGAGCGGTCCGGAGTCAAAAAACCAAATGGGAAACAAATTCATCGAATGTGACATGACGAGAGATGATAATTTTTTTGGTATAAAGATTAAGGCACCGGAAACCCTTATGATTGGAAGGTATCCAAGAATAATGCAAGGAACCGAACGAGGTTAAAGTTTGTGGGTATTGTTGAGATGAGGGTAGTAAAGGCACCCAAAAAACACGGAGATGGGAGTATGTGGGATGTTTATGGAACAATTTGTGAAGAGCTTCCACCCAATATGTAGGGTGAAGATGAGCTTGAAATAAAAGAGTGTGAATGGAATTATTTATGGTGTGAAGCATTCATTCAGATTTGCCATTTTGTTGAGATGTGTATGGACATGAGAAACGTATATGAATGCCATGAGTGGAACACAATTGATGAAACCGATTGTTATCAAATTCCATTCCATTATCACATTGAAAAGTTTGAATTGTGGTGTGAAACTAATTTTTTACATAAGTGTGAAAATGAAGAAATTTAGAGAACATGTCAGACTTTCTACGTAATGGATAAACCCACAAAAAATGTGAAAAATAATCAAAGAATATAACATAATAGCGAATACCACCATTGCTTTGTAAAGGAGATGTCCAAACATCATAATGTATTACTTGAAACGGAAAATAAGCATGACCTTGAGGCATATCAAAAGAAAGACGAGTATGTTTGCCAAGTTGACAAGCATGACATAATAATTGAGAATCCTCTTTACTACAAGAAATGGACTTATTTGCAACTAAAAACTTGAAAGTTTGATGACTAGGATGACCGAGACGTTGGTGCCAAGTAGATGGGGTAACACTAAGAAGAGCTTGAGGAGTTGGACTTGTAACCGGATAGAGATACCTGGTGCTATCACATCGGATGAGAACTTGTTTGGTCAAAAAGTCCTTCACAGAAAAACCAAACTCGTCAAATTCAATAGAACATTTATTATCACAAGTAAATTTATGAACGGAAACAATACTTTTAATTATTTGGGGAGTGATAAGGACATTATTTAAGACTAGAGTACGAAAAGCGATTTAAACCAAGGGTGGTGGCACTCGTTTTGACGATAGGAATTTGAGACCCGTCACCAACAAACACCGAAGAATTAGTACACTTATGATTAATAGATTTGAGAATACATGTGTTGTTGTTTAGATGAGTCGTAGCACCTGTGTCCATGTACCAGTCAGCGTTGCCCGGGTTTTGAAGAGACATAGTGCTGAATGCTTGAGGTAATGATGTGTGCTGATCCGTTGGTTGCGGGTACTGAAAATACTGCCATCCGGGTGGGAGAGAAGCGGGTTGTCCATCATTGGGTTGCCCGGTAGCAAGTAGCACTTGTTAGGCTGGTGCTACAGTGGGCCACACAGTAGTGGGCTGTCGAGATGTGGTAGCTGGCAAAAAAGACCAAGGGGCCATAATGGGCTGTGGCAGGAGGCCATCTTGAGGTGGAGATGACATGGGCCATGCGAAGAATCCACCTCGCTAAGCACTAGAAGGATGAAAAACACCACTGTTCCGATTGAATCGGCCACCCCGACTGTCGTTTTTCCGGCCGCCGGTGCGACCATCACATCCACGAGAACTGTGACCGCCACCCCTGCCACCAGGAGAGGAGTAATGAGTGGAATTATTGGAGGGTGGAGGCTGATGTTCGGTGTTAAGAATCATCAGTGTCAAGGTGCGGAGTTGGTATAATCCTGTTTTGATCTTTGATCATGGCACGTTCTTCCAAAGTGAGCATGGATCGCATCTCCAACCATGTTAGAAAAGGTTTTTGATGGCGTATGGTCGTGACAATGTGAGCAAACTTTGGAGACAACCCATTTAGGGTATTGATCACAAGATTTCGTTCCGTTACCGGGGCACCAATGTTGCGAAGAAGATCAGCTATGGAATTAATACGTGTATAGTATTCCATAACATTGGAGTCCCCAATGGCTAGGTTTCGAAGTTCATCATCTAATTCCAAGGCTTTATTTTCTTTATTTTCAAGAAAAAAATCCTCAATAGCTTTTCATACTTCGACTGCTGTAGCATCACGAATAAGAATAGCTTGCAGAACCGACTAAGATAAAGTGCCATAAAACCATTGTTTGACAATATTGTCAACAGTCTTCCATAAAGGGTCATTAGGCGATTTGGAAGTGGAGAAACCGTCAAGATGATCAAAACTGAGTATCCAACACAATGGATTTTGAAGAGTTATTTCCATAAATCGTAGTTCAGACGATCGAGATCAAGGAGAAGAGGAACATACGATTTTATGTTGGTGATACCGTAAATCTTTTCAGAAGGGCCGCTTGGAGGAGTAGAAGTATCTGTGTCGGGCATGATGAGATAGAACAAAAAACAGCAAGAAGCAGAACAAGGAGCAAGGTAGAGGGTGAAGTTACGATCGACGTCAGGAGGGATCGATGATATTAGGGTTAGCTGAAAAACCCTGATACCATGTTGAGTCATATTTTTCACATCCAAATGCTTTCGGCCTTTGCAATACAATAAATACAATAATACATGTATGGGCCCTATATCAATATATGTGATGTACAATAAATATATGGACTATACATAATTAAATAGAGACAAAACTGCAAATTCGATCCTTGTGGTTTATCAAAACCTTTGGATGGGGTCCAAAAAGTTTCTAGCTTGTACCAAAGGTCCAAAATCAAGGTTTTCATGGGTTTTTAGTCCATTCCGTCATTGTCTGTTTGTTTGGAGCCACTAGTGCCATCACGTGCCCTCCATGTGAGGGCATTTTGGTCATTTTAGGTCCTAGCCTCCGTTGCCACCACTTCAATTAATAAGATTGCAGACTGTACTCACTCCTTCGTCTTCTACTCATACCTCTTTGGATTCAAACGCAAAAACCTTAACGATCGTTTGCAAATTGGCTTGTGTTCATGCTTTTGAAAATGTGGGGACTTAGAAATGTTGGAGAGATTGTCAACGTTCAAGAAGTTTATGGTAAGATTCAAACTTTGAGAAAACTCTGTATTTTATGATCAAGCTTCAAACTTTGAAAAACTCTAACAATCATCTCTTTCTGTTTTGAAGATGGTTACCCCAACATATTCTCTATTGAACTTCATCACGGAGGGAGTTTCACAAAGTTTCCAAATATCAGGTATATTAATGGCCAAGTAAGGTACTTTGATGTTGTCGACATTGATGAATTTTCTGTTCATGAACTAGACTTGATGATGAGAGAATTAGGGTATGATGGTACTGAAATCATGTATTACCATTTCCGTTTGCCTAATGAAGGATTTGACTTTGGATTCTAAGCATTAGGTAACGATGATGATGTGCGTAATCTCTCACAGTATGTTACCCATAATAACAAAATGATTAAAGTGTACACAGAGCATGGTCAAACGAACTTGCTTACATATTTTATGTCCCCAACTGGTCCAAGAAGGGTTATAATAAAAGACATGGATAATCAGGGTCCTCTTAGACCATCATCACCTGTAGTTGCTCATGAAGTGGTAACTCCAATCCAAATTGATGTTGGTGAGGGTGATTTAGGGTTAGCATTAACCTTATACAAATCAGCAACACCTGAATTTAGTAGGTCTAAAGGTTGGAAACATAGTAAAGGGGCATCGTCTTGTAGTAGAAATCTTAACTTGGATTGGGAAGGTGGTGAAAAAACAATGGCAAATGGTGAAGTTGATAAAGGTAAGGGTGTAGAAGGATTTGCAGATGAATTTGTTGTAGTTGATGCAGAAAAAGAGTTAAACAAACAGATTGATATGAATAAAGAACTTGACATGAATAAATCCAATGGTGAGGGTGTAGAAGGATTTGCAGATGAGGGGTATAGAGTTGTCATGGATAATGATCCTCAAGGAGTCAATGAATTTTCAACTAACATCAACATAGATGATGAATTAATGACAAACTTTCAACCTTTCGAAGGGTTTGAAGACCAAGATAGCATCCCATTTAATGGGTTTGAAGGCCAAGATAATATTCCTTTCAATGATGAGTGGAGACAAGAGAAGCCTGATGACATTGAGCTTGAGAATCAAAACAGTGAAGATGAAGATAGTGACTTTATGATTGATGAGGACAACATAATTGAAGATGTTGAGGTTGACATGGAGGATTTCAATCTAAATATTGATACAGAAGCAGAGTTCAATGGATGTCAAAGTTTGGGTGGTCAAAGAAATGAAGATAGTCATGAACAAGAGGATTTGGAGGTAATTGATAATGACGAGTGGGATTCACTAAGTGATGACTCAGGGGACAACAGGAAAAGAAGAGAAATGATCAAAGAGCTGGGGAAACAAACCTTATGTTTAGCTGGTGAGGTGCACAAGGTAGCTTTTCATATTGGGCAGAAATATAAAGCCAAGAAAGAATTGAAAGATAAAATTGACCTGCATGCTTTAGAGACACGGAGGAATATCTCATTCATAAAAAACGACAAGAGTAGATTAACAGCTGTTTGTGATGGAACTGTAGTTTTAAATGCAAGTGGGGTAGGTGGACCTACCTCTGGGAAAAAGGTAAAGGGTAAAGATGTAAACTCAGATAAAGTTAAATGCACATGGAAACTTCATGCATCTAGGTCAAGTGAACAGGACTATTGGTTTATTAAGACCTATAATCAAAAACACATCTACCTCCAAACACGAAAAATCAGATCTTGCACAACAACATTTCTTTCCAAACGTATTATGGATGAGATTGAAGCTAATCCTGGACTGCATGTTCATGCCTTACAAGAGCAACTCCAATCAAATTATGGAGTTAGAATTTCAGAAGAGAAAGCATTTAGGGCAAAAGCATTAGCCACCAAAAATGTTGCAGGGGATTACGTAAAGCAATATGCAGCTTTGAGAGACTATGTACTAGAGCTACAAAAGACAAATGAAGGTACAACTATAAAGATTGATGTGGTTTCTGAACCTGTGGTTTCATCCCCAACCAAGTAATTTAGAAGGATATATGTGTGTTTATGTCCTTTGAAGAAAGGATTTAAGGCAGGTTTGAGAGAATTTTTAGGCTTAGATGGAGCCTTCGTGAAGGGACCTTTCCCATGTCAAATACTAAGTGTAGTTGGTGTTGATTCCAACAATGGAACCTACCCATTGGCATATGTTGTTGTTGAAAGTGAAAACACTTCAAGTTGGAAACGGTTTCTTCAGTGTCTTGCAGAAGATCTTGACTTGTATTCAAATTCCAACTTCACCTTTATCAGTGATAGACAGAAGGTACTATAGTTACATTTAATATTGTATACTAGGTTCATTACAGACTATTGCTAATTACTTATTTTGTTTTGGTGAAAACAGGGTCTTCTACCAGCCATAGAATAATTGTTCCCTAACGCAGAATTAGACACATATACCAGAACATGAGGATCAGATTTAAGACTACAAAGTACAAGGAGTATTTTTGGAGGTGTGCTACAGCCACCACCATACCAGAGTTTGAAGCAGTAATGGTAGAGCTAAGGAATTATGACATAGAAGCATATCAGTGGCTCTTGAAAATCCCTCCACATCATTGGGCTAGAAGTCATTTTTCAAGTATTTTCTCAATTTGTTGTCTTATTTTTTATTATAGTATAGATATACACTAATTGTTGTTTTGTTAATGAACTATTAGGAAGGGCAATTTCAGACATGTTATTGAATAACCTTTGTGAAGTGTTCAATAGCAAACTTGTTAAAAGGAGAGACAAACCCATTATCAGTTGTTTGGAGTTCATCATAGAGTACCTTATGAAGAGAGTATGCAATGTGATGAAGGTGTTAAACAAGTGTCAAGGTCCATTAACTCCAACTGGTACTAGGATTTTGGAAGCAAACACAACACTAGCTAGTAAGTATCATGCACGATGGAATGGGGGACAAAAGTATCAGGTTAAAGGTCCATGGAATGATCAACATGTGGTGGACATGGAAAAAAGGGAGTGTAGTTGTAGAAAGTGGGAGCTTACTAGAATTCCTTGCAAGCCTAAATGAAATGGCAGACAATAATGAAAAGGTGGGAGAACTCTACACCTATGTGCATAAGGTGTATTGGCTTGATGCATGGAAAGAGATGTACTCCTTCAAGGTGGAGCCTATCAAAGGTAGAGCCATGTGGCCTAAGAGTGACTGCCCAACAACTCTTGTGCCTCCACCACACAACAAAGCTATAGGCATGCCAAAAAAGAAAAGAAGGATTACAGCAGAGGAAAGGATTGAAATCCAACAATGTAAGAGGCAAGCAAACAGTCAAAGTCAAAATGATAATGAAACTCAATCACTGAGCAGGAAGTTTTTGACTGTGACATGTAGTAAGTGTAAGCAAAAGGGTCACAATGCTAGAACCTGCAAGGCTAAAGATGGGAATTGATGTTTAAGTACTTAAGTTGTTTATGTTTGTGAAGACTTGTTAATGCACTTTAGTTGGTACTTTGATGCCTTTTTTTGGTTCCATTTTGATAATATACTTTGATTCCCTTTTATGGAACAATGTACTCCAATGTTTTGATAATGTACTTTAATGCCCTTTGTTGGTAATGATTGTGTTTTGGCATTTATCTGTTATGGTCCCCTTTTGGTAATGTTGTTTGTTATTTGTTTATGTTGTACTGGGAAATCATGAAGATGTTATGGCAATGTACTTAATGTATGCATGTAAAACCATTACAATTGCATATTCAAGCGTAGAGAAAAACCATTACACTTGCATATCATGTCAAGATCAAACCTTTATAATTTCATATTCATAAAAGGATAAAACCGTTACACTTCCCATTGTCATAAAAGCATTACATATACAATGATCCAAAAGACAACACTTACAACATATATAAACCCCAATTAAACCTTCTAGCACCAAAAGACAACATTTTTAAGTGGTTATTACCAAAAAAAAAAACTAACCTCTAATTCCTATTTCCAAAATAGCACAAACAACAGAAACAAAACCCACAAGACAAGCAAACACATCTTCAGCTGACCCACTTCAACCTCATACCTATTCATTGTTCTCAACGGTCCTCGTATGATAACAGTTGATCTTTGACACATAGGGGGATCGAACCACCCCAAAAATCCACATTTGGATCCCTACAAGAATACATTAAACATTAAAGTAGAAGAGTTATTGCATAATTACTGAAATATCATAACCTAATATGAGTTTGCTTACCATTTTAAGGCATGCATAGAAATGACGACCAGGGTTTCGTGAGGTCCATGAGGTTCGCACAACAGCAACGTTCCTGTGACATCCCCATTTTCACGGCCAGAAAAGACCGATTTTGTTTATGCTTTATAAAAATCAGAGTTCTTCTTTTAATAAAAATGTTGCGGAATTCGTTCCCAGAAAAACACGATAAATACGTTATTAAAACATTTTCGAAGAAACGTATTTTATTCATTTAAAAACGTTTGGGATGTCATCGTCAATACAGGAACATAAGCATAAACAAAACTTACATTTATTTACACTAGTGATCTACATCTCTTTAATCTCTCAGTGTAATGTGATTTCATATCAACACCTGTGATATAAATAAATTGAGTGGGTCAGGTTAGGAAACTTGGTGTGACATCCCAAAAATCTCGGCCAGAAAAGACCGATTTCCATTTATGTTTTTAAAATAATTTCAGACTAAATCCTTTTGATTTGAAAGAGTTGCGGAATTTGTTGCCAAAAACAAAACGTGATAGAACAATGTTTACCAAAGCATTTCATAAAAGAAATGTATTTTCATTATATAACTAAAACTCGGGATGTCATGTTCCGATACAGACCATAAAGCATAAACAATAACATTACAAGTCATTCAACAAATATATACATATATAGACTTGTAAACAACACAACTTGATGGTTCATCCATCTTATGCCCTTGCGCCACTTCCTGTAATACAAATAAAACTGAGTGGGTCAGGCTTGGGAGCCTGGTGAGCATATAGGGTTTTCAACACACAATAAATAATTATATTTAATTTCCACCAACCAACAATAACCCGATTACCCATTTCCGTTATTCTCACCTTACGTCCCTAAGACAACTAACACAAGGGACCTGGTCTAAGAATATTTCATCGGAACGACAACACATGCTTCGGGGGTTCCTCAGCAATATAAGTCAAATAAGGCAACCATGAGGGGGATGGAATACAGCGAATGAACACCCAAGTTCATTAACACCTACAGGTTATGAGCCTGCTAGCATTCCACTAGACTATCTAGAAAAGTCTGTGGTCGTCATCTAAATTCCGCTAGATGACTGGATCAAAACAACATCGAGACCTCTCATCTGTTTATTACACACCAACTATCTACCCATGTTCTACCCAACATATTAGTAGATAAAACATACATTTTTATACATAGTTTCAAAACTTGTATAGCATGCTCAATCAATACATTTTCCACATAACAGATGAGGCACACACACATAACACGTATTTCATAGAGAAATAATCAGATCTATAAGATAGAAGAAAGTGAATATACATTCACACACATAACAACAAAATATATACATAACACGTATTTCGTATAAAACACTTCATAATTATGTGTTAGAAGAAAGTAACTACACACTCACTTGATCAGAAGATGATCGGACAGCACTACGGCTTGTAGAAGTAGTATTCTTCGGCAGATCTGGAAGATCTTCACAAAAACCGGACTCCTCGCGGGCAGAGCTTCGGCTTAGGAACCTTACTTCTTGGGATCTTCGGGACCATCGGACTTGCTTCGGGGCTCGGGAATGATATCGGGGCTTCGGGATAATTCTTGCACGAAAACGATGCAAAAACGCGAGAAAAAGAGAAGAAATGAGCAAACTACTCGGCTGCCCTCGACACCCTTTTATAGGGGCTGGAAGGTCGATTTACGCTGGGTGTAAATCCTAGTTACGCTGGGCGTAACGACGATAAGATCGCTAACTCCCCCCCTTCGGATAATATCGGAATTTATATATAAATAAAATATCGAAAATATTTAATAAACTTCAAAAATTCATGTCTTCCTCATACGAACTCCGTTTTCGACGTTCATTATTTCCCCGCGTAGGTAATACTACGATCTACAACTTTCGTTTAGACTCCGTCGGCTAATTTTGACTTTATTTTTATTAGTTATTTTTAGTAGGCCGGGACAGGAAAACTCCGTTATAAATTCATAACTTCTTCTTCCGACGTCCGTTTTCGCCTATCTTTTTATCGTTTTACTACAATTAATGAGATCTTCGATTCTGATTTAGATTGTTTTGGCTAAAAACCGTTCAGTCTCAAATCGAGTATTCGGGCTGCATACCGCTAAGTCGAAACTTCGAAAAATCATAACTTCCTCATACGAAGTCAGATTTTGGCGTTCTTTTTATGCACGCTCTCGGTTTAACAAACTCTACGACTTTCGTTTAGATCACTAAGGCTAAATATTGCTCTAACGTAAATTTCACTTTTTACGTCATTCAGCGTTGTCGGTTCTGTCGCGAAACTTCGACATGTCATAACTTCTTCGTTATAACTCGGATTTTGGCATTCCTTATATCTCCGGAATCCTTGTTTCGAGCACTACAACTTTATGTAAAGATATTGAGTTTATTTTACACTTAAATTTTGACGCTTATTTTATTCTTAATTAATCAAATCACATAATTAAGCAATTAAGCACAAAACACATAATACTCAAATAATACGCTCTTATTATTTCAAAACGGGTTACAAAGGTTAACCTAGACTATTACATCAACGAAAATGCCTAGCCTGGAAACGTGGGCGTTACAATTCTCTCCCCCTTAGGATGATTCCGTTCCCGGAATCACACATCAACAAACAAATGTGGATAGCGACTCAACATGTCACTCTCCGTTTCCCAGGTGAGATTTGGTCCATTCGAATGTTTCTAACGAACAAGCACTAATTCGACCATCTTGCGTCGCAACTTCTTAGTCTTTCAGTCAACAATTGCCTCTGGTTCTTCAATCAACCTTTTGTTCTCATCGATTCTCAACTCCGAAAGTGGAATCATGTTGGGAACTTCTCCCGTGAACTTCCTCAAATAACACACATGAAACGTGTTGTGAATTCCATTCAGTTCTTCGGGTAATTCGAGCTTGTAAGCTTGGTTCCCAATCCTCTGAAGAACTTTAAAAGGTCCAATAAACCTTGTACTTAACTTTCCCCTTTTACCAAATCTTATAAGTCCCTTCCACGGCGAGACTTTAAGCAAAACCGAATCTCCAACCTCAAAAGTCATCGGTCTTCTCTTCTTGTCAGCATAGCTCTTTTGACGATCTTGAGCTGCTAACATTCTTTCTCTAATTATTTTCAACTTTTCAGCAGTTTGATGGACCATCTCGGGGCCCATAAACTGCTTTTCCCCAGCCTCAAGCCAACAAGACGGCGTACAACACTTTTATCCGTACAAATCTTGATAAGGTGTCATCTTAATGCTCGAGTGAAAACTATTATTGTAGGAAAATTCTACCAAAGGTAAATGTTCATCCCAGTTACCTAGGAATTCCAGGGTACATGCCCTCAACATATCTTCAAGCGTTTGTATTGTTCTTTCACTCTGACCATCAGTATGCGGATGGTAAGTTGTACTTAAATATAACTTGGTACCCATTTCCTCTTGTAGACTTTTCCAAAACCTTGAGGTGAAACGGCTATCACGATCCGACACAATCGTTAACGGAACACCGTGAAGCCTCACAATTTCCTTCACGTAAGAATTCGCAAGTTTTTCCATAGACCATTTCTCCTTGGCTGCTATGAAATGCGCACTCTTAGTGAATTGATCAACGACCACCCAAATCATGTCGTGACCACTCTTTGTTCTGGGCAGTTTAGTGACAAAATCCATAGCAATGTCTTCCCACTTACCCATTGGCACAGGCAATGGTTCTAAACTCCCGTAAGGTTTCTAATGTTGTGTCTTTACTCTCGCACAAGTCACACACTCAGCCACATACTTTGCAACATCAAGCTTCATCGTCGGCCACCCGTAGTAGGGTTTTAGGTCCCTATACATTTTAGTGCTACCGGGATGAATCGAGTACATGGTTTTGTGAGCTTCTTCCATAAGAAGATCTCTGACTCTTCCTGTCTTAGGTATCCAAATCCGATCTTTGAACACCTTCAGTCCATGACTGTTTACACCGAACACCAACGTTTTGCCCAAACGTTCCTCCTTTCGGTTATTCTTCTCAGAAGCTTCTCTTTGAGCTTTCTTTATACTTTCTAAAATAGTCGAGACAACTTCAATTCTCAACGCTCTTGGCCTTTTTCTTTCAAGATTGACTTTCCGACTAAGAGCATCAGCAACAACATTAGCCTTACCGGGTTGGTAAAGTATCTCACAGTCGTAGTCTTTAAGTAATTCTAGCCAGCGTTGTTGCCTCATATTCAATTCCTTCTGACCAAAGAGATATTGGAAACTCTTATGATCAGTAAAAAGTTTGCACTTCGTGCCATAAAGGTAATGCCTCCATATTTTCAGAGCGAAAACTACCGCTGCCAACTCCAAATCATGAGTCGGGTAGTTCTTTTCATGCTCTTTCAGCTGTCGAGACGCATATGCTATCACCTTTTATCTTTGGGTCAAAACACAACCCAATCCAACACCAGACGCATCGCTATAAAGAGTGAAGTCTTCAACTCCATCGGGTAGAGAAAGTATCGGTGCCTCGCATAGCTTCTTCTTTAGCTTCTCGAATGCTTCTTTATGCTTATCATTCAAAGCATAAGTAGCTCCTTTGTGGGTAAAAGCTGTTAATGGACTAGAGGTCGAAGAAAAGCCTTGGATAAACCTTCGGTAATATCCGGCTAATCCTAAAAAGCTTCGGATCTTCGTGGGACTTTTCGGTTGTTCCCACTTCATTACAGCTTCAATCTTTGCTGGATCAACCATTATCCCTTCTTGGTTGACCACGTGACCCAAGAATTGGACTTCTCGAATCCAAAAATCACATTTGGAGAACTTAGCATACAGCTTCTCCTTCTTCAAGACTTCTAACACTTCTCACAAGTGTTTGCCATGCTCCTCCAGGGTTTTCGAGTAAATCAGAATGTCGTCTATGAACACTATCACGGATTTATCAAGGAACGGATTACAAACCCTGTTCATTAAATCCATGAATGTTGCTGGAGCATTGGTTAGTCCAAACGACATAACCAAAAACTCGTAGTGTCCATATCGGGTTCTGAATGCAGTCTTCTCTATATCCTGCTCTCTTACTTTTAGCTGATGATATCCTGACCTTAGATCGATCTTCGAGAAATAGCTCGAACCTTGCAATTGATCTATCAGGTCATCAATCCTTGGCAATGGATATCTATTCTTTATTGTTGCCTTGTTCAGTTCTTTGTAATCGATGCACATTCTCATACTTCCATCTTTCTTCTTCACGAATAACACCGGAGCTCCCCAGGGCGATGAACTAGATCTAATGAAACCTTTGTCCAATAACTCCTGAAGTTGCATCATCAGCTCCTTCATCTCCGTCGGTGCTAATCGATAAGGTGGTTTTGCTATTGGCGTGGTTCCTGGTAACAAGTCAATTCTGAACTCCACTTGTCTATCAGGTGGTAATCACGGAAGATCTTCGGGAAATACTTCTGGATAATCACACACCACTGGAATACTCTGCATCACCTTCTTTTCCTTCTTAGCATCATTCACGAATGCTAAATATGATGTACATCCCTTGGTCAAACACTTTCTGGCTTTCATTAGGGAAATGATTCCAGAATTCACTTGGCGTTTGTCCCCATACACCATAAACGAATCTTTCCCAGGCGGGTTTACTTTAACTATCTTCTTCTTGCATAAAATTTCGGTATCATTGGCGCTAAGCCAATCCATTCCCAACACGATGTCGAAACCATTAAGTTCGATAGGTAATAATTCTTCGTGAAACTTATTCCCAATAAGGTCGATTAAGATGTTTTTCATACGATGGCTAACAGGTACAAACTTGCCACTAGCAACTTCGAATAATAAAGCATTATCTAGTTTATCAACAGGCAAAGCTAGTTTCCTACCAAACTCATGCGAAATAAAGGAGTAGTTGGCTCCAGACTCAAACAAAATTTGAGCAGGTAATTTGTTTACGAGAAAGGTACTTGAAACGACATCAGCTTCATCTTTCGCGGCCTCAAGTGTCATCTGGAAGGCTCTCGCCTTCAGTTTTGGTGGAATGTTGGGCTTAGCTGCCTCCTTCTTCTTCGGACAGTCTTTCAAAATATGCCCCTCTTCATTACAGCCAAAACACATCCTTTTGTTGTTCGGACACTCATTGGCAAAATGCCCAACCCTTCCACACTTGTAGCAGATTACATCCTCACGACATTTCCCGAAGTGCTTTTTCTTACACTTATCACACCACTTCGCTTTGCCTCCTTTTCCTCCACCAAACTTTTTCGAATCAGATTTCGAAAATTTGCTTCTCTTACCGGAACCATATGTTCCCTCAAACTTTCTCTTCTCACCAACCTCAACCTTGTCGGTGGTCCTCCCCTTAATCATGTTCTCAACAGACTTGGTAGCCCAGATAGCTGCCTCTAGAGTAGGTGCCTGACAAACTGGTACCTCGTACTCCCATGGGAGTCCCTTTGCATACCGGTCAACCTTTGTCAGCTCATCTGGAACGATGTGCAAAGCAAACTCCATCTTATCGGTAAAGTTATTAGTGTATTCATCAACTGACATGCTGCCTTTCATTAATGTCATAAACTTGTTCTCCAATTCTAACAGATTTTGAGCCGAGCAGAACTTGCGCTTGAACTGCACCAAGAATTATGCCCATGTCAATTGCAGTGGCTCATTAGGGCTTAAAGTCTTCCCTAGAGTGTTCCACCAACGAACGGATCCTCCTCGGAACTGACGTACTGCGAACGTGGTCTGCAACTTGCCTCTGCAGCCACAAGTCATAAAGGCTAACTCCATTTCGGAGATCCAATCCATCACTCCGATCGGGTCCTCCTTTCCAGTGAAGGTCGATGGTTTTCAAGTTAGAAAGTCCTTGTACTTGCATCCCATTCCATCATTCCTTCCATCATGGTTGTTTTGCCTAACTATCGGTGGGTTGGCTTGACCAACAGACCCACTGAAGCTTCCACCTTCCGAGTGCCCTTCATTTAATTGGGGCTCTTCCACATGAATTGACAGTTCTTCATGATTTTGTTGAAGCAACCGCCTAATCTCCTCCATTTGACGATCCAACATTGTTTGAATCATCATTTGTACACCAGCCATTGTTATTGGCTCCGGTGCTGCTGCTACGACAGGTATTTGCTCAATCGCTGGTGGTTGATTCCTGTTTTCATCAGCATTTCCAACTCCACTTCTTGTTCTCACCATCTTTGATCTACACACCAAATAAGGTGAAATTAGATCCTTATTCACGATAGATATTCAAATCATCCTTATCACTCCGAAACGTTTACATGCTAGTTCTAATATCGTAGACGTACGCTTAGAATCCTACACATATAAGGTTTCTAGATCCGGTCGGCAACAGACCATAGATCCGAACAAATAATATCATATATGGCAACATATAACATTTAGCACATCAAAGCATTTTAGGCAACTTTCCTAAAATAAACTAGTACTCGTGTCTAAAATATAACAGACACACGTCTCAAAATTCCACTTACCATTCTAAGTTTAAGTCTAGAAATCCTACAAATTCCTAGTTCGCTTAAACTAATGCTCTGATACCAACTGTGACATCCCCAAAATCACGGCCAGAAAAGACCGATTTTCATTTATGCTCTTAAAATAATTTCAGAGTAAATCCTTTTGATTTGAAAGAGTTGCGGAATTTGTTCCCAAAAACAAAACGTAATAAAACAATGATTACCAAAGCATTTCATAAAATATATGTATTTTCATTATATAATCAAAACTCGGGATGTCATGTTCCGATATGTTCCGATAAAGACCATAAAGCATAAACGATAACATTACAAGTCATTCAACAAATATATACATATACAGACTTGCAAACAAAACAACTTGATGGTTCATCCATCTTATGCCCTTGCGCCACTTCCTGTAATACAAATAAAACTGAGTGGGTCAGGCTTGGGAGCCTGGTGAGCATATAGGATTTTCAACCCACAATAAATAATTAAATTAATTTTTCATCAACCAATAATAACCCAATTACCCATTCCCGTTATTCTCACTTTATGTCCTTAAAATAACTAACACAAGGGACCTAGTCTAAGAATATTTCATCAGGGTGACAACACATGCTTCAGGGGTTTGTCAGCAATATAAGTCAAATAAGGCAACCATGAGGGGGATGGAATACAGCGAATGAACACCCAAGTTCATTAACACCTATAGGTTATGAGCCTGCTAGCGTTCCACTGGACTGTCTAGAAAAGTCTGTGGTCGTCATCTAAATTCCGCTAGATGACTGGATCAAAACAACATCGAGGCCTCTCATTTGTTTATTACACACCAACTATCTACCCATGTTCTACACAACATATTAGTAGATAAAACATACATTTTTATATATAGTTTCAAAACCTGTATAGCATGCTCAATCAATACATTTTCCACATAATAGATGAGGCACACACATATAACACGTATTTCATAGAGAAATAATCAGATCTATAAGATATAACACATAACAACAAAATATACACATAACACGTATTTCATATAAAATACTTCATAATTATGCGTTAGAAGAAAGTAACTACACACTCACCTGATCAGAAGATGATCGGACAGCACTACGGCTTGCAGAAGTAGTAATCCTTAGCAGATCTGGAAGATCTCTACAAAAATCGAACTTCTCGGGATCTTCGGGGCTTCGAAACTTGCTTTGGGACTCGGGAATATTACCGGGGCTTCGGGATACTTCTGGCACACAAATCGAGGTAAAACAGGAGAGAGAAGAGAGAAAAAGAGCAAATGGGCCGGCTGCCCTCGCATCCTATTTATAGGAGGCTAAGCCTCGCACGTACGCTGGGCGTACGCCTGTATGCGGGGCGTAAGCCTCCGAAATCGTCACTGCATGCGTCATCCGAAGAACTCGAGTGCGAAGGTCGTCACGCTTCGCTGTACATTGGGCATACATCGGATCGGCTCGGTGACTCCCCTTCGGATAATACCGGATTTTAAAATTAAATTTTAATATTAATTATTTAATAAATTTTGAAAATTCATATCATCTTCATACAAACTCCGTTTTCGATGTTCTTTATATCCACACGTAGGTGAGACTACGCTTTACAACTTTCTTTTAGACTCCGTCGGCTAGTTTTGACTTTATTTTTATTAATTATTTTTAATAGGCCCGGACAGGAAAACTTCGTTATAAATTCATAACTCCTTCGTTTGACGTCCGTTCTCGCCTAACTTTTCATCGCTTCGATACCAACAACGAGATCTTCGATTCTCGTTTAGATTGCTTCGGCTAAAAACCGCTCGATCTCAAATCGAGTATTTCGGGCTGCATACCACTAAGTCGAAACTTCAATAAATCATAACTTCCTCATACGAAGTCAGATTTTGGCGTTCTTTTTATGCACGCTCTCGGTTTAACGAACTCTACGACTTTCGTTTAGATCACTAAGGCTAAATATCGCTATAACGTAAATTTCACTTTTTACGCCATTCAGCGTTACCGGTTCTGTCGCGAAACTTCGACAGGTCATAACTTCTTCGTCGTAACTCGGATTTCGGCATTCTTTATATCTTCGGAATCCTTGTTTCGACCACTACATCTTTATGCAAAGATATTGGGATTATCCCACACTTAGAATTTGACGCTTATTTTTATTCTTAATTAATCAAACCACATAATTAAGCAATTAAGCACAAAACACATAATACTCAAATAATACACTTCTATTATTTCAAAATGGGTTACAAAGGTTAACCTAGCCTATTATATCAACATTAATGACAGGCCCAAAAACACAGGCGTTACAGTGTCAGACGAAGCACTTCCCTAATTACAAGTCATCCACTTTTAGCATATGAGTGCATAGTTACTTTCATCTTACACATAGATACAAACTATTTAGATAATTAAATTCTATATGTGCTTATTATCTGTGTTCCTGATATATGTGCAAGATGCAATAACATAACATGATTTAACTTGATTTATTTGTATATTTATTTTACTGTACTTATAAAATATTAGGTAGAAAAGGGTTTTGAAAGAGATAAAATAATCATAAGATACCATGCCTAACATTGTAGTACTGCATTACTGAAACTAGTCATCTAGTAGAGTATTGATAATGACTACATGACTATTTTAGGCAGTCCAATGGAGCACTACCAGACTCACTATTTATAGGTGTTAATGAATCATACTATTTAGTAGTATGGATCGTGTGTTCATTCGGGTACTCTATCTCCCTCATGGTTTCATTAATGAAATATATATATAGCTACAGTACACGTTACTTCCAACGATCCTGGAGATCATCAATTTAGCATCAAAGAGTGAGAATAATAGGAATGAGTAATCGTGTTATTTGTTTGGTGTAAAAGCTATATATTTAAGAGATGTTAATTATATCATTATGTGTTGAAAACCCTATGTGTTCACCAGGCTCCCAAGCCTAACCCACTCAATTTCTTTGTATCATAGGTAGCGATACGGAGGTTCCGGGATAGTGATCTTTGAATCTACTTAGAGATTCGAGGAGTATAAGGCCATTGGTATAATAAGTTGTTCTATGTATTGTAAAGTCAAGTTTATGCTTACGTTTTTGTATCAGTTATGACATATATAGTCTTAAATATTAATGAAAATTGTTTCTTTGGAGATGCTTCGATATGAATATTATCTCACATCAAAATAATGTTTTGGATAAATTTAGCATTATTGCATAATCTAAATTAAATATGCATAAATAAAAAGTTTTTAATTGGCCGTAAATTTGGGGATGTCACAAATGGAATTGAAAATGGAAAAGAAAGTTGATTCCAGGCACAACACAACGCGGTAAGACGCATGTCGTGACACTGTAAGCAAGACGGTGACTTTGAGATTTCTACTTTGTAAGTTGTAGACAACGTGCTTTGGCTCTGCGGCATGGTGTATGGGTGCCATGACATAATGGGAAAAGTAGATTGTTATGAGTAATAGTTGCCACGACATGGCATAAGGCTGGTCGTGAGCTTATTTAAGTCACCATGACGTGGTAAGTACCTCGCAACGACACGATTTCGAGCAGTGATAAATCTGAACTTAGGGCCCATTTGTTTATCATCGATCCCTATTCCTCTAGAGCTTCCCTGTGACAATTATGTGGTTAATAAGGCTTTAAGTGAAAATTTAGGTAAGAGCATCTCAAATGCTTACGGTAGTTGTTTTCTTTGTTTTCAAGCTTTTAATGGCTTTAATGGTGAATGTTTTTGAGGTTTTGATGCTACATTTCTACAAGTAAACTTGTTATTAATGCTTGATTAAGTGTCTTAGATCTTAATCCATTCTTTATATGAAATTTTGATGGTTGATTAAGTGTCTTTGTGTTTCAACAAGTAAAAATCGAAGTTCATTCCTCTTTTAATCTGGATTACAGGTGAATAAGGGGTTTCCAAGGAATCGATGCCCTAAAGTTTGTCTTCAGTTCATTCACGCAAGTTTCTTTTCTCTCCCTTCGATTTTTAGATCAAATCAAAAAGAAAGGAATTAATGCACATAGTTTGTCTTCTGTAAGGTGTAAATGCTCTCAACTAGGTGAATTTGGTTGGAAAAAATGGGGTGATGAAACTAGTGGTATCTAGTGTTTTTGTGTTTCTAGTTCTCAAATTTAAATCCAAGAACAAAGGTTGTTTTGTTTTTCTAAAGATTATGAAGGGTTGGTGGAGTTAATGATGGCTCACGATGGTTTCTGGTCTTCCCTGGTGGTTTGTATGATGATGGTGGTTCGGTTGTGGGGGTTTTCATGGTGGTTGTAATGGAGAAACAAAGATGACGAAAGTTATGAAGATGATAAAGATGAGTGATGTTAGGTGATGATGTTGTTAGAGCAGGTGGTCTGTTCTCGTATTAGAGGAATAAGGGTGGTGTTGGATGGTTGCTTATGGTGGAAATGATCTGTTAAATTCCTCCGAGTAGGTTTTCCCATTCGTTGTGCAGCCATCATTGGTGAGAAAAAAAAGGCAGAGAAGAAATTGGAAGGTTGATGCGAAGACGATTGCTGGCAGGAGGCGGTAGAGGTGGATGAAAGGATGTAGGAGACGATGTTGGAAAGGATGAGCTCGAATGAGGTAAGCGGTGTTGGTTGTGTTTATGTCATTGGAAAAGTGAAGGTCAAGAGAGACATAGAAGAGATCGTAAGTGACAAGTGTATTGTTAGGGTTTTGTTTAAAGGAAAAATATAATTAACGATTAATAAAATTAAAAATAAAAGGTAAAAAATTCATTTCAACACACTTAACAGGAGAAAAAAAAAAAAAAAAAAAAAAAAAAAAAAAAAAAAAAAAAAAAAAAAAAAACTAACGACTATTAGTTTTAAAGATTAAATCCACAATCCAAACATCAAATAGGAACATTTTTTGGTAGGAAACTTTTTTTTGGACCATACTTAAAAAATCGGCAAACCACAGGGATCATTTCTGTAATTTTATCTTTTTTTAATGGAAATAAAATATAATAATTAAACAATAAAACATAAATAATAATTTTTAAATAATCGTACTTTTATTGGAAAGTGGAGAGTAACTGTTAAGTCAAGCGCGTGGGGAGTGAGCAAAGAGGGAATCAAAACATTAGGAGAAAGAACCAATGCAAATAAAATGCCTTTCGGCGGGACATAACACCGTCTTGTTTCATGTGTGGTGTGTCTCAAGTCTTACGGAAAATGTTTTTTTTTTTTTCTTATCTTTTTATCCATTTCACAAATTTCAGTTAAATTTGGTGTTTGAACGAAAAGATCTAAGTTCAACTCTAAAGAACGTATTTACTGGGCATCCGTTAAGCCGCTTTTTAGGGAAAAATGATAATTTTACGGGAACTGATTCGTACAAAACACTTTTTTCCATACACAACAATTTGTGTTTTAAAGTGTTGTATTGTACAACTTTATAATGCATAAATTGTTGTGTACGGCAAAAAACTGTTGTGTACGAATCTCTTCCCTTAAATAAAACCTTTGATAATATTGTCAGATCACGATGTCCGAAAGCATTGATGCTAAAAAGTAGGAGCATAAGAAATTAAATCTTCGTCTTATTCAATTGCCGAATCGAGTTAATATTTTATTTACTAGAAAGATCAATTCTCAAAGTTTAGCAATACGAGTAATTAAAAACTCATAGACTTAATTTTTGATATTTTAATCCAATGACTCACAAAAATGGTAGAATAACTTATCCCTTAACAACTTACCTGTAAATATTATCTATGAAGTTTTTTCTTCTTACATATATATACTAATTATTTGCTATCGATAGAATTGTAGAAATGTTGAAAGTTTTTACAAAATTTATTAAAGGTAAAAGTAAATGAGTTATAATGGTGGAGGAATTTATCTTTTCTATACATTCTAATCCATTTTTTTTCGCTTCCATCATTCACATCTTATAATTATTTTACATCATTATCAACCAATTTTTAATTTTCAAATAAATAAAAAATAATTAAATATATACAAAACAATTTTAGGATATATATATATATATATATATATATATATATATATATATATATATATATATATATATATATATATATATATATTCACTACATTCATTTGAAACATCTATGTATTTTTTCTTTTACCACATTTATTTGAAACTCCTATGATTTTTCGATTTCTTTCTAATAATAATTATAAATTGGCTAATAATGTTAAATAAATATCAAATATAAAGTGTAATCATATATAAACTAAATTTTAATATAAAATAATATATTTACATCTACTTATAAAGTTATGTTTTTTTAACTTTTAACATATTATTTTTTATTTATTAGTTTTAATATATTATTGGATGTAAACAATTATCATTTTAAAGAAATAATTTTAGGAGAATTTGTATAAAATATTTAAATTATTAATTTAAATATAACATTACAGAGTCAACTTATATATAAATTTTAGTTTAACTTAAACAACAAAAGAATATTTTGTAAATAGTTAAAAGTGATTAATTGTTATGTTTTTCTAATAATGATTATAAGTTGGTTAATAAGATTAAATAAATATCAAACCTAAAGTGAAATCATAAATATACTAAATTTCAATTTTAAAATAACATTTTTACTTCTATTTATAAAGTTAGGTCTTTACATTTTAACATATTATACTTAATTTATTAAATTTATTATGTTGTTGTATGTAAAACATTATCAGTTTAAAACTACAACTTTTGAACAGTTTTGACAAAATACTTAAATTCTTAATTTAAATATAACATTACAATGTCAACTTAAATATAAATTTTAGTTTCATTTAAAAAACCAAAGAATATTTTGTAAATAGTTGAAAGTGATAAAGATTTCCTAAAGATATTTTTATAATCGTTAAAAATTTTCAAATAAGCAGCTTATAATAACTTACAATAGCAATAGTTAAAAATAACTCTGTATAAAAGATTATATTGTTACCTTTTAAATCAAAAAACAATGTTTATTGTTTTAAATAATTATAATAATAGAAATTAAAACATTAAGCAAATAAATTTAAAAAAAGTAAGTAACAATAACAGTTATAAATAACATTAAATCATATATTATATTTAATTTTATTCATATGTAACTCGCGGATAGAAATCATTCAAACGATTAAGATTATGCAGGGAAACATTTTCTTTTTTACCACATTCATTTGAAACTCCCATGCATTTTTCCTTTTACCACATTCATTTGAAACTCTCATGAATTTTGAAATTCTTTCTAATAATTATTATAAGTTTGTTAGTAATGTTAAATAAATATCAAACCTAAAGTGTAATCATATATAAACTAAATTTCAATATTATAATAATATTTTTACTTGTGCTTATAAAGTTTTGTTTTTACTTTTAACATATTATACTTAATTTATTAGTTTAAATATATTGTTGGATGTAAACCATTATCATTTTATAGAAACAATTTTGGAACAATTTATATAAAATATTTAAATTCTTAATTTTAATATAAAATTACAGAGTCAACTTAAATATAAATTTTAGTTTGACTTAAACAACCCAAAGAATATTTTGTAAATAGTTAAAAGTGATTAACTGTTGTGTATTTCTAATAATGATTATAAGTTGGTTAATAAGGTTACATAAATATCAAACCGAAAGTGTAATCATAAATATATACTAAATTTCAATTTTAAAATAATATTTTTACTTCTACTTATAAAGTTGTGTCTTTAACTTTTAACATACTATACTTAATATATTAGATTTAATATGTTGTTGTGTGTAAATCATTATCAGTTTAAAGCTACAACTTTTGAAAGTTTGGATTAAATACTTAAATTGTTAATTTAAACATAACATTACAATGTCAACTTAAATACAAATTCCAGTTCCACTTAAAAAATAAAAGAATATTTTGTAAATAGTTAAAAGTGATAGATTATAATGATAAATAATTCCTAAAGATATTTTTATAATCGTTAAAAGTTTTCAATTAAATAGCTTAAAATAACTTACAATAACAATAGTTAAAAATAACTCTATTTAAATGATTATATTGTTACCTTTAAATCAAAAAACAATGTTTGATGTTTTAAATAATTATAATGATAGAAATTAAAATATTAAGCAAATAATTATAAAAACTTAATTAATAATAACAACAACTATACATAACATTAAACCATATATTGTATATAATTTTATTCGTGTGTAACTCGCGGATAGAAGTCATTCAAACGATTGAGATTTTGCAAGGAAACATTTTTCCTTTCACCATATTCATTTGAAACTCACATGTATTTTTCCTTTTACCTCATTCATTTGACACTCTCACGACTTTTCCATTTCTTTCTAATAGTAATTATAAATTGGTTAATAATGTTAAATAAATATCAATCCTAAAGTGTAATCATATATAAACTAAATTTCAATATTAAAAATAATATCTTTACTTCTACTAATAAAGTTATTTTTTTAACTTTTAACATATTATATTTAATTTATTAGTTTTAATATATTATTAGATGTAAACAATCATAATTTTAAAGAAACAATTTTGGAACAATCTGTATAAAATATTTAAATTATTAAGTTGAATAATATTACAGGGTCAACTTAAATAGAAACCCAAAGAATATTTTGTAAATAGTTAAAAGTGATTAAGTGTTGTATCTTTCTAATAATGATTATAAGTTGGTTAATAAGATTAAATAAATATCAAACTTAAAGTGTAATTATAAATATACTAAATTTCAATTTTAAAATAATATTTTTACTTATACTTATAAAGTTATGTCTTTAACTTTTAATATATTATACTTAATTTATTAGATTTAATATGTTGTTGTATGTTAACCATTATCGGTTTAAAACTTTAAATTTTGAATAATTTTGACAAAATAATTAAATTGTTAATTTAAATATAACATTACAGTATCAACTTAAATATAAATATCAGTTCCACTTAAAAAACCAAATAATAATTTGTAAATAGTTAAAAATGATAAATTATAGTGATAAATATTTCCTAAAGATATTTTTATAATCATTAAAAGTTTTCAAATAAGTAGCTTAAAATAACTTACAATAATAATAGTTAAAAATTACTCTATATAAAAGATTATATTGTTACCTTTGCAATCAAAAAATAATATGTTTTAAATAATTATAATGATAGGAAGTAAAACATTAAGCAAATAAATTTTAAAAAAATAATTAACAATAACAACAACTATAAATAACATTAAATCATATATAATATTTAACTTTATTCATATGTAACTCGTGGATAGAAGTCATTCAAACGATTGAGATTATGAAGTTATAATAGATTTATATATTATCATATAATTCAAAATAATAAATATCTTATATGAATTTAGTATACGAATTATTATATCAAATTTAACAACAACGTTATTGCTATATTTAAAAAAACATATATTTATAAAGACTTCAACTATATTGTTGTTACCGTGAAATGCGCAGGCATTCGTCTAGTACTACATTAAAAAGGAAATATTTTTCTTTTCACCGCATTCATTTTAAACTCTCACCACTTTTCAATTTATTTCTAATAATGATTATAACTTGGTTAATAAGATTAAATAAATATCAAACCTAAAAGTGTAATCATATATAAACTAAATTTCAATATTAAAAGAATATCTTTACTTCTACTTATAGAGTCATGTTTATTAACTTTTAACATATTATACTTAATTTCTTAATTTTAATATATTATTGGATGTAACTATTATAATTTAAAAGCTACAACTCCTGAACAATTTGTATAAAATACTTAAATTATAAATTTAAATAAAACATTACAAGATCAACTTATCTAAATTTTAGTTTAACTTAAACAACCTAAAGAATAATTTATAAATAGTTAAAAGTGATAAATTGTACTGTCTTTCTAATAATGATTATAAGTTTGTTAATAAGGTTAAATAAATATCAAACCTAAAGTATACTCATAAATAAACTAAATTTCATTATTAAAATAATATTTTTACTTCTACTTATAAAGTTATGTCTTTAACTTTTAATATATTATACTTAATTTATTAAATTTAATATGTTGTTGTATGTAAACAATTGTTAATTTAAAGCAACAACTTTTAAACTATTTGGAGAAAATGCTTAAATTGTTTATTTAAATATAACATTTCAGTATCAACTTAAATATAAATTTCAGTTCCACTTAAAAACCCAATGAATATTTTGTGAATAGTTAAAAGTGATAAATTGGAGTGATAAATGCAAAAAATAAATTATAATCTCAAATTAACTAAAATATATCTAAACATATTTGTATAATCGTTAAAAGTTTTCAAATAAGTAGCTTAAAATAACTTACAATAACAATATTTAAAAATAACTCTATATAAATGATTATATTGTTACCTTTAAAATAAAAAAACAATGTTTGATGAATAATTATAATGATATAAATTAAAACATAAGCAAATAAATTTTAAAAAATTTATTAACAATAAAACAACTATAAATAATATTAAACCATATATTATATTTAATTTTATTCATTAGTAACTTTCGAGTAAAATTCATTCAAACAGTTGAGATTATGCAATTATAATAGATTTATATATTATTATATAATTCAAACAATCAATATATTATATCAATTTAGTATATGAATTATTATATGAAATTTAACAACAACGTTATTGTTATATTAAAAAAAACATAAAATTGTAAAGATTTCAACTCACCACATTCATTTGAAACTTCCATACATTTTTCCTTTCACCATATTCATTTGAAACTTCCATGATTTTTCAATTTCTTTCTAATAATGATTATAAGTTTGTTAATAAGATTAAATAAATATTAAACCTAAAGTGTAATTATATATAAACTAAATTTCAGTATTAAAAGAATATCTTTAATTCTAGTTATAAAATTATGTTTTTTTTTTTTTAACTTTTAACATATTATACGTAATTTATTAGTTTTAATATATCGTTGGATGTAAACTATTATCATTTTAAAGCTACAAATTTTGAACAATTTAAATAAAATACTTCAATTATAAATTTGAATATAACATTACATGATCAACTTATATATAAGGTTTAGTTTAACTTAAACAACCCAAAGAATATTTTATAAATAGTTAAAAGTGCGAAATTGTAGTGTCTTTTTAATAATGATTATAGATTGGTTAATAAGATTAAATAAATATCAAACCTAAAATATAATCATAAATAAACTAAATTTCAATATTAAAATAATATATTTATTTCTACTTATAAAGTTATGTCTTTAACTTTTAACATATTATACTTAATTTATTAGATTTAATATGTTGTTGTCTATAAATCATTATCAATTTAAAGCTACAACTTTTAAACAGTTTGGACAAAATACTTAAATTATTAATTTAAATATAACATTACAGTATCAATTTAAATATAAGTTTCAGTTCCATTTAAAAAACCCAATGAATATTTTGTGAATAGTTAAAAGTGATAAATTTTAGTGCTAAATGTAGAAACTAAATTATAATCTCAATTTAACTAAAATATTTCCTAAAAATGTTTTTATAATCGTTAAAGTTTTTAAATAAGTAGCTTAAAAATAATTTACAATAATAATAGTTAAAAATAGTTATATATAAATGATTATATTGATACCTTTAAAATCAAAAAACAATGTTTAATGTTTTAAATAATTATAATGACAGAAATTAAAATGTTAAACAAATGAATTTTAAAAAATTTATTAACAATAACAACAACTATAAATAAGATTAAACCATATATTATATTTAATTTTATTCATAAGTAACTCGTTGATATAAGTCATTCAAACGGTTAAGATTATGCAGTTATAACAGATGTATATATTATCATATAACTCAAAATAATCAATATATCATTTCAATTTAGTATATATACGAATTATTATATCAAATTTAACAACAACGTTATTGCTATATTTGTAACACCCCTAAAAATCAAACCAATTTAAAACTTTTTCAACCATTCAAAACCATTAAGTTATTACAAAGTGTTTTCAAAATAGTTTAGACATCAGAGTATCCAAGAAATCAAGATCATAAAAATGTGAGGAGGTGCACGATCACGCCTTCGCCTTCCGACGATCATCTGATGTACCTGAAACAAAATCCAAAATCGTAAGCCCGAAGCTTAGGGAGTTTCCCCCAAAATACCCGCACAACAAGTAACACACATATAATAACAACATACTATGGGCCCAATCAACTATCGGGTTGGAATGTCCAGGCCCTCAACCATCAGGTTGGAATACCAACATACTATGGGTCCATTCATCCTTGGGACGGTATACCTCCGACACACAACCATCGGGTTGGAATGCTCATATACTATGAGTCCAATCATCCTCGGGATGGAATACTCACGACCCACAACCATCGAGTTGGAATGCCCAGGTCTGTTGGCTCTCGCACAAAGCAGATAAGCCTCAACCACCAATTAAACATATGCACATTTATCAGATAATCACATAACAGTCTATAGACAGACAAACTAATCTAATAGATCATAACAACATAATAACATCCTATCTACCAGGATACCGATCTAATAGATCATAATAGCATAATATCATCCTATCTACAAGGATATTGATCTAACAAATCATAAAAGCATAATAGCATCCAATCTACCAGGATACTGATCTAACAGATCATACGATACTCGAGTATATAACATATCTATATAACAATCCAAAAAGGGTCGGCCTTGGTGCCTTAGACCCTTGAATATAGTGAGGACAACTCACCTCACAAGTAGCTTGGGATGATAAATGTCAAACTCCCCAAGTACAACTCCAAACTCAAACAGCTACATCCACCAATAATACACTTCCATAAATTTCCAAATTACTAAAATACCCCCATAAGTCAAACTGGTCAACCTTGGTGAAATTCAAAGACAACGGTCAAGGTCAACAGTCCATGTTGACCCAACTCGTCGAGTGTAGCTAACTGAATCGCCGAGTTCCTTCAGAACTCGGGAAACCATGAAAACCCGAGTTGTCTTGTCGAGTTTCCAGACAACTCATCGAGTCCATGTGGTTTTCATAATGTCGTGAAAACCCTAACTAACTCGTCGAGTCATCTCACCGACTCGCCGATTCCAAGCAGAACCAAAAACGACCAATCTTCATCTGACTCGTCGAGTTGACCATGCAACTCGTAGATTCCCTTCAGTCAATTTATCATTCAGACGTTTTTAATCCATCCCAAAGCTCCAAATTGTAGATCTAGCTTCCTAAGGCATAGTTACCACGTAAAGTTGCAAACTTTACGTGCATGCAAGGTCTTAAAGGCCAAAACCAAGCTAAAGAAGAAGTTTCAGGTAAGGAGAGGGCCATAACTTGCTAAAGGCTAGAACTTTATGACTATAAGGGGCTAGAGGAGTCAGATCTAAAGTTACGACTTCATATCATGCCCAAAACCAGAAATGACTCCACAACAAACTAGAAATGATCCTAAACCTTTGCATGAAGAGATCTAGCTAGAGAAAAGTCAAGGTAACGACTTGTTACCTTCAAGATGATGCTAAGATGAAGTAGAAATCAGATCCACAAGCTTCTCCTTGCTCCAAGTTCTTTAGACTTCAAGATCTCTTTAGAAATTCCACCTTCCAAGCTTATTAACACACAAAAATGGAGAGTAGACATGATTTGGGTTTTCTGAGCTTAAGGAGGATGGGAAGGGAGGCAGAGGGAGGCTAATGACCCTTTAAATAGGGTGTAAAACCCTGGAAATTAGGGTTTCATTTTCCAGCTCCTACTCGTCGAGTTGGTATCCTCAAACTCGTCGAGTAGACCTCCTAAATCACGCGGCCTGATCCGCTTCTACTCGACAAGTTGGGGCATCCAGCTTGTCGAGTAGGTCTAAGAATGTGAATATAAGGTTTAAATTTTATACCTGAGAGTCGGGGTGTTACAATATTTAAAAAAACATATATTTGTAAAGATTTCAACTATATAGGTGTTTATGAGCAACAGGCGGACATTATCTATATATCTTATAAAGCTAGCATTTTTTCTTGAACCTCATGCATTTGAAACTCCCATGCATTTTTCCTTTCACCACATTCATTTGAAACTCCCATGACTATTCAATTTCTTTCTAATAATAATTATAAGTTGGTTAATAAGGTTAAATAAATATCAAACTTAAAGTGTAACCATATATAAACTAAATTTCAATATTAAAATAATATATTATGAAGTTATGTTTTTTTATTATACTTAATTTATTAGTTTTAATATATTGTTGAATGTAAACAATCATCATTTTAATGATACAATTTTGGAACAATTTGTATAAAATACTTGAATTATTAATTTAAATACGATATTACAGTGTCAACTTAAATATAAATTTTAGTTTAACTTAAACAACCCAAAAAAATATTTTGTAAATAGTTAAAAGTAATAAATTATAGTGTCTTTATAATAAAGATTATAAGTTGGTTAATAAGATTAAACAAATATCAAACCTAAAGCGTAATCTTAAATAAACTAAATTTTAATATTAAAGTAATATATTTACTTCTACTTATAAAGTTATGTCTTTAATTTTTAACATATTATACTTAATTTATTATATTTAAAATATTGTTGTATGCAAACCATTATCAGTTTAAAGCTACGACTTTTGAAGAGCTTGGACAAAATACTTAAATTGTTAATTTAAATATAACATTGTAGTGTCAACTTAAATATAAATTTCAGTTCTACTTAAAACACTAAAGAATATTTTGTATATAGTTAAAATTTATAAATCGTAGTGATAAATGCAAAAACTGAATTGTAATCTCAATTTAACTAAAATATTTCCTAAAGATATTTTTCTAATCGTTAAAATTTTTAAAATAAGTAGCTTAAAATAATTTACAATAATAATAGTTAAAAATAACTCTATATAAATGATTACATTGTTACCTTTAAAATCAAAAAACAATGTTTGATGTTTTAAATAATTATAATGATAGAAATTAAAACATTAAGCAAATAAATTTTAAAAATCAATTAGCAATAACACAACTATAAATAACATTAGACCATGTATTATATTTAATTTTATTCATGTGTAACTCGCGGGTAGCAATCATTCGAACGATTGAGATTATGCAGTTATAATAGATGTATATATTATCATATAATTCAAAATAATCAATATATTATGTTAATTTAGTATACGGATTATTATATCAAATTTAACAACAACATTATTGTTATATTAAAAAAAACATATGTTTTTAAAGACTTCAATTAGATAGGTGTTTCTGCGCAACACGCGGATATTCGCCTAGTATACTTATAAAGGAAGTTTTTTTCTTTTCACCACATTCATTTGAAACCCTCATATATTTTTCCTTTCACCACATTCATTTAAAACTCTCATGACTTTTCAATTTCTTTCTAATAATAATTATAAGTTGTTTAATAAGTTTAAATAAATATCAAACCTAAAGTGTAATCATATAAAAAAATAAATTTTAATATTAAAATAATATATTTACTTCTACTTATAAATTTATGTTTGTTAACTTTTAACATATTATACTTAATTTATTAGTTTTAATATATTGTTGGATGTAAACCATTATCATTTTAAAGATACAATTTTGGAATAATTTGTATAAAATACTTAAATTATTAATTTAAGTATAACATTACAGTGTCAACTTAAATATAAATTTCAGTTTAACCTAAACAACCCAAAAAATATTTTGTAAATATTTAAAAGTGATAAATTGTAGTGTCTTCCTAATAATGATTATAAGTTGGTTAATAAGGTTAAATAAATATCAAACCTAAAGTGTAATTATAAATAAACTAAATTTTAATTATAAAATAATATTTTTACTTCTACTTCTAAAGTTATGTCTTTTACTTTTAAAATATTATATTTAATTTATTAGATTTAAAATGTTGTTGTATGTAAACCATTATCAGTTTAAAACCACAACTTTTGAACAGTTTGGAAAAAATACATAAATTGCTAATTTAAATATAATATTATAGTGTCACCTTAAATTTAATTTTCGTTCCACTGAAAAAACCAATTTTTTTTTCTAAATAGTTAAAAGTGATAAATTGTAGTGAAAAATACAAAAACTAAATTGTAATCTCAATTCGACTAAAATATTTCCTAAAGATATTTTTATAATCGTTAAAAGTTTTCTAATAAGTAGCTTAAAATAGCTTACAATATTAATAATTAAAAATAACTCTATATAAATGATTATATCATTACCTTTAAAATCAAAATACAATGTTTGATGTTTTAAATAATTATAATAACAAAAATTAAAACATTAAGCAAATAAATTTTAAAAAATTAATTAACAATAACAACAACTATAAATAACATTAAACCATATATTATATTTAATTTTATTCATGTGTAACTCGCGGGTAGAAGTCATTTAAATGTTTTTGATTATACACTTATAAAATATGTATATAATATCATATCATTCAAAATAATCAATATATTGTATCAATTTACTATATGAATTATTATATCAAATTTATTAACGACATTATTGTTATATTAAAAAAAACATATATTTGTAAAGATTTCAATTATATAGGTATTTCTGTACAACGTGCGGGCATTCGCCTAGCATACTTATAAAGGAAGTATTTTTCCTTTCACCACATTCATTTGAAACTCTCATTCATTTTTCCTTTCACCACATTTGAAACTCCCATTACTTTTCAATTTCTTTCTAATAATGATAATAATAAGTTTGTAAATAAGGTTAAATAAATATTAAACCTAAAGTTTAATTATATATAAACTAAATTTCAATATTCAAATAATATCTTTACTTCTACTTATAAAGTTATGTTTTTTTTTTATTTACTTTTAACATATTATACTTAATTTATTAGTTTTAATATATTGATGAATGTAAACCATTATCATTTTAAAGATACAATTTTGGAACAATTTGTATAAAATACTTAAATTAGTAATTTAAATATAAAATTAAAGGGTAAACTTAAATATGAATTTTATTTTAACTTAAACAACCAAAAAATATTTTGTAAATAGTTAAAAGTGATATATTGTAGTGTCTTTCTAATAATAATTGTAAGTTGGTTAATAAGGTTAGATAAATATCAAACCTAAAATTTAATCATAAATAAACTAAATTTCAATTTTAAAATAATATTTTTACGTCTACTTATAAAGTTATGTCTTTAAATTTTAACATATTATACTTAATTTATTATATTTAAAATGTTGTTGTATCTAAACCATTATCAGTTTAAAGCTACAATTTTTGAATAGTTTGGACAAAATACTTAATTTGTTAATTTAAATACAACATTACAGTGTCAACTTAAATATAAATTTCAGTTCCACTTAAAAAACCATAGAATATTTTGTAAATAGTTAAAAATGATAAATTGTTGTGATAAATGCTAAAACTAAACTGTAATCTTAATTTAGCTAAAATATTTCCTAAATATATTTTTATAATCATTAAAAGTTTTCAAATAAGTAGCTTAAAATAAGTTACAATAACAATAGTTAAAAATAACTCTATATAAATGATTATATTGTTACCTTTAAAATCAAAAACAATATTTGATGTTTTAAATAATTATAATGATAGAAATTAAAACATTAAGGAAATAAATTTGAAAAAGTTAATTAATAATAACAACAACTATAAATAACATTAAACCATATATCATAATTAATTTTATTCATGTGTAACTCGCAGATAGAAGTCATTCAAATGATTAAGATGATGCAGTTATAATAGATGTAAATATTATCACATAATTCAAAATAATGAATATATTATATCAATTTACTATACGAATTATTATATCAAATTTAACAACAACTTTATTTTTATATATTTTTTTTAAAAAACATACATTTGTAAAGAATTCAAATATATATGTGTTTCTGCTCAATGCGCGAGCATTCACCTAGTGTGTGTGTGTGTGTGTGTATTGGGAATCGTTATCTTATCAATTTTCTTTTAATGTTTAATTTTTTAGTTATTAGAATTATTAATAAAAATGTTAACATTACAAATCCAATTTTCTGATTTTTATTATAAACTTAATAATTTTTTATTATTTTTTTTAAAAATATAGATTTAAATTTTTTTTACAAAATATGACATATTTAAAAAATTGAATTTTTTTTTTGAAAAAAATGTAATTTTTTAAAAAAAATTAAATTTTTTAAAAATTGGTATAAAAAAAACTAGAATATTTAAGAAACAAACTATAGTTTTTTAACCAAAAAGATAACTTTTTATGTGTATATATATATATATATATATATATATATATATATATATATATATATATATATATATATATATATATATATATATATATAGACACACACACACACACACACACACACACATATATATATATATATATATATATATATATATATATATATATATATATATATATATATATATAGATAGATATTTCTTATATTAGAATATTCTTAGGTAATCTTTAAAAAAAAACTCATTTTTATTTACTAATATATAAGCACAATAGTACAAGTATTTTATTTGATACAAAATAAAATATAAAAAAAAAACAAAAAATATTTTCATGTTTTCCTGTTAAAATTTTCATAATTTCTTCAATTTATTATTTTTCACATCTTTAATATTTTCCACAAATTCTTCCAAATCTACAAGATTTAAAAAAAAATTGATTAATGCAAGAACACTCACAAAAATGCATATGTATATATCATGTAAGATTCATATGTAATTATATCATGTAAGATTTACATGTGCTTATATCTTTTAATATTCAAATGTGAAATCCAGAAGAAAATTTTCAAAAATAATTAACAAAGAACAATCACACAAAATGTATATGTGCATATAAACATAATTCATATGTGATTCACTTATGATTTAAATATGAATTACATTTAATTCATATGTGATTAACTTGTGATTTACAAGTGAATCACATGTAACTCATATGTGATATTTACATGTGAATCATATGTAATTCATATGTGATTCACTTGTGATTTATATGTGATTTATATATGAATTATATGTGATATACATGCGAATCATATGTAATTCATATGTGATATTTACATGTGAATCACATGTAATTCTTGTGATTTACATGTAAATCGCAACCCCTTTTATTGAAAGGTATGTTAGGATGGGTGATTACAAAAAGGATTAATTTACTAAAAACTTACATTCATAAAGAAATCATAGAAGTGAACCCGTAGTAAGGAAGTTTCCATTCTTGTTTCAGTTTTGGTGGCTTTCATTTGAACTATTGATGGATTAGTTTCTTACATTTGATAATCGATGTGTTTACTTATAGCCGCCTGCCATATTATACCATTGGCTCTATTGAAGAAAGCCATATTTGTATCTTATATACCCTAGAGTAAACAAAAATTTTGGGGCTCACAAAGCGAAATCCATTGAAAAATCCAAAAAAATGTATACTTTACACTTGTTTTAGTATCTAACAAGTAATAAACACAATCAACTAGACTAAATAGCCAAAACCTAAATGTATACTTTACACTTGTTTTGAGTTTAATTCATCCTCATTTCATTCATTAATCCAACCATGTAACATCCCGTTATTTTCTACTTTGTAAAAGTCAACAAAAGTCAATTCAAGTCAAACCCATCAAATAAAAGTCAAACTTAGTGATTTGTTATTTTAATAAAGTTAAAATTTATATATTTGATACATTTAAACACTTGGTAAAGTATTGTATAAATAAGAAGTGAAAAACCTAGAAGAACCGAGGATTCTCGCATCAACCGAAAACCCTCGGACTGCCCTTCTGTTCGGACCGCAAACCTCTGACCACAAACGGCTTATGACTGCAAACCACTCGAACCGTAAACATGCGAGACTTCGTATAGAAGTCTTATCTTCTCGGGGAAAGCCCTTATCTTCTCGGGAGGTGTTCACAACCGCAAACCCTCGCCTCGGTTTCAGTTCACAGCCGCAAACGAAGCCTCGGTTTGTATTTATAGCTGAGAACTCACATGTATATAAGAGATATGTCCGAAATCTTTCCGCATTCTTACACTTTTGTCAGAAAACTCCAAATTTTCTCTCAACTTCAACCGAAAAATTCCCCCTCTCTCTTATAAGAACATACGAAGCCTCCCCTCTCCTCTCAAGAACACACGAAAATCACTTGTTTCTTCATAAAATCTTACAAGTATTATTCCTTGATCTTGTTATCACTTCAAAAACACCTTCCAATCAACATATATTGGGCCGAAAACACCAAATTACACTAGTTTTCATGAAGAACACGAAAAACAACCATACACTATTCTAAGTATTATTATAAGTCTTTTTACAATAATTAAGTGTTGTTTAACCCTTTAAACTTCATCAGATTATCTAATTTATACTTAATTTTATATTAATATAAATTAAGATTCAGTTTTATTGTGGATTCTAGCTTGAGAAATTTATGCGATTACACCGTATCTACAACTAGAAACTCATAAAAAGTGAGTTCATACCCCTTCATTTTAAATATTATTCACTGTTCGGGGGGGGGGGGGGGGGGATACAACTCTAACACCGTAATATTATGTTTACATTAAATGGTTTCTAAATATTTCTAAAATGACATTAAGTCACTAAACACTTTTATATATTGTCAAACCTCTTTTAAATGTTTTATAAATTCTTTTAACTTATATTTTGCCAAATCATATTTATATATGTATATTTATATAAATAAGATTTCAAGGACTTAGGACTAATAACTCACTTTATTTCCTTTTCCTTTTTTGGATGTGGGCTTAGGGTAAAATTATTTGTCCGAAGGTCGTTTAAATTTTAATTATATATATATATATATATATATATATATATATATATATATATATATATATATATATATATATAGTGTATGTGTGTGTGTATATATATATATGAATATAAAAGTTACTTCAATCAGTTTCATTACCCTTTATAACATGTCAAGCAAAGGGGTACATTCATGAATACTCATACTCGACAGAACATACATATTAATTATAATAGGTATAATTTATGATACAAGAACTCTATTTTACTAGTCAAGTATACAAGGTTAAACTATTTTACTAAGACAAGGATACAATTCAAAGCTAAACACATATGTACAATTTACTCTACATTTCAAGTATACTAAACAAGGAACATACTATCAGTCATTTATTTCCGGATGACTGGGATTTCATTATTATATATATATATATATATATATATATATATATATATATATATATATATATATATATATATATATATATATATGAATATAAAAGTTACTTCAATCAGTTTCATTACCCTTAGTAACATGCCCAACAAAGGGGTACATTCATGAATACTCATACTCAACAGAACATACATATAAATTATAATATGTATAATTTATGATACAAGAACTCTATTTTACTAGTCAAGTATACAAGGTTACAGTATTTTACTAAGACAAGGATACAATTCAAAGCTAAACACATATGTACAAATTACTCTACATTTCAAGTATACTAAACAAGGAACATACTATCAGTCATTTATTTCTGGATGACTGGGATTTCATTATTATACACATAAGCGTCAATATGGTTTTTGTGAGACAATATTCAATTGCTTATTCATCTAGGCAATACTATTAAATTCCTGATATTATAACCAGAATATCAAGACAGAGAGCGAGACAATTGTGTATAGATCTATACGGGATTGACAATCCCATACTCAAACTATTCGCTACAGTTGGGTTGGTATGCATATGAGTGACAAATGTCGTTAACAGTTTTGGCGCCTATAAAGCGTCATTTCGGGCCATCTAGTCACAACATGGTTATAATAACTCACAAAAAGATATGAACAAATACGACTAGTGTATAACTAATTAACCTAAAGAGTACAAATACACAGTAGTGGTTTTACAATGATACAATTTACATTATTACATTACAACTTACAATTATAGTTGGTGGAGCCAAACACACTCACATTTACAGGGTTTTCAAATAGTACAATTACATAATTTGGAAAACATAAACAATACAGTAACCGGTTTTCTTATAGTTATATTGTGAAATAAAACCATGTTATGCTATTTCGTAGTACAACAACACTTACACAAAACGGTTTTATGGTATTAAAACTACTTTTCAGTTACATCAGAAAGTATTGGATTTTCTGGAACAATAAACATACTCTCTATTTCAAGGATCATATAGCAAACTTTTAAACATAAATAATTATGCACTCACTCAACTTAAATGTTGATACTCTCTTTTCAAAACACTTGTATTCTCAGGGAACCAGTAGACAGGTACATCCCCGAGATTTTTTAGGAGACGGAGCAGTGTAGAGTCATATCTTTTATCTTTTGTTGTATATAACTTTTTGGTATCAATATACAATGATTGAACACATATGTAAAAACTTATACTTTATTAATGCAATGGTTGTTGTACTTGATTACTATAATGCATGTGATGTGATACTTAACATGACATCATCCACCCCCGGACGTTTCTGCCACTCCATTTTGGGGGTGTGACAAACCAACAATCAAGTTCCTTTCAACTTATGTAATGTCATCCCCACTGAATACTAGCAAAATGAGTTTTTAAGTCCTTTATGAAGGAATTAATCAATAAATTTATTAAATAAACATACCCTAAGGCTAGGGCTAGTTCCTGATTCCTAGTGGATAAACTATTCGAGTGTGGATAGGTAGAGAGTGTATCTACATTGATACATGAATCTAAGGAATTCTACCCCCTACAATATAGTGTGGATAGTTATGTTTTGTTTAACCTGTCAATATCATATGATCTGATTCTAGTCTTGTTCATTAGTTTTATGAGATTTTTTTGTTTAAATTGTTTTAGGATGTTTGATCAAAGTCGGTTTTAATCCAAAACGGTTGGATAACCGAATCAAATTCCATCATATTGAAAATGGTTTACTTTCTTACGACTTAGACTTCACTAACAAATCAAGAGAGCCTAATTAGCATAATCTCAACTGATTCAATAAACTCAAGTAAAAGCATGATATCGATAAGTGGATGATGACCAACCACATGAGGAAGAACTCGACATTGATTCTTCATCCGTCAACGACAGACTCGATGAGGGAGAGATTAGATCACTGAAGGAACGATAAATTAGTTCGAATCTAGATGGAATTATAGAGGCGTCGAGGTCGTGGATGAAAAATCGATCAGAGACGAGAGATCCATGAAAAAATAGATTAGATCGATCGATTTAGAAGTAGAAAAATCGACAGATCCTAACCCTTGCAACTTATGTAATTGAAATTGATGAAACGATTCTAGAATTATGAGAGGAAATTTCAGAAACATGGAGATCTCAAAAAACATCGAATAGAATGGAGGATTGGAGGCGATTCATCGGAGGTGAGTCTTCAAACGTTGGATCGTTGGTTTGAGAGAAAGCGAGAGATAGATAACGAGAGGAGAGAGAAGGAAGTTTAGTTTATTAGATATTAAATTTATAATATGATTTGATTATATTTTTGTTTCCTATAATACCCTTGGCTGATTTAGTTAACATTTTCAATCTTTCATTATAGTTTTATGTATTAAATTTTAATATGGAGATCTATAAGTAGTTGGTAAAATATTCTTATATATGGTTTGTGGTGCAAAATTGAATTAATAAAACTCCATAAAAATACATGCAAGGCTTAGCATAAACTTTAATAGAGGACCTGAGAAAGATGGTAGAAAGATTTGATTGCATTTTATTAAAACTAAGTAGTTTTTTTTATGGTTTTATATCTAATATTAGGTACATAATAATCACATAGTCCTCAATCCCTATATATATATATATATATATATATATATATATATATATATATATATATATATATATATATATATATATATATGTATGTGCTTGTTTTTTTCAAGAAGGAGAAGAAGCAAATGACTTGGTAACATGTGCATTTTCAATATGGCGATGCATCAAATGCTCTAAACCAGTATGCTGGTGGTACTGCCCATGGATTTTTCCCAAAGTCGTTCGACTCTGTCTACCCTATGGGTAACGTAGCTAAGTTTTGCTCACATTTAGTTCATTTTTGTTTTTTTATATCCAAATACTACTATTGAACTTGTTTGGATTGTTTACATTACATTCTTATGATTGATTGGTGTAGATTTTAGCGGGTTTCCGACGTCACTGACAATTTCAGTCGTCTTCTTTGATGAGTCCTCGGTCAATATGATTTTCTGGTGAATTCTTGGCACCTCAAAACACATACACCCAAACACATACCCACTCCAATAAGTCTGTTCTATACACACACTTGAATGTTTGTTCATCTGGTGTCCATTTTCAGATCTATTCTATATGAACCCGATTTTTCAGATCTGCTAACAAACACAAACACCCACACATTCACTATTTTTCAAAGATGTTCACACATACACCTTCATAACTTCCAGATATGTGTTATGTTGTTGATGTTTAGAATCAGAATCTTGGTTTGTTCTTACACACACAATGCCCATATCTTCTCACAAACCCATTCGAGAATGTATATCTGTATGTGGACATGTTCATAAGTGTGTGTTAAAGAACAAACTCAATTGTTTGTTTGTGTGTGAGTGTGTTCTAATGTGTCAAAAACTCGTTGGAAAAATCATATTGGCAAGAGACGTGCTGGAAAAGACGATTGAAGCTACCAGAAACGCCAAAAATAGGCTAAAACCTATTACAACCGGTCATAAAAACGTTATATGAATGATTCAAACAAGTTCAATAGTATATATGAACAAAAAAACAAAATGAATTAAATTTAAATAAATAATTAACCTAATTTATAAATTCTAGGAGTAAGAAATAGAACTCATAAAAAGTTCAAATTTGTTTTAATAATGGCATTTTTTTTTTATATTTAGCAAAAAAACGACCAAAAACGTTTATGATCTATCGAAAAACTTTTACATAACAAATTATATTATCAAGTACAATAATATAATGCGATTTACATAATTTTTTTATTCCATATTTAAAATAATTTAATGATAGAGATCATACAAGAAACAATTCCACAATCCATAATGACCCATTGCGCTTTTGAAATAGTCCCGAGCTTGTGCGTTTGAGAGTGACTAATGAATGCTACCACTTTTCATATGATTCCCACGCATTCGTGACTACTTTGACTCTAACTTTCAATCTCTGCTAATTATTATTTGATAATATTATCTAGAAATTGAAAGTATTTATTTGGATAGAAGTATTAGTAAAAATAATTGTAAGTTTTTGAAAAAATGATATAAATATAAGCATAATTACATTTCTTACGATTTTTTAAATTTGTATGAACTGTTCATAATTTTTTTTATTAAGATGGTCTTTTACAGTTTTATTTTTTTGTGCAGTTATATAAAAAGATTATTTTACATATTTAAAATTTATATAAATTAAAATAGAGAGCCTAGTCCACCACCAAACTAACCCTCCATCGCCCCACCCCACTCGCTACTTCTCCTTTCTTCTGATTGCCCCTCTCTATTGTCACCACCGGCTTCCTTTTTTCCGATGACCATTTATTTCCTTTCCGGTGACCGTTTCTTCTTTCCATTTGTTTGTTTGTTTTTTGTAGTGGAGATACTTTTAAAATTCACCAGCTGCCTAATTAAAGATAAGTTTGATTATTTGTGTAAAAGATAATTCCTATTAACAAATATACCTCCTTAAATAACATAAAGCATCGTATATTTTGTTGAATCTGGGCATGTTGCTTGGTTAGAGTGCTACCACTGACCTAGTAAGGAATCCAACATCCAACGTTTTTCATGAGGGATTCTCATAATGTTCTATTTTACCTTTTGGAAATCCTAGAATAATACGATTTTATACAAATACAAATGAAGTTTAAAACAACTTTAAAACGAGGCATATTGCATGTAAAAATAATGTGTTCTTAGGGTCTAGAGATAAGTGTCATATATTTCTTTTTTTGCTCATCTCAATTCTAACTTTATCACAACCCATATTTTTGGTACAATTTATATGCATATATCATACAAGTAAAAAAATAAAAATAAAAAATAAAAAGTGAAAGCAACATGTTAGCCAACTCACACAACCTTCACCTAAAGAGGTACCGCAAAGAAAGGAATGGTGTTCCTAGAATTTTAAAATCAACATTTTAATTTTACAATCAATAAAGCAACTGCTTCACTAAAATAGTTATTCACTTTTAGTATCCACATTCGTTGTCTAATTATAAAATCGTAGAACAAGTTTTTATAACGTAAATGTATAAATACCTTTCAGGAAATAAAAGTTGAATAAAATTACGTTCCCTCTTCATCTAAAAACCTAGCTCCAAACATTAACTTTGGATTAATCTTGTTCTTTCTTTTTGTCAAAATATAATAGATATTGTAGACAAGAAGAGGACAGGTGGTCAAATTTCTATAAGTGTATGTTGGTTGGATAATTTTTTTTAAATGTATTATTAATGAATTGGTCATAATTCAAAGTGCTTGACTATATGCACTTTTACTAGTAACGTTGAGCACACTTTCGTGGGTTCATACTTGAACTAGTCCAGATCATCGCGTTTGAGAGTGTGACTACTGACTAATGAACGCGACCCCCTTTTCATACGATTCCACGTATTCATTGACTACTTTGACTCTATGCAATTTTTCCTTTTGTATAAACACATTTTTTATACATATGTACTCATGAAACTACGTAGACCATATTAAAAAACAATTTCCAAGTGAATTCATTACAAAAAAATTTAAAAAAAAAAATCTTTGAAAAATCAAAAAGATGATATTTGTTTAAAAACTTTTACCTAATGTGGCTATTCTGTCTGTTTTAACTTTTAATTACTACAATTAATCAATATAATATTTAACGTTAAAAACAACCTTTTGTGATTCAATTGCTTCATCATTTCATTAACATTAAAAGCAATCTTGTTGTCATTGATTTTCTTACGTACGATAAACTAGTAGTTGAGCAAACACGTACGATTGGAGAGATGGAAGTGGAAGTAGTTGTTAATTAAGGCATTAATGGCATTTGCTTATAAGGTAAGTTGGCTTCCCTTGTTTAGAATGGTGTTGGCGCTTTTAAGTTATATTTTTATCTCCTTTAAAGGAAACAAGATGATATCTTCTTTCTAAATTAGCAACGGTTTAGTACTTTCATGCAACCAAAATAGTATTATTTTTTCTATTATTATTATTTTTAGAGAAGTTGGGCAGATGAGCCATTTCGGGCAAAAAAGGTTTTTTGGAGGGACAAAAAATTTATTGTACTAGCAACATATTGGAAAAGAGAAACACATTGTAAAACAGAAATAGCAATAACTGGAAATTGTGTAACTAACAAACTCTAAATTTGGATTTCTCGTTTTAGTATTGAAAACAGATTATTATAATTTATTTAAATTTTCGACTACAAATCTACAATCAATGAATCAAAGATCATAAGTCGATACCATGTGATGTGAAGCCATAAGCTCCATTACAATTTTCTTTTATATCGTACAAAATAGCCACTAACGTAAAGATTATGTTTTTTTTTTACATAATATGATGTTAGAAACATTTCAATTAAATTGGGTTTTTCTTTTATTCTGGTTAGTTATCAGTCTTACTGGATTTATCATCAATTTCCAGAGTCATCGGTTTGGGTAAGTAATGTGTTTTTCTAATATATGTATAGGAATAACCGAGTAAAGGTGATGCTCTAAGATGCAACAACTACCCATGTATAAAGTTACTTAGGTGCTATTTCTTTTTTCTAAACAAAAATTCATAAAAAAAATGTAAGGATTTTTCTTAATGTTAGTAAACCTTAGCAATCACATGTCCATGTTAGTAGAATATTCTTTTTTCATATGAAGCAATAACATCTCCAACATTGAATTTATACTCACCCATTCAGGATGCAACCTATCTCCTCCTCCCGATGCAAACCCCCAAACTTCACCACCACCCTCAATCACACTACTAAACCCAACTTCTTTCCTTGTGTTTTTACTTCTCATCATCTCCTTCACTTCCTCAACATCAACCCATCTCTTCTCACTAGCATACAAATTCCTCAATGTAATATAATTCCCATCATTCCAATACTCCTTCCCATGTGTTTTCCTCAAAATCCTCTCACCCCTTTCAGCATCCTTCACATAACCACAAGCAGACAAAAACGAACTCAATATAATCTCATTAACTTCAAATGGCATATCATCCATTAACTTCTCAGCTTCATCTAAACACCCTGCTCTCCCCAAAAGATCAATCACACAACCAAAATGCTCGATTGTTTGAGCAACTCCAAATTCTTCCATTCTTTTGAACCATTTCATTCCCTCTTCCACCATGCCACTATGGTTACAAGCTGATAAAACACAAATCATGGTTACCTCATTCGGCTTCACTCCATTTTTACACATTTCAAGAAACACATCCAATGCTTCTTTACCAAACCCATTAACAGCAAACCCATGGATCAATGCATTCCATGTGGCAGTTTCTTTAACATTCCATGACTCAAACACTTCTCTTGCTTTTGTAAACTCCCCACATTTTGCGTACATATCGATTAAAGCAGTGCAAATGTTACTTCCTTTTTTCATCTTCTTCCTCATCACAAACTCATGAACACGCTTACCCAAATCCAAAGCTCCCAGATCTGCAATTGCAGGAAGAACACTCACAATTGTGATGTTATCTGGTTCAAGTGAGGGTTCTGATTGTAATTCTTGAAATAATTTCAAAGCCTTGTTTGGTTGTTTATTTTGGTGATACCCTTTAATCATTGCATTCCAAGAAACTAGATTTTTGTGAGGCATGGTGTTGAAAAGTGTCCTAGCTGTATCTACATCACCATGATTACAAAACCCATCAATCATACTAGTCCATGAGACAACGTCTTTTTCCAACATCTCATTGAACAAATTACTAGCTTGTGTCATGTCTCCTACCTTGACATAGGCATTAATCATTGCATTGAATGCGGGTGTGTCCTTCTTAGGCATTTGGTTGAAAAAAATCCTTGCATTATCTATCTCACCACACTTTGCATACCCACCGACTAATGTAGTCCAAGAAACTTGACTTCTTTCAGGCATTTCATCGAACAGTTTCTGTGCACAGTTCATCTGTCCTAGTTTTGCGTACATGTCAACTAATGATGTAGCTACAAACATGTTATGTACAAAACCTTCTTTAACAACATGGTTGTGAACTTGTTGGCTTCTCTGGGCATCCGAAGTTAAAGTGCACAGCTTTGCCAATGTCAAGAACGTATAACCATCAGGTTTAAAAGTACCGTTTCTCCTTAACTCCATGTACAATCTAAAACATTCATCATACTGGTGAATACCGAGATGAGCTCTCATCATGGTGTTGCTGATAAAGGTGTCGTGTTCATCAGGCATATGATCGAACAGTTTGCGGGCATGTCGTATGAGATTGGTTGCATCTTCAGATGAGGTGGTAAATCGTTTAGCAGCTATAGAGGAACAGGTGGCCATGAATTTGGTAAGAATGTTTTTGTTCTTGTAAAGAGAGTTTCTAAGCATGAACGCGTGGATTTGGAGGAGGCGAGCTTTGGTGGTGGTGGTGTATTCGAGGAGATGGATACATGTTCGTTCCTTTGAGCTCCAAAGACCTCCTAATTTGTTCTTATCATCACCCGTCATCAACTTCAGTGAACGATCTTCGCAAACTAGCATTACAGTTCAGATTTGATTAAATGCATAAACACATTTTCACTGTGTTATTTTTTGTCCTTGGGCAGACACATCCACCTGTACAAAAACCATGTCACATTGATTTCTCCCACCAAGAGTCAAGAACACCAACCTACGGGAATGCGAAATCATCATCAATTAGAACTTTGGAAGCAAAGTTTTTGTTTTTTGCATTTAAATGAAAAACAAAAAAAATAAAATCGTTGAGGCATTTCATTTCATATGCATATCTAACATCAAAGATGTTTAAAAGAGAAATCATATATGGGATTTTGGATTTTAAAAAGTCAAATAAAATTTAATAAAAACAAGCAATACCTACCTGAATCGGGCCAAGGCCCATGTTGACCTCCCATTGGGCTGGGCTGGCTGTTGTGATACACTCCAATCAACGTTCTTCCAACATTATTTTTCAAGAACTTACTCATTAATAATTTTTCTGTTTGATAATATGTAATGTAATATGTTACCAGGCATCTATCTCCATGTACTGTGTAAAAATGATGTTTCTCAACAACCAATGATCCGAATGCAAAAGACCAAAACCGGTCTAACTCTTCCAAAACCCAAAAAACAATCGGTTCAACCCATTTTTGTTTAGAATCAGTTGACATGTATGTTGAATATAGAACTCATCAAGTACTTGAACATAGAAGATGTTCAAAAAGTTCCTCATGTCGGTCTATTGGAGTCGACAAATGACTTGTTTGTAGCAACTTCTTAGAATTTTCCCTTTCAATTTCATTATCTTTTGATATGTTTGGTTTACTGGCATATTGATATGACTCAATATTATATTTAATACAAGTTATCAACGAATAATGATCAGTTTAAGATATTTATGATTAAATATAACTGAAAGTTTGAAACTATACTAGTATTTCTATCAAGTATTTCTATGAGTATTGAATGCTTTTTGTTATCTAGAATCATATTTAACAATATCAAATGAGCACTTATATTTAATTCGGCAATAATTTCATAAAAAAAAGGTAGAATAATACGTTGGCAAAACATTTTTCTTTTTAGTTTTCATAAATACTATAAAAGTTATATATGTTTTCGACATCTTATAACTTTTACTTGATCAAAGAATCAATCTTGTGAAATCTCTTGCTGATATGGAAAGAATTGATAATATGGATTTTGCACAAAAAATCAAAATTAAGTGGGGAGCCGATGAAAACACTTATTTTTTCCATTCGATGCTTAAACGAAAAAGATGAAAACTAGATGTTTCGAGGGTAATGGTTGATGTGGTTGGCTGCCCCGTAACATGTAAAAAAGACGTTTTTGGATTTTTATACAGACAAATTCAAGAGTTTTGTAGGCGCTAAGTTAGTGCAGCCAAATCCGAATATGAAGAAGCTTGAGCCGAATCAAAGGGAGGGGTTATCCTCAAGATTTACTATGGAGGATAAAAGATGTGTTATGGTCGTGTGGTAATGGTCGGGCGTCGGGACCGAACGGGCTCACTTTTCAGTTCATTAAACGTTTTTGGGAGCTAATAAAAAAAGATGTGTGTAGTTTGTTGACGAATTTTATTCATCTTCGGTCATCCATTTTGGTTGTAATTCATCTTTTTTCACACTTATACCGAAAAAAGATAACCCTATCTATATTAAAGATTATATACCGATTAATCTAATGGGTGTGCAATACAAAATTATTGCAAAACTTTTAGCTAATCGGTTAAGGGTGGTGATTGATGGCATTATTAGACCGGAACAGTCTGCGTTTGTTAAAGGTAGACAAATATTGGATGACCCTCTCATGGTAAATGAAATTATAGACTGGTATAAGAAAAAAAAAGTTGATGATTTTTAAAGTAGATCTAGAAAAGGCGTATGATTCAGTGAGTTGGGAGTACCTTTTAAATTTTTTGGAGTTTATGGGATTTGATAATAAGTGGATTGGTTGGATAAGTGCGTGTTTGAATTCTTCTCGTGCTTTGGTGTTGGTTAATGGTAGCCCTACTATGGAGTTTAATCTTCAAAGAGGTCTTCGAAAAGGTGACCCTTTATCCTTTTTCTTATTTATCATAGCTATGGAAGGGTTACATGTTGCCATCGAAGACGTGGTTGTGCATGGCTTCTTTCGTGGTGCCCTAGTTGGAGAAGATGGGTTAGTTTTGTCTCATATTTTTATGCAGATGATGCTCTTTTTTTCGGAGAATAGGATGAGGAAAATATCAATAACTTGGTTAGAATTCTAAACTGCTTTTATCTGGTGTCTGGGTTTAAGATTAACTTACAAAAGTCTAATCCTTTTGGGATTGGAGTGTCTATTGCTAAAGTGGAAAACCTTATGGTTGGTATTGGTTTCTCTGTAGAAAAATTACCTTTTTTGTACCTTGGGTTGCCTATAGGTTCAAAAATGGGGAGGGTGGAAGGATGGAAAATGGTGGTTGAAATTTTTAAAAAAAGACTTGAAAATTGGAAAGTTAAAATGCTTCGATTGGCGGCCGATTGATTTTGATTAAATCGGTGCTTGGGAGTTTGAGTATTTACTTTATGTCGTTGTTTAAAGTTCCAGATACGATGTGTAATACCTTGGAAATGTTACAAGCTCGATTCTTTTGGGGAGGGGATGAGATAGAAAGGAAAATACGTTGGATTAAATGGGATACAACTCTAACATCTTTGGACAAAGGGGGATATGAGATTGGGAGCTTGAAAGCTTTCAATCTATCGTTGCTTCAAAAATGGAAGTGGCGATTTCTAATAGATAATGGAGCCATATGGGTTAAGGTGATTAAAAGTATACATGGGCCGTTTGGGGGGTTTGGTTGTTTTGATGAAAAACCGAGAGTGGGAGGAGTTTGGTCAAGTTTAGTGTGGTTGTTTGATAAGCTAAATACTAAACATGTCTTACCCCATGCTTTTATGCGAAAAAAAGATTAATGGTGGTGTCTTGACTTGGTTTTGGAAAGATATTTGGGTTCGAGATACAAAGCTTATGGACCAGTTTCCTAGGTTGTATGTTTTGGTAGTTAATAAAGATTGTGTTATCGCTGATAGATGTCAAGATGGTAATTGGGAGTGGTCTTGGATTAGACAAATAAATGGTGGTCATACAACTGATCAGTTGTTGTTGTGTGGCTTACTTAAAAATGCTAATATCGGTAATGGTAGTGATTCTTGGAGTTGGGATCTTGATACTGAGGGAAAATTCATGGTCAAGAGTGCTCGGATTCATATTGATGAGGTTATTACTCACCCGAGGAATATACCAACTCGATGAAATAGATATGCTCCTATAAAGGTTAATGTTTTGATTTGGCGTGTCCTTTTAAATAAAATCCCCACTAGGTTGAATCTTAGTTAAAGAGGTATTGAGGTTCATTCTTTGTTATGCCCTACTTGTCATCAATGTGTGAAGATACAAATCATGTGTTTCTCTTATGTGAGGTTGCTGCCAGGATTTGGTCTCGCATTGAATTATGGCTTAATGTTACTTTACCTATGTTGATCACTGTTGCTGAGTTATTGGCATGAACAGATACAGTGAATATTGCGGTTGCGAAGAGGAAGTTTTTGGAGGTGATTATATTGACCGCTATTTGGATGCTTTGGACTTATCGAAATAATCAAATATTTCAATCGTCCAAAATTAAAAGTAGCATTTTTGAAAAAATTGCAATGTATTCTTTTGATTGGTTTTCGAATAGGAATTCTAAAAGTAGACTCAATTGGACAATGTGGTTACAGAACCCATTGTTTTGTAATGTTTTGTAATTTTTCTCCCTCTATTTTCTTGCTGGTTTTTTTAAATAAAGTTCATCTTTTAGTTGTTCAAAAAAAAAAATACAATAGTTTATCTACAGTTTTTAAAACATTGGAAAAGACCATGTTCAATTCTGACAGTAACATATTTTTATTGGTGTATTTCTAGCAGCAATTCTAAATTTAGTATTGGATGGGGTGATTAGCTAATTAAGAATCTTAATGGAAATTGTATTAACTCGGTTTTTGTTTTTAACTAGTTTCTAGATACTCATTTTATAATATATTGATGTTAAAAAAATATTTATAGAACTAAATCTCTTACCTCTCATCTTTAACTTGAATCGATTGATTCAGTTCAATTAAATCCAAAATCTTGACTTGGTTTTCAACCAAAGTTTGAGTTCGTTAATTTGGTTAATTTGGTTGGTGTAGGACGATTTATGTAAACAAAACATCATCAACCACAATTTATTGTGAGGCTATCCTATAATGTTGGACAATATCAATATCCAATAACATAGATTTGAGTTTTAGGAAAATTGGTCTCATGAATTCAAATTAAATTCCAGATTCTTCCAAATTAATAATGATAACTCGAATTGGGATAATTGCTATTTGCCTGAGCCTCCTTCTGGTGTGCTCGCTCTTCATCAACAAAGTCGACGGGGCTTTTGAACTCAAAGATGATTATTTAGCCAAGGCTGAAAACATGACAGACGGCAAGAGAACAAAGGGTCGTAAATTAAGGATCCGCAAGTTGACAATGAAACAAGTAAATTTGCATTGAAGAAGACATTGTTCAAATTTTAAATCTTGGGCAAGAGATTGGACAAAATCTATATAATTAGGCTTCTCCAAACCAACGATGTGTTTCATTGTATATGTAAATACTTAGATTATTTAAGATCTAAAAGGAAGTGTATTGATGTAAATATTTTGTTTGTTAAATGATCAGGAGAGAAATATAGATTAATGGTTTTTTGAAGGAGAACATTCGACTCATATTTTGTTTATTGAATACTGAGATAATGAATTATAAAAGTAAGAGACTTGGTTATATATACACATTTAGTCATGTAAGATTTCTTTTTGCATGCTCTTACCTTAAGGGCGTGTTTGGGACAGAGATTTTGGAAGCGATTGAGAGATTCTAGCTTTTACCTTTTGACAAAACGTTTTAGTTTAAACAAAAAGCTCCATTTGGTAGTACAAGCATTTAACTTTTAGTTTAAATAAAACGCTCCAAATCTAAAACTTACTTCGTGTAGCTTTTAATAAAACGCTACTGAGCTTTTGAAATCAATTTCCATAATTACCTTAAAAAATATATTTATATATTTATTTATTTTTAATCCATTGTCCTTTTATGTAATTTATATATTTCAAAAGCTTCCAGCTACTTTTATCAAACACTCGTATAACAAATAAAACTTACAACTTCCCGCTATCCGCTTCCAGCTAACAGTTACTTTTGCCAAACATGTCCTTAAACTTGTTTATATTTGTCGCTGATTGTTAGCGAGTGATATAACGATGAATTTGCGACAACACAAATTACTTATGGAACCTTTGGATTTCGTCGCTAATTACAGTCAATAATCGGTCGCTGATTAGCTCATGGAATCCATCGATTTTATTGTTGATTTGTTGCTGGTGACTTTTATATAAATAGTTTTTCCTATCAAAATTTACAAAATGAAATTCCATTTTTATACTAAACTAAATTTAAATTCAACTACTAAATTAAATATTAATATTCAACTATCAAAATAAAGATTCATATTTCGATTTCAAAGAATCGAAACATTACAAAAATCAAGTGTCTATGTCTAAATCGATTTCAAACTATCTGAACCAAATCACGAAAATTAAGTGTCAAAAGTCTAATTAGTTGTGTAGAATACTTCCTTAGGTGAGTTTTAGGATGCCCTTATACATCTTGGTCGTTTCTTGATTTGGGGCCTCAATTTCTTCACGTACGAATTCTGCCCTAAACTTGTCATTTACTTCCCCATGAATACGATAAAAAATAACCTACAAAGCAACAATAATTATGTTTACCTCAATGAACGAAACTACCAAGTTCAAGAAATCGAAAAAAAATAAAACTCTTTTGTACAAAACAACCAGGTCATAGAAATCGAAGGAAACTAGGGCTTACCTGAGTGAATCTCTGGTGTTAGGGGTTGCGCATCTAACCTTGTATTTTAGTCTCATGATGTTACTGGTGGAGCTGGTTAGATTGGGGACGAGAGTAGTCGATGACTGAGAATGCTTTTGGGATGATGGCCTTAATTTAAGAGAGAGAATAATATGTCAATTTGAGAGGGAACAAGGTACTTTTGTGTGGAATAGGGAGGAATGAAGAGCTAAGGATGGAAATGAATACCAGCGGCCGTTATTAGGGCTTTATTTTGGAGAATCTATTAGGAAGAGATTAATCCCTCTTTAATTTTTCGCACATCATTCACTATTCCCTCACCTACTCTTAATTAGTTTTCGATAAATGTAAGTTCTGTCGTTATTCCCTCTTTAATTTGCCGCCTTATTAGTTATGGATTATTTCGTCGCTGAACTCCAGTTTCTAGTAATGATATACATGACATGTGTTTCGTTTGGGTTTTGTGTGTATTCATGTTCAAATGATTCAAGAACTTCAGCTTCATATTTTTGTGGGTTTTGATCTTAATGTAACATCCAAATGTTGAGATACTTCTAAACTTAACCCTGTAATTTTGATTATGTTGGATTTTGGCCCCTAAGTTCTCGAAAGAGTGCAAAAGGGCCCTAGTGGCATTTTCGTAAATTTGGTCTTGGGGGAGTATGCCATGCATATGCAGGTACACTGAGCATACTAGGGTGCACCCTAGTACGTTAGGTGTACATATAGTACGCATGGCATACTGTGTAACACTCCAATTCAGATATTCCTTTGCTTAACCTCAAGTATTTCATTTTTGGCAAAAATGGTCATTCCGTATGCTGGGCATACATTTGGGTACGCTTAGCGTATGCGTGTGTGAGCATCGAATGGCTAAGGCTCGTACGCTGGGTGTACGAGCAGGTACGCGGGAAGTACGTGGCAGATGGCTAAAAACCTAGTTTTTTGACTTGTACCCTATTTAAACAACCTTATATCATTTGGACCAAACCCTAATCAGCCTCCATAGCCTCATTTCGTCCTTAAACCGTATTTTTGCAAGAACTTGTGAGTTTTGAGCTTAAAGATGTATTTGGTGACTTTTCTAAAGTGTGTTCAAGAAGAGGAAGGCAGTGACCAATCTTTGGATGTTAGTGAGCTTCTAGATCCTATATCTAGTTCATCTTGAGGAACTTCTGGAGGTAAAAAGTTGAAACCTTGCCATCTCTTTTGCTAGTTTGAGTTAGGGTTTTGTTATGAAGTCCATTTTTGGTTCTTAGACCCTCTTTTGTGAGTTGTGCAACTCCAGAGACTAGGATTGTTAGATTTAAGCTCCTTGAGCATGCTTGATGCATAAAGTTGCCATCTTGAAGGTTGTATTAAGACCATGCATTAGTCTAAGGTCTCAAATGTGGTCTTAATGGGAGAAATGAAGTATTGGGGACCCATGTGGCATGCAAGGGCATAAAGTTGCCAACTTTATGCCCTAAGACATCTTAATAGACTCATATCTGAAGTTGGATGTTGAAATCTTAAGCATTAAGCACTTAATAGACTTTTGTGAATGTGCTAGGTGTATGCTGGGCATAAGGTTGCATATGCAACGCATACGGTCAAAAGGTCGAGTACGCTAAGTATACTGATGTGGTACATTAGGCATACGCACCACAAGAGAGTTGGGCTTCGTTGGGCTTGCAAGCTTATTGGGCCCTATTTAGCCTTGGGCCTGGTCTCATTCAAAGTTTTTGAACTTTTGTTCTAGTTGGGGCATTAATGTCATGATTGTGCCTTATTAGCCCATATGCCCATTGTAGTTTGGACTTTGATCTTGGGCCCATTAACGTAGGTTAGATATTTGGGCTTTAATGGTGGGTATTAATTAAGATGTTGGGCCTTTGTCTAAGTTATGACTCAATTCTAATTAGGGTGTTTTGTATATTTGTTCAGTTTGAGATTTTAGGTTAGTATTCGAGCAGCTTATGTGTTCAGTAGATTGGGGTTAGTCTTCTCACTATACCAATGGGTCGAAGGCACCAATGTCGGCCCATTACTTGATGTGAAATCTCTATAATTAATTATGCAATGGTTTGTTATTTGGTGTGTATTGATTTATTTGAAGACCATGGGGGAGCCCATGGCAACTAGTAAGATCATGAGGGGGAGCCCATGGTACTTAGGTGTAAGACCATGGGGGTAGCCCATGGCAACCCGATTAAAGATCATGGAGGGAGTCCATGTCAGTTTTCTTGTAACACCCTATTTCTGGATTATTTTATGATATAGGGTCCTTGGGCCTTAATCCGAGTATGAGAAGATTTTGAGGTGTTGAAAGAGAAAGGTTATTCCCTTTTGGGATGTGGGTGAGGCAGGTTGTGTGATAAAAGAGTCGGTTTGTGCTTTAGAACCCGAATGTATTGTTAAGGCGCTGGTTCGGGCTTTTCATGAATTTTGGATCTGAGTTCGAGTGGGATTCAGGAGTAATAAAGTTGATAGAAGTGTAGGGCTTCTCGTTAGCTTTCCGTAGATATAAGGATCGTCGGAAATGGACTTATAACGAAGAAGTTATGGCCTTCAGAAGTTTTATGGTTTCAGGCTTAGCCGAGTACGTTGGGCATAATTTAGAGTACACTGAGCGTACTCAGTACGTTGGGCGTAATTTAAGAGTACGCTGTGCGTATTGACCTGGGAGGGTCGTGAATTTTCTTCAGAGTACGTTGGGCGTACGCCAAACAGACCTGAACGCTATTTTAGGGTCTTAGACCCTATTTAAGGTCCTTAACTCATAACCTAACCCTAATACCTTCAGCCTCCATCCCTCTAAACCTTAGAAATCGACCCTAAGCCTCCATTTGAGTGATTCTTGATCATTTGGTGATTTAGTGAGTTTTTGGTGCTTATTGTGGAAGAAGGAGTTTCTTTAGGAAGCATTACTTGGCTTGGAGCTTGTGGATCCAAGCCCTAATCATGTTGATCTAGCTCCAGAAAGCATAAAGTTTGAATCTTGGTGGTTTTCTCATATGGATCTAGTGGGGTGATGACTTGTTGTGTTTGGCTTTTGAAGAAGAAGGAGCTTTGAAAGAGAATGGCTTGAGCACCTAGCTTTTGAATCTATGTTCTTCTCTTGTTGGGGCATCCTACAGAGGTATCAAGTTTTAAACTTGCTTATTATTGTGCTAGTTTTTGTTTTGGGTCCATTTTAGGTTTTTTTGGTCCCAAAGCTTGAAGATTTATGAGTGGCTAAGCTCCACAAACTAATATATGTCCCTTTAAGTGTTTTTAGTGGAAAGGATTCATAAAAATGAGTCTTTGGATGTTGGAATCAAACCATGCATGAGATATGAAAATTTTGAGTAGTAGTGAGTGAGAGTTTTGTGTTTGGGACTTGATCAGCCATGCAAAGGCTTAAAGTCACGAGCTTTATTGAGTATGAGCCCTTATGGAATCCAGATCTAAGAGTATAACTATGGTCTTAACTGATTAAGACCAAAAGAGTTGAAAAAGTAAATCTGGGCGTACGCTGAGCGTAAATCTAGTACGCCCCGCGTACTAGGTTGGTGTCCCCGATCAGGATTCGTGTGCGATGGAGTACGCTGAGCGTACCAAGGGAGGTACGCCCCACGTAACCCCACTATGGACTTTTTGGGCTAAGTCTTATATTGGGCCTTAAGTGTTGGGCCTGGAGTTTGGGCTTGTTGTGCTTGAGATTTGGACCAGAGGAATATGTATATGTGCCTTGGGCCCTTGAGTTGGGCTTGCCTCTTGGACTTGAGAGTTGGGCCCCGGTAGAGTCCATTTATTATTGGGCCTTGATGGGCCCAATGGGTTTTTGGGTTATTTATGGACTAGTTAGTTGACTACCTTTAGACCTAGAGAATGAGGGTTGGGACTTAGATCCTTATTTGAGATCATTGTAGATATGGCTCAGAGGTAGAGGCTAATGCGCAACGACGACATTTGTAGGAGCCGTTCGTCATTCGAGGTGAGTCTTGTCACTATACGTTACCTAGAGTGGTATTTATGTGGACCGGAGGGTCTTATGTGCAATGTATGATATTATGTGAATTTATGTGCTATGTGATATTTGTATGTTATATGATTGTATAGACCGGACCGGAGGGTCCAACGATACAGATCGGACCAGAGGGTCCAACGATTCAGATCGGGCCAGAAGGCCCAACGAGCTATGACCGGGCTAGAGGGTCCAACGAGCTATGGGACTGGAGGGTCCCGCTAAGACACATCGACCGGAAGGTCGAACTGTAGCCTTGAGTGGCGTATGTGTTGTATGCGGTATTTTGGGGAACTCACTAAGCTTTGTACTTACCATGTTATGTGTTATGCGTTTCAGGTTTCTCTCAGGATCGCGGGAAGGCACTGGCTTGATTGTACACACCAGTGAAAGAGTTATGCTTTCAAGGATCCTGGATTTGTAATCAAACAAACATGGAGTTGTGTTTGTAAATTAAATAAATGAGGTTTTTATAAATGTGTCATGAGAATTATATGATTTTAAATGAAATTTTTGTTTTGAAAATTTACGTTGTTACATTTATGTGTATATGTGCATGGCATTATATGATTATGTGATTTGTGTATTTTAGGAAACTCACTAAGCGTGTGCTTACAGTTTTGTTGGGTGTTTCAGGTACTTTTGGTTCTAAGGGCAAGGGCCCAGCTTGATGGTGCAACGTGCACTCTCCAGTATTTCTGCACTAGTTGTTTTGGATACTCTAATCTTTTGGAGTGTATCTCATATTTAAACCCCATTATAACCTCCTTTCCCCTCACCTCATCAGCCTACATCCTCTTAGATCGTTTTGCAACCCTAATTCACCTTGTAAAGCCATTCCAAGCTAAATAGTGTGTGTGTGTTTTGTGCCTTGAAGAAGAGGGAAGGAAGTGGAGCTCATCTTGGAGGAGTAAAACAGTTTGGATCTAGGATTTCTACGTTATTTGAAACCTTTTGAAGGTATAAATCTTGCAACTTTACCTTTCCATCATATAGATCTAGAAGTAGATGTTTTAATGATGCTTTTGGTCCCAAAATGTTAGATATTGAGCATGACATGTTCTTGACCCATTAACCTGTCCTTTCAGACCCTAGGAGGGGTCTCAAGTCATAAAAATTAAGTCCCAATGGTTGGTTTTGTCTCATGCATGTTATAGAGAGTTATAAAGCATTAAGATGTTGGGTTTTTATGGATTAAGCACTTATTAAGCATGCAAGGTCATAAAGTTGAAAACTTTATGACTCCTAATGACATTTTGACCTTGGATCGGCATTTGGACGTATTAAGTCGTTATAAAAGCATTTTATGGGAAGAAAATGAAGTTTGGGAATTACGAATTGCGTACCTGGGAGTACGCCCAATATACGCAGTTAACAACTTGACATTGGTCAACGAATGAGTACGCCCAGTGTACCTCAAGAGTACGCCCCATGTACGCTCACTGGGTTAACCCGGTTTGGGTTGACTCAGTTGACTTATGGATTTTTGGCCAGTTTAACCTTGGAATCTGATTCTTGTTGACCCTGTTGACTTTTGACCAAGTTTGACTTAGGTCGAACTTGAGGGTTTGGGTTGGTGATTGAGATTTTATATGGTTTTGATGTTAGTGGATCCATAGGAGCAAGCATTATAGTAGGGATTGGATCACGGTATTTTCGGGTTTCTTCATTTTGGGTGAGTTTTGCCTCATTATTTCGTGGGTCGAAGGCACCAATGTCGGCCCATTAGTTTTCGATTACCTATTGGTAGAGGTATGTCATAGGGATTGTGTATAGTCACGTAGGATTGACTAACGACTCTTGATCTAGTCCCTCTTACCTGTTCCTTGTTTAGATGTGGTTCTAGGGTAGGATCATCTGTCTGGGTGGCTATCTCACCTCTAATTATACACAATCATGCATTTCTTAAATTATCACTATTTGGTATGTAATTGTGCTGTAGTGATCAGTTAGATCTGTATTTCAGTATCGAGTATGTCGATAGGATGTGGTGATCTGCTAGACTTGTATTTTGGTAGTGAGTATATTGTTATGTTGCACTGATTTGTTAGATCAGTATCTTGGTATATAGGATGTTGCTATGCTACAATGTACTGTTGTACTTGCATGTTATCTATACTTACTGGTTATCATTTGGTGGAGTGCGCTAGGGATTGTTTGGTTATGACTCTAGAGTAGGATCATCTTAGGGTGGCTATCTCACCTCTGGCTACTTATCGTTACGCATTTTACGGATGGTTAGCTGGTAGTGGGACTGTATGTTGTGAGAGGGCTAGTAGGCCGGAGTGAGATGTATGATTGTTGTTTGCTTGTTTTATGTGCCTGATTGATCCTTGTTTGTTATATGTCGACATATGGTTGTGGTGGGTTGAGACGGTCCTGCTTTGTGTTATAGGCCAAGATACTCTGTATGGTCCGACTGTAAGCTGAAGGTACGAAGACTCAGGAGGTGTAGTTAGGTTTAGGCGGTAGGCCAACAAACCCTGGTGTAACATCCCGATGTTCAGGTACTTCTAAATTCACCCGTATAATTCTATTTCATGTCAATTGGTCAAGTGGTAGCACCCTTTGGTATAATTGAAGATTAGACATGGTGTGTTGGAGGCAACAACACGACGTATCTGGATATGAGAAGGCGCGGGTTTCATTTTGGGCAACACAACGTGTTTCCTCTTGGAACATGGCGTGTTCACGGCTAGAAAGAAACCCTAATCTTCTGGGTTTTTCTACCTATTTAAAGGAATTTAAAGGCTAGGGTTTGTTCACACTCACCCCCCATCAGCTCCTTAATCCCTTAAGGAAACCCTAATCATTTTCTCTCCCATTTGTGAAGCTAGTTTGGTGTTTTGAATCTAAATAAGGAAGAAAGTGGAAGAAGGAAGCAAAGATCCAGCAAACAAGCCCTTCAGGAGACAGGTCGCAAGTCTAACCTTATCTCCCTCGGGACATCTGCTGGTGCGGAATGCATTGGAGACATCTGCCAACCATCTGGTACTAGCAATGGGTTCTCGAGCTCCCTCGTAATCGGGAGCTTCACATGCCCTAAACTCTCTGAACGTAAGCGTGCGCGACCCCATCATGGTCGCCACCTCAGTGCGAAATGCAGCTAACCTCTCATCCATAAGCTCCAAAACACCCTCCTTGATCGAACTGAAGATCACATAAGTCTGCTACGAGTAATCTATTAGGAGATAAACTCTCTCGTCTGCTCATCCAAGTGCTTAACTCCGGAGTCTGAATCTGATCCCTCCCCGGCACCCGAATTGCCGACTGCTGGTTTGGGGCGCAAAACCACCATTCTGAAAAACACAAAATGAAAAATGCCAGAATACTAATATAACTCGAGGGATCTTGCACACTACAAGTTCCCTGGTCTTATCTCAGCCTTCCTTGATTCGAGTACGGATCCTCTGCTTTCAGTAGTACGGGCCCATACTACCTTCCACATCTATCCGTACTTTCCTCAAGAACTGTCTTAACTCTACCAAGTCCCTTCTACTGCTATTGCTCTATGTTACTCTCATCCTAGGCTTGCCCTAGGGTAATCACCAACCCCCTCTCTGCCATCAGCTACATAAGATGTCCCTGCTTTCTTCCCCTAACTAGCTCGTGAATACTATTACATATTACTCAAACTAGATAATTCTTCGAATGAGAGATCCTACCCTATAATGGTTGGACTCAAACAAGAGCTACGAAATAGAGCTAGACCTAACCTTCTAAAATTATTTAATCCTCGCAATATGTAACATAACATATTCATCTACTAGTTAGTAACATATAGCTAAGACTCCTAAAAGCACAAAGAAAGCAACATTCGAGCATAGCGTACACATAAACAAGCATCTACTACTCCAGCTATCATACTGAAAATTCTGTACTAGCATGCAGTTCTCATAAAGCTAAAACACATATAGCAGGCACATAAGGCATCCTTCCTAGATCCTTAGTCCTAATCTAGCATCCTGCTCTAATAAAGTTGATAATTATAACATAGAATAAACTTGTATAGGTAATTTGGGAGTACTTACTTGAGCTCGATTGATTTCATGCACCACACCTTTTTCTCTTTTCAAAGTTCTTTTCTTTCTAAAAGTTCTTTTTTTCTTTTTTCTAAAACTCTTTTCTTTTGCAAAAATTGATTTTCCTTTTGAAAATTTCTATACCAATTCCTTAGTTTGAGTTCAGACACACCCAAAAGCATGCCTGGATCCCTCAAACCAAGGCTCTGATACCAACTTGTAACATCCCAAAAATCCAAGCCAAAAATTTCGTTTTCAAAATCATTTATCAAACATAAATCTCATTGCCATAGGATAAAATTGTAAAACAAGTATCTCAAAACTCATAATATCTGATAACAAATAACAATCTCATAATAAAATCAGAGTAAACTCCCAGGCTGATCAATGGTGGTGTATGCAATGCCATCATCTCTAACCCTTCCCTTTACTAGCTGAAGTGCCTGAAACCAAAACTGGAACTGTAAGCACGAAGCTTAATGAGCTCCCCCAAACTACCACATACTATACAAGCATAAAATGCAAATAACATAACCCTGGGACTCTTCCCAACTGCATCGGGACGAATCACGACATTGGCTTACTCGACATCGGATTCCTGTCCGGTATCGGGCTCACCCTGGCATCGGGCTCACCCCGACACATACGCAACATAATATATATCATTAAAACAATAACAAAATCATATAATCTGCATCAGGATTGCCCCGACATCAGATTGAAGTCCGTAACAATAACACAAAACATATAAACTAACATATATCGGGCTTGCCCCGGAATACATGATACATGACATAATGACTAACACACATTGGGCTTTCCCCGACATCGGACCGGAGTCCAGAACACATAACACATAAACATCCATGAATCACGAGGACATCAAGCATACATAACTACTTCTCGGGACTGCCCCGACATCGGACCGAAGTCCGGAATAACTAAGCATATAAACTATATCGAGCTAACCCCGACATATTCTACTACTTAAACAGGTCCGCATTGGTGCGTTAGACCCGTTCCTACTGGAGGAAAACTCACCTCATAAAGTTGATTGTAAAATCTCGTGGCAAGGAATATCTGGTAACCGCCTCGACGTCCCTCCGATTATCAAAACACAATAATACATAGTCAATATCCGTAACTCCTTCCTAGATTAAAATGACAATTTTACCCTTAATCAAAGTCAACGCTCTTGTCAAGGTCCAGTCAAGGTCAATCCCAGTCAAGTCAACTTGTGGTCCTCTCAGTCAACTCGTCGAGTTCTCCTACCGACTCGTCGAGTTCTGCCTGAAATGATCATCGGGACATTTCGACTCTACTCGTCGAGTCCTTTAGCTTCCTGGTTCGAATCTTGTTTAACTCATTGAGTTACCTACTTCCTCTCACCGATTCAACTTTCAACTCACTAATAGGGGAAATTTGGGTTCGCGACCCGACTTGTCGAGTCCTTTACATGTCATCATCATACAGTTGATCTTAAACGATTTTAATGCATCCAAATCATAGATATGGACTTCTAGAGCTTGCATAACATGTAAAGTTGTCAACTTTACGTGCATGCATTGAGATATGAAGCTAAAACATCAAAATAGGCTAGAAATGGAGATCTAAGGTTTGGGATAGGGCCTTGGCTGAATAGAGCTGGCTACCTTGAGCTCCTAGAGCTCAAAGGTGTCCAAATCTGAAGTCCATAACCCCATGAGAGTTCTAATGTCGGGGTTATCCTTGAAATGACCCAAAAGTGACAAAAAAAAAGCATAGATGAAGATCTAATAAGAGAATGATCAAGTTTGAGACTTGATTACCAGAAGGTGTAGCAAAAGAGGTGTGGCTTCTAGATCTTTTTCTTCTCCTTTGAACCTTCTACATTCTTCTTCTTCTACAAGCTCCAAAATGCACAAATTTACTTCAAATTGGCAAGGAATCACTCAAGCTCACTAATAGAGGCTTAGGGTTTCGAAGAAGGCGCTCTAGAGGTGATGGAGGCCGGGGTGGGGGCTATAATGATGTTTAAATAGGGTACAAACCCTAAAGATTAGGGTTTCATCCAGCCTAGTTGAATCACCGAGTCGGGAATATTGACTCGTCAAGTCGCCTTCAAATCTCCACGTGCTGTCCCGCATCTACCTGACGAGTTAGGGCTACTGACTCGTCGAGTAACCCTTATAAAATGGAAAGTAAAATAATTAAAATTACATACCAGGAACGGGGCGTTACATCGTTTAAGTCAGAAGTCTTTATAAAACAAACCATTGAGAAAGACCAAGTAATACGTATGTTATGCGTGGTGCAACTAGAAGTGGTTATAAGTGTTTTTTTTTAAAACAAACAACCCTTACTTGAAGTCTAAATATGATAAACTTGAATGCAAAATGAAAATGATATTGAGAGTAAAGAAATAAATAAAGTTTGAAATGCTATGAGGATGAAGGAAACTTATGATATGTTTGGATGTTGCTAAATTTTTTGATATCATCTTCACCCATAATATAAAGCGTTCAATAGTCATACAAACACTAAAAAACAATGGGAGTCCTAACCTAAAACACTCATGTACACCCCCACCCCCACCCTCACCACGACTACAATGTTAAACAAGTCTTATGGTTTAGTGGTTACCGCAAGTGGGAGGTAGGGGAGAGGGTGGTTACAGATCATGTGAGGTAGGGGAGAGATAGTTTACCGAAAATTGGACGTAAGTTGTTACCAATCGTGGGAGGTGGAGGAAGGGGGAAAACATGACTTTGATAATGGTACAATACAATACAATTTGAAACAATAACTTTGATAATGGTACAAGTACAGTACAAGTTGAAACCATAAATGAATGTTATAGTAACAATAAATATCGATAGTAGGAATTGTAGAGGATGGATATTGATCATGCTAGGTGAGTAGGGTTGTAAACGAGTTAACATTCGACGAATCGTTCGTGAACAGTTCATAGAGAAGTTTGTTTTTTGTTTATTTATTTAATAAATGAAAAAACATGAACAAAAATTCTCGTTCGTTCAATTAAACGAACGAACATGAACGATGATCTTATTTGTTAATTTATGTTTGTTTATGTTTATTTAAATTCATTTATGTTCAATTTTGTTTAATTACATTATTATATTATATGCTCGTTTATGTTCATATATGTTAAGTTGAGTTTGTTTATCTTTGTTCGTTTATTTCATTTAGCATTTCATTAACATGTATGAACGAACATGAACAAGATAATATGTTAAATGAACAAACATTAACAAAAAAAACTCATTCATTTATTTGTTCGTGTTCGTTCGTTTATTCAGCTAACTTAAACGAACAAATATCAACAAGCTGTTGTTCGTGTTCTTTCGGTTCACTTACAACTTTGAGGTTAGGAAAATCACTCTATACTAAAATGAGAGATGTGGGAAGTGAATGGTTACCGGGAGTTGTGTATATTGGGAGGAGGGTATCATCAATTTCTTTTTAATGGTGTGTACAATGTTTATTTAATTGTACCACTTATAATTTAAAATTTAATTAATATATCTTATATAATAGTATAATATATATGTACTATAATGCATACAATTCTAGAGGATATGCTACACGTAATCTTATCACTTTTTTTAAAATCACACTAATATCTTCAGTGGATCCGCTATTAAACACCGTGTACTCAAGACACGAAACATGTGATTACCACCTTATAGAGAAATAATACATGGATTTAGCATAGGCTGATAATTATATTACCAACTATTTATACTTATCTTAAACATAAATATAAATAAAGAAAACAATTAGATATAGAAGATTATAGAAGATGATATACGGTAATATGATCTTAGAGATATTAGAGGTGGCCTATAGGCTACAGCCCTACACAGCCTGGCGACTGCATTTTACCACGTATCAACGGCTATTGGACCCCTGATTGGGTCACGTGTAATAAATCGCCCTTTCGCTCTCTAGTCTCTTCCTTATTTTCACATGCATTAAACAAGCTACAAAGTACAAACCACATCAACACAACACAACAATTTATCTGTCTTTCAGATATGTTTTGTCACAACTCTTCTAATGTGATGCAATTTTTATGTATTATATATGCATTTGCTAGTATACGCTAAGATAATATATTATTAAAAACCTTTTATTGAAATTGAAAAATATTAACAAAAACCAACAAGTAAATTCCATGGAAAAAAGTCTAAATATAAAAAAAGAACGCAAAACGGATAAAAAGTTACAAGATAAACATGAAAATGTCACATTGTCACGTCAACGACAATAAAAAAATATAAAATAAAACATTATCCAAATTTGTCTACAATTATGACTCTGTCCATTATCTATGATTATTTACGATTACGCCCTCGGATTTACATCGTAATTACTATGACATGCCATTGAGCATCAACATCTTCAGATTACCAACAACATGCATTTTCTCAACCTCCTTCCTGCAATAACCACTACCAACAATGGCCGTCGCCGGTGAATACTCAAAACCTAGAAAACTCTGCCCGTTAAACTCGCCGTCGCCGTACGCCGCTACCGTTGTTGACCTCGTCGAAATGGCGTTCGTTGTTCGTTTATAGGATCCGAACCATTTCGACTGCATGTACCCGTTTTTCCTCCATGGTGAAATCATCATGTCTCTCGTTTTCAAAGAAGCTCTCATCGCAGCGCACATTAGTCTTATCATCTTCTTTAGTTCGTTCGGTTTGATTACTGTGATTTTAGGTATTATTTCCAGCAGAGATTGGTAGGTTTTAGTCGGTCGCGCGATTGTGAATTCGGATCCGAGTGATAATTCGACAATGTAACGGTTGCCGGAAAACAGAACGTCAATGTATTCATATTCTCCGGCGGGATGGCGTCCGGTTTTCTCCCATCTGGACTTACATAGACCTGTAACAGTAGATAATAATTAAAGATCAAAACTAACGAAAAATGGTACAATTCGATTGTTATTCAATTCGTAACTGCAAATTTAAAAAGAATGTATGAACTATATGAAGTGATTCTCACCAGTATCAAACCCTCGCTGTCGAAGTAGAGTCATCAGATGCCTCTTAAAACCCTCGGATGAAGTAATTTTCAAATTCCGGCAAACTGTTTCTACCTCGGAACGAATCGCACGCTTTGCTAGGTCATCTTCGTCATCACCGATCAGATCGATCAGCATTTCCTTCGTCTCCGAATCTGTACCATAAAAACCCTCCACCTCCTGATACTCCGTCTCCTCCATACGATCTCTAACCTTAATTTCACAGCACGATTTACCTCGATCATCGGTTTCTGCCTCGAAGAACGAGTCAACTAGATCTGAAAGGTCCGTCACGGAGTTCTGATCGGAATGCTCACTTCCGCTGCTCTGGCACAACCGTGCCCTAGCAACGTCGTCGAATGCAGCTGTTATCCTTTTAAACCTCATCGGAATCTTTGCCATTTTCAATCTTTACAACTTACAAGTAGAAGCTCTTTAAATTTCTTGTTATCGTGTAACACCAAAGACGGAGGTGCACGTACATATATGTAGCAGAGGGAAGGAGGAAGACGACGAAATGTGAGGAGGAAACTTGGGAATGTGTATTAACGGCGTTAAAATGTGGTTGTGAATGGGGTCTTGTTTTGTTTTGTGGTTCAGGATAAATGATTAGGTATTTGGTTAACGGAAGTGAGAAGAGATGAGACGGCGATTTTGGAGAGTACAAGTGTCAGCAGTGTGGAAGGATTGCTAACACCTCGTGCTATTCACGGTGTATCACGTGGCAGTGATGCCCCCTACACACGGTGGTGGTGCTTTATCCTATTCTCCGCTTCTATCCGCCACCGAAATATTTTGTCATTGGTAAATATTGGATACAATTATTATATGATTTATAGATTTATAGATTATAAAAGATGATAAAGATTTTATATATATATATATATATATATATATATATATATATATATATATATATATATATATATATATTTTAAGTGCATTGAATAAATTGAGAATAAACTTTGGCATATTCGATTCAATATTATCTGTTTTTTTAGCTCGTTTTCTTGACAAGGTGATCATCATGAGACGTGTAGGTTTCGTTTGTTACCGAGATAAGATATTAGACTATATTTACTCAGAAAATATCAAATTCATTTTTTCTTTCAATTACATACATAGTGGTGTGGTGTGCCACCCTCGTAAGTGTCAACTTGGTTCGGAGACCGGAACACATTAGCGCAATAGTTGCTCTAAGTCGACATGGCTCGGCCGAAAAACTAAAACGTCCTGCAGTTAACACAGGATCATGTGTCGTCTTTTCTCATTTGAAAAAACACATCCTACCTTATAAGAAAGAAGTGCTAAAACTATAAATATCATCATCGTCAACAAACAATTTGGCTCTCTCATACTCACTTTCAACACTCTTTTGAGTTTATATCGACTAACTTGGACATGAGTAGGTAATTCCTAGTTGTCAAAAACATCAAATAATTTTCAACTTGAAGAATTCATATTTTTAATGAACCAAAACATTATTAACAAACTTTTACAAATGAAAACCCGTTACAGTAACACTCAACTCTTAAATGATTACAAGAATCATAAAAAGAAATCCTAAAATATAGAACAATGTAAAACCCTAAACGAGAGCAACTAGACAGTTTCTCTGGAGCTAAATGTGAGAGTTATGAGCCAAATGAAGCGAACGAACATATTAAATACACCGAGTCACAAATATGATACATTGATCAGATAGATTCGCAAGCCACACCAACCTGCTTAACTACTTACAAAACAAACCCTACACAATACAAAGATTGACAAATTAAATATATCCAAAAGACAAATAACATCAACAAGAAACAAATGTTAAGTTTGCCATTTAAAAAATAGTTATATTTTTAACACTTCCACTCAAACTTAACATGCAATAAAATTATTTTTCAGAAAAAACATCTAAAAGACCAAGTCTATTAGACAAAAAATCGTGTTGTAGAAAAACCAACGAGTTAGTTAAAATGTCTGGCATTTTGATTACAAGAATCAACTTTAACAACATTCAAAATACCGTTTTCATTTTTCTTTCTAACAAAGTAAACATCAACTTCAAAATGTTTTGTTTTTTCATGAGATACAAGATTAAGAGCTAACTTAATAGCTGACTCATTGTCACGAAAAACATATATAAGAATTAAACTTTTAAAACCAATATCATTTAAAATGTTCAAAACCCACAAAATTTCATAAGTGATATCCCTAAAGCACGATATTTAGATTCAATAGATGATCCAGATGATCTGGACACAATGCTTTGTTTCTTACTTTTCTAAGAAACAAGAGATCCACCATAATAAACCAAATACTCAGTCACAGATCTCCTAGTATTGAGACATTTAGCCCAATCAACATCCGCATAATCAACAATATCAAAAGTATTTGTCTTTGACATAAAGACACATTTTCCAAGAAAACATTTCAAATATTGTAAAACTCTGAAAGCAATGTTCAGATGAGATTTTCGTGGCTTATGCATATGTCGACTCAATAACTGAACATCATATATATATATATATATATATATATATATATATATATATATATATATATATATATTAGAGGTGGTAAAAATTGACACGATACGAAACCCGACACGAAATAAACGGGTTTGGGTAAGATATTTCAATCCGTTTAAACAAACGGGTTGACACGACACGACACGAAAGTTAAATGGGTAAGATTAGGGTTGAGAATTTCAACTCGAATATGACTCGAAAATGACCCGTTTATTTATATACATGTTTTTTGAATTATTTAAATAATCTAGAAAGATACAAAACCAAAACCATAAGCAAAATAAAACCTTTGAATTGAATTGTTTTATAATGTTGAAATGACTTAGCCATCTAGATCAAGACTTCATTTCAGTTTTTCCATTCTCTCCCAAACTATCAAGTCTCTTTCACCAGTCTTACATCCTCACAACCTTGTCATCCGCCTCCCCGATTCCTACTCTTTTAATTTTGTCATCTGAACTTGCTATGACTTATTCTGCATCCAAACTATAGCACCTGGTTCCTGGTATGTATTCTTGATTATTAACTCTCCTTATGTATTTCATTTTAACCTTGGACTCGGAGAGTTGAAGGACTAACTCACCGAGTAGAAGCAGGTCTAGTCACGGGGTTATCTCTGGCTACTCGGCGAGTAGGGTCGTGGGACTCGGCGAGTAGACCCTATCTGGACTGAAACCTTAACCCGGGTGTTTGCACCCTATTTAAACGATCTAACCCAGCCTCCATTTCCCCTAGCACTCCCAGAGGTCTATAGAACGAAACCCTAGCCCTTTGTATCCTTGTGGGTGATCTTTTAGCATTTTGAAGGTGGTTTGGAGCTTGGGAGAAGAAGGAGAAGGTTGAGGAGTGCAAGAAGAGAAGAAGATCCGGAATCTAATATGTGAGGGGCTTCTATTCAGGTAGAAAAGTTCCTACCTTGATCTTTAGTTCATTGAATCCCCTTCTTGTCCCTAAAAAGAGGTTTTAAGCCTTAAGAACCTAAATCTCTATCTGTTTATGGTTAATGTTCTGCAAGGACTTCGGATTTGGACCTTTAGGACATCCTAGTAGCATAAAGTCTCTGTGGTTGAGGTGATTGAGGTCCCTATTGAGTGTAAGACCTCTTAAAGAGCTTGGAATTGCATGTTTGAACTCATTGGGCCATGCATGCACGTAAAGTTTGCAACTTTACGTGGTAAACATGCCCTAGGACCATAGATCTGTGGTTTTGAAGCATTGCATGTCTCAGATCTGGCCTATTTGGGAAATGGGTCGAGGAACTCGGCGAGTCCCAAAGTGGTACTCGACGAGTTCTATGAATATGGTCTTAGACTCGGCGAGTTGGACGAACAACTCGGCGAGTCCTATGAAGATTGCCTGGAGCTCGCCGAGTTGTTCTTCAAACTTGGCTAGTCGGTACTCGAGTCGGCCCCATAGTCCCGAGTGGTGAGTCAAGGGTGACTCAGTGAGTGGGTAGAGGGACTTGGCGAGTGGGACCGGATTAGTAAGGGAAGGACTCGGCGAGTTGCTCGCGGACTCGGCGAGTCCAGTCAACTGGAAGTTGACTTTGACTTGGATTTCGACCTGGTCGAGGGTAAAAGGGTCATTTTACCCTAAGAACATCTAGCAATGTTTGACTGATCGTTTTGTGGGAATTATAGCCGGAGGACGTCCGGAGTAGCAGCAGTAGACAGTCAGTTTCCGATCAGTTCAGCAGCTACTTTGAGATGAGTTACCTTCCAGTAGCAGTGGGTCTAAGGCCGCAATGTCGGCCCACCAGTAGGAAATGTGTGATTAAATGATTGTCTTTGTGATATTCATCTAGGGTTGCTACTACCTGTGTTATGTTTATGTGTTAGTGACAGTAGGGGGAGATAGTCCCCCAGAATACCGGTCGATAGGGCCGAAGGGGCGGTCATGCCCAGCCATGCTAGATAGACTATGTGATATATGTGTTATGTGGTAGTAGTAGGGGTGAAATAGTCCCCAGTATCCGGTCGAGAGGACCGAAGGGGAGGCCAGCACCCAGATATGCTAGGTAGTATCCGGTCGAGAGGACCGAAGGGGAGGCCAGCACCTAGATATGCTAGGCAGTATCTGGTCGAGAGGACCGAAGGGGAGGCCAACACCCAGATATGCTAGGCAGTATCCGGTTGAGAGGACCGAAGGGGTAGGTCAGGCACCCAAATATGCCTGACAATTTATGTATGTTATGTGATTATATGGTATGTGGTACAGTGGGGGAACTCACTAAGCTTCGTGCTTACGGTTTTTAGTTTTGGTTTCAGGTACCTCTTCAGCTAAGGGAAAGGAGCCGGTGTGGTAGCAGCATATCACACACACACACACTCTTGTTTCCACAGTTATGAGTTTATTCTGGGATTGATACTCTGATATTTGGGTTGTTTACATGTTGTGGATTTCAAATTTGGGTTTAGATGTGAAATGGTTTAATTAAACAATGTTTTAATTATTAGTGTTTTCTAAGTAAAGTTTTAAAAAAGAAATTTCTGGAAGTGAAAATTGGGTCGTTACAAGTTGGTATCAGAGCCCTGGTTTGAGGGATTCGGACACACCTTCGGGGTGTTTGAACTTAAATCGAGGGATTAAAAGATTTTGGAAAGAGAAAATGTTTTCTAAAAGGCTAAGTAAAGGGGTTTTAAGAAAGAACAAAGTGTGTGATGTGCGCGACCGGCCGAGCTCAAGTAAGTATTCCCCAATGTACCCATACAAGTTTATTTATGTTTATCAGTTTCTGTAGAACAGCATGCTAGAATAGGAATAAGGATCTAGGAGTGATGCCTTATGTGCCTGCTTTATGTGCTTCAGTATATGAAAGAGTTGCATGCTAGAGTTGAGTAGACAGCAGTAGGGTAGCCTGTTTAGGTTATTCCTGATAGTACGAGTTTAGCATTGTATGCTAGTTCATTTCTCTCTACGAGGATAGAGTTGCTTGAGATTGTTTTCCTTATTTCCAAATGTTGTTTGCTTTGTGCTATGTGGGCTTTGAAGTGATGGGAGTTAACTGTTAGGTGAATACGTTAAAGTCACATGTGATCAGGGTTGAATAATCTCAGAGTGTTGGATTTGACTCTAGTGCGTAGCTCTTGTTTGAGTCATAACCGTTGTAGAGATGATTCCCTTACTCGAAGGATTATCTGAGCCTCATCACATGTGATTGTATTTAGGTAACAGTTAATTGGCATCACCAAGAGGCCTTCAGCAGCTGATGACTGGGTTGGGTAGAGTCAGAGGTTTCCTAGGGTAAGCCTAGGATAAAGAGTAGCAGTGATCAGCAGTAGTGGAAGGGACCTGGTTGAGTCGAGGCGGTCTTTGGGGAAGGTATGGATAGATGTGGAAGGTAGTATGGGCCCGTACTACTGAAACCAAAGGATCCGTACCCGAACCGATGAAGGCTAAGATAAGACCAGGGAACTTGTAGTGGGTGGGATCCCTCCAGGGGTATCAGTATTGCTAACAGTTGTTATTTCTTTGTATTTCAGAATGGCGGTACTACGCCCGAGGCCAGCAGTTGGCAGTTCAGGAGAGGGATCGGGTTCGGCATCAGGTTCCGAGCCAGGTGATGAGAGGCTGTGCGAGTTCATCGCGTCTGAGATCACCAGAGGTATCCTTGAGTCGACCCCCATTATCTTCGGGTCGATCTAGGAGGGGATATTGGAGATGATGGAGGATCGCCTCCGGGCATTCAGGAGTGACATGGCATCTGGTCAGTTGGGATCTCGCACACTGTCCTTCAAGGACTTTCGGGGCAGTGGTGCACCAGACTTTCATGGGGCGAAGGACCCCATAGCTGCCAGACGATGGATTGCAGACATCGAGTCTGCACAGTTGACTAGGTTCTGCCCCGAGGGGTCGAAGGTGAGGTATGCAGCAGGGTGCTTACGAGACCAAGCTCGAGACTGGTGGGAGTCATTGGGTGACTCGTTGGGAGCCTCAACGATCGAGGCTATGACTTGGTCAGATTTTGCGACCAGATTCAGGGCAGAGTTTGCGCCAGCTGTCGAGCTTCAGCAGCTAGCCAGGGAGTTTTTGGACATGAGACAGACGACGGAGACTATGGTGGAGATTACCACCAAGTTCCGGGAGAGGGCACTATTGGTGCCCCAATATGCGGGCGACGAGGACATGAGGAGGACCCGCTATCATGATATGCTCTAGGCTGATATCCGGGAGCACGTTAGTTTTTCATCTTGCCCTACCTTGGACTCCATGATTGCTAGTGTAACGACCCAAAATTTAAGACAAAAAATTTCTTTTAATAAAACATTACTTTAAGCAAAGTCATCATTCCAAAACATAATCTGAGTATAAGTTTTCAAAACACATGTTCATTATCAGAGTAAACATTCCCAAGTTGTCTAATCTATGGTGTATGCCATGCGATCACCCCGAGCTCTTCCCTCCGCTACCGGAAGTACCTGAAACCAAAACTGAAAACCGTAAGCACGAAGCTTAGTGAGTTCCCCAACCTACCACATACAATCCATAACCACATATTGCACATATTGGGCCACGCCCGCTATCTTGGGCCTCGCTCCCTACCTCGGGCCTCGCCCGCTACAACGGCCCTGCCGCTCCAGGCCCCGCCTGGCTTCGAGCCCTGCTCGGATACACATCTGTTTTACTTAGGCCTCGCCTGTTACAGAGCCTCGCCCGCCAACAAATAATAACACATAAACATATCACAACACATAACTAAACACATACAACTGGTTCTGTCCTAAGGCCTCGCCTATCCTGGGCCTCACCCATGTCCTGCTACTGATGAGTCATGGAACCCCGTCCATGCTCCTAATGGTAGTGAGATACGGGCCCAGCCCACTCTCACTCTTTTTCTAGCTTGGGCCTCGCCCCTGTTCTGCTACTCATGAGATATGGAACCCCATCCACACTCTGCTATTGGTGAGATACGGGACCTCGCCCACACTTACCTCCCTACCAGGAACATACATGTATCACACAGAAAACAAGTATAAACTATCATATAAACAAATCCTTGGGCACACGCCCGCTATTACTGGACCTCGTCCTGAATATCATACTAGCATACTGTGCCTAGGGCTAACCCCCGGGTCTTCTACTCACAACTACATGGGCCGGCATTGTGGCCTTAGACCCATTCACACAAAAGGGAAACTCACCTGCACTGGCTGAACTTGCTGATGATCTCACTAGCTACTGCCCGGCAACTCACTGAACTCCTGCTCCTCTTGCTCCCCGAACTACCAATATCAAAGCAACACTGAGCCTAACTGACCCCCGAAAGACAACCAAATCAACTCTAGTCAAAGTCAACCTTCCAGGTCAACCCTACTCGCCAAGTCACCCTACTGACTCGCCGAGTTCAAATGTTCAGATTCCTTCCATTCGCGTCTCGACTCGCCGAGTTAGTCCATGACTCGCCGAGTCTACCGATTTCTGAGTCCTGACCTGTCCAATTCACCGAGTCTCCACCCGACTCACTAATTTGAGTCTTAACTCAAAGGGTTTGGGTTTCGCAACCTGACTCGCCGAGTCCAAGAACAGACTCGCCGAGTACAAGGCAATCTTCATCTGACTTGACGAGTTGTTCATCCCACTCGTCGAGTTGCTCCTCACCTTCATGCTACTCGCCGAGTCCATTCAAATCCCTTTACATGCAGAGGGCTTTTGAGTCATGCAGGGGTTCCAACTCGTAGATCCATACTCCCAAAGCTCAATCCTCACGTAAAGTTGCAAACTTTACGTATAACTAAAGAGATCTAGGCTCAAAACACTCTAGGGCTAGGTTTTGGTACAAAAGGGCTTCACCAACTCCTCATCTTTTGATGCTTTATGACATATTAGACCATCCCAATACTAGATCTGAAGTGGCAACAACATATCTAGGCCCCAAACTCGAATTGGGTCTCAAACAACCATAAAACCCCCAAATCTTATAACAAAAGTAGATCTAGATGTAAAGGAGGGAAGATAGCAGCTTGTTACCTCCAAGATGAACACAACTGAAGTATATCTCGGATCTACACCTCCTCCTTTGAAGCAACCTTCTTGATCTTCAAGTTCCTTTCCAAAGTTTCCTTCCTCCAAGCTATTTCTCTCAAATGATGGAAGCTCATACGAAATCAAGGGTTTACTGGTTCTCTAGGATAATATGGGGGTTGAGGGAGGGACATAACACCCTTTAAATAGGATGCAACTCCTGGGATTAGGGTTTTCCTGGTTCAGACCAAACTCACCGAGTCACCTTGGCCTACTCGCCGAGTCAGTCACTTACTCCTTGACCCGGATCCCGCTCGGACTCGCCGAGTTCCTCCTTGGACTCGCCGAGTCGCCCCTTAAAAGTAGGGTTTTCTTTCCTTTCTTGGCCTTCCAAACTTTGGGTGTTACAACTCTCCCCCACTTAAACTAAACTTCATCCTCGAAGTTTGCTATGCTCCACTGCCTGCGATCTGCCTCCGATACCCCACCAATTATTCTAACACCAGCTGCCTACCATCGATGGCCTTCCGTTCAGTCATTCAGACTAACGTCAACCCTTGCGGATAATAATCTCAGGTCAACCCTGACCCAGAACATCCTGGAAGCAAACCCTACCTAACCGACAGTCCTTCTGATACTCTCCGAATACTGCACTGACCCCATAGGGGTTCACCCCTTCTTTCCTTGCGCGATTTCCTTGCCTTCCCAAGGCAATGCTCCATAACCATATATCCCCTCTGCCACTGTGAAGACCCTGTCCTCACCCAATCTATTACTCCCGCTACTCCCAGTACGGGTCATTGTCGCCAGTATCCACTGGGCATTCCTTCTACTATCATTTGGTGTCGAGCACCCCCGCGATCAACTAACTGAATTCCACCAAATGTTGCATACTCGCACTGCTACTGATTGGAAAATCTATTATTCCTTATCACGCTTCGGGATGAACTGAGACCACCCTGGTCCGTACCATCCTATCAATATCTGGATTACCGGCCCCCACCGATTGCTGAGCCAACACAATTACTAATCGCTCCCAGCGACTTTCGAAGAGACTTCGACCACCTGAAAATTGCTCAATCTATCCTGCCATACAAGCACTACAATTCCCACGGATCCCCGATCCCCTATCCAGACACTAAGATCCCTACTAGGTCCCACCTGCTGCTAAAACTCACGTGCCTCGCCCACGGGTCTCACCCAACCATACTATTGAGCAACCCTGCTCTCAGGTCTCACCTATACTACTATTCTCATACGGACCTCAAGATCTTCATTCCGACTCACACGAGTCCTACAGACGACCCTTCAACCTGAATCCGAACCACATACTCACCATCACCATTTACACGCACGGACTGATGGGGAGTTTCTCAAACTCCCAACCCTGAACTACCCAATGCATCAAATGTTGAACTACCTCTTTTCCTTCTCAGAAATCATGTACTCGCTCTGGATTACGTGCTCTTATCCTGGTACATTCGGAGGATTCTCCCCCACTCCGATCCTGCTTACACCTCGCTGCTCAATGAATAGAAATCCCAATCCTTGCTACCATTCCATAATCAATCTGTTGAGGAATCCCACGCTTATCATAGCTAGGAATCTAACCAGTCCATTTCTAAAACTTATACGGCTCCGAACTAGCGAGACATACCGAGTCCCTCCAAGGCATGCTACAGTTACTGCACCCTAAGTAACCTTCTTCGATAGAACCCATCCCTTAACTACTAACCAAATATCCAAGGTATGCAGATGACATATAACTCGATCACAATCAAACCGCTCAAAATGAAATGCTCATACCGGTAATGATGCAGAAACCATAACAATATAACATCATGCACAAACAAAAGAACTGAAAACGGAAATCGCATACCTGCAACGTCCGGCACTGCTCGCGTCTCCAAGGTAGCCATCTGAAAAGCCCTGCCTCCTACCGCAAGCGCCTCTGCACGGCCCTGACGGCCGTCTGTGATCCTCAAGGTTGCAGGGGCAGGTGTCATCACCCGTCCTGCTGAAAACAAACTAGGGCACTGGGCCTTCTTGTGGCCCCGCTGATTGCAGTGAACACATATCAAGTCTGATCTCTGAGTGATGGTAACAGTACAATCCCAGCTAAAATGACCAGTCCGACCGCACCTGAAGCAGCCAGACTCACCACCACTACCACTCCTGCACGCACCCCCGTGCGCCCTACCACACTTTCCGCATCGACTGCGGTCCTGATAATCCCTCGATCTCGAATCCGATCCCTTGGGCCTTTTGCCCGAACTCGCGGCTACCTGAACCTCATCCGGCTTCCTCTTCCGGATCTGCTCCAAATCAATTTCCCTCTCCCTGGCCCGAGAAATCATATCTTCCAGCGTCTTACAACCGGACCTGCTCACGAACTCCCTGATGTCAGCCCTCAGCATCTCGTGATATCGGGCCTTCTTCATTTCCTCATCCGCAACATACTGCGGTACGAGAAGAGCCCTCTCCCCGAACTTGGCGGTGATCTCCGCCACAGTCTCAGTAGTCTGCGTCAAATCCTTAAACTCCCGGGCTAGTTGCTGCACCTCAATAATCGGCGAAAACTCCGCCCTGAACCTAGCTGAGAAATCGCTCCAAGTCATCGCATCCAACGCGACATCATCACCGAAAGCATGACCAATCTCTTCCCACCAATCCCTCGCTCTGTCTTTCAGAGGACAGGACGTGAGTCTGACCTTGTCCTCCTCAGGACACCGGCTCGTACGGAACGCGTTGGCAACATCATCCAACCATCTGCTGCTAGTGATGGGGTCCCTAGCCCCATGATAATCTGGTGCCCCGCAAGCCCTAAACTCCCGAAATGTCAAGGTACACGCTCCCATCAATGCCATCATCTCAGTACGGTTGGCTCCCAGCCTCTCATCCAAAATCTCCAATATACCCTCCTTGATCGTGCCAAAGATCACAGGAGTCTGAGCTAGAATACTGCACGTAACCTCATCTGATATCAACTCTCTCATCCACTCCTCGAGCTGCTCGGCCATTGAACCCGAGCCTGATCCCTCTCTGGCGCCTGATCCGCCCACTGGTCTCTCTCGCAATGTCACCATACTGAAACGTATAACATAACCATTATCAGAATACTCCTCACTGCTGCGAGACCAAACATACTCACTACCAGGTTCCTGGTCTTGTCTCGGCCTTTCCCGAATCGAGTACGGATCCTCTGCTTTCAGTAGTACGGGCCCATACTACCTTCCACATCTATTCGTACTTTCCTCGAGAACTGCTTCGACTCTACCAGGTCCCTTTTCTACTACTACTGCTCCCATCACTACCTCATCCTAGGCTTACCCTAGGGAAACCTCTGACTCAACTCAAACCAGCCCTCAGCTGCTGAAGGTCTCCTTGTGATGCCAATTAGCCATCACCTGGATACCATCACATGTGACGAGGCTCAGATAATCCTTTGTCACACCCCCAAACCAAGGATGGCGGAAACGTCTGGGGTGGAGGACTTCATGTACAGTATCACAACAACGTGTATAATAGTGCTCAAAGTAAAAACAACCACCATAAATATAATTGCAAAAGTTACACCAAAGTATATGTTTACATGTTTCAAAAGCAATTACATTATGATGACAAAATAAATTGTTGACGGTTTAGCGTCCCATCCTCAAAGCGATGAAGTTTTCCTGTTTCACTGATTTCCTGAGAATACAAGTAGTTTTAAAAAGAGTGTCAACACAAAGGTTGGTGAGTTCATAAGAGTTTTGTTTGAAGTAGAAACCGTTTTTCCTTGTAAAATCGATTTAGTTTGATTTCCAGAAAATCCAATATTTTCTTAGTTAAGTATGAATAGAAATAATCCTACATGATGCTGTAATGAACCCTAGAGTAATCCGTAGAGTTCCTCTATAATCGTCCAACATATAAAGTTATATAAGGCTTAACTTAGATAAAACGTTGAATATAGTGGGTCTGCCCTAGGTCCACAACCCAACGAGGAACAGGAGATGAGGCGGGCACCACCAATTCTAGGCCAATCAAGACTAAATTCTTATATGACTCAACATATACGCTCAGCGACTATAGTTGAAGTCTAACAATTTTAGAGGAAGTGTAGTTTTAATATCATAATAGCTTTGTATAGAGACCCGGCACTTTGTATTTGTACCCATAGAGATAAAAGGTGATTTTAAATCGACATAAAACTCATTTAGGTTTTAAAAATAAAATCCCGTAAACTTATGGATTGTTCCCTATGTGAGCCGTTATAATCATACTATGACTATGTGAACCTGCCACGACGTTCTCAGTGTCGCGAAAAATGAAATGACATTTGTCACCCGTAGACCTGCAGGTCCAACTGTAGCTAGCAGCAAGGTGTGGGGTGTCAATCCCAATATAGATCTATATACAAGTATCACGTTCTCCCTCAAGGAGATTCTGATTATAACTACCAGGAATTATATCCCGCACTCGGACGTACGGGGAGATAGAGAGATAGGGATCGAAAAATAGAGAAACTCACAATATAGGATAACAAGTTTACGTTAATTGTGTGTGAATATAAATATTTCTTGTATGAATGTACCTTTCTTGTACGAGTGCGTAGAGTGATGTATCATAAACTATACCTATTATAGTTTATCTAAAATGTATGTACTATGTATGAACCCTTTTTATGGAAATGTAACTAGTGTCGTGAATTTATCAAAACATAGATTAACTTTCGTGAAATGTGTGCGAATAGAAATCTTTCTTGTATGAATGTACCCTTTTTGTACGAGTGCGTAGAGTGATATATCATAAACTATACCTATTATAGTTTATCTAAAATGTTTGTAATATGTATGAATTCTTTTATGAACATGTATTAGTATTGTGAATTTATCAAACTATACCTCTTATAGTCTAATAATACGTGTTCCAAAATGAATGAATAATATTTAATATTTAATATGAATGTCTTAATTCCAGTTCATAATGATAAACTAACATGGAAACACATTCAAATATTAGAACTTATGATTATACACTTTGCTCAACATAATACAAAGTGTTATGATATTTACATGCTGTTGGCTAACTTTAGCCATTCTGCCCTGTATTTGGAAAAATCATAGAAAAATCATACGAAGTCGAAAACTAGATCCGTAAATTTTGAGAGTTCACAAAATGTGTCTAGTTTGCTCATAAATTTTATCTCAATTTATAATGACCTCTAACTTGGGTGAAAAAGTCCAAAATCACAGACTGGTCCGGATTGTTGTTTGAAATGATAGGCAGTTTTGTAAAAATCACCATAAATTGTAGAAAAATCGTATGGAGATGTGCAAGTAGCCATTTTAAAGCTAAAAACTCGAACTATTTGCACCTTGTACAGTTTTGAAAACAAAAATGTTTAAGATGCCCAAGACAGTCCGTGAATGGAGTTGAACTTTTCTGATGAAGGCTGTTAGAAAAATCTAGTTATATTCTTAGTGTTTTAACTTGTATTCCCCCCCTGAAAACTTGAGAAATCATGAAAATGTAGGGGTATGAACTCACCTTGAGTGATTTCAGTAGATGATTGTTGAAGAATGGAAGTGTTTAATTCAAGAACACTTGGAGATGCCTTGAAGGTTTTCGAGAATCTAACATCATAGTTAGGGAGTTTGTGTAAGCAACCAAAGATTTGAGTAGAATGAAGTGAAATAATAATAGGGAGGATGAATTTTTACTTACTAAGTGTGGAAGAACACTTGAATCCAGCCTTGGATCTCGAAAATTTGTGTAGAAGAGTTTGAGAGAAAAAGTGATGTTTGTTACTTAGTGGAATGAGAGAAATGAGAGAAAATGAGGAGTGTGGTTGATTGTTCCAGCTCAAAAACGTGGGAGTGGGTGAAATTTGAGTGTAAGGGAACATTGAAGTGACATAGGTAAGGTGGGGAGGTATGGCTGGTCATAGAGTGGGTGTGGGGTGGTTGATTGTGATCATACGTCTTTGGACTCAAAAGTCAAGAACAATGTCTTATAATAGTCTATATCCCATTTTTAGTTTAATTTTCTAAATATATGTGTGGTTGTCTATGTGTGTGTATCTCTTTAAAAATTCTGCAATTTCATCATTTTATGACCCCCATTTGCGAAGTTGAGTATTTATTTCCAAAAATGCGAAACTCCAGGGACAATATTTGAAATCTTCTGTTTTCTTCCCCAATTCGCATTCTACTGTGAAATACTTCGCATCTTCATTCTTACACCCTTCGCATCCCTTCGCATTAATCACCTTCGCATTTTCATTCTTACACCCTTCGCATCCCTTCGCATTAATCACCTTCGCATTTTCATTCTTACACCCTTCGCATCGCTTCGCATTAATCACCTTCGCATTTTCATTCTTACACCCTTCGCATCCCTTCGCATTAATCACCTTCGCATTTTCATTCTTACACCCTTCGCATCCCTTCGCATTAATCACCTTCGCATTTTCATTCTTACACCCTTCGCATCCCTTCGCATTTTAACCTTCGCATTTTCATTCTTACACCCTTCGCATCCCTTCGCATTTTAACCTAATTAATCAAATGCGATTCACAAAATTTTTCATTCCAGATGCGAACATAGTTTAGTTCTTGAACTCTAAACTTGCGAAATCAAAATTTTCATATGTTGAACCCATATGCGAATATTAACCCAATTGACTTCAAATTGATTCATAGATGCGAACACTCGATTGTTTTACTTTCGCAAAATGAGCATCAACAACTCCACAATCGAGTTTTTAAATTCTTGCAACCAACAATTTCATAGTCCTTGACTTCGCGTTTTTCTTCACGAATCATCCCTCAATCATCAATCCAAATGCGAATCAAAAACTCATATGTTCTTGCTTTATCGATTCATCGACCTAATACACAAGGTTTAATAGAGTTGACCGGCTTGACTTGATGACTTGACTTGACTCAAGATTGACGATTGTCACAAATTGACCCGAATATGACGGTTGTCACATCATCCCCCCGTTAAAGGGAATTTCGTCCCGAAATTTGCACTTCGAATGGGGATCCAGGAATTTAGAGGAAAGATGGGGATGACTTTTCGTAGTACAAGAATTTGATTATGGCGAGGAATAACTCGCCCGATGTCACATGATTACTACTATGCATGCTTTAATCGATGCTAGATTTATCATATAAAGAAATTTGGGATTTAAATGTCGATGTTAGAAACACGTACTGATATTTGCGGGCAGTTCCGGAGTGGTTTCTCCCTCGGTGATTGCAAACACCCTCCCGCCACCACCAGCATCTCTTGTTCTTGGGCATTCCCTTTTAAAGTGTCCCGTTTCTCCACACTCGTAACAGGTTGGGCTTGCTCCAGAGTCGGGTACCTGGTTGATGGGTCGTGCTGGTGCCTTACAGAAACGAGCAGTGTGCCCCTCTCTGTCGCAGTTGTTGCAATGCAACTTTCGGCAAGCCCCAGTGTGATGGAAGTTACACTTGTTGCATTTTGGAAGTGTTCCTGCGTATGGTTTCATGGGAGTTGGTGTGGTGAGGGTTGTGGCAGCATGAACAGCAAGGATCTGTTGCTTCTTAGCGAGGCCTTGGGTTGATTGATCTTTCTTGTTGTCCCAAAACTTTCTTTCGTTGTTCCCTCCTCTTGCTTGGGTAAGGGTGGTTGTCATAGTGTCATGGTGGGCATGATGGTCAATGAGTTTGCAAAAAGGAAAACTGATCAGATGGTAAGTTCCTACTAGTAAAGACAAGTCAGTTGTTATAGAATTTGATTTTTCCTGCATTTTTCTTCGATTTAAGAATTCCTTATATATAGTTCATAAAGGAAGTCCATATGAATGAACTTCACGAGTTAGTGGGTTTTGTGGTCTCTCTTAGATTTTTCACGAGTGTGCTCAAGGCGATTGGTGCGGATCGTATGTATTCTTGTATTTGCATCAACCTCTGCGATACTATGGAGAGTTGTTCTACCCTGAATCTCGTTTCGGGCAACTCTATAGACTAGGATCGGAAAAAAAAAAATTTATCTGCTGAGTTTCCTTCGTTTATGTTGTAGAAGCTTCGTTCTCTATTAAACGACATATGTTGGTTTTGTTCTTTGCTCCAGGTTTCCAAGCACTCTACCCAAGGAGGCGTCGGGCCTTGAAAGCCGGCCAAGGGTTGGGATTCGGAACAAGAGTCATCGGGGTTAAGTTCTCCACTTCAGGGTCGGAGTCAGAACCATCAGCATAGCCTTCAGCTTGGTGACCATCTACAGGGGTTGGGTAATCATTCTCTGGCTCCTCTCCGAGCCATTTGGTATTGTAGTGGTTAGGGTAGTACGGGTCGTCGTGTGGGTGGAATCCAGCCGTGATATCTTCGCGAGAAATGGGGATATAAGAAATGATTAAGCAAACGTACTAATTTGCTAATTATACGATGATCTTTATCAGGTACTTCAACAAATTGTTTAGTGCATACTAATTATATGTATTCGGGACAGGATAGACCTTCGAATAAGCGACCCTAACTCTAAATCCCCAATCCAACGAGAACAGGAAGTAGAGCAAAGATCCACAGATTCTAAGTCTATGACGTCCTGGATACATAAAATTTTAATGTATCCACTAAGCAACTATTGACCTATTGATAAAGATCTATTTAGTTCTTGCAGATGTAATTTTTAATAATGCCAAAATACCCCTATGGTATTTCATTGTGGTAGTGTTGGTAAGTTTTTAGACTTGTTGCCACATCACAACCATTCTTGGGCATATGCTAATCACTCCTCGGACCAGCATAGTTGATCAGGCTATGCTATTCCCAAGACTGATCATACATCCCCAGGCTTAACTGTGATATCCAACAATCATTACTTTTGTTTTGCCCTAAAATGATGCTGACCTTAGTATGTATGCATGCATGTATACTTTTAACAAAAGTTATTTATTCTTAAAGGTATAGTGGTTTTGAAATCTTAAAATCAGAGACCTTAGTCCCAATGCATTTATAGTTTGTATATCTTATGTGGTTCGATATACTTAGTTCACTATAAACAATGCTCTGATACCAATCTGTCACACCCCCAAACCAAGGATGGCGGAAACGTCTGGGGGTGGAGGACTTCATGTACAGTATCACAACAACGTGTATAATAGTGCTCAAAGTAAAAACAACCACCATAAATATAATTGCAAAAGTTACACCAAAGTATATGTTTACATGTTTCAAAAGCAATTACATTATGATGACAAAATAAATTGTTGACGGTTTAGCGTCCCATCCTCAAAGCGATGAAGTTTTCCTGTTTCACTGATTTCCTGAGAATACAAGTAGTTTTAAAAAGAGTGTCAACACAAAGGTTGGTGAGTTCATAAGAGTTTTGTTTGAAGTAGAAACCGTTTTTCCTTGTAAAATCGATTTAGTTTGATTTCCAGAAAATCCAATATTTTCTTAGTTAAGTATGAATAGAAATAATCCTACATGATGCTGTAATGAACCCTAGAGTAATCCGTAGAGTTCCTCTATAATCGTCCAACATATAAAGTTATATAAGGCTTAACTTAGATAAAACGTTGAATATAGTGGGTCTGCCCTAGGTCCACAACCCAACGAGGAACAGGAGATGAGGCGGGCACCACCAATTCTAGGCCAATCAAGACTAAATTCTTATATGACTCAACATATACGCTCAGCGACTATAGTTGAAGTCTAACAATTTTAGAGGAAGTGTAGTTTTAATATCATAATAGCTTTGTATAGAGACCCGGCACTTTGTATTTGTACCCATAGAGATAAAAGGTGATTTTAAATCGACATAAAACTCATTTAGGTTTTAAAAATAAAATCCCGTAAACTTATGGATTGTTCCCTATGTGAGCCGTTATAATCATACTATGACTATGTGAACCTGCCACGACGTTCTCAGTGTCGCGAAAAATGAAATGACATTTGTCACCCGTAGACCTGCAGGTCCAACTGTAGCTAGCAGCAAGGTGTGGGGTGTCAATCCCAATATAGATCTATATACAAGTATCACGTTCTCCCTCAAGGAGATTCTGATTATAACTACCAGGAATTATATCCCGCACTCGGACGTACGGGGAGATAGAGAGATAGGGATCGAAAAATAGAGAAACTCACAATATAGGATAACAAGTTTACGTTAATTGTGTGTGAATATAAATATTTCTTGTATGAATGTACCTTTCTTGTACGAGTGCGTAGAGTGATGTATCATAAACTATACCTATTATAGTTTATCTAAAATGTATGTACTATGTATGAACCCTTTTTATGGAAATGTAACTAGTGTCGTGAATTTATCAAAACATAGATTAACTTTCGTGAAATGTGTGCGAATAGAAATCTTTCTTGTATGAATGTACCCTTTTTGTACGAGTGCGTAGAGTGATATATCATAAACTATACCTATTATAGTTTATCTAAAATGTTTGTAATATGTATGAATTCTTTTATGAACATGTATTAGTATTGTGAATTTATCAAACTATACCTCTTATAGTCTAATAATACGTGTTCCAAAATGAATGAATAATATTTAATATTTAATATGAATGTCTTAATTCCAGTTCATAATGATAAACTAACATGGAAACACATTCAAATATTAGAACTTATGATTATACACTTTGCTCAACATAATACAAAGTGTTATGATATTTACATGCTGTTGGCTAACTTTAGCCATTCTGCCCTGTATTTGGAAAAATCATAGAAAAATCATACGAAGTCGAAAACTAGATCCGTAAATTTTGAGAGTTCACAAAATGTGTCTAGTTTGCTCATAAATTTTATCTCAATTTATAATGACCTCTAACTTGGGTGAAAAAGTCCAAAATCACAGACTGGTCCGGATTGTTGTTTGAAATGATAGGCAGTTTTGTAAAAATCACCATAAATTGTAGAAAAATCGTATGGAGATGTGCAAGTAGCCATTTTAAAGCTAAAAACTCGAACTATTTTCACCTTGTACAGTTTTGAAAACAAAAATGTTTAAGATGCCCAAGACAGTCCGTGAATGGAGTTGAACTTTTCTGATGAAGGCTGTTAGAAAAATCTAGTTATATTCTTAGTGTTTTAACTTGTATTCCCCCCCTGAAAACTTGAGAAATCATGAAAATGTAGGGGTATGAACTCACCTTGAGTGATTTCAGTAGATGATTTTTGAAGAATGGAAGTGTTTAATTCAAGAACACTTGGAGATGCCTTGAAGGTTTTCGAGAATCTAACATCATAGTTAGGGAGTTTGTGTAAGCAACCAAAGATTTGAGTAGAATGAAGTGAAATAATAATAGGGAGGATGAATTTTTACTTACTAAGTGTGGAAGAAAACTTGAATCCAGCCTTGGATCTCGAAAATTTGTGTAGAAGAGTTTGAGAGAAAAAGTGATGTTTGTTACTTAGTGGAATGAGAGAAATGAGAGAAAATGAGGAGTGTGGTTGATTGTTCCAGCTCAAAAACGTGGGAGTGGGTGAAATTTGAGTGTAAGGGAACATTGAAGTGACATAGGTAAGGTGGGGAGGTATGGCTGGTCATAGAGTGGGTGTGGGGTGGTTGATTGTGATCATACGTCTTTGGACTCAAAAGTCAAGAACAATGTCTTATAATAGTCTATATCCCATTTTTAGTTTAATTTTCTAAATATATGTGTGGTTGTCTATGTGTGTGTATCTCTTTAAAAATTCTGCAATTTCATCATTTTATGACCCCCATTTGCGAAGTTGATTATTTATTTCCAAAAATGCGAAACTCCAGGGACAATATTTGAAATCTTCTGTTTTCTTCCCCAATTCGCATTCTACTGTGAAATACTTCGCATCTTCATTCTTACACCCTTCGCATCCCTTCGCATTAATCACCTTCGCATTTTCATTCTTACACCCTTCGCATCCCTTCGCATTAATCACCTTCGCATTTTCATTCTTACACCCTTCGCATCCCTTCGCATTAATCACCTTCACATTTTCATTCTTACACCCTTCGCATCCCTTCGCATTAATCACCTTCGCATTTTCATTCTTACACCCTTCGCATCCCTTCGCATTAATCACCTTCGCATTTTCATTCTTACACCCTTCGCATCCCTTCGCATTTTAACCTTCGCATTTTCATTCTTACACCCTTCGCATCCCTTCGCATTTTAACCTAATTAATCAAATGCGATTCACAAAATTTTTCATTCCAGATGCGAACACAGTTTAGTTCTTGAACTCTAAACTTGCGAAATCAAAATTTTCATATGTTGAACCCATATGCGAATATTAACCCAATTGACTTCAAATTGATTCATAGATGCGAACACTCGATTGTTTTACTTTCGCAAAATGAGCATCAACAACTCCACAATCGAGTTTTTAAATTCTTGCAACCAACAATTTCATAGTCCTTGACTTCGCGTTTTTCTTCACGAATCATCCCTCAATCATCAATCCAAATGCGAATCAAAAACTCATATGTTCTTGCTTTATCGATTCATCGACCTAATACACAAGGTTTAATAGAGTTGACCGGCTTGACTTGATGACTTGACTTGACTCAAGATTGACGATTGTCACAAATTGACCCGAATATGACGGTTGTCACATCCTTCAAGTAGAGGACTCGTTCCTACAACGGTTGTACTGAAACAAGAGCTGCGTAATAGGACCAAATCCAACACTCTGAGATTATTCAACCCTGATCACATGTGACGTACCGTATCCACCTAATGGCTAACTCCCATCACTCAAAATCCCACAATGCACAAAGCAAGCAACATTCAGACAAAGGGAAAATCTAACCATAACATACTCAAGAAATCATATCCACATAGCAAGAATCTGAACTAGCATGCAACACAAGTCATAAACTCATGCATAACCTAAACAGGATATCCTACTACTATCTATTCGGCACTATCATGCAGATCAAAAGCACATATAATAGGCACATAAGGCATCATCCCTAGATCCTCCGTCCTAATCTAGCATGTTGTTCTATTAACTGATAATCAAAACGTAGACTTGTATAGGTATTTTGGGGTACTTACTTGAGCTCGGTTGATTGCATGCACCACACCTATTTTCTCTTTTCAAAGTTATTTTCTTTCTGAATTCTTTTTGCTTTTCTAAAACCGTTTTCTTTCCCAAAACTCTCTTTTTACAAAACTGTCTTTTCGTTTTGAAAACTTGCATACCAATCCCTCAGTTTGAGTTCAGACACACCCGAGGGCATGTCCGAATCCCTCAAACCAAGGCACTCATACCAACTTGTAACGACCCAAAATTTAAGACTAAAAATTTCTTTTAATAAAACATTACTTTAAGCAAAGTCATCATTCCAAAACATAATTTGAGTATAAGTTTTCAAAACACATGTTCATTATCAGAGTAAACATTCCCAGGTTGTCTAATCTATAGTGTGTGCCATGCGATCACCCCGAGCTCTTCCCTCCGCTACCGGAAGTACCTGAAACCAAAACTGAAAACCGTAAGAACGAAGCTTAGTGAGTTCCCCACCCTACCACATACCATGCATAACCACATACTGCACATATTGGGCCACGCCCGCTATGTTGGGCCTCGTCCCCTACCTCGGGCCTCGCCCGCTACAACGGCCCCGCCGCTCCAGGCCCTGCCTGGCTTCGAGCCCCGCTCGGATACATATCTGTTTTACTTAGGCCTCGCCTGTCAGAGGGCCTCTCCCGCAAACAAATAATAACACATAAACATATCACAACACATAACTAAACACATACAACTGGTTTTGTCCTAAGGCCTCGCCTATCCTGGGCCTCACCCATGTCCTGCTACTGACGAGTCATGGAACCCCATCCACGCTCCTAATGGTAGTGAGATACGGCCCCAGCCCACTCTCACTCCTTTTCTAGCTTGGGCCTCACCCCTGTTCTGCTACTCATGAGATATGGAACCCCATACACACTCTACTATTGGTGAGATACGGGACCTCGCCCACACTCACCTCCCTACCAGGCACATACATGTATCACATAGACAACAAGTATAAACTATCATATAAACAAATCCTTGGGCACCCGCCCGCTATTACTGGACCTCGTCCTGAATATCATACTAGCATATTGTGCCTAGGGCTAACCCCCGGGTCTTCTACTCATAACTACATGGGCCGGTATTGTGGCCTTAGACCCATTCACACAAAAGGGAAACTCACCTGCACTGGCTGAACTTGCTGATGATCTCACTAGCTGCTGCCCGGCAACTCACTGAACTCCCGCTCCTCTTGCTCCCCGAACTACCAATATCAAAGCAACACTAAGCCTAACTGACCCCCGAAAGACAACCAAATCAACTCTAGTCAAAGTCAACCTTCCAGGTCAACCCTACTCGCCAAGTCACCCTACTGACTCGCCGAGTTCAAATGTTCAGATTCCTTCCATTCGCGTCTCGACTCGCCGAGTCAGTCCATGACTCGCCAAGTCTACCGATTTCTGAGTCCTGACCTGTCCAACTCACCGAGTCTCCACCCGACTCAGTGATTCGAGTCTTAACTCAAAGGGTTTGGGGTTTCGCAACCTGACTCGTCGAGTACAAGGTAATCTTCATCTGACTCAACGAGCTGTTCATCCCACTCGTCGAGTTGCTGCTCACCTTCATGCTACTCTTCGAGTCCACTCAAAGGACTCGCCGAGTCCATTCAAATCCCTTTACATGCAGAGGGCTTTTAAGTCATGCAGGGGTTCCAACTCGTAGATCCATACTCCCAAAGCTCAATCCTCACGTAAAGTTGCAAACTTTACGTATAAATAAAGAGATCTAGGCTCAAAAGACTCTAGGGCTAGGTTTTGGGACAAAAGGGCTTCACCAACTCCTCATCTTTTGATGCTTTATGACATATTAGACCATCCCAATACTAGATCTGAAGTGGCAACAACATATCTAGGCCCCAAACTCGAATTGGGTCTCAAACAACCATAAAACCCCCAAATCTTATAACAAAAGTAGATCTAGATGTAAAGGAGGGAAGATAGCAGCTTGTTACCTCCAAGATGAACACAACTGAAGTAGATCTTGGATCTAAACCTCCTCATTTGAAGCAACCTTCTTGATCTTCAAGTTCCTTTCCAAAGTTTCCTTCCTCCAAGCTATTTCTCTCAAATGATGGAAGCTCACATGAAATCAAGGGGTTACTGGTTCTCTAGGATGATATGGGGGCTGAGGGAGGGACATAACTGTTGGATTAATGTCTAAGTCCATAACTATAATTGGTAAGACTTGACCCGACCCGGCATGGTCCATTTGGGTTGCATGGCATCATGCACTTGGATAGACTATAATGAGAGAAATAAGACACTTACGGTTATTAATATATTATAAGTTCTAGTATATTAATAATAAGAATAATGAGATTATTTAATTAGTATTGATCAAGAATTAATCTAGTATTAATTAAGTGATCAAAAGAAGACTAATTAAATATATGGGTTGATTGTGTAAATCATTCATTCTTATATATGTGGGCTTGTGATCCAAGATTCCTTATGTTGGACTAAGTCCATGGGGTGACCCATGGATACTCCATGGAGGTTAAAACCCATGGAGCATAAGGAATGGGTAAAGTCATGAGTTACATGGTGTAACCCTAATAGCCACCATATAAAAGAAACCCATGGCTCAAGAAATCGTGACTATGACTAACACTAACACTATGTGTGTGTATGAGGGCTAACTGATTTCATGAAGTGTTCTAGTTTCTCTCAAGTTATTCCAAGTGTATTTGGTGTTGTGTGAACCATTTGAGGTGTCACACTTGGGGCACTAAGCACTCAAGCTTCATGAAGACAAGCACTATCAAAGAGGTATGTATTCTATCTTGTTATATCCATTATTTTGTATGCTAGATTAGGATAATACCTTGGATGTTCATATTTGCATGTATAATAGAGAAAACATAGATCCAAGGTATTTAGGGTTGCATGTACACTTAGGAGTGTTAGAATGCTCATAACCCAACAGTGGTATCAGAGCCTAGGCTTGTTTTCTTGTTATACCTGCAATAGAAGCTGAAAAATCGAGTTTTGATGCTGTCAGCCCAGCTGACTCGCCGAGTCCATGAAGGGACTCGACGAGTCCAAGGCAAAATGCATCCAACTCGCCGAGTTGTGTTCATGCACTCGACGAGTTGGACCCCAGACAGCATATCTTCGAGGTTTTTGGCTAGAAATGGACTAGGAACATTACCCTAAGTTGTTTTGAACTTATAAACTTGTTTTTAAATATGGTAATGTTCATGCTAATCCATTTTCAAGATAATTGTCAATAGATTCATGTTTTGTATTAGTTTAAAGGTTAGACTAATTACATGAAAAAGTTTGATTTGAATTATCTTGTTCTTATGAGTTGCTTAGATTAATAGAAAAGTTGAGTGAAAAAGTTGTTTTCAATCCAAATTAATCTAAGAGTTGAGTATAAAATGTGTTTGTGTAACTTATCCTTAAGTTACATGAAGAGTCACATTAAAGACTCATAAAACTCATAAAGTTGGCAAAGGTTACAAAAAGATGAAGAGTCTTGTCCTTAAGTTATGGAGGTTCAAGAGTCACTTCATTAATAAATAAATAAATAAAATATGTAACCTTAATTAATTCCATAAGTTATAAAATAAAGAAAAAGATTAATTCTTTATTAGTTTAAAGTCTTCCATAATTTGTCCACAAGTTATGGAACTTGAAGAGTTTTTGGATTAAAACTACTTTAAATACATAAGTTATGGAATTAATTAGTTTTGAATAGTTTCAAAACTTGCCCTCAAGTTTTGGAATTTGTAAAGTTTTCTCTTATGAATACTTTAATTCCAAGTTAGCCCTTAGAATTTTAAAAGTTAAAATTCAACCCTTATACTTTATAATATTATAAGTTAATAATATTTATATGTATAAGAGTAAAGTCGGTCTTACCGCTAGTACGCCTCATTCACGAAGCCGGTCTATAAGGTGGGTATAAGGTTGTTGCCTATAAAATGGCAACTTAATGGGTGTTCACTCTCACCCACCGCTTGCTTGACTGGTGGAGGGTCGTTAGCCGAACGGGTTTGACATGACTTTAATTCTCCCTTCATTAAAAGTATTAATGATAAATACTAAGTAACTAAACTCTTTAAAAATACCCAATCTTAGTTACTTAGGAAAATGTGAATAAGGTGTTAATCCATGAAATTACACTTTGCACTTTGTTTAAGTCAGTTAGTGGAGCGTGTGTGGTTAACCGGCACACTAACTCGTATTTAACAAGGTAGGCAAAGGGTAACTTAATGTTTATCATAGTATCGATGGAGCGTGTGTGGTTAACCGGCACATCGATTGAGGGATAAACACTTAAGGGTACCCAGTAATTTGCATGGTTACTTCACACCTTGTTTTGTGATCCTCGGCATCCCAGTCACAAAACCTGAAGGGCACACTCGAGATTGAAACATGCCATTGAACAGTTCAATGAATCTCAAAAGATCTAGGAGTTTCAAAACCAATTAAAACCTAATAATACATTTCGTTTATCTTGGTGGAAATTGGTGAATCGTCATTCACCTACCTTCAAATTGTTTTATAGCTTGGATTACGGCATACCTCTTCTAAGTTATAAAATAGTTTGTTGGGTCCTAGCCTTAATATTTTCATATTGGGTGTCATATTAAGGACTCAAAGATCAACTATCTTGAATATCTCCCATAACATGTCTGGTTTAGACATTTATGATCTTCCCAAATCTCTTGAAACAAGATTTCCTAAATGAAGATGATGTCCCATGGATATCATACTTCTCTCTCCTCTTCCAATTATTCTCCCTAACCCACAAGTTCTTGAAAAATTTAAGATCACTCAAGCCCTAATGGCAAGGCAAGGTCTAGGTGTGATCACATCTTGGAGATGTAGTCACATATTGACAAGCCGGGAGAGCTGGGTGTCAAAGTCTTGAGAAAGTTGGTGGTTCAATCACTTTCTAAGTCACATAGTGAGTTCCTTTGGGACACCTATGAAATAGACTATGACAAGACCCTTAATGATCTCATTTATTGTTAAGATCAACTTCCTAAAACTTTATGGACATTGACAATGGTGACACTGGAAATACAGAAAAAAGCATTCTCTTCCCAATGGAAAGGGATCGGCCATAGTCAACTCGGTTGAACAAATGGTAAAGAGAAAAAAAACTAAGTCTGTAATAGGCCTGTGTACCATTATCAAAGGGTCCATATGTTTATATTGCCAAAGTAAGGGTCATTAGTTGCGAAGCTGCCTAATTTACCTAAGGATGTTAAAGTCAATAAGATTGACTCTACTTCAGGTAAAAGTCCACAAATCTAACTCTGTTAAGTTTCTATTCTGAGATTCTTGATACATGTTGTGACTGGGTCACATGGTAATGTTTTAAGAATCAAAGAAAAGTAAAGGAACTTAAAGAAAGAATATGCTGAATCTGATCGCATAGATGGATTTCTATCGCGTAGTTTGAAAAATCGGATTCTTGAGATACTTCTTAGGAGTTATGAGATATTGCTTAGGAATAGATAACAACAAGTTTTCATATGGATTGTAAGGATAAGTTTTTCCGCATAGTTTTAAAATAAAAGGAAAAATTTTGATTTTATTTATTTTAAAATATCCTTACAATGGCATTTGAGGAAAAATTGTTGCTTATATGATTCCATTAATAGCAAGAGTGGAAATATGAAATTGATTCTTTCATTTGTGGTAATGTCTAAATTTACCAAACAAGGAAAGATTCTCATCATCCAAAGTCTCAATTGGATCGGGACTTGGAATCATGCAAATTCTATAGCATGATGAATGAGAACTTTCAAGTATTGGAAAATTAAGACTAATTACTTATTCACATGGATGTGTGAGTCAAGTAATGGACTAAGGGATCGAGTACATAGGCATGTGCACTGATTAAGTCCACCACAAAAGATATAAGGCTATTCGTCATAGTTTACTAAAGCTCAGTAAATATGATTATACTTACAAGCTTAAGTGTAACTCTGAGACATTGGAAAAGGTTCCAATGTAAGGCAGAGCGAATAAGAAGAATCAAATTAGGCAGAAGGATAAAAGTTTCTCAAATCTGAAAAGATGGGAGAGTACTTTAGTATCAGTTTTGTGATCATCTTAATGATTAAGAAACCATATCAAAAATTATTTCTCTAAGGAAGTCTTAGTTCATTCTTATGACTAAGAAGAAGGGATCTTGAATTGTTGAAATGGTTAAATCAAGAAGATGAGTCATACTTCGTTCCAATACAAGTCTTAGAGTCGTACTACAAGATTGTAATTTGAGTGACATATCTTTAAGAAGGTTTAAAACACTTATCAAATGTAAGAGTAAAAGTTTTTTTTACTCTTGTACATTTGAAATTGGTAAGTTGTGATGTTTTGGATAAAACAAAGACCAACTTCGGCCAATTGTGTGAAGTGTTTGTCTTGATTAGAATCCACACTATCTCTTGGATGTTTGACAAGGGAGTCTTATAGGTCAAGAGGACAGTGGGAGTCTTAAAGGTCTTGAAAGTCTCAAGAACTAATCAAGAATGAAACCTGAAGTTCTTCACTAGCACACGACTTAAGGTTTATAACCTATCGTGTTGACATACTCTGTGCCCATTCTAGTTAAAGTTGGCTTTGCATATGAGTTCTTAGAGTTCTCAATGTGTTGCACAACAACTTGGAAGCAATGGTAGGCCCTTGAGCTGCCAGGTGGCAAGAAATTAAGATTGAGTTCAATCCATATGGTTTTGGATTTGTCATTATCCTTGTCTTGTGATTATGGTTTTGACAAATTCATATGGGTAGGAACTCATACACCAATAAATCTAAGTGTCATAAGGTTTCTCTCCGATTCATGAAAATGATGGTGAGGAAACACTTCCACTAAGTAGATTTTACCTAGATAGCAATTGGGATATTTGCATTCTCAAAGTTGTTAGTGGAGCGTGTGTGGTTTACTGGCACACTAACTTGGACTTGTGAGAAATGGCAAAGGTCAAAACGATCAAGACTATGATTACGGCATCCCTTTTCATAGTTCTTAAAATTGTTTTGACACACCCATGAGCTATCTAAGGAAAGGTGTATGTTTTTGATAAAGTTTTATCAAAACAATCTAGTATCAGAAATCTGAACTTTGGTAAGAAAGTCAATAAAGTATTGATTTCTAGAAGTCGAGCTTTCTGAGTATATGTCAAAGCTAGTGGGAGCATAAGTGTTATGCTAATAATCATCATGTTAGTGGGAGCATGATAATTACAATAAGTATTGCAAGCTAGCAATGTTAATTATAGAAAACAAAAGGTTTCAATTGGGAAAAGTTGTTTTGCTATAATTAAGGGAGAGGAAATTATACTTCATCTCAAATCTATAAGCTTAGATCGTGAGGTTTTAATCATTTAGTCAAGGAAGTATATATGAATTTCATGTTGGAATGGATCAACATAAGGAAATTCTGTATATGGGTCCATTATTTGCATTCTTAAATTCGATTATGATTACGGCATCCCTTTTCATAATCTGAATTATGAGAACTTGGCAAATAGAAATGGAAATGTTATAGCAAAAGACTGGTTTAGTCTTTATGTGAGACATCATGAATCGTGTCCCATATGCTTCGGATATAGGATCGATTACATGTGCTATATTTATCCTTTCTAAAATTTTCCAAATGCCTAGGGCATTAAGAAGGGAAAAGGTTTAGAACTGGATATGACTAAAAGGATTAAACAATTGTCGAGGACAATCTAAGGTTTACCAAAAATTGGTTGCTCAAGGACAATTGGAAGTATAGTGATAATTCTGGAAGGACCATATTGACATAATCTGTAAGGAGGCAACTCTTGTTCAGAAATGATAGTCAAAATGGATCTGGAAATGTTTCAAAGTCAGAGATTTCAATCTGTTTAAGATTAGGAAACTTAATGCAAAAAGGATGTTTCCAAGGAGTTGATCTCCTTTGGAATACTCTGTAATGATTGTTGCCAAGTCTTTCTGACTTTGTGCATAATCATTACAAGAGGATCGATGCATATAAGTTTAGAATCTAACAGATTTCAGTAAATGACATGAATTTGGAATTCTTGCATTTGCAGTAAGGATTGTGAAAAAAGAATTATTGAAGTTATGTTCAATTGATCCAGTTCACAAAGTAAAGATCATAGACAAACATAGTATGCATACTTGGTGTATGGCATGACTATTGTTTAGAAAACATAGTGTACATGCTTGGAGCATGGGACAACTATTGTTTTAAATTCAAGAATAATGTTGATAGCTGAAACAATATACAATGAATAATGTGTAATCATATGGTGATAAATAAAAGGAGTTTTATTTATATTCATAAGTTCTGAGACCATATTGGATTCAAATTATTATTGTGTTTCACTTTGCATGTTCTGACTTCCTGAATAAACTAGGTTATTCTTCCAGAATGACTAAGTTATTCAAACCATCCACAGTCGGTCATATGTTGGAAGTAGATATGAATTAAGACTGTCATGGGTTGGCTTGTAGAGGTCTAAGTTGTTGGACAAAGGGCTACAACACTCATGAGTGCTCATAAGTTCTGAGTATTAGATTCAACCCGCGCTCATTGGAATCACTTCATGGATTTTATCACGAGTGATCATGAGACGATAATATCTTATATTCTTCAAACCTAGAGATATGAGTTGTTATTATGAGTTGGTTGTACATTGATTGCACGAAACTGCATTTGGTAACTCGGTGCTATAAAACGTGTCTTTGTGTATGATTCAACAAGTAGTAGAACAAGCCATATGAGTCGAAGTTTATCCATTCCTTTTACCTTCGGGATAAAAGCGATATCTGTGGGCCCCTCGATGATTTGATGATGACAAATGGAAGTGCTCGGCCGGGCCAGGACTGATTTGATTTGTTCAATTAGTCAGTCGTCATAAATCGGAAATCGGGAAACAACAAATGGACAGAGAGAATGATTATAATCCATGTCTCAGTCTATATGATATCTAGAATGGAGGAATATATGATCCCTTATCTAATGGACAAGTCGTTGACAAAGATCAGAGTTCATCTACAAGGTCAGAGTTCGACAGAAGCTTTTGAGAGCTACGATTGCTAGTTGGTTCCTGAAGTCATACGCAATAATAGTTTTAGACTTATCCAAGTGGGAGACTGTTGGATTAATGTCTAAGTCCATAACTATAATTGGTAAGACTTGACCCGACCCGGCATGGTCCATTTGGGTTGCATGGCATCATGCACTTGGATAGACTATAATGAGAGAAATAAGACACTTACGGTTATTAATATATTATAAGTTCTAGTATATTAATAATAAGAATAATGAGATTATTTAATTAGTATTGATCAAGAATTAATCTAGTATTAATTAAGTGATCAAAAGAAGACTAATTAAATATATGGGTTGATTGTGTAAATCATTCATTCTTATATATGTGGGCTTGTGATCCAAGATTCCTTATGTTGGACTAAGTCCATGGGGTGACCCATGGATACTCCATGGAGGTTAAAACCCATGGAGCATAAGGAATGGGTAAAGTCATGAGTTACATGGTGTAACCCTAATAGCCACCATATAAAAGAAACCCATGGCTCAAGAAATCGTGACTATGACTAACACTAACACTATGTGTGTGTATGAGGGCTAACTGATTTCATGAAGTGTTCTAGTTTCTCTCAAGTTATTCCAAGTGTATTTGGTGTTGTGTGAACCATTTGAGGTGTCACACTTGGGGCACTAAGCACTCAAGCTTCATGAAGACAAGCACTATCAAAGAGGTATGTATTCTATCTTGTTATATCCATTATTTTGTATGCTAGATTAGGATAATACCTTGGATGTTCATATTTGAATGTATAATAGAGAAAACATAGATCCAAGGTATTTAGGGTTGCATGTACACTTAGGAGTGTTAGAATGCTCATAACCCAACAATAACACCCTTTAAATAGGATGCAACTCCCGGGATTAGGGTTTTCCTCGTTCAGACCAGACTCGCCGAGTCACCTTGGCCGACTCGGCGAGTCGGTCACTTACTCCTCGACTCGGATCCCGCTCGGACTTGCCGAGTCGCCCCTTAAAATTAGGGTTTTCTTTCCTTTCTTGGCCTTCTAAACTTTGGGTGTTACATCCAGGGCGAGGGAGAGGGAGATAGATTTGGAGCACATCCGGAAACGAAAGGCGGAAGAGGGACAGTCAGGAGGGGCTTCGGGGAAGAAGCCCAAGGGATCAGATGAGGGGCCGAAAGGCCAATAGGTACGGGGCCGTTGCAGGAAATGCGGCAAGACGCACGAGGTGGCGTGCAAGTCGGGATCATCAGGATGCTACAAGTGCGGCAAGTCTGGGCACTACAGCAGGGATTGAACTGCTCCGGCAGCGGTTATTCAGACGTCTGAGTTGCTGTGTTTCCACTGCAACTAGAGGGGCCACAAGAAGGCCAATTGCCCCCAGTTGACAGTTCCAGTGCCGGTAAAGGCGCCATCCCCAGCAACCCTACGGATTACGGATGGCCGGCAGGGCAAGGCAGAGGCTCCAGTAGTGAGGAGCCGGGCATTTCATCTGACCGCAGAGGAGGCACGCACTGCACCTGATGTGGTGATGGGTATGATTCTTTCCTTCTCATTATTTATATGATGTTATGATGATATGTGCCCGGTTTATATATATATATATATATATATATATATATATGTGTGTGTGTGTGTGTGTGTGTGTTAGGATCGTTCCATCTGAACGGTATCCCAGTCCAAGTGTTGTTCGACTCGGGTGCTACCCGATCGTTTGTTTCCCTTGCGCTTAGCAAGAAGTTCACCGAGTCTTCGGGCATGTTGGATTTCCCTTTAGAGGTAGAGATTGCTGATGATCGATCGGTGCGAGCATCAGTAGTGTTCAAGGATTGTGTTTTGAGGTTATTTGAGGAGAGTTATCTGGTAGACTTGGTTCCCATTCCGTTGCGTGGGAACAAGGTGATTATAGGCATGGATTGGTTGAGCCCCAATGGGGCGGTGATAGATTGTGCGCAGCAGCTAGTGTGGGTCAGGACCCCAAGTGAGGGAGAGTTAGTGATTCATGGAGAGAGGCCACAGTGTGGAACCTTAGTCTGTTCCGTAGCGAGGGCTAGATGATACATTTAGTAGGGATGCGCAGGTTATCTCGCGTATGTGATGGATACGCACGAGGCGGGTAAGGTGACGATGAGCGAGGTTCCGGTGGTGGGAGATTTCGCAGATGTTTTCCCAGAGGAGCTTCCTGGGATACCTCCGGAACGACAGGTGGAGTTCAGGATTGACCTAGTTCCTGGTGCGGCTCCGATAGCCAAGGCACCCTATCGGTTGGCTCCTCCCAAGATGTAGGAGTTGTCTACGCAGCTGCAGGAGCTGCTAGACAAGGGATTTATTCGTCCGAGCAGTTCACCCTGGGGAGCCCCGATTCTGTTCGTGAAAAAGAAGGATGGGTCGCATCGGATGTGTATAGATTACCGGGAGCTGAACAAAGTAACGGTGAAGAACTGATACCCACTCCCGAGGATTGATGATCTCTTGACCAGCTCCAGGGAGCGTCTTGGTTTTCCAAGATGGATTTGCGTTCGGGTTATCATCAGATGAGGGTCAGAGAGGAGGATGCGCAAAAGACCGCGTTTCGAACGCGCTATGGCCATTATGAGTTCGTGGTGATTCCGTTTGGGCTTACCAATGCTCTTCCCGCGTTCATGGACTCATGAACCGCGTATGCAGACCGATGTTGGATCGGTCTGTGATAGTTTTCATTGACGACATCTTGGTTTATTCCAAGACACAGGAGGAGCATGAGGAGCATCTGAGAGAGGTTTTAGAGACCCTGAAGAGGGAGAGCTTGTATGCCAAGTTCTCCAAGTGTGATTTTTGGTTGCGCGAGGTGCAATTTCTCGGACACCTTGTCAACCAGAACGGGATTCTAGTCGACCCGTCCAAGGTCAAGGCCTTGATGAGATGGGAGGTTCCTAAGTCTCCATCCGAGATTCGGAGTTCCCTAGGATTAGCAGGCTACTATCATAGATTCATTTAGGATTTCTCCAAGATAGTCGTGCCCCTGATGCGGCTGACAAGGAAAGTCGTGGTCTTTCGGTGGGGACCCGAGCAACAGGCTACGTTTCAGACGCTGAGACAGAGATTGTGCGAGGCGCCAATCTTAGCCCTGCCCGAGGGCGTAGAGGGTTTTGTGGTATATTGTGATGCGTCGATCTCAGGACTGGGCGCAGTATTGATGCAGAGGGGACATGTCATTGCTTATGCCTCGAGGCAGCTGAAGCTTCACGAGGCGAACTACCTGACGCATGATTTGGAGTTGGGGGTGGTGGTTTTCACTCTCAAGATTTGGCAGCATTACCTCTACGGGGTTCGTGGTACCATCTACACGGACCACAAGAGTTTGAGGTACCTCATGGATCAGCCGAATTTGAACATGAGGCAGCATCGGTGGTTGGACGTGGTGAAGGATTATGATTGTGAGATTCTTTACCACCCGGGGAAGGCCAATGTGGTGGCTGATGCGCTTAGCCGCAAGGCGGCACCGATCAGGGATGTTTGCATGAGGATGACTGTGGTGACTCCTCTGTTGGACTAGATTCGGGAGGCTCAACAGGAGGCTATCAAGGAGGAGCATCGGAAGAGCGAGCGTGTGGTGGGTCAAGTTTCCTCCTTCGATTATGATAGCTGATGACTATTGACACTACACCGAAGGGTGTGGGTGCCGTATCATGGAGGCGTGTGCCAGATCTTGATGGTGGAGGCGCATAAATCCCGATTCTCTATTCATCCAGGGGCGACGAAGATGTATAGGGATCTTCGTCTAGATTATTGGTGGCCCTGCATGAAGCGGGATGTGGCTTGGTATGTAGAGCGGTGCTTGACCTGCAGGAAGGTCAAGGCCGAACATCAGAGACTACATGGAAAGATGCAGCCGTTGGACATCCCGTTGTGGAAATGGGAAGATATCACGATGGATTTTATCACGAAGCTTCCCAGGACCGCGCGTGGAGTAGATTCGGTTTGGGTCATCGTGGATCGATTGACCAAGAGTGCCCATTTTATTCCGATTCAGGAGAGCATTTCGGCCGAGAAATTGGCCGACATCTATATTGGGGAGATTGTGGCGCGGCACGGGGTGCCAGTATCTGTTATCTCGGACAGGGATGTGCGTTTTACTTCCAGGTTTTGGAAGAGGTTTCATGACGAGTTGGGTACTCACTTGCATTTTAGCACCGCCTTTCACCCGCAGACAGATGGTCAGAGCGAGCGGACCATCCAGACTCTGGAGGATATGTTGCGGGCATGCGTGCTAGACTTCGATGGTAGCTGGGATACTTATCTTCCCTTGGCTGAGTTCTCGTACAAAAATAGCTACCACACGAGTATCGACTGCCCTCCATTCGAGATGTTGTACGAACGGACGTGTAGGACCCCGATATGCTGGGGAGAGGTTGGTCAGAGAGTTATGGGGAGCACCAAAGTGGTGCTCAAGACTACTGAGAGGATTCAGCAGGTTCGGAGCACGCTACAGACTGCACAGAGTCGGCATAAAAGTTACACCGACAAGCGTCGATCGGACCTAGAGTTCCAGGTCGGGGATATGGTTCTCCTGAAGGTGTCGCCTTGGAAATGCGTCATTCGATTCAGGAAGCGGGGTAAGTTGGGCCTGAGATTCATTGGTCCGTTCAGGGTTGTAGCCTGGGTGGGCAAGGTGGCATATAGGCTGGATCTGCCAGCCGAGCTCAGCCAGATCCACAACACCTTCCATGTCTCCCAGCTACGGAAGTGTCTCGTGGATGATTCAGTAGTGGTACCATTAGAGGATATACAGGTTGATGATAGCCTGAATTAAATTGAGCGCTCAGTCACAATCCTCGACCGGAAGTCGAAGGATCTGAGGAATAAGAGGGTGGAGTTAGTGAAGGTGCAGTGGCAACACCGAAAGGGGTCCGAGTGGACTTGGGAGCTTGTGGAAGAAATGATGGAGCATTAACCCGAGCTGTTTCAGGATCGAGCAGAAGACTTCGAGGATGAAGTCTAAAATAAGTGGGGGAGATTTGTAGCACTTGGTTCCTGGTATGTATTCTTGATTATTAACTCTCCTTATGTATTGCATTTTAACCTTGGACTCGGCGAGTTGAAGGACTAACTCGCCGAGTAGAAGCAGGTCTAGTCACGGGGTCATCTCTGGCTACTCGGCGAGTACGGTCGTGGGACTCGGCGAGTAGACCCTGTCTAGACTGAAACCTTAACCCGGGTGTTTGCACCCTATTTAAATGATCTAACCCAGCCTCCATTTCTCCTAGCACTCCCAAAGGTCTGTAGAACGAAACCCTAGCCCTTTGTGTCCTTGTGGGTGATCATTTAGCATTTTGAAGGTGGTTTGGAGCTTGGGAGAAGAAGGAGAAGGTTGAGGAGTGCAAGAAGAGAAGAAGAACCGGAATGTACTCTGTGAGGGGCTTCTATTCAGGTAGAAAAGTTCCTACCTTGATCTTTAGTTCATTGAACCCCCTTCTTGTCCCTAAAAAGAGGTTTTAAGCCCTAAGAACCTAAGTCTCTATGTGTTTATGGTTAATGTTCTGCAAGGACTTCGGATTTGGACCTTTAGGACATCCTAGTAGCATAAAGTCTTTGTGGTTGAGGTGGTTGAGGTCCCTATTGAGTGTAAGACCTCTTAAAGAGCTTGGAATTGCATGTTTGAACTCATTGGGCCATGCATGCACGTAAAGTTTGCAACTTTACGTGGTAAACATGCCCTAGGACCATAGATCTGTGGTTTTGAAGCATTGCATGTCTCAGATCTGGCCTATTTGAGAAATGGGTCGAGGAACTCGGCGAGTCCAAAAGTGGTACTCGATGAGTTCTATGAAGATGGTCTTAGACTCTGCGAGTTGGATGAACAACTCAGTGAGTCCTATGAAGATTGCCTGGAGCTCGCCGAGTTGTTCTTCAAACTCGGCGAGTCGGTACTCGAGTCGGCCCCATAGTCCCGAGTGGTGAGTCAAAGGTGACTCAGTGAGTGGGGAGAGGGACTTGGCGAGTGGGACCAGATTAGTAAGGGAAGGACTCGGAGAGTTGATCGCGGACTCGTCGAGTCCAGTCAACTGGAAGTTGACTTTGACTTGGATTTCGACCTGGTCGAGGGTAAAAGGGTCATTTTACCCGAAGAACATCTAGCAGTGTTTGACTGATCGTTTTGTGGGAATTATAGCCAGAGGACGTCCGGAGCAGCAACAGCAGTAGACAGTCAGTTTTTGAATAGTTCAGCAGCTACTTTGAGGTGAGTTACCTTCCAGTAGCGGTGGGTCTAAGGCCACAATGCCAGCCCACCAGTAGGAGATGTGTGATTAGATGATTGTCTTTGTGATATTCATCTAGGGTTGCTACTACCTGTGTTACGTTTATGTGATAGTGACAGTATAAGGAGATAGTCCCCCAGAATACCGGTCGATAGGGTCGAAGGGGCAGTCATGCCCAGCCATGCTAGATAGACTATGTGATATATGTGTTATGCGGTAGTAGTAGGGGGTGAAATAGTCCCCAGTATCCAGTCGAGAGGACCGAAGGGGAGGCCAGCACCCAGATATGCTAGGCAGTATCCAGTTGAGAGGACCGAAGGGGAGGCCAGCACCTAGATATGCTAGGTAGTATTCGGTCGAGAGGACCGAAGGGGAGGCCAACACCCAGATATGCTAGGCAGTATCCGGTCGAGAGGACTGAAGGGGTAGGTCGGGCACCCAGATATTCCTGACAATTTATGTATGTTATGTGATTATATGGTATGTGGTACAGTGGGGGAACTCACTAAGCTTTGTGCTTACAGTTTTCAGTTTTGGTTTCAGGTACCTCTTCAGCTAAGGGAAAGGAGCCGGCGCGGTAGCAACATATCACACACACACACACTCTTGTTTCCGCAGTTATGAGTTTATTCTGGGATTGATACTCTGGTATTTGGGTTGTTTACATGTTGTGGATTTCAAATTTTGGTTTAGATGTGAAATGGTTTAATTAAACAATGTTTTAATTATTAGTGTTTTCTAAGTAAAGTTTTAAAAACAAAATTTCTGGACGTGAAAATTGGGTCGTTACACAAACTATTAGTTTTTCCTTTCCGCCTACCCAACTCCTACTTTTTCAACATGCTCAATCTTTTAACCTCACATGACATGACATATTTCAAGGTATCGCCCTAACCCAAAACCGACACAAACTCGACATGAAAATAAACGGGTTCGCACAACACGACACGTTAATTAAATGGGTCGGGTTAGGGTCGTGCACTTTGAACTCGTTTAGTGTTTCGACACGACACGAACCCATCACGACACGACAGAATTTCCACCTCTAATAATCCAATTAGGATCTAAAGCAACTTCATTATAAGACTTCGATTCACAAGTTTTATTTAAATTCGAAACAAAACACATATTTTCACAATTTAAAAAAGAGTAATTTACAAAATTTTCAATTCAATATTTATGTTTCCCTTCTATAACATAGTCATTAAACCTAATACATCTTGCCCAGACTTAGTGACCCCAATAGATTGAATTCCTAGAGGATTAAGACCAAAATGACTATATTCCTCAGCCATAGTAAATGAGCTAGGAATAGACACATCAGCAAGAGGCACGTGTGCCCTTCCATTATGGTTGCTGACATCAAAAGAAGGAGTCCCATATATATTGTGGTCTACATTTGCACCATCTGACTGATGGTTAACTCTCAATTAATCTAAACTAGTGTTTTCTTGAATATTACTAGATGTCAAAGGCTCATCATAGGAAAAAGGGATCAGAAGAATTTAAGGTAACAGAGGGCTCATCGGATACAAATCAAGATTTAAGCTTGAAATGAAACATAGATTCATAAAACTTTACATCCCTGGAAATAAAAATAAGATTTGAATCAAGACTTAAGACTTTATATCATTTTTCTAAGAAGAATAACCAAGAAATATACATTTTTCATCTTTGAGAAACTTTATCAGAATTATTACGTTTAGTGGCAAAACAATGACAACCAAACACCTTAAGCTTATCAAAACTTGGAGAAGATTTATAAACAAGTTCATAAGGAGAATCACCATTTAAAAACAGAATTTGGGGTTCTATTTATAAGAAAAACATTAGTTAAAACAACTTATCCCTAAAACACAAAAGGTAATCCAAATTGGAATATTAAGGATCTAGCCATATTAAGAATATGTCTATGCTTTCTCTCCACAACACCATTCTGTTGTACAACACCATTATGTTGTGGAGTATGATGAATGGTTCCTTTAGTTTCAAAAAGAGATTTCCTTATATTATTAAGAAATTCAGTTCCATTATTAGACCTTATAACTTTGATTTTAACCTCTAACCAATTAATCAAAATGTAAAAGAAAATAGAAGCACAATCATAAACTTCATCTTTAGATCTCAACAGATAAACCCATGTAGCCCTTGTAAAGTCATCCACTATAGTCAGAGAATATCTAAACCCTTTTGATGTAGTCACTCTATAAGGACCCCATACATCTGTTTTGTTTAGCTTTATAACAAACATCTCAAGGAGGTAAATTTTCATTTCCAAATTTAACTTTACCTTTTTAAAGAACACAAAGCTTGTTCTGAAGGACATCCTAACCTATTATGCTAGGTAAGTTTAGACACAAAATAGACAACAGAGTTGGAATATCCAAGAATATTACCTAAAGGTACATTATCTATATAATAGAGACTCACAAATTCTCTACCACTCCCCACCATGTTCTTTAACCTTAAACCCCGAATTTTACCACTATACTCATTATGGACAACCTCATAATTACTATCTTTACAGGTTTTATGAACAAATAATAAATTTTCATTGAATTCAGGAATAAAATATACTTTAAATAGAGTTAAAGAATTTGGAAGTTTCATGTTTCCATTTTTTTCAATTTTAGCAAATATAGCATTCAGATGACTAACAAAAAGATTCAATTTTGACACATCCACAGTGTCATGAAGCAACAGTTTTGAAGCTATCATATGTTGATTAGCTACCTAATCACCTACCCATTTTATAGTTACAAGTAAAACTAAAAGCATTAAACAAAGAAGTACATGTCATGTTAGAAATAACAGATACCTCCATATTTGGTTGTTTATCATTAATTAGTTGCAAGAATCTGATGTATTGCTATTTAGTGAGATGATAACATTCATAATACTCAGTAGACTTAGACAAACCATAAGTGTTAGGTAATCCAGAAGAAACAAAACAAGAATTTATAGAAAAAGTCTTATTCTAATTATTGACTTATGGAATCATTTCCGGTTTTGAAATCTTTTGGATAGCAAGTTAATTTATAACATTTTTCTATAGAATTCCCTCTTAGACCACAATTTTTACACTGAACCCCTTGATGCTTGTTTCTATTATTAGAATTATTAGAACTAAACCCGTTGTTAAATTTACTATTAAACAAGATAGGTGAGACTTAGCTAAAGGTTGAGAACTAGATAAAGATCCAATTCTATGATGAGATTCCTCCCAGGAAATTATAGAAAAAGCAGACTTCACATTGGGTAAAGGATCCATAAGAACAATATGACTTTTAACTTCACTATAAGAATCATCAAGACCACTTAGAAACTGCATAAGTTTCATTAGTTTATAATGATCATTAAGTTTAGCAACTTCACAAGTAAATTCAGTAAGACTAGTTAGACCATCAAACTCTTTCCATAATACATCAAGGTTATTGAAGTAGCCAGATAATGACATTCCATTTTGTTTTAAATAATTAATTCGTTGATGTATATTGAAAAACACAAAACCATCTACTTTATTATAAGTTTCAAACAAATCTTTCCAAATGTCCTCAACTACTTCAGAATAAGCATGGCTAGCATAAATGGACTTAGATATAGAAGAAGGAACGAAAAACAGACAACATCAGTAGCCATTTCCCATTTTAAAGTCTTAGTTTGTTCAATAGTTTCCTTTTTAATAGTTCCATCAACAAACCCTAGTTTATTCTTAGCCATAAGAGCTCTAGACATGGTACTTTTCCACAAACAAAAGTTTTCATTACCATTTAGTTTTATTGTTATAATAGTCATGATAGAACTATCAGAAGGATGAATATACACGAGATCATCAAAATCAACAGAATCATTTTTACCACTACCACTAGGAAAATCACTAGTACCAGTCATATTTAAGAATCAAACAAGAAACAAGCAAGATCAATACATATAATATCACACACACAAAAAAGACAATTGTATTGATTAAACGTCAAGATGGTCTCCATGATATGTTGGGGCCCAAGATAATCAATACAGAGTTTAAAAATAACAAAAGAATCACAGAAAATGAATAAAAAAGTAACCGGTGTACTCAAGACAACCAGGATCTCCCACAACCACATCTAGGAATGCGAGTAAAAGGGAACAAGAAAGGCTCACAGAGATCCAAAGCCACAGAAGAGATAAAAGTCGTTTCTTTTAGGTTTCATTCTCCAATAGAGTTATTTCATATTGAATATCTATTCTCATAAATGCATTATTTCAAATCAAAATATGTTCTATAAAGAATTATTTTGAAAACCTTAACATAGATTGAACAATAGATATGATGAAGACAATGTTGCATCGTACACATAGTGTTAACCAAACATACAAAGATCCCTAAGGATCTAATCAATTCTCGAGTAGATCTGCAATTCAGCCAAACAATCACAGTAACAAAGAACTAAAACAGAACAATAAGCAATCTACAAGGATCATCATAGAAACCCTAGATCTGACACAATTAGTGTCAGCTCTAAATGGTTTACATACTAGACATTTGAAACCTTAGATTTTCAAAAAGAACAAAGATAAAAGCGGAAACAAATGGAGCATAAGGATAACTAGCATTTGTAACACGTCTTCGCAAAGAACCTTCACATAACAATGATCGGAGCTACCTTCTGATCCAGTATCATGTGAAAAACATCAAATGATTTTCCCAACTTGAACAGCTCATATTATTAATGAACCAGAACGTTATACACGTACTTTTACAAAGGAAAAATCGCTACAATAACACTCAACTCTCAGATGATTACAAGAATCATAAAAAGAAACCCTAAAGTAAATGAAGAACAGTATACAAGCTAAACGAGAGCAACTTGAGAATTGCTCTGGAGCTAAATGTGAGAGTTATGAGCAAAATGAAGCAAACGAATAGATTAAATACACAGAGTCAGAAATATGACCTATAGGTCAGACAGATCCACGAGCCACACCAACCTACATAAATACTTACAAAACAAACCTCGCACAATACAAAGATTAACAAAATATATAAAAAAGACAAATAACATCAATAAGAAACAAATCTTAAGTTTAACATTTTAAAAATAGTTATTTTTTTAACACTAGCCTACAACCATTTTATTGTTGACCTCAATTTTTTTATTTATAATCAACATATATGTCCATGAGATCAATCAATCTCAAAAGAGTTTAACAATCAACATGTAACAACAGCAAAATTCAGGTCAAAATTTAAACTTTTATAAAAACCGTAATTAAGGATTCTAAGTGGTAGATATTGTAACAAGGTTTTCATAAATATAAAGAACACTAAAATCCGAGTTATAACGAAGAAGTTATGACCATTCTAAGTTTCCCGACAAAAACCGGAAATACGAAGTTACGTAAAAACGCAAAGTTTCAATAAAACACTTTTTGACCTTAGGTGTCTAAATGAAAGTCATAGATATCATCAAATCGTAACCGTACATAAAAAGAACGTCCAAATCTGAATTCGTATGAGGAAGTTGTGATTTTTCTAAGTTACAGATATATCAGTAGACAGCTAAAAACTCGAAATAGAGATCGAGAGACTTTTAGCCGACACAATCTAAATGAGAATCGAAGGGCTCAACAATACTAGCGCAACGGTAAAAAATATGACGAAAACGGACGTCGGATGAAGAAGTTATGGAACTTTAACGGACTTTTCCTGTCCCGACCTATTAAAAATATAATATTAAAAATAAAGTCAAAACTAGCCAAGGGAGTCTAAATAAAAGTTGTAGATCGTAGTCTCACCTTCGCGTGGATATAAAGAACGTCAAAAACGGAGTTTGTATGAGAAAGATATGAATTTTTGAAGTTTGCTAATTAATTAAAATATAAATTTAATTAAAACCCGATATTATCCGAAGAACGAGTCAGCGGTCCGATCCCTCGTACGCCCAGCGTACCGTCGTACGCTCAGCGTACTTGGATGCTAGGCTCCGGTTCGTCCACGTCGCTCCAATGTTTCGACCGAGGATGCGCTCATGCATGACGCATGAGTACGCAGCGCGTACTCTAGTACGCCCCGCGTAACGCAACCTCTCAGACCCCTATAAATAGGGATGCGAGGGTGCCGGCCAAAATTGCTAATTTTCTTCCTTTCTCGTGCCGAAGCTCTGCGTTTCAACCCTCGGAATCATCCCAAAGGCCCAGTTTTCATACCCAAGGTGGGAAGAAAGTTTTACACTCCCGAGATTTCCCGAGAATCTCGAGAGATCCGCTTTCTCGAGTAGAAGTTCTGCTCGGTTCTCATCGCGCTTTCTTCAATCAATCAAGTGAGTTCATACCCCTTTCAAACACACTTTAAATACATTTTAAATGCTTTTATACTCTATAAGGGGGGGGGGGGGGAATACAAGTAAACATACGGTTATTATCGTGTATTTTATAAAGTTTCACTTCACTTGTTTTTATCGAATAAATCACTTGTAATTCCTTACTACTATGGAAAACTCTTGTCATACTTTGTGTGCATTAGACTTATACAAAGTATATAGTGATTTCAAAGTACCTTTCGTTGCTAAGTCATTTTATACGTTCTAAAAACTTATGATTTATGCTTTGTCAAACATTGTGAAAAAGAATAAACTTTGCATACAAAACTATCACTTTAATACAGACTTAGCTGAGAATCCATGAGACGCGTATATCTTCAAACACTACTTTCTTATTAGAAAGTAATGCCACAAGTCCTGTCTATAACCAGAGTCTCCCGTTAGGAGAACGTGTCAAATGTGTATAGATCTATACGGGAAGTCATGATCCCGCGCCCTAACTGTTAGCTACAGTCCGTCCTTTGGGATGACAATTGTCATAACGCTGCGACGCCTGAAGAACGTTGCTACAGGCATATTATGTTTAGTATGGTTATAAAACTCATCGGATATACAATTATTATGATATTATGCTTTTATGAACGAGTAGCTATTAAAACTATTCTTCATCTAACAAATGCGATCTTCGTATAGCTTTATTATATAAAACTATGACACAACTTTTAAGAACGTCGGATGCTTGCGATTTTCCGTCTTAGAGACTACCAGTTATGTTAGGAAAATAAGGGTTTTTCGTATATACAAACCAAACAACTAATAGGAAAATAAGGGATTTTCCTGGTGCAATTATTTACAACTTATAACACGAACGTTCATATGCATTTCATACTTTTATAAGAAAATAAGGGTTTTTCTTGGAAAACACAACAATTCATATCTCAACTATTAGGGAAAATATGGGATTTTCTGGATCTAATACATTCATTTTCAACACAACAAATCATAACTCTTTACATTTGAAATACTGCGTTTTCTGGAAAACATACAGGAACTTTCGAATGGCGTACATTTTCTCAAAACAATACTCATGAACTCACTAACTTAATTGTTGACACTTTCTCTTTGAAATAACTTGTATTCTCAGGGAACCGCTAAGCAGATTGGAAATCAACTTTTGGGGATTAACGTACTGACGTTAATTACTTCTTTTGAAAGATGTTTATGTATTTAACTTTTGAACATGTAACGAATACAATTATGTAAACATTTTGGAAACTTTAATATATATATGGTGGTGTGTACTTTCCTTTCTATGAACTGTTATGATACTGAATATGACGTCCTCCGCCCCCGAACGTTTCCACCGTTCTGGTTTGGGGGTGTGACAGATTGGTATCAGAGCATTGTTTATAGTGAATTAAGTATATCAAAACCATTTTTGGTATACGACTATAAACACAACTGGGCAAAAACACTCTGAGTAAGAATCATACTTTTAAAATTAAAATTATTTAGTTTTTGTAAAGTAGGCATGCATTCATTTCATATTAATAACATGGTCAGTATCATAATTAAAACAAAATAGAAGTATTATAAATAAGTTGTGCAGTGCAGGTATGCCTTGGGACATGTAATCGGAACTGGGAAAAATGTAGCCTGATCAACTATATTTGTCCAAGGGCCGACTAACGTATACCAAGGAGTGTCTGCAATGGACAACAAATTTAAAACTTACCAAAAGCATATCGTTAAAGAATACTAAGGGAGTATTCGAGTGCCTTCAACCCTTAAACTTAAGAGTAAATTCCATGTGCTTTAGCTTATAGTTAATTCTTAACCCTATTCTCGTATAGACTCAAATGGCTGGATTCCATCACTCAGGTGACCCCTACTACCCCAACCAAGGTAATGGAGAAGGGATAGAGAATGATCCTGAAAAAGGAATGCAAGAAGAATCAGACTCAGATCCAGAGAACAATAACCTACCCTTAACGGCTCCAATTCAAAATCCTAATCCTCGACCGGAATTTCATGGCTCGACGCCCCTTTGGGCAACTAACCTGAATAGGTGGAGCCACAAACAGGATCAACCCCTTCCATTCAACGGAGACCGAAGCTTCTACAACCTAAGCGAGGGAGGCTCAGCAGAAAGAGCCCTTCCTATATTGGTTCGTCGGATTTCGCGCATTGGTGAACAAGGACGGACGACCATCCATCGAACTGAAGAAAATGATGCGAACACTGGAGTCAACACAGTTCGCATCCGACAGTTATGTAACGACCCGTTCCTGGTATGTTAATTCATTGGTAATTGTTTTAAGTTTTGCAAGAGGGACTCGGCGAGTCATAGCCTGACTCGCCGAGTAGGATCGCGACTTCGAGCACGCATGAGCCGGGGACTCGACGAGTCCATATCCCTGACTCGGCGAGTCCATCCGTCTGGGTGAAACTCTAAATCCCTGGGTTGCCTACTATTTAAGTCACCTTATAGCCCCCCATTCTCGCCTCCTTCACCCTCTAAAGCTGTGAGAAAACCCTAGTTCATCCTTGAGAGCTTATAAGTGTTTTTGTGCCATTTTGTGAAGGTGTGAAGAAGGAGAAGAAGAAAGGAGCAAGTAGAAGAGTTGTAGTGCAAAGATCCAAGGGCAAATATGAGTTATTTGAGGTATTTTCGGATTTCCCCTCTTGTTATATGCTTTAAACCTCCATTAGAGCTCTTCTAAGATCTAGTTGATGCTTGTTCCAAGCCTTATGTTTGCATGAATGCCTTAATAAGTCGAGATATCTTTAGATCTGAATGATTGGGTGTTGTAGAGCCTAGATCTACTGCCTTTTTGGAGTTTCTTTGCATATTAACCATAGATCTACCCATTTTATGCATCTTTTAGCCTTATTTCCCTTATTCATGAGGTTGTACACGTAAAGTTGGAAACTTTACGTGGTAAATCAGCTTATTGGACTCAGATCTATCAATTGTATGTGTTGGATTCAAACAAAATCGAGTAAAAATCAGTTGCATGGCGGCAACTCGGCGAGTTGGGTCGCGAGTTCCCGATTCCTCCATTTTTATCAGTGTCGAGTGGATCCAGTGAGTTAGTGAGTGGACTCAGCGAGTTGAGGGTAGACTCAGTGATGGAGGGACTCGGCGAGTTGTTCATACAACTCGGCGAGTCCAAGGCAATCTTCTTAAAGATCAAGAACAACTCGTCGAGTTTGTTCATACGGCTCGTCGAGTCGGATGAAGATTGTCTGAGTTCTTGGATCAAGAGGGTACTCGTCGAGTCGATGCTACACTCGACGAGTAGCAGCGTGCAGAACTGAGAAGTGAGAGTAGGACTCGGCGAGTTGGACGGCCCAACTCGGTGAGTCAGCCCAAAAGAGAGTTGACTTTGACCAAGGGTAAAAAAGTCATTTTACCCCAAGCGCAGTGTTTAGTATTTGATTGAGTATGTTTATGGACTTGTAGCCGAGGAGATTCAGGAGCAGCAGCCGTTAGCTTCCCGAGCCACACACTCAGCAGCCAGCTTACGAGGTGAGTTTCCTTCCAGTAAGAACGGGTCTAAGGCCACAATGCCGGCCCGTTCAGTTAGCAGTAGTTTCCGGATTTAGGTCCGATGCAGTAGCTAGAATGTTTGATGCCTTCGTGGCTCGAACAGGATTTGTGTGCTATGTTTTATGCGTTAAGTGTTATGTGTTCCGGGCTACGGCCCGATGTAGTATGCCGTATATGTGTTTATGTTAGTTGATGTGTTATGCTATGCCATGTTCAGCCAGTCGGTTCCAGACTTCGGTCCGATGCAGTTAGTTCCGGACTTTGGTCCAATGCAGTTAGTTCCGGACTTCGGTCCGATGCAGTTAGTTCCGGACTTCAGTCCGATGCAGGGGACAAGGTCCCAGTCAGTTCCGGACTTCGGTCCGATGCAGTTAGTTCTGGACTTCGGTCCGATGCAGGGGACAAGGTCCCAGTCAGTTCCGGACTTCGGTCCGATGCAGTTCCGGGCTTCGGCCCGATGCAGTGGGCGAGGCCCAATATGTGTTTATATGTTATTGTATGGTATGTGGTAGTTTGGGGGAGCTCACTAAGCTTCGTGCTTACAGTTTCAGTTTTGGTTTCAGGTACTTCCGCAAGCAAAGGGAAGAGCTCGGGGTGATAGCATCGCACACACCACAGCTTAGCTTTTATCCTGGGGATGGTTTTAGTGGTTTTGGATTTGATATAGTATGATACAGTTTTCCGCACAGTATTTTATTTTGATTTGGGATACATCGCGTATGTTTTTATGTTATGATACTCATATTATGGTTTTGATTATATTGAAAAACGAAATTTTTGGGTCGTTTCAAGTTGGTATCAAAGCCCTGGTTTGAGGGATTCGGATACACTTCCGGGTGTGTCTGAACTCAAACTAAGGGAAATAAAAGATTTTAGTAAAATAAAAATGTTTTACCAAAAAGAATTTTGAAAGCACTTAGAAAGAAAGAATTGTTTTTAACAAGATAGAGGTGTGTGCATGCGGTCAGCCGAGCTCAAGTAAGTACTCCCAAATTACCCATACAAGTTAATTGTTCAGTTTCAGTAGAACAGCATGCTAGTATAGGACTAAGGATCTAGGAGAATGCCTTATGTGCCTGCTTATGTGTTACAGCTTTATGAGTATTGCATGCTAGTGCTGAGTAGACAGTAGTAGGATAGCCTGATTAGGTTATGCCTGTTAGTGGAAGCTTAGCATCCTATGCTAGTGCAGTTTCTTGTTATGAGAATAGTTTGGCCTGAGTCTGTTTCCCTTGTCCGAATGTTGCTTGCTTCGTGCTTGGTGGGGTTCTGAGTAATGGGAGTTAGCCATTAGGTGAACACGTCACACCACATGTGATCAGGTTTGAATAATCCCAGAGTGCTGGAACTGGCCCTATTGCGCAGCTCTTGTTTGAGTCCAACCGTTTTTAGGGACGGATCTTTTACTTGAAGGATTATCTGATCCTCATCACATGTGATGGTGTTTAGGTGGTGGCTAACTGGCATTATGAGAAGACCTACAGCAGCTGAGGACCAGTCGTGTTAAGCTTGAGGTTTCCCTAGGGCAAGCCTAGGATGAGAGTAGCAGAGAATAGCAGTAGTAGAAGTGACTTGGTGGAGTCAAGGCAGTTCTTGAGGAAAGTACGGATAGATGTGGAAGGTAGTATGGGCCCGTACTACTGAAATCAGAGGATCCGTACTCGAATCAAGGAAGGCCAAGACAAGACCAGGAAGCTAGTAGCAGTGTCATGATCCCTTGAGATATTTCAGTGTTCTGATGTTGTTATGATATGTTTCAGAATGGTAGTTTTGCGTCCGAGACCAGCAGTCGGCAGCTCAGATGCCGGAGGGGGATCAGGATCGGGATCAGGCCCGGAGGTCGGGCAGATGGATGAGCAGACTAGAGAGTTCCTTTCTTCTGAGGTTACCCGCATCATACTGGAGCAGACTCCTGTGATCTTCGGTTCGATCAAGGAGGGTATTTTAGAGCTGATGGATGAGAGATTGAGTACTTTCCATGCTGAGATGGCGGTCGTGATGGGGTCGCGCACACTTACGTTCAGGGAGTTCAGGGCATGCGGGGCTCCAGACTATCATGGGGCGCGGGACCCCATAGCGAGTACTAGATGGTTGGCGGATGTGGCCAACGCTTTCCGCACTAGCAGGTGTCCCGAGGGGGACAAGGTCAGATTGGCGTCCTGTCTTCTGAAGGACAAGGCACAGGATTGGTGGGAGGAGGTCGGACATGCCATCGGGGATGATGCGGCATTGGATGCCATGACCTGGGCTGATTTCTCTACCAGGTTCAGGGCGGAGTTTGCACCGGTCATTGAGGTGCAGCAGTTAGCTAGGGAGTTTCAGGACCTTACCCAGACTACAGAGACAGTGGCGGAGATCACCGCCAAGTTCAGGGAGAGGGCCCTTCTTGTTCCTCAGTATGCAGCCGATGAGGAGATGAAGAAGGCCCGTTATCATGAGATGTTGCGGAGTGACATCCGCATGTTTATGAGTCGGTCCAGTTGTAAAACTCTGGACGACATGATTGCCAGAGCTAGAGAGAGGGAGATTGATCTCGAGATGGAGAAGAAGAGGAAACCGGAGGCGGTTTCGGGTTCAGGCAGTATGGGCAAAAATCCCAAGGTTTCAGATCACAGGTCTAGGAGTCAGCAGAGCCACGGTCGGTGTGGAAAGTGTGGGAGATTGCACGAGGGGGCGTACAAGGCAGGGAGTTCCGGCTGCTACAAGTGCGGTCGGACTGGGCATTTGAGTAGGGATTGTACGGCCCCTGCTACTACGGTTACAGCATCAGATCTGATTTGCTTTCAGTGCAATCAGAGGGGACATAAAAGGTCCCAGTGTCCCAGTTTAGCTGCAGCAGGGAAGGTGGTTGCACCTGCCCCTGCCACCTTGAGGATTACGGATGGCCGGCAGGGCCGATCTGATGCGCCAGTGGCGAAGAGCAGCGCATTTCAGATGACAGCAGAGGAGGCGCGAGCGACTCCTGATGTGGTGACGGGTATGTATCTTTCCTCCATCTTTTAATTGTTATAATATCGTTTGAATATTACTTGATGATATGTTTTATTTAGGGTCGTTCTCGGTGAACGGCATCCCTGCTTTGGTATTGTTCGATTCGGGGGCTACTCGATCATTTGTATCGCTTGCGCTTCGCAAGAGATTTAGCAGAGCTCCAGGGGAGCTGGATTGTCCATTAGAGGTTGAGATAGCAGATGATAGGACCGTGAGGGTCGGCAGAGTACATAGAGGGTGTTCCCTTCAGATATTTGATGAGCAGTTTTCAGTGGACCTGGTTCCTATTCCCCTACGTGGGAATAAAGTTATTGTGGGCATGGATTGGCTCAGCCCCAATGGGGTGGTGATTGATTGTGAGCTTCAGCTAGTGAGGGTTCGCACTCCCAGTGGGGGAGAGATAGTGATTCAGGGCGAGAGGCCCCAGCGAGGACCAACCTTTTGTTCTGCCGCAAGGGCGAGGCGCTATGTCCAGCAGGGTTGCGCCGGTTTTGTAGCTTACGTCTTGGATGCCCGGGAGAAGGGCAAGATGACGATTGATGATGTTCCTATTGTTCGTGACTACCCGGATGTGTTTCCCGAGGATTTGCCGGGGATACCTCCAGAGAGGCAGGTTGAGTTCAGGATCGACCTAGTTCCTGGTGCGGCTCCGATAGCCAAAGCACCGTATCGACTTGCTCCCCCTGAGATGCAGGAGTTCTCTACATAGCTTCAGGAGCTGTTAGACAAGGGTTTCATTCGGCCGAGCAGTTCGCCTTGGAGAGCGCCGATCTTATTTGTGAGGAAGAAGGATGGGTCGCATCGTATGTGCATTGATTATCGGGAGTTGAACAAAGTAACGGTGAAGAACCGTTACCCACTTCCGAGGATAGATGACTTGTTTGATCAGCTTCAGGGAGCGTCTTGGTTCTCCAAGATCGATCTACACTCCGAATATCATCAGATGAGGGTTAGAGATGAGGATGTACAGAAGACTGCTTTCAGGACCCGGTATGGTCATTATGAGTTCGTGGTGATGCCATTTGGGCTCACCAATGCCCCAGCCGCGTTCATGGATCTCATGAACCGCGTGTGCAGACCGATGCTGGATCGGTCGGTGATAGTATTCATAGATGACATCTTGGTATATTCCAAGACACAGGGGCAGCACGAGGAGCACCTGCGGGAGGTGATGGAGACTTTGAGGAGGGAGAGACTTTTCGCAAAGTTCTCCAAGTGTGAGTTCTGGTTGCGCGAGGTGCAGTTTGTTGGTCATCTCGTCAACCAGAAGGGTATTTTGGTAGATCCGGCCAAGATTGAGGCCGTGATGCAGTGGGAGGTCCCGAGGTCTCCATCTGAGATTCGGAGCTTCCTAGGGCTGGCAGGGTATTATCGGAGATTTATTCAGGACTTCTCCAAGATAGTAGTGCCGTTCACCCGACTAACCAAGAAGTCGGTGGTTTTTCGTTGGGGGCCTGAGCAGCAGGCGGCGTTCGAGACTCTCAGACAGAGATTGTGCGAGGCTCCGATCCTTACCTTGCCAGAGGGAGTAGAGGACTTCGTAGTCTATTGTGATGCTTCGACCACAGGTATGGGAGCAGTATTGATGCAGCGAGGCCACGTAGTAGCTTATGCCTCGAGACAGTTGAAGCCTCACGAGGCTAATTATCCTACCCAGGACTTGGATCTGGGGGCAGTTGTTTTTGCCCTCAAGAATTGGAGACATTACCTTTATGGGGTCCGCTGTACTATTTACACGGACCACAAGAGTTTGCGATATCTTATGGATCAGCCGAGTTTGAACATGAGGCAGAGGAGATGGTTGGACGTGCTGAAGGACTATGACTGTGAGATCCTTTATCATCCAGGGAAGGCCAATGTGGTGGCCGACGCCCTGAGCCGCAAGGTGTCGACGGCCCCTATCAGAGATCTGTGTATGAGGATGACAGTGATCACTCCGTTGTTGGAGCGGATCAAGGAGGCTCAGATGGAGGGCCTCAAGGAGGAGAGATAGAAGTGTGAGAGGATAGTGGGCCGAGTAGCTTCATTTGATTACGACAGTCGGGGTTTGTTGACGCTTCATGGTAGGGTGTGGGTACCGTACTGGGGTGGGGTACGACAAGTATTGATGGACGAGGCTCATAAGTCTCGATTTTCTATCCACCCAGGAGCGACGAAGATGTATCGAGATCTTCGACCTGATTATTGGTGGCCCTGCATGAAGCGGGACGTCGCTTGGTATGTTGAGAGATGTTTGACCTGCCAGAAGGTCAAGGCGGATCACCAGAGACCTCACGGAAAGATGCAGCTGTTAGACATTCCCGTGTGGAAATGGGAGGATATCACCATGGATTTTGTCACCAAACTCCCCAGGACCGCACGTGGAGTGGACTCGATATGGGTAGTAGTGGATCGGTTGACGAAGAGTGCTCATTTTATTCCGATTCAGGAGAGTATATCGGCAGAAAAGTTAGCCGATATCTATGTGCGGGAGATTGTGGCACGTCATGGAGTGCCGGTATCGGTGGTGTCGGACCGAGATGTTCGATTCACGTCCAGATTCTGGAAGCGCTTCCACGACGAGATGGGTACTCGTCTCCATTTCAGCACCGCTTTCCACCCTCAAACTGATGGGCAGAGCGAGAGGACGATTGAGACTCTTGAGGACATGCTTAGGGCATGTGTTCTAGATTTTGGGGGTAGTTGGGATACGTATCTTCCGTTAGCGGAATTCTCGTATAACAACAGTTATCATGCGAGCATTGATCGACCTCCTTTTGAGATGTTATATGGCAGGAAGTGCAGGACCCCGATTTGTTGGGGCGAGGTCGGTCAGCGAGTCATAAGGAGCACCGAAGTGGTGCTCAAGACGACTGAGTTGATCCAGCAGGTCCGTAGTAGGCTGCAGACTGCGCAGAGTCGGCAGAAGAGCTACGCCGACAGGAGGCGTTCGGACTTGGAGTTCCAGGTGGGAGATATGGTTCTTCTGAAAGTCTCACCTTGGAAAGGTGTCATCAGGTTCCGAAAGAGGGGCAAATTGGGCCCAAGATTTATTGGTCCTTTCAGGGTTTTGGCCCGGGTGGGTCGGGTTGCTTATCGATTGGATCTTCCCGAGGAGCTTAGTCAGATACACAACACCTTCCACGTGTCGCAGTTAAGGAAGTGTTTGGTGGATGAGACAGCAGTCGTTCCCCTAGAGGACATTCAGGTTGATAGCGGCCTGAATTATATTGAGAGGCCGGTCGCGATTCTGGAACGGAAGATCAAGACCTTGAGGAACAAGGTAATTCAGCTAGTGAAGGTGCAGTGGCAGCACCGGAAGGGGTCTGAATGGACGTGGGAGGCTGAGGAGGAGATGAGAGCGCACTACCCGGAGATATTTGCAGATCCAGTCGAAGCAGACTTCGAGGACGAAGTTTGAGACAAGTGGGGGAGAATTGTAACGACCCGTTCCCGGTATGTTAATTCATTGGTAATTGTTGTAAGTTTTGCAAGAGGGACTCAGCGAGTCATAGCCTGACTCGCCGAGTAGGGTCGCGACTTCGAGCACGCGTGAGCCGGGGACTCGGCGAGTCCATATCCCTGACTCGGCGAGTCCATCCGTCTGGGTGAAACCCTAAATCCCCGGGTTGCCCACTATTTAAGTCACCTTATAGCCCCCCATTCTCGCCTCCTTCACCCTCTAAAGCTGTGAGAAAACCCTAGTTCATCCTTGAGAGCTTATAAGTGTTTTTGTGCCATTTTGTGAAGGTGTGAAGAAGGAGAAGAAGAAAGGAGCAAGTAGAAGAGTTGTAGTGCAAAGATCCAAGGGCAAATCTGAGTTATTTGAGGTATTTTCGGATTTCCCCTCTTGTTATATGCTTTAAACCTCCATTAGAGCTCTTCTAAGATCTAGTTGATGCTTGTTCCAAGCCTTATGTTTGCATGAATGCCTTAATAAGTCGAGATATCTTTAGATCTGAATGATTGGGTGTTGTAGAGCCTAGATCTACTGCCTTTTTGGAGTTTCTTTGCATATTAACCATAGATCTACCCATTTTGTGCATCTTTTAGCCTTATTTCCCTTATTCATGAGGTTGTACACGTAAAGTTGGAAACTTTACGTGGTAAATCAGCTTATTGGACTCAGATCTATCAATTGTATGTGTTGGATTCAAACAAAATCGAGTAAAAATCAGTTGCATGGCGGCAACTCGGCGAGTCGGGAAGAACGACTCGACGAGTTGGGTCGTGAGTTCCCGATTCCTCCATTTTTATCAGTGTCGAGTGGATCCAGTGAGTTAGTGAGTGGACTCAGCGAGTTGAGGGTAGACTCAGTGATGGAGGGACTCGGCGAGTTGTTCATACAACTCGGCGAGTCCAAGGAAATCTTCTTAAAGATCAAGAACAACTCGTCGAGTTTGTTCATACGGCTCGTCAAGTCGGATGAAGATTGTCTGAGTTCTTGGATCAAGAGGGTACTCGTCGAGTCGATGCCACACTCGACGAGTAGCAGCGTGCAGAACTGAGAAGTGAGAGTAGGACTCGGCGAGTTGGACGGCCCAACTCGGCGAGTCAGCCCAAAAGAGAGTTGACTTTGACCAAGGGTAAAAGAGTCATTTTACCCCAAGCGCAGTGTTTAGTATTTGATTGAGTATGTTTATGGACTTGTAGCCGAGGAGATTCAGGAGCAGCAGCCGTTAGCTTCCCGAGCCACACACTCAGCAGCCAGCTTACGAGGTGAGTTTCCTTCCAGTAGGAACGGGTCTAAGGCCACAATGCCGGCCCGTTCAGTTAGCAGTAGTTTCCGGATTTAGGTCCGATGCAGTAGCTAGAATGTTTGATGCCTTCGTGGCTCGAACAGGATTTGTGTGCTATGTTTTATGCGTTAAGTGTTATGTGTTCCGGGCTACGGCCCGATGTAGTATGCCGTATATGTTTTCATGTTAGTTGATGTGTTATGCTATGCCATGTTCAGCCAGTCGGTTCCGGACTTCGGTCCGATGCAGTTAGTTCCGGACTTCGGTCCGATGCAGGGGACAAGGTCCCAGTCAGTTCTGGACTTCGGTCCGATGCAGTTAGTTCCGGACTTCGGTCCGATGCAGGGGACAAGGTCCCAGTCAGTTCCGGACTTCGGTCCGATGCAGTTCCGGGCTTCGGCCCGATGCAGTGGGCGAGGCCCAATATGTGTTTATATGTTATTGTATGGTATGTGGTAGTTTGGGGGAGCTCACTAAGCTTCGTGCTTACAGTTTCAGTTTTGGTTTCAGGTACTTCCGCAAGCAAAGGGAAGAGCTCGGGGTGATAGCATCGCACACACCACAACTTAGCTTTTATCCTGGGGATGGTTTTAGTGGTTTTGGATTTGATATAGTATGATACAGTTTTCCGCACAGTATTTTATTTTGATTTAGGATACATCGCGTATGTTTTTATGTTATGATACTCATATTATGGTTTTGATTATATTGAAAAACGAAATTTTTAGGTCGTATTTTTGGGTTGTTTCAAGTTAGGATTAACTCATGGGAGAATCGTGAATCGAAATGAAGCGTTGCAGAGAGAGCTAACGGCAACTCAAACCGAAGTGATAGAACTTCGGGCACGCCAGGCAAGACATGAACTACGTATGCTCGAGATGGAGCGTCAGTTGGCAAAATCTAAGGCCCATGTAGCCAGCTCACGTAACAAATAATACCTATCTGACTTCCAAAATTTTGTCATAGCATAAGACCTCGGATAAAGTCCTTACTTTTCTTAACCTTGTAATCGGAGACCTTTAGATAGGTCAAATTTTCCTAACTACAAAATGTAATGCACCCTGTTTTATAATATATGATGTATTTCCTTTATTAAACCCTTTGCATACCCCTTCAATTCATGAGTTTATCTACTCTCCTTATGAATCGAACTCAAAAGCCTATTCAGGGGTAAACCAAACTTCTGATATAACAAATCACTAATGTGCGAATTTCGAATCATTAAAACTTATAGTTCTTCTTGTTATTTCCTTATCAGAACAATGTCTCCCCGTAGATCAGCATGTAGAAACGCAACCCCTCAATATGACCCCAACATAGTGCAATCTGCTATCGCCGCGGCAGTAACAGCCGTACTGTCTCAAGCAAACGTTAGCAGCGCAGCAAGGACTGGAAATAACCAACTTACCAATGCAACCCCATTCCTACAATTGGACACCGCGACTTTGCAAGCTACAGTTATGGCCACAGTGGTAGCCATTATAGCATACAATAACTCTGTCTACTCAAGCAAGGAAGGAAACGATATCAAAAATATTAATCAAAGAAACAATCGAAGCCACCTACCAGTAGCTACCTACAAGAATACCGCAAGGTGCGAACACAAGAACATGAAATGAAAACCCTGGAGCGAGAGGGGAGGCAAATCAACTCAAAGAAATGCCAAAAAGCAATCAAAAAACCATACTCCTACACCCAAAAGGTCGTACAACGACAACCAGCCTAAGTGCAACCGATGCAACTTTCATCATCACGGACCCTGCCGTAAAATGAATTGCGTTAGGTGCAATAGAAAGGGACACACCATCCGCTACTGCAGAAAACTAGCCCAACCAACTACTCCAGCCACAAATGTAGGAGTAGACCGTGCTTGTTATGAGTGCGGAGTAGCGGGACACTTCCGAAGGGACTGCCTGGAGTTAAACATCATGAATGCTGGTGGAGGAGGCCAAGTATTTGCAATGGGCCAAGAGGAGACTATTGCAGACCCCACGGTTATTCTGGGTACATTTCTCCTTGATAACTTATTTACGTACATTCCATTTGATAGTAGGGACACAGAGGAGTTCCGTGAGTCACAAGTTTAAAAATCTACTCGAACAAACACCCCAACCATTAAACAAAACTTTCATAGTAGTAATAATGGAGATAGACTAAAAAGCACTGAAAACACACACGTAGAATGCACTATTTCACCAGCGAACGTCTTACAATGAGAAGTACCGACATCAGCATTCGACGTGGATTGGTGTGGCCCTACCCATACCAGTTCCATGTGTTATAAAAGACCCTTTTACTTTAACCATCGACTAACGAAACTCGATTGATTTATAATGACAAACCCGACACAAACACCAATTGGTTTCTACTTTCAAAACCCCGAAGTACTCATGTGAGGAATCTTTACAACCTTCCCGTAGTATCCCCCAACAGATCATTTAGAAATACCACGCTTACAATAAGTCAAATCCAAGCTCAGAAACTAGCAGTGAATCCAACCATGAACTTCAAAACATAGCTGCCCTAATTCATCAAGTGAATATGCTAACATTTAGAAGAACATAAGTAAATAAACCCAAAACCGCACGATCCCGATCGGTCGAAGTGATAGGCGGAGTAATGAAGGTCCGCTGAAACACGCACATTAGGATCTAGATTCATAAAGCAACAAGAGGAACAAATGGACCATAAGCACTCACGCCTGCCCGCAAGTATTGGAGTCCCAGTCAAAATGCGAATTTCGGGACGAAATTCTCTCTAACTGGGGGATAATCTAACAACAGCAAAATTCAGGTCAAAATTTAAACTTTTATAAAAACCATAATTAAGGATTCTAAGTGGTAGATATTGTAACAAGGTTTTCATACATATAAAGAACACTAAAATCCGAGTTATAACGAAGAAGTTATGACCATTCTAAGTTTCCCGACAAAAACCGGCAATACGGAGTTATGTAAAAACGCAAAGTTTCAATAAAACACTTTTTGACCTTAGGTGTCTAAATGAAAGTCATAGATATCATCAAACCGTAATCGTACATAAAAAGAACGTCCAAATCTGACTTCGTATGAGGAAGTTGTGATTTTTCTAAGTTACAGATATAACAGTAGACAGCTAAAAACTCGAAATAGAGATCGAGAGACTTTTAGCCGACACAATCTAAATGAGAATCGAAGGGCTCAACAATACTAGCGCAACGGTAAAAAGTCTGACGAAAACGGACGTCGGATGAAGAAGTTATGGAACTTTAACGGACTTTTCCTATCCCGACCTATTAAAAATATAATATTAAAAATAAAATCAAAACTAGCCGAGGGAGTCTAAACGAAAGTTGTAGATCGTAGTCTCACCTTCGCGTGGATATAAAGAACGTCGAAAACGGAGTTTGTATGAGAAAGATATGAATTTTTGAAGTTTACTAATTAATTAAAATATAAATTTAATTAAAACCCGGTATTATCCGAAGAACGAGTCAGCGGTCTGATCCCTCGTACGCCCAGCGTACCGTCGTACGCCCAGCGTACTCGGATGCTAGGCTCCGGTTCGTCCACGTCGCTCCAATGTTTCGACTGAGGATGCGCTCATGCATGATGCATGAGTACGCAGCGCGTACTCTAGTACGCCCCGCGTAACGCAACCTCTCAGACCCCTATAAATAGGGATGCGAGGGTGCCGGCCAAAATTGCTAATTTGCTTCCTTTCTCGTGCCGAAGCTCTGCGTTTCAACCCTCGGAATCATCCCAAAGGCCCAGTTTTCATACCCAAGGTGGGAAGAAAGTTTTACACTCCCGAGATTTCCCGAGAATCTCGAGAGATCCGCTTTCTCGAGTAGAAGTTCTGCTCGGTTCTCATCGCGCTTTCTTCAATCAATCAAGTGAGTTCATACCCCTTTCAAACACACTTTAAATACATTTTAAATGCTTTTATACTCTATAAGGGGGGGGGGGGGGAATACAAGTAAACATACGGTTATTATCGTGTATTTTATAAAGTTTCACTTCACTTGTTTTTATCGAATAAATCACTTGTAATTCCTTACTACTATGGAAAACTCTTGTCATACTTTGTGTGCATTAGACTTATACAAAGTATATAGTGATTTCAAAGTACCTTTCGTTGCTAAGTCATTTTATACGTTCTAAAAACTTATGATTTATGCTTTGTCAAACATTGTGAAAAAGAATAAACTTTGCATACAAAACTATCACTTTAATACAGACTTAGCTGAGAATCCATGAGACGCGTATATCTTCAAACACTACTTTCTTATTAGAAAGTAATGCCGCAAGTCCTGTCTATAACCAGAGTCTCCCGTTAGGAGAACGTGTCAAATGTGTATAGATCTATACGGGAAGTCATGATCCCGCACCCTGACTGTTAGCTACAGTCCGTCCTTTGGGGTGACAGTTGTCATAACACTGCGACGCCTGAAGAACGTCGCTACATGCATATTATGTTTAGTATGGTTATAAAAACTCATCGGATATACAATTATTATGGTATTATGCTTTTATGAATGAGTAGCTATTAAAACTATTCTTCATCTAACAAATGCGATCTTCGTATAGCTTTATTATATAAAACTATGACACAACTTTTAAGAACGTCGGATGCTTGCGATTTTCGGTCTTAGAGACTGCCATTTATGTTAGGAAAATAATGGTTTTTCGTGTATACAAACCAAACAACTAATAGGAAAATAAGGGATTTTCCTGGTGCAATTATTTACAACTTATAACATGAACATTCATATGCATTTCATACTTTTATAAGAAAATAAGGGTTTTTCTTGGAAAACACAACAATTCATATCTCAACCGTTAGGGAAAATATGGGACTTTCTGGATCTAATACATTCATTTTCAACACAACAAATCATAACTCTTTACATTTGAAATACTGCGTTTTCTGGAAAACATACAGGAACTTTCGAATGGCGTACATTTTCTCAAAACAATACTCATGAACTCACCAACTTAATTGTTGACACTTTCTCTTTGAAATAACTTGTATTCTCAGGGAACCACTAAGCAGATTGGAAATCAACTTTTGGGGATTAACGTACTGACGTTAATTACTTCTTTTGAAAGATGTTTATGTATTTAACTTTTGAGCATGTAACGAATACAATTATGTAAACATTTTGGAAACTTTAATATATATGGTGGTGTGTACTTTCCTTTCTATGAACTGTTATGATACTGAATATGACGTCCTCCGCCCCCGAACGTTTCCGTCGTTCTGGTTTGGGGTTGTGACACAACAGTTCTCCATATTGCAAATAGTACATTGTTTTCGGACTTTTGTTTGAGTGAGTAACCGAAAAACTATGTTTTAGTTTATCAAAAGCTAGATTTTGCCTAATAATGTTGCTAATACGCGAATACAAAAATAGTGTTTTATAAAAAAAAAAAAATTAAGCTAATAAGGTAGAAATCAAATATAAAATGAAATAAAAAAACATTTAGATATATAATTAAAAATGATAACACAAAATTTGTTGTGTATAAAATACCAAATTGATACAATGAAAGTTGTTGTGAATTGTTTTTTTAGAAGCTACTTTTTCTACAACTTCACTTTTTTAAATGACATACTTTCAGGATAGGTCTTGTGGTTTATAAAAAATGGGGTGCATAGTCCCTTTGTAACATAATGGTCCTTATAGTTTCCACTTAGGGAAAATGACTTATATGAGTAATTATGTTTCAAAATTGTTCAAAAAATATCATTCCAGTTTGGTGTGTCCAAAAAACACCATCCAAATAAAACATTTGTACAAAAAACACCAACGAAGTTCATTCTTTGTTCAAATTTGACCTTTGGTAACCGACAATTACCGGTAAAAAATTAAGTAAAGAAAAAAAAATAGGAAAATAACTCAAAGAGGTAACTATGTTTCAAAATTGTTCAAAAAACACCATCCATGTTTGGTATGTTCAAAAAACACCATCCAAGTAAAATTTTTGTACAAAAAACACCAACAAACTATATGTTTTATTCAAATATTACCCACCGGTAATTGGTTCTTACAGGTTAAATGATAACTTGGCTTAAGTATTATGACATCACATAATAATGATTGACAAAACAATAAATGATATATTCCTCCTTTAAAAACCGATTTAGGGTTCTTCATGAACGAATGACTTCTTCTTCTCCTATGATTGCTCTTCTTCTTCTAAAGTGATGATCTCGAACTCAAGTCCAAAACCTTAACTCTTAACTTAAGGCAAAAATGGCTCATTTACCCCTGCCTCAATGGGCCTTCCTCATCCTAAGGCCCAAATCCATAAAAAACCCAAAAAGGCATCTAAGCCCTAATATGGCCCAATAACCCCAACATGGCCTTAAGCCCAAAAAATGACCTGCTACAATCAGGTGGGCCCGATGCCTAACTTAAACAAGTCCATTCATACGCCCAACATATGTTGAAGCCTCTGCGATCTGGATTTTATGCAAGTACTCCCGGCGTACTCCTACGTATGCCCATCGTACTCGGCTAGGCTCAAGAACCGCCAATCTTCCGAAGGCCATAACTTCTTCATTCTAAGTCCAATTTCGTTCTTTATATCTACGTGAAGGAAACGAGAAGCTCTACAATACTATTAACTCTACCTTGCCATAAAACTTTTCTAACATAAACCCAAACTTTATAAAGGCTCGAACTAATACTTATTGATATGTCCTTGGGCTCAAACACAAATCGGACACTCGGTCCCTACCCTTGGTTGGACCTTGGAATGACGAAATCTAATTTAGCATTAAGGTAACAATAAGAATTGCAATCTGAAGGCCATAACCCTCGATATGGCTATTTGATGCCTAAATTAGCTCCCGTAGATATAAAGAATGACGAAATTACACTTAGAATAAAGAACTTATGGCCTTCGGAAGATTGGCGGTTCTTGACCCTATCCGAGTACGTTAGGCGTACGTTAGGAGTACACCGGGCGTACCGGCTCGACATCCGGATCGTAGAGGCTTCAACATATGATGGGACTATGCACAGACTTGTTTAAGTTAGGCCTCGGGTCTACCTGATTGTAGCAGGTCATTTTTTGGGCTTAAGGACATGTTGGGGGTTCCTGGGCCATATTAGGCCTTAGATGCCTTGTAGTTGGGCTTGGATGCCTTTTTGGGCTTTTATGGATTTGGGCCTTGGGGGGGAGGGAGGTCCATTGAGGCAGAGGTAAATGAGCCCTTTTTTCCTTAAGTTAAGAATTAGGATTTTGGACGTGTGTTCGAAATCATCACTTTAGAAGAAGACAAGCAATCATAGGAGAAGAATGAGTCATTCGTTCATGAAGAAACCCTAAATCGGTTTTTAAAGGAGGAATATATCATTTATTGTTTTGTCAATCATTATTATGCCATGTCATAATAGTTAAGTCAAGTTATCATTTAACATGTAAGAATCAGTTATCGGTGGGTAATATTTGAACAAAACATATAGTTGTTGGTGTTTTTTGTACAAAAATTTTACTTGGCTGGTGTTTTTTGAACATACCAAACTTGGATGGTGTTTTTTAAATGATTTTGAAACATAGTTTTCTCTTTGAGTCATTTTCCTATTGTTTTTTTTCATTTACTTATTTTTTACCGGTAATTATCGGTTACAAAAGGTCAAATTTGAACAAAGAATGTACTTCGTTGGTGTTTTTTATACAAATGTTTTACTTGGATGGTGTTTTTTGGACACCCCAAACTTGAATGATATTTTTTGAATAATTTTGAAACATATTTACCCATATAAATCATTTTTCCTTCCACTTATTATGTATGTGCACCAAAAATGTTTTTTACACCATTTTAATTATCTTTTATTTTTATTATTTTATTTAAAGTTATCCTTCTTCTTTATTCTTCTATCACCTTTATACCAGGTATGGATAATCATTAAATTTGATCTTATTGTAAATGATAAAAATGCCAAATTTGAGTGTGTCTCATAATGAATAATGGATAACAATTCTTAGCAGTAGGATTAAGTTATATTAGTGTACCGTCTTCATTTCATCATTAAGCATCTCATAACATAAGTCCTTCCAATGAAACCTATCCACTTCTTTTCATCAAGATTCCACGTACACTACTAATTAATTCTAAGTAACTATGATGCTGTTTGTTTTTTCGAAGCGAAAATTCATGAAGTCTGCAGACCACCTCTGCAATCCTCTGTAGCAGAAGAAGTGGAACAAACGGCTGCAACCTATAATAAGAAGCATGTTTGTTTTTTAACATCTGCAGACTGCTGCAGTTAGGCCTATCAAAAAAACCCGAAACCCGTTCTACCCACCCGACCCGTTTTGTATTCGGGTAGAATGGGTCGGGTAGAACGGGTAACGGGTATGAATAGGTTAACCCGATAATAATATAGGTCGGGTTTTAGGTATGAATATTTATTTTCGGGTATACCCGAATACCCAAATTCGTTTTTTAAATAATATCAAATATACAATGCAGTCACGTACGCACACTTCAAATAAAACAAAACCATTTGTTTGCTACTTATGAACGATGGCTCGACAGTCGACGCAAACTTGCAAAGGGAATACGACGCTAAAGCTGAAGTCCTGAACCGTCATCACAATTCTCAGTTTCTCACTATCGCACATAATGGAATTAAAAAAGTACATAACATATTATAATTATTTGTATTGTTATTATATATGTACTTATTAATTGTATGGAGTATTCTCCTACACGATTCATTATTAAACCAGCCAACATGTAAAAATTAAAAAAAAAAATTATCAATAAGTGTCATTTAAGAAAGTTTCGGGTATACCTGATAATTACCCGACCCGACCTCAAACCCGAATACCCAAAACCCAAAAACCCGAATTACAATATAGGTCGGGTATTGGGTATTATTTTCTTAAGGAAATACCCGTTCTACCCGACCCATTATACCCGAAACCCAAAAAATTTACCCGTTCGACACCCCTAGCGGCAGTAAACTAAAATTTAAATAAACTGAAAATAGTTCTCAACACTGAAATTTAATAAGTTCAATCTTAAAACATTGAAATAATAATAACATGAACATGTAAGAAAAAAATATATATATAAAACTTTTAAAAAAAACTTAAAAAAATGTAAAAGAAGTTAACAGTTTTATTCTAGAAAAAAAACTAATTTTAAAAACATTAAAAAAGAAAATAATAAAAAAAATTAAGAAAGTTTTGCAAACGTTCTCTACAAAGTTCGTAAAAAATTATATACGTTAAAAAAGATGTAACTGAAATTGTAAATATTATTAATAAAACGGTAAAAAAAATTAAGAAAATCAACTTAAAAAAATCATGGAAATTATAAAAATAAATTGTATCACATCCGTAAATAAACATTTAAGAAAAACAAAGATTAAAAAAAAATTTTAAAAAAAAAAAAAAGTTATACAAAAATTCTTAAAACAACACTTAGAAAAAATGAAAGCTGAAGATGTTAGAAGAGGCAAGTCAAGCGCTGCGCCACACAGCACATGTGCAGAGGTTTTGTAATCTCAAATCTTCCAAAAAATAAACTGCTACGAGAAGGAAAGTGTTGCGCGTGTGCTGCACCATGCAACAATAAGTGGTTAGGTTTTTATAGAAAAACAAACAACATCTAAGTCATTCTAAGCATAGGTATATATATAAGCAATGTTATAAGGCTATTAGGTATAGTCACAACCAACACATTAAAAAAATAATGACATCTATGTACCACGTTATTTCCATTATATGTTCATTATCAAATTATTAGGTTTTAGAAATGGTTACCACTCCATAATATATTTTTTTTTAACATTAGATTAAATAAAAAACATAATTAATAAATACAAATAAATATTTTACATTACTTAAAGCCTCATTACATAACTTATATTTAAAACCTAAATTACACACACAAAAAAAAAAAAATAAAATAAAATAAAACCTAAATTACTAAAAAACATATAAATTTAAACCTAGATTATTAAAAAAACATAGAAAAAAAAACATAAATACTAAAAACATTAGAATAAGTGATGTATTTTGATTTGGATCCATAGGTTGAAACAAAAATGAAAAATAGAAAGAAGTTGTATGTTTTTGTAGTGTGAAATGTATTGAAAATATGTGGTATTTATAGTTGTCGGATATGTTTTTGAATTTGAAAATTAAATAATTTTTTTTGTTTCCAACGCATACAAAAGAAATGGTCAAATATGTGGCCGTTTGTGAGAAAAAGCAACGATTGGACGTCTTCCTCCATCTTAGTCACTACGTCACAACCAAACCAGCGAAGTCATGGGTGGTGTTCATGCGTTCTTTGGATAGCCACGTCGAACGTCACATGTGGTTTAGTGTTTCATACCGTTCAACCGAATAAAAACCTAAACGCACGCTAAACATTTTCTGCAACCATATCTCGAAAGCCTTTTGGTTTAAGTCTAAGCGTTATTCTAAGTACCTAGTTCATTCAAACCAAAGGGTTGCTATCAGTTGAAACACTTCTTATATGAACTATTTGAAATAAAAGTTTTAAAGTGTTTTGTAAGACAAAATCATTTTAAGAAAACCATTTTTCTGATAAGGTCCTAAACCTTAAAAATTAAATGTAGTTTTAAAAGCACAATGGTGTAGGAATATCATCTCCTACACCTTAAAGAAAATAGAACGTTCTCTAAATGTCCAAAAATCTTGTCATATTTACAGTCTTCTTATGAATATACTAACGTGAACATATGACAAAATAAGTAGGTTAGGCTTACTAAGCCTACAGAACATTATCGGGTCATAAGTTTTTAAATGCATGGAAACTACAATGCAAAGGCCTCAAAAAGTTTAAAAACTTGTCAAAACAAATAAAACTTTGATAAATTGGGGAACAAACATCTCGACAACGACTACACTTTTAGAAATCAAAAATAAGTATATAAAAAAAAAAAAAAAAAAAAAAAAAAAAAAAAAAAAAAAAAAAACGGACGTATGAATTCATATTAGGTGTGGTATAATTTTTTTATTCTATCAAACATAATATAAAACATCAAATTAATTCATTACGTCTAATTTTTTTATGTAGTTGCATATCTTTTTTACATAGTGACATAATTTTTTTATGTAGCTACATAAATTTTTTACATAGTGATATAATTTTTTTTTTACTTAGTTGTACAATAGATAAATCAATTCAAATTTTTTCCACTGGCATACAAGAAAAAACATGAGTTATCGGTGTCACTGCAAGCATTCACAACCGCTCCTAACACCAAAACAACAACGTAAAATAAAAATGCAATGCATGCTATGGTTCTAAGCCCATCTCCCCAAGTCGTCTCAAAGTTCAAATCATCTTCACATAACAGTAACCCTTATGATCAGTTGATCACATGATCAAATGTAGCAGCGTGTTACATGAATAAGTACATTGTCCCTTTTACATATCCCTTTTACATATGCATCCCTTTTTCACATAATAGTAACTTTTATGATCACAACAAATTTGCTAGACCCAAACAAGTTCACGGATTGTGGACTACGCCATTTCACAAAATTAGTTCTTTACGTATTTAGGGGTAAATAATAGGTTTGAATTAATTGCATAAATTTAGTTGATCAAAAGTGTACTGGAAATAAAATACTTGTAGGGTAACATAAATAATTGCTTAACAGATGTCTAAGTACAATGAATCTCTATATTAGAGCTTTAGAAACGATATTACCCTAAAAAGAAGTCCAGGTGCATTTGAACACCATACCACCATATAAATAACTAGACAACATTTTTAGATTATTAAGTGCGTTGAATAATTGACGTGGATGCTGTTTGGAAATGATTTTCCTTGGCTTATTCATTAAACAACAATCGAATGTATACAGATACATATCGGCGTTTAAGCCAATCTAATGGACTGACTAACGTACTAAATACATTACATACATAGTTATATAATATATATTAATACCCTCCACAGTTCGAGCGGTAGTAACACTTTGGATGCTCAAACTGTTTCTAAAGTCTGTGAAGAGAGAAGTAGGAAGCCCTTTGGTAAAAATATCACTGAAGAGTAGAAGGAACCTGTTAGACACAAACTTGACCGGTGGCAGCTTTATCGTCAACGAAATGAATATCAATTTCAATGTGTTTTGTCTTTTGATGTTGAACCAGATTGGTCGAGAGATAAACGACATCGACATTATCACAATATACAATAGTGGCTTTCAGGATTGGGGTATGGAGCTCACTATGGAGATTCCATAGCCAACACGTCTCACCAACCACATTAGAACACAACAATATTCGACTTCGACACTAGATCTCGAAACGGTTGGTTGACGTTTAGAGGACTATGAGACTAGATTATCGCCAAGGAAGACATAGTAACCACTTGTAGATCGGCGTGTAGTTGGACAACCGCCTTAGTCGGTGTCTGAGTAAGAAACAAGGCCAGTGGTAGAAGAGTGATGAAGCTGGAGACCAAGATCCAAAGTTCTGCGTATGTAACCTAAGATATGTTTTAGGGTATAAAAATAAGGTTCGCACGGGTCATGCAGGTATAAGAAAATATGAAGAACAATGAAAGAAATATTTAGTCTACTGAAGGTCAGGTACTGAAGGCCTCCAACAAGGCTACGATACAAAGTAGGATCTGCAACAAAGGAACCAGAGGCATCGAGTTTAGATTGCATATCATATGGAGTTCGACACGGGTTGTAGCTTAACATATTTGCCATTTCAAGGATTTCTAAGGTATATTTTCGTTGAGACAAGAATAAGCCCTATTTTTTTGATGTCGCTGAAATACCCAAAAAATATGACAGGGAGCCCAAATATGTCATGGAAAACTCTGCATCCAAGAGTTTGATAATGTGCTCAAGAAACAATATGGTTGATGCAGTGAGAATAATGCCATCCACATAGAGTAGCAAGTAAGCAATGACAATTCCATATCTACATATAAATAAATCTGAATCAATTTTGTTGTGTATAAACCAAAGCTCCGTGATGAAGGTAGCAAAACAATAAACCATGCCCACAGTGCATGTTTTAAACAGTATAAAGATTTCTGAAGATGGCACACATGATCTAGAATCTGTGGGTCGTGAACGCGTTTTTGACATCATGCAAGAAAGCGGTTTCATTAAGGTGACCATGCAAGAACGCGTTTTTGACATCATGTTGGTGCACTTTCCTTTTTCGAGAGATGGCAAGACTGAGAACCGTACGAATGGTAGCCGGTTTAACAACCGGACTAAAAGTTTCATCACAATCAATTCTTGGTATTTGACTTTTGCCGTTTGCCACTAATCGAGCTTTATAACATTCCAAGGTGTCGTGTAATTGATATTTCTTTTTAAATAATCACATAGACTGGACAATGTTAGCGTCCTTTGTTCTCAAAACAAGCACCCACGTTCCATTAGAAATAAGAGCATTAAATTGTGTTTTCATGACATTGTTCCAATTTGGGTCTTTGAAGGCATAAAGGTGGGATCGAGGTGTTGGGGATTCATTTGTAGTATGTAGGTTTAGTTTGGAGATAGGTTTGAAGATGTCACATTATGTACGAGTGGTCATCGAGTGTGTGGGTAGGGGAATAGTAAGAGAAGTTGAAGGGGGGAGGGTTAGAGTGAGAGGATGATGAGGAATGGGGATGTTGTGAGGAGTTTAGTAAAGAGAGGGGTTGTTTGGAGTAGAAGGGAGGGGTGTCTCGGTTGGGCTGGCATCGAGGAAATATGAGAGGTATGCTAGGTGTAATGAGTTGGGGGGGGGGGGGGGGTAGATAAGGGTTGTTGTTCGGGTGATGAGTGGCTGGGTGGAAGGTCATGTGAAAGTGTGAAGTTGGGGTTTGAGGGTATACAGGGTAAGTCTTCAAGAAAGTCGTAGGATGGAGGATTATTAGGAGTCATAGCTTTAAAAAGGAATATGGTTTCATCGAAAATGACATGTCTTGAAATTATGATTTTGTGAGTGTGAAGATCATGACACCGGGGAAAAATACATGGGGTAGAAAAGGGTTTTAATTTATGTGTGATGGGTATTAAAGGGTAGCAAAGGCATCCAAAGATACATAGATGGTTGTATGATGGGTTTTACCAAAAAGTTTGGAAAAGACAATGTTGTTATGGATGGTGGTGGAGGGCGTAATATTTAGAAGATGACAGGCCATATGTAATGCCTCCATCTAGTAGGTAGGTGGTATGTATTCATGAAAAAGAATAGTATATATCACATTATTTAAGGATCTAATCATTAATTATGTGATAATTTAGTTGTTAGAAAAAATGATCTAATTGATGTTTAATGTCCTCTATAACTTGCCCTCAGGTTATGGAAAATGAAAGGTCTCTTCATTAAAATCAAATTAACTCATAGGTTATGAATGTGAAGAGTTTTGACAAGTTTCAAAACTTGCCCTCAAGTTTTGGAATTAACAAATGTACAAAGTGTAATTTTATTAACCGGCACACTAATCTGAATGTACGCGTGTGTGGTTAACCGGCACACTAATCTGGTTTTAACAATGTGTGGCAAAGGGTAACCTTGCGTTAATCATAGATCAATGGAGCGTATGTGGTTAACCGGCATATTGATTAGGTGATTTGTAACATTAGGTGTGCCAAGCTAATTTGAATGGTTATTCACACCTTGTTTGTGATCCTCGACATCCCAGTCACAAACTTGAAAGGCACACTGAGATTTAAACATGTCATTGAAAAGTTCAATGAATCTTAAAGATCTAGGAATTTCAAACCAAATAAAACTTAATAATCTATTTCGTTTTTTCATGGTGGAAATTGGTAAATCGTCATTTACCTACCTTCAAATATTTTACAATTGGATTACGGCATCCCTCTTCGCAATTGTAGAATATTGTGTTGGGTCCTAGCCTTAATATTTCATATTAGGTGGAATAGTAAGGATTATCATCAAATCTAAACTTTGTTCTTCTTCTTTTCAGATGTCTATCCCAAACAATGCTTCCACACCAATTCCTTCAGGCTCTTTCTGTTGGATAATGTGTCTAAAGCCATAACTATATTTGGTATGTACTTGACCCGATTTAGCATGGTCCATTTGGGTTGCACGACATCGGAATAATTTGGATAGACTTTTGTGAGAAGAGGATATTTATGATTTATTAATATGTTATAAGTTCTAATATATTAATATGAAATCATATTGTTTAATTAGTATTAATCAAGAATTGGTTTGGAATTAATTTTTTGATTAAAAAGAGGCTAATTAAATAAATGGGATTGATTTGGTAAATCATTCATTTTTATAAAGTGGGCTTATGATCCATAGTTTTTCATGTTGGGCTAAACCCATGTGGTGACCCATGGATACTCCATGGAGGTAAAAACCCATGGATCATGAGGAATGTGGAAAGTTATGAGTTACATGGTGTAACCCTAATGAGCACACTATATAAAGAAGCCTCATACTAGTAAATGACACTTAATGATACACAAGTGAGGGTAGCCGATTTTGGTGCAATATAATCTTCTCCCAGGTTATTCCAATTGTTGGTGGTGTTGTGTGAAGCATTTGAGGCATCACATTTGGGCGGCTAGGCTCACAAAGTCTTAAGGAATCAAAGCTGCAAGAAAGGTATGTCATTCTACTAGAATTTTTATTACATATACCCCATGATATGCTAGTTAGGATGAAACCTTGGAAAAATGAAAGTTTGCATGTATACTAGAGAAAACATAGATCCAAGGTTTCTAGGGTTGCATGCACACCATAGGAGTGTTAGAATGCTCAAAACCCTACAGTGGTATCAGAGACAAGGCTTGTTTTCAATTATATTTGATGCTACTTGCTGAAAAAAATGATTTTATGCTCACTGTTCAGTGAACTTGCCGAGTCCACTGGGGACTCGACGAGCCCATGTTGAAATTCATCCAACTCGTCGAGTTGGTTCTTGCACTCGACGAGTTGGAGGCCTTGAGTGCAGAATTTTGAGTTTTAATGCTGGAATTGGACTAGGATCATTATCCTAAACTGTTTTTAGATTGTTAAACCTTTTTTTGATGTGGTAATGATTGTGCTTATCCAATTTCAAAGATAATTGTCAAAGTTTAAAGTTTTATATTAAGTTTATATGATTCTTGAAAATTGTTGATATGAATTATGCATGCTTATGAGTTTTGTTAGATCATAGAAATTATTTGACATGCTTGTTAGTTTAATTGTTGATCTAAATACCTTTTAATGGACTCCATAACTTGTCCTCAAGTTATGGAATTCCAAGAATCTTTTCCATTAAAATCGTTAAAACTCATAAGTTATAGAAATGAAAGGTTTTGAATAGTTTCAAAACTTGCCCGCAAGTTTTGGAATTTGTAAAGTCACTTTAGAATACTTTAATTACATACCCTAGAATTTTGAAAGTTAAAAATTCAATCATTATATTATTATATTATTAAAAGTCTAATAATTATATATATATATATATATATATATATATATATATATATATATATATAAGAATAAGTTAGTCTTACCGTTAGTAGGTCTCATTCACGAAGTCAGTCTATAAGGAGGTATAAGGTTGCTGCCTGTAAAATGGCATCTTAATGTGTGTCCACTCTCACCCACCGCTTCCTTGACTGCTGGAGGGTCGTTAGCCAAACGGGTAGGATAAGACACTAATTCTCATTAAGTATAATGATAATTATAAAGTAACTAAACCTTTTATAAATTCTCAATCTTAGTTACTTTAGGAAAATGTGAAATTGATGCTAACCCATGAAATTACACTTTGTACCTTGCTAAGACTCGTTAGTGGAGCGTGTGTGGTTAACCGGCACACTAACTTGGACTAACAAGGGTGGCAAAGGGTGGCTTAAGGTTTATCATAGATTGGTGGAGCGTGTGTTGTTAACTGGCACATCGATTAGGTGATAAAATTAAGAGTACCAAGTTAATTTGCATGGTTATTCACACCTTGTTTGTGATCCACGGTATCCCAGTCACAAACTTGAAGAGCATAATCGAGATTTAAATATGACATTGAATTGTTCAATGAATCTCAAAAGATCTAGGAGTTTCAATCCAATTAAAACTTAATAATCTGTTTCGTTTTTCATGGTGAAAATTGGTAAATCGTCATTTACCTAACTTCAAATATTTTGTAGCTCAGATTACGACATCCCTCTTCCAAGTTATAAAATATTGTGTTGGGTCCTAGCCTTAATATTTCATTTGGGTGTCTTATTAAGGACTCTTTATCTAATATAATATTTTTTTTCTTCCTTTTTAGATGTCTTCCAACAATGCTTCTGGCTCAAACCCTACTGGCTCCTCTCTCATGAACCTTTGTGGGAGAGTCATCTTTGATGGAACTAATTTCAATGATTGGATTAGGAACATAAGGATGGTCACTCGTTATGAGGACAAGGAATATGTCATCGACAAAGAGCTTAAGGTCCGATGAGTCGTCTGCTACTCCAGAGGAGATTGCTGAGTACACTACCCATGAGAAGGATGACACTAAGGTATCGTGTATCATGTTGGCTACCATGAAAGCAAAACTCCAGAAATCCTATGAAGATTTCTATCCTTTTGAGATGCATCAGGACCTGATGGAAAGATACAATCAGAGTGCTTGTCAGGAAAGGTATGAAATCATCACCTCCATGATAACAACAAAAATGAAGGATGGAGAGTCCATCACGGGCAACCTGAAGAAAATGCAAAGATTCGTGGACCGTTTGCTAAAGTTAAATGTGAACTTGGATGAGGAGTTAGAAATAGATATCATTCTACATTCCTTACCCTCTTGTTATGATCAGTTCCGCATGACCTATTATATGAACAAGGAGGAGGTCACACTTAGCAAACTTCAAGGACTTTTGAGGACTGCTGAAAGTAGTCTCAAAGGTAAGAATGTTGTTACCACTCCTACTACAACCCCTGTTCTGGCAATCAGGCAAGGTAAAGGGAAAACCCTTCGAAGGGTACCAAAGGAAAGTCTTTTAATGGCTCCTCTTCGAGTGGAACCAAAGGAGGTTCTACCACTCCCTCATCCAACCCGAAGGATGCACAATGCTTCTACTGTCAGGAAAAAGGGAACTGGAAGCTAAGCCGCCCCAAGTACTTGCTGGATGTTAAGGATGGGAAAGTAAAACCCACACATGCAGGTATTTACACTATATTGTCTAATAACTCACCACATACTAATTCTTGGGTCCTTAATACAGGATGTGAAATTCACATTTGTTCTTATTTGCAGGGCCTAAAAAGAAGTGAGGATGTGGAGCACGGGAAGATAAACTTGATCATGGAGAATAGGAAAGTTTCACATGTCACCAAGAATGGAGTTTATTCTTTATTGCTTAGTAGTAGGTTAATATTATATTTTAATAAATGTTGTTACTTGTCTAAAATGGCAAGAAATATTATTTCCTTTCATGGTTTGTACAAAAAAGGATTTACCTTTTCATTTGATAATGAATGTCGTGGTATTAATGCTTTTTATAATGGTGTTATTTTTATTTTAAAGCATTAACTTATGATGGTGTATATGAAACTATGTCGATTGTAAACAACTAAGGAAATAATGTATTGCATATTTATTCTTCCACTGGTTTGGACAAGGCATCCTTGTGGCATTGTTGTCTTGGACATGTTAACAAGAAGCACATAGACCAACTCCAAAAGGCTGGAGTCTTGGAGCCATTCGACTTAAAGTCAGATGATAGTTGCGAATCTTTCTTACTTGGAAAAATGACTAAGTCACCCTTCACTGGTACTTGTGCTAGGGGTGATGGTTTGATGGACCTCATACACACAGATGTGTGTGGATCCTTCAGAATCGCCACAAGGGATGCTAACCACTTTTATGCGACTTTTACTGCTGATTACAGTAGATATGGTTATGTCTACTTAATCAAGCATAAGTCAGAAACCTTTAAGAAACTCAAAGAGTTTAAACAAGAAGTGGAAAATCAGTCGGGCAGGACGATAAAGATGCTCCGATCCAATCGGGGTGGGGAGTATCTTAGTATCGAGTTCCTTGACTATCTTAAGGAATGTGGAATTGTTTCACAATTGACACATCCTAGGACACCACAGCTGAATGGTGTGGCTGAAAGGTTCAATCGGACCTTGTTGGACATGACTCGTTCCATGATGAGTCAAGCTTCATTACCAATCTCATTCTGGGGGTATGCCTTAGAGACTGACGCCCATATCCTTAATCTAGTCCCTACCAAAAAGGTTTCCAAAACACCTCACGAGATGTGGAATGGAAAAGTTCCCACCTTAGACCACATCAAGATTTGGGGTTGCGAGGCTTTTGTGAGGTGTGAGACTCATGACAAGCTCGAACCTCGAAGTGAGCAGTGTATTTTCATCGGCTAGCCACATAAATACTTTGGTTATCTCTTCTATAGACCGAGTGATAATGTTGTTTTCGTGGCGAGGAGAGGAGTCTTTCGTGAGAGAGAGTTCATAAGCCAAGGAAACAGTGGGAGGCAAATTGACCTTGAAGAACTTCAAGAGTCAAGCAGTGAAGGAACCTCAAACACTAGCAATCAACTTGAGGAGGAAACTCCTGTTGAGCCGATTGATGAGTCTATAGCTCTAAGGTGCTCTATATGAGTTAGGAGCACACCTGATTTTTATTATGGTTTCCATATTACTACAAAAGGTGATACATTTATCAGTGATAGTACACTAATAAATTTGGATGAACCTAACAACTTCAAGGTAGCCATAACAGGCCCTAAGTCTGCCAAATGGAAAGAGGCTATGGATAGAGAGATTCAGTTTATGTATGACAATCAAGTTTGGAACTTAGATGACAATGTACCAGGTTGTAAGATAGTCGGGTGCAAATGGAATTCAAGAAGAAGACTGACATGGATGGGAAGGTACACGCTTATAAGGCGCGACTGGTTGCGAATGGTTGTACTCAAACTCCGGGAGTTGACTATGATGAGACCTTCTCACCAGTAGCAAAGATTAAGTCTATTAGGGTTATGCTAGTCGTAGCTACATTTCATGATTATGAAATATGGAAAATGGCTGTCAAAACCGCTTTCCTTAATGGAAAGTTGGCTAAGGATGTTTACATGAGTCATCCAGAGGGTTTTGTCGATCCAAAGTACCCTAATAGAGTGTTTAAGCTTGAGAAATCCATCTATGGATCAAAACAAGCATCTCGTAGATGGAATATTTGTTTCGATGATAAAGTCAAAGAGTTTGGCTTTTCGAGGAGCAAGGATGAGTCTTGAGTATATGTTAAGGCTAGTGGGAGTATAGTTAGCTTTTTGGTATTGTATATGGATGACATACTACTCATAGGAAATGACATCCCAACCTTGCAGGAGGTTAAGTCCCAGCTTGGGAAGTGTTTCGCTATGAATGACCTTGGAGAAGCTGCATATATCCTAGGGATAAGGATATTGAGAGACATGAGTAAGATACTAATTGGGCTTAGTTAAAGTACCTACTTGGATAAGGTGTTGAATAGGTTCAGCATGCAGGATTCCAAGAAAGGTGACTTACCGATCCAGAGTAACGCCAAACTAAGTAAGACACAGAGCCCGAGTACAGAGGATGAGATAGATAAGATGAGTCGAGTATCATATGCTTGCGCTATAGGCCCAATCATGTATGCTATGACTTGTACTCGCCCTGATGTGGCCTTTGCTTTGAGCATGGTCAACAGATATCAAGGGAATCTTGGCAAGGCTCACTGGACTGTGGTGAAGAACATCCTCAAGTACCTACGGAGGACTAAGGACTTGTTCCTTACCCTTGGTGGGAGTGATGACTTGAGAGTAGTAGGGTATAGTGATGCTAGCTTTCAAACAAATAAGGATAATTTCCGCTCTCAGTCGGGCTGGGTCTTTACCCTAAATGGAGGAGCAATTACTTGGAAAAGTTCCAAGCAGGAGACAGTAGCTGATTCAACTTGCGAATCAGAGTACATAGCAGCAAGCAAGGCGGCGAAGGAGGCAATATGGCTGAAGAACTTCATTTGAGACCTTTGAGTTGTACTACCTATAAAGGAGCCTATGGAGATTTATTGTGATAACAAGAGTGCAGTTGCCCTAGCCAAGGAACCAAGGGATCATGGCAGATCCAGACACATCGACAGAAAATACCACTTCGTTAGACATCGAATAAAAAGTACTCCTCGTGGCAAAGAGGGTATCGTCGGATGAGAACCCAGTAGATCCCATCACGAAGGGACTGTGTAGGGTTAAGCACTTACAGCATGCGAGGCACATTGGGCTGAATGATGATATTAGTTTTAGTAATTAGATATCTTTCAAAACTTGTAATATTTGAAATGTAACTGACATTTGATGTTTAAATAAAAGGTGTTTTTATTTACTAGTATGATACTGTCTTGTGTCAATCATTTACTATTATTTCATTTTGCATGTTTTGAATTCCAGAATAATTATATTATTCAAACTATCCACAGTCGATCATACTTTGGAAGTAGGTATTAAGATAAGACTGTCATGAATTGGGTTTGTAGATTTGTCTGAATTGTATTAGACATAGAAATTGTTGCTGCAACATTCATGAGTGCTCATAAGTTCTGAGTATTGGATTCAACCCGCGCACACTTGTATCACTCCATGGAATTTATCTCGAGTGATCATGAGGCGGTAATATTGTCACACCCCAAAACCAAGAACGGCGGAAACATTCTGGGGCGGAGGACGTCATGTAATGTATCACAACACAGTAAATGTAAATAAGCAAACAACATCATCCATTGCATTAAATATATAATTTTAATACAATCGTGTTCTGTACAGTATAGACACCAAAAATAATGTATATCAAAATAATAAGATGAGTCTTGGATGCGCTCCATCTTCTCAAAAGCTGGTCTCGGTACCTGTCTACTGATGACCTGAGAATACAAGTTATTTTGAAAGAGTTTATCAGTATTAAGCTGGTGAGTTCATAAGTATTTTAGTGTCATTGTTTGTTGTCAAAACGTTTGAACCTGTCTCAATGTATAAGTTTGTAAAAATGTAAGTAAGTGTTTGAAAGTGTTTGTAAAAGTTTGAATCTCTCAGAAAAACCTATATTTTCTATTAAAGTAACCTTCTACCAAGGCTTAACTGTTTTGTATGCTTGTTTGATGTAAATGTGTGTAATTTCCCAAGTGTAACTATCATTTAACAAAATATAGTTTGTACATTAACGTTTAAGTGAGGTTATCACTAAAATATGTAATAGGTAAATCATTGTAGTACTGTAGTCTTATATTATAAGAACTACTGTTGTTCTAACTACCTTAAACCGGATTTATATTAAGGTATAATGTGATAAATTGCACCATGCTATCGACTGGTAACAACGACATAATGAATGGTCGTAATAACGGAATGACGTTTGGCACCCGCAGACCTGCAGGTCCGGCTGTAGCTAGCAGCAAGGTGTAGGATTGTCAATCCAGTATAGATCTATACGCAAACTCACACTCTCCCTCCAAGAGAATTCTGGCTACAACTCGAGCCATGACATTTAAGTCATGCTCCGATTTAAATCACAATAATTAACGTATTCATGTATATGTAATGTTTCTCGTTCTAGTATAGTTGTATATGTATTGTTTCTAGCATAGTTGTATATGTATTGTTTCTAGTATAGTTGTATATGTATTGTTTCTAGTCTAGCTGTATATGTATCGTTTCTAGTATAGTTGTATATGTATCGTTTCTAGTATAGTTGTATATGTATTGTTTCTAGTATAGTTGTATATGTATTGTATTACCCCGATGGTAACTAACTATTGATGTACTGATAAATATGAATATGGAAGTACTTCTATGTCTATACATGTATATATGATATATAACTAATATGGAAACGACCCTCGGATGGTCACCCGAAATCCCACCAGACCACATCTCAGTGCGCGAAAAGGAAATAGGGTGGATGGCCTTCCTGATCCCTTTAAACATTACTTATATATCTATACATATATGGGCATGCAATTTATAAGAAGTAAAACAAAGTTTAATAAAAGCATTTGATAAGTAAAAGAGTTTGTAAAACATTTTGAAGTAAAGCAGTTTGATAAACAGTTTGAACAGTGATAAAATCATTGGTTTTCTAGTTATTAATCACATGTGATTAATGCAATCACATATGATTGATGCAATAACTATAAGTATTTAACTTGTATCCCCCCATAAAGTATTTAAAACATTTAAAAGCATTTCAAAGGTTGATTAAAGGGGTATGAACTCACTTGTGGTGAGTAGATTGAATTGATGTATCGGGTACCGTGCTAGGTGGCAAACGGAGACTTGTTCACACGTTCGAGCCTAGGTATCATATAATGAGCATATATATAACTAATTAGCCAAATAATAACTTAACAAAGTAAGTTGAGACACTTAGGAACATGTAAACACTTTATATAAGTGTTATAGGTCCTAATGGTTGCATCTAAGTTGATACGGGACAAGGCAAAAGGGGTTTAATGCACTAATGACCTTGTATATGAGTTCACCACCCAACAAACCCCACCCTTTGGAGTTTACGGCCGTGAACTCCTCACTTGGTGGTTTTGGGTGTTTTGAAGTGACATCTTGATCCTAGAATAAGCCTAGCCTTGTTGTAATAATCCTTGAAGTAGTTTAAGGCCTTGGAATGCTCCTTTGGGGAGTTTACGGCCAAAGGACCATATCCCCTAGAGTTTACGGTCGTAAACTCCTATGGGGTGTCGTATCTTATGATTGCAACCATGATTGCAGAGCTACAGAAGTTCTATGAGGACTAGTATCCCTATGAAATGTATCATGATTTGATGGAAAGATATCATCAAGGTGCTCGGCAAGAGAGGTATGAGATCATTACCTCCATCATCACAACCAAGATGAAGGATGGTGAACCCATCATGGCCCACTTGCAAAAGATGCAGAGATTCGTGGACCGCTTGCTTAAATTGAATGTCAATTTCGATGAAGAGTTGGCCATAGACATTATTCTACACTCTTTACCTTCTTGCTATGATCAATTTCGTATGACTTATCATATGAATAAGGAGGAGGTCACTCTTAGAAAGCTTCAAGGCGTTTTAAGGACTGCTGAAAGCAACCTGAAAGGCAAATTGGTTGTGTCTACTCCTCCTACTACTTCTACCCCGGTTCTGTCAATCGGACGTGTAAAGGGAAAGAAGAGGAAGGCTCCCACCAAGATCCACAAGGTAAAGTCTCTTATAGTAGACTAGAATATCATATATGAAAACTATCACTGAACGATCCAACATTGTCCTGCAAACCCTGTTCATGAGATCCATGAACATTGCCGGTGCATTGGTAAGCCTGAATGGCATCACCACAAACTCATAATAGCCATAACGAGTCCTGAACATCTTCTATACATCATCATCCATGACCCTCATCTAATGGTAGCCTAACCATAAATAAATCTTGGAAAACCAAGATGCACCTTGAAACTGGTCAAATAAGTCATTGATTCTCGAGAGTAGGTAGCGGTTCTTTACTGTCAGTTTATTCAACTCCCATTAGCCAATGTACATCCTGTATGAACTGTCCTTTTTCATTAAGAATAGGATCGGTGCTCCCCAAGGTGAGCTACTCGACCGAATAAATCCCTTGTCTAGAAACTCCCGAAGCTGCATAGACAACCCCTGCATCTCTAGTGGTGCCAAGTGATACGGTGCCTTGGATATTGGGGCCACGCCAGGAACCAGATCAATCTGAAACTCAACCTGCCTCTCAAGAGGCACTATTGGAAATTCCTACGGAAACACATTGGGGAAATCCCAAACAATGGACACCTCACTCAATGTTGTTGCGCACTCATCTCGAGTGTTTACCACATAAGCCAGGAACCCAGAACAACCATGTTGAAAATGTCTCTAGGCCCTCGGAGTTGAACAGAGGGTTGGCCCATGTGAAGCTCTCTCTCCAGGAATAACCTCACTTAGGGTTCGAACTCTCACTAAATGGTGCTCACAATCAATAATGGCCCCATTAGGACCCAACCAGTCCATCCTGATGATAAACTTCGATCCCCGCAGAGGAATCAAAACGAAATAGATAGAGTACCTCTTGTTGAAAAGGTACAAGACACACCCACGATGAACCCTCGAAGCAATCACAGAACAATCATCAGCAATCTCGACATCCATCGGATAAACCAAAATCTTGGGAGCATCAATGAAATTATTGCTAAGTGCAATAAAATACAAAGGATCGGGTAGCACCCGAATCAAACAACACATGAGTAGCCATACCATTTACAAAAATGCTCCCTATATAAGATCAGATATAACATGAGCATAAATAACGAAGCAAGAAAAGATATGAAATAAATCATGTACTAGTAACCATTTTGGTGACTCGGCGAGTCTGGTCGGGTTCCATCAATTTTGGATTGTTGTTTGAGTCGGTTCCTTCCAGCAGCTTCTCTAGCTCTTCCAGGTCTTTGTTAGCATCTTCAACTTCTGCTGAGTGAAGTGTGAACTTACTTGGGTCTTCTTTTAGTAGAATTTCAAGCTCTTTTTGTAATACCTCATCATCCAATTGGATAAATGAGATTTCCTCTCTCTTTTCTTCTTCTTGCTTGACCTCTGGATTAGCTTTAAACATCACCGACTCATCACCCACTCTTAATGTCAAAGTAGACTCAGATATGTCAATTAGGGCACATGCGGTGTTTAAGAAGGTTCTTCCCAAAATAATTGGTATTTCGGGGTCTTCTTTCATCTCCACCACCATGAAGTCTACTGGGAAAATAAACTTGTCTACCTTGATAAGGAGATTTTCACATATGCCTTGTGGATGAATTATTGTTTTATTTGCCAAATGGATTCTCATATTTACCGGCTTTGGTGTTGGTAAATTCAGCTTCTTAAAGAATGAATGGGGCATCAAATTAATGCTTGCCCCTGAATCAGCCAATGCTTGTGTAGAAACTTCATTACCAAATTGGCACGGAATTACTATGTTGCCCGGATCACCCTTCTTCTCAGGCAGCTCACTCATCAATACCTCCGCGACTTCAGCAAGATCTTTCCTGGCAGCAAACAGACCTTTAAGCAAGTTAAAGTATTTGGGAGTTTGGAGCATTGTGTCCACGAATGGCATATTGACTTGTAACGCTTTCACATGCTCCATGAAGGTTCTATAGGCTTGAACTGTTTCTGAAGGCATGGCTCTGGTTGGGTAAGGCAAAGGAGGATTGTACGGCTTCAGAAAACTGGCTTTTTCGTCATTCCCGACTGGACTCGTCGAGTCCATTCTGGTGACTCGGCGAGTCTGATCGAGTTCTTCTTGTTCTGGTTTTTCTTCCTTTTCTGCCTTCTTCTTGGAAATTCTTAGTGTTTCTGCCAATCCTTCTTCGCCGCTGGAGGTTATTACGCTCACGTTCTCATTTCTTGGATTTGGTTGGGTGTCGCTCGGAAGTTGGCCCGGTCTTCTTTTGTTTACTTGATGTGCAAGTTGGCCCAGCTGTTTCTCTATGTTGAGAATAGAAGCTTGCTGATTCCTCAACATGTTTCTGGTTTCTTGCATTGCCACATCATGATCATTATGCCTTTTCTCGGACGCGCTTATGAACTTTGTGAGTATTTCTTCTAAATTCGTCTTCTTGTCCGTCACCGGTTCTTCCTTTTGATAATATCCCCTCTCCCTCTGCTTATATTTCTCTTCCTTCGCCTTTCTGTACTCTTCGTATGGGAGCCATTCCTTCTTCGGTTTCCTCCAGTCTTCATCGTATCTATCACCGCTGGAGTAGAATACTTGAGCCTTTTTATTTCCATTCTCGTCTCGATCACATTCCTTGGTAAGATGGGGACCGCCACAATTTTCACATCCAACTCTAATAGCATGGATCGTTTGATCCATTTTTGTCATTCTTCGGTCTAGGCTATCGAGTTTAGCAATCACCGCCGCCATACCATCGTTTACCGAATTTACTGCACCACGACTCACTTCATTCCTCGGGTTGTGATATTCTCTAGAGTGCCTGGAGAATTCTTCAATTAACTCTTTTATTTCCGGAGGTGGCTTTCGGGTGAGTGGGCCTTGTGAATCGAGTAGTTGCCTCGTGGTGACATTTACTCCATCATAAAAGATAGAGACCTGTTGTTGGCTATTGAGATCGTGGTGGGGGCAATTTCGAAGTAGGCTCTTGTATCTTTCCCAAGCTTCATAAAGGGATTCGGCGGGTTGTTGCTCGAAGTTGGCAATGGCTTTCTTTAGCTTGGCTATCTTGGAAGGTGGGCATAAGTGATCTATGAATTCTTCTTTCATTTTGGCCCATGTGGTAACCGATCCGGGAGGGAGTGACTTCAACCAATCCTTTGCAGCTCCTTTAAATGTGACAGGAAGCATGCGTAGTAGCTGGACCTCGCGGGGCACATTAGGTACATTGAAGTAATCCACCACGTCATTTACTTCATCTAAGTGCTTATAGGCGTCTTCATGATCTCTCCCGTGAAATGGTATCTCCTTGAGTTAAGCGAGAATATGGCCCTTTAGTTCAAACGTAGCGGTAGCGGGGATTGCGGGTTGCACAAGTCCCGGGCCGGTGTCATCACGCATCCTTTTCTTCCACTCCCCCATGGGGATTTCGTCAATATTAGCCATAGCGGTGGCTAAGTCGTCTTCAAACTCGGATGTGTGCTCACTTTCTTCTTCGGTATCGTAATCGGTGTCTTTTGGGGTCGGATCTTCGGTTGTCAACGACGCACTGGATGCTCCTTCTTTGCTGCTCCTTTTCTTGCTAAAAACGGATTTGAGGTTTTTGAGTGGTGAGTTCCTTGAAGAAGCGGTTTCTCCAACGGTTTTGCCCTTGTTTCTTCTTAATGCGGTTTCCGGATCTTCAAGAGGGGGAATTAGAGGCGTAGCAGATCCTCGGGTCATGAACCAACTGCAAACTAAAACAAAACAAAACGCGTAAAAAAGAACAAAAAATTAAACCTGATTTAGCGTCAGACTCGCCGAGTCGGGGCGAATGCACTCGGCGAGTTCAAGTTGAAATCAGCGATTAATAATAATAATTTTTTTTTTTAACTAGAACTTAAACAAAAAAAAAAAAGAACAGAAATTAACTTTGTGTAAGATGAATCTTACACAAAGGATCGATTGAATTAGAATTTTAATGCTAATTTTAGAACCGTTCCCCGGCAACGGCACCAAAAACTTGATGTGTGTAAAACTCACTTAGTTTTAATCCTACTTTAATTATCAAATAACACACAAAAGGCAGTGAACCTATCAATTGTGGTATAGCTAAATAAGCAGGGTATCGAACACAGGGAACGGCAAATTAAATTAAAAACTAATTCTATCTAAGTTAATTTATCAAATAAAGGTTTTTTTTCTCTAGTTTTACAAGACTAGAAACTTACTAACTAAAACTAATGCAAGACTAGAAAAGAACAAATTAACTAGATTCAATAATGGGAAAGAAACTTCTGTTTAGTTCAACTCGGTTAACTTTATGGTTGATTTTAAGGTAATAGTGCAATGGATTAATTCTTTCGTTGGTTACCGATTCAAGTGATTAGGTTATGTTCACTACCCTAATCCTTAGCAAATAAACTAATTCAAACAGTGGCCAATTGCTTAATTTAATTATATTTACTAGATTAATTATTCGGGTTAAGTTAGACTTGCAATAGCTAATTAATTCGTTATTCTTAATTAACTTCTTGTTCGATGGTCATCTTACAAGCTTGCACATAAGTTTACTCAAATTCCTTATTAATCCTAGTTTCATATTCATTAATCCTAGACATATGATATAGTGGTCACATATCATATGAGGTTGATAATCAATAGATGTTCATGCTAATCAACTATCTTCCTATTAACAGAAAATTAATTATCATTCATACACAAGGTTCTTTAGCAAGCTAAAATAACAATTAATCACCAACTTGGAATTAATCCTACAAATCAATCAAACCATATTGTCAACTTTGTATCCCCAAACAGAAGTATAAAGAAATTAGTTCATAACTAAGGTAAATAACAGCAAACAAATAAGTTCAAGTTGCTTAATCATGTTGATAAAACAAAAGAATTAAGTAGAATGGTGAAATTACACCTTAATTACTCCCGGGATTGGATTCTAGCTTCCTTGGTCGGCTTCTAGGGTTCTTCTGGCTTCTTATTCGTAGCTAAGCACTTCTGAAACTTCCCAGAATTCTCCCTTCTCGCATTATAGAGTTATCTTTATATATGCATCCCGACTCGTCGAGTCATATGGTGACTCGTCGAGTCCCTCTCACATTAATCGTAATACGATAACTATCTTGACTTCCGAATGCTTATCTTTCTGAATCCGCGACCGGACTCGTCGAGTCAAGAGGCAACTCGACGAGTAGAAGCCTTTTATGGGTGTTTTCTTTCTTCTTTCCACTCTTGAGCTCCTAACCGCTTCTCTTACTTCCTTTCGCTTCCGAGCTTCATCTTTGGACTGAAAAACATAATTTAACACTTTTAAGTACCTTTTGTCCATAATATGCAACAATTTAGCTAATATATGAATAATAAACTACACTTAATACACACTAAATATGCACATATCAAAATACCCCACACTTATCTTTTGCTTGCCCTCAAGCAAAACTGAATTTTAACACATTAGAATCACATATAATAACTCCAATCCAACCCAGCCATTATGCCAAGACCGCAACGCATGCATTTGTGTCTAAAATTCCTAGAAACCCCCCATACTTCAAATACTCACAATCCTCATAAACATTCGCCCACTCACCCCGAACTATGCTCATTTTATGCAACCCTCCGAATCCATCCTCAGAAAACCTCTTTACCCTCAAGGTATTTTTAATTGAGCAACCCAAGCATACATAATCTAGACAATTACAACTTTTTTGATACCACTATGGAACTCTTTGGAATTCTTCACTTGCTTGATAATTTGATCTTGGATAACTTTGAATTCACCACCTTTGTTGTTTGATTTTTGGTATCTTCAACTTTTTGAAGTTCTTCGGAATTTTCGATCTTCATATTTCATACTTAACTTTGATGCTCCAAAAATTCTTCAAACTTTTTCTTGTAATTCTCTCTTTTTTTTACATGTATACCTCACTTCTTTTTTTTCTTTCACTCAAATCCCTACATGCTTAAGCAGGGGCGCTCAATCTCAACCTTTATTGGCTAATGATAAAAAATTTCCTGGATACATTTCAGGTTTAGGCTGCTAAACATATTACATCCCTCAGGCTGAGCAGGGTCGTGTTTTTGTCTCATGATTTCACTGAAATAAGGAAGCCACAAATGCACTAGAACGTGTATAGGCTCAACTAAACATTTGGGTTGTCATGCAATTATTAACACAATTCTAACATGGAATCCTAATTCTTTACCAAAATTGTCTAAATTAAATCCTAAATAATCCTTTTGGTATGCAAAAATTTTAAAATTGACTATTATGTAACCAACCCCCTACCCCACACTTATGTGATGCAATGCCCTCATTGCAAATTATGCATAAAAACAGAAAAATAAAGAGGGTATTGGAACAAACTCCCCTGGGATAGCAGTAGATAGGTTGATCACTCTCATTTAAGCTCCATCTTCAATAAACTTCATACATGGGAACAATCTCATCCATGTATCATGTGGATCGCTCTAATATGCGAAAATCGGCATAAGATCTTCAAGAATGGATATGGAATTAGAAGGATGCAAGTGGTATAAGTATTGGCATCAAATCAGCAGTCGTTCGGCCCAAAAAGATGACTGACTCGTCGAGTCTGATGATGGACTCGCCGAGTAGTAGCGCGCCGTCTCAAAATATCTGGAAATACAAAGCGACTCGTCGAGTCAGCTTAGTGCACTCGACGAGTTGGCCACTGAATGAAAAATCTTGGTATGTGGCAACTGTTTTAGCCTCTCATAACCTCATTAACCCTTCCTCACATGCGGACTCAATCGCTCATACCCCTAAGACCAGACTTGACACTTTGACGTTAAAAACTCGCTTCCTTGACTCGCTCTCACACGCAAAAACATCCATGCTTTACCTCATCCTAAGCAAGCAATCAAAATGCAATCCTGAAAATAACTAAAGCAAACAACTATTAAACAAAATAAAATCTCAAAGCATACACACCAAAAACAAAACAAAATAAAAATTGCAAATTGTTTAAGCTCGAAAACACAAAAAAATCAATCCTCGTCTTCCTCATCATCATCGTTGGCTCTACTTCCCCCAGCTCCGCTTTGACGTGCACTAATCCTCTCGTCCCACGATGGAATGTATGGATAATTCCCACCATCAATATGTGGAATATTGAAGTGGTCAAAAAGTCGTATGTGGGATTGGTTGCTAAAATTTAACCCCCTAGCCATTTGGTCTTGCATCCGCCTCATCTCTATATTGTACCAATCCATTGGTACGTCTTCAGTCTCTACCGGAATCACTGGCGGCTCATCCTCCACATCCATTTCCCTTCGCGATCTCACCCTCCTTCCCGGTGCTTCGGGACCTACAACTGGGTCATCATTTGGGATGGCATAATGGCCACCACCATAGTCTTCAATGATTCAGGCTCTGCGGAAAAGAATGGGATTAAATGGGGGTGTCGGGATCAATGTCAAGAGGTTCCAGGCACCACGGTTCATCAACCCGAATGAATTAGCCAATCGAGTGACAAACATGCCTCCATTGATACGCGATGTTTTGCGATCTTTGACCGCACCCGCTGAGAGGTATGAAGCAATGCACCACGGGATGTTGCAAAAGACGTCGGGCGTGATAATGCTCCAAAGGTAGAAAACATCAAGGTTGGAAACCTTGTCATCGTCCTTCCTTTGGTTGATGGTGGAGGAAATAAGGCGGTGAATGAGGCGGTGAGTCGGGGATCGGATGCTCCCTTCTTGTGCTGACTTCGGGATATAAACTCTATTCCCTATAGTATTCCACCAACCCGTGCTAGTAACCCCATCGGGAAACACCATGTGAGTGGTTGCCAAAAAGGCCCGAAAGAGGTTCGTTGAAACCAAAGGTTGATCATAAATCCCTAGCCGGCAAGCAAGATCCACCACCGAGCATTGATGATACTCGCCCCCAAGACAAAAGGTGAAGCTCGCCGGATGATATAAATCCACTCCACCGGTAAAAGATACCGTGGAGAAGAACTCCAAGCAAAGCTCCAAGTATACCGGCTCTTGTATGCGGAAGACCCGGCTCCACCCATCACATATCATTGACTCGCCGTCATGTTGAAACTCCTTTAAAAGGTACGGAGCTAATTCTTCTTCATACCGAACATTTTGCAACCATTCCCAGTCAATTCTGTTCGGGACATAGACCTCCTTCTTTTTAATATCGGAAAGTTTCTTCTTCCACTTCCTCATTGTTGAAGCGGATTCGATTTGTGGGAAATTCAACCATGGAAATTCCCCTTGGATACCCCTTGAAGATTGTCCTCTTCTAAACATGATTCCTGCAAAACATATAAACCAGACCCAGAAAACACAGAATATAATTAAAAAAATCGAACTGTTCTGGAAATCGACTGGACTCGTCGAGTCCATGCCCGACTCGGCGAGTCGCGCGACCTGTACGAGTCTGTCGATGAGTCTCACAAAATTGAACCATGTAACCTTTAAATTCTTGCAAGGGTTTTGTTCAGGGACTTCCTACTAAGTAATAAGGCCACAATAAACGTTCAAAACAACAATATTCATGACAAAATCAAAAACCTAGAATTTAGTTACTTTTTTCAAAAACGGGTTTTTTTCATGAAATTGCAAGTGTAGATGACCTTATAATCACATTCTATCTAGAAATCAAGAAGAAAGTTGTTACCTTTTGAGTTTAAACCTTGAGAATTTGGAAGAAAAGTTGAAGAATACTTGAATGCTTGGGAGAGAGTTTGTAAAGAGAGGCACCCGGCGAGTGTGGTGTGCAAACTGAATTTTTATGGTTAAAACCCTATTTGATGTAAAAGTAATTTCGAAAATGTTTATTTTTTTCTGTAAATAAGCTCGACTCGTCGAGTCAGGGTCAGACTCGGCGAGTCCAATCGCGCAGTTACAAATTTTTTCTGAAATCAGTATATACTCGTCGAGTCAGGGTCAGACTCGGCGAGTCTCTTGTAAAACATTTCTAATTTTTTTAAAATTTTGTTATTTATTCGAAATCTTTTCACCCCACTCTTAAGCTAGGCACTCCCTTAAGCAGACAAGTCCGATGATTTGGAATATTAAAATTGAAACACAAAACAAAAATAATAATAAAAAAAACTAAAGAGTAAAAGAAAGCAAACTCTAACGACGGGTTGCCTCCCGCCAAGCGCTTCTTTTTGAGGAGTCATTAGCTAGACTCCTTCCCATTCACGTTTTGTCGCCTTCAAGCATCGGAATGTACGCCTCACTTTTTGCGGTTTAAACTTAGTCTTGTAAGCATGAATCTTTTTCTTGTAAGCCCTTTTCAATTCGTCTCTCCTCGTTTTCTCAGTATCTTCCTCAGCTGTTTGGGCTTCTCTTTTCCTCTTCTTCTTTTTCAACCCATGCTTTTTCACCAACTCTTGAACATCCTTTTCTTTGAATTTGATAACTTCATATTTCATAGCGGTCCGTGCTCTAGGTTTAGTGGTGAATTGGTGATCAGCTTCCGCTCTGCTTCCATTTATGTCCTCATCCTCTTTTGTGCTCGACTCTTCTCCAAATGGCATCGTATCAAGGCATGCCACATTGGTGTGTTGGACCTCCATTCCTTTTACTTTTTCTGCCGATCGTTCTTCCAAAGAATCACTAACAGTAATTGAATCCAGGGTATCTGAGGAACTGTCAACAAACAAATCAGCTTGGGTCAAGTTTTTGTCCAAATCGACTGGACTCGTCGAGTCCATTATGGTGACTCGGCGAGTCTGGTCGGGTTCCATCAATTTTGGATTGTTGTTTGAGTCGGTTCCTTCCAGCAGCTTCTCTAGCTCTTCCAGGTCTTTGTTAGCATCTTCAACTTCTGCTGAGTGAAGTGTGAACTTACTTGGGTCTTCTTTTAGTAGAATTTCAAGCTCTTTTTGTAATACCTCATCATCCAATTGGATAAATGAGATTTCCTCTCTCTTTTCTTCTTCTTGCTTGACCTCTGGATTAGCTTTAAACATCACCGACTCATCACCCACTCTTAATGTCAAAGTAGACTCAGATATGTCAATTAGGGCACATGCGGTGTTTAAGAAGGTTCTTCCCAAAATAATTGGTATTTCGGGGTCTTCTTTTATCTCCACCACCATGAAGTCTACTGGGAAAATAAACTTGTCTACCTTGATAAGGAGATTTTCACATATGCCTTGTGGATGAATTATTGTTTTATTTGCCAAATGGATTCTCATATTTACCGGCTTTGGTGTTGGTAAATTCAGCTTCTTAAAGAATGAATGGGGCATCAAATTAATGCTTGCCCCTGAATCAGCCAATGCTTGTGTAGAAACTTCATTACCAAATTGGCACGGAATTACTATGTTGCCCGGATCACCCTTCTTCTCAGGCAGCTCACTCATCAATACCTCCGCGACTTCAGCAAGATCTTTCCTGGCAGCAAACAGACCTTTAAGCAAGTTAAAGTATTTGGGAGTTTGGAGCATTGTGTCCACGAATGGCATATTGACTTGTAACGCTTTCACATGCTCCATGAAGGTTCTATAGGCTTGAACTGTTTCTGAAGGCATGGCTCTGGTTGGGTAAGGCAAAGGAGGATTGTACGGCTTCAGAAAACTGGCTTTTTCGTCATTCCCGACTGGACTCGTCGAGTCCATTCTGGTGACTCGGCGAGTCTGATCGAGTTCTTCTTGTTCTGGTTTTTCTTCCTTTTCTGCCTTCTTCTTGGAAATTCTTAGTGTTTCTGCCAATCCTTCTTCGCCGCTGGAGGTTATTACGCTCACGTTCTCATTTCTTGGATTTGGTTGGGTGTCGCTCGGAAGTTGGCCCGGTCTTCTTTTGTTTACTTGATGTGCAAGTTGGCCCAGCTGTTTCTCTATGTTGAGAATAGAAGCTTGCTGATTCCTCAACATGTTTCTGGTTTCTTGCATTGCCACATCATGATCATTATGCCTTTTCTCGGACGCGCTTATGAACTTTGTGAGTATTTCTTCTAAATTCGTCTTCTTGTCCGTCACCGGTTCTTCCTTTTGATAATATCCCCTCTCCCTCTGCTTATATTTCTCTTCCTTCGCCTTTCTGTACTCTTCGTATGGGAGCCATTCCTTCTTCGGTTTCCTCCAGTCTTCATCGTATCTATCACCGCTGGAGTAGAATACTTGAGCCTTTTTATTTCCATTCTCGTCTCGATCACATTCCTTGGTAAGATGGGGACCGCCACAATTTTCACATCCAACTCTAATAGCATGGATCGTTTGATCCATTTTTGTCATTCTTCGGTCTAGGCTATCGAGTTTAGCAATCACCGCCGCCATACCATCGTTTACCGAATTTACTGCACCACGACTCACTTCATTCCTCGGGTTGTGATATTCTCTAGAGTGCCTGGAGAATTCTTCAATTAACTCTTTTATTTCCGGAGGTGGCTTTCGGGTGAGTGGGCCTTGTGAATCGAGTAGTTGCCTCGTGGTGACATTTACTCCATCATAAAAGATAGAGACCTGTTGTTGGCTATTGAGATCGTGGTGGGGGCAATTTCGAAGTAGGCTCTTGTATCTTTCCCAAGCTTCATAAAGGGATTCGGCGGGTTGTTGCTCGAAGTTGGCAATGGCTTTCTTTAGCTTGGCTATCTTGGAAGGTGGGCATAAGTGATCTATGAATTCTTCTTTCATTTTGGCCCATGTGGTAACCGATCCGGGAGGGAGTGACTTCAACCAATCCTTTGCAGCTCCTTTAAATGTGACAGGAAGCATGCATAGTAGCTGGACCTCGCGGGGCACATTAGGTACATTGAAGTAATCCACCACGTCATTTACTTCATCTAAGTGCTTATAGGCGTCTTCATGATCTCTCCCGTGAAATGGTATCTCCTTGAGTTGAGCGAGAATATGGCCCTTTAGTTCAAACGTAGCGGTAGCGGGGATTGCGGGTTGCACAAGTCCCGGGCCGGTGTCATCACGCATCCTTTTCTTCCACTCCCCCATGGGGATTTCGTCAATATTAGCCATAGCGGTGGCTAAGTCGTCTTCAAACTCGGATGTGTGCTCACTTTCTTCTTCGGTATCGTAATCGGTGTCTTTTGGGGTCGGATCTTCGGTTGTCAACGACGCACTGGATGCTCCTTCTTTGCTGCTCCTTTTCTTGCTAAAAACGGATTTGAGGTTTTTGAGTGGTGAGTTCCTTGAAGAAGCGGTTTCTCCAACGGTTTTGCCCTTGTTTCTTCTTAATGCGGTTTCCGGATCTTCAAGAGGGGGAATTAGAGGCGTAGCAGATCCTCGGGTCATGAACCAACTGCAAACTAAAACAAAACAAAACGCGTAAAAAAGAACAAAAAATTAAACCTGATTTAGCGTCAGACTCGCCGAGTCGGGGCGAATGCACTCGGCGAGTTCAAGTTGAAATCAGCGATTAATAATAATATTTTTTTTTTTTAACTAGAACTTAAACAAAAAAAAATGAACAGAAATTAACTTTGTGTAAGATGAATCTTACACAAAGGATCGATTGAATTAGAATTTTAATGCTAATTTTAGAACCGTTCCCCGGCAACGGCGCCAAAAACTTGATGTGTGTAAAACTCACTTAGTTTTAATCCTACTTTAATTATCAAATAACACACAAAAGGCAGTGAACCTATCAATTGTGGTATAGCTAAATAAGCAGGGTATCGAACATAGGGAACGGCAAATTAAATTAAAAACTAATTCTATCTAAGTTAATTTATCAAATAAAGGTTTTTTTCTCTAGTTTTACAAGACTAGAAACTTACTAACTAAAACTAATGCATGACTAGAAAAGAACAAATTAACTAGATTCAATAATGGGAAAGAACTTCTGTTTAGTTCAACTCGGTTAACTTTATGGTTGATTTTAAGGTAATAGTGCAATGGATTAATTCTTTCGTTGGTTACCGATTCAAGTGATTAGGTTGTGTTCACTACCCTAATCCTTAGCAAATAAACTAATTCAAACAGTGGCCAATTGCTTAATTTAATTATATTTACTAGATTAATTATTCGGGTTAAGTTAGACTTGCAATAGCTAATTAATTCGTTATTCTTAATTAACTTCTTGTTCGATGGTCATCTTACAAGCTTGCACATAAGTTTACTCAAATTCCTTATTAATCCTAGTTTCATATTCATTAATCCTAGACATATGATATAGTGGTCACATATCATATGAGGTTGATAATCAATAGATGTTCATGCTAATCAACTATCTTCCTATTAACAGAAAATTAATTATCATTCATACACAAGGTTCTTTAGCAAGCTAAAATAACAATTAATCACCAACTTGGAATTAATCCTACAAATCAATCAAACCATATTGTCAACTTTGTATCCCCAAACAGAAGTATAAAGAAATTAGTTCATAACTAAGGTAAATAACAGCAAACAAATAAGTTCAAGTTGCTTAATCATGTTGATAAAACAAAAGAATTAAGTAGAATGGTGAAATTACGCCTTAATTACTCCCGGGATTGGATTCTAGCTTCCTTGGTCGGCTTCTAGGGTTCTTCTGGCTTCTTATTCGCAGCTAAGCACTTCTGAAACTTCCCAGAATTCTCCCTTCTCGCATTATAGAGTTATCTTTATATATGCATCCCGACTGTCGAGTCCCTCTCACATTAATCGTAATACGATAACTATCTTGACTTCCGAATGCTTATCTTTCTGAATCCGCGACCGGACTCGTCGAGTCAAGAGGCAACTCGACGAGTAGAAGCCTTTTATGGGTGTTTTCTTTCTTCTTTCCACTCTTGAGCTCCTAACCGCTTCTCTTGCTTCCTTTCGCTTCCGAGCTTCATCTTTGGACTGAAAAACATAATTTAACACTTTTAAGTACCTTTTGTCCATAATATGCAACAATTTAGCTAATATATGAATAATAAACTACACTTAATACACACTAAATATGCACATATCACCTACTTATATGACCCGGCTGATCATAACTAAAACATATTGAACCCACCGCCCGACATGCCTCACTTGCGGCTTGCCACACTTGCCACATCGGCTCCGACCCTGTGGGACCATAGTGCGCGAATCGAAGGTCTTGGGCCTCCTAGCTTGGCTCACTTCTATCTGCACCTGCTCTGGTTTTCACTTTTTCTGAATCTCTAGCTCAATCTCCCACTCACAGGCCTTCTCCACTGTATCATTCAGGGTCTTGCACCCCGAAAAGCTCACAAACTCTCTGATATCATCCCTCAAGATGTTATGATATCTCATCTTCTTTATCTCCTCATCCGTAGCATAATGCGGAACCTACAGAGCACTCTCTCAGAACTTGGTGGTGATCTCTGCCATAGTCTCAGTTGTCTGGCGAAGGTCCTGGAACTCCCTCGCCAGCTGTTGCACCTCGATAGCTAATGCAAAATCCCTCAGGAACCTCAAAACAAAATCCTCCCAAGTCATGACTTACACTACCGTAGACCCTACAACTCAGCCAACCTCATCCCACCAATCACATGCTCGATCCCTCAGTATGCTGGATGTAAATCCCACATTTTTCCCCTTGGGGAAAAAACGTCCATTAAGCATTCTCCATGTTAGGGATCCAACATCGTCTAGTGATGGGCTCCTTATCCCTAAAAAAAATTACGAGCTCTACAAGCCTTGAACTCCTGAAACGAGGGTGTTCATGCTCCTATCTAACCCATAGCGATCTTGGCCCAGAAAGCTCAAATCCGTTCCTCCATAAGCTCCATGATACCATCCTTGATGGTCTCGAACATCATAGGAGTGGCATCCAAAACGATACGCGTAACTTCGGCTGTTATGAGCTCTTGCAAGCTCTCATCAATTGGTTATGCGCCAGATCTGGAACAAGAACCTGAACCCGAGCCAAAACCTACTACACGAGTAATCACTACCATCCTCAAGCTGAAACACAAACATATCAACAATTAGAATATGACTCGTGGGAGCTCTAGTATATATTGTTGGATTAATGTCTAAGTCCATAACTATAATTGGTAAGACTTGACCCGACCCGGCATGGTCCATTTGGGTTGCATACCATCATGCACTTGGATAGACTATAATGAGAGAAATAAGACACTTATGGTTATTAATATATTATAAGTTCTAGTATATTAATAATAAGAATAATAAGATTATTTAATTAGTATTGATCAAGAATTAATCTAGGATTAATTAAGTGATCAAAAGAAGACTAATTAAATATATGGGTTGATTGTGTAAATCATCCATACTTATATAGTGGGCTAATGCTCCATGGATAATCAAGTTGGGCTAAAACCCATACGATGGTCCATGGATGCTCCATGGTGTATTTGAACCCATGGATCCAAGGAAATGGAAAGCCATGACAATTAAGGATTTACCCTAATTGTAACACTATATAAAGATCTTATTCTTGACAAAAATCGGCCACTAGAATCACATTAGAAAATGAAGAAGAGGGCTAGCCGATTTCATGAAGTGTAGGACTCTCTCAAGTTATTCTAAGTGTTTTGATGATTGTGATTCCATTTGAGGCTTCCACACTATTGGGGCTAGGCACTCAAGCTTCATGAAGACTTTCTACATCAAAGAGGTATGTATTTTATCTTGTTACACTCATTGTTTTGTATGCTAGATTAGGATAATACCTTGGATGTTCTTATTTGCATGTATAATAGAGAAAACATAGATCCAAGGTATTTAGGGTTGCATGTACACTAAGGAGTGTTAGAATGCTCAAAACCCAACAGTGGTATCAGAGCCTAGGCTTGTTTTCTTGTTATACCTGCAAAACTGCTTAAAAAATCGAAAGTGTTGCTGTTTGATCATCAGACTCGGCGAGTCCATGCCTAAAAATTGATCAAAACGATCCAACTCACCGATTTGGTTCATGCACTCGACGAGTTGGACCCCCAGACAACATATATTCGAGGTTTTTGGCTAGAAATGGACTAGGAACATTACCCTAAGTTGTTTTTGAACTTATAAACTTGTTTTTTAATGTGGTAATGTTCATGCTAATCCATTTTCAAAGATAATTGTCAATAGATTCATGTTTTGTATTAGTTTAAGGTTTAGACTAATTACATGAGAAAGTTTGATTTGAATTATCTTGTTCTTATGAGTTGCTTAGATTAATAGAAAAGTTAATTGAAATAGTTGTTTTCAATCCATTTTAATCTAAGAGTTGAGTATAAAATGTGTTTGTATAACTTGTCCTCAAGTTACATGAAGAGTCACATTAAAGACTCATAAAACTCATAAAAGTTGGTAATGGTTACAAAATGAAGAGTCTTGTGTCATTGATTTTTTTTATGACTCCATAACTTGTCCTCAAGTTATGGAAGTTCAAGAGTCACTTCATTAAAAAGTAAAAGTGTAACCTTAATTAATTCCATAAGTTATAAAAATAAAGAAAAGTTAATTCTTTTATTGGTTTAAAGTCTTCCATAAGTTATGGAACTTGAAGAGTTTTTTGGATTAAAACTACTTTAAACACATAAGTTATGGAATTAATTAGTTTTGAATAGTTTCAAAACTTTCCCTCAAGTTTTGGAATTTGAAAAGTTTTCACTTATGAATACTTTAATTCCAAGTTAGCCCTTAGAATTTTTAAAGAGTTAAAATTCAACACTTATACTATTTATAACATTAATGGTTAATTATATATATATATATATATATATATATATATATATATATATATATATATATATATATATATATATATATGTATAAGAACAAGTCGTTTTACCGTTAGTAGGCCTCATTCACGAAACCGGTCTATAAGGTGGGTATAAGGTTGTTGCCTATAAAATGGCGACTTAATGGGTGTATACTCTCACCCACCGCTTGCTTGATCGGTGGAGGGTCGTTAGCCGAACGGGTAGGACAATGACTTTAAATTCTCCCTTCATTAAAAGTATTAATGATAAATACTAAGTAACTAAAATCTTAATAATTCCCAATCTTAGTTACTTTAGGAAAAATGTGAATTTGGTGCTAGCCCATGGAATTCACACTTTGTACCTTACCAAGTCGTTGGTGGAGCGTGTGTGGTTAACCGGCACACTAACTTGGACTAGTAAGGATCACGAAGGGTGACTTAATGTTTGTCATAGATCAATGGAGCGTGTGTGGTTAACCGGCACATTGATTAGGTGATAATATTAAGGGTACCAAGTGAATTGGTATGGTTATTCACACCTTGTTTTGTGATCCTCGGCATCCCAGTCACAAAATTTGAGAGGGCACACTCGAGATTGAAACATGCCATTGAAAAGTTCAATGAATCTCAAAAGATCTACTAATTTCAAATCCAATTAAAACCTAATAAATCATTTCGTTTTTCATGGTGGAAATTGGTGAATCGTCATTCGCCTACCTTCAAATATTTTATAGCTTGGATTACGGCATACCTCTTCTAAGTTATAAAATAGTTTGTTGGGTCCTAGCCTTAATATTTCATATTGGGTGTCATATTAAGGACTTTAAATCAACTATCTTGAATATCTCCCAAAACATGTCTGGTTTAGACATTTATGATCTTCCCAAATCTCTTGAAGATGATGTTCCTCAACATCATGCTTCACTTCCTCTATCTCCTCCAATTATTCTCCCTACCCCATAAGTTCTTGAAAAGTTTAAAGTCACTCGAGCCTTATTGGCAAGTAAAGGTCTTGGTGTGGTTACATCTTGGAGATGTAGTCACATATTGACAAGCCGGGAGAGTTGGGTGTCAAAGTCTTGAGAAAGTTGGTGGTTCAATCACTTTCTAAGTCACATAGTGAGTTCTTTTGGAACACCTATGAAAAAGACTATGACAAGACCCTTAATGATTTTATCTATTTGTTAGGATCAACTTCCTCAAAACTTGATGGACATTGACAATAGTCACACAGGAAATCCAGAAAAGCATTCTCTTCCCAATGGAAAGGGATCGGCCATAGTCAACTCAGTTGACCAAATGGTAAAGAGAAAAACTAAGTCTGTGATAGTCCCGTGTACCATTATCAAAGGGTCCATATGTTTATATTGCCAAAGAAAGGGGCATTGGTTGCAAAGCTGCCATAATTTACCTAAGGATGTTAAAGTCGATAAGTTTGACTCTACTTCACGTAAAGTCCACTATCTAACTCTGCTAAGTTTCTATTCTGAGATTCTTGATACATGATGTGACTGGGTCACATGGTGATGTTTTAAGAATCAAAGAAAAGGTAAAGAAACTTGCAGAAAGAATATGCTGAATCTGATCGCGTAGATGGATTTCTATCGCGTAGTTTGAAGATCGGATTCTTAAGCTACTTCTTAGGAGTTCTAATATATTGCTTGTGAATAGATAACAACAAGGTTTTCATGTGGATTGTAAGGATAAGTTTTTCCGCAAAGTTTTAAAATAAAATAAAAAAAGGGTTTTTAATTTTATTTATTTTAAAAAATATCCTTATAATGGCATCTGTGGAAAATTGTTGCTTATATGTTTCCAGTAATAGCAATATTGGAAAGTGGATTTGATTCTTTCATTTGTGGTAGTGTCTGAATTTACCAAATGAAGAAAGGTTTTCATCACCCAAGCTTCAATTGGACAGAAACTTGGAATCATACAAGTTGTATTGTATGGTGAATGAGAATTTTCATCTTTGAAAATTAAGACTAATTCTTTGATCACATGTATATGTGAGTCAATTGAAGGACTAAGGAATTAGGTACACTGGGTGTGCACTGGTCAAGGTCCACCACCAAGATTGATTTGTCATGATTTACTAAAGATTAGTAAATATGATTATACTTATAAGGTTAAGTATAATTCTGTAACCTTGGAAAGGTTCCAATGTATGGCAGGGCGAATAAGAAGAATCAAATTAGGAAGAAGGATAAAAGTTTCTCAAATCTGAAAAGATGGGAGAGTACTTTAGTATCAGTTTTTATGATCATCTTAATGATTTAGAAACCTAATCACAATTCATCCTCTAAGTGCATTCTGATAGCAAAGAAGAGGTGCTATGAATTGTTGAAGTGGTTAAAATCAAGAAGATGAGTCATATTTCGTTCCAAAACAATTCTTAGAGTCTTACTCCAAGATTGTGACCTTGAGTGACATAAAGTAAGGTTTAAAACACTTATCAAATGTAGTGTAAAATGTTTCTACTCTTGTACATTTGAGATTGGTAAGTTGTGATGTCTTGGATGAGACAAAGACCAACTAAGACCAATTGTGTGAAGTGTTAGTCTTGATAAGAATCCGCACTATCCCTTGAATATTTGTTTTGTCAAGGAATGGTTCTTGACTAGGAAAACTTATATGTCAAGGGGACAGTGGGAGCCTTAAAGATCCTGAAAGAGTTTCAAGATTTGATCAAGAGTGAAACCTGTAATTTATCACTAGCACACGACTTAAGGTTTGCAACCTATCGTGTTGACATAATTCTCATTTCTGTACCTACTTCAAATAAGTTGGATTTGCATGTGAGTTATCAGAGTTCAACTTGGAAGCATTGGTGGGCCTTGTGCTACCAAGGTGACAAGAAAGTAAGATTGAATAAGTTTAATCCATGTAAGGCTGAATTTGTCACTAACCTTATCTTGTGATTATGGTTTTGACAAATTCGCATGGATAGGAACTCATACACTATAAAATCTAAGTGTCATAAGGTTTCTCTCCGATTCATGAAAATGATGGTGAGGAAACGCTTTCACTAAGTAGATTTTACGTAGATAGAAATTGTGTTATTTGCATTTTCAAAAGTCGTTAGTGGAGCGCGTGTGGTTAACCGGCACGCTAACATGGACTTGTGAGAAATGGAAAATGCCTAAGCAATTGAGACTATGATTACGGCATACCTTTTCATAGTTCTGAAAATTGTTTAGACACACATGTGAGCTATCTAAGAAAGGATGTATGAATCTAAATTTCATAAGTCCAGCAGATTTCTGAAAATATGTCAGAGCTAGTGGGAGCATAAGTGTTATGCTGATAATCATCATGTTAGTGGGAGCATGATTATTATGATTAGTATTGCAAGCTAGCAATGTTAATTATAGAAAACAAAGTTTCAATCCGTGAAGTTGCAGGGGTTGAAAAGTTGTTTTGCTATAATTAAGGGAGAGGAAATTATACTTCATTTCAATTCTAGAAGCTTGGATTGAGATTTTGATCATCTTTAGTCAAGGACATATATATGAATTTTATGTCTGAATGGTTCGACTTAAGGAAATTCTATATATATTGCGTTCTCAAAATTCAATTATGACTACGGCATCCCTCTTCATAGTTAAATCTTGAAAACATAGCAAATTAAAAATATTGTAGCAAAAGACTGATCTAGTATCATGTCTTTATGTGAGACATCATGAATCGTGTCCCATATGCTTCGGATATAGGATCGATTTCATGTGCTATAATATTCATCCTTTCTAAATTTTCCAAATGCTCAGGGCATTTAGACGGGAAAAGTCTAGAACTGGATATGACTAAAGTGATTAAGCAATTGTCGAGGACAATCTAAGGTTTACCAAAGATTGGTTTCTCAAGGACAATTGGAAGTATAGTGATAATTCTGGAAGGACCATATTGACATAATCTGTAAGGAGGCAACTCTTGTTCAGAAGTGATAGTCAAAATGGGATCTGGAAATGTTTCAAAGTTAGAAATTATTCAATCTATGTAAGATTAGGAAACTTAATGCAAGAATGATGTTCCCAAGGAGTTGATCTCCTTTGGAATGCTCTGTAATGGTTGTTGTCAAGTCTTTCTGACTTCGTGCATAATCATTACAAGAGGATCAATGCATATAAGTTTAGAATCTAACAGATTTCAGTAAATGACATGAATTTGGAATTCTTGCATTTACAATAAGGATTTGGGATTGTGAAATGAGTATCATTGGAATCATGTTCAATTGATCTACATCACAATGTAAGGATCATAGACAAACATAGTGTGCATACTTGGGGTATGGCATAACTATTGTTTAGAAAAACAAAGTGTACATGCTAAGAGCATGGGACGACTGTTGTTTTTATTCAAGTCTTAAGTTGATTATTTGAAACATTGAATAATGTGTAATCAATATGGTGATAAATAAAAGGTGGTTTTATTTATATTCAAAAGGGTTCTGAGACCATATTAGATTCGATTATTATTGTGTTTCACTTTGCATGTTTTGACTTCCAAAATAGCTAGGTTATTCTTTCTGAATGACTAAGTTATTTAAACACTCCACAGTCATTCATATGTTGGAAGTAGGTATGAATCAAGACTGTCATGAATCGGGTTTGTAGATGGCTAAATGGGTTTAGTCATAGCAATGGTTGCTACAACATTCATGAGTGCTCATAAGTTATGAGTATTGGAATAAACCCACGCTCACTTGTATCACTTCATGGAATTTATCTCGAGTGATCGTGGACGGTAATATCATATAAATTTTCAAACCTAGAGATATGAGTTGTTACCTATGAGTTGGTTGTGCATTGATTGCACGTAAACGCATCAGTAACTTGATGTTATAAAACGTGCCTTTGTGTACAATTCAACAAGTAGTAGAACAAGTATATGAGTCGAAGTTTATCTGTTCCTTCTAGAAATAGAAGCGATATCTGGGCCCCTCGATGATTTTGTTGTGACCTATGTACCGGCCGGTCAGAACTGAATTGATGTGTTCAATTAAGTTCTTTGTCAAACAAATCGAAAATTGGGAAACAAACTGCTGGACAATAAGTACAACGTTGTTCCATGTATTTGTCCGGCTGATATCATGAGAACAGAGGATTATATGATCCCTTATCTAATGGAAAAGTCATTGACAAGGTCAGAGTTCGACAGAAGCGTTTGAGAGCTACGATTTCCAGTTGGTTCCTGAAGTCATACGCAATAATAGTTTTAGACTTATCCAAGTGGGAGACTATTGGATTAATGTCTAAGTCCATAACTATAATCGGTAAGACTTGACCCGACCCGACATGGTCCATTTGGGTTGCATACCATCATGCACTTGGATAGACTATAATGAGAGAAATAAGACACTTATGGTTATTAATATATTATAAGTTCTAGTATATTAATAATAAGAATAATAAGATTATTTAATTAGTATTGATCAAGAATTAATCTAGGATTAATTAAGTGATCAAAAGAAGACTAATTAAATATATGGGTTGATTGTGTAAATCATCCATACTTATATAGTGGGCTAATGCTCCATGGATAATCAAGTTGGGCTAAAACCCATAGGATGGTCCATGGATGCTCCATGGTGTATTTGAACCCATGGATCCAAGGAAATGGAAAGCCATGACAATTAAGGATTTACCCTAATTGTAACACTATATAAAGATCTTATTCTTGACAAAAATCGGCCACTAGAATCACATTAGAAAATGAAGAAGAGGGCTAGCCGATTTCATGAGGTGTAGGACTCTCTCAAGTTATTCTAAGTGTTTTGATGATTGTGATTCCATTTGAGGCTTCCACACTATTGGGGCTAGGCACTCAAGCTTCATGAAGACTTTCTACATCAAAGAGGTATGTATTCTATCTTGTTACACTCATTGTTTTGTATGCTAGATTAGGATAATACCTTGGATGTTCTTATTTGCATGTATAATAGAGAAAACATAGATCCAAGGTATTTAGGGTTGCATGTACACTTAGGAATGTTAGAATGCTCAAAACCCAACATATATGTCTCCTTAGAGTCTCCAGGTTTGTTCTTTCCTCAAGTATAGATCTTGTGCTTCCAACAGTATCGGTCCAATACTACTTTTCACACCTATATGTAGCTTTCTCAAGAGCCGATCATACAATAGTTGGCCCCGCCTTGGGGTATATTTTAACCTAATCATACAAAAATATATGTCACATAACACCTGGCATTCTACATATCAGAATAATGGATCGATATTGGTGCCTTCGACCCATGGATACAGTAAGGAGACTCACCTTTATACGAAGATAATTGAACCGCACACTCGAGATGTTGCTAACACGGATCTTCACATTAATAACATTCCAAAAAGATAACCCTAATCAATAATCAGTGTTTTCAACCCATAATAAGCGGTCCAAATATTCCTTTATCTTAATAAGGGCTAAAACATTTTGCCATTTCCATTCATATCCCAACATGACAATCCCAACTCTAATGGTCCAAGTCCCACAATAACGGCCAATTGGGTTTTCTAAGAGTACGCCCAACGTATTATATCCTACACCCCATGTACCACTTGATTCACGATTGAAAGATTATGGGGGCCAAGATCCATTATGCACAAAGTACTTAAATTTGCGCCTGACATACACATCAAGGTCCAAATCCTTCTATTAAGGTAATAATGCTTTAAGACCTAACGTCCAACTTCAGATCCAAGTCTAATAAAACGTAATAATCCATAAAGTTGAAAACTTTATGCTTTTTCATGGTTACAAAGAGTCCAACTCCAAAACCCTAACCCCTTTAGTTGTCTAAGACTCCATAATTCTTGAATGGAAGAGAAACAAGGTCCAAGCTCACATTTTTATGACTTAACAAAACCTAAAACATCTAAAAGGACAACTTAAAGGTCCTTGAGTATCCCATACTCACAAGGGTCAAGATTTGGGAAAAAAGGTGAACAATTCTAAGCTTGAACAAGATCTAAAGAAATGTACATCAACGTTGGAGCTTTATAAATCCGGAAGATGCGCAAGGTTGAGTAGTTGTTTGATCCAAAGACTTGAAAGCAAAACTACTCTTTTGATGATCTTCCTTCACAAACAAGAATGTACAAAACTCACTCAAAAGTTTTAAATCTCACTCTCAAGGCTAGGGTTTTTGATCTCAGGATTTAGAGAAATCGAGCCTGGAGGTAAGGACAGGTTTGAGGCTATAATGACCTTTAAATAAGGTCCAAACCCTAAAAATTAGGGTTTGTCCCCTGCTTGCGTACACCCAGCGTACATGCACGTACGCCCAACATACGTGCGGGACCCCACGATTATATGAAAGGTCCTACGCCCGGTGTACCTGGCTCGTACACCCACTGTAAGGACCAATTTTGCCAATTTTTTAAGAAATAAGGATAGGAAGGAAAAATCACCTTAAACACTGGTGTTACATACTTCTTGACTTAAACTCCATCAAAACCCAAGAACCTCCAATGCAGTTGATCTTGATGTCGTTAAATCCGTCTTTATTACAAACTTTTTATAGATTTTCAATAAGATGTAGATCTTGAACACACTCTAACACCACACATGATGAATACGGACCACAAATATATCCCTTAAATAAAAAAATCACTTCTTTTCTATCCCATTTTAATGTGGATCCTCCCACATTTTTTTTATTCACCCATCACCATATAAGCAATGGTTTTTGAAGTATTAACCCTTTTTCATCCATCAATTTCATGTACTTCTTGTTTTCTATCATCCTAATAGAGCCTTGCCACCGAGGTGAACAAATGGTGATTTCGAATCCAGCTCATGTAAAGGTTTTTTGTTGCAAAATTCTGATCATCTACACATTGAAATCTCACAAAGTGAATCATTTGCAAAGTTTCAAGTGCTTTAATGCTATGTAAACATTGACCACCACTCAATAATTCTCACATATTGTGACATCCCCCAAATTTTCAAAACCAATTAAAACCTTTTATTTATGCTTTAATAATTGAGATGCGGATTTTCCCAGTTATATAAAACATATTAAGATAACAAAAGTTATTTCGTTATAGTAAATTCCAAGGATGTCATCGTTTATATCGAAACATACACTACAGTCTAAATATATAAAAGGCCCTTATATACTATAACAGACTCGTCTCTTATTTCACTCAACATCCTAAATAAATTTCAACAGTCTTACATCCCTTGTGATGCACATAAAATAAGTGGGTAAGGTTTGGGAAACCTGGTGAGATGCATATGGTTTTAAGCTCATAATAATTTAATGATAATAATTTGTAGTATCATTCCTGCAAAACAATCATTTACATATAATATAGGTATATAAATTCTGACATAAATATCCTTAAGATATTCTACCCAGCCCAACTGATTCTCACGAATCCTAAGTTAACAATTATCTGGAGGAATCACCCTACCTGATAATCCGTTCGAGTATATGGTTGACTACACAGCTAGGGAGTCCACGTCCAGTGTAAGTCATATAAAGGTAACCAATGTTCATAGTTATTGATAAAGATTTTATCTATTTTTGTGTGTTATAAGTCCACACTAGCAACATGATTCACTCGACCGCCTAGAATAATCGCATGTTGTCATCTACTTTGGTCGATGACCCAGACATACCTACCGGTTGTCTGATGTGGACCCGTCATTTCTGGTCATCCAAGAAAGAGGATGAATACTACACTCCACTCTGATCTCACATTTAACCCTTAGAATGAGACCTGATCAATGTGAAACTTATTTATAACTAAGTACCTTTCATAAGTCCATAACTAAACCAGATTATATCGAAAGGCAATTTTGATTCTGACATAGTTCCTAATAGGCAGTACTATTATAGGTATACAAGTAGCACATAACATAATAAGAATAGTTAACATTTAATAAATACTTCTATTAATTTATGCTCCTGAAAGTAACTCGCACTCACTATAACACCTCCCCTTTAATCATGTTTAGACACTTCAAATTCCCTTTGCCAATCCATATAAATGCATATGAATAAAACATAACACACATGATCTTCACGTGAAATACATAATGAGTCATCCTTCTTTATTTTCTTTGGGTATATCAACTCAATTACCCCACCCCCAGATGGAAATTCACAATCGACAATGGTCAATATTGCCCTTTAGTAAGTAGTTTAATTACATGCTACACTCTCCCATATTCAAATAAAATACAGATTGAAAAAAGAAAATGAAGGCCAGCAAAAGACATAAATGCCCTATCCAAAACAGTAGCAAATAAAATGGGAATATATAAATATTTTTAAAAAAAATGAAATAAAGGGTAACCCTACTAAGATTAAAATTTAAAGCGTGTAAGGGTGTGAGGTCTAACAAGCCAAAAGCATTCATTCACCATTTACATTCAAACCTTTTTCATCCCGTGTGATCATCAAACTCACCACATCGTTCTTGGCTTCTCATAAGATTTGCATAAATAAACCAAATCCAAGAAAAACCCTTAAAACACCCACCAAAAAAAAAAAAAAAAAAAAAAAACAATTTCAAGATCCATCCATTGACACGTCAGTAGCATTTGGATTCACAGAAGTGGGCCCCAGATTTTGTGGAGCCGTATTCTCAACAGCAGCAGCTCCAAAAGTGAACTCGTTTGGTGGAGGGATGTCTGCACGCGCAAAAATGGAGGCGGTTGCAGCGGTGTTGAACGCCGGAAAGGCCGGAGGAATGTTCCCCGGATTTGTAAACCCAAAGCTGAATGGGGCGGCACCACCACCTGAGATTGGCAGCAGAGCAACAACACCGCCCTCCACAACCGCCTGAACCTTCTGTGCGTACTCTTGTAGTTGCTGCAAAACAGCTACACATAACAAATTCATCATCAGAAAAAACAAAAAAGTGATTTTATATTTCAAAACCACCACCACCTGCCGCCTCCACCACCACCATACCTGGAAGTAAGTCAACAGACGGTCTGCGTTCTTTGACCCATTGGTAGCTCTGGTCAAGAGTCCACCTTCTGCTCTTCATTAAGTATGCCATAACAACAGCAGGTGACCTGTCAAAAAAAATATACAAAAACGTTTTTTCATGGATTATAATATGAGTGATTTATTATATGAGATACGAGAATAAAAATGTGTCATGTTTTTGTACAAATTTTAATTTGGAAAAAAAGAGCCACGAAATAATAGTGATTTTGCAGAAAGAGATTACCTGTTTTTTCCTGACATACAGTGGACAAGAACACGAGCTTTATCCTTTTCACATTGATCTGTAAAAAACAAGTTTTAATATCATATTTACAATGTAACAAACATAAAAATGTAACATAGGATTAAAAGATACATACCTAGAAAAGCAACTGCATCATCAAATGCAATGGTTGGGCTATCTGGGAGACAATGATAAGTAAATGAATTTTTGTAGAGATTCTGACAAGCAGGAACAGTCTGCATTTTATAAATTAAAAAAAAAAAAAAAAAAAAAATCACCATATGATTATTAGAGATCTTAAATAGATAGTGATAAATGTTAATGACTTGTTTATGCAATGAAGTTACATGTCGCATCAATTTATGCATTCATAGATTGATAAGTGATCAACTTTATTGCAAAAATAGGTAAGCATTGCATCATTAACTTAAAATCTTGAATAAAATGTATGTTATCTTGTGCAATTTCAATTGCAAAACTTAAAGGAGGGATCAGGCAAAGTATCAATAAGATATTGGTAAAAAAACAGTACACAAAAAGAAGGATCTTTTTGATCAACTTTGGGCAAGATTGTGCCCACATTTTATTAATGCTGATAACTTAACAAGTGAATGGAAACTCATACTTAAAAATATAACACCAATGAGAAAACAGCAGGCTTTAAATCTAGCTGTGTGACCTATGTCTCTTGTCCTTGATGCAAATAAATGATTACAATCCACTAAAAAGTACTAAAGATTTTGTTGGAGAATTGAAAGTACATCATGTTACAGTTGCTATTCAACAAGTGGTAGAAAATCTTGTTGAAGATCAAGATTTAAAACGGATAAGGGCAGCCAAAAAGTGATCAAGTGAGCCTAAGGAAAAACGAATCGATAAGAGCAAGTGATACCACATTAGATTGATTTAAGAACTCATGAATTAATCAATCAATCACATCCAATCAAATCTTGAAATTGAAATTGAAACAAAGAGATAAATTGAGAAGGGGCGTACATTAAGAACGCGAGAAATCCCGAGCGTTTTGAGAAGTTCCGAACGAGACGCGTTGTCGTAGCTACCAAGATAAAGCAAGTCCGGCAAGATTTCCGATGGAAAAGCGCTAACTTGAATCAAAGTTTTTTCAGGGCCGACCGGCATACGGTGGCCACAAATCCCACAAACTTCTCCCTCTTCGTATTTGTGGTAGTGTCCACAAATCCCACATGGGTTTTCTCTCTCCCTCTTCCTCATTCTCGATGATGATCGTAAAAACGGTTCGATGGTATCTATGAGTTTTTCAATCAAAATCCAAAATCAGTGAAAACCCAGATGGAAGGATATATGTGCGATTGAAACAGATTTGAACTGGGTATGCGTCTGAATATTATATTGGGTTCCGGGGTAAGATGTTCAGAGATGGGCTTCTGCCTTATAGCTAGCACAGACTAAAAAGGAGGCGGACGAAGATGAGAAAGAATGAAAGATATTTCCTTTTTGGAAGTTACGGCGATGCGCTAATGAGATTGGGGTTTAAATTTGTTTAATCGTGGATTTGGGTTTTTAATTAGGGATCCCCAAAGTCAAAAACGTAATCATCTTTTTGCAAAGTTTTGAAAAAATCTCGTAGATGAACAAACCCTAGCCTCTAGTCCCCAACTCACTGTTTTGTTTCCCTTTCTCTTTGTATTGATCTTTTAACTAATTTAAAATCATTATAGTTTAAATTTAAGGTTTTTTCCCATAAAAGATTATTTGTTAATAATAAAATGTAAAGATATACATTATGATAATCTCAAAACTCATAACTAAAATGTAAAGATTATTCTTTATACCATGAACTCATTGGCTACATAATAATGATAATCTACATTAGTTGAAAAGTTGTTTGACAATACTAGATTAGGGTCATTAGGTCAAGAAAGGAGAACCACATTCAAGAGTAGAAAACAATGGGCAACAACAAAAGTAGGTAATTTTTCCTTAAGGTTGTAGATAAACATTTTATAACAAACAATGGGCAACAACAAAGGTAGGCAATTTTTCTGTAAGGTTGTAGATAAATATTTTACAACAATATTGAAAGTGTTAACTATTTGGCAATTGCCCCATACAAGGTGATATCATGAAGGTTTTAGAGGTGAAACATTTATACAAACCAACCCTATCCATGCTAAGCATCATAGTTTTTGAGCCTCCTATTTTAATGTAGGTTGACAGTCCTTTTGATTTCATTAAATCATTTCATAAAGGAAATATGTGTGGGAGGGAGGGTTTGAGAGCACAAAACATTTTGGTTGCTCTATATATCTTATGTGGAATCACAGTAATGGTTAATTTGCATCTAGAAGAAGATGTTTGCCGAGTTTGATAAAAGTTGTGTCTACTCCTCTTACGTCGTTTCAAAAACTCAACAATGAAATCCGACCAATTACAGCGGGCATTATATGTAGGCATCTGGTTTATAAGGATTCCATGAAAGGTGCAGGTAAAGAAATAACAAAGCACTTTAATGATTTTTAATTTGATAAAGAAAAGGAAAGGATAATTTCTTAAAAAGGGGATTTATAAATGGTTCGTAGAGGCGAGGTCGAACTAGGTGTATTGAATTGAATGGCTATAAGTTAACTCTTATCAAGGGTTAGACGCATCCTTATCAAATCAGCTTGAATTGAAGATTAGGGAAGAGTTGGTTTACATTGTGGAAGAAAGATATATATATATATATATATATATATATATATATATATATATATATATATATATATATATATATATATGTGATATTAGATATTGATTAGTTATATATGAGCTAAATATATATCTAATTTGCAGATTTTCTTTTCGAGTGAGGTCGCATTACATAGTGCCAATAGGATATTAAGTGAACGTTACATCGATAGGTCTGCTGCAATACTTAAAGTGGATTTCTCGAATGCCTTTAAACAGATGGATAAATCAACATTACTTTATGAGGTTATGTTAAGGTGTAACGTCCGGATTCAGGTATGTGATACTTCAAGGTTTATCAAATAAAATTTGGGGGTTTAGTTTTTTTTTTTTTTTGTCACGACGAGGTGCGGCCACGTCATTTAAGTAGCGAAGTAGTCAGGAGATAGACTATGGTGACTGGGCACAAAACCATGCTTTGGGCCCTATATAATGATGTTAACTCTTTAGGGTTTATCTATATTGTAGCATCCACTTCCAGAAAGCCAAACCCTAGCCTTGTGTGTGTGTGTGTTTTAGTGTGTGAGGGAGATTTTGAGCCTCAAAGCACTATTTAGAGAATAAGAAAGTGATATTGGAGCTTGTAGAGATTGTTCCGGCTGATTTTCTACATTCAAGCTTCTTCGGGATCTTTATAAGGTATAAAGTTCATACCTTTTTGGCTTAATGATTGTTTATTATGGTTATAAAGTCATTTATTGGTCTTTTGATGAGGTTCTTGGAGTTTCAGCAACTGCAAGACCATTGCTTGAGTTTAGGATGATTTGTTGACCTTTTAGTCCCATAAAGTTGAGAGTGTGGTACATTTTCAAGCCATGCATGAACTTTGAGTCATTTTAGTCCCTTAGAGAAGTTAGGGTTTCAGATATAAGAAATTTGAGCATGGGGAATGGATAAAGTTGGATCTTTATCCATGCATTCCATTAGTCGATCCAGATCTGAGTTTTAGAGCTCTATATTTGAGGTAACAACGTGGGTCACAAGGCCTAGTCAAGACTGTTTTTGTGTAATACCCAAAATCTAAAAGGTTAATTGTGGGATTATGCCAATTTTAAGTTGAACTCAGCGACTTGGATGAGCCAAGTTGGCAAGTTGAAGATGAAGAATCCTAGGGATTTAATGGGTCTACTCGACGAGTTGAGGAGCCTCAACTCAACGAGTAAAAGTTGGCTTGACCGCGAAGTTTAATGAGGCAACTCGAGTTGAGGAGTCTCAACTGAGTGAGTTGGCCACTCAGAAGGAAACCCTAAGGTCTTGCACCCTTTTAAAGGCCTTAAGTCTTCTTTTGGCCTCCTTATGAGCGTCCACTGTTCCCAAAAACCCTAAATCGAATTTTAGCCTCCTCTATCAAGCATTTGGACCTTGGAGAATAGTTTGGTGTCCATTTTTATGCCTTATGAAGGGGAGTAGAAGATCTTGAAGTTTCAAGCTTGGAGAAGGAAGCCTTGGATCCAGAATCACTCCATTTCTCGTAGCTATTTCGAGGTATCAAGTTCAAACCTTGATTGTTAGATGATTAGATCTTCTTATTTGGGTTTTATAGTTTTTTTGGCATTTGTTTTGAGTTTATTGATGAGTTAACTGGTGTAAAGGTTCATCCTTTCAAATCTGAGTTTATTTTGCTACCCTTGAGGTTAAAGGTGCAAACTTTAGGAGGATCTTGATATCATGCATACATTAAGTTAAGTGTTAAGTTCACTTGAAGCTTAAGAGCTTCATCTACACATACATGGACGTAAAGTTAGCAACTTTGTGTGGTTTTCCAACTCAAGGAAGTTAGATCTATGTTTTGTGGCCATGCCTTTATGGATTAGGTGCTTCATAAATTAAGTTGTTGGACTTTGAGCGCACTCGACGAGTTTATGGATAAACTCGACGAGTTGGCTCGATTTTCCCCGATATTTTCAGATGAAGAGAGGAACTCGACGGGTTGGTGGGTAAACTCGACGAGTTGACTTGGGTTTTCTCGATCTGTGCAGATTGATGGAGAAACTCGACGAGTTGAAGGACAACTCGGCAAGTTGGGTCAAACTGGACCATTGACTTTGACTTTTGACTTATGTCTTTGACCAAGTTTGTCTCAAAGGGTTATTTATGGTAATCTGATTTGTATTTAAGGAAATTATGGGCTTAGGGTAAGACCCATATGGGGTTGGGCCCAATTTGGAAAATTAGGCCATTAGTGGGCCTTTATGGATCTTTTGGTTTTGGGCCTCGGTTTTAGTGTATGTTAGGTCAAGGGTAAAATGGTCATTTTACCCCAAGTATGGATATTAATTTATGGCATGGAACCCAATTGCTAATTGGGTGTGTTTTAGTATTGATAGCTCGGGAAGCTGGCAGAGCAGCAACTAAGGATTTCTTTCGGGGAGATTACGCATTCAAGGTGAGTTTTTCCTCATTGTACTTTTGCATCAATGGCACTAATGTTGGCCCTTTTGGATTGTTATCCTGGTTTATCGTATGCTTGTATGTTATAATGATCTGTTAGATCGGTATCCTGGTAGGTAGGATGTTGCCTTGTTGTGGTGATCTGTTAGATCGGTATCCTGGTAGATAGGATGTTGCTATTTTGTAGTGATCTACTAGATCAATATCCTAGTAGATAGGATGTTGCCATGTTGTGGTGATCTGTTAGATTTGTATCCTGGTAGATAGGATGATGCTATGCTTAGTGATTTGTAAGATCTGTCTGTTTGTCTGTTAACTGGTTATATGTTAATTATTATGTATATGCCGACATGTGTGTGTGATTGGGTTGACGAGCTCCTGCTTTTTGTTGAAGGCCAGCAGACCCAGGGCGGTGTGGATAGACTAAAGGCCTACGAGGTGGACCAGTCAGGCCGAAGGCCCCGAGGATGATCCATATATGTTGTAGTCCTGGTGAGGTGGTCCAGACATGTTGAAGGTCCTGTGAGCGGTCCATATATGTTGTAGGTCTGGTGAGGCGGTCAAGACATGATGAAGGCTTTGTATACATGTTGTTATTTGTATATGTTATCTGTTTGAGTGCTGGTACTTTGGGGGAAACTCACTAAGCTTCGTGCTTATAGTTTTGGTTTATGGTTTCAGGTACTTCCGTGGATCGTGGCAAGGTGAAGGCATGACAATACACTGTTGGATAAGGTGTCTAAGTCCATAACTATATTTGGTATGTACTAAACCCGAAAGTAGCATGGTCCATTTGGGTTGCATTTCACCGGAACAATTTGTAAGGATGGACTTTTGAGAACATGTTATTTATGATTTATTAATATATTTTAAGTTCTAATATATTAATATGAAATCATAATATTTAATTAGTATTGATCAAGAATTAGTTTGAAATTAATTTAGTGATCAAAAGAGACTAATTAAATGTAAAGGGATTGATTTGGTAAATCAATGATTCCTATAGTATAGGCCTATGGTTATTTAGGTTGGGCTAAAACAACATGGTAGTCCATGGATAGTCCATGGTGGTTTAACCCATGGATCCTAAGTAAGATGAAAGGTCATGCACATTAGGGTTTACATCGATGTAACCCTAATCCTAGCCACACTATAAAATTAACCCTTTAGCTCATGAAATTGGCCACTAAAGGGCATTGTAGAGCCATAACCGATTTTTGGGTGTTAGTATTGTAACGCCCGTAGATCCGGGCTAGTCAATTTAGAGATAATAGGGATCGAAAACAAATTTTTGACAAAATATTATTTAGAATAGATAATCTTAACCAAGTTGTAGAATACGTATCAAGGGTTCCGTACATATAAAGAACATTGAAATCCGAGTTATAACGAAGAAGTTATGGTCCGTTGAAGTTTTACGGCAAAACCGGCACGACACCGGGAGACGTAAATAGTGAATTTACGATGGAGGACTTTTTAGCCTTAGAAATCTAAAAAAAATTGTAGTATACGTTAAACCGAGAACATACAAAAAAAAAAAAAGAACGCCCAAATCTGACTTCGTATGTGGAAGTTATGAATTTTCTAAGATTTGGCTTAGTAGTGCACAGCCTGAAACTCGAATGTGAAAGTTACGGATTTTAGAAGTCGAAAGTGTATTGTGCGAAAATGAGTGATGTGGCACAATCTTGGCCATTGCTTTCTACCCAAGTCTTGCCACTAGATGGTGACATGTGGCACCAAGTTCAGCCATTTTTCACCCTATAAATAGAACCTCTCCCACCCTCATTTTCTTCACACCTTTCCCATTCTTTCTTCTCTTTACTCTCTCTCTCTCTAGAACCTCTCTCTAGCTATTATTAATAGTAATAATAGCTAGACTATTAATTAGTCTCGGTGAATAATATACTAAACTTTAGTGGTAATAATACTAGGTTTCGTCGAAGGAAATTATTTTTAAGAAGCGAAGCGCTGTCTGAGTTCGGAATCACCACCTTTTCAAGTGAGTGCATATTTACGTTCAGCTTACACATAGACATGAAACATTTTATATAAATTACATGCTGTATGTGCATATTATCTGTATACTTGCTATCTATGATAGATGAACAATTTTATACATGTTTTAAATGATTTAAACTGTATATGAATTTATATGTACAAAATGTGTTGGGTAAACCATGGGTAGATGTAATAGTTGCTGTGTGACAAAATAAAATAACGAGAGGCCTCGATATAGATGTTATTGATGATCCAGTCATCTAGCGGAGTATAGATGTTGACCACAGACTATTTTAGATAGTCCAGTGGAACGCTAGCATGCTCACAACCTGTAGGTGTTTATCTGAACTGTGTGCTCACCAGCAGTACTCCATCCCCTACATGGTTGCCTTATTTGACATGAATTGCTAAGGAACCACCGAAGCATGTGTTGTCACCCCGATGAAAGTCCTTTAGACTAGGCCCCTTGTGTTAGATGTTTTAGGGACGTAAAGTGTGGATAACGGGAACGGGTAATCGGGTTTGTTTGGTTTGATAAAGTTACTAAACTTATTTATTGTGGGTTGAAAACCCTATGTACTCACCAGGTTTCCCAACCTGACCCACTAAGTTTATTTATGTCACAAGTGTTGATAGGAAGTCACATTACACTGAGAGATTAAGGAGATATAAATCACTAGTGATAATGAATGTAAGTTCTGTTTATGCTTATGTTTTTGTATTGACGATGACATCCCAAATGTTTTAAAATGAATAAAAGTACTTTTCTTCGGAAATGCTTTGATAACGTATTTATCATGTTTTACTGGGAACAAATTCTGCAACATTTTTATTAAAAGTGGTACTCTGATTTTTATAAAGCATAAACAAAATTGGTCTTTTCTGGCCGTGAAAATGGGGATGTCACAGTTGGTATCAGAGAATTAGTTTAAGAGAACTAAGAATATGGATTTTTTTCTAAACTTAAACTTAGAATGCTAAGCAATGAGTGTGAGGAGTGTGTCTAATGGATTTAGGTAATACACCTGAATAGAAACAAGCACTAGCTTATTTAGGAAAATGTCTAACATGCTTTTATGTGCTAAATGATTTATGATATGCATTATATGAACGGATCTATGGTTTGTTGCCGACCAGATCTGGAAACTTTATGTGTTTAGTTTTCTAAACATTTAATTACGGTATTAGAGCTGGCATGTAATTTTTCGGAGTAATAAGGAGATTTACACGTTAATCGTTAATAAAATCTTTCCTATCTTAATTATCGTCATTTTGCATCGAACATCGGATCTGGTGTATAGATCAAAATGGCAAGAACCTGAAGTGGAGTCGGGAACGCGAATGGAAATAGGAATCAACCTCTAGTGATTTAGCAAATACCTGTTGTAGTAGCCGATCCTGAGCCAATCACAATGGCCGGAGTACAAGCGATGATCCAGATGTTGTTGGATCATCAAATGGAGGAAACAAGACGTTTACTTCAACAACATCGATAGGAACTCATGATGCTTATTAAGCAGCCCGAACTGAATGATGGGCAGTTAGAGGAAGGGAACTACAGTGGGACCGTTGGTCAAGCCAACCCACCAATAGTTCGACAAAACAACCAGTATGACGGAGTCGAGAGGAATGGATGCAAGTACAAGGATTTTCTGACTTGCAAGCCATTGACTTTCACTGGAAAAGGGAGATCAGATCAGAGTCATGGATTGTATCTCGGAGATGGAGTTAGCTTTTATGACGTGTGGTTGCAGAGGCAAGTTACTGACCACCTTTGCAGTACATCAATTCCGAGGAGGTTTTGTACGCTGGTGGAATACCCTGGGGAAGACTCTGAGCCCCAATGAGCCCCTGCAAACATGGGCAGAGTTTTTGGTGCAGTTCAAACGCAAGTACTGCTCTTCCCAAAACATGCTCGAGTTAGAGAACCAGTTCCTGACCTTGAAGAAAGGAAACATGTCAATTGATGAATACACCGACAACTTCACAGAGAAGATGGAGTTCGCCTTGCATCTTGTTCCGGATGAGCTGACGAAAATCGACAAGTACGCAAAGCGACTTCCATGGGGGTACGCGGTGCCAGTGCGTCAGGAACCTACTCTGGAGGCAGTTATATGGGATGCCAAGTCTGTGGAGGATATGATTAAGAGAAGAGCTGCCAACAATATTGAGGTTGGCGAAAAGAGGAAGTTTGAGGGGTCTACGAGGCCCAATAAGAAGATCAAGTTTGGTTCAAATGATTTTAGCGGAGGAGGAAACAAAGTGAAATGATGCGAGAACTGCAAGAAGAAGCACTTTGGGAAATATAGCGAGGAAGTGACTTGATACAAATGGGAAGACCGGACAATTACACCAACGAGTGCACCACCAGCAAAAGGGTGTATTATGAATGTCGTGAAGAAGGGAACGTTGCTAAGGATTGCCCGAAGAAGAAAGAGGCTGTAAGACCAAAAATTCCACCGAAGCTGAAGGCAAGAGCCTTCCATATGATCCTCGACAAAGAAGATGGAAATGAAAGGGATCAGGAATGAGGATCTATGAAATAGTCGTGTAAATAGTACCACATGGTGTAGCCTATTAGAGGCATAGTATATGTTGAACTTGAACACCTATGTAATCGTTTCAAGGAATAATTAAAACCTTAGTTTTTTTTATCTAATGTGTCAAGTTGTTATGTGATTTTCTTGTATGGTGACTTGGGTAAACTGCAACACAAGACTTGGGACGAGTATGAGTAGGTGTGAAAGGTAGTAGAGGCCTATACTACCTGAAGCATGGGATTCACGCTTGGATCAGGGAAAGTCACAAGGTTACCAAGAAGCTAGGAATTAATACCGTTTTATTCAAATATGTCATTACCATCATTTCGGTAATGACTAAGAGGATGATTGTTATTCTGACCCTAGTGGTCATATCGAATTGAGTCCGACTACGATAAGTATGTTATGTGGTTCAGAGAACCAAGTTTGATGTAGCATCTATTTATTGTGGGTTGAAAACCCTATGTACTAACCAGGTTTCCCAACCTGACCCACTCAATTTATTTATATCATAGGTGTTGATACGAAGTCACATTACACTGAAACATTAAGGAGATATCAATCACTAGTGATAATGAATGTTAGTTCTGTTTATGCTTATGTTTATGTATTAACGATGGCATCCAAAATGTTTTAAAATGAATAAATATACTTTTCTTTGAAAATGCTTTGATAACGTATTTATTATGTTTTACTGGGAACAAATTCCGCAACATTTTTATTAAAAGAGGTACTCTGATTTTTATAAAGCATAAACAAAATCGGTCTTTTCTGGCCGTGAAAATGGGGATGTCACAAGTATTCTCTAATAAAATTTCTCCATTGTTGGTGGTGTTTTGTGAAGCATTTGAGGCATCACACTTGGGGTGCTTAACTCTTAAAGGTCCAAGTCAACAAGCTACAAGAAAAGGTATGTCATTCAACTAGTTTTTGTTATGCAAGTACCCATAGTTTTGTATGCTAGTTAGAACAATGCTTTGGAAAATCAAATTTCATGTATAATTAGAGAAACATAGATCCAAAACATTTAGGTTTGTATGTGCACCTTAAGGTTGTTAGAGTGCTTAAAAACTCATCAGTGGTATCAGAGCCTAGGATTGTTTTCTGTTATACTTGATGTTTACTGGTTTTCAGAGTCGAAAAAAATCGAATTTTTGCCTTCTGATCAGTGAATTCACCGAGTTCACTGGGTGACTTGCCGAGTCCACTCAAAAAATGACCAACTCGGCGGGTCCAGTTCATGTACTCGCCGAGTTGGTGCTCCAATGGTCAGATTTTCGACTTTTGGCCAGAAATTAGATTAGGATCATTACCCCAAACTGGTTTTTTTAACTATGAAATCTGTTTTTTTGATAAGGTAATAATCATGCTTGTCCAATTAAAAGATAATTGTCATAATTTCAAGATTTTATTAGTTTATTTGATTAGGCTAATTTATTAAAGATTGATGATATGAATTATCTTGTTCTTATGAGTTTAACTAGATCATGTATGAATTTTTGATTATTGTGTTAATTAAAATAATAAATGATTTTAATGGAATCCATAACTTGTCCTCAAGTTATGGAAAATGAAAAGTTTTTCTTTAAGAAGTCATTAAACTCATAAGTTATGGAAATGAAAGGTTTTGAATAGTTTCAAAACTTACCCTCAAGTTTTGGAATTTATAAAGTCACAATAATGAATACTTAAATTCCAAACCCTAGAATTTTAAAAGTTCAACCCTTATACTATTATAATATTAAAAGTTTAATTATATATATATATATATATATATATATATATATATATATATATATATATATAAGACAAGTCAGGCTTACCGTTAGTAGGCATCATTCATGAAGCCGATCTATAAGGAGGTATAAGGCCACTGCCTATAAAATGGTGGTTTAGTGGGTGTCCCATCTCACCCACCGCTTCTTTGACTGGTGGAGGGTCGTTAGCCGAACGGGTAGGATAGGACACTAATTCTCATTAAAAATATAATGATAATTATAAAGTAACTAAATGTTTTATTAAATTCCCAATCTTAGTTACTTTAGGAAAATGTGAAATTGATGTTAATCCATGAAATTGCACTTTGCACCTTGCCAAGTCGTTAATGGAGCGTGTGTGGCATTAACCTGGACTAGTAAGGATGACAAAGGGTAGCTTGATGTTTATCATAGATTGTTGGAGCGTGTGGTTAATCGACACATAAATTAGGTGATAAATGACATCAAGTGTACCAAGTTAATTTGCATGGTTATTCATACCTGTTTGTGATCCTCGATATCCCACTCACAAACCTAAAGGGCATAATCGAGATTTAAGCATCTCATTGAAAAGTTCAATGAACCTCAAAAGAATCTAGGAATTTCAATCCAATTAAAAATTAATAATCTATTTCATTTTTTGTGGTGGAAATTGGTAAATCATCATATACCTACCTTCAAATATTTTGCAAGTTGGATTACGGTATCCCTCTTCCAAATTATAAAATATTGTGTTGGATCCTAGCCTTAATATTTCATTTGGGTGTTATATTAAGGACTCTTATCTAATCTAAACTTTTCTTTCTTTCTTTTCAGATGTCTTCCAACATTGCTTCTGGATTAAACCCTACTCTAGCTCCTTCTCTCTCATGAACTTGTGTGGGAGAGTCATCTTTGATGGCACTAACTTCAATGATTGGATTAGGAACATCAGGATGGTCACTCGCTATGAGGACAAGGAATATGTCCTAGACAAGGAGCTTAATGAAATCGATGAGTCTTTTGCTAATCCTGAGGAGATCGCTGAGTTTAGGACTCATGAGAAGGATTCCACCAAGGTGTCTTGTATCATGATGACTACTATGACAGTTGAACTCCAAAAGTCCTATGAGGACTTCTACCCTTTTGAGATGCACCAAGACCTGATGGAAAGATACCATCAGAGTGCTCGTTAAGAGAGGTATGAAATCATCTCTTCCATGATAACAACTAAGATGAAGGATGGAGAGTTCATCACAGGCCACTTATAGGAAATGCAAAGGTTTGTGGACCGTTTGCTAAAGTTGAATGTGAACTTTGATGAGGAGCTGGATATAAATATCATTCTACACTCCTTACCTCCATGTTATAATCAGTTCCACATGACCTATCATATGGATAAGGAGGAGGTCACACTTCGTAAACTTCAAGGGCTTTTGAGGACTGTTGAAATTAGTCTCAAAGGTAAATTAGTTGTTACAACTCATACTACTATCCCTGTACTGGTAATCGCGCATGGCAAAGGGAAGAAGAGGAAGACCCCTTCCAAGCGTCACAAGGGAAGGTCTCTTGATGGATCCTCTTCAAGTGAAGCCAAAGGTGTTTCTAGTAATCCCTCAACCAACCCAAAAGAAGCAAAGTGCTTCTATTGTCATGATAAAGGGCACTGGAAGAGAAGCTTCCCCAAGTACTTGCAAGATGTAAATGATGGGAAGGTTAAACCCACCCATGCAGGTATTTACACTATTCTATCTAAAAACTCATCACATGCTAATTCTTGGGTCCTTGATACAGGTTGTGGATTTCACTTTTATTCTGATATGCAGGGCCTAAAAAGAAGTAAGGATGTGCAGCACGGGAAGATAAACTTGATAATGGGGAATAGGAAAGTCTCACCTGCCACCAAGATTGGAGTTTACTCTTTATTGATTAGTAGTGGGTTAGAAATAGATTTGAATAATTGTTGTTACTCGTCTGATATGGTGAGAAATATAATTTCCTTTCATGGTTTGTACAAACAAGGTTTTAGTTTTTTAATTTGATAATGAAATTGGTGCTATTAATGCTTTCTATAATGGTGTATTTTATTTTAAAGCATTTCCTTGTAATGGTGTATATGAAACTGTGATGGTTGTAGACAACTTAGGAAATAATGTGTACATATTGATTCTTCCAATAGTTTGGATAAGGTATCCTTGTTGCATTGTCGTCTTGGACATGTCAATAAGAAGCACATAGGCCAACTCCAAAAGGCTGGAGTTTTGGAGTCATTCGACTTAAGGTCGGATGACACTTGAGAATCTTGTTTTCTTGGAAAAATGATTGAGTCACCCTTCACTAGTACTTTTGAAAGGGATGAAGGTTTGTTTGATCTCGTACACACTGATGTGTGTGGGCCCTTCTGAACCGCCAAAATGGATATTAACCGCTTCTATGTGACTTTTACTGATGATTACAATAGATATGACTATGTATACTTAATCAAGCATACGTCAGAAATCTTTGACAAGTTCAAAGAGTGTAAACAAGAAGTGGAGAATCAATTAGGCATGAAGATAAAGACGCTCCGATCTGATCGGGGTGGTGAGTATCTTAGTATCGAGTTCCTTGACTATCTTAAGGAATGTGGAATTGTTTCACATGTGATGCCATGTAGGACACCACATCTTAATGGTGTGGCTGAGAGGCGCATCGAACCTTTTTGGACATGGTTCGTTCCATGATGAGTCAATCTTCGTTACCTATCACATTCTGGGGTATGCCTTAGAGACCACTGCATATCCTTAATCCAGTCCCAACTAAGAAAGTTGCCAAAACAACTCACAAGATGTGGACAGGGAAGGTTCCCTCACTAGCACACATCAAGGTTTGGGGTTGCGAGGCTTTCGTGAGACACAAGACTCACGATAAGCTCAAACCTTGTTGTGAGAGTTGTATTTTCATCAGCTACCCGTAGAAGTTCTTTGGATATCTCTTCTACAGACCGAGTGACAATTTTGTCTTCGTTGCAAGGAGAGGGGTTTTTCGAGAGAGAGAACTCATATGCCAAGAGGACAGTGGGAGGCGAATTGACCTTGAAGAGCTTCACGAGTTCAGTGATGAAGGAACCTCAAACACTAGCGATCAACCTGAGGAGGAAACTCTTGTTGAACCAATTGATGAGTTTGTACCTCTGTGGTGTTCCAGTAGAGTTACAGTTCCACCTGAGTTTTATGGTTTCCATATTGTTGTAGAAGGTGATACATATATTGTAACACTAGTCAAAATAGGTCAATAGACAATCACATGTGATTATGCTAATCATGTAATGTGATTATGTTAACCTAGTAATGTGGTAAGAATGCTATGTATTTCATGATAAATTCTAGTACAAATATGAACTTTCTTTTTGATACATCTCAAAGTATACGCCCATACGATTTCAAAAATATAGAGAACGTCTGAATCTGACTTCGCATGAAGAAGTTATGATATCCGAACACTATAAATCTCTATAATAAGAGAAATTTAAAATAGGCTTAGAATTATCTATTTAAATCTAAAATAGAGTTGTAGTACTCATAAGTACCTACGCGTGCATATAAAGAACGTCAAAAACGGAGTTCGTATGCAAAAGTTATGGCCTTCCGAAGATTTAGCTTTTAAAAACCCTAAACTAGCTAATTCACGACGTGAGTTTTATGACACTCACGATGTGAGGAGTCATTTTGTCATAATTCAGAATCTAGAGGCTGCGATAGGATAGGATCCAAATTCACGATGTGAGCTTTATGCCACTCACAACGTGAGGAGTCACATGGCCACCTTCCGAAGCTAGGGACACAAATGGCAAGTCTACGGAGTGAATCAGGCAAGGCTCACGATGTGAGTGTCATAAAAAATTCCTATAAATAGCAAGATCGACCCCAACCATTCTTACACCTGATCTCTTTTCTCCTCTCTCATTTGTTGAAGCCCTCTTGCATCCCAAGCCCCGACAACCTCGTACGCTGACCGTTTCTGCTTAGATTACATAAAATCACGTTACTAAGGTGAGTTTCACGGTCCCACTTTCTAATATTTCGGAGGAAAACAAATGCTAGTCATTGTATATATGTTATTATTATGTCTATATGATAGTATATAGTTATGATAATCGAGATATGATTGTTCTAAATATAACATTTTGAATACATACAACTATTATTAACTTATCAGTATGTTAATTTACTAATGTAGATCTTGAGTTATACTTAGGATTCTATATTTATGTTGTGTGCGATATAATACCGAAGTAATATTCGAAAGTTCTAAATGTTAAGTATGTTGCTATTAATAGTTTTATGTCAAGATAAAAATGGATATGTTATATGTTGTTATTGTTAGTTTTATGTCATGATAAAACTTGGTATTCTTATTGATAGTTTTATGTCAAGATAAAACTAGAAACATTATATGTTGTTATTATTGGTTTTAGCTCAAGATAAAACCTGGTTTTTACTTCAAGATATAGCTGTTATGCTGCCTAAATATTATGAAGTTAGGAGTAATGTTTAAAAGCATAGTCTAGTAACTTAGGGTTTTAGACATGAAGATGCTTTTGTTGTTAGAGCTATAGGAAGTCGTCGAAATCTACATGAGTAATTGTATTCATCAACTAAGATTGGGGATCTTAGCAGAAATCCTCTGAACTGTAACCGTTAATCCCGTGTGAGCAAGGAAGTCGTGTATAATTAGTATACCGGATGACCACCCCACTTGTGACTGTTAGCTACAGTCAACCAAAAACAAGTGATGAACTATTCTTTTATTTGTTATTATTCCGGCATCGATGAAGCGTACGGTGTTTCTTCTCATGTTAAATCATGAGTGTATTTGTTCTCATTGTAAATCATGAGTGTATTGTTCTATCAGAGGTATTATGCCATAGCAGCGATTATAGGCTCATGGTAGCAAATTGTTAGAAACATTATACCTTGTCGTATACAAGTATTAATGTTAAGTATAAGTTTTCCCCTACTTATACCTTAAGATTAAGAAATGTTTAGGTATAACACTTAATTGATAAGTATACAATTATACCTAATGTTGGAGATTCAAAATGATACTTTCAAAACTATACTTTTGAATGTGTAAAAATGTATTATTTTATGGAGTCAAAACCTGTGGACTCACCAACTTTATGTTGACGTATTTTAAAATGCATGTGTTTTCAAGAACTTGAAAAGTTGGTATGTATTCGAGCAGAAGAAGTTTTACTATTATCTTTCTGTTCATTAAGAAGTATGTCATAGTCGGATATTATGTAATAAATACTAGGAAAACAATAATGTAACTTTCAAACATCAATAAAGGTATGTACTTTCTTTAAGTGTTGTTCAATGTATGTTATATAACTGTGATATGAAAGATGACGTTACACTACCCGGTGTTTCCGTCGATGGTCGGGGTGTGACAGATTGGTATCAAAGCTATTAACTATGGTGAACTAGTACTTTCTTAGGAAAGCACGTCTATAGTTTACGGCTTACTCTATTAGGTTTAGATATATCTCTTAGCCTACGATAAAAAATATTATTAATTATTCTACTAAAGTAACAAACAATAATTAAATCATGAATACAATAAGAATATAGAGTCTTATATAAAGACTTAGACCAAACAATAATTAAAGAATGAATACAATAAGAATATAGAGTCTTATATAAAGACTTAGACCCGCGAAGAACATACACCTTAATACCCGGAATGTTTTTGATCTCAAGGATTTAGATAAAATATTCCAACTAAAGTTTATATGTGCATAGATCCTATCACAACTAGGTGTAGGTGCGCAACTACATTTTATTATGATCATATCATATGGAATATTTAGTTTGGGAGAAATATTTGATAGACTAAACTCTTGATGATCCAAAATGTATAGGAATTCGACATGGAACATTCACGAGAATGGATAATCATCGAGGATACAGATGAAGAAGAGAAAGTTTCATTTCCCAGGATGGTAGGCGATCCTTACTACCCTATAAATCCAACCAACTTTCATCCAATACCTTCTAACGATAGAGCACCTTTACCTTGCAATGAATGGGATGAGAGTGAACCAATGGAAGAGAGCGAACCAATGGAGGAGACAGAATCAGTAGCATCATCTCTACCACCAATGAGCACTCTTTATCGTTAAGTTCTAGGAGGAGAAAAGATGAAATGCACGGCACGTAAATCCATACCAATATGGAGAAGGATTAAGAAGAATCAGAAGGCGACATCTTCAGGAAGTCATAAAGTTCAAGATGAACCTGTACGGATAGCCCAAACCATCGATAGGTGGGTGGCAGAAGAAAGAGCTGCTAAGATGTATGAGACTGGTCAATCATCTCGACCCCATCCCCCACATTCTTCTAAAGTAAACACCTTATTGCAATTGTTTGAGAAAAGTGTGAAAATTGAAGATAAGATGGAAATTGTCGAAGGGAGGGCTACTCATCTCTCTGGAAGAGTGCGAAGGCTAGAAGGACAAAGGACACGAGATCAGGAATTTGTGATGGATGTCCATCATCGTATAAATTTTGCTTATAACGATATGATTACTCACGATGCAAGGATTGCAGAGTTAGAGTTATACAATCAAACCATGAGAAACGACGAGTGCACAGGAGGTCTTGAGCAGAGAACTCAAGCACTTGAAGAGCAAGTGGTTAATGTCACTGACGTGCTGGGTCATCACTTGGGTTTCTGGTAGATAAGCTAAAACTAGTGGTTGTGTAAATATAGAAAATCAGACTAGTTAAGGCAAGAAGAGTAAAAGTTTATAGCAAGGATGTAGAAAACCTTGAAAATTTTGTAATGTTTATAGAAACTTTTCTCCTATATGCCGAAATAAACTGATGTAACCACTGGTAATAATATGAAGCATACGTTATAGTAATCATTATGCTGTCTATTATGTTTTACGCTGTGAATAATAACTAGAGTATTTAGTACTCGTGTATTAAATGATCAACAAAACTCATAAAAATTCTTATTATTTATAATAGGAACTAAAACAAAATGCCTAGAAGGAGTAATCGACTAAACCCTAACCGACCATCAGCACCACAACAGCAACCACAACCACAACCACCGCGAGAAATAAACCCCTCAATGAGTACAGTGCAACTTGAAGAAATCATAGCTCAAAGAATTGTTGCGGATCTATCTAATGTCACAAGAGATGGAGTTAGAAATGAAGTCCATGTAGGGACCGCCAGAACATGTACCTACAAAGATTTTATGAATTGTAGGCCAAAAATCTTTAATGGAAATGAAGGGGTAGTTAATTTGACGAGGTGGATAGAAAATACAGAGTCCGTCTTTCAAATAAGCTTTTGTTCAGACAATTGTAAAGTACGATTTGCAGCATGTACTTTCGCTGATGCAACACTTACATGGTGGAATAGCCATGTGAATACAATGGGGATTGATAATGCAAATTCCATGAAATGGGAAGAACTAAAAATAATGCTAGTAGAGGAGTATTGTCCTAGGGAGGAAATACATAAGCTGGAACAAGAATTGTAGACCCTAACCATGAAGGGTTCAAAGATAAAAGCTTATACTGCTAGATTTAATGACCTTGCAGTAATGTGTCCAACACTTGTAACTCCTAAATATAAGAAGATTCAGTGATATATCTGGGGTTTATCATCGCAAATCAAAGGCATGGTGATCGCATCAAAGCCTACGACTTATGACAAGACCAAGAGGATAGCTCATCAATTAACCCTCACAGAGATCCAAGGAACATAAGTGGTCTCAAAGGCTGAGTCTCCCAAATCTAGAACAAACAAGCGCAAGTTTAATAAGAAGAATACCAAACAATCATCTGAGAAAAGACAAGAAGTGGCAACCAACTACGCAGCCACAACAACACTACCTACTCAACCAAAGTCTGTATGGTGCAACCACTGCAACCGTCATCATCCAGGTGACTGTTTTGTTTGCACAAAATGCAAAAAGAAGGGGCACACTGCTAGTTAATGTAGGAGCACAACACCTGCAACAGTCAATCAGCAAACAAATACTAGAACAGGTCGTGGTGAAGGAAGAAAATGCTATGAGTGTGGGGAAGTTGGACATATCAAGAAAGAATGTGCAAAGTTAAGGAGTCAAGGAGGCATAGGACGTGGCAGGGTGTTTGTGATCAGAAGCGGAGAGGCTATCCAGGACCCTTCGGTCGTATCTGGTACGTTTCTCATAGATAATTTATATGCTACCATACTCTTCGACTCTAGAGCAGATCGAAGTTTTATAACTTCAACCTTTAGAAAACTGTTAAGTCATAAGTCTAGCAAATTAAAAGAAATCTACGAAGTAGAAATCGCTAACGGACAATTTAAGAAAACACATGAACTCTAAGAAAATTGTCTGTTAACTCTTAATAACTACCTTTTTCATGTCAACCTCATGCCAATGCCTATCGGTAGTTTTGATGTCATAAGTGGCATGGATTGGTTATCTTCACACCGTACCGAAATTTTATGTCATGAGAAAGCCATACGACTACCCTTACCATACGGTGAAGCCCTGATTATCTATGGTGATAAATCTGGGAAGAACCTCAAAGTCATTTCTTATACAAAGACCCAAAAATATCTACATAAGAAATGTAGCGCATTCTTAGCCCACATTGTAGATAAGAGAAGAAAGATAAAAGAAATCAAGGACATACCTCAAGTATGTGATTTCCCTTATGTGTTTCCTTAAGATCTACCTGGAATACCTCTCGTCCGACAAGTTAAGTTTCGAATCGACTTAATTCCAGGAGCAGTACCAGTAGCAAAATCTCCTTATCGGTTGGCTCCATCTGAAATGCAAGAATTGTCTAGCCAACTACAAGAACTTCTTGACAAAGGCTTTATCCGACCAAGTTTTTCACCTTGGGGAGCACCAATCTTGTTTGTCAAGAAGAAGGACGGATCCTTTCAGATGTGTATTGATTATCGGGAGCTGAACAAGCTAACAATCAAGAATCGTTATCCGCTTCCAAGAATTGATGATCTATTCGATCAACTGCAAGGATCTAGCTACTACTCAAAGATAGATCTTAGATCAGGATACCATCAACACAGGGTACAAGAAGACGACATTCCAAAAACAACATTTAGAACTCGTTATGGTCATTATGAGTTCTTAGTTATGTCTTTTGGATTGACCAACGCCCCAACAATATTCATGGATCTCATGAATCGCGTTTGCAAACCATACTTGGATAAATTTGTGATTGTATTTATCGATGATATATTGATATATTCACAAACCAAGGAAGAATATGGTCAACACCTGCAATTAATCTTGGAGCTACTAAGAAAAGAAAAGTTGTACGCTAAATTCTCCAAATGCGAGTTTTGGATTAGAGAAGTACAATTTTTAGGTCATGTAGTTAGCAATGAAGGAATTCATGCTGACCCATCCAAAGTCGAGCCAATTAGGATTTAGAACACACCAAAGACACCAACAGAAGTGCGTCAATTCCTAGGACTTGCTGGCTATTACCGCAGATTCATAGAGAATTTCTCCAAAATAGCCAAGCCGCTTACAACACTAACCCAGAAAGATACAAAGTTCAACTGGGAAGACAAACAAGAAGCTGCTTTTCAGAAACTAAAGCAAATGTTGTGTAGTGCACCAATCCTATCCCTTCCAGAGGGGATGGAAGATTTCGTTGTATACTGCGACACATCAAATCAAGGATTAGGATGTGTGTTGATGCAAAGAGGAAAAGTTATCGCCTATGCATCACGACAACATAAGGTGCGTGAGAATAATTACACTACCCATGATCTTGAATTGGGAGCTGTAGTTTTTGCACTAAAAATCTGGAGACATTACCTATACGGTACTAAGTGTACTATTTTTACCGACCATAAGAGTCTCCAGCACATCTTCGACCAAAAAGATCTTAAATGAGACAACAAAGATGGGTCGAATTGTTGAATGATTACGAATGTGAGATTCTCTATCATCCTAGAAAGGCAAACGTGGTAGCAGATGCCTTAAGCTAGAAAGAATATATTAAACCCCGACAGGTACGAGCATTAACTATAACTATCCATTCTAACTTTACCGCACAAATTAGAGAAGCTCAACTTGAGGCTCTAAAAGAAGAAAACATCAAGAACGAAGCTTTGCAAGGAATGGAAAAGCAACTTATACAAAATGATGATGGAACGCGACACTTTATGAACCGAATTTGGACACCTAAGTTTGGTGGAATCAGGGACTTGGTCTTAGAAGAAGCCCACAAGTCCAGATATTCCGTGCATCCAGGCTCTGACAAAATGTACTTGGATTTAAAAGTACATTATTGGTAGCCAAACATGAAGGCAGAAATTGCTACTTATGTCAGCAAATGTTTGACGTGTTCTAGAGTAAAGGCAGAACATTAAAAGATTTCAAGTTTACTTCAACAACCGGAAATACCAGAATGGAAATGGGAGCAGATTTCAATGGACTTCATCACTAAGTTACCCAAAACTCCTAGTGGGTTCGGCACTATTTGGGTAATAGTCGATAGATTGACTAAGTCCGCCCATTTCTTACCAATTAAGGATAACGACAAGATGGAGAAGCTGACTAGAGTTTATCTTAAGGAAATTGTTAGATTACATGGAGTTCCAAGTTCTATTATTTTTTACCGAGATAGTAAATTCACTTCACGATTTTGGCAATCTCTATAAAAATCCTTAGGAACACGTCAAGACATGAGAACAGCTTACTATCCACAGACTGATGGTCAGAGTGAGAGAACCATTCAGACTTTAGAAGATATGCTTTGAGCCTATGTAATAGACTTTGGAAATGTGTGGGATACTCATTTACGATTAATTGAGTTTTCCTACAACAATAGTCATCACACCAGCATCAAGGCTGCACCGTTTGAGGCTCTTTATGGATGAAAATGTCGTTCCCTAGTATGTTGGGCAGAAGTTAGAGATATGTAGATGGCCAGAGAGCATACAAGTGATACCTTACGTAGTGGACCAGAAATAATCCATGAGATAACTGAAAAGATCGTGCAAATTAAGGATCGATTAAAGGTTGCACGTGATTGTCAAAAGAGTTATGTTAACGTAAGACGTAAGACTTTAGAATTCCAAGTTAGAGATAAAGTAATGTTGAAGGTCTCTCCTTGGAAAGGTATAATTCGATTCGGTAAGCGAGGCAAACTAAACCCACGGTATATAGGACCTTTTGAAATTCTAGCTAGAATTGGTTCTGTCGCATACCAACTCAACTTACCTCAAGAGCTAAGTAATGTACATGATATTTTTCACATATCAAATCTCAAAATATGTGTATCTGATGACATTCTTGTAGTACCTCTCGATGAGATACAAGTCAATACCAAACTCAACTTTGTAGAAGAATTTGTCGAGATCATGGATCGAGAAGTCAAAAGATTAAAGCAAAGTCGTATTCCCATAGTGAAAGTTCGATGGAACTATTTGCGAGGACCTGAATTTACTTGGGAACGTGAAGATCAGGTGAAAGAAAAATACCCCCAACTGTTTGACAAAACCCTATCCACAAGATAAATTTCGAGACGAAATTGTTCTAACGGGGGAAGAATGTAACACTAGTCAAAATAGGTCAATAGACAATCACATGTGATTATGCCAATCATGTAATGTGATTATGTTAACCTAGTAATGTGGTAAGAATGTTATGTAGTTCATGATAAATTCTAGTACAAATATGAACTTTCTTTATGATACAACTCAAAGTATACGTCCATACGATTTCAAAAATATAGAGAACGTCTGAATCTGACTTCGCATGAAGAAGTTATGATATCCGAACACTATAAATCTCTATAATAAGAGAAATTTAAAATATACTTAGAATTAGCTATTTAAGTCTAAAAGAGAGTTTTAGTACTCGTAAATACCTACGCGTTCATATAAAGAACGTCAAAAACGGAGTTTGTATGCAAAAGTTATGGCCTTCCGAAGATTTAGCTTTTAAAAACCCTAAACTAGCTAATTCACGACGTGAGTTTTATGGCACTCACGATGTGAGGAGTCATTTTGTCATAATTTGGAATCTAGAGACTGCGATAGGATAGGATCCAAATTCACGATGTGAGCTTTATGACACTCACGACGTGAGGAGTCACATGGCCACCTTCCGAAGCTAGGGACGCAAATGGCAAGTCTACGGAGTGAATCAGGCAAGACTCACGACGTGAGCCTTATGACACTCACGAAGTGAGTGTCATAAAATCTTACTATAAATAGCAAGATCGACCCCAACCATTCTTACACTTGATCTCCTTTCTCCTCTCTCATCTGCTGAAGCCCTCTTTCATCCCAAGTCCCGATGACCTCGTACGCTGACCGTTTCTCTTAGATTACATAAAATCACGTTACTAAGGTGAGTTTCACGACCCCACTTTCTAATATTTCAGGGGAAAACGCATGCTAGTCATTGTATATATGTTATTATTATGTCTATATGATAGTATATAGTTATGATAATCGAGATATGATTGTTCTAAATATAACATTTTGAATACATACAACTATTATTAACTTATCAGTATGTTAATTTACTAATGTAGATCTTCAGTTATACTTAGGATTCTATATATATGTTGTGTGCGATATAATATCGAAGTAATATTCGAAAGTTCTAAATGTTAAGTATGTTGCTATTAATAGTTTTATGTCAAGATAAAAATGGATATGTTATATGTTGTTATTGTTAGTTCTATGTCAAGATAAAACTTGGTATTGTTATTGGTAGTTTTATATCAAGATAAAACTAGAAACGTTATATGTTGTTATTATTGGTTTAGGTCAAGATAAAACCTGGTTTTTACTTCAAGATATAGCTGTTATACTACCTACATATTATGAAGTTAGGAGTAATGTTTAAAAGCATAGTCTAGTAACTTACGGTTTTAGACATGAAGATGCTTTTGTTGTTACAGATATAGGAAGTCGTCGAAGTCTACATGAGTAATTGTATTCATCAACTAAGATTGGGGATCTTAGCGGAAATCCTCTGAACTGTAACCGTTAATCCCGTGTGAGCGAGGAAGTCATGTATAATTACTATACGGGCTGACCACCCCACTTGTGACTATTAGCTACATTCAACCAAAAACAAGTGATGAAGTATCCTTTTATTTCTTATTATTCTGGTGTCGATTAAGCATACGGTGTTGTTTCTTATGTTAAATCATGAGTGTATTTGTTCTCATGGTAAATCATGAGTGTATTGTTCTATCAGAGGTATTATGTCATAGCAGCGGTTACAGGCTCCTGGTAGCAAATTGTTAGAAACATTATACCTTGTCGTATACAAGTATTAATGTTAAGTATAAGCTTTCCCCTACTTATACCTTAAGATTAAGAAATGTTTAGGTATAACACTTAATTGATAAGTATATAATTATACCTAATGTTGGAGAGTCAAAATGATACTTTCAAAACTATACTTTTGAATGTGTAAAAATGTATTATTTTATGGAGTCAAAACCTGTGGAGTCACCAACTTTATGTTGACATATTTTAAAATGCATGTGTTTTCAAGAACTTGAAAAGTTGGTATGTATTCGAGCAGAAGAAGTTTTACTATTATCTTTCTGTTCATTAAGAAGTATATCATAGTCGGATATTATGTAATAAATACTAGGAAAACAATAATGTAACTTTCAAACATCAATAAAGGTATGTACTTTCTTTTAAGTATTGTTCAATGTATGTTATATAACTGTGATACGAAAGATGACGTTACACTACCCGATGTTTCCACCGATGGTCGGGGTGTGACATTTATCAGTGATAGCACACTAGTAAATTTGGATGAACCTAACAACTACAAGGAAGCCATGGCAGGCCCCGATTCTGCTAAATGGACAGAGGTGATGGACATCGAGATTCAGTCCATGTATGCCAATCAAGTTTGGATCTTGATTGACAATGTATCGGGTCATAAAAAAGTCGGGTGCAAATAGATCTTCAAGATGAAGACCAACATGGATGGGAAGGTACACGCATATAAGGTGCGACTGGTTACGAAAGGCTTCACTCAAACTCTGGGAGTTGACTATGATGAGACCTTCTCGCCAGTAGCAAAGATTAAGTCTATTATGGTTATGCTATTCATAGTTGTATTTCATGATTATGAAGTACAACAAATGGATGTTAAAACCACTTTCCTTGATGGAAAGTTGGATAAGGATGTTTACATGAGTCATCCAGAGGGTTTTGTCGATTCAAAGTACCCTAATAGAGTGTGTAAGCATGAGAAATCCGTTTATGAATTGAAACAAGCATCTACCATATGGAATCTTTGTTTCAATGAGAACGTCAAAGAGTTTGGTTTTTCAAGAATCGAGGATGAGTCCTGTGTATATGTCAAGGCTAGTGGTAGTATAGTTAGCTTTCTGGTGTTGTATGTGGATGACATATTTATCATAGGAAATGACATCCCAACCTTTCAGGAGGTTAAGTCCTGGCTTAGGAAGTGTTTCGCTATGAAGGACCTCGAAGAAGCTGCTTATATTCTTGGGATAAGGATACTGATAGACAGGAGTAAGAGACTAATTGGACTTAGTCAAAGTACCTACTTGGAAAAGGTGTTGAAAAGATTCCACATGATGGATTCCAAGAAAGGTGACCAAGTACAGAGGTTGAGATAGCTGCAATGAGTCGAATACCATATCCTTCTGCAGGTGGCTTAATCATGTATGCTATGACTTGTACTTGCCCTGATGTAGCCTTTGCTTTGAGCATGGTCAACATATATTAAGGGAATGCTGGTAAGGCTCACTGGACTGCGGTAAAGAGCATTCTCAAGTACCCGTGGAGGACTAAGGACTGGGTCCTTACCCTCGGTGGGAGTGATGACTTGACAGTAGTGGGGTATAGTGACGTCAGATTTCAGACCGATAGATATAATTTCCGCTCTTATTCAGGTTGTTTATTTACCCTGAATGGAGGAGCAATCACTTGGAAAAGTTCCAAGTAGGAGACTGTAGCTGATTCAACGTGCGAATCAAAGTACATGGCACCAAGCGAAGGGGTGAATGAGGCGATATGGCTGAAGAACTTCATCAGAGACATTGGAGTTGTACCAACTATAAAGGAGCCTATGGAGATTTTTTGTGACAGCGATAGTGCGGTTTCCTTAACCAAGGAACGAAGGGATCATGGCAGATCCAAGAACATCGACATAAAACATCACTTCATAAGACATCGAATAGAAGAAGAACTCCCCGTAACAAAGAGGGTATCGTCAGAGGAGAACCCAACAGATCCCCTCACGAAGGGACTGAGTAAAGTTAAGCACTTACAGCATACGAGGCGCATCGTGCTGAAGGACGATATTAGTTTTAATGATTAGATAAATTTTCAAACGTGTAGTAGATAAATTGTAATTGACATTTGATGATTAAATAAAATGTGATTTATTTACAATCAAAGTTATTGTCTTGCGTTAATCATTTACTATTGTTTCACTTTGCATGTTTTGACTTTCAGAATGATTATATTATTCAAACTATCCACAGTCGATCATACTGTGGGAGTAGGTATTGAGGAAAGACTGTCGTGAATCTGGCTTGTAGATGTCTGAATTGTTTAGACATAGCAAATGATTGCTACAACATTCATGAGTGCCTTAAACCCACGATCACTAGTATCACTTTTATCTCGAGTGGTCATGAGATGATAATATCATATAAGTTTTCAAACCAAGAGATATGAGTTGTTGACTATGAGTCGGTTATGTATTGATAGTGCGTAACCGCATTAGTAGCTTGATGCTATAAAATGTGCTATTATGTACAATCTAACGAGTAGTTAGTACAAGCATGTGAGTTGAAGTTTATCTGTTCCTTTTAGTCCTTGGAGGATTAAAAGTTATATCTTGTGCCCCTCGATGTTTTTTTTTGACTTATGTGTCAGGCCCAGTCAGAACTCAATTGATGTGTTCGATTAAGTTCTATGTCAAACAACTTGGAAATCGGGAAACAAATGTTGGAAAATAAGAATGATTGTGTTCCATGTATTTATCCGGCTGATATTTTGATAACATAGGATTATATGATACCTTATCTAAATGGCATGTCACAACTTGACAAAAGCTTTTAAGAGCTACGATTGTTAGGTGGTTCCTGAAGTTGTACTTGCAACTATAGTTATTAGACTTATCCAAGTAAGAGACCATTGGATAAGGTTTCTGAGTCCATAACTATAATTGGTATGTACTTGACCCAAAAGTAGCATGGTCCATTTGGGTTGCATTTCACCGGAACAATTTGTAAGGATGTACTTTTGAGAAGAGGTTATTTATGATTTATTAGTATATTATAAGTTATAGTATATTAATATGAAATCATAATATTTAATTAGTATTGATCAAGAATTAGTTTGGAATTAATTTAGTGATCAAAAGAGACTAATTAAATGTAAAGGGATTTATTTGGTAAATCAATGATTCCTATAATGTGGGCCTATGGTTATTTAGGTTGGGCTAAACCAATATGGTCGTCCATGGATAGTCCATGGAGGTTTAACCCATGGATCTTAAGTAAGATGAAAGGTCATGCACATTAGGGTTTACATGGATGTAACCCTAATCCTAGCCACACTATAAAAGGAACCCTTTAGCTCATGAAATCGGCCACTAGAGGGCATTGTAGACCCATAACCAGTTTTTGAGTGTTAGTATTCTCTCTCAAAAATTCTCCATTGTTGGTGGTGTTTTGTGATGCATTTGAGGCATCACACTTGGGGTGCTAGGATCTTAAAGGTCCAAGTCATCAAGCTACAAGAAAAGGTATGTCATTCAACTAGTTTTTGTTATGCAAGTACCCATAGTTTTGTATGCTAGTTAGGACCATGCTTTGGAAAATCAAATTGCATGTATAATTAGAGAAAACATAGATCCAAAGCATTTAGGGTTGTAATGTGCACCTTAAGGTTTTTAGAGTGCTCAAAATCCCATCATACACATCCTCGTGTCTTGGACTTATGATTTCTGGGAAACTCTGATAATGTGAACGTTTTGGAAACTATGTTAAAAGAGATTTTGATTTTTAAATAATGTTTTGGGAACAATGGTTTTTGTAAATACTTCTATAGAAAAAGGATTGTTTTGAAAAGTTTAAATTTTATGAATTTTTGGAATGTTACAAGTTGGTATCAGAGCCTTTATATGAGTGAATTAGAGGAACATTCGTGTAAATACAATCTAAAACTAAGGAAGAAGATTTTTAAAATGATTTTTTTAATATTTATCAAAAATACTTAAGGAGGATGCGATGTGTACGATCAGCCAGAGCCAATAAGTAGACACCAAAATATTGTACTGTTATTTGATGTTGTGATATGTTAGAGCAGTATGCTAGTGCTAGGCTAAGGATCTTTAGGAATTGCATGATAGAATTGCTTGATTATATGATGCATGATAGCCTAGGTTTCTCCTTTATATAAAGTTGATATTATTATTGTAGTTGCTTAGTGTATGCATCATAGTTGTACATAACTAAGATTCTATCGCTTGAGAATATTTTGTTTGGCTTTATTTCCTGTTCCTTGTCTGGTTGTGGTCTTAGAGTAGGATTGAGTATTCGACTGTCTATAGGATCCAATGTTATGTATGGTTAGCATACGTGAGTGTTGTAGGGTTGGTAGAAGTTTCATGAGCGGGTGCAATGTATAGCGGGTTAGCGTGAGGAATGATTAGCCACTCTTGAGAGAGTGAGGGCAGGGTGAAGGTGTACCTATGGTGCTGGAAGTTAGAGATCGAGGATTTCGAGCGAGGATGTGTCTGATTTTATTGCATTTTAGTGTCATTCGGCTCCTCTGCACGAATGTTGCTTGCTTTGTTCTTTGTGGAACTCATGAGTGATGTGAGTTAGCCATTAAGTGAGTATGTCAAGTCACATGTGGAAAAGGTTGGAAAATCTCATAGTGACGGATTTTCCCCTGCTGCACGACTGTTGGCTGAGTCCAACCGTTATAGGGATGATTTTGTTACTTGAAGGATTATCTAAGCTTTTCCGTATGTGATTGTATTCATGGAATGGCTAATTGACATTGTGAGGATTTCTTCATCAGATAATGGTAGAGAAGTGTGGAATCCTAAGATAGCCTAGGGAGGCCTTTAATGCGTTTTTTCCGCTGTTGAGCAGGATTCAGGAATTTTGTGACTAGGTCGTGGAGGACCCGAGATAACTATTGAGGAAAGTATGGATATGTGTGGAAGGTAGTATCGGGACCATATTACTGAAAGCATAGGATCCATACTCGATTCAAGGAAGACTTCGGGGAATCTAAGGGTTGGTCAGGGGAGATAGCATGGTTGGATACCATGGTTCGAGGCAGTGGTATCGTATCCTTCGATCTTTTGGCTTGGGTTGCTCAGGCGAGGATGGATTATATGGACCCTGTGGCGATATTAATGTGGATTGAGTGGTTCAGACCCGAATAAGTATGTTTATTGGAAGTCTATAGGGTTTTGTTAGAGGTCATTCCTCAAGCCTTGAGACACAGGGAGGAAGCAGTTATCCTGTTCAGTTGGAATTGCATATAGGATTTAAGTGGTGGATTGTCAGTTTGGGTTGTCATTATTTGTGTGGCAAGGATTTTGCCTTCAATTTTTCTGAGATGGAGGGAGTGGGTAGGCTTTGACCTCCCAAGTTAGGTTGGATTCTCAGCTTGACCTCTGTTGGTCACGATGGTTGGCGACAGCATGTTAGCGCCGGTATGCGCATGTGGTTTAATGTGGCCCGAGTATCTTAGCAATGCGAGCAAGGGTCGTATCCTTGGGAGATGGGAAGGCCAGGTGTCGGATTGTCGTGTTGGTTGCATGAAGGGGCGTATGTTTGGATCGTAAATTGTTAGTTGCATATGCTTTGTAAGTGGTTATTATAGGAAGATCCGAGGTCTTTAGTTGTGCTTTAGGTTCCTCGTGGGGTTCATTTGATCCATACCTGGAGGACCATTATGCGGGTGATATTCGTTTCATGGTCAGGTATGGTTGTACATGGTTAGGTTGGTTGGGTTATGTTTTAGTGAAACCACCAGTGAGCGGTGGTTCCAGTTATAAGTGGGGGAGAATTGGGAATTCTCACGTTGAGTGTCAGTCCTTGAGGGTCTTGGCAGTTCGTGGTTTCGGATCATTGTCTTCGGATTAGTTGGGTAGTTTTTGATCGATAGATCTTTTCCAGAAGCAGATGTGTTTAGTTCCATGAGGGTTTTGATTTCTTTTGTTAGTGTATCCTTGACCATTGGTCATGGGGGTTCATCATTAAACGAAGTTTCATTGAAAGGTTTAGAGGTGTCATCCGAGATTCAGCAATTGGGCCAATCTGTCTTCAAGTTCAGTATATTTTATGATTCCTTCGGTCTTCAAGTATGTTTACCCTCAATGCTAGAGCTGATGCTTAGTTTATAGAAAACTCAGGTTTAGGTAGCCTTCAAGATCATGTTGAAGGTTTTCTCAAGCTAATGGGGTAGTGATGGAATCCGTTTAGTCCAGTATGGGGTCTTGTTTTGACCGATCATGAGAATGTTTTTTTGTTTTGATTAAAGTGGCATGTCAATTACATTTGGAGTTTCTTTTCTCTTCGGATGAGATTTTGGGTCTCTTAAGTAAGTTTATGGGGGTGTTCCATGTGAGCTGGGCAAGATGGATTTGGGGCTCTTGGTTCGAGTTATGTGCAAGGTTTTCTTGGGTTTAAGCTTCCGATTCAGATTAGGAGTGCAACCGTTATCCTTTCTATGGAGCATGCGTTACTTTGTTTTGTAACGATTGCTTGGGTAGAAACTATGTGGTGTTTAGTGGTGATGTGAGAGTGTCGTCAAGGTATGTGTGTTATCTGAAGCATTCCAGTTATAGGCTCTGGGCCTAGTGGTCATAATGTTTCATTTCTTCTACTTGTAGGTAATGTTTGTTTTTTGTCTGCAGATCTGTGTGGCCTCTTCTATCTCCGCCGTACAGACCACGCGCATACATTAGCCTTTACAGACTGTTTGTTTTTTTGAAGACTGCAGACATTAAAATGTTTGCGCGCCCTCTTCTTGGCGCAGATGTGGACCATAGTCTTCTAACATCTTCAGACATCTTCTACCCTAAAAAATATATATATCTTAATTTTTTTCAAGTTTTTTTTAATTTATATTTTTTCCAGCTTTATTAATGATACACAATTTGAAAAAAAAAATTACAAAACTTAAAAAAAACGTTCGACGATACAAATATACATTTTTGACAAATTTATAAATAAAGATTTATTACAATAACAGTCGTTGAAGTTGTTTATATAAATATGAAAAAAAAATCATAATATATTCTTATATTTTTTTTTCCAAATTTTGTAATTCATTATTTAATACAGTATCGTCAATTTCTCGAGAAAATATTTATGGTACGTTTTTAATGGATTTTATTGAAAAAATCGAAGTTTATTTCCATCCATTTATATATCAAATTCTTTGATTACTAATTATAATGTTTAGTTATAACTTTGCAACCAAAGTTGTTGGTTTTTATCAAATATATATGTTAATTCATATCATTTTTATTTTTATTTTTTATATAATAATACATAAAATTTTGATCTAGATTCGTTAATTATTTATAACAAAGTCATAAAAATATTAAAAATCACTTCGAAGTTAAAAAAATCAGTTTATTTAGATTTCAGTTTATTTTAGTAGCCCGCGGATGTTAAAAAAAACAAACAGTCTTCTTTTTTCAGACTGCAGACGTTTGGTCCACCTCTTCTACTACATAGGTCTACAAATTTGGTCCTCAGATTGCAGACATTTTACCTCAGAAAAAACAAACAATGCCGTAGTGTTTTCGGAGTTGACACGCTGATGGGAATAGAATGAGCCACAAATCTATTGTTTATATAAAAGGAGCGGTAAGGGTTGTGTGGAGTACCAATCAGGTATCAGGAAGCCTATTGCGGGGAGTATGCGTTATAAATCTAGTTGTTTGTAAGTTATTGGGGGATTGTGATGTTCGAGTTGGAAACTTCTTATGCAGTCGTAAGTCATAAAGTTCTTGGTGATTGTATCAAGTGGATTCTAGGTGAGGGTGCACTGGGGCCGATAAAGGTTGGTTGCATCGCAGAAGTTCATGGTTTGAATATTGTTGCTCGTCGGAACAGTGGTTAGTGTTTGCATAGCAAAGAGTCAAAGGTTGTTAAGATTCTGGTTTATCTTATGGTTTGGTTCTGGTTCAAGTTTGTGGTCGCTATGTTTTCAGGATCATTCGGCATGGTTCTGGTAGCGCCCCAGCCAGGGACTGGGAGTAGAATTAAATGGATATTCATCAGTTTTAGGGTAGGTTCCGTGAGTATATATCATAGATAGCTATTTTCAAGCAAGCTTTTAGTGGGAACTCATGTTGGGAATCGCGAGTGGGTCTGTGCTAGGTCTGTATTCAGATCGACGTGAGTTAAGAAATTTGTATGTCTTAGACATCAGCTGGAGGGTGCAAGATTTAGCATATGTGTATGTACTCCATGGTGGTTCTACCATTGTCGAAGTTGGGCAAGTAAGGAGGTTTCAGGTTCATGGTATCAATGTTTCAGGCAGTGTCAGTGTTTCAGGCAGTATCAACGTTTTGGGCAGTGTCAGTGTCTCGGGTAGTATCAATGTTTCGAGCAGCATTAGTGGCGTGGGAATTCATGTGTGTGTGTGTGTAGTATCTGGGGTGACTGAGAATTGATAAATCACTTGTAGTTGGATTAAATAATCTTAGAGTAATTGGTTTGACCCTGTTGTACATCTATCGTCTGAGTCTAACCGTTGTAGGGATGAATCTTCTACTCGAAGAATTATCTGAGCCTTCTGTTGAGAATAAGTGTTCAGTCGTGATATATGGTTGATGACTAGGTTTCCTTTTCAAAGAAGCAATGGGATCATGGGATTGGAAGCATTTTGTTTGGTACGAGACTCTATGAGGTTGGCTTAGTGATAATTTGGTGGGGGAAGGTCTGACAGGGAGTCACACCATTGAGACGTTAAGTTTCGAATATCAAGTGAGGTAAGATTGGTTTTATTTAAAAGATTTAGGATTCATTCTTCATCCGGCTTGGAGAACTATTCTAAGAATGGTTTCAGTAGATCTGGATAGACCATGGTATAATAAGAGTTGGAAGCATTATGTTTGGTCTATTATTCATTGAGAGTTTGGCATGTATTTGTTTTAGTGTGGGTGGTCTGTTGGAGAGTCAAAACATTATAGATTTCAGGTCTCAGAATGGTAGAAGTGGTTTGCATGGGCTGGAGTTTTGATTGTTCTCTTCGGGATGAAAGTTACAGTTCAGGTTTTGGTTGCCATGGGAAGATTGTCTTAGGCGCAAAACTTCCGTTTGTGATCATCAGGTTGGTCGTTTGATATGAGTATTAATAAGGAGCGATTTCAAGGAAGAAATCTAATTTAAGGTTAATTATGGAAATATGCCAATTTCAAGTTGAAGTCGGTGAGTTGGAGAAGCCAACTCAGCGAGTTGAAGATAAAGAATGGCGGGGATTTAATGGGTATACTCAATGAGTTGAGGAGCCTCAACTCGACGAGTAGAAGCTGGCTTGACCGCGAAGTTTAATGAGGCAACTCGATGAGTTGAGGAGCCTCAACTCGACGAGTTGGACACTCAGAAGAAAACCCTAAGTTTTAGGGTCTTGCACTCTATTTAAAGGCCTTAAGTATTCTTTTCACCTCCTTCCGAGCCTCCACTATTCCCAAAAACCCTAAATCGAATTTTAGCCTCCTCTATCAAGAACTTGGACCTTGGAGAAGAGTTTGGTGTCCATTTTTGTGCCTTGTGAAAGAGAGTAGAAGATCTTGAAGTGTCAAGCTTGGAGAAGGAAGCCTTAGATCCAGAATCACTCCATTTCTTGCAGCTATTTCGAGGTATCAAGTTCAAACCTTGATTGGTAGATAATTAGATCTTCTTATGTGGGTTTTACAGTTTTTTTGGCCTTTGTTTTGAGCTTTTTATGAGTTAGGTGGTGTAAAGGTTCATCCTTTCAGATCTGAGTTTATTTGGCTACCCTTGAGCTTAAAGGTGCAAACTTTAGGAGGATCTTGATGTCATGCATGCATTAAGTTGAGTGTTAAGTTCATTTAAAGCATAAGAGCTTCATCTAGACATGTATGGACGTAAAGTTAGCAACTTTACATGGTTTTCTAGCTCAAGAAATTCAGATCTATGCTTTGTTGGCATGCCTTTATGGATTAGGTGCTTAATGAATTAAGTTGTTGGACTTTGAGCGGACTCGACGAGTTGGCTCGGTTTTCCCCGATATTTTCAGATGAATAGAGGAACTTGACGAGCTAACTTGGGTTTTCTCTATTTGTGTATATTGATGGAGAAGCTCGACGAGTTGAAGGACAACTCGGCGAACCTGGGCCATTGACTTTGACTTATGTCTTTGACCAAGATTGTCTCAAGGGTTTTGTGGTAATCTTATTTGTATTTAAGGAAATTACGGGCTTAGCATATGACCCATATGGGATTGGTACCAATTTGGAAAATTAGGCCATTAGTGGGCCTTTATGGATCTTTTGGTTTTGGGCATTACTTTTAGTGTATGTTGGGTCAAGGGTAAAATGGTTATTTTACCCCAAGTATGGATATTGGTTTATGGCATGGAACCTAATTGCTAATTGGGTGTGTTTTAGTTTTAATAACTTGGGAAGCCAGTAGAGCAGCAGCTAGGGATTTCTTTTAGGGAGCTTCTACGTTCGAGGTGAGTATCTTCGCACTGTACTTATGGGTCGAAGGCACCAATGTCGACCCTTTTGGATTGTTATCCTAGTTTATCATATGCTTGTATGTTGTAGTGATCTTTTAGATTGGTATCCTGGTAGATAGGATGTTGCCTTGTTGTGGTGATCTGTTAGATCGATATCCTAGTAGATAGGATGTTATTATGCTGTAGTGATTTGTTAGATTGGTATCCTGGTAGATAGGATGTTGCAATGCTATGGTGATCTGTTAGATTGGTATCCTGGTAAATAGGATGTTGCTATGTTGTCATAATCTGTTAGATTTGTATCCTGGTAGATAGGATGATGTTATGCTTAGTGATTTGTAAGATATGCCTGTTTGTCTGTTGACTGGTTATATGTTAATTGTTATATATGTCAACATGTGTGTGTGGTTAGATGAGGCAATCCTGCTTTGTGCTGAAGGCCAATAGATCCAGAGCGTTCCGGATAGACTGAAGGCCTGCGAGGCAGACTAGTCAGGACAAAGGCCCGGAGGATGGTCCAGGCAGGCTGTAGGCCCGGTGAAGCGGTCCAGACATGCTGAAGGTCCCATGTGCGGTCTAGACAACCTGTAGGCCTGGTGAGGCGGTCCAGACATGCTGAAAACTCTGTATACATGCTGATATTTGTATATGTTATTTGTTTGGGTGTTGGTACAATCAGGGAAACTCACTAAGCTTCGTGCTTACAGTTTTGGTTTATGGTTTCAGATTCTTTAGTGGATTGTGGCAAGGTGAAGGCGTGACCGTATACATCCTCACATTTTGGACTTATGATTTCTAGGAAACTCTAATAATGTGAACCTTTTGGAAATTATGTTAAAAGAGATTATAATTTTTAAATAATGTTTTGGGAACAACGATTTTTGTAAATACTTCTATAGAAAAAGGGTTGTTTTGAAATGTTTAAATTTTATGAAATTTTTGGGAAGTTACATGTTGGCTTTTAGTGACCATGACACGACCAAGAAGCTGGTCGCGACAGAGTGGTCGTTGACCTTGATCATTGATTGTTATTTGTATTATATTTGTATCTTGGGGAACTCACTAATCATCGTGCTTACAGTTTAAGTTTAAATGTTTCAGGTGCTTCTAGCAGCAAAGGGAAGTACGCGATGTGATTGCATTGCATATGCTTTGGTGATTTAGGAATCTCCATACTCTCGATTTTATTATGACTTTGGATTTGAGATTTTATGTTATTGAGACAACTGGATGTTTAATCTTTGAGGATTATGGTTTCTTAGTTTTAATAATGAAAAATTTTGTTTGACATTTGGGAGGTGGCATGGGGTTCCCTCTATTTCTTTGTGGGTAGAAAAACTATGTAGGCAGACGACAAGGTTGTATCTAGGAGACAAACATATTTTGTCAACCATCAGGGGTTTAATAAGGCGACCATTTAGGACCACATTTCCCATTCTTAAATTTCACCTCTTTGTACATAAGATTATAGATAATTTCAAGATTTATAACCATGTTTGGTATCTTGATGATGGGACCTTCATTAGATATTTGAAGGAGTTAGCCATAGTGTTGGGCAAGGTAAGTTATTTTGGCCTTCATGTGATGGTATGAAGTTTCATGAGGGTTTGTTCCATATAGACATCCAAAGAGTATTATTAGGGGTGCAACTTCTTAAGGGGGTTGTTAGCAGAGACATAGATTTTATTAGCAAGATATCCATGAAGAGAGTTGCCAATGTTATTGATTTGATGAGCCTTCTGCTATAGTTATGTGGCCCTCATAGCGAGCTAGTCTTTTGTTGATCTTACATTGGTATTGCCAAACTATTATTTGGCATGGAGACGTACCAACCCATACAACATTGTTCTTTGATAGAGGATTATACGAATCAATTAAGGACATTGTGGTTTGTGGAGGTCCTTTCTTTGGAGACATCAAGTGGTGGCTTGCTTACTTACCCATTAGGTTTGGTGGTTTAGGATTGTACTTGGTAGTAGAGGTTTCGTCACATGCTTACGTGGCCTTAAGGACCCAATCTGTGGTGTTACAAGACCACATCTTACATGATATTGGCATATGTAGTATGTATTCTAACTATGCTTGTGTTTTGGCTTGTCCATGTGATACAATTCTAAGCTTTAAATTTAGCGGTTTCACTAATAAGGACATATTTTAAAGCCCAACATGCATTGGTGAGTGTCTGTTTTAGTAAAATTATCCAAGACATGGAAGTATACTTCGACACATGTGACTATTAGATAGAAAACAATTTTTAGTGTTTACGAGCATCACATGCTCAAGATGTTCTTTTAGCTATCTAATAGGTGGTCTTGGCCAAGATATGTCACCGATAGAGTATCGTGCCATCCTTAAGTATCACCTTATAATTCCAATATTTATGGTTAATATAATATACCCAGTTTGTCGTAAGTCATACTTGCATTCTTTTGGGGAACATATAATACATTGCAGAGAACTCCATGAGATTCAAGTATCAACATGATATGGTGAAGGGATGTTGTTTTTTTTACATATTTAGGCGCATCAGGGTCTCTAGAAAGATAGAGACACATGTAAACTTTTTGATTGACCTGGAAAGAAGACCAGTATTTAGACCTACTGTCATTTTGGTTTTTAGATGAGTAGGAGGGAAACCAACATGTATGAATCAACCAAGGGCTTCCCCTCTCATAGACTTAAGGAATGGGGGTTTAACTATATGACATGCTGCTTTAAAAATTATTTTATACAAAGTGACAAAACATGAGAAAACATATATAGAAAATCAATACATGTTTTATATCATTTATGTTTATTACTTTTGGTTTTATTGCACCAAATGATGTGGAAGTCTTTAATAGAATCCAACACGTCATACATACTAATACTATAAGCCAAAATCTATGGATATGATATTTAAAAGAATTAATTTTGTCATCCAAAAGATTAATGATATAATTCATTCTTAGTTTTTAATATAAAAATTACAAGTTTATATTAAAAAAAGTTAAAAAAAAAATAATATAAAGCGGATCTTTAACAGGTTTGTTTTATTATATGGATTTAAATGTGCAATCAATAATGTAGTAGTTGTGATGTCAATCAATCTATCATTTTTCTCTTATAAAGCATTAAGTACTGTCTAAATAAAACCTCAATGGCTATCTATTTATTATATTTAGTTATTTATCCTTAATAGTTAATAGTTACGAACTTACGATTTATTTTGCAAACACAACTCATAATTTTATTCCCATATACAATAAGAAATGATATAAATCAAATGTTGTATTTTGATAATTGAGACCAAGTTGCAAAATAGAGCCACAAACAAACAACAAAATTGGCTTAATTTTAGAAGTATGTGCCATGATGGACTTGACCATGGCACAAAAGCAAGTGTCAATTGACCGATGAATGGACATATATTGGATCATTGGATGTGGATAGAATGTATACTCTCACTTTACCACAATCGTCATCAATTTATTCATTCATTTGACTACTTTTGTTTTCTCTTTTTCTTTTTCTTTTTTCAGCTTTTCTTTAATTTTGTATGTTAATGATTTGTATCGGTTTGCAATTGTTACTTTTACATATCGTACAAGTTATCATGACGTATGTATATGGATTCGTGGGGGGGGGGGGGGGGGGGGGGGGGGGGGGGGGGTCCTGACTTGCCACTTCTTGTATGTAAAATTCATAGAATGAAAAATTGCGATCATCATAACTAAATAACTATAGCTATTCCTCGAAAAGATGGTATAACAAAACATATGAAGTACGAGGTTGTATGTTAAAAAAAGGGCTAACTTTTTAGAAGAGTATATTTCTTCTTAGCTTTTGTACATATTTAATTATTTATATTTATTTTTATACATATTTAGTTAGTTATATTTTTGTAAACATTTAATAATTATGTCTTTTACTTTTTAAACATACGATCATTAAACTTAATGGTCATATATATACAAAATAAAAACATAAGCTACTAAATATATAAAAAAAAAAAACATAAATGATTAAATATGTATAAAAATAAACATAAATAACTAAATATGTACAAAAACTAAAATGATAGAAGCAATCTAGAAGAAGAGGAGATGAGGAGATGGTCGACAGTAGGGAAGCCGTCTAATATAACTAGGATTTTAAAGCCTGATACCATGAAATCAAAATATTTTCCTGTAAAACTCATTATATATATATATATATATATATATATATATATATATATATATATATATATATGAGTTAGGATTAAATATAAATCACTAAGTATTGTATAAATGTATAACTTACTGTGGACAAATCATTTTAATGTAAGTTTGGTAAGTTAACTAATTAAATCATTTACTTTTAGTTAGAAATCCCTTAAAATTCAAATTTTGACTAAGTTTCAAAAAGAAAAAACATCATAAATAAATGGTCCATATGATTTTCTAGATCTGAAGTTTAGTCACCGTAGTTTAAAAATATCATAGATGGTTCCTAAGCTTTCAAAACTTTTAACAATTGATCCTTATTGCTAACTCCGTTAAGTTTTGTCCGTTAACCGAATGATATTTTCGTTATTTTACTACCACATGGACTACTTACTTTTGGTTCCCAATCATGAAGATAAAGATGTCCGTGACTGATTTCAGCAGATAATCCAAAAGCATGATGATGTTAAAGATGGTTAATTAGATTAATTTATTTTCACTTCTCTTTCTTTTAATAGTGGACTGTGTATGATGATGAAGAAGTTGTACGTAAATGATGTTGAATAAGAAAATAGGCATGGGTAGGTTCTATAATATATGTGTGAGAGGGAGAGAGAGAGAGAGAGAGAGAGAGAGAGAGAGTTTGCATATTATTTCATTTTTTTAATAAGAGAAAACATTATAAATAGTTACAGTCGTAGTGAAATAACAAAAATGCTCTTTAGTTAACAAACAATACTTAACGGAGTTAGCAATAATGATCAATCGTCTAAGTTTTGAATGCACATAGACCATCTATGATGTTTTTAAACCACGATGACTAAACTTCAGATCTGGACAAATCACAGGGACCATTTATGATGTTTTTCTTTCAAAAATGTAGTTACCATGATTTGAAAATTATTGGTTTAGAATGAGTTATATATTTATATACTTTATGTCATTTTTATTTGAATATATATATATATATATATATATATATATATATGTATATATATATATATATATATATATATATATATATATATATATATATATATATTCAAATAAAAATGACATAAATTATATAAATATATAACTCATTCTTTGTGCTATATATATCCTTATTCTAATAAAAGAATAACTTGATTCTTCTTTTGCTATGTGTCATCATTTTAGATTTCCTAATTAATATCATGCCATTTATCAACCTATTATTCTCCATTTTAAATTTCAAATTTTAAAATTTTCATTCTATTTACATTAAATTAATAACATTAAAATTAAAATTAAAATAAAATTAATACAGATTATAAAGTCACGTATTTATTTGAATCAATGATTACAATTTTATATAACTAAAAAAATATATCTTAATTAATAATTTATTTAAAATAATTTATATAAAATAATTGATTAATAAGTTTGAGTTTTTACTATAAAAGTTTAATTAATTTTATAACCGTGACTCGAATACAAAATGAACTTAACTAGACTATGCTAACAATACATGCATAATAGTAATAATATAATAAATAATGATCCGTTAGCATTAAGTTTATCTTTTTAAGTCTTTATTCCTAAAAAAAAACAAAAACAAAAAAAAAACAAACAAAAAAAAAACAAACAAACGTTATACATTTAACCATTAGAGACAATTTTATTTCTCCAAATAAGTTATCTCACTTTTTTTCTATAAAGAATAGTTATTCTTCCATTTTGAAATGTTCTTTTACCCTGTTATTGTTAAAAAGTTTTATAAGTTACATGTAATGAGCACGTAAAGGTCTTTTGCATTTTAGATTAGGGTATACCATACTCTTTGGATGGACTACGTCAAATCCATCATAGTGTCTATCTTGTGGAAGAAAATCATAGTGCATTAGCAATATTTTGTTTACGTGAGAATATGTAAAGATACAAGTACACATGTTAACTTGTGTGATGAGAAAAAAAAAAGTATATAAGCATCTTGTTTATAAAAAATAATTAAAAATTTATGTATAAAACATTATGTGTACAAAGTACAATAAATTCCATGTTTTTCGTATACCTACTTTATTAGAGTATCTTTTTATCGGTTTATATAATCCTAAGAGACATCCTTGGCACAAAGGGTCTTCAAATAAGATCATGTGACTCGATTACCACATACCTCCAAATCTCGTCCTGTACCATCTGTAAATACAATGAACAATCAAATCAATGCGATGCATATAATAATTTTCAACATTTATATAACAATACATATGGCAAAATTTTCAATTTGTTTGTCACGTGCTATTATAATTAGTTCTTCGTATAACTTTAAACATGGTTATTAACTAAAATGATTATTGAAGCTCAAACAAGCTTTTTAACTTGACAGTTAGTTAAGGAGTAATGCATGTTTTCTAATAGCATTATCTAGATAGTTATAATTGACATTTGACAGTCACCCTACATACTTGATCTAACAATAAGGATGTAAGAATGTATGAGCAATGTATCGTTTCAAGCTTAGGTATCACCTTCTTTACTATAATGACATTGTGAATAACATATCTTATGTCGTCCATGAAATTGGTTTGTAGGAACGTTCAAGGGAGCGTCTAACTTAGTGTTGAAGTGTTCTCATTTTACATGTGTATCATATGGTGTTCATATTACATTAAACATCATTACATCAACTAGAAAATGTTTTACTAAAACATATAAATTTACTTCGAGGCAACTAGTTTCAAAAATAAAGGACAACCCATGGGTCCATTTATACCAATTAACATGGTACATTAGCAATTGTCTTGTTTAAGTAGGTCCTACTAGGGGTGAGCATTTGGACCGGTGGACCGGACCGGACCGTTTTTTTGGACCCCCGGGCCGGTTCTCGGTTCTCATATTTTTCTCCGGTCCGGTCCGGTTTTTTTCCCGGTTCGGTCCGGTTTTTACCGGGTTTAGAACCGGTTGGACACGATTAAGATTTTTGTGATGTTTTTTAAACACTCATAACTCATTCGTTTTATGTCGGATTGATATGCGGTTTTTTCCAACATTTAGTTTACAGTTTGTAGATGAATTTAGACTATAATTTTGTTTATTTTGGTATTATATTCACCGCATTACGATCCTTCAAAGTAGAGCTATCAAAGCTGAAAAAATTCAGCTTTTCAGCAAGATTTTGTAATCTGTGACATTTTTAAAACACCCATAACTCATTCCTTTTAAGTCGGATTGACCAGAGATCTTTTCCAACATTTAGTTTACAGTTTGTAGATGAGTTTAGACTATAATTTTGTTTATTTTTGTATCATATTCACTGAGTTACAATTCTTCAAAGTAGAGCTATCAAAGCTGAAAAAATTCAGCTTTTCAGCAAGATTTTGTAATCTGTGACGTTTTTTAAACACCAATAACTCATTCGTTTTAAGTCGGATTGACCTCCAGTTTTTTCCAACATTTAGTTTACAGTTTATAGATGAATTTAGACTATAATTTTGTTTATTTTGGTATTTTATTCACTGAGTTACAATCCTTCAAAATAGAGCTATCAAAGCTGAAATATTTCAGCTTTTTAGTATTATTTTATACTATAATTCCGAATCCGCGTTTAGCACATGTGGTAGAGTTGTAAGTGAGTATCAGACTAGTATATCGATATTGATAGTTGAAGCTTTGTTATGCACCCAAGATTGGGTGATAAAGTCTACAAATCCGATAGTTGACAACGTTGATGACATCTTGAACGATGATTATATAGCTTTGGGTAAAAAATTTACAATCTTTATTCTTTTTTTATACAATTATTACTTTTTATTAAATACTAACAACATTTTTCATTTGTGTTTATATAGAGAAAAAAATATGGATGATAATGATATGGGGAAGAGGCTAGTGGAAGATTAGATTATTAGTTTATAAAGTTTGTTAGTTTGATTGATTTTAAAGTTTAAACTATGATTTTTGTTGTTACGGTAATACTTTTATATGTTTGTCTTAAAATTGTTTAACTTTTGTTGGTGAACTTGATTTATATGTTAGTTGTTTTTATTTGGAAATTTAATTTTTGCAAATTGCAAGTTATAATATTATACATCAATGTAGATTAGTTAGGCATGAAACGGAAACATATTAATTTTGCAAGTTATAATATTATACATCAATTTAGATTACATATACTCTATGCAATTAAAGTTGTACCGGTCCAAACATGTCTAAAAACCGGAAAACCCGGACCTGGACCCGGACACGGACACGGACACGACTCATCCGGTCCGGTCCATGGTCCACAAAATTCTCCATAACCGGTCCGGTCCAAGAGCCGGTCCGGTCCGGATCGGTCCAAATGCTCACCCCTAGGTCCTACAAGGTTATCACGGTTGTCTTATTAACCGAAAGAAAACACCCTTAGTAAGTCATTAAATAAATAATAATATGGTCAAATAAAGTATCACCATCGTATAGTGCAATAACAATATGGTTGCTAATCATTTTTAATGATGAGGCCGCAGTCTTAACCTCGAATTGGTATACGAACATAAATGGTTACCATGGTAAATGTCAGTGCATTTCCAATAAAGGTTGTACTACAATTATCCTCTTTTATAGTGCATGAAGTGGGCAACAGGAGAGAAGCGTTATGCCTAAGTGACATCAAATAACGGTGTCATAACATGATCAATACCGTTCCTCTCTCATGTTATTTGATGTTACTTTAAGATATGTTATCGTGATAACATATTGTATATGAGTCTTTCTTTCCTCTCATTGGTTACACATCTCTCTCTCTTAATACCATGTTATAACATGGGAACACCACCCCTACTTCATGTTATAACATGCTGTCAATTTTCTCCGGTTGGTGTTATAACACTATTTTGATATGACTGGTAAGATGATAACTTTAGGGTGTGATAACATGTTACTTACACCTACCACCCTTATACACATACAAATGTCACATTAAAAGAGGTGTACAAACACTATTACATTCATATTTAGGAGGATACAATACGGGTGCATATAAAAATTGCCTTCCAAAAAACTTTTAGGCCTAAGGCTATTCGGCCTACCACTAATTACAAATATGATAGTTGTCATATCACTCTCATCTCGTCACCACACAAAACCACTAAAGATTGATACCCATTATATACCTCTTATTTTTTAATTATTTAAATAAAAGATATATATTTTTAACTATTTAAAATATAGAGGTATGTAAAGAGAGATAAAAAATAATAATGTGATGAGACGTTAATTGAGGTGGTGACCACCGTACCATATTCTACCACAATCACCATAATTGTATGGGATGACGTTATCAACAGTTCACCATAATTGCCACATCAACCACGAGCTATGGTCAATAATATGCATACATCATAGCGTCGATGAGATGTGAGAACCGGAGCTAAAAACACTACATAAATATGTGTACTTATCATTGACAAGCTTTTCTTGCGGTCTGCCGACATATATGTAAAATACGTCGGTGCATAACTCGAATTTGGGCATGGGATATATATATATATATATATATATATATATATATATATATATATATATATATATATATATATATATATATATATATATATATATATATATATATATATATATATATATATATATATATATATATATATATATGGAAAAGTGAATATACCCGGGTATATAAACTTAGGTACCCAAACACACCATAATATGTTGTTTTATTTGATATATTCATTATAATGTTCTTAAACTTCAATCCCTAATTTGATTTACTTTCAAAAATTTCGAAATTTCACTATTATTTTCCACTTACATCACATTTTTTTGCCGACCACCTACTAGGCTATATATATTGTAGCTGATAATGAAAATTATTTAAGAGGAAGATAAACGTGTAATTTATAAAAATCATAGAAGTAAATCAAGTTAGAAGTTAAATTATAAGAACATTTGACAATTAGAATGTATTATATAATATAAAACGACGTAATATGGTGAATTTGGGTACCTAAGTTTATATACCCTTAAGGGTATATTCACTTTTCCCATATATATATATATATATATATATATATATATATATATATATATATATATATATATAGAGAGAGAGAGAGAGAGAGAGTTAGGTTCATGTGAGACGGATTAATTTTGTGAGACTGTGAGACGCATTTTTAAATTTTTTTTTTAATTTTTTTAGTTAATTCAAGTTCCGAAAATAATATTTAAAAAAACGAATTTTTGGATTTTTTTCATTTATTTTGCATTTTAAAATTATTTTTTAGAATATGCACAGTGTACTATTCTATTAGAATATTTCACACTTTTTTCAGAAAAAACGGGATTTTTTTATTTATTTTTTATTTTTTTAGTTAATTAAAGTTCCGAAAATAATATTAAATTTTTTTTAGATTTTTCCATTTATTTTGCATTTTAAAATTATTTTTTAGAATATGTCAGTGTAATATTCTATAAGAATATTTCACGTATTTTAAAAAAAAAACGGGATTTTTTTTACTTTTTTCATTATTTTATTATTTTTTTAGTTAATTCAAGTTCGAAAATAATATTTAAAAAAAGAAATTTTGAATTTTTCTATTTATTTTGCATTTTAAAATTATTTTTAGATTTGATTTCACGGTCTCATAAAATTAGAATGATCTCAAATATATATATATATATATATATATATATATATATATATATATATATATATATATATATATATATATATATATATATATATATATATATATATATATATATATATATATATAGAGTCAAGAACAAATAAGAAGGAAATTTTTGGTAGGAAGGTAACAAGTTTTTTTTCTACATATTTTTTTGACGAACAAAATCAATGAATCACTAGATGATTCATTTCTAAGATGATTCACAAGAAAAAATTATCAAAAAAACATCTTTATGATTCATTTATACAATGATTTTGTTGTTATTCACTAAAATTATCATAAAAATGAATTTTTTCTTAATTTACTTAAAAATGAATCATAAAGATGTTTTTTTGAGAATTTTTTCTTGTGAATCATCTTAGAAATGAATCATCTAGTGATTCATTTATTTTGTTCGTCAAAAAAATATGTAGAAAAAAAACTTCTTACCTTCCTACCAAAAAAAATTTCTTACCGGATCTATATCCTATATATATATATATATATATATATATATATATATATATATATATATATATATATATATATATATATATATATATATATATATATATATATATATTATGTGTTGCACAAGATCAAAATTATATGATAATAACAAATCATTCTAAAACCACAACCAAAAAGGAACATGCACGAAATCCTAGATCAAGAGTTCTAAGGGTCATATCCCAGCCTGGAGGTAGAAACATCAGGCGGCGCGACGTTAGGATGTTGGTTTACAGATTAGGAATGCACATATTTTTTATAACATAAATATCACTTCTATTTAACAACTATAAACATACATAATGTCTTTACATTATTACATGGAGTTTTATCTTGATATATTATACTTTTCGGTGGACTACAATTCACTTCATAAGCTTCTGCTAAAAGATCTTTTGTCTCCATTAGTGACCTAGGAATACATGTGGGCTTTGAAAGTCAACATAATATTGGTGAGTTCATAGGTTTTGTACACTTAAAAATAATTTGTCGAGTTTTTTAGGTTATCGCTTGTGGTATTCTTAACTTATGTTAGTAGATGTGTTCGTATCAAACTGTTTCTTTAATGTTCTGCTAGTGGGTTCAGATAGTTTAGTAACTAAATTTGAATATGGGTTCTTGTTTATGAATATAAAGATATATTATACTACTTTATTTAATTCTTGATAAAATCTCTAAAATCCATTGTTGTTACTCAGGTAATATTATCCTAGTATTCTTTTATCATATTACGTGTACTATTATTCCTTTCGAGGTGTCCCTTAAATCGCGGTAGATTTAGTTTAACAAGGTTATGATGAGTTCCTACGATCGAGCGATGATTGTTGAGGATTCCCCAAAAACATTATAGGTCGGGGGCTAGCTCAAGGTCATTCAATGTGTTGATGAATCGTGTTTCATCAAACCACTTGTTGTGTAAAGCCTCAATTGGCCGTTCGTGTTGTTATTTTTCATTGTATTTATACGAGATACTTATTATATATATATATATATATATATATATATATATATATATATATATATATATAAATATATATATATATATATATATATATATATATATATATAAATATATATATATATATATATATATAGAGAGAGAGAGAGTCAGGATCTTTTGCGAACCCATATTTTCATGCGAACTCCGCAAACTTTTTCATGTAAATATTTTTTCGCAAAAAAATGACTTATGACATTAATTCAGTCATATATAAGTGCATTCGCAAAAAAAAAAAAAAAAAAAAAAAAAAAAAAAAAAAAAAAAAAAAAAACCTTGAAAAAAATGTGCACACATGAAATGTGCATTTATCATATTGCATAATTGTGTGAAGACAAAGCAAGTATGCATTTTCAAAGTCACTCAAATCTCTAACAGCTCCGCTTTCCTCAAGTAGATTCTCCAATGGATCAGGCAAAATGTGCACGTCGGGTCCAGAGATTGCACTCATGGGTTCAGGCTAAAATCTCCATCAGATTGTGACTTTTCATCTGTACTCGTTGAGTCAGTTGGTGCTACTCGGCGAGTTAGTGTTGGTTCAACAATTTTGATGGTCTTCTGGAAATCAGCTTCCTTGATCAGCCTTTCTATCTCCTTCAGGTCGTCTTCAACATCAAAATTCTCTTCCAAAGATAATATGAATTGACTTGGATTGCTTTCTTGCAAAACCACAAGCTCTGTTTCTAACAACTAATCATCCAAGTCTATCTAAGAAACTCTATCTTCTCTTGGCTCTATGTGCCCATTCTTTTACCCAACTTGTAAAAATTACCGAATTATCACCCATCCTTAGTGTTAGTTTAGACCCGCGCATATCTACTAAAGCACAAGTGGTATTCAAGAATGGCCGCCCAAGAATGATTGGGACTTTAAGGTCTTCATCCATGTTTAGTATTATGAAGTCAACATGGAACACTAGTTTATCTACCTTGATGAGAAGATCTTCGCACACTCTTATTGGATGTATTATTGCTTTATCGGCTAGATGGATTCTCATTTGAATAGGCTTCGGGTGCGAAAGGTTTAGCTTAATGAAGAAAGAATTTGGCATAATATTTATATTCGTCCCTGAATCGGTCAATGCTTTCGTGGTCACTAAGTTCCCAAATTGACAAGGTACGGTGATGCTTCCCGGATCGCCCCTCTTCTTTGGCAGTTCGTTCAACACTATCTCAGCCACTTCTTCCATATTTCTTCTAGTTGTAAAGAGGATCTTAATCAAGCTTGCATATTTTGGCGTTTGAACTATTGTTTCAACAAACAGAATATTCACTTGGAGTCCCTTTATATGCTCCATAAACTTCCTATACTCTTGAATCTATTCATCAGATATGGCTTGACTCGGAAATGGAAAATAGGGTCGGTAAGGTTTTAAAGGAGGGTTGTTTTTGTAATCAGACGTTGGACTCGTCGAGTCATTGTCTGGGACTCAGCGAGTCGAGTCGGGTTTACTCGGTTCCTCGTTTCCCGCCTCTTCTTTTTGTACCTCTATGGGATTCTTTTGTAAAGGGGTCAGAGGAGTGAAAATTTTCTCAGAATCTGTTGTTATTGCATTCACATGTGTCATTCTTGGATTCTGTTCGGTATTGCTAGGAAGTTCACCCGGTGCTCTTTGGTTGAATTGTTGTGCAATCTGGCCTAGATGTTTTTCAATGTTATTAATGGATGCTTGTTGATCCATCATCATAGTGTGGTGTTCTTTAATCATGCCTTAGTGATCCCTTAACATATTTCGTTGCTCTTTTATTGCAGCTTCTATGCCATTATGTCTCTTCGCGGATGCAGCTACAAATCTTGTGAGCATGTCCTTCAAATCCTTTTTCTTTTCTAGCATCAGCTCATCTTTTTGATAAAAACTCCTTGCTTTTTGCTTATATTTTTCCTCCTTTTCCTTTTTGTATTCATCTTATGGGGGCTACTCATTCTTGGGTTTTTGCCAGTCATCATCATATTTATCGCCACTTGAATAGCACACTTGTGCTTTTCGATTCCCATTCTCATCCAAATCACAATCTCTAGTAAGGTGAGGCCCATTACAATTCTCACATCCCGCCCTGATAGCGTGGATGGATTGGTCCGTGTTAGTCATTCTTCAATCCAAATTCTCCAACTTATCTATCATTGCTGCCATGCTATCAGTAACTGAGTTCACCACCCCTCGATTTGGTTCATTCCTTAGGTTATGATATTCACTAGAGTGCTTGGAGAATTATTTAATTATCTCTTTTATCACCAGGGGTGGCTTCTTTGTGAGTGGTCCTTGAGAATCAAGGAGCTACCTAGTTGTTACATTTACTCCATCATAAAAAATGGAGACTTCTTGCTGACTGTTTAGATCATGGTGTGGGCAGTTCCTTAGTAAGCCTTTATATCTTTCCCATGCCTCATAAAGTGACTCTCCAGCTTGTTGTTCAAAATTGGCTATGGCTTTCTTCAACTTGGCTATCTTTGAGGGAGGTCAAAATTGGTCTATAAATTCTTCTTTCATTTTAGGCCAAGTAGTGATGGATCCTGGAGGGAGTGATTTCAGCCAATCTTTCGTAGCTCCCTTGAATGTGACTGGTAACATATGAAGCAAAACAGTGTCACGTTCCATATTAGGTACATTGAAGTAGTCAGCTATATCGTTGACCTCGTCTAGATGTTTATATTTGTCTTCGTGATCTTTCCCATAGAATGGAATTTCCTTAAGTTGAGCAAGTATGTGGCCTTTTAGTTCGAAAGTGGCAGTTGCGGGTATCATGGGTTGCACAAGTCCTGGCCAGGTGTCGTCACACATCCTTTTCTTCCATTCACCCATGGGAACTTCACCGATATTGGTCATGGTGTTAACGGGTTCGCCTTCAAAGTCACTTTCTTCTTCGGATTCAAAGTCGTAATCGGTTACATGTGGATTTGGATTTTCTTCAAAATGTTCTAACTTGCTTTCCTCGCTTTTTTGACTGCTTGTTTCACCTACTTTCTTGCTTTTCTTCTTCCTAAAGACCGACTTAAGGTCTTTGAAAGGTGATTTCCATGACGAGTTAGTGTCTTCAATGTCCTTGTCCTTGTTCTTTCTAAGAACGGATTCTGGATATTTGTATGGAGGAAATATGGGTGTGTTGGATCCTCGGGTCATGTAAAACCTGAAATGAAAACAAGAAACACGCATAAAAAGAACAAAATGAAATAAAAGACGAAATTAAAAAACTGCCTTGGACTCGTCGAGTAGCTTCGACTACACTCGGCGAGTTCAAGGTTAAAGTGGCAAAAATTCTAAAAAGAGAAAAGCTTAAAACTTAACCTAAGAACTAAATTACTAAAGCAGTAACTTTGTGCAAGATAAATCTCACACAAAGGATCGATAACACTAGCAATTAGAATTAATTTTAGAACCGTTCCTCGGCAACGGCGCCAAAAACTTGATGTGTGTGAAACTAACTAGTTTTATCCTACTTTTTAAATATAAATTAGACACACAAAGAGCAGTGTACCTGTCAATTGGTGGTATAGTTTAAGCAAGCAGGGTATCGAACACAGGAAACGACAATTATAAAACTAACTACTAGGATTATCTAAATAAAAAGAAGTAATAAAAGGAGGGTTTTCTCTAGTTTTGCAAGACTAGAAACTTAAATACTCAACTAACACTTAAAGAAAACAGTTAACAGCTAAGCAAATAAAATTCACTAAATTCAGTGATAAAGAGGACTGATGTTTAGGTTTGTAGCATTTGATCCTATGATTGATTTTATGGTAAATGCAATGGATTAATTTTTCATTGGCTATCGAAGAAGGTGATTAGGTTCACGTTCGCTATTACTAATCCTTAGAAAGCACATTAATTCAAGCAGTGACCAGTTGTCTAAATTAAGGAATTTCTTAGTTTATTGGTTCGGGTTAAGTAAGACTTGTAGTGGTTGATTAAATTAATAATTCAATTAACCTCTTGTTGATGGTTTATTATACAAGCTCATACATTAATTTACCCATTTTCTAGTTAACCCCAGTTTCACATTCGCTATTCCTAGGCACATAATGATGTTTTCACATAAGTCACATGAGGTAAGCAATTAAGAGATGTTCATACAACTTAATTATTTGCTAATTAACAGAAAATAGTTGTGGTTAATGTATAAGGTTCTTTAACAAGCTTAACAAAACAATATCACCAAGTTAAATTAACCCTAACCATAAAATCATTCCATATTCACAAAGTCCTCTACCCTAAACAGAAGATACGAGTTTTAGCTCATAATTACAGTAAAATCAAACTCAAAAACGAAATAAATTGGTTTATACATGGTTCAATCAAAATATAAAGTAGGGTTGATTCTCCACTTTCCAGAGCTTCCACCGAGTTCTAAATCGCAGCTTAGCCTCCAAGGGTTCCAGAGAGAATTTGAATTTGGGAATGTAGATTCTATTTATACATTTCAGAAAACCGAGTCGACTCGCCGAGTCCCCTTTGTGGAATCCGTGTATGGCAAGGACTTTGTGTTTGCTTCGTGAACATTCATGGGTACTCGTCGAGTAGACATTCCGACTCGTCGAATCCTTCAGGATTTTGGCTCTTTCTCTTCTTTCTTCAATTCCTGAGCTTCCGATTGTATCTCCTGCTTCCTTTTGCTTTCGAGCACATCTTTTGGACTGAAAATACAATTTGAACATAATTAAGTACCTTTTGTCCACAAATTGCAATTAGTAGCCAATAAATAATAAAAATCTATACTAAATATATAGTTAAATATGCACGCGCACACACACACACACACACACACACATATATATATATATATATATATATATATATATATATATATATATATATATATATATATCAATGCAATACATTTCCCATAGTTAAAGAGGTTTTACCACATGTAACAATGTATTGAACTACTAATTTCATAAATCAAGTAAATATATGAATATTTCAATTTTTAAGCAAATGTATGAAGATTTTTCTTAATATTGATTTATATTTTTAAAAAAATGTATGAACATTTTAATGTTTGTGACATCCCTAATTTCACGGACAAAAAAGACCGGTTTAGTTTATGTTTTTATAATAAAATCAGAGTAATCCTTTGATTAAAAGTGTTGCGGAATTTGTTCCCAAAATAAAAATATGATGAAGATTTATCAAAGCATTTCCGTAGATATGTATTTCATTAAAAAGACTCGGGATGTCATGTTCGATACATATCAAAAGCATAAACAGTACATTATAAGTCTTACAACAGTTATTTACAACTACTAGCCTATAATCCAAAAATCTCTCATCATCATCCAAATTATGCTCTGGGTCTACTACCCGTAAAACAGAAAGCTGAGTGGGTTAGGCTTGGGAGCCTGGTGAGCATATAGGGTTTTCAACCCACAAATAATAATAAATTTATTAATTTCATCGACTAACAATAAATTTATTAATTTCATCAACCAACGATAACCTTGATTACCCATTACCGTTATCCTCACTTTACATCCCTAAACACCTATACAAGGGATGTAGTCTAAGGATTTTATCATCGGGATGGACTTTACTACTAAGGGGATTCCTGAGCCAGATATGTTCGTAAGGCAACCATGAAGGGGATGGAGTACACCGGTGAACATCAAGCCCACAAACACGTACATGTTGCGAGCCTGCTAGTGTTCCATTGGATTGTCTAGAAGAGTCTGTGGTCGTCATCCATACTCCGCTAGATGATTGGAACAACAACAACATCAAGGCCTCTCATCATTTTATCACACACAAATTATTTCATCTACCCATGTTATACCCAACATATTTGTAGATAAAATATATATACAGTTTAAATCATTTTAAAACTTGTATAAAACATTCATTCAACAACCATCTCAAATAAATAATCAATATATATATATATATATATATATATATATACACATAGCATGTACTTATATAAAATACTTTATATCTATGTGTAAGATGAAAGTGTCTATACACTCACTTGATTTAATGATAATCAGACAGCACTTCGTTTCTTAAAATGATTGTTTCTGTAAAACCGGGGGCTTTAATGAAAAACCGGACTCTGCGAGGTTGGAGCTCCTAAACCGAAAAGATAATTTTTTTTCGGGTCTTCGGGCACTTCGGGGCATGTTTTGGGTGTTGGAAATGATATCGGGGCTTCGGGGGAGGTCAAAATGATAAAAATATTGATAAGGGGTGAAAAATGGAGATTTTCCAAAGTTACTTGGGAAGGCTCGCAGCCTTCTATTTATAGGGGCAAGGCTTCTGATTCGAGGGCTAAGAAGCAAACATGTGTCAGCAGATGCGAAGGCCACGTGACATCTGCGAGGCTCGGACATGGCTCATGTAAGATTCGGACACCGGATGTGACACGCGTCGGACGCCTACTGGACCTCGTTTCAGACAGCTCTCCTGCTCGGACACGCGGCGATGACTCACCGAGATCGGATACGTGGCGCACCAAGAACGAGGGTGACGTGAAATTCCTCGGAAAATGTGTCCCGAACTTCTAAAATCCATAACTTTCGCATACGGGCTCCGTTTTTGACGTTCTTTATATGCACACGTAAGCGGGAATATATTCTACAACTTTCATCTAGACTTCGTCCGCTAATTTTGACTTTATTTTTAATATTATTATTTTTTACAAACCGGGACAGGAAAATCCGTTAAAAATTCATAACTTCTTCATCCGACATTCGTTTTCATCATTCTTTTTACCGTTGTACTACTATTGATGAGACCTTCGATTCTCTTTTAGGTTGTGTCGGCTAAATATTGCTCGATTTTAAATTCGAGTTTTTAGCTGTCTAATGCTAAGCTAAAATTTAGAAAAATCATAACTTCCTCATATGAAGTCAGATTTGGGCGTTCTTTTTACACATGTTCTCGGTTTAACGAACACTATGACTTTTGTTTAAATTGTAAGGCTAAAAAGCACTTTATCATAAGTTCACTTTTTACGCTTCCCGGTATCATGTTGCTTCCGTCGCAAAACTTCGACGGGTCATAACTTCTTCGTTATAACTCGGATTTCGGCGTTCTTTATATCTCCGGAATCCTTGTTTCGGCCACTACAAATTTCTTAAAAGATATCGGCTTTATCTAATATTTATTTTTAATGTTTATTGTTGTTATTAATTAATTAAATCATAATAATTAAGCAAATAAGCACATAATTCACATAATTCCTCTTTATTACTTCAAAATGAGTTACAAAGGTTGACCTAGACTATTACACCATCATTAATGCTTTAGCCCAAAAACATGGGCGTTACAATGTTTAAGCAAATGTATTATGATTTCAATTTTTAAATCAAATCTATAAAGATTTCAATTTTTAAGCAAATTTATATATATATATATATATATATATATATATATATATATATATATATATATATATATATATATATATATATATATATATATATATATATATATAAAACAATCAACAAGAAGTTTGAAATTAAGAATGAATGATTAAAAGATAATGATATAAAATCAATCATCGACTTGTCCGATTAACAAATTATCACATGTAAATCATTTCTTGAAGTAATAAAAACAAAGTGAAGAGTAAAGTAAATCTTTCCGGTTCACCAACTTGCTATTCTCTTTCACTAGAAACTTTTTCTACTAAAACCATGTACCAAATTTTCCATTGTGTACACAATATGTTACAGAATGACCCACGATCGTATTCTATCTCAAATTCCATTATGTAGTGTGGAAGTTGAATGATCTTCCCATAACTATTATCTCCAGATATGATAATAACCAAGTTTTGTGCACTTTCTTGGAGAATTCTTTCCTTCTCTTTAAATGCAGGAAGAAATATATGCACTTGTAGCAATTTTTGACTTCTGGTGATTTCGGAAGACCAAAATTGAATTGTGTTATTTATTGTTTAATAACTTGAAAATGAATAGATACCTTGCAGTGGATTTATTTTAGATGTACCTACCAAAGGGTTGGATTACCATTACTACCTATGTTCGGCAGGTTAGGATGATGACTGGATTCGCCAACGTCTTCATAATTTAATTATATGTGATAAAGATGTTCTTAGAGTAAAACTTTTACTCTTTTGTGAAATCTTAATAAGGAAAGTATCTACATTTAGTGAAAATAAATACTAAAGTACCAATCACTTATATAAGAGAACAAATCTAGAAGAAATTATAAATAAATTACCTCTCTTTACGGGTGCTTCTCATCAACATCTGGCTTCACCAACATCTACAAAATTCTATTACATCTGATCAAGATGTCCTTTGGAAAAACCTAATACTCTTGTTTAGATATGCAACTGCATAATTGATTTGATTTTTATAACATTCGATACAATTATCTAATCATTTAAGCACAATAAGTTTAAGAGTTGAGAGTTTCAAATAAATGTGGTTCAAGAATCTTGAAACATATTCATTTGGATTACCTCGATTATAATATAGTATAGATACTAAAATTAAATCCCCAAAATATGGATCTGATGACGACGTCTAACCAGTAACAAGCTACCACATTGCAATTTAAATTTTGAATATGGTGACATTGTTATTTTGTATTTAATCCGATTCGACCTAGAGTTTATCAATCTTTTTAGAAGGCTTCTGGAATAGTCTGTTTGCTTATCCAAAAATTCAACGTGTTAAGTGGTTCAATCTCAATGACTCAACCTGAACTCACCGTAAATAAAAGTTCCTCGGCTCCTAGCGAAGTGTCAAGTGAACCTAAATCACGTCATTTTGTGCACTCGCCTCTACATATAAGCTAGGCGCGCATGTGTGGAATTAGATCATCTCTTGTCTCCACTAAAACATTTGAAATTATATCAAGAGAAAATGCTTATATCTACATTATTAGTTCCTCCTCCCACCAATGCGGGACAATGGAAAAATCACAAACTTGAAATTATATCAGTGGTTTTCAACAATACCACCAACCACTATGACCACTTACCAATATCGCTACCTTTTCCGCTCTACTAGTATGTTACGTTAACTCGAAAGCCCATGTTAATATTGTACTAACAAAAGAAAATATGAGAACAAATAAAGGCATATGCCATATATCATTCTTAATGTTGTACATTGAACCTCACTCATATATCTTTGTTTATTATATAACACCTTATAATTATAGTTATTTTTTGCCTCCATATGTACCAACAAACGAGGTATGATCATGCAAACGGAAGTCAATACATACGAAGACACTCAATCTCAGATGGTCGGACATTTACAGAATTGTCACTTTCTTTTTTTTAGTTTGCATGAATAATGGTGTCACAGAATTGTCACTTTCTTTTTTTTAGTTTGCATGAATAATGGTGCCTGCCACCAACATATGCCCTTACACATTATCGAATTAAACATAGATACATTTCAAAATCTTCAAAGGCACTACCTCTAAATCCCTGTTTTCCCATTCAATCACTTTACACTTGCTTGTTGTTCTATGCTTAAGAACACTGTGCAACAAAAAAGTTACAGGGTATACTTTACTTTATTTTACTACTAATCCCAATAAACATTAACAAAATGCATAAAGTATTAACATACTACATGTCATACAACTGATATATTGCATGTCTATCATGTATCACATGTGTGCGCTTTCATTTTTTCATTTAGAAAATACATACTCTCCCTGTGCTTTTTTATGCAATGCTCGGGAAGTCTTCTCAATGACATGAGCGAGTCAAGTATACATTTATTCTCTGCTTCTAACTAATTAGTCAAATCCAATAGCAACCCTTATCATGCATAACAACAATTGCCTATATGGATTTCATATCCCACATAATGGTGATTTCCCCTACTAATCCCTTATTTTGCATAACGATATCTCCCATGTTGAATCTATTATATTCTAGAATGGAAATGTCTTTCTTGATGATTAGAGTTTTATGTATGAAACAATATATGTTCACTCGCAAAAAGAATTCATATTGGAGGGATATACCACATATCTAAATACACACACACACACACACATATATATATATATATATATATATATATATATATATTATTCTAGATATATACATTATAAAATATATAGTTTAAATCGGGTCTATCACAAATTCTGAGGAATATATATATATATATATATATATATATATATATATATATATATATATACACACACACACAGAGAGAGAGAGGAAGGATCATTTGAGAACTCAAAGTGTCCCGAGAACCCGAGAACTAAAGGTGGAACGTTTGATCAAAAAAATGAAGGGTCGAGATGTAAGGTGGCGTTTTTGTAAATAAGTAGACAAAAAAGAAGGAATGGTATCTTAATTAATTAAGTCAAGGGTATTATAGGAATAAAAGTATAATTAAATTATTTCCTAAATCCAATATCTGATAAAATAAATTTTCATCTTTCTCTCTCTCTCCTCCCTGTTTTCCTCTCTCGCTTCAACCTACGATCTATCCTCCGACGACTCACATCCGTCGAATTGCCTCTAATCCTTCATTAAATTTCATGCTTTCGATTATGAAATTGCTTCTACTCACATGAATACGGTGAAGATAAATGACGAACATGATTTATCGTCGATTTCCATATCCTAATCGATCAAACTATCATCATTGATCATCAATCTATATGAAATCTGAAATCCCCCAACGATCGAAGCTTCATTGTTGCTGAACTCCTTGATCTCACGTTCTTCATATAAAAAACTCTAGTGAAGATGCTTTGATTTTGAATCGTTTTATCCTCCATCAATTCGTTCCCCAGAGTACACTGTAATCGCCGACTTCATCTCGGCCTCCACTGTGGATTGAAGACCTGAATGAAGAAGATGATCCCTTGTCGATCAAAATTTAGGTATCATTTGCTTCCATTGTTGACTCCGGACATTTGTTTGACCTTTATGAATTTTTTTGCCTAATCGTTTAGTTGAACCTGTTTAGTCGATATGTTTTTATAAAGAGTTAAATCCTTGTGTTGATTGTAGGTATAAAAATAGACACATGTGTTATTGAAAAATATAGATATTTGTTTGCACTCAACTTGTTCAATGAAATGCCTCAATGAGAAATATCACATGTTAACTTCACTTTGACTTCATGAATGATAAACCAATTCCAATTTAGGTTTCTGTCCAAGTCAACATCGAAAATGTCGATGAACTCGTTGCCAATAAAGTCGTCCCATAGGTACTAACTATATCATTCTACCTAAAGTGGCTGAAATTTGAGTTAATGTTTTTTTATAGTGCTGTATGACTGGATAAATCTTCATGATATTCATCAAATATGTTAAATGTTAGTGTCTTGATACATTAATCCTAGTTCTTTTACTTAACTTATTAATACATTGTGTCCAGATTAAGATTAAGTAAAAAAGAAAGTCATAATAGCTATCTGAATTCATTGAGTTAAAAGAAAAGGATCCTAAATCATTGAAACTTAGTAAAAAAGAGATATCATGTAAATGTTTGAAATGGTTATGGTTGTAGCAAATTGAGGTATTGACACCAATGGAGAAACTCAACTACTATGTTGTCCTAAACCATTTGAGGTAATCTGTGATTCCATGAATCAATCGTTTCCTTTGAAAGGGGATTCATGTTATTCATTGTGTACTAATTTGAATTGAATCTATAGCTTAAATTCATGTTCTCATTGTTACAAAAATTAATAATTTCATTTCTACGAACACCTTGTAAAAACTTCCAGTGGATTTATTTATGTTGCCATATATGGAGGTCAAGAGAAGTCAGTTCTTATTACATATCCTGATTTAGCTTTAAATCGTAGGTGATTATGTTTTTCATTCGTTAATGAACAAAATTTATTGAAAATAAATGAAATCTTGCTTATTTGTTTGCATGTTTAAACAGATATGTCATGTTTCCAAGGTCTTTTCTTACACCAGGAAGCATTTTCTTTACTAATTCATAATTTCTGCATTTACCATATTCGCCCTCCGGACCATGAGGTCAGCAATCAAAACTTCATTTTTATTTTTTATTATTCTTTTTTAAATATATAAACAATTCAATAGTAAAAAAATTGTATTCCTATCTTATTTTATACATATTTAAGAGCTATTATAGTTGGGAGCTGCAGCAATGTCATATAATGATCCATTGTTATCTGTTGATAACTTAGCTGATAAGGTTGCCGAGGTTCTTGAATATTTTAGGTACTTTTATATTTTTTTAGTTTTTTAACTAATAATTTGGATATAAAGAATCTTTACAAACATTCTAATATTTATATTATTTTTTGGAAACTAATTATATAGTGCACTAATAATCACCATCTGCTTCTTTAGTATTCTATTTTTGAATTTGTGTTTTGGAATTCACTAAATCTCATATAGTTATAAAAAAAATCACATGTAGTTCACATATGGATCACATTTGATTCACATATAAATCATAAGTGAATAACATCTTAATTACATGTGATTCACTTGTAAATAATATGTAATTCACAAGTGATTCACATGAGAATCACAAGTGATCCTCATATAAATCACACGTGAATCACATATAAATCACAAGTGATTCACATATAAATCACAAGTCATTCATATGTAAATCACAAGTGATTCACATATGAATCACATGTAATTCACATATAAAATAACATGTAATTCACAAGTGAATCTCATATGAGTTACATATGAATCACAAGTGATTCACATATGAATCACAATTGATTCACATATGAATTACATGTGATTCACATGTAGATCACAAGTGAATCACATAGAAATTACATGTGATTCACATGTAACTCATATATGAATTACATGTGATTCACATGTAAATCACATGTAATTCACATATGAATAACATGTAAATCTTATATGATATATGCATGTGCATTTTTGTGAATGTTCTTGCATTGAAGAATTTGTAGAAAATATTGAAGAGGTAAAAAGTGATAAATTGAAGAAATATGAAAATTTTGATATGACGAAATGATAACATTGTGAATCTTCGTAGTATTTTTTATTTTTTATATTTTATTTTGTATCGAATAAAATAATTGTACTATTATGTTTTTATAGATTGATTAATAAAAATAAAATTTTTATGATTTACTTACGAATATTATAGTATAAGAAATATGCATATATTCTTTTGAAAAAAATATGAATATATGCAGCTAAAATGTTGGGTTTTTTTTTTTTTGTTAAAAAAATTTGAGTTTTTTTTTTTTTTTTTAAATATTCTATTTTTTTATATAAATTTACTAATTTTAAAAAAAAATTATATTTTTTAAAAAATGCAGCTTTATTAAAAAAATTGCAGTTTTTTTTAAAAAAAGGTGCAGTTTTTTTTTTTTTTTTTTTTTTTGAAAAAGTTGCACTTATTTTTGAAAAAATTGCAGTATTTTAGAAAAAAATGCAGTTTTTTTTGAAAAAATTATAGTTTTTTTTAATTATTGTTTTATAAAAAAAATTTGTAGTTTTTTTAAATAATTTGTTTTTTCAAAAAAAATGCAGTTTAAAAAAATCAAATTTTTTAAAAATTTATGCTTTCCAAAAAAGTTTAAAAAATCTGCAGTTTAAAAAAAACGAAAATTATTTCTTTTATAAAAAAAAAATCCAAAATTTGGTTTTTCTAATGTTAATTTGAGAGCTTTTTATAAATATTTCCAATAATACAAAAAATTAAGTGAGATTGGTATGATGTCGATCATGTCCTTAATGATTTGATTTTGATCCATAGCTCCACCTTTAATTCCTAGGTTTTCGGCAAAACTATGAGTTCTCAACTAATCTCAACCTTATATATATATATATATATATATATATATATATATATATATATATATATATATATATATATATATATATATATATATATATATATATATATATATATATATTCAGGGCCGGCCCAAGTACTGGGCGCTTGGGCAATGGCCCAAGGCATAAAAAAAAAGTAGGGGCATAATTTTAGGTTCTAGGATAATCGATTATCGGCTTTGTGAGGCGGTAGATAATAAAGTAAAGAAATTTGGAGGCAATGTAATTGAATAATCGTAGAAGACGAGGAGACAAGGGGCAATACAGAAGAAAAGCATCAGTTTTTCGGCTTTAAAAGGAGCTATTGTGAAGGGCGAAGAAGGGGAACTCAATCTATGGTTTATATTGGTTTTTTGTTATAGTTTGCAAGTAAAAAAGTCTTTTTTTAAGGTGTGACCTAGTATTCTTCCAAGAACAAAAAAAAAGGGCTCAAAAATTTCTTCTTTTTTTAGGTTATCTGTTGTTGGACTTCAAAGATATGGGGATAATGTTGGTGCAGGGCCCCTATTACTGATCAAAAGAGTATGCCCAAAGAAGGAAAAAACAGAGTTGCAGGGAAAGATTCCAGCTTTTCTTTTTATTCAATTTCTGATTCCAAAACAAAAGACTTACAAGGCTTTAAATAATAAGCAAAAGGGAAAAACTGCTAAGCTAAAAAACTGTAAAATGTGTCCTCCAAAAATGGTGGCAACTACACCACTTATTCCTTTAGACAAGGTCAACAAAGGACCAAGTCAGAATTACTTATCCCACAAGCTCCCCTTTAATTCTGATTTTTGTCTTCAAGTTTCACAACTCCCAAGAGATGCCTCATCTCTACAAACTTGAGTCTAGGCAGGGCTTTTGTCAAGGGATCTGCTCGCTGTTCTTCACCACTAATGTGCTTCACTTCAATTTGATTCCTTTCAATACATCCACGTATGAAATGGAATTTAGTATCAATATGCTTGCTCCTTCCGTGAAAGATTGGATTTTGCATAAGGGCTATGGCAGATTTGTTGTCTACATACATCCTGATGCTTTCTTCTTTCAAGCCAATCAACTCTTTTAGTACACTCCTTAGCCATAAAGCTTGACATGCTGTGGCTGTTGCAGCCATAAATTCCGCCTCACACGAACTTAGAGCCACCGTTTGTTGCTTCTGGGATGACCAAGTAATTGGATTTCCTGATAAGTAGAAAATCATTCCTGTTGTACCCTTTCTACCATCAATGTCCATTCCATAGCTGCTATCACTGAATCCAATAAGCTTTCCATCTCCGCCTTTCTTGTACACTAAACCAAAGTTGGTTGTTCCTTTTATGTACCTTAAAATATGTTTGACTGCCTTCAGATGACTTTCCCTTGGTGATTCCATGTACCTGCTTACTACTCCCACTGAATAGCTAAGATCTGGTCTTGAGTGTATGAGGTAACGAAGGCTGCCAATAAGTCGTCGGTACTCAGTAGCATTAACCGGCACTCCATCTTCATCCTTTGATAAGCGTATACGTGGTTCCATTGGGTATTGACTTGGGTTACACTCTCCCATTCCTGTTATTTTAAGAATCTTCTTAGCATACCCTGTTTGACTTATTGTGATACCATCTTTGCTTTGGTGAACTTCTATCCCCAAGTAGTAGGACAGAGTTCCCAAATCACTCATGTCAAAGATATTCAGCATTCGTTTTTTGAACTCATTCACCAGCTCTTCATTTGTTCCTGTTACGATCAGATCATCCACGTAAACTCCAACTATCAAGACTTGGTTTGACTTATGGAGTTTATACACAGCATACTCCTGTGGACATCTCTTGAATCCCATCTCTTTCAAAGTTTTGTCCAGTCTATCATTCCAAGCTCTCGGAGCCTGACGGAGACCATAGAGTGCCTTGTTCAACCTGTACACCATGTTCTCTTTTCCTTTAATGACAAATCCAGTTGGTTGTGAGTGGCTTTCACTGGATTGTGAATTAGGGCTTGCCATCTCCCCTTGTATTGGATCGTTCCCCACTGCATATTCTTGGGCCATACCTTCACTGGGAAATCTGACCCAATCATTTAAAATTGGGCCTTCAGATTGGGGCTTAGCCCAATCCCCTTTCTTTTTCTCTTCAAATATAACATCACGGGATACACAAATCCTCTTCCGATTAGGGCAGTACAGGCGATAGCCTTTTGTCCCCTCCTCGTTTCCTAGATAGATCATCTTCTCACTTCTATCACTCAACTTTGTGAGCTGATTCGATGGCACTCTTACATGAGCAACACAACCAAACACTTTATAGTGTTCGAGTGTTGGTTTCTTCCCCTGCATAGCTTTATATGGGGTCATATTCTTGACTCCTTTTGTTGGCACTCTATTAAGTATCTGAACCGCGTGGCGAACGGCTTCCCCCCAAAGTGTTTCTGGGACATCCATTGCTTTCAATAAGGACCTGGTGGCTTCAAGAATCGTTCGATTTCGGTGCTCTACTACTCCGTTTTGTTGTGGGGAGTAGGGCGTTGTCAATTGTCTTTTAATTCCCTCCTGGTTGCAATAATCAGTGAATTCTTTAGACGTGAATTCACCTCCTCGATCTGTGCGCAACATTTTTAGTTTGAACTTCCCTTCAGCTTCTACACGAGTCTTGAACTTCTTGAACGCAGCAAATGCTTCACTTTTGGTTCTGATCATCGTCACCCACATATATCTGCTACAATCATCTACTATGAGGAGGAAATATTGATTACCTCCTATAGTTTGGGGTGTTATTGGGCCACAGAGGTCTGCATGTACCAATTCTAGAGGAGTCATTGCTTGCCATTGAGTTTCTTTTGGGAACGGTTGTCGTGTTTGTTTTCCGACTACACATCCTTCACAGACTTGTGTAGGATGGTTGATTCTCGGCACTCCAATCACCAGCTCTTTCTCTACCATGGACTCAATCAAGGGAAAATTTATATGCCCCAGCCTTGCATGCCAAAGCCAAGCAACATCATCCAAACTTGCACTTAGACATATTGGTTGTGACGTATGGAGCACGATCTTGTATAACCGGTTTCTCGAGCGCTGTACCTTCATGATTAGCCGATTTCTTGCATCATGAATTCTCAAAAATTCATGAACCATCTTAATTCTGTACCCCACTTCTGTCATTTGACCAAGACTAAGTATATTACTCTTCAAGGCAGGGATGTAATATACTTCGGATATTATCTGCTGCTCCCCGGTTTTACACTCCAACAGAATTGTTCCTCTTCCTTTGATTTGTACTTTGGATCCATCCCCAAATCTCACCTGCCCTGTTATTCTTTCATCAAGTTCTGCAAAGTATTCACGTACTCCTGTCATGTGGTTACTGGCCCCGTTGTCTAAGTACCATGTGTCCTTCTCATTCCCTTTTGTTGCTGGGAATACTTTGTCTTCATTGAGCAACACCCATTCATCTGTATCTTCACCCCATACAGTTAACAATAGCGCGTGTTCTTCATCCTGTACCTGTGTGAGATTAACATCAGCTTCTTTTCTCTTGGGATTTGGGCACTCCGATGCAAAGTGTCCAAACACATCACAATTGAAACACTTTATGTGACTCTTATCTCTTCCCTTTCCTTGACCATTACTTGTATCTCGGAATGATTGTTGATTGCCTCGACCGCCTCTACCTCTTGAGCCTCTTCCTCGATAACCTCCTCGACCTCCCCTTTCATTAGAGGATCCACGACCTCTTCCTGCTGCACTAGGAGAGCCCTTTTGTGATTTTTGACCCATTTGCCCTTCAAATCGAGTCAGCAACAAACCTGCTTCAGCATTCGAGTTTTCACCCCGAACTCGTAGTCGATCTTCATAGGCCTTGAGTCTGCCAATAGCTTCTTCAAATGGCATTGTATCCAGGTCTGAATACTGTTCTATCGAGGCCACAAGTTGTAGAAATTTTTCTGGGACAAAATCAAGCAACTTTCTCACCAAAGTGCTGTCTTCCATTGTTGCACCGAGGCTAATGTATTTTGAGTTAATCCCACTCAACTTTCCTGCAAACTCATCTATTGACTCTCCTTCTTTCATCCTCAGTGCATCAAACTCACTCTTGAGTGAGTGTAGCCTCGCCTTTTTCACTCTATCTGCCCCCAGGAAACGGATTTTCAACGACTCCCACACCTCTTTTGCGGTTTTCTTCTTTGCTACCTGCATGAGAATGTCCTCTGGTATTGCTTGGAAGATGTAGGCTCGTGCCATCTTGTTCTTCTTCTCGTCAACAGTCACCCCGACTGTTGGTTCTATGGATTCCCAAACACCTTGAGCATCCATGATAGCCTCCATCTTGATTGCCCACGTTGTGTAGTTTGTTGAAGTCAACAATGGACATTGGAACGATACCCCACCGTTATCTTTTGATACCTGTTGACTGGAACCTGTCATGCTATCGTATCTTATGTATTTGGGCATAAACTGGAAAGCTCTGATACCAAGTGTTGGTGCAGGGCCCCTATTACTGATCAAAAGAGTATGCCCAAAGAAGGAAAAAACAGAGTTGCAGGGAAAGATTCCAGCTTTTCTTTTTATTCAATTTCTGATTCCAAAACAAAAGATTTACAAGGCTTTAAATAATAAGCAAAAGGGAAAAACTGCTAAGCTAAAAAACTGTAAAACGTGTCCTCCAAAAATGGTGGCAGCTACACCACTTATTCCTTTAGACAAGGTCAACAAAGGACCAAGTCAGAATTACTTATCCCACAGATAATGGTGTGATTAGATACTAAACCAGAAATAACAAAGGGGGATAAATCAGTTCGTATTTTTGGTCGGCACTTTAAGATTAGAGGAGAAAAAGGAGAAAAAACAAGGAACTCATAAAGGTTTCAATTTCTTAATGTCTTGTGCTTTTTTTTTTGGGTTTCAAATGTTTATTCTTTAATAGTTTGGATTGTTATTGTTTTCAATTTTTAATGGCCGAGTATTTTGGATTTTGTTTTGTTGTTTAATTTTTTAAGGTTTCAATTGTATATCGGTATATGAATCATTCGTTTACTTTAATTGGTAGCAGTGGTGGAACTAGAAATTTTTATATGGGGTACAAAAATTATCAATAAATATTCTATGTAGTTATCATATTCGAGATATTAAAAAACATGATATAATCTCTTTAGATGGGGTACAATAAGATAGAACAGATCTACAAATACATTTTTTTATATACATAAAACAATTTTTTTTGGGGTGCTGTAGTACCCTTAACGCCCCATCTGGCTCCGCCACTGATTGGTAGAGTAGGTTGTTACCTTAAATTTACTTTTATTCGAATATGATTCACAGTAGTTTTTACTGTTAGATAATTTCCAATGTTTTTGGCTGGTGCTTAGAAGCTTAACTTTTTAGATAGATTGTACAATACAATTATGCTTTTATTGCCTTGGTTGGTTTTGAAAAATAAAGTTCATAACTTACTAGTTACTATACTAACTGTCAATAATTAATATGATTGTTAGTAATGAATATGAATATATCCGGTTGCAAGGCTCTAAACAATGTTGCTAACATGGTTTTAAGTGTGTAGCTAAGACTAATGTATCTCATTATGAGAAAAAATCAACTCAGAAACTATTATGATATCTAAAATAAATGGATTAAGCAACTACTAATTACTAATATGTTAATGGTAAAAAAAACTTGCCATATTGTTTCTTAAATCGTTTTGCTAAACATTGGTGTGTTTTAGTCATGATTTACAAAGGGTATTATTGTGTTGTTTTGCCCGGGGCATGAAAATCTATTGGACCGGCCCTGTATATATTCAAATTCAAATGGATTATTCTAATGAATCTTTATCCGAGTCTAATATGTATTAATCATTATAAATACAAATGGAGAGACGTCCAACATGCTACATTCTACACGCTTAAAACACCTAAGATTTTCTTCTCCGGTTCTCGATTATTCTTTCCTACGATACTAACTTTATCATCAAAGTGTATTATCGGGTTCCAACCTAAAAACAAGTTAACTTATTTTTTTAAGGTATCATTAATGCTAAAATTGAAGCCGCTTTTGAATAGCAGACCAAGGGTAGAACATGAACGTTATAGGTCCTTATATATCGTATTAACAATCGAAATATGGTGGAAAGAAAAAATCTCTATTTGATAGGGCTTCTTCCTATACCTATGAATTCTATTGGACCCAGAAATGATACATTGGAAGAATCTGTTGGGTCTTCCAATATCAATAGGTTGATTGTTTCGTTCCTGTATCTTCCAAAAGGAAAAAAGATCTATATATAGGGGGCCAAAACCAAAATTTTAAAACCAAATAATATAAACAATTTAATTTAATTTAATCATCGCTTATCAAAGTAGACCGTTCTTATCTTCTTCTAGTTTAACAATCATCTGGTTATTCTTGATCGTCATTTCTCTAATCATTGGCTTATTCTTTTAAAAGATTCGGTCGTTGATTATGGTCTTTTACCTTTTAGAGGTTTCACTCTTGCTAATTTGTTGACGGGTTAGATAAGGTGGTGGAAGACTTTTGGAATAATGGTGATATTTTTGAAAAAAAAAAACACGATGGTTTTTCTAAAAAAGAAATTGCATGTTTTAAAAAATAATCTGAAGTTGTGGAATTCTTAAGTTAGAGTGTCACGGGCTACTTCTAAAGCAGTTATTCTCAACAAACATTCTGACATTAATTATAGAATAGATCAAGGTCTTGGCTAATCTTTTGTCTTTGGTGATTCATGGGCTGGTTAGTTCGGAACAGTATGCATTTATTAGAGGAAGACAAATTTTGGATGGCCCTTTCATTATGAATGGGTTTATTGCATGTTGTAAGACGAAGAAAAAGAAGGTTATGGTGTTTAAAGTTGACTTTGAAAAAGCATATGATTCGATGAGATGGGACTTTTTGGATGATGTTCTTTGTATTATGGGTTTCAGACAAATTTGTAGGGGTTGGATTCAAAGTTGTCTTCAGTCTTCTAGGGCTTCGATTCTTGTTGCTGGTGCAGCGACAAATGAGTTGTAGTTTTTTAGAGGTTTAAGAGAAGGAGATCCTTTATTTCCTTTCATTTTTATTTTGGTTATGGGGAGCTTGCATGTGGCCTTCCTTAGAGTCGTTGATTGAGGTATTTTCTCTAGTATTTCCTTTGATTCGTAGAATGTGTTTTGCATTTCTCATCTTTTTTACGTTGATGATTTTATTTTAAGGGAGAGTTAAAAGATTCTAATGTTCAATTCATAGTCGCATGCTTCATTGCTTCTTTTTAGCTCTTGGTTTGAAAATTAATCTTTTTAAAAGCTCTCTTCTTGGTATTGGATGTGGTGTTATGATAACTCCGTTTTCATATATTGGTTTGGTAATAAGTGGTATGATGAATCGTTTGTTGTCTTGGAGATGTGGTGGGTAGTGTCGAGGCCTTCTAGATGGGTGTTATGCAAAAAAAAAAAAAAAAAAAAAAAAAAAAAAGAAGAAGAAGAAGAAGAAGTTGGTGCGGATCTGGAAGAGAAAAAAATTACGTGAGTTGGTTAGAAGAAAGTCTTAGCTCATAAAAGGAATGGAGGTTTGGCAGTGAATAGTTTTTTTTGCTCTTAATCCTGCTCTTTTGTTCAAGTGGGTGTAATGGTTTATTTCTACTCCTGATGCACTTTGGGTGAGAGTAGCTAGGGCGATTCACGGGGAGAGTGCTTTGATTGGAGGTAGTATGCATGTAGGTAGATCTTCTGTCCGGATTGATATACTTAAAATTGTTTCCTAGCTATTTGAGAAAGGGTTTGATTTATTCTGGTTTTGTAAAAAAAAAAAAAAAAAAAATTGGTTGTTGGAGAAAACATATACTCGATATCATAACTACATGGATTATCTATCTTAAAGGGAGAAATCAGTAATTGTTGGTTAAAAGTGATTTGGTTTGATTAAACTAATGAACCCTATCAAAAATAAAATAAAGTTTATCAAATCAACTAATATTTCTAAAACAAAATAAGGAAATCCAATAACACGATACTAAAACCAAAGTGACTAGAAAAAGCAAGTGCACAAATTAGGATTTCACAAACTAATGAAATTGGGTGTGTTCGGCACGAAGCGTTTGAGAGCTTTTAGCTTCTAGCGTTTGACAAAATGTTTCGTTTTTTTACAGAAAGCCTCGTTTGGCACTACAAACTTCACATAGCGTTTAACAAAACGCTACCAGCTATAAACTATCTGCTTCCTGCTACAAGCTACACGCTAATTTTGTCGAACACGCGCCTAATTCAATTAAATAACTAACACACATGTAATGTTAGTAAATTTGCTAACACCATCTAAACTCATTAATCACGTCTCGATCTCATGATTCAATTTAAAATAACTTATTCATATCTATATGCAGTTTATGAAATAAAAAAAACATTATGTTCAATGGTTTTATTAAAAATGCATCAATACATGTCTCTATTGATTTTAAGTAAGATCACGAAAGCACACACTCATGTTCAAATGATTTCCTAGCCAAAGCTTCACTCGAAGTCAATTGTTGCAAATAATAACAAATTAAAATCCAAATTAATATTTCACATTTATTATTAGCTAGATAATAAAAATTGTCAATTAATCTAATTTTATTAAGCAATTTTCACACTAAACACACATTTAAACATCTAACACTTGCCACACAATTTGTATCAATTAACTTAACACACTAAAATCATCATTTTACCCAAGTCAATTAAACTCACAAAAATAAATTAGTCTGTGACAGTTACTTAAAAAAAAAAACTAAACCTAATAAAATCTTATTTTATTCGAGACAAGGAATAATTGAAAGTTCTAAAAATAATAACAAAAGAAAAAGAAATAGTGAAAAACTCATTTTAGAGTATCTTTAAGACCATCTTCAACTCACTTCTATTTTTTTCTCCAAAAATAAAGTAAAAAATAGGATAAATAGTGTTTCATCTTAAACCATACTCTATTTTTTACCCAAAAAAGTATATTCCTAGTATATTCTATTATTTCAACTTACATAGATTGTCAAAAACACCTTCTACTAATTTAGTTTTAACAAATATATAATTTATATTTTTTTATTACATTAATATTAAATAAAGAAGATTATATTTATAGTACCCTTATAAAATATTACACATACACACTTTTAATATATATTTTAATTATAATTTTTTGTAAAATCGGAGGAGAAATGGAGAATGAGAATGAGTTGGAGATCCTTTAACTCACTTCCATTTTCTATTTTTTCCTTCATTCTTCTCCAACTCTCTCCCATTTATTCCCCCATTTTGAGGGATATGAATAGTACTACATCAAATATGGTGTTATACTATTCATTTTTCCCAAATAGGGATGAACTTTGCATTGTCGGTTTTAGTCTCTTTTTTATATATTTATACATTTCTAGTTTATTTTTACCTATTAGTTATAATTTAAATGTAATATTTAATACTTATAATATTTTGTTATATATTAAACTATATTAATTAATTATAAATATAAAGTCTGTTTTTCGTTCATCAAATTTATATAAAAAGTTAAATACATATTGAAATTTTAAAAACTGATAACGTATTTTACAAAAACTTATAAGTATGTTATAAATATAATATTATTTATTTAGTATTATTGTAATGAAAAAAATATAGATTATATATCATCTTAATACAAAATAATTCACCACTATCTACGTATACATTTTTAAAATATAAATTATTAATAGTAAAAGAATTGAAATAGAATGTTATAATGATAATTTACCGACAATGCTTACTTGTAAAATATATAGGGAAAATGACTCAACGGCATTATTATGTATTTCAACTCTACCTTTTAGTCCCTAAAGTATTTTTTGTGTATTTTAAGAGAACAAATTCGTTACTGACATGGTCATCTAGTCCTCTTAACCTTTTTAGCTGGTTAATAGATGTAGGTGGCTTTTAATTAAGTAAACATTAGACTAAATCTCTTTCTCTCTCTCTCTCCCTCTCTCTATATGTGTGTGTGTGTGAGAGAGGAAAAGAAAACCATATGGCTAGAAATGCATGCTTCATTCTTGCCTGAAAATAAAAACCAATCCATATAAACCATCAACACACATACATTATTGTTTCGTTTGAAAGCTCCCAAAGAAATTACTTAAAACCCTATATTTTCTATGCAAAAAGCTCCGAAAAAAATATGCCCTTGCTGGCAACTACAAACTTGATTGAAGACAAAAAAGAGTGTGTGAGTGAGAGGCATTTGAAATCCTTACGTTCAACGAGAAATGCATTAATTTTGGTGTATGGGAGGGATTTGTGGCGATTTTAGAACCAAATCTTCATCTTCCTAAGTTTCACACACAACGATACACAATTGGGTTTGATTTTCATAGTTCTTCCAGATTAGACACATCAATTGGGAGAGGGAAGTGGTCGTCGGAGTTAATTAGGAGTCATAGATAGGTGGGGTGTGGTGGAGATGGATCTCGAATGTTCTTCGTCTTCATGTGTTCACGATGAAGGAGACAATGGAGTGTGATTTTACAATGGTGGAAAGCCATGAATTTACATTCATCGAAGAAGGGAAATAAGGGAGGTGATTGTTAACATTTTTTTGCAGTAGATACATCGGGAATATGACATTTTGAGTTCTCTTCTGTTGTTCTTGTTGTTGTTCTTAAAAGGATCATCAATGGTAGTGGGAAAGAACACATAGACCATGTTTGTTGAGTTTCTGTGGTAGTTCTTTTTTTTATTTATCTTTCTAGCTTTATCAATGAAGTTTTTTTAAAGAATTGGAGAACGTGGTTCAGAAAAGAATCAATGGAGAAGGTAGATCAAGAAAGAGAAAGAATGATCTAGATAAATGTCTCCAGTATCTACCGATTTGAATTTCAAGGGTTTTTGACTACCGATGAAAACTATAATCACACGTACACACAAAAATGAACAACACACACAGGCACATACTAAAAGTTAAAAGAACACAAAGACTGATACACAAAGGTAGGGAGATGTATATGTGTTCAAAGATGCCTGATTTGGGTTTAGGGTGGCATTAAACATAGGGATTTGATTTGTCGTCAATTAAAACTTCACATGGTGCAAAGGGATGGAAACAAGATGGGTTGGGGAAGAAAGAAGATGAAGGTGGGGGTTTGACTTTTTCTTTACTGGGGAGAAAGACCAATGATTAGTCATCTGTGTGGCAAAGGGGTAACCTGGTTACCCCTTCATTTTGTCTAAAATGACCAAATCGACCCAACAAAAATCAATTTATTCCCTTAAAAGGCACGAAAAAAAACATTAGGGTCTTAATGGGCAAAGTCTTAGTACATAATAGAGTCGTTGCGTCATTTTTTTCAAATATTTAATATAACCAAATGATTTAGAAATTATAGCCTTCTGAGTTGTAACATGTTTCAATTAAGATTATGGTTGGAAGAATACAATCTAAAAGAGTCACTAATTAAACCTGGTTCTTATAATTATGAGAGCTTCTAAGGTTGGCATGTGGACTGGAACAAATAAACACATTAGACTAGAGGGAGTGGCGCCACAAAATGTGCATGCCCTTCACTATCACGTACGCGACACGTCACTTTTTGTCAAAAAAGTGTGGTTTTATGTCACGCACAATGAGTGGTGCCATACTCCTTTGTTTAATTTTATTTTTAAATAAATAATTTTTTAGTTTTAATTAAAAACAAAAGATTTCATTAATTAAAAATAAATATCATTACATTACTTAAAAAAATAACATGAAATTAAAAATGCACATTAAATGATTAAAAACTTGGAAAAACAACTAGAATTTAAAAACGACTATCGTAATATTTTTTACGTCTGCATTCATCGCCAAAACAACTTGAAGCTCATCTACAGGCATATTCGACGTGTCCATCACTAGCACTCGCATGTCGTTGTCCCTTTGTTTCTAAGTCTCTTTATCCAAAGCAAGTTGCAAAAAAATTATGGGATAATGACTTGGGAGGGTAATTAGGTTTCTTGTTTGTCCGCATTAGGTCACTTAGGTTTTTTTTGTGCGTATTAGACCATTATGGTCGTTATTACCGTTTACATTTAACCCTTTTTACCGTTTGCTTCTTGTTTAGCTTAGTTGGCAGCTTACGTGTCCAGTGGTATGCCTATAACAACCCCATCGAGTCCACCTCAAACAATGTCCTCTTTTTCTTATGCCCTAAATTGAAGAGTTGAAGAAGAACAGAAGAAGATGTCGCAAGCCTCCATCGCCTCCACCTCAAACAACCGAATCATGTGCTACTGTGGGCTCCCGAGTCGGATTCGAGTCTCCACGACACCACAGAATCCGAGGAAAAGGTTCAGAACATGCCCTAATTCATTGGTAATGGCCAATTTTGAAGATTGAAGCTTTTCTCTCTTTAAATCTCTGTTATAAGTGTGTAAGTTATGGCATTTATGCTAAAGTTTTGTTCTTTTTCATTTTTTTTATAGAGAGCAGGGAGAAAGTGTGGATTTTGGGAATGGGTTGTTGAAGATCCGTACACAGATGAGCTTTTGGGTCTTAGTCATGAGCTGAATGAAATGAAGAAGATGATGAAATGGCATACAGTAGCTTTGATTGTCTTGTTTCTATTGTACTTTGTTAAATTATATTGAATGGAATTATGATGCAGTAGACATCTTTTGAATATAAAGGGTACCCATAATTTTGTTATTCTGATTGTAAGGGTACCTATAATGTAATGAAATCATATGTATGAATGCAAATGAAGCTTTTGGTAATGAAAATTTTAATTGTAATGTATTGAAATCTAAATGCTATTATAGTGAACAACCAATCTCAGTGTAATGCAAAAGCAGTAATTATAATGAACAACCAAGAATCAGTTAAAAGTTTTAAAGGAGAAAATATATTAAAGGAAGAAGCAGTAATTGAAGGCAAAGTACATCTGTAAAGCGCATGATTCAACAACCAAGAATCAATTTAAAGATTTAAAGCAGAAAATATATTAAAGGGTAATATTGTCATAGCTACAAACACCCTTAAAAAGGTGTCCCATTAAGCATCAAAATAGCATCAAAAGTTGGATAGTTTTGTCCCTTAGTCTAGTACAACATTACATTTAATATCAAAAGATTCGACCATCACATGCTTACCTAACATTTACACCCCACATGCATACATAACAAAAAAAAGAGTTCAACATCAAACCTACAATCAACCTAAATCTACAGGTTTGTTTGAACTACAACCACTACCATCCTTGGGCACCACTTTTTTCCTCAGGCATTGTTTGATGATTCTTTCTGAAGCTTTCCTCTTTCTCAATTGAACTTCACTTTGAACTGGTCTTGCAGAAGTGGATCTTGGAGTTACAGGAGTGGATCTTGGTCTTGGAGTTACAGAAGTGGATCTTGGTCTTGGAGTTGCTGGAGTGGATCTTGGAGCTGCAGAAGTGGATCCTGGTGTTGGACTTGGAGCTGCAGAAGTGGATCCTGGTGTTGCACTTGGAGCTGGAGTGGAAGATCTAGGAACCGGATCACCTGTTGTTGGAATTCTTTTTGTTGGGCACCCATTTTTTTATGCCCACTAACATAGCATATTGAACACCTTTGCACCTGCTTTACTCTTGATACTGTGTGTGTGCTTGATATCTCCCTTTCTGCTGCACTTTTCCTCCTCTTAGTAGATGGCCTACCAGGTAGCCTTCTACTCTTTGGGGGTAAAGGTTTGGCGTACTCACTTTGTGTCCATAAAGAGCTATCATTCAAAGGATGAATAATGTATGCATAGCATGTGAGATAAGTTGCCTTACTATAACAGTTAGCTACATAATCCTCTGATTTTAAGTTCATGGATGAAATTGCAGCCACTCCATGTACACAGGGTATTCCAGTCAACTGCCATCTCCTGCATCCACAAGTCCTTCTGATCATGTCAACTGCATACCTGTCATTACATAATACCACCTCAAATTTTTGATACCCACAAGGGTACACATCCCAGAATCTGTATATAAACATAAAACAGGTAAGAACACATAAACACATGTATAAATATTAACAAGTAAATACAAACATTCTTACCTTTGTTTCTCCTTCAAATCTCCTATTTTCTTCCTAATGCTTGGGCATATAGTTAAATCCCAAGCCTCTCCTTTACTCCTCTGATGGTATAACCTCTGCATCACATAAACCCTTATATCCTCCAACATTACTATTATTTGTTTATGTCTAGCCTGAACTATTTCAGCATTAAAACTCTCTGAAATTCCATTTTCCACAGCATCACAAAATACTCCTTCTACTTGAAAAGCCCTGCAATAACATTTAGGGTCCCTCTCCATGAGATAATCAAATGCCCCCTGTCTAATTCCTTGATCTCTTGCATAGCAGCTTCATGTCTCTGTTTTGTAGTAGCCTTCACAGCTCTCCAAAATGGCTTGATAAAATGCTCACCTTTGAACCTTGTGTTAAAGTTAGCTAGTATGTTCCTAGCACATAATCTATGCTCAGCATGAGGAACCCTTTCTTTGATAGCTTCAATTAAACCCTGTACAATTTACAATATTAATTAATAATTAAACTATAAAGTTAAGAGTAAACATGAGTAGTACCTTGTGTTCATCTGATATAAGAGTAAGCCCCTTTCCACTGCCTCTGTCAATATCATCCATGAGTAGATCAAGAAACCATTTCCAAGTGTCTTTGTTCTCAACAGTCACAATAGCCCAAGCTAGTGGGAACATGCTGTTATTGGCATCCCTACCCACAGCAGCTAAGAGTTCACCCTTGCAAATTCCTTTGAGAAAGCACCCATCAATCCCAATGATTTGTCTACACCCTTCTACCCAACCATCTCTTACACCTTTAAAGCATACATACAACCGTTCGAAAATTAGACTTCCATCAAGGGTATGGTCAACATCCATACTCACAGTTGATCCTGGATTAGCTCGTTTGATTTCTATGCCATAGTCCCACAACCTACTATAATGCTCTTTTAGAGTGCCTTCTATCTCAGACAATGCAAACTTTTTTGCATTTCTACATTGTCCAATGCTAACTATGATGTTGTATTTGCTTGAGATTTGAGCTTTCATCTTCCTCAAACTAAGCCTGGGGTTTTCCAGAAGTACATTGAAATATTGTTTCCTTATCCACTTGTAATTCACTAAGCCTATTTTAAAAACTCTACCACAATTGTGACTTGATTTAAGTGACTTAATCTGAAAAGTCCTTTCCTCTTGCATCCAAGAAGCCCACAACCGAAAAGGACATGAAGGTTCTTTGTCTTTGCAACACTTCACTAGAAGTCTGTTTTTATCATTCTTTTCATACCACAAATCATAACCATGCTTAACAGCATAGTTGGTAAGACATTGTTTAAGTTCAGTAGGATTGGTGAATTTCATACCTAACACAGGAGCCATTTCATCCCATTGTTGCTCAGAATTGTGCACAGGGTATACAGGTGGTAGTTGCTCAACATTAGAATCTTCTTCCTCTTCAACATTTGGACAAAGTTTGTTCGAAAACCTGTCTTTATTCTGAATAGTTGTTGTTGCCCTTTTCATTGAAAAATCCTCATCATCCACCTCGTGTTCCCAACAGTCTTTATCTATTAACATTGAATCAACATCTTCATCTGCTTTGGAGTTGGTATCATCTTCAATTTCAGGCTCTTCCATTTCAATCCAGTCGAACAGGGGTTCATGCATATGGTCCACATACAGATTTACTTTCTTTTTCTCATGGAGACACTCATGAAATTCATGGTAATCACATTCGTTATGCAATGCGGCCAATCCTTGACACAATGTTTGCCCATCTGGACAATAGTATACATCTTTGCATATTCTTCTAGTAATCACGTTGAGGTGCGCAATGAATTCAGCATACCCCATCTCCCTGAAATCGGCGTACATTATCTCCTTTTTATCTGGATCAAAATAGATTAGTGGTTTCTTGATGAACATCCCATTGTACCAGACTTCAACAACCGGTGTATCAGTTTTAGCCATTTGATTGTGGATTGATCGAAGTAAGAACAATGGGTGGGGACGATTGAGTGAGAGTGAAGAGAAAGTGATTGGGATTCGTCTTGCCCTAATTTAAGGAGACTTAATATACATTAAATGCCACCTAATTATCCACGTAATGGCCTAATAACCACGTAACACCCGTATTCACTTTGTAACCGGTTAAACAAGAAGCAAACGGTAAAAAGGATTAAATGTAAAAGGTAATTACGACCATAATGGTCTAATACGCACAAAAAAAACCTAAGTGACCTAATGCGGACAAACAAGAAACCTAATTACCCTCGCAAGTCATTATCCCAAAAATTATTCATTCTATCTTTTATGGCTCGCACATTCAGGTTGTGTTTGTGCAACGAATTCCGACTGAGAATCAAAATCAAAAGTATCAAAATTTGTGTTGAGTTGTGGTTGTGTTTGTGGAAGTGGTTGTGTAGGGCGTTGTAGTTGCTGGATATGTTGCGGAAAATACGGAAGCATACCACTATAGTGATAGAAAGGGGATGAATAAACCGGTTGATGGAGTGAAGGTGTTCAAGATGTGGTTTCTCTAGTAGGTATTTTTTGGTTGGTAGGCTTTTTGGAGGATGACATTTTTGTAGGTTTTAAAATGAAAAGATGGTAAAAATATGAAGTATTTGTGAATTGTTTTGGTTAAAATGGTATTATATTTATAGTGTTAGTGTGTGTGTGTCTATATATATATATATATATATATATATATATATATATATATATATATATATATATATATATATATATATATATATATATATATATATACTAGTCGTCTACCCGCGTCAAGCGACTGGTATGAATAGTTTTTTTAAGAAATTAGTTTCTAGATGTGATTAATTCTTTAGTGCAAATAATTAAGTGTTTACCTCACATAAATCCTTGTTTCCTAGGATTCCAGCGATATGAGCTCGGATTCCTCGTAATTTGTTTTATGAAAGTATTTATCTTCAATTCTTCACATAGATCCAATATCTAGAGAAGCTTAATAGCTTTGTTTAAGTAAAGGTATGAACAAAAAATTACTCATATAAATGCACAGGTCATCTTTATTGTTCATATATTGTTCAAACATACCAAGTGATGAAGCATCTTTTTGCAAGGTCAACAGCCATTTTCCAATATCAAATAACACCCCCATGCAACTAAAAGTTAATTAAGAAATTCAAAACCTCAAATTATCTAGTGTATAGCCCATTTTTATATATGTAATTTTAAATGGCGATAGTGTCGGCCAAATTCCTTTTCTTGAATAATTTTAATGATATAAATATAGTTTTCTATAGTAAACATGTCATTTCAAAAATAACTCACATTCAATGTTTTGAAAACCGGGTTTTTAGCTGAACTGGTATGGTGACTGGTTTCCGTTTCGACCGTCGGGTCAACCGGTTTCTATATTTTTCATGTTTTTTTTCTATTTTTCTACACATAGATACATTTATAAATCATGAATTTGATGTTTACAAGTTCAAAGATTAAAAATACACATAAATTAAAATAAGTTGTAGATGAATCAAAATACATTAAAATAATACATAAGCAAAAGTTTTAGTGTTTTTACATCAATTCATATATGTCAAACAGAAGATAAAGTATAATATTTAAACAAAATATAGTTTTAGATAAATACAAACATATCAAAAAACTTTATAACATTTACCATATGTTTTTTATTTATAGAAAACTAAATAGATTTGAAGAAAAAAAAAACACCAATATTTATTATGTAAATGGTTCTTTTTCAGGTGTTTTTATTCGGTTCAACCGGTTTATTTTGACTGTTTCAACCGGGTTTTCTAAAAATTGGCTGGTTCAATCCGGTTCAGAAAACAACGTAATACTGGTAATAGTTGAATCGCTCTCTCACCCAGTTTCTGGTCCAAACCGGTTCGATCGGCCGATTCAAATCAGTTTTTAAAACATAGTTTTTAAAACATTGCCCAAAATGTATTGATAAATATAATTTACTATGATTTGGTTCCGTTTAAAGAAGGTGCCATCTATAATGACCAAAATATGAGAATGAGCTAGAAAAATGATTGGATCTCAAGTTGTAATGTTTTTAGGTTTAGGATTTAAATGGTGTATTTAATCGTGTGTTGGACAAATAGTGTTTTTTCAACCAATATTTTAAATATCAAATATTATTACATGGTTTTGTGTTTCGAACAAACTAAATACATAAATAAATTGTTACTCTAAAAATCAGTCTTTGTTTACATAATATATCTATCTTATTCTTTTTAATATTGCACATCGTTACAATTAACTCCTCCACTAATGCTTTCAAAATGATACTTAATAGTTTTTTTTTATCTAATTATTTTTAGATCCATTGGATGTACATTTTTTCCTTCGTCAAAAGATAATAACTTATTTTGTATTTGAATCATATTATCTTACCGTTTTCTTAACCAATTTATGTTAGAAAAAATACAACAAAAAAATTGTGTACCATATAAAAAAAATCAAACCCAACATCTTATTTGCAAGGTAAATTACAATTCTAAAATGAATAAAACGATAAACATTAAACGATAACCATAAAAATATGCAAAATACAAACCTTCTTATTGCTTAAATTGCAACTTCATTTTTATTTCATTTTTAATCTCAAATCCCATCTTCATGTTTTTCTAATTGCATTCCAAGTGCATAATCATTAAGCACATAAAATCTACAAACAAATATATCTATAAAATACATTGATCTAAAACATAAAAAGATCTATAACATATACAAACCATCTCCGTATTAAATTGCAATTTTGTTATGCCCTTTGCTAATTGTTGTTTGGAGTTATCTATTATTTCCCTATTTCACTTGCCTGTAATAACATACATAAGCCAACTCTCAAGTATTTTTATTAAAATGTTTACATAGGTAACAAACGAGAATCTTGATATTATCTAGCGCTGAATGAACCATATGATATTAAAGCCTCAATATTGGTGTTTTTTGTGAGTTTTCTAACTGCATGAGGTTTTTTTCTTGGTTTTATATATTTTTTCCCAGACACCATTTCGTAAAGAACATGATCATAGGACATGACTTCCTCTTACACATTTCAATATATGTGTTCATAGCATTCTATCATGCTAGCTAGCATATATATTAACAAAATTCAAGTTTGCGGAACATGAGTAAATGTTAAGAAGGTAATATGAGAAAGTAGGATCAAAATAATATATGGAATGCTTTATGATTTGCTATTAACATACCTCTAATAGAGTGGAAACAAAGGTTCATTAGATTACTGAAATCAGGTTAAGAAGATATCTGCAAATTGCAATCATGAATTTGTCAAAGTTATTTTCAATGCAGTACGCAACCAATTTAACAAAAGATAGATGAAAAGTGGTCGCTTGCTTGACTATCGTACCAAAGTCTGCTGGTAGTCCATTGGCAAACTTGTTGACCTTGGAAAGTTCAGTTGGAATTAGGTATGGAATAAGCTTCATCTTCTCCGTAAAGCTTGTAGCATATTCAGTGATGCTCAATCTTCCCTTCTTCAGATTTTGGAACTCGTTGTTGATTTCCAGAAGATCTTGCTCAGAGTAGTATTGCATTTTCAATTGCACTACGAACTCTTCCCAAGACATCTTGCTAGCTTCCCCTTGGGCATCAAACCAGCCAGTAACTTCCACCAGTTCGGTACTCCAGATTTTAACAGAGAAATTGCAATAGCGGTCTTCTGTCTGTTGCTACACTCGCAACTTTCAAACATTGTCTCCATCTCGGAGATCCAGTCCATGACTTACACCGGTATCGGGCTCCCAGAAAGACACGGTGGTTTGGATGCCATGAAATCTTTGTACTTGCATACACGTCCGTCATTTCCACCATCCTGATTGTTTCGTTTATCTATCGGTGGGTTGGCTTGACCAACAGTCCCACTATAGTTCCCTCCTTCTGACTGCCCCTCATTCAGCTTAGACTGTTCAACTGGTATTGAGGGTTCACTCTTGTTGTTCAACAACAATTGTTTCATTTCCTCCTTTTGTTCAGCCATCATGGCTTGAATGATGGTTCGCCATCCAGCCATTGTGATTGGTTCAGGTGTAGCTGTTACAACAACCGCTCGCTCAAACACAGGTGGTTGATTCTTGTTTTCGTTCATGTTTCCAGCTCCACTCCGGGTTCTTTCCATTTTTGATCTATACACCGAATAAGGTGATTTTAGATCTTCGTTCATGGTAGATATTTAAATCATCATTATCACTTCGAAACGTTTACATGATAGTTCAAATATCGTAGACGCACGCTTAGAATCCTAAACACATAAGGTTTCCAGATCCGGTTGGCAACAGACCATAAATCCAAACAAATAACACCATATATGGAGAACATATAACATTTAGCACATAAAAGCATTTTAGGCATCATTCCTAAAATATACTTGTGTTTATGTCTTAAAATATGGTAGACACTCATCTCACAATCATCGCTTAGCATTATAAGTTTAAGTTTAGAAATCCGACAAATTCCTAGTTCGCTTAAACTAATGCTTTTATACCAACTGTGACATCCCCAATTTCACGGTCAGAAAAGACCGATTTGTTTATTCTTTGTTTTTGAAAATTAGAGTAATCCTTGGATTAAAAGAGTTGCGGAATTTGTTCCCAAAATAAAATATGATAAAATAAAATTTATCAAAGCATTTCTTAAAGAAATGTATTTTCATTAAATAACAAAATCTCAGGATGTCATGTTCCGATACAGACCAAAAGCATAAACAATATAAAATAGACCTTACAACAGTTATTTATAACTACTGATCTATAATCCAATATCTCTCGTCAAGTCCACCAACTTATACCCTTGTGCCATTACCTGTAATGCAAAGAAAACTAAGTGGGTCAGGCTTGGGAGCCAAATAAAGTTTTCAACCAACAATAATATAATTATTATATTTAATCATCAAACAATCAACCCAATTACCCATCTCCATTATCTTTGTTTAATCTTCCCTAAAGATATTATCCTAAGGCTCATCTCCTATATCATATTTACCTCTCATCTCCTTACATCTTATTTCCTTATATGTTTGTTCCTAAGAACTTTTCCTAAGGATCATCGCCTACATCGCATAGACAATATAAATTAGGGGATCACTCCCTCAATATGTGTCTAGTAAGGGTTAGGGTATCATCGCATGATTACGCAGCCACAACATCGCCTGGACTCGTAAATCATAATAAGGGTTAGACTATCATCGCATGAATACGCATCCACAACATCGCCTGGACTCGTAATGCATAATAAGGGTTAGACTATCATCGCATGAATACGCAGCCACAACATCGCATGGACTCGTAATTCATAATAAGGGTTAGACTATCATCGCATGAATACGCAACCACAACATCTCCTGGACTCGTAATTCATTACCTATCTATCATCACCTAATTATCATCACCATTATATCCTCACCTATCTCTTATCACATTATTTCATCACACACCAACTATTTCATCTACCCATGTTCTACCCAACATATTTGTAGATATAAATTACATATACATTTTAAAACTATTTAAAAACCTGTATAAAACATTCATTCAACATCCATCTCAAGTAAACAACAATATATAAACACATAACATGTATTTCATAGCAAATACTTCATATCTATGTGTTAGAAGAAAATAACCACACACTCACACCAAACACATACTTAATACATTCAAACAATACTTGTATTAAAATCGTGTTTATGAAAGGGACTATACACTCACTTGATTAGACGATGCTCGGACAACACTACGGTTTGTAAAAGTAGTATTCTTCAGTAGATCTGGAAGATCTTCACACACCGGGCTTCTCGCGGGCAGAGCTTCGGCTCGGAAACTCGTTTCTTATCGGGATCTTCAGGCTTCGGGGCTTGCTTCATGTCTCGGGATGATACCGGGGCTTTGGGGGGTTAAAATAGGGCTTAGATAGGGTATCGGAAGTGAGAGAATGATAAACTAGCTACCTAAATCGACTGCCCTTCGATTTCTATTTATAGGGCTGATTTTATGGATTCACGTCGTGAATCTCAAATATTCATGTCGTGAGTTCAATCGTCACAGCATGCGTCATCGCAAGTTGCGTCTGTCAGGCTCCAAAACTCATAAATACTGAGTTCACGTCGTGAACACTGTATTCACGTCGTGAACTCTGATAGATTTGGGTTTCGCACCCCGAACTTCAGAAATTCATAACTTTCGCATACGAACTCCGTTTTCGATGTTCTTTTTTTCCACGCGTAGATAAAAAAAGCAAGTTTCATTTATACTTCATCGGCTAATTTTGAGTTTAATTTTTATTATATTATTTTTAGTAGGCCGGGACAGGAAAACTTCGTTATAAACTCATAACTTCTTCGTCTGACGTTCGTTTTCGTTTGTCTTATTACCGTTAGACTACTATTGATGAGATATTCGATTCTCGTTTAGATTTTTTTGGCTAGAAATCACTCGATCTCATATTCGAACTTTGGGTTGCATATTGTTAATGCTGAAACTTCGAAAAATCATAACTTTCTCATACGAAGTCAGATTTAGACATTCTTTTTATGCACGCTCTCGGTTTAACGTATTCTACGACTTTCATTTAGATGGCTAAGGCCAAATATCACTCTCGTAAATTCACTATTTATGTCGCGCTGTGTCGTATCGGTTTTGTCGCTAAACTTCGACATGTCATAACTTCTTTGTTATAACTCGGATCTCGGTGTTCTTTATATGTACAGAATCCTTGTAACATATACTATAACTTAGTTAAGATTAATCCTTATAAATAATCTTCCATCAAAAAGTCATTTTTGATGCTTATCGTCTCTAAATTGACTAGCCCGGATCCACGGGCGTTACAATTATCTCCCCCTTAGGATGATTACGTCCATGAATCATCAACGAAATAGGACTTGTATAATGATTCCATACGTTATCTCTTCATCCTAGGTAATAACTATAAGTTCTATGTTTCCTCAAAAGAGTATCTAACTCTTGGACTTCTCAATTGCAGGTAGTGCTTAATCCTACATTTGTTTTTCGTACTATGTTGGACTTTCAATCGTAACGTTCGAGTTACAAAATAAATACTTACTAAGGACTCCTTCTTCTTCTTAGAATAAGTACTTTCCTTTATCTATTGTAACTGACCGATCGGTTATAAGCCTAATTTGGATTTCAAAATCATAAAGCCTAAATTGCTCCAAAAACTTCCAAAAGAAAAATGATCTTTATCTCTTAAAATTGAAATTTTTATTGTCTTTGGTTTCCACAAAAATTAAATACGAGAACTAATCTTCAATATTTATATAATAATATTAAATGTAATTAAATCTTCGGTATTTAATAGATATATATAATTGTGAAGGGAGAAAAACACCAAAAGGTTTCAGTTTAGTTGGTTGAGGGCGTATAACCAGTTGAAAGCGCTCTTGCACACTTCTATTACTATCTTTTTCCCCACAAAAAAGGCGTTTTTTAGATGATATTATTATATTCATAGATTAAGAATTAATTCCAAGAGCACCTTCTCGTTTAGTTGGTCATAAGCGTGTATTAGGAGAGAGAGGTCTATCTTCGAGCCCACTCTGCCGCTTTTCTACCTCAAAAATCCGATTTTTTTAAGTGTAATTAGATGGGTGTTAAATAGATCATATACGGCTAAAATGAATAAATTTTCTGATTTTTTAAGGTTTTTCTAACAGAAAAAAAAGACAAAACTGCAGTTTTGGTCCTTGTGGTTTGCCAAAACCTTTGGATGGGGTCCAAAAAGTTTCCAGCTTACACCAAAGGTTCAAAATCAAGGTTTTCATGGGTTTTTAGTCCATTCCGTCATTGTCCGTTTGTTTGGTGCCGTTAATGCCATCACGTGCCCTCCATGTGAGGGCATTTTGGTCATTTTAGGTCCTTATTTTAAATAATATCATATTTCTCCTTTATATACATACTCATACGTAATCCCCTTCTTCTTCTTCATTTTGATTTACAGAGAAGCAGCAACAGAGGTCTTCTTCTTCTTCTTCGTCTCTCATCTACTTCTACTGCTACGAGATTCAAAAATGGTGCTCTGCTTCTGTGGGAATGTTGCTGTTGTGCGAACCTCATGGACCTCACGAAACCCTGGTCGTCGTTTCTATGCATGCCCTAAAATGGTAATCAAACTCATATTAGGTTATGATATTTCGATAGTTATGCAATAACTCTTCTACTTTAATGTATTCTTGTAGGGATCCAGATGTGGATTTTTGGGGTGGGTCGATCCCCTTATGTGTCAAAGATCAATTGTTATCATACCAGGACTGTTGAGAACAATGAATAGGTATGAGGTTGAAGTGGGTCAGCTGAAGATGTGTTTGCTTGCCTTGTGGGTCTTGTTTCTGTTGTTTGTGCTGTTTTGGAATTAGGAATTAGAGTTTAGGGCTTTTTTGTTGGTAATGACCATTTATAAATGTTGTCTTCTGGTGCTAGAAGGTTTAATTGTGGTTTATATATGCTGTAAGTGTTGTCTTTTGGTTCATTAGATATGTAATGTTTTTATGGCAATGGGAAGTGTAATGGTTTTATCCTTTTATGAATATGAAATTATAAAGGTTTGATCTTGACATGATATGCAAGTGTAATTGTTTTTCTATACGCTTGAATATGCAATTGTAATGGTTTTACATGCATACATTAAGTGCATTGCCATAACATCTTCATGCTTTGACAGTACAACATAAACCAATAACAAACTACATTACTAAAAGGGGACCATAACAGATTAATGCCAAAACACAATCATTACCAACAAAGGGCATTAAAGTACATTACCAAAACATTAGAGTACATTGTTCCATAAAAGGGCATCAAAGTACATTATCAAAATGGAACCAAAAAAAGGCATCAAAGTACCAACTAAAGTGCATTAACAAGTCTTCACAAACATAAACAACTTAAGTACTTAAACATCAATTCCCATCTTTAGCCTTGTAGGTCCAGGCATTGTGACCCTTTTGCTTAAACTTACTACATGTCACTGTCAAAAATTTCCTGCTCAGTGATTGAGTTTCATTATCATTTTGACTTTGACTGTTTGCTTGCCTCTTATGTTGGATTTCAATCCTTTCCTCTGCTGTAATCCTCCCTTTCTTTTTTGGCCTGCTTATAGCTTTGTTTTGTGGTGGAGGCACAAGAGTTGTTGGGCAGTCACTCTTAGGCCACATGGCTCTACCTTTGATAGGCTCCACCTTGAAGGAGTACATCTCTTTCCATGTATCAAGCCAATACACCTTATGCACATAGGTGTATAGTTCTCCCACCTTTTCATTATTATCTGCCATTTCATTTAGGCTTGCAATTGCATGCTTGCAAGGAATTCCAGTAAGCTCCCACTTTCTACAACTACACTCCCTTTTCTCCATGTCCACCACATGTTGATCATTCCATGGACCTTTAACCTGATACTTTTGTCCCCCATTCCATCGTGCATGATACTTACTAGCAAGTGTTGTGTTTGCTTCCAAAATCCTAGTACCAGTTGGAGTTAATGGACCTTGACACTTGTTTAACACCTTCATCACATTGCACACTCTCTTCATAAGATACTCTCTGATGAACTCCAAACAACTGATAATGGGTTTGTCTCTCCCTTTAACAAGTTTTCTATTGAACACTTCACAAAGGTTATTCAATAACATGTCTGAAATTTCCCTTCCTAGTAGTTCATTAGGAAAATAGCAGTTAATGTATATCTATACTATAATAAAAAATAAAACAACAAATTGAGAAAATACCTGAAAAATGACTTCTAGCCCAATGATGTGGAGGGATTTTCAAGAGCACTGATATGCTTCTATGTCATAATTCTTTAGCTCTACCATTACAACTTCAAACTTTGGTATGGTGGTGGCTGTAGCACACCTCCAAAAATACTCCTTGTACTCTGTAGTCTTAAACATGATCCTCATGTTCTGGTATATGTGTCTAATACAGATGTTGTGTTCTGCATTAGGAAACAATTGTTCTATGGCTGGTAGAAGACCTTGTTTTCACCAAAACAAAATAAGTAATTAGCATTAGTCTGTAATGAAACCTAGTATGCAATATTAAATGTAATTATAGTACCTTTTGTCTATCACTAATAAAGGTGAAGTTGGAATTTGAATACAAGTCAAGATCTTCTGCAAGACACTGAAGAAACCATTGCCAACTTGATGTGTTTTCACTTTCAACAACAACATATGCCAATGGGTAGGTTCCATTGTTGGAATCAACACCAACTGCACTTAGTATTTGACCTGGGAAAGGTCCCTTCATGAAGGCTCCATCTAAGCCTAAAAATTCTCTCAAACCTGCCTTAAATCCTTTCTTTAAAGGACCTAAACACACGTATATCCTTTTGAATTGCCTGGTTGGGGATGAAACCACAGGTTCAGAAACCACATCAATCTTTACAGTTTTACCTTCATTTGTCTTTTGTAGCTCTAGTACATAGTCTCTCAAAGCTGCATATTGCTTTATGTAATCTCCTGCAACATTTTTGGTAGCTAATGATTTTGCCCTAAATGCTTTCTCTTCTGAAATACTAACTCCATAAGTTGATTGGAGTTGCTCTTGTAGGGCACGAACAGGCAGTCCAGGATTAGCTTCAATCTGATCCATAACACGTTTGGAATGAAATGTTGCTGTGCAAGATCTGATTTTTCGTGTTTGGAGGCAGATATATTTCTGATTATATGTCTTAATAAACCAATAGTCCTGTTCACTTGACCTAGAAGCATGAAGTTTCCATGTGCATTTAACTTTATCTGGGTTTACATCTTTACCCTTTACCTTTTTCCCAGAGGTAGGTCCACCTACCCCACTTGCATTTAAAACTACAGTACCATCACAAACAGCTGCTAATCTACTCTTGTCATTTTTTGTGAATGAGATATTCCTCCTTGTCTCTAAAGCATGCATGTCGACTTTATCTTTCAATTCTTTCTTGGCTTTATATTTCTGCCCAATATGAAAAGCTACCTTGTGCACCTCACCAGCAGAACATAATGTTTGTTTCCCCAACTCTTTGATCATTTCTCTTCTTTTGCTGTTGTCCCCTGAGTCATCACTTAGTGAATCCCATTGGTCATTATCAATTAGCTCCACATCCTCTTCTTCATCACTATCTTCATTTCTTTGACCACCCAAACTTTTACATCCATTGAACTCTGCTTCTGTATCAATATTTAGATTAAAATCCTCCATGTCAACTTCAACATCTTCAATTTGGTTGTCCTCATCAATCATAAAGTCACTATCTTCATCTTCACTGTTTTGATTCTCAAAGTCAATGTCATCAGGCTCCTCTTGTTTCCACTCATCATTGAAAGGAATATTATCTTGTCCTTCAAACCCATTAAATGGAATGCTATCTTGGTCTTCAAACCCTTCAAAAGGTTGAAAGTTTCTCATTAACTCATCATCTATGTTGATGTTAGTTGAAAATTCATTGACTCCTTGAGTATCATTATCCATGACAACTCTATACCCTTCATCTGCAAATCCTTCTACACCCTCACCATTGGATTTGTTCATGCCAAGTTCTTCATTCCCATCAATCTCTTTGTTTAACTCTTTTTCTGCATCAACTACAACAAATTCATCTGCAAATCCTTCTACACCCTTACCTTTATCAACTTCACCACTTGCCATTGTTTTTTCACCACCTTCTCAATCCAAGTTAAGCTTTCTACTACAAGATGATGCCCCTTTACTATGTTTCCAACCTTTAGACCTACTAAATTCAGGTGTTGTTGATTTGTATAAGGTTAATGCTAACCCTAAATCACCCTCACCAACATCAATTTGGATTGGAGTTACCACTTCATGAGAAACTACAAGTGATGAGGGTCTAAGAGGACCTTGATTGCCCATGTCTTCTATTATAACCCTTCTTGGACCAGTTGGGGACATAAAATATGAAAGCAAGTTCATTTGACCATGCTCTGTGTACACTTTAATCATTTTGTTATGGGCAACATACCGTGAGAGATTACGCACATCATCATCGTTACCTAATGCTCGGAGTCCAAAGTCAAATCCTTCATTAGGCAAACGGAAATGGTAATACATGATTTCCGTACCATCATACCCTAATTCTCTCATCATCAAGTCTAGTTCATGAACAGAAAATTCATCAATGTCGACAACATCAAAGTACCTTACTTGGCCATTAATATACCTGATATTTGGAAACTTTGTGAAACTCCCTGCGTGATGAAGTTGAATAGAGAATATGTTGGGGTAACCATCTTCAAAACAGAAAGAGACGATTGTTAGAGTTTTTCAAAGTTTGAAGCTTGATCATCATATACAATGTTCAGAAACAGAGGAATCTTACCATAAACTTCTTGAACGTTAACATTCTTTCCAACATTTCTAAGTCCCCACATTTTCAAAAGCATGAACACAAGCCAATTCTCAGACAATCATTAGGGTTTTTGCGTCTGGATAATTGAGGTATGAGTAGAAGACGAAGGATTGAACTACAGTCTGCAATCTTATTAATTGAAGTGGCGGCAACGAAGGCTATGACCTAAAATGACCAAAATGCCCTCACATGGAGGGCATGTGATGGCATTAACGGCACCAAACAAACGGACAATGATGGAATGGACTAAAAACCCATGAAAACCTTGATTTTAGACCTTTGGTGCAAGCTGAAAACTTTTTAGACCCCATCCAAATGTTTTGGAAAACCACAAGGACCAAAATTGCAGTTTTGTCCAGAAAAAATATTGGGACTTAATCATAATTTTTTTCAAACTTTTTGAACTTTTTTAAAGATTTCCTAAACAATTACTATTCGAACTAATTTAGATGCTCGTTATTTTTAATTATATAAACCATTTCAACTATAATTATAATTATGCTATTTATTTATAATTATGTTAGTAGTATATATTTTTAGTAACATTATAATATACCTCAAAAAAAAAATTCATTGATTAGATTAACGTAAAAATGTTTACCATGTGGCTTAATTAAGACGGGTTTGGAGCAAATTGACATTGATACAGACCTTTTTAAGAAATTTCAAAATCTAATTCAAACTCGTTCTGTAATTTGCAGAGCTTTGAATAATCAAACACATACTCTTATTCACCGAATCATATATTCAAACCTGCCTTATAACCTGTAGGTTTTTTGAATAATCAAACACATTTGATTTAACTCTTAAAATAACATTTCTTAAATAAAACAAATGTTGATTTAGAAAACATGTTATTTACTCGAAGACTTTCGATTGGAATTAAAATCACTATTATAGTAACTTCCGATTGATTTTTTGAATGTTGATTTTAGTAATAGAGAATATCAATTACAAATTTAATTTCAGTTGATAAATAATTTTATTGATTTATAAATGAAATTAATGATTGCTTGATGAAATATAAATAAAATAACATCATGATTCTTGATAGAAGATTAAAAGTTTAAAAATCAACTCCTCCAACTCTATGTAAAAAAAGTTTGATCTTTGGCCTTTGCCTTTTGGACTTTTGATTAGAACTAATATTAATTTAGGTAATAAAAAATATAAATGTATAATTCTAAAATTTATATGGGGTGAGTTATAAACAGAGTGGATCGGTGATGATACATATTCAACCCTTTTAACAAAATAATTAGTAGACACAGCTCCTTAACGGGTAAACGAATCAAAAAACACACTCCAAACCCATATAAAATTCTTAAGGGTTTGGTTCAGATGAGATTCAAAATCCGTTTCATTGTCAGGTTTAATTAATAACCATGTAAATTTTTATAGTCCTAACATATACATTTTTATTATATATAAGAATAATAAATAAAATGAGTTACTATTTAAATACAAATCTAATTTGTGTATAAAGTTAAATAAGTGGGAGTGGTTTAAAAGGGAAAGTTAAACCTGCGTAGATGCGGAAGTGACGTGATGTTGAGAATGAATTTGGTTTGCAAATCATATTTGCATTCGTTTTTAATATAGTTAAAGATGATAAAAACTGACCTCATCTAGTTCCGCCCCATGTAGCAGCAGACTACCTGATCGTGTGATCGAAAGAAAAATTGCACCCAAATAATAAATTTGTAGGGTGTCTAAAAACTATTTTTATTTTTTAAGAAATTGTTTTCAGAAATTAGAGTGAAGTTTTTATTTTTAATTTTCAATGAAAATTTATGAAAACACGTTTGGTTGGAATCAATGAACTTTTTATTTTCCGTCTTAAAATTTAGAAAATTTTGGAAAACTGTAAAAATCTTTTCTAACTTACATTAAATTTGGAAAAATTAAAATTTTTATTTTCTTAGAGAACTCTGAAAAACTTAACAAACAAACGCGTCTTTAAAATTTTCGTTTTACTTTTAAAAAAATTCAACAACCAAACGTAACCTTAATAACCCCACCATTTATGCGATTTACTCTAATAGATATTTTGAGAAAACAATGACACTTTGTGCTTGTTACTTATTGTGTCATAGACTCCCAATATATTTTCTTCTAACCACTATAGTGGTGGATGCCACGTCATCACCACTAACTATCACTAAAAGGTTGGTATACCCACCACTATATCTCTTAATTTTTTGATTTTAAATAATATATTGTAGAGGGAGATAGAGACAAGAAGAGAGAAGAAATGAGAAGAGGAAATCTGATTGGGTGCGCTCTTCCGTTCTCCCCACCACAAAGAACAACGACCACTAAGGTCCGAAATCTCTAGTCATTCCTTTATTAAATATTAACAACTTTTGTGTACCTTGTACAGTAAAATTAGTTGTTAATTATTATTATCATCTTCAATCATATTATATATTTTTATTCTTTATATCTGTATTTATCATCGTCTAACGACAATTGCCTCGTGTGTGTGTGTACACACACACACACTTCTCCTCCGCCACCATCATCACCGCCACAATTGCCACCGCCACCGCTGACACCATCCGACCCCACAACTGTCACATCCGTCACTTATACCACTGTCACCTCTGTCATCACCACATCTTCTGCTAACAACTGTCATAATCATATATGATTACTCAATCTGTGAACAAAGATATATATATATATATATATATATATATATATATATATATATATATATATATAATCATTTGTGATTATGGATACTCCACTGTTGCCGGTACGTTGGAGCGTTAGAGCGACAAATAAAAAATATATGGTTGAGATTGAATCTCAAGATCTCTAATTTTTTTAAGATCAAGTGAACCGTCTCATATATATATATATATATATATATATATATATATATATATATATATATATATATATATATATATATATATATATATATATATAAGTGAATATAACATTAAAGGTTATATAGTTTAGATACTCAAACTCACTATAATACATCATTTTGTTTGATATATTAATTATAATGTTCTCAAACATCAACCCCTAACTTGATTTACTTTCATGATTTTCGAAATTTCACTATTATCTAGGGATGAGCATAGGTAACCCGCCTTAATTATTTGGAACCAGAACCGGAACCGGAATCGGCGGTTCCTAAAATGTTGGAACCGGAACCGGAACCAGAACTGGCGGGTAGCAGTTCCACTAGCAGGTACCCGGTTCGTTAAATTTGTTAAATTTTAAAACATTTAAAATTATATCTATGAGTTAGCATTCAAAGAATTGAAGTCCATAACTAAACAAATATTTCTATAAGTTAAAATTTAACTTGAAACTCATAGTAACTTATGTCTATTATCTATAAACTCATTTTAAAAATTGATAGTTTATTTTCAAAATGAAAATTATATTAGGATATTTAAAGGTTTAAAACAAATCATTTAAAATTTTATAATTTTAAATGACGTTATTTTGGAAGATATTGTATAACGTATCTGATTGTGATATATATAGCGGTTCCGACGGGTATGGAGCGGGTAGCGGTTCCGTAAAAATGAAAACCGGAACCAGAACCATTTACGGCGGTTCCGAAACGGTTCCGGTTTCAAAAGCGGGTACCTAGTTTCGTTGCTCATCCATACTATTATCTTCCTTTTATGTCTCATTTTTTTTTTTGCCAAATACCTACTAGGCTGTATATATTATAGTTGAAAATGAAAATTATTTAAGAGAAAAATAAATATAAAATTTATAAAATTCTTGGAAATAAATCAAGTTAAAAGTTTAATTATAAGAACATTGGACAATTACAATGTATATATGATACAAAATAACGTAATATAGTGTGTTTGACTACCTAAGCGTATATACCATTAAGATCATCTCCAATGGGGGCTTATTTTAGAGCATTTTTTGATTGATTCATAACTTATTTTCATTTAACACCATTGAAGTTGATTATTTTTTATGTACTTATATTGACAGCTCAATATATATTGAGTGGTTAATATGGTATAAAGTTTTAACCATCTAACCCCTTCTACTTTTAACATATTTTATTTTTCCCCCCTTAATTATATTATAGTTTTAAATGTTTTCATTTATTTAACTATTTAATTATTTCTATCATAGTCTTTCATTTATTAAATATTTATATACTAATTTTTAGTGATAATCTTAATTTAAAATATTTCCTATTCAATTATAATATGTTTAAAAACTATTAATTAAATAAGAATGTTGTATGGACATTTTAGATAGATAAGGATCAAAGTTAACTATGAAATAAGTTTAACCATTAGAAAGCCTATTTAATTAGAGATCAAAAGTATTAGATTAATGATGTGGCAAAATTATGAAGTGATAGGGTAGGTTAACCATTGGAGATGCTCTAAAAGTATATTTACTTTTCTCACACACACACATATATATATATATATATATATATATATATATATATATATATATATATATATATATATATATATATATATATATATATAGTCATCATCTAACTCACTGGTATTTTTTTTTTTAATATCTCCACAAGAGTGGTGGGTGATTAGGTGTAGAAGAAGAGGATTGGCTTTGAATGTAATCTTGGTATTTTTCCATGAAAATCTCATTCGTTGATAGAATAGATATATACACGTATACATCAAAAAAAAGGGCCAAAAACAAAGAGGCCATAAATAAAATGGGCCTAACTATAATACAAAGAGAAATTTACAAAAATAGGCATTTACACTAATGATATTATAAAAATAGCAAAAAAAATCGAAATTACAAAAATGGCCACCCATTTCGCAGATGAGAAGGTCCCATCTGCGAAATGGGCTTCTCATCTGCGAAAGTACAAGTACCTAAAGCACAGTTGTGCTTTAGGTACTTGTACTTTCGCAGGTGGTTTTAATATTTTTTTTTTAATTTTTTGCTGTATATATAGGGGTAATTTCGCAGATGGAATAGGTCCATCTGCGAAATCCTCTGACTCTATCTGCAAAATCGTTGTTATTTTTTTTATTTTTTTTTTTAGGTTGACTATGAAATGGTTTGTATTTTTTAGGTTGACTATGAAATGGTTTGTTTTGACTTGTGTTTTACGTTAATGCTTTGTTCGTATTATGTCGTTTTTCATGTAATTGTTGTGATGTTTTTAATGTAATTGTTGTGATTTATGTCGTTGTTTTTCATGTAATTGTTGTGACTTGTGTTTTACGTTAATGCTTTATTCGTATTATGTCGTTGTTTTTCATGTAATTGTTGTGATGTTTTTCATGCTTTGTTCGTATTATGTCGATGTTTTTAACGTAAAACACTATTTATATAGCAACTTGATTTCGTAGTCAAAACAAACAATTTCATAGTCAACCTTAAAAAAAAATACAAAAATAACAACGATTTCGCAGATGGACCTATTCCATCTGCGAAATTACCCCTATATATACAACAAAAAATTTTAAAAAAATATATTAAAACCACCTGCGAAAGTACAAGTACCTAAAGCACAACTGTGCTTTAGGTACTTGTACTTTCGCAGATGAGAAGCCCATTTCGCAGATGGGATCTTCTCATCTGCGAAATGGGTGGCCATTTTTGTAATTTCGATTTTTTTTTGCTATTTTTGTAATGTCATTAGTGTAAATGGCTATTTTTGTAAATTTCTCTAATAGAAAACAATACTAATATTTATACACTAATCTCATTCGTTGATAGAATAGATATATACACGTATACATCAAAAAAGGGCCAAATACAAAGAGACCATAAATAAAATAGGCCTAACTATAATACAAAACAATACTAATATTTATACACTAACATATATATATATATATATATATATATATATATATATATATATATATATATATATATATATATATATATACTAGTTTATTAACCCGTGGGAACCACGGTTATAAAATTAATTAAACTTTTAAAATAAAATTTTATAATTATTAATCAATTATTTTAAATAAAATTTTAATAAAGAGATATATAAAAAATTTAAAGTTATTATAACTTCAAATTTAACGTATAATTAGAAAATATAAATTTGAATTTTGAAATAAATTGCTTAATATATTTATATGATAGATATCAAAATATTAATGATAAGTTGTATTATAATGACACTTAACAAAAAGAGATTAAAACTATTGATTTATTAAAATAAGAATATTCATCATCTAACTGAATTTTTTTTTTAATATCTCCACACATAATTAAAAGCACAAAACATTAATTATTAACGTAAGCCTTGCAACTTGACACTTGACTTAAATAATACAATACAACAACTGTATTTATAAAATCAGCCGCTAGAAGTTGAAAATTACATATCTTTATTTGTGTAAAATTATGCAATAAACTAATTGAAAACTTCTAAAAATATAAAACTTCATAAAATCTAAAGTTAAAAGCTTACTATTTGAAGCAGTTTAAATGTTTAATAGTTTTTGGGTCAGAATTTTTTATTTAAAATCAAAATTTAAAAAGTTTTTATTTAATTATAGTTTTTTTTAGCTAAATAAAACTTTCAAAAGTAGCTTCTACGTTCAAAACATGCAAAAGCCAAAATACCATTGACTTTTATAGAAACTCAATTTGCTTAGATCCTGAAATGCAACATTGAAGATTTATCGAAGACCTTGGAATGCGAGTGTTGGACGAACTCCTTCATCGTGGTTGCTCGATACTTGGCCGGTTTTTCTTCCGACAGCAGCTCTTTAATCGGTTCAAAAATCTTTCCGGTGGCAACCATTCCCGTCGTAAAGAAACACGCCACCGATACCCGTGGATCAACACCGTTCGACACCACCCTATGTTCTGCACTCATCAACTCATCGTTCGATATCAGCTGCAATTCGTAATTCATTCATCCATGGCAGCAATCATCGATCAATTAATTTAAACTGATAAAGAAGTTGATAAAATACACATATTAACTTTTCCACGTTTCCTTACCTGTAGAAGATCACCGATGTTGACCACAAGAGCTCCGGGAACAAACGGAACATTAACCCATTGATTCCGGTGAAGGAACTGGAGGCCACCGATATGGTCTTGTAGGAGCACAGTTAGGAAGTCGTTGTCGGCATGCTTTCGAGCCCCAATCGTTAGTTCCGGCTGCGGAGACGGTGGATAGTAATGGCAGATGGTGGCGAGTCCATCCGCACAACCAATGTCTTTCAGGTAGCTTGAATCAAGCCCTAGAGCTTCAGAAATCAGCTCGAATAACGAACACCCTAATTGGGTCACTTTTTTTGAGTACTCGATCAATACATCTCTGCAATTAATAAAACTCTATAATCATGTTCTAGTTGACTTTAAGTTTAGATTCGAGTTTCTAACAAACCTGCAAGGTGGAGGTAGTTGTTGCGGGTTTGGGGGATCAGGAGCCATCCTGCAATGAAACGAGTCCCTCCATCGAACTGCTAGTGTGGAAGAAAGGTCAACGTTGCTATTGTAGAAGATGTTCTTGGTACTATCAGTAACATACCATTGTTTCTTCATCTCCTGATCCTGATCGAAAAATCTACGCGCTCCATTGCGCATCTCCCTCAGAACAGTCACCGGAATCTCATGGTTGATAACTTGGAAGAACCCCCATGTGCTTGATGCTTCTCCGATTTCCTTCACGATCTCCTTCCGTCGAACTGGATCTGAGTTGAATCCCATGAGGTTTATGATGGGTAAATCCATATCGCCTTCGGCTTGTGAGAAATCATGATCAGGTGGTTGAATGAAAATCCGAGGTACTTTGGTGATTCCGGAGTCCACCAGGCCTTTGACTCCTGCTTTTGTTTCGTCGAACGACTTAAGCTCATTTTCCCGGTCAAAATCACCTCCGTTGAAGGCCGCCATTAGTAGTCTGAAATACCCGGAACTTATTTCTCCGGCAGGGAAAATTGCAAAGCCAATCTCGTGTTAGTTGTAGCTTGTTGTGTATGGATAGTGGATTTGACGCAATTATCCTTTGATTAAGTAACAAAGATAAATTGTTATTATTATTAAGGGTTTAGCTTATTTTTAATCACTCAACTATTGGTTTTGTGCTCATTTGATCACTTAACTATTTTTAAGTTTTAAAAGGTTGTCAAATTTTTGACTTTGTACTCATTTAGTCACTTAACTTTTGGTTTGGTTACTTAACTTTTAGATTTGTGCTCATTTAGTCACCTAACTTTTAAAATTGTATTCATTTAGTCACTGAACTTTTAAGAAAATTTAAAAGTTTAGTGACTAAATACAATTTTAAAAGTTAAGTGATTAAATGTTACCAAAACAAATGTTAAGTGACTAAATGAGCACAAAGCTAAAAGTTTGATAACCTTTTAAAACTTAAAAAAAGTTAAATGATCAAATGAGCACAATACCAAAAGTTAAGTGACCAAAAATGACATAAATTCTATTATTAATTATTTGTCAACTTGGTGAATTTCCTATTTGTGTTTATTAAGTTCTAAAATATCATGTTTGACCGATTATATCTGTATTAACCTTTAAAATATCATATTTGTTCAAATTTATTATTTAAACATTTTTTTTAAAAAAAGTTAATCACTTTTCATATTTTATAATCATTTTAATTTGAAAACAAAATGCTAATCGCCTAAATTGTCCTTCAAATCAATACTCAAAAGTCTAAAACCCATAAACCATATTGAAATTACCCTGAGTTGCCTTGCTCTTCTTGAATGAACAATAGGAGATCGACTCCATCTAAAATAGGAACAAACGACATCAATTTTTATCTCCTAATCCTCATTGGTATCTTTAGATTTCATTTACCATATTCATTACAAATAAATTCATTTGATTCTAATTATCTAGGGATTCCCTCATGGGCAGTATCTTTGAACATCAGCATGGTCATTGTTATATCATCCACTATTGAAGTTTTTGTTAATGTCGATGAGGATTGGGAGATAAAAATTGATTTATGTTGATATATACATTTTGTCTTTGTGATTTATGTTGTATATTATTTTGTACCTTATTGAGTTAGGATCGATGGGTGCAAACTGAATTGTGAGACCGGAGGATCTTCACTAAGATACCGGACTGGAGGGTCCAACACGAGCTTTGAGACCGGAGGGTCTTCACTAAGACACATGATCGGAGGGTCTTCACTAAGACACGTGACCAGAGGGTCCTTATCGAGTATAGCCATGAGAGGCTAATTATTTTGTGTGGTATTTTAGGGAACTCACTAAGTTGTGCGCTTACAGTGTTGTGTAAAATGTGTTTCATGTACATATCAGGATCACGGGAAGGTGTCGACATGATTGTACACACCAGCTAGAGATTGTGTTTTTGAGGATTCTGGGATATTATCCAACAATTTATTGTTTTGTGTTGAAAACAATTTATCAATTTGGATTTGAGAAATGGTAAACTGTGTTTTTCTGTGAATTTAAAATTGAAATTTTTATTTGAAAATTTAGAGTGTTACAAGTGGGTATCAGAGCCTTGATTTGAGGGATTCGGATGTACCCTCGGGTATGTCTAGACTCAAACTGAGGATTTGAGGAATTTTTCTAAAAAGAAATGATTTTCTTAACGAGTAAATTTTTTTAAGAGGAAACGAGATGAAGCAGTATGTACAATCAGCCAGAGCCAGAACGTTAATTTTCCCAAACTACCCTTATTTGTTTATATTATAAGATGAGATACTTATAAGATATTTGGCTACTGTCGGAGGTTTATCAGATATTTCTTCAAGATTGTTGTTCCTCTCACCATATTGACCAGGAAGGGTGTTACCTTTGTTTAAGGGCCTGAGCATCAGGCTTCATTCGAGACTCTTCGCCAGAGATTGTGCGAAGCACCAGTGCTAGCCCTACCGGAGGGTGTAGAGGACTTCGTAGTCTACTGTGATGCATCCATATCGGGAATAGGTGTCGTGTTGATGCAGAGGGGGCACGTGATAGCATATGTGTCGAGGCAGTTGAAGCCTCACGAGACGAGATATCCCAACCATGATTTGGAGTTGGGGTGGTGGTATTCGCCCTCAAGATTTGGCGTCACTATCTTTACGGTGTTTGGTGTACCATATACACGGACCATAAGAACCTGATATACCTTATGGATCAGCTCGACCTGAATATGAGATAGAGAAGGTGGTTAGATGTAGTGAAGGACTATGACTGTGAGATTTTGTATCACCCTAGAAAGGAGAATATGGTAACATATACCATGAGTCGTAGAGCAGCGAGTGCTCCGATTTGAGATGTATATATGAGGATGACGGTGATGACTCCAATCTTAGATACCATCCGAGAGGCCCAAGCGGTGGCCATGAGACTAGAGAACCGTAAGAGATAGCGGGTGATTGGATAAATTTCTGAGTTTGAGACTGATAGTCGGTGGCTTATAACTTTCTTGGGCGGATATGGGTTCCATATTCGGGTAGAGCTCGACGGATTTTGATGGAGGAGGCCTATAGGTTGAGATTCTCGGTCCATCATGGGGATACCAAGATGTGTTTGGACTTGAAAAAGGATAATTGGTGGCCCTGTATGAAGAGAGATGTGGCATGGGTAGTCGAGAGATGCTTGACCTATCGTCAGGTCAAGGCAGAGCACCAGCGTCTCCGTGCCAGTTGCAGCCCTTGGAGATTCCCCTATTGAATTGGGAACAGATCTCTGTGGATTTTATTGCCAAGTTACTGAGGACTGCGTAGGGTGTCGACGCGATATGGGTGATTGTAGATCGATTGACGAAGAGTGCTTACTTCCTAGCTATAAGTGAGATCTCTTCTGCAGAGAAATTGGTCGAGGTCTACATTTGAGACGTGGTGGTACGGCATGGGGTGCCAACATCGATAGTGTCAGATCGTAATGTGTGTTTTACTTTCAGGTTCTGGAAGAAATTTCATGAGGAATTGGGTATCCGACTGCATTTCACCACCGCATACCACCCACAGACAGACTGGTAGAGCGAGCGGACAATTCAGACACTCGAGGACATGCTACGCACATGTGTTATGGATTTTGATGGGAGTTGGGACACTTACTTGCCCTTGGCTGAGTTTTCATACAACAACAGTCATCACTCCAGTATCGGTATGCCTCCATTTGAGCTTTTGTACGGGAAGAGGTGTCGGACTCCCATCTGTTGGGGAGAGGTAGCGTAAAGAGTGATGGGGAGCCCTGAGATAATGCTCAAGATGACAAAGCAAATACAGCAAGTCATACAAAGGTTGCTAACGGCCTAGAGTCATCAGAAGAGTTACGCAGACCAGAGACGTTCCGGGATAGAGTTTCAGTTTGGTGATTTTGTCCTCCTGAAAGTGTCTCCATGGAAAGGGGTGATCCGATTAAGGAAGCGGGGCAAGATGGGCCATAGATATATTGGTCCTTTCAGAGTGATTGCTCAAGTGGGTAAGGTAGCTTATCGGTTAGAGCTTCCTATAGAGTTGAGACATATTCATAACACCTTCTATGTCTCCCAACTGAGGAAGTGTGTAGTCGATGAGAAGGCAGTAGTTCCGTTAGAGGAAATTCCGGTTTATGATAGTCTGAACTACATTGATAAGCCAATGACGATTTTGGATAAGAAGGTGAAGGTCTTAAGGAATAAGAAGGTGCCCTTGTTGAAGGTTCAGTGCCAGCATCGGAGGGGATCTAAGTGGACTTGGGAGCAAAGTCTGAGTTGGGTGAGCAGCACCTAAAGTTGTTTTCAGAGAATGACTTTGAAGAAGAAGTCTAATTCTAATGGGGGAGAATTGTTACATCCCGACTTCCAGGTATAAATTTAAATTGTATTTTTTTTTATTTTGACAGGGAAACTCGATGAGTTGGACGCTCCAACTCGTCGAGTAGAGATCGAGATGGTCGTGTGAATTTTAGAATCAACTCGACGAGTTGGAGCTGAGTGTGAAAAACCTAATTTTCAGGGTTTGTACCCTATTTAAAGGCCCTTAATCCCTTTATCATCCTTCCCTCATCACCTTATCACCTTGAGACAAACCCTAATTGAGCTATCATCCATTGTGAGAGAGTGTGAGGCTAAGAGTGTGTGTTTTGGTGAATTCTTTAAAGGAGCTTGAGGAGAAAAAAGCTTGGAACAAGAAGGAGTCTTTGGATCCAACATTCTTTCAGTGTTAACGGCCATTTGGAAGTAAAAAGTCATTATCTTGATCACTTGATTGTTAGATCTCTCCATTAGAGAGTTTACGACCATTTTTAGCATTTCCTTGAGTCATTATTGGCTTTGAGCTTACATTGAAGCCAAGACTTCAGATATGGACATTATTAGTCCCTTTAGGCCTAACGACTCGAGCTTTATCCAACTTTGGCCAACTTCCATGCCTTAAACCCTTTTTGAGATTTGTTTTGGAAAATTTAGCCCTAAATGTCATGCATGGACGTAAAGCTTGCAGCTTTACGTGGTGCTTACCCCTTAAAGGATAGATCTAGAGTTTGGGGCCTTATTCCCGCTTAAAGTGTCTAAATGAGTGATTGGGCTGAAGGAACTCGATGAGTTGGTTAACCAACTCGAAGAGTTGGTTAGGGTTTTCCCAGATATCCTGGACATTGTACAAACTCGATGAGTTCGTGAGACAACTCGGCGAGTTAACTTGAATTTTTTTGATTTATCTGAGAACGGAAGGAACTCAACGAGTCGCATAGATACACTCGACGAGTTGGGTCAACATGGACTGTTGACTTCCGTTGAATTTTAGGGTTAGTCAAGTGGAGGACTTTAGAGGCTATGAAGGGGTAAAATGGTAATTCACCCTTTCCGATAGTTAGTAAAGGAGTTAGCTTAACATCTTTGGAGTTGTTATAAATTGTTAATTAGAGATAACTATGATATATAGACGAAGTCTAGACCGCCGTTGAGCACGAGACCTACTTGCTTTACTTACGAGGTGAGTCTTCTCACTATACTTACCTGAGTGGTAATATTGTGTGATCGGAGTGTCTTATATGAGTTATTGACTGGAGGGTCTTATGTGCTTATACCGAGTTATGTGATATTATGCATTTTTTCTTTGTGATTTATGTTGTATATTATTTTGTGCCTTATTAAGTTAGGACCCGAGGGTCCAAACTGTGAGACCGGAAGGTCTTCATTGAGATACCGGACTGGAGGGTCCAACCCGAGCAGTGAGACCGGAGGGTCTTCACTGAGACACATGATCAGAGTTTCCTTATCTAGTATAGCCATGATAGGATAATTATGTGTGTGTGGTATTTTGGGGAACTCTCTAAGTTTTGTGCTTACAGTGTTGTGTAAAATGTATTTCAGGTACATCTCAAGATTGCAGGAAGGCGTCGGCATGATTGTACACACCAGTTAGAGATTGTGTTTTTGAGGATTCTGAGATATTGTCAAACAATTTATTGTTTTGTGTTGAGAACAATTTATCAATTTGGGTTTGAGAAAATGTATATTGTGTTTTTCTATGAATTTAAAAAATATAAAATTTATTTGAAAATTTAGAGTGTTACAGAGAAAGAGAGAGCTATGATCATATGTAAATGATCATTCAGTGTGTAAATGTATAACCAATTTATGTCAAATCATTAATTAATTTTTTTTAATTTTTAATTAATTATTTAGGGTCAATTAAGTCATTTTGTTAATTCTTAAAATAAATCACATTTATGTATGGAAACTGATTTATGAAAATAGACTATTTCCCCTCTTTCTCTTCTCTCTCTATAAAATTGCATCTCTCTCACATCCTATTCCTTTTAGTACATGGTATCACCATTTAGTCGATAACCATTCACTTCTTCTTCTTCAAACGACAAGAGAGACCAAAATCAACGACATTTCTTCACCGGAATGCCATCAAACCACCATCACCCTAATTTGACATCAAAACCACCTCCTAATATGAAATGTTTACGATTTTTTCTTTGTGAATATTTGATTTCTAATTTTTCTCCTTGTTTGCTTGTGATTCTTCTTCTGAATGTTACTGATTTTGGATTCTTACCTTATTCATTGATTTTAAATTCTTTTAATTTCCTATTCTCCTTTCATGTTGATCTGTATGCTTGAAATGGTTTTAATTGTTAGCAATCGATTTGGCAAATTTCTTTTGGTTGAAATTGTGTTTTTTTCTTTTTTTTTCCCATGATTTCGTGATTTCATGTCCTAATTTCTTGAGAAATGCAGATTCACTGATTATTTAGAGATTTATTGGAAGCCCATCAGTTTCTTTATTCTATTTCCCATGTTCTTCCTCTTTTGTTCCTACATTTTCGGTATATCAGTATCCAATAGATAGGGGAAGCGAAGTATGGAAATTAAAAAATTAAAGACAAATTACTGAAATCATCCCTGTGGTTTATATAAAATTGCGTGTTAGGTCCCTAACGTTTTTTTGCACTTAGATCATCCCTATTTTTTGTTTTTATTGCTACTTTGGTCCCAGTTATACCCAAAAGACTAAATTGCCCTTATTGCTTATTTTTTTATTTTTTTGTTGTTTATTTACTTTTTATTAAATAAAATTATATATAAAGGAAAACAATAATATGTATATCCCCTACCCCTAGCCTATCCCTTCACCTCTATCGAGAAATGAAAACCCTACATCTTCCATCGCTTCAACACCGGAGTCTTCCACCACCACCAGCAACCAACTGCCTCATCCATCAGAATCCACCCTTACACATTTGTCTCATAACCCTTTAGCCGTAGATTCCCTTCAACGTGTCTTTAAAGCCACCACTTCCCTCCGCCTCTACTCCTATTGAGCCCCCAGAACCTTCGTCGCCGCTCTACATCGTCGTCCCTAATTCCAGATGCAATTTGGTTCATCTCTGGAAGATCAAACTTCCTAAACTTGAAGTAACCTAACGTATCTAATACGCACCAGAAAGCTCATCATCGGAGATCGAATTCTTCTTGTTCGCCACTTTCATCCTTCTTTTCTCAAGTACAGTGTGATAGGGGTTTGGGTTTATACGAAATCAATTTCTGAAATAGATTTATTAAGTACCGATATGCGACGTCGATTTCTCTCTACTCCGTCTTCCTCCCTTGTTGGCCAGATCTGCTTATTCATCACTTGCTCACTCCCGACCAGGTTCGTCTTATCATGCATGCTCGAGCTTTCACTGTCCCCCCTTCCGCTGACGTTCCAGATGTGTATACAATTGAGCATCTATGTTCTTTTATTGAATCTAGTTTTGATTCGTGGTTTGGTTTAATGTATACACTGATTCCTGATTTATTTTGGTTTTGATTTTTTAAAGAGTGAAGGGTTTGGTAATTAATGGTGGTATTTGATTTTGGTTTAATTTATTTTGATTTGGTGTGAACTATGGTGGTTTCCGGAGATTAACCATGGTTGAACGGAGGTGTTGCCAGATTGGTTGAATAAAGGTTGTCGGAGGTGGACGGCGGAGGTGTGTGGTGGATGGGAAAGGAGAAAGGGGTGTGGAGTAGGTGGACCCACATATATATAAATTACTTATAATTTATTTATTTTACTTAGTTAATAAAAAAACTGAAAAAGAAAATACAAATGACAAAATAGTCTTTTTATCTTTACAAGAGACGAAAAACGCTACAATATGATATGTTAGGAATGAAAAACGCAAGAATATGATATGTTAACGACGATCCGAGAGCATATATATATATATATATATATATATATATATATATATATATATATATATATATATATATATGTTAAAAAAAAAAACTTAATACCTTGCAATTTTACACAAAGCACAGGGACGATTTCAGTAATTTGTCGATGGTAAACACCACCACCACTTACAAGTTACTTCATTTTTTTGTTTGTATGAGATAAATCTTTGACAAGAACATGTAAGGTTTTTGATTTTTTTTTGTTCTCAGATAGTCTTAACTAAGTGTTTCTATCATGTATACACTTGTCATAATTTTAGTTTTAGAATTTGAAATTGAAATTGGTTTAATTAGGATTGTTTAAATTTGGTTTCTTTTTACTTCAATGGTTAGAATTTAATTATACAGTTATACGATAGATTCTAGTTCCAATTTCGTAGGACGAAGGAGCATTTTGCACCTCTATAAAATGAGGGATCTTACTACAAAGTGCTCTAAATATGTCACTTTCAGCATTTTGTGGTCAGGTCTCACGTTTTCGCATGGATCTAGGAAATGGGTGGTTAAATTTAAAAATTCATTATATTCTCTATTTTTTTGGAAAAACTTGAAGTAAATGGTTCTTTACTTTTTTGCCTCTTTTTTTGTCCTTTTCATAATTAAAAATCTATTAAACAGTATTATGCAGCAAAAGTCGTATTTATATTATAACAAACTCAAGTTTTCTAATAATTACATTTGAATGTGATAAAAACCTTTTATGTTTTCAAAATTATATAATATCAAGTGTTTATATTGCTGCCGTCTTCCGCTATATTTTAATACAAAACGCAAATTTTAAAAATTAGGGAAAATAATTCTTGAAGGTAATTAACTTTTGCGTTTGTATTCATTTGGTCAATTTCCTTTTTTCTGTATTCAATATATCATTGAACTTGTTGTTGGTGTTCACCATAACCCTTTGGACCTGTGATAGCCGGTCAAAGGGTTATGGTGAACACAAACAACAAGTTCGATGATATATTAAGTACAAAAAAAATAAAAGGGACCAAATGAGAACAAATTCAACAGTTGGTTACCTTTCTGAGTCATTTTCCTTGAAAAGTTAGATGAAATTAAAGTTACAAATTTATCAAAGACTGCAACCTTCTTTGGCTATAACGTATATGAAGAGTGTTTCAGAGGGGTAACTTCGTTAAAACTTGGTCTATGTTATACTTATTGTGGTTAGCTGTCAACACCTCTCTTCAAAGTGATATGATTGTGTATGAGAGGTATATTTATCAGCATAAACATTTACCTCAAGGTATATTATGGTGATGTGTCTGCAAAAACAACATGATATTGTACATATTGATGTTGTATCTAATCCCATGAATTCGATCTTAAAGCTAAGTAAACTAAAAAATCACAGCACTTGTGATTCCACTTGTTTATAGTTTTGTCTAGAATCCATGATAAGATAAATCATTCGATTGGAAATGTAAATGTAGTCATGAAATGCACCTGCTTGGTCAAGATTCCCCTAATAAATATTCAAATGCATTACAAAGTTATACATGTCTGAATAGTGTTCTTTCAGGGGTTATGTTTTGAAGATAAGCAATAATGAATCTCATAAAATCATTAATATCAGTAGGAGATGACGTTAGATTTGCTGTAAATGAGTAAAGGGGAAATGATTCAGGAGGGTAACCAACTGTTGAGTTTGTTCTCATTTGGTCCCTTTCCTTTTTTTTGTACTCAATATACCATAGAACTTGTTATTTGTGTTCACCATAACCCTTTGACCGGCTATCACAGGTCAAAAGCCGGTCAAAAGGGTTATGGTGAACACAAACAACAAGTTCGATGGTATATTGAATACAAAAAAAAAAAAAAAAAAAAAAAAAAAAAAAAAAAAAGACTACATGAATACAAACGCAAAAGTTAATTACCTTCAAGAATCATTTTCCCTTTAAATTATTAGCATATTTAAGACAAATTTAAAAATTGCCACTTGGTTTACAAATTAAGTGAATGATGATGGCTAGAGTATTGCAACGGGTTTATTAATTATATATTTTTAATTGAACAAATTAATACAAAAATATTGGCATTATGGCATGTAAGATAATGTATGTACTTTATATATTTGAGATACATACATGTAAAATAATTAAAAAAACAAATACAGAAAAAATACATATTTATTAAAACAAATAAGACATATTCTTTTTATAATAAAAGACTACAATGAGACAAAAGACTTTGTGGGGTAAATAACCATTTTAGAAAACTTAATAGAAGAGGTTTGACCATATAACAACATCAGGGACCAAACATGTATTTTTTTACCATGTATGTATAAATTTCAAAGGTTGGGACCAAACGTTCATTTTTTAGCAACCAAGTGACCATACATGTATATATTTCAAAGCTTGGACCTAAAATGCAAAACCATGCTAACCAAAATTATAATTTAGCCTTCTTGTAATAAGTTTAAAGAACCTAAAACACAAAACAATGGAAACCATAAGGACAAAAACTGTAACTTAGAATTAAAAACTACATGCCCAAAAATGTAATTCAGGGTTTCACATTTCCTATATCAAAATCTACAGGAATCAAAACTATAGGGACAATATTCTTCATGGATGATATTAATAATTGTATTACAATTGGATTAATAATAAGTCTAAATTTAAAATAAAAAATAAATAAAAAAAAGGAAAGAAATTTCTTGGCAGGTATATGTATCATTTTGCTATTGTTCTTTGTATGTAGGCTTGAGCTTCTTGTTTAAAATTTCGTTTAGATTTGCTTAATAATACTTGCATGCTTTAAAAAAAAACAAAAAAACAAAAATAAATGCTAAAACTATAATTAATTATAAACATAACTAAAATGCAACTTTGTGGTTATGAGACAAAGTTGTTAGTGCTAATAGTGTAACTTGTAATGCATATTACTTGGGTAAATTACACGAATCGTCCCTCGTGCATATGCAAAAATACACGTTCGGTCCCTATTTTCAAAAATTAACTCGGACCGTCCCTTATTACTTTAAAACTTACACGCTTCATCCCTCGAGACATAAAAAGACAATTTTACCCTTATTTATTCCTTTTTTGATTTATTTTTATTTACTAATAATTTATTGATTTGTTTATTATGAAAATAATTATTTGTTTCCTTTTATCAAATATATTAAATAAAGATCCTTAAACCCTAAGCACGCCGTCCTCTTCCACCATTTCTTCTTCAGTCATCCCCACCTTCACCAGTATCATCGCCGGCTTCGACGACTTCACGACATCTCCGCCTCTTTGGCTACTCCAACGATGCTATCAAATCATTACCCACCACAACTCAACCCACCATCCGCCTTCTATTTCCCCTTTTTCCTTCTGTCCTCATCGAACCAGGTACAAGTCCATCACGCAAGATCGGATAAGAGGGACATTGAGATCGGAGAAGCAGGTCGAATCGAACCCAAATCGTCTCCAGTGACAGTCCTCCTCTATCCGATAACACAATGATGTAAACCCAAGATGATGCAACGACGACAACGTGCCGGTGACGATGGCGACTCACAATTGGCAATAGTGGTTCACCGATCGAACGAAGTGCAGACTTACAACCCCCTCTTGCCATCTCCCTCTGTAATGAATCAGATTTGCAGGTTCAGTGAATCAGGTTTGCTTTCAATTTAAGAACCCTAAATCGTTTGCTTTCAATCATTCTTGTATCAAATCAGATTTTCCATCTCCTTGACTCTTACTTCCTAATTTACCCTGATTATTTTTCCTGTTTTGCAAGTGGGTTTTCCGATGGAGGATGGTGGTGGTGTTAACAGTAAATGTGTTTGGTTCGATGGTGGTTTGAGTATATGTTGTTGGTTTGGTGAATGAGGTGGTGGTTTGTAGTTATTTTTAGTGAAACATGTTAACAATAACGAAGGAGTTGGTTGGGTGAAGTGAGGGTAGCGGTGGTGCCACATTTTCCGGTGAGAAGCGGTGGTGGTGCTCTATTTTGTGGTGGTGACGTACATTACCGGTGGTGGTGGTGGTCAGTTCTTATTCTACAAAATAGAAAAATAACTAAAATAATTTTTAGTAATTAAAAATAATCAAGGCAAATAATTTTAATAATTAAAAATGTTCAAAATAAATGAAAAAGAAAAGAAAAGGGCATTATAGTCTTTTTATGTATGAAAAGGGATGAAACGTGCAAATTTAAACTAACGAGGGATGTACCGTGCAACTTTTAACAATACGAGGGACGATCCGAGTTAATTTTTGAAAATAGGGACTAAACGTGCATTTTGGCACCTGCATGAGGGACGATTCATGTAATTTACTCCTCATAATTTTAATCCCTCAATTTTCTATAATACATCACAATCCTTTTATTTTGTAAAATTATATTTTTCATCGCTTTATTTTTTTAAATATCACTTTCACCCCATCTACAATTAACTTTAAAAAATATCACTTTTACCCCCTTTCGTTTTCTGATTTTTCATGTTTATGCCGTAGTATATATATACGATTTTTCCCTCTTTTACTTTGTAAAATGCTTTTTTCACTCCTTTTATTTAAATTGTTACTTTGACCATTTCAATATAGAAAATTACTATACTTAATAATATAATTGTTAATGCACAATGTAAATTACGTTAATGCGTTAAGTGCAATTTCAAACCCTTAACTTTGTATAATTTATTACTTATAACCCTTGATGCGTAAAATGCAATTTTAATCCCTCAATTTTGTATAATCCGTTACTTGCAACCTATATATTTTGTAAAATGATATTTTTGATCATTTACTTTTTAAAATATTATTTTCACTTATTCCACCTGAAACTTTGTAAAATATCACTTTTTTACTTCTAATATACAACAAAAACACGTAAAAAACCATCTGCAAAACGCAGGCTTAATTATTATTTCAAAGTAAAAACTACAAGCCTAAAACTCTAATTATTGTATATTCTACAAAATAAAGGGGACGTATAATATTGTAATAATCGGAGTTTAACAACCTCAAATGTTTATGTACAGCAAAAAGAAAAAATATTACATTATAAGATGTTGATAAGTTTCATTTTGTTACCTCTTCTAAGAACGAAAAAAACAAAGACCACAGTATTAAAATATGAAGAAAAAAAAAATCTTTATACCGAGTTTGAAATTTTTACAAAGTAAAATGAAAAATTCTCTATGCTGAGTTTGTAAAAAATTTCTTTAGCATATATTATACCTTTCGTAATTTGACATAAAGTCTTGAAAAAACTATAAGTTCGTTGCTGTTTTCTTTATCTTTTTTGAAAAATAGTTTGGTGTAAAAGTAAATTGATCTAACTATAATTTAATGTGCATTTTAATGTGTATTTAAAGTAAATAACCAAAAAAAAAAAAAAAAAAAGGTTTCCGCAAAATAACCACCAAGTCCGGAATGGGAAATCCCGGACCGATAAAAAAATAGTTTTACTGATAAAAGAAGTAAATTTTTTACTGACATTCCAGATTTCGAATGTCAAGCTGAATCAGAGTTGGAAAAAAAATATATACTGATTTTTAGAACAAATCTAAAATCCAACTAATAATTCTGGATTTTCAAGAAAATAATTTTTTAAAATCTAACAAAAATTTAAACAAACATAGTAAATATAAAATACATATGATAGTATGGTTTAAAATCAAATATTTTATTGAAAAATGGTGATATTAAATATTTTAAAATAAAATAAATGTAAGTAGAGAGATCACTTTAAAAAGAATTGCATAAAAAAGAAGTTCATAATTTGAAGAACAACTCGGAATGTGGCACTTGGGGGAAAATTGTCATTTTTTAAAAACTGAAAAAAAAAAGTATTAAAAAAAAAAACTCATTTATATATAATTGTTAGTTTATTCAATTTCTCTTGTGTTAGATGATGGTGAAAGAAAGGAGATGGCAGAAATGGTGGTGGTGAATGGATTAGAGTCGGTAGAAAGAGAGAAAGGGAAGCCGATGATGATGGCAAACGGATTATGGTTTTAGTAAAAGAGATGAGTTAAAAGTAGCAGACGAGGTGGCTAGTTTTTAGGCTTCAATATGTAAAGTTTTAAACCCTTACCGATTGAAGCATTGAAGGATAAAAGGTAACTATGTAATTTAACTTTTGTGTAAAATGGACTAAAGAGATGACACATGGCAGCTAGGACTCTTTTATTAGGATACTAGGTTATAACCTGTAGGAATCACGGTTACAAAATTACTTACTTCAAATGGTAAAATTTTACATGATAATTTGATGATATAATGATAACATTACTATATAAAAGGTTGATAAATAAATAAATTATACTACATATGGACAATAAACTAATATTATTACCATATTGGTTAAAATGAATAACATATGCGAGAGATATCACATGAGATGATGATGCAATAGACATTTTTACTTTTTGGATTTTCTGTCATCTAAGTATAATTTACTATAATATACTTATAAGATAATAAAAAATGAACATTACCCTTTTTTCCTTGTAAGTAAAAAAAATGAAAAAAATTAGACTTTTTGTTATAAAACTCTTATAACAGAAAAGTATGATGCTATAATATGCTAATTAGACATTTACGAAAGTACATTGCTATTTTTGCATTTAAAGGGATGCATAAATAAATGAAAAAAATTCCATGGTAGTTTTGTAAATCTATTTTAATTGCAACAAATCATCCACTATTAGAGGTAAAATAAATGAAAAAAATAAACTTCCTTTTATGAAAGTGTTACAACAGAAAAATATGATGTGATAAACAACCAACAAATACAGTGCATAATTGGTTCGCTTGCATCCCATTTACTGTCCTTTTTGCACAATGTGCTTGTTCTTCTCATACCAGCCACTCTCAAAAACTTTACTAACATATTACTATCAATCAAACAAAGTCAATATATAAATTTTACCATATATTAATCCTTATATTAATTTTGTTTTTCTATAACAAAATTTTCTACAAAGTGGATTTTGGCTACATTATAAAATCTAGATAATCAAATTAAACATTATTACCTCATTTTTTTCTATGGTTGCATCAATCGTTCGCACATCTTCATGCATATGCATATCAAAGTGGAAAAGTTGTACATATTAAAAAGTAATATATATATATATATATATATATATATATATATATATATATTATTGCAAGAAGTTCAAACTTGATACTCCAATTATTAATAATAATAATAATAATAATAATAATAATAATAATAATAATATATAAAATGAAAAAAATGCTAACCACTTTTTCCGCTAGCTTTGTTCATAGAAATCGTGTTGCTAAAAAAATAGACGATAGCTATTTATTAGTATCATTTTAATTTTTTTTTTTAATTTGGATTAATTTTTTTAAAACGATGAATGTTACATTATTACATACATATGGAATAATGAGATCCTCTTTCACATATGAAAGATTTTCAACTGAAGCTATTCATATTTCTCTAAATTAAATTTCAAGTTATTGCCAAACTGTCTGTAAAAACTCACCAATTGTATCCCTTTTCTAACCTAAAACCATGAGGGGGTAAAATGGTAATTTAGCCATATTTTAGAACATAAGAAATTAAGAATTCTCTGCATGACTCTTTGATGTCCTGCACCATCCCAGTAACTATAAGTGATTTCAAGAGCCTCATCTGTAATGTAATTAACATATGATTTAGAACTTAAAGGACATAGTTTTTTTTAGATTAATAAAATATAAGATAAAGTTTTATAATATTAAATTACTTTTTCATGTTCAGCTTGCTCCTCTGTCTCCCTCTCACTAAAGGAGTATGCTTCACACTATGATAGTGACAATTAATCAACAAAACAAATAAGATTTATAAACGTTTTTATTTTATTATTTGAGAGTTTTCAATCAAACCTATCGGGCAAAAAGGTAGTTTCTATTGCCAGATCTTTGCCAAAGCCTCTACAACCAAACGTATTTGATTCTTGTTTTTCTGTATATACATAAGAACATTAATTTAAGTTAATGAGTATTAAAAAGAGAAGTATTTGATTAAATGAACTGAAAATAATGAAAAACAAACTAAACATATGCTTACTATCCTTACTGTCTTCTTCTTCTTCTTCCTCGTTTTCAATATCTTCAGAAAAAAGATAGCTATGGGTTAGCTTTGATTTTCTGCTTTTTTTGTTTTTGTAATTGAAGCTCCTCTTCCCTAAAGTAATGCAAAAATATAAAATTAGCAATTAAGAATGAATATTAACTATAAACATGAAAATATACAAATGTTAATGACTTAATGTTACTCATTCTTGTTGTAGCTTTAAGTTTCTCTTTTTCTTCTTCTTCAATCTCGACTCGAATGTTAACCCTCTGTATGCAAGTATAGTTTAGTGAAATTCAAAGTTGTTTTTGTAAGTAGTAAGTAGAGTGAAAGGAGAAAGAATGTTTGAATCGGTGACTAACCTATTCAACATATTGATCCCTTATGACAGGCCCAACTGTTTCCTTCTTGAAAGCAGTCTTAAGAATCTGATCAGATTTATAATCTCAACCAAATTAAAATTAACCCCCAAAACACTCGAGAATAGATGGATGACATTGATAAAGATATAATGGGACCTTAATACATTACAGAACCTCAGGTAATTGACCGATAACAGTAAAATCATGACCGTCAAATTTACACTTTACAGGCTTATGCTACCCTTAGCTAGGGTAAATTGCAATCTATTGAATTAGGGCATAGAATTCAGTATGGATATACAACAACTGATTGCAAGATGCACATGTAGATGCATGGATATACAACAAATTGGATGTATGTGTTGATTCATGGCCATATGGCCCAAATCTACTTCATAGCCTTTAAGCTAGTGTCCAGTACATTCTTTAAGAATCAAATTCTGATACCTTTGTATACGGTCCTTTAACATACATATTTCCCAGCCAAGTTCTTTCAAATACGATGCATACTTGACAATCGATTCAGTAAATTCACCCACTGACCTATACATCATTAAAAAGAACAGTAAAAATCGCAAACCCAAAATCTTGAAATTTCATAGACCCGTATGTATTGATCAAAGCAATAGGAAAACATAATCAAGAAAATCGATAAGAATGGAACATGATTATGTAAAATACTTCTACACTAAATGGAAAAGTAAAAAAAAAAATTATAAAAAATAAAATGCACTTCAATCGGTCTCAATCAGACTCTCTCGAACTATTCACCGATGCCAAAATCAAAACCTTTAATTGGATTCCATATGACCATTCATTTAGAAAAAAAAAAAAAAAAAACAAAAAAACAAACTTGCGTCCAATCAGTTCGTGTAGGAGTTAAATATCCATACGGACCTTTACTGCTTGTGTAAACTTGCAAAAAAAGTGAAAATGAAGTTGCGACTGCCTAAGATCTTTGGGTTGAGAAAGATAAAAACCTGTAGGTATAGAGAAAGGGTGAGGAAATAACCGATGGTGGTTGTAGTGGAGAAGGAAGCGCCTATAAAAAGCAGCAAATGGAGATAAGGATAAAGATGATTAAACTTAAACTGCCCAAAATCGGCTGCTAAATTGTAAGGAATAAGATTTGGTATTGAATGTAATTGAAATTAATTGAATGGGCGGGAAAAAATTGGGTAAATAGGTGGAGAAAATGACACGTGTCATTTTGCTTGTGTATAAGGAGGACACGTGGCGTTTAAGGGATGTTTTTTATTAAGTATACTAGGTTATAACCCATGGACATCACGGGGAAGAAATATAAAGCAATCACTTTCAATTATTAATGTATTATAGCATCCTACTTTCATTTTTTTTCTATAAAGGGATTGTATTTTTTGGAAGCATAATGGTAACATGAAGACATGAAAGTAAGATGATATACTAAACAAACTAATGGGTTGCAAATAGTTGAGAAACAAATGGCACATTCATTTAAAAGACTTAGAATTAACTAAAAGTGTAAAATTTGTTTTGTTTAAAAGAATAAGTTTGTAGAAAAAGAAACCAATTTCAAGAAACAATCATTAGAAAATTAGTATAACCATAACTATGTTTTCTATTACTACAATATTGTACTTGTTAGCGTAAAAGAAATCACCAAAATTTGATGCTGCCACTAAAGAAAAACAAAAGAAAATAAACAAAATTGATTGGTTTATTTTTTTTATAAATTCAATACAAATGAAACTTAAAATAAGCAATTTATTATTATTGTAATTTTTACACATAAGAATGCAGGGAAGTGGATATAAGAAAAGGATAAAATGCATATCTTAAACTTAGGAACATCTACGACCTAACATTAATAATGCAAAAGGTTAGGAAAGGTAAATTAAATCTATTTTTATTAAGAATTTTTTAACAGCGTAACTATTATTTTACCACCGGCTTTGTAGAGGTTGGAAATTTTTAGTACTATTCTAATCCTATATGAAAAATGTAGTAAAGAAAGATATTATCTAAAATAATAGCACTTTTTGATGCATAAAATGAAGAAGGAAGTCAGTTAAGCAATATAAAAGGTAACATATGTAGGTAATCTTAGTCCATGGTAAAATGGATAAGCAATAACCTTTTTATTTTTGACTTCACATGAATTGCCGATGTCCTACTTTACCATTGGATTACCATTGTTAAAAATTGGGTATTACTAAACTAAACAATTTACTTAGTTTGTGTTTGTGTCGCAAAGTTTTGGAAAATTATATTGAAAAGACTTGGTATGTTTTTTTATATTGCATCAAATAGTTGACATGCAATACAAAAATACATAAGAAACGTCATGTGTATAAAACAACAGAAAACATGCAATCCAAAAACATATAACATATTCCAGCTGAGTACGGAAGAAGTGATGAAATAACTGGAATATTAGGTAATAGGCAAATTAGACAACTATGTTATGCAAAACCAAGTCAGACACAAAATTCAGAAAATAAAAACATATATAATTTAAAATAAAAGCTACAAAACAACATATTTTGATAATGTTTGTGTTTAATAGAGGGGAATCACTTACTTTCTTTCTTATTTGTTCTTTCTCATTTGGTTTTCTTAAATTCAATTCCATGTTATAGACTGTGAGATTGCAAACAGATGGATTAGCATCTGGTTGAACTTACAAACAGATATATAAATATATAATAACCAAAATATTAAAAAATTAACAAATTTTTAAGACATGTATTAAATACTATACCTCAAGTAAACCAACATTGAGTCCTTTTGCAAGCTTTAATGTTTCATAACTTGACACAACATCATGTCCGACAAATTTATCATTATGCCCAGATAAACCATTTCTCTGTTTTTCTTAATTGGACAATAAATAAAATGTGATTGCTAAAAATTCAGTTTTTTACTGTAAAGACCCATTACGAAAACAGTTGATGTTGGGCAATAATGCTATATTTGGTGAAAAAATAATTAGTATGCATCATTGAGGCATTTCATCGAGCGTGTAAAGTGCAAATGAGTTTTCTACTAAACTCATAAGTATAAATGGGATCCCTTATTCTCTTTCACCAACTTGATGATCTATACTAAATATTTCCCATCAAAATCATCAACAAATGACTGAATTGTGGACCGAATTTGATCCAATTGACAAAGTTGCAAATATTTTAGCGCCATAATCCTAGAATTCAAGGGAAAATCAACCCCCTCTCGCTCCCTTTTGAACTCCTTGAGTATTATGGAAAACATAATTAAGACTATGGAAGGGTACATACCGATCTCTGAGATGAATTCCGAAATAGCGAATGAGATGTCTTTTCCTTTTTGTCTATATCAGTGGAATGAAGAAAATAGAAGATACCTGCACAGTAAATTGAAAACCAAACTACAACAAATCTACCAATCTTATGGAATTAGTTAAATAAAAACATGTTATTGTTATCATAGTGTCAATTGTATTTTATTGACAACTTCGTTGTCACTTCGAAAGTTTCCAGATCCCATCTTGGCTCCTCCATTTGCAAGTTAGACACGTCTCCTTAAGCCCTAGGGTTTACAATGACACCCCTAAACATTCAAAGTTGAGATGAATAAGCCGAGAAGATGGGTTCTATTGATTTACAACCAAAGGGAGTTAGGTATTTTGAAATCAAATTTAGAATCATGGGACCGAGATTTTAGGCAAGATATAGTTAAAGATTTTAATATAGATTACTGATTTTCCGTGATTGATTGAATTAAAGAATTGAGCTGAAAAAGTTTTAAGCGGTTTGAATTGAAGTGAAAAAGTTTTAAGCGGTAAAAGCTGCAAAACAACTTGGGCGGGAAAGTTTTTTGTTAATTGCTTCTTATAATGCCAAGTGGCAGATTCTTAGTCTAAAAATTAGACAAGTGGATTTTAGGAGAGGTTTATATATATATATATATATATATATATATATATATATATATATATATATATATATATATATATATATATATATATATATATATATATAGTAGTTTATAACCTGTGGGCACCACGGATTATAAAGGTAAAAATAATTTTAATTAAATTATAAAGTAAATATAGAGCAATGATAAAAAAAATTAATAATTTAATAAATTAGGCAATAGATATTATAAATAAATTTTTTGTTGATGTTTTGATATGTGTAAAATGGAGGAGTGAATTAGTGGAAATTTAATTAATGGGGAAAAACCTTAGAATGACAAGTGACAAATAATTAATGTGAAACTCTAATTGATTGACATGTGACAATGTAAACCTCTCTAAAATGTCACATGTCCTTATAAACAGCTGCATTCCACGTGTCATGTTCTCCTATTTTTTTAGAAACTAGGTGTGAAACTCGTGTATTACACGGGTTGATTAAAAAAAATTAAACATTAAAGTGTAAATAAAAAATATTTTTTAATGTATAAATTTAAAATAAGGAAAAACATATTTATTGCAATTCAATATCTTATATATGATATTTAATACTTTACATATATAAGTATATGACTTTAATTTTAAAAAATGAAACAAACCAAAATTTAACAAGTGGATAATATTTATTTCAAAATTTCCATAAAATAACAAGTATCAAAACTCATGAGAAATTGATATGTACCAAAAAAAAAAAAAAAAAAAAAAAAAAAAAAAAAAAAACTTATTTTATTACATTTATTAAGGAGGATTTATTCCCGCCCACACCCTTACTAAAGAATTAAACAAAAAAAAAGTCATAACTCGACATCTTCGCCTCCTACTCTTGAATCTTCATTTTCATTCCTGAAAATAACGAAATATATATATAGCCGGAAATTTGGTATACCATGATCTCTTAAAATCAAGGATATAATGAGATTGATTTCTTTCTAAATGCAAGAAATCAGCAACTAAATTGTATCAAAATTTGTATTTGATGGATTAGGGCTTCAGTACGTCTGACATGCCGATATTTTTAATCATTTTTTTTTTTTTTTGCCACAGACGAAGTGAAGGAAGCTATGAAATAGAGCCCTAAAGACATCAAAAAACTTTAATCCTTCACCGTTGCTCCAACATCGGTTATTATTGGTAAGATTTGGATTTTTTACTTAATTTCTCTGCTATGATTTCACGATTTTGCATCTTGATTTCTCCTACGATTTCATAGTTAATGGGTTTGATTTCAATGATTAGATATGGCTTTTCCATAAAGTTACATTCTTGGTCTTGTGGCCATTTACACGTCATATGGATTGTTCTTAGTCAAGCTAAGGATGATCCTGTTGTTCTTATATATGCTTAGGGTGGAAGACTGTAAGGCTTTTTGTTTGCTTTTTTGTGATTTTAGTATATTCCAAATTTTAGGCGTTATTGAGGTGTGGCCGAATTTAATTTGGAACTTTCTTTTTTATGCTTTGCATCTTGCAAAGGTTTAATGATTGTTGTATCTGCTTTCAAAATTCTTATTTGTACATACAAATCCAATATTTTTCTTTTCTTACTTAATTTGTAGATCGAATATTCTATTTTTTCCACTGGCTAAACACACAAGGAACTTTCTAGCAGATCCAAGTTATATATTGATGGTGCAGGTTAGTGTTCCCTTTTGCACCAATTCAATCTTCTTTAAGTTGATTGGTTGTGTCTACCATGTGTTTTTTTTTTTTTTTTTTTTTTTATTTATTGAAGCAATTGATTAATTTAAAATCAAAATTCACATGTATTAGATATTTTAGTTTGGCATCTGGTTTATTGGTTTCATAATTGCAGGTTTTTCTGGTTGAATTCATCGAGGTTGAAGAAACAGTCAAACAAGATTCAAAGTTGTACAATAGTACCTTAGAGATATGTTTTATATATTTGTTAGAATAAATGAGACTGCAACTTTTAATTATATAGTACATAAATGACAAAAACATATGGTTCCCTATAAAAATTCAATTTTATAATTGCATTATTTTTGTACATCATATTCTAACAAATATATAAAATGGTTTTATTTAGTGGAGTCACCATAAAGAAAATGGTTTTATTTAGTGGAGGAAGTAATTGTTCGCCGATGTACATGTCTAGGAATCAATCCATACATCCCAATGTCTTTCTTTCCCCATTTCATAACTCATAAGGATGTTGTAGTTATCAGACAAGATGAAACCATTCTATTTATTCTCTTTTTACTTTCCTTATTTGATGGAATGTGATGAAATTAAATTACTTTTTGTGACTTTGCAGATGGATGACTAAGAAGAGCATGCTGTATTTCAGTCTTGAGTTTTCTTACTTTGTGTGTTAGATTGCTATTGTATTATGTTAAAATTCCAACTTAAAAGATTTTGTTGGCGATGAGTCAATGCTCAGCTTCACTACATGTTTGCAATATGTGGTGGTTGCAAGAGTACTTGACATAACTTTAATTATCCTGAGCCATATGTTCAGTGGTGGAGAGATATGGGTATCTGATAAGATTATATATTTTAATGTGAAATCTCTATTTACTTCCAAGTCACGATGAAAAGATGAAAATGCCCTTATAGAATTTTTGTCCATTTAACGTTGCACGTCGGGGTTAAAATAGAAAACCTTAAGAAACTACTCCTTTTTACGTGGTACATCTTTTATGACATACATCTTAAAAATATATGTGCCACCATGGTATTATTCCTGATGATATGACTGGATTGTTCATATATAAACATACTATTGTCTATTAATTTAAATTTCACATCAAATGTAATCATTTTGTTATTTTGCTGTAAATAACATATTTCTTAGTTTAATTTCCATCAGCTCATGTTTTGATATGTGTTCATATTTTTTATGATTATCCTTAAAGCGTGCTTATATTTTTCGAATATTTACATCACAAATTCTAAAATGAGTGTGTTATTAACTATTACTATGTGTATCAAGTTTAAAAGTTGTTTTACGTTGCAGATCCATATAGTCAGTGTTGTAAAACTCACCGAGTTGACCGATTACTTCTCTGAGTACTCGCTACTCGGCCCCTTACCGAGGCAAGTTTCAGAATCTCGAGTACTTCCCGATCGGTCCTTTACCGAACTGAGAAATGTTGTAAAACTCGGTCAACTCTTTGATATATATATATATATATATATATATATATATATATATATATATATATATATATATATATATATATATATATATATATATATATATATATATATATATATATATATATTAAATTTTCAATAATTACTCACGAAGTGAGATCATTATGTATTTTTTAGTTTTTGTGCATTCATATTTATCTAATTTTGTTATATATTTCAATTAGCTTATGGTTTTAACTTGTTATTTTTACATATATACTTTCCCTAAAAAAATTTCTACATGTATTAACTAATCCGAGTACTCGCTACTCGGTAGTCAACCGAACAGATACCAAGTAACGAGTTCTACAACCTTGCGTGTAGTATACAGATTATAACCTAGTGTCGAATGTAGATGTAGATGTAGAGTTTCATATTTCATGTTATTGGTTTTCATATTTGAATTAGGATAGAAGGAGTGGCTATAGGATAAGTGGGGGCTCCTAAAATATAGTGACATTGGCTTGAGCGCCTTCCGACGGTTACACCCAAAACCTTTTCCACTTAAGAAAAAAACCTTATATTCACGCTTTCAACCTTCTAATTTATAATACTCATGCATGTATTGTACAATCATCGTTATTCAACGATATATTAAACGGAACTACGCCCAAGTATCCATTTCATGTCAACAAAGTACAAATACATGCATGAGTATTATCTTGTTGATAGGATATAGTCCATTGATGATACTTTTGTGCAAATATTTGCATATCCAAACGATGATACAGGAAAAAAGTTCGACAGCACAAGAATAAACAAAGAACATAGAACGGATGTTCTCAGAAGCTATTGGATTATAGTACAAAACCTGCACAGACAATACACTATGAAAAAAATAGAAATATAATTTATGCTTACATCGTAAAATAATGTAATTTTAAAAGACAAAGGTCTAACAAAATATCCTTTTTATGAATTTTAACTTCCAACCAACCAATCAAAAATGTCTAAAAGTAAATCAAAATACTTTTCAAGAATTGTATTGCTAAAAGTAGGGTTGTTTACTATTTGGATAAAACTGAATTTTCTAATTGGACAATTTGGATTGGACTATTGGATTTGAATATTCTGATTTTTGGATTGGTGTTCAACAAAACCGAATTATTATTTTGAATTTTGAATTGGTTTTGATTTATAAAATAAAAATTGAATAAAAATTCATTATTTATTTATTTATATTATCTATAACTATTTATTAATTTTATAATTTAATTTTCAAATAAGTTAAAAAGGTTTCACCCAATAAAAATTATTAATATGTTTTTTCTCTAAAAAGTTATTTATATATTAAATATTAAACTATAATATGCCTTCTTAGTAGTTATTTATAAATTCAAAATTACAACTAAATAATTTTTTTTACTTCTTTTGTAAAAGTTAGATAATATTATAATTATATAACATTTTAACATGTTTTGGTTTTTAAAAACCAAATTATAAAAATTAATCCAAACGAATTATAATAGGATTAGATTGGTTCGGATTTGAATTTAGTTGGACATATTTAAATTCATATTCTGAAAACCAATCTATTTAATTGGATCGGGTTAAACCGATCCATCCAAATGAACACCCTAATTATATATTATTATTATTATTATTATTATTATTTAGTTGTATGGTTTTATTTTGATGTTTTTGTAATTGTATTTTTTAATATAATGTTATTGTTAAATTTTTATTTGTTCAATTTTCATAAACATTTTTATTTTAATATATTCGTTGTTAATCTCTATTTATTTAAATTTTTTAATAATATAAAAAATATAAAAGATTGTGTAAACAAAAAAAGATGAGCATTTCCAACTTCCATGTGCAATGAGGAATGGAGGGATGAAAAGATACCTTTCATCGTCTAATCTTGTTTGGTAATTTTTCTATATTTTATATTTTACACTTAATATCATCGCTTTTTTTTCAAATAAAAAAATAACATGAACTCAGAACAAGTCCTAACCAACTAACAACCACATCATACAATCAACCACAAACAAACAAAGTTCATTAACTAACTAAACAAGCATATCATAAAAATAGAGACATCTCAGGAGAAGGAATGAATGACATAATACCTTCACCAAACAATTCAAACAACGACACAACAAGTTTCCCTGAATTCAAATCATCTCTCCACACTTGATTCAGATACGCAGGCGTCCTCCTCACTCCTTTTCCTTTTATTCTTCCTCCTTTGACACGTGGACTTTCTCCTTCTATTTCACCTTCAACATCTTCTGTAACAACCACCATTGGGGACCCCTTTTCCTTCTCTTCCACCTCTTCCTCATTCCCCTTTCCTTTATCTTCATTATAATAAATAACCCTAATTGTTAAACTCCCACATTCATGTTTATCAAAAAATTATATATTTTAAAAAAAAAAAAAAAAAAATTACTTACGTGTTTCACTTGTACCAATAACCTGGAATTTTGACCTCAAAACATTGTCCGCATGTTGCGAGGGTAAAACCGGAAAAAGCTTCAGCAAATTGTATACAGATCGACCCGAAGCACGCTGTGAGAAAAACAAATTACACAAATCAAAACTTATAAATTTTTACCAAAAAAAAAATAATAATAAATTTGTTTTTGTTTTTTTTAAAACCGACCAATAATGCACCATATACACGCCAAGCTTCATGTCGTGTTATTTCCTTTTGTTTATTTTCAGTAATCATTTCTTCAACAAACCCTAAATAAGACTCAAGGTCAGGTAAAATATAGCGCCGAACCTGCAAAATATTTACAACTGTAAAAATTTAATCTACAAAAAAAAATTAAAAAAATGTAACGTTTTTTATTTATTTATTTATTTACCACATGAGGTCCAAGAGCTGTGAGTCCTTGTATAGCACCATAATGTTGAGTTAATGTTTGTTTTCGATCCGAAAATGATTTATGTAATGTTCTCGTTAAACGTGTCTGAAGATCACCATAACTATGCCCAAACCTGTAAAATAATATTAATAATAAATCCACTTAGAATATTAATTAATAATGATTAAAAAAAAAAAAAAAAAGGTTTCACCTTTTACATATAGTGGCAACAAGATTGGCACTAAAGTCTCTAAGCTCCCAGTGATTGTCGGCGATTCGATTTCCTAATCTTCTAGCAACAATACACGTTACGACAGGTGGCATTAATTGGTGCAACTGTAAAAATCACGCAACATATTTGATATTAGATGAAAATATATAATATTTTATTTTATTAATTATTAATAATAATAACTAAACAAGAATAAAAATAATTAAGACTCGCTTACATAAGGTTCGATGTGAATGTGCGGGTTTTGTAGAAGACTCCAAACGAGTCGCATTAGAGCAAAAAGCAGGTGGAAATTATTTAGACCACGAGAAACCTGAAAAATTTTATTAAATCGGTGAAATTAATAAATAAATTTTTAAAGAAATTTATTATTTACCTCGTCTTCTATAAAGCAAGTGAAGTAAGGAACTAAAGGATGGAGTCCAGAGTCTGTGGCTAAACTCATTAGAGCTTCCTTGAAGAGATCAGTATCAGGTGTATTTACTGCAAGCTCTGTGATTTTATTGAAGTATAACTGTAGGAAAAAAAAAAAAAAAAAATGAATTTTTTTTTGCCATGTCAGCATTGAATTGCCATGTCAGCATTAAATTACCTGAAGCTCTCTAGATAAGACATGTTTTACAGGCAATCGAATATCAACAGGCAATTCATCACTCTTTTGCTCTGGCTTTTTAATGTCTGGAAAAGTGGTAATAACTGCAGATCACCCATAAGATTATCTCCAAATGTCAGCTCTGCGACAGTGAAATAATATATAAAATACAATTAACAAAGAAAAGGGATTTCTGCAGATTATGTTTTATATATATAAAGTTAGAAACAAACCTTCAACAGGAGCATTTTCTGGAATAGCAGGCTGGACACCTTCAATGGCTAGCCAGTGACAGAAGATTGAAGTATCGAGTGGTGCTTTTGGTAATGGAGCTTCAATTACATCTTTAAAATCGACATCTTTGTCATCAATGTAAAATAAATCTTTGTGTCCAAGGGCTCTTTTGAAACGCAAAGGATCTCCAGATGTGAATCCATAGATTGGCTGAACTGACAATAATAATGGCTCAGATTAGGGACAACGAATTATTATTATTATAATCTAGATGAGGAAAAAGGAAATTTTATAAACAAGATTTACCTCAACATTTCTCATGGTGAGTGCGCTATCTACATCATCTGTGGTCAATGTGGTTCTTTTTGAATGATGCATGCATTTGATTGCTTCCTGAAGTTTTAACAAAAGGAACTCAATTGGAATTATAATCTAAAAGGGGGAAAAAGGAACAGTTTTTATAAACAAGAATTACCTGCATTATTTCACGCATTCGGTATTCTACATCAGGAGCAAGGGCTAATGCAGCATCTGGAGACAAATTATTTATGCCAATGCTCTGTGATATGACCTCAACTGTCTCCTGTGGTACGATGCTCATTTTTCTTCTCTTTAATACAGTTTCATCCGACTCTAGGAAATTCAAGAACAACAGAAGAATGATTTTCAAGGAACGCTAATGGCATTACAGAAAAGTAAGAGATTCTAGGGTTCTGTTCTAACTTTAAAAGCAAATTTACAAAACCTGTTGGATAAACTATGAAGAACAACAAAATTGAATATTATCGATTGTTCTGGTTTGAAAAGGAAATCAAAGCATCAAAAGCAGTTGAAAAAACTCGAGGAGACGAACCAGGATAATGAGAATGACAGGCAATTGATTCGCACCGGATATAGTATTTAGCAATTGATGAATCGAAGCTTTAAAAGCAACAAAACCCTAGAAATCGAAGCAGTTGAAGGAGCCAAAAATCAAAATCAACGGTTAAGAGTTGAAATTGAAATCTTACTTGAAGAATAGGTGAAGAACTATAGATGAAAAATGTTACGAAGAAAAGAAGATGTTTTTTTTCTGGTGGACATAAGAAGAAATCAGGAGGATGGCTAATTGAAAGTGTCTGTTCTTGTTAACAAGAACAGCCCGTCTAGGGTTTTACTAAGAACTTTGGTATCGAAACGCAAACAGACGTTATCAAGCTACCGTAAAATTCAAACACAACAAAGTTAGAATGAATGCCTACCTCCTCCTAAACGGTCCCGGAGACTTGATAGTGACGACCGTCGCCGGCTTATTGTGTTCCGACGGTGCTTTATACAATCAAACCGTCAAAAAAATTGCTTCTTTTTTCTCTTTGCCAGAGAAATCATATGGATGCGACTCTTTATATAGCCCAGGTATTGGTAAATTACAATTGAATAGCATTGAATTTCATGGTATGGCAAATTAAGTCCCCCACCTTTCGTACATTTGGACAATATGTATTTTTTTTACCAGCATTTATAAATATAAATATATAATCTATTTCTAAACTAACATTTAATTTCACTTATCAAATAGCTTCTAGTCCAGCGGTATCAGATGATGTCCTCTTTACTTGAGGTCAAGAGTTCAAGTCTCGTTGTGGACGTAGATAGAATTAGATCTTAGTTTGAGAATAGATTATATATTATATTTATCGGTTCAAAAAAATATTTAATTTCACTTATGTCCACGACATGATTTGAACCCTTGATCTCAAAAAAAGAGAACACTACCTAATACCGTTTGATTAGAAGTTTTTTTGTATTTGTTCATGGTGTCAATAAAGCTTGTTGTACCTTGTTGCATTTTGGTATATATATAGTCATTTATGATTTTTTTTTTTTTTTTTTTTTTTTTTTTTTTTTTTTTTTCATATTTAGTCATTTAATTATCTAATGAACATGTTAAGTAGGGTTAATAACATTAAACTTTTTTATGTTCACATAGGACCATTAATATACATATGAACTTTGGGTTAAATTTACAAAAATGGTCTTTAGATTTTGTTGGAATAGACATTTTTGGTCTATTTTTGATTTTTTTTATATATATTAAAGATTTTAAAGAATTGGCCTAATTTATAAAAATGATCCATAAATTTTGTTGAACTTAGATCATTTTTTTACTTTTTAAGCCTAACCTTATGAACATAACATGAATAGTGAACCGAGAATTGGCCAAATTTACAAAACTGATCCCTAGATTTTGTTGAAGTAGACATTTTTGGTCCTATTTTTGATTTTTTATATATATTAAAGATTTAGTGAACTTTAGATTAAATTTACAAAAATGGTCCCTAGATTTTGTTGGAGTAGATACTTTTGGTCTATTTTTGATTTTTTTTTTATATATATTAAAGATTTTAAGGAATTAGCCTAATTTACAAAAATGGTTCATAGATTTTGCTGATCTTGACAATTTTTTACTTTTTAAACTATGAACATAACATGAATATCGACCCAATTTACAAAACTGGTCCCTAGATTTTGTTGAAGTAGATATTTTTGGTCCCATTTTTTATTTTTTATATATACTAAAGACTTCAAGGAATTTGCCTAATTTACAAAAATGGTCCCTAGATTTTGTTGAACTTGATAGTTTTTTATTATATATATATATATATATATATATATATATATATATATATATATATATATATATATATATATATCATCATCATTACCTATATGTTTGAGATTACTACTTTGGTGCACGTCATTGAGGTGCTTATTTCCTCCAATAAATAAAATTATGCCGGTAATTTTAACATATATGTCTATATACTCTCCTCCAATAAATAAAAGTGTGCCGACAACTTTTAACATATATCTTTATTTACTCTATTTTTTGGCATTATAGTTGTAGGCTTAGGTTATGGCTGCTAGGCTTAGGTTGTAAAGATGTGTCGTTGTTCTACTTTTCCAATTTTTGGTCCAATTGATGTCTCCTTTTGTGGTCACTTTTGTTTTATTGTGAACCGATAAAAGTTGTGATTTATTACCGTTTTACTTTTGTTTTATTCTTGACTAATAAAATTTGGGCTTTATTACCGTTTACCTGGTGCTTATCCCAAACAGTTTTCTCCCCACGCAGTTAATTTTGCAATTCTTTGCTACACCGCCTATAGTGATACGTGTTGGAGCTGTATGTTGTCTAAGATATGGTCCAATTAAACTAAACGGTTTAACTTTTTGCCCAATTAAATCAATTGGTGTTTATTGTTTCTGATATTTATTTATTTGTTGGCTTTTTTTGCCTTTTCACATTACAAGATTGAGATTCTATTGAATTCGTTGCTTCAATCTTCTTAGATCTGCGTACTTATTCCGAGGGTTACTTATTCTGAGGGTTTATAAAGGTTCGAATTTGTTGTGCAGCAGGATTTTGTGCATGCTAATTAGGAGGACCGAAGGTATGAATGCCAGTTCTATTTCTGTCTTTTTTTTTTTTTTTTTTTTTCCTTTTCACATTACAAGAGTTGAGATTCTATTGAATTCGTTGCCTCAATCTTCTTAGATCTGCCTACTTATTTCGAGGGTTTTACTTATTTTGAGGGTTTATAAAGGTTCGAATTAGTTGTGCAGCAGGATTTTGTGCATGCTAATTAGGAGGACCGAAGGTATGAATGACAGTTCTATTTCTGTGCCATTTGAGTATTTTTTGTATATTTTCTTTCTCCAATTGTTCACGATGTTGCTATTACATGAAAAGTGTTGTCATGTTTCTTCTTTTACCCTGATTTCAAATGGTTTTCCTTATAGTTTTTACAAAACATGTTAGCCAATTTACTAAAAGTCTATATAAATCTAATGGGTTATGCTATTTTTTAGGTTAGTAATATTTGTTTTGTTGCTTATGTTATTCATCTGTTTTTATTGCAAAAGGTTGATAAATCTATCATGAAGGATGTTCAGCCTTCTTTGGAGTTTGAGGATAGGAAAGCATATAGGAAACGTGTTATTTTAAGATGGAAACAACAAAGACTTGAACAGAAAAAAAAATTACATAAGGAAATCTATTTCAAAGCAAGAAAATCGTAAAAATAAGCATAATTTTGCCGGTCATGCAACAGGTAGAGGTCTATTAAAGTTCATTCCTGTTGTTGCTGATATCTTACCTTACGTTCCTGACTGTCATCATTGTGGTGCTTTAAAGTTCTATTCAGAAACATCTGGTTTTTGTTGTTTAGATGGCAGTGTTGTCTTGTATAGTAATCACCTTCCAACAGTCATGATTGAACTACTAACTTCAGACTGTCACGAAACAAAGGTTTTTAGAACATATATTAGAACATATAATAACCATTTCGCTTTTACATCCTTAGGTGTTACATCTGATCCTAATTTCAATAAGAGAGACAGCGGGATTTATACTTTTAGAGTTCAAGGTCAGATGTATCATTTTATTAATGGTTTATACTCTGAAAATGACCGACATAAAAATCTGCAGTTATATATTCATGATACTGAACATGAGATCCAAAATAGGTTAATGGTTTGTCCACTGATATGTGAAACTCTGGTTCAGAAGTGTATAAAATATCTTCAACATAATCCGTACGCTTATTTTTTTCGGAATTTGAAGAATATTGGAGACTTAGATACTTATAAGATTGTTCTTAAAACTGTTGTTGTTCAAGACCAAAGAGTCTATAATAAACCTGATGTATCACAGGTTGCTGCAATTTGGGTGGACGGTGAAGATAATGGGGAGTGTGGTCCAAGAGATATCCGAGTTACAACCCATGAATCTGAATCTAGAAATATAAAGTATTTTTATGGTTGTTATGATCCTCTACAATAACCTTTAATGTTTCCTTTTGGAGAACTAGGCTGGCATCAAGGTATTCTAAAAAAAAAATAAAACAGCCCAAGTTAGAAAGCAGGGTTTGTGTTCAGCTGCAGAAAAACTTATTGCTCCGGGTAGTATAGTGTGTGCGGATGACTTATTAAAGATGGAAGAAACTGGTAAAATACTTACTCTTTCTATTTTTTTTTTTTGGAAAAATGTATTGTGCTTTACTTCTTTTCTCTTTTTTATACAGTGCTTGGAAGAAACGTAGATAACCCCAAGGTTGTATCTGTTAGAGAGTATTACGCTTATAAGCTTCAGATAAGGCATGATGACACAACTTATTTACTCTATTTTGGTAGATTACTACAACAGTATATAGTTGACAGCTATGTTAAATTAGAAACACAAAGACTAGATTTTTTTAGAATACAACATGAAGAAATAAGACAAGAATTCTTGCAAGGAGTTGTGGATGCAATGGCAAAAGGGGAAACATAGGGTTCTGCTATTGATAGAAGAATAGTACTACCTTCGAATTTTATTGGCGGCCCTAGAAACATGAGACAAAAATATGTAGATGCAATGGCCTTGGTACAAAAGTTCGGTAAGCCTGATATTTTTTTTAACTATGACGTGCAATCCTAATTGGCCTGAAATAAAAGAAAATCTTAAACCATATGAAGAAGGCCAAAATAGAGCTAATTTGATTGTTAGAGTTTTTCATGCTAAAGTAGAACAACTTAAACATGAACTTTTCAAGAATAACATTTTCGGAGAAATTTGTGCTCACACTTACGTTATAGAATTCCAAAAAAGAGGACTTCCACATGCACATTTTTTGCTTATATTAGAAAGCAATTGTAAAATGCATACACCTGAAGACTTTGACAAAATTGTTTCTGCAGAAATACCATCAGAAAGTGCAAATCCTCATTTGTTTAGGATGGTTGTGCAACATATGATTCATGCTCCAGGTGGCTCTTTAAATCCTTTTAACATATGTATGAAAAAGAAGGGTTCTTGTAAAAATCTTTACCCAAAAGACTTTTCTTCTCAGACTATTCAGACAGACGATGCATATCCTATATATCGTAGACGTAATGATGGGTCCGAAGTGAAAGTCAGAGGTGCTATTCTTAATAATAAATGGGTCGTTCCGTATAATGCCTATTTGCTTTGTAAATTTAACTATCACATTAATATAGAAATTTGTTCATCAATAAAGGCTGTGAAGTATATATATAAGTATATTTGTAAGGAATCTGACAAGATAAGCTTTAATATTTCTCCAATTACAAACCTTGTCCTTATAAATGAGATTGACGAGTATCAATCAGGTCGATGGGTTTCTCCTCCTGAAGGTGCATGGAGAATTTTTAAATTTCCTTTGGGTGAAATGAAACCAGCTGTTATTCATTTGCCCTTGCATTTAGAAAACTATCAGCCTTTGACATTCAAACGTAAATCAACATTGGTTAATATTCTGAGTAACTCTGGTCAAAGAAAAACTATGTTGACTGAGCTTTTTGTTGAAAATGATATTGGAGTTTTAGCAAAAAAGCTTAAGCTCACATACAATCAGTTTCCTGATCATTTTGTTTGGAAGGGGGATAAAAAGATGTGGTCACCCCGGAAAATAGGCGACTCAATTGGTCGTATTGTGATTGCCCATCCAACTGAAGGCGAAAGGTATTATCTTAGAATTCTTTTGTCTAGAGTTCGTTGTCCTAAATTGTTTGCTGATTTAAAAATGATTAACGGGGTAACTGTTGCTACCTTTAGAGAAGCTGCTTTGTTACGTGGTTATTTACTTGACGATGCTACTCAACAAGTATGTATGCAAGAAGCTTCTACTTTTCACATGCCATTGAGTTGAGAAGGCTTTTTTCTTCACTTTTAGTTTTTACCTGTCCAAATAGTCCGCGCAAGTTGTGGTTGTTATTTGAAGATGCAATGATGGAAGACATTTTACGCCACCACAAAGAGACACACAAAGAATCTAATGCCCGTGCATTTAAACATATTGATTGTTTTCTACAGTCAATGGGAAGACGTCTTCATCAGTTTGATGTTCTACCCCAAAATTCATTTGATCGGTTGATGGAAGATGACACTAGAGGGATTAAAACAGAAAAAAATATTGTTGTTTCCACTGAAGATTTGGCTGCAATATATACTCTTAATAAAGAACAGAAGGTTGCTTTTGAAATGATAATGGATGCAGTTAGCTGCAATAAACCTGGTTGTTTCTTTATCGATGGTCCAGGTGGCACTGGGAAAACATTCTTATATAGAGCTTTATTGGCTAAAATTAGATCTGAAGGTCATGTTGCTTTGGCTACAGCTACATCAGGTATTGCAGCATCATTATTGCCTGGTGGCAGAATAGCTCATTCGCGTTTTAAAATACCTTTGGATGCGGCTGAAGGGTTTGTATGTAAGGTTAGTAAACAAAGCTCTTTAGCAGTGCTGATTAGGATTTGTAAGTTGATTATATGGGATGAGGCTCCAGTGGCAAAGAAATCTGCAATTGAATCCTTGGATAGTCTACTTAGAGATATAATGGACTGTTCAACTACTTTTGGTGGTAAAGTTGTTGTTCTTGGTGGTGATTTCAGACAAACTCTTCCTGTTGTTAGGCTAGGAAGTAAAACACAAACTATTTCTGCTTGTTTAACTAATTCTTATTTATGGCAATCTCTTACCCATTTGCAGCTAACAGAAAACATGCGAGCTCTATTGGATCCTTTTTTTTCAAGTTTCCTTTTGGCACTTGGTAATGGTATAGGAACTCATACAGACGATGCGGTTGTTTCTCTACCATCATCAATGCTCATTCAGGGTTGTAATGATGTTAACGGTTTGGAAGCTCTTATGAAATATGTTTATCCTAACATTTTTGTTACTCCTGCCACTTTCTCTCCCACTTGTAATCGTGTTGTTCTAACAACTAAAAATACTTTTGTAGATGAGATTAATGATACTTTGATATACAAATTGCCCGGAGAAGAGATTGAATATTTTAGTCTTGATGAGACTATTGATCCAAATGATCAGGCCCAGTATGAGGATTTACTTCATTCCTTAACACCAAATGGTATGCCACCTCATAAACTTGTTCTTAAGTATAATGCTCCTATTATTTTGTTGCGGAACATGAACCCCTTTGAAGGTTTATGTAATGGTACTAGACTTTTCTGTAAAGATTTTCAAAGGAATGTTATACGTGCAGAGATAAGCTATGGAGAATTTGCTGGAAAAGAGGTTTTGCTTCATAGAATTCCATTACAGCCACCAACAGGAGAACAATATACAGTTCCATTTAAAAGATTTCAGTTCCCAATTAGATTGTGTTTTGCAATGACCATTAACAAAGCTCAAGGTCAAACACTTGATTATGTTGGCATTTACTTGAAAGAACCTGTTTTTTCTCACGGTCAGTTGTATGTAGCACTTTCGAGAGCAAAAAGTATAAACAGTATTAAAGTTTTTATAACGGGATCTGCATATGGTAGCTCAAATAATATAACAACTAAGAATATCGTCTATAAAGAGATTTTACAACATGCTCATCAGCTGTCGATGTAGGTACTTTTCCTACAACTTCCTGTTATTTTTCTTTTATTCATGTACCCATTTAATATTCTTTTTACCACAGGTAGCTGTTGATCTTTGCAACTACAAGATGCATGGTATTTCATTGCTTTTCAATGAAAAAGGTCAGCTACCTTTTATCAGTTGATTTGAATATAAAATATTTTTTTCTAAACATCTTCGCTGTTCGTACTGACATTTGAGGACATCCTTAATCTTTACTCTATTTCTCAATTCAGTTTTATTAAACATCTTTACATAGTATCTTTTAGGATCTCCCTCGGTTTTATGTTTCACAAACACAATTAACCTTATTGAAATCAATTTGAACATGACAGTCTTTCTTGCTTTGCATGTCAATATGTATGTGTTTACTTTCTTACAGGCTGTAACCTACTCACATGGTATCGAAACCACACCCCTCTGGAACAGTATTCAATCAGGAAGTGACAAAACTTCACCAACAAGATGAAATCTAAACATTAGATTAGGAGATTAGGTAGACTATATCATATATTTAAATATGTAAAGCTTGTAATGTATGCCATTTGGATATAAGTTTTACTAACTAATCTTTCTTACGTTTACTGTACTTGTTAAGTAGAACGAATCAACCTCATTCTGTGCTTACGGTTGAATGTGATACTTGCGTCATGTTTTGGTGAGATGGAAACTTAAACTAGGTTGTTTTTTATGGTGGGCTTAATTTTGGTTTATCATTTCCTGGCCCTTCAACAGTTTCCAACATGAAAGACCCAACAAGCCAATTAAAATTATTGGTAATCGGTTTTTTTTTTTTTAAGTGTCACGTGCTAATTTTGTTATACTACTCATTCTCATAAAAGTTTTTCATTTACTTGACAGGAAACAGATGAAATAATGGCTATAAAGATAAATCAAGAGTACTCAATTTGTTAGTATTGATCTAACTGCATAATTATAACAGATCATTGCAACTTTTACAAAATGGTTTTCTTTTAATTAATCTAATGTTCAATAAATAAGTTACTTATAAATTCTTTACTATAGACTAACTTTTGATATGCACAACTGAATTATCTATTAATATTAAGATTTAGTTTCATTTAAAATAATAACAAATTTTCTTTAATTAGCTATAATCTTTATTACAATAGACTATGACACATTTTCATATATAGTTATAACAACGTACTTTCATTTCCTTACCCATAATACCAATTTACTCTCATTTACTTACCCAAAAATTATACCATTCACCTTTATTTTTTTTGTCGTGAAGATAATCTACTTTCACAGTTTAGTTAATCAAATTGTCCTGCCTAAATAAACAATACCATTTTGACACAAATCTGCCCGTTAAACCAAGTGATTGATTCTTTTGCTTGGTAGTTACCGATCGGTTTGTATACTCGGTTATATCAAAAAATGTGAAAAATACTAATTTGTATTCTAAGATTCTCCCGCACCTATTATAATTACTCGATTTCATTTTTAACAACCATTGCAAAATCTTTCATATAACCAAATTGAAAAACCCATCAGTAACTACCGAGCAAAATGGTCCACCACTTTGTTTAACGGGCATATTGGTGTAAACATGAACTTCTTTATGCCAGGTTGGATGGTTTACTTTACTAAAGTGTGAAATTAGATCATCTTTAGTAGGAGAAAATAGATGTTACTGGCATAAAGTTTTGGTAAGAAAATGAAAGCTTATTGCTGTTATGGGTAAGGAAATCTTATTACCTTGCTGTAACTGTTACCATCTTTTTTATACAATTCTATTGTTTATTTATGCCATCTAACATTCGCTATCGCATGAAAGACAAGTTATTTTCTTGGTTCAGTCATTCTCATTCATATCAGCTGTACCTCTTGTTGCAATACATAGAAAGACCATTTAATGGTTCAGTTTATTTTAAAATTATTATCACCTATTTCCAATTCCACCTTTAATAATATGCTTTCCATTTCTACATATCCTTTTTTTAATTATTTTACAAGTAATCATTTGCTAATTTTCATCAATTTATGTCTCTTTCATTATACATGTCCATATAAATATAAGGTTTCTTTTTTTTTTATTACACATTTTTTTTTGTTTTTTTGGCTTTAAGGATATTTAATATGTGTGTTGAAACTGATTGGATATTTTAGTCAATTTATATGTAAAAGTTGTTATGTATTGATGCTTATTATTTTTATTTTTTAAAGAATGTTTTGTTTATGTGTACTTTAGATTATTGTATATCTTACTCGATCTTAGTGTATTGTATGTTCCCAAAATTTAATCCATTTTTATTAGGCAAAATTTTTTAGACTTCTCTCATTATTAAATACATTTGAATTTGAACTATGGTATTTGGTATATGTTTTGACGAGGACCCTTACATATGCCGTGTATATTTATTTGGTAATTTTAATATTTGCAGTTATATGACAAAAAAAAATATTTATTTAAAATTCAGTTTAAACTTACTTTAGAACGGATTTTCTTTCCTGTAATCCTATTTACATATTTAGAGGAATTTTTTCATTTATGATAATAATAATCCGTTTACCATCATTTAAAGTTTAAGGACCCAATTGTATATTTTTTAATGGGCAACGTAAAACGATGGTTGTAAATATTCTACACTTATTTATTCACAATTTAGAAGCCAACTTATGGGTTCTAAAATCCCACTTCATAAGTATAACGATGGGGAAACAGAGGTATTCTCATCTCAATAGATTATTGTTCACACATCCCATCTCCACATAACTCTGATTTACTAGGTCGCACGTGGCCACTATCCATCAGAACCTCAGTTATTTTTTTACGCTGTCTGTTTAGATAGATAGAAAATGCAAAAATTGATCTATTTTCTTTCAATGTTTTGTCCTTATGACGTATCTTATGTGTTGGTTTATCAAATCTGATGACACGCAGTCGGAGACAATTCCAATTACATGATCTCTTTAGATAAGTATAAACAATCATCAGTCATACCTTTGTTTTCGATGTGCTGTTAGCCAACAACATCTGTTATTTTTCCTTACTTAAGATATTTACAGTGGATTTCGAATTTCCCAATTTTACACGTAATAATTTTTTACCTTATATATTTACTGTTATTGTTGATCAATTTCTTAACAAGACAATCTGTACACGTTTGATCCGGTAAGTTTACCTAATTGTTATGAAGAGTCGTTCTTCATTTTGTTTCATTTTCTTAATTTACCTGTATGCCTCTTGACTTTTTTTACAAATTTTTATGTTGCAGTTAAATAAACATGTCTACACAGCTTACTCCGATTATGGAAATCAATCAGGCAACTCACAACCGGTGGACAGCCCTTGTACAAATCTTAGAATGTCAGCACGTTTTGCAAACTAAAAAAGGGTCTTCTTACAAACGACTGATGTTAACAGATTCTGAAGGCTTAAAGTTCACAGCAATTATTTTCAGTGAGAATTTAAACTACTATGCAAGAACATTCACACAATACAGGAGGTATCACATCTCAAATGCGTTTCTCATCCCATGTGATCCAAGATATGCACTTAGCTTGTATGGATTTTCATGGGTGCTCAATAAGCGAACGCTTGTACAAGAACATCCTGATCGCAATCCGGTGAATTTACCTTGTACTTTTGAATTCACACCATTTACGAGGTTCCATGAACATGCTGAATCAGAACATTTTCAAAGTAAAATACTTTTTCTATTTACATAACAGTTATTTTTTGTTTATTTATTTATTTTTCTTAATATTAACTATGTTTATATATATATATATATATATATATATATATATATATATATATATATATATATAAACATATATATTTGTATTATGTAGATGTCAGAGGCATCGTTGTACGATGTTTGCCCAGTTATGAACAAGGTTCTGACCTTGTCAGTCGGAGAGATGTCGTTATTATCAACGAAGAGTATAAAATTCTTTATCACACAATAATCTATTACCTATTAGTTACATACATTACATTGATTACATTACAATTTCCTTTTATAGAAAACTGCCTTTGGTGATCACTCTGTGGAACCAATTCGATGAACATGAGGGTAATATGTTGCAGTCAATGCAAGGCCCACCCCTTTTGTTCTTTGGACTGAGGCTGAAAGTCACGACTTTTAACTGTAATTTATTTACCTTTTTACCGAATAATATATATATATATATATATATATATATATATATATATATATATATATATATATATATTATAACAATAAAACTTCATTTATTGTACTGATTACAAAAAATGGAAACAGCCATCTCTTTAACAACGAAGCCAAATTCAGGTTTGCTCATCAATCCACCGGTTAGGGACGACTTGCAATTACGCACCTCGTATTACTTATGTTGTTCATACCGTATTTTTTTCTTAAAATTATTAAATAACTTCTATTTTTATTTATCTTGATTTATACACTGATACATCTATCTGACAAAATTAGGTACAATAACAACCGCAAGGAAATAAATGACTTGCTATCAGTCACAAACTACCGAAGAAATGATTTCCTTCTACCATATCCAGCTGAAACAAACATATCTTCTATTGTTTCTGCAACTTCACATTTCGACACTGTAAGCTATTTTTTTACTTTAAAAAAAAATCATTTTTACAATTATGTTTCATATGTAATTTGTTTCATCTACATTTACATCACATATAAAATAGATGAAAACTGCTTGGGTGAAAGGCACCCTGAGTCTTCCTGAACAAGAACGTAACTTATCATACACTGCTTGTGCCAATTGCTTCAAGTCTATAGAAGCCGACACAACTTGGATTGTTACCTGTCCTTCTTGTCACATCGAGTCAGAAATTCAACAGATGTAAGCATGAATATTCTTTTACTCCCTTCTTGAAATACTTTTTTCTCACCTATGAAATTTCCTTTAGGTCAAGGTTAACTGTTTTGATTGCCGATGAAAGTGGAGTGATGAAAGCAAATTTACACACACCTGAACTTGAAAAGTTTATACATTTCTCTCCAAAAGATGTGCAAATCAGTGAAGAAACGGTAAACACACATTTTATCTAACCTTGTAAAAACATGTTAGTTTATAATTATATAAATCTTTTTTTAACATTTGTTAATGTGTAACAGAGTCAAAGTCTATGCAATTCCATTGCCACTGCAATCAAGTCGGTTTATATTGTTGCTTTCGTTCGTGCATACGAAGTGCATTTTCAAGGAACAACAGACATCAAAGTGAATATTGTTAAAGCTTACAAAGTAAATGATCGTGCTGCTGTATCAAATGAGTCTGATAACATGGTCCATAGATCAAACATCGGTGAAGGCACATCAACAACCAAGAATGTGTCTTCTCTTGCAGCCACAGTTCCTTTGCCATCGGCTGGTGAAATTGAAAAACCTCTTGAAGTTAAGAATTCAAAGCAAGTTCCTGTTATATACTTGCTTCCAAAGAATAAGCCAGAACCAATTCTAATGACAAAGCATCTTGTTCCAGAACTTCCAACTTCCAGCTCCTCTCCAATTGAACAAAAAGTTTCTGAATCGGGCCCACCTTTAGCACTTCCTATGAAAGAAGATGTTCTTCGGGCAAGCAATCCAAGACCTTCCAAAAAAACAAAGTAACTGTGGTTTGTGGTTTGTTAAAGATGGTAACTATCTTCTACATATCTTTTGCGAATAGAATATAGAGGGTCTATTCGATATGTAAATAGTATCTTTTGCGAATAGAATATAGAGGGTCTATTCGATATGTAAATAGTATCTTTTGCGAATAGAATATAGAGGATCTATTCGATATGTAAATAGTATCTTTTGCGAATAGAATATAGAGGTCTATTCGGTATGTAAATAGCAGCTAACTGCAGTTGACAACCATCTTTGTATGGTTTCTTTTGGCGTATAGATCATTAAGATATATTGTATATACACTTTCAAGTTTTTCATATAAGATCTATTGTATATACACTTTCAAGTTTTTATATGAAAAATGGACCTACAATCTACTTTTATTATGTTGGCATGTACTGGGTTCACAAAGATAATATACCATAAAGATAATATACCACAATATTGTTGAATACTTTATAACCATCTTTCTTTGTAACACAATCTTCACAAAAATGTCAACTCTCATCTAACCTTCGTTCCATTATCTACAATTTCATTTGAATTCTTATATTATGATAAAAAAATTCACAAAGATAATATACCACCTAGATAATATACCACAATATTGTCGAATGAAACAAATAAGAGATTGCAAACCTAATCATATTTGAGGTCAAATTTCAAAAACTCTTAGACTACGACTTTCCACCATATCTTCATCACTTCACTTCTCCTTAAAAGCAATAACTCCTTAAAAGCAATAACCTAAGCAATAACCCACATGAATGAAAATTAAATTAATAAATAAAGAATAAAATCAAAGATCCATTTAACAAATTTATAGATAAAACTCACTTTGGTTGTCCACTTGACAAATATATCATTTTGGTAGTCCATTTGAAAAAGATACAATAGGATTATTAGATTATATTAAAATTGTTAATATTATTCATAACCATATCCCTTATGAGCATGCTCAAAAGTATTGGAGTTGCTACAGGCCAAAAAAATTTCAAATCAGAGTCCATGCCAATGCCAATTCCATTGTCATTGCCAACACCACACAAACTCATGTAACTCCACTGCAGGTGCATACGACAACATGCTTTGTGATTTTGTATTTCCAATGTACTTAAATTACATCTTTTCTCTCTTTAAAACACTATACTTTTAAAGTACAATGCTATATTGCCAATATTTCCAGCAAGAGTATGCTTTGTGATTTTGTATTTCTATATGCGAAAAATACCAATGTACTTAAATTTTATATTTTCTTTCCTTACAATTTAAAGTACACCATTGTACTTTTAAAGTACAATGCTATATTGCCCATATTTCCAACAAGAGTATAAGTATATTACACATTCTCTTAACACAATGGAATGGAATGTATAAGTTTCGGTAAACACACTATATTTTACACTTTTACCATTTGTAAAAGAATAAGCATTCAACTTAAACTTCTTACAATGACTACACACTTATATAGATATTATCTTTATACATTGTACTATTTAAGTTTACCATTTCGCTTAACTGTGATGACTCTCGCTCCGGAATCATCACGGCCCTCATCATGTTCCTAGTATATATATATATATATATATATATATATATATATATATATATATATATATATATATATATATTAAAGATCTTGGTAAGGGAATTTGCTTAATTTAAATAAATGGTCCCTGAATTGGCTTAATTTACATAAATGGTCCCTTTATTTTGTTGAACTTGATATTTTTTTGTCTATTTTTGTTATTGATATATATTAAAGATTTTTGTAAGGGGACATAATTTAAATAAATGGTCCCTAAATTTTGTTGAACTCAACACTTTTGGTAGAGTTTTGTTTAAAAAAAATGTTTTGGGCGAAGCTTGACATCAACTACTAGTTAGACTTAATGTTTATATATTACAAAAAACATAAGTGATTAATATTCGTTTAAAATTGAGGGGAATAAAATGGAAGGAAATAAAAGAAATTTGAGGGTGACTTTCCTTCTCGATCATCTCAATTTTATGGAATAGATTTTGAAGGGAAAAAAGATTTTAATTTCCTTCTTCTGCTTAAATGAAACTCGATAAAATGTTTTATTGTATTTTCTTTCCTTCGGACTTTTTAAAAAAACTTAAGAACAGATTTTCTCTCATTTCCTTCAATTTTCTTCCTTAAAAAACTTGATAACATAGTGTATATGTGTACAAGAAAAAAAAGTTTAATGGTCATATGTGTCCATCCAAAAAGGAAAAAAAAAAAATCTTAATGTAACATCCCAAAAATAATAGTAAATTTTTCATTTTTAAATCGTTAAATCCATACAAACATTTCTTGCAAAACCAATCAGAGTAATATGTATCATTCAAATATCAAAGTAAAACAATAATAATCAGTGCGAAAAAAGTCATTAGGGGATAATGTGTTATCAAATCGGGTCCTTCTCTTTGAAACCGGAAGTACCTAAAAAATAATTAAACTGCAAACCATAAGCACATAAAGTTTATCGAGTTCCCCAAAATACCACATACTATATACATCAACGGGCACAGCCCACCATAACGGGCCCAACTCAACATACAAACAGGCCCAATCAAACATATCAATAGGCCCAGCCCAACATACCAATATGACCAGTCCAACATGTAAATAGGCCCAATCCAATATGTATACCAATAGGCCCAACCCAATCATGAAAATGGGCCTAGTCCAACATGCATTCTAATGGGCCCAGCCCAAAACACAATGCAAGAGTCACAGAGACCACTAAAGGTGTTCACGGTTCCTTTTGAAACCGTGAAACCGGTCAAACCGGGCATTGGTTTAGTTTCGCAGTTTGTATTTTTCTTTATAGTTTGGCTTGTGACTTCAAACTTTTGAAACCGTAATGAACGGTTTAGCTTACGGTTTCAAAAGTTTCAAGTTGTATAAAACCGAACCGGACTATAGGATATATATATATAATATTGAATTTGAATTCATTAGTATTATGTTAGATTTTGTTTACAGGGAAATCTATATTCATTTGTTTTGTTGTTGGTTGTTAAGTTTCATAGCAATTATCTCAACTTTTGATCAATGTTTATTTGTGATCAAGCAAGCTTCTTTCCTTATTTTTTCCAAAGTTTTCCATCTTATTCTGCTAAGTATTTTATTAATAAGATTTTAGAAATCAAGTGTTTTTTTTGACAAAATCAGTTTAATGGGTTCAACTCAAATGGGCCTAAAAAGCTCAAACCGTGAAACCAAATCGTTAGTAACGGTTCGGTTTGGTTAGGTTTTTAATTATCAATGGTTAGGCTTCAGTTTTCAATTGACAAAAACCATTACTAGCTATTTGGCTTCGGGTTGACATAAAAACCGAAAAAAAAACAAACTGTAAACACCCTTATCCTACACAATACAATGAGAAGACTCACTTGACAGAAGATTATTTAGGATAAATAATCTTAATCGAAGTTATAGTATATGTGATAATAATTCCATACATATAAAGAACACTCAAAGCCGACTTCGTGAGAGGAAGTTATGATTTTTCTAATATTTCAGCGTAACAGTATACGGCTCAGAAAGTGAATTGGAATCGCTTAATTTTTAGGAAAAACAATCTAAACGAGAGTTGAAGATCTCGCTAATACCTATCCGTCGATACATAGACAATCGAGAACGGATGTCATATAAGAGAGTTATGAATTTTTAATAGGTTTTAACAGTCTAAGTCTATTAAAAATATAACTTAAAAAATAAAGTCAAAACTACCCGACAGAGTCTAAATGAAAGCTATAGATCCCGTCGATAGCTACGCATGGATATAAAACACATCGAGAACAGATCTCGTTTGAAGAAGATATGAACTTTCTAGGGAACATAAATTATTCCCGTGTGAAACGTCAGAGTACGACTGTCATCCACCTAGAATGCGACACATAACACCACGTAGAAAGCGACATGTCACCCTTTACCGACCAGATGTGCGGCGCACACCCAATCTATGCACGACGCGCAGACGAAATACCCTTATAAATAGAAGTCAATTTTTATTTCAATCCCACACCATTTCTATATGTTCCTCTCTCAATTTCTCTAGATTTTGGTCGAGAGTTAACTTAAGTTTTTATTTGGCGAAGCCCTGTGGTTTTTGATAACCAACGATTAAGAGCTCATGAGTCAACGTTTTGTCCCCTTAATTCCCAGTTTTCATTAGTGTGCTCTGTAAGTTAAGCTATACTTATTATTTAAGTGTAACTTTTAATTAAAGTCATAGTCGTTATTATGATCCTATAATTAAAATTATCAGTAATTACAAGTCATTATATTGATTGATCTACTTACAGGGATGAAATCTAGGTTGCATTTATGTAACATCCCGGAATTTGCAAGGTATTTTCGAATCCTCCCTTTTATTATTAATTGTCAGTTTTCGCCCTTAGGGTTGGAAGGATATAGCCATGAGTTTCCCTAATGGCTAACATTGTAATTTTGGACCAAGAAATAGTATGTTGCCCGTACATAAGCGTATGCTAAGCGTACTAGGCGCGCCCTAGTACGCTGGGCGTACTCATGAAAGATGGAAACCCTAATATTTAGGGTTTTGGTGCTATATAAATGTCTTTATGAGTTCATAACCCTCTATCATTTCATCCTCCATAGCCTTGAGTCATTTTCCCCAAACCCTAACCCCTCTCTTGAGTGTGTGAGCTAAAAGTGTGTGTTTTGAGTAGTTGAAGAATAAGGTATTGCATCAAGGAGTTAGAGAAGTGAGTCAAGATTGTAGATCTGAGGATATTTTGTGCTTTAAAAGCTCCAGGAGGTAAAAAGCTCATGCCTTTATGTTTTATGACATCCCCAATTTCACGGCCAGAAAAGACCGATTTGTTTATGTTTTGTTTTATAAAATTAGAGTAATCTTTTAAAGAAAACAGATGCGGAATTTTTTCCCAAAACAAAATATGATAAGAATTTATCAAAGCATTTCTTTAAAGAAATGTATTTTCATTAAATAGCAAAATCTCGGGATGTCATGTTCCGATACAGACCAAAAGCATAAACAGTATAAAACAGACCTTACAACAATTATTTATAACTACTGATCTATAATCCAAAATCACTCGTCAAGTCCACCAACTTATACTCTTGTGTCATTACCTGTAATGCAAAGAAAACTGAGTGGATCAGGCTTGGGAGCCTAGTGAGCATATAGGGTTGTCAACCCACAATAATATAATTATTATATTCAATTATCAAACAAATAACCAAACTACCCATCCCCATTATCTTCTTTACTCTTAAGGTTATACCCCAAGAATTAACTATCCTTCATTCAATCATTCTTAAGGATTGACCTGAGGAATTAGCACGAAGCCATTGCTACCAAAGTTTATCTATCAGGTACTAAATCTATAGCTATTAGGCGCTAACTCCATAGTCACCAAGGTTTATGTAACAGACGCTAACTCCATAGTCACCAAGGTTTATGTAACATGTGCTAACTCCATAGTCACCAAGGTTTATGTAACAAGCGCTAACTCCATAGTCACCAAGTTTTATGTAACATGTGCTAACTCCATAGTCACCAAGGTTTATGTAACATGCGCTAACTCCATAGTTACCAAGGTTCACTTAACTGGTGCTAACTCCATAGTCGTTGGGGTTTATCTCGTTTATTGACAGTATTGGTTCCGAGACATCCTCTAGAAATACATATCAATGGGTTTTTAGAGTACACTGGTGAACATCAAGTCCACAACACCTACAAGTTGCGAGCCTGCTAGTGTTCCATAGGACTATCTAGAATAGTCCGTGGTTGTCATCTCTACTCTGCTGAATGATGGGGGCCATCGTTTGGGTAAAGGTTTCACTCATTTTTCACCTGTCACCCTCATCTCATGATCTATATCATCTTTCATCTCATCCTCAAACTAATCTTTCCTCACACACCAACTATTTCATCTACCCATATTCTACCCAACATATTTGTAGATATAAATTACATATATAGTTTAAATCATTTAAAAATTTGTACAAAACATTCATTCAACACTCCTCTCAAATAAACAACAATATATAAACACATAACATGTATTTCATAACAAATACTTCATATTTATGTGTTAGAAGAAAGTGACTACACACTCACACAAAACATATACTTAATACATTCAAACAATACTTTTATTAAAATCGTGTTATGAAAAGGACTATACACTCACACAAAACATATACTTAATACATTCAAACAATACTTGTATTAAAATCATGTTATGAAAGGGACTATACAATCACTTGATAAGATGATGATCGGGCAGCACTACGACTCTAAGAGTAGTATTTCTTCGGTGAAACCGGAATATCTTCTCACACCGGGCTTCTCGCAAGCAGAGCTTCGGCTCGGAAACACTTTTCTTCTCGGGATCTTCAAGGCTTCGGGGATCGCTTTGGGTCTCGGGATGATACCAGAACTTCGAGGGGTTAAAAGAGGGCTTAGAGAGGGTATCGGGAGTGGGAGAGAAGAGATTGAGCAACCAAACTCGGCTGCCCCTTGAATTCTATTTATAAGGTTGATTTTATGGATTCACGTCGTGAATCTCAAATATTCACGTTGTGAGTTCAGTCGTCACTGCATGCGTCATCGTAAATTACGTCTGTCAGGCTCCAGAAGTCATAAATACTGAGTTCACGTCGTGAACACTGTATTCACATCGTGAACTCTGACAGTTTTGGGGTTTCGTGCCCCGAACTTCAGAAATTCATAACTTTCGCATACGAACTCCGTTTTTGACGTTCTTTATATACACACGTAGTTAAAAACAAGATCTACAACTTTCATTTAGACTTCGTCGGCTAATTTTGAATTTATTTTTAATATATTATTAATATATTATTTTTAGTAGGCCGGGACTGGAAAACTCCGTTCGAAATTCATAACTCCTTCATCTGAACTCCGTTTTCGTCTGTCTTTTTATCGTTGGACTAATATTGATGAGATCTTCAATTCTCATTTAGAAAATTTTGGCTAAATATCACTCGACCTCAATCTCAAGTTTCAGGTTGCATACTGCTAATGCTGAAACTTCGAAAAATCATAATTTCCTCATACGAAGTCAGATTTAGACGTTCTTTTTATGCATGCTCTCGGTTTAATGTATTCTACAAATTTCATTTATATTGATAAGGCCAAATATCACTCTAACGTAAATTCACTATTTACATCGCGCTGTGTCGTGTCGGTTCTGTCGTGAAACTTCGACAGGTCATAACTTCTTCGTTATAACTCGGATTTTGACATTCTTTATATGCACGGAAACCTTGCGACATATACTAAAACTTAGTTAAGATTACTCCTTCTAAATAATCTTCCATAAAAAAGTCATTTTTGATGCTTATTGTCTTTAAGTTGACTAGCTCTGATCTACGGGCGTTACAATTATCTCCCCTTTAGGATGACTACGTCCCGGAATCATCAACGAAATAAGATTCGTATACTGACTCCATATGTTATGTCTCCATCCTAAGTAATAACCTTGATGCTCAATCCTGCATCTACTCTTCGTAGTATGTTGGACTTTCAATCGCAACCTACGAGTTAGGAAATAAATCTTTATTGAGGACTCTTTCTTCTTCTTAGGATACGTACTTTCCCTTATGTATTGTAACAGACTGATGGGTCATGTTCTAATGACCTATCATCATATGATGCAATGTTTAGACTCAGGTCTCTTAGAGTCAAATTCTAGAATGGAATATACCTTCCTTCATATTCTAATGTGATATAATCACATTTTTACATGTAGTTTTTCTAGCTACAAGCTTCCTTAACAATGAGCGCGATGCTATCGATCGCATTGATTTCAATCTTCTGACTTGAATGAGATGCTACCTCGAACTTGGTTCTATGAACCATGTAACAAACTCATCGTAGTCGGACTCAATTTGATATGACCGCTAAGGTCAGAATATCAATCATCTTTTTAGTCATTACCGAAGTTATGGTAACGACATACTTGAATAAAAACAAACTCAATTACAAGCTTCTTGGTAACCTTGTGACTTTCCCTGATCCAAGCATGAGTCATGTGCTTCCAATAGTATAGATCTCTACTACTATTCACACCTACTCATACTCGTCCCAAGTATTGTATCGTAGTCCCCAAGTCCTAAAATCACAAAACAATTTAACACATACGAATGTGTCCAATTAATCATAAAATTTTTCCTAGACTCTACTAGGACTTCTTCCGTGCACATCTTCACTCATCAATTCTATTTCAACTCGGTTAGCGATGGAAATTCTAGACGATGGGACAACTTCATGAATTATACCAGTCGTTCCATCATCCTGCCAATCGAAGGTCTACTTCAGACGTATTGTACTCCTCTAAACATTCTGTTATTTTATCAGACATATTCTAAAGGCAAGATACCACTTACGACATCTTCTGATAGGTGTCATTCACTATCATAAGCATTTTCCTTTCCTCCATTTACTCAATTCTCTACGAGTCTTCACCATGAAGTTTTGTACATCCAATCAGAATTCGGTGTACCGGGCGAGAATTTAAGATAAGAAAGCTTTATTTACGATAGACGTATAAATCTCCTTATCACTCCGAAACATTTACATGCTAGTTCTAATATCGTATTCGTACTCTAAGAATCCTAAACACATAAGGTTTCCAGATCTGGTTGGAAACAGACCATAAATCCGAACAAATAACATCATATATGACAAACATATAACATTTAGCACATAAAAGCATTTTAGGCAGCATTCCTAAAATATACTAGTGCTCGTGTCTTAAAATATGGTAGACACTCATTTCACAATCATCGCTTAGCATTCTAAGTTTAAGTCTAGAAATCCTACAAATTCCTAGTTCGCTTAAACTAATGCTCTGATACCAACTATGACATCCCCAACTTCACGGTCAAAAAGACCGATTTGTTTATACTTTTTTTTATAAACTTTTAAAGAAAACAGTTGCGGAATTTGTTCCCAAAACAAAATATGATAAGAATTTATCAAAACATTTCTTTAAAGAAATGTACTTTCATTAAATAACAAAATCTCGGGATGTCATGTTCCGATACAGACCAAAAGCATAAACAGTATAAAATAGACCTTACAACAGTTATTTATAACTACTGATCTATAATCCAAAATCTCTTGTCAAGTCCACCAACTTATACTCTTGTGCCGTTACCTATAATGCAAAGAAAACTGAGTGGGTCAGACTTGTGAGCTTGGTGAGCATATAGGGTTTTCAACCCACAATAATATAATTATTATACTCAATTATCAAACAAATAACCCAACTACCCATCCCCATTATCTTTTTTACTCTTAAGGTTTTACCCTAAGAATTAACTATCCTTCATTCACTCATTCATAAGGATTGACCTAAGGAATTAGCACGAAGTCCATTGCTGCCAAAGTTTATCTATTAGGTACTAAATCCATAGCTATCAGGCGCTAACTCCATAGTCACCAAGGGTTATGTAACAAGCGCTAACACCATAGTCACCAAGGTTTATGTAACATGCGCTAACTCCATAGTCACCAAGGTTTATGTAACAAACACAAAATCCATAGTCACTAAGTTTTATGTAATAGGCGCTAACTCCATAGTCACCAAGTTTTATGTAACAGGCGCTAACTCCATAGTCACCAAGGTTCACTTAACTGGTGCTAACTCCATAGTCACTGGGGTTTATCTCATTTATTGATAGTATTGGTTCCGAGCCATCCTATAGCAATACATATCAATGGGTTTTTAGAGTACACCGGTGAACATCAAGTCCACAACACCTACAAGTTGCGAGCCTGCTAGTGTTCCGCAGGACTATCTAAAATAGTCCGTGGTTGTCATCCCTACTCTGCTGAATGACGGGGGCCATCGTTTGGATAAAGGTTTCACTCATTTTTCACTTGTCACCCTCATCTCATGATCTATATCATCTTTCATCTCATCCTCAAACTAATCTTTCCTCACACACCAACTATTTCATCTACCCATGTTCTACCCAACATATTTGTAGATATAAATTACATATATAGTTTAAATCATTTAAAAATTTGTATAAAACATTTATTCAACACTTCTCTCAAATAAACAACAATATATAAACACATAGCACGTATTTTATAACAAATACTTCATATTTATGTGTTAGAAGAAAGTGACTACACACTCACACAAAACATATACTTAATACATTCAAACAATACTTGTATTAAAATCGTGTTGTGAAAGGGGCTATACACTCACACAAAACATATACTTAATACATTCAAACAATACTTGTATTAAAACCGTGTTATGAAAGGGACTATACACTCACTTGATAATATGATGATCGGGTAGCACTACGACTCTAAGAGTAGTATTTCTTCGATGAAACCGGGATATCTTCTCACACCGGGCTTCTCGCAAACAGAGCTTCGGCTCAAAAACACTTTTCTTTTCGGGATCTTCAGAGCTTCGGGACTCGCTTCGGGTCTCAGAATGATACCAGGCTTCGGGGGGGGGGGGGGGTAGAGGTTAAATTATAAAAGTCGAATTGAGTGTTTGTTTAGTTTCACATTTTTAGTTATTTTACTAAGTTAGTTTTATGCACAGCGTATTGTAATAGACTTAGTATACTTTTTGTACACTCAGGTTCCCTATAAATAGGGACTGAGTATAGAAGTAGTGGGAGAGAAGAGATTGAGCAACCAAACTCGGCTGCCCCTTGAATTCTATTTATAGGGCTGATTTTATGGATTCACGTCGTGAATCTCAAATATTCACATTGTGAGTTCAGTCGTCACTGCATGCTTCATCGCAAGTTGCGCCTGTTGGGCTCCAGAAGTCATAAATACTAAGTTCACATCGTGAACATTGTATTCACGTCGTGAACTCTGGCAGTTTTGGGGTTTCGCGCCCTGAACTTTAGAAATTCATAGCTTTCGCATACGAACTCCGTTTTCGATGTTCTTTATATCCACGCGTAGCTAAAAACAAGATCTACAACTTTCATTTAGACTTCGTTGACTAATTTTTACTTTAGTTTTAATATATTATTTGTATATTATTTTTAGTAGGACGGGACAGGAAAACTCTGTTCGAAATTCATATCTCCTTCATCTGAACTCCGTTTTCGTCTGTCTTTTTATCGTATGAGATCTTTAATTCTCATTTAGAAAGTTTTGGCTAAATATCACTCCACCTCAATCTCAAGTTTCGGGCTGCAAACTCCTAATGCTGAAACTTTGAAAAATCATAACTTCTTCATACGAAGTCAGATTTAGACGTTCTTTTTCTGCACGCTCTCAGTTTAATGTATTCTACAACTTTCATTTAGATTGATAAGTCCAAATATCACTCTAACGTAAATTCACTATTTACGCCGCGCTGTGTCGTGTTGGTTCTGTCGCAAAACTTCGACAAGTCATAACTTCTTCGTTATAACTCGAATTTCAACATTCTTTATATGCACGGAAACCTTGTGACATATACTACAACTTAGTTAAGATTACTCCTTCTAAATAATCTTCCATTAAAAAGTCATTTTTTGACGCTTATCGTCTCTAAATTGACTAACCTTGATCAACGGGCGTTACATGTTTACATGATATAGATCTTGCCTTAATAACTTTATGATACCTTTCTTGTCCTAAAAGGTCCCAAGTTTGTGCATGATGTGCTTTGTACATGTTAAGTTGTCTTTTCAGACCCTAGAAAGGGTTATAAATGATAAAAATGATGTCTCAGTGACTAAAAGTGTCCCATGCATGTATTAAAAAGGTCTTAATGGGTTAATACCATGTATTAAGGACCTTTTAGATGTCTAGAGTCTTAAAGTTTGAGACTTTATGGTTATGAGGTTCGTTTAGTCCATGGATCTAGAATTTGGGCTCAAGGGCTTAAGCTATTAAGCACTTATTAAGGTTTTGGCAAAACTTATGTATGCCTCGCGTAAGTTTTGTACGCCCAGCATACCGAGTCAACCACCCCGATGGTGGTCAACGCACGGCAGGGTACACCCAACGTACTAGAGGAGTACGCCCAGTGTACGCCCTCTGATGGGCTTTTGATGATTTGGGCTTCGGGATCGGGACACCTTTGGGCCATTTTGACTTGGTCCTTGCTGGACTTTCTGAATAGGTGTGCTTTGGGCCAGTTTTGGTAATAGATCTTAAAATGAGGCCCAATTAGGGAGTTGGGCCCAATTTGGAAAATTGGGCCAATTATGGGCCTTGTATATTGGGATTTTGGATTAAGAAATTGGAGTTGGGACTTGGCCCAACTTAAGGAAAAGGATAGAATGGACTATTACTCTATGTTTGGTCCCTTAGTCGAGGTTGATATTCCAATTGTTGATCGGTGTTTGTTTTGTTGTGATAGTTCAGGATTTTTTGTGAGTCAGCAGCCGAGGGTATTGAGTTCAATTTAGCATTGTAAGGTGAGTCTTCCTCACTATACTAGAAGGATCGAAGGCACCAATGTTGGCCCTTTTTGGATTGTTATCCTGGTTATCGCATGATGCTATGTTAGTGATATGTTAGGTCGGTATCCGCGTATATAGGATGATACTATGTTGGTGATCTGTTAGGTCGGTATCCTGGTATATAGGATGATGTTATGATTGGTGATCTGTTAGCTAAAAACTTGATGTGAAAAATAATTTTGCACTAGTTTATCTTACTAATGTAGCTACTTTCTACTTAAGGCAGTGTACCTTATTGTAAATAGTATAGCACAATAGACAGATATCGAACACAGGGAACGATGTTATTAGCTATTTTTTACCTACTACTAACTAAATTACTAAGAAATTTAGAAAAATGTTTTTTTCTCTAGTTTTACAAGACTATAAACTTAATTAAATAAGCTAAACTAACAATTAACTAAGGAAAATATCAATAAGGCAAGAAACAAAAAGAAACGATTTAAACCAAGTTATTTGAGAGACTTTTGTTTAGCTTCAATTTACTTGCTATTATGGTTGATTTATGGAAGTACAATGTATTAATGTTCAATTGGTTACCGATTCCTAAGATGACCGAGTTAATATTCACTAACTTAATCATTTAGCAAACAAGTTCATTCATACGGTGATCAAACGGATAAACTAACAAGCTTACTAGTGTTCGGTTCAAGTAAAATTAGACTTGTAATAGATTGATCAAATTGGTTAATTGATTCAATTCAATATATGATAGGTCATCATATATTAACTCCCACAATTATTTACCCACTTTTCTATCTAACCCTAGGTTTTAGTCCAAACTCTAGTTCTACAATTTTTGCAATCCTCAAAGATAATAAGATTCAAGCTCAATTAAGAAAGATAGTCATACAAACTTAATTAAACTCAACAAGAAATAGATAAAACAATTTTCATAATCACAAAAGGTTATTTAATAAGCTAGTTAAACAAATAACCAATAAAAACTTAATACAACCATAAATCAAACCACATATAGTCAAGTAAACGCCAAACGAAAGTCATGGGGTTTTAGCCCATGATTTCAGCAGCTAAAGTCGGAAAAATGAATTCTATATGCAAAGACATGATCAAACTAGAATATAAAATCGTAATTAAGAAGTTATTGCCTTATGGCTCTCAATTCGCAAGCTACAATCGATTTCTTCACTTCCAAGCTTTAATTTAGATCATTGGCCTTCAAAAATCGTTAATAGCTTCCATCCAAAAGTTCCCAATTCGGAGAGAAGGTCATCTATTTATAATTTTTGAAATTCATAACACCACCACGTGGTGAGGTCACCACGTCGTGGTCTTCATGATTATCCCATATTCAACAAGTCTCCGAAGTCAATCGGGAAAGGTCAAAACACCACGTCGAGGTGATGTCACCACGACGTGGTGCATTTTTCTTCATTTAATAGTCTTCACTCAAAATCATTAGTTTCCAGCTTCCCGCTTCCTTTTTGCTCCAAGCACATCTTTTACCCCTATAATACAATATCTAACAAATTAAGTACCTTTTGTTTATAAATGGCATAAAAGTGATTAAAAACATTAAGATATAATGTACTACTATATGTATAGATATGTAAATATCCATGTAATAGACGCTAGATAATTCTTCGACTGCAAGGTCTCATCCTACAACAGTTGGAATTAAACAAGAGTTGCGCAATATAGTTAAACCTAACCTTCTAAAATTATCTAATATTTGCAACATGTAACCTATTATATTCGCTTGATAGTTAACTAGTATTAGTATTGGTTCCTAAAATTACAAATCAAGCAACATTCAAGCATCAAGTTCTAACCAGAGCACTACCTAACAAGCCATCCTAACATATCATATGTAATCTAAACTAGCATGCAATTCTAGGGAATCATATAGTAAGCATACAAAGGCATATCTCCTACAATTCTGAGAAGATCCTTAATCCCTAATCTATCATGATATTCACATATTCACATATTGAATCAATAAACATGTATGGGTAGAGCTCGACCGATTGCATGCATCACACCCACTTCTTTCTAGTAGTATATCTTTAGAAAATCATTCTGTTTTATGAAAAACTTATCAAACCCTCAGTTTGAGTTCAGATACACCCAAGAGTGTGTTCGAATCCTTAAAACCTAGGCTTTGATACCAACTTGTAACTTCCCAAAAATCATAAGTAAAATAATTCATTTTTAAATCAACCAAAATCCATCAGATCATCAAATGAAACCATCAAAGTATGCCAACGTGAAAAAAGTTATCAGAGTATAAATCCCAAAAATCATAAAAGTTTATGGAAACATGGGTGGATGCGTTGCGATCCACTTGGTCCCTTCCTTTCGAATAGGAAGTACCTGAAACATAAACTTAAACCGTAAGCACAAATCTTAGTGAGTTCCCTAAATACCACATACCATACATCAATCATACATATCATACTGAAACATGTAACATGTTTATTTCACCCCTGAGTCCCTTCAAACTCTTTGAGGCGCTTCTGACTCTTTGAGTCCTTTCTGACCCCTTCGGTATCTTTCAACCGGTACGAGTTTGTTTCACCCCTACAGATAAACATATAGTCACACTAGCAATAGTCACAAAGACAACAAGCACATACAGTCATATCAGTAAGTGTCACAATGATCACTACTATCCTACAACATAATCCAGTGGGCCGACATTGATGCCTTTGACCCACAAGTAAAGTGAGGAACCTCACCTCAGTCTGAAGACAAATATATTACATTCTTGAGCTGCTGCTACCACATCTCCTCACACTGAACATATCCAAATTAACCCCAATAAATAATCATGGTAATAACCCTTACACCCCATTCCCGAGTTCAATTTAAAGTGAGAAAAGAAAGGAAATGGGTGGAAGTGGGAGGAAAGTAAGAGAAATTGGTGTTCCCGAGTTTCATTAAAGGAGGGAAGTGGAAGGAAATGGAGGGATCACTTTCCCTCCTAACTTTCCTTCCGATTTGGAAGGATTTGGAGAGAAAGAACAAAATGTTTAACTTTCCTTCCATTTCTCTCCAACTCGGGAACACAAAACACAAATTTCTTTTCCTTTCTCTTCTCTTCTTTTCTCTCCTTACTTTCTTTTCTCTTCTCTTCTTTTCTCTGCTACAACTCGGGAACGGGGTGTTAATAAATAGCCCAGATCATCATCTAACATGGTACGGGTAAAAGACCATTTTACCCTTCTCTCAGTTGACCCATCTAACCCTAGCCCTATCCCATAAAGATCTAAGGCCCAAATATCTTTTGGTGAGTACACTAGGTGTACCACCCTCTTAAGCTTGACATACAAGCTTCAAAAATGAAGGGGAAACGCGGCTGAACGCGTTACGCTGAGCGTACGCATATGTACACCCCGCGTATTCCCCTAATGGACAAAAATGCCTTAAGTCCAAACGTCCAAATCACAGATCTTGCTCTTGGGAAACGTCTTAAATGATAAAGTCATCAACTTGATGCCTTTGCATGGCTCCAAGAGGCCTAACACCCATTTTAACATTCTAACTTCATATTATGACCATCAACTCATGTATGGTTTAGTTAAATCCATCAAGATGCCATTTTTATGCATCATGGACCTCAAAAACATCAAAATCTACTATCCTAAGCTTCTGGAACAGCTTATACTCACATTGCAACGCCCCAAAATTACTGTTTAAAAATTTCATTTTTAATTTAGGTGAAAACGTAAAACATCATCACAAACATTCATGATAAAAATCCATGTCTGAAAAACCGGTGACATCATAATAAAAATTCAGAGTACATCCCAGAAAATCTGTAATGCGGAAACAAAAGACGTATGTGTGATATGCTGCTACCGTGCCGGCTCCTTTCCCCTAGCTGAAGAGGTACCTGAAATCAAAACTGCAAACCGTAAGCACAAAGCTTAGTGAGTTCCCCCATAATACCCCATACCACGCAAGCATATAACAAACAACATTCAACTATGAGATACGGGCCCTGCCCACCCTTGTGAAGATACGTGCCCTGCCCACACTTCGCTATCTGGGAGATACGGGCCACGCCCACACTCATGAAGATACGGGCCCTGCCCACACTTCACTGTCTGGGAGATACGGGCCTAGCCCACACTCCACTCCCGGAGAGATACGGGCCTAGCCCACACTCAACCGCCAACTCATATCATACAAGTATCACACAGACAACAAGTATAGACAGCTCTATCATACTAGCATATATCGTAATCACTCAATTAAGAGATACGAGCTCGGACCACACTCTAATACTAACGTCTCGTCTATACGGGCCGACCTTGGTGCCTTAGACTCGTTACTACTGAAAGGAAACTCACCTCGAAATGGCTGCTGGTGTGTGTGGGAACTGACTGTCTGCTGCTGCTGCTACTCCGGAAATCCTCCGGCTGTAATTCCCACACATACTCAATCAATCACTATTTACTGCCCTTTTTGGGTGAAATGACCCTTTTACCCCCCGAACATGCCCTAAGTCAAAGTCAGAGTCAACTTCCAGTTGACCCGACTCGCCGAGTTGGCTATCCAACTCGTCGAGTCCATGTCCAAACGAATATCCAGGATTCTGTTTCCACTTGTCGAGTTAGGCATTGACTCGACGAGTTCTCCATCCAAACTGATGTTCAAGTCCTTCATCCTACTCGTCGAGTTGTATGAACAACTCGGCGAGTTCATCTTCATCCGATGAACACTTATGCTGCGACTCGCCGAGTTGTATGAACAACTCGCGGAGTCCGATCTTGATCTAAGGAGATTGCCTTGAACTCTCCAAGTCAGGGCATCGACTCACCGAGTTCCATTATGGGTGAGTTTTGGCTACCAACTCACCGAGTCCCTCTTGGACTCACCTCACGACTCGACATAACAAAAAGGGGGCAAACCCGGAGACTCGCGACTGGACTCGCCGAGTCAGATGAGTGACTCGCCGAGTCCGTTCCATGCAAGAGCTAAAAATGCGATTTTTCTCGAATCCAATCCATGTCATTTGTAGGTCTGGGCTCCTAGAGCATGAATAATACGTAAAGTTTCCAACTTTACGTGTAAAATTCCATCTATGGGGTTTTTAGGGTTTGAAATGCACCAAAAGAGTAGATCTAAGGTTTATGTGCAATATGGGCTCATAAAGGTAGTGGATCTGAGCTCCTGGAGCTCAAATATGCTTGGATCAAGAGACCAATCGGCTTATTTCGGAACATTATGCACATACAAGCTTGGGGAATGGCTCAAGAATGTCTTAAATGAAGCAATAAGCATGGAAACAAGGGAAAAACAAGATATACCTCAATGGAACTGCTGAGAGAACATAATGGTGCTTGGATGGCTTCCCCTTCTTCTAGATCTACTTCCCTTCTTCTTCAAAACCTTCAAAAACACCAACACTTACTTCAACTCTTCAAAGAACAAGCTTAAATGAGGGTTAGGAGCTCTGGGGGGTGAATGGGGGCTGGCTTAGGGCGGATATGTTGCTTAAATAGGGTGCAAACCCCTGAAACTTAGGGTTTCATCCAACAACGGTGACTCGCCGAGTCGCCAACTTAAACGTGTCTCGGGTCTCGTCCCTACTCGGCGAGTCGGACCTATGACTCGCCGAGTCCAAGGCTTAAAAAGGAAAAATACTCAATTAAGATTTACATACCAGGAACTAGGCGCTACAAATCTCCCCCACTTATTTTAGACTTCGTCCTCGAAGTCTGCTGCTCGATCCTGGAACAGCTCGGGGTAATGCTCCATCATTTCATCTAGCGGCTCCCAAGTCCACTCCGAACCCTTACGGTGCTGCCATTGCACCTTCACTAACTCCACCCTTTTGTTCCTCAAATCCTTCGACTTCCTGTCAAGGATCGCGACTGGGCGCTCAATGTAATTCAAGTTGTCGTTAACCTGAATATCCTCTAACGGCAGCACTGCTGAATCATCCACCAAACACTTCCGCAGCTGAGAGACATGGAAAGTGTTGTGGATCTGGCTAAGCTCGACTGGCAGCTCCAATCTATACGCCACTTTGCCCAACCGGGCTACCACCCTGAACGGTCTGATAAATCTCGGGCCCAATTTTCCCCGCTTCCTGAATCAAATGACGCCTTTCCAAGGCGACACCTTCAGGAGAACCATATCCCCGACTTGGAACTCCAAGTCGGATCGACGCTTGTCGGCGTAACTTTTTTGCCGACTCTAAGCAGTCTGAAGTCTGCTCCGAATCTGCTGGATCCTCTCGGTCGTCTTGAGCACCACCTTGGTGCTTCTCATGACTCTCTGGCCAACTTCACCCCAGCATATCGGGGTTCTGCACCTCCGCCCGTACAACATCTCGAATGGTGGTCGGTCAATGCTCACGTGGTAGCTGTTGTTGTATGAGAACTCAGCCAAGGGAAGATAGGTATCCCAGCTACCACCGAAATCTAACACACATGCCCGCAACATGTCCTCCAAAGTCTGGATGGTCCGCTCGCTCTAACCATCCGTCTGCGGGTGAAAGGCGGTGCTAAAATGCAAACGAGTGCCCAACTCGTCATGAAACTTCTTCCAAAATCTGGAAGTGAATCGCACATCTCAGTCTAATATTACTGACACCGGCACCCCGTGCCGCGATACTATCTTCCTGATGTAGATATCGGCCAACTTCTCGGCCGAGATGCTCTCCTGGATTGGAATAAAATGGGTGCTCTTGGTCAATCGATCCACGATGACCCAACTCGCATCTACTCCGCGCGCAGTCCTGGGAATTTTTGTGATAAAATCCATCGTGATGTCTTCCCATTTCCATAACAGGATGTCCAACGGCTGCATCTTCCCATGCGGTCTCTGATGTTCGGCCTTGACCTTCCTGCAGGTCAAGTACCGTTCGACGTACCATGCCACATCCTGCTTCATGCAGGGCCACCAATAATCTAGACGAAGATCCCTATACATCTTCGTCGCCCCAGGATGAATAGAGAATCGGGACTTGTGCGCCTCCTCCATCAAGATCTGACGCACGCCTCCGTGATACGGCATCCACACCCTGCGGTGCAGTGTCAATAGTCCTCGGCTATCATAATCGAAGGAGGAAACCTGATCCACCACACGTTCGCTCTTTTGATGTTCCTCCTTGATAGCCTCCTGTTGAGCCTCCTGGATCTGCTCCAACAGGGGAGTCACCACAGTCATCCTCATGCACATGCCACTAATCGGCGCTGCCTTGCGGCTAAGCGCATCGGCCACCACGTTGGCCTTTCCCGGGTGGTAAAGGATCTCACAATCATAATCCTTCACCACGTCCAACCATCGACGCTGCCTCATGTTTAGATTCGACTGATCCATGAGGTACCTGAAACTCTTGTGGTCCGTGTAAATGGTACATCGAACCTCATAGAGGTAATGCCGCCAAATCTTGAGGGCGAAAACCACTGCCCCCAACTCCAAATCATGCGTCGGGTAGTTCGCCTCGTGAGGCTTGAGCTGCCTCGAAGCGTAGGCAATGACGTGCCCTCTCTGCATCAATACCGCGCCCAACCCTGAAATAGACACGTCACAATAAACCACAAAGTCCTCCACGCCCTCTAGCAGGGCTAAGATTGGCGCCTCGCACAATCTCTATCTCAGTGTCTCGAATGCTGCCTGCTGCTCGGGTCCCCACCGAAAGACCACGACTTTCTTCGTCAACCGCGTCAGGGGTACAACTATCTTGGACAAATCCTGAATGAACCTCCGATAATAGCCCGCCAATCCTAGGAAACTCCGAATCTCAGATGGAGACTTCGGAACCTCCCATCTCATCACGGCCTCGACCTTGGCCGGATCGACCATAATCCCATTCTGGTTGACAAGGTGTTCGAGAAATTGCACCTTGCGCAACCAAAACTCACACTTGGAGAACTTGGCATATAAGCTCTCCCTCCTCAGGGTCTCCAAAACCTCCCTCAGATGCTCCTCATGCTCCTCCTGCGTCTTGGAGTAAACCAAGATGTCATCAATAAAGACTATCACAGACCGATCCAACATCGGTCTGCATACGCGGTTCATGAGGTCCATGAATGCGGCAGGAGCATTGGTGAGCCCAAACGGCATCACCACGAACTCATAGTGGCCATAGCGCGTCCGAAATGCGGTCTTTAGTGTATCCTCCTCCCTGACCCTCATCTGATGATAACCCGAATGCAAATCAATCTTGGAGAACCAAGATGCTCCCTGAAGCTGGTCAAAAAGGTCATCAATCCTCGGGAGTGGGTAACGGTTCTTCACTGTTACCTTATTCAACTCCCGATAATCTATACACATCCGGTGCGACCCGTCCTTCTTTTTCACAAACAGAATCGGGGCTCCCCAGGGTGAACTGGTCGGCCTAATGAATCCCTTGTCTAGCAGCTCCTGCAGCTGCGTAGACAACTCCTGCATCTCAGGAGGAGCCAACCGATATGGTGCCTTGGCTATCGGGGCCGCACCAGGAACGAGGTCAATCCTAAACTCCACCTGTCGCTCGGGAGGTATCCCAGGAAGCTCCTCTGGGAAAACATCTGCGAAATCTCGCACCACCGGAACCTCGCTCACGGTCGAATTATCCGCCTCCCGGGTATCCATTACGTACGCAACGTATCCTGCACATCCCTGTTGAAGGTAACGTCTAGCCCTCACTGCTGAACATATAGCGGGTCCGCGCTGTGGCTTCTCGCCATGAATCACTAACTCTCCCCCACCCGGGGTCCTGACTCGCACTAGCTACTGCGCACAATCTATCATCGCCCCCTTAGGGTTCAACCAGTCCATGCCTATGATCACCTTGTTCCCACGTAACGGAATAGGAACAAAATCCACCAAGTAGCGCTCCTCGAACAACCGCAATACGTAGTCCCGAAATACCATCGATGCTCGCACCGATCGATCATCAGCAATCTCTACTTCCAAAGGGCAATCCAGCATGCCCGAAGACTTAAGAAACTTCTTGCTAAGCGCAAGGGACACAAACGATAGGGATGCACCCGAGTTGAACAACACTTGGACTGGGATACCATTCACATGGAACGATCCTAACACATATACATATACCGGGCACATCTCAATATCATAACATCATATAAATAAACAAGAAGGATAAGAATCATACCCGTCACCACATCGGGTGTTGTGCGTGCCTCCTCGGTGGTCAGCTGGAATGCTCGGCTCCTCACCACTGGAGCCTCTGCCTTTCCCTGTCGGCCATCTGTGATCCGTAGGGTCGCTGGGGCTGACGCCTTTACCGACGCTGAACCTGTCAACTGGGGGCAATCGGCCTTCTTGTGGCCCCTCAGGTTGCAGTGGAAACACAGTAACTCAGATGTCCGTATCACCGCAACGGGAGTAGTACAATCCCTGCTAAAGTGCCCTGTCTTGCCACACTTGTATCAGCCTTCTGATCCCCACCGACATGCTCCCTCATGTGTCCTGCCGCATTTCCCGCAGTGGCTCGGTCCCCCTTGGCCTTTCGGCCTCCCATCTGATCCCCGGGACTTCTTTCCTGAAGTCCCAATCACCTGACCCGCCTCTGCTTTCCTCTTTCGAATGTGCTCTAAATCAATCTCCCTCTCCCTCGCCCTGGCGATCATGAACTCCAGGGTAGGGCAAGCTGAAAAACTAACATGCTCTCGAATGTCGGCCCGAAGCATATCATGATAACGTGTCCTCCTCATATACTCGTTACCTGCATACTGGGGCACCAACAAGGCCCTCTCCCGGAACTTGGCGGGGATCTCCGCCACAGTCTCAGTCGTCTACCTCATATCCAAAAACTCCCTGGCCAGCTGCTGAAGCTCGACAGCCGGCGCAAACTCTACCCTGAACCTGGTCACAAAGTCCGACCAGGTCATAGCCTCGATAGCTGAGGCTCCCAACGAGTCACCCACTGACTCCCACCAGTCTCGAGCTCGATCCCGCAAACACCCTGCTGCATACCTCACCTTCGACCCCTCGGGGCAGAAACTAGTCAGCTGTGCAGACTCGATGTCTGCAATCCATCGTCTGGCGACAATGGGGTCTTTCACCTCGTGGAAATTCGGTGCACCACTACCCCTGAAGTCCTTAAAGGATAGTGTGCGAGATCCCGACTGGCCGGATGCCATGTCGCTCTTAAACTCCCTGAGGCGATCCTCCATCAGCTCAATGATCCCTTCCTTGATCGACCCGATGGTAATGGGGGTCGACTCAAGGATACCCCTGGTGATCTCAGACGCGATGAACTCGCGCAGCCTCTCATCAGCTGGCTCAGAACCTGATCCAGAACCCGACCCCTCTCCTGAACTGCCAACCGCTGGCCTCGGGCGTAGTACCACCATTCTCGAAATGCAATAAATAACAATTGTTAGCGATACTAATACCCCTGGAGGGATCCTACTCACTACAAGTTTCCCGGTCTTATCTTGGCCTTCCTTGGTTCGGGTACGGATCCTCTGCTTTAAGTAGTACGGGCCCATACTACCTTCCACATCTATCCGTACCTTCTTCAAGGACTGCCTTAACTCCACCAGGTCCCTTCCACTACTGCTAATCACTGCTACTCTTTATCCTAGGCTTACCCTAGGAAACCCTTGACTTCACCCAAACCAGTCCTCAGTTGTTGAAGGCCTCTTGGTGATGTCAATTAACTATTACCTGAATAAAATCACATGTGATGAGGCTTGGATAATCCTTCGAGTAAGGGACTCATCCCTACAACGGTTAAGACTCAAACAAGAGCTACGCAATAGGGTCAAATCCAACACTCTGAGTTTATACGACCCTGATCACATGTGACTTTAGCGTATTCACCTAACAGTTAACTGTTGGGTTATAAGCATTCTAACACTCCTAAGTGTACATGCAACCCTAAATACCTTGGATCTATGTTTTCTCTATTATACATGCAAATATGAACATCCAAGGTATTATCCTAATCTAGCATACAAAATAATGGATATAACAAGATAGAATACATACCTCTTTGATAGTGCTTGTCTTCATGAAGCTTGAGTGCCTAGTGCCCCAAGTGTGACACCTCAAATGGTTCACACAACACCATAAGCACTTGGAATAACTTAGAGAGAAATTAGAACACTTCATGAAATCGTCTAGCCCTCATACACACACATAGTATCGATTTCTTTAGCCATGGGTTTCTTTTATATGGTGGCTATTAGGGTTACACCATGTAACTCATGACTTTACCCATTCCTTATGCTCCATGGATTTTAACCTCCATGGAGTATCCATGGGTCACCCCATGGACTTAGTCCAACATAAGGAATCTTGGATCACAAGCCCACATATATAAGAATGAATGATTTACACAATCAACCCATATATTTAATTAGTCTCCTTTTGATCACTTAATTAATTCCAAATTAATTCTTGATCAATACTAATTAAATAACCTTATTAATATATTAGAACTTATAATATATTAACAAACCTTAAGTGTTATTTCTCTCATTTTAGTCTATCCAAGTGCATGATGCCATGCAACCCAAATGGACCATGCCGGGTCGGGTCAAGTCTTACCAATTATAGTTATGGACTTAGACATTAATCCAACAGTCTCCCACTTGGATAAGTCTAAAACTATTATTGCGTATGACTTCAGGAACCAACTGGCAATCGTAGCTCTCAAAAGCTTCTGTCGAACTCTGACCTTGTAGATGAACTCTGATCTTTGTCAATGACTTGTCCATTAGATAAGGGATCATATATTCCTCCATTCTAGATATCATATGGACTGAGACATGGATTATAATCATTCTCTCTGTCCATTAGTTGTTTCCCGATTTCCGATTTATGACGACTGACTAATTGAACAAATCAAATCAGTCTTGGCCCGGCCAAGCACTTCCATTTGTCATCATCAAATCATCGAGGGGCCCACATATATCGCTTTCATCCCGAAGGTAAAAGGAATGGATAAACTTCGACTCATATGGCTTGTTCTACTACTTGTTGAATCATACACAAAGACACGTTTTATAACATCGAGTTACCAATGCGTTTCGTGCAATCAATGTACAACCAACTCATAGTAACAACTCATATCTCTAGGTTTGAAGAATATAAGATATTATCGTCTCATGATCACTCGTGATAAAATCCATGAAGTGATTCCAATGAGCGCGGGTTGAATCCAATACTCAGAACTTATGAGCACTCATAAGTGTTGTAGCCCTTTGTCCAACAACTTAGACCTCTACAAGCCAACCCATGACAGTCTTAATTCATATCTACTTCCAACATATGACCGACTGTGGATGGTTTGAATAACTTAGTCATTCTGGAAGAATAACCTAGTTTATTCGGGAAGTCAAAACATGCAAAGTGAAACACAATAATAATTGAATCCAATATGGTCTCAGAACTTATGAATATAAATAAAACACTTTTTATTTATCACCATATGATTACACATTATTTATTGTATATTGTTTCAGCTATCAACATTATTCTTGAATTTAAAACAATAGTTGTCCATGCTCCAAGCATGTACACTATGTTTTCTAAACACTAGTCATGCCATACACCAAGTATGCATAATATGTTTGTCTATGATCTTTATTTTGTGAACTAGATCTATTGAACACAACTTCAATGATTCTCTTTTCACACTCCCAAATCCTTACTGCAAATGCAAGAATTCCAAATTCATGTCATTTACTGAAATCTTTTAGATTCTAAACTTATATGCATTGATCCTCTTGTAATGATTATGCACAAAGTCAGAAAGACTTGGAAACAATCATTACAGAGTATTACAAAGGAGATCAGCTCCTTAGAAACATCCTTCTTGCATTAAGTTTCCTAATCTTAAACAGATTGGAAAAATTCTAACTTTGAAACATTTCCAGATTCCATTTCGACTATCACTTCTGAACAAGAGTTGCCTCCTTACAGATTATGTCAATATGATACTTCCAGAATTATCACTATACTTCCAACTGTCCTTGAGCAACCAATCTTTGGTAAACCTTAGATTTTCCTCGACAATTGTTTAATCTTTTTAGTCATATCCAGTTCTAAACCTTTTCCCTTCTTAATGCCCCAGGCATTTGGAAATTTTTAGAAAGGATGAATATAGCACATGTAATCGATCCTATATCCGAAGCATATGGGACACGATTCATGATGTCTCACATAAAGACTAAACCAGTCTTTTGCTATAACATTTCCATTTCAATTTGCCAAGTTCTCATAATTCAGATTATGAAAAGGGATGCCGTAATCATAATCGAATTTAAGAACGCAAATAATGGACCCATATATAGAATTTCCTTATGTTGAGCCATTCCAACATGAAATTCATATATATCCTTGACTAAATGATTAAAACCTCACGATCTAAGCTTATAGATTTGAGATGAAGTATAATTTCCTCTCCCTTAATTATAGCAAAACAACTTTTTCCAAATTGAAACCTTTTTTTGTTTTCTATAATTAACATTGCTAGCTTGCAATACTTATTGTAATTATCATGCTCCCACTAACATGATGATTATTAGCATAACACTTATGCTCCCACTAGCTTTGACATGTACTCAGAAATCAGGTGGACTTCTAGAAATCAATACTTTATTGACTTTCTTACCAAAGTTCAGATTTCTGATACTAGATTGTTTTGATAAGACTTTATCAAAAAACATACACCTTCCCTTAGATAGCTCATGGGTGTGTCAAAACAATTTTAAGAACTATGAAAAGGGATGTCGTAATCATAGTCTTGATCGTTTTGACCTTTTCCATTTCTCACAAGTCCAAGTTAGTGTGCCGGTAAACCACACACGCTCCACTAACGACTTTGAGAATGCAAATATCACAATTTCTATCTAACTAAAATCTACTTAGTGAAAGTTTTTCCTCACCATCATTTTCATGAATCGGAGAGAAACTTTATGACACTTAGATTTAATGGTGTATGAGTTCCTACCCATATGAATTTGTCAATACCATAATCACAAGACAAGGATAATGACAAATCCAAAACCATATGGATTGAACTTAATCTTAATTTTCTTGCCACCTGGCAGCTCAAGGGCCTACCATTGCTTCCAAGTTGTTGTGCAACACATTGAGAACTCTAAGAACTCATATGCAAAGCCAACTTTAACTAGAATGGGCACAGAATATGTCAACACGATAGGTTATAAACCTCAAGTCGTGTGCTAGTGAAGAACTTCAGGTTTCATTCTTGATTAGTTCTTGAGAATTTCAAGACCTTTAAGACTCCCATTGTCCTCTTGACCTATAAGACTCCCTTGTCAAACATCCAAGAGATAGTGTGGATTCTAATCAAGACAAACACTTCACACAATTGGCCGAAGTTGGTCTTTGTTTTATCCAAAACATCACAACTTACCAATTTCAAATGTACAAGAGTAGAAATCTTTTACTCTTACATTTGTCAAGTGTTTTAAACCTTCTTTAAGACATGTCACTCAAATTACAATCTTGGAGTACGACTCTAATACTTGTATTGGAACGAAGTATGACTCATCTTCTTGATTTAACCATTTCAACAATTTCAAGATCCCTTCTTCTTAGTCATAAGAATGCACTAAGACTTCCTTAGAGAACAAATTTTGATATGGTTTCTTAATCATTAAGATGATCACAAAGCTGATACTAAAGTACTCTCCCATCTTTTCAGATTTGAGAAACTTTTATCCTTCTGCCTAATTTGATTCTTCTTATCCGCTCTGCTATGCATTGAAACCTTTTCCAATGTCTCAGAGTTACACTTAAGCTTGTAAGTATAATCATATTTACTGAACTCTAGTAAAATATGACGAATAGCCTTATATATTTTGTGGTGGACTTAATCAGTGCACATGACTATGTACTCGATCCCTTAGTCCATTACTTGACTCACACATCCATGTGAATAAGTAATTAGTCTTAATTTTTCCAATACTTGAAAGTTCTCATTCATCATGCTATACAACTTGCATGATTCCAAGTCCCGGTCCAATTGAGACTTTGAATGATGGGAGTCTTTCCTTATTTGGTAAATTTAGACATTACCACAAATGAAGGAATCAATTTCATATTTCCACTCTTGCTATTAATGGAATCATATAAGCAACAATTTTTCCTCAGATGCCATTGTAAGGATATTTTAAAATAAATAAAATCAAAATTTTCCTTTTATTTTAAAACTATGCGGAAAAACTTATCCTTACAATCCATATGAAAACTTGTTGTTATCTATTCCTAAGCAATATCTCATAACTCCTAAGAAGTAGCTCAAGAATCCGATTTTCAAACTACGCGATAGAAATCCATCTATGCGATCAGATTCAACATATTCTTTCTTTAAGTTCCTTTACTTTTCTTTGATTCTTAAAACATCACCATGTGACCCAGTCACATCATGTATAAGGAATCTCAGAATAGAAACTTAACGGAGTTAGAGTAGTGGACTTTTACCTGAAGTAGAGTCAATCTTATTGACTTTAACATCCTTAGGTAAATTAGGCAGCTTCGCAACTAATGACCCTTACTTTGGCAATATAAACATATGGACCCTTTGATAATGGTACACAGGACTATTACAGACTTAGCTTTTCTCTTTACCATTTGTTCAACCGAGTTGACTATGGCCGATCCCTTTCCATTGGGAAGAGAATGCTTTTTCTGGATTTCCTGTGTCACTATTGTCAATGTCCATAAAGTTTCAGGAAGTTGATCTTAGCAAATAGATAAGATCATTAAGGGTCTTGTCATAGTCTGTTGCATAGGTGTTCCAAAGGGAACTCACTATGTGACTTAGAAAGTAGTTGAGCCACTAACTTTCTCAAGACTTTGACACCCAACTCTCCCGGCTTGTCAATATGTGACTACATCTCCAAGATGTGATCACACCTAGACCTTGCCTTGCCATTACGGCTTGAGTGATCTTAAACTTTTCAAGAACTTGTGGGTTAGGGAGAATAATTGGAGGAGGAGAAAGAAGTATGATATCCATGGGACATCATCTTCATTAGGAATGCTTGTTTCAAGAGATTTGGGAAGATCATAAATGTCTAAACCAGACATGTTTTTTTTGGGAGATATTCAAGATAGTTGATTTTAAAGTCCTTAATATGACACCCAATATGAAACATTAAGGCTAGGACCCAACAGACTATTTTATAACTTAGAAGAGGTATGCCGTAATCCAAGCTATAAAACAATTTGAAGGTAGGTGAATGACGATTCACCAATTTCCACCAAGATAAACGAAATGTATTATTAGGTTTTAATTGGATTTGAAACTCCTAGATCTTTTGAGATTCATTGAACTGTTCAATGGCATGTTTCAATCTCGAGTGTGCCCTTCAGGTTTTGTGACTGGGATGCCGAGGATCACAAAACAAGGTGTGAAGTAACCATGCAAATTACTGGGTACCCTTAAGTGTTTATCCCTCAATCGATGTGCCGGTTAACCACACACGCTCCATCGATACTATGATAAACATTAAGTTACCCTTTGCCTACCTTGTTAAATACGAGTTAATGTGCCGGTTAACCACACACGCTCCACTAACCGACTTAAACAAAGTGCAAAGTGTAATTTCATGGATTAGCACCTTCTTCACATTTTCCTAAGTAACTAAGATTGGGAATTATTAAGAGTTTAGTTACTTAGTATTTATCATTAATACTTTTAATGAAGGGAGAATTATAGTCCTGTCAAACCCGTTCGGCTAACGACCCTACACCAGTCAAGCAAGCGGTGGGTGAGAGTGGACACCCATTAAGTTGCCATTTTATAGGCAACAACCTTATACCCACCTTATAGACCGGCTTCGTGAATGAGGCGTACTAGCGGTAAGACCGACTTTACTCTTATACATATATATATTATTAACTTTTAATATTATAAAGTATAAGGGTTGAATTTTAACTTTTAAAATTCTACGGGCTAACTTGGAATTAAAGTATTCATAAGAGAAAACTTTACAAATTCCAAAACTTGAGGGCAAGTTTTGAAACTATTCAAAACTAATTAATTCCATAACTTATGTATTTAAAGTAGTTTTAATCCAAAAACTCTTCAAGTTCCATAACTTGTGGACAAATTATGGAAGACTTTAAACTAATAAAGAATTAACCTTTTTCTTTATTTTATAACTTATGGAATTAATTAAGGTTACATATTTTATTTATTTGTTTATTAATGAAGTAACTCTTGAACCTCCATAACTTAAGGACAAGACTCTTCATCTTTTGTAACCATTGCCAACTTTTATGAGTTTTTATGAAACTTAAATGTGACTTTTCATATAACTTGAGGACAAGTTACAAAAACACATTTTAGAATCAACTCTTAGATTAATTTGGATTGAAAACAACTTTTTCACTCAACTTTTCTATTAATCTAAGCAACTCATAAGAACAAGATAATTCAAATAAAACTTTTTCATGTAATTAGTCTAACCTTTAAACTAATACAAAACATGAATCTATTGACAATTATCTTTGAAAATGGATTAGCATGAACATTACCACATTAAAAACAAGTTTATAAGTTCAAAAACAACTTAGGGTAATGTTCCTAGTCCATTTCTAGCCAAAAACCTCAAAGATATGCTGTCTGGGGTCCAACTTGTCGAGTGCATGAACACAACTCGGCGAGTTGGATGCATTTTGCCTTGGACTCGTCGAGTCCCTTCATGGACTCGGCGAGTCAGCTGGGCTGACAGCATCAAAACTCGATTTTTCAGCTTCTATTGCAGGTATAACAAGAAAACAAGCCTAGGCTCTGATACCACTGTTGGGTTATAAGCATTCTAACACTCCTAAGTGTACATGCAACCCTAAATACCTTGGATCTATGTTTTCTCTATTATACATGCAAATATGAACATCCAAGGTATTATCCTAATCTAGCATACAAAATAATGGATATAACAAGATAGAATACATACCTCTTTGATAGTGCTTGTCTTCATGAAGCTTGAGTGCCTAGTGCCCCAAGTGTGACACCTCAAATGGTTCACACAACACCATAAGCACTTGGAATAACTTAGAGAGAAATTAGAACACTTCATGAAATCGTCTAGCCCTCATACACACACATAGTATCGATTTCTTTAGCCATGGGTTTCTTTTATATGGTGGCTATTAGGGTTACACCATGTAACTCATGACTTTACCCATTCCTTATGCTCCATGGATTTTAACCTCCATGGAGTATCCATGGGTCACCCCATGGACTTAGTCCAACATAAGGAATCTTGGATCACAAGCCCACATATATAAGAATGAATGATTTACACAATCAACCCATATATTTAATTAGTCTCCTTTTGATCACTTAATTAATTCCAAATTAATTCTTGATCAATACTAATTAAATAACCTTATTAATATCTTAGAACTTATAATATATTAACAAACCTTAAGTGTTATTTCTCTCATTTTAGTCTATCCAAGTGCATGATGCCATGCAACCCAAATGGACCATGTCGGGTCGGGTCAAGTCTTACCAATTATAGTTATGGACTTAGACATTAATCCAACATTAACTCCCATCACTTCAAAGCCCACATAGCACAAAACAAACAACATTTGGACATAAGGAAAACAATCTCAAGCCACTCTATCCTCGCCGAGAGCACTAAACTAGCAAACAATGCTAAACTTGTACTATTAGGAATAACCTAAACAGGCTACCCTACTGCTATCTACTCAAACCTAGCATGCAATTCTTTCATATACTTAAGCACATAAAGCAGGCACATAAGGCATCACTCCTAGATCCTTATTCCTATTCTAGCATGCTGTTCTACAAAAGCTGATAAACATAACATAAACTTGTATAGGTATTTTGGGGAATACTTACTTGAGCTTGGCCGATTGCGCACATCACACACATTATTCTTTCTTAAAACCCTTTACTTAACCCTTTTAGAAACATTTTCTCTTTCCAAAATCTTTTAATCCCTCGATTTGAGTTCAAACACCCCCGAAGGTGTGTCCGAATCCCTCAAACCAGGGCTCTGATACCAACTTGCAACGCCCCAAAATTACCGGTTAAAAATTTCATTTTTAATTTAGGTGAAAACGTAAAACATCATTACAAACATTCATGATAAAAATCCATGTCTGAAAAACCGGTGACATCATAATCAGAATTCAGAGTACATCCCAGAAAATCTGTAATGCGGAAACAAAAGACGTATGTGTGATATGCTGCTACCGCGCCGACTCCTTTCCCCTAGCTGAAGAGGAACCTGAAATCAAAACTGCAAACCCTAAGCACAAAGCTTAGTGAGTTCCCCCATAATACCCCATACCATGCAAGCATATAACAAACAACATTCAACTATGAGATACGGGCCCTGCCCACACTTCGCTATCTGGGAGATACGGGCCACACCCATACTCGTGAAGATACGGGCCCTGCCCACTCTTCACTGTTTGGGAGATACGGGCCTAGCCCACACTCCACTCTCGGAGAGATACGGGCCTAGCCCACACTCAACCGCTAACTCATATCATACAAGTATCACACAGACAACAAGTATAGACAACTCTATCATACTAGCATATATCGTAATCACTCAATTAAGAGATACGGGCTCGGCCCACACTCTAATACTAACGTCTCGTCTATACGGGCCGGCCTTGGTGCCTTAGACCCGTTACTTCTGAAAGGAAACTCACCTCGAAATGGCTGCTGGTGTGTGTGGGAACCGACTGTCTGCTGCTGCTGCTACTTCGGAAATCCTCCAGCTGTAATTCCCACACATACTCAATCAATCACTATTTACTGCCCTTTTGGGTGAAATGACCCTTTTACCCCCCGAGCATGCCCTAAGTCAAAGTCAGAGTCAACTTCCAGTTGACCCGACCCGCCGAGTTGGCTATCCAACTCGTCGAGTCCATGTCCAAACGACTATCCAGGATTCTGTTTCTACTCGTCGAGTTAGGCGTTGACTCGACGAGTTCTCCATCCAAACTGATGTTCAAGTCCTTCATCCTACTCGCTGAGTTGTATGAACAACTCGGCGAGTTCATCTTCATCCAATGAACACTTATGCCTTGAACTCTCCGAGTCAGGGCATCGACTCGCCGAGTTCCATTATGGGTGAGTTTTGGCTACCAACTCACCGAGTCCCTCCTGGACTCACCTCACGACTCGACATAACAAAAAGGGGGAAAATTCGGAGACTCGCGACTGGACTCGCCGAGTCAGATGAGCGACTCGCCGAGTCCGTTCCATGCAAGAGCTAAAAATGCGATTTTGCTCGAATCCACTCCATGTCATTTGTAGATCTGGGCTCCTAGAGCATGAATAATACGTAAAGTTTCCAACTTTACGTGTAAATTTCCATCTATGGGGTTTTTAGGGTTTGAAATGCACCAAAAGAGTAGATCTAAGGTTTATGTGCAATATGGGCTCATAAAGGTAGTGGATCTGAGCTCCTGGAGCTCAACTATGCTTGGATCAAGAAACCAATCGGCTTATTTCGGAACATTATGCACATACAAGCTTGGGGAATGGCTCAAGAATGTCTTAAATGAAGCAATAAGCATGGAAACAAGGGAAAAACGAGATATACCTCAATGGAACTGCTGAGAGAACACAATGGTGCTTGGATGGCTTCCCTTTCTTCTAGATCTACTTCCCTTCTTCTTCAAAACCTTCAAAAACACCAACACTTACTTCAACTCTTTAAAGAACAAGCTTAAACGAGGGTTAGGAGCTCTGGGGGTGAATGGGGGCTGGCTTGGGGCGGATATGTTGCTTAAATATGGTGCAAACCCCTGAAACTTAGGGTTTCATCCAACAGCGGTGACTCGCCGAGTCCAGGATATGGACTCGCCGAGTCCAGGATATGGACTCGCCGAGTCGCCAACTTAAACATGTCCCGGGTCTCGTCCCTACTCGGCGAGTCGGACCTATGACTCGCCGAGTCCAAGGCTTAAAAAGGAAAAATACTCAATTAAGATTTACATACCAGGAACTAGGCGCTACACACATGAATCAACCTAAGGGACCAAAATATGCCAAAAACCCTAAACTAACTAGATCTACAAGATGAATCAACAAGGTGGAGACTTTATACCTCCAAAAGAATGATCAAGGTAAGCAAGGTCTGGATCTAAAAGCTTTGAAATCAACAAGTGCTTCTCCAAAGGGTTCTTTTTTCTTCAAGGTGCACTAAAAACACACCAAAACACGCAAAATGATCAATACTCTCTAAAAAGAGGTTAGGGTTTCGTGGGAACTGCTTTGGGACATAGAAGAGGTCTTGAGGTTATAAGGTGCTTAAATAGGGTCCAAACCATAAATTTTAAGGTTTACCCCTGACTAGAGTATGCCATGCGTACTCTAGGTACACCCAACGTACGACGAGGAAAGCCATGTGTCCAAATCTCGACAAGGTACCCCCTATGTACCTTAATTACGCCCAACATAATGGCCACTTTTGCAAAGTAATTAAACATTTAGAATTTAAACGAATTTACATGGAAACCGGATATTACAAGTTTATTCCATCAAAAAATGATGGAAGGAATTAATTTTAATTCATAATGAAAAGTGCAAGATTACCATATTATTACGCCTACCACCACCACCACCACCACTACTGCCACCAACGCTAACACCACCACCACCCATTACCCATACCACCGCCAATGCTACCAACCACCACAACTTACCCCCTTCGTCATCACAACCAATTGCCACCATAACCAACTACTACCACCACCACAACCAACAACTATTTTCTTTCTTTTCTATCATTAACTTGAAATCGAGAACAAGTTGTTAATCATTTGATTTTGATAGATAAAAAAACCCAAATAAGAGAATTTCGAGCAATAGCTACCACTTCGCAAGTTACACATGCGAAATCAGCATTTCGCCTGCGAAAATGACCGAAACGTCATTTTGGTAATTTTCGGATTTCGAAGGTATGGCCTACGAAATTATTGGACACATGCTTTTAGATTGTATAAAAAGTGCTTTTGTTTTTTTTTTTTTTTTTGTTTTGTTTTGTTTTTTGTATTTTAGTTTAATCTGATTTTTCAATCTTAATCACAAACATCGATCACGATTCAAGGTTCATATATCTAAAAGTATTGATTAAAAGCTCTTATGACTTGATAATTTGATATTATTTCAACACCCTTTTTGTTGTTCGGCAAATCATACTTTTCAAACAAAAATATACTCATGATGGTGATATCTATCAATGAAATATGATAAATTTTGTAGATCACGGATGTACAAACTAGTATTTATTAGTGATGAATTCACTAAGAAATGACAATTTCAAAGACATTACCTGCAAAAATGGTATTTCTTAATGAGAAATAATTTATTTTATATTGTTTTTTTAATGTACTTCGTCGTTATTGTAGGTTTCGTATGTTTAAAACGTTTGGGTTATTTAAGTTGGGACAGATTGATAAAGAATAGACTTCAAATGGATGATTATGCTATTGTATTTGAGTTTTTGATGAAAACTTTATTATTTATACATGTTATATTATCTATTCTTATGATACAATTACATTTAGTTTTGTATATTTAGATTAGATTTAAAGTTATATATATATATATATATATATATATATATATATATATATATATATATATATATATAACCGAATTTAAGGGGCAAGTCGAACAGGCCGAGAAAAAAATAGGGTTTGAGGAATGGTCTTATTGTCTATTTAATATTTATATAAGTAACAAATCGTTCAAACAAAAACATAAATTTCTTATGGTTCAAATGGTCAGCGCGCTTTTGTTTTTCTAAGTTAATACAACCAACCCGTGTTCGAATCCCTTTTTTGATCAAGTGCGTGCTTTTTCAATTGGGTTAAACTTCCTTTGTGACTTTGTGTGCTTCCACAAAATTCTCGTGGCTTTTTATCATTATTATTATTATTTTTATTTTAAGATTGCAAGATTTTTGTTGTAATATTTTATTAAATTATTGAGTAATTTTTTAAAAGATTAATTACTTTTGTTGAGTTTTAATAAACTATGCATCCATTTGTTTCATTGATTTATAATGACTTCAAAAAAATAATAATAATGAGGGCTTTTAAGTATGAATAGGGAAAGTTGAACGATTGAAGGAAAATAATAGATTTTTGTTACATTTCACCAATGACTAAACTAACCTTTAAAATCTTTATTTTACTAAAATATTTATATTAGTGAAATTGTAGTATAAAATATTAGGTCCGGAACATCTGGTCGGTACTCATTAAAATACTATGATTTTGCTATATTTATTACTATAAAGTTTATGTATGTTTAAAAAATAAAATAATTTATGTAATTTAATTCGTTCCACGTTAAGATCCGAGGGCTTTTTTTTTCCAGCTCATCCAAGGCATTTGAATTTTCAAGACCGAACCTCTCTCTCTCTCTATATATATATATATATATATATATATATATATATATATATATATATATATATATATATATATATATATATATATATGATGTGTTATTTCTTTTGCCATACAATTTGATTTCTACATAATGTACCGTAGAGAATATGAGAAATTAGATACCCTTTTATTATTTTTCTATATATTTAAGATTGTATTATCTATAGACACATTTAAATTTAAGATTATAACACGTGTCATATTTAATAAAATTAATCAATTTTTATTATATTTTTCATCATTTAAAAATTATAAAAAATAAGATAAAAAGAAAAAAATAAAAATATATTTTATTTCTCTATATTGAATAAGTTTTAGTTTTATAATAAAACTAGTTTATAACCTGTAGGAACAATGGTTATAAAATTAATTAAACTTTTATAATAAAAAACTTCAAATTATTAATCAATTATTTTAAATAAAGTATTAATTAGGAGATATTGTTTCAGTTGTATAAAATCATAATCGTTGATTTAGATAAATACATGAAATTACATCTCCTTAAAATCTATATTAATTTTATTTTAATTTTTATTCTAATGTAATTAATTTAATGTAATTAAAGTAGGAAATTTAAAATTTGAGATTTGAAATGGAGAATCAATAAATTGACAAGTGATATAACATTAATTAGAAGGTCTAAGACCATCTCCAACCCACTTATATTTTTTTCTCCAAAAATGGAGTAAAAAATGAGATAAATAGTGTTTCATCTCCAGCTATACTCCATCTTTTTTTACCGTATTTTTACCCCAAAAAGTATATTACTAGTATATTCTATTTTTCCAATTTATATAGTTTGTCAATCATACCATTCTACTAATTTGATTTTAACAAATATATAATCTATATTTTTTTTTCATTACAATACTCTTAAATAAATAAGATTATATTTATAACACCAAACTATAAGCTTTTGTATAATACGTTATCGTATTTTAAAATTTCAATATGTATTTAAATTTTTATATGAATTTGATAAACAAAAAATAAACTTTATATTTATAACTAATTAATATAATTTAATATATAATACAATATTATAAGTACTAAATATTATTTTATCCCAAAATGGGGATGAATTTTATGTTGTCGGTTTTAGTCCATCTGTTTATATATTTATATATTTATAGTTCATTTTTACCTACTAATTATAATTTAAATATAATATTTAATACTTATAATATTTTGTTATATATTAAATTATATTAATTAATTATAAATATAAAGGGACTTGAGATTGTTGTGTTTAGAATTGTTGAGATGGTTGTGTTTGAAATTGAAAACCTTGGAAGTGGGGTTAATTGAATTGTTATGGTCTTTGCTATTGGAAGTAGTTTGGTTGATATGAAATATTAGTAAATAGATATTGTTGTTGGATTAATAATGTTTGTAAGATCCCGTTTATTTATTAAATAAATAAATTAATTAATGAATGGCTTGTAGTCCTAAAATAATAATTATATATCAAAGGATGGTCTCGAAGGGCTAAATGTCATAATTTTAAATGTTGGGGTTTAATGGGTAAATGTAGGATCCTATGGGGAGAGACTAAACTTGTATAATGAACAAAGTTTTGAGTGGAGTGGGACTTAAACCCGATGACTCCTTCCTTCCCGTTTAAAAGAATCGCTACCAAAACCCTAACCCAAAAAGGATGAGGAAGCCGCTATACTCGAACCTCTTAGCCGCTACCACCTATTTTCTTTCATCCTCCGATCATCCATGGCCGCTGACGACTACCACTCAGTCGGTCGCTGTCGTTCGAGGCCGATGCCTTGCCGCCGAGTCGAGTTCTTATTGTTGTCGGGGAACCACCTGGATGAGCTCGCCATCACCGTCAAAGCTGAAACAATCGTGAGTCGTCGTCATGGTCGGGGTTATCATTGCCGCCGGCTGTAGGCGCAAGGGTGGGCTCCGTTCGCTGCCACCGTTCCTCTTTCTCCTTCCCTTCGTTCTATTGCCGGGTTGCTTCAAGTCGCCAGCGAGGCCGTGAAGGGGTTTTTGTGTTCGACTTTTCGCTATCAGGAGGGTGTTTGTTGCTGTGAAGTAATGGGTGTGGTTCTGCTTCAAGATTCGGGTGTAGGGGAGGCTGTTCGGTTGGGAACCCAAAGGAACCGCCGCCACTACCACGAGGTGGTGGCTGTCGACGTAAAACCATCTGTCACCGCCATAGGCCACCAAATGGATGGTTGGCTTCCCTCTCCAAGCTGAAGGCGTGATGATACGTGTGGGTGTTGACTGGATTGCTCGAAAAGGACAACACCACCACCATAGAGTGGTGGCTGTTACCTCGTGCCACCGTAGCTGCCATTAGGTTGTTGTATATGTGCTTGTATTTGTGTGTGTGTGATTATTTGGGGTCTTAGCATTGTAAAATGTAACCGGAAGGAAAAAAATAATAAAAAGAAACTCAAACCACCACCGTGAGGTGGTGGATGCCGCCTCCTGCCGCCACTGGCCGCCGTGTCGGGTGGCGGTGTGCTTTGATGGTGTTTAGACTCGTTTGGATGATTGGACAATGGACTAAAACCCTAACGGGCCTTGTCAGCCTAATGGGCCCAATAAAACCCAAATGGGCTTGATGACATTCTAGTGGGCTTGATAGGCCCAATAAAGCCTTAATGGACCTAAAAGCCCAACAAATTGATAAATGGACTAATATTTGGGTTGGAAAAGCCATAATACCAATAAAACCCTAATTTGTGGAAATTACTTGGGACACACACGAGAATTAATTATTAAATCTGAAATAAAAATTAATAATCATTGGCAAACTAGCGTAAGGCATAAGGGACTTAATGGATTAAGTCCTTCATTGATTAAGAAAGAAACATTGAACCTTAATCGTCATTTCATGTGAAAACTCTAATTTGGGATTATGGGCTTGGACTTATCGAGATCCACATTTGGGCCATTGGAATGGAATTGTGTGATTAAGCCCAATCACACCATACGACTTATTTTGAAGAATGATGGACTTAATGGATTAAGTCCTTAGAGGAATAATTCCTTAACGGGTTAAGTAGGAAACTTAACCCTAATCGACATTTTATGTGAAACCCTAACGTAACTTGGGTTTATTGTTGGACCTTTCTACTGGGTCTTAATGATTGGATTATTAATTGGCCATCCAAGAATAATTATATGGGCTAAAATAATTTAATGGGCCTAGGGTAAGTCCCATGTAAGGGGTTGGGCCCAATTTGGAAAATTGGGCCATAGATGGACCATAGTTGGGCCTTAATGATTGTATTATGTTGGGCCATATGCTGGGCTTCGATTCCTAGTTCGCATTGGGCCTATGGTTTGGGCCTTGTACTTGAATAAAGCAAATCTTAGGGTAATGTAGTAATTATCCAAGTATGTATTTATGGTTATGTGTTGGGACCCAATTATTAATTGGGTGTTATTTTGGTGTTGACAGTTCGGGAATCTGTCATCCAGCAGCTGGGGTTGAGTCTGCGAGACTTCAGCAAGTGTGGGATTTTGTCTTCGGGACTTCAGCAGTGTGAGGTGAGTTACCTTCTAGTAGTAGTGGGTCTAAGGCCACAATGTCGGCCCACTAGTAGGAAGTATATGATTAGATGATTGTCTTTGTGATATTCATCTAGGGTTGCTACTACCTGTGTTATATTTATGTGTTTGTATGATATGATGTTATTTGCTAGTGATAGTAGGGGGAGATAGTCCCCAGGTTACCGGTCGATAGGGCCGAAGGGGCAGTCAAGCCCAGCCATGTTCAATATATTATGTGATACGTGTTATGTGGTAGTGGTAGGGGTGAAATATTCCCCAGTATCCGGTCGAGAGGACCGAAGGGGAGACCAGCACCCAAATATGCTAGTCAGTATCCGGTCGAGAGGACCGAAGGGGTAGGTCGGGCACCCAGATATGCCTGACAATATATGTATGTTATGTGATTATATGGTATGTGGTATGATGGGGGAACTCACTAAGCTTCGTGCTTACGGTTTTCAGTTTTGGTTTCAGGTACTTCGTGTCTAAAGGAAAGGAGTCGGCTTGATCGCAGCGCATCACACTATGGTTTTCCGCACATGGGATCTTTGGGATTACACTCTGATATTGTTTTATGATAACATGTTTAATTATTTCTACTTTGGTTTTGACATGACATGATATTACAAATGTTTTATTACACTATTGGTTTTATAATGACTTATTTAAAAATAAATTTTTTTAGCCTGTATTTTTGGGATGTTACAAGTTGGTATCAGAGCCTTGGTTTGAGGGATTCGGGCACACTCTCGGGTGTGTCTGAACTCAAACTAAGGACTTGGTATGAAAATTTTCAAAAATAAATTCATTTTATAAAAGAAGTTTGAAAAGAGAAAAGGACTTTGAAAAGAACAAGGTGTGTGATGCGTGCAATCAGCTGAGCTCAAGTAAGTTTTTCCCAAGATACCCATACATGTTATGATATGATATGATATGATTACGAGAACTGGATGCTAGATTAGGGCTAAGGATCTAGGAGGATGCCTTATATACCTATTATATGTGCTTGTAGACTTGCATGCTAGTACTGATCAATTAGTGATAGGATAGCCTGTTTAGGTTATGCCTGATTGTATGAGCTTTTTAATTGCATGTACAGATTCCTGATTAGAGGATAAAATGATTTGATTGGAATATGATGGTTAGATTTTTCCATTGTCTGAATGTTGCTTGCTTTGTGCTTTGTGGGACTCTTAGTAATGTGAGTTAGCTATTAAGTGAATATGCTAAGTCACATGTGGCACAGGCTGGAAAATCTCAAAGTGATAGATTTGACCCTATTGCGCAGCTCTCGTTTGAGTCTAACCGTTATAGGGATGAGTTTGTTACTTGAAGGATTATCTAATCTCTGTTGCATGTGGCTATATTCATGAGGTAGCTAGTTGACATTACTGGGAATCTTTCAGCAGCTGAGGACTGAGTGAGTTCGGGAACCTAGGGAAGCCTAGGATATATTTCAGTGAGTTAGTAGTGAGGCTTAGTTAGACTTGGGTGTACCAGTTGAGGAAGTGACTTGGAGTATCCGGGAGGATTGCTGAGGAAAGTATGGATAGGTGTGGAAGGTAGTATTGGGCCCGTACTACTGAAAGCACAGGATCCATGCTCGAATCAGTAAGAGTCTTGGAGAATCTAAGAAGCTTCAAGGAAGAGTTTATGACCCAATTTGGGGACAGAGGATGTTCTAGTTGTTGCAGCTTAGCCATTGACAAGCGAGCTAGTGAGCGTGATAGGGTGTCAGACCCTGAATGATATGATTTCCAAGGATTGCAGATGCGGGATCGATTTGGGAGTACCCTGAAAAGAGAGGTGTGTGTGAGGTGCGTATAGTAGGGGTCTCGGGAAGAGACCCATGATTTCTGATCATCGGGTGAAAGGCCAGCAGGGTCGGAGTAAGTGCAACGCGTACAAGAAAGTGTACGAGGGAGTTTGTCACTCCAAGGGTTTAGGATGCTACAGGTGTGGAAGGGTTGATCATATCAGCTGGAGGTGACTCGGATTCTTCCAGATGTTGCGGGTATGTCGTATTTTACTGCTACTAGTTGGATGTTGGGAATATGAATCGCTTTGGAATTGTGAGTGAGTCGGATAACTCAGACTTCGGGTCGGTTTTCCTGCTAGTGTTTGGGTTATCAAGGATCATATATGCCATCCTACATGCTGAAAGGTCCTTGATGAACCCAAAGAGGGATGCGTCTTGCGAAGTGGGTTCCGCGCATACCGTTATCATTTCGGATCTTTGTCGGGATCTATGCAGGAGTATTATTTAGAGGATACTCGATCAGGGTTGGAGTGATTGTTCTCCAATGAAGTCAGCATTCAGAGGTTCTATCATTGTTCAGGTATGATCGGTAATTGTTTATGGATGAACTTTGGAGTTCAAGGCACTACCGTTGCTAGGACAGAACTGGTGACAGGAAGAGCGTAGTGTCAGTCACGGGTGTTAGATGCATAAGTGGTTGGTCACTGGATGTTCAAGAGAATTGTGTTTTTGCATGGGCTGTGTTCGGTTAGAGCTTAGTGGTACTGCAAGATTGGGAGTGGGAACAAGGATTCGTCAGCTAGAGTGAAGATTGAGGTCTTAAATCGACAACATGTTAGATGGATTGAGGTGTCATACTGGATCAAATTTCAAGAGGACTCATCGAGATTTCCGAGGATGGGAGATCTCAAGGTTTAATCGGCGATTAAACGCTAGCATTGGCAGGTACAGGTTGTCATCAGTGGGATATTAGAAGGCGAGAAGGATTAGAAATCCTTCAATTCTCATGTAATGTTAAGACTTAGTCGAATCTAAGTGGGGGAGCTACCCTTTATAAAGATCTCCAAATGTGAATTCTGGTTGCACGGGGTGCAATCTCTTGGGCACTTTGTCAATCAGAAGGGTATTCTAGTTGATCCGGCCAAAATAGAGGCCGTGATGCAGTGGGAGATTCCGAGGTCTCCATTTGAGATTTGGAATTTCTTGGGTCTAGCAGGTTACTACCGGAGATTTACATGGGACTTCTCCGAGATTGCGGTTCCTTTGGACCGACTGACCAAGAAGTCGGTGGCCTTTCGTTGAGGGCTTGTATAGCAGACAACCTTCAATACTCTCAGACAGCAGTTGTACGAGGCGCATATTCTCACCCTGCTAGAGGGTGTAGATGATTTTGTGGTTTATGGTGACGCTCTGATCACGGGTATGGGTACGACACTGATACAATGGGGTCACATGATAGAAGGTTTCGGGAATTAGGGTAGAGTTCTGGTTAGGACTCAAGTGTAGTGGTGTGTCTGGTCGAGTGCGTGTTCGACCCGGTTTGGAAAGTGTTGTAAGACTACGGGGGTAGCTGTAGCATTCACTAGGTTAGGAGATAGTGTGAGCGCGTTGTAGGACGTAGAAGGAATAGTCGTACCCACCAGTTCGGGTGTAGCGGTAAGGATAAGGAAATCCACAGATTGGATTTCGGAATTACCCAGATGGATTGGATCTGGTTGAGCCAGTGATAGGACTGTAGGAGCGCCACTACAGTTATGGGATCGGGAAAGAAATGGACTGCATAAGAAGTCATGTGAGATAAGGCTACCATTGGTCAAGTAGCAATCACTTTTAGTTTTGGATTTGATGATGACAAGATTCGACGCAAGGACCCGATCGGTTAGACCCGAAAGTTGTTTGAGCCATTGTGGCATGATAACCAGTGGCAACTAGTTCCAGGGAAGTATTTCGTTCAGGAGTCATGAGAGGCGACTAAGTGGGAGTCCTTTGGCTCCGCAACCGGGCTGGAACCCGGCAAATTCAGATGATTAACGGATAAATTGAGACCAGAAGGTCTCGATAGATTATGGGAAACAGCTATGTAGCAGCATACTTCTTCCGGCAGTTCAGTGTTTAAGCAGTTTTAGTAATGGGCAGTGTTAGGAATTGTGTTCCAGGTTGCGAGTATGGACGGAATAGCTAGATGATCTGAGGAGGGACAAGTCACTCACAACGAGAGTATCCGAGCCTTGGCCAAGTATTAGTGGCCTGCGAGGATAATTGGGCCTATGACCTTGTTTTATAATGGGAACCACAGGTTATTAGAAGTTGAGTAGTTAGTTGAGAGATAAACAGACTGGATTCAATGATAATGATTCAGTATGAGTGGTCTGTCGGGGAATCAGACCATCTCGAGATAGTAGATTCAGATGAAGTAGACGTGATCCTATTGCGAGGAATTCATACATATGAGGATATTATGGCTTTGCGAAGATTGGTCATAGCTACCCTGGGAAGGCTAGGGCGTGCCTATGATGATGACTATGTTATTAGAGTGGCTTGGTATGTAAGGATTAACATGGAATGATTTCGAGGACGAAATCTACTTTAAGTAGGGGAGATTTGTAAGACCCCGTTTATTTATTAATTAAATAAATTAATTAATGAATGGCTTGTAGTCCTAAAATAATAATTATATATCAAAGGATGGTCTCGAAGGGCTAAATGTCATAATTTTAAATGTTGGGGTTTAATGGGTAAATGTAGGATCCTATGGGGAGGGACTAAACTTGTATAATGAGCAAAGTTTTGAGTGGAGCGGGACTTAAACCCGATGACTCCTTCCTTCCCGTTTAAAAGAATCGCTACCAAAACCCTAACCCAAAAAGGATGAGGCAGCCGCTATACTCGAACCTCTCAGCCACTACCACCTATTTTCTTTCATCCTCCGATCATCCATGGCCGCTGATGACTACCACTCAGCCGGTCGCTGTCGTTCGAGGCCGATGCCTTGCCGCCGAGTCGAGTTCTTATTGTTGTCGGGGAACCACCGGGATGAGCTCGCCATCACCGTCAAAGCTGAAACAATCGTGAGTCGTCGTCATGGTCGGGGTTATCATTGCCGCCGGCTGTAGGCGCAAGGGTGGGCGCCGTTCGCTGCCACCGTTCCTCTTTCTCCTTCCCTTCGTTCTATTGCCGGGTTGCTTCAAGTCGCCAGCGAGGCCGTGAAGGGGTTTTTGTGTTCGAATTTTCGCTATCAGGAGGGTGTTTGTTGCTATGAAGTAATGGGTGTGGTTCTGCTTCAAGATTCGGGTGTAGGGGAGGCTGTTCGGTTGGGAACCCAAAGGAACCGCCGCCACCACCACGAGGTGGTGGCTGTCGACGTAAAACCATCTGTCACCGCCATAGGCCACCAAATGGATGGTTGGCTTCCCTCTCCAAGCTGAAGGCGTGATGATACGTGTGGGTGCTAACTGGATTGCTCGAAAAGGACAACACCACCACCATAGCGTGGTGGTTGTTACCTCGTGCCACCGTAGCTGCCATTAGGTTGTTGTATATGTGCTTGTATTTGTGTGTGTGATTATTTGGGGTCTTAGCATTGTAAAATGTAACCGGAAGGAAAAAAATAATAAAAAGAAACTCAAACCACCACCGTGAGGTGGTGGATGCCGCCTCCTGCCGCCACTGGCCGCCGTGTCGGGTGGCGGTGTGCTTTGATGGTGTTTAGACTCGTTTGGATGATTGGATAATGGACTAAAACCCTAACGGGCCTTGTCAGCCTAATGGGCCCAATAAAACCCAAATGGGCTTGATAACATTCTAGTGGGCTTGATAGGCCCAATAAAGCCTTAATGGACCTAAAAGCCCAACAAATTGATAAATGGACTAATATTTGGGTTGGAAAAGCCATAATATCAATAAAACCCTAATTTGTGGAAATTACTTGGGACACACACAAGAATTAATTATTAAATCTGAAATAAAAATTAATAATCATTGGCAAACTAGCGTAATGCATAAGGGACTTAATGGATTAAGTCCTTCATTGGTTAAGAAAGAAACATTGAACCTTAATCGTCATTTCATGTGAAAACTCTAATTTGGGATTATGGGTTTGGACTTATCGAGATCCACATTTGGGCCATTGGAATGGAATTGTGTGATTAAGCCCAATCACACCATACAACTTATTTTGAAGAATGATGGACTTAATGGATTAAGTCCTTAGAGGAATAATTCCTTAACGGGTTAAGTAGGAAACTTAACCCTAATCGACATTTTATGTGAAACCCTAACGTAACTTGGGTTTATTGTTGGACCTTTCTACTGGGTCTTAATGATTGGATTATTAATAGGCCATCCAAGAATAATTATATGGGCTAAAATAATTTAATGGGCCTAGGGTAAGTCCCATGTAAGGGGTTGGGCCCAATTTGGAAAATTGGGCCATAGATGGACCATAGTTGGGCCTTAATGATTGTATTATGTTGGGCCATATGCTGGGCTTCGATTCCTAGTTCACATTGGGCCTATGGTTTGGGCCTTGTACTTGAATAAAGCAAATCTTAGGGTAATGTAGTAATTATCCAAGTATGTATTTATGGTTATGTGTTGGGACCCAATTATTAATTGGGTGTTATTTTGGTGTTGACAGTTCGGGAATCTGTCATCCAGCAGCTGGGGTTGAGTCTGCGAGACTTCAGCAAGTATGAGATTTTGTCTTCGGGACTTCAGCAGTGTGAGGTGAGTTATCTTCTAGTAGTAGTGGGCCTAAGGCCACAATACCGGCCCACTAGTAGGAAGTATATGATTAGATGATTGTCTTTGTGATATTCATCTAGGGTTGCTACTACCTGTGTTATATTTATGTGTTTGTATGATATGATGTTATTTGCTAGTGATAGTAGGGGGAGATAGTCCCCAGGTTACCGGTCGATAGGGCCGAAGGGGCAGTCAAGCCCAGCCATGTTCAATATATTATGTGATACGTGTTATGTGGTAGTGGTAAGGGGTGAAATATTCCCCAGTATCCGGTTGAGAGGACCGAAGGGGAGACCAGCACCCAGATATGCTAGTCAGTAGCCGGTCGAGAGGACCGAAGGGGAGACCAGCACCCATATATGCTAGTCAGTATCCAGTCGAGAGGACCGAAGGGGAGACCAGCACCCATATATGCTAGTCAGTATCCGGTCGAGAGGACCGAAGGGGTAGGTCGGGCACCCAGATATGCCTGACAATATATGTATGTTATGTGATTATATGGTATGTGGTATGATGGGGGAACTCACTAAGCTTCGTGCTTACGATTTTCAGTTTTGGTTTCAGGTACTTCGTGTCTAAAGGAAAGGAGCCGGCTTAATCGCAGCGCATCACACTATGGTTTTCCGCACATGGGATCTTTGGGATTACACTCTGATATTGTTTTATGATAACATGTTTAATTATTTCTACTTTGGTTTTGACATGATATGATATTACAAATGTTTTATTACACTATTGGTTTTATAATGACTTATTTAAAAATATTTTTTTTTAGCCTGTATTTTTGGGATGTTACAATGTTAACATTTGAATGTAACATTGATATCGATTATTTGGAGTTGTTGGGGGTATTTGTAGTGGTTGAAGTATTTTGAATTTGCTTCAACATTTGAATGTAACATTGATATTGATCATTTGGAGTTGTTGGGGGTATTTGGAGTGGTTGAGGTATTTTGAATTTGCTTCGTACTTTTGAGAAAAAAACATGAGAGAGTAGAAAGATATGTGAAAGATTTTGTGGTGTGAAATGGTGTAAAAATATTGAATATATATATATATATATATATATATATATATATATATATATATATATATATATATATATATATATATATATATATATCAGTGTTGCAGAAATCGGTTAAATCGGCCGATTAATCGGCGCCTATTCGCTAATCGGCCATCGACCGATGAGGTTTATTGCTAATCGGTTACTTAAATCGGGCTTGGTCAAATTCGGTTAAATGCGGTCCTAATCGGAGCTAATTGGCGCTAGTCGGAGTTAATCGGTCAAAACCGGTCAAAGAAAATTCAAAAAATTTAAGGGCAAAAATGGCAATCTGAAATTATTTTTCTAGGGTTCGTTCCCACTCCCGCATTCCATCGTATTCAATCCACTGTGTTTTCTCTCTTTGGATATTTTGAAACACCTACTCACCTCGACGCCTCCTAAGATCGTTCACTACATTGTCGACTTCCAAGTTCACCTCCGACGCCATACACTTCTACAGAATCCTTCCAACGCCTGCCTTGTTTTATCGAGCATCTCATACTTCATTCTCGCCTCAGAGTTAGTGGGTCGACATCTCATACTTCCAAATCCGACTCAGGTAAGTTTATTTTGACTTTTTTTTTTGTACTTGTGAAGAACCCAAAGAATGTTACTGCTTATTAATTTGTTAGATAAAGTGGATTCCCTTAATTCTCTACATTCATTTAAGTCTTGTATGTGCAATCGATTCCCTGTATTCTCGTTTGGATTTTCCCTGTATTCTCGGTTGGAATTGTTTTTTAAATGTTCATCAAATTGAAGCTTAATTCTTGTCACTGCTGGACCATCTCAAAACTTCTAATCACATTTAGTAAGAAATCTGAGTGATAAGTATGTTAACTTTTATAACAATAATCATAAAAATAGAAGTTTTTTGGTTCAACTCTTAAGCCTAAGTTGTTTACCTGTTAAGCCTAAATTTTTTCCAATTAATCTTTTACTATGAAAGTATTAAGCTATTTACCTGACAAGCTGTTAAGCTATTAAGTTGTATTTTTGTTGTGAAATTGTTAAGTTGTTAAGCTATTAACCTGTCAAACTGTTATGCTATTAAGCTGTATTTTTGTTGTGAAGTTGTTAAGTTGTTAAGCTATTAACCTGTCAAGCTGTTAAGCTATTAAGCTGTATTTTTGTTGTTCACTCTTTTGTAACTTTTGTTGTTAAGCTGTTAGGCTGGATTTTTTCTGTTAAGTTGTTTAGTTGTAAATTGGTTTTTGACTTTCTATTGTGTTAATGTGACAATTTTGATAGCAGGTGGCGATTAATGACATCAAATGCTTCCACTACACCATCTGTTGGATCAACCCCCACCACCACGGGTGCACATAAACGTAATTCAGATGACGTTGGTTGGGAATATGGTTTTATTTCGGATAAAAGCAACATGGAGAGATTGCAATGTATCTTGTGTGGAAAAACATTTAGCGGGGGGATTTCTAGAATGAAACAACATATTGCTCATGTGACGAGTAATGTATCCTCATGTCCAAAGTCTACAAAAGATGATCAATTGAAATGTAAAAATTCTCTTAATGAAGGGAAGCTAAAAAAGAAAGCTAAACAAGTGCATAATGAAGGCTTAAGGGTGGAGGCGAGACAAGAATTTCATGAAGCAGAAAATTCTTTGGGATCAAAGGTACCTAATGTTATAGGCCCCATGGATAACTATGCAAACATAATAAACCCAGAAGAAGGTTTGAAGGAGGCAAAGGGAAAAAATGTTGATCTTAACAACATTGTTCGAAAAGAAAGAATATTAACGGTCCATAAATTCATTAGTAGGTGGGCATATGAGAGTGCGATTCCTTTTCATGCCTTTGAAAGGGATAGCTTCAAAATAATGTTGGAGGTTATTGGCCAATTTGGAACCGGGCTTCCATGTCCTACTAGATATGCTTTGAGTGACCCGCTTCTAAAGCATGAGGTTGAAAGAACAAAAAATTGTTGAAAAAAAATGAAAAGGAATGGAAAGAGGATGGATGCTCAATTATGACCGATGCTTGGTCCGATTGAAAGAGAAGAAGCATTATGAATTTATGTGTTAATTCAAAGATGGGTACCGTTTTTTTTATCTTCAAAAGAATGTTCCGGTGAAGCACATACAAGCCAACACATATATGAGTATGTGGAATCTTGTATTCAACAAGTTGGTCTCGAGAATGTTGTTCAAGTTGTGACAGATAATGCCACGAATAACATGGGGGCGGCGAAGTTGCTAAAAGAGAAAAGACCATCTATTTTTTGGACATCATGTGCGACACATACCATTAACCTTATGCTTGAAGGTATTTACATTATTTTGTTTATTTATTGTATTTATTATTTTATTTTTATTACTTTATTTAGTTTTAAAATGTTTAATTGTATACTAAAATTTGTTATTTGATCGTGTTTATTTTTTCAAGGTATCGGAGCACTCCCAAGGTTTAATAAAATCCTAGATCAAGCAAAGAAACTAACCATATTCATTTACGCTCACCACAAAACCTTGGCGATGATGAGAACTTACACCAACAAAAGGGAAATTATCCGACCGGGAGTCACGAGATTTGCTTCCGCCTTTCTCACACTACAAAGTTTGTCCGAAAAAAAGGAGCAACTAAGACATATGTTCTCTAGCAATGAATGGGAGGAATGTAAATTTTCCGGTAAGCCTAAAGGGATTGCCTCATATAAAACGGTGACAAGTGTCCAATTTTGGTCCGGTGTGACACAATGTTTAAAGGTGTTCTCCCCTTTGGTGAAAGTCCTTAGAATGGTTGATGCGGATTGGAAGCCCTCAATGGGTTTTGTTTACGGGAAGATTAAAATTGCAAAAGAAGAAATTATCAAATCTTTGAGTGGTAACGAGAAACATTACAAACCTATTATAGATATCATAAACGCAAAGATGAAAGGTCGGCTAGATTCAACTTTACATTTGACATCTTATCTTTTGAATCCGTATTATCATTATAATGATTCACAACTCCAATATGACCCCGATGTAATGGATGCGGTTCTTGAGTTTTTCGATACATTATTTTGTGGAGATTTAGAGAAGCAAAGGCAAGTCGTAACTATTGACTTGCCAAAGTACAAGAAAAAAGTTGATAGATTTGGTTGTGATCTTGCGATTAAACATTGTAAGGTGAACGATGTCGACTTTGATCCGGGTAATTCGTTTTCCTTTTAGTTATCTACTTATCTATTTTATAAAATTTTGATATTTATTGATTAATAATGTGATTTTTTTTCAAAACCGTAGCTAGTTGGTGGGGACTATTTGGTGGCGCAACTCCTAATTTGACAAAGGTTGCAATGAGGATTCTTTCTTTAACTAGTAGTTCATCGGGTTGTGAAAGGAATTGGAGCACGTTTGAAGGGGTTAGTAATATAAAGCATTAAATTTAAATTTTATAAAATTATAATATTAAGCACGTTTGAACTCTTTGTTGTGTTAAAATTTATAGGTACATACAAAGAAACGAAATAGATTGGAGACAAGTAAATTGAACAATCTTGTTTATGTTCAATTCAAATGTAAATTTAATGGAAAAAAAACAAAAAGAGAAAAGATAGAAACATGGAAGTGTTATTAGCAAATAATTCTCTCTTGGCTCAAGAATGGATTGTTGATTGTGATGAGTGTGATGTAGATGAAGTAGATCCTAAAACGGTTGATGAAGCTCTAGCAACCGATGTTAGTCAATCACCCCGAGAAAGTCCAAGAACGAGGGAACTATTAGATGAAGATTTCGAGTCCGAGAGTGAGAGTGATGAGCAAGTGTTGGAAGAAGAAGAATATGAGTCGGATGGTGTTCAGATAATGGAAGTATGCGGAGAAGATTAAAAGAAAATGTGCGTTTAGTTTTGAGCTATTTAAACTTATGGTGGACTTGTTGGATGATGATTGTGTGTGTTTGTTATAACTTATTATTAAATTTTATGCTTATTTTGGAGGATGATTTGTTGTGTTTGTTAAACTTATTTAGTTATTATTAAACTTTTATGCCTATTTACCTATATTCTTAGTATTAAGTTAGATTTATAAAATTTTGAATATTTTTCTTAATAATTAATGGTCCCCGATTAATCCCCCGATTAATCTCCGTCTAGCCGATTAATCCCTAATCCTCAGTCCACCGACTAGCTAACGCATAGCGTTTTCTACAACCTTGATATATATATATATATATATATATATATATATATATATATATATATATATATATATATATATAATTTGTAACGGGTCAAAAATTATCTATTTGCAACATATGAGGATGATTGGTTGTAACAACGCATAATTGGCCTCAATTCATACCATCCTTACGGACATGGGAGGTGATTACACGTAATCACCCCCGCCACGTCACCCTCTACACGTAAAAATACCTCCCATACCATTCGGCCTACAACGATTCCATACCATTCGGCCTAAGACGACTGCATGACAAAAAAGAATAACCTTATTTTTTTTATTAAAATAAAAAGATTAAAAAAACATATTATCTTGCGTGTTGCTTTAGCCATTTCCGTCCTTTTTGTAATTAGCCCATTTAATTTATTACCACATCAAAATGAAATCGTATTAACGTCCTTAATTGATTGTCTTCTATCTTTCTTTGTAATTTGAATTTTCTTAACGTTATAGATTAATTTGTAAAGAGACTTGAGCTCCACTCTGCCCTACCAACCACGGACCACCAATCTCTTATCATCCATGACGCCAACAATCCAAGCATCCAACATTACCTCCGATCAAATTATCAAGTTAAAGGCTTAACCTTTATCCACCTCTTTGAAAATCTCTTCTACTTCCACTACTCGGTTAGTTCCTCCCTAATTTTATAATAAAATAAGATTTCAGACACCCATTCTTCATCAATTCAAACGAGTTACACCCTAAATAGATTAGGGCTTTCCCCAACTCTTCTATCTATTGTCAAACCTTCATTTCAAGATTATCATTTTATCCTTTCTCTTTTCTGTCTTTTATTTTCATTATGTAGTTTGCTTGATTACTATATCTTGATTGAATTCGGTTTTTCTTTCTTGCAATCTTTTTATTTCTATTCGGAATCTTCATCAGTTTTTTGGTTTTCTGGGGTCTTGTATTTAAGAATCCGAATTATCTCAAGCACCCATTTGGAGTTAGGTTGTATAGATTCGATCTTTAGATCATCTAATTATGCCCATGTGAGCTTTCTCTATCTTCTTTCTTATATTGAGTATTTTGTACCTTTCCTGAAAGAACCGATAAGTTTCTTGAGTATTTTAGATCGTTAAGTTCATAATTTATTCCACAATTTGCTAACTTCCGCAACACCCATCATTCCTCTCTCTCGATAGATCTATATCATTGTTGTAATCTGCGTTCACTCGTTAAAAGAAATGTATGGAACTCAAAGCAAGAGGGATTTGTCGCTTGAGATTCAATCACAAATCCCAATCTTGAGACCAAGCATTCATGCTCGAAGGGCTAATATTACAGTAAAGTTTCAAGATCTTTATGGGTTTACTGTGGAAGGCAATGTTGACGATGCGAACATATTGAATGAGGTGCGAGAGAAAGTGAGGGAACAAGGTAGGGTTTGGTGGTCATTAGAAGCCAGCAAAGGGGCAAATTGGTATTTGCAAACCGATGTATCCTCCGCCCTTAAAGCATCCTTGAAATTTTCAGTTTTAGTTAACGCAATCACCCTCAAGAAGCTAATAAGGAAGGGGATTCCTCCAGTTTTGAGACCTAAAGTTTGGTTTTCTTTATCTGGCGCTGCTAAGAAGAAATCGACTGTTCCTGATAGCTATTACAATGATCTGATAATAGCTGTCGAGGGTAAAGTCACCCCTGCCACAAAACAGATCGATCATGTAAGTTATAACATATAATTTTTTTTTTTTTTTTTCTGTTTTTGTCTTGAAGGGTATTTTCGACATTTGACACTCTTACAGGATCTGCCTAGAACTTTCCCTGGTCATCCATGGTTGGATACTCCCGAAGGTCATGCTTCTTTGAGACGTGTTCTTGTTGGTTACTCTTTCCGTGATTCCGATGTTGGTTATTGTCAGGTAAAAAAAAAATCCAACCTTTTTTTTGAATCCATTATCCCTTTAATTTGTTTAAGATGATCAAATTCAAAGATGATGCATATGTTAAATCAGGGTTTGAATTATGTTGCTGCATTATTGTTACTTGTGATGAAAACCGAAGAAGATGCTTTTTGGATGTTAGCAGTTCTTTTGGAAAATGTTCTGGTCAATGATTGTTATTCAAGTAACTTAACAGGCTGCCATGTAGAACAACGGGTGTTCAAGGATTTGTTGAAAAAAAAGTGTCCAAGGTAATATTTTCATCTTTCAAGATTCTTCATAGTCTTTTAAAAAAAAAGTTTACACCTTTTAATCTTTCAAGATTCTTAAAAATGCAGTATATATGCTCATTTAGAAGCCATTGAGTTCGATGTTTCCCTTGTTGCCACTGAGTGGTTTCTTTGCCTCTTTTCAAAGAGCCTGCCTTCAGAGGTAGTAACATTTCTTTACTGATAATAGCAACATACTTTATTTTTGCAATTTTGGGGAAAAAATATACATTGCTTATATTGGCTAAAAGAGTAAAGTATGTTGCTATTTTTTTGTAATTTAGATACATGTGTATGTATCTAAATATCTAATGGTTTCTTACTTACAAAACTTATTCAGACAACCTTGCGAGTTTGGGATGTTCTCTTCTATGAAGGAGCAAAAGTTCTATTTAATGTGGCTCTAGCTATATTCAAGGTATAACAAAATAAGAGAATCTTTTTGAACTTAATTGGTGTGAAAAGATGATTTTAACATTTAACATCAAATCTTTATGAAATAATGTTGCAATTGTTATATGAAATCTTAAAAACGTTGTAGATGAAGGAAGAAGAGTTGCTCACAACACACCATGTTGGGGATGTAATTAATGTAATACAAAATACCACTCATCATCTATTCGATCCGGATGATCTATTGACGGTAAGATTATTTTTGTCCTACTAACATCAGTTCCATGTCAAACACAGTACAATCTGTTTTGTTCTGTTCTGTCAGTGATGTTTTGGTACTTTTTGTAGGCCGCGTTTGATAAAGTTGGGTTTATGACGAGCACAAGTATAAATATATCAAAGGAAAGGAAAAAGCAAGAACCAGCTGTAATGGCAGAACTTGATCAGAGATTGAGACGCTTAAATTCTAATAATGTGGAAGTTGATAGCTGAAATTTGTGATGCAAGTTACAAAATTAAAATATATACATGAAAATGTTGTAGTACAAATGCCAATTAGGCAGTTTCTTTGGGTTGTATCAATATGTTTATGAGAAAACTCATTTCATGACAAAAAAAGGACTTACCTTAAGATCCTATAACATTGGTAATAAGATTCTATTAATTTTATATAATCTTCTTATTAATATTGTTGTTATGATGAGGATATACGTTTGTGCCCCAACATTAATTGTTTCAATATTACTATAACAACGTAATTTTTTTTTTTTTTTCATGAAAGTTTGTATTTTTGTTGAAAGAAGTTAAGAAACAAGAGAGAATTTGTTTATGATTCGCATGCTTCAATAAAATCCAAAATTTGTTTTATTAAACTCAAAGAAACTCGGACAAGAGTCATCCATTTGGATATTGCGGTTTATAAACATCTGAATCATCTTCTTCCTGTAACCCCTTTCTCGATTCAATCAATTGATAAACCCTAATTGTGTTCCAATTATAAAGGAAATGCGATTTCGCAAAAACCGCCTCCATCTTCAATCTTTAACTACGCAATGAATCGACACTCTTATCTTCATCATCATCGTCATCACTTTGTTCAGACCCTGGTAGCATCTGTAAAATCAAAATCGTAATCGTTATGTCGGATTTGGACGACATTGACCTCGGCCCAGAAGACTTTTTGGCATCAGTCCCACTGAAAAAAGTTCCTTACGGCGATGTTTTCGAAGCCTCACGCGCCGGCGACGTCAACCGGTTGAAATACCTATTGGAGTCCGGTGTTAATGTGAACGCGCGCGACCAGTGGGACTCAGTGGCTCTGTATTACGCTTGTTTAGCAGGGCATCTTGACGCCGCCAGGATGTTGCTGGAAAACGGCGCAATTTGCTCCGAACACACCTTTGATGGCGATAGATGTCATTACGCGGCGTTGAATTTGAAGGTCAGGAAGCTCTTGAAGGCGTTTGAAGCTCGGCCGCCGCCGTTGGGTCCGTTGCAGGGAGCTTTGAGAGAAACATTTCTTGGGTGTCTCGCTAATAGAGGTAATCTAGAGCAATTTGATGCCCAATCTCAGCTTACAGGTTCGTACAAACATCTGATCTTTATACGTTTGATTAAGATTTTTTGTTGATCAAATTGAATATCGATCAGACCAAGTACTTTGATTAGGTGATTTGTCTAATGGAGGATCCAGCCCGGGCTATTTTCCTCCAGATGTTGTGTTCTATCTCCATGGAAGACCTATCGAAGCTCATAGAGTCATCTTGAGCGCTCGATCTCCCTACCTCAAGAACAAATTCCAGAACGATTGGAGGTGTCGCAAGGAAATAAGATTCTCTCGAGAAAAACTGTCGTATCCTGCATTCTACAGCCTGATTCACTTCTTTTACTCCGATAGACTCGAGATTGCAGTGGACGACATGGAAGATCTCGTGAGAATATGCAAAGTTTTGAAGTGTGAATCATTACAAAAAGTGATAGAAAAGGAAGTGAGACATCAAAAATTCGCAGATTACAAAGCCCTACAAGATATCGACAATTCACAAAGACGATATATCTTACAGGGCACTTCTCTTCCTGAAGATGATCGTCTCCCTGCTGCTTTATCCCGTCTTCTTCAAATCTCTCTTGCTAATTCAACCAAATATCATGATGATCTCGTTTCACGAATAGGGTCAATGAAATTAACTTCATTTGAAGATAATGATCTTGCAGATGTTTGTATAAAAGTCGATGACAAGATCTTTCGTTGCCACCAGATAATCTTAGCTTCACGATCTGAATACTTCAAAACAAGACTTTCCCGCATGGATGATTTCCTTGAAGGAAAAGAAGGTTTACCAAATTACCCTCTTCCACTTCTCGAAGAACGTGATCTTTCCATGGAAGCTTTCGAGAAAATGATCGAGTACATGTAAGAAGAGTCAATAACTTCCATTTCCTCTTCTTTTTTTTTTTTTTTTCATTATAATATAAAAAAACACATATATTTATTTATATGTTTTGATCTCAGGTACACAGATGGTTTGAAAGACGTAGACCCAGATCAGGTACATTCTAACATTCTTAACATTCTTAACATTCATGAAAGATGATTACGAATTGAAAAAAAAAAAATTTGTTGGATTTCACACAACAGGCTGAAGAAATGTTTGATGCGGCTTCAAGATATTTGTTATTTCCTCTGAAACGAGCTGTAGCTGATGCTGTTCTACCTCATTTAGAAATGATTCCTCCATCAGAATTGTGTCAGTGGTTGATATTATCAGACATGTATGGTGTTTTGAAGATCAGGGAATATTGTCTGGATGTAATGGCATGCAATTTTGAGACATTTGCAGACACACGAGAGTTTAGAGCAATGATTTTGAGTTTGCCACCACCTTCAGGAGATTCATCACTTCGAACCACTGTTCCAAATGCTCCTGGAGCAGAAATGAAGATGACAGAAGGGAATGTTGTTGATGATTTGCGTGAAAAGTGGTTGGAAATTGAAGCGGGAGAGCTTGATGAAAGAGATGAAAGTGCTTTGCTGTTTGATAAGCGCCTTGAGATGCTTATGATGGTGGCAGAAAGGGAGCAAGCTCACACATCATCTTCTTCCTTCTGATAAATTATGATAATCTTTAGAGATAAGTGTTATAGACTTATAGTGTATATGTGACTTTCTATTCTTTCCTCTTTTTTTTTGTGGGTTTGGAATAGTTGATGCTTGAGAATATGTGGAAAGATGTTAAATTTTATATTGAATCAACTTCCTTACTTTTTACTAAAGATTTAAACCCAAGATAGTATGTTTTGTTGGGGGGTGTTTGGTAAAGATAGAATGGAATAAAAAAGGAACAGAATGGATTGGGGTATTATTATCATATTTGGCTGGTTTGAAGGAAATGAATAAGTCATTCAAAATTGTTGTTTTGTTGTGTACAATTAGAAAACTATGTTAAAAAAAAAGATTCAATGTATTTTACGAAAATAAAGTTTAATTAGATAAATATGTAGCGCTAACTAAATTGCATAAAAACTTATATTGATGTTTAAATTTATACTATATGCGTTTTAAATAGTCAGAAAAATTAAAATTTAAGGATGACAACGATGAAAGAAGAGGATATTAAAAGGACAAGAGGTACATACTTCAATTTTTTTATTTAACGAGACTACTTTTCAATTTAAGGCAATTACTTTTTAGGTTTTTAGGTTAGGGGTAAAATTGTTGAAGATATTGTTGGGGCAATATCACACCACCAATGATTTTTCCCACATGAAGATTGAGAGTGAGGAAGTGAAGAAGACACTAAGGAGGATGGGGAGGGAAAAAGTTGTTCATATACAGGTATTTTTTTTATTTATTTTTTGTGCTCATTAAGGTAACTAACTTGTTTTATTTGTTCACATTTAGATAATATGACCGACTATCACCTGTTTTTACTTATGTAACATCCACCTTACATATGACTTGAATACGTTGCACCTACATGACATGGTGCATATATGGGAAAATGACTTATTAAGGTAACTAACTATTTCAGTTGCCCATATATAGGTAATGTTCTTTTTTTTTTTTTGTACACATTAAGGTAACTAACTTGTTTTATTTGTTCACATTTAGGTAATATGACCGACTATCACCTGTTTTTGCTTATGTGGCATTCACCTGACATATGACTTGAATACATTGCACCTATGTGGCATGATGCATATATTGTCTTCATTCGATTACATTATAACTGTGTCATACGATTCCACCCCTAATTCTAAACCCTAGATCGATCGACGATGGCTTCTTCTTCCTCATCTTATTCTTCAAAATGACAAGATGATTTTCAAGCTGATCATCCATGTGATTGCGGTTTACCATCTCGTGTGAAGATTTCAAGAACTCCTGCAACATATTCAACAATATTGATTTACCATCGAGTTTTGACAAACTCTAAATTTTCTTCCAGGGTTGTCAGGAGTTCTTGAAATCTTCACACGAGATTGTAAGCCACAATCACATGGATGACCAGCTTGAAATTCATCTTGTCGTTTTGGAGAATAAGATGAGGAAGAAGAAACAAAACAAGTCATATGTCAGGTGGATGCCACGTAGGTGCAACGTATTCAAGTCATATACCAGGTGGATGCCACATAAGCAAAAACAGGTGATAACCGGTCATATTACCTAAATGTGAACAAACAGAACAAGTTAGTTACCTTAATATGTACAAAAAAAAGAACATTACCTATATATGGACACCTGAAATAGTTAGTTACCTTAATAAGTCATTTTCCCATATATGCACCATGCCAGGTGCAACGTATTCAAGTCATATGCCAGGTGGATGCCACATAAGCAAAAACAGGTGATAGCCGGTCATATTACCTAAATGTGAACAAACAAAACAAGTTAGTTACCTTAATGTGTACATAAAAAAGAACATTACCTATATATGGACAACTGAAATAGTTAGTTACCTTAATAAGTCATTTTCCCGAGGGACAAATCCCAAATACAATATAGTTGTGACTAAGGAGGATGGGGAGGGACAAATCTTTTGGTTCGAACCTAATTCTTATTATAGTATGGTTATGCCTAAGAGAGGAAGGAGTACGTGATCGGTCAATTTTACTTGATTTTATTATTTGTTTTTATAAGTATAATTGAAGTAATTTATGTGAAGAATGGACCTACTTTGATGATATTTGTATATGTGTTTCAGGGTCAAAAGCGAGGAAAAACGATGTAAAAGATGTCAAAAACAAGTTTACGAAGTTGCATGGCAAGACATTGAAGATATAAGCTTTTTAGTGAAAAGTGGAGTTTCGCCATCCTTGGAAACCTTCGTCACCGTCCTGGATGGTTTTGGCATGCACTAGGAGGACGTTACCACTTCTGCCAATTAGGCTCTCACCGTCCTCCTTATCGTCCCATTTTCCTGACGGTGGCGTGCATAAATTACGAATTTGAGCCATTTTCACACCTATAAATACCTAATGCCACCTCAACCTAAAAGGGACTTTTTACCACTTCTCCCTTATGATTTTACTTGTGTTTTTGAGACTTCCAAACCCTTAGAAACATTTCAAAACTCCGTTCCTTTCCGTTGCACGTTAAATTCAAGGCAAGATTTCATCGAATTTTCATTAATCAATGTTTGAAGATCATTCAATTGGTGGATCATCATGAATTCCTTTAATTTTCATAAACGATTACTTATTCCCCAAGGTTTACTTGTTTTGGGACACATTGCGGATGAACACATAAGAAGTCAAGAGGAAATCAACCAAGTGCACGATTTTGGTCAATTCCAAAGCAGTCCACGACCAACTAATCGAAACAACAACCAAGGTGGGAACTACTACAAAGAAGGAGTAACAAGTTAGACAAAATCATCAAAGAAGGAGGAAATTGATAGTAACAAGGTAGAAAAAATCATGATGTTCTTAACTCAAACATATCAGAAAGCTGACACTAACTCAAGGTCCATAGCTGCTATCCAGAAACAGATTTCTCAACTGGCGGAACAAATAGAGAATGGAGAAGAAGGTAAGTTCCTGAGTAATACAACGACCAACCCATCCTACAATCAAAGACCGAGAAAAGAGCATCAAGTGAATGAAGTAATCACGTTGTGTAGTGGGAAAATGGTCGACAACAAGGTAAGTGCTCCTTCCCTGGATAATGATAGTGAGAGTGAAACGATTAGTGATGAAAAAGAAGAGTTTGGAAAATGTTACAAATTCAAAAAAAAAAACAATAATTTAGGGTAACAATGACTCTAAAGTTGGGGAGCATGGTGTGTATGTTAATACCGCACCATACCCTTCGACTTTAGAGAAACCGACATCATTCCCTTTCGGGAAGCGAGGGCCAAAAATGGAACACAAGCGAGATTTGTTTAATCAAGTTAAAATAAATATCCCGTTCCTCAAACTTATTAAGGAGGTGCCATCTTATGCAAATTTTTTGAAGGATTTGTGTGTTAAAAAACGTACACTCCAAGCACATTATAACATCCTAAAAACACAATAAAAAATTTTCATTTTTAATTTAAAGGAAATCATTGTTTTCAACAAAACCCATCTAAAAATCAAGTATCAAAATACGAATATTTCCCAAGATCAATGTATTATAAATCTGTAAAACATATCACCGAAGGATGTGTGCCTTCGCCTTGCCCTGATTATCAGAAGTATCTGCAACATAAACTTAAACTGTAACAAAGCTTAATGAGTTCCCCCAAAGTACCACACACAACCATACAAATAACAACATGCATACATAAGCCTACAACCTGACTGGCCCGCCACACTGGGCTTACAACCTATCTAGACGGCTCTCCGAGCCTTTAGCATGATTGGACCGCCGCACCGGGCTTACAACCTATCTGGATCGCTCTCCGGGCCTTCGGTCTAACTGGACCGCCTCGTAGGCCTTCAGTTTATCTGGCCCGCCCTGGGTATCTTGACCTTCATCACAAAGCAGGACCGCCTCAACCTGACCGACAATAACACATCAACTTATATCGTAACAATCAATAGCCATCACATACATGTAATCATACAGTTTCTACCAGTCCAACACGTATCAGTAATCATTAGGTAATCATACAGATCTACCGCATACTCAACATAACATGTATCAATATACCAGGATATCAAATTCATTGGGTCGGCCTTGGTGCCTTCGACCCACAAGTACAGTGAGGAAAACTTACCTCGCAGTCTGCAGAAGATCTCTGAATAGGATACAACTCCGAATATCAACACTACCGTTCACTTATTCATCAAATAGTGACTAAACTCAAATACAACTCAAAATAAACAAAATACCCTTAGGTCAAACTTGGTCAAAGTCAAAATCAATTCACACTTGAAAGTCCTACAACCGCTAGTCATGTCATGACCCCTAATGGTCATGTCGTGACCTAATAAGTCCAAAATAGTCGAGGAACCTTATCCTTATGTCGTGACACCCCTTGTGTTCATGTCGTGAGAATGTTGTGATAATAAGCTCTTAATGAAATTCTTAATCTCTTTTCAACCCATCAACCAAATCCCCCATAGTGTCTTATTTACTCCAGAATATCATAAAACCAAGGCTTTTTGGACATGCATATCCAATGCATGTCCCAAACACTAGCTACAGAACAAAAAGAGAAAATGACACCAAATCTCATGCAAGAGCCATAAAACTCAACCATCTTCCAGATCTAGCATCTATACTACTCAAGGGGCACTGAAGATCCATAAAGTTGGCAACTTTATGGATTTTAACCACTACATCATCTTGAATATGAAGGATTAAGCATAAAAACTAGATCTAAACTTATTGGCTCATAAAGAAAGGAACTTGAAACTCACAAAAGGTCCAGAAAATGTGGAAATGCTTGGCGGTGAGACTTGAATGCATAAATAATGGACTAGATGCTATTCTGTAACGCCCGTAGATCCGAACTAGTCAATTTAGAGGCAATAAGTGTCGAAAATGACTTTTCAGAAAAATATTATTTAGAATAAATAATCTTAACAAAGTTGTAGTATATGTTACAAGGTTTCCGTACATATAAAGACCGCCGAAATCCGAGTTATAGCGAAGAAGTTATGACCCGTTGAAGTTTCGCGACAGAACCGATACGATACTGGGAAATGTAAATAGTGAATTTACGTTAGAGCGAGATTTAGCCTTAGCAATCTAAACAAAAGTTGTAGAATACGTTAAACCGAAAACGTCCATAAAAATAACGCCCAAATCTGACTTCATATGAGGAAGTTATGATTTTTCATTAGCAGTGTACAACTCGAAATTCGAATATTAGATCGAGCAGTTTTTAGCTGACAAAACCTAAACGAGAATCGAAGATCTCGTTATTAGTAGCGTAACGATAAAAATACAGACGAAAATGGACATCGGATGAAGAAATTATGAGATTTTAACGAACCAATCCTGTCCCGGCCTGTTAAAAATGTAACTTTAAAAATAAAGTGAAAATTAGCCGACGGAATCTAAATGAAAGTTGTAGAGTACGTCTCCACCTACGTGTGGATATAAATAACGTCAAAAATGGAGTTCGTATGAACGAGTTACAAAATATAATAGCATATTTATGTATTAAAATAAAGTATAAATAATATATACGTACACATATATACACAAATGTATATATATCATTAGAAAGGTATCGACGATGCGGTTATTATAAGACTAGTGTTGAGTACTTTCGATATTAGTTTAGTACAAATATCGTTAAATCTATTTAAAATAATATTATGAAGGGATGTTTAGTCGTTTATATAACCATAAGGCCATTAAGTAATTATGGAGGGTAGTTTTTGTAAATTCAATTACTATAAATAAGAGGCTTGGGCTTTCATATTTCTTGCACCATTCACTTGATTCAAGAGTCTTTCTCTCCTTATCCCCCGAGCATTTCGGTCCCTCGTAATTCGACTTCTCTTTCTGTAGTTTTTAGTATAGTAAGGTGAACACTGAAGCGTTGCACGAATCTTTCTTAGAAAGATTCAACGATGAAGTTCTACCCTTGCAGAGTCCGACTCCTAGCTAAAATCCCATTGTAAGTAAGTTATGCTTATCCTATTTTAATATAACTTATATTTAAAATTAATATTGTTATTATGAACTTATAATAAATATTTGAGCTATTATTATGACTTATATAAGTGTTGTTATAATATATTTTTAACTACTCGCGGTACGCGGAATCTGGTTTAAAGGGTCGCATAGGGTTGTTGGATTTCAGAAGTGCTATACGCCAAAATGGTCCTGCCCTCCGGTGTTTTATGTCTGACCCCTGTCTGTACATAGTGGTTGGAAAGTATTGTTTAAACGCTTATATAATAATAATAATAATAATAATAATAATAATAATAATAATAATAATAATAATAATAATAATAATAATAATAATAATTAGTCACGGTAAATATTAGACTAAAATCTAGTGGTAATAATACTATGTTTCATCGAAGGAAATTATTTTAAAGTAAATGAAGTGCTGTTCGAGTACCGAGTCACCACCTTCTCAGGTGAGTGCATAGTTACTTTTATCTTACACATAGATATGAAGTATTTAATATAAATTACGTGTTGTGAGTGCATAGTTGTTTTCATCATACACATAGATATGAATTATTTTATATAAACTACGTGCTATGTGTGCATACTATCTGAATACTTGCTGTCTATGTTGGATGACCGTTTTTTTATAGATGTTTTAAATGATTTGAACTATATATGTATTTTAAATATACATGTATGTTGGGTATGAGAAGGGTAGATGAATGATGAGAGATAAAAGATGATGTGAGTAAACATTGACAGCTATAGACTTAGTGCCTAACAAATAACATCGGCAGCTATGGACTTAGTGCCTATTGGACAAACACTGGTAGCTATGGACTTAGTACCTGTTAGGAATTGGTAGCTATGGACTTAGTACCTATTAGATAAACACTGGTAGCTATAGATTTAGTACCCAACAACTATGGAATTAGTGCTTTACGAACGAGCATTGACAGTTATGGATTTAGTGCAAGTCCTATAACTCTGGAAGCAAAGGACTTCAGAATGAACGAATGCGGGATAGATGACTCTTAAGATAGATCCTTAAGAGTAAAGAAAATAATGGGGATGAGTAATTGGGTCGATTGTTTGATTGTTTAAACATAATAATTATATTATTGTGGGTTGAAAACCCTATGTACTTACCATGTTTCCCAACCTGACCCACTCAGTTTATTTATATTACAGGTGTTGAGATGAAGTCACATTACACCGAGAGATTAAAGAGATGTAGATCACTAGTGTAAATAAATGTAAGTTCTATTTATGCTTATGTTTCTGTATTAACGATGACATCCCAAATGTTTTAAAACGAATTAAAAATATTTTTCTTCGGAAATGCTTTGATAACGCATTTATCATGTTTTACTGGGAACAAATTCCGCAACATTTTTATTAAAAGAGGTACTCTGATTTTTATAAAGCATAAACAAAATCAATCTTTTCTGGCCGTGAAAATGGGGATGTCACAGTTGGTATCAGAGCATTAGTTTAAGCGAACTAGGAATAAGGATTTATTTCTAGACTTAAACTTAGAATGCTAAGCGATGATTGTGAGATGAGTGTCTGCTATAATTTAGACACGAGCAGTAGTTTATTTTAGGAAAGATGCCTAAAATGTTTTATGTGCTAAATGATTTATGTTATAGCTATAAAGATGCCTTATATGCTGTTATTTGTTCGGATCTATGGTCTGTTGCCGACCGGATCTGGAAACCTTATGTGTTCAGGATTCTAAGCGTATGATTACGATATTAGAACTAGCATGTAACGTTTCGGTGTGACAAGGAGATTTATACGTCTATCGTAAATAAAATCTTTCCTATCTTAAATTCTAGTCTCGGTACACCGAACGTCTGCTTGGGTGTACAAACAAGAGGAAGATGACAACCTGAGCCTAAGAATGTGATGGGTCATAGATCGGTCGTTACGCCTGCACCTGAACCTATCACGATGACAGAAGTTCAGGAAGTGATGCGAACCATGATAGACTGGGAAAATAGAGGAAATGAGATGGCTTACGATACTGAATGATACCTATCGGAAGATATCATAAGAGAGGTATCTTGCGTTTAGAATACGTCTGATATAATAGCAGTACGTCTATAGAAGTAGGGTACATCTGAATGTACACATTTGATTGGCGGGATGATAGAACGATTGGTGTAATTCCTAAAGTTTTCCTATCATCTGGAATGTCCATCACCAACCGAGTTGAAGCAGAATTGATGATTGAAGATATGCATGGAAAAAGTCCTAGTAGGGTCTAGGGAAATTTTTATGATTATTTGGACACACTCGTATGTGTTAAATTGTTTTGTGATTTTAGGACTTGGGGACTACGAGACAATACTTGGGACGAGTATGAGTAGGTGTGACAGGTAGTAGATGCATATACTACCGGAAGCATAGGACTCACGCTTGGATCAGGGAAAGTCACAAGGTTACCAAGAAGCTATTAATTGATATTGTTTTATTCAAGTATGTCGTTACCATCGTTTCGGTAATGACTAAAAAGATTGTTGATATTACAACCCTAGTGGTCATATAGAATTGAGTCCGACTACACTGAGTATGCTATGTGGTTTAGAAAATCAAGTTCGGTGTAGCATCTGACTTAAGACGGAAAATTGGAATAAAAAGCGATTAGTAGAGGTATCACGAAAAGTTGCTTGTAGCTAGAAATGCTACCTTTTAAAATGTGATTGTATCACATTAGAACATGAAGGAAGGTATAGTATTTTTTGGAATATAACTATAAGAGACTTGAGTCTAAACGTGCATCACATGATGGTAGGTCATAATTTGGAGTCTAACCTGAGATAGAAAGCAGATGCACGATCGAGTACTGCTTACAGTCAATAAGTCTAAGAGATAGACTTGAAGGAATATAGAAGTTATAATTATTACCAAGGATGAAGAGATGACGTATGGAGTCATTATACGAGCCCTGTTTCGTTGATGATTCCGAGATGTAATCATCCTAAGGGGGAGATAATTGTAACGCCCGTGGATACGGGTTAGTCAATTTAGAGGCAATAAGTGTCGAAAATGACTTTTCAGCAAAATATTATTTAGAATAAATAATCTTAACCAAGTTTTAGTATATGTTACAAGGTGTCCGTACATATAAAGACCGCCAAAATCCGAGTTATAACGAAGAGGTTATGACCCGTCGAAATTTCGCGACGGAACCGACACGATATCGAGAAACGTAAATAGTGAATTTACGATAGAGCGAGATTTATCCTTAGCGATCTAAACGAAAGTTGTAGAATACGTTAAACCGAAAACGTCCATAAAAAGAATGCCCAAATCAGACTTCGTATGAGAAAGTTATGATTTTTCATTAGTAGTGTACAACCCGAAATTCGAATATTAGATCGAGCGGTTTTTAGCTGACACAACCTAAACGAGAATCGAAGATCTCGTTATTAGTAGCGTAACGATAAAAAGACAGACGAAAATGGACATCGGATGAAGAAGTTATGAGATTTTAAAGGACCAATCCTGTCCCGGCTTGTTAAAAATATAACTTTAAAAATAAAGTGAAAATTAGCCGATGGAGTCTAAACGAAAGTTGTAGAGTACATCTCCACCTACGCATGGATATAAATAACGTCAAAAACGGAGTTCGTATGAACGAGTTACAAAATATAATAGCATATTTATGTATTAAAATAAAGTATAAATAATATATAGGTACATATATATATATATATATATATATATATATATATATATATATATATATATATATATATATATACAAATGTATATATCATTAGAAAGGTATCGACGATACGGTTATTATAAAACTAGTGTTGAGTACTTTCGACATTACTTTAGTACAAATATCGTTAAATCTATTTAAAATAGTATTATGAAGGGTTGTTTAATCGTTTATATAACTATAAGGTCATTAAGTAATTATGGATGGCAGTTTTTGTAAATTTAATTACTATAAATAAGAGGCTTGGACTCTCATATTTCTTGCACCATTCTCTTGATTCAAGAGTCTTTCTCTCCTTATCCCCCGAGAATTTCAGTCCCATCGTGATTCGACTTCTCTTTCTGTAGTTTTTAGTATAGTAAAGTGAGCGCTGAAGCGCTGCACGAATCTTTCTTAGAAACATTCAGCGACAAAGTTCTACCCTGCAGAGTCCGACTCCTAGCTAAAATCCCATTGTAAGTAACTTATGCTTACCCTATTTTAATATAACTTATATTTAAAATTAATATTGTTATTATGAACTTATAATAAATAGTTGAGCTATTATTATGACTTATATAATTGTTGTTATAATATATTTTTAACTACTCGTAGTACGGAGAATTTGGTTTAAAGGGTCGCATAGAGTTGTTAGATTTTAGAAGTGCTATACGCCAAAATGGTCTTGCCCTCCGGTGTTTTATGTCTGGCCCCTGTCTGTACATAGTGGTTTGAAAGTAATGTTTAAACGCTTATATAATAATAATAATAATAATAATAATAATAATAATAATAATAATAATAATAATAATAATAATAATAATAATAATAATAATAATAATAATAATAATAATAAGTCACGGTAAATATTAGACTAAAATCTAGTGGTAATAATACTAGGTTTCATGGAAGAAAATTATTTTAAAGTAAACGAAGTGCTGTCCGAGTACCGAGTCACCACCTTCTCAGGTGAGTGCATAGTTACTTTCATCTTACACATAGATATGAAGTATTTAATATAAATTAAGTGTTGTGAGTGCATAGTTACTTTCATCTTACACATAGATATGAAGTATTTAATATAAATTATGTGTTGTGAGTGCATAGTTACTTTCATATTACACATAGATATGAAGTATTTTATATAAACTACGTCCTATGTGTGCATATTATCTGAATACTTGCTGTCTATGTTGGATGAAAGTTTTTTTTATACATGTTTTAAATGATTTCAGTTGTATACGTATTTTAAATATACAAGTATGTTGGGTATGAGATGGGTAGATGAATGATGAAAGATAAAAGATGATGTGAGTAAACATTGGCAACTATAGACTTGGTGCCTAACAAATAACATTGATAGCTATGGATTTAGTGCCTATTGGACAAACACTGGTAGCTATGGACTTAGTACATGTTAGGAATTGGTAGCTATGGACTTAGTACCTATTAGATAAACACTGATAGCTATGGATTTAGTACCCAACAACTATGGAATTAGTGCTTTACGAACGAGTATTGGCAGCTATGGATTTAGTGTCAGTCCTATAACTCTGGAAGCCAAGGACTTCATAATGAACGAATGCGGGATAGATGACTCTTAGGATAGATCCTTAAGAGTAAAAAAGATAATGGGGATGGGTATTGGGTCGATTGTTTGATTGTTTAAACATAATAATTATATTATTGTTGGTTGAAAACCCTATGTACTCACCATGTTTCCTAATCTGACCCACTCAGTTTATTTATATTACAGGTGTTGAGATGAAGTCACATTACACTGAGAGATTAAAGAGATGTAGATCACTAGTGTAAATAAATGTAAAATCTATTTATGCTTATGTTTCTGTATTCACGATGACATCCCAAATGTTTTAAAACGAATTAAAAATATTTTTCTTCGGAAATGCTTTGATAACGTATTTATCATGTTTTACTGGGAACGAATTCCGCAACATTTTTATTAAAAGAGGTACTCTGATTTTTATAAAGCATAAACAAAATCGGTTTTTTCTAGCCGTGAAAATGGGGATGTCACATATTCCTATTCTTTTCCTTGGCTAAAATCACCACAAATAAGCTTCAAGATAAAAAATGGATGCTAGGGTTTCAAAGGGGAGTGCAAAGAGGTGATTGAGGCTGAGGGTGGGATAATCCTAGCCCTCACTTCCTTCAATACGAAAATAAACCCCCCAAAATAAAGTTTCCTTCCAGGCACTTCTCACATCGTGAGCCTAAAAGTGATGCACGTACTCATTAAACTCCTCACGATGTGACATACAATCCTCACGTCGTGAGTAGGGTTAAATCCTTTGAAATTTTAAACTTGACAATTGTTCACCTGAACTGAATGTTACACACACCTCCTTAAAAAGGTTGATTTAATCGAGCATGCAAGTTCCATCATTACAGATACTCTTCCTCCTAAGCTTAGAGATCCTCATACATCATTAATTTATGTTACCTTAGGTAACATTAACATCAAAAGGTGATCCTTGATCTTGGATCTAGTGTTAATATACTTATGATAAATATTTTTGATCAACATGACTTAGGCACTTTGGAATAAACTATATTATTTTACAATTAGCCAATAAGTCAACAAAAAGTCCCCACAATGTATTTTCTAATGTCATAATTAAGGTGGATGATTTCTATTATATGGTTGACTTTTTTATGCTTGACACTGTGAGCACCCGTAAGGAAAGTCAACCTACTATCATATTGGGTCTCCCGTTTTTTAGTAACAATGAATGCATAAATCAATTGTAGAACAGGTACCATTGATATCTATTTTGGAAATAGGAAACCTAAATTAATGTTTTTAATATGTTTCCCAACTCACCATCAGTTGATGAATGTTATCGGGTGGATGAGGTTGATGACTTAGTGCATCAATTCACTCCCAAAATCTTACACTTTAATCCGTTGGCGCTTTTTTTCTTTCTAATGATAGGTATGAAATTTTAGACTTAGAAGACATCAAGATGGTTGAGAAAATATTCGTAAATGTTAAAGCAAGGGAAGACACCATGGAGTCATCAAACTGAAAAACAGTCGACAAGTTTCTTGGACCCGCTTAAGCCATCTTTGGATAAGCCACACACTCTTGAAGTCAAATGTCTTTATTCTCATCTTAAATAGTATTTACTTTTAAGATCTAATGAAAATTTACCAGTTATCATTGTTGGATAAGGTGTCTAAGTCCATAACTATTTCTGGTATGTACTTGACCCGACCCGGCATGGTTCATTTGGGTTGCATGGCACCATGCAATTGGATAGATTAAATGAGAGAAATAACACTTGGAGATTATTAATATATTATAAGTTCTAATATATTAATAATATTATTTGATTAGTTTGATCAAGAATTAATTTAGAATTAATTAAGTGATCAAAAGATAACTAATTAAATATATGGGTTGATTATGTAAATCATCCATATCTTGTATAGTGGGCTAAGAGGCTCCATGGATTATCAAGTTGGGTTCCACCTATAGGATGCTCCATGGATGCTCCATGGGAGTTACAAACCCATGGGTCATGGAAATGAAGAGTCATGACACATTAAGGTTTACATGGTGTAACCCTAGATGTGTCAACACTATATAAGGATCTCATTCTCCACCAAAATCGGTTACACTAAGGAAACAAGAGGGCTTGGCCGATTTCAAGAAGTGTGTATTCTCTCATAAGTTTTTTTCAAGAGCATTTGGTGTTGTGTGAAGCATTTGAGGCATCACACTTGGGGTGCTAGGCTCATAAGGTTTCAAGGAACACAAGCAACAACAAGGTAAGTTATTCTATCTATCATTCAAGTTAAAATTGTTCCCCATGTATGCTAGATAGGAATATAGCCTTGGAATTCAACTTTGCATGATAATTAGACAAACATAGATCCAAGGTTATTAGGGTTGCATGTACACTTAGGAAGTGTTAGAATGCTCAAAACCCATCAATCATATCTTTTGATTTGACAAGTCCACAAGTAGAAGCATTATTGAAGGTGCTTTCCAAGTACAAGGGAGTAATTGGATGGAAAATAACAAGTTTAAAGGATATTAGTCCAAACACATGTATACATCAAATCATCATTGATCTCATAGAAAAGACATCTTACGATGTACGACAAAGTCTCAATCCAAATTTGCGTGAAGTTGTGAAGAAGGAAGTGTTCAAATGGATGGATGCGGGCACTATCTACCCGATATTCGATAGCGAATGGGTGATCCCAACACAAACAATACCAAAGAAGTTGGGTATCATATTTACAGAAGATGGAGAAAATATCCCAACAATACCGGTCACCAGATGTAGGGTTTGTATTGACTACTGTAAACTCAATGTTGCAACGTCAAAGGACCATTTTCTCTCCCTTTTATAGATCAAATCATTGAGAAGTTATCTGAAAAAAAAGTTTTATTAATTTTGGATGGATACTCAGGGTATAATCAGATTGTCATCCACCCTAATGATCAATCCAAAACCACATTCACATGTCCTTATGGCACCTTTTCATTTCGAAGGATGCCATTCGGCTTGTGTAATACCCTCGTCACATCCAAAGATGTATGATGACTTTTTTTAAGACATGGTGGGGGATTCCTTAGAAATTTTTATGGATGTTTCTTTTTATTTTTGGATCTTCATTTGATACATGCTTAGACCGATTAGAAAAAGTTTTAAAATATTGTATTGAGTCTAATTTGCTTTTAAGTTGGGAGAATAGACATTTTATGGTAAAAGAGGGAATTGTACTTGATCAGTTGTCTCCGAGCGTGGTTTTGAAGTCGACCGGTCAAAAGTAAAAATTATTTCTACTCTTCTCCCACTTGCTTCTGTAAAAGACATCCATTCTTTTCTTGGACGTGCCGAATTTTATCGAGATTTCTCAAGTATTTTAGTGCGATCCAAAAACCACTTTGCAATTTACTTTTAAAAGACACACCATTTTCCTTTGATCAAGCATGTCTTGAAGCTTTTACTATTTTAAAGAATAAACTTGTTGAAGCCCCTATCTTTACAATCACTCGATTGGACTTTGCGTTTCTAAATCATGTGCGATGCAAGTGATTAGACGGTAGGGGCAATTTTGGGACGACGGGTGAATAAAAGACCCGTTGCAATTTTTATGCAAGAAACACGTTTTTGGATGCACAATTGAATTTCCACCACCGAAAAAGACCCGTTGCAATTTTTATGCAAGAAACACATTTTACACCGGTTCCATAAAGGAATGAACCATGGGGAATACTGTTCAAAACATCAAGTGTACTCCAAATGGGGGAAGATAAACAAGGAAATCATGTTGTTTAATGACTTGTGGAACAACATGAAACGACAATGGAAAAGTGGAGAAAGCGATGAAGTGATTTTGAAGAAAGCGTTGAAAGTGTATCAAAAAGAAAATTAGAAGGCTTTCGAGTTTCTTGAAGTTTGGAATTGTGTGAAAGATAACAAGAAATGGCAAAGTAGCAAAACAGCAGACGGGCATATGGACGGTGGTTCACAACGCAGCAAAACATCTGAGTCTGACTACACTACATGTAGCACCCGGTTCATGGTGTATTTCATTCAAGTACTTTTCACAATTTGGACTGAGACTCGGCGAGTTGATGGCCCAACTCGTCGAGTAGTAGCGGTTTGGACCCGGGGGTTAAGTGGCGGACGCGTCGAGTCGGCGACAAGACTCGACGAGTAGACTCTGGCTGCACAAAACCCTAATATGAGGGTTTGCACCCTATTTAAACGACCTTATACAGCCTCCATCTCCCCTTTATGCTCCTAGAACACTCCATACAAAACCCTAATCGTGTTGTGAAGATCTAAAGCCTTTTTGGTGTTTCTTGGTGCTTTGTGGTGGCAAGATGGAAGGAAAAGCTTGAGGAACCAAGAGGTTGACCAGAGGAGTCAAGCTTGTGCATCATATACAGTTCTTGGAAGGTATAAAGTCGATACCTTGCTTCTTCTTGCATTAGATCCATTTTTGGGGAGATTTAGGGCTTTTATAAGCCATTCTTGGTGACCAACGATGATTGCAAGAATGGTTGGGGGTTGAGGCTTCAGATCCAGGCTCCTTAAGGAGTTAGAAGGCAGAAAGGGACTGCCTTTGCACCCATGGAAAGCCTCATGCAACTCAAGAGCTTCTTATAGGACCAGTTTAGCTCAAAGTCCCATGCATGCACGTAAAGTTCGTAACTTTACATGCTAGATCGATCTTAGGAGCCTAGATCTATCATTTGGACAAGTGTTGTACATCAGAAATCGGGAAATGAGACTTGGACAACCTCGACTCGGCAAGTTATTCTTGGGACTCGGTGAGTCCGAGGCTTGACTCCCCTTTTCTGTTAGGGTTCAAAGGAACCCAGTTGAGTGTTAGAAGGGTTTTAGAGGGTCCAAGGGAGTGACCCAACGTTTTGGAATTAGCCATAGACCTGGAGTTCATAGGACTCGATGAGTATATACGCAGACTCGGTGAGTCCAAGGCCATCTCCCAGCAAATGAAGATGAACTCGGTGAGTTGTTTATACAACTCGGTGAGTCAAGGTCAGGACTTGTTCAACAGTTGAAGGTGAACTCGACGAGTTGTTCATACAGCTCGGCGAGTCGGATGAAGGATCATTCGAGGTTCGTATAGATGGAGAACTCGTCGAGTCATTTCTAAACTCGACGAGTATAAGCGTGAATGAGGGCAATTGAAAGGATAGGGAATTGACAAGTTGGCGGCCCAACTCGGCGAGTCAGGTCAACTGAAAGTTGACTTTGACTTTGACTTGGTTATGGGTAAACTAGTCATTTACCCTAAAAGTAGTTATCAATGTCTGATTAAGTGTTTTATGGATTTATAGCCGGAGGATCACCGGAGCAGCAGCCAGACATCTACCGATCAACTTTTCAGCAGTCAGCATTACAAGGTGAGTTACCTTCTAGTAGCGGTGGGTCTATGGCACCAAGGCCGACCCACCAATAGGAGTCGTATGTTAGATGACCGTCTTTGTGATATTCATCTAGGTTCGCTACTACCTGATATGTTATGTGCTAGTATGATATGATGTTATATGCTAGTAGCAGTAGGGGAGATAGTCCCCAAGATTTCCGGTCGAGAGGGCCAAAGGGGGGGTAGTCATACCCAGTCATACTAGATAGAATACGATTACGTGTTACATGTTATGTGGTAGTAGTAGAGGGGGTGAAATAGTCCCCAGTATCCGGTCGAGAGGACCGAAGGGGAGACCAACACCCAGATATGCTAGGCAGTATCTGATCGAGATGACCGTAGGGGAGGGCAGCACCCAGATATGCTAGGCGGTATCCGATCGATAGAACCGAAGGGGTAGGTTGAGCACCAAGATATGCCTAACAGTATATGCATGTTATGTGATTATATGGTATGTGGTACGTTGGGGAACTCACTAAGCTTTGTGCTTACAATTTTTAGTTTTGTTTCAGGTACCTCTTCAGCGAAGGGGAAGGAGCTGAGGCGGTAGCTGCACATCATACACACACGTTGGATTTCCGCATTATGAGATTCTTGGGATTGTACTCTGACATTGTTACATTTATGATTTGGTTTCAGACGTGTGATATTAGCTTTATGAAATGATATGTCTTAGCTATGTTTTCTTATGGAAGTTTTATAACTCAATTAAATAAAATAAGAAATGAAAATGAAATTTTTGGACTCGAAAATTGGGATGTTACACTAAATTAGATGCTCGTGTTCAATTTGATCTGAATGAAGATGAATCTGTTCCAGTTTCACCACCTCCCGACCAATGGGAAGAGACAAAGCAAAAAACAAAGGCAATGGAAAAGCGTTGGATTCAGATGACTTGAAAGAAATGAGAGCCGACATGAAGGGTATAAAAGACATAATTGACAAGATTTTGCAAATTGCTTCTGAAAGAGAGCTTTAGAAACAAAGGGAGAGCGACATGCGAATACTAGCGATGGACACATCAAATATGACCGGGCCGAGCTTGAAGTGATTTTGGCGATGAAGGAGGAAGTGAAAAAACGATACATAAATCGTAACTAATTTCTAGGTTTTTTTTTTTTAATTTTTTTTTAATTTTATTTTTTAAAATTTTTAAGTTTTTAATCGTTTGGTGTGTGTATTTTTTTTAAAGTTAAGTATTGTATGGTATTTGTATTTTTAATTGATGAAATATTATCTTTTTAAAATTATGTTTTTTTTATTAAAAAACAAGTTTTATTAAAATAAAATAGTTAAAAAAAAAAAAAAATGTGGCACCACTCCTTTGGTGTGGCAAGAAACCACACTTGTGTGGTAAACAATAACATGACATTTATGCGATTTCGGTGGTATCGCTCCCGTTATGGTTGAAAGTAAGCCATTGTATCTCCGCTTGCACTATAAATTAATACTCTATTCCATTCCATCAAAAACACTACTCCCAATGGAATGAAAATCAATCAAATTAGCGTGAAAAACTTATTTTATTTAACGCTCCATTCTATTTCATCGCCTCTTCGATTATTTAATAGATTTAAAAGCCACTAAAATTAGACTTAATTATTTGATGAAAATACATGCAACAAACAATTAAAGAATACAACTAGAAACAACACGAGTAATTACATGTGTAAATTTTACATGCATTGCTCCAATCCCCATCTAAAAAGCTTCAAAGCAATCAAGATGATCAACACAGGAAAGGAGATTCAAAAACCCTTACTGTCTAACACATTTCCCCAAAGGTACAATTTGCTTTCCCCTCCACTCCACTTAATAGAAAACAAAGGAGAATTAGCATGATTAAATTCTTATTATAAATGATCAATATTATACTTAACTTTTTTCTTTTTAATTATAATTATTCTGTATTTTTGCATCAACTAACTATTCCCTTCTTCTGTTACCGTTTCTTCTTTGTCTGTGGTACCAGTACCACCATCATCAGTAGCAGCTTCATCCATGGCTGGATTTCCCTCTACTTCTTCTGTTGCAACAGTGGCTTCATCTGGTGGTCTATCGTCCTCATTAACTTTAGCTTTCTGTAATAAGCTCCAGTACATAATGCTCGCTGTTAGGATCAAAATCATCTTCGGGTTAACCTGTCAACAATTTCAATTAGTATTTGATGATGATGATGATGATGATGATGACTCAACTTGTAAAGTTGTAATACAAAAGGACTCAATAGCAGTATTATAAAATGATGTTACCTCAAGAATATCTTCAGGCAATAAGAAGATAGAACACCCAAGTTTTCTTGCAACACTAATTATATACGTTGCGTTTAACTTCTTATCCTCCTCTGTAATAAATCGAAACAAAAAAAAATGTTTATTTTCTCAAATTATTGCATCAATGGAATGAAGTTGTGAAATTTTAAAAATTACCGGTCTCTCCCTTGGTAACAAGACCCCAGTTTACCACCCTCTTTTCCACTACACTAAGAAGCTCAAGAAAGAAAATACCATCGGATAGGCGTTTATCCTGAATAGTTGCAAAGTTTATAGTTAATTAGTATGATGAAATGGAATTATGAGAAAGAATGGAGTTAACAATATAATAGAATGTGCATGGTAAAAAAAGGATTATATATTAAATTGATAAATTAGTAAAGAAAAAATGTTGTCACGTAAAATTAAGCTTCAATCAAATAAAGATATATAGTGAAATAAATTGCATATAAACATATTTCATGAGGTGAATATATTTTTTTTATTCTTTGAAACAGTTTTTTTAGTGATAAAAAATACCATGCAATCTCAAAATAGAATTACAATAGAAGAAATTACCTTGAGTTATTTTTAGAAACTAAGAAGTTTTTGATTTTTTTTTTTTTTTTCTAAAAAACATAGGTTATTAATTAAAGATAATATACGTGAACTTTAATTAATGCATATCAAAATGCTAGTAACGATTCATGGGTATGTTTGGCTTACCTTGAAGCTATCCATGTGTCCTGATTTCCCTGTATCTTTCACCTTCATGTTTGCCCATTGTAAAATATCAGCATCCGTTATTTCCTTTCCATGTCCATGAGTTCTTAAGTTTTTCAAGAGTTGAAGCATGCTAAATCTCATCAACTGCCATAAGAAAGCTGGGTGCATGCAATAATATCCAAACCTAATCACTAATTTCCTTCTTTTCTTCATCATACACAAGTATTTAAACATAACGCAAGAATAAAAAGAAAACACAAACCTATTATAAGTTTTTTGTTTCCTGCAACAATGTCATTCCCAGCGACATTCACAAGAGAAAAATTTAATTCCTTTCCAATGCTTACAACTTGATTGCAATTTTCGACTTTTCTAAACGGCATTTTAATCGGTGGTTTGTTTGCTAGCCTCCATGTAACAGACCCCGGTGCAAGTTTATCAAGAACTTCCAAAAGAACCCATCTATACAACAACACAAAAGAAAATGTTAATTAAAAACGTTAATTTTTTCCAACACACTGATTAAATATATAACAAATGAGAGAACAAACCCGTCTCTGATATCCTCCCACACATTGTTAACATGTGTTTCGACTCCAAGACTGTTTATCCACATTCGGAAACATCTTTCTTCTCTTGATGTCGTTTCATCATCAGTCATCATTTCAGCAAGCACATTCGTAGTCTTTGCTTTATCTACTTTAAGCCCATTCCTGTTAACAAATTACACGCGATTATACTTATTAACAAGGTAAAAAAAAAAATCACATAATTAAATAACCACTTCTAGAGGTGATCTTTAACAAATTGACCAAAACTTTTTTTCTTTTAACACAAATGATCACATATTTTGCAAAATCGATTTCAGTTTTGGTTGTGTGAATTGAATCAATCAAAAAACAATTTCATAAAGTGATTTCGCACCGGACCCATTATGGAATATGTAGTCATTTGTGTAAAAAGCAAAAGAGTTGGTTGTTTTGTTCTAAAAATGGTTATTTTTGTGATTTTCTCAAGATAAAAACGTATTTTTTTTTATTTTTTAATTTGTGCATGAAAGTAACATGACCATACCTTTGATGGAATATTTGGGCAACAAACGCAAGATTTAAATTTGTAGATCCTTCCACGATATCCTTCGATGTAACATATCTTTTACAATCAAGTTTCTCAGCTTGCTCAATAATCAATTTTGCTCTTTCTGTTGGATCTTTTGTCTCCAAAGTTTTAGTGCTTCCGTGTTCGGGAGCAAGAACATTGAGTAAATGAGCGTACGCCTCTCCATCCTACAAGCCAAGATATTAAGATCAACTATTAGTATTAATCGAATCTTTGAGCATTATATGTATATTTGAATAGTATAGGGGCTTGTTGTGTAATTCTCCCATATATACCTTTAGATCGGATGAAAAGTTTGTAACTTCTTTCTTGTAGCCTGCTTTCTTTAACTGGTAATTCATCCATTTCAAAAGAACTTTTTCTGGGGCCAAACTCATGAGCTCTTCTGCTTCCTGTCATTCAACGTTGTTCAATCAAGTAAGTAAAACAAACGACAAATTTTATTAAATAACACAAACTTTGTAAGAAATCAAACAATATATCAATCACCTTACTATCTTCAACCATTTCGGCCAACTCAGGAGTTTTCTTGAAATCAACATCGGCTAGAAGTTGTATCTGAAAACGTCAAAGATTAAGTTAGAAAGATAAACTATGAATTAGTCAACAAAAAAACATTGATCATTACCTTAACTATTTGAGAAATCAACCCGAGTAATAGGTGAGGCTGTCAATATGAACCAAAAAAAGATTAATAACTTGAATTTACATCTTTCGAACTCATAATTCCATCAACTTACTCTTCCTTCAGCCAAATCCTGAGTGCCAATGTTGACAACAGTGCAACCTATAGCCTTTGCAGAATTGAGGCAAAGAGTGTGATTTTCGTTTCTTTCCCATGGATTAAGAACTTTTTTAGTGTTAATGGCACGTTCATCTATTGTTCCAGGGACGGCTATATTAATCAGCTTACTACAAAAAAACGGTTTCACAAATCAATGAAAAGCATTGTTCTAAAAAGAAAGCGTTTATGGAAGAAAAGAAAGAACTTTTAGTTGTTGATACCATAAAAGAACTCCATCTTTGGCTAGATCGAATAAAGCATTGGTGGAAGCGTCTATAGGAAGAAAGTCCTTTAAAAACTTGTCTTCTCCTAGAAAATTGTTAATGTGGTTAACGTATGAAGCCTTTTCTGTCTCACTAATGCTATGGCGAAGGGTGGTTGCACCGGACTTGACAAAAGATGAAGTAGTTCTGAAAGTTTTTGAAGTCCCCAATTTTGCACTTGCTCGAGCTTGTAAATTTAAATATACCTATAATCATCATAAAATGAAAATGATAACTTCATTCATATAATCATACCAACTAAACAATCAAGATCCAATTCCATAACACCCTATTTGTTACAATAGACACGACAAACCATACTGTATATTGAACCAAGATTGAGACTGATGTTAATGAGATAAAAACTGTCCTACCCGAAAAGGTGGGACAAGATTGTCCGACATGTTTGATGCTAATGCAACAAAATTTGTCTCGTATAAAAAGATGGAACAATGTGAGACAAGACTCTGTCTTTCTTTTGTTGTACAAAAGATAGACAAGACTGTGTCTTTTATCTGTGCGAAAGATATGAATGTCCTGCTCATCCTCAAATATATAGAAAATAGTTCTAGGAAGTTTGTCTAGTCTTGTGTAACAAATGTAGCCTAAGGGATGGATTTCGACTCACCCGAAGGAAACCCTCAAAATCCAAATCTTTGGCCAAATCACTATAAGAGTCACCTAGCATACGTGAGACCTCATCTTGGCTTGATACTTCATTGAAGGGCTTTAATTTTGCCAAAACTGGCGGTAAATCTTCTATTTTGACTGTGCCGGCTTGATTTCTTGCTGAAATAAACTATATAAACAAGATCCGAAATGAGCCAATTTGATTATGTTGAATTTAAGAAAAAAAATTAAAATGGCATACTTTGGTTCTAAGTTTACGAAGCTCCACTTGTGTGAATTGGCTCTGAAGCCATGGATCATTGACAAAGACACCCTCGAAAGTAGACATCTTTGACTTGTTTCCACAATTGAGAAAATCTTGAAATATATCAACGACAATTAAACAATTCAGATGCATTAATCGCAAAGAACCAAGATGAACCAATATGCATATATAATCATTCAAGAAAACAGCAATCTACGCGAAGGTGTTCATATCGATATACATCATTGTGTTCAAGAACAAACATTACAAGATCGAACTGTTACTATCAAGAAGAACATGATTCAAGAAAATACAGATGGGATGAAAAAAAAAAGCAAATAGCAAAACCTTAATAAGATTGATCATGGATCAATAATCCATGTTGAAGAAGCCGGAGAATCGACGTAGGGTTGCTGATTGGTAGGTTTCGGTGATTTTGTTTATGTGAATGGAAAAAGATGGAGGGGGAGTGCATAGAGAGAGGAGAGAAAATCGTATTGTCTGTTGGAGCCGCGTAAACTTGGGGAATAAAAATCGAAGAGAAGGTGGTGGTAGTTTACGATTGTGATTTGTATCGTCGTCTTATTAACATGGGATGGGGACTTGCCCATTTTGAGTGCCAAAATTATCGCTTTGGGAAAATTATAAAATCACTCCCTTAATTTATCACAAACTTCAGCTTTTAATTTTCTCAACGTCATCCTAGGTAACTAATTCGTTTCCAAAAAAATTTAGGGTTTATTATTAAAAAAAGGGGACAACTAGAGATTTATGCTACTATCAATACAAACCGTAGTTTTTTTTTTTTTTCGTCTCTGTCCTAAATCAATGCCCTTCTCTTCCTTTTGGCATTCATCGACCATCACATGAACAAGGAAGAAATGCACCATGCTTGATTTGTTTATTAGTGTCTAACAATTATTTGCGTTGTTCATGTGGATACAGATAGAGGTGGTATTTTTTTTTTATCGTAGTTTCTATACACTAAAAGATATCCATTTACACCTAAGGTAAAATTAACAACCCTTTGTGGTTGTGCTTGGTTACTCATGTTTGATCTAAATGAAATTTCTTATGAATTAATTTTTTTGGTTATTTAATTGTTTCGTATATCCATTAATTTTCAATAATTATACCAGAGCTTTTATTGAATCTATTGATTTCCTTAGTGATCTTTTCTGATTGTTCATCGTCATTCATTTTGATGATGTTTGGTAATTATCAAAATATTTCCTTTTTAAATATCTTAGAAATTCGATTTTTTATGGTTTAAATTGAATTTGAGTTGTTGAGCTCTGTTAATTTTATAAAAATTCACATATATAAAAATATTTAAAACGTTTTTTCATTTTGATGTATATTGGTTTTTTACATTCACTACAAGAAATACGGGTATTAGCGGCGATGCGGCGCTGCAAATACGTCGTCGCTAATGCTTCGTCGCTAATGTTCTTCTTGTCGCCGCTAATACTTACCTGTCGCTGCTATAAACTCGTCGCTGTTAATACTTATATGTCGGTGCAAAAGACTATTTTCATTTTTTTATTACAATTTTATGGAATATAAATCTACAATTTTATAAAATCAACTATATTTAACACATACACAACCAAAAACAATATAACAATTATAAAATATTAATCAACTAACAAAAATATTAGTCCATACAACCTAATTAAAGTATTCTTCTAAACAAACATTTTATAAAATCCTAAAATTCCTACTCCTCGCCGTCACTCTCATCATTTTCTTCATTATTTGGTGATGACAATGAACGAAACCACTTTTCTAATGCCGCAGAATATGTCGGATCCTTCAGTATCGTTTGCAACATTTCCATCTACAAAGAAATCAAAATATATTACCAATATATCATAATAGTATTATATTTTTCAAAAACTACCAACATATCATAATAGTATTATATTTTTCAAAAACTACCAACATATCATTATAGCATTATAGCATTCTACTTTTCAACTTAAACAAACAATTACCTGTGATTGTGGTGGTTCTTGTGTCATCGGTTGTTCTTGATCATACATAGACACAATGGTAGGGGGTTTACGCCCGATGCCTCTAATATGTCTTCGTCGAACACCCAATATTTTTTTAAAACATTTTCTTGTATAACTTGGCGTTAGACCGCTTGCTGAAGAAGAAGCTTGGGTTTGTTAATTGATCTCCTGAAGTAAAGCATTCTGTATTTTCAAAAAATGATAAACATCATAAAAATATATTACTAAATACCCATGACGATATAAACACGTATATGAAAATACAAATTAACCACTTACGTATTGTTGCTCGACTGCAGGACTATAAAACACCCCTTGGCGATTGGAATTAGCCTTACGGAATGCTTCGATTCGAATGATATCCTATTTAACAAAAAAATAGATTTGTTATACTTTAAATAAACATTTAAATATATCATAACTTACTTCTTTGAAGCATGCATTACTGTACGAGCTCGACCCCCCTCTGTTTACAACTAGTTGTTTTGCACGGACTTCTTTGTTTGACGCTGAACGACTTAAAAATTCGGGCGATTGAAAATGTTCGACTGCCTTCGCCCAATTTTCTGGTGACATACCATTTGGGGGGGGGGGGGGGGGTGTTGTTTAGTACCATTGGGATATCTGCATGCCCCCCGATATCCTTAAAATAAGAATGAGATTTACTTTTTCGGCCTCTGTAAACTGTTGCAAGGCTCGAATCAATGCTCCGCAACAATTGTGCACGCTCCGGATCCAAGTTAACCTTATCCAAATCAAACTTATTCTACAAATACAAAAAAGTTAGTTAATTAAATAACAATCACAACGAAACTTAAAATATTATTCAAATAAAATATTATTCAAGTTACCTTTAGATGCATAACTGTCGCATTCCTTAACGCGGGGAAACATTATCCTAACCAGATACGTTTAAAGGGACATTGTTCCACAAATACCTCCCAATTCTATGTGTGAACCAATTAGCAGGCTTCCCGACAGGGGAATATGTGATCTCCCTATCAAAATTCAAATCCACAGTCTTTCCCTTGTTTTCCCTTATCCACTTTCCTAGCTCTATATTCTTTGACAAGCCCCTTCTTTTTTTTGGAAGCTCGACTGAAAAAGTACAATTAAAAATATTAGTCACGATAACTTATAATAAATTAATTAAAATAGCTATTAAATATATCATAATAAAACTTACCATCCTGTTCATGTTGTCCGCGACCAAAGCCTCCTGGAGATGGTGGATCCCCAGCTCCATCACCACCGTGACCAAGGCCCATAATATCGGCCATCACCTCTGTTACAAAACAATTTATGATTATAAATAACTATATTTCTTATAACTATATTTAATATCTAAATTAATAATAGAAAATTTAATTTAATAGTTTTACAAAGCAATTTAAGATTATGAATAATTTTAAAACTAAAATACCACATAAATATTAAATTTGATTTGAAAATTACTCTTTTGTAATATACACACTTTGTTTTTCACACATTACATACATAGATACACACACTATACATACAAATACATATAAACATTTTCTTACACATATTCATTATAGCATCATACTTCTTTTTCTAATATAGCAACCTAATTCCAAATAATAATCATACAAAAAACACACAAAAACATAAAAATACCACATAAATATTAAATTTGATTTGAAAATTACTCTTTGTAATATACACACTTTGTTTTTCACACATTACATACATAGATACACACACTATACATACAAATACATATAAACATTTTCCTACACATATTCATTATAGCATCATACTTATTTTTCTATTATAGCAACCTAATTCCAAATAATAACTATACAAAAAACACACAAAAACATACAAATAACACATAAAAAATTCCACGACAATTCATTCCAAATTCCAAATAATAACAATACAAATAACATACAAAAACATACAAATCAAATATATAATCTCAAAATTCATGAAAAGGAACCTGTGGTAGTGTAATTTAGCGATTTTCCGGTAAGAAATCCAGTTTTCCGGCAACAATTCCGGTAATAGATGCGGCAGAATTAGATTTTCCGACAAGGGTTCAAAAAACATTAAATTAAACACTTAAAAAAAACTTCAAAACAAAAGTTGAAGAGAAAATACGGAAGAAATCGGACCTTAGATCGAACTTTTGTCTCCGGAAATGAGTGTGGCCGCCGGAAATGAGTGTGGTTGCCGGTAATAATGGAGCTCCACTAGTGGCCGGCGGTAATGGCTGCCGGAGACGAGTCCTATGGCGCAAACGAGGTCGTCGTCGGAAGTGCAGTCGCCGGTTACCTTTGGAGGAGTGAAAGGAAGCAGAACGAACAGGAGAGTGACGCAGTTGGGGGGTTATCTGCGATGAGTATTAGCGGCAACGCGAGGGTTTCAGCGGCGACAATAGGGTATTAGCGGCGACACCCCGGGAGGGAAAACACAGCGCCATTTTTCCTCATTTCCCACCGTTGGATGAAAAACAGATCGAACAGACAGAGTTGATTTGACGCGGATCGACACTGTAGCATCATTAGCGGCGACACCGAGTATTAGCGGCGACATGTAACGCGTCAATTACATGTCGCCGCTAATACCGATATTTCTTGTAGTGATTTTCTTTTTTTGATTGAACCTTGTGATTAAGTTGATTATTGTGGTTGTGTTTCTTGACTTTATGTAATGATTTTTTGTGTTTTAAAGCCCTGTCATTATAGTAACAAGTTAAGATTTTCAATTGTATGTTCTAAGTTTTTCCATCATAAATTAGAATAGGTTCGATTTTAGTAATATAAAAATATACAATAAGTAGATCTGAATACTACAACCCTAAATCTATCCTTGGTGGACCTCACAACCAAATAATCAAACAACACACATGTATATAACCCAACTACACAAAGGTATCCTAGCGCTTGGCTAATCTTTGGCCGGTAGCCTTGGCGCAACAATGACGGATACATCTATCAATGGTTCACTAACGGATAGTCTCGGCTCACTAACGAATATAGCTATCAATGGTTCCTAGAAGACAGAAACGACAGACCATGGTGTATGACAAGCCTACCTTTCTTTTGATCATTTTTTTACCAACTCGAAGCAAAATTTGGTTTTTCGTTCTCTTATTTTTTATCAATCAATTTTATGTTGACTAATAAAATTGTTATAGCTTAGGGCTCGGGCAATAAGTGGTGGTGTTGTTATTTTATATGATATGGACTATATGCATTTTTAATATTGTTTAGAAAACATTAAAATTGCGTTTTGTGATGAATTGTCTTAGAATTATAATTTTTTTTTTAAAATTAACTTTAGAACAAAATTATAAAAATGGTCCTTGTGATTGGTAAAATTCTATGATTTTGGTTCAAAAAAGTTTGTTGGTGCATTATTAGTCCAATTTTGTATACTTTCTGCTGTTTTGGTCCTTATAGTTGTCATTTTGTGTGATTTTGGTCCACACCCAACATGAAATAACCTATATGCCCTCAAATAATTCCTTTTTAATTTAATTTATTTAAATTCCTATTATTTTACTTAAAAGAAAACGATAAGTAAATTATCACCAACTAACCCCCCCCCCCCTCTCTCACAACAACACCACCAAAATCAGTCTACCTTCTCCCTCTATTCTACCAGTGCTCAGAAACCACCACCTAAACCACCATTAATGTCCCCTGCTTGTGCAAAACCGCCTACCCCTAGCAAACTCACGTAACAATGGTTTGCAACCCATATGTAAATTCCAACGACGTGGCCTACTTACCTACCACCGCCCCTTTGTCTTCTCCGGTAGCTCTATACATTCATTTCTAGATCTGCAAATAAGAGTGGCATATCCAATCTGTTCTTTAAACCTATCGATCAACATATTTAAACCTAAGGAAGAATAGAGAGGTGATAAAACCCTTCAAAGTGAATTCGTCATTTTTTTAAACCATTGATTGTCTGGTGTTTCGGGTCTTTTAGGAGGGATAGGCAGTTGGAAAAATCTGATGAACAATGGTTTGGTGGTCAGTGGTGAAGGGCCATCTCGTTAAGGATGAAGAGTTGAGGGTGGGAGGAGATGGAATGTAGCATCCTGTTTCATGTCATTTCTAACCTATGGATCAGAAGTTGATTGTGTAAGGTTTTGGGCCTTAAGGAAGCAAAATTTAGCCCTTGTGGAAGGAGGTAATTTTGGATAAAAGATTTAACCCTGGAATTGTGTTTTGGACCGAAGGGTAGAAAGGGAAAAGTCATAAGTCGTGTTCTTGCATGAAATATGGATTTTTGTTCGAGAGGTTTTTAGTCCAAGATATTTATATAATATTTTAGAGCTCTTCAATATCTTTCTATGGATATAAAGAACGTCAAAAATGGAGTTGGAACGAAGAAGTTACGACTGTTTGAAGTTAAGACGATTTTTGGGTCAGTTGTGTACACTGGGTGTAAATTGAGTACGCTGGGCATACTAAGTATGCCTGAGTACGTTGGGCATAAATTGAGTATGTTAGACGTACTGAGTATGCTGGGCATAAATTGAGTACGTTGGGCACACGTGATCGGTACCCAAACCCTATTTTCGTGGTTTGAGCCCTATTTAAGTTCCTTAACTTCCCCAAACCCATTCAATTCTTAGCCTCCACCTCTCCAACGCCCTCTCTTAAAACCCAAATCCTAGATTGAGTGTTGTAAGAAAAAAGAATGTGTGTTTTAAGTGATTTGGAGTGTTCTTGGTGCACCTTGGAGAAGAAAGAACTCATTGAAGAAGTGTTGGTTGCATTGGAGCTTGTAGATCCGGACTTTGTTCACCTTGATCTTTCTCCTAGAGGTATAAAGTTTGAATCTTGATGATGAAATTGTTAGATCTAGCTAGTTTTGAGTGTTATGAGCTTTTGGTTACTTTAAGTGCATAAAGTTTAGATCTTGAAGGTTTGTAACCTTGTTATGGATAAAGTTAGAAACTTTATCCATCTAAACATCATTTTGATTTAGATCTGAAGGTTAGAGACTTGAACTTAATGGATTAAGTTGAAAAATATGCATTTTTGGTCCCTTTGAGACTTAAAGACTAGATATTGTTTGTTAGGACCATTCTAATGGATAAAGTTGGAAACTTTATCCATTATGGAACTATTATGAACCATAAAAATGTGATCTTGAGTCTTCCATCCCTTTCATACAAGAGTTGTGATGTTTTATTAGGTTAAGAACTTAGGATTTTGGTCATTAAGCACTTTATAGCCATGCAAAGTCATAAAGTTGGAAACTTTATGAGTTAGGATATTATTTTGGGGTTGGATATGAGTTTTGGATATAAGGGCTTAATTGAATAAGTTCTTAACGGAGTTTTAGGACTGGGCTGCATATGTTGGGCTTACCTAGTGGTACGATGCGCGTACGCAGTCAATGCCCCGCTTTTGGGTCAACATCAGAGTACGTTGGGCGTGCTCTCTTGGTATGCAAGGCCTACTCCACTGGGAAGAAATATTGACTTTTGGGACCTTGGTCATTGATTTTTACTTTAACCAAGGTTGACACAATTTGACTTAAGGTTATTTTAGGAATTTTGAGCTATAGTTAAGCCTTGGTCTCTATCTGTTGAATAGGTGGCCTGTAGAGCTAGTATTCGGAGCAGTATATTATTCAGCTATTCGTCAGACTGTGAGGTGATGTTTTCCTCACTGTACTTTCAGGTTGCAGGCACCAAGGTCGGCCCATTGGATTGACATCCTGGTTTACCATATGTTGCTATGCTATAGTGATCTGTTAGATCTGCATCCTAGTTTATAGGATGTTGCTATGCGGTAGTGATCTGTAGATCTGACTGTTTATCTGTTGGTTGATTATATGTTTATCCGTTATGTATATGTCAACATATTTTGAGTTGTGGTTGAGGCTTTACTACTTTATGCGTGATTTAATAGACAGAGGGATTCCTACCCGATGGTTGATTAGGCCCGAGTGTATTCCATCCCGAGGATGACTGGACCTGTTGTATGTTGGCATTCCAACCCAATGGTTGATTGGTCCCGAGGGTATTCCATCTCGATGATGACTGAATCCGTTGTATGTTAGCATTCCAACATGGGGTATAACATTGCGAGGATGACTGGATCGGAGGTTGACTGGGTCTGGGGTATTCCAACATGATGGTTGATTGGACACTACATGCTTGTTTGTATATGTTATTTGTTTTTGTGGTGGTACTTTGGGGGAAACTCACTAAGCTTTGTGCTTACGGTTTTAGTTTATGGTTTTAGTTACTTTAGAGGATCATGGGAAAGCAAATGCGTGATCGTGAACAACTTCCTTTTTTTATAGCTTTGGGTCTTGGGAGAAATCTAATTTTGAAATAATGTTTTTGGGAACAATGACTCTTTTGTAAACAATGATATTAAATGGTTAATTTTGAAAATTTTAAAATTCTTGTTATTTTCGGAATGTTACAAGTTGCTATTAGAGCCCTGGTTTGAGTGATTTGGATGAACATTCGTGTGAATCCAAACTCAAACTAAGGATTTGTGAATGTTGTCAAATTATTTTCAAATAGTTCCAAATTATTTTCAAAATAACCAAGGAAGGATGCGATGTGTACAATCAACCGGAGCAAGAAAGTTTACCCTAAGTTACCTCATTGTTATTTGTTATGATATGATAGAACTATATGCTAGTGATAGGCTAGGGATCTTTAGGAATTGTTTGATAGACTTGGATGATGTATGATGCTAGATAGACTACAGTTACTTCATGGATGAAATTGACATCATTACTGTAGTTGCTTAGTCTGTGTATCGTGGTTGTATGTAATAAAGATTCTATAGCTTGGGAATGTTTGATTTAGCTTTATTTCTTATTCTTGTCTGATTAAGGGCTTAGGGTAGAGTCAAGTATTTGAGTGTCTATGGGATCCATCATTATGTATGATTAGCATACACAAGTGGCTTCAGGGTTGGTGGAAGCTCCATGAATGAGTGCAGTTCATAGCAGGTCAGCGTGAGAATGATCAGCCACTCTTGAGTGAGTGAGGTCGGGATGAATGTGTATCCTAGATGCTTGGGCCTAGAGGTCAGGGATTTCGTATGAGGATCTACCTGATTTTAGTGTGTCATAGTGTCAACCGACTCCACTGCTCGAATGTTGCTTGCTTTGTGCTTTATGGGAAATACATTTAATTACATGTTATGAAGGTTAAATAATCTTAGAATGAAGGATTTGGTACTATTACGTAACTATTGTTTGAGTCTAACCCTTGTAGGGTTGAATCCTTTAGTTGAAAGATTATTTAAGATCTGTTGTATGTAATCGTATTCATGAGGTGGTTAGCTGACATTAGTAGGGGTTCTTCAGTAGCTGATTGAAGGGGAGGTGGGGGAATCCTAGGGAGCCTAGGAAGTATTTTAATGCAGTTTCTATGTTGTTGAGCAAGTATTGGGAGTCTTATTGTGAGTAGGTGACTTAGAGGACCCGAGATGATTATTGAGGAAAGTATGGATAGGTGTGGAAGGTGGTATTGGGCTCGTACTACTGGAAGCATAGGATCCATACTAGAATCAAGAAATTTTTTGGGGATTCTAAGGGCTAATCAGGGAAGATAGCATGGTTTGATACCATGATTTGTGGCAGTGGTTTTGTATCTATCGATCTTTTGGTTATGGTTGTTCATGCATGAGGATGGGTCTGGTAATTGTTTTGGGCCTCAGTGGTGATGTCAGTTTGGGTTTGAATAGTGTAGACCTAGATGATTTTGTTGGTTCTGAGGTCTCGAGGGCCTTGCTCGAGGTTGTGCATTTTGAGTCGCGGGACCCAAGAAGGAAACGATTGTTATGATCGGCCTGAGGATTAAATCTGGAAGCCGAGTGGTTAACAGAAGGATTGGAATGTCGCTATCTATGGCAAGATTATGTCTTGACAGCTTTTCGAGAGGGAGTGAGTAGGCTTGTGAAATTCAGATTTAGGATGTAAGCCCAACATATGCGCTAGTTGGCTGCGGTGTTTGGCGGCAATATGACAGCGTGGGAATGTACAGGAGGATTGATGTGGTATGGATGCTTATTGATGCGATCAAGTGTATGTTTTCATTGGATATAGGCAAGTCAGCTACCACATTGACGGTTGGGATTGCATGCAAGGAGTGTATGTTTTGGATCATAAGTCGGTGTTTTCTTATGCATTTGCATGAAATCCTTGATGTTAAATGTAGTTATGATTGGAAAAATTCTTGAGATATTTATCTGAAATTCAGAATCTCTTAGAGTTTTCTTGATCCTTATCTGGAAGATCTTCCTGCGTGTGTTATACATTCCAAGAGTCAGGGATGATTTATACTTGGTTAAGCCGATTTGAGATATGGTTTTGTTGCAACATCAGTGGGTGGTAGTTCAAACCCTAAGTAGAAGAGAACCAGGTATTCTGCTTGGAGGATCATCGCTCTGTTCGAGTTTGTGGTGTTGGAATAATGGTTCATAGGGATCTGCGGTGCGGGTGTGTGGGATTTCAGTTTAAGACTTGGTCAAGTCGGGGGCGTAAAGTAAGTGGCTATCGGATGTATGTATCTAGGAAATACACAAGTTGCCGCGCAGCAGGAAGTAGTTGGTCAGAAAGCTCATTACAGCCATTGGTTCCTTCTTGGGATGCCAATGAATGGATGAGAAGGCGCTAGGATCACTCAGGTTGAGTATCGATTGTTGAGGGAATTGTCAGCTTGTTGTATGGATTGCTATTTACAGCCTAGATTGGGCAGTTTCCGGTCAGTAAATCAGTCTCAGAGATGGGTATGTTCAACTTCGCGCAGGTTTTGGTTTATTTGATTAAGTGTCAATGTATCCTCGATCAATTGTCATTTCGTTCATCGTCAAGCGGAGGTTCTTCGAAAGTTTAGCGTTGTGTCAGTTAAAGTTCAATGACTGCATCAACCTATCGTTAAGTTTCATATGTTTTATAATTTCTTTGGTTTCTGGGTATGTTCACCCTCAATTATGGTGTGGAATTTTGGTTCATAGAAGGCTCAAGCTTGGCCTTTGACCTTGGTTATTGTAAGTTCGGATGTTGGGGAAGCGTTGTTCAGTTTCCCAAGTGTGACTTTGACCTACATAGAATCTAGTTTTTGGAATGTTGTGGCAATAGGATTCGTAGGGAGACTGATCTGACTAATGTTTTGGCAGCATTTCTAGGTCACATTGGAAGTCTTCTTGAGCTAGTTACGTATTGGTGGAATTTGTTCAGTTTCAGCCAAGGTGTGGGATCTGGTTCGGTCGTTGAGAAGGATGCTTCTTATAATGGTTGAGGATCATCATATTATTAGATCTACTAACACTTCACACTTTGGATAAGGGTTGTGAGGAAGAAGGAATGCAATTGATCTAGAGATGGTTATCTGCTTCCCTTTGAGGATGTATATTGTAGTAGCTCATCAAGTATGGTCATGGGGAGGTGTATATGAATTAAGTAAGATAACATGAGAACACCTGGTCTGAATTCATTTTTGTAGCCCTTGATTTGGAACAAGAATACAAATGCTTATCCCATTCGTTGGTTGGGTATGACCATGTTTTTGTCTGATTTTGCGTTTGTAGAAGCCTATACTGTGCAAGGAATTGTATGCGATAAAAAGGTATGCCTAGGTTGTGTTTGGTTAGCGTTTAAAGGAATATTGAATGGGTTTTCTGCAAGGTAGTGAGTTGATGGCTGAGTATCTTTATACCCGGTAGTTATTTGGTTGAGAATCTTAGGTTTCAAATTGTTAGTCTTACTGGCATCATTAGATGTAGTGCGTTGTTCTTGGGAGTTTGGAGACTCAGTGATCAACTGCATTGGATCACGTAGTCAAGAAAAAATATTTAGAATGGTATATTACTTTTGCACCGGAAGTCGCTTAATGAATGGTTTCTATGGTAGACCCCATCTTCTTGTGGGTTGTCTATTAGGAGTTTGGTTCCATTATGAGGAGTTGGATCTAAAATCTCGAGCGATTTGTTAGGTGGTGGTACACCTGAGTTGATGAGGGATTTCGATGCAATGTGTGAATTCTTGGATTGACCATTATTATACTTGTGGGGGCAGCGGGTTGGTGATGACTTGTCATGAAGTCAAGAGTATATTAAAATTTTTTGGGCGAAATTCACGATCAGAATGTTTTGAGTATGTTTTTAGCACCTTTTGGTGGTGTCCCTAGTTAGGGAGTAGGGCTAGGTTAAATGAATGGATGATAATTAGTCTTAGGGTAAGGTTTCTGAGAAATATACTGATGGGTTCTCAGTTTTGGGAAGTATAGTGGCGATGATGGTGTGTGGTTGTAGTGCTGAGAGTTCTCGGTTTGTGCGGCTTTCTCTGGAAGGTGGGTCATGCAGTTAGGGATAGAAAGAAATTGTTGTGTTTGAGAATTTTCGAGTTATTGAGTTGCCTGTTGGCACTTGGAGGTTTCCGTGTGGTCTCTCGAGTGTTATTTATAAGACTCCTTGATTCCGAAATGGACAGAGGGAGTTTATGGAAAACATACATGTTGTTTTAGAAATCGTAAGCGAGATGGATTTCGAGGACGCAATCTAATTTAAGTGGGCAGAATTGTAACATCCTGTTTCCTACCATTTCTAAGACATGGACCGGAAGTTGATTGTGTAAGGTTTTGGGCCTTAAAGATGGAAAGTTTAGTCCTTGTGGAAGGAGGTAATTCTGGATAAGAGATTTAACCCTTGAATTGTGTTTTGGGCGGAAAGGTAGAAATGAAAAAGGAATATGTTGTGTTCTTGCATGAAATCTGCATTTTTGTTCGATAAGTATTTAGTCCAAGATACTTAGATAATATTTTAGAGCTATTCAATACCTTTCTATGTATATAAAGAACTTCGAAAACAGAGTTGGAATGAAGAAGTTACGACCATTTGAAGTTAGGTCGTTTTTTGGGTCAGTGGCATACGTTGGGTATAAATTCAGTACGCTAGGCATACTGAGTATGCTTGAGTACGCTGGGCGTACTGAGTATGCCTGAGTACGTTGGGAATAAATTAAGTACGATGGGCCTATGCTATAACATCTAGATGTTCAAGTACTTCTAAATTCAACCTTGGTATATTTCTATATTGCATTTTGGTCCTTATGTAGAAGGAAGTGCTCCTTTGGAAGCCGTAGTGGCAAAGTTGTAATTTTTGAGAAATGGTAGTATTCCATGCGTACATGCATACACTTAGCGTACTAGGGCGCGCCCTAGAACGCTAGGCGTACATCCATGTACGCGGGGGGTACTTGCTAGGTTGGGAACCCCTAAATTTGAGGGCTAAACCCCTATATATTCATCCTTATAGCCTCATTTCCATCATCTTTTTAGCCTCTCCTCTCCTTGAGACATTTTTAGCAAACCCTAGTCCTTAAGTGTGTGTTTTGGAGTTTGAGTATGTGTTCTTGGTCTGTAGAAGAAAGAAGAAGGTTCTTTGAGTAGCATTGGTGTGGAAGCTAGCTTGTAGATCTGAGATCCTTACCTCCTTGGGAAGCTCTAGACGGTATAAAGTTCTGACCTTTACTTGTATTTCCTTAAGATCTTACCATGGGAAGTTTTATGTGGGATTAAGTTCCTTTTCTTGGTCTTGATGAGTTTGAACTACTCTAAGACCAAAGGATATGTCCTTTCAGAAGATTTAAGGTGTTTTTGGTTGTAAAAATGCTATCTTGGCCCATTTAGTTATTGCATGCATGTTATAAAGGTCTTAAGTGGTTAAGACAAGCAAGGGTTTTGAGTTTAAGGACTTATTGGACATGCATAACCATAAAGTTGGAAACTATATGGTTTAGGACACCTTTTTAGGCATAGATCTGAATGGGGATATCTGGATATTATGTATTAAGAGCTTAATGGAGGTTTTGCATGGCCACAACATATGCTGGGCGTACCAAGGCGTAGGCCGGGCGTAAGTGGTCAACTGCCCGTTTTGGGTCAATGCGGATTACGTGGGGCGTAGAGGCTGAGTACGATGGACGTACTCAACTGGTTTGACTTTTGTTGACCATTGATTTTCTGTTGAGTTTTGACCTAGGTTGACCTTAGGGGTCGTTTGGTTATTTGTGGTGAGACCTATGGTTGGGTCTTCGTATGTTTATAGGTGATCTATAGAGTGGGCTCGTGGAGAAATATTCTTTCTGATATCGGTTCAAATTTGCAAGGTGAGTTTTCCTAACTGTACTTATGGGTCGAAGGCACCAAGGCCGGCCCTTTGGATTGTTAGCCTGGTTTATCGTGCGATCGAGTACTGTTGTGTTCTGTTAGAATTGTATCTTGATAGATGGGATGATGCTATGCGTAGTGATCTGTAAGATGTATCTGTTTGTTATTGACCGGTTATTTGTATGTTGTCTGTTATATGTATGTATCAACACAATATATGTGTGGTTGGGTTGAGGTGGTCCTGCTTTGTGCTGAAGGCCAACAAACCCAGGGAATCCCGGGTAGACTGAAGGCCAGTGGGACGTACCGGTCAGCAGTTTGAAGGCCCGTAGAACGGTCCAGATAGGCTGAAGGCCCAGTGTAGCGTACCAGTCATGTTGAAGGTTTTATGAGCAGTCCAGGTAGACTATAGGTCGGTGGGGCGTTCCAGTTAGACTGAAGGCTCTTTATGCATGTTGTTTATTGTTATTATTCTGGTTTTGTGTTGTGTTGGTATTTTGGGGGAACTAACTAAGCTTTGGGCTTATAGTTTTAGGTTATGTTTTCAAGTACCTCAGATGATCGTGGGAAGGAAAAGGCATGATCTTGCACCTCATCATGTTTTGTTTTATAATTTTGTGAAAACTCTGATAATAAACATATTTTGAAAACTATTTTGTAGACGATGATGTTTTTTCGAATTGTTTGAAAGTTTAAAATTTTCATATATTTATGGATGTTACTAGTTGGTATCAAAACCTTGGTTTGAGTGAATTGGAGGAACACTCATGTGAATCCAATCTCAAACTAAGGAAAAAGATTTTGTTTAATAACGATTTTCAAATGTTTTTCAAAAAACCAAGGAAGATGCGGTGTGCGATTAGCCGGAGTCAGTAAGTAGACCCCAAAATACCACACTGTTACTTGATATTGTAATATGTTAGAACAACAAGCTAGTGATAGGCTAGGGATCTTTAGGAATTTGGATGATAGCCTAGAGTTATTCTTACATGGAATTGGCATCATTACTGTAGTTTCATAGTGCATACATTATTGTTATACATAACTAAGATTCTATAGCCTGAGAATGTTTGGTTGGTCATTATTTCATGTTCTTGTTTGATGAAGGGCTTAAGGTAGGATCATATATTCGACTGTCTATAGGGTCCAATGTTATGTATGACTAGCATACACAGGTGTTACAAGATTGGTGGAAGTTTCATGGGTGAGTTGTGTGGGGTCAGCCGGCTAGTTCCGAGATGATTAACCTTTCCTCTAGGCTGTAAGGATTTTGTGTATGATCATGCTAGTGCGTATTGTTAGGGTTGTTGTGATGATCCTTTGGAACAAATACGGGTAGGTGTGGAAGGTAGTATGGGCTCATACTACTGGATGCACATGACCCGTATGTGTAACAGGGAAGTCACAACCCTTAGGTCTTTATTGGGTGTTGGTTCCTGTGATATGATATGTGTGCTATTTGATATTCCCTGGTTTATTTTTCAGTATGGTGACGACGAGGCAAGTTGAGACTAAGTTCAGATCCGGATCAAGAGCTGGCAGTCAGGGTGGGTCAGCTATGTTGAATGCCAGGATTAGGGAGACCGGAGTTATTTGGGCCTACTAAGACTGTGATGATGGAGTTTTTTGATTATAGATACGCATCCGTTGCTAAGACTGCTACCGCTGCAGCCTCTACAGTCGTTGCAGCTGTAGGTGTTGGACCAAGTCGGGTTTTTCAGTATCGGGACTTTGACAATATGAACCCCCAGATTTTGATGGATTTTAGGACCCGATCATAGCCATGAGGTGGCTATCTGATGTTGAGGGATTCTTTTTCACCTCTTCTTGCCCTACTGACCGAAAGGTCAGGTGCGTTATGAACCTCCTAAGGTCCAGAGTGAAGGATTGGTGGAGACTTGTTACAGGATCCTATTCTGCTGAGCAGAGGACTGCGGGATCTTGGGAGCAATTCATGGAGATGTTCCATACTCGTTATGTGACGCGGGTAGAGCATGATATTTTGGTCCAAGAGTTTTTGGATCTGAGATAGAGGATGAAGTCGGTGACGGAGATCACCAGGATGTTTATCGAGAGGGTCATGTTTTGTCCTGAGTTTGCTTCGAAGCAGGCTCAGATGACCTGTTACTTAAGCATGCTTAAGAGGGATATCGCACAATTTGTTTCCATCCAATGATATGATTCTCTATTGGAGATACAGGAGGCTGCCAGGAGGCGTGAGATTGAGATAGAGTTGCAGGAGAAAGAGCAGAGACCAGCCCCAATGTAGTCTCAACCTACGCCAAAGCGGTTCAAGGTCGTTGATTCTAGATCTGGAGGTCAGAGAGGCCGCACTTGCCTTATATGATAATTTAATTATTTGAATTATTTGATTGAATTATCTTGCCATGAAATTGAATTATGTCAAATTTAGATAATCACTATTTAATTGTTTAATTAAATTATTTGTAATTTGATCTAGAAAGTTTTAAAAAGTTTGAAGACTTGCCCTCAAATTTTGTAATTTAAATATTTTGATTAAAAGTTCCTAGAATTTTCCAAGTTTAAAATTCAACCCTTATACGATTATATTATATTATAAGAATAATAATTATACATACACACACACACACACACACACATATATATATATATATATATATATATATATATATATATATATATATATATATATATATATCAAAGATAAAGCCAGTCTTACCGTTAGTAGGCCTCATTCACGAAGACGATCTATAAGGGGGGGGGGGGGGAGGTATAAGGTTGTTGCCTATAAAATGGCAGTTTAATGGTTGTCCACTCTCACCCACCACTTCCTTGATTGGTGGAGGGTCGTTAGCCGAACGGGTAGGATAGGGCAACTAATTTCTCATTAATAAGTATAATGAATGTATAAAGTAACTACATGTTTTTATAAATTCCCAATCTTAGTTACTTTAGGCAAAATGTGAAATGATGTTATTTCATGAAATTACACTTTGCACCTTGCCAAGTCGTTAGTGGAGCATCTGTGGTTAACTGACACACTAATTTGGGACTAGCAAAGGTGGAAAAGGATGGCTTGATGTTTATCATAGATCAATGGAACACGTGTGGCTAAGCGACACATTGATTGGGCGATTTGTAACATCTAGAGTACCAAGTACATCTTTTGTTGGAAAGTAGGAAATTTAATGTTCATAATATCATTGACTAGTATCATGACTTGAGGATTGTCCTCCAATATACAAACAAATTATACGTCCTGCGAAAACCATTTCTTTTACGACCATATAAATGATTTGACAAAATATGAAGTGGTTAGAAAAATTTTGAAGTCCCCAAATTGTATTTGCTTGTGATTGTAAATTTACAATATACATATTATCATCAAATGAACCCTATTCCCTAGCAACCATCCTTTCGTAGATGTTTTTCCTAAAAACAAACCCTAAAAAATCATCATCTTATTATTAGAAATTGTCTTGAATCACTCGTTTGGATGAAACAATTTGGTTTATAAATTGAGATTTCTGGTAGTCAGTCACTTTAATCACTCGTTTCCAATGGTTTGAAACTTTTAGTAAGTCGTTGTATTTACAAATATAAAACATGTTCAACATATCCTTATGGGAAGAAAGGTGTGACATTTGATTTTGAATGGTTTTAATAAAGTGGATTTAAACTTAGGGTTTGTTAAAGACAGATGGAAAAGATAAAGGGCAAGCATTTACAGACCCCCCGAGGGGGGGGGGGGGGGTTCAAACACTTTCCAGTGATCCTCACATTTGGGTGTATCTAGCGACTTTATCTATAACCTCTTGATTTGGTGTAATTGATCCCTTGGTTTTGGAGAGAAAGAGATACAGACAAAAGGGTGAAAGAGATAGAGAGATAGTGAGAATAAAGAAGAATACAGTGGTAGGTAGGGATGTAAGTGGGTCCAAAGATCCATAACTGAAAACCAAAAAATGGAATTTAATATAATCAAAAACCAAAATGATATATAAAAATTGGTGCCAGTTTAGTTCTAGTTACAAGGTTGTGTAAAATAGGTCTAAAACCGAAAACCCAGTAATATGAAAGTGTGTAGGGTGGAAATGGGTAATATGGGTTTAGAAATGGAAAACCCAAAAATCCATGAAAATAGAATTCTTTGGTACTTACTTAGTGGGTTAATATCCTTATTGGTTTGATATCTTTATTTTATAACAAGTCAAAATACATCTTATTCGCGGAATGGAGTAATAATAGACTATCAAATTCAACATTTTTATTGGTTTGAACTTTGAAAATTTCTAGATATGCATGTTTTGAATTTTTTTTACAGAATATAGAATACAAAAACAAATACCTACAAAGCTCAGATTTTCCAACTTTGATATCCCAATTTCGGAGGACTGTAAGTCCCTCAATATGAAACTAAAAATGACAGAATTATAGTATGAAATCACATACAAACTTTAAACTATGTCTGGAAAAAATTGTATGTCAATCTGACATCAAAGGAATGATATATGCATGTTTTAACATTTTCATGGAATACAAAAAAATCTAAAAAAAAACTCAGATTTTCAACTTTGATATCTCGAATGGGGAGAGGGGGGGCGGGGGGGGGGGGGGTTGAATTACAATAATTGTATATGAAACCAAAAATTACCAAATTATAGAAAAAAAAATCGTGTACAAACTCTAAACTACATGCTAAAAAACATATGTTAATCCGACTTCAAATGAAAGAGATATTCATGTTTTAATTTTTCACAAAAACAAATTCCGATTCTTAAACCCGGTTCACCCGGACCCGATGGACCCAAACCCTGATAAAAACATTCCTTAAACCTGAAACCCCGATCAATTCTATATATTCCAATTCTAACGGTTCCGTTTTTTTTCCCGCTCAAATCTCATCCCTTGTGATGGATGTAGGGTCAATTTTTAATTAATATTTGTTAAAGAAAAAATTTATAAAATAGATGAAAATATATATAGATGTTATTTTAAAAATTTTAACATGAAATAATATGTACCCTTTATTTAAAAAAAATAGGGTAAATTACATCATTCGTCCCTTGTTTATCTGTCAAAACAAACGTTGTGCTTCTAATTTTAAAAATTAAGTTGGACCTTGGTTAAAAGTTGTCCATGTCATCCTTGTTAATTTAAATTTGCACGTTGTATCATTTCCAAGACACAAAATGACTATTTTGTTATTTTTATTATAATTTTGATTTTTTTTCTTACAATTATTTATAAAATACAAAAAAAAAAAAATTAAAAAAAAAAAACCTCGACCACCTTGTTCTAACCCTTCCCTTTAAACTGTCTTTCCCTAAGCCACGAACAAACCACCAGCAGAAAAGACATTATCTCATCGGAAAGGAGAGTCAACGGACCACCACCTACCACTATTGAAAAACTATAGCCCTATACTATCTCTTTCTTTCTTTCTTATCCTTTTTCTATGATATGAATACTCTCTCTCGCTCCTCCTTTTTCTTCTCCAATCGACGGCCCATAACCGTTTTAGATCACCATCGGTGATTAGCACTTCCAGCAAATATATAATCTTCGCTATGACCCGTGCGATGACACTGATCTTCATCGGCTAGGGTTTCGTAATATGAGTGCCGACATCGGCGATGACTATGATTTCGACAGATGTTATTTATCTCCGTTGGTTTGGGTTTCGACATATGTCCAGATCGATCTTAGCCTACATCGTGGCTGAGATATGGAGACCATCGAGCTCTACAATCAAAATCGAAGCCAACATAAAGGAGATGGCTAGATCGATCCCAAGTGTATTTTTTCTATCCCCCACCTTTCACCCCTCTATCTCTCAATAACATATTCCTCTTCACCCTTTTTCTTTCTTTTGAGTGACAAGTCTGATTAGGTAAAGATCAGTAGATTTAGTAGATAGGGTAGAATAGGTGAAGGTCCCGGTGGTAGTTTTTAATGGATTGGTGGTTATGAATGGCAATAATGATAGTCTTATGTGAAATTGGTGGTCGTTTGTGTGATGATGGTTTTGGCTATTGAATTTGGTTTAAGGTTGTGGAGAAGGTGCTAAGGCCATGGGGTATGCATGGTTTTTTACGCTTAAAATGTGACATGGAGGGGGGTATTTACGCCTGAACACCGCCCCCCTCACCAGTGGTTGTGGTGTGGATAGATGTCGTTACGCCTCTTTACGACCAATAAGAATTCACTACTCTCTCTCTTTCTCTCTCTTCCTTTTCTTTCTTTCTCTCTTTATTCACTAGGTGTTCACTAGTGAACACCACCCCTAAGGATAGTAAACATGTTGTGAAGTTGTTAATTGGATGATGTGTCAGCTTTTAAACGCGTAAAAATCTCAAACTATACCTCATGGCCTAAATAGGGAAGACTTCAGGGGTTACGGAAGATGAGGAAGAAGGCCCATGCAATGTTTTCAGATTATGGTTTGGTTGGAGGATGTGTTGACAGTGATAAATGGTGACGATGCTGAAAGAGCTGGTGATGATAGGTGGTAGTGGGTAATCTTGTTGCAGGATTTGGGGAAATGAAAAAAGAACGGGATGGATTATGATATTTGTATTGTTTCTATTAATTTAAAACTAATAAAGAAAAAAATGAAAATTATTAAAGATAAAATAGTTATTTCATATCAATAAGGATCAAACATGTAAGGAAAAACAAACCCATAAACAGTTCAGGTTAATTTTTAAAAATAATGACTAACATGTTTTTTGACCTGAACTTCGTACAAATAATGCAATTTATCAAAATAAATAAATCTTCTTTAATAAATGAATTTTTTTTTTTGTCACTTGTCAATTTTTTAAAGCTTTTATCACATGTCATTATATGAGATTTTATACATATTTAAACTCTATATGTCATTATGTGGTATCTTTATTTTTTATTAATTAATACTCAATTCCACTAATTAATGAGTCTACTATTATATATGTAAAATATTAATTCTATTAAAATGTTTATTAATTTATAAATATATTTCAATTCAAATGAATACTCTAATGATCCAATTATTATCGTTTATTTGATGATATATTTGAATTCAAAATATACCTTTAATTTTTTTGATTTTTAATATGAATTCTAACAAATTTATTATTTATTCAAAATTTATAAATAAATATGTGTGTATAATACATCTAACTCTACCCTAATAAATGAAAAAAACTTCATCTTCAAATAAATATTTGAAAATTTTGATTCATAATAATTATTAACAATATATCAATAATTTTTTTATTAGTATAGATTCAATAACTACTTATTCATCGTTTGATTTATATTTATTTCGAAAAATATTTAAAAAATATTTAATTTTTACACCTTAATTTTCAACATGTTTATATAAAATATATCAATGGTTTTTTATTAGTATAGATTAAATCATTTACTTATTAATTATATCGTTTGTATTTGTGTAAAAGTATTTTTTTTTAAAACATATTTAATATTTATACATTGATATTAAACTTTTATTTTTAATAAACTCGTATAATATACGTATCTCACACTTAATCAATAAAAACAAGAGTAGGTGTATTACCCGTATCTCACACCTAATAAATAAAACAGTACGGCATGACTAAACCAAAGGAGCCAATAGTGTAATTTTGTGGAATAGAATAAATGAAGATTATACAACAAAAATAATACAAATTCTCATTCAAGTACCAATCAATGAAATACATATAAATACTGATATCAAAAGAATGGCTTGCTTTTCATCAATTCAAATCGATTCTCCGTAGCTTCAATTCAACACCACCGCAAATCCAACGGAAACAGCCACCATCAGCACGCACCTCCACACGCTCCACCCTATAATCCGGTCAGAAGAGGAAGGCGATGATGAACTCGCAGCCTTTCCCTTTCCTTTCCCGCCATCTGCTTCTGGAGCATCAGCAACCGGAGCAATATCTGGCACCGGTGCCGGAGCAGGTGCCGGAGGAGGAATATCAGTTCCGAAAATGGCTTCAGGAAGGAGCACCCAGTCCACCTGGTAAATGGCAACAGGATCCGTCGAATGCACACTGCTGCTCACTTTTGTGTTAGTCCAACCGGACCCAATGCGAACGGTGCCGGAGGTATCTGTGAAGTTCAGCGTGTACTGACCTCCGGCGAGCGTGTTAACAGGGCCGGCGCCGCTCAGGTTCTTGAAGTCTGAAAGCGAGTAGTAATGTGGCAGCGCGTGGAAAAGACAGAGCTGTTTGAGCTGATCGGCGGTGAGGTTTGAGAGGGAGGGTTTTTTCAGGGAAGTAAATGCTTTGTCTTTAGGTACAAACAGAGTGATTCCTTCATCTGTGTTGTTGGCTTGATTTTGTAGGGTTTCAATGACTTTGGTTGATTGAAGGTACTTAAGGAAGGTAGAGAAAGGGCCGGCGACGCTCAAGAGCTCGGTGAGGTTAACGTAGTCGGGTGCTGGTGCCGGTGCCGGAGTTGGGGTCAAGATAATCGGCGGCGACTCCGCGGCTAATGTTGCTGCTTGTGCATATGCAAACAGGAGTGTGGTAAAACACATGAAAATCTTGATCGAATCCATGTTCTTCAAGACCTCAATCAACACCAATCCTGCAAAACCCATTTGATAAATTGATCATGGAAAGAAACGGTGTTTGACTTTTTCAAGTCAATCGAGTTTCTTCTTGAGTTGAGAATTTATAAAAATTGTTTCAATTTTCTCTAATAGCAGAATGATAGTGAACTAATTTACATAAGCTAGAAGATCTTATGAGGGAATTTTATGGTTTTGACTTTCGAAAATTGGACTTCAGTTGAGCAAGTTGTATCATATGTTTGTGAAGTTACAAAATTACCCTCTAATTAAAACAGAGTTTGCCAAAAATTGAGGAGATACGATCGGAAGAAACAGGTTCAAAATTTGTTCGTAAGATCAAATCTTTCCTTTTCTGGTGATTTTCAAATTCAAGAAAACAAGATCTACTACCTAAAACGAACAAACTAGTTAAGAGTTTAAGATCGAAATTCTTGAATCAATATGAAGCAAAAGATCTAACAATCACAGATCAAAGATCTCATCTCCAATTATTGAAAAAAAAAACCCAACAATTTGATTTGCATTTGAAGATCAAAGCTTCGTTTATCAGCAACACACTACTGAAATAATCAAAGAAAACTTGCAAGACAGAGAGTAGCTACACTCCACATTCAACAATGTGCTTCGTAAAGATAACATACATACATATACATACACACATACATACAGATGCAGATCTAGATCTATTCATGAAGAAAAAGCAAGAATCGGTAATAAAAAGCAATACCCACTTCAATTATACAAACAATAACACAATGCAATCATCAAATCTGATACGATTATTGAATTGCGTGAATCGATTGAGAGGAAAAAGACTGACCGTTGGCAGGAAATACTCAGGGAGAGAAGGGGAGAGTAAAGGTGAAGTACGATATAATGCACTGGAGAGTGGAATGTATGAGAGAGTATAAATAAGAGGGTTTTCTTAATAAAACTACCATTTATTGAGTGGCATTTGGTACAAGTCAAGAGAATACACAAATTTAAAAAAAAAAAAAAAAAAGTTTGGTGTCACATTCCTATAATCTTATATGACATTTATGAAAAACAAACAATTAAATTTTAATCTGTGAGGAATTACAGATTTCATAGAAAGATTTAACACGTCGGATAATAGACGATTTATGACGATAATACAAATTCTTTTAGTTAAGATTCAGTTTTCAATATTTTTTGATTCTTTGTAAAATTGTTTGTGTTTTTATAAATCATGTGAATTAGTGAATTGCGTCAATCTTGTATATTTTTAATATAATCATGGTTTTCTTTTATAGCATGTGTTATGCATAATGAGACATTGCTTCTGTTTTACATACTAATTCTCTATGTTTAACGAAAAAGTAATAATATAAGAGGAAAATATCAACCGACAAATGATGTACATAAGTTAATGTTTCTTCATTTTGTCTTTTAGAAATACGATTCCTCCTTAATAATGATATTAGTTTTGACGTGTAATTATTATAGTATTCCAATATATAAGGTGGGCTTTCTCAATCAAAGAGCTCTCTCAACTAATTCACCTATTTAAAATCAAATAAAACAAATAGTGTTTGAAATGTCCGATCTTGCACTCTACCCTACCACCGTCACAAAATCTTCAAATGAGGTGGAATTTTTTTCTTTTTTTCTTTTTCTTCGAGTGAGGCGGTGTTGTTAGGATTAAGATGAGCCCTCCTATGTTAGCCAAATAACAGTTTTCATAGGTAGGCTTGGTTGGTTACATTTTTTTAAGTAAAGGGACCAAAGCCTGACAAGACTTCTACAAAAAATAGCCCCAAAAATTCTAAATTTTTTCGAAATGTAATGGCCTAAAAGCTCAGGTGAATTTTTTCATTTAATAAATAGAAATATCATTCATATTTGTTTCTCAAAATTCCATTACATAAACACATTGTTTAAAAGATTAGAGTATCCAAAACAACTAGTACGTAAATAGTGGAGAGTGCACGTTGCGTCATCAAGCCAGACCCTTACCCTTAGAACTAGAAATACTTGAAACACCCAACGAAACTGTAAGTACACGCTTAATAAGTTTCCCAAAATACACAAAACACATAACCATATAATGTCATGCACATATACACATAACTCTGCCATGGACTCCCTCCAAGGGTTTCAACTGAGATGTCATGGGCTACCCCCATCGTCTTATACCCAATAACCATGGGCTCCTCCTTATGATCTTATCAAGTGTCATGGTCTCCCCCCCATGATCTTCAGATAAATCCGTGTATACCAAATAACAAACCATAACATATTTAACTAAAGAAATCTCATATCAAGTAATGGGTCGGCGTTGGTGCCTTCGACCCATTGGTATAGTGAGAAGACTCATCTCAGTCAGCTGAACACAAAAGCTGCTCGACTACTAGCCCAAAATCTCCTACTAAACAAATATTCAAACAAACCTAATTAGAATTAAGCCACAACTTAGGCAAATGCCAAACTTCTAAGTCTAAGGCCCTCCATTAAGGCCTAAATGTATATCCTACATTAATAGACCTAAGATCAAAGTCCAAACTACAACGGGCTACATGGCCTAATAAGGCCCAATCATGACATCAATGCCCCAAACTAGAACAAAAGTCCAATAACTCTGAATAAGACCAAACCCAAGGCTGAATAGGGTCCAATAAGCTTACAAGCCCAACGAAGCCCAAGTCATCTATGGTGCGTACGCCCAACGTACCACATCAGTATGCTTAGCGTACTCAACCCTTTGGCCGTACGCGTTGCGTACGCAACCTTACGCCTGACGTAGAAACAATCCATGCACAAAAGTCCATTAAGTGGTTAATGCTTAAGATCTTAATGTCTAACTTCAAATCTGAGTCTATTAACATGTCATATGGCATAAAGTTGGTAACTTTATACCCTTGCATGCCACATAGGTCCCCAATACATCATTTTTCCCATTAAGACCACTTTTGAGACCTTAAACTCATGCATGGTCTTAATACAACCTTCAAGATGGCAACTTTATGCATCAAGCATGCTTAAGGAGCTTAGATCTAACATTTCTAGTCTCTGGAATTTGTTCAACTCACAAAAGAGAGTCCATGAACCAAAAATAGACTTCATAACAAAACCCTAACTCAAACTAGCAAAATAGATGGCAATGTTAAGACTTGTTACCTCTAGAAGTTCTTCAAGATGAACTAGATGCAAGAGCTAGAAGCTCAATTACATCCAAGGCTTGATCACCATCTTCTTCTTCTTGAAACCCACTAAAAATGACCACCAAAACACTTTTAAGCTCAAGGACTACACTCTCAAGAGAATATGTGGATTTTGGGACGGTAATAGATTGGAGGCTGACTAGGGTAAGGTCCAAGCAACATAAAAGTGTTTAAATATGGGTCTTTCCCTAAAATCAGGGTTTTAGTCCTGAGCCATGTATGCCCTGCATACTGCTTGGTACGCCCTGTGTACGTGGTGCATGCCCGCGACCAGCCTTCCCTCAGTACGGTAAGCGTACACCTATGTACGCCCATCGTACATAGGGCCTTTTAGCAACGAAAAATTCATTCAACTGGGAAAAAGTAATTACCTCAAATTCAATCGTTACACAAAATAACCATAGATTTCATAACAAAGTCTACAAAACTTTCATGGTGTTTGTTCCATAAGGTTTAGTAGTGGAGCTGCTATTAAATTTTGGATCTTATTGGAAAATTACCTAGTATGAAAATTGTTTGTGGTTTCGTGTCAGTAGGTTTCACATTAATACTAGAAAATAATCCTTATGAAAATGATTTTTTTTTATACAAAATAAATGCAAATGTAATCTTCACAATGATATCCAAGCCTTCATACAAATATGAAATATTCTTACCCAAAATGAGTGCATCTGCCAAGATATTTGTAGGTATTTGTATTGGAGTGTTGTGACACATAATCAACATCATTAATTAGGACCAAATATTCCCTCATATGTAAATATTTTTTAGTTGTTTGATTTGGTGAAAATAAAGTTATGTTTAGAAGAAGATAACAATGTCTATATATATATATATATATATATATATATATATATATATATATATATATATATATATTTATAGCATCCTTGGCTTGAAATATGTTATAACCATAATTAAAAAAAAGTGATGCCAAGCACTTACTAAATGTTGTTCATGTTGTGTGTAAAAAGGTTGTATATATGTATCTTGTAGATGATATCCATGTACATAGATCTGATGCAAGGAATCAATCGGATGATGGTGAAAACTGATTTGGTGGAAATTTATCATGTGTTGGAAGCAACCATCAAAGAGATATTTTCATTTCATAGGATGTCTCATGATGTATTATATGAAACACCAGACGCTTTTTAAAGCCATTTTAAGGTCCCATATTGCAGATCCCGCTCCTAAGGCATGTTTATCACGTAAAGTTGCTAACTTTACGTGCATACAAGGCTCATAATGTCAAAACCAAGCTTGCAATGGAGATTTACACTTAAGGAGAGGCTCATATTTGTTAAAGCTGAAAGCTTTATGGACTTAGAGACCAAAGAGAGTTCAGATTTGAAGTTACAACTTCAGATCATAGTTCATACCCAAGAATAGCTTGTTCATATGCTAGAAAAGCACAAATCTTTAACCCAATGAGATCTAGAATGAAATGAGATCAAGAAAACAACTTGATACCTTCCAAAAGATGCTAACTAAGGTAGATTTCAGATCCCCACATGTTCCTTGCTTCTAGCCACTTTCTCTCTAAGCTCTCCTCACTAATATCCACCTTCCAAAGCTTGAAACACACAAGAATGAAGCACACACGTATTAGGATTTGCTGGACTCTCAAGAGGTTGTAAAGGGACTAAAGGAGGCTTATGATCCTTTAAACAGGATGCAAAATCTCGAAAATTAGGGTTTCATCCTCCAGCTCCTACTCATCGAGTCCTATCTTGGACTCGGCGAGTAGGTCACTTAAACACGTGGCCCAATCCGCTTCTACTCTTTGAGTTAAGACATCCAACTCGTCAAGTAGACTTTGTAATTTATGAAAATTAAAGCCATAAAATTATCACTTGAGAGTCAGGGCGTTACAATAATTTTATAATAATAATAATAATAAATATTCAAGTAATGATAAATAAAATTTAATATCTATATAACCGACAATTTTACACATTAGTGGGTCAATAGGTATGCATAAAAAAGTCGATCCAATTCAAACCGACCGATATACATTGGATATCCAATTGTAAGTGGATTGATCAGTTCGAAATTATCAACATCCAAATTGGACCGGTTGATTATTGGAAACCATCTAAATCCAATCACAAATCAAACCAATACAATCTAGTAGTTATCTAATTATAATCCAATTCGATATATACAATTGAATATATATCCAATTATAATCCAATTATCATCTAATTCTTATCCAATTACTAATATATATATATATATATATATATATATATATATATATATATATATATATATATATATAGAGAGAGAGAGAGAGAGAGAGAGAGAGAGAGGTAAATTCAAATAAAAACAGTAAATAGTGTGAGAACGTAAAAACACTATATTTATGTTATTATTCTATAATGAATGTTGTATATGTGTATTGTTGAAGTAATTTTAATATGAATATTAATGTTTGATTTGTGATATATTCATTACAATGCTATTATTCTATTATAAACTTATGTATGTTCATTTTTTAGTGAATTCTAAATTTAGTTTTAATTTGTGACAATTATTTATTCTTTGTTGAATAATGACATAAAGTTGTGGATACATAATTCATTGCAGAATAATAACATAAAAATAGTATTTTTATGTTGTCATACTATCTACAGTTTTTATTTGAACTATCTTTTATATATATATATATATATATATATATATATATATATATATATATATATATATATATATATATATATATATATATATATATATATATATACTAGCAGCGTACCCGCGCAAAGCGGCGGGTTGTGTAAATTCTTTCGGTGATATGTTTCCTCTACAAAAATGTTATGTTACAAAAGAAAGTACATATCGAAGACAAACTAATCAAACTATGGTGTTATTTGGGAGATGAAGTCATTTTTTGTTCCTAGACGGTGAGCTTTATAGCAGAGGAGGGAACAAAGAGGTATATGCGATTGGAGGGATATTTGAATCAACATGCTAAATTCAAGGATATCTAAAAGGGTTCAAAATTTGAATGAATCCGGGATTTGAGGGAACCATATCAAATTACTGAGAAATATAAGGAGATTTGATGATAAATATTTGAATTCAAAATGTGGTTAAAATTTAATATTATTTTATTAATGGTTACTTGTACTATCAGCTTCATTGTTTGGACGTTTTAAAAAATTATTATTATTATAATCAATCTATTTTTAGAAATAATTATATTTCTTTTATAAGATAGTATATATATATATATATATATATATATATATATATATATATATATATATATATATATATATATATATATATATATATATATATATATATATCCAGGCATCCAATTATTATCCGACTATTTTATAACTAGAATACTTTGGTTGGTTGCAATCGTATGTAAAATTGGATATCCATCGGATGACTATTATATAACTAGAATACTTTGATTGGTTGCAATCGTATGTGAAATTGGATATCCATCGGATTTATTGATAACCAAAAGTAAATATATAATGGATACAAGATCCAATCTAATATTTATAGTTTGAAACTTTGAGAGATCAAAGTTAATTGGATTGAATGAGTTGATAATGCCTGACATCCAATGGATTATTAGATTTGATGGATTTTATTTGAAAACATTGGATATCCAATTATAAACACCTTAAAATATTGTTATATCAGTATCACTAGCTAGAGCAAATTTACCTTTGCTTTAACTTCAAATATTAAAAATCTTCCAAATAAAGTCATTGAAATTTAGACAAATTAGTTAAATTGTTGGATTTGAGTGTTAGTCCAAACCCCATGTCTTGATGATTTTGAAACATAGTAATTAATGCATGAATCATGATAAGAGATCCCTACCCACAGTCACTTAAATCATGGGGTTGCAGGTGAAGAACATTAAAAAAAACTAGGGTTTAATTGTAAATTTTGTCAAAATATATTGGGAAAAACATGGACTTTATTTTTATTTTTCTCACAAGTGCTATCACGAGAAGCCAAAGGGCAATAACATCATAACATGCCGTCATGCCCCCAGCAGACACCGCATTTTGTCTATTTATGTACAAGTCCTCAATATTATTAATATTTACAATGTCGTCCAAAATTTTCAGTATTTCTTTTTCTTGCCCTTGGTATTTTGTTCATGTATCAAGTCAAAGGTGGTAATTTCAACAATTTATAAAACGGGTCCATCTGAATTATATATATATATATCATGGAGAAAATAAATGTAACAAAAAAATCCTATATATAATCTAATAATACAATAGTTTTATTATATTTAGTATATGAATTGATTATATGAAAATTACAAATAGACATTGGGTTTGCAATGATAGAAGACATGGATAACATGTCAAAATTTTAGTATGCCAAAGGCAAAAACATTAATGTATATATAGATGTGATTAATGAAAATTCTAAAACTAATAATTAAAATTTTAAAGAAAGACATGAAGAAAAAAGAAACAAGATATGTGGAGGTAGACACATGCAAATGTATTGAAGTGTGAGGCTCAGAAAGAAATAAAACATAATAACGAATCCCCAAGTACAATTTAATAACATATAATGACCGGGTTTAGCGTTTTATGGGAAGGTGCGATGCCTATTTTCCACCAAGAACCAAACCTGTCGGCGGCAGGAAAGGAAAGGAAGAACCCAAGGTATTTTATATGAATAAAAAATCATTTTTTTTTTAAACGGCAGAATTATATTAAAGTTACTATTATATTAAAGTTACTATTAGTCAAGCGCAAAGGACAAGAAGAAAAAACAATTACATAATTTGAGGGTCAAATCCAATATGCCCAATTAGAAATGTCAAAATGAAATCTATGTTTTACCAAACTAAAAAGCGAATTGATATTGTTATCCACCACTTTCGAAGAGGAAGTTTTTATGTTTTTGAAATTCAGGTCATTCTTAACTTTTCAAACGCATCATAAAAAACCATATATGATAACCAGAAAAAGATCGACATTTTTTGGACATCACCCCCAATCTACCGCGAAAGCCATCAGCTCACCAACCGTCACAAAATTTTGAGCTGGAATGATAACCAGAAAAAGATCGTGTTAATTAGACAAATTTTCTATTATGAGGTTTAAGTTTATTATCATTTGAATTACACATTTTTTTATTAAAATACATAGACATGACTAAAGACTACAAAAGACCCGTACGTACACGATGGGTACCCAATACTCAAACCTGAATTTACATGATAAATACACTGGAAACGTGGACCGGCTCTGATTGATACATTGATTTAATGAATCGGGTCTATGTATGTTGCTAGAAAATGAAAAACTATCATGATGTATGAAATGGGGACACACATTTAAAATATGCCAACAATGGGCCAAGTTTATTTGAAATTTGTATTTGGACAATTCGTGATATGATGGATAGTGAAATTAAAAATTATGGTCATGTAAGGATAGTAAAATTAACAATGTATATTTTCAATCGAATCAAAAAGTGAGACAAAAGTAGGAAAATCATTTAATGGTGTAAAGAAGAACAGTAAGGCTTATTTAGCGTACCTACAATTATAACAAATGTATTAGAATTTTTAAGTCTTAAAAAGGATATGACCAACATAGTTATATAGTAATTTGAATCTTAATAAAAAAAAAAAGGCAAACTTTGACAAAATATGAAAAATGCTGTCAAACATGTCATATGAGTTATATTACGGTAGAAAATGTATTGGAAGATGTTATAATATATATTAAACTTAGACATGAATATGAAGAAATAACAAAGAGTAAGAAAGTAGCAAAAGCAAATGGTCTTGATTTTAGTGTTTGTATTCGGTTCTCAAAACATACCCTTATGAATTTTTTTGTAAAGATCAGGCTCTAGCGCATAAAATCGGTGGCTATTACAACATATGATATTGATGCCAAAAGGGTGGTTGAGAGTAATTATAAAGAACTTACACTTACATCATCATCATGATGCCATTAAAGGATTTTTTTTTTATTTTTTTTTTCTGTAGGAAAATCTATTTCTCAGCCATTTCTCATATAGAATTTCATTTAGGAAAAATCGTTAGGGGCTGCCCCTCGACTCCATCAGAAATGCTTCCTTTTGGAACCCTATATTTAGGGGCGTTGTTCTCGAACTCTTGTATGTTCAAGTCTACATTTATCACTTAGAGTGTACATCATTCATACCTCCAATGCTCCTGGACCCCATATTCTCGAGTCCACATTTATTACTTCAAATGTGTACACGCCGCACCTTCAATATCAGTGGATAAATTGAACTTAGTATGTTTCGATATTAATACTAACTATACTAAAATATGTTGAATCATTAAAGTATCTAACAATTTTACAGACCACATGCACATGATCATAATTTAAAAACCAAAAGAGATAAGTAAATTATTCCTGTATAAAGTTCACTTGAAAAACTAGTGAATGAAACTAATATTACTTATAGTATTTGATATAGAGTATCCATGTAATGATATAAGCCATTCAAAATATGAAATCATAATAAGGGCATCTCTTCTTAGCTAATAATCTCATATCAAAGTGTGGACCAACATCCAAAAAGCTTCTAAGGCATGAGAAGGACTTATGAACACCTTAGAAAGTAATCTAACATCCAACAAACTCTTCAAAGAATAAGAATTATCTACGAATACATTAATTACAGGCTTCTCTTAGATGATTTGGTGATATGAGTCAATTTCATCTTCCAAATAGAATTTTCTATATAGATTAGATATTTCCCACTCTTCTCTAACTCTCAAACTTTAAATAATGACAATATTTTTCCACACTTATATAGTTTGGACTTTAAAGTTACCATTTTTGACTCTTGATCCAAAATGTTATCGAATTAACATTTTTAACTTAACAACTTTAACTAAACCCTAGAATGTTAATCTCTTAAAAGTTTACGCCCAAAAGATTGTTTACTAAGCTATGTCAAGATCATTCATAAGTTTCCATAGTTGGCAGAACTAGCTCCTCAACATGACCATCTAGTCTTCTAAGTAACATTTCTAGTCTCTTAACTCCGAATTTAACACTCCCAAGTAATAAAATTCTTTCAAATAAGACAAAATCTGTTAGAAATATGGTTTAGTGGCACTTGGAAATCTGAGAATCGTGATAATCACTTTCAAATCGAAGTATTTGGGTGGTACTCCCAAATCCTCAATTGGATAAGACTCAAATAAAATCAGAGAGAAAAGAAAGAGAGAATGAGATGATGTAATTTCGTGAGTACCAGAAAAGTGACTAAAATTGATTATAAACCTTCCTTATCTGAAAAATTGTCAAAACTGTCATATAACAATTTTTCTCAACAGTAAAAACTATCATATAACAGCTCGACCCCAGCCAGGGGTTCTACCCCTTGGACCCTGCTCCCACGGGCGCTGCCCCCAGACCCCCGTTCATTTAGGGGCTTCGCCCCAAAATGACAGTATACTTTATACTTGATCAAACTTAAACAAGTGTGTACTCCACACATTCCTTACTTGTTTAATATTTATCAAGATCATTTTTAGTCAACAAAGTAATCCCTTTTAGACTTAAATAACATTGATGATAACAAATCACCAACAAACCTCCCCCATTTAAATTGATTTCTCAAGTTCGGTACCTTAAATCTAATTATCATGTTTTTTTTAGAAATGAAATTTCCTTAACGAAGGTTTCTAGGCCAGCTTTCGAGCACTGAATAATCCCCTTTTTCGAACATGAGGCTATACCTTATGTCCTGGAGTCACTGCAGATAAACCTCCGTGGACATAGGGGCTAAGTAGTGTCAAGATTTAAACAGGGGTTGATAGGTTATCCACCATATATTTTACATGTCTTACCAAATCACAACAACCCAACTGATTAGAGTTTTAATTTTAACATTCACTTAACAGTTATTTAACTTTTAATTTAAATAATTAAACTTAACAAAAGTTTAAATTATTAAATTAAATTATTTTTATTTAAACTAATTTAAATATAAATTTATTTTATATGGAAATACACATACAAGCATATAACACTGTCCTAAAAGTTGAAACTCTAGTACTGCAAGTTACAAGTAAAATTAGTGATTGAGATTGTAAACGAATGGTGCCTAATTAACAAACTAAAGATTTAGGAACTCAAGTCTGAGACTCGATGATCGGTGTGGTTTCGTATTAGCCTCACAAGATCTTGATAAAACAATATAGAGAGGTCAATGATGTTTTGATTTTAACTGTGAGGGATGAATGTGACTTAAAATTGACTTTATAACATTCGAGTTTGGTATGTTTCCCTTTTAACCCCTTATAGCAAAAGGCCTATCAATTTGGTCGCTAACTAGTACGCGGGGGGTAATCTATGAGTACGCTTAGTGTACTAGCTCATGTCTGGACGCAGGATTCACCCACGTACACTGGGCGTACGTGGGAGTATATTGGGCGTACGCTAAGCATGGGAAAACCCTAATTTTTAGGGTTTGTGCCCTATTTAAGCAACTTATGTTGCCTAGGTTGTATATTTTGACTAGCCTTTACTCCGATATACCCTAAGAACTAAGACCTAAGTTCCTTTTTTTGAGTTTTGAGCTTAAATATGAGATTTGGTTGTGTTTTTAGTGAAGAAGAAGAAGAAGAACACTTGGAGGTTGCTCCAGAGTCATCTTCATCTTAGCAAGTCATTTGAGGTAAAAAAAAAGCTCCCATCTTGATGCTTCTTTATGTTAGATCCAACTCAAGGTGTTATTTATGCATTTTTGAGTCTTTTGAGCTAAAGTTGAGTTTATGATTTATTCCATAAGCCATGTATGTTAGATCTTAGCTCCATTGAGGTCTATTATCCATAAAAATGTAATCTTTATGAGAGATAGTGGTCCATGGATGAGTTAGAGCCCTTATTATGGGTCTTAATGGACAAAATCAAGTTTTAGGGTCCCATTAAGACATGCGAGATGATAAAGTTGCCAACTTTATGCATTAAAGCCGTGAAATGAAATAGATATGAGGTTTTGACATTAAGAGGTTAAGTGGTTAAAACAAAGTTGGCCAAAAAGGGACTCTGGCCAGTACGAGGGGAGTAATCCTTGGCACGTCGTGTGTACTGGGTCAGCTACCCATCTCTGAGTCAACGCTCATATGCCGCATGTACGAGGAGTATACCGAGCATACTCGATGTAGTGGGTTTCGTCATTTGGGCTTTTGGACTCAGGGTTATTTTAGGCTTTTAGGGTTTGGGCCTTGTTTGGCCATTGGATTTTTGACTTTGGGTCATGGATAGACTAAGGACTTTATTTGGTTTAGGTCCATGATGGTTTTGGGCCCAATTAGGAAGTTACGCTATAATGTGCCTTGGGATGTCATTAAGAAATATGGGCCTTATGAGTAAAAGGGTTGGGCCTTAGTGTTGGGCCAAGTAAGAAAAGGGGTAAAATGGTCTTATACACTAGATATTAGACAAGTATCTTAGATTATTGATTATGTGTGGAGATCCAATTATTAATCGGATATTATTTGATGATGTTAGCGCAGGGATTTTTCGGACCAACAAATTGAGATTTTATCTGAGAGATGTTGGATTAGTGTCTAAGTCCATAACTAATTTGGTATGTGCTTGACTCGATGGTGCATGGTCCTTTTGGGTTGCCTTCACCAAAGCAACTTGATTGGAGAAATAAATAAAGAGAGAGAGGTTATTATGATTTATTAATATGTTATAAGAATAATATATTAAAGGAAAAATCATATTTGCTTAATTAATATTGGTCAATAATTAATTAGGAATTAATTTTGTGATCAAGTGTAATTAATTAAACTAGAGGGGCTGAATTGTAATTATGTGATAGTTACAAAATATGGTAATGGTTATCCTAAATATGGGTTGAACGAATTCATGGAGATAAGGACCCTTGAAATCGTCCAAAGGATAAAGGATAAGGGTTTTCAAGGCTTATCTTATGGTTGCTTTGTGGATAAGCAATTAGATAAGGATAATGACTGAAACCCTATCTCTACACCTATATAAAGACCCTAAGGCCTTATACCTTCTCCATTTTCTCTTGGTGTTTGTAAGCCATTAGAGGAGTGACACTTGTGACTCTAAGCCTTCCAAAGTCAATACAAGGAGATTTGGGATTGTTATTGCTACATAACAATCAAGGTAATATTATAAACCTATTCTTATGTTAATATGATTACTTATATGGTAGTATTAAGGTTTCTTTATGTGTTCATAATGTTGTATATCTAATAGTGAAAACATAGATCAAATTCTAGGGTTGCATGCACACATAAGATTGTTAGTACAAAACCCAATAATGGTATCAGATCCATTGGTTTTTTGTTTTCAGTTAGCATGATACAAATGTATGAACTTGAAAAATTAGGGTTTATGGCCAAACCCTAGGAAGCTTGAATTTTCGAAATTAGGGTTCTTGAACCCTGATTTTCAAAATTGGTTAGGGTTTCCTAAACCCTTTCCTTAGCCACCAAAATTTTCGAATTCTAGGGTTATCCAACCCTTGATTTTCGAGATTAGCCTCCTCCCCAAGATAAGATCCTAATTTTTAGGGATTTGGATTATCCGATATCTTGTAATTATCCTTTAATGGTTATATATGGTAATTAAAGATTATGAATTATCCTATCCCATGATTTTTGAAATCTATAGAGATATTTAAGGGATTAGGATATCTTAATTGTTTAATTGGTAATTATCCTTTATGATTTAGATAATCCCTTATGATTTAATAATTTAAATTAATAGTTTAATTCAAGATAATTATTAAATCAAGAGTTTTAATATTTGAAATTTTAATTTAAATGGTATTAAATTTCGAAAATTTTAAAGTGAGAATGAAACCTAATTGTTTTGAAAAGTTTCAAAAACTTGCCCTCAAGTTTTGGAATTTAAATTTAGATTAAAAGTTTAATTTTAAAATGTTAAATTCTAAAACCCTAGTTTTGAAAAGTTCAAATTTCACCCTTATGGTTTTATTAAAATTGATTAAATGTATAATTAAGAGAGAGTTAATAAATCCATAATGTTATGGTTTACATTTAATTAAATTAAAAGTGTAATTTGTAAAATTAAACCACCTAGTATTTTAAAAGCATAAAATACACCCTTATACTATGTATAACATTAAAAGTCTAACATTATATATATGTATAACTAAAAGTCAGTCTTACCGTTAGTAGGCCTCATTCACGAAGCTAGTCTATAAGGGGTGTTTAAGGAAATTGCCTATAAAATGGAGATTGAATGGGTATCCACTCTTACCCACCGCACTCTTGACTAGTGGAGGGTCGTTAGCCGAACGGGTAGGATAGGACGAAACCTTCCATTATAAGTATAATGAAGTATAAAAGTAACTACATGTTCTTCAAATTCCCAATCTTAGTTACTTAGGCAAAGTGAATTGATGCAATTCCATAAAATTACACTTTGTGCCCTTGCGAAGACGTTAGTGGAGCATGTGTGGTTTACCGGCACACGAAATGGTTCTAAGCAAAGGTAGCAAAGGGTGACTCAATGTTTGTCATAGTTCGATGGAGCGTGTGTGGTTTACCGGTACATCGAATAGGTGACTGTAACATGTGAGGGCACCATGTAAGTTTGCATGGTTATTCACACCCGCTTTGTGATCCTCGGCATCCCAGTCACAAACTAGAGGGGCATATCAAGATTTAAACATGCCGTTGAAATGTTCAATGAATCTCAAAGGATCTAGGAGTTTTCATAGATTTAAAACTTAAATTAATTTTTCGTTTTTCGGTGGAAATTAGTGAATCATCATTCACTTACCTTCAAATATTCTGCAACTAGATTACGGCATCCCTTTTCTAGGTTGTAGCGTATTGTGTTGGGTCCTAGCCTTGGAATTTCATTTGGGTGATTTACTAAGGACTCAATCGATCAACTAACTTGAATTTGTTTTCTCCCGTTTTGTAGATGTCAAAGTTCGACAATCATGGTCTTCCCAAATCCCGTGGAACAAGCATTCCACATGAAGAATATCACTAAAGCCCTATTGGAAATGAAACATGAAGATGGTAAATCCGTGTGTGCCCACATTCTAGGAATGAAATCACACATCGATAGGTTGATTATGTTAAGTGTGTCATTCCCGAATGAGTTGGCTGTAAATTGGGTTTTGCAGTCACTTCCTGAATCATATAATGAGTTCAAAAGAAAGTATTATATGATGGATCATGACGACAACCTCATTGATCTAACCTACATGCTAATTGCTGCTGAATCAGAAATGATTTGGCGAAGCAATGAAGCGTATTTATTGGGAGAGTCAACTGACCATGCTTCCGAGGACGTTCTAGGAGAACCGACCTGCGTTTGCTGCCAAGAGAAAGGGCGTTGGATAGAAGTCTGCCCCAAGAGCCTGAAAATTCCAAAGATGGGAGAGTCAAAGAGTATGACTGCGCTTCAGGTAAAATCCACTATCTAACTTCGTTAAGTTCCTATTCATTGATTCAAATACATGATGTGATAAGATTGCATTTTAATGTTTTGCAGGATCGGTGAAAAGAAAGGAAGCTTGATAAGAGAGCAAGATGAATCTAGTCACAAGAGATGGATCTCGATCGCATGGACTTGAAGATTGGATTTTGAGCTTAGATAGTTATGATAGAGTTGTTAGAAATTTTCCTTTTACGTAGTTTTCAATAGATTTTGCATTGTAAGGACAAATGTTTTTCCGCTGCTTTTATAAAATAAATTTTGTTTGACTTATTTATTTATTTGTTTACTTCCTTGCAATGAAATCGTTATGAAAATTGATGTTTGCATATTTCTACAACGAATGGATATGATTCTTAGTTATGTTATTTATGGGAATGTCGAGAATTTACCAAATAGGGAGAGTTTCTCATCGCCCAAAGTTTCAATTGGACTGAAATTTGGAATCACGCAACTTGGTTGCATGATGAATGAGAAATTTCATATTTGGAAATTAGACAAATTCGTTGACAAAGTGTCAAGTGAAGGACTAGGAGATCGAGTACATAAAGTTGTGTGTTGATCAAGTTCACCATAAGAGTAACAAAGATATTTGTCATGATTTACTAAAGGCTTAGTAAATATGATTACACTTACAAGATTAAGTGTGATTCTGAATTGATTAAATGGTTTAGATCAATAGTAGAACGAATAAGAAGAATCAAGTAGGCAGAAAGATAAGAGTTTCTCCATTCTAAGAAGAAGGGAGAGTAGCTTTTATGCTTTATAATGGGTCTTAATGATTAAGAACCATGTCCTAATTGATCCTCTAATTAAGTCTTAGTACAATTGTATGTTTAAGAAGAGGAATCAAGGATTGAAGAAATGGTTAAATCAAGAAGTCTATCATACTTCATTCCAATAACAAGTCTTAAAGTTAAGATTGTGACAATGAGTGAAAAGTATTAAAGGTTTATAACATTCATCAAATGTGGAAAGTTGTGATGTCTTAAATAAGACAAAGACCGACTAGGACCAATTTATGAAGTGTTTTGATAAAAACTACACTAACTCTTGAATATTTGTTTGTCAAGAATTGTTTATTGACAAAAGAATCTTATATGTCAAGGAGTCAGTGGGAGTCCTAATGGTCTCGAAAAGTTTCAAGAACAAATCAAATAAACCTTATTGATCATCACTAGCACACGAGTTGAGGTTTACAACCTATCGTGTTGACGATATTTTGATTCTGTGCTATTCCAATTGAGTTAATTATGCATGTGAGTCCTATGAGTACTCATTTTGAACGCATAAAAGGTAAAGCACCTTGATCAATGAAAGGTACATTGATAGGAAAAGGGTGAGATGTTTAACTACTTGGAAGACGTGGTGGACAGCTGTGCTACCATAAGGCAAGAAATCAAGATTAAAAAAAAGGGCTCGGTCCATATGAGTTTGAATTTGTCGTAAACTTTGGTTTTAACAAATTCACATCGATAGGAACAAATACACCATTTAAATATAAGTGTCATAAGATTTCCTCCTTCATGAAAATGATTGTGAGGAAATACTTAGTGATTTTAAGAAGATAATGATTGTAAAATTGCATTCTCGAATTCGATCATGGTTACGGTATCCCTTTCCATAATTTGAATTGTGAGGTTTGGCATTTAGTATTAATTGTTGAGACATACATATGAACTATCTAAAGTCAAAGGTGTATAAGTTCAAGAATCCTTGATAAAAGATTATCAAAGCACTAAGTATTAGAAACATGGACTTAAGAAATTCAATAGGTATTGTCTCTCTGAAAGTTAAGATGTTTATGAATACATGTCGAAGCTAGTGGGAGCATAAGTGTTATGTTTAATAGTAATCATCATGATAGTGGGAGCATAAAAGTTATGATTGTATGATTATTATAGAAAGTATTGCAAGTTGGCAATATTAATTATAGAAAAACAAGAGTTATACCTTGCAAAGTCGTAAGGGTTGTAAAGTTGTTTTGCTATAATTAAGGGAGAGAATATTATGCTTCATTACAAATCTAAAGGATTAGGTTGAGAAATGTTAATAAATTTAGTCAAAGGTACATAGTGTGTTCTTAAAATTTCGATTATGATTACGTCATTCCTCTTCACAATTCGAATTTTGAGAACATAGCAAATAAAACATTGTGCATCGTGTCCCATACGCTTCGGCTATAGGATCGATTGCAAATGCTTTAATATTTGACCATTCTAAAATTTTCCAAATGTCTAGTGCATTTAGAGGGAAAAGGGACTAGAATCGGTTTTGACTAAAATAATTAAACAACTATCAAAGAACAATCCAAAGTTCGATGAGGATTGGTTGCTTGTGAGTAGTTGGAAGCATGGTATTAATGGACCATATTGACATTATGATGAATAGAAAAGATTCTAATAAGAAATTAGTTGTCATATGGAAAATATGGAAGCGTGTCCATATTGGGAAGTAAATGTTGAAAATCTATGACTAGGTTAGAAACTTTTATCCAAGAGGATGTTCAAAGAAATGTACTTTGAGTGAGAGACATCATATCTAAGGAATTGTCTTGTAACAATTTCCGATAGAGGACTTTGTAATATCATTGGCAATAGTCTTTGTGACTTTGGTGCAGTGACCTTACGAAAGGATCGTTGCATAAAGTGTTAGAATCTGGCATATTCTATAAGTAGCGAGAATTTGATATTCTCACACTTATGAAAAAGGATTTGGAGTTGTGAAATGAGAATGATTGGAAATGTATTCAATTTGGTCTATTTCACAAAGTAAGAACCATAGGTAAACATTGTGTGCATGCTAGGAGCATGGGACAAGTGTAATAATTCAAGTAAGAAGTTGATTACCCGAAACGACAAATAATGAGTAATCGGTATGGTGATAAATAAAAGGAGTTTCATTTATACTCAAAGGTTTGAGGCCATATGGGATTAGTATTATTCTTGTGTTTCACATTTTCATGTTTTGACTTCCAGAATAATTGAGTTTATTAAGAATAATCGAATTATTCGAACGGGCCACAGTCATTGATATGTTGGAAGTGGATATGAATGAAGACTATCGTGAATTGGTGTGTGGATTGTCTAAAAGAGTATTATACATAAGCAAATGTTTGCTGCAACATTCATGAGTGCTTATGAATATGAATTTGAGCATTGGATTAAACCCACGCTCACTTGGATCACTCCATGAATTGTATCACGAGTGATTGGTGAGACGATAACATCTTATATTCTTGAAACCGAGATGTGTGAGTTGTATCTTGCTAATCGGTTGCACATTGATAATATGAAAACGCACTAGTAACTTGGTGTTATAAAACATATTGTTGTGTGTGATTTGGTTAGTGAGTGCAAGCAAGCATTGTATCAAAGTTTATCCATTCCTTTTATCCAAAGAAGGATAAAAGCGATATCTTTTGGGCCCCTCGATGGTTTAGTGATGACAAACGTAAATGCTCGGTCGGGCTAGGGCTATTTTGATTTGTTCAATTAGTCAGTCGTCATAAATTGGGAAATCGAGAAGTAGTACAAAGAGAATGATTTGAAATCATATCTCATACGATATCTAGAATGGAGGAATATATGATCCCTTATCTAAGGACGCACGTATCTGATAGGATCAGAGTTGACAGCGGCTTTGGAAAGCTACGATTGCAGATCAGGATCTGAAGTCATACGCATAATAGTTATTAGACTTATCCAAGTGGGAGACTGTTGGATTAGTGTCTAAGTCCATAACTATTTTGGTATGTGCTTGACTCGATGGTGCATGGTCCTTTTGGGTTGCCTTCACCAAAGCAACTTGATTGGAGAAATAAATAAAGAGAGAGAGGTTATTATGATTTATTAATATGTTATAAGAATAATATATTAAAGGAGAAATCATATTTGCTTAATTAATATTGGTCAATAATTAATTAGGAATTAATTTTGTGATCAAGTGTAATTAATTAAACTAGAGGGGCTGAATTGTAATTATGTGATAGTTACAAAATATGGTAATGGTTATCCTAAATATGGGTTGAACGAATTCAAGGAGATAAGGATCCTTGAAATCGTCCAACGGATAAAGGATAAGGGTTTTCAAGGCTTATCTTATGGTTGCTTTATGGATAAGCAACTAGATAAGGATAATGACGGAAACCCTATCTCTACACCTATATAAAGACCCTAAGGCCTTAGAATTCGTGTACTTGTTCCCAAGAAGTCCTAAGGACGAATTCTAACCTCTCTCCTCTCTCTTTATACCTTCTCCATTTGCTCTTGGTGTTTGTAAGCCATTAGAGGAGTGACACTTGTGATTCTAAGCCTTCCAAAGTCAATACAAGGAGATTTGGGATTGTTATTGCTACATAACAATCAAGGTAATATTATAAACCTATTCTTATGTTAATATGATTACTTATATGGTAGTATTAGGGTTTCTTTATGTGTTCATAATGTTGTGTATCTAATAGTGAAAACATAGATCAAATTCTAGGGTTGCATGCACACATAGGATTGTTTGTACAAAACCCAATAAGAGATTCCGCAAGCTAAAGTGAGTTTCCTCACTATGTTTAGCGGATCGAAGGCACCAATGCCGACCCATGGTTTATTATGTTTACGGCGCTGGTTGTCTGCATGACTCTTGCATGTGTTATGTGTTGATATGTATACCGGGCGGCGCTTAATGATTATATTGTATGCTATTTATCTTTGTGATTTTATACATGTGTTTATATGTTGTATGTATATTGGTCGGGGCCCGATGCTAAGCGGGGCCTGATGACTGAGATATATGTTCTGAGAGGGGCTCGATGCTGGATGGTATCCGATGACGGGTGGGGACCATTATTTGTTTGATATGTATGGTATGTGGTATTTTGGGGAACTCGCTAAGCTTTGTGCTTACGATTTTTAGCATATGTTTTAGGTACTTCTGGTTTCAAGGGGAAGAGCCTGAGATGATTGTAGTCCGCACACCACATTGTTCCTTATTTCATATTATTTTGATGTACTTGGATGTTATTGATACACTCTGATTCACTAAGGTTTATATGATGTTGTTTTGGATAATGGTTGTATTAATTTAAAAATCGAAATTTTTAGTCTTAATTTTTGGGACGTTACAGACTTCATGAGATGGCCAAGCTGAAACCACATAGTATTTCGGGCAACTTGAATTGGCCTCACGGCTCATCCATAGTTTTAACAGATTTTTTTTTCATGTAAATCTTGGTGACTTTGCCTCTGTTAGCATATTATTTAGTATTGTATTTGTAATAGTTGATATACGCAGGCCCATATGTTTAGGCCTTTTCTGTTTAGTGTTGTGTATATATATTGAGGGTACTTTATACAATATGTTTTTTATGGGAATAATAGTCGATTACATGGTATCAGAGACTTCTAATCTCTTTGATCGTTCTAAACCCTAATCGATGCATGTATTCACATAAGTACTTCTCTTCCTTATCATCCTTTCTGTTTCTTCTTCCCTTCTTCTTTCATACCCAATCTTCTTTTATGAACCCTCACAATATCAGGAAATCTAACTGATAAGCCTCGTTCCCACTTTAACATAAAACATGCAGTTCCATTTGTCTTGGACCTAGACCAGATAAATTACGACATCTGGAGAGAACTTTTTGAAATACACCACATAGGATATGGAGTCAATCATCATCTCGAGCCACCTACTGAAGTGCCTCATTCAGATAAAGAGAAAGAAAAGAGCACCACCGAGTCTGCGGCTTACAAAGCTTCTCAGTTACAAACAAATTTAATAGTCAAATAATGGATGTATGGTACACTTTCTATTTCTCTTCTCAACACGATCTTCAAAATACAAGCATCTGGTTTTGAGTTTTGGGAAACCATTGGGAAGGTTTTTCGTGAAAATTAAGCCTTGAAAATCATTCAGCTTGATAGAGAACTTCAGAACATCAACCTTGGTAACTTGTCCATCACCTAATATTTGAACGAAATCAAAGCTCTTGCAGATTGTTTAGATCACATGGATGCCAAAGTCCCTGAAACAAATTTAGTTGCTTATATGATCAACGGTCTTTCAAAAAAATCCAATATATAGCTATAAATATATGCCATCGGGATCAACCTGTTTCTTTTTGGGATGTGCAATCGATAGTAATCTATGAGAAGCAACAAATGATTCAAGACGAAGAATTTAACACATTCATCACTCACATATATCACTCCTCTTCACCAAATGCTCTCACAATTCTATCTTCCAATAATCATAACAATTGTGGAGGGAGAGGGTGTTACTGTGGAAGTCATAACAATCTTGGTGGTCGGGGCGGCGACCACATGGTGTCTGATCTAACAATAATAATGGTGGCAGTTTCCTCGACAGTCAACAATGTGGGATAGGAGGAGCATGAATTACGAATGGTTTCAAGTCCAATGACCCACAATGTGCCATTTCAACAAGGCATTTTGCCAAGCCCCAATGCATCGTTAGCTTTTCCAATCCAATTTGGCACTGACCCATACAATACTTATCTCAATAGCAAACTGCCGAACAACAACATTAGTTCTTTGCTTCTCCACAACCCAACAATCCATATCAGCAAACTCAAGCATACTAGGTCCAACAGGCCACTTACGATCCAACAAATCCTCAAATTTTCAACACCATGTTGTTAAATGATCTGGGACACGTTGATTGGTACATGGAAACTAGTGCCACCTCTCACCTTCACTCAAATGCAAGTATACTCAAGTCTGAATTTGTGATAACCTAGAAAATACTTCATTGACCACCATCAATATTTAAGAATAGAATGCAAAAATGTAATAAGGACAACCTTGTAACCACCCGATATATTTTAATATATTCAAAATTTTTCCTTATTTATGGCAACCTTTAAGCTAAAAAATAAGTGTACAAAAAGTCGCGTCACTTTGATAACATGTTAACATATTTTGACTCTATAAGCTACAAAAATATAAATTTCGCAACGATTCGACTCAGTATGGGTGAGATATGACTTTTATAGTAAATAGATATCTACACTAAATAAAAAAACTACAACAACAAAAACTACGAGGAGTTTGATCAACTTTTGGAAAAAGTCACCAATAGGACAATCATAGTACTACTCAGAGTAGGAATTATGAGACGAAGAACGCCAAAAACGGAAACTGTATTAGAAATTTTTGGTTTTTATAAAACCATAATGATAATAAAAACTATTCGAAAGAAGAAAGTCAAAACTAGCCAAAACGAAAGTTTTAGGGCATGACGAGGCCTACACGGATATATAAGAGTCGTTAAAAAAGGATTTTGTATACAAGAGTTACGGAATTTCAAAGTTGATTTTTAATATCGCGCGCATCGTGCACATTCTAACAGTCAATTCGCCTAGATATGAGGTGACATGGCGCAAGGAGAGGATGACACGTGGCAGCCCCCCACCCTCGGTGGCTAATATACAATTACAACACACACTCTAAAAGTTGCTATAAATATAAGACTTTGGCAAAACTCTTTCCACACCTCTCAAACTTACTCTCTTACTGCCTCGATCCTCATACCACTACCCCCGAGCGCCTCTCGAAGTTCTGACTTTCGGTTTTGTTAAGGTGCAAAGTCACGCTTGGATGTATTTGTGCTTTACCCACTTGTATTGTGTGATGAGTTGTCTTTCCTATAAAAAGGAAGTGAGTGATACTCATTTATGTAAGAGAACCATTTGGAGTTTTAGACTAGAGAGAGAAATCATGTAAGACCCACTTTGCATATTCTTTCTAGATCTAATATGAGCTGAAACATATTTATTTACTTGATGTGTTCTTAAGTTTGTATGATGGTTCACTAGATATTTTCTTATTCCGCACATGCCATCATAATCATCACCACTACAATTGGTATTAGAGCGGGTGTTCTTGATTGGATCAAGAATTAGTCCTTGATGGTATTCTAGATTTGGTGATTCTTCATGTTCTTATTGATCTTCTTGATTAGAGAGTGTTTTGTGTTCTAGAAATCGAATTTTTCCTTGATTTGATCCATAATTCGGTTTTCTCTATCTAGAATACTTGTTTGTACCACTTTCTCTCACTAGAATTTTTACATATTCACTTTCTCTCTCTATAGATCTCCTTGATTTTCACTTTCTCTCTCTAGAAAACCCAAGTTCATATCATTTGATTCAAAAGGAAAGAAGCAATTATGGAGAAATGGTTGATACAAAATGGAAATTCTATAGGCGAATGCACTTTTGAATCCATTTTTTATTGCTTGACTGTTGGATTGAAAAGTAAAGATGAAAAACTCATTTAAAATGGAGAAAAGAATGAGGTTGGAGTATTAATTTGGCATCATATTTAACAAACCAAAGATTTGTTTGATCAATTGATTACAATGTATCAAGAAAGACGAAGAAATATGAGAGAAGGTGAAGTCATAAAAGGAATTTTTCTTGCTGAGTGTAAACGTGGAAGCAATAAATTTGAATATTATACAAATTCTCGTGAAGCTTAGGAACATGTTCTTGATGATCATCATCGTGTTCTTGATGTTCAAGAAAAAGGAGTTGGAGTTGATTCTCATGTTGAAAAGGTTTTTTGCTCGATTGGAGTTCAAACCAGTGATATTTTGTATTCTTGTGATTCGTTTGAAGGAATGATTCCTTATCGGAAACCGGTGATCCAAGAAATTCACAAGTATCAAACTCCAAAAGATTTGATTCAAAATCGCAACGTTGAAATTGTCAAAAGTGGTTTTGTTCATGAAATCAAATCTTCAAGATGCAAAAAGATGAGAAAGAAAAAGAAGAAGAAGATTAAACGCAAAAACAAGCGGGTTTACTGAAAAAAATCGTTAAATGTTGTGAAACCGAAATCCGTGAAACAAATTTGGGTTCCAAAGCAACAATCTCCAAAGGTTGCATTGAATTTGAATTCAAAACCCAAAAGTGTTGGTGGTTCTTATGAAGATGTTCTTGGATCATTGAAGACCACGAAGAACGAGTTATACATTACAGATATTGGATGGTACAATATTCAAATTGGAGTTTTTCTCATTCCAATAAAAGAACCAAGATCTTCTAAATTTGATTCGTTCATTGAAAATGAAACTCGATTTTTCAAATAGGTATCTCAAATTCTCAAATGGATTCCAAAACGTCCATGATTTCGATTTGTATTTTTCGTTTTTCATTTTTGATCGATTTGCCTCATTGGATCTAATCCGTTTCAATCCCATAGTTGATCAAATTATTTTTGTTTAGATCAGATCACAAAAATCAAAATAATTTATCAAATTTGAAATTTACTGTTCATTTGATTGTTTCTGTTTATCTTTGTAGCCCAAAACTCGATCACTGTTCATGTCCAATTTTTGAGTCTAAACAATTTAAATGACCTGATTATTGTTCATTTAACCAAAATTAGCCAAAATCTCATACTATGCTACTCTTTGCTTAATCCAAATATAATCCCAAAAGTAATTCGGTCTATTGTTCATCATTAATCACAATTCAAAACCCGGTTGATAAAAGATTGGAAACGATGTTCATTCAAAGCTTGTGTTCGAAAGATTGTTAGTCAACACATGTTCAATGTTGATCGATGCTTTGATTTCGATGATTACCTGAAGAATCGATGTTGTGATTACAACTTATATTGAATCGAATTAAGTCAAAATTAGTTTTTGACTGATGTTGGTGTGAAGAGTCAACGCAGAAAAGTCGAATAATAAGTCAAAATAGATTAGAGTTGATTGTAGTTGAAGTCGATTTCAACTAGTTACCTTTAATAGTTTGGAAAAATTGGAATCGAGTGTTCAATGTCAAAATCAAGTCGAATAGGAAGATAGATTTGATAATCAGTACTTGGATCGAACGCTTTGAGGTTGAGTCTCGTGTTTGAAATCGAATGTGAGGTGTTTGAATGTCGATTTGTTACTGGGTGGTTGTATCGAGTGATGTTGTACGCGTATGATATTGATGGCATCACTAAGAATCGAGCTTTAATTCAGGATGATTGAAGTTGCAACTAATGCAGTTTCTTGGAGTTGAAATTGAACGTTTTGAGATTGAGGGTTCTTTATTGGTCTTCGAAGTTTTGAAGGAATCATATTGAGAATTAGATTTTGGTTGAAGCCTATGATTTTGATTCTAATTTCGAAGGCTTGATTGTTGAGTAACGAAAGTTTAATTTTGGTAAGTCAATTGAGAAGTGATGTCGATGTCGGTGTAAAAAAGCGAAGGCTTGGAGTTGTGATTTTGATTTCGAAGGGTCGCTGTAGGTTTGTTGATTGGTATGACTTAGAAGTAAAATCGATTTGGGTCTGACTTCGAAGGTTGGATGATCGAATTGGGTTCTTGAATGAAAAGCGAAGCATGGAAGGTGTATATTGATTTCAATGTTTTGAAGGGTTGAAACTGGAATTGAATGGGTTCTTGTGTATGGATTTTGAAAGCAAATGAGGGTATTTCACAAAAAGTGAATTCGGTATTTTAATCACGAATTGAAGAAGAAAAGGAAATGTTTTGAATTTGATCCTTTAAGTTTCGAAGGTTTGACACTTTGTACCCACCTTCGAAATGAGGATTAATTTTTGAAAATTTGGAAGAAAAGGCAATATTTCGAAATTGATCATTTAAGTTTCAAAATTTTGACAGTTTGTACCCACTTTCAAAAGTTTGAAGAATTGTGTAGATGTTTCGAAGTTGTTCCTGATGTTTCGAAAATTTTGCAGAAAATACCCAATTTCGAAAATGGGGTTACAAAGCTGAGAAATTGAAGAATTTTCATTTCTGGTCCATTCAGTTGGTGCAAACTTATGCTTTATTCCCAGTTTCGCAAATGGGGAAGTGTTTCGCATCTTTTGCTGTTTTTGGTGCAACGGGTCCCTACAGAATATAGAAAATGACAATTTTTATGTGGATTTCGGAAAATCTTGCAACTCTCACCCAAAAGTCTAAAATTTTTACAAATTGGAAATTTTTTTGAGGTTTTTTCGTGATTGTTTTTCCGTGCGAGTTTTTTAGGTGTTTTATTTTTGGTACACATCAATGGGGAGTATTGTGAAGTTCATTCATCGGGCGCTTCTCACCCTTAATGGGTTTTATATTCATTTTTTGATTATAAAAAGGGGGAGAATGATGGGTATTCGAATTGGTTTTTTTGGGTATTTATTTGCGAATTTGAAGACCGATGTTAATTCGAGGGGGCGTTTGGTCTTGATCGCGCGAGCTCATTGGATATTGAAGTCGTGCATCCAATCCTAAATTTGATATGGAGAATGTTAGGGGTGCAAAGTCACTTTTGGATGTATTTATGCTTTGCCCACTTGTATTGTGTGATGAGTTGTCTTTCCTATAAAAAGGAAGTGAGTGACACTCATTTATAAAAGAGAACCATTTGGAGTGTTAGACTAGAGAGAGAAATTGTACAAGACCCACTTTATATATTCTTTCTAGATCTAATATGAGCTTAAACAGATTTATTTACTTGATATGTTCTTGAGCTTGTATGATGATTCACTAGAACTTTTCTTATTCGGTACATGCCATCATAATCAACACCACTATAGGTTTCCACCCTATAGGAATGGTATCATAACTCATAGGTGAGTTCACAGTCTTATTTTCCAAACCTTATCCGGGGGGGGGGGGGGGGTATATGGTAAAATGAAACTATTACATAGTTATTACTAATTATTGTTAGATAATTATGCTCATAACACTAGGATGATAGTATGTATGATAAATACTTTGCCAAAACTTTTTAGCTAATATTATGCCTAGTTGTTATACTAATTCACATTGATAGATGAGATTATACCTATTAATTATGCTGACCAGTTGCTAGGAAACACTGATATTCTAGTCTCTATTATAGCCACCCTGTGGATAAGCTTAGTACCTGGTAGTTACTCTGTTCAAATACTTGGCTACACAAACCACACACATACATACACACTATATATATATATATATATATATATATATATATATATATATATATATATATATATATATATATATATATAAAATAAGTAAACATGTACGAATACAACGAGAATAACAACATGAACGACCAGAGGAGGCACCCACAACAAGAGTTAGGTTAGACACGATTCATCAACACGCTGAAAGATTTTCAGCTAGCTCCCGGCTTATAGTCTTTAAATCTTAAGTGAGCGGGAGAGATATGTATAGATCTATACAGGATTGACACTACCACCTATGGTTGCTAGCTACAACCTGATGACAAGTTGAATTAGGAATTATAACTTTGTAAACACATTTGTAGTTTCCAATGAAGCATCGTGGTTTTCGGGAATCAAAATTCATAACTCTATTATAGGAATTCACCATAACTTTGTTAAAACTAAATCTAACTATCTTATACTACTACTAGGAAATAACCTAAGAAAGTAGTGATAGTACTCATAAACTCGAGGAAGCGAGTTTAGGAGAAGCGAGATAACTAAACTAATCACACCATGTTTTATAACAATAAAATCGGTAGACTTACCAACATTATGTTAACCTTTCAAAACCACATGCATTCTCAGGAGAATGAAATTGGCTGAAGGAGTTGGTAACCCCGGTAATGAAGCTTGGAGTCTATGTACCTTACTTTTGTACTTTGCTTTTGTGAATTATTTATACCTCAAACAAATTTGTAACATATTTTATTTAATGAATAAATAGCAACGTTGTTTAATATATTAGTGTATTACTTAATGTATGTCTTTGGCCTGGAATCCAATATTCTAACATGGCATAACTTGATGTTTCCGGCGCTGGCCGGGGATGTGACAACTTCTGATAAAAATAATAAATTTTCTTCATTTGTGTTGGTTGGTGACGAATCTTTAATACTTGTAAGTAATAGGGGACACACCACTCTTTTTCTCTCTAATCCTTATCGTGCTTTGACTCCTAGAAATGTTTTAATTACTCCATCCATTATTAAAAATCTGATATCTATTTGTCGTTTTCTTCGTGAAAATAATTGTTTTATTGAATTTGAGACATTTGGATTTTCTGTGAAGAATTTTCGCACCAAAAAATACTCCTCCGATGTGATAGCACCCATGATCATTATCTTGTGACAACACCAACTACTCAAGCTTTCATCTATTGCTCCTTCCATTTTGCATCAACGTCTTGGTCATCCTAGTTATCATATTTTCAAGCATCTAGTTAATAATCGTTCTATTTCTTATTCTTCAAGTAAAGACTTTTCTTTATATTGGTAATTTAATATCATCAATATTATTTAAGTGTAATAGGATTAGATTTGTTGACCAAAAGTGATATTGTTGAATATTGAACAAGTTAGGATGGTGTAGGAGTGCATACTTGTTCAAGTTTTTCAAGATTCAAAGTACATTGTTATTTAGGGATGAAGCTCCTAAACGAACATGGGTCGGGGGGTAGTGCCCCTGGGAGCAGGGTCCAAGGGGCGGATCCCCTGGCTGGGATCGAGCTGACCTTTTCACATACATTAAAAAATGCATCAGAAATCCAATTTTAGAAAGTTGACCCTTTTTCCCTGAGATCCGTTTTATGACAGGTATTGGTATTTTTAATGACAGTTTGTAACTGTCTTGTGACAGTTTTCAGACAGGAATCATATAGCCATTTTTGGTCATTTTTTGGTACATCTTCTTGAAGAATTTTCGCATACATTCTTTGATTTCATTCTATGAATTTCATCCAATTGAGTGTTCAATCTGTACCATCGAAATACTTCAATTTGATAGTGAATCACGACTTTTAGAGAATCAAAGCAATCTATTCATACCCTATTTCTAACACTTTATGTCATGCATGTTAAATAGGCAAACATGTTAAGTTGCCTTTTATCTCTTCTACGTCTGTTACACATTTTCCATTCAAGTTAATACATTCTGATGTTTTAACATCTCCTATCGAGTGGAATTAAATGCTATGTAATATTTTAGATGATTACTCTCACTATGTATGGGTTTATCCCATTCCTGCCAAATCTGATGTGTTTGAAAATTTTAAACATTTTCGGTCCTTTGTTAATACACAATATCAAACTGATATCAAGTCATTTTAATGTAACAATGAAGGTGAATATAACAACAACAAATTTCATCTCACTTTTGCCCAAAACGGTATCCAAATCCTTTTTTCATGTCACTACACATCCCAAGAAAATGGTAAATCCAAATGTATGCTTCGTACTCTAAATAATTCCATTTGTACTCTATTGTTTCAAGCTCGATTTACTCCTACATATTGGACCAAAGCTCTTCAAATGGTGGCACATCTTCTAAACATTCTCTTAGTCTATATGTTATTAGTCCACATGTTTATTGACCCTTTAGGCTTTATCTTATTAGGGTTTTGCCTTGCTAGTATTTATTCTCTGCTTTTGTCTTTGTAGTCTTTATGCTTTTAGTTGAGAAACTTGTAATTTCTCTCTATCATAATCATATGGAAATATTATTATGGTATTATAGCGGAGGTTTGATACATTGTTAGAAGGTTTTGTAGCAATCATCTATGTGCGCGGATCAAAAATTTCTAGGGTTACTATAACATTTGTTTTTCAATCTATTTGATGTTACTTCGTTGCTGATGTTCGTTTGTTTGTTGGTATTCGTTTTTTCTTGTTGTTTGTTCGTTGTTGTTTGTTCATTGTTGTTTGTTCGTTGTTGTTGTTCGATTGATTGCTTTCGCTGGTTTGTTGATCTTCTCATTCTCATATTTCTTATCTATTGTTGTGGTTATTATTCATTGCCAACATGATTGGAAATGATGATTCCCTTCAGTCAATCAGTACTCGTCTAGGTGGAAAGAATATGTGAGGCTATGTCACTAGGACTAAAGCCAAACCCTCAGTTCCTCAAGTTGAGAATTTCAATTTGTTGGTTGATGCTTGGGAGACTGATAACTCTAAGGCCATTACTTGGATTAACAATTTTGTTACTCAGTCTATTGGTATGCAGTTGGCTAAATATAACACAACAAAGGAAGTTTGGAATCACTTGGAGAGACTGTATACTCGGTCCAACTTTGCTAAACAGTATCAGTTAGAATATGATATTCATGACCTTCAACAAAGTGACCACAATATTCAAGATTTTTATGCTATTAGGTCTGATTTGTGGGATCAATTGGCTCTTATTGAATCTAAAGAGCTAACAAATTTTGAGCCTTATATTTCTAGGAGGGAAGAACAACGTTTGGTTCAAATTTTGATGGCATTGATTTCTGATTTTGAAGGTTTACGTGGAACGATTCTTCATTGCTCCCCTTTCCATTAATGGATTCTTTTGTTCATGGGATGATTTCTGACAAGACTCCTATAAAGTCTCACATGGATAAACGGTTTAAAGCAAACTTAATTCCTACTTCCACTCCTATTGTGCTTGCTGTTTCCTCTAATCAGTCTCGACAAACTCTGATGGCTACTTATGTTGAGTGTGCATTCTGCAAATAGAAAAATCATTGGAAAGCTTAGTGTCCATTATTAGTGAACAAGGATAAATCTGGTCAGCCTCAGTTGGGATAATAATAGGCCTGGTTAACAGAAGTTTCAGCCACGTTCCTCTAGTACTCCTCCATGGACACCTCTTCCTCCACACTCTGATGCTGCTGCTACACCACCACCACCATTTGACATGGAATATATTTGAAACATGCCACTATCTGCATTGGATCCCAAGGTTTTTTAGAGTTTCATACAATATTTGACCTCTAATTGTACTACCATGTCTGCATTTATGTCTCATTCTGGTTCTACTTCATTTGGTACCTCATGTATTCCCTCATCTTTATGGGTTTTAGATTCTGATGCAACCCATCACAAGACTCCTCATTTGTCATCATTAACTTCTTTGTCACACGTGTCATCTATCTATGTTATGATTGCTAGTGATACATCTATGCTAGTTGAGGGTGTTGCGTCTATCTCTATTTCTTATATCACTCTCCCTGGTTTTTATTTGTAATGCCCCGATTCCCAGGTATTGATTTCTTTTGTTATAAGATCTTTTTGATTTCAAGGTCTACTCGACGAGTTGGTTGCTCGAATCGTCGAGTAGCAGAGGGTTGGTCCACGTCTTTAAGTGACCTACTTGCCGAGTCCAAGGAAGGACTCGATGAGTAGGAGCTGGAGGATGAAACCCTAATTTCCGAGCTTTTGCACCATGTATAAAGGATCATTGGCCTCCCCAACCTCCCCTTTACAACCTCTTGTCATTCTAAACCCTAAATTCGTGTGTGTGCTTTCTTGGTGTGTTAAGCTTTGAAGAAGGATTTTTGTGAGAAAAGCTTGGGGAAAACAAGTGATTAGAAGCAAGGAAATCGTGGGGAATCAGAGATCTACTTCCTTGGGCACCCTTTTTGAAGGTATTAAGCTGTTACCTTGGCTCATTTCTTCCTAGATTTCTTTTGGATAGTTTTTAGAAAGCTTTTCTTGTGTTTTAGCTAATATCTGAAGTTGTAACTTCAGATCTAAACTCTTTTTGGTCTCTAAGTCCATCAAGTGGCCATCTTTGGCAAGTACGAACCTCCCCTTAAGTGTAAGACTTCTTTGCAAGATTAGTTTTGTCATTTTAAGGCTTTAAAGCTTTGCATGCATGTAAACTTTGCAACTTTACATGAGAAGGATGCCTTGGGAAGCTGGATCTGTAATATGGAGCCTTTGCATGGCTTTAAAAGCATCTGTATGTATGAAGGAATGAAGGGACTCGGAGAGTGGCATGGTCAACTCGGCGAGTCCGATGAAGATTGTCGTGGACTCGACAAGTTGGATGAGTTACTCAACAAGTCGGATGAGGTTTTTCCCAACTTTTTGACATATATGAACTTGGAAAGTTTCAAGGGAAACTCGGCGAGTCGGCTAAGGAGTTTACGGCCGCAAACCTTAGGAACTCGACAAGTCACTTTAGTAACTCGGCGAGTTGGTGAGTTATACATGAAACTCAGCGAGTAGCTGAGGGTACTCGACGATTTAAGGTCAATATGGACTGTTGACCTTGATAGTTGACTTTGACATTGACTAAGGGTTGACACGTGGGCTTCTGGGGACGTTTTGGGAGGTTGGAAATTTACAAGTATGGTTTTACAATGAATATAGGTGGTGGAGTTCGTGGCAGTGATTTGAGAGTTTGAGCTTCTCTTAGGAGTTGATATTTGCGAGGTGAGTTACTCTAACTATATCAGTAGGATTTAAGTGTTGGATTAGTGTCTAAGTCCATAACTATTTTGGTATGTACTTGACCCGATGGTGCATGGTCCTTTTGGGCTGCCTTCACCAAAGCAACTTGATAGGATGAATTATAGAGAGAAAGGATTAAATATGATTTATTAATATATTATGGGAATAATATATTAAAGGAGAAATCATATTGTTTAATTAATATTAGTCAAGAATTAATAAGAATTAAGTTTGTGACTAAAAGAGATTAATTAAACTTAAGGGACTAGAATTGTAACTATAAGATAATTGCAATTGGGCTATGGATTGCCTTATATTATAAGGTTGGACGAATTCTATGGGGAAACCCATTGGAAATAGTCCAAGGCCTTTAAGGAAAGGAGTCCATGGGTTGCTTAGGGCTTAAGCATCCAAATTAGGGTTTCCTTGTTAGATAACCTCAATAGCCTCACTATATATAGAACCCTTATGCTCCAAAAACGTGGTGAACTAGTTGTCTAGGGTTTCCACACATTTTTGCGAGCCTCCTTCTCTTCTCTTCTTCATCCTCTTGCTCTTGGTGTTTGTGAACCATTAGAGGGGTTACATTTGTGACTCTAAGCTTTCTAAAGTCATTACAAGGAGGATTTGAGATTGTTATTGCTACATAACAATTGAGGTATGATCTAAACCCTAATTATATGTTGTATTGATTATCATATGCTAGATCTAGGGTTTATAATCTTGGATAAATTGCATGTACAATAGAGAAACCTAGATCCAAGCATTAGGGTTTGTATGAGCACATAGGATGTTCTTTTGATCAAAACCCATCACTAAGGCACCAAGGCTAGCCCTTTATGATTGTATCTAGATTATGGCATGATATGTGTATTGGTTTAAATCCTAGTAGTTTGGATGGTGATATGGTTATGTTAGTGACCTGGTTAGGTCAGTGTCCTGATTATATAATGATTCTATGTTAGTGACCAGTTAGGTCTGTATCCCAAATTTTGGGATGTTTCTATGATTAGTGATCTGTTAGATCGGTTTGACTGTTATATGATATGAGCTAGCGTATGATATTTATTTGCACATGTTTGTTTGATTGGGGGTTGGGTTGAGGTGGTCCTGCTTTGTGTTGTAGGCCAACATACCTTGTAAGCAGTCCGGATAGGCTGTAGGCCCTGCGATGCGGTCCAGTCATGCCGAAGGCTCGAGAGCAGTCCAGATAAGTAGTAGGCCCTGCGAGGCGGTCCTGTCAGTCTGAAGGCTCATTATGCATGTTGTTCTGTATTTTTTATATGATATGGATATATTTGTATGGCATTGGTATTTTGGGGTAGCTCACTAAGCTTTCTGGCTTACAGTTTCAGTTTGTTGTTTCAAGTACTTCTGGTGATCGAGGGAAGAGGATGGCCTGATCGCACCGCTCCTCCTGCTGCTATGTTTTATGATTGGAAACTAGGATACTATGATGATTATTATTTTGAAAACAAATAATGTAATGGTTAAATGGTTATTAAGTGTGTTGAAAAAGTTTTAATTTGGCACGATTTTATGGTTGTTACAAGTTGGTATCAGAGCCTTGGTTTGAGTGAATTGGAGGAACATTGGTGTGAATCCAATTTCAAATCGAGGAAAGATTTTCAAAATGATTTTTAAATGGTTTTCAAAATAAGTAAATGAGGATGCAAGGTGTACGATCAGCCGGAGCCAGTAAGTAAACCCCAAAATACCATGCAGTTATTTGATTATGCGACATGTTAGAACAACATGCTAGTACTAGGCTAGGGATTCTCAGGAATTGCATGATCGAATTGCATGATTATATGATGCGTGCTAGCGTAGGGTTTTCCTTATATGAGATTGACATCATTACTGTAGTTTCTTGTGTATGTATTACGGCTGTACATAATTAAGATCTTATAGCCTGAGAATGTTTGATTTAGCCTTATGTTATGTTCTTATTGATTAGGGCTTAGGGTAGGATCGGATATTCAAAAGTCGATAAGGTCCAACGTTATGTATGGTTAGCATACACTAGTGCTCCGGGGGGGGGGGGGGGTTGGAAGTCTCATGAATGAGTAAGGTCGAGCAACCACCATATGCATTTATAGTGTTAGGGTGTTGTGATGATACTTGAGACAAATATGGGTAGGTGTGGAAGGTAGTATAGGACCATACTACTGAAAGCATATGACCCATACACGTAGCAAGGAAGTCACAACCCCTAGGGTTTAGTTGAAAGTTGGTTCCCAATTATTTATGCGGATTGTTTGATATCTTCCTGTTATATTTTTAGTATGGTGGTTATGAGGCTTTTTGTGTCTGGATCCGGATTGGGATCAGGGCAAGGCGATCAAGAGGCCCCAGCAATGCCTGAGGTTATCGGTCAGGAGGGACCAGTGTTAACAGAGGATCGAGTCAGGGAGATCATCTGCGAGGAGGTGGTCGAGATTATCTGGGGTCAGATTCTGGAGTTGTTTAGGTCTATCAAGACTGTTATGATGGAGTGCTTTGTTGAGAGATACGCAACCATTATGGAGACAGCTGCCATTGCAGCTACATAGGCTGTATCAGCGGTAGGGGGAGGAGTAGTAGCCACTTGGGGCTTCCAGTACATGGACTTCGATAACATGAAGCCCCCTACTTTTGATGGGGCTCAGGACCCCATCAAGGCTATGAGGTGGATTTATGATGTGGAGGGGTGTTTCTTTACTTGCTCGTATCCTACTGACCAGGAGGTCAGGTGTGCTCTAAACATGACCGGGTCGTACACTGATGATCAGAGAGGTGCTATTACTTGGGAGCAGTTTAGGGATATGTTTCGTGCCCGATACATTCTGTGGGTTGAGCGGGAAAGATTTTCACAAGAGTTTTTGAGTTTGAGACAGGATGGGGAGTCGGTGTCTGAGATCACCCGCATGTTCACCGAGAGGGCGATGTTCTACCCAGAGTTTGCTTCTGAGCAGGCTCAGATGACTCATTATCTGAGCATGCTCAAGATAGACATCCGTCAGTTTGTTGCCACAGGACGATGTGATACTCTTCTGGGTCTACAAAAGGCCGCTAGGCGACATGAGTTAGAGAATTAGATGCAATTTAAGGAGTAACGTCAAACCCCGCCACAGTCTCAGCCGATGTCGAAACGGTCTAAGACTGCTGATTCTAGGACCGGGGGGGGGGGGGGTCAGCAGAGTCGCACTTATGAAAGTGCGGAAAGAGTCATTATGGAGTTTGTCGAGCAGGTAGTGGGTGCCACAAGTATGTCAAGGAGGGGAACTATGCTAGGGACTGTCGCCAGTCCGCCCGTGCATCAGATATGAGGATATGTTATCATTGTCATCAGGTTGGTCACATGAAGACCAACTGTCCACAGTTCGCAGCTAGACCGGCGCAGGTTCCAACACCGCCTACAATGGGGATTGGGGATGGGAGGCCAGTTAAGGCGGAGCGTCCGAAGACTCAAGGGCATGCCTTCCAGCTTACAACTGAGGAGGCCATGGAAGCACCGGATGTGGTTGCTGGTATGTTTATATCCTTTGTCTCATTTATTATATCTATCTTATGCTTATCTGTGGTACCTGTGTTTAGGTATGTTTTTAGTGAAATCCTTGCCTGCTTTGGTTTTATTTGACTCAGGGGCGAGTCGGTATTTCACATCTCAAACATTTAGTAGGGAGTTCAGTGTGCCAGTAGGCGAGCTAGAGTGTCCGTTGCGAGTATCTATCGCCAATGAACACAGAGTTTCTACTTCTTCGGTCTACCAAAGATGCGACTTGGAGATCTTCGGAGTGTCCTTTCCGATAGATTTGATTCCGATTCCCATGGGGGAAGTATGCATGATTGTGGAGATGGACTAGCTTAATTGATTTGGTGTCACGATAGACTGCAAGGGTCAGCAAGTGGTAGTTCGAACCCCAAGTGGGGGAGAACTGATTGTATATGGCAAGGGCACCAGAGTGGGATCAGGGTTCTGTTCAGCTGCTAGGGCTCGATAGTATATTCAGCACAGATGTGCGAGTTATTTGGCGTATGTGATGGATACGCGAGCCTGGGATCAGATTTCAGTTTCATAGGTTCCAGTAGTCAGGGAGTTTGCTAATGTGTTTCCAAAGGAGTTGCCAGGGATACCTCCAGAGAGACAGGTCGAGTTCCGGATCGACCTGGTGCTGGGTGCAACTCCTATCGCCAAGGCGTCGTACCGGTTGGCGCCACCTGAGATGCATGTGTTGTCTTCATAGCTGCAGGAACTATTAGGAAAGCAGTTCATTTGACCTCACAATTCTTGATGTGGAGCACCGATCCCCTTCTTCAAGAAGAAGGATGGTTCACACCAGATGTGCATTAATTATAAGGAGTCGAACAAGCTGAAGTGAAGAACCTTTATCCACTCCCGTGGATAGATGATCTCTTCGATCAGTTGTAGGGTGTATCTTGGTTCTCCAAGATAGATTTGAGGTCAAAGTATCATCAGGTCCGGGGTCAGAAAGGAGGACATGGAGAAAACCGCGTTTCAGACTCGTTATGGTCATTACAAGTTTGTGGTGATGCCCTTTGGACTCACCAACGCGCCAGCAATATTCATGAACCTGATGAATCGGGTTTGCAGACCGATGCTTGATAACTTGATCATAGTGTTCACTGATGATATCTTGGTATATTCCAAGACCCGAGAGCAGCACGAGGAGCACCTCAGGGAGTTATTGGGAGTTCTGAGATGAGAACGACTGTATGCTAAGTTCTCGAAGTGTGAGTTTTAGTTACGAGAGGTCTAGTTCCTAGGACATCTCGTTAATCAGGAGGGGATTTTGGTCGATCTGGCCAAAATCGAGGAAGTCATACAGTAGGAGGTGCCGAGATCTCTCTCGGATATCAGGAGTTTTCTAGGATTAGCAGGATACAACCAGATATTTATTTGGGATTTCTCCAAGATTACAGTACCCCTCACTCGTCTGACAAGGAAGTGGGTGGATTTCCGGTGGGGACCTAAGCAGTGGAGGGCGTTTGTGACCCTCCATCAGAATTTGTGCGAGGCTCCAGTTTTGAATCTCACGGAGGGAGTTAAGGATTTTTTGTTGCTCTGTGATGCATCCATCACAGGCTTGGGCACGGTCCTCATGCAGAGAGGATGGGTGATAGCCTACGCATCACAACAGTTGAAGTCGCATGATACGATATACATTACGCATGATTTAGAGCTGGGAGCGGTGGTGTTCGCTCTCAAGATATGGAGACATTACCTATATGGGGTCCGAATACACGGATCACAAGAGCTTGAGACACATCATGGATTAGCCGAACTTGAACATGAGGTTGTGCAGGTGGTTGGATGTAGTCAAGGACTACGATTGCAAGATCCTTTACCACCCCGGTAAAGCGAATGTAGTGGCAGACGCCTTTAGCCGCAAGTCAGCTGGGTCATCCAACCCAGCGAAATGTATGAGGATAACAATGGATTCTCCGCTTGTGAGTTTGATCAGAGATGCTCAGGTTGAGGGCATGCGACCTGAGAATTGGAAGCTGGAGAGGATCAGGGGTGAGAACACCCGGTTTGTGTAGGATAGTCGAGGATTATTGACCCGATGCGGTTGGGTAGGGGTTCCGATGTTTGGTGGGTTCAGACAGGTAGTAATGGAGGAGGCTCATAAGTCTCATTTCTCTATTCACCCAGGGGCCACCAAGATGTACAAAGACCTGAGTTTAAGTTACTGGTGGCCATGTATGAAGCAAGAAATCGCTTGGTATGTCGAGAGGTGCTTGACCTGTAGGATGGTCAAGGCTGAGCATCATAGGCCGCATGGTATGATGCAGCCCCTGGAGATTCCCAGCTGGAAATGGGAGCAGATCACGATGGATTTCATCACCAAACTACCGAGGACAACGAAGGTGTTTTATGCTATATGGGTCATCGTAGATCGATTGACCAAGAGTGCCCATTTCATGGCTACACGGGAGAGTTCTTCGGCTGAGAAGTTGGCTGACGTGTATCTTCGAAAGATTGTCGCTCGCCATGGGGTTCCGGTCTCCATTGTTTCCGACCGGGATGTTAGATTTACTTCTAGTTTCTGGCAGAAGTTCCACGAGGAACTGGGCACGCGTTTGCACTTTAGCACAACATTTCATCCGCAGACTGATAATCAGAGTGAGAGGACCATTCAGACCCTCGAGGATATGTTGAGGGCGAGTGTCATTGACTTCGATGGGAGCTGGGATTCCCACCTACCCCTTGCGGAGTTCGCCTACAATAATAGCTATCATTCTAGCATTGACACCCCGCCTTTTGAGCTGTTATATGGGAGGAGATGTCGCACACCGGTTTGTTGGGGTGAGGTCGGACACAGGGTGATGGGACAGACGGAGGTAGTTTTGCAAACTACCGAGAAGATTCAGCAGATTAGGCAGCAATTGCAGACCGATCAAATTTGGCAGAAGAGTTACGCCGACAAACACCGATCTGAGTTAGAGTTTCAGGTGGGTGATATGGTACTCCTGAAGGTCTCACCTTGGAAGGGTGTGATCCGCTTCAAGAAGAGGGGGAAATTGGGTCCCCGTTACATTGGGTCGTTTATGATCATTGCTAGGGTTGGCAAGGTGGCATACATGCTAGAGCTACCAGGGGAGCTTATCCGGATTCACAACACTTTCTATGTTTCGTAGTTGTGAAAGTGCATTATGGATCAGGAGGTAGTAGTGTCGCTGGATGATATTCAGGTCGATGAGCGCCTGAATTACATGGAGAGGCATGTGGCTATTTTGGAGAGAAATAAGAAAATTATGTAGAACAAGGAGATACCTTTGGTGAAGGTGTAGTGGGAGCATCGGAGGGGATCCAAGTAGACATGGGAGTCGGAGACAGAGATGCGAGAGCACTATCCGGCGTTGTTCACCTTAGTGGATTTCGAGGACGAAGTCTAGTTCAACTGGGGGAGAATTGTAATGCCCCGATTCCTAGGTATTGATTTCTTTTGTTATAAGATCTTTTTGATTTCAAGGTCTACTCGACGAGTTGGTTGCTCGACTCGTCGAGTAGTAGTGGGTTGGTCCACGTGTTTAAGCGACGTACTCGCCGAGTCCAAGGAGGGACTCGACGAGCAGGAGTTGGAGGATGAAATCCTAATTTTTGGGGTTATGCACCCTATTTAAAGGATCATTGGCCTCCCTAATCTCCCTTCTACAGCCTCTTGTCATTCCAAACCCTAAATTCGTGTGTATGCGTGTGTGATTTCTTGGTGTGTTAAGCTTTGAAGAAGGATTTTGGAGAGAAAATCTTGGGGAAAACAAGTGATTAGAAGCAAGGAACTCGTGGGGAATCAGAGATGTACTTCCTTGGGCACCCTTTTTGAAGCTATTAATTTGTTACCTTGGCTCATTTCTTCCTAGATTTCTTTTGGATGTTTTTTAGAAAGCTTTTCTTGTGTTTGAGATAAGATCTGAAGTTGCAACTTCAGATTAAAACTCTTTTTGGTCTCTAAGTCCATAAAGTGGCTAGCTTTGGCAAGTATGAACCTCCCCTCAAGTTTAAGACTTCTTTGCAAGCTTAATTTTTTCATTTTAAGGCTTTAGAGCTTTGCATGCACGTAAACTTTGCAACTTTACGTGATAATCATGCCTTGGGAAGCTGGATTTGTAATATGGAGCCTTTGCATAGCTTAAAAAGCATATGTATGGATGAAGGATTGAAGGGACTCAGCGAGTGGCATGGTCAACTCGGCGAGCCCGATGAAGATTGCCGTGGACTCGACGAGTCGGATGAGTAACTTGGCGAGTCGGATGGGGTTTTCCCAACTTTTGGACATATATGAACTTGGCGAGTTGCAAGGGAAACTCGGCGAGCCGGCTAAGGAGTTTACGACTGCAAACCTTAGGGACTCGACGAGTCGCTCTAATGACTCGGCGAGTTGGTGAGTTATGCATGAAACTCGCCGAGTAGCTGAGGGTACTCGACGAGTTGAGGTCAACATGGACTGTTGACCTTGATAGTTGACTTTAACTTTGACTAAGGTTTGACCAGTGGGCTTCTGGGGACGTTTTGGGAGGTTGGAAATTTACAAGTATGGTTTTACAATGAATATAGGTGGTGGAGTTCGTGGCAGTGATCTGAGAGTTTGAGCTTATCTTACGAGTCGACAGTTGTGAGGTGAGTTACTCTTACTATATTAGTAGGGTCTAAGGCACCAAGGCCGACCCTTTATGATTATATCCAGATTATGGCATGATATGTGTATTGGTTTACATCCTGGTAGTTAGGATGGTGATATGGTTATGTTAGTGACCTGGTTAGGTGAATGTCCTGATTATAGAATGATGCTATGTTAGTGACCGATTAGGACTGTATCCTAAATTTTGGGATGTTTCTATGATTAGTGATCTATTAGATCGGTTTGACTGCTATATGATATGAGCTAGCATATGATATTTATGTGCACATGTTTGTTTGATTGGGGGTTGGGTTGAGGCAGTCCTGCTTTATGCATTAGGTCAACATACCCGGTGAGCGGTCCGGATAGGTTGTATACCCTATGAGGTGGTCCAGTCATGCCGAAGGCTCGAGAGCGGTCCAGATAGGCTATACGACCTGCAAGGCAGTCCATTCAGGTTGAAGGCTCATTATGCATGTTGTTTTGTATTTGTTATATGATATGGTTATATTTATATGGCGTTGGTATTTTGGGGTAGCTCACTAAGCTTTCGAGCTTACAGTTTCAGTTTGTTGTTTTAGGTACTTCTGGTGATCGAGGGAAGGCGAAGGCCCGATCGTACCACTCCTCCTGCTGCTATGTTTTATGATTGGAAACTGGGATACTCTAATGATTATTATTTTGAAAAAAAATTATGTAATGGTTAAATGGTTTTTAAGTGTGTTGAAATTTTTTTAATTTGGCATGATTTTATGGGTGTTACATTATTACATTCCCACTTACTTTGAATCTTGCTTCAGTTTAATTGTGTAAGTTTGGTAATTGGGTGTTCTTTTCTAATTCCGTCTATGTTATACGAGATCAACACACCAGAAGGTGATTGGGATCGGTCGTTAGGTTTGGTAATTATATGTCTTGGAGGTTCTCAAAGTATTTGCTATTGCTGCCTCCATGTAACACCATATTTTTCAAAACAAAATTTTCATTTTTAAAACACACTTTCATTCATAAATTAATATCAAATATAATGTATCCAATGTCATCACAATAAAACATGTCCCAAAAATCACATAAACAAAAACTCCGCTAGTGTGTACAAATCATGTCGGCGCCTTCCCGCGATCATCACTGGTACCTGAAACACATACACAAAACACTATAAGCATATATGCTTAGTGAGTTCCCTAAAATACCATATAGACACGTAGCAGCCACTCAAGGCTGTAACTCTGATGACCCTCTGGTCGAATGTCTCTGCTTAACCAAATCATAGATCTAACCCTTAAACACTCAAAAGTCACGTAAAGGTGCAACCTTTACGTGCATGCAACCCATATCAAGCCTCAATTGGAGAAATAACACTTGGAATCGCAACCTAGTGTCTAATTGCTTATTTTCTTGCAAAAAGCTGGAAAATACTCTCATGGTCCTGATCTGATGTCATAATTCCAAAGAGGACCTCATACTCACTAGATCTCATAAAATTATGAGGGAAAAACCCTAAAACTATGAAATCTACCCTATGAACGTGAAATGGAAAGAATTATACCTCCAAAGACAATATCTCAAGATGATTAGCTCCAATCCAAGCTCCCTTCACGTTCTAGATGGATCATCTCTTCTTCCTCTAGCAAAATCACACAAAAGATTAAGAAATAGCCTCCTCTTGCCCTCAAACTCACTATCTCTGCTCTCTAGGGTTTCTCTGGAACAAGGTGGCCGCAAATGCAGGCTATAAAGGTCTTTAAATAGGCTCCCAAACCCAGGGATTAGGGTTTTCCTAATTAGCACCGACTTGGCGAGTCAGATACCAGACTCGTCGAGTCCGGTCGATAAACCGCGCCAGCAGTTAAGACTCTACTCGACGAGTTGACGCACCAACTCGTCGAGTTCCCCTAACAAAATTATAATTCAAGATAATAAAAATACATACCCAAACTCCGACTGTTACACTCCAACATCGATTTGTCTTCTTTTCATTTGAGTTTTATGTTTGGCATTCTAGTTTGGGACATGTGGCAAAGGGTATTCTCACAAGTACGGTTTTGACTATAAGTTTACCTTTTCCCCAGTGGCAAAGATGACGTCAGTTCTTACTATTATTGTAGTTGCATATGTTTGACAGTGGAAGATATTTCAAATGGATGTCACGAATGCCTTTTTGAATGATGATCTCCATGAAGAGGTTTATATGCCCCCCCCCCCCCCCCCCCCCCCCGCCCCAGGAATTCGACTCCAAGTGAGTGAGGTTTGTCAGCTTTTCAAAGCTTTGAGAAATTCTCCATAGTGATTACGTCTCTTAGATTTGTCCAACATAATCATGATTCAACTTTGTTTGTTAGATGCTCGAGTGCAGGACAAATTCTTTTGTCCTTATATGTGCATGATATGATTGTTATTGGTGATGACCATGGTGGTATTGAGTCTTTGAAACATGATCTAACTCATAGATTTGCTATGAAGAATGTGGGCTTACTGCGTTATTTTTTGGGTATTGAGGTAGCTCAGTCTAAGAAATGGTATCTTCTTTCCTAAACTAAGTATATATATATATATATATATATATATATATATATATATATATATATATATATATATATATATATATATATATATATACACACACACATATAACCTCTTTACACAGGCGGGACTCTCTGATAATTGGACTGATGATAATCCTCTTGAAACCGATACACGGTACTCTCCTATTAATGGTGTTTCTTTGTCCGACTGAATTTTTATCGCACTGTTGTGGGAAGTTTGGTTTATCTCACTGTTACTTGTCTGGATATTGCTCATGCTGTTCAGGTTGTCAGTCAGTGTGTTACTGCTCCTATCTTTGTTCATTGGGAAGCTGTTATTCGTATTCTAAGATATTTTCGTGGCACTCTGTTTAGACCCTCTTGTTTCCTTCGACGTTTTCTCTTGAGTTACATGCCTATAATGATGCTGATTGGGATGGCGATCATCATGATTATAAATCCACCATCAGATTTTGCTTATTTCTTGGAGAGTCTCTCATTTCATGGAAGAGCAAGAAACAAGACGTTGTTTCTAGATCTTCCACGGTGGTTGGGTATCGTGCTATGGCTGTGACTACATGTGATATTATCTGGTTATGATGGTTGCTTGCATATATGGAAGTTCATATTTCTTCACCTACTCCACTGCATTGTGTTAACAAAAGTACGATACAAATTACGAAGAATTATGTTTTCCACGAGCGGACGAAGCACAATGAGATTGACTATCACTTCTCCCGTCATTACTTACGGCTCGGAACCATATCGCTTCCATTTGTTTCATCAACTTTGCAGCTTGCATATATTTTTACGAAGGCTCTATCGACTTCTTGCTTTTGGTTCTTGTGTGAAAAACTCGCAATGCTTATTGTTGTGGCATTGTGAGTTTGAGAGGGGAGGAGGGTGTTAGCCTATATGTTATTAGCCTACATATTTCTGGACCCTTTAAACTTTAGTCAATTAGGGTTTTGTCTTGCTAGTATTTAGTCTCTATTTTCTTCTTTGTAGTCTTTATGTTGTTTCATTGAGAACCTTGTAATTTTTCTCTATCATAATCATATGCCAATATTATCACATTCTTCCATCCACCACCCTTGATAATGACACACCATACCATAAACTTTATAACAAATCTCCTTCCTATGCTAGTCTTTGTGTTTTCTATTGCCTTTGTTTCCCTTACATTGATGCTCCTCAGAGACTCTCTCCTTGATCCACTCCTTGCATCTTCCTTGGTTACCCTACTAATCACAAAGGCCACTGTCGCCGTAATCTTGATACAAACAAAATCCTCATTTCTCGTCATGTCATTTTTTAGAAAACTGTCTTTCATTTTGGCCCAATGACACCAAATAGAGCACCATCATATTTGTTCTTTGATGATTCCCACACTTTTAATCCTCTTGCTTCTACACTAGCCTCATCATATCCATTAACGGAACGAGTTCCTCTTCCAAATTCCTCACCTACATCTACTCCCATATTCGATCGTCAATCCAACCCATCCCAATCCCCTGCTGGCAGCTCCTGTCAGTCCTCGCCATCTTATTCATCAAATATTCTCCCTCCTAGTTCAAACCAGCCCTATCAAGGCCTAAATCCTTTCTTGATAAGCCCTCAACAACCGAGTTCATCTCTTATGTCCACCAACATCTCCTCGACTTCTTCCCTCTCTTATAACTCTCCTCTTAGTCCTCCCAATGTGTAATCTCATCACCCAATGCTTACTCGTGGAAAACAAGGCATTTTTAAACCCATTCATAAATTAAATTTTCATGTTGACACGACATCTCTCATTCCTAAATAATATAGTTGAAGACTTGTTCGCCGTTCAATCTGCGGGGGCTGTTAGCATATTATTTAGTATTGTACTTGTAATAGTTAGGCCTTTTCTATTTATTCTCTTACTATTGTGTATATATCGAGGGTACCTTATACAATAAGTTTTTTATGGGAGTAATAGTCGATTAAAGTCTCCAATCTTTATTGCTTTAGTTATTATTGTCCATTCTTGTTAAATATATTAGTGATTACCTTTACTTGTAGATGTTAATATGTATCTACATATATCAAATCAATTGAAGAATTCGGATCGATTGGTATAATTTCACTTTGACCTCGTTTTACCAATCTTTAGCAACCTTTGTTATTGACAAAGTGTTTGCTGCTGTTCGCTCATTAGTTTTATGGACATATATTTTCAGAATCAGCACAGATATGAGCCCACTAACATGCAGAAATATCAATCTCTCGAGTCTCTAGATCTTTTCGTATTTCAGTATATGGCTTTCTTTCATTTTCCGTTTGCCTTTAACTTTTCTTGTATTATTTTCACCTTTTCATGAATGTCTATGCTGACAGACTGGACTTTCACTTGGCATTTTTTAATTTACTATGCTGAATGCAACATCTTACAGTCTTCCGCTGGGCTCGATAATTAATATAGATCTAATACGCTTGATCTGGTTAGCACCCGTTAAAAAAATAAAGCACATTAATTAATAACGAGTTACACATTACCATCCTATCCCCGCTTTTGACCATTAAGAGTCAAACGGATTACGTTTTAACTTCAGCATCAGTAACAACCATTTAGGTTTATAGGTACATACTTGATATAAAAACCAAAAACACATGGAGATGAGGAAGAGATACATGCATAGTAGCATACACTAATAAAGTAAATTTTATTTTCCGATAACATGTCATAAATAGCGATAAAGGTAAAAAGGTAAAAAGGTAAACCCCGACTCAACCCTGACTTCCATATATGGATCACCATATATTAATCTACTACGTGAGATGATCATGAATAGAAATATATATAAGAATATACGTATATGAATAGACTACTTAATACTCTTTACCTGTCCTGTAATGCCCATACTAAAGCGATAATTACTATTACAGCTTCACATCAAGATCGCATAACGCATGCTGTCGTTAACCATGAGATGGTTCACGTCTGAAATCCGTCTGAGCTCACCGGAAACCCAAACCCCCTCGGTGGTATGTGGATCAGTAGATAGACATGATACGAGTGTCAGTGGAGCTTTAACTATGCTATGTATCAGAGAAAGACCACTTCGCCCTCGCCTTGTATGGTGAGCCATATTAATCGGAAACTCATGAGTTCCATTTCCTTCTCCAAGCATGTTTTCGTCTGCAACTTTAGGACTCTTTTTCATGTTTTCAATGTTTCGCCTCATTGCTGCCAGTATGCGCCTCATAACTCAGGGATGAAGAGAGTTTAATTTCTTTGATGAAAATGGCAACTGTACTACGACTGCTTTTAGGTTATGTAGGAATGAAGCTAAAGAGAAAAGGCTTAGAAGGACTCCTTTCTATAATGGTTTTTTGATAGTGTCGTTAGTGGTAGTACTTATCACAAAAATGTTTATGGTGGTGCTTTTTGTAAGAGCATCCGCAGGGGTATGGTATGGCAGTGCGTGAGGGTTAGGAACCGGTTAATGCGTGAAGTTAGGTATGCGACAAAAATTCGATACAAACACTAGAATTTCCTCATCATTCAACGAAATAAATAGAAAGAAGTTGAAATGAATTTTATTTCTATAGGATCCTTGACTATATTTTGATTCTCTTTCGACAGCTGAATCTTATCAAACCATCTAAATTCTCATTTATGTAAAAATCTTGGTGTTGGATATTACTATTAAAAGAGTGAATGTTTAGTTTATTATAAACATGCCAAAAATCATGACAAATTGGATTGGAAGAATATCTACATATATAGAATCGATACTTTTGATAGAAGTGTGGCAGAACCATGTCGCTAGTACCATAGGAATTGCTACACTTTGTTCATATTTTGATTCTTACTCGTATTAAAGGTATGCACTTTAATAGGAATGGAGAAATTCCCCACATATTTTTGTAAGATTTTTTGCGACTTTTATGAGCACCTTATCTTGCTATTTTGATACTGTCTTATAAAAGTGTACCAATCGATCTTGTCCCATTGTGTCTTAAATTCTATTTCCTAATCGTTTTCCAATTCCTTAATTTATACATAAATATATATGTCGGTATCGCCGTTTAAACCAAATGATGCTGGTTACCAGATTAGTGAAGTTATTTTATTTGGCCCTCTTTCCTTATATGGTAAGTTCTATGGGTATAACTAATACTCAGATTTTTATTCGAGGAGTACAAAGGGTGAAAGAAATTGGGCTATTAAAAAAAACTAATAGTACGTTTTTCGTCTATAGTCAACCACTTAATTGTGACTAGAGGGAATCCCGTTCATATTGAGACTTGGATCTTGATCGCACTTAAGGCATCATGATCATCATCTTATCTCTTCATTAATGAAAGGTCTTATCTTAATTAAAGATAGAGGCGTAATGATGAAAAGTTGCACCATCTTGTGAACACCAACACAAGTCAAAAAGTCAAATGCAAGAAATGGGATGTTGTCCAAATGGGAGCCAAACAAGTACTAACTTTGTACTTAATACTATTTATGAATGGGATTGACATATTCTTGATTTAGTATATATACTTAGATCTTAGTTTTAAATAATTGCTTCCTCCATTAAAATTTCGACGAGGCCCCTTCGTCTCCATGACTATGATGCCATTATCAATCACCTTTTGAAGGCACTATGCTATTGGTAGAATGTGAATGGTACCATATGTGCCAAGTAGGTCTATAATTAATTATTAATCTCATGATTTTGGAACTAGATGCTTACATATTATAATATCGGCTAGCTTGTTTGCTTTAAATATTTGCACAATAGAATCATAAGCACTTGTATTGTTGATTATGCTTGTATTCAAGAGTTTATATTCGTAAGTTATATGCCCGAGAATACCCTTAATGTCGCTTGCTTGTGCTATCAAGTAGTTGGCTTCAAATACCGGTCTCCATCAGTAGCTAGCTAGTTCTTCAATGTTGTTTAATGGTTGACTCTCATTGACTTTTATGCTGTCGCATATGTTGATATAGCATGTCTCCGGTTATTAGTTAGTTAGTTTGTTATGTCGATTATTAATTATATGTATTTATATTCTATATATTCTTTAGTATTGGTACACTGTAACTTAATAATATCAATTACATTTGTTCAAATTTCAAATTTCAAAAAAAAAAAAGACGAATCAAAGGAAATCCAAGGAGCGTTTTGCTCATTTTACTAGTATAAGGACTATGTAGGCCTCGATGTGCTTCACGTAAGTGATTCTCCTAAGGCCTTAATATGCTTCACGTAAAACTGTGATGCCGCAATCTTAATAAACTTGGCGTTTTCTTTTTATAAATGATATATGATTGATTGATTGATGGTTATAGATCGAGCCAAAGCCACGATAACTGTTAGTTAACTGCATATCAAGTTTAGTGGCTCAATAGACAAAAAGGAAAGTTGAGTGATTAAAGTCATGGATTTAATGAAAGTAAATTGGTCAAAGTGGTCCTTTCTCCACTACCTCTTATCCCATAATTAAGTCATGTAAAAAGAACAAAAACAATTAGCTTTAAAAACGATATTTCATTCACAAGATGTCAGGTTCATCGAGTCATTTTATATAGTATATATACTGGGAACTCGGAGCACAAGCGGTATTGATTGATAAGGCAAGATCTAAATATATGAATAACCATTTTTGTCATTATACCCAAGGAAATAGGGTTAATATATAACATATCAATACTTGGGTCGTATATATCTAATTTTGGCATGCAAAATCAAGTCTTTTTTTTTTTTTTTTTTTTTTTTTTGGGGGGGGGGGGGGGGGGGAATAAAGGCTTAGGGCCACATATCATAAAGACTCAAGGTGATGACACTAATGACGTGACTATGAAATTGGTTCTTAGCTTCGATCATCTTTATTGTCTTGGCTATCTCAATCAGTCTTTACATTTAGGTTCTGGTCATTTTTTATGCCAAACACCAAATGATAATATAAAAACCCATACTATGTATAAAAATGTGATAAACCAAACAATCTAAACCGCCTACTCCGACCACATCCCAATGCCCATTACGTGGGTCGTCAACTGAGTACTAACAATATTTTATACGTGTCATGGTTTGAATTCAAGACATCCTTTATGAAATTTCACACCTCAACCACTAGACTCTCATCGCAGTAGAATCTCAGACATAACGACAACGTTGGTGAGAGGCTATCTAAGTTCCAAGCTTCAGGGTTTGTATCATGCAAGTTTTAGACACCATATTTTTTATCCCATAATATTTGGCCTCGACCCTTGATCGGGATAAGGTTTGTATCCTGCAAGCTTCAGACACCATATTTGTTATCTCATAATATTTGGCCTCGACCCTTGATCGTGATAAGATGATTGGTGTTTGGAAGACTATGGGATAAGGTTCTTACAAAAAACGGATTAATGCTTGGAAATCGATCTTAAAGTATCATGATCCCACCCCAACCAGCTTTTGTATATGTTATAAGTAAAAGATCCTTTAAAGGAGATAGATGTAACCTAAGAATCAAAGTACCTTTAATGTACCGTATAACCCGTTAAAGAGTTTGTATGTGTTATTCCCTTAGTTTTTTACTAAAATGTAGTTTTTTTGAAAAATATTTACCAAGTAATGGTACTTTAAAAAAATATATTTACTTAATAGTTGTTTATTATAGTTTAAAGAAATCGAAAGGCTTCTAGCGCAGCGGTATCAGGTGGTGTCGAGGGTTCATGTTTCATCGTAGATATAGGTGGAATTATGTGTTAGTTTAGGTGTAAATTATATATTTATATTTGACTCTTCAAAAAAATTGTTTAAAGAAACAAAGAAAATTAATGTTCCAAAACTACCCAGGGATCCTCGTTTTCCCTCGGATGAACTTCTCACTTGTGACTGTTTATATCCATGTTCATTAGGTTTTCTATCCATCATTCTTGTCGTTGTCACAAATGCCATTGAATTCCCCCCGATGCATAATTTTTTCATTTGCATTTAACTACAAACATAGAAAATTTTCTATTTGGGAAAATAATCAAAGATGTGTCATCTCAACATTGATCTCAAGAAACAAAACTGGCCGTGAACGGTAACATTGTAGCGTACCTGCTGCGGCGCCATCATTCCCTCTCATGATTTTCTCCTTAGGTTTGTCTTACATGTTGCCTTGTCATTGATCATAGCTGCCTCGCCATTCATAGACCATTGCAAAAACAATCAAGATTTACATCTTAAAATTAATTATTACTTACCATCTGTGTTAAAATTGTTGCTTAGGGTTGAAAACTTTGACATCGATATGGAAAAACAGTATTGACGGTGATTGGTAATGTATTCTGCAAAACTATTTCTTAATCTCTGATTACATTTTGTAGGTTGTTCTACTATAAAGCTAAAACTACAATGGGGTGGTCCTTAAATTGATTAATGATAGTGAAGGGTAACGTATTCTGCAAATTGTTTTGACCTTCTCATCTTCGGTAATTTTTTTATGGTATGAAAAATATTTGTTTATTTTCCCCTCAGGCGATCTTATGTCGTCTTCCCTCACACCTCCTTCTCCAAACCACAACGATTTACAGATGATTAACGATGACAAATAGTGTGGCAATATGAGAAAACGGGGAAAATAGGCATAACAAGACAAAAACAACAAATACTGAGACAACGATGAGAACTAAGAACAACATCAAAGGATATAATGAATAAAGTAAGTATTTCAATATAAGACATTAGATGTCGTATTGGTAAGTTTATCATTTTTTCTAAAATTCTTAATTTTACATAAATACAAACGAAATGATTAATAAGTAGTTAATTGAATCTATACTAAAAAAATGATTAAAGTGATTAGGGTTTTCTTTAGGGCTTGAGGGGGTTGATGGAGGCTAAGGATGAGCAAACCCTAGCCTCTTCATTCCTTTAAATAGGGAGAAACCCAAAAAAAAAGGTTTTCACATCAGTCGTCCGCCACATTGTGGATAATACTACCATGTCGTGGTGTCTTAAATGAAGCACGCGAACCCTTCTCGCCTCACCACGTCGTGATGGTGCCTTCACTAGGTCATGGCAATCGTTAAAATGATAATTTAATTATAATCAATGTACCTCAAGATCTGGGTGTTACAACTCTTTCCCACTTGAATTAGACTTCATTCTCTAAGTCTGCCACCTCAACAGCTCAGAGTAATGCTCTCTCATCTCTTCCTCCGACTCCCACGTCTATTTTGAACCCTTTCGGTGTTGCCACTGCACTTTCACGAGATCTACAACCTTGTTTTGCAGATTCCTTGTCCTCCTACCAAGGATCGCCACCAGTCTCTCTGTATAATTCATACGATCATCCACATGAATGTCCTCCACTGGAACCACCACAGAATCATTAACCAAACACTTTCACGGCTGAGAGACATGGAAAGTGCTATGAATCTGACTGATATCCTTTGGCAGATCCAAACGATACGCCACTCTGCCTACTCGTGCTATCACCCTGAAAGGACCAATATATTTAGGGCCTAGCTTACCCCGATTCCTGAATCGGATGACACCTTTACAAGGTGACACCTTCAAGAGTACCATGTCCCCAACCTGAAACTCCAAGTCTGACCGGCGTCTATATGTGTAACTCTTTTTTTGGCTCTTTGCTGTCTGAAGTCTGCTGTGAACCTGTTAAATCAATTTTGTTGTTTTGAGTACAACCTTCGTACTCCCCACAACTCGCTGACCGACCTCACCCCAACATATCGGGTTCCTACACTTCCTCCCGTAGAGCATCTTAAAAGGAGGTCGAGCAATGTTGGTGCGATAACTGCTGTTATACGAAAATTCCGCTAAAGGAAGATGCATATCCTAACTACCGCCAAAATCCAGAACACTTGCCCGCAACATGTCCTCCAATGTCCAGATAGCTCACTTACTCTGACCATCAGTCTGCAGGTGGAAATTCATGTTGAAGTGCAGACGACTACCTGTAAGTAAACCTGACATCCCTATCAGAGACCATAGAAACTGTCACCCCATGTCATGCCACCACTTCCCGAATGTAGATATAGGCGAATTTCTCCACCAAAATGCTCTCTTGGGTCGGAATAAAATGTGCGCTCTTGGTCAATCGGTTCACAATGACCCATATATAATACACTATGTTCCATCTGAGGCAATTTGGTGATAAAATCCATAGTAATCTCTTCCCATTTTAAACGAGGACTTCCAATGGCTCAATTTTACCGTGAGGTCGTTGATGTTCGGGCTTGACATTTCTGCAAGGCAAGCACCTCTCCACATACCAAGCCACACCTTGCTTCATACATGGCCACCAATAATCAAGCCGAAGACATCTAGACATCTTTGTCACTCTAGGATGAATAGAGGATCTCGACTTGTGTGCCACGTCCATCAAAACCTAACGTCCACCACCCCAATAGGTAACCCACACCCTCCGATGAAGGATCAATAATCCTTGATTATTATAATAAAAGGAAGCCACCTGGCCAACAATGCGGTTACTCTTCCGGTGCTCTTCCTCCATAGCATCAACCTGAACCTCTCGAATATGCTCTAACATTAGGGTAATCATTTTAATCCTCAAACACACATTCCTGATTGGAGCAGTAACCGTCTTGCGGCTGAGAGCATCAGCCACCAAGTTGGCCTTCCCCTGGTGATAAAGGATCTCACAGTCATATTCGTTCACCGCATCTAACCATCTATGTTGTCTCATATTCAGATTCGAATGATCCATCAGATACCTTAGACTCTTGTGATCCATGTAGATTTGGATGATCCCTTTGATGGGTTTTGGTCATAAGACATCCTATGTGCTCATACAAACCCTAAAGCTTGGATCTAGGTTTCTCTATTGTACATGCTTTGAATCCAAGACTATAAACCCTAATTCTAGCATATAAATAATCATATTAACATAAGAATAAGTTTATAGTGTTACCTTGATTGTTATGTAGCAATAACAATCCCAAATCTCCTTGTATTGACTTTGGAAGGCTTAGAGTCACAAGTGTCACTCCTCTAATGGCTTACAAACACCAAGAGCAAATGGAGAAGGTATAAAAAGAGAGGAGAGAGGTTAGAATTCGTCCTTAGGACTCCTTGGGAACAAGTACACGAATTCTAAGGCCTTAGGGTCTTTATATAGGTGTAGAGATAGGGTTTCAGTCATTATCCTTATCTAGTTGCTTATCCACAAAGCAACCATAAGATAAGCCTTGAAAACTCATGCAGCTGTGTAGACAACTCCTGCATCCCTAGAGGTGCCAACCGATAAGGTGCTTTGGCTATTGGAGCCGCACCTGAAACCAATTCAATCTGAAACTCCACTTGCCTCTTTGGATGCACTCCAGGAAAATCCTTCGGGAACACATCCGAGTACTCCCGAACAATCGGTACATCACTCACAATCACCTTACCCTTCTATCGGGTATCTATCACTTAACCCAAAAATCCAAAACAACCCTGCTGAAAATAGCATCTGGCCCTTGCTGTTGAACATAGATCCGACCCACATTGAACATCCTCTCCCTAAATCACTAAGTCTCCCCCACTTGGGGTCAGAATACGTACCATATGATGCTCACAATCAATCATTTCCCCACTGGGGCTCAACCAAGCCATCCCTACAATAACCTTGCTCTCTTGTAGGGGAATAAGAACCAAATCAATCAGGCACTGCTCACTGAAAACTCCAATATACAACCCTGATGAACCCTCGATACTCGCACAGGTCGATCATTAGCATTCTCAACCTCTAATTGATACTCAGCTCCCCCAAAGCATCGAAAAACCTCTTTGTATTTAAGCTGGTGAGTTTCATAAGTATTTAAATGATAGTATTTGTATGAACTAAAATGAAATGGTTAGTTTTTGTTTGTGAATTTCTAGAAAATCCCATATTTCCTACTGGTATAAATGTAGCCTTAAATCAAAACCAATGTTTGTTAGAAAGTTGATGCTTTCCCATCTGTGAGTAGTGGTTTAGAAGTTCAAACTTGTATCACAATTAGGTTTTTCATGCCTAAAGTAGTTAATTTATGTACGTATAAAACCTCCAATACGTCTGAAAAACCCCGTAAATCAATGTGTTTTTAATACTTTATGTGAGTTTTATAACCATGTTATTGAATAGAAATGCCTATACACAACGTTCTTCAGGCGTTGGAATGTTCTGAAGTTTGTCACCCCAAATGGTGTACTGTAGCTAACAGTTAGGGTGTGGGGTTGTCAATCCCGTATAGATCTATACACAAACACCATGCTCCCCCTCCAAAGCATCGAAAAACCTCTTGTTGAGCACCAGAGATATAAAGGATCGAGTAGCCCCTGAATCAAACAAAACTAAGCAGAGATATCGTTCACAAGGAACAACCCCATCATTACATCAGGTGTTGCACAAGCCTCCTCGGTTGTCAATTGAAATGCTCTGCTCCTAACAATAGGAGCCTCCGCCTTGCCCTGACGGCCATCTATAATCTGCAAGTTTATCAGAGCAGATGCTGCAACTGGTCATGCTGCTGCTAAACTTGAACAATAGGCCTTTTTATGGCCCCTCTGACTGCACTGAAAGCAAATCAGACTCAATCCATGGGTGGTGATTGTGCCATCTCGGCTAAGTGCCCAGACTTGTCGTACTTGTAGCAACCTGAACCACCTCTTCTACAAGCTTCATCGTATAATTTTCTACACTTGGCACAACGGCGCCGACCCTACCAGCCCTTCGATCTCGAATCAAAAACCTTGGGCCTCTTGCCCGAACCCTCAGAACCCTGAACTTGATATGTCTTCCTCTTCTTCTATAACATCCGTCACTTGAGGTATTATTTATTTTAAGATACTTATTATTTATTGTTGGACTACGAAATAGATAAGTGGATCATTGAGTTAGACCTTAGCAAGTGGTCTAATAAGATTGGGCTACCCGAAGACGTACGTAGGGCATAAGCTTGGCATACGTGAGGTGTAGTGCAACATTGGATGTGGGGGTTTCTTGCACGTACGTGCAGCATACCAAGGAGTATGCGCAACGCACACATGAAAATTTAAAACCCTAATTCTTAGTATGCCATTAGGGCAACAACTAGTACAAAAGGAATTTGCGACATCTATTAACCAACGCCTGCTTGCAATCGGGTCCTTCTTCCCGAAGAACTCTGGAGCCCCACATGCTCGAAACTCTCTGTAATTCAAAGATTATGCTCAAGAATACCACGGGTAATCTCTGATGAAATGAACTCTCGCATCTGATCATCCATAATCCCGACCCCAGAGCTCGAACCCGAACCGAACCATCACCGGCACCAGAACCACTATTAGAACCTCCTCAAGTGACCATCATACTCAAAATAAACCATTCAAACCATTAGAATATATATACTCGAAGAATCCCACATTCTACAAGCTTCCTGGTATCATCCTGACTTTCCTTGACTCGAGTACGTATCCTCTGATTCTAGTAGTATGGGCCCATACTACATTTCACATTTATCCGTACTTTCCTCAAGGATCTCCCCTAATCCCCCAAGTTACTTCCCTATCAATCCATACAATCTCTATCAAAGCAAAACTCTCGATACCGAATCACCTCATAGGTTTTCCTAGGGCTACCGCCACTCTCCGCCATCAACTACAAAAGGAACTCTCTCTAACACCCTCTAACTAGCTCACGAACATAATTAAATATCACTGACACCAAATTATTCTTTGAATGAAAGGTCTCACACTACAACGGTTGGACTCAGACAAGAGCTATGTAATAGTGTTAAACCTAACCTTCTGGAATTATCTGATCCCAGAAATACGTAACTTAGCTTATTCGCTTACTAGTTAGCTAATGTTAATGGGAACTCCAAAAAGAACAAAGCAAGCAGCAATCTAGCATTGAGAAATCTGAATCAAAGCATAACCTATATAGGTCATCTTACCACAGACTGATCTAGTACTAGCATGCTAGCAAGCTTATATAATAGGAAATATAAAGGCATCTCTCCTAGCATTATATCATGCAAATCCTGAGCAGACCCTTAACCCTAGTCTAGCATGTAATTCACAAATTCATAATTCAAAGCATATCACAAGAACATGTAAGGGTATTTAGGGAAAACTTACTTGAGCTTAGTCGATTTCATTCACCATGCCCCTTTCTTTTATTATAAATACATTTTATAAAACATTTTTTCTTATAGAAAATCTATCAGATCCTCAGTTTGAGTTCAGGCACACCTTTTATAAAACATTTTTTCTTATAGAAAATCTATCGGATATACCTAAAATATAAACTGAAAACCATAAGTACAAAGCTTAGTGAGTTCCCCAAAATACTGAAAACCAGGTCTATTTTGTAACACCCATAAAAATCACAAGAAATTTAAACTTTTAAAACCAACCCAAATTCATAAATTGTTTACAATCATAGTTTTCAAAACATTTTCAAACATCAGAGTCTCCCAAAATCATAAGTCATAAACATGAGGATGTGTACGGTCACACCTTTGCCTTTCCGCGGTTATCTAAAGTACCTAAAACATAACCCAAAAATATAATCCAACGCTTAGTGAGATACCCCAAAGTACCAACACATAAACATATAACATATACAATAGCAACGTGTCACTTCCAATCAACTATCAGGTTGGAATACTCTCAGGGCCAATCAACCATCGCGTTGGAATTGCTAATATACTATGGGTCTAGTCAACCATCGGGTTGGAATACCCCATACCTAATCAACTATCGGGTTGGAAGTCATCCTCGGGATGGAATACCCTCGTGCCTAATTAACCATCGGGTTGGTATGCCCCGACGTATTGGCTTATGCACAAAGGAGTAAAGCCTCAACCACCAACCAAATATGTACACATATATCATATAAGCATATATTACCATTCTACAGATAGTCAGGCAGATCTACAGATCACTAAGCATAGCATCATCCTATATACAAGGATGCTGATCTAACATATCACTACAACATGATAATATACTACCACATAACAAGATATCAAATCCAAATGGTCGGATTTGGTGCCTTTGACCTACAAGTACAGTGAGGGAAAACTCACTTCACAAACTGGACAAAAGTTGATGAGGTCTCGAATCCAAATCTCATCTCTAACCGATACCTATTCCAACCAAATGACTAATTTCCATCAAAATCTTAAAATACCCTTAAGGTCAAACTTGGTCAAAGTCAAGGTCAACTACTCAAAATCCTCAACCCAACTGAGACAACTCAGCATGCGTATGTGGGGTGTACTATAGGTACATTGGGCGTACTCCTCCGCTGACCAAAAATAGGGCCGTTGACTACGTACATTGGGCGTACACTCAGGTACGCACGGTGTAACCCCCAATCTTCTTTTTTATCCCATTAAGAGCTTAATACAGCATCTTAACACGTCCAAATGTAGATCCAAGGTCAAAATGTCATTAGGAGTCATAAAGTTTTCAACTTTATGACCTTGCATTCTCAATAAGTGCTTAACCCATATAAACCCAACATCTTAATGCCTTAAAACTCTCCATAACATTAATGGGACAAAACCAGCCATTGGGACTCCATTTTTATGCCTTAAGACCCTTCCTAGGGTCTGAAAGGACAGCCTTATGGTCAAGAACATGCCATGCTCAAGATCTAAAATTTTGGGACCAAAAAGCATCATTAAGACATCCAAATCTAGATCTATATGATGAAGGGATAAAGTTGCAAGATTTATACCTTAAAAAAGGTTGCAAATGATGTAGAAACCCAAGATCCAAAGGGCTTCACTCTTCCAAGACGAGCTTGGCTTCCTTCCTTCTTCTTCTTCTAAGCACAAAATACACACTCTTAAGCTTGAAATAGCTTATCAAGGTGAACTAGGGTTGCAAAACGTATGTGACATCCCCATTTTCACGGCCAGAAAAGACCGATTTGTTTATGCTTCATTTTGAAAATCAGAGTGTCTTTTTACAGAAAATGTTGTGGAATTTGTTCCCAAAAAAACATGATAAATATATTATCAAATCATTTCCGAAGAAATGTATTTTATTCCTTTTAAAACAACAGACCTTACATTCATTTACACTAGTGATCTACATTTCCTTAATGTCTCACTGTAATGTAGCTTCCTATTGATACATGTGATACAAATAAACTTTAGTGGGTTAGGTTGGGAAACCTTGTGAGTACATGGGGTTTTCAACCCACAATAATATAATTATGTTTAATCATTAAACAATCAACCCAATTACCCATCCCCATTATCTTCTTTATTTCTTAAGGACCCCCCCCCCCTAAGAACCATTTATCATTCACTCATTCGGTCCTAAGGAGTAGGCATGAAGTCCATCGTTGCCAATGACACAGTTGCCAATATTATCTATTAAGCATAGCCGACAATATTATCATTTAGGCGTAGCTGCCAAAATTATGACATTCTTTATTCGGCGCAGCTGCCGATATTGTCCTTTGGGCGCAGCTGCCAGGGTTATGATGTTCTCTATTAGGCGCAGCAGTCGATACTGTCCTTAGAACGCAACTGCTAGGATGTTTAGTGTAGATCAAAACCATTTACAAGTTGTGACGCAGTTGCTAATGCTCATCTATAAAGTACTAGGTCCATTGCTGCCAATGTTCATCTATAGGGCACTATATCCATACTACCAATGTTCCTCTATATCAGCTTTCATCCCTCATCATTCATCTACCCATGTTTTACCGAACAAATTTCGTAGATATAAAATACATATACAGTTTAAATCATCTAAAACATGTATAAAATCGTTTATCCAGCATAGATAGCAAGTATACAGATAATATGCACTCATAGCATGTAATTTATATAAAATACTTCATATCTATATGTAAGATTAAAGTAACTATGCATTCACTTGTTAAAGTGATGATTCCAAACTAGGGCAGCGCTTCGCTTCTAACGATCATATTTTCCTTCTACGAAACCTAACATTATTATCGCTAAGTTTTAGTCTAATCTTTATTGCGATTAATTATTAGTCTAGATTCATCATTAACTCAAAGTCTACTTCCTGGTCTATCAAGTAAGGAACAATCAGGTAGGATCATATCAGAGGTAGGGTCCGTTTTGTATACGAAGTATACTGTTTGAAAATCTAACTTTAAACTCCTCACTAAATCACAGCCTATACATCATCCCTGTAAGTACATCAATCAGTATAACGACTTTGAATCACTGATAAATTTTATTTATAGGTTCATAATAACGATATTATAAGCTATATTTTAAATAAGGTAGCATAATTTACTTAGCTAGGAGTCGGGCTCTACTGTGGCAGAACTTTGTCGCTGAATCTTTCTAAGAAAGATTCTTGCAGCGCTTCAGCGCTCACCTTACTATACTAAAAACTACCAAAAGAGAAGTCGAATCACGAGGGGCCGAAATGCTTGGGGGATAAAAAGAGAAAGACTCTTGAATTCAAGAGAATGGTGCAAAAAATATGAGATCCTAGAAGCTCTTATTTATAGTAATTGAATTTCCAAAAACCACCCTCTATATTTACTTAAATAACTAATCAGCCCTTTATAATACTATTTTAAATAGATTTAATGTTATTTGTACTAAACTAATGTCAAAAGTACTCAATGTTTGTTTTATAATGACCGCACCGTAGATACCTTTCTAATGATATATATATATATATATATATATATATATATATACACACACACACACACGTATATATGATTTACACTTTATATTAATACGTAGATGTGCTATTAAAAGTTATAACTCGTTCATACAAACTCCGTTTTTGACGTTCTTTATATCCATGTGTAGCTATCGACGAGATCTACAACTTTCGTTTAGACTCCGTCGTCTAATTTTGAATTTATATTTTTGTCCATATTTTAAAAAAAATAAATAATTTTGCTAAAATCATAACTCTCTCGTACAGACTCCGTTTTTCGCATTCTTTTTCTCAAAATTTCTATTTTAAGGAGTACCGTGATTTTCATTTTGGTCGCATTAGCTAAAAGTCAACTATTCTCTTCGTAGCTTTTTACGTCATACATTCGTTGTGCGCGACTGACTTTTATATCTTATAAAAATCATATCTAATTCATACGGATTCGGATTTCGACGAAATTTTTATTTTCAGGATCGGGACGACATATACTTCCTATATATATATATATATATATATATATATATATATATATATATATATATATATATATATATATATATATATATAGATATGTTTTGGAGCACTTAGTTTTATGAATTACGGACGATTCAACTGATTTTACCTGTTTTATTATATTATAATAATAATGAAACATATAATATTCAAATAATTATTCTTTATTACGTCAAATAGGTTACAATTGTTAACCCTAACTATTACTTTGGTTAAGATTATTTATCCTAGATAATCTTCTATAAAAAAATCATTTTAACGCTTATTATATCTTAATTGACTAGCCCGAATCTGCAGGTGTTACAATTATCTCCTCCTTAGGGTGATTATGTCTCGGAATCATCAAAAAAATAGGGCTTGTACAATGAATCTGTTCATTTCCTTTCCATCCTAGGTGGTAATCGTAACTCTTATGTCCTTTCAAATGAGTATCTAACTCTATGACTCCTTAACTGCTAGTGGTGCGCAATCTTGCACCTGCTGTTTATCCTATGTTGGACTTTCAATCTTAACCTTCGAGTTACAAACTCGGTCCTTATTGGAAACTCCTGCTCTTTCTTAAACATACTTAAATTAAGATAAGTTCTTTACTTCGATTACCGTAACAGACCGATAGGACATGTTCTAATGAGATCCTGTCATATGATGCAATGCTTAAACTTAGGTCTTTTCGAGTCAAATTTCAAAACATAATATACCTTCCTTCATGTTCTAACATGATACAATCACATTTTATCATGTAGCACATCTAGTTACAAGCTTCTTACCTTAACAACGGTTGTGATACTTCTATTGATCGCTTCGATTATCTTTCACTTCAATCTTCTGACTTAATTCAGATGCTACATCGATCTTGGTACTTTGAGCTACGTAACATATTCATCTTAGTTGGACTCTATTTGATATGACCACTAGGGTCGGATTAACAATCATCTTCTTAGTTATTACCGAAACGATGGTAACGATAGACATGAACAAAACGGAATCAATTACTAGTGCCTTGGTAACCTTGCGACTTTCTCTGATCCAAGTGTGAGTCCTGTGCTTCCGATAGTATAGGCCTCTACTACCATTCACACCTACTCATACTCGTCCCAAGTATTGTCTCGCAGTTTTTCAAAGTCACCATGCAAGAAAATCACATAACAACTTAACACACCAGATAACAAAACCAAGGCTTATATTACTTCTTGAAATGATTACATAGATGTTAAAGTTCATCCTATACTATGCCTCTAATAGGATACACCTCCTGATACTATCAGCATGGTTACTTCATAACCTGATATTCGGGTATCAATCCTCATTCTTGATTCCTAGCATTGTCATCTGTTTCATCAAGGATCATATGGAATGCTTTTGCCTTCGGTTTTGGTGTTGCATTTTGCTTTGTAGCTCTTTCCCTCTTTGGGCAGTCTTGCTTGAAGTGCACTGCTTCATTACATCCGTAACACACCCTTTTGTTGAATTCACACTCATCAGCGTAATGCCCAGACTTTCCGCACTTGAAGCATGTCACCTTTTCGCCATATTTTCCAAAGTGTTTCTTCTTGAACTTATTGCACCATCTTAACTGGATGGTAAAGGATCTCGCAGTCATAATCCTTGACCACGTCTAGCCGCCTGCGTTGCCTCATGTTCAGGTTCGTCTGGTCCATCAGGTATCTCAAACTCTTATGATCCATGTAGACAGTACAACGGACCCTATATAGATAATGTCTCCAAATCTTGAGGGCAAACACCATTATCCCAACTCCAAGTCATGCATGGGATATCGGGTCTTGTGCGGCTTCAGCTGCAGCGAAGTATTAGAAATCACTCGTCTTCTCTGCATAAGGACCACCCCCAAACCGGTGATAGATTCATCACAGAATACCGCAAAATCCTCGACCACCTCCGGGAGGGTCATAATCGGGACCTCATATAACCTCTGTCGGAGAGTCTCAAATGTCGACTGCTGCTTAGGGACCTATCAGAAATACACCCCATTCCTCGTCAGACAAGTGAGGGGTACCGTAATCTCGGAGAAGTCCTAAATAAATCTCTGATAGTACCCAGCCAAACCCAAGAAACTCCTGATCTCTGAGGGAGATTTCGGAACCTCCCACTACATCACAACCTCAATCTTGGCTTGATCGACAAAAAATCCCATCATGGTTAATGAGGTGCCCAAGGAATTGAGCCTCTCATAACCAAAACTAGCACTTCAAGAACTTGACATAAAGTCGTTCTCGCCTCAAAACCCCCCAGAAACTCTCGAAGGTGCTCCTCAATGTTGCTCTCTGGTCTTGGAACACACCAAGATATCATCAATAAACACAATGATAGATCGGTCGAGCATCGATCTGCATACCCAATTCATAAAATCCATAAACACAACATGAGCATTGGTAAGCCCAAACGGCATCACCACGAACTCATAATGCCCATAACGAGTCCAAAACACGGTTTTCTCCATGTTCTCCTCTCTTACTCTCACCTGGTGATACCTAGACCACAGATCTATCTTGGAGAACCATGATGCACCCAACAACTGATCAAATAGGTCATCAATCTGCAGAAGGGGATAATGATTCTTCAACGTTAACTTGTTCAAATCTTGTTAATCAATACACATCCTTCTTCTTGACGAATAGTATCGGTGCTCCATACGGAGAACTGCTCGGTCCGATGAACTGTTTTCCTAGCAACTCCTGAAGTTGAGATGACAACTCATATATCTCAGGTGGTGCCAAGCGGTATGGCGCCTTGGCAATCAGGGTCGCACCTGGCATGAGATCAAACCTGAACTCAACCTACCTCTCAGGAGGCACACCGGGCGATTCCTCCGAGAAAATATCAGCAAACTCCCTGACAACTGGTACCTCTGAAACTGAATTATGCTCCCTAACCCGAGTATCAACCATATATGCCAAAAAAACCGGCACATCTTTGAAGATTATACTATTGCTCCCTAGTTGCCGAACAAAACCCTAAATCAACCATGGTGCCCTCTGCATAGATAACCAGTTCTCCCCCACTTGGGGTTCTGACTACCAATTGTTGTCCTTCACAATCAATCATGGCACCAAACCTGCTCAGCTAGTCCTTACCCACTATCACGCACACATCCCTTATGGGGATAGGGATCATGTCAATCAGATAAGGCACTCCAAAGATCTCCTATATGTTAGATTAGGTGTCTAAGCCCATAACTATAATTGGTATGTACTTGACCCGAGAGTAGCATGGTCCATTTGGGTTACATATCATCAGGACAATTTGTTAGGATGGACTTTTGAGAAGAGGTTATTTATGGTTTATTAACATATTATTAGTTCTAATATATTAATATGAAATCATATGATTTAATTAGTATTGATCAAGGATTAGTTTGGAATTAATTTAGTGATCAAAAGAGACTAATCAAATCAATGGGGACTAATTGTGCAAATTAGTTATATTTATATGTTGGGCTTATGATCCATGTTGGACTAAGGTTATGTATGGATACATAAAGAGTTGGGCCACATGAGCCATGGATCATAAACCCATGAGTATGGATTATGGTTAATCAATGACCTTTGGAATTCTACATATAAATATGTTACTCCATAGCCAAAATCATACCCAATGTTCTTGGAGTTCATATGGACGGTTTTGGTGTATGAAGATTCTCTCTCAAAAAATGTCATTCTTTGTCCATGATGTGTTGTGATTCCATTTGAGGCATCCACACTATTAGTGCTAAGTTCTTAAAGATCAAATACTCCAAGGCTTCCAACTACAACAAAAGGTATGTCATCTTACTTGGTTTATTACCCAAGTATCAAAGTTTTGTATGCTAGTTAGGATAATACCTTGGAAAGCTCAAGTTTACATGTATAATAGAGAAAATATAGATCCAGTGTATTTAGGGTTGCATGTACACCTTAGCAGTGTTAGAATGCTCAAAACCCTTTAGTGGTATCAGAGCCTAGGCTTGTTTTCAATTATACTTGATGCTACTTGCTTGAAAATGCTTTAAAAATCGATTTTATGTTGTTCTGGGCAGTGAACTCGTCGAGTCCAAGTACAAAGCCATCCAACTTGTGAAGTCAGCTCCTGCACTCGACGAGTTGGTGCCCCAAAATGTTGTTTTTTGAGTTTTTTGGTTGGAATTGGACTAGGATCATTACTCTAAGTTGTTTTGAACTTATAAACCAATTTTTGATGTGGTAATGATCATGTTTATCCAATTTAAAGGATAATTTTCAAAGTTTCATGTTTTGTATTAGTTTATATGGTTAGGCTAATTACATGAAATTTGTTTGATTTGAATTGTCTTGTTCTTATGAGTTTAATTTAGATCATAGACAAATTGTTAGATTCTCTTGTTAGAATTTTGATCTAAATGATTTTGATGAATTCCATAACTTGTCCTCAAGTTATGGAAAATGAAAAGTTTTCTTTTAGAGAAATCATTAAAGTCATAGGTTACGAACTTGAAGAATTTTTTTTTCTCATAAATGGTTTTGTATGAACTCCATAACTTGTCCTCAAGTTATGGAATGTCAAGAGTCTTTTCATAAAATCTTTATTAAACTCATAAGTTATGGATTCCAAAAGTTTTGAAAGTTACAAAACCTTCCTTCAAGTTTTGGATTTGTAAATATAAAACTCTAACTTTTCAAACATTTAATTCCAAACCCTAGAATTTTAAAAGTTTAAAATTAAATCCTTATACTATTATAATATTATAGGTCTAATAATTATATATATATATATATATATATATATATATATATATATATATATATATATATATATATATGTATAAGAGTAAAGTCAGTCTTACTGTTAGTAGGCCTCATTCACGAAGCCGGTCTATGAGGGGGTATAAGGTTACTGCCTATAAAATGACAGTTTAATGGGTGTCCACTCTCATCCACCGCTTCCTTGACTGGTGGAGGGTCGTTAGCCGAACGGGTTTGACAAGACATTTAAATTCTTATTAAAAGTATAATGAAATATTAAGTAACTAAACACTTATAAATTCTCAATCTTAGCTACTTAGAAAAATATGAATGTGGTGCTAACCTATGAAATTGCACTTTGCACCTTGTTAAGTCGTTAGTGGAGTGTGTGTGGTTAACCGACACACTAATCTAGGACTGAAAATGGATGGAAAAGGGTAGCTTGATGTTAGATCAATGGAGTGTGTGTGGTTAACCAACACGTTGAGTAGGTGGTTGTAACATTGAGTTTACGAAGCTAATTTGCATGGTTATTCACTCCTTGTTTGTGATCCTAGGCATCCCAGTCACGAACTTGAAGGGCATAATTGAGATTTAAATATGCCATTGAATTGTTCAATGAATCTCAAAGGATCTAGGAATTTCAATTCACTTGAAACCTAAAGTTCCTTTTCGTTTTTCGTGTTTGAAATTGGTAAATTGTCATTTACCTACCTTCAAATATTTTGCAATAGGATTACGACATCCTTCTTCTGAATTGTAAAACTTTATGTAGGGTCGTATCCTTAATATTTCATTTGGGTGTTATATTAAGGACTAAAATCAACTAAACTTGAATTTATCCCTCATAAATGTCTAAGTTCAAACAACTATGATCTTCCCGAATCTTTTGAATAAACCTTCTTTATTAAAACGATTTTCCACAAGACGATCAAGGTGAAAGATTAATCCCTTCTTCGTGCTATAGTGGAACTTCATTTCCTCCAACTCCTCCAATAATTCTACCTAACCCACAAGTTCTAGGTCACTCAAAGCCCTAATGGCAGGAAGGAAAGTTTGAATGTGCTCACGTCTTGGAGACGAAGTCACATATTGACAAGCTGAGAGAGTTGGGTGTCGAAGTCTCAAGGAAGTTGGCTATTAACTGGGTTTTTCAATCACTACCTAAGTCATATAGCGGGTTATTTAAAGGACTACTATGTGACAGACCATGACTTGACCCTTATCGATCTTACCTATTTGCTTATTGCTGTTGAATCAGCATTAATTTGGTACACTGGTAAAGCAAATTTTATTGGAAGGTCTACTCCCCAAACTTCCATGGACATTGATAATGGTAACATTGGAAGTCCAAAAAGATTTATATTCCCAATGGAAAGGGTTCAACCATAGTCAACCTGATTGACCAAATGGTAAAGAGAAATGCTAAGTTTGAGATTGTCCCGTGTACCATTCCAGAGAGTCCATATGTTTTTATCGTCAAAAGATGGGGCATTGGTTACGAAGCTGCCCTATTTACCTGAAAGTTCACTAGGATGGTAAAAGTCAAAAATTTGACTATACTTCAGATAAAGTCCACTATCTAACTCTATTAAGTTCCTATTTAGAGATTCTTGTTATGAAGTGACTAGGTTGCATTTTGATGTTTTGTAGAATCGAAGAAAAGAAAGGAAGTCTAAAGGAAGAATAAGCTAATTCTGATCGTGAAGAGATAAATTTCGATTGAATGATCTGAAGAGCAGAATTTTGAGCTGCTGCTAAGAGTTATGATAGATTGCTTAAGAATGGATAACAACATAGTTTTCATATGTATTTACGTTGTAAGGATATGCTTTTTCGTAATTTTCAAATAAAAAGAAAATTTTTTATTTTATTTATTTTAAGTATCCTTACAATGGAATTTTTGAAAATTTTTGTTTATATGATTCCATTGATAACAATATTGGAAAATGGATTCGATTCTTTCGTTTGTGGCAGTGTCGAGAATTTTCCGAATAAAGAAAAATTATCATCACCCAAGTTTCAGTTGAATAGAAACTTGGAATCATGCAACTTGTGTGATGAATAAGAATTTCCATCTTTGGAAATTAAGATTAATTCCTTGTTCACGTGTATATATGAGTCAAGTAAAGGACTAGGGGCTCGGGTACACTGGGTGTGCGCTGGTCAGGTCCACCATAGAGAACGATAAGACTATTCGCCATTATTTACTAAACTTTAGTAAATATGGTTGTGCTTACAAGTTTAAGTGTAATTCTGAAACATTGGAAAAGTTTCAATGTATGGAAGAGTGAATGAGAAGAACCAAATTGGGCAGAAAGAAAAAAAATTCTCCAATCTAAAAAATAGGAGAGTATTAGAGTATCGTGTTTTATGATCATCTTAATGATTATAAAAACCATGTCACAATTGATCATCTAAGGATATCTTGGTGCATTTTTATGGCTAAGAAGAGGAATCGTGAATTTTTGAAATGGTTAAAGATGACTCATACTTCGTTCAAAAACAAGTCTTAGAGTCATACTCCAAGATTCTGCCTTGAGTGACATAATCTTAGGAAAGGTTTATAACACTTTTTAAATGTAGAGTAAAATGTATTCTACTCTTGTATATTTGAAATTGGTAAGTTGTGATGTTTTGGATAGAACAAATACCAACTAAGGCCAATTATGTAAAGTGTTTGTCTTGATAAGAATCCACACTAACTCTTGAATATTTGTTTTGTCAAGTAATGGTTCTTGACAGAGAATCTTATATGTCAAGAGGTCGGGGAGTCATAAAGATCTTGACAAATTTCAAGAACTAATCGAGAAGAAAACCTATTATTTATCACTAGCACACGACTTGAGGTTTGTAACCTATCGTGTTGACATATTGTTGTTTATGTGCCCATTCCAGTTAAAGTTGACTATGCATGTGAGTTCTATGTGTTCTCAGTTGTTTGCATAACAACTTGGAAGAAATGGTAGGCCCTTATGTTGCTGAGTGGAAAGAAATTAAGATTGAACAAGTTCATTCCATATGAGTTTAGATTTGTCACTAACCTTGTATTTTGATTATGGTTTGACAAATTCACATGGATAGGAATACATACACCATAAAATCTAAGTGTCATAATGTTTCTCTCTGACTCATGAAAATGATGGTGAGGAAACGCTTTCACTAAATAGTTTTTTAAGAAGATAGCAATTATGATATTTGCATTCTCAAATTTGATTATGATTATGGCATACCTTTTCATAATTCAAATTGTGAGGAATGGAAAAAAAAAGAGTCTAAACATTTGAGACTTATTGTTGTAAGTTCTTAAATTGTTTAGACTCACATGTGAGTTGTATAAGGAAAGGTGTATGAGTTCAAGAAGCCTACATAAAGTCTTATCAAAGCATCTCGTATCAGAATTCTGAACTTTGGTAATGAAAGTCAATAAGTATTGATTTCTAGAAGTCCAACTGATTTCTAGGTACATGTCAAAGCTAATGGGAGCACAAATGTTATGCTAGTAAAAGTAATGATTATTATGCTAGTGGGAGCATAATCAATTATGATGAATCTTGCAAGTTAGCAATGTTAATTAAAACAAAAGTTTCAATTTGCAAGTTGAAACGTTCGAAAAGTTGTTTTGCTATAATTAAAGGAGAGGAATTCATACTTCATTTCAATTCTAAAGCTTAGATTGAGATTTTAATCAAATTTAGTCAAGTATATATATGAATGTTATGTTGGAATGGTTCAACATAAGGAAATTATATATATTGAAATGTTAATTGTGTTCTCAAAATTTGACTATGATTACATTATCCCTTCTCATATTTGAATTATGAGAACATGGAAAATAGAAATAGAAATATTAAAGCAAAAGACTGGTCTAGTATCATGTTTTTTATGTGAGACATCATGATTCGTATCTCATATGCTTCGGATATGGGATCGATTATATGTGCTGTAATATTCATCCGTTCTAAATTTTCCAAATGCCTAGGGCATTAAGAGGGAAAAAGACTAGAACTAGATATGACTAAAATGATTAAGCAATTATCGAGGATAATATGAGGTTTACGAAAGATTGGTTACTCATGGACACTTGGAAGTATGGTGTAAATTTTGGAAAGGACCATATTGACATATTCTGAAAAGAGGAAACTCTTGTTTAGAAGTGATAGTCAAAATGGGAATATGGAAATGTTTCCATTAGTGGAAATCATTCTTTAAATCTATGTAAGATTGGAAAACTTAACGCAATAAGGATGTTCAAAGGAATGTACTTCAAATGTGAGACTTCGTTTTCCATGGAATTGCTCTCCATTGGAATACTTTGTAATATCTGTTGCCAAGTCTCTATGACTTTTGTGCATAGTCATTACAAAAGGATCATTGCATATAAGTTTAGAATCTAACAGATTACAGTAAATGGCAAGAATTTGATATTCTTACATTTACAGTAAGGATTTGGGATTGTGAAATGAGCATCATTGAAATATTGTCAATTGATCTATCTCACAAAGTAAGGACCATCAATAAACATAGTATGCATGCTTGTAGCATGGCATAACTATTGTTTAGACAAACATAGTGTGTATGCTTGGAGCATGGCATGACTATTGTGTTAGTTCAAGTATTGGGTTGATTATTCGAAACATTATACAATGAATAATGAGTAATCAATATGGCACTCAAAGTTTTGGGTCCATATAGGATTTATATTCTTCTTTTGTTTCACTTTTTATGATTTACTTCCAAAATAACTAGGTTATTCAAACCATCCACAATCGATCGTACTTTGGAAGTAGGTATTAAGGCAAGACTGTCATGAATGGGTCTGTAGTTTTTCTAGGTGCTTTAGACATATAATTGCAATTTTCATGAGTGCTCCTGGAATAAGAGTCGAGTATTGGATCAAACCCATGCTCATTAGAATCACTTCATGGATTTTATCACGAGTGATCATGAGACGATAATATCTTATGTTCTTGAAACTAAGAGATATAAGTTGCACTTTACAAGTCGGTTGCACATTGATGATGTGAAAACACACTAGTAACTTGGTGTTATAAAACACATCATTGTGTGTGATTTGATGAATAAATAGAGCAAGAATATGATTCGATGTTTATCCATTCCTTTTACCCTTGGAGGGATAAAAGCAATATATATGGGCCCCTCGTTGATTTAGTGATGACAACCCTAAGTGCTCGGTCGGGCCTGGACTGATTTGATTTGTTCAATTAGTCGATCATCATAAATCGGAAATCGAGAAAAAAAACAAATGGACAGATAGAATGATTATAATCCATGTCTTAGTCCATGTGATATCTAGAATGGAGGAATATATGATCCCTTATCTAATGGACGCATCATTGACTAAGTCAGAGTTCGACAGCGGCTTTTAAGTGCTACAATTGCAAATCAAGATTTTGGAGTCATAGTTCTAATAATAGTTATTAGACTTATTCAAGTGGGAGACTATTGGATTAGGTGTCTAAGCCCATAACTATAATTGGTATGTACTTGAACCAAGAGTAGCATGGTCCATTTGGGTTGCATATCATCATGACAATTTGTTAGGATGGACTTTTGAGAAGGGGTTATTTATGGTTTATTAATATATTATAAGCTTTAATATATTAATATGAAATCATATGATTTAATTAGTATTGATCAAGAATTAGTTTTAGTGATCAAAAGAGACTAATTAAATCAATGGCGACTAATTGTGCAAATTAGTTATATTAATATGTTGGGCTTATGATCCATGTTGGACTAAGTTTATGTATGGATACATAAAGAGTTGGGCCACATGGACCATGGATCCTAAACCCGTAGGTATGGATTATGGTTAACCCATGACCTTTAAAATTCCACATATAAATATGTTACTCCATAGCCAAAATCATACCCGATGTTCTTGGAGTTCATATGGACGGTTTTGGTGTATGAAGATTCTCTCTCAAAAATGTCATTCTTTGTCCATGTTGTGTTCATTTGAAGCATCCACACTATTGGTGCTAAGTTCTTAAAGGCCAAATACTCCAAGGCTTCCATCTACAACAAAAGGTATGTCATCTTACTTGTTTTCTTACCCAAGTATCAAAGTTTTGTATGCTAGTTAGGGTAATACCTTGGAAAGCTCAAGTTTGCATGTATAATAGAGAAAACATAGATCCAAGGTATTTAGGGTTGCATGTACACCATAGGAGTGTTAGAATGCTCAAAAACCTTCACTATATACAATCCTGATACATTGCAGATGTAGAGACCCCATGTTTGTTGGCGATAGAAACCCGCAACGGACAATCTAACTCCCCAATAGGCTTATCAAACTCCCTATTGAATGATCGAGATACAAAAGGCTGACTCGCGCCCGAGTCAGATAATACAAGTGTAGACAAAGAGTTCACTAAGAATGTACCTATTGGAGCATAAACAAGAGCATAACATAAAACATAATCAACATAATAATTAATCGAAACATCTCGGTCATAACGTCTGGTGATGACCTGGCCTCCTCTACCATAAAATCAAAAGCATGACTTCGAGCTCTCAGGGGCTCCATCCTGCCCTGACTCCCATCCGTGATCCTCAGAGTAGTCAGCGTTGAAGCCTGCGCCGGCCTGGCAGCAAGCAAGGGCCACTGGGCCTTCATATGGCCCACCTGATCACAATGATAACAAAGTCCGATGTCGGATGTTAGAGCATGGTGTTGAAAATCCCTCGCAATGTGGCCCTGCTTTCCACATTTGTGGCATCCCAAAGAAGATCGCCAAGCTCCATCATGAACCTTTCCACACTTCCCACAAGTGTGGCCCTCTGATCCTTAGATCTAGTGTCAGCGGCCCTGAAATGCTTCGGCACAAGCTATGACTACACTGGGACCCAACACAATATTTTACAAACTGTCTGATGTACGTCTTAAGCATGCTTAATTAACGGGTCATCTAAGCTTGCTTGGAAGCATCAAACTCGGGACAAAAAAAGCCCTATCAGTAAACATCTTGGTGATCTCCCTCACCAACTCAGTCCCTTGTCTCAAATCCAAGTACTCCTGGGCCAACTTCTCACGCTCTAACTCCGCAATATATCTAGAACAGAACATCTCTGAGAACTGATCCCAAGTCACCGTAGTCCTATGCTCAGGAGAATGTGAGCTGGTAACAAGTCTCAACTAATCCTTCGCTCTGGACCTAAGAAGGTTCAGAGCTCACTTGACCTTCTGATCAGCTGGGCAAGAGCAAGTGAAGAAGCATCCATCGATGTCAGACAACCACCTCATTTCTATGATCGGATCCCGAACTCCATCAAATGTATGGGGCTTCTTATTGTTGAAGTCTTGATACAGGAAGACTCTCCCAACACCAATCTCGGCAGCAGCAACAGCTGCGGTGGCTGCAACAGCAGCAGCAGCCTCAAACAACGCAGCATAACACTCATCAAAGTACTCCACCATGATAGTCTTAATAGACCCAAACATCTCTGGTAACTATGCCTGAAAGAGGGAAACAATCTCCTCCTACATGATCTCCCTCACCCACTCCTTAGTCAAATTTGGCATATCCTAGCTACCAACTCCCGATCCTGAGCCAAATCTTGCCTCAAATCGTCTCGTCATCACCATACTGAAAATAAACAAGGGATATATCAGATAAATTGCATATCATACCAGGGGAACCAAATCCCAACAAATCCCTAGGGATTATGACTTCTGTATTACGCGTACGGGTCCTGTGCATCCATTTATACGAGCCCATAGTACCTTCCACACCTACATGTATGTGTCTCAGAGGATCATCACAACAACCTTAACAATACACACTAGAGTATGCATATACTAAATCCTCACTTCTTAGAGAAAAGCTAAACATCACGAAACCAGCCGGCTGACCCCACACAACTCATCTATGAAACTTCCTCCAACTCGGCAACACTCTTGTATGCTAATCATACATAACACTAGACCCTATAGACAGACAAATATCTGATCCTACTTTAAGCCCTTCATCAAACAACAACAGGAAATAAGGTCAAACCAAACATTCTCAGGCTATAGAATCTTATTTATGTACAACTATGATGCATACACAAAGAAACTACAGTAATGATGTCAATTTCATATAAGGAAAAACCCTAGGCTATCAGGCATCACATAATCAGACAATTCTATCATGCGTTTCCTGAAGATCCCTAGCCTATCACTAGCATGTTGTTCTAACATATCACAATATAAAATAACAGTGTGTAAGTTGGGGTCCACTTACTGCCTTCGGTTGATCGTACACATCGCATCCTTCTCAATTATTTTGAAAACAATTCGAAAAAAAATCATTTTTTAAAAAATCTTTTTTCCAAGGTTGTAAAAATCGTTCGTCGGTAGCTCGGCGGTTGACTGGCGATAAGCGATTAATCGGACTAGGCGGGGATTAATCGGAGACTAATCGGGGACCCTTAACTATTAATAAAATTATTTAAAAAATTAATATTCCCTAAAAAACTAAGTATTTAAAATTTAAAATTTTGAAAATTTTAGTTAAATATTTTAAAATTTGAAAGCTTAAAAATTTGAAAATTTAATATTTTGTTGTAATATTTAAAAATAATTTTTTTTTTGAAAATTTAAATAAATTCTTGCCTATGACCGCTGAGACCGCCAAGGCTGACTTTGACCGATTTTGACCAATTTCCGCCAAGCACCCTAATCGTAATCGGTTTATGGCCGCCAAGAGATTAATCATCGATTTCTGCAACACTGTTTTTTTTTTTACTTTGAGACTGAATTCACACGAGTGTTCCTCCAATTCACTTAAACCAAGGCTTTGATACCAACTTGTAACACCCATAAAAATCACAATAAATTTAAACTTTTAAAACCAACCCAAATTCATAAATTGTTTACGATCATAGTTTCCAAAGCATTTTAAAACATCAGAGTCTCCTAAAATCATAAGTCATAAACATAAGGATGTGTATGGTCACACCTTCGTCTTCCCCCAGTCATCTGAAGTACCTGAAACATAACCCAAAACTGTAAGCCAACACTTAGTGAGATCCCCCAAAGTACCAACACATAAACAGATAACATATACAATACCAGCATGTCGGGTCCAATCAACCATCATGTTGGAATACCCACAGGCCCAATCAACCATCGGGTTGGAATTGCCAATATACTATGGGTCCATTTAACCTTTGGGGTGGAATACCCCGGGCCTAATCAACCATCGATTTGGAATGCCAATCTACAACGATTTGTGTCATCCTCGAGATAGAATACCCTCGGGAACAATCAACCATTGGGTTGGTGGGCTCCAGGCCTCTTGTCTTACCTACAAAGTAGTAAAGTCTCAACCACCAACCAAATATGTGCACATATAACAGATAAACATATATTAACAGTCTACAGACTATCATGCAGATCTACATATCACTAAGCATAAAATCATCCTATATACCAGGATACCGATATAACAGATCACTACAGCATGATAACATACTACCGCATAATAGGATTTCAAATCCAAAGGGCCAACTTTGGTGCCTTCAACCCGAAAGTACAATGATGGAAAACACACCTCACAAACTGGAAAAAAGTTGATGAGGTCTCGACTCGGAATCTTAGCTCTAACCAACACCTATTCCAAACAAATGACCAACTTCCATCAAAATCCCAAAATACCCTTAAGGTCAAAATTGGTCAAAGTTAAGGTCAACTGGTCAAAATCCTTAAACCAACTGATTCAACCCAGCCGAGTCAACTCAGCAAGCGTACACAGGGCATACTAGAGGTACGTTAGGCGTACTCCTCCACTGACCAAAAACGGGGCTGTTGACTGCGTACAATGGGCGTACACCCAGGTAAGCACGATGTAACCCCCAAACTTCCTTTTTATCCCATTAAGAGCTTAATACAACGTCTTAAAAAGCCCAAATGTAGATCCAAGGTTAAAATGTCATTAGGAGCCATAAAGTTTCTAACTTTATGACCTTGCATGCTCAATAAGTGCTTAATACATATAAACCCAACATCTTAATGCCTTAAGACTCTCCATAACATACATTGGACAAAACCAACCATTAGGGCTCCATTTTTTTGACTTAAGACCCCTCCTAGGGTCTAAAAGGACAAGTTTATGGTCAAGAACATGCCATGCTCAATATTTAACATTTTGGAACCAAAAAGGCATCATTAAGACATCCAAATCTAGATCTATATGATGAAGGGGTAAAGTTGCAAGCTTTATACCTTAAAAAGGTTGCAAATGATGTAGAAATCCTAGATCCAAAGTGCTTCACTCTTCCAAGATGAGCTTAGCTTCCTTTCTTCTTCTTCTAAGCACAAAACATACACTCTTAGGCTTGAAATAGATTCTCATGATGAACTAGAGTTGCAAAACGTATAAAGAGGGATGAAGGCTGATGAGTTGAGGGGAAATGAGGCCATAAGGGTGTTTAAGTATGAGCTAAACCCTAAAACTTAGGGTTTCCAAATCTGGAAAGTACGCCCAACGTACTCCCCCAAGGCATATTTACGAAAATGCCATTAGGGCTCCTTTTGCACACTTTCTTGAACTTAGGGACCAAAATGCAACATAATTAAACTATAGGTTTAAAATTAAAAGTACCTTATCATCTGAATATTAATTATTTTACCCTCGAGTCAATTTCCACTCATATGTCCGCACAAGGCTATACCAGGTCTATTTCACCCCCGAGTCTATTTCAACTCATATGTAAGCACAAGGTTGTACCAAGTTTATTTCGCCACCGGGTCTATTTCACCCCCTATATATATATATATATATATATATATATATATATATATATATATATATATATATATATATATATATATATATATATATATATATATATATATATATATATATATAGCAAAACATGCACATAGGCATACAATGCATACAACAGGAGTCACAAAGACAACAAGTACATACAATCCCTAGTGTCCTACAATATAGTGAGGAAAATTACCTTGCACAGTAGTTCAAAAGTCAACACGCCCTCAAAATCCCACAACAGATGTTAAACGCCACCTAGATAACCACACAAGGCAAAACCCTAATCTACCTATTAGGAAATTAATAGTTGAACAAAAATCCACAAGTCAAAAGTCAACGCTCAAGGTCAACGGTCAAAGTCAACAGTTAATGTTGACTCTAACCAACCGCCACGACGTGATCTTCCTTGGCCATGTCGTGGCCCGTATACAACCAAAAAATCAGGAAAATGGCAGCCACCACGCCGTGGTAGCTAGGGGTTCCAACAGCTTAATGCATTAAGCTGTTTTCTTCGATTCTAAGAGCTCCAAAGCTCATATCTAGTCCAAAAATATGGTCTAAAAGGTTAAAGTTTCTAACTTTATCCATTAGGACCACCCAAAAGGTCCAAGACCAACTAAAGGGACAAAATAGAAAACCCTAGCTAGATCTAATGAATAAGATGGGTACCTCTAGAAGCTCTTCAAGGTTAACTAGATGCAGGTGCTTGAAATCCAATGTCATTCCAAGCTTGCTTAGTAACTCCTTATTCTTGAATGGACACTAAAATGGCCACCAAATACACCCCTTAAGCTAAAAAACACTCTCATTGGGTATCTCTGGTGTAGAACGGTGAATAAGACTATGGAGGCTGACTAGGGTTTGGTCCAAGAGGCTTAACGGTGTTTAAATAGGTGTCAAGTTTGAGAATCGGGGTTTTGGACCTATGTTGCATACGCCTCGCGTACCTATGTGTATGCCCTGCGTACGCGGCCACCTTCTGCGATCATGCATCCTTAGTACGCTAAGCGTACTCCTGCAGTATGCCCCATATACTAAGGGACCTTTTATGCCATCTTTTCCTTCTCACGGGTCTAAAGAGTAATACCTGAATTGGAGTGTTACACTTGCTTGCATAATCTTTGCTTCCTTCTTCCTCCTTCTTTCTTCTTTAGCTTCAAGGAACACCATAACTAGCTCAATAATTAAGGAGAGTGATTAGGGTTTTCTTTAGGGATTGAGGGGGCTGATGGAGGCTGAGGATGAGCAAACCCTAGCCTCCTTATTCCTTCAAATAGGGAGCAAACACGGAAAAATAGGGTTTTCACATCAGTCATCCACCACGTTGTGGCCAATACTGGCATGTCGTGGTGGCTTAAATGAGACACATGAACCCTTCTTGCCTCACCACATCGTGGTGGTGCCTCTACCATGTCGTGGCAATCCTCAAAATGATAATTTAATTATGAAAAATGTACCTCAAGATCTGGGCATTACGCGCGGTGTACCACGAAAGGGTCAACACCCCACCACATCGTGGTGGATGTCCTCAACAAATTATTCCATTAAGCTATTAACTCTTAAGTCCAAGCTTCTAACTTTTTAGATCTGGTACTTAATAAATTCATAATGGATAAATTTTCAACTTTACCCATTAGGATGGTCTAAAGAATAAATATCTAAACTTTAAGTCTCAAAGAATCTAATAATATATCCTTTTCGACTTAATCCGTTAAGTCCAAGCCTCCAACTTCTAAATTTGAATCAATCATGACGATTAGATGGATAAAGTTTTCAACTTTATCCATAATAAGGCCACAAATTTCCAAGATCTAAAACCTTAAGCTAAGAAATGTCTAAAATCCACTTCATTCATGAAGTAAGGAGATTGTTCTTGCATACACTCTCTACTCCACCAAATCACTAGATCTGAAATTTAAACATAAACCAAATCCCATGGAGTTCTTCAAACTCCATGGAACAAGTAAAAAGGGACCAAGATTCATTAAAAAGGACCAAAACACATTATACCCATAGATCTAATGATGAAACACAATAAATAAAGGATCTTTGTAACTCATAATGGTTGGTCCAAAAGGTAGAAAAAGGTTGATCTCTTCAGCTACAAAGCTTCAAAACTAAGTCTTTGAAGAACACAACACCCAAAAGCCATAAAAACTCAAGAATATGGATAAAAAGATAGATGGGGAGCTTGATTTATGAAGGGAGGCTAGGGTTTGCTAAAAAGAAGGGTTTTTAATGCAATGGAGGCTGCAAAATAACCTAAAACAAGGGTTTAAATACGAACCAAACATTAATTTAATGGCTTGAGTTGCACAACTCACCACTCTGTGGTGAACTCCTCACCACGCCATGGTGATGGATTTTTCTTAGTTTAATTACGGCTTAAAATAGTCATAATTTTTTCGTTTCAACTTCGTTTTCAGTGATTTTTATATGCACACAAATGTATTGACAAGCCTCACAATTTATCTAATTACTTTTGACTTAAAACATAACAAAATAATTTTATTAATTCATGTAAGAAATTCGAAATATCATTTTTTTCTCATTTTATCATTTTGCTTAAAAGAACAATTCAAGAACTTAAATCACTTAACATTATCAACATGTAATAGGGTCAAAACTTTATTCCCTTGAAACTCAAAACTTTATTCGATAAATTACGGTTCGCTAACCCGAAATTTGAAGTTACAGAATGACCATTTTTACGATTTGAAACTATTTTGGACAATAATAATAATAAATGACACATGGAATATTGTGCACTTTTCTCAAAAAAAAATAATAATAATAAAGAGATTTTAGTATAACTTAAATACAAAGCCAAACAAACAAACAAATCGTATAAAATTGAATTTTTAATTATCATTTCGATTGTCTAATGACGGTATACATACATTGACCAGAAATAATATAAAACAACAATGACATAACCGATGCACGAATATTCACGCACAAACTGCATTTGGTCATCTAGTAATTAATCGATTACAATCATACCGCCACTACTTACACGATGAAACAGAGCAGCGATCATCAACGGCTAACTGCTGCTATCGGCTTCGCCACCTTTTTCTTTAAAGGGTTCTACTGGTGCTGCACATGCCTCGGGGATGATTTTTCCGGTGGTTATTGGTTTCACGTTTTTACACTCCGAGATGGCACCTGCTCCTTCTTTTCCCTCGTATTTCAAGTCGATATCAGCCAACTCCACCTTCTCGCATGGTATGTCCTTGCTGCAAAGTAGCCTAATCGCTGCTTTTGTGGAAGACGTACCCCTGATTCCTTTAAACGAAACGTCTGCAATTTTCACCTTTGAGGAGTTGGTCTGAGCAAGAACGAAAAGTATTAAATGAAATATGCTTAGAATAGCTAAAAGTCTTGTAATTAATTTAATGCATGTGAGAAGAATTGAATTGAAGGATTAATAACGTACCTCAGGTTTACAACCAACATAAGGGCAGTATTCTTGATCGATTAATATAGGGTTTCCGACATTTTCCATCTGAACATCATCGAAATGCATGTTGACTGCTTTTCCAGGTGGTGAACCAGGCCACGTCTTGATCCGGAGACCATTATCGGTGCCGGTCATCGTGCAGCCCTTGATAAAGATTCCGTCAACCGGTGCTTCATCCGGGTACTTACCCAGACTTCCGATACTGATGCCATGTCCAGGTCCACATTTTATTTTCTCGATATGGATATTCGAGCTTCCATCACCAATGGAGACACAATCATCGCCTGTTTTTATAGTGCAATCGGTAATGTTGAGACCATCTGTTCTCCCGATATGAATCCCGTCTGTGTTCAGACTCTCCGCCGGTGCTTCAATCGTCACTTTCTCAACGGTTGTTCCGTCGCACCCAAGAAAATTCATGTGAAAGTGTTTGCTGTTCATTGATGTTATACCTCTAATGAACGAAGCCTTCACCATATCGAATCTGAAGTTCTGATCAAATTTGAAAAATAAATATCAATCGGAGTAATCCATAGATATATCATGTCATATATAATTAATCATGGATATACTATATATATATACGTACATATGGTAAGTCGCATTTTCCGGTTTTGGCAGCATTGTTTGTCTTCCAAGCCTCCTGGCCTTGTCCATCGAAGATACCTCCAGATAAAGTCATCTTATCGACATTTTTAAAAATGATCCAACCTGGTCCTTTTATGCCGGTAGGATCCGATGGGGCTTTGAGGGTGGCTCCATTTGCATTTATCTCAATAGGGTTCTTGCATGGACCTGATAATGTAAGTGGAGAAGACACCATATATGTTCCCGGTGGGATCACCACCTGACATGGGTTTGGGGAATCACAAGCCTCTTTCCATGCAGTCATGATCGCCTGCATGTAATGCATGCCCACAACACATCAATCCAAATTTAAATGAATAATCATATGAAGAAAAGAAAAAAGAAAAAACGTAACGTGTGTATGTGTTTATGTACGTACTTCTGCATCATTGGCGACGCCATCGCCCTTGGCACCTTTAGTTTTGATATCGATTGGCCCTGCTTTGGTTCTTGCGACAATAAATCCTACAAAGAGAAACAAACCTATAGAAGTTGATGCAGCCATTTTTTTAAATTTTTTTATTTATTCTGTAGCTTATTTTTAATAATCTAAATGGTCGAGGAATGTAACTAGAAATTATGGAAGAGTGTCTAAATGGATTTCAATTCCAATTTATATGAGGCTCTTAATCTATTTTTTGTCCTCCACACATATAATCTCAGGTGAACAAAATTAGTAGGACCAACTTACGGTCAGATTTTCAGTTGTTAAATACTATTTGTCATTGAATTATATTCAAGTTTGTAGTCATGAATTTCGATATTGTTTGAGACATGAGAGATGCCATGGATATCGGAGAAGTGGTCCAGATTCAGGCAGCAATCTATTTGACTGCAGATTTGCTTGGATGATAGTTAGACTATGTTGAAGTGGAATTAGTAAACACGTGAATCGCTCATTCAATTGGGATTGGGGGACCTAAGATATAGTGATATTTTCCAAATATAATCACTTCCTTAATCTAAAACTCGAAAATATTTTATGCGTGCATATATGAGTCCAAATTCATATGAATACACAAGACCGATTATATATATATATATATATATATATATATATATATATATATATATATATATATATATATATATATATATATATATATATATATATATATATATATATATATATATATATATATATATATATATATATATATATATATATATATATATATATCACTACTAGAAACTTGAGTTTCAGCTACAGATTCAGAGAGAGATTTATTCTGTAGCAAAATTTTGGCTTATAGAGAGGGAATTGCGAGAGATCTGCAATGGTTTAAATAAGTATTTTATTTATTCAATATATAGCATCTTAGATAGGGTTTAGCGAGGGATAAGCTACAGATCTTACAAGTATTTATCGACGCACCATTATTCCTCGGTGATCGGTGGAAAACTAAGTCATTTAGCGAGGGTTCAACGAGGAAAAAAAATTGTCGACTTTTTGCCATCTGGTATGTGTTTTGCGAGAGAATACCGACGGAGCATACACACGTTATGCTTTATTAATTGACGATCTCTCATAGAAATTGGCGAATCCAATTCCAGTTTCACAGAGTTTGTGTAAGCTTTCGTCCCTCCCAAACCTGCTTTATCACTCTAACTGAACACGCATAACTCTCCAGTTTCACACCATGGACCATTGCAGCTTCCCAATCCGACAACCTCCACATTTTTAAAATCTAAAATTATTCTTCGTTAACTTCCGATTCAGGTAAATCTCTTGATTTTATTTGATTTAGTCATATATTAGGTTAGGTTTGGTTCAATTACACACTATATTACGTTAGGGTTTAATTTCTCCATTTTTTTTCCTTTTTCAATCGTCATTCCTCTTATATCGATTGCATCTATATTAGAATAGATACTTAGAATTAAAACTTGATATAGGGCTTGATTAGTTGCTTTAGTCATATATAAGCCTGGTAGCATAAGTTTTGTGCATCAAAGCTTCACCCTGAACCTCTCCTGTCATCTCTGTAGATGCATCCACAAGCTCTGTAACAAACCTAACAAGATGAAATTATCACATTTTTTATTCCCTTGAGAAATAATTCTATTTGTGTTTTTATTCAAATTATCCCCAGGTTGCACTGCATCATAAATAGAAATAATAGAACTTAATATAACATATCTTACTTTAACTAATCAGATTCAAGAAACATAAATAAAAAAAATGTGATAATTTTGGTTACTTTACATACTATTTGCTTCACAGGTGCTTGTCCTTTTGTGTATAACAAGCACTTCTATACTTATTTTTGTAGATAGATCAATAGAATGGTGACTCTAATGGCATCTCTACTTATGTAATTAAGGTGTATCAAAAATTCTAAATGGCTTTTCATTTATTTTGTTCTTGCTAATTTGTAGCATTATCTGTTATGTTTTGAAGGTGGAACTGTTCGCATATAAGAATCTTATTGGTGCCATCTTGAATGACATATAAGATCCTTATGCAATCGTCACTTGTGGTACAGAAAAGCACTTTAGGTAAAATTTATAGCAAGATTTGGTCAATTTCAATTAAGAATCTCACTGGTTGCATCTGTTTTATAGAAATTGCTTCTCTTTTATAGAAATTGTCATTTTTACTGATGTTGATCTGCAACTAAATGGTTCCTGGTTAAAGAAATCCAATGTGGGGGAAGAATTGGATTTTTCTGTGGATGAACTTCCTGTAAAGGTAAGCTTAGTTGTTATCCACACAAAAATTTACACAAATAGCAATGTACTTATGTTGGTTTGTTTATTATAGCATCTAATATTTGAAAAAACTACCCAATTATAGCAATGTCATCCAAATACAAAAACAACTTTGAATGCTATAACTGGGTATACTTTTCAATATAAAATTACCTAAATACCCTTATTACATTTGTTGGTTTAGCACGAGCAATTATAAATGATGCCATTTGGTGTACATTTCTTGAAGGGTAACCAGCAAAATGCGCGATTTCAACAGTGAAATGCATATCAAGAATCAACTATAATAAAAAAAAAAAAGATGTAGAATTTTTACTCAATATGTTGTTATACTTGTGGTTGAGGTTTTGCCACTTCATTTTGTAAAACACCCCAAAATTCCTCTTCGTTAGACATCACCCACATCACAACAGTTTCAGTCAGCCTTATTATCAACACTCTTTATATCTTTTCATTCCCAAGTAACACATCTCCAGCAACTGTTGCTAAGTGTTGTAGCTTCCCAAATAATGCCTGCATGAACACCACAATTCCCAAAATAAATAAGGGCAAATTTGTAAAACTAAAAATCATGTAGCTTATTTAGACAAAAATGCTTCCATTAAATTACCTGGAAGGGCAAAGAAGGTAAAGGATTAGAATTCCAACTAACATCATCACCTTCACCACATAAATAAGTATTTGCACCAGGGTGTGTTTTCCCATCTCTTGAATATATAAAATTCGGCACATATTGTCTACAAAAATGATATCTAAGCTTATCTAGTGAATGCTGAAGCTGCTTCCTCCAATCCTTATAATCTATCCCACTACTCAATAGAGGGGCAGTATTGTCATTTCCTGCTTCCTTGCTTTTGTTTAAAACACTCCATATTCTTGACATAACCATTGGTAACAGCTCTTTTGCAATAGTGAATGCAGTTCCAAAAAGGGAAAGTTTTTGGGAATCTGTTTCAGCTTTAAAAGGTACTACTCCTTTTAACTCCACTAAATTGTCATCCTCAAAGAGATTTACCTATTGGGATTGGGTATATGCTTGTATGCCCCTGCTTTTGCTAATTATGGAATGAATGGAGCAGTGTAAGCATACAACATTTCTTTATAAAGGGTGTAATTGTAATTTCATCTTTATTTACATCTAAAACCATCATTATGATTTCAGATACGTTATAACAATCGGATCTGTTACTGCTCTATGTGCTGCTTTAATCGGTGGAATCCTTCCTCAAGTATATATTTTCCTTAATTACTTATATGTTATTCATAATATTTCTAAAACTTCCCCTTTCATGTTAGAACCCTCAAAGCTATGCAATAAAGAAAGAATCATCTGGTTCCCATATAGAGAAGCATGCATATACAAGGTATTTCAGTACAAAAATAAACTCTTACATTCTCTACATCTATCTCAGTTTCTGACTCATCTTATGGATTCCAGAGGTCAAAGAGTTATCAGACTACCAAATGATCTGGACTGAGGAAGATGGTTTTATCTTGAAGCCTCTTGGTATCTTTACTCTATAAAACTATTATATATTATACCCCATACATATGCATATGATGTACATATTTCATGTATCTGCAGAACCTGGAAGGTTGATGACAAAGTATTATTTGAAATTTGACATGATGAAACATCCTGTATGCATTTATCTAACTGATTATAATAAGTGTAAATAAATAATATAATGTAGCTAACTTTGTTTCTTGGAATGAAGGGATACAATTAAGGAGGAATGAGAATAATTTATTTATTTTGGTAAATGATTGTTTGATTGGAGATCCTACAGTCCATGACTTATCTCTTACCCAGGTCAGATTTTTCAAATTTCTAACGGAGTAATTTACATTTTTGGTTCTAGAATATAGTTGATTTTTTTTTAATTTGGCTCTTATTTGAGGTTTTGTAACGTTCCACATTTGGGACCAAAATTTGCAAAAATCAGCTATACTCAAGGACCAAAAATATAGTCATTTTACTTGAAATTTTGTCCTGGAATGTAGCCGATTTTTGCAATTTTGGTCCCAAAAATATAGTCATTTTACTTGAAAGATGGTGGGATAAAACTTGAAAAACCTACTATACTCAGGGACCAAATGGTAATTTACTTTTTTATCTATTTCATATAACATTAAATGGCCAACAGGATACGAACTCCATTTGTTCAAATGGGTGTCAGATTGCAAAATGCATGAAAGAGTACTTTATATATATAAGGAATTACAAAGGAGCTTTGAATTCAAGTCTTTTAGCAAAATCTTTATATATATATATATATATATATATATATATATATATATATATATATATATATATATAAAAGGAAGACAGTCCATATCTTCTGAAACAATTACCAGGCATTGGTATAGTGACAGCAAAAGGTATTATTTTTTTTCTAAATTTCAAAATCTATACAACAAAATTACAATTTTAATCTTTGTAGTTTGTATACATCATAGTTAATATTTATTTTTATTATTTTATTTTATTTATTTATTTACTTTTTTTTTAATGTTCAGGCCTTACAATCTATGGGAGTAAAGTCATTAGAGACACTTTCTGAAGTAGACCCAAGGAAAATAGAGATGTTTACCAGTAGAAAGTTCCCATTTGTTTCTTTTTTACTTAATGCACAAAGCATGTCTTGGTATAGGTTAATTGAAGGGGAGGGTAAAATGATCATTTACACATATTCTGATAGTCATTCAGTAATTTTGATAGTTTTTGTATTATAATGTTTGGTTGTATCTATATTTGATGTTTTTTAGTATAATAATTGGATGATTGTAGTATTTTTTCTTTTAGAATTAAAAAAAATTATATTACAAGTTCGCGATGGATTAGTGATAATAATAATAATAATAATAATAATAATAATAATAATAATAATAATAATAATGCATGAATTTTGTGAGGGATTAGCTACGGACAAAAATCATGTCTAAAGTTTGCAACGGATCGGTGACAGAAAAAGAACAAAATTAATTTATGAATTTTGCGAGGGATTAGCTATGGGAAAAAATCATGTCTAAAGTTTGCAACAGATCTGTGACGGGAAAAAAAATTAGTATATAAACATTGTAAGGGATTAGCTACGGAAAAAAACTGATCAGGGAAATTTGCGACAGTACAGCGATGGAATGTCTTTAACAAATTTTGTCGCTAATGTCCTGGGTAAATGTATTGAGTGACATTTAGCGACGGATATTCTGTCGCTAAATTTGTCACAAGGAAAAACTGATCCGTCGCTAAAACCCTCGCTGAGTCATTAGCCACGTTTAAATTACCTATGGAGTGAATCTGTCGTTGATCCATCGCAAACAACATTTAGCGACGGAATAGCGACGGATTCGTCCGTCTCTAAAACCCCAGTTTCTAGTATATATATATATATATATATATATATATATATATATATATATATATATATATATATATATATATATATATATATATATATATATCAAGCTTGTAAAAAACGTTTGACAGTAGCTCGGCGGTGGGCTGGAGTCAAAGGATTAACCAGTTAAGCGGGAATTACTTGAGGACCATAATTATTAAGAAAAATGTTCAAAAATTAATAAATCCAACTTTAATCCAAATAATATAAATAAGGATAAATGTTTAATAACATTAACACATTAAAAACAAATTAGAACCTTAAAAAATAAAATATAAAAAATAAATGCTTCAATATGTCTCCAAGCAATATCTCCAACATATATACCTTTCAAATATACATACAGACTTAGGAACTATTTGAGGTACCCTATCTGCCCCACTCGTATACCCATCAATATAAACCGAAGTACTTGGACAATTTTTTAAATTCACAAGTGTTACAAAAGATCCACAAAACCCAAATTCACCTATATCTAAATATGTCCTGTAATACTATTCTCCAAACCATCTTAGAGTAAATGGAAAGCATGTGATTTCCGATATGTATAAGCTTCTTTTGAGATCAAATATTTGCGTTTAGAGCTTTTAAAGGGTAATCTAGTTGCTTCAAGTAGTTCAAATCCAAAGTGGGATTGCTATTTTTCTGAACAAAGGTGAGGTAAAGACAAAGTATGTAAAAGAGATTTGATGCAATGCACAGAACGTGAAAATGGTTGAAGGTCCAAACAACCCTTGTTCTTAAGCCAAGAACAACAATGAACTCTTTGAGGATTTTCATTAAATAGCCATGAATCAAAAGATAAGAGTTTCCTTTTGACCATATTCAAATTCTTGAATACATGCAAGATGGTTTTTCCCTGGTCTGTACAAACCGGATTGCCATTGCAACTTATACTAGCAAATGTTTCCACTTATCTTTGTGTTCGTGTTTCTGCTCTCTTTCCCATCTTTACCCTTCTCTTTTTCTACTGTCTTATCCAGACTGTTTTCAGAATGGATGTAGAAGATAGATCATCCTAAATACGAATAACAATTTTAGTAATAGCATAACATAACAAAAACAATTTACATGGACAAAGAGGAATATCAAGTGAATTTGATAGTGGTATCAGGATTGACCATATCCAAGCATCAATCAAACAGTTAACAAGTAGTTGACTTACTTGATTTTCATTTAATTTCTTCAAGAAAAAAGTAATCTGTAAGTAATTTGGAATAATAAAAACACGTATCAACAAATCACGAACATGGATTGCAACATGAATCAAGATAAATTTTAGATAGAAAAGGAATTTATAATCAACAATCGGATCTTTCTTAACTTGCTTGGTCAAATTCATAACTTAGAATTAGCTCATATCTCATTTGTAGGTCAAATCGTGTGCTAGAGTCGGATCTTATTCTTACCTGAACCAGTGAACGAACTAGAGGGAATTAGGGCTCCACGAAGGATTCCCCACTATAAAGACGATTCCTATCTACCATTCTCCATGTGCTTGGAAGCTTTAGAAGGCGATGATGTGCAAAGGATTCACCAGTCAACACCACCATTGAAAACCGAAGCTCAAACCATTAACCACCTGTTACGTGAACTAAGATGAAGCGAAGAAGAGATATTCAACCACCAGTCCTATATCCCACATCGGTTGTAAATAGTTAACAATAGTAAATAATTAACACAAGATAGTAACTTTACTCGTAAGTAATACTCACTACTAGAAAAACAGCCTTTTACGACGCTCATTGCGTGTCGTAAAACGCTCAGACGACGCGCAAATGCGCGTCAAGGAAGGCCCTGTCATAAAGAGAGACGACGCGCATTTACGACGCGCATTTATGACGCGCATTTACGACACGCGGTTATGACACACAATGCGTATCAAGGAAGGCCCTATCATAAAGGAAGACGACACGCATTTGCGTGTCGTAACTGTAACAGCCGGATTTTTATCAGGTATCTTATTTATTGTATTTTGTTGATTTGTGAGGGGGACTCGGCGAGTTGGAGCTCAGACTCGCCGAGTAGGGACGCGGATTTGGACGCGGGATCACGCCTGGACTCGACGAGTCCAGGATATGGACTCGGCGAGTCAGCGCTGTGTAATGAAACCCTAATTTCTTGGGTTTGAGACTTATTTAAAGGGCCTAATGGCCGTCATTTGTGCTCACCAGCCCCTTGAGTGAAACCCTAATCGAGTGTGAGCATTTGGAGCTAAGTAGGAGGCCATTGTTGACCTTGGAGGTGCCATTGTTGCAAGGAAGGAGAAGAGCTAGCCAAGGAAAGAAGAAGGAGCCACTTCTGTGGGTTTGGAGTCCAGAGCATCACTTTTGTGGTAATAAATCCGAGTTACCTTCTTGTTTGTTGTTGTTTATTTAGATTTAGGGTTTGTTGAACCCTTTTATGGCAAGATTTAGTGTCCTTTTGGTCCCTTATGAGGTTGGAACCATAGATCTGGACCCTTAGAGGTCCAGAGTGTCCCTTTACCCAAGCTTTTTGGGGATCAATGGAGGCTTTGGATTGGAATCCTCATGCCTTAGGTCAAAAACTCCATTATTGAGCTATAGGGTGTGTTATGAGCACCAAGATAGGAGCTTTAGGTGATGAATCAGTCGAGGGAGGCTAGATCTATAGTTTTTGGAAGCAGATCTGACCTTAGAAGCGAGTTGGAGTGGTTGCATGGCATGGACTCGCCGAGTCTGTTCATCCGACTCGGCGAGTAGCTTGAAGATTTCCTTGGGACTGCTCAGCGAGTGGTCCAATCGAGTCATGGGTAGACTCAGTGAGTCAGGGTGAGCTGGAGAGGGTTGACGAGTGGACTAAGTCAAACTTGGACTCGCCGAGTTGTCCTTGAGACTCGGCGAGTTGAGTCAGGGTGGCCCCGCGATTCATTCAGGTGAAACTCGTCAAGTAAAGGGGGGATACTCGACGTGTAGTAGGAGGATTTCAGAGGGTTGGTGAAAACGTCTAGACTCGCCGAGTCGCCATGGTACTCGCCGAGTCCGGTCAGAGTTGACCGTTGACCGTTGACCAGAGTTGACCTGTGTTGACTTCTTATAGATAGTCAACCTTAGAGATATAAAGTGTTAATTAGAAACGTATAATGTTATAGGAGGATTAGAGCTCGGAGGATCGAGCACGAGGGATTTCCAGGATTCGTGAGATACCGAGATACGCGAGGTGAGTCTTCTCACTATACTATATTACCTTGAGTAGGTAACCAGAGTTATGTGATAGAGTATTTGTATGCTATGTATGTTATGTGTTGTACTTCATTATTTCTATGTGATTTATGTAGTGCATGTTTATCAGAGCTAGAACCTGAGGGTTCACAGAGTTTGGGTGCACGGACCCACAGAGTTATAGCCTCGAGTGGCTAATATGTGTTATATGTGGTATTTTGGGGAACTCACTAAGCCTTGTGCTTACAGTGTTTGATGTTATTATTTCAGGTATTAGTGACGACCGCGGGAAGGCGTCGGCTTGATCCGTACACACACACTCGGAGTTTTTACATTGTGATCTTGGGATTTTGTATTAACCTATATTGGATAATTAATATGGTTGTTTGATGAATATTAATCGAATTATGTTTTATAAGAAAATCGAAAAAAAAAAATTGTTTTGAAATTTACGGTGTTACAATTTGGTGTTAGAGCCTTGGTTTGAGGGATTCGGGTACACCTTCGGGAGTATTTGAACTCAAACTGAGGAATTGGAAAGATATTTTCAAAAGAAAACCTAACTTTTCTAAGAGTAAAATATTTTCTTGAAAAAGAAACAAATTCCAGGAAGAAACGTGTGTACGATCAGTCAGCGCCCGAACGGTGAATTCCCAAAATACCTTTGTATTACGTGATATTAATATTGATATGATGTATCTGCATGCTAGAGTAGGCTAGGTATTGCTAATAGGACTAGAGTGGCCTGATTTGTGATGCCTTAGCCTAGGGAGGGGTGAGCTGCTATGAGATACTGAGAGTGAGTAGGTAGCAGCAAGGGGTTTATGAGAGATCTATTAGAGAGTGGTCTACGCATGATAGAGTACTTGGGAATTGGGATCCGAAGAGGAAGGTTTGGGGTGTGTACTGAGACGGTGTGGACAGTAGTATTGGGCCCGTACTACTGAAAGCACCGGGGCAGTACACAGTCCAGATAAGAATCTTGGGATACCAAGAATCAAGGAGGGGTGGATTGTCGAGTGTAAGAATGTTCGAGTGAATTCTAATTTATTGCATGTTGTATTTCAGAGGTTGATCATGGTGAGGACACGTCATATGCCGGAGGGTGCCGGAGCTAGTGATGAGGAGATTCGACAGATCATTCATGAGGAGGTGGCTGCGGTCATCAGAGCTGAGATACCAGAGATGTTCGGGTCTATTAAGACCGCGCGGATTGAGACATTTGATGAGCGTTATGCCGCTCTTTCTGAGGCTGCTGTTGCAGCGGCTACCGCAGCGATCGCTGCGGCGAGACCCCAGGGAGGTGATGTGTCACTGTTTCGGGAGTTCAGCAACACCAAACCACCAGAGTTTGATGGTACACAGGATCCGGTGGCAGCTATGAGGTGGATATCTGATATGGAGGGGTGCTTCTTCACTTGCTCATCCCCTGAGCATTTGAAGGTTCGGTTCGCGCTGAACCAGCTTCGCTTGGGAGCGAAGAACTGGTGGAAGTTTGTGACGGCGCATTTCACGCCTGCTGAGCTTTTGGCAGTGACCTGGGAGAGGTTCACTACCATGTTCTGAGATGAGTACGTTCCCCAGGTGGAGAGGGAGCGTTTGGCACAGGAGTTTCTGACCCTCAAGCAGGTACTGAGTCAGTTACAGCGATCACGAGGATGTTTCATGAGAGGGCGATGTTTTGCCCTGAGCACGTGTCCACTGAGCAGGCACGTATGAGCCGCTACCTGAGCATTTTGAGACGGGATATTCGGGAGTTCGCTGCGAACTCCTCGTATCGGACATTTGCTGAGCTTCAGGCAAATGCCCGGAAGAGGGAGATTGAGCTTGAGACTCAGGCCAGGGAGGAGGCGGAGTCTCTGGGGAGGGATCGGCGGCCGGCACAGCTCCAGCCGGCAGCCAAGCGGGCCAAGCCCACTAATCCCAAACCCGGGAGCCAGAAGGGCCACACTTGCGGGAAGTGCGGCAAGGGTCACGAGGGAGTCTGTCGAGCAGGATATTGCTACAAATGTGGCAAGGAGGGGCATATGGCCAAGGACTGCCCCAAGGGGTTTGCAGTGTGTTTTCACTGCAACCAGACCGGACACCGGAAGGCGGAGTGTCCGCTGCTGCGTGGAGCGTCTCAGGGATCTGCCCCCGCCGCCATCAGAGCTACAGAGAGTCGGCCCGTGAAGGCCGAGGCACCGAGAGCTCGAGGGAGAGCCTTTCAGCTGACTACGGAAGAGGTCCGCGCTGCACCCGACGTTGTGGCTAGTATGTTTCCTTTTATATATTTATTTTTGGTGTTGATATATTATGCTTATATTATGCTATGCATAGGTACCTTCCTTGTGAACTCTGTGCCTGCTTTAGTGTTATTTGACTCGGGTGCGAGTCGGTCTTTTGTATCTTTCGCCTTTAGTCAGCATATCAGTGTTAGTCGTGAGGCATTGAGTCGGCCTCTGCGGATTTCCATAGCCGCCGACAGAGTGATTTGTGCCACGGAGGTCCTCCGAGGATGTGTGTTAGAGATTTTTGGGGTTGAGTTTCCGATCGATTTGGTTCCTATTGCGATGGGTGATGTCTGTGTCATAGTGGGCATGGATTGGTTGAGCCGATTCGGCGCGGTTATCGACTGCGAGCGTCAGCTGGTGACCATACGAGATCCTAGTGGGGAAGTTCTTTCAGTATACGGCGAGGGTACACGTTCTGGATCAGCCTTTTGTTCGGCCGCTAGGGCGAGGCAGTGTTTACAACAGGGCTGTAAGGGTTTTGTGGCGTATGTGATGGATACGCGAGTGATCTCCGAGAGACCGAGTTCAGTGGATGAAGTTCCGGTGGTGCGTGAGTTTCCAGATGTTTTTCCCGAAGAATTACCAGGTGTGCCTCCCGTGAGGCAAGTGGAGTTCGGTATCGATTTGGTTCCGAGAGCCGCGCCTATCGCTAAGGTGCCTTATCGCCTTGCACCTCCAGAGATGCAAGAGTTATCCTCGCAGCTTCAGGAGCTGCTGGGGAAGGGGTTTATTCGGCCGAGTAGCTCGCCGTGGGGAGCACCCATTCTGTTTGTGAAGAAGAAGGACGGCTCGCATCGAATGTGTATTGATTACCGAGAATTGAATAAGCTGACGGTCAAGAATCGTTACCCGTTGCCGAGGATCGACAATTTATTCGATCAGTTGCAGGGAGCATCTTGGTTCTCCAAGATCGATTTGAGGTCGGGCTATCATCAGGTGAGAGTGCGGAACGAGGACGTCCAGAAGACAGCATTCAGGACGCGTTATGGGCATTATGAGTTTGTGGTGATGCCTTTTGGACTCACCAATGCCCCGGTTGTGTTCATGGACCTCATGAACAGGGTATGCAGGCCGATGTTGGATCAGTCGGTGATTGTGTTTATCGATGATATTCTGGTATATTCGAGATCTAGAGAGCAGCATGAGGAGCATTTGAGGGAAGTTCTTGGAGTTTTGAGATCGGAGAAACTTTATGCAAAGTTTTCCAAGTGCGATTTCTGGTTGCGGGAGGTCCAGTTTCTGGGGCACCTCGTTAATCAGAAGGGGATATTGGTCGATCCGGCCAAGGTTGACGCGGTGATGAGATGGGAGGTGCCAAAGTCACCCTCTGAGATCAGGAGCTTCCTTGGGTTGGCAGGGTACTATCGGAGGTTTATCAAGGATTTCTCCAAGATCGCAGTGCCACTCACCAGATTGACCCGGAAGGGTGTTACATTTTTATGGGGTCCCGAGCAGCAGACCTCCTTTGAGACGCTTCACCAAAGGTTGTGTGAAGCTCTGGTATTAGCTCTTCCGGAAGGGATGGAAGATTTTGTGGTATTCTGTGATGCATCGATTTTAGGGCTGGGAGCGGTGCTGATGCAGAAGGGACATGTGATAGCATATGCATCGAGGCAGTTGAAGCCTCATGAGACGAGATATCCCACACATGATTTGGAGTTGGGGGCAGTGGTGTTCGCTCTCAAGATTTGGCGGCACTACTTGTATGGGGTTCGTTGTACGATATACACGGACCATAAGAGCTTGAAGTACTTGATGGATCAGCCTAACCTAAATATGCGGCAGAGGAGGTGGTTAGATGTAGTCAAGGATTATGATTGCGATCTTGTACCACCCGGGCAAGGCTAATGTGGTAGCCGACGCATTGAGTCACAGGGCGGAGAGTACTCCACTGTGAAATGTATGTTTGAGATTGACCGTGATAGCTCCAGTTCTGGACGCCATTCGTGAGGCACAGGCCGAGGCTGTGCATCCGGAGATGCAGAAGAGAGAACGGGTCGTTGGTTTGGTTTCTGAGTTTGTGTCGGATAGTCGAGGGCTTATGACTTATCAGGGCCGGATTTAGGTACCATTTGTGGGCGGTACGCGTACTACATTGATGGAGGAAGCTCATAGATCGAAATTTTCGATCCACCCCGGGTCTACGAAAATGTATTTGGATTTGAGGAAAGAGTATTGGTGGCCTTGTATGAAGAGGGACGTCGCATGGTTTGTCGAGAGGTGTTTGACCTGTCGAAGGGTGAAGGCCGAGCACCAGAGACCGCATGGTAAGTTGCAGCCATTGGAGATTCCCGAATGGAAGTGGGAACAGATCACTATGGATTTCATCATCAAATTGCCGAGGACTGCTAGAGGAGTTGATGCAATTTGGGTGATTGTAGATAGGTTGACGAAGAGCGCTCACTTTCTTGCCATCAGTGAGAGTTCTTCGGCGGAGAAGTTGGCGGAGGTTTATGTGAGAGAAGTAGTATCTCGGTATGGGGTGCCGATCTCGATTGTTTCGGACCGTGATGTGCGTTTCACTTCCCGATTCTGGAAGAAATTTCATGAGGAGTTGGGTACTAAGCTGCATTTTAGTACCGCATATCACCCCCAGACAGACGGCCAGAGTGAGCAGACGATTCAGACGCTTGAGGACATGCTTCGAGCATGTGTATTGGATTTTGGGGGTAGTTGGGATACGTATTTACCCTTGGCAGAGTTTTCCTACAATAACAGCCATCATTCGAGCATCGGTATGCCGCCCTTTGAGCTGTTGTATGGTAGGAGGTGTCGGACTCCCATTTGTTGGGGTGAGGTTGGGCAGAGAGTGATGGGCAGTACAGAGATCGTGATTCAGATGACAGAGCAGATACAGCGGGTCAGATAGAGGTTATTGACAGAGCGGACAGGCGCCGGTCCGAGCTTGAATTTCAGGTCGACGACTTCGTTCTCCTGAAGGTTTCTCCTTGGAAAGGGGTGATTCGGTTCAGGAAGAGGGGCAAGTTGGGGCCCCGGTTTATAGGTCCATTTCGTGTGATTGCGAGGGTAGGTCGGGTAGCCTATCGGTTGGAGTTGCCAGCAGAGTTGGGACAGATTCACGACACTTTTCATGTGTCGCAGTTGAGGAAGTGTATAGCCGATGAATCGGCAGTGGTTCCGTTAGAGGATATTCAGGTAGATGCAAGCCTGAATTATGCCGAGAGACCAGTGGCCATCAGGGATCGGAAGATCAAGGTTCTGAGAAACAAGGAGGTACCTCTGGTGTTGGTTCAGTGGCAACACTGGAGGGGATCAGAGATGACCTGGGAACCAGAGCATATGAAGCAGGAGCAGCATCTGGAACTGTTTTTAGAGTGAGACTTCGAGGGCGAAGTCTAGTCCTAGTGGGGGAGAGTTGTAACAGCCAGATTTTTATCAGGTATCTTATTTATTGTATTTTGTTGATTTGTGAGGGGGACTCGGCGAGTTGGAGCTCAGACTCGCCGAGTAGGGACGCGGATTTGGACGCGGGATCACGCCTGGACTCGACGAGTCCAGGATATGGACTCGGCGAGTCAGCGCTGTGTAATGAAACCCTAATTTCTTGGGTTTGAGACTTATTTAAAGGGCCTAATGGCCGTCATTTGTGCTCACCAGCCCCTTGAGTGAAACCCTAATCGAGTGTGAGCATTTGGAGCTAAGTAGGAGGCCATTGTTGACCTTGGAGATGCCATTGTTGCAAGGAAGGAGAAGAGCTAGCCAAGGAAAGCAAGAAGGAGCCACTTCTGTGGGTTTGGAGTCCAGAGCATCACTTTTGTGGTAATAAATCCGAGTTACCTTCTTGTTTGTTGTTGTTTATTTAGATTTAGGGTTTGTTGAACCCTTTTATGGCAAGATTTAGTGTCCTTTTGGTCCCTTATGAGGTTGGAACCATAGATCTGGACCCTTAGAGGTCCAGAGTGTCCCTTTACCCAAGCTTTTTGGGGATCAATGGAGGCTTTGGATTGGAATCTTCATGCCTTAGGTCAAAAACTCCATTATTGAGCTATAGGGTGTGTTATGAGCACCAAGATAGGAGCTTTACGTGATGAATCAGTCGAGGGAGGCCAGATCTATAGTTTTTGGAAGCAGATCTGACCTTAGAAGCGAGTTGGAGTGGTTGCATGGCATGGACTCGCCGAGTCTGTTCATCCGACTCGGCGAGTAGCTTGAAGATTTCCTTGGGACTGCTCAGCGAGTGGTCCAATCGAGTCATGGGTAGACTCAGTGAGTCAGGGTGAGCTGGAGAGGGTTGACGAGTGGACTAAGTCAAACTTGGACTCGCCGAGTTGTCCTTGAGACTCGGCGAGTTGAGTCGGGGTGGCCCCCCGCGATTCATTCAGGTGAAACTCGTCGAGTAAAGGGGGGGATACTCGACGTGTAGTAAGAGGATTTCAGAGGGTTGGTGAAAACGTCTAGACTCGCCGAGTCGCCATGGTACTCGCCGAGTCCGGTCAGAGTTGACCGTTGACCGTTGACCAGAGTTGACCTGTGTTGACTTCTTATAGATAGTCAACCTTAGAGATATAAAGTGTTAATTAGAAACGTATAATTTTATAGGAGGATTAGAGCTCGGAGGATCGAGCACGAGGGATTTCCAGGATTCGTGAGATACCGAGATACGTGAGGTGAGTCTTCTCACTATACTATATTACCTTGAGTAGGTAACCAGAGTTATGTGATAGAGTATTTGTATGCTATGTATGTTATGTGTTGTACTTCATTATTTCTATGTGATTTATGTAGTGCATGTTTATCAGAGCTAGAACCTGAGGGTTCACAGAGTTTGGGTGCACGGACCCACAGAGTTATAGCCTCGAGTGGCTAATATGTGTTATATGTGGTATTTTGGGGAACTCACTAAGCCTTGTGCTTACAGTGTTTGATGTTATTGTTTCAGGTACTAGTGACGACCGCGGGAAGGCGCCGGCTTGATCCGTACACACACACTCGGAGTTTTTACATTGTGATCTTGGGATTTTGTATTAACCTATATTGGATAATTAATATGGTTGTTTGATGAATATTAATCGAATTATGTTTTATAAGAAAATCGAAAAAAAAAATTTGTTTTGAAATTTACGGTGTTACAGTAACCTTACGATGCGCGTGTTTATGACACGCAATGCGTAACAAGGAAGCCCCTATCAAGAAAGGTCATGTCATAAATGAAGACGACACACATTTTTGCATATCGTAATTTTATTTTTTTTTAGAAAAATATTATTTATAGATTTACTAATTTTCAAATTAAATTTGCATTTCATGTCTCAATAATAGAAAATAAAATACCATATACAAAAAATACAATACATTGCACAAAAGTTAATGTCATACAAATAATCATTACAATAGTAGACAAATGTAACATTTCAACATTTTTTATACAATTAACTAAATTATTAGCCAAATTTCCTAAAATACCAACATACTTTTCTATGAAGAGCCTTAACACTATTCTTTTCCATCAAAAACTTCAAAACCTACATAATTAAATTAATGTGTAATTAGCTACATGTCAATAAGGTAGGTTTAAGCAAAAGAGCTTCATAATAGTAAGATTTTACTTACCACTGTTGTTAATGACATTGAAAGAAGCAGCCAACAAACACCCCCTCAGAAGGATTACTAACACATAACTATTGATATTTGATACTTTATTACTAAATGAAACCAAAAACAAAGTTAAAAAGTCAACAAAATCCGAAGGTTTTAGTCAAACATACAGAGGTTGTAATTCCAAATATTAATAAATGACATTGATTGAACCACCTGCAGATTTACCATTTTGTCCCTATGAGATTCAATACTGAACACATTCTACAGTTTGAGCGATTTCTTCGGTGCTTGTCCAAACATCTCTAAAGTAGGCATTCTTTCTATCCTTTGTGGTCCCGTTGGCTCGTTTTCGAAGTCGATGTCGACCTAAAACACACAACATGCAAAACATGATATGAATTTGTGTTTTGTGTTTCTTTGAGGGTAGAAGAGTAATTTTACACATATCGTACCGACAAGTGCGTAAGCTACAACCAAGGGAGGTGAAGCCAGGTAGTTGGCTCTTGTTAGTGAGTGAACACGCCCATAAATCCATGGCTATTTTAGTGTAATCTTTCATGGTTTGTGTCCCATAACCATCATCCCACAAAGGTTCCAAGTTCTCAGGGGCATTTTGGGCACTATTTTTCCCTCCATTTTCATAAGAAGCTTGTGCTACAACTGTATTCTTTCTGTTAACACAAGAAGCTCCTTTGATATTGACAATACTCCTAACAAGAACACATGAAAGCAGCCTTTATTATCCCTACAAGGAACAAGAACACATGAACTCATAGTGTTTTCCTACTAATAAAAATCAATTTTAAATTTTAATTTTTAACCCCCAAAAGTGAAGGTTTTTCTTTGAATATGTGGATTATCAATGTAAGTGCATGAATGAGAAAATAGAAATATTCCCAAAATACCCTCATATGAATAAAAAAAAAAATCACAAATAACCTCTTCACATTAGCGTACTAAAAGATTACGTCAAGTCAATCCTCTCTACTGTCACTTAAGACAAGAATCGATGTTTTAAACAGGTTTGTTGGTACTAACATGCTGCTATTTGATCTACAGCAGAATAAGATAACAGAGATATTGAATTGTTAAATTAATCGATGAATTTTAACTTTTATTTGAATTACAAAGTGGTGATAACATCATAAACATTAACAACCAACAACATCTAATGTTAGTATATCATTATTAAATGCTTGTTGCCTTCCCTTCATGATATTCAAACACTTCAACTAAAAATCAATATGTGTGAGGATGAAGTCTTGTATGTGATCCACAATTGGGCATGGCTAAAGACCAATAGTTTTGTTGACTGGATGTTGATGATAACATCATAAACATTAACAACCATGCTTACTTTCTCCACGTGTATCACTGGATGTTGATGATTCTAAACTTTTTCTAATGCATTTAACTGCTTCTGTAGGCAACTGGGCATGGCTATAGACCTATAGTTTTATTGACAATGTCAAAGTCTGAAATGGGGGCAATTGTGGTGGAGATTGGGAGATTTTAGGGAAGATCGACGAGAGGGGAATGTGAGATAATGGGATTCAGGAATCAGAAAGAAGAAGAGTTAGAAACCGCATAAGAAAGGAATCGAAGTAAACGTTGGCTCTCCTGGAGAAGTGGAAGCGTTACGATGTGTTTGGAGTTTCCAAAAATCATTGATGAGTCTTGGAAATCGGTAATTTACATCTCAATGCAGGTAATCTCGCTCCCACTCCTTTGGTGCCCGATAACAGTAGGTATTGGGCCTTTTACTAGTCTGTTAGACTAAAATAATGGACTGCCATTATAAATTTCAATATAACAAAAATAAAATAGAGGCCCTTTGTGCATCATGTTCTATACCAACAAAAATAAATGATATTTATCGTTTCATTCTAATTCTATACAAATCATCAATTGCATATATTTTTATATGAAAAAATAATTATAAATAAACTATTAGTAAGTAAAAAGTAGGAATTTACCATATTATATTGGAAAAGCATGAAAGTCACAGTGCATTAATGCACCAGGTTCATTAGCAGGAAGTTGGGTTAATACAAGATTAGATTCCACATTATTTGCTCCATTTTTCTGGTCTTTAGCATCATCATAACTTGTCAAAGCATATAAATCTGCATAAATTTTAATAAGTTAATAAAACATATGAGATATCCAGTAATAATTTAGCATGTGATAGAAAATTCATACCTGCAGCCAAAGCTTATTGTCAAGGATCAAGGGTAGATGGATATTTCAAATTTAACGAATTATAGAGTCTAAGATTGATAAAACCAAAGAGATTCTGCATATTAAAACAAAATATATGTAAGTATGAACGGACAAGATTCCCGATCACTCCAACCTGAGATATACCATTCACAAGCAATCTTATGAGATGAAATGAAATGAAAAAAAAAAAAAAAGTGAATTTAAAAACTAGAACTAACTGCTTCATAGTGTATTGCAGCATTAGAATAAGAGTAGGCAAAGCATTACTGCAGACATGGCAAGGTTCCAATGTTAGAAAACTTTGTCCAAACAATCCCCAAAACACAGTTTTTATCAATCATTCAACCTGAGTTTTGTTTGCATCATTTTTGAAAGCTACGGTCCTACAGCAGCTCTCTGCACCTTCAAGTAATTCAACAAGAGGAGGGATTCCACCTTCAACCTTTAACATAAGAATAAGAATGTGATGTCAAACAATTCCAAAAATACCCAAAACTGTAACAGAAAAAGGGTAGAAAAGAAAGAACTGACCTAACAAGGACGGGTCTTGATGCTGCTATTCTCGTTTGTGATTGCATCTGCTGCTCTCCTTATAACACCATTCGCTGCATCCCTGTGTCGCTTAAGGAGAGCAACAAGATGAGGCAGGGATCCATCATTGACAATGAGTTGTTGGTGTGTACACAACAATAAAAATTGGTTATGTCTGGTGGATGAGATCATATGGTTACCAAGGGTAAAGTCGTACATTCTCCTAATACCTCTCCAAACAACACCCCAACCCACACGATCTCTTCCTTGTTTCCATTTCCCTCCTACCAACTACCATTTGAACCCATCCTTCTTCTTTCATATAGCCCCTCATCGACATCCTTAAATCGCCGCTCGATCCATGTGCTTATAAGATAGTACTCTGATTTGCTTCTTACAAAATAAATGTTTATGGAAGGAAAAATAGAAAAGAACTGTAAGATTAAAAAAATATACAGACAGGTTGTAAAACAATAAGTCAGCAGTCCGGATACCTGTGTGTTTTTTGATGAATTAAGCTCTAAAAATGCCAACTTATGTTCAAGATAGCAACAGCTAATATGATTGTAGTCCTACCGATTCCAAGTGCACCCTGAAATCTTAAAATCATCAATAATATAATATATAAATATTAGGATTGTTAGACCAAATACATTTGTTCGAACAACTTAAAATCAATTATTAAACATCAATCCTCTATAATATCGGATTTATCAGTCAACTATAGAACTTGAAGCTTAAAATCAACTAAAGAAAAACAATATTAATAAATTTTTTTAATAGGAAACCAGACACACACATGTTTATATAATGAGTTTTTCATTAATACTCAGATCAGATTGCTTTCATTATTCCTCAAATAACGTTCACTGTTATTGCTTTCATTTTCTCATCTGATGTCAAAATCTTAATTACTTCAGTAACATGCTCCACATTTTTTTATTTAAAATTATTATATTGATTGATAGGAACCTTTATAATAGAACAATCAATTATTAGAATAGTCAATTAATAGAACCTCAAATATTACTCGCAATAAATCAATCAAATTCATAAAAAAGGTTAAACAACTTCTTCACCTAAAGTATTTATGTTAAAAACCATATGGGCCATGAGTATTTATGCAAAGAAGGAGAAGCGGTAAATATTTGGGTGGACATGTAAATGGGGATCATGAGGATGTTATTCTTAACCCAAATTGCAAGGAGAAGAAAATGTGTTGGTCGGGTCACTTTCCATACCTGAGAACCTTCTTGCAAACCTTCAACGTCACTTTACGGTGACTCTCTATATACGATCTCCCACAAACAATTATCACTTTACTACTCTTGGGAATTGAAGGAGGAGCTACTTAAACAAAAGATTCTGAAAAAAAAAATTAAGCATATCAAAACCCTAATATTGGAGTTCAACATCACGATTCACACCATGGAAATAAAATCAATCACGATGGCAAAAACTCCATCAAGAAATTAATACTTTCCAGATACAAGCAAAACTAAGGAACGGTAATAGGGTAAAAACATTTTTTTTCAAAATAGTATGAGAAACCAATTCCATAAAATTATAAAAACTTACAATTTGATTTTGTAGAGGAGGCATGGTCATCAGTATGTTACACATTGCTTGAGTCCGCATCTAGTCGTTCTTTTCATATGGACGACGAGGCTTCTTGAAAGTTTTTCCATATGAAAGTGGTGGTGATGGAAGAGATGGTAGGGCGGCGGCGGATGGTAGGAATGGTGGTGACGGTCGATTCTGTAGAGGTGAGTATGAGGTAAGGTGGAATGAGTTTTTATGAAAAAAAAAAGCCCTAGATTTGGACGCCTTTTGTAAATGAGGATAATGGATGTGCGTTTGGTAAAAGAATTATAAAACGATGCCTTTACAATCCAGAAGGTGGAGGATAGAAATGAGAGAAAACCTGGTGGAGAAGGAGAGACGAGAAGGTGGTGGTGTCGATTAGGGGTTGTTCAACTGGTAGCTTCGATTAGGGGGTGGAGACGAGGGAGAAGAAGGCGGGGGTTTAAAAAATTTTGGGATTTCATTTTCCCTCTATGGAGAAGGAGAAGCGTGTTTCTTAAAAAAATATAAAACGACATTCACAGACGACGCACCTTTTAGATAAAGTGCCCTCCGTGTTTTTAATTTTTTTACATGAGACACTAATTTAAGGGCACGCAATAATGCGTGACCTAAATCCTTAAATTTTTTAAAGAGATGACACTTTTTTAACGTCACTCTCTTTTGCGTAACATACATCTACGAGTGTCGTTGTTTGCGCGTCGTAAAAGGGTCTTTTTCTTGTAGTGATCTTTTTATTTAATCATCAAATGTTAATTACAATTTATCTATTACAAGTTTCCAAAAGCTATCTAATCACTATAACTAATATCGTCATTCAGCCTAATGCTCCTAGCATGCTACAAGTGCTTAACCCTACCCAGTCCCTTCGTAAGGGGATCTGTTGGATTCTCTTCTGACGATACCTTATTTACTATGAGGAGTCTTCTGACGATACCCTCTTTACTATGATGAGTCCCTCTTCTACCAATTGTCCGATGAAATGATATTTTATGTCGATATGCATGGATCTGCCATGATCCCTTGGTTCCTTGGTCAAGGCAATCGCACCTTCATTATCACAGAAAATCTTCATAGGCTCCTTTATGGCCGATACAACTCCAAGGTCTCCAATAAAGTTCTTTATCCATATCGCCTCCTTCGACGCTTTGCTTGCTGCTATGTATTCTGATTCGCATGTTGAATCAGTTACGGTCTCCTGCTTGGAACTTTGCCAAGTCACTGCTCCTCCATTCACGGTAAAGACCTAGCATGACTGTGAGTGGAAATTATCCTGGTCAGTCTGAAAACTAGCATCATTATAACCTCGCACTCTCAAGTCATCACTCCCACTGAGGATAGGAAACCATTCCTTAGTCCTCCGAAGGTACTTAAGAATATTCTTTATTGCAGTCCAATGTGCTCTACTAGGGTTACCTTGATATCTGATGACCATGCTCAAAGCGAAGGCCACATCAGGGAGAGTACAAGTCATAGCATATATGATTGAACCAACTGCAGAAGCATAAGGTACTCTACTCATCTCTAATATCTCGGCTTCGGTACTCGGGCTTTGAGTCTTACTCAACTTGGTATTGCTTTGGATTGGTAACTCCCTTTTCTTGGAATTTTCCAAGCTAAAACATTTCAACACTTTATCTAAGTAAGTACTTTGACTAAGTCCTATTAGTCTCTTACTCCTATTTCTCAATATCTTTATCCCAAGAATATAAGCAGCTTCTCCGAGGTCCTTCATAGCGAAGCACTTCCCAAGCCAGGACTTAACCTCCTGCAAGGTTGGGAAGTCGTTTCCTATGAGCAGTATGTCATCCATATACAATATGAGAAAGCTAACTATACTCCCACTGGCTTTGATATATATACAAGACTCATCCCCGCTTCTCGAGAAACCAAACTCTTTGATTTTCTCATAGAAACAAATATTTCATCTGCGATATGCTTGTTTCAATCCATAAATGGATTTCTCAAGCTTACACACTCTATTCGGCTACTTTGCATCGACAAAACCCTTTGGCTGACTCATGTAAACATCCTCAGCCACCTTCCCGTTAAGGAAGGCGATTTTGAAATCCATCTGCAATATTTCATAATCATGAAACGTAGCTATGGCCAGCATAACCCTTATAGATTTAATCTTTGCTACTGGTGAGAAGGTCTCATCATAGTCAACTCCAGGAGTTTGAATAAATCCCTTCGCGACCAATCACGCCTTATATATGTGTACTTTCACATCCATGTCGGTCTTATTCTTGAATATCCATTTACACCCAACCGTCTTACGACCTGGTACATTTTCAACCAAGTTCCAAACTTGATTGTCATACATGGACTGAATCTCATTGTCCATAGCCTCTTTCTATTTCGTAGACTTCGGGCCTATCATGGCTTCCCTGTAGTTGTTAAGTACATCCAAATTTATCAGTGTATTATCACTAATAAACGTATCACCCTCAGTAGTTATATGGAAACCATACAACATAGGTGGGACACTAACTCTACTGGAACGTCTAAGAGGTAAGGATGCATCAATCAGTTTAATACGAGTTTCCTCCTCGGGTTGAGCGCCAGTATTAGAGGTTCCTTCATCGCTTGATTCTTGAAGATCTTCAAGATCAAATTGCCTCCCACTTTCCTCTTAGCATATGAGTTCTCGCTCTCAGAAAACCCCTCTCCTTGCAACGAAGACAACATTGTCACTCGGTTTATAAAAGAGATATCCAAAGGACTTATGTGGATAGCCGATGAAAATACACCACTCACTTTGAGGTTCGAGCTTGTCGTGAATCTTTCGTCGTACGAAAGCCTCGCAACCCCAAACTTTGATGTGTGCCAACGAGGGAGCTTTCCTTGTCCACATCTCGTGAGATGTTTTGGAAAGCTTCTTTGTCAGAAATAGATTAAGGATGTGGGCGGTAGTCTCTAAGGCATACCCCCAGAATGAGATAGATAACGAAGCTCGACTCGTCATGAAACGAACCATGTTCAACAAAGTTCGTTTGTGCCTCTCAGCCACATCATTCAACTGTAGTATCCTAGGTGGCATTCATTGCGAAAAAATTTCGCATTCCTTAAGGTAATCATGGAACTCGATACTAAGATACTCACCACCGCGATTGGATCGCAACATCTTTATCTTTCTGCCTAGCTGATTCTCCACTTCTTGTTTAAAATCTTAGAAGTTTTCAAAGGTTTCTGACTTGTTCTTGATTAAGTAGATATTGATGGGTTTTGAGCATTCTAACACTTCCTAAGTGTACATGCAACCCTAATAACCTTGGATCTATGTTTTTCTAATTATCATGCAAAGTTGAATTCCAAGGTTATATTCCTATCTAGCATACATGGGGAACAATTTTAACTTAAAGTATAGATAGAATAACTTACCTTGTTGTTGTTTGTGTTCCTTGAAACCTTGTGAGCCTAGCACCCCAAGTGTGATGCCTCAAATGCTTCACACAACACCAAATGCTCTTGGAAGAACTTATGAGAGAACACACACTTCTCAAAAATCGGACAAGCCCTCTTGTTTCTTAGTGTAACCGATTTTGGTGGAGAATATGTTTCTTATATAGTGTTGACACATCTAGGGTTAAACCCTAATGTGTCATGACTCTTCATTTCCATGACCCATGGGTTTGTAACTCCCATGGAGCATCCTATGGGTGGAACCCAACTTGATAATCCATGGAGCCTCTTAGCCCACTATACAAGATATGGATGATTTACATAATCAACCCATATATTTAATTAGTTATCTTTTTGATCACATAATTAATTCTAAATTAATTCTTGATCAAACTAATCAAATAATACTATTAATATATTAGAACTTATAATATATTAATAATCTCCAAGTGTTATTTCTCTCATTTAGTCTATCCAATTGCATGGTGCCATGCAACGCAAATGGACCATGCCGGGTCGGGTCAAGTACATACCAGAAATAGTTATGGACTTACACACCTTATCCAACAGTCTCCCACTTGGATAAGTCTAATAACTATTACTGCAAGTATGACTTCAGGAACCGATCGGCAATCGTAGCTCTTTACAAGGTTTCTCGGAACTGAGAAGATGATGGTACGCCATTTAAGATAAGTGATCATATAATCCTCTGTTCTAGATATCAGTCGGACAAATACATGGAACAATGTCTTACTTATTGTCCAACAGTTTGTTTCCCGATTTCCGATTTGTTTGACAAAGAACTTCATTGAACACATCAACTTAGTTCTGACCGGGCCCGATACATAGGTCAAAACAAAATCATCGAGGGGCCCAGATATCAGCTTCTAATCCAAGAAGGAACAGATAAACTTCGACTCATATGTTTGTTCTACTACTCATTAAATTACACACAAGAGCGCGATTTATAACATCGAGTTACCAATGCGTTTTTCGTACAATCAATGCATAACCAACTTGTAAGTAACAAATCATATCTCTAGGTTTGAAGACTTATACGATATTACCGTCTCACAATCACTCGAGATAGAATTCCATGAAGTGATTCCAGTGAGCGTGGGTTGAGTCCAATGCTCAGAACTTATGAGCACTCATGATTGATGTAGCCTTGTCCAAGACCTCTACAACCAAACATGACAGTCTTGATTCATACCTACTTCCGACATATGACCGACTGTGGAGGTTTGAATAATATGTTATACCAAACAAAAATTATTCTGGAAGTCAAAACATGCAAAAGAAATATAGTAAACGATCGACAAGAGATAGCAACACTTTACTCATAAATAAAACACTTTTATTCATCATCAGATGCCAATTACACTTTACAAATTCCGAGGTTATCTAACTACTAAATCTAATATCATCCTTCAGCCCTATGCTCCGAGCATGCTGGAGATGCTTAACCCGAGTCAGTCCCTTCGTGAGGGGATCTGCCGGATTCTCATCTGATGATACCCTCTTTGCCACGAGGAGTCCTTCTTCGATCCGATGTCTGATGAAATGGTATTTTCTGTCGATGTGTCTGGATCTCCCGTGATCCCTTGGTTCCTTGGCTAAGGCAACAGCACTTTCACTATCACAGAAAATTTCCATTGGCTCTTTAATAGTTGGTACAACTCCAAGGTCTCCAATGAAGTTCCTCAGCCATAACGCCTCCTTTGCTGCCTCGCTAGCAGCAATATACTCTGATTCATAAGTAGAATCTGCCACTGTCTCTTGCTTGGAACTCTTCCAAGAAATTGCTCCTCCATTTAGGGTAAAGACCCAGCCCGACTGAGAGCGGAAATTATCCCTATCAGTCTGGAAGCTAGCATCACTATACCCTACAACTCTCAAGTCATCACTCCCACCGAGGGTAAGGACCCAGTCCTTAGTCCTTCGTAGGTACTTGAGAATATTCTTTACTGCAGTCCAGTGTGCCTTGCCAGGGTTCCCCTGAAAGCTGCTAACCATGCTCAGGGCAAAAGCTACATCAGGTCGAGTACACATCATAGCATACATGATCGATCCTACAGCCGAAGCATAAGGTACTCGACTCATTTGTGCTATCTCAGCCTCAGTGCTAGGGCTTTGTGTCTTACTCAGTTTGGCGTTACTCTGGATGGGCAACTCTCCTTTCTTGGAGTCTTGCATTCTGAATCTCTTCAGCACCTTATCCAAGTAGGTACTTTGACTAAGTCCAATTAGTCTTTTACTCCGATCTCTCAAGATCCTTATCCCTAAAATATAGGCAGCTTCACCAAGGTCCTTCATAGTGAAACACTTTCCAAGCCAGGATTTTACTTCCTGCAGGGTTGGAATGTCGTTTCCTATGAGTAGTATGTCATCCACATACAATACCAAGAAGCTAACTATACTCCCACTAGCCTTGACATACACACAAGATTCATCTTCACTCCTAGAAAAGCCAAATTCCTTGACCTTTTCATCAAAGCAAAGATTCCATCTGCAAGGTGCTTGCTTTAACCCATAAATGGATTTCTCAAGCTTACACACTCTATTGGGGTACTCGTTGCTGACAAAACCCTCTGGCTGACTCATGTAAACATCTTCAGCCAACTTTCCATTAAGGAAAGCGGTTTTGACATCCATTTGCCAAATTTCATAGTCATGAAATGCGGCTATGGCTAACAGAACCCGAATAGACTTAATCTTGGCTACCGGAGAAAAGGTCTCATCATAATCCACTCCAGGAATTTGAGAGAAGCCCTTTGCAACCAGTCTAGCCTTATAAGTGTGTACTTTACCATCCATGTCGGTCTTCTTCTTGAAGACCCATTTGCACCCTACAGTCTTTCGACCTGGTACATTCTCAACCAAGTTCCAAACTTGATTGTCATACATGGATTGTATCTCGCTATCCATAGCCTTTTTCCATTTAGCAGACTCGGGGCCTGTCATGGCTTCCTCGTAGCTGTTAGGGTCATCTTGACTTACTAGTGTTCCATCACTAATAAGTGTCTCACCTTCTGCAGTAATATGGAATCCATAGTAATGCTCAGGTGCACTCCTAACTCTCGTGGAACGCCTCAGAGGTACAGATTCGTCAATTGGCTCAACAGGAGTTTCCTCCTCAAGTTGAGGGCTAGAGTTTGAAGTTCCTTCACCACTTGACTCTTGAATTTCTTCAAGATCAATTTGCCTCCCACTGTCTCCTTGGCTTATAAACTCTCTTTCTCGAAAGACTCCTCTTCTTGCTACAAAGACCACATTGTCACTAGGTCTGCAGAAGAGGTAACCAAAGGATTGATGTGGGTAGCCAATGAAAATACACCTCTCGCTTCGGGGTTCGAGCTTATCATGAGTCTCGCGTCTCACGAAAGCCTCTCAACCCCAAATCTTGATGTGGTCTAGTTTAGGTACTTTACCAGTCCACATCTCGTGAGGAGTTTTGGCAACTTTCTTTGTAGGGACTAGATTAAGGATATGGGCGGCAGTCTCTAAGGCATACCCCCAGAATGAGATTGGTAGCGAAGCTCGACTCATCATGGAACGAACCATGTCCAACAAGGTTCGATTACGCCTCTCAGCCACACCATTCAACTGTGGTGTCCTAGGAGGTGTCAATTGTGAGACAATCCCACATTCCCTTAGATAGTCGAGGAACTCTGAACTAAGATACTCACCACCCCGATCGGATCGAAGCATCTTAATGTTCCTACCCAATTGATTCTCGACTTCCTGTTTAAATTCCTTAAACTTCTCGAAAGTCTCTGACTTATGCTTGATTAAGTAGACATATCCATATCTACTGTAATCATCAGTAAAAGTCAAATAATAACGATTAGCATCCCTTGTGGCATGTTTAAATGATCCACACACATCCGTGTGTATAAGGTCCAACAAACCTTCACCTCTTTCACACGAGCCTGTGAAGGGTGACTTTGTTATTTTTCCAAGTAAGCATGATTCGCAACTATCATCTGACTTTAGGTCAAACGACTCCAAGACTCCATCCTTTTGGAGTTGGCCTATGCGTTTCTTTCTTATATGTCCAAGACGACAATGCCATAATGATGCTTTATCCAAGTTATTATTATTAGTAGAATCAATACACAAAACATTATTTCCTGAGTTATATACAACAGATACAGCTTCATACACACCATCACAAGGTAATGCTTTAAAATAAAGAACATTATTAAAGAAAGCATCAATAGAACCAACTTCATTATCAAATGAAAAGGTGAAACCTTGTTTGTACAATGCATGAAAGGAAATAATATTTCTTGCCATTCCTGGCGAGTAACAACACTTATTCAAATCTAAACTAAACCCACTACTTAGCGATAAAGTATAAACTCCAATCTTGGTGACAGGTGAAACTTTCCTGTTCCCCATGATCAAGTTTATTCTTCCTTGCTCCACATTCTCACTTCTTCTTAGTCCCTGCAAGTCACAACAAATGTGAATACCACAACCGGTATCAAGGACCCAAGATTTCGAATGGGGTGAGTTATTAGAAATGATAGTGTAAATACATGCATGGTTGGGTTTAACTTTCCCATCCTTCACATCCTGCTGGTACTTTGGGCAGTTTCGCTTCCAATGTGATTTTTCATGGCAATAGAAGCATTCAGCCTCTTTTGGGTCAGAAGAAGGAGTAATGAAACCTTTCTTGGTTCCACTTGAAGAAGAGCCATCAAGGGTCCGAGCCTTGGTACCCTTCGAAGATCTCTTTCTCTTCCTCCCTCGACTTTTCCCGATTGCCAAAACCGGAGTTGAGTTTGGAGAAGGAGTGATAGCAACCGACTTCCCCTTAAGACCTGATTCTGCAGTCTTGAGAAGTCCCTGAAGTTTGCTGAGTGTGACCTCTTCCTTATTCATGTGATATGTCATGCGGAATTGATCATAGCACGATGGTAAGGAGCGCAATATTATATCTATTGCAAGCTCCTCTGGGAAGTTCACATTAAGCTTCAGCAATCGATCCACATACCTTTGCATTTTCTGCATGTGGCTCGTGACAGAATCCCCGTCCTTCATCATGGTTGTTATCATGGAGCAGATGATTTCGTACCTCTCTTGTCGTGCACTTTGATGGTATCTTTCCATCAAATCTTGGTGCATTTCATAAGGGTAGAAATCCTCATAGGACTTTTGGAGTTCTGCTGTCATTGTGGCCATCATGATGCATGCTACTTTCGTAGCATCCCTTTCATGTGCCTGAAAGTCAGCGATCTCCTGAGGAGTTGCAGTGGTCTCATCAATCTCCTTAAGCTCCTTGTCAATAACATATTCTTTGTCCTCGTAGCGGGTAATCATCCTGATGTTTCTGATCCATTCATTGAAGTTGGATCCATCAAAGGTGACTTTCCCACACAAACTCATAAGAGTAAAGGAGCCATTAGGATTCGAGCCAGAAGCATTATTTGAAGACATCTAAAGGAGGAGAACAAGTTTAGTATAGATTTAAGAGAGTCCTTAATAAAACACCCAAATGTAATATTAAGGCTAGGATCCAATCACAATATAATATAACTTAGAAGAGGTATGCCGTAATCTAACCTATACCATATTTGAAAGGTAGGTGAATGACGATTCACCAATTTCCACCACGAAAACCGAAATATTAGATATTAGGTTTTATGATTGGTTCTTAGAAATTCTTAGATTCTTTGAGATTCAATGAACTTTTCAAAGGCATGTTTCAATCTCGAGAGTGCCCTCCAAGTTTTGTGACTGGGATATCGAGGATCACAAAACGAGGTGTGAAGTAACCATGCAAATCACTTGGTACCCTTAAAGTTTATCACTCAATCGATGTGCCGGTAAACCACACACGCTCCACCGATACTATAATAAACCTTAAGTCACCCTTTACCTACCTTGTTAAGTCCACGTTAGTGTGCCGGTTAACCACACACGCTCCACCAACGACTTAGACAAAGTGTAAAGTGTAATTTCATGGATTAGCACCTTATTCACATTTTCCTAAAGTAACTAAGATTGGGAATTTAATAAAACATTTAGTTACTTTATAATATTCATCATACTTTGAATGAGAGTTTATAAGTCCTTGTCTTACCCGTTCGGCTAACGACCCTCCACCAGTCAAGCAAGCGGTGGGTGAGAGTAGACACCCATTAAGTCACCATTTTATAGGCAACAACCTTATACCCACCTTATAGACCGGCTTCGTGAATGAGGCGTACTAGCGGTAAGACGACTTTATTCTTATACATATATATATAATTATTAAATCATCATAATATAAGTATAAGGGTTGAATTTTAATTTTTAAAATTCTAGGGGTTGGAACTTAAAGTTTTAACTTAACTTTACTTGTTCCAAAACTTGAGGGCAAGTTTTGTAACTTTCAAAACTTTTCATTTCTTGTAACTTATGAGTTTAATAGAGTAATAAAATGAAGACTCTTCATTTTTCTAACTCTTGTGTTTGTTTTAATGGTTTTAATTCAAGTATGACTCTTGGTTTTCCATAACTTGAGGACAAGTTATGGACTCCATTAAAACACATTATGATCAAGAATTAATCTACCACATAGGTTACAAATAATTCCTATGATCATCTAAAACATCATAAGAACAAGAACATGAATATGAACACATTCATAAATTACACTTAAAACTTTGTAATTTTGATAACTAGTTGTTGTAAATGAATTAGCAAAGACATTACACCACCAAAAACAAGTTTTCAATTACCAAAACAGTTTAGGGTAATGTTTCTAATTCATTTCCAGCAACTAAATCGAAATTCTGCAATCAGTCGACCCTACTCGCCGAGTGCATGAACTCACTCGCCGAGTTGGTTGAAGATACACATGAACTCGACGAGTCCCCCCTATAGACTCGACGAGTCCACTCGCAGACAGCAAGATTTTCGACTTTTTTTTCAACTTTTAAGCACAAATAAAAAACAAACAAGCCTAGGATCTGATACCACTGATGGGTTTTGAGCATTCTAACACTTCCTAAGTGTACATGCAACCCTAATAACCTTGGATCTATGTTTGTCTAATTATCATGCAAAGTTGAATTCCAAGGTTATATTCCTATCTAGCATACATGGGGAACAATTTTAACTTAAAGTATAGATAGAATAACTTACCTTGTTGTTGTTTGTGTTCCTTGAAACCTTGTAAGCCTAGCACCCCAAGTGTGATGCCTCAAATGCTTCACACAACACCAAATGCTCTTGGAAGAACTTATGAGAGAACACACACTTCTCAAAAATCGGCCAAGCCCTCTTGTTTCTTAGTGTAACCGATTTTGGTGGAGAATATGTTTCTTATATAGTGTTGACACATCTAGGGTTAAACCCTAATGTGTCATGACTCTTCATTTCCATGACCCATGGGTTTGTAACTCCCATGGAGCATCCATGGAGCATCCTATGGGTGGAACCCAACTTGATAATCCATGGAGCCTCTTAGCCCACTATACAAGATATGGATGATTTACATAATCAACCCATATATTTAATTAGTTATCTTTTTGATCACATAATTAATTCTAAATTAATTCTTGATCAAACTAATCAAATAATATTATTAATATATTAGAACTTATAATATATTAATAATCTCCAAGTGTTATTTCTCTCATTTAGTCTATCCAATTGCATGGTGCCATGCAATCCAAATGGACCATGCCGGGTCGGGTCAAGTACATACCAGAAATAGTTATGGACTTAGACACCTTATCCAACAGATATACCCATAACTGCTATAATCATCGGTAAAAGTCACATAGAAGCGGTTCATATCCCTTTTCGTAGATATAAAGGGCCCACATACATCGGTTTGTATGAGATCGAATAAACCCTCACCCCTTTCATAAGTACCAGTGAAGGGTGACTTGGTCATCTTTCCAAGTAAACAAGCTCGCACGTGTCATCGTCCCTAAGGTCGAATGACTCCAACACTCAATCCTTTTGGAGTTAGGCTATGCGCTTCTTGTTGACATGTCCAATATAACAATGCCACAAGCATGTTTTATTCAAACCATTGGAATAATTGATATGCAATACATCATTTCCTAAGTTTTCTACAACCATCACAGTCTCATATATACCATTATAAGGTAATGCTTCAAAATAGAAAGTACCATTAAAGAAAGCATTAATAGAACCAGTTTCATTATTAAATGAAAATCTAAAACCTTGTTTATACAAACCATGAAAAAAAATAATGTTTCGTGTTATTTCTGACGAATAGCAATAGTTATTCAAATATAATACTAACCCACTACTAAGCACTAAAGAGTAAACTCCAATCTTGGTAACAGGTGACGCTTTCCAATTCCCCATGATCAAGTTTATCTTCCCATGCTTCACATCACTACTTCTTCTTATACCCTACAAATCAGAACAAATATGAAAACCACATCTGTTATCGAGGACCCAAGACATAGCATGTGATGAGTTATTAGAATGAATAGTATAAATACCTGCGAAGGAGGGCTTTATCTTCCCATCCTTGATGCCCTGCAGGTACTTCGGACAACTTCGTTTCCAATGCCCTTTGTTATGGCACTAGAAGCAATCAGCATCCTTTAGGTTTGAAGACGGAGCAGCAGGACCAGCCTTGGTTTCACTAGAAGAGGTACCATCTTGGGACTTTCCCTTGCGGTAGCTCTTCGAAGGAGCCTTCCTCTTTTCTCCCTTTCCTTTCCCAATAGCCAAAACAGGGGTAGCAGCAGCAAGAGTGAATGCAAGAGATTTTCCTTTTAGGCTACTCTCAGCAGTCCTTAGCATGCCTTGAAGCTTGCTTAGAGGGACCTCTTCCTTGTTCATGTGGTAGGTCATATGAAACTGGCCGTAGCAAGGAGGTAAGGAGTGTAGAATAATATTTATGGCCAGCTCCTCATCGAAGTTAACATTTAACTTCAGTAAGCGGTCCACGTATCTCTGCATTTTCTGCAAGTGGGTCGTGATTGTCACACCCCAAAACCAAGAACGGCGGAAACGTTCTGGGGCGGAGGACGTCATGTACAGTATCACAACAATGAAAAGTAGTAAACAAGCAATAACATCATCCATTGCATTAATAATATAATTATTATACAATTTTGTTCTGTCAAATTTTGATAAACACTAAAGCATAAATCAAAATGAAAGATGAGTCTTCAACGAGATCCATCTTCCCTAATCCTTGCATCGGTACCTGTCTATGATGACCTGAGGATACAAGTAATTTTGAAAGCGAGTATCAGCTTTAAAGCTAGTGAGATCATAAGTATTTTAGTGGCTTAATTTGTATGTAAGAATTTGTAAGTTTATGAACTGTAAGTATGGAAAATGTAAATGAACTGTAAGTATAAAAATGTTTGTAAAACAACTGTAAATGTTTGAAAAACTCTAGAAATCCCTATGATTCCTACTATTATATAAGGGTGTCTTCTACCAAGACCTAACTGTTCTCAATGTAGTCTTCTTCCAAGACTTAACTGTTCTAAATGTTCGTTTCTTGTAAAAGTGTGTGATTTTCCCAAGTGTAACTATCATTAACAAAATATAGTTTTTACATTTAAAGTTTAAGTGAAAAGATCACTAAATATATGTACAGAGAAAATTAATGTAGTACTAAAATGTAGCGCTATAAGAACTATTGTTGTACTAACTACCTTAAACCGGATTTATATTAAGGCATCATGTGATTAATTGTACCATATTATTGACTGGTAACAACGACATAAGAATGGTCGTAAAAATAAATGACGTTTGGCACCCGCAGACCTGTAGGTCCGGCTGTAGCTAGCAGCAAGGTGTAGGATAGTCAATCCAGTATAGATCTATACGCAAACTCACGCTCTCCCTTCAAGAGACTCTGGCTACAACTCGGGCCATGACATTTAATTCATGGTCCGATTCATATCACAATAATTAACGTATTCATCTATATGTAATGTAATGAACTGTTCTAGTTGTAATGTACGTGCTCTCTACCTAGCAAGTATAGTAATGTACTGTAATGTTCTAGCTGTAATGTATGTGCTCTCTACCTAGCAAGTATAGTAATGTACGGTAATGTTCTAGCTGTAATATACGTGCTCTCTACCTAGCAAGTATAGTAATGTACGGTAATGTTCTAGCTGTAATGTACGTGCTCTCTACCTAACAAGTATAGACTCATGAATGAACTGACTCATTGTATGATATCGCGTTCTAGTAATGGTTCTAGTATCTTCCTAAACTACCCATATGGTAGTTTACTAGTGATCTAACTGGGTCGTATGAACATGAATGTATACCCTTTCTACCCAAGGGAATTGGATGAACTGGAAAGACCTTTTATGACTATATATGTACACATGATATATAACTAATATTTAAACGACCTTCGGACGAGTACCTGATATCCTATCAGACCACATCCAAATCGAGGAAAAGGAAACAAGGTGGGTAGCCTTCCTAAGTCTTTTAAACATTACTTATATAACTATACATATAAAGGCATGCAATTTATAATATAAAAGCATAAAATAAGTTTTGTAAAACCTTTGAACATAATTATTATCTAAGAAAAGATCGACTTGATGTCGATCTATAAAACGGTTTGAAGGCATGGGTTTGATAAAACAATTTAGTATAAAGAAACATTTTTTTGAAACACTATTGTAAATAAGTTTGAAATAAAACATACAGAGTAAAATGTACAGTGTAATAAGGAGTTCTAAAACATATAAAATGTTTATGAAGATCATTTAAAGGAAATTGTTTGGTAAAACGCCTAATGAGTAGTAAATCATTTAAATGCTGCTTATTAATCACATGTGATTGATATAATAAGTAGCATGATTCTACTTGTATCCCCCCCCCCCCCCCCATAAAACATTTAAAAATAGTTAAAACATTGATTAAGGGGTATGAAATCACCTGTAGTAAGTGGATCGGAAGGAAGTGTCGGATAAGTGCTTGGTGTCAAGTGAAGACTTAGATACGCACAAAGATCCTAATAACATATAAGGATATATGTATATACACAATTAGTCTTTAAACAACTAATAAACAAAGTTAAGACACTCTAGGACATGCTAAACACTTTATACAAGGGTTATAAGTCTCAAGGGTTGCATCTAAGTGTTGTAGGGAAAGGCTAGTGTGTTTGGGGTTCAAGGGTAAACTCCCTTGGAGTTTACGGTTTTCATGACCATTACCCAAGGAGTTTACGGCAGTAAACTCAAGGGTTTACGGTCGTAAACTCTACACTTTATGACCATTTGTTGGTTTGAAGTCTTCTAAGCTATTCTAAGCATTCCTACTTTATGATTTAGCCTTAGGAAGTGTTGTGTGGCATCAAAACACTCCTAAATGGAGTTTACGGTCTAAGGACCATTTCTCCATGAGTTTACTACCTTAAACTCATGAGTTTACTACCTTAAACTCATGAGTTTACTACCTTAAACTCCTAAGTTTGGTATTTGGCAGTTTTCAAGTCCTTAGCTCAAACATGGCCCCAGTCTAGGTTAGATTCTAGCCATAAGGAACAACCATGGGCCATTTATGGGACATTTACACAACATTTGAGGTGTTTACGGTTTTGGGAGATCCCCAAACCGTAAACAAATAAAAATATATGATTTTGGTGCTTTTTGTGTGATACACTCATCAAGGATGGATCTAGACAAGTCCCTAAGGCATTGTGAAGCATCTAGACACCCTAAAGCACCCTAAGGCACTATATTTGGTGTTTACGGTTTTGGGAGCCTCCCAAAACCGTGAACACCTTGTTATGGTGTTCTTGTGACTTTTCCTTGGTATAAACATGTATAGCTAGCTTAAAATGACTCTAGTATAGAAGTACTTACATTGTGGAAGCTTGAAATGAACTTTAAGTCCAAGAACACTAGTGTGTGTTCTTGGTGTTCTTGGTGTTTTGGAAAAACTAGTCAAAATACATAAATGAATGGATTAAAGGATGTACAATCACTAGATTAAGTGATATACTAACTTGAAAGGGTTAGAACACTTACTAGTTTGCAGATCTAGAATAAAAACTTGGATGATACTTGAGAGGATATTTTAGAGTTTACTCTTTTGGTGTTTGGGGAGTAAACTCAATAATGAATAGTCTTGGGGAGTAAACTCATGCTTAAGGCATGAGTTTACGTTTTTAGGATGATTTTTCGACCCAAACATAATAGTTTGGCCGTGAACTTCTAAGACATGAGGTGTTTGCGGTTTTAAAATTTAAAACCCGAGACGACACTTTCTTTCACCCGTTTGTTTAAAAATAATATTAAAATAATCAAACGAACCTTATATTTCTTGAAAATAAGAAATAATGACTTTAACTTATGATACGAAGTGGTTGACTTTTAGGGTTTGACCGAATGGAAATTTCAGGTTGCCACAGTGATGGACTCTCAATCCTTCGTTTTGGTAGTGATCATTGCATCGATGATCTCATATCTTTCCTGCCTGGCACTTTGATGGCACCTATCCATCAAATCTTGGTGAATTGTGTACGGATAGTAGTCCTCTTAGGACTTTTGGAGTTCAACAGTCATTGTTGCGAGCATGATGAAATGAACCTTCGTATCATCTCGCTCATGAACCTTGTAGGTAGCAATCTCTTCGGGAGTAGCAGTGTTCACATTAACCTCCTTTAGCTCCTTGTCGAGAACATACTCCTTTTCCTCGTAACGGGTGACCATGCGAATGTTTTGGATCCAATCATTAAAGTTGGACCCATCAAATATCACCCCCCCCCCCACACACACACACACACATACACATACACACAAGTTCATGAGTGAGAATGATCCGGAAGGGGTCGAGGCAGAAGTGTGTTGTTGTTCGAAGCCGAAATCTAAAAAGAAAAGGAACAAAGTTTAGATTAGATAAGAATCCCCAATTAAACACCCAAATGAAAAATTAGGGCTAGGACCCAACACAAATATTTACAATTGAGAAGAGGGATGTCGTAATCTAATTGCAAATAATTTGAAGGTAAGTGAATGGCGATTCACTAATTTCCACCATGAAAAACGAAAAAGACAATTAAGTTTTAAATGAATTAAAATTCCTAGATTATTTTGAGATTCATTGTAGTTTTCAATGGCATGTTTAAATCTCGATATGCCCTTCAAGATTGTGACTAGGATACCGAGGATCACAAACAAGGTGTAAATAACCATGCAAATGTACTTGGTGCTCTCAATGTCATTTACCACCTAATCAATGTGTCGGTTAGCCACACACGCTCCATTGATCTGTGATAAACATCGAGCTACCATTTGCCACCTTTGCTAGTCCCAAATTAGTGTGCCAGTTAACCACACACGCTCCACTAACAACACGGTAAGGTGCAAAGTGTAGTTTCATGGAATAGCATCATTTTCACATTTTTCCTAAAGTAACTAAGATTAGGAATTTGTACAAAATGTTTAGTTACTTTATAGATCATCATACTTATTAATGAGGAATTAGTTGCCCTACCCTACCCGTTCGGCTAACGACCCTCCACAAATCAAGAAATCGGTGGGTGAGAGTGGACACCCATTAAACTGTCATTTTATAGGCAGCAACCTTATAAACCCCCCCCCCCCCCCCCTTATAGATCGGCTTTGTGAATGAGGCCTACTAACGGTAAGACTAGCTTAATCTTATACATATATAATTATTTACCTTATAATAATATAGTATAAGGGTTAATATTTAAATTTGTAAATTCTATGGTTTAGGATTTAAGTATTTCAAAATTAAAACTTTTAATCAAAAATTTAAATCCCAAAACTTGAGGACAATTTTTGAAACTTTTCAAAACATCTTTTAGATCAAATTTAAAAATTAATTAATTAATCATTTAATATTTATCACATAATTTGACCTAATCTATTTTCTTCATAAGATAATTCAAATCAAAATACAAATAATTAATCTTTATCCTATAAAACAAGTAATTATCTTATTTATGACATTTATCTATGAATTTCATTAGGATAATCCATACCTTATTGAAAAAATCGGATTTTATCAGCCAAAAACGTTTTTGGTAATTATCCTAATTTAATTTTAGTCAAAATCCCGAAAAATCAGCCCCCAGACTGCCCGACTCGCCGAGTTACTGAATGGACTTGTCGAGTTGCAATGACTTGTCGAGTTCATCAGATGACTCGATGAGTTCATCTGTCAGAGGCTGGATTTCTCGACTTTTGAGCTTTGAACAATTTAGCTATACATCAAATACAAAAGAAAAACGACCTAGGCTCTGATAATAATGTTGGGTTGTGAGCAATACATCAATCATATGGTGTACATGCAAACCCTAATGCTTGGATCTAGTTTTTCTAGTTGTACATGCAACAATTATCCAAGGCTTTCAAACCCTAATCTAGCATACAACAAAAACGATTTATATAGCTAAAACCAAGTTAGAAACATACCTTTGATCGTAGCTTGAAAATCTTGAGCTTTTGAGAACCTTAGCACCTCAAATGTTATGCCTCTAATAGATCACAAACACCAAAGCAAGTTAGAAAAATCTTAGAAAGGGGGGGGGGAGTAATTTTGGCTCAATGAATCCTTCTAGGGTTGTGATAGCTGAAATTGCGAAGCCAAAGGGTCCTTTATATAGGTGAGCTGCTAGGGTTTCAGTCAAAACCCTAATTAGATTGCATAGGCCTTAAGCAGTCTACAGGATCCTTCCAGAAAGCCTGCTATGGATGATTTCTATGTGGGCTTCCCCATAGAATTCGTCCATCCCTTCTTTAGGGTTCCTCAGCCCATATTGTAACTATCACATCATTACAATATCAATCCCCTTAGTTTAATTAATCTCTTTTGACCACAAAATTAATTCTAAATTAATTATTGACCAATATTAATTAAATAAATATGATTTCTCCTTTAATATATTATTCAAATAATATATTAATAAACCATAATAACCTCTTTCTTTATTATTCATCCAGTCAAGTTGTTTTGGTGAAGGCAACCCAAAATGACCATGCTACAATCGGATCAAATACATATCAAATATAGTTATGGGCGTAGACACCTAATCCAACAAATTCACCATTGTACAAGTATTGTAAATACAAGTAATAAGCACATATAACATTTAAACAATTAAATATTTGTATTTATGTGTAAGCTAAAAGTAACTATGCACTCACTTTACTAGTTAGTGAAAACTAACTACTATTATGGCTCCAAGCTCAATACTGTTTGCCAACTTATTATATTGCCTTAAACATCCAATATGTAAGGTGATATCCAAAAATAATTTTTTGAAAGACTTTCGTTGATATATGAAAATAATTCAAGATGTTACTATTTATACTAGAATTCAAATTGATTATCTCTTATCTTTCATACGGTTTAAAACACTTACTCATTTAAAATTATTGACACATATAACTCTGGTTACAAGAGTCAATAAAAAAACAAAACACGTATACCTTTTTATTAAATGAAGTTGTACAATCACATATTTAAACAATACGTGTTATTTTTAATTAATAAAATATAGACGACCTTTCTTATATTTCTTACAGAGCGTATGTTGGTTGGATCATTTGCAATTCACAAATCAATTATAATTACATTTATGGTCTCTCAGTTATTTTTGTATTAACACAATATATCATTCAAGTTTCAAGTTACAGTATATTCCCTTAACTATTTATTAATAAAATCATTATACCCTTTATAATAAAATCTTATCATTACATATATATATATATATATATATATATATATATATATATATATATATATATATATATATATTATTTTACAATCTTCCTAATTTTATTAATAGATGGCCGATGTCATAATGTATATATGATTATTATTAGTCGAAAAATACATGTGTAACAAAAATACCGTTTCACTATGTGAGTTCATCATTGAATGTATTTACATCTTATAACATATAATTTGAGATTTTATGATTAATTATCCTAAATAATCTTCTATATAAAAAAATATTATTTTATTGCTTCAACGAAAATTTTATAATAAGCTTTTCTACACATATTGTATACACATAATATATGTCCAGATTTCACCCGCATGATATATATATAAATCAGTTTTATATAAACACATATTATGCTTGAAGAATTCTTATTCATTTATTAATAAGTTTACATTAGACATAAATATCTAACGAGAAACACAGGCTTTACAATAAGGACTCGACCCTACTTCTCTGTATCTTCCTTTAGTGCATTCAAGCAGTGAGATTTTAATTTTTTAAATTGTGCGCCACAGTTGTTTTAACAATAACCAAGCCTTTGATGCCATAAGGATTAACCGGAATGTACGAACACTTGAGGAGACTAGAGGAAATCATATAGTGAAGTGTTGTTATCTCAACTAATTAAAGGTTGTTGGTTCCTATAGTCATATAGTGAGTTGAGGACCTAAAAGGCATAGAAGGGCGAGCCCAAGAGTCGTGGTGAGTTGTTGGTGGCCTCTTGACGACTGTTATTGGTTGATTTATGGTGGTAGGATGAAGAACCACTTGTAAGTGAGTGGTTGTGGTTCGGGCGTGCGACAATGAAGAGGCTATCGGTGATCATTCTGTCAGGTAGAGCTAGGGCTGTCAAATCGGGCAGTCGTGTCGTATTTTTGTCTGACACGACACGAAACGATAAGGTTTTGGATGACACGAACACGACACGACATGATGTCGTGTTTTTTTCATTAACACGAAAACGAACCAACTAAAACACGACAACATGACACGACACGACAATGATAATATTACATAACTATTAGTGTATTTCATTCATACTTAAAGATATATAACACGACAAAAACGACAAACACGAAAAACACGACAACCATGTGTTTAATCGTGTCGATTTATGAACGCAAACACGAATTCAAATTTTGATTTCATCCCGATTTTGTTTCATTTCGTGTATTTTTGTCGTGTCGTGTTATAAATTAACACCCCTAGGTAGAGCCTTGAGGAGGGCAACTATCGGGGCTATTATCATACAAAATTGTTGGGTTGGACTTTGATCATTATGTTTAGGATCGTGACTCAAACGTTGGTTAATTTTTTGTTCTTCCAAGAGTAACATTGACCAAGTTTCATGTATATTTAACAAACAATGATATTTCTTTGAATTGAAACTGTTTTATATGAAATAAATTTACGACTTTTTGTTATTATGATTGATGATCTAAGGTTTGTGCGAAATATTGATTTGTGAATTGTTGTACATGTAGTATATTGAGTACATGCAAACCGAATCAAAACCATGAACTCATAAGTATGTAACCAATGTATTGAAGTTGATGAATCTTTGAAGGAAAATGTTAGAGCCAAATGAGCTTTGGGAAAACGCCTCATATAATGGGGTGTTAAAACCCATGTGGTTTTTAATTTTATTGCCATTCTCATGTTTTGATGATCCAACATATATATTTAACGATCTTGTACTTCAATGTTTATGACTTCTAAATTATTTAAAAGTTAAAAACAAAATGAAAAGATTACAATAACACTATCCAAGAATTTCTCAAACACTAATTGTGTAATTATTCGTGTATAATTGTTCTACATTTTGTGTTTACACCAAAAATCACTAATCAAACAAATGTTCGATTCTCAACAGCATTCTTTATCCTCCCAATAAAATCATCAACCTCCATGGTTCCAAGCTCCCCACCAAACCTAGACCTAACAGTAACACACCCTGTCTCCACCTCCTTGGGCCCCACAACAGCCATTAATGGTATCTTCATCTTCTCTGCATTTCTAATAAGCTTTGGTAATCTCTCACCCGTGCACAACTCCACCCGTATACCACAACCTTTCATCTTCTCCACAACATCTTTGCAGTATTCAAGCTTAAAAACATCAACAAACATCACATCTCAAAAGGGTATTTCAGACATTTGACAAACAACCAAACACAAGTCATCTATATCTACTTAATACCTGTGTATCAGTGACTGGTAGAATCCGAGCTTGAATTGGAGAGAGCCACAATGGAAAATCTCCTGCATAATGTTCTATAAGCACTCCAAAAAACCTCTCCAAAGATCCAAGAACTGCTCTATGGATCATAATCGGCCTCTTTTTCTCTGAATTTGAATCGATATATGTGATGTCAAAACGTTGTGGCAAGTTAAAGTCAACCTACAAAACTCAAAAACAAACAATCTTATCAATTTGACTTTGACTTTGACTTTTTAAAACTGTTTTTCACCAAATGATACATACCTGTATGGTGGAGCATTGCCACTTCCTACCAAGGGCATCTTCAATCTTGAGATCAATCTTTGGGCCATAAAACGCACCACCACCTTCATCAACCTCATAAGCCCACCCTTTATCAGTCAAAGCATCCTTAAGTGCACCAGTGGCTTTCACCCATATCTCATCATCTCCTACTGCTTTCTCAGGCCTAGTCGAAAGGTTGACTTCATATTTGTCAAACCCAAATTGAAGCAACATTTGCTCTGTAAGATCCAACACACCCTTGATTTCGTCTTTTATTTGATCCTCTAAACAAAAGATATGTGCATCATCCTATAACACAAATCACCTTAATTCCCCATAGTTCCATACACTTTTATAGCAATGTAATTTCATTGATACATATATATATATATATTATATACCTGAGTGAAGCCACGTACACGAAAAAGCCCGTGTAAGCTACCGGATAATTCGTATCTGTAAACGGTTCCTAACTCTGCAACCCGAATTGGGAAATCGCGATATGAGTGAGGCTTTCGTTTGTAGATTAAAATATGGTAAGGGCAATTCATGGGTCGAAGTTGATAAAGTTCTTCCTCAATGTTCATTTGGTCATACATGTTTTCTTTGTAGAAGTCTAAATGTCCACTAATGCTCCAAAGCTCTGCTTTTGCTACATGTGGAGTGTAAAGAAGATCATACCCACGTTGTGTGTGAATCTTTTTCCATAAATCTTCAATTATATGCCTCACAATCGCACCTTTTGGATGCCAAAACACTAACCCTCCTCCCGCATCATCCTGTGGATTTAAAAAGTATGAATCTTGATGAGATACAAACTCAAGTACACGAAAAATTGAAACTTTTTGAACTTTGTCCCTAAAAGATTGAGCTTATAGGTGTAAAAGACATAAATGCCCTCCTCCTTAACCACCTGTATGGAAAAGAGGTCAAGATCTTGACCAAGGCGTCTGTGGTCACGACGTTTAGCTTCTTCTTTAAAGTGTAAATATGCTTTCAATTGTTCTTCATTCTCCCATGCAGTTCCATAGATTCTTTGAAGCATTGGTTTATTTACATCTCCTCTCCAATAAGCACCAGCTACAGATTCAAGTTGTACAGCTCGTCTGTTGATATTTCCAGTAGTTTCAACATGTGGGCCCGCACAAAGGTCCCACCATTCATCACCTAAAAGAATACGACATTTTACAATGTGAATAAAGTGCTTTGGTTATAAACATATAAGGTGATAGAAGGGTTACCAATGTGATATATGGTGATAGGTTCTTCCTTGATGCTTTCCAAGATTTCCAATTTGTAAGGTTCGTTAATGGATGTTATTCTTTTGTGAGCTTCGTCCCTTGTCACTTCTTCTCTCACTAGAGGTAAGTTTCGACCAATGATACGATCCTACAGATGATTAAACAACAAATTAAGAATCTATTAATATGTTTGTGAGTTTAAGAATTATGATTTATGACCTCGAAACAGAGTATGGAAAACAATATAATGATATATGATATGTTTGAATGACTTACCATCTCCTTTTTAATCTTCTTGAGATCTTTATCAGTCAAAGACTCGATATCAAAATCATAGTAAAATCCGTGTTCGATCCATGGACCAATTGTTACTTTGGCATCTGGGAATACTTTTTGAACTGCCATAGCCATGACATGAGCACACTGCATCCATGGTGGAATCATTAGCCAAATTAATAGTGTATGCATTTATGTTGATAAATCATCATCATGAAGATCGAATGCAAGCATTTTGAATCACTGTTGGTTGACTTCTTTCAAGTTTTACTAACACCAATCGGTTAATATGCTTGAATCTAGCTTACCTGATTGCTAAAATGCAAAATCTAGTTTCTAAGTGGTGCATTTTGAATTCATGTAAGTCAAATACCAAGAATTTTCAAACTTAAAAGTGATATGAAATTGCCACGGATTCATATCACAGTTTCTTGATTACTAATTGTTCTTAAAAGTTTGAATGTCTTGATCGAATGCCACGGATTCATATAATTTCGATTTTTTCAGGCTGAATTTGACTCCTGAAAGTCAAAATACATCTCTGTTTACCTAAATTGTTTCATTTCGACATACCAATGGTATGTGAAATTGTTACGCTAAGGATTTAAAGGTTGGTGCAAATTTGTAAAAGCATAGGATGTAAATTTATCAAATTAAAGAAAGGAGGAGAATTTACTGTATGACGAATTCTGAGGAGTGTCTCTGACGATTCATTAGTAGGAAGGACTACTTTCTCCACCTCCTTAGGAACGTCATCCGAAGCGTTACTTTCCTCGGCGGCAACGGCAGTACCAGGATCGGTGGCAACGGCGGCCGGCGACGATGAGAAGCGATAATGGGGTTTCTTGAAAAGATAAATCGATTGGGATTTTCGGCTATAAAATTGCTTGGAGATGGGGTTAAAGAGTATAGAGGAAGATGAAACTGAAGGCTTTATTGGTAATCGGAGAGATGAACCGAAGAGAGGACGCGACGATGAAGCCATTCTGTGTAGGACAAACATGGCGTCGTTTCAGTTTCTACTCCGTCATCTTTAGCTTGTTTGAGTTGAGGTTTTGTGGCCAAGGTTGTTCCCTTGTATGAATAGAAAAATAGCTAAGAATTAACAATGTGGTTTCAAATTTTCGTTATATGATTTTACTTTTTTTGTTTATTTTTACTAAATCACTAAACTTTAAAAAAAATTACACATTATATCAATAGATAACATCTAATGGCCTCGAGTTACATATATAGATGAATGATGAGTGGTACCTAAGGAACGTTTTCCTCCGTATCTACGTACCAAAGAATTGGAACCCGATATGGATTATGCTTGTCGAGCATCCTTCAAGACTTCATTTCATTTTATGAGTGTATTTTATATATCTATTTGTACCAAATTATATAAGATAGGAGGGATGGTCATTTCCTAGGTTTAGGAATGGAATACATGTGAGAGAATTAGAGGCAGTCGCAAGAACTGATAGTAGGTATTGTTGGAAAAAAAAATTCCGATCAAACATAATATAAAAGTATGTTGCTATTAATAATCTTTGTAGTTGTGTTGTAGTTAGGTTAATAACAACATACTCTTAATACTTTGTTTAATAAATCAATATATTTTCATTTCTTTTTTATATTTATAATACTTATAACATCTTATTTTGTAACACCTGGTCAATTTAATTTTTTCGAAATAGGATTGATATATTTTTACGAGAAATTGTATAATTAAAATAACTAAGTTTTATAAGTATGACAAACTAGTTAATTAAATAAATAAGGTATAATAATAATAATAATGATGATGATAATAATAATAATAATAATAATAAATCAATTTACTTAATTAATTAGGATTTATAAATCCAGGGGTGTTTTGTGCATTTTTCCGAAATCAGTTTTGAATAGATATTTCGAATTTAGGGTATAAGTTGCCATTAGACTGAATTTAGGGTGTTTTGTGCATTTCGAACATTTGTGTCTTCTTCCCTGCATCTCGTTGCAGCAGTAGCAGACACAGTTTTTCCATTTGTGAACATCTTTATGTCGAGAATCATAGAAAACAATCGTCCCCAAACCTCTTATTCAGTAATTTCGGGCTTTATGAAGCCTTTCTCGTTTTTTTTTTTACGTAGTTACCAAGTTATTTTACATAGTGGCACAATAGATAAAAAAAAAATCGAAAAAAAAATCATTGTATACAAAAAAAAATTATGTGTTGTCGGCGTCATACCAAACACCTAACACCGAGCACTTAACTAAAATTGTCCATGCTTTTATATGGCATCACAGATGGGAGGGATGGATTGTCACTAATGACCATCTTGACCTGGCTAATGTAATGTGTCAAAAGTAAAATTATATATTTTTCTTATTTTTATATATATTATATGGGTGTTGCTAAAAAAAACCGAAAAAACATAACATTTGCATGTGAAGATCAACGCACGCTTTACACCCATACACATGGGGGTTTATTTAATATACCTTATTATATATTGTGTTTTTTATGGGATTTTGCTTTTCAATTGGACAATGTCTAATTTGGATTATTATTTTTTTTCTTATGTATTGTAGTTGTTTAAGGTTTTGATTTTCATGTCTATTTCCGTTTTAGATGCCCTTGTTCTCTTATTTACATTCAAATATTTTATATTCAAATATTTTATAAGACAATACGATATTTCGAAACTTAGAATTAATATTCTCGAAAGACGTTGACTTCTTTAAATTTCTAAAGAATTAAACACGTGCATGTGACAGTCTTTAATTTTTTGTTCTTGAGAAGGGTTTAAATAATGGATTAAGAATTCTTAAAAGTGGTGTGGATTTCATACTCTTTGTTGAATATGGATGTCTTGTATAAACACTTAACTTGGTATCTAGGAGAAAATGAACAAAATTTGACATAAAATTACAGATTTGCAGATTTTTTTGGGTAATATCCAAAAAAATGTTTACTCGTAAAAATAGTCCTTATTGGGGGTTTGAGTTGTGGATTTGGTCCCTAAAGTTAACATCTGTTACTTTTACTCTGTTAAATTTTTCTCAAATGACCGTTTTGTTATTCATCATAAATTACAAATTATTTTTGATTAAAATGTATTTCTATGATCTAGTGGTCCTACTTACACCCAACGTTTCAAGAACAAGCCTACCACCCACCCTTTCCCCCAACCAAAATTGAACTAGGCGTCGTTGTCTTCTCCGACCAGCCTATGTAGTGTTCTCCGATGAAACAACCTAATTTTTCGATAGGAAAAAAACTAACGGTACAAACGCAAAATTAAAACAACATAAACCAAACCCAATAGAATCAAATGAGACCAAAATCAAATTCTCATCATCAATAATCGTTATGTTGTGTTTTTTATCGTCCAAAACATGCAATTAAATAGGGGAAAGAATGAAATTTCAAAACAAAAGAAACAAAATTGCAAAACTGGATTACTTAAAAACACATATGTTGTTGTACAAAACAAACCAAAATCTTCAAAAACCATTAGGATATTCAAATCTAGATTTAAACCTGGTATTGCGTTTTGTGAAGAAATGCAAAATAAGGGGAGTTTTTAGTGAATGCGATGAGTTTTTCTTGCAAGAGGGAAATATGAACAAAGAGAATGAGAAGGGAAAAGGATATTGACAGTTAGGGAGGCTTTGTAGCGACCCAAATTTCACGTCCAAAAATTTCGGTTTAAAACCTTACTTTAGAAAACATTAATAATTAAAACATTGTTTGATCAAACCACAACACAACGCAAACCATGTTTAAAAGCTAAACCATACAACCCATCAAATATCAGAGTACAAATCCCAGTGAATCTCGTAAATACGGAAACCAGAGTGTGTGCATGATGTGCCGCTACCGCGCCAGCTCCTTCCCCTTCGGTGAAGAGGTACCTGAACACAAAACTGTAAAACGTAAGCACAAAGCTTAGTGAGTTCCCCCACTGTACCACATACCACATAATCACATAACATATGTAAATTTGTCAAGCATATCTGGGTGCCTGACCTACCCCTTCGGTCCTCTCGACCGGATGCTGCCTAACATATCTGGGTGTTGGCCTCCCCTTCGGTCCTTTCGACCGGATACTGCCTAGCATATCTGGGTGCTGGCCTCCCCTTCGGTCCATTCGACCGGATACTGCCTAGCATATCTGGGTGCTGGCCTCCCCTTCGGTCCTTTCGACCGGATACTGGGGACTATTTCACCCCTACTACTACCACATAACACATATATCACATAGTCTAGCAACCCTAGATGAATATCACAAAGACAATCACCTAATCACACATCTCCTACTGGTGGGCCGGCATTGTGGCCTTAGACCCACCTCTACTGGAAGGCGACTCACCTCAAAGTAGCTGCTGAACTGATCGGGAACTGACTGACTGCTGCTGCTGCTCCGGAACTCCTCCGACTGCAATTCCCACAACATACTCAATCACACACTGCTAACTGTCCTCTGGGTAAAAAGACCATTTTACCCCTGGTCTAGCCCTAAGTCAAAATCAGATTCAACTATCAGTTGACCCGACTCGCCGAGTTGGCTCTCCAACTCGCTGAGTCCCTATCCAAACGATTGTCATGAGTCCCTGATTCTACTCGTCGAGTTAGGCTATGACTCGACGAGTTCTTCTTCTAAACTGACATTGAAGTTCTTCGTCCTACTCGCCGAGTTGTATGAACAACTCGTCGAGTTCATCTTCATCCGATGAACACTCATGCTTAGACTCGCCGAGTTGTATGAACAACTCGCCGAGTCTGTTCTTGATCTATGAAGATTGCCTTGGACTCGCCGAGCCAGGCCATGACTCGCCGAGTCCTACCATGGGTGAGTTCAGCTTCCAACTCACCAAGTCACCCCCTGTGACTCACTGCTCAAACTCGATACAGCATAAAGGGACCAATTCGGTGACTCGCGAGCCGACTCGCCGAGTCATCGCCATGCATCCATTAGATACACCGATTTGTTCGATTTCAGTCCATGCCATTCATAGATCTAGGCTTCTAAGACACGAATCACACGTAAAGTTTCCAACTTTACGTGTGGGTATTCACTAATATGGATTTTAGGGTTCAAAATGCCTCAAAAGGGTAGATTTATGATGAACAAGCCACATGGGTCCATAAAGCTAACAGATCTGAGCTCCTGGAGCTCAATCTTGCCTAGATCTAAAGGCCAATCCACTTATTACGAAACATTAAGCACAAACAAGCTTGGGGAATTGCTCAAGAGTGTCTTAAATGAAATCTTAAGCATAGAAACAGGGGGAAACGAGATATACCTCAATGAAACAGCTGAAAAACACAATGATGCTTGGATGGCTCTCCTTCCTATTGATCTTCTTCCCCTTCTTGCCTCAAAACCTTCAAGAATACACACAAGAACCTCAAACTCACAAGAAACAAGCTTAGGACGAGGGTTGGGAGCTCTGGGGGTGAATGGGGGCTGGCAAGGGGCGGATATGAGGTTTAAATAGGGTGCAAACCCCTGAAACTTAGGGTTTCATCCAACAGCGGTGACTCGCCGAGTCCAGGATATGGACTCGCCGAGTCGCCAACTTAAACGTGTCATGGGTCTCGTCCCTACTCGGCGAGTCGGACCTATGACTCGCCGAGTCCAAGGCTAAAATGGGAAATACTCAAATAACATTTACATACCAGGAACCAGGTGCTACAAATCTCCCCCACTTATTTTAGACTTCATCCTCGAAGTCTGTTGCTCGATCCCGAAACAGCTCGGGGTAATGCTCCATCATCTCGTCCATCGGCTCCCAAGTCCATTCCGAATCCTTGCGGTGCTGCCATTGCACCTTCACTAGTTCTACCCTCTTGTTGCTCAATTCCTTCGACTTCCTGTCGAGTATTGCGACTGGGCGCTCAATGTAATTCAAGCTGTCATCAACCTGAATATCCTCCAGCGGTACTACCGCTGAATCGTCCACTAGGCACTTCCGCAGCTGAGAAACATGGAAAGTGATGTGGATCTGACTGAGCTCGGCTGGCAGATCCAGCCTATACGCCACCTTGCCCACCCGGGCTACAACCTTGAACGTTCCGATGAATCTTGGGCCCAACTTGCCCCACTTCCTGAATCGAATGACGCCTTTCCAAGGCGACACTTTCAGGAGAACCATATCCCCGACTTGGAACTCCAAGTCGGATCGACGCTTGTCGGCGTAACTTTTCTGCCGACTTTGAGCAGTCTGAAGTCTGCTCCGAACTTGCTGGATCCTCTCGGTCGTCTCGAGCACCACCTCGGTGCTTCCCATGACTCTCTGGCCAACTTCACCCCATCATATCGGGGTTCTGCACCTCCGCCCGTACAACATCTCGAATGGTGGTCGGTCGATACTCGCGTGGTAGCTGTTGTTGTATGAGAACTCATCCAAGGGAAGATAGGTATCCCAGCTACCACCAAAATCTAACACACACGCCCGCAACATGTCCTCCAAAGTCTGGATGGTCCGCTCACTCTGACCATCCGTCTGCGGGTGAAAGGCGGTGCTAAAATGCAATCGAGTGCCCAACTTGCCATGAAACTTCTTCCAAAATCTGGAAGTGAAATGCACATCTTGGTCAGTCGGTCCACGATGACCCAAATTGAATACACTCCACGCGCGGTCCTGGGAAGCTTTGTAATAAAATCCATGGTGATATCTTCCCATTTCCACAGTGGAATGTCCAACGGCTGCATCTTACCATGCGTTCTCTGATGTTTGGCCTTGACCTTCCTGCAGGTCAAGCACCACTCAACGTACCATGCCACATCCCGCTTCATGCAGGGCCACCAATAGTCCAGACGGAGATCCCTATACATCTTCGTCGCCCCGGGATGAATAGAGAATCGGGACTTGTGCGCCTCATCCATCAAAATCTGGCGCACGCCCCCGTGATACGGCACCCACACCCTATGGTGTAGTGTCAATAGTCCCCGTCTATCATAATCAAAGGAGGACACCCGTCCCACCACGTGCTCGCTCTTCCGATGCTCCTCCTTGATAGCCTCCAGTTGAGCCTCCCGAATTCGCTCCAATAAGGGAGTCACTACGGTTATCCTCATGCATACGTCCCTGATCGGCGCCGCCTTGTGGCTAAGCGCATCGGCCACCACGTTGGCCTTCCCCGGGTGGTAAAGGATCTCGCAATCATAATCCTTCACCACATCCAACCACCGACGCTGCCTCATGTTCAGATTTGGCTAGTCCATGAGATACCTCAAACTTTTGTGGTCCGTGTAGATGGTACAACGAACCCCGTAAAGGTAATGTCGCCAAATCTTGAGGGCGAAGACCACAACCCCCAACTCCAAATCGTGCATCGGGTAGTTCGCCTCGTGAGGCTTGAGCTGCCTCGAAGCGTAGGCAATGACATGCCCCCTCTGCATCAGAACTGTGCCCAACCCTGAAATGGATGCATCACAGTAAACCACAAAATCCTCTACGCCCTCTGGCAGGGCTAGGATCGGCGCCACACACAATCTATGTCTCAGCATCTCAAATGCAGCCTGCTGCTCGGGTCCCCACCGAAAGACCACGGCTTTCTTCGTCAGCCATGTCAGGGGTACGGCTATCTTGGAGAAATCCTGGATAAATCTCCGATAGTAGCCCGCTAATCCCAGGAAACTCCGAATCTTGGATGGAGACTTCGGAACCTCCCATCTCATCACGGCCTCGACCGACCAGAATCCCGTTCTGGTTGACGAGGTGCCCAAGAAATTGCACCTCGCGCAGCCAGAACTCACACTTGGAGAACTTGGCATACAAGCTCTCCCTCCTCAGGGTCTCCAACACCTCCCTCAGATACTCCTCATGCTCCTCCTGAGTCTTGGAATAAACCAAGATGTCATCGATAAAGACTATCACAGACCGATCCAACATCGGTCTGCAAACGCGGTTCATGAGATCCATGAACGCGGCAGGAGCATTGGTGAGCCCAAACGGCATCACCACAAACTCATAGTGGCCATAACGTGTCCGAAACGCGGTCTTCTGCGTATCCTCCTCCCTGACTCTCATCTGATGATAACCCGAACGCAAGTCAATCTTGGAGAACCAAGATGCTCCCTGAAGCTGGTCAAAGAGGTTATCAATCCTCGGGAGTGGGTAACGGTTCTTCACCGTCACCTTGTTCAACTCCCGGTAATCTATACACATCCGATGCGACCCATCCTTCTTCTTCACAAATAGAATCGGGGCTCCCCAAGGCGAACTGCTCGGACGAATGAATCCCTTGTCTAGCAGCTCCTGCAGCTGCGTAGACAACTCCTGCATCTCGGGAAGAGCCAACCGATACGGTGCTTTGGCTATCGGAGCCGCACCGGGAATAAGGTCAATCCTTAACTCCACCTGTCGCTCCAGAGGTATCCCAGGTAGTTCCTCCGGGAAAACATCTGCAAAATCTCGAACCACCGGAACCTCGCTCACGGTCGCCTTACCCGCCTCCCGGGTATCCATCACATACGCGACATATCCCGCGCATCCCTGCTGAAGATAGCGCCTAGCCCTCGCTGCTGAACATACAGTGGGTCCACACTGCGGCCGTTCGCCATGTATCACTAAATCTCCCCCGCTTGGGGTCCTGACTCGCACTAATTGCTGCGCGCAGTCTATCACCGCCCAGTTAGGGCTCAACCAATCCATGCCAATAATCACCTTGTTCCCACGCAATGGAATGGGAACCAAGTCCACCAGCTAACGCTCCTCAAACAGTCGCAGAACGCAATCTCGGAACACCATCGATGCTCGCACCGATCGATCATCAGCAATCTCTACCTCTAACGGGCAATCTAACTCGCCTGAAGTCTCATGAAACCTCTTGCTAAGCGCAAGAGAAACGAACGATCGGGATGCACCCGAGTCGAACAATACCTGAACTGGGATGTCGTTCACGTGGAACGATCCTAATGCATATATATACACACGGAGCACATATCAATATCATAACATCATAAAACCAAAAGATAGAAGGAAAGAATCATACCCGTCACCACATCGGGCGCGACGCGTGCCTCCTCGGTAGTCAGCTGGAATGCTCGGCTCCTCACCACCGGAGCCTCTGCCTTGCCCTGTTGGCCATCCGTGATCCGCAGGGTCGCTGGAGCTGGCGCCTTCACCGATGCTGAAACTGTCAACATGGGGCAATTGGCCTTCTTGTGGCCCCTCTGGTTGCAGTGGAAACACAGCAACTCCGATGTTTGAATAACTGCTGCAGGAGCAGTGCAATCCCTGCTTATGTGCCCAAACTTGCCGCACTTGTAGCAGCCCGAGGATCCCATCCTGCACGCCCCCTCGTGTGCCTTGCCGCATTTCCGGCAGCGTCCCCGTCCCTGTTGGCCTTTTGGCCCCATATCTGATCCCTTGGGCTTCTTTCCCGAAGCCCCTCCTGCCTGTCCCTCCTCTAATTTCCGTTTCCGAATGTGCTCCAAATCTATCTCCCTCTCCCTCGCCCTGGCAATCATAGAGTCCAAGGTAGGGCAAGCCGAAAAGCTAACATGCTCCCGGATGTCAGCTCGAAGCATATCGTGATAACGAGTCCTCCTCATATCCTCGTCACCAGCATACTGGGCCACCAACAAAGCCCTCTCCCGGAACTTGGCGGTGATCTCCGCCTATCTCATATCCAGAAACTCCCTGGCCAGCTGCTGAAGCTCGACAGCCGGCGCAAACTCCGCCCTGAACCTGGTCACAAAGTCCGACCAGATCATAGTCTCGATAGCTGAGGCTCCCAACGAGTCACCCACTGACTCCCACCAATCCCGGGCTCGGTCTCGTAAACACCCCGTTGCATATCTCACCTTCGACCCCTCGGGGCAGAAGCTAGTCAACTGTGCAGACTCGATGTCTGCAATCCATCGCCTGGCAGCAATGGGGTCCTTTACCCCATGGAAATCCGGCGCACCACTGCCCCTGAAGTCCTTGAAGGACAGTGTGCGTGACCCCGACTGGCCAGATGCCAAATCGCTCCTGAATGCCCGCAGGCGATCCTCCATCAACTCCATGATCCCTTCCTTGATCGACCCGAAGATAATGGGAGTCGACTCAAGGATACCCCTGGTGATCTCTGACGCGATGAACTCACGTAGCCCCTCATCTACCGGCTCGGAACCCGATCCCTCTCCGCCATCCACCGGCCTCGATCGAAGTACCACCATTCTGCAATACATCACAACAATCATTAGATATACTGATGCTTCCTGAGGGATCACAGCTATTTACAAGTTCCCTGGTCTGGTCTTGGCCTTCCTCGGTTCGGGTACGGATCCTCTGCTTTCAGTAGTACGGGCCCATACTACCTTCCACATCTATCCGTACCTTCTTCAAGGACTGCCTCGACCCCACCAGGTCACTTACGCTAAGGCATGGTTACTACTATGCTCATCCCCAGCTCGCCCTAGGGAAATCTCCTGCTCTACCCGATTCAATCCTCAGTTGCTGCAGGCCTCCTTGTAATGCCAATTAGCCATCACCAGAACACCATCACATGCGACGAGACTCAGATAATCCTTCGAGTACCCGACTCGTCCCTACAACGGTTGGACTCAAACAAGAGCTGCGCAGTAGGATCAAATCCGGTACTCTAAGATTATTCAACTCTGATCACATGTGGTGTGACGTATTCGCCTAATGGCTAATTCCTATTACTCGGAGTCCCACGCAGCACGAAGCAAGCAACATTCGGACAAGGGAAACGACTTCAAACAATTCCGCTCTCATAGAGAGGAACTGAACTAGCACACCGTGTTAGCTTATACTACCAGGCATACCCTAACAGGCTACCCTACCGCTGTCTACACTACACAAGCATGCAATTCACATATAGGTGGATCACATAAGGCAAGCACATAAGGCATCATTCCTAGATCCTTAGTCCTATTCTAGCATGTTGTTCTACAAAAGCTGATAAACATAACATAAACTGGTATGGGTACTATGGGGAATACTTACTTGAGCTCGGCCGGTCGCGCACATCACACACACTTTCGTTCTTTCTTAAACTCTTTTCTCCTTGTTAGAAAACATTTTCTTTTAAAAATCTTTTAATCCCTCGATTTGGGTTCAGACACCCCCGAAGGTGAGTCCGAATCCCTCAAACCAGGGCTCTGATACCAACTTGTAACGACCCAATTTTCATGTCCAAAAATTTCGTTTTAAAACCTTACTTTAGAAAACATTAATAATTAAAACATTGTTTGATCAAACCACAACACAACGCAAACCATGTTTAAAAGCTAAACCATACAACCCATCAAATATCAGAGTACAAATCCCAGTGAATCTCGTAAATACGGAAACCAGAGTGTGTACATGATGTGCCGCTACTGCGCCAGCTCCTTCCCCTTCGGTGAAGAGGTACCTGAACACAAAACTGTAAAACGTAAGCACAAAGCTTAGTGAGTTCCCCCACTGTACCACATACCACATAATCACATAACATATGTAAATATGTCAAGCATATCTGGGTGCCCGACCTACCCCTTCGGTCCTCTCGACCGGATGCTGCCTAGCATATCTGGGTGCTAGCCTCCCCTTCGGTCCTTTCGACCGGATACTGCCTAGCATATCTGGGTGCTGGCTTCCCCTTCGGTCCTTTCGACCGGATACTGGGGACTATTTCACCCCTACTACTACCACATAACACATATATCACATAGTCTAGCAACCCTAGATGAATATCACAAAGACAATCACCTAATCACACATCTCCTACTGGTGGGCCGACATTGTGGCCTTAGAACCACCTCTACTGGAAGGCGACTCACCTCAAAGTAGCTGCTGAACTGATCGGGAACTGACTGACTGCTGCTGCTGCTCCGGAACTCCTCCGAATGCAATTCCCACAACATACTCAATCACACACTGCTAACTGTCCTCTGGGTAAAAAGACCATTTTACCCCTGGTCTAGCCCTAATTCAAAATCAGATTCAACTATCAGTTGACCCGACTCGCCGAGTCCCTATCCAAACGATTGTCCTGAGTCCCTGATTCTACTCGTCGAGTTAGGCTATGACTCGACGAGTTCTTCTTCTAAACTGACATTGAAGTTCTTCGTCCTACTTGCCGAGTTGTATGAACAACTCGTCGAGTTCATCTTCATCCGATGAACACTCATGCTTAGACTCGCCGAGTTGTAAGAACAACTCGCCGAGTCTGTTCTTGATCTATGAAGATTGCCTTGGACTCGCCGAGCCAGGCCATGACTCGCCAAGTCCTACCATGGGTGAGTTCAGCTTCCAACTCACCGAGTCACCCCCTGTGACTCATTGCTCAAACTCGATACAGCATAAAGGGACCAATTCGGTGACTCGCGAGCCGACTCGCCGAGTCGTCGCGATGCATCCATTAGATACACCGATTTGTTCGATTTCAGTCCATGCCATTCATAGATCTGGGCTTCTAAGACACGAATCACACGTAAAGTTTCCAACTTTACGTGTGGATATTCACTAATATGAATTTTAGGGTTCAAAATGCCTCAAAAGGGTAGATCTAGGATGAACAAGCCACATGGGTCCATAAAGCTAACAGATCTGAGCTCCTGGAGCTCAATCTTGCCTAGATCTAAAGGCCAATCCACTTATTACGAAACATTAAGCACAAACAAGCTTGGGGAATTGCTCAAGAGTGTCTTAAATGAAATCTTAAGCATAGAAACAGGGGGAAAACGAGATATACCTCAATGAAACAGCTGAAAAACACAATAATGCTTGGATGGCTCTCCTTTCTCTTGATCTTCTTCCCCTTCTTGCCTCAAAACCTTCAAGAATACACACAAGAGCCTCAAACTCACAAGAAACAAGCTTAGGACGAGGGTTGGGAGCTCTGGGGGTGAATGGGGGCTGGCAAGGGGCGGATATGAGGTTTAAATAGGGTGCAAACCCCTAAAACTTAGGGTTTCATCCAACAGCGGTGACTCGCCGAGTCGCCAACTTAAACGTGTCCTGGGTCTCGTCCCTACTCGGCGAGTCGAACCTATGACTCGCCGAGTCCAAGGCTAAAATGGGAAATACTCAAATAAGATTTACATACCAGGAACCAGGTGCTACAGGCTTCCTGACGGGAATCTGAACACCCGATTTGCATTTGCCTCACAGAGATCTAGATGTTCTTGGTGTTGCAGGTTTTGCAAGGGTACAATTTTTTTGGTGGTGATGAAGATATTAAGGCTTATATCACGCAAATGGAGAAAGAGACAAAGCAGCAACGGCAGAGGCTGGTGGTCTTAAAACTGAAGTAACAATGGTGGTGCTTCGCCACCGGTAGGTGATGGTATGGCCGGTAGGAGAATGAGAATGTAGTTGCTTAGGGATCACATGAGTTATTCCATTGTTCGGTCATCATTCATAGGCAACAGTGATCGCGAATGTGAAAGGGAGTGGAGGAGATTACAGGGGATCTGAGAGGGTGTTTCCTCCTGAAAGTACAAGACTTAATGACCAGACAAGGTTTGAAAACTCAAACCTTAAATTAACTTAAAATCAATATCTGCTAATAGTATATTCGTCCAATCTTGTATTTTGGTCCAGTCAAGTTTGGTAAACCAATATGAGGATCAACAAAGTATTCAACAAAATATTTAAGTAATATAAATAAGTATGAGCAAAGTAAAAACAACTTAAGAACAATAAGAATAATGGAGAAAGAGATTTGATTTGCAAGATATTTGTATTTAATGTGAATGAGAATATTGATTCTTAAAAGGGGTTACAATACATATAACTTATTTCCTTAAATAGAAAGGAGAGACAATAAGATAAAATACAAGAATTGCATGGAGAATGTAAATATGATAAGTTAGAAAAACGGACACACACGATTTACTCGATTTTGTCACATGAAATGTATAATTGTAATATCTAGTTTGAAGAATTTCCATTGTTGATTCTTATATTGAGGTGTATTACGTTTTGGTCCCTAAGTTCAAAAAAGTACGCAAAAGGAGCCCTAGAGGCATTGTTGTAATATTGGGTCTTCGGAGTACGCCATGTGTACGTTGTATACGTTGAACGTACTATGGCGTGCCCTGGTACATTGGATGTACATTAGTATACGCCATGCATACTTTCTAAATAAGGAAACCCTAATTTTTAGGATTTGACTGGTATTTAAGCATTCTTATGGCCTCTTTTCACCCAACTTAGTTGCCTCCATAACAACATAATCTCTAACCTGAAGTCTTCCTTGCCATTTTTTTTTTAATAAAAAGTGTTATCTACCGTGAATATCCTTTGCTAGATGGATGATTGCACGTGCAATTGGAAAGGTCACGTGCAACAAGGAAGGTGGAGGATTTGATAGGTGTTAGGAGTCTTTCCCGCTAAATCTGGGAATAACTGGCAGTTACTACCACCATCAAACTCCTCGATGGATATACACATAAAATTCAAGCATATCCGAACCCTAAATTCACTCGCAAATTCCCATTTCCATATTTCAATCTCAGATTATATTCGATAATGTTCGTTAATCAAAGGTTCATATCAATCGACGATACAATTCTTTCTTCCCATTCCTCATCCTATTTCGATTCCAAAACCCTAAATAGCCAAAATTCCTAACCTATTATTCATCTCGCCGGAGAAAGCAGGGACTCTGGTTGTTCCGTGTTGTTCCGAACCAATGAAGGGGCTATTCAAATCAAAGCCTCGTACCCCTGTGGAGCTCGTTCATCACCTCCGTCACCTCCTACCCTACACCGCCCCAAATCCCGATGTTCGTCAGAGCAAGCGCCGCGAGAAGGTTTTATTCAATCTCCCGTTTTCTAATCCATATATTTGTTTCTATCTACAAACTTCTAGTATCGGAATTGGTACATCCGTTCCCCGTTATCAACGTAAAATAGTTCTTTTGATTTCGCTAATTTTCCGATTCATGTGAAATTCTATTCAATCTGAGTATTTGGCGACAACAGTTAAGATACCTAAACATATTACAAAGGGATGAGTATCTGCATAATACGCAAACGTAGGGTTATATATCTGGGTGAAAGAGATTCTTACATTCGGTTATGCATTGCGTTACATTACATGCATGTCTTTTTGCAAAAAAAAAAAAAAAAAAACAAAGAAAATTATGATTTGATAGTATCAGCTTTCTGGTTGACACATCTGATGATCAACAGCCATTTTTAATGCTTAAATTCTTACTGATGGTGCAGATTTCTGAACTAAGAAAAGTGATTCTTGAAATGAGGACAATACTTTATGGAAGTGATCGGTCAGAACCAGCAGAAGAGCCATGTGCAAAGCTGACACAGGAGTTTTTCAGAGAAGATACATTACGCAAGCTACTAGCTTCCCTTCCTAATTTGGACCCTGGGGTATGTTTGTTTATCATATTCATGAACCATCTTTAATTTTTTACTGTAAGAACAAGGAGATTGGATGTATCCTTCAAGTATCTAATTCTAATGCTGTTCAATTCTTATCTTATCTCTCTTTTGCATGCTGTAAATAGCAATGAGTTTGGTATCATGCAGACTCGTCAAGATGTTACACATGTGTTAGCAAATCTCCAGAGACAACGCCCCAATGGAAGATGTATTGCCTCTGAATATTTGGAGCACAATACAGATGTTCTGGATATGCTGCTACCAGGGTAATTACTTTAATCCCTCTCTTACAGAGTCTATATATTTGTTTAATATCAATATGTAGAGGCTATTTTGGTCTTTTAACCTACAATCATGTTTCATGTTTAGAACTGATGACTCAGAGCTCGCTATATCATATGGTGCAATTTTAAGAGAATGCATTCGACATCAAGTTTCTGCAAAGTAAGCTTCATAGACAAGAATTCTTTTTTTATTTTTTTATTATTGTCATCTTGCTAATATATTTTATTATGAAATATAATTGTTGTTGTCACAGATATATCTTGGAGTCAGATCACATTAAAAAGTTCTTCAAGTCCATACAAGATCCAAGTTTTGACATCGCATCAGATGCAGCATCAACTTTTAGAGTTAAGTATCATGACACCCTTAATGTATTAAGTTCTTGAAAGTTTAGCTACAGTAACGAAATTAGTGACACTTTGATATTATTAACTTTATCTATGAATGTGAAAATTTCATATTATGTATATAGTAGCGTTGTTACTGGATAAAATGATTTTTTTTTTTACTTTATTTCAGGAGCTATTGACCAGGCATAAGTCAACTGTTGCAGAATTTCTTTCCAAAAACTATGATTGGGTGAATGTTTGTTACATTAAGCACAGTTTTATTTGTTATAAAATTTTGGTAAAATATTTGTTAATTAGACTTTTTTGATGCAGTTCTTCCAGGAGTACAACACATTGCTGCAATCTCCCAACTACATTACTAGACGAAATGCTGTGAAGGTTATTTATTGTTTATTTCTATATTATTTATTTATTTCATTTTTTTTTTAAATTGAAAACTGAGAGTCTGCAAAAATGTTTTATAGCTGCTAGGAGCAATGTTACTGGATCGTTCAAATACTCCTGTGATGGTTCGATATGTTTGCTCATTGGACAACATGAGAATTCTCATGAATCTTCTTAGGGTATTTATTTATTATATTTAAAATTATATTATATATTTTTATATAGACTTTTACAATGTTTGACCTTTTTTATTCTAATGCAGGATTCAAACAAGACCATACAGGTAGAAGCCTTCCATGTGTTTAAGGTATTAAACATATATATATACAACAAATATTCAAATTTTAATTCCTATACAAATATTTATTTTCTAAAAATATGTTTTTGTTTTTTGGAATATAGCTGTTTCCTGCTAACCAGAAAAAGCCACCAGAGATTGTGAATGTGCTGATTGCAAACAGAAGCAAACTCATCCGGTTTTTCAGTGATTTTAGTCTCGAAAAAGGTGAAAGAAAAAATAAAAAATTATTATTCTTGTTTCTGATACTTTTAACATTATATGCTTAAAAAGTAAATTCATTATTCATATTCTGTTGTGTTACAGCCGATGCCCAATTTGAATCAGACAAAGCTGAAGTGGTGAAGGAAATCGCAACCCTTGAGCTGAAAGGCCTCCCATGCTCCACTTTAAAGCAATGTGAAGAAATCTCATGTTAACTTTTTTTTTTTTTTTTAATTCAAGTAGAAAAATGCCTTACATATTTATTTTTACTGTCATATGAAGGCATTGTTTTTAGGTTTTTTCATTTTGTTTCATGAGATATTATCATGCTAAATCCTTTTTTCTAGACCAATTCTGGTATGTGTCATCAAATAGTAACAAATATATATAGTATATACCACCAAAAGAATTACATATAAATCATGAAAAGTAAAAATGTAAAAAATAAAATCCAAAACTCTATGCTGACTGGGTGTAACCATTGCTTACTTGTCCGCTTTTGTCGTCGTCTTGTTTCCTCTTCAAAACGACAAACCATGTATAAGCTTCGAAAATAAGTGTTTCTACACCCAAAGAGATTAGGATGCCTATGTAGGCCTTCTTCCATTTCTTCTCAGGGTCCAAAATATCCAACCCTTTGAACACATTAACGATGCTTAAAATGATCACGGTGTATCCGGTGGCGTGGTGGTAGATGTTCCAGTAAAATCTGTATTTGTTCTCCGGTTTTGGCCTCAAAAGCAGAGCAAACGCCTGAAAATTTGTTAAGATCAGTTTCAAATTTTACACAAGATCGACAAGAAATTATGAAAAATGTGATCGATTTTAGCAATACCTGAAGGGTTCCCAGGGCAAAAAGTGCGATTCCGATGTTGCGGTGAGTATTGTATTCGATTCCGACGGAGTCGCTGCCTAGTTTCAGTCCGGTGGCCCATCCGGCTACTCCGACGATATAGGCGGAAGCTTGACAGGTGACGTGGATGTAGAACCAGGCTGGGTTAGCCGACTTGAAGACTTTCAGATATCTAGCAGCCATGGCTCCCATCGGCATCATTACTCCCCAACTTACAGCGTTCAACACTCCGTGAGTCTGTCAAATTGTTAAATGTAAAAACCAAATCCAGAATTTAGATCTCGATTCTCGACAAAAAAAAAAAGGAAAAAGTTTAATCGAGTAAATATAAGGAACTTACGTTTCTCCGGCGCTGCCGTGAACCACCGACGTTTCCGCCGTCAGCGCTAGTTTCACCAGTAGAGAAATCAACTCTTCCAAGTAAATTAGCATTATCAGAACCCATCCGATGAGCTGCCGGAGATCCTCCGTCGACGGGACCCACCTGCCAGACCTGGTTAAAACTCGTCCTCCCACCAGGCAACACCAAAGTCGCGTAAATCACCACATCGCCGTTCACCATCTCCGCCGTGATCCTGGGCACCCCAAAACTCAACCCACTGGGTTGTAGACCCGTTGCGTAACCCGTAACTGACGACGTGTAAGCTTGAACCGACCCGTTTGAGGATATTAAAGCAACAAGTGCCTGTGCTCCAACCATACCCGACCCGTCAACGTTGAGTGCCCAAGCTGCCCATTGTGATGTGGAGACTCCGGTTTGCCGGTAAGCCACGTCAACGGTGGCGTTCGTCCGGTGATAATTCCAGTGGAGTTGTGAGTTCAAAACAGGTAAAGAGACACACGTGGCGTACACATTGTTGTTTGAGAAGGTGTACGTGTTGCAATCTTGAGCATATGATGTGGTTAAAATCGCAATTAAAATGCAAAAAATTGGGTGAAATGATTTACCCATTTGAAGTTTTTGATGGTTTTGATGGGTAATGAAGATCAATCGATCAAAGAGGTCAAAATCAAGTCTTAGAAATTGTTGTGTGTGTAAATGTAGTTGATGGAAGTGATGAAGTTGTTTGGTGTATATATAGAGAGAGATAGATCGGAGAAATGGGTTGGGGTTGACCGGTTCTTGATCTGGAAAGTTTCGTAGTGAGGTTGAGAAATGAAGAAGAAAAAATTGATTCTTAAATTTAATGCATTCATGTGTGTAAAAGTGTCAACATGAGTTTTGATAATTAAATATGGAATACAATAGTTTAATAGAAAATATAAAATACCAAGAGGGCGTGGAATACGCGTGGCTGCCTTCTTTTCGTGACCGGGAATAAAAAAATACTACAATAAATTGGGGATTAAAAGTTGTAGTAACGACTAATGACTAATGACTTGAATAGATAATGGAATTTTGATTTTGTTATTTAGTCATTAAATCTTTTTTTTTTATGATCTATTTGTTAGTGAACTATTATTTGTTACTGAACTATTAAAATTGTTCACATTTTATCTTTATGATTATAACAACCGGTCATAAAGGTAAAATGTAGCGGTCATAAGGGTAAAATATGAAAATACAAAAAAAATTAGTGATTAAATGTGAACAAAGTTGAAAGTTCGTTTCCCTCTTAAATTATCTTAATATTATACCTAAAAAATGCTATAAAAACGAATTACGAATTATTTCATCACACTCTTTAAGTTGTTCCTAACTATTTCTAATCATTAAGGGTTATCCAAAAAGTACTTTGTTTTTAGTTCATAAAGTTATATCAATTTAGTTTTAACATTAGACATTTAGTCTAAAATTAATGGCTACCAATAAGGTGTTTTGATTCTATCTGAATATCGATGTTCAACTTCATGTTTGACCTGATGCAAGTTAGCTTTAAATCTTATGAAGACGACATCCTTAATGGAATCTGAATATCGATACTTAACTATGTGTGTTTAATGTACAAAACTGGTTAAGAAAAACTATTTTGTGTATGTTTAAAGTAAAAAAATATCATATTATTCTTTATCGTTTTTTTTTCTCTTTAATGAAAATAAGATGTTTTAAACTCACAGACAAATTAATACTATACCATTTTATTTTTAAAATACAATCATTAAAAATGAAAATAATAATAATAAGAAATTTCTACCTAACGAGAAAGAATTCATATAATAACTTTTTACATACGCGCTACTTTTGAAACTGTAATATAATATATGACCGTATGTATGTTTTCAACTATATGTATGTATATGTTAACATAAGTTACATAAAAAAATTAAAAATAATAATAATATTACAAATACTTCTAAATGTATGTTGTGTGTAATACGAAATTTTCGATATCATTTTTAATAGTAAATATAATATGATGTATATCAATACATAGAGTATAACAACATATATAATGTATCAATGTATATATGTGTTCTTTTATAAACAACGTATATGATTTAATGTATGTCAATTCATATGTTGCATAATTTTATAACATACAATTCATACATATAATATTAGGATAATTTTATTACATATAAAATTGCATAGTTTTATAACACAAAATTCATATATATAATATTGGTTTTGTTTTTCATTTTTTTTATACCTCCGACTTGCCGAGTTGGCCACTTAACACGCGACCAGAGTCGCGACCCTACTCGCCGAGTCCACCCTTGGACTCGCCGAGTTGCCCTTTTATATTTACACTTTGAACCCTGAACTTGCACTCCTGAACTCGGGATATTACAAAAAGACAACTTTTACATGTCTATTTGGCACTTTCGCATACCATAGAATGTCATTCGGATTGTGTAACGTCCCGACCACTTTCCAACGTTGCATGGTTAGTAGGGATGAAAGTGGGTTTAAACCCGGACCGGATGGACCCGGACCCGGAAAACCAGGAACCGGTTAACGGAATTTTGTAGAACCGAAAACCGGACCGGTATATAGGAACCGGTTCCGGGTAAAGTGGGTCTAGAACCAGAAAACCCGGAAACATCAAAGTGGGTAGGTTGGAACCGGATAAAGTGAGTTTAGAACCGGAAACCCGAAAAAACCGGATTTTTTTTGGTAATTACTTACTACTTAGTGGGTTGAACTTTGAAAATTATCATATTGATATCCCGACTTTGGGGAATCGTAACTCATTGAATATGAAACCAAAATTAACAAAATTATACTCTAAAATCATATATAAACTCTAAAATAAACTCTGGAAATAACCACATGTCAATCCGACTTTAAACGAATGTGATATGCATGTGTTAACATTTTCACATAATACAAAGTACAAAAACAAATAGCTGAAAAGTTGAAAATTTTCAGTTTTGATATCCCGACTTCGGATGATTGTAAATCATTGAATGTTAAACCAAAAATGACAAAATTATTGTCTAAAATTATGTACAAACTGTAAACTACAAGTTGGAAAAAACCATATATCAATCCAACTTCAAAAAAAATCAGATATGCATGTTTTAAAATTTTCACCGAATACAAAAAAACTGAAAAATTAAAAACTTTCAGCTTTGATATATCGACTTTGGGGGAGTATAAGTCAATGAATATAAAACTGAAAATGGCAAATTTATAGTCTAAAATCATGTACAAACTCTAAACTACATGTTGGAAAAAATCGTATGTCAATCGGAGTTGAAACGAATGAGATATGCATCTTTTAAACGTTTCACAAAAATACGGTTCCGGGCCTAAAAATGGTTCCGATTCCAAAAACCGGTTCCGGTTTTTAGATCCGGTTTACCCGGACCCAATGGACCCAAACCCGGATTACCCGGAACCCGGATAAAGCCATTTTTTAAACCCGGAACCGAAACCAATTCTATATATTCCGGTTCTAACGGTTCTGGTTCCGGTCCGATTCTGGTTCCGGTCCGGTTTTCCGGTTCTAAATCTCATCCCTAATGGTTAGTATCTTTTCGGAATACGTTGAAAACATAATTGAGGTTTTTATTGATGATTTTATGGTATATAGCAACTCCTTTCAAGAATGTTTGACCAATCTCACAAAAATTTTAAAAAGATGCATTGAAACAAACTTGGTTTTGAATTTTGAGAAATGTCATTTCATGGTGAGTCAAGGTCTCATTTTGGGTCACATTGTGTCTAAAAAAGGAATTAAGGTAAATAAGGCCAAAATTGATGTTATTCAAAGCTTACCTTACCCGACTTGTGTTCGGGAAGTTCGTTCTTTTTTGGGTCATGCAGGTTTCTACCGAAGGTTCATCAAGGATTTTTCAAGGATAACAAGACCAATGTGCCAACTCTTGCAAAAGGAGGTTGATTTCGAGTTCAATGAGGCATGCAAAGAAGCTTTTGACAATCTCAAAGAGTTGCTTACATCCGCTCCCATCATGCAAGCACCAAATTGGGATCTCCCCTTTGAGATCATGTGTGATGCAAGCAACTATGCGATAGGCGCTGTTTTGGGTCAAAAGAATGGGAGGGCCTCCCACGTGATCTATTATGCATCAAGGACACTAGACAATGCTCAAAGCAACTACTCTACCACGGAGAAGGAGCTATTGGCCATAGTGTTCGCCTTGGATAAATTTAGACAATACCTACTTCGTACCAAGGTCATAGTGTATTCGGATCACGCAATCCTTAAGTACTTGATGAAGAAGAAAGATGCAAAGCCGAGACTCATCCGGTGGATCCTACTGTTACAAGAATTTAACTTGGAAATCCGAGACAAGAGCGGATGCGAGAACCTCGTTGTCGATCATCTAAGTTGGATCACTTCAAATGAAACTCATCTCCCGTTGTGGGACGAGTTTCCGGATGAGCATCTCTTTTCCCTTACTCAATCTATTCCTTGGTATGCTGATATCGTTAACTTTTTGGTCACAAAAAGGTATCCCGACACATTCACACGTGCTCAAAAAGACAAGCTCAAAAGTGATGCAAAATACTATGTGTGGGATGAGCCTTATTTGTGGAAACATTGTCCCGATCAAATCATTAGGCGATGTGTACCACAGCAAGAGCATTAATCTATTTTGCAATTTTGTCATGAATTTGCTTGTGGGGGACACTTCGGACCTAGCCGAACCTTGAGAAAGGTTCTTGAATGTGGACTATTTTGGCCGACCATGTCACGTGATTGTTACTTGTTTTGAAAAAGTTGTGAAAGGTGTCAAATGACGGGAAACATTTCGCAAAAGAACCAAATGCCCTAAAATCCAATCCTTGTTTGTGAAATTTTTGACATATGGGGGATTGATTTCATGGGCCCATTTCCTGTTTCGTTTGGCAACGTTTACATCTTGCTCGCGGTTGACTTTGTTTCTAAGTGGGTTGAGGCCAAAGCCACAAGATCAGATGATGCCAAAACGGTTATCGCGTTTTTAAAATCTAACGTGTTTGTGAGATTTGGTGTTCCGAGGGCTTTGATTAGTGATAGAGGGACATACTTTTGCAACAAAATGATGGAGGCTTTATTGAAGAAGTACAATGTGACCCATTGTGTCTCTACCGCCTACCACCCTCAAACGAATGGTCAAGCGGAGGTCTCGAATCATGAAGTGAAGTCTATTCTAGAGAAAACAGTGAATCCGACAAGGAAGGATTGGAGTTTGAGACTTGATGATGCCTTATAGGCCTATCAGACCGCTTATAAGACCCTGATAGGAATGTCTCCCTTCAGACTGGTTTTTGGAAAACCATGTCATCTTCCCGTCGAATTAGAGCACCGCACATTTTGGGTGGTCAAGCAATGCAACTTCAACATTGACGAGGCGGGAAGGCATATGAAACTTCAACTACAAGAGCTAGAAGAATTGAGAAACAACTCCTATGAAAACACAAGGATTTATAAGGAGAAAACGAAGCTCTTCCACGACAAGTCCATCACCCGGAAGCATTTTGAACCGGGGCATAGGGTCTTACTATACCATTCACGATTGAAGTTATTTCCCGGCAAGCTAAGGTCAAGATGGATTGGACCTTTTGTTGTGATAAAGACCTTTGACCATGGGGCGGTAGAAATTCAAAGCGAAAAGATGGGACAAAATTTCAAAGTCAATGGGCACTGGTTGAAGCCATTCTATGAAGGTTTTAGTACTAATACTCTTGAAATCATCCATTTGAATGTCCCGATGTGTTGAAGCAAGCTAGGAAGACGTCTCGCCAAATACGTTAAAGAAGGGCATTTTTGGAAAGCAATGTGCTTTCACCTTTTTCAAATTCAAATAAATCATTTTACAAAAAGGTTTTTTTTTTTGGATTTTAAAAAAATAAAATTTTGAAAGGTATCACCATTCGGTCCCCGTTTTACTCCAAATTTTGTCAAAATTTTGAAACCGGGCCTTACGGGGATCGTTTTGGCTTAAAAATTAAGTTTTTTTTTTTTTTTTTGGAAAAATCCCATTTTTGAGTTGCAGGAATGCCCCACGGCCCACGTGACTTGGAGGCTTAATGTTTGCGCGGCCCGCGTAGCGTAAAGCTCCAATTGTCAATCCGTTCTCGTGGCCAGCCCGCGACCCGAGCCCCACCCACGTGAAAGGTCAGGGGGGAGTTCAGGAGTTTTTTTAGCAACTAGACGTGGCCAACCCACGGCCCGCACCCTACCCGCGTGGATGTTCGAAGCAAGTTAGAAATGTTTTGGACCAATCAGTTCCCGCGACCTCCCTGCGGCCCGAGTCCAACCCGTGTGTGATATCAGAAACCATCAGCAACATTTCGAGCTAGTAGACGCGGCCAGCACGCGGCCCGCGCCCTGACGCGTGTTGGTCGTTTGACTGATTATTTTGAGTCGTTGACTGCTTTGACTTTCGTTGACCAAGGGGTTTATTGAGTTGACCAACATTGACCCGGGTTTGACCTTTCTTGACCATAGATTAAACTCCTCCAGCACCCTTCTTCTTCATTCTAACCTAACAAACTCCCCCCATTTTCTCTCTAGAAGCTCAAGAACTCCATAACCCACTTCTCACAAAAATCCATTTTCCCAGAGTTCTACCGGTCGGAATCTCGTGAAACCACCGCCATTCTTCACCATTTTTCATTCTCTACAAACCCCACCCAAATTCCAGTCCGATCTGTGGCCGGAATTCCGGGTGCCACCACCACTTTCTTTCGCATTTTCCGGCCAACTCCAGCCACCATTGGAGATTCCGAGCACTGGGTTTTGTTTCTATCCTCAAGGGCTTTCTAACCATACCAATCTTTCCACAAAAACTCATGAAAAATTTCCGTTTAATTCCAGGTGCTGCCACTCTAGTCGCCGGAAAGTAATCTTGAAGCTCGTTTGTGGGGTTGTTTTTAGCGATTAAAGCGTCAAATACGGAGCAAAATTGTAAGCTTGGGGTGTGTCTTGACGAAATCTTTTTGGTGGCGCTACTTCATCCCGAGTCTAAGAAATTGGGTAATTTCATTCCTTTAACTTGATTATTTACACCCTAATTTCCCATTTGTTGTTGGTATTTTGTGCCTTTGTTGTGGCTTGAAAGTTATTATTGGTAAAGTTTTGTCCTGAGTAAATGTCTAAACGTGCAAAAATGGGGACGGGAGCTACTTCCTCTAAAGGAGGGTCGAAAGGAAAATCCAAGGATCCCCAGTTTCGTTTGTTGAATCGCGAGGACCGTCAAACTTATGATTTTCTCGTTTCAAATAAGTGTCAAGTCAAGTCAATAAAATTCCTCCATAGGGAATCTTTTGCTAGTCTTGGGGTACTCGTTGAAGTCCAAGCGTTATTTAACAACATCGGGTGGGGTCAATTCCTCTATAACCACGCCGCCACCTATGTTGAACCCACCTTGGAATTTCTTGCCACATTCAATCCCGAGGAGGAAGCCCAAAACGTCACCTTCCAAATGCTCGGTGAGAAACGATACCTACCGCATCGGGTCGTGAACGCCCTGATGGGCGCTCCAGTGGACAACCTATATTACCAACAAGACCCATGGCCCGAAAACATCAATGGGCATCACTTTTGGCAGCAAATTACCAACGAGCCATAATATTCATCATCTTCGTCAAAGGCCTCCTCCATAATTCACCCATGTTTGCGCCTAGTGCATCGAGTTCTCACATGCACCATTTTTGCCCGCTCCGAAGTGGGACAAATTTCAAAGGCGGAATTATTTTTTCTTTGGTGCATGACTCGTGAGAACGGTCTGCGGCTGAATTTTGCCTCCTTTTTCTTCACCAAATGTTACAACCTCACAACTATGGACTAAGGAGACATTTTCATTGGGGGATTGATCACCCTCATTGCATCTCGGCCACCGCTTCAACTTCATCTCTCTAATCTTCCATTCGAGAAGGCTTTCGGCCCCTCTAGCCTTGATGGCCACGCACTTCGCCGAATGCAACTCATCCGGGATTCAGTCGTCGGTCCCATGTGGATTCTTGACAACCAACCATACCTCATTGTCCCCCATGAGTATATATGGAGTTTTGTGGCAACCGATCCCGAGCAATGGATCATTCCATCAAACTACGCTCCTCCTGTAGATGGTGAGGATGACCAGTTTCAGCCTGCATAGCAATTCGCCGAGCCTCAATTTCTTCCGCATCAGCAAGGGGGACATGAAGTCCCACCATATTTCCCCTATGTTCTTTGAACAATTCGCCACAATGTACTCCACGGTGCAGCACATCGATACCCAAATGCAAGAGAACACCCAGGCCATCCAGGATGTGGCGACCCGTGTTGATCGGCTGGAGAAGTCCTTCCCGCCCACTTCTGTAACGACCCAAAAATCATGACTAAAAATTTCTTTTAAAACATTACTAAAACCATATTTATAAAACTGTATCATAAGTCATAACATAGTTTTCGAGTATTAATTCAAAACATAATCTCATTATCAGAGTAAAACATTCCCAGGCTAACTGACTATGGTGTGTGCACTGCAACCTCTCCGAGCTCCTCTTTTGAAAACTGAGTACCTGAAACCAAAACTGAAAACCGTAAGCACGAAGCTTAGTGAGCTCCCCCAAACTACCACATACCATACAATAACATATAAAGCACATACTGGGCCTTGCCCACTGCATCGGACCGAGGTCCAGACTAACTGGGGCCCTGCCCCTGCATCGGACCGAAATCCGGAAACTGACTGGGACCTTGTCCCCTACATCGGACCGAAGTCCGGACTATCTGGGGCCTTGCCCCTACATTGGACCAAAGTCCAGAAACTGACTGGGACGTTGTCCCCTGCATCGCACCAAAGTTCGGACTAACTGCATCAGACCGAAATCCGGATCTAACTGAACATAGCATAGCATAAACATATCAACTAGCATGAACACATATACTGCATACTGCATCGGGCCGTAGCCCGGAACACGTAACACATAAATCCTGTCTGAGCCATGAAGGCATCAAACATACTAACTACTGCATCGGATCGAAGTCCGAAAACTACTACTAGCTAAACGGGCCGACATTGTGACCTTATACCCGTTCCTACTGGAAGGAAACTCACCTGGTACTGTTGAACTTGCTGATAACCCTTTGGCTGCTAACCGACAACCTTCTAAGCCGTTGCTCCTCTAGCTCTCTGAGCTACCAATATCAAAACGACACTTAGTCTGACAGCCCTTCAAAAGTCAACTAAGTCAACTCTGGTCAAAAGTCAAAGTCCTGGTCACAGTTAACCTTCTAGGTTGACCCTACTCGCCAAGTCAGCCTACTGACTCGCTGAGTTCATAAGCTCTGAAATCCCTTTCATTCACGACTCGACTCGCCGAGTTAGACCACGACTCGTCGAGTCTACTGATTTCCGAGTCCTGGCCTATCCACTCACTGAAGCTCCACTCAACTCACTGATCCGAGTCTTAACTTGAAGGGTTTGGGGTTTCACGACTTGACTCGCCGAGTCCAAGGCAATCTTCAACAGACTCGCCGAGTTGTTCATCCAACTCGTCGAGTTCATCTCCATCTTCATACTACTCGTCGAGTCCACTCGAAGGACTCGCCGAGTCTATTCAATCCTTCATATATTCAGAGGATTTTGAGTCATGCATGGACTCCAAACTGTAGATCCACTCTTCTAAAGCCTATTCCTTACATAAAGTGGCAAACTTTACGTGTAGCTAAGGAGATCTAGGCTCAAAACACTATAAACTAGGGCTTAACAATCAACCCATAGACTGATGCTTTATGATTCTCTAGACCAAGATACACTTAGATCTGAAGTAGCAACTTCAGATCTGGGCTTCTAACTCGAAATGGTTCTTAAACTTTCCCTAAAAGCCCCAAATCTCGTGATAAAGGTTGATCTATATGCAAAGGAGTGAAGGTAGCGACTCATTACCTTCAAATACTCTGGAAAATCCCACAAACTCTGGATCTACTGCCACTCCTTGAATCCCCAATGGTTGCCTTCTTCCTTCTTCCTTCAAATTACCCAAAGTGGCAAGAAAGCTTGAATGAGCAACAATGGAGGCTTAGGGATTCGGGTTCTGGACTATAGTGGCCGCAAATGAGCCCTAGGGAAGAGAATAAGATGCTTAAATAGGGTACCAAGTGCTGGAATTACGGTTTCCCAACCCAGACCAGACTCGTCAAGTCCACTTTCCGACTCGCCGATTCGGTCACTTACTTTACACCCGGATCCCGCTCCGACTCGCCGAGTTCCTCCCTGGACTCGACGAGTCAACCCTCTTTAACTTAGGGTTTTTCCTTTCCTTTCTTGACCTTTCTGATTTCGGGTGTTACAACTTCCCGCCAGGTACAAGATATGTGGGACTACCACTATCGCCACAAGAATTTCCCGCCGCCCGACCCTCCAATTTAGGTCCTTTCCACCCTTTCCTTAAGCATTGAGGACAATGCTTGTTCTTAAGCTTGGGGTGGGGCATTTCCCTTATCTTTTACTTTTTCATGCATTTTTAACTAGGTTGCATAACATTTTAGTATTAACTAATTTTCATTCATTTTTTTATTTATTTAAAATTCCAAAAAGATTTTATTTTCTTCTTTTTCACCTTTTATATTTTTGCATAACATTTAGCCTAAGGCATTAGCATTCATGCATTTTTATTGTCTGTTTATTCTCACCTCTCTTGGATGTCACGGAATAGGTTCACTGTTATTGTATCATTATTGGTCCAAGATCTTGTTGCTATCTCACCCATCGAACCGGGACCATTAGTTGCAGTTTGAGATTTCATACTTGGGATCAGATGCTGGTAGCTTAAAGGGGTAAGTGATCATGGCCAGGTAGTTTCATGAAGAATTATGCATACAATACTAACAACTGTAGGATATACTATAACAATGGATGTTCTTAGCCTTGTGGTCACTACCGCTGAGAGGATCACACTTGATCATGTTTGAACTGTTAGGATGAAGCATTGGTGCTTGTCCCCGAGTAGAATCCATATCCGGTCTCTTTACATCACCATATCCTTTTGCGATTTCTTAGGATTTTAGAGAGTCTTTTAGTCCACATTTGGACATTTTCATCATCTTTGAAAAACCACAAGTTTGAAAAGGAGCTTACATTACATCTTTATGCTCCACACATGGTCATTTTCACACTTAGGCCATTTGGATTATATCACTACCCTTTCGGTTCCACTGTAGCACTTGGGTTCCGGTATGTGAATTTTATTTGAATATTTCCCTATTTTAGCCTTGGACTCGGCGAGTCATAGGTCCGACTCGCCGAGTAGGGACGAGACTCAGGACACGTTTAAGTTGACGACTCGGCGAGTCCATATCCCGGACTCGGCAAGTCACCGCTGCTGGATGAAACCCTAAATTTCAAGGGTTTGCACCCTATTTAAACCCTCATTCCGCCCCAAACTCGTCCCCATTCACCCCCAGAACTCCCAACATCGTTTCTACCCTTATTTCCTTGAGAGATTGAAGTGTTTTGGAGTGTTCTTGAAGATTTTGAAGAGAAAGAAGAGTAGATCAAGAAGAGGAGAAGGAGACCAGACATCTTTGTGTCATCTCAACGTTTTCCTTGAGGTATAGCTCGTTTCCCCTCTGTTTTCAAGCTTGTAATCTCTTTTAGCTTCATGGGAGTCCTTCTTGGGCTCTTCCCCAAGCTTGTTTGTGCTTTGTGGGTTGTAATAAGTTGTTAGCATTTAGATCTAGGCATGATTTAGTCCCTGGAGCTTGGATCTAATGCCTTTATGGGGTCATATTGCATGAAAGCCCTAGATCTACCTCTTTTGGTGCACTTTGAGCCTTAAAATCCATATTGGTGAATATCTACACGTAAAGTTGGAAACTTTACGTGTGATTTGTTCCCTAGAAGCCCAGATCTGTGAATGGCATGGATTGGAATCGAGCAAATCGGTGTATTTGATGGATGCATGGCTGCGACTCGGCGAGTCGTATATGTGACTCGACGAGTCTGGTCGTGAGTCACTGAATTGGTCCCTTTATGAAGTATCGAGTTGAGCCGTGAGTCATAGGGGGTGACTCGGTGAGTTGGAAGCTGAACTCACCTATGATAGGACTCGGCGAGTCAATGCCCTGACTCGGTGAGTCCAAGGCAATCTTCATAGATCAAGAACAGACTCGGCGAGTTGTTCATACAACTCGGCGAGTTGTTCATACAACTCGGCGAGTCTTAGCATAAGTGTTCTTCGGATGAAGATGAACTCGACGAGTAGGATGAAGAGGTTGAACGTCAGTCTAGAAGATGAACTCGTCGAGTCATAGCCTAACTCGACGAGTAGAAACAGGGACCCAGGACAATCGTCTAATAGGGACTCGACGAGTTAGAGAGCCAACTCGGCGAGTCGGGTCAACTGAAAGTTGACTCTGACTTTGACTTAGAGCTAGACCAGGGGTAAAATGGTCATTTTACCCAAAGGACAGTTAACAGTGTTTGATTGAGTATGTTGTGGGAATTGCAGCCGGAGGATTTCCGGAGCAGCAACGGTCAGTTAGTTCCCGATCAGTTCAGCAGCTACTTTGAGGTGAGTTACCTTCCAGTAGTGGTGGGTCTAAGGCCACAATGCCGGACCACCAGTATGAGACGTATGATAGATGATTGTCTTTGTGATATCATCTAGGTTTGCTATTACCTAATATGTTATATGCTATCATGATACGTTATATGCGATAGTAGTAGAGTTCGGTTGTTAGGACCGCAGGGTAGTCAGATACCCCAGAAACGTCTGACAGTATGTGATGATATGTTTGTATGTTGGCCTGTTATGTTATGCGATAGAGGTAGCAAGAGGGGACCAGTCCCCGAGGATCGGTTGTTAGGACCGATGGGTAGTCAGCACCCCAGAATGGCTTGACACGGGTAGGACGACACCCCAGAATGGCCGTATGGGTAGGTCGGCACCCCAGAATGGCCGTACCGGGTAGTCAGGCACCCCAGAATAGCCTCGCAGTACGTATGTTATGTGTTTGTATGGTATGTGGTACGTTGGGGGAACTCACTAAGCTTTGTGCTTACGTTTACAGTTTTGTTTTCAGGTACCTCTTCACCGAAGGGGAAGGAGCCGGCGCGGTAGCGGCACATCATGCACACACTCTGGTTTCCGCATTTACGAGATTCACTGGGATTGTACTCTGATATTTTGATGGGATGTATGGTTTGACTTTTTAAAACAAGGTTTTGTTTATTAATGTTTTCTAAAGTAATATTTTAAAATGATATTTTCGGACATGAAAATTGGGTCGTTATAAGTTGGTATCAGAGCCCTGGTTTGAGGGATTCGGACTCACCTTTGGGGGTGTCTGAACTCAAATCTAGGGATTTAAAGAAATTTTTTTTAGAAAATGATTTCGAACAACGAGAAAAGAGTTTAAGAAAGAACAAAAGTGTGTGATGTGCGCGACCGACCGAGCTCAAGTAAGTACTCCCCAAAGTACCCATACCAGTTTATGTTATGTTTATCAGCTTTGGTAGAACAGCATGCTAGAATAGGGCTAAAGATCTAGGAATGATGCCTTATGTTCCTGCCTTATGTGTTCCACCTATATGTGAATTGCATGCTTGTATAGTGTAGACAGCGGTAGGGTAGCCTGTTAGGGTTTGCCTGGTAGTATAAGGTAACACGGTGTGCTAGTTCAGTTCCTCTCTATGAGAGCAGAATTGTTTGAAGTCGTTTTCCCTTGTCCGAATGCTGCTTGCTTCGTGCTACGTGGGACTCCGAATAATGGGAATTAGCCATTAGGCGAATACGTCACACCACATGCGATCAGAGTTGAATAATCTTAGAGTACCGGATTTAATCCTACTGCGCAGGTCTTGTTTGAGTCCAACCGTTGTAGGGACGAGTCGGGTACTCGAAGGATTATTTGAGTCTCGCCGCATGTGATGGTGTTCGGGTGATGGCTAATTAGCATTACAAGGAGGCCTGCAGCAGCTGAGGATTGAATCGAGTAGAGCCGTAGGTTTCCCTAGGGTGAGCCGGGAATGAGTATAGTAGTAACTGGCCTTAGTGTAAGGGATCTGGTGGAGTCGAGGCAGTCCTTGAAGAAGGTACAGATAGATGTGGAAGGTAGTATGGGCCCGTACTACTGAAAGCAGAGGATCCGTACCCGAACCAAGGAAGGCGAAGACAAGACCAGGGAACTTGTAAGTAGCTATGATTTCTCAGGGAGCACCAGTATATCTAATGATTGTTGTGATGTATTGCAGAATGGTGGTACTTCGATCGAGGCCGGTGGACGGCGGTTCTGGAGAGGGGTCAGGTTCGGGATCAGGGTCCGAGCCGATAGATGAGGGACTACGCGAGTTCATCGCGTCAGAGATCACCAGGGGTATCCTTGAGTCGACTCCCATTATCTTCGGGTCGATTAAGGAAGGGATCATGGAGTTGATGGAGGATCGCCTGCGGGCATTCAGGAGCGATTTGGCATCTGGCCAGTCGGGGTCACACACACTGTCCTTCAAGGACTTTAGGGGCAGCGGTGCGCTGGATTTCCATGGGGTAAAGGACCCCATTGCTGCCAGGCGATGGATTGCAGACATCGAGTCTGCACAGCTGACTAGCTTCTGCCCCGAGGGGTCGAAGGTGAGATATGCAGCTGGGTGTTTACGGGACCGAGCCCGGGATTGGTGGGAGTCAGTGGGTGACTCGTTGGGAGCCTCAGCTATCGAGGCTATGACCTGGTCGGACTTTGTGACCAGGTTCAGGGCAGAGTTTGCGCCAGCTATCGAGCTTCAGCAGCTGGCCAGGGAGTTTCTGGATATGAGACAGACGACGGAGACTGTGGCGGAGATCACCGCCAAGTTCCGGGAGAGGGCTTTGTTGGTGCCCCAGTATGCTGGTGACGAGGATATGAGGAGGACTCGTTATCACGATATGCTTCGAGCTGACATCCGGGAGCATGTTAGCTTTTCGGCTTGCCCTACCTTGGACTCTATGATCGCCAGGGCAAGGGAGAGGGAGATAGATTTGGAGCACATCCGGAAACGGAAATCTGAGGAGGGACAGGTAGGAGGGGCTTCGGGGAAGAAGCCCAAGGGATCAGATGGGAGGCCGAAAGGCCAGTCAGGACCGAGCCGCTGCAGGAAGTGCGGCAGGCCGCACGAGGGGGCGTGCAGGATGGGATTGTCAGTCTGCTACAAGTGCGGCAAGTTTGGGCACATCAGCAGGGATTGCACTGCTCCTGCGACAGTTATTCAAACATCGGAGTTGCTATGTTTCCACTGCAACCAGAGGGGCCACAAGAAGGCCAATTGCCCCATGTTGACAGTTTCAGCGCCAGTGAAGGCGCCAGCTCCAGCGACCCTGCGGATCACGGATGGCCGTCAAGCCAGGGCAGAGGCTCCGGTGGTGAGGAGCCGAGCATTCCAGCTGACTACAGAGGAGGCACGCGCCGCGCCCGATGTGGTGACGGGTATGATTCTTTCCTTCTATCTTTTGTTTTATGTTGTTATGATATTGATATGTGCTCCGTGTGTATATATATGTATTAGGATCGTTCCATGTGAACGGCATCCCAGTTCAGGTATTATTCAACTCGGGTGCATCCCGATCGTTCGTTTCTCTTGCGCTTAGCAAGAGGTTTCATGAGACTTCAGGCGAGTTAGATTGCCCGTTAGAGGTAGAGATTGCTGACGATCGATCGGTGCAAGCATCGATGGTGTTTCGAGATTGTGTTCTGCGACTGTTTGAGGAGCGTTACCTGGTAGACTTGGTTCCCATTCCATTGCGTGGGAACAAGGTGATTATTGGCATGGATTGGTTGAGCCCTAATGGGGCAGTGATAGATTGCGCGCAGCAGCTAGTGCGAGTCAGGACCCCAAGCGGGGTTCATGGCGAACGGCCACAGTGTGGACCCACTGTATGTTCGGCAGCGAGGGCTAGGCGTTATCTTCAGCAGGGATGCGCGGGATATGTCGCGTATGTGATGGATACCCGGGAGGCGGGTAAGGCGACCGTGAGCGAGGTCCCGGTGGTTCCAGATTTTGCAGATGTTTTCCCGGAGGAACTACCTGGGATACCTCCGGAGCGACAGGTAGAGTTCAGGATTGATCTTATTCCTGGTGCGGCTCCGATAGCCAAAGCACCGTATCGGTTGGCCCCTCCCGAGATGCAGGAGTTGTCTACGCAGCTGCAGGAGCTGCTGGACAAGGGATTTATTCATCCGAGCAGTTTGCCTTGGGGAGCCCCGATTCTATTTGTGAAGAAGAAGGATGGGTCGCATCGGATGTGTATAGATTACCGAGAGTTGAATAAGGTGACGGTGAAGAACCGTTACCCACTCCCGAGGATTGATGACCTCTTTGACCAGCTTCAAGGAGCATCTTGGTTCTCCAAGATTAACTTGCGTTCGGGTTATCATCAGATGAGGGTCAGGGAGGAGGATACGCAGAAGACCGCGTTTCGGACACGTTATGGACACTATGAGTTTGTGGTGATGCCGTTTGGGCTCACCAATGGTCCTGCCGCATTCATGGATCTCATGAACCGCGTTTGCAGACCGATGCTGGATCGGTCTGTGATAGTCTTTATCGATGACATCTTGGTTTATTCCAAGACCCAGGAGGAGCATGAGGAGCATCTGAGGGAGGTGTTGGAGACCCTGAGGAGGGAGAGCTTGTATGCCAAGTTCTCCAAGTGCGAGTTCTGGCTGCGCGAGGTGCAGTTTCTTGGGCACCTCGTCAACCAGAACGGGATTCTGGTCGATCCGGCCAAGGTTGAGGCCGTGATGAGATGGGAGGTTCCGAAGTCTCCATCTGAGATTCGGAGTTTCCTAGGATTAGCGGGCTACTATCGGAGATTTATCCAAGATTTCTCCAAGATAGCCGTACCCCTGACACGACTGACGAAGAAAGCCGTGGTCTTTCGGTGGGGACCCGAGCAGCAGGCTGCGTTTGAGATGCTGAGACAGAAATTGTGTGAGGCGCCGATCCTAGCCCTGCCTGATGGCGTAGAGGATTTTGTGGTTTATTGTGATGCGTCCATTTCGGGGTTGGGCGCAGTTCTGATGCAGAGGGGGCATGTCATTGCCTATGCTTCGAGACAGCTCAAGCCCCAGGAGGCGAACTACCCGACGCACGATTTGGAGTTGGGGGCCGTGGTCTTCGCCCTCAAGATTTGGCGACATTACCTCTACGGGGTTCGTTGTACCATCTACACGAACCACAAGAGTCTGAGGTATCTCATGGACCAGCCGAATCTGAACATGAGGCAGCGTCGGTGGTTGGATGTGGTGAAGGATTATGATTGCGAGATCCTTTACCACCCGGGGAAGGCCAACGTGGTGGCCGATGCGCTTAGCCGCAAGGCGGCGCCGATCAAGGACGTATGCCTGAGGATGACCGTAGTGACTCCCTTATTGGAGCAAATTCGGGAGGCTCAACAGGAGGCTATCAAGGAGGAGCATCGGAAGAGCGAGCACGTGGTGGGTCAGGTATCCTCTTTTGATTATGATAGCCGGGGTCTATTGACACTACACCATAGGGTGTGGGTGTCGTATCACGGGGGCGTCCGCCAGATTTTGATGGATGAGGCGCACAAGTCCCGATTCTCTATCCATCCTGGGGCGACGAAGATGTTTAGGGATCTTCGTCTGAACTATTGGTGGCCCTGCATGAAGCGGGATGTAGCATGGTACGTAGAGCGGTGCTTGACCTACAGGAAGGTCAAGGCCGAACATCAGAGACCGCATGGTAAGATGTAGTCGTTGGACATTCCACTGTGGAAATGGGAAGATATCACCATGGACTTTATTACAAAGCTTCCCAGAACCGTGCGTGGAGTGGATTCGATTTGGGTCATCGTGGACCGACTGACCAAGAGTGCTCACTTTATTCCGATTCAGGAGAGCATATCGGCCGAGAAGTTGGCCAATATCTATATCAGGGAAATCGTGGCGCGGCACGGGGTGCCGGTATCGGTGATCTCGGATAGGGATGTACGTTTCACTTCCAGATTTTGGAAGAAGTTTCATGACGAGTTGGGCACTCGATTGCATTTTAGCACCGCCTTTCACCCGCAGACAGATGGTCAGAGTGAGCGGACCATCCAGACTTTGGAGGACATGTTGCGGGCGTGTGTGTTGGATTTCGGTGGTAGCTGGGATACCTATCTTCCCTTGGTTGAGTTCTCCTATAACAACAACTATCACGCGAGTATTGACCGACCACCGTTCGAGATGTTGTACGGGCGGAGGTGCAGAACCCCGATATGTTGGGGTGAAGTTGGCCAGAAAGTCATGGGAAGCACCGAGGTGGTGCTAGAGACGACCGAGAGGATCCAGCAGGTTCGGAGCAGACTTCAGACTGCTCAGAGTCGGCAGAAAAGTTACGCCGATAAGCGTCGATCCGACTTGGAGTTCCAAGTCGGGGATATAGTTCTCCTGAAAGTGTCGCCTTGGAAAGGCGTCATTCGATTCAGGAAGCGGGGCAAGTTGGGCCCAAGATTCATCGGGCCGTTCAGGGTTGTAGCCCGGGTGGGCAAGGTGGCGTATAGGCTGGATCTGCCAGCCGAGCTCAGTCAGATCCACAGCACTTTCCATGTTTCGCAGCTGCGGAAGTGCCTGGTGGACGATTCATCGGTAGTACCGTTGGAGGATATTCAGGTTGATGACAGCTTGAATTACATTGAGCGCCCAGTCGCAATACTCGATAGGAAGTCAAAGGCTTTGAGGAACAAGAGCGTAGAACTAGTGAAGGTGCAATGTCAGCACCGCAAGGGTTCGGAATGGACTTGGGAGCCGATGGACGAGATGATAGAGCACTACCCCGAGCTGTTTCAGGATCGAGCAGCAGACTTCGAGGACGAAGTCTAAAATAAGTGGGGGAGATTTGTAGCACCTGGGTTCCGGTATGTGAATTTTATTTGAATATTTCCCTATTTTAGCCTTGGACTCGGCGAGTCATAGGTCCGACTCGCCGAGTAGGGACGAGACTCAGGACACGTTTAAGTTGGCGACTCGGCGAGTCCATATCCCGGACTCGGCGAGTCACCGCTGCTGGATGAAACCCTAAATTTCAAGGGTTTGCACCCTATTTAAACCCTCATTCCGCCCCAAACTCGTCCCCATTCACCCCCAGAACTCCCAACATCGTTTCTACCCTTATTTCCTTGAGAGATTGAAGTGTTTTGGAGTGTTCTTGAAGATTTTGAAGAGAAAGAAGAGTAGATCAAGAAGAGGAGAAGGAGACCAGGCATCTTTGTGTCATCTCAACGTTTTCCTTGAGGTATAACTCGTTTCCCCTCTGTTTTCAAGCTTGTAATCTCTTTTAGCTTCATGGGAGTCCTTCTTGGGCTCTTCCCCAAGCTTGTTTGTGCTTTGTGGGTTGTAATAAGTTGTTAGCCTTTAGATCTAGGCATGATTTAGTCCCTGGAGCTTGGATCTAATGCCTTTATGGGGTCATATTGCATGAAAGCCCTAGATCTACCTCTTTTGGTGCACTTTGAGCCTTAAAATCCATATTGGTGAATATCTACACGTAAAGTTGGAAACTTTACGTGTGATTTGTGCCCTAGAAGCCCAAATCTGTGAATGGCATGGACTGGAATCGAGCAAATCGGTGTATTTGATGGATGCATGGCTGCGACTCGGCGAGTCGTATATGTGACTCGACGAGTCTGGTCGCGAGTCACTGAATTGGTCCCTTTATGAAGTATCGAGTTGAGCCGTGAGTCACAGGGGGTGACTCGGTGAGTTGGAAGCTGAACTCACCTATGATAGGACTCGGCGAGTCAATGCCCTGACTCGGCGAGTCCAAGGCAATCTTCATAGATCAAGAACAGACTCGACGAGTTGTTCATACAACTCGACGAGTCTTAGCATAAGTGTTCTTCGGATGAAGATGAACTCGACGAGTTGTTCATACAACTCGGCGAGTAGGATGAAGAGGTTGAACGTCAGTCTAGAAGATGAACTCGTCGAGTCATAGCCTAACTCGACGAGTAGAAACAGGGACCCAGGACAATCGTCTAATAGGGACTCGACGAGTTAGAGAGCCAACTCGGCGAGTCGGGTCAACTGAAAGTTGACTCTGACTTTGACTTAGAGCTAGACCAGGGGTAAAATGGTCATTTTACCCAAAGGACAGTTAACAGTGTTTGATTGAGTATGTTGTGGGAATTGCAGCCGGAGGATTTCCGGAGCAGCAACGGTCAGTTAGTTCCCGATCAGTTCAGCAGCTACTTTGAGGTGAGTTACCTTCCAGTAGTGGTGGGTCTAAGGCCACAATGCCGGTCCACCAGTAGGAGACGTATGATAGATGATTGTCTTTGTGATATCATCTAGGTTTGCTATTACCTAATATGTTATATGCTATCATGATACGTTATATGCGATAGTAGTAGAGTTCGGTTGTTAGGACCGCAGGGTAGTCAGATACCCCAGAAACGTCTGACAGTATGTGATGATATGTTTGTATGTTGGCCTGTTATGTTATGCGATAGAGGTAGCAGGAGGGGACCAGTCCCCGAGGATCAGTTGTTAGGACCGATGGGTAGTCAGCACCCCAGAATGGCTTGACATGGGTAGTCAGCATCCCAGAATGGCTTGACACGGGTAGGACGGCACCCCAGAATGGCCGTATGGGTAGGTCGGCACCCCAGAATGGCCGTACCGGGTAGTCAGGCACCCCAGAATAGCCTCGCAGTACGTATGTTATGTGTTTGTATGGTATGTGGTACGTTGGGGGAACTCACTAAGCTTTGTGCTTACGTTTACAATTTTGTTTTCAGGTACCTCTTCACCGAAGGGGAAGGAGTCGGCGCGGTAGCAGCACATCATGCACACACTCTGGTTTCCGCATTTACGAGATTCACTGGGATTGTACTCTGATATTTTGATGGGATGTATGGTTTGACTTTTTAAAACAAGGTTTTGTTTATTAATGTTTTCTAAAGTAATATTTTAAAATGAAATTTTCGGACATGAAAATTGGGTCGTTATACAAACCCACAGAAATGGCTCCTTCTTGCTTTCCCTTGGCTAGCTCTTCTCCTTTCCTTGCAACAATGGCACCTCCAAGGTCAATAATGGCCTCCTACTTAGTTCCAATGCTCACACTCGATTAGGGTTTCACTCAAGGGGCTGGTGAGCACAAATGACGGCCATTAGGCCCTTTAAATAAGTCTCAAACCCGAGAAATTAGGGTTTCATTAAACAGCGCTGACTCGCCGAGTCCATATCCTGGACTCGTCGAGTCCAGGCGCGATCCTGCGTCCAAATCCGCGTCCCTACTCGGCGAGTCTGAGCTCCAACTCGCCGAGTCCCCCTCACAAAACAACAAAATACAACTAACAAGATACCTGATAAAATCCGGCTGTTACACACGCTCATGGTTTAACGTATTCTACGACTTTCATTTAGATTCATAAGGCTAAATATCGCTCTAACGTAAATTCACTTTTTACGTCGCGCTGTGTCGTGCCGGTTCTATCGCGAAACTTTGACAGGTCATAACTTCTTCGTTATAACTCGGATTTCGGCGTTCTTTATATGCATGGAAACTTTGTAGCATATACTATAACTTAATTAAGATTATTTCTTCAAAATAATCTTCCATCAAAAAGTCATTTTTGACGCTTAACGTCTCTAATTGACTAGCCCGGATCTACGGGCGTTACATAATATTTGTTTAAAAAATTAGGGATGGGGGTGGGGGCGGGGGCAAGATTTACCTCTGTTTTAGTTTCAGGGGCGGGGGCGGGTAGTCTCGTCTCGAACTCCCAATGGGGACCCCGTTAATATATTGTTTATATTAATATATATATTAATTATAAAAATATAATAAATAATAACAATGATTTTGAACTTCCAAAATTTAATAAAATACAATGTTTTTAAGTTTGTAGTATAAAGTTTTTAAGATTTTATAATATTTTTAGTTTAAATATATAAAATTATGCTATAAATAACTATTTTTATCCAAAATGGTTTCTTTTAGCTCAAAAAATAACTTCTTTTAGCCTAAACAACAATTTTGTTCGCCCAAAAAAAAATCAACCCAAATGAGGGCATAGGCGGGGGTAATCCTAGGATTCGGGGGCGGGGGCGGGGATGGGGAGGCTAGAGATTCCGGAGGCAATTGGGCTCTTGTTGAGAAGAGAGATATTTGGAATCATCCACAAACAACGATACTTATTTTAGATTGAACTCTTTTGTAGTTTCAGGTTATTATTTTATCCGTTGCTTTTTAAAGGATTTTGATTTAGGTAGTGTTGGGATCCCGAGATCCTATTACTCGTTTGTTGAAGAAAATTAATATGAATTTTATTCGGCTTCTTGAAGCATTATAATACCACAACGTTTTTTTTAAAGAAATTAATACCGCAAGGTATTTTCAAGACTTTAATACCGTAAGGTGCTTTCAAACATTTAAAATCGGAAGATATTTTAGGAATTTGAATATCATAGGATATTTTTCAAGTATTATGATATTGAAATGTATTTTGGTATTTTGGTCGAAAGACGTTTATGTTTTGGTTTGAAGTTTTTACTTTTTTTAATATCTCATCTCTAATTTGGATAGAGCCTTATTTTAATAGTCTAATGAACACCACGCTCAAGGCTAGTAAACATGTTCTAGAGTGACTATTCTAATGATGTGACATGCTCTTTACTAATAAAGGTGTTAGTCATGATATCAACCATAGATCCACATAGAACAAAAGATATGATTCACACAAGGAATAAATCAAAATGTTTAAACAACTTTTAATTGAAAAACATAGTAACATATGTTCGAAATTTTATCATAATGAAAATTAGTAGTCAAGTTCTTATCCCCCCCCTCCCCCCCCCCCCCCCCCCCCCCCCCCCCCCCCAAAAAAAAAAAAAAAAAAAAAAAAACTAACATACTAGAAATCTATCTTAGCGCTCATGTCAATGTTAGGTATGTCAAAAAGTCGTGTGAGACCCCGAACCCGTGGGGCCCCGATCCCGAATAGGGAATATTTGTTTAAAAAATCAGAGACGGGGGCGGGGACTGGAGCAAGATTAACCTCCGTTTTAGTTTCGGGGGCGGGGCGGATAGTCTCGTCCCAAACCCCCAATGACGACCCCATTAATATATTGTTTATATTAATATATATTAATTATAAAAATATAATAAATAATAACAATGATTTTGAACTTCCAAAATTCTATAGAATATAATGTTTTTAAGTTTATAGTATAACGTTTTTAAGATTTTATAATATTTTTATTTAAAATATATAAAATTATGCTATAAATAACTATTTTTTATCCAAAATGGTATCTTTTATCTCAAAAACAACTTTTTTTTTAGCTTAAACAACACATCCGTTCGCCCAAAAAAAAACCAACCCAAACGGGGGCGGGAGCGGGGGTAATCCTAGGATTCGAGGGCGGGGGCGAGGATGGGGAGGCGAGCGGGGACGGGGGATACAATCTCCGTCCCGTTTGTCTCCGTTGACATTCACAGTAAGTGTAGGACAAAATGAATATGGTTTTATAACCGTCAGGAATTTTATTGTTTCCATGTTACTATGATTACACGTTATTGGGCAACATGATTAAGTTTAATATATTAAGAATTAGTTCAAGTATCCAACCACTACTCTTTTATAAGTCAACTAATTAATTATGCGCATGTGGTTTCAATTATTTAACTAGAGTAAAGTGCGGGGTGGAGTAAGATAATGACACCTTTCAACCTTTTTATCACAAAGTTTTCAAAGGGTAATATGAATCTTAGATACAACTTCATGCACGATTTTCTTAAGATTCAAATTTTCTTTTTTATTTGTTTTATAGCTCGTGGGGTATTTTCCATATACAAGTTAGTCAAGTTACATTTTAAAATAAATAACTTCAGGTATCCTGTATTATAGAGATACATTCAACTTATATAGTTATATGTAAAAAACGAATAACTTAAAAACATCTTTAATGAGATGTCTTTTATCATTAGGCTTTGCGGTATGGATCGGCCCTGACTACGCGTAGTGAATACGTGGCATGACCACCTACGCGTGAACACCCCCAGGTGTGCGTAGGTGGCTACGGACAAAGACGACTGACGTGATTGGTGGACCATTTTTGACCGTTCCTTTTTCTTTCTTTTGACCGTTACCAAGGTAAAAAAAATTCATACAAAACTTAATACACATATATAAATACATACACAACATATAAACAAACACATTTCCATTCACATCACAAACATATTTCTATTCCCTCTTTCAAACATAGATATGAATAATTTTGCGGATTCGATTGCTTCTTCTTCATCCGATGATGATGATAGCTCTGATGAAAATGACTTGGTGTTGCACACGTTGTTGTCTGCGGCACGCAATAGGGCGCAACAAAGAGGCGAAAGTTCAAATACCGAGAAGAGGCATAGTATAGTTCGGGATCATATGGCGGCACACGAGCTTTTGGTACATGATTACTTTACACCTGATAGTTTGTATGACCTATCAAAATTTAAAGACCGATTTCATATTAGTAGAAATTTATTTTTACGTATTGCTAGAGATATGGAAAATAATTATGATTTTTTCCAATTGAGATATGATGCAAGAAGTAAACGTGGTTTTAATACCCTACAAAAATGCACATAAGCCCTTAGGCAATTATCATATGGCATAGCAGCAGATGCTACAGATAAGTATCTGAAAATGTCTGAGAGGACTGGGCGAGAATGTGCTTATCTTTTTTATGAGTACGTCATAGAGCTTTATGGTGACATATATTTGCGACATGCAACTAGAAATGATATCGAACAGTTGTATGCCGCACATGAAGCTAAACATGGCTTACCAGGAATGCTTTGCAGCATTGATTGTACACATTGAGAGTGAGCAAATTGTCCCAATGCATGGCGAGATCAATTCACACAAGGTGATAATGGCGTCCCGACTATTATACTAGAGGCCGTTGCATCACATGACCTATGGATTTGACATGCATTCTTTGGTATGGCGGTGTCAAATAACGACCTGAATGTGCTTGGAGCCTCTCCGATATTTAATGATATTTTGCAGGGTAAAGTACCAAACATGTCGTTCGTTGTGAATGAACATCAATATAATTATGGGTATTACCTTGGTGATGAGATATATCCAGAGTACGCTACGTTTGTCAAGTCAAACTCATTTCCGGCTGATGAAAAACGAAATCGTTTAAGTTAGCACAAGAATCGGCAAGGAAGGATGTGGAATGGGCATTTGGGGTCCTCAAACAAAAGTGACACATTATGAAACATCCGACACGATCATGAGATAGGGCAAAATTGACGAAGGTGTTGATTGCTTATGTTATTTTACATAACATGATAATTGAAGAAGAGGGTATGACTATTTGTATGTATAATCCGGAAGATATTCTTAACCCACCTGCAATAATACAAGTCGTCAGTCCTGCATACTTCACACGACTTTTGGAAATACAAAATAGTGAAACATATCACAATTTACATTATGATTTGACTGAACATATATGACAAATACAATTCCAGCAACACGGTGACAATGACGACGAGTAATATTTTCTATGTTTTTTTTAGTAATTTAGGTTTTAAATTATTATGTTTTTTAAGTGATGTAGAATTTAAATTTATGTTTTTTAGATTAATGTAAAATGTTTTTAATTAATATTTATGTTTTTATTTTTATTTCATAATTATTTTTTAAATTATTCTAATGTAAAAAAAATAGAAAAAGAAAAAGAAAAAAATGATGTGAAGTGATGACCATTTCCAAAAGATAGTGGGTTAGTAGTGGGTTTGTAGTGGAGGTGATCTGGTGTTGATGTGATGTCACTTTTTGAGTAGGGTGGGTGTGACTAGGGGTGAGCATTTGGATCGGTGGACCGGACCGGACCGTTTTTTTGGACCCCCGGGCCGGTTCTAAGATTTCTCTCCGGTCCGGTCCGGTTTTTTTCCCGGTTCGGTCCGGTTTTTACCGGGTTTAGAATCGGTTAGATATGATTAAGATTTTTGTGATGTTTTTTTTTTAAACACCTATAACTCATTCGTTTTAAGTCGGATTGACTTGTGGTTTTTTTCCAATATTTAGTTTACAGTTTGTAGATGAATTTAGACTATAATTTTGTTTATTTTGGTATTATATTCACCGTGTTACAGTCCTTCAAAGTAGAGCTATCAAAGCTGAAAAAATTCTGCTTTTCAGCAACATTTTGTAATCTGTGATGTTTTTTAAACATCCATAACTCATTCGTTTTAAATCAGATTGACCGGAGATTTTTTCCAACATTTAGTTTATAGTTTATAGATGAGTTTAGACTATAATTTTGTTTATTTTGGTATTATATTCACTGAGTTACAATCATTCAAAGTAGAGCTATCAAAGCTGAAAAAATTCAGCTTTTCAGCAAGACTTTGTAATCGGTGATGTTTTTTAAACAGCCATAACTCATTTGTTTTAAGTCGATTAACCTCTGGTTTTTTCCAAAATTTAGTTTATAGTTTGTAGATAAATTTAGACTATAATTTTGTTTATTTTGGTATTATATTCACTGAGTTACAATCCTTCAAACTAGAGCTATCAAAGCTGAAATATTTCAGCTTTTTAGTATTATTTTATACTATAATTCCGAATCCGCGTTTAGCACATGTGGTAGAGTTGTAAGTGAAGATCAGACTAGTTTATCAATATTGGTAGTTGAAGCTTTGTTATGCACCCAAGATTGGGTGATAAAGTCTACAAACCCGATAGTTGACAACGTTGATGACATCTTGAACGATGATGATATAGCTTTGGGTAAAAAAATTACAATCTTTATTCTTTTTTATACAATTATTATTTTTTATTAAATACTAACAACATTTTCATTTGTGTTTATGTAGAGATTGCACAAGATTTAAATATGTTACATATGGATGACAATGATATGGGGAAGAGACCAATAGAAAATTAGATTATGAGTTTAAGAAGTTTATTAGTTTGATTGATTTTAAAGTTTAAACTATGATTTTTATTGTTACGGTAATACTTTTGTATGTTTGTCTTAAAATTGTTTGACTTTTGTTGGTGAACTTGATTTATATGTTAGTTGCTTTTATTTGGAAAATTAATTTTTGCAAATTGCAATTATAATATTATACTTCAATGTAGATTACTTAGGCATGAAACGGAAACGTATTAATTTTGCAAGTTACAATATTATACATCAATGTAGATTACTTATTATACTCTATGCAATTAAACTTGTACCGGTCCAAACGGGTCCAAAAACCGAAAAACCCGGACCTGGACCCGGACACGGACACGGACACAGACACGATTCATCCGGTCCGGTCCATGGTCCACAAAATTCTCCATAACCGGTCCGGTCCGGGCCGGTCCAAATGCTCACCCCTAGGTGTGACTATACCCCTTAACCTTAGAATGAATTTTTTTTTTAAAAAACGTCAACAACTTTTATTCTATTAATTATATATATTTTTAGTTTTATTTTATACAATCAACCTATTTTATTTAATAATGTTTTATTTTGTTTCTAAACTTATATTTAATATTCAAAATTTTACTATAATTTTACTTTATATTTAGTTTAAATTTGTGTATTTTACTATGTTGCTTGTATTTGATGTTATTGTTAAATACTTTTTAATTTCATAAATATTATATGTGTTTAGAAAAAATTAGACGAGAAGCTTTATAAAGTATTTCACAAAAATGAGGGTATATTAATCAATATAAACAAAACTTTTAAAAATGGTCAATGATCTGAAAAATTAAATTAATATATTTTTGTTTAATAGTGGATTCATTGGATAAATAAATAAATAAATAAATAAACCATAACTATTAACTACAAAGTGGGTCAAATAGATCAAAGGGTCTATTCATTGAAAACCAAAAATGTAGGGTTTAATATGAACGCCAACTAAAATATTAATTAGAGATATAATAATGGGTTGTTGTAATTAAAAGAAGACCAAGATCAAAGATCAATGCCTTTTAGAAAAAACCGAGTCGCATAGACCAAGCACTCTTTAGGAATGTTCCGATTCATAACGACCAACTACTTGTACTCCTCAGATGACTAATACATACAACACCAAGTCAATTCTCGCAAAAGAAAATTTAAAAATTCTCCACTAACATTAATTTTCTACAAGAAATTGTATATAAACAAATGGTAAAAACCCGTAATTAAGGAGAAGTCAAAAGTGGTTTTTAGCATGTAAGTAGCACTATATAATCAATGGAAGCCTCTGTTGTCACAAAATTTTCAGTTCGTGATATCAAGCTTCAATTTTGAGCATTTGGTTTACTCCTTGTATATGTGATTTCACTAAATAAATATGAATTTTAATATGAAGTCATTTAATCAAATACACTAGCAACCTTCATATCTACAATGTTACCAACCTAGTTACATCTCGGATAGTGCATTTCTGCATTCCTACATTCACAAGTCTTTCATGTTCATTCTTTTATATAAATAAATCATTTGGACCATGTCGAACCCATCTCAAGGTCCATCACTTGAGGATGAGGTAAAACACAGAGAACCAGCAATATTTTTTGTGTGCCTAAATTTGAATATTGGAAATTTTATGTAGAATTTTGCACATCAACCATTAGGCCCTCATTACGTAGGCTATTCAATCTTTCATAAGAGTGAATGCATTTTATGATAGCAGAAAGAATTCATTCCATCTTGTATGTACAAACAAAAGGGTTGGTTTAGTTGACAAGGATTGTCACATATAGGGAATTAAAATAACAATATATACTTGAATAATTTATAGGATCGTGTTTTCAACGTTTTTTAAAATTTGTAATTCATCTCTTTTGCCTCGGACACACAAACTCAAAAATAGGATAATCCAAGAACAAAATCAATTCGAATTATAGGTCTAATTCGAATCAATAAACATATAATACATTTGATTTATATGTTTTTCTAGAGAGACATATATATTCTAATAATTAAATTTGAGTAAATATAATCTAACCCTTTTCTGGAACATCCATCTTCCTTTTTAGATTATTGACTGTTATAATTTGGGATCTTAAGAATATCAATTTATTTGGATATTTCTTGGATCGTGATTGTAATCACTTTCCAAAATCTCTGATTTCGACCCTATAGCATGAGGTATCATGAAATCAATTTTGGGATAATCCAAAGAATATCAATTTAAAAGTCAAACCACGTCTAAATCAGAAATACAGAAAAATACTTTGTTGTTTTGTGTTCTTGAGAGATAGAACAAATCAAATGTATGATTTTGTATATATATGTTCCAACTCATTTTTTGGAACCAAAAATAGTTCTTATACATGAGAGAAAGTAGTTAAACGAAACTTGCATGCTTTTTGGCACCAAAAATGTTGGTTCGACCCAAAGAATGATGGTTTGAGTTTCCCATAGGAGATTTGATAATAATGACATTAACCACCTTTTGAAAACAAGCAACATTAGGAAACAACTTGAGTTTTCTGATCCATATGATGCAAGGGTGTGGCAGTAAAGTATGGATACTCACCACTTTTGAGAACCTAACTAAAGAAATGGTTTTCTTGTCGTTGACAATCTTTTAGCAATAAAAACATCAAACATAATCCCATATTTTCACAAGTCCTCTACAATTCACGTTGCGTTGCGTAAAGTGGCTAGGGAAATTAGTTACGTAAACAATATGTCAGATCTTTTCTGTTAGGGTTTCATTCGTTGGTGGGCGCTTATAGCCAACCCTAGTTGTAATCGACGACATGAGGCAAGAAATTACCAGACAAGATCGAGATTAGAAGCCTATCCAGTGTTTTCTCTCGCCAGAGAAGATAGGTTGATACATTGTGGTCGACCTAATCTCCCTCTATAAGGACATGATTGTCAATATCTATCTTTTATATTTTATTCTCCATTACCCATGATTTTTGATCTCTTTGGTCAACTTCAGGGAGTAGGATTCTTTTCACAAATCAGTTTTTTTTTTATTCTGGTTATTAGTAGTAGGGATGGAAATGGGGCGGGGTTGACCATCCCTGTCCCTATCCCCGAGTACCTAAACTCATCCTAATTAGTGACAAATGTGGGAAATCATTCCCGATCTATCAACATAATAAACTCAACTTACACAAAAAAATAATTTCAGTTTAATAAGCGATCAAAACCAGAGGTCATAATTAGATTGTGTTTACATTAATCATAAAGTTTAATAAACATTAAAATTAGAAATGACGATTTGGTATATGAACTCTTTGGAATTGGGAACATAATTTGGTATAGACACTTTTTCTTTGATGGTCTAATACATATCAATTCGTGCTTAATGGACTTAGTTCAAATTCAATAATTTATTAATGCACGTGCACGCACGCACACATACATACAATGTCACCAAAATGGGGCACACATACATACAATGTCATGTCACCAAAATGGGGCACACATACATACAATGTCACCAAAATGGGGCGAGGCAGGGCAGGTTGAGGATTGGTATACCCGACTCTGGCCCTAACCTTATCCCCGATTTTAGTCTAATGGAGACCCTCCGCCTCATACACGTTACCTATTTTTGCAGGGAATACACATCCCCGATTGGGGCGGGTAAACAAGATTCCCCACAAATTCGGGTAAACAAGATTCCCCACAAATTCGGGTGAGATTTCATGCCTAATCAGCAGTTAAAAGTGAGAAGTGAAGAGGTAGAGAAGACAACTTTCGAACTAGATATGACCATTTTAAGTTATTAGTTATGTCTTTCGCTTTGACTAACACACCGACATTCATGGGCCTTATGAATTGTTTTTATACGCCATATATTGATAAGCTTATGATTGTGTTTATACATCGTATCTTGATAAGCTTATGATTGTGTTTATTGATGATATATTCTTATATTCTAAAACAGAGGAAGACACAATGAGAAATTAATATCGGAGCTTAAAAGATTGAAAAAGAAAATATAAACTTTATGCCAAGTACTCAAAGTGCGAGTTTTGGATACAAAAAGTGTATTTTCTTGGATATGTGGAAAATGAGAATGGATCAAAGTTGATCTCACATAGATTAAATCGGTTATGAAATGGGAATCACAAAAGAGACCAACTAGGATTAAAAGTTTTCTTAGCTTGACAGGTTATTAACGACAATTAATAAACGATTGTTTTCCAAAATAACAGAATGGACAACATTGACTTACAAGAATGTGAAGTATGTGTGAACGAGAGTACAATAAGAAGCTTTTGAAGAATTTAGGAATATATTGTGTGATTGGCCTATTCTTATTTTAACTACATGAACGGAAAATTTTGTGGTTTATAGTGATGCATCGGGTGCATCTCACCAAGTAAAAATGCATGAGTTAAATTATCCCACCTTTGATCTCGAGTTAGTAGCGATTATCCATGCATTAAATATTTGGAGGCACTATATATATGAAAAACTAATGATAATTATACTTTGATCATAAAATTTTATAATATGTGTTCACTAGAACACTTGAACATTAGATAAAGAATATGGAATAAAAAAGTTGTTTTTTTTTGCTTATGACAGTTCGCTACTATATTTTACCAAATAATAATTTGTTTAAATGTTTTTGTCAAATATTACACATTATATTACACATTATTTTATAAGGCCATGTCATTATATATACTTGCACTTGATATTTTAGTTTAGTATAATTTTATACAAAATAAAGACATTTTGCAAAAAGGTTTTGGGTACCGACAAATATCTTGTTTCTATATTTTTATTAAGAACATCTCTGATAGTTAATCTATTTTATAACTTAAAGTTATTGTCACCTAATTACTTATTAATTTTGACTTTTAAATAAAAGACTTCTCCAAAGGTTTAACTTATTTTAATATATTTTTCTATAAATTTAACAAATTTACCCTCATCTACCTAAAATATTTTATAAAACATCTAATTTAATTAACCATTTTTTAAACACAAATAATATCTTAGTATGAAAATATAACACACCTATATCAAGTCTTTATTCATATACTTAAAGTATAAAATTTATTATGTTTTAGTTATAAAATACAATAAAAACTTTAAAAGTATTATAAAATAATTATAAAATGAAATATGTTTAAAGTCGAAAGGGTTAAATGTACAATTTATAGTGGTCAAAATAAAAAAACAAAAAAATTGTTTGTTCAAATGGTGTTAAGTAATCATTTAAAATAAGTAAATAGTAATATATATATATATATATATATATATATATATATATATATATATATATATATATATATATATATATATATATATATATATATATATATATATATATAGGCTTAGGTTATTCTATTCAAACTAATGACATCCACAATGCATTAAACTCTATAAGTTCAATAAAACATATTAAAAATATATTTATTTAAAGATATAAAGATTTTCCTTTTTCCTATTAAAGAGTTCAATGGTCATTGAACTTCAAATCCATTGAATGTCAATGTGGTATTTCACAATGGTGGAGTTGTATCCATTGAATGATAAGTAGGCATGACATCTCATTTAACTCTTCCATTAAACTCTCAATTATGGATGCTCTAAGTATTGTGTTATTGTATACATAATTATGAGCCAATCATTTTACTTAATTTTAAAAAGTGAAATAATAAATATTATTAAATTAAATATAATTAAAAAAATACCAGCTAATTTCATTCTAAGGGTATTTTAGTCAATTAACATAAATTTTAAAAAGGAAAAATACATATTTTAAGGAAAATAGATTCTATTAATTTTAAAAATCTAATTGTATGGATGATAATTCTCCTAATTCGAAAATTATGGCGGAATATGTTTATCAATGTATTGAAAAATAACAAATATGATTGAACCATACAAGAATTACACATTCTGACATAATATATATTTTGATTTAATGAACTTCTTGAAGAATAACAAAATTTTGGATACAAGTTAAAAAAAATTTCATTACATTCTTAGAAAAGAAAAAAAAAATTACATACTATTATATGCGAATGTTACACTTATTAATAACACAAAAAACACAATATATGAATCATTCTACCATAATATATGATTACATATTTTTTTTCATTATATTGTATATTATTCTGGTAGAATAATCCATTCTTTTTGGAAGATTGGTGGTCATTGTTCATCTTCATCCCATACAATGTTCATCTTCAAGATTCTATTCTCACAGAATCAGAATTCAAGATTCCATTTCAGTAGAATATTGTAAGTTTCATATGTACCATGTTTTGCTTTGATATCTCTCATTTTGTACCTACAAAAATAATGGTATTCAACACTTGATCATTATAAACCAACAATATAAGATAAAATTCAAGCATAAAGAAGCAAACCAAAATAAAGTCACGCAAAACCCATTAAAGAGAAATGGATTCGTGATTCCATTCCAACAGAAAACCATTGTACCTTACATTCGTTTCTATCAGATTATCGTTAATCTATGCCTTAGAGCTTGTAAATATAAGCAATTTTGCACAGGTTTCGTTCAATGTTATCATTTAATATTGTATTTTTGAATCATCCAACAGAAGATTGTATGATCATCCTACTATTTTAGAGTGGAGTCATCATTTTGTTATAATCACATACAGGGGAAACAGAGAAATTATCAGGACAAAATAGATCACCAACTTATAAAACATATATACAAAATTAGGGATTTAAAAATCCTAACGTAATGAAGAAGAAGAAGGAAGAGGATACCACATCTCGAATAGAACTTTAACCCTCCATTTATGCTTGTGCATGATGGGTTGGACTCTTTGGCGATTTTCTCAAGGAATCTCCTAGCCTCATCTCCTCCAACCTTCAAAAGATTTGTCATTTTCTAAACCCAACAAGTCCATATAACTTCAAAACTAGTTAAAATTTAGATTTTTAGAGGAAAAATTGATCTAGGGTTTCCTATGAAACCAAAATTGACATACCTACTATCGTGGACAAAGGGACTCATGGTGATATCTACATCCCCGAATCAATCGACGAGAGAGAGGTCAGGTCTTCAACTGAAATGGTGATTTTTGCTGAGTTAGGAGCAGCATCGGGGGCGGTGAGCTTTTTTTGAAATCCTTTTCCGCCTGGATCAGTAAAGGGGAGGGATGAGAACATAAAGGGAGTCCGAGATAGCTGCTGGTGGCATGGTCGATCATTTACGGGAGTCGTTGAAGCCATATAGGGGTGGAGGCGTGGAACCGAGATAACAAGAGCAAAGGGTTTTCAAATCAATTAATTTTTTTAAGATCAGTAGGAGGATTTCGTCTGGTATTAGGCGGAGGAAGCGAGGAGGACAATTAAAGTGGTTAGGGATGTGGATTCTAATTGGGTTAATAAGAAACGGATCCCTAAAATAAAGGGAATATATATAGAATTGATTTACAAAATTACTAAATTACCCTCATTTATTTATTTAATTTTTTATTTAATTTTGATTGGCCCATATTTATGCATGCAAGAACACAATACTTACTTTAAACACTTGAACCTAGCTCTCTCTCTCTCTCTATATATATATATATATATATATATATATATATATATATGTATATATATATATATATATATATATATATATATATATATATATAAAATCTCCCACTATAGATGCTCTAATATCCATCGTTTTTAGAGCGGGCAAAAATCGACCCAACCCACATTTATCAGGTACTATATATATATATATATATATATATATATATATATATATATATATATATATATATATATATAATCTTTTATTGGAGATGCTTTAATATCCATCTTTTAAAAGATGGCAAAAATCGACCTAACCCACCAAATCAACCCGAACCCAACTCAAAATCATCAGGGTGGGATGATATTTTCAACCCACTTAAGTTAAATGAGTCAACCATTTAACTCATTTAGTTAAATATGTTAGGTCAGGTAAAAATTATCAACTCATTTTTCACCTACCTACCTATTTAAATTAATTTATATATATATATATATATATATATATATATATATATATATATATATATATATATATATATATATATATTGAAACGGCAAATCTAACCTACTCCTAAACTACACCTTAAATCCACCTATGTCCACGACGGGACTTGAACCCTCAACCTCAAGTAGGGAGGGCAACACCGGATACCGCTGAGCTACAAGCCCTTTGGTAATTTATATTTAATTTAATAATTATTTTGTAACATCCAGAAATAAATGGTATGTCCTGGAACCTTTAAATTAGAATTATTGTATAAATAGTCTCTTAAGTACGTTGGGTGTACTTAAGTGTACGCTTAGCGTACTAAGTCCCTTCTTGGTCGCGAATGTTTGGAGGTACGTTGGGCGTACCGTGAGCTACGCGGGGCGTACGCGCCAGGGATCAAAAACCCTAATTCTTGGACTTGAGGCCTATATAAACGACTTTAAGCACCTTGGACTGAACCCTAGAGAACCTCTACTTCCCTATAACGTTATTACACTTCTGGAAGCCTTGAGAGATCATATTTGTGCCTTAAAAGTGTGCATGTGTGATCTTTAGTGTCCATTTCAAGAAAAAGAGTTGGTCAAGCAAGCATGGATCGAATGGGTGCTTCAAGATCTTTCATCATAATCATCTTACAGAGCTCCTAGAGGTAAAAAGCTTGCATCTTTCCTCTTTGTTCTTTAGATCTAGCTAGGGTTTTTGTATTTGGTCCCTTTGATGAACTTTGGACCTCATTTGTTGGTTAGATCATCCCCTTCGATAATAAAAATCAGATCTAAGGTCCTTAAGCCATTTAGGAGCATAAATATAGGATGTTGGTGGAGGTCTTGACCTTGTTCATGAGTTAAAGACTTTGGGAAGGTATTAATGATGATTTTGGAGGTATAAGGGACATTCGAAGACATAAAGTTAGCAGCTTTGCCTTGGGACATGTTAATGAACTCACATCTAGATTTAGGACGTAAAAGAATGGAATATTAAGCACTTAATGGGGAAAGTTCTTAACTCGGACTTACGTAGGGCATACTCTGTGTACGCTGCGCGTAGCCCTTGAAAACCCAGTACGTTGCGCGTACCAGAAGGGTACGCTGAGCGTACGCAGGGCGGTTTGGGTCGTTCCTGTTTCGGGCTAACGAACTTTTGGGTCTCATTGGGTTGTTGGGCCTAATTGGATTCTGTGAGTTAGAGGCCTTTTCATGTGTTTGGGCCATGGACTTATCGATTGGGCCTTATTGGGCCAAGGGGCCCATTAAGGATATTGGACTTAGACTTTTGGGCCCATTTGCAAAGTAAGGGTGATTAGGCCTTTGGGGTAGGGTTTAAAGGTTGGGCTCTTCCTTGGGGTAAATTAAGGACCAATCATTGATTATATTATTATTGTTATTATTTAGTTCGGGAGGTTGCAGATCATTAGGAGGACATTATTCGTATTCATCGGATGGAGATGAGTCTTCTCACCATACCTATGGGTCTACGGCACCAAGGCCGACCCATTATGTGAACATGTCATGTGTATGCTGTTCTTCTATGAATTGATATGTTCTATGATGTTATGTTGGTATGGAAGAACCCGAGGGGAGCCCGTGGCATTGGATATAATACCATGTGGGGTAGCCCATGGCATTCCCAGGTAAAGACTATGTGGGGTAGCCCATGGTAGTCCTAGGTAAAAACCATGTGGGGTAGCCCATGACATTCTTATTATATCGTATTGCTTGATTTCTATGATAAGAATATAGCTTTATTAGCTATCAGGATATGTGTATGTGACTGTGTGTGGTATGCTCTGGGAAACTCACTAAGCAATTTGCTTACAGGTTGTTGGTTTGTTTAAGGTACTTTTGAGCCTAAGGGCAAGGGCAAGGCGTGATGACGTGGCGTGCACTCTATCTCTCGTTTAATGTGTTTGGGACCCTCTGATGTTTTTTTTTTTAAAAAAAAAAAAGAAAAAAAGAAACAATGATGTAATGAATGTGATTTGAAAACATATGTTTTGGGAACCTATGGTTTATGAGATTGGTTTTGATTAACTCGAAATGAAAATTTTTCCTTGTAAAATTGGGTCGTTACATATTTATATATTCGCATGTATTATTCTAAGTATTAGTTTATAAATTACAATGTTCGTATTATTATTTATGTTTTAAAAAAATGGAATCCTAATTCTTATCTTTTTTCTTGGTACCGACAACACTAGTATTTCTCCAAAATAACACCAACCACTATCCAAAATACTTAGAAATTACATATCTTTAATGTTATTTGAACAATTTATTTTTAAATGTGAATTGGGATATTGCTTTCGTCCTACTTTGAATTTTTTTTAAGTCCATAACTAATTAAGTGGTGTAATCTTTAGTTAGTTTATTTATTTATTTCTATTTTAAATGAGTCAACCTAATTTTAACCGATTTATTTAATGTGTTGGGTTGGGAACTACATAAACAAGTCAACCCACTGACAACCCATTTATCTGAAAGGTTGGAAGTGTTTATTGATAAGTTTGTTTTGTTTATACGTATAAGTAACTAACTTGTTAGAAGTGTTCACATATGATATTTATGACCGACTGTAACAAGTTACAGTCAATTATAATAGTCATATGTGAACACTTCCAACAAGTTCGTTACCTAGATGAGTATGAAAAATAAAAGTTACCTAAATGTAAATAAAACGAAATGAAATTCAATTTTCCTTCTATTTTATTTTACCTTCTAATTTTGATTTGATATAAAACTTAACCTAAGTGGTAAATATTTTTAAAACCACACCATTTTGGTAAATTTCTTTTTAAAATAAACTACTATGATTTATAAAAATTAAAAAAAAAAGATAGGGAAAAAAACATTGTTAATTTATAGAATTTTATTGTTTAAGATATTAAATATAAAAATTAAAATTTACTAGAAACTAAAAGTATTAAAGATAAAGACCTATAATATAAAATATAACACAATCTTCAATGAAATTTGCTCCATGTATTACAAAAATTTTAAATACATAAAATAAAAGTAGTTATTTAATAATTATGCCATCAAAAATGACACTCAACATGTCGTAGTCAATTTAAATGCTAAAAAATGACCATAAATATTGTTTTAATGAAATTTAACTGAATTTATTAATATTGCAAATAGTACACATCTAAACAACGGATTTGTTAGAAGTGTTCAAATCTGATCATTAAGCTACCGTCAGTCATAATGGTAGATGTGAACACTTCAAAAAAATTCATTACCTAGATGTGTACAAAAAAACGAAGTTACCCATAGGTAAACAAAATGAAGAGATAATTATCTTGACAAGTGAATTTCCTTTTTTTCGTAAAATAAAAACGTTTTTTGAAACGCTAATTAGGTTTTTTCGTAGAATAATATTTCTATGTTTTTCATTTGTTTCTTCTTTTTAATAGATTAAATAATACAATTGACTAGTCAACATTTTTGCTTTAGTCAAACTGCTTGTTTAATATGATATACCTAGATATGTTAGGAGATTGCATGGTTTTTATTTGTATGCTTACAAGAGTAACTTGCCCTAAATGAACAATAGCGTATGACAGAACATACGATTAAAAACACCCTTAATAATTAAGTAATTATTTTTAACTATAGGAGTAAATCACTAAATCAGGCTCATATATAGCTAGATAGACTGGGGTTGTTCACCTAAATTTGTAACACGTATTAGTTTCTTAGTGTTTTATTTATATATACTTAATGTTTAATGTTTAAATACAAATGAATACCTGTGGCGATAGTAGGCATCGAACAATCTCATTCTAATCATGATTATCATATACATGTGAAATCATAATAGTCCAAGTAAGTAACTCATCAATTCCATCAATAAAAACTCTAGCATAGACATCGTATCTAGTCCATAATTTGTATAGTAGTTGATGTCGAACATAGAGCATCCATCTGTTATACCATACTCATGACAAATAGATATCGATCGAAACTTGTAATTTTCATCACCATTGACATCTTGTATACTCATGTCATAACTAGAATTTCATTCCTTAGTAGATGAATGTTTATTGATTCTAAGTTCGGAATTCCGTTTGAAGGTTGAATTGCGGTTGCATATTAACTATGTGTTGTTTTTCCTTTGTTCAATTTTATTAGATCCAACCCAATAGATTTCGACGTATTTGAATAACTACTAAGAGCTTGATTTATAGAATTAACTCGTTTTTTTATGTCTTTTCAAGGTTGGTCATCCATGAGTGTTCCTTTTGAATTACAACTCGTTCATTAGTGTTTTACATGGTTGTAATATATATCTCTAATTCACCCTCACAACAAATACACATGTTTTCCACAGAAATTGATGGTTCTAAATCAAACTTTCTCCATAATATATCTATCTAATCCAAAGAAATGCACTCACATGCATTAAAATACAATTAATATATAAATACTCAATATATTAATTAAAATTTAAAACTACTAATTTGACTAAAATTATGACGTAGTTTACAAGAATCAAGTTGATATCCACTTAATCATTGAAGTTCCTTTGTCAATATATCTAGAGCTTTAAGTGTCACAAAACCTCGCAACAATATGAAACACGGCAAGTTGTGTTCGTGTTTGAAGACAGTTCTATTCTTTTCAAAACTTTCATATATGGTCCTAAGTTAGGACCTCAAAAACCAATCAATAGGACAAACAAATTTTTCTAAAGAACAATTTTTTTCACATATGTACTTTTTTTAGCTTTGCATGCCATGGTGCCATCGATCCAAAAAGAGACAACCATATCCGAGACAAACATATCCTTATATTTGTTTATCCAAACTAGACCCGGATAATTTAAAACATGTGGATTTATATTACATGTTATTTATGTAAAAAAAAATCTTCTAAAATTATAAACAATTACGTACACAATAAGGAGACTTGTACCTCAATATTTAGTCGACACTTATTGGAGTAGTCTGTTGTAATTTTCAGTATACAATATACATGTTGGATAGTCAACAAGTATAGTCCGCGTTGTACAAAAGGAGCCACACTCGGCTTGTGACTTGATAGACCGCCCACAATGTTTTAAATGTTTTCAATATGTCATCTTCAAAGTAACTAATTGCACACCCCATACATTATGATGATGAAATAAAGCTTTTTAATTTTTTCATTAATCTATTATAGGTATTTTATCAAAATCACAAAATGTGTGGGATTCCTTTCGTGCAATGAGGATGTTGTTTACCAAGAATTATAAAAAGACTTCAATCAAACAAATATCAAAGAACAAATCTTTTTATTGTCACTAAGTGTTTATCATTTTAGAAATTTTTTTATACATAAATAACATTTATATAAATCTAGGTGTTCTAAAATATCCGGGTCAAGTTTGATTAAACCAATATAAAGAAATCTTTGTCTTTGTTTAGATTGATCGCACCATCTCAACTTTGGAGAACGAAGAATAGAGATGAGGGCCAACATGCAAAGCTAAAGGAATACTTATGTGCAAAAAAATTGTTCTTTAGATAAACTTGTTGGTTCTGTTGATTGGTTTGTGAGATCTCTAACTTACAACGATACATTGAAAATTTGAAAATAATAGAATTGTCCTTGAAGACGAACATAACTCGTAATGTAACATCAACTTGACTCCTCAAATTGGTTGTGAGCTATATCATAGTTGTATCTTGCCATGTACTTACATGTTATCAGTCTAATTAGTCAACAAGATAGGCATGCTCAACAAATATTTTTAAAATATAATTTATATATTGAACTTCTATAAATTAATTTTATTTCGATGCATTTGAGCGTATTCCAATGGATTCTATAGTTGTATTTTGAAATAAATAAATAAATAAACCCTCAATCTAACATCATTAACTTTAGTGGGAAATGAGGATATTTGTTGTAATAAAGAATTAGAAATGTTTAAAGAACACTTCACTCAGCACCCAAAAGCCAAGAAAGAATAAATGTTAGGAAATCAAAAAGATATATTCCGGCTAAGTAAAACACTTGTTAAAAAAACTGCAACTCAAAAGGCATGTAGACGACCAACCTTGAAAAAACATGAAAAACAAATTGATTCAATAAATCAAGCTCTTAAAAGACCTACCTTTCACCATGCTAAAAACCTATGTTGGGTTTGATCTAATAGAGTTGGATACGAAACAAGCAAGACATAATTCATATATAACCGTAACTCAGGCTTTTATGAAATTTCAAACTTTGAACCAAAAACCTCAATCATGATACATTCATCCACTAGAGAATGAAATTTCACTTATGTTTCATCCTTTAATCACACGCATAAAAGATGTCAATGGTGATGGAAATTGCAGATTTCATGCAATATCTATTTGTCGTGGGTATGATAAAAATGGGTGGTGGCTTTATGTTCGACATCAACTGCTATACAAGTTATGGAATGCATACGATGTCTGTACTAGAGTTTTCATTGATGGAATCGATAAACTACATACTTCATTGCATTTCTTACAATATGAATGGCTTATTGCCAATACTTTTGGTGTGATCATTAGTTTTTTAACAAAGCAAGGATTTGTAACTTTGTTTCCCATTTGGAAAGATCCAGAGAATTTTAGTAGAATCTGTTAAGATTTCACATGTATAAGTCTATAAGATAATCATCATGTGATGGTATTTTTAGAGGAGATTTTTCGATGCCCCAAATGCAGCTTGGTGAACAGCTTGATGGGAAAGCATATATGTCACGTGGGGGATTGTACAAATAGCTGAAACATTGAAATCCCAAAACATCTTTTATAACTATAGACGATTGTTAAATGATATTACTCTGACTCTAATTTTTGTATTTTTGCATTCATTTTTATTTAATCATTAATTAAATTATTAAAAAAAAAGATGTGTTGATTAATCTTTATTAATCTATACTAATAAATAAAGATCCACTATGCTAGATATCGTTTTCTCATTCCATTTAAACTGAAATGCTCATCTTAAATGCCTTCAATTTAGGAACTTATTGTTTTAGGAAATGATTGTTTTTCCAAATGAATTCATTTTCCCCTAATCTTCAATATCAATAATTTTCTTCTTGTCTCTTTCTCTTGCTTCCAACGACCTTAACCATTGATTTCGACTAAGTCAGAATTATATAGATGAGAGAGTAGGGATGGAGTAGTTCTCAGTGATTATGGTTGAAAACGAGTCTAAGGAGATGCCACGTCAGCCAACACAGGTCCACTACCAACATGGCTACCATGTGGCATGGTAAATGCCATATTTTCTAAAAAAACAAAAACAAGTCTAACAAATTTTGAGCTTTAATGGTAAAAAAAAAAGTTGATGTTAAGGTAAAACCATTAAAAATATGTAAATGGTAGGAAATGATCAAAATGGTGAGTTTTTTAAAAATATGTAAATGGTAAATGCCATATTTCCCTAGCTATAAAAGTAAAACTAGTTTTAATGATAACTTTCGACTAAGAGTGTTTTTCAGTAAAATGGTGAGTTTATTTAGCTTTTGTTCAAACTTCAAAGTTAAAGATATTAAAGTTGTAATCTTTTTAAGTAAGAACGTATGCATACAACTTACACACAGAGAGTATTAACACCTATGAATGTGTAATCATATCCCCAACTAATTGATTCAGCTCCTTACTCTTTTCTGGAGTTATAGGTAGCTCTAGAGTAACCTACACTCACAAAAAAACAAAGAAAAGATAGATGAAAACTCACCACACAATCATTTCCACAAATAACATTTTCCTTTTGCATTAATTTCCCATTCTCATTGAAAAGATAAGCTCACCTCTTTGAAGATTACACTATGAGAGACCTCCTTGAAGCCCTACAAAATCGACATTGAAGCATTTAGTTAGAAGCAATATGATAAGGAAAAAGAAGTATTTAGTCAAAAGAGAGTCAAGAACCAGTTTTCGGAACATATTCAAAGAAGCTTCATTTGAATCCCCAATTTTGGCACGAAAGGTGTTGATTTTATGATTTTCAATGGCAAAAACTGTCATCATCAACACGGATTCCATCCCAAGTCCTTTGCCACGGCTTCTCTAGCAACAATGGAGATGGAAGAAAATGAAACAGATAGATAAACATCATTTTATTCAGACAACAAACTTAGAATTGGATTAAGAAAACAGAGCCTATACCTTTTAGGTTCAGCTATCATTATTTCAATCTCAGCCAGATGGGAATCTTCCAAATCATTCATGTATATATTCACATCACCAACCATGGCTGCAAAACAGAAGAATTGTCAATCCCCAAAGTATGAACTCAAGTCGATTGATTAATGAAACTCAAAACTATCGATCTTTTTCTCCAAAGCTCAAAGTCAATGTCGAACGGAAAGCAATACACAAATCTTACCCTTGAGCAGAAATTTTGATATGAGGAAGCGAATTCAAACGATTATAAACAAATAAAAATTAAGAGGGTAAAGGGTAAAATTGACCTTCGACATGAGGATCGCCATGAACGAATTGTCCAGAAACCAAGTCTTTATCCAAGATGATAAAAGTTTGTTCTACAGAAAGAGTAGGGTTACAGTTATGACGGTAGAATTGAGATAGAAAAATAGAATGGGGAAAGCAGAAGTACTGAGGGGGTCTCGAGTCCATGTAAGCTGCATCTGGTACTCTTCTTCGAGAGTCAAGGGCTCCGACCCGGTGGCTTGTAGTAGAGCAGGATCTTGCATCCATTGATGGTATTTGAGGACGTGTTGATTCATGTACGCTACCAATATCGCTTTCGAACCCTCCAAGCTCACTCCCATTGTTTCCCCCCTTTCTTCTCTCGGAATTGTAACTTACACGCAGACCATCAGTATCTATGGTAATGGTATATGAAGTTATGACCCGAATAATAATGGGCTAATCATGGGCTTTTTGGCTTCTTCATTCGTCGAAACCAGTCCTTATCTGAAATGGTTGGGCCGTATTGAAAGATGTCTCATAATTGCAAAATTTTCATTAAATCGCTAGTAAAATTTCAAAGTTATGAGAAAATTATTTTTGCTAATAAAAGAAACTTAATTTAAAGTCTATATTTTTTATATATATTTAATAAAAGATGTGTTGGATTATGTTATTTTTATTATAAGGTGAATATTTTTAATTTATTATAATTGATATCGTTTAAACTAAGGTGTTCAAAATATATATATATATATATATTTTTATCATATTAACTTGAAATATTTTTAATTTATTAAATATTACAATTTAATATAAAACTTTTTAATTGTTTCATACGTATGGTATGGTTATTGATTATTAAGCAATGGGTATTTGAATGGTTTTTAGAAAAATAAAAAATTATGTTAAATAATTAAGGAGCTAGTATAAGTGAAACATGATTCTTCGAATTTCTATCCCATATAATAATTAGCTAGTTTTAACGTTGTCTCATAAGTGTCATATTAAACAAATAATGTATAATGATGGCATCAAGCCTGCTAACCAAACAATTCAAATTTTGAGGTTATATTTTCGATTTATTTGCTTAAAGATGTGCTAAATTATGTTATCTATAATTAGATTAATTTTGAATTCCTTTACCAACAGGACTTACTTTTTATTGGACCAATTTTTTTTTTTTAATAATGTATTCATCTGTTAATCACCGATTCTAGATGCTTCCCACTGCCTTTCTCTTAGTTGACCGTACGCGTAGGTTAATCAGACATTCCATTTCTTCCTTCTACCACTCCTTATCTAAACCCTCTCTTCTCTTTCTTCTTTCCATTGCTCCTTTGTTCTCCAAACGCTTCCTTGCATTCTCATCACATTCAAAATCGGAATCGAAAGGGAAAGCCCATCACAACTTTTGATCCTTTCCTCCAATTACTCGAATCTACCGCTTTCATTGCTATTTCGACATAAACCCTACCCTTACTTCTTCGCTCTTTCGCCTCCTTTCTCGAATAACCGTCCTTGCTGCCTTGAATCGATGGAAAACAGGTCGTAGGGCAGACCCCTTCTCGTCACCACCATCAGATATCGGATATGGAAGGCAACGAAAGGCAATCGAGTAAGGTACGTGACCAATTTACGTTTGTTAGATAATCATGTATCTCCGATTTTTCCCTTTCATTCACTCACACCACCGACTCTTCTCGCATCTACAATAAATGTCGAGGAAACCCCAATCTTTAATTTCTTTGTTGATACTTACATGTTTTTATTATTTTGAGTGAATGTAAGGCTATTGGCTGAAAAACATATGGCGTCTGCTCTTTGTATGTTGTAATTTTTTCCTCCAATTTCATATGATTTTCATGCTCTTCAGTTCTGGTGCAGTCACCGGTGTTATTTCAAAGTTGGCCATCAATTTTCACCTCAACTTGAAGCCCTTCAACGTTTTCTCAAAACGGCCCAAACCTAAAAGATACATGTAGGCCGACGAACCTGGTGATGTTAATTTTATTTTGAAGCGTTTACACATGAACTAACTGATCTTTTTAAAAAATCAAATAAGAGATTAGGAAAGCTATCTTCTGTTGGACGTGTTGAAGATTAACTGTCAGGAAAAATATGTAGGTATAATATATGTAACTTTTATAGTGGATTTGAAGTTTTTATATTATTTTTTTAATCGACTGAGTTGTCATTTGAATCTATTATGTTATGGTTTTATGGCAACAATCTTTAGCCACTAATCTTCAAAGTCTTTCAATGGAGTTGCTTTTCTTCCACTTCCTTTGTTTCTTGACAGTGTTTTCTTCGACTAGAGAAGAATAAACAACTAAGCAGTTTCCACAACGTTGGGATTTAGGGATTTTTGGTAAATTGTTCTTTACACCCAAATAGATTGAAATTTGTCCAATTTCTTATCTTCCCTTCCTTTTTATTATCATAGAAATTCAAGAAAAAATTGTTGCTACATACAAAAAACCTAAGTAAGAAGATTACAAAGATTTGTTGCAATTAAAATATATCATGATAGTTGGCAGTTCCATACTCACATTAATTTATAATGTAATTTAAACTAGTGAAATGGAACACCATTCTTGTCTATGCATAGAATATTTTTTTTTTGCCACATTTCCTATTTCTAATGTTGCCCTTTTAAGATTTAACACCTTATGACTTATAGTTAATAACATGTGTACAAATAAAGATTTCAACTTCAAATGTAAACTTTACATACAACAACAATTGCCTTTTTAGTGATGGTGAAAAAGTTAATATAACTTTTGAGAACTGTATTATGTAAAAATGGTAATTGAGGCACTCATAGAAGTTAAGTGTTTTTTTTCTTTATTTTGAAACAAGGAATTTAATAATTAATAATCCACTTAGATATGAAAAAGTAGCTACCATAGTATCATCCCATCTTTCTGTAGGCATTATCCTCTATATTAAGAAAAGGAAATTAACAATTCAAAATCCTATTGCTGTCCACATGTTAAAAATTTCAAATCCTAATGAAGAAAAGAAAAACTTAGTGAGACTGAATATGTATTTTATCAAAATACGTCCAACTTCATTTCAAATTTCAGTTCTTGAAATCTTAGAAAAATTATAAATACTATTGTGAATATGCGAGGAATGTATGGCATAAACTAGGTTCTATGCCTACAGAAAATCAATGCACATGTATATTGAGATCATTACAGACCTTTATCTTACTTGGAATGATAGCTTAAGGTAAAGTAACATCAAATTAACTGTCTTTTTTTTAGAAACTTGTTGCATTTCTTGTCTCACCTTCATTTTGTGTTTGTGGTTGGTATATCCACAGAAGAGAATAGATGGAGATTCTATTAAAGCAGCATCCACTGATAATAGCAGAACAATGGAGTTTCTAAGTTTTTTGACTTTAGTACCCATCAGCTATTTGCTAAAATGTCACAGCCAACTCTACCTTTTCTTGCTTAGTTTGGTTTCAATAATATGTGGATCTATGAAAAAGTTATGATGTTGGTTGTAATATTAAATATGGTGGTGCTAAAACTGATGATGATTCTTGGTTATAACTTTCAATTGTGGACTCATAGACATTTGAACAATACCTTTGTGGAGCTGTTTTCATCCCTGAAGGTTGTCCACATCAAGTTTATTGTTTTTCTTATCATTAAAAAAATGTTTATGTCCAACATATGTAAAATTATATCTTTAATCAGTTTTTATTCATGGTCTGGAGTAGAAGTGGTGAATTTCAGTTGTTATTACCTAATCAAGTATCTTATTAATGAAGTTGAGGATGATAAATATTGATTTTTTTATTTTTATTTTGTGGGCTTATAGTTTCATTGCAACATAATGTTTCTTAAGAAAATTGGTCCTTCGCTATCTTGTATCCGATGCATACCTTGCTGTGAATATAGCTTGCTCCCATTTTATGCAAGTGCTATCTTCATCTAATAACTTGATTGCTCAACCATCACCAATAATATCATTTTGTTCTTATATGAATTAAGATCGACCCCACAATGCGGGAGAATATTTTCTAGTTTTATATTACAAGTTAGAATATATATATATATATATATATATATATATATATATATATATATATATATATATATATATATATATATATATATATATATATAATAAACAAAATTGATGGATAAAATTTAGATTTGTATTCAAAGAATTGCAACTTCTAAATCATTTATACTTATTATATGTGTACTTTATTTGACTAGTGTAACGCCCGTAAATTCGAGCTAATCATTTTGAAGCGTTAAGAATGAATTCTTGATAGAAGCTTATTTAGAATAAATAATCTCAACCAAAGCTATAGTATATGTCACAAGGATTTCGTACATATAAAGAACGCTGAAATCCGACTTATAACGAAGAAGTTATGACATGTCGAAGTTTTGCAACAAAACCAGCACAACATGTCGTAAAAAGTGAATTTTTGATAAACTACTTTTTAGCCTTATAAATCTAAACTAAAGTTATAGTAGACGTTAAACCGAAATCGTTCATATAGAGAACGTCAAAATCTAACTTCGTATGAAGAAGTTATGATTTTTCTAAGATTTTGCATAACAATACACAACCTAGAAATCGAATTTTAGATCGATCGATCTTTAGCTGACACCACCTAAATGAGAATTGAAGATCTCGTTAGTAGGAGCTCAACGATATAAAGACAACCGAAACGTACGTCAGATGACAAAGTTATGCATTTTTAACAGACTTTAACTGCTTGAGTATGTTAAAATATAACTTTAAAAATAAAATCAAAATTAGCCGAAGGAAGAAATAATAGATCACGTCGCTACCTACGCGTGGATATAAACAACGTCAAAAATGGAGCTCGTATGCGAAAGTTATAGAATTTAGAAGATAATTAGTGTTTAGGATTAACCAGCAAGTGACATGTGACAAGATCTGGGCCACACCTTCCTCCCCACGGCTTGGAACGAGATTGCGACACCTGGACGGAGTATGACCAACGTAACTCGAAGTACGCCCAACGTACTTCTGTTTTGGCCATTACGCCCAGTGTACTTCTGTTTTGGCCATTACGCCCAACGTACCCTTGCATACGCCCAACGTACGCGGGTGCTGGCGGCCTATAAATAACACTCATTTTTCCTCATTTCTCCACACCAATTCACATAAACTTCTCTCCCAACACCCCCAAACCCTCAAGGCTTTTCCTGAGCACTTCCTAGGTGTTATTAGTGAGTCCCGGAGCGCCAAAAGGCCCCGAGAAGAAGATCTTTCGGCTCAGAAGTTCTGCCTGCATAGAGCCCGGTTTCTCGCTAAACCACCTGTAAGTTAAGTTATGCTTACCGTACTTTAAATATAACTTATGTGTAAGTTCATTATCGTTATGATGAACCTATAAACAAGATTTATCAGTGACTCTAAGTTATTATACCGATTTATCTACTTACGGGGATGATGTCCAGGATGGATTTAGTGATGTGTTTAAAGTGAGATTTCCAAACAGTATACCAAATAGAACCTACCTCCGATACGATCCTACCTGGTTGTTCCTTACTTGATAGATCATGAAAGTAGACTTCATGTTAATGATGAATCTAGACTAATAATTAGTCGCAATAAATATTAGACTAAAATCTAGTAATAATGATACTAGCTTTTGTCGAAGGAAAAGAAAATTGTTAGAAGTGAATCGATGCCCGAATTTCGAGTCATCACTTTAACAAGTGAGTGCATAGTCACTTTAACAAGTGAGTGCATAGTCACTTTAACAAGTGATTTTAATACAAGTATTAATTAGAGTATTAAATATATGTTTATGTGCGAAATATTCGATATTTCCTGAAATACGTGTTAAGAGCATAGATGACAATATATGATGATTTAGGATATAAAGTAAACCTAAATTAATTAAGAGGAATAGTGGGTAGTATCTTCTTATGAGTACGAGTGAGATATACACAGAGGGTAAAACTTTAAAATTTTTCATTGATCCGTGAGCATTGATTAGACATAGGGGTGTCAAAAAAAAAAAGCAAAACCGAATAACCAAACCGAACCAAATGACGTTTGGTTAATTTGGGTCGGGTTATTTGATTTTCGATAATTTGGTTTGGTTGATCAAATAAGGATATTTTATTCGGTTTGGTTTTTGGTTAAATTTTCATTGTTTTGGTTAAACCGAATATACTATTTAATATATATATATATATATATATATATATATATATATATATATATATATATATATATATATATATATATATATATATATATATATATCAACATTTTATATATAAATTTATTGATTAGTTACTAAGATCTCCATGACTTTTTTAGTTGTTAACCATTATAAAGTTATAATTGTTTTGTATTTTGTATTAAAAGCAAAAACAAATTAACCAAATAACCTTTAGATGTTTCTTTCATTTTCATATACGATTAAAATTATATTAAGCTATCTCTACAACTTATATATAATATTTTATATATTAATGTAGTTTCTTTGTTTGGTAATAGTTTAGTAAGTTTTTTTTTGTTGTAGTTTAGTATTTATTTTTACGTGCTGAATTTTATTCGGTTTAACCATTAAACTGAACTGAATAAACCATAACCGTATAAACCAAAACCGATTATACCAAACTTTATTTGGTTTGGTTGTGGTTAGATTTAAAATGTCAAGAAACCGATAAAACCGAACCGTTTTAACCGAAAACCGAAAAACCAAACCGAATAACACTGACATACTCATTCGTCCCAAATCCGAGAGTATGGAATGGACATATTTGATCCAAGAGCATGGATTAGACATACCTGATCCGGGAGTATAGATTAGGTAAAGCTATTAATTTTAGATTCGAGAGTATGGATCGTGTCGTTATGAGGATCGACGAGATGGGGTAAAATTGCTTATATTAGTTGAATTTGTATATTGCAAATTCTAATATATATATATATATATATATATATATATATATATATATATATATATATATATATATATATATATCACCGAGTTTCCCAACATAACTCACTCAGTTTGTTGTATCACATGTGGCTATATGAAAGATACATACTGCTGAGAGATTCAAGGAGTATTAGGCCACTAGTTTAATTATTGTAAGGCTTGTAATATTTCGTTATGCTTATGTTTCTGTCTTGATGATGACATTCCAATGTTTTAATATAAATAAATTACATTTCAACGGAAATGCTTTGATAATATCATTCTCATGTTTTATGGGAACAAATTCCGCAATACTATTTGTTTAGAAATGATACTATTATTTTTAAATAAGCATAAACAAATCGGTCTTTTCTGACTGTGAAAATGGGGATGTTACAATTGGTATCAGAACATTAGTTTAAGCGAATAAAGAGTAAGGATTTATTTCTAGACTTAAACTTAGAATGCTAAACGACGATTGTGAGATGAGTATCTGCTATATTTAGGATGTATACCTAAATAGACATGAGCACTAGCTTATTTAGGGAAGATTCCTAAATTTCTCATATGTGCTAAACGATATATGCTTTATGATGCTATCGTTTGATCGAATCCATGTTCTATTGTTGCTCATATCTGGAAATTTTATGTGTTCAACTTTCTAAATGTTTAACTATCAACTTTTACTTGGAAAGAAGATCCAACTTTTTGGAAGGAAACTTGAAGATTGAAGAGATTGAAGTGAGGAAAGGACCTTAGATCCGACATCTACCTAGTGTTAGCTAAAAGACCAAGTATGCCCAAGAATCATATTAAAGTGATATTACTGATTAATATATGAAACTAATGGGTCACACTAACAACAACTTGATACAATTGATTATTTATTAGAAATTGATTTTAATAAATATTTGATAAAACTCTTATAATTAGATTGGAAATTATTTGTTTCACGAAAATAATAATTTCCATTAGCAAGTAACTTAATATATATCATAAGGTATGAATTAATAAGTAATGCACAACTTTTTGGACTAGTTGAAAACCTTTTGTCTTTTACTTAAAAGACAAAGTTTATATTTTATAAACCTTGAGTTTATAAAATTTAAACTAACTTTCTTCTTCTTTATGCAATTTTTGAGATATGCATAAAAAAGAGAAGTATATGACTTGTCTAATCATTCTTTAAAGGCATGAGAAACATGTTTATGATAATGATGACAAGTTTGCTTAAAGTGCTAAGGACTAATGGTTAATAACTTCACTTTATGCATATAAATAAGAGGGATTGCATTTAGCAAGATTGCTCATTCCTTCTTCTCTTCTCCATGGCCAAGACCTCTCTAGGAGACTCTTCCTCTCTTCTTTGCTTTGATTTATTGAAGATTACTTGCATATCTTTTTCTCTATTTAAGTTTATATTAGTTATGAACTTAAAGCTTAAGGGTTTAAGAGTTTTGGACTAACATCTACATCAAGTTGAGTCATTGTTGGTGTCTCAAAGGTTCCACATTCTTCATCAACTTTCAAGCTTCCCGAGAGGACCCAAAGAACTACAAAGGTTGTTATTTCTTCATCTCTTCTTTGGTTGGTGTTTAAATCTTTCTATAACTTGCAAGAAGATCCTTGGTAGGTATAAAATGTTTATCTTATCTCAAACCTAAAGTCTTCCATTGCCATAATTTTTCTAGTTTATGAAACTATTATTGAACTAAAACCCAACAATTGGTATCAGAGCCATCTTGCAAGTTTGGTTAGATTTTTTATTTTTGGAATAGTTTTTGGAGAATATGGATAACTTGTTTTTATACAAAAATAAGTTCATACACATTTTCTTTGACAACTTTTTGTTATTTTATGTGACAAAAGTTTCATGCATTTTTTGTCATTTAAAGTTGTCTTAGAAAAACAAAGATTGTTTGATGGATATTGATGTATATGATGTGCATAAACTAACCAATGATCAATGTGTTGTTATGTTGTTGTGTTGGTTATTTATTTATTTTTTTTATAAAATAATTGTAATAATTTATTTATTCATATGATATTTAATAATTAAATAGATTAGTTTTTCTTGGTTATTTTTGTAAGTAATAGATTAGTTTTTAGAAATAATTTATTTGTACAAAGATTTAATAAGAAATGAAGTTTGAACCATTTTTTTAAGACAAAAGGAAAAATTTTCGAGTTCAACATGTGCTGGGCAGAACATGACACTTTCTGAAACGTGTCATGAGTGCTACACATATGCTGAACAGAAATATGACACTTTCTGAAAAGTGTCATGAAAGCTGCAGTTTTTCCTTTAAAAATGTCATTCAAATCTTTTGCAAGCAATGAGTATTTACTCAAGTGGGAGCTTCTACAACAACATTGAAAAAATATTTTTGATCTCCTTAAATGTCCCTTTAGGAATGGACTTGACATTTTTGTGTTGGCTTACAAAAATATTATTAGTTGGTTATATTTATGCATATATCTTTTTATGCATGTTTGTGTTGTTTATTTTATGCAATTGTTATGTATAGTTGATAAATTAGATTTTCACATGCTACAATAATTTTGGATAAAATAAACATCACATGGATTTTGGATTTTCAAAATTAGACATAAGATGTAACAAATTATTATTTTAAAAATAAAACTCGGCTTTATAAAATCGTTAATAACGACAAATTTTGAAATACTCCATTATAAGTTTTAAAATGATGATTTTTGTAACTTGTACAAACTACAAATATATAAGTAATAAAATGAAGTTTTATTAAATATATAAAGGGTTCAAATGCATTCAAACTTAATATCGGTTATTGAAATTGAATCACATCAAATTATATAAAAACTAGCTTTTATATACAATATTTAAAATGTAATTTTCTTTCGAAGATTGATACCATGGTTTATTATATTCATGTAATAACCATGATATGATATGTTTTTAAACAAGAATTATAAAATATATAAAGACCCTTTTTTACAAATCTCAAATCTATGCAATCCTTTTGAAGAACACTCGCACGTCTCTTGTATGCACTAGTGGGATAAATGATATCTAACCACTTAGTGTTGTCTTTTGATGTCCGGGGTGTCTTCACGATTTCTATAACCAAGTTATAGGTCGATTACACAAGTTTTTCAAATTGGACGATTTGATCGGAAATCTTTTGTGATAAAGGATACCTAAGCAAGAGAGTACCGATGCATAGATGGGATCAAGCATGTCTAATTAAATTTGTTATTAGCGATCCCTTAAATCTAGGAGTTATATGGTAATATATAATTGATAATCGATATCTACCAAGTTGAATTCAAATGGATGGGATAAAGGATACCTAACCATTTATTTGTTTAGCAACTTGGATCCTAGACTTTGAAAATTAATGTTTTTGGAAACTAAATGGGTATTAATTATTAAAGATTAAATATTGAAAATAATAAATGAATTTTGTTAAAAAAATTTAAATAATCCATTCTCATCATCATGAATTGACATTTTCTTTAATGACTTAATGAAATAATAACATTCATTAGATACAACTTCAATGAATGGGTTCATATCTTAAGAAACAATCTCGTAAGAGATATGAAATTGTATACACTTAAAGGTCCTAGTCCTAAACTATTTGCTTTGAGCAATGAACTTGAACATGATTCCTAGTAAAGGCATCATCGTGATGCTTAAGATGCTTCTAACATCAAGCTAGAAATAGTTATTCATGACTTCTAGGAAGTCTTGAATAATTTAAACATATATCTAATGATTTAACAGGTCAACCCATATTCCAATAAATACAATGATATTTTATTTAAAGCTAGTTTAAACATTGGAATAATGCAAGGCTAAAAGAATCACCTTGTGTGATCCATGAGGCCCATGTTTTATGGACTGAACACCTTTAAGCCCAAGAAATCTACTAAAGCCCACATAGATGGATCCTGTTTCTTTTGTGAAGAAACTGGACACTGGAAGAGGATTTACTCCTCTTATTTGGAAAGAAAGTCTGGAAGAGACTAGTACTTATTGTATCTACTAGATATGGCTTGTACTTTTCATATAACACTTAGGTATTTGGTACTTAAATGTTAATCTAATATTTTTAAATGGCTTGTAAATATTTATTGAAGAGTAACCAAGCTGAGCATAATCTAGTTGGATCCTAGACTTTGAAAATTAATGTTTTTGGAAATTAAATGGGTATTAATTATTAAAGATTAAATATTGAAAATAATAAATGAATTTTGTTAAAAAAATTTAAATAATCCATTCTCATCATCATGAATTGACATTTTCTTTAATGACTTAATGAAATAATAACATTCATTAGATACAACTTCAATGAATGGGTTCATATCTTAGGAAACAATCTCGTAAGAGATATGAAATTATATACACTTAAAGGTCCTAGTCCTAAACTATTTGCTTTGAGCAATGAACATGAACATGATTCCTAGTAAAGGCATCATCGTGATGCTTAAGATGCTTCTAACATCAAGCTAGAAATAGTTATTCATGACTTCTAGGAAGTCTTGAATAATTTAAACATATATCTAATGATTTAACAGGTCAACCCATATTCCAATAAATACAATGATATTTTATTTAAAGCTAGTTTAAACATTGGAATAATGCAAGGCTAAAAGAATCACCTTGAGTGATCCATGAGGCCCATGTTTTATGGACTGAACACCTTTAAGCCCAAGAAATCTACTAAAGCCCACATAGATGGATCCTGTTTCTTTTGTGAAGAAACTGGACACTGGAAGAGGATTTACTCCTCTTATTTGGAAAGAAAGTCTGGAAGAGACTAGTACTTATTGTATCTACTAGATATGGCTTGTACTTTTCATATAACACTTAGGCATTTGGTACTTAAATGTTAATCTAATACTTTTAAATGGCTTGTAAATATTTATTGAAGAGTAACCAAGCTGAGCATAATCTAGTTGGAACTCCACTCTCGAAGATTAGTTTATTATTTATGCTTAGAGCTTAAATTGCTTGTAATGTGAAACAATATTTGTTTTGGAAAAAAATATGTTTTAATTTAGCATGTCTAAATTTATGTCTCGGTTATTTTATTCAAATGTTTGATCATTTACTTAATCGTTTTTCATAACGATAATATTCATATTCTGAAATGATTAACCTCTATTAATGAGACTAGATCTCTTAATAGAATTGTGAAGTAAATATCAACATTCTTATAAATAAAATTACATTCTATATGCAAGCACTTTTTTTTACCTAAACTTGTTTTAATTCAAACTCATCTTTGACATTGTTATCTTTATTATATAAATGACATTCACATCTTCCAACTTCAAGAAAGGGATCTTTGAGGGCTAATAATGTAGTTTATTTGACATATGTGAACCTTATTTATATGTAAATGATTCCTAATGATATCTTAACTAAAGTGTAGATAAAATAATTAAGGAACTATACACTTTGGTATATCACTTCATTTCTAATGAATGTCTGAGATTAAGCACAAGATACCAAATCAAATTTGTTAACAACTATAGTAGTTTCAATTATATTTTATAAGGTAAAACATAATTGTGAAATCTTGTTGAAGGTTTCAAAAAGTTGAGATACAAACCAGTAAGAACCATATAAGGCCTTAATGATAATAAATAATGAATTAAATCTTACTTGGTATGATTTACTTTCTAATCGGTAGAAATATCATCCTTTAATCTTTTGGGATAATACTTCAATCGCTATTACTTGTATCTTGAATACAAATACCAAGTAATAAGTAGATTAAACACTTTATAAGATTAAGTATGGAGAGGCTCCATCCTTATCTTACTTAATGTTTTATGGATTTGAAGTCGATGTTGGACTAAGGCTTCTAAAAGAAAAATCTACTAAGTACATATTTGTATAATACTCTAAATGTGGCTTAGATTATCATATGCAAACCCGCCAAGAATAAGTCATTTTATTCTTATGAAAGCTAAGTTAGTATAAAGCAAGCTTCTAATGACAAAGTGAGTGGGAGGTATATGGAACTTGAAGAAGCTCAAAAACCATAACCTTATGCAGTAATAGTTAGAACTAGTCTTAACAAGGGTTGTTAAAATTGAATAATAGCTATTCACAAACACAAATTGTTTGCATTAATGGTAGAACTCATCTATGACTTGAGAAATGTGGAATCTGTCATTGATGAGCTTTTGTCGATGGTATCTGGAAAATCCATCAAAAACCAAGATACTATGTCATATTTCGAATCTAATAAATGAATTCAAGTCATGAACATGAGATGTAATCCATGTATTATAATCAAGAATGGGCTTGATTAAAATTTATCCTTGTATAAATGCTAGAAGGAGTAAAAGATTCTTCTAGAAAGAATAAATTACATGGATAACCATACACATATAAACCAAGAATTGTAATAAAAGGATTCTCTCATACTCATGTTATTAACTATGATCCTCATCATACTCATGACATTGACTATGATCAAACCTTATTCACAAGTAGCTATGATTAGATCAACAAGGATATTATTTGCTATAAATTCATATTCTTAATATGAGATATAGTAAATAGATTTCAAAAAAGACCGCTTTTCTTAATAGACATCTACTAGAAGATATCTATATAGATTAGCCTGGAGGTTTTCTTAATCCATGTTATCCTAACAAAATGTGTAGAGCTTGAGATCCACTTGTGGATATAAAGCAAACATGTCAAATATGGTATTTGATCATGTTGTAAGCATGTCATAGGATACTAATTGAATAATGGTTAAGTCATTGGATGACTAAAGGAGCATTCTAAAAGTACGTTAGAAGAACTAAGAGAATGTATATGAGACATATAGCTTAGAAAAAAAATCTTCATGTAAAGAGCTACATAAGATTCTAATTCTAAACAAATATATATATATATATATATATATATATATATATATATATATATAATTGTGAATTATAATTGGATTATGACATCATTATGAATGGTAAGTTTTGTTGGAATGAGGTCCAAGCAAAACATAATGACATAATCTACTACAAAAATAAGAATACACTACTTTATATGCTGAATTCAAATATGATTGGATGAATGGAATCATTGAAAAATTATGTTGATTTCTACCATTCGAGGCTCACATAGAAATCTTTGTGACTTTAAGAGTATACTTAATCAAGCTAAAAGACTCTATGTCACGAAAGAACACTAATCATAGATATTTAACTATACTTAGAGTAAAGTAAAGTATGGAGATGAAAGTATTCACAGAATTCATACAAATTAAATTTTGATAGATCCATTGATAAATCATTCTTTTGAGCTAAGTATGATTAATCACACTTCAGCTATAAGACTTTATTATTCTAGAAATGGGTTTTTGATTTGGATTTAGTATTTAGATATTGGAACATTATAAAAACAACTATTAGATAATGTTATGATATATTAGGATATACTCATCACTTAATACTTGTTGTGTTCTATATTAACATGTTTAATCCATGAATAATGTTATTATTCTAAAAGTTCATAGTCGGTTATAATTGTGGGAGAAATTATGAAATAAGACTAATATGAATTGGATTGGTTGACTATCGCTAGATGAAAGTTGGTAAGTGTTTGTAACCAAGTTTCATAGATACTTGTCAGAGAGCTAGTATTGAACTAACCCGCATCAAGATCATCTCATGGATCGCTATCATGAATGATACTTGATTAAAAGGTACTATCTTTGTACCCTTAACACCTGAGATACATAGTGGGAATTAAGTGCTGGGAGTGCTATGCTTTGATATGGATTATGTGACTATATGGATTGTGTGGTGTATGCTATGGGGAACTCACTAAGCATTAACTTACAGTTTGTGGTTGGTTTTAAAGTACTTTGGAGCCTAAGGGCAAGGGCAAGGTTTGATGGCATGACATGCACTCTCCGACATTTGATTTGATGGGACACTCTGATATATGGAATAAAATGTTGACGTTATGGATTTTGAAAACAATTGTCATTGTCACTTTATATTTTATGGGAATGTTTTGGTTAATTAAAAATGAAAATTTTATTTGAAAATTCAGGTCGTTACAAGTTGGTATAAGAGCCTTGGTTTGAGGTATTCGGGCACACTCTCGGGTGTGTCAGGACTCAAACTAAGGAAATGATAAAATTGTTTTCAAAAATCAAAAGTTAAAAACTTCTTAAAATGGAAAAAGAGGAGAGTGCAACATGCATGATCGACCGAGCCCAAGTAATTAGTTCCCCAATATGTTAGCCATGCTATACTGATATTTGGATTATAATAGTCGGATGAATTTTGCTATGTGCATGCTTTTAAAATTGTATATGGTTAGAAGCTTATAACCTTAGAATGATTGATTTGGACTTATTTCTTGTTCCTTGTTTGGTTATGGTCCTAGGGTAGAATCTATTATTCGAAAGTCTATTTGATTATGTTCTGTGTATAATTTGCATGCATAAGTCAACCTGTTAGGATTGAGTTCTATTTGATATGGATGGAGCAAATCTTAGGATAGCCTAGGATTTGAGTTATGAGGTAGCCTGTGAGATATGATTTGTTCTAGGGCGAATTAGAGTTATCAGGTAGAGCCTTGGGGAAGGTACATGTAGGTGTGGAAGGTAGTATTAGGCCTGTACTACTAAAAGCACAAGACCTGTACCCGAACTAATGTTCGATCTGGAAGCTCTAAGGAGAACTGGTATTTCAGATCAAAATGGTGGTGACACGGTTTGGAGCAGGGGGATTAGGATCAAGATCAAGGTCCGGATCTGGATCGGGTGATGGTACCGAGCCCAATGATGAGAGGCTGTGCGAGCTTATTACAGTCGATGTTACGAGGGGCATCCTTGACGCTACCCCAGTGATTTTTGGGACGGTCAAGGAAGGGATTATGGAGATTATGGAGGAGAGGCTTAGGTCATTCAGAGCCAAGACTGCTATGGGCCAGGTCAGGGCCTGAACTTCCTCATTCTGGGAGTTCAAGGCGTGCGGGGCGCCATAGTTATTCAGGGTCAGGGACCCCATAGTTAGTTGACGTTGGGTGGCAGCCATGGAGAACACCCAACACACTAATTCTTGCCCTAATGCAGAAAAGGTGAGATTTGCTTTGTGTATGCTGAGGGACCGAGCCCATGACTGGTGAGGAAAGGTGACCAGTCAGGTGGGGGCAGCTGGAGTGGCAGAGATGATATGGACAGAGTTTGTCGGGCGATTTGATTTGGAGTTTGCACCATCTTTTGAGGTGCAACGACTAGTGAGGGTGTTTCATGAGCTCCAGCAGACCACTGAGACTGTGGCAAAGATCACCACCAAGTTTCGAGAACAAACACTGTTGATGCCATATTATGCTATATATGAGTATATGAGGAGGACAATGTATCATTTCATGCTGAGGGATGATATCCGAGAGTTTGTGAGCTTTACAAGGTGTAAAACCCTAAACGAGATGGTGGAGAAGGCTCGTGAGTGGGAGATGTAGTTGGAGTTCTGCACCAAGCGGAAACCAGAGTAGGAACAAATAGTTGTAGGTCAGGCTAAAAAGCCTAAGACCTTTGATTCTTTTGGTTGGGGCCAGCAGGGCTGTGGCCTGTATGTTAAGTGCGGGAGGTCACATGGAGGAGTTTGTCGGGTGATGGGCATAGTATGATATACCTGTGGTCAGTCCGACCACGTGAGTAGGGATTGCCCCAAGAAGAGATTGATTTGTTTCCACTACAACCAGACTGGCCATAAAAGGGATGATTCTTCGAGGTTGCAAGGAGGAGGAGGAGTAGTGGTGGCGTCTGTGCCTACGACGGTAAGGATCAATGATGGTCGCCTTACCAAGGCAGATGCTCTAGCGGTGAAGAGCCGCACATTTCATTTGACTATCGAGGAGGCTCGGGCAGCACCAGACATCGTGGCTGGTACGTATTTTATTCTACATGCTTGATATTGAGTATATTGTTTATGTGTGTAAATATATGCTCCTGTATAGGGACCTTTCTGGTCAATGGTATATCGGCTCACATTCTTTTCGACTCGGGTGCTACCCGATCGTTTGTATCTCTTGCGCTTAGCAAGAAGTTTCGGGATGCGGTAAGGACTTTGGATTCCACGCTTGAGGTTGAGATTATGGATGCCCGCATCATGAGTGATGCAAGGGTGTATTGGGACTACGTCCTGAATGTGATTAGGGAGAGGTTTTGTGTTGATCTAGTCTCGATATCGTTGCGAGGGCTGAAGGTGATCGTCGGGATGGACTGGTTGGGGGCCAATGGGGCCATGATAGATTGCGAGCGCAGTTGGTGAGGGTTCGAACACCAAGTGGGGGAGAACTAGTTATTCATGTAGAGAGGGCCTCGCAGGGTCCAACCCTTTGTTCAGCTGCGAGGGATAGGAGACTTCTTCAACAGAGTTGTTCAAGATTTTTGGCATATATCTCGGGTAAAAGGGTTAAGACCCCGATGGATTTGGGTAGTGTACCGGTTGTACAGGAGTTTCGAGATTTCTTTCTCTAGGAGTTACCTAGAGTGCCTCTGGAGAGGCAGGTAGAGTTTCACATTGATTTGGTGTCGAGTGTCGCTCCGATAGCTAAGGCACCATACCGGCTAGCTCCGCCCGAGATGCAGGAGTTGTCTATGCAACTTCAGGAGCTGCTAGACTGATGGTTTATCAGTCCGAGAAGTTCCCCGTGGGGAGCACAGATCCTTTTTGTGAAAAAGAAGGATAGGTCACACATGATGTATATTGATTATCGAGAGCTGAACAAGTTAACGGTGAAGAACCATTATCCACTCCCAAGGATCGATGATTTGTTCGATCAGCTACATGGTGCATCATGGTTTTCCAAGATTGATCTTCGGTCAGGGTACCATCAGATGAGTATTCGGGATGAGGATATACCGAAGACTGCTTTCAGGACGCGATACGAGCACTATGATTTTGTGGTAATGCCATTCAGGCTCACCAATGCCCCAGCGGCATTCATGGATCTCATGCACAGAGTCTGCAGGCCGATGTTGGATCAGTCAATGATCGTGTTTATCGACAATATCGTAGTATATTCTAAGATGAAGGAGTAGCATGAACAACATCTGAGGGAGGTATTGAAGACCGTTGGAACATGGAAATGCTCTACAATAATGAGTGATAGTTAGGTTATTTATTTCCCTTTATTGTATTGTAGGTGTATTTTTCTCCCTCCTATATAAAGGGAGAGTTGGTTATTTTTATTAAGTGTGCACCCAAAATGTAATTTTCTAGAGAGAGAGAAATTGGTGGGATCTCTCCCACCAAGGGAGAGTCTTCTCTCCCACTTATGTTCTTATAATGTTTTTTTTATCTCTCTTATCTTTTATAATCTATGAAATTCTCATCATATTTTTATACCCGTTAAATCTCGAGATATTATTCTTCCGCATCCACCAATCGTTAAAATGGGTTCTCTTAGGAACGGATAAACCTCGGTCTAGCAGCTCCTAAAGCTATGTAGATAGCTCCTGCATCTCGGGCGGAGCTAGCCGGTATGGTGCCTTGGCTATCGGAGTGGCACCCGACACCAAATCAATGCGAAACTCTACTTACCTCTGCAGAGGCACTCCAAGTAACTCCTAGGGAAAGAAATCCCGAAACTTCTGTACAACCGGTAGACTGTCCAAATCCATCGGTTCCTCAACCCTCGTATCCGAGATATATGCCAGAAATCCCGTACAACCCTGCTGCAGAAATCTCCTATCCCTTGCAGTTGAACAGAGGGTTGGCCCCTGCGAGGCCCTCTCTTCATGAATAACCAATTCTTCTCCATTTGGGGTTCAAACCCTCACAAGCTAGCGCTCACAATCTATCATGGCCCAGTTGTGCCCCAACCAGTCTATCCCGACAATCACCTTCAGCCCTCACAACGTTATCAGGACTAGATCAACACGAAACCTCTCCCCAAGCAGATTCAGGACACAGTCCCGATACACCCTCACAATACTCATGGTTCAGTCATCCGCAATCTCAACCTCAATTGGGGAATCCAAGGTCCCCGGTGCATCCCAAAACTTCTTGCTAAGTGCAAGAGATACAGACGATCGGGTAATTCCCGAGTCGATCAAAATGTGAGCCGATATACCATTGACCAAAAAGACCCCTATACATAAGCACACTATATACATAAGCAATGCAAATAAATATAGGGCAGGAAAATAGAATACATACCAGCCACATTGTCTAGGTTCCCGAGCCTCCTCAGTGGTCAACTGAAATGTGCGACTCTTCACCACAGGAGCATCCGCCTGAGCAGGGCGACCATCGGTAATCCTCATTGTGGTGGGCGTAGGCACCACCACCGCTCCTCCTCCTCCCTGGAACCTCGGACAATCGGCCCGTTTTTGGTCAGTCTGGTTGTAGTGGCAATAAATCAAGCCCTTCTTGGGGTAATCCTTGCTTACGTGGCCCGATTGATCACACGTATAACATACCGGACCTGTTCCCTAGCAAGCTCCACCATGAGATCTTCCTCACTTGGCACACCGGCCGCGGCCCTGCTGTCCCTTACCAGAAGAATTAGAGGTCTTAGGCTTTTTAGCCTGACCTACAACTATCTATGCCTACTCTGGTTTCCGCTTGGTGCGGAACTCCAACTCCATCTCCCGTTCACGGGACTTATCCACCATCTCGTTCAGGGCTTTGCATCTTGTGAAGCTCACAAACTCTCGGATATCATCCCTTAACATGGAATGATACATCGTCCTCCTCATGTCCTCATCGGTAGCATACAATGGAATTAACAAAGCTCGTTCCTGAAACTTGGCGCTGATCTTTGCCACAATCTCGATGGTCTACTGGAGCTCATGAAACTCCCTCACTAGTCGTTGCAACTCAACGGATGGTGCAAAATCCAAATCAGATCATTTGAAAAACTCTGTCCATGTCATCTCTACTACTCCAGCTGCCCCCACCTGACTTGTGACAACCCTAAATCTATTCCCGTTACAAATCCCATTTTTCACTAACGGAATGCATCATTATATGTTATTTCTCGGTATTGTTCGGGTCGTCAATAAATAAATATTTAGTTAATTATATGTTCCGGCATTATCATGAGTAATTATAACGTGCAAATGTTAACCCCGTTTAACTAAATAAAGTTATATTACTTATTCAACCACTTCACCCGGGTAAAAAGTTTTAACCCCGTTAAACTTTAACATCGGGTAGCCGTGTATCGGGTGCAATACCCGAGACATATAAAAACACTTGAACACTTCAATTGGACTCTTTTACCACTACTACACCTCTCTCTCACTACTTTCTCTCTCTAGACCCGAAATCGACTCCAAATCCGCGAATTTCCGACTTCCAAACGTAAGGATTCATCCCCTAACTTAATCTAATCATACTTTACTGCTTTTAGAGTCCAAAATCATGAAAATCAAGGATCATAAAGGAGTTTACGGCCTAAGAAGCTCCTTAGGCTGCAAACCCCCAAAATCATGCCAAAAGCCTTGTTTCTCCTTCTTTTAAGCTTATGGACTAGTTAAGGCATAAACCTAGGGGACTTTGGACACTAAAACACAAGGATTTGACATATAAAAAGGAGTTTACGGCCCAAGCTTGTGCTTAGGCCGTAAACACCCCAAAAACACTTGTTTAAAGTCCCAAAAACTCATCTAGGGTGTTTGGTAATTTAGACTTGACAACAAGGAAGGCTTAAATGCATCAAACAACATCATTTGATGGCAAAAAGAGGAGTTTACGGCCAAGGCTAAGCTTGGGCCGTAAACACCCAAAAATTTGTGTCAAACAAGTCCCTAAACTACCCTAGTGCTTGTAAGGAATTTAGTTAAGGCCTTTGGAAGTGTGTTGTACCATTTAACTTCACATTTGGACACAAAATGAAGAGTTTACGGCCAAGGATGTTCTTTGGCCGTAAACTCCCCAAAAATGTATGCCAAATTGTCCCAAACTCACTATAGGACCTTCTAGGATTTTTCTAAGGTGTATGAGACTTTGTTGTACCATTAAAACATACATCTTGAAGGATTTACAAGAGTTTATGGCCCAAGAACAAGTCTTGGCCATAAACTCCCCAAAAATGTCATAAATTATGATGTTTAAACCCTTAAAATAGTCCAAGACACATACCACTAAATCAAGGAAGTGAAATAAGACCTTAAACATACACTTTGGAGTGCCACAAGAGTTTACGGCCAAACCTAGGGGGTTTACGGCCGTAAACTCCCAAAGGATGGCCTTTGGGCCATAAACTCCAAGGGATTGAGCTCGTGGACCCTCCCGTAAATCATTCATGACTTTGTACCACTCCCGGGAACCCCTTCTAAGCCTTAAAACCCCGAAAACGATGCTAGAATGTCCAAATACTATAATGAAAAGCACAAGATGATTAACTTCTTGTAAAATACATATTTCATATGACATTAGGGTCCTAGGAGGTTCTCAAGAGGTTATTGAGTACCAAACGCTCAATCGACACTTTTACCCGATTTACCCGATTTCCGCGATTTCAGGTGAGTTCATACCCCTTAATGAACCTTTCAAATGTTTTATATGTTTTAGGGGGGAGATACAAGTTGAATATACATGTTTATGAAAAGTTATACAAAACTACTTTCAGATTTCAGAGTTAATCACATGTGATTCCAAATCTGTAGTTCAAATCACATGTGATTTATCACTATGCTTTATAAATAAGTCAATTGTTTTCAAAACTATCTTGGATTAACAAACAAGTTTTAAATGTTTCTTTCGTACAATACTTTTGTTAAATAAAACTCTTTATGAGAATGTAATCATACTAATATATTTATATAAGTAAGACTTGAAAGACTTAGGACCGATAGCTCACCTTACTTCCTGTTTCTTGTTTGATTGTGGAGTTAGGGTAGTAGTTATCCATCCGACTGTCATTGATTTCTTAATTATATATCTCGTATATTAGTACAGATTATGAGTACTTCTTAATTCATTAATTACCTGAATCACTACTTGACTGGAACCACATACACTAAATTAACTATAATGGGTATAGTTAAGGACTCTATCCCTAGTTTCCACTATTACTCTACACTACTATAATTCTCTATATTATGAAGCAATACACTAATAAGAGAATACAATACAAGTTATACGAAAGATTACTACACTATAATACAAGAGAATGCACTAATCATGAGATAACTCACTAATCCACTACGGGATACTCTATACGCTATTCACTATGCCCGAAGTTTTCCGACAGGAAGACGACACTATATGTATAGATCTATACGGGGCAGACGCTATTACATCCCGACTGATAACTTCAGTCCGAGCCGCTCAGGCCCAGGGATGCTCTTACTCTACTACACTATGCATGACTGGGAAGGTCATGGGAGTTCGCTATTACTCACACTATTGGGAATATACTAGAAAGACACTATAACCGCACTAAAATACTAAATAAAAGATGAAGTAATATACCGAAGTAAATAAGTATCTAATACTAAAGGATTCTGCACCACTATTACATACTCTAATAATAACTCACTATATTACATTACTTAATGTTCTGGAGAATATGGGATTTTCTAGGATTCATCACTATTTATGATTTCAAACTTCAGTTTTCATAATAATGACTCTAATGCTTTTTATACAAGTACTCACACTAAAACTCTTATGAACTCACCAGCTTTATGCTGATATTCTTTTCAAAATAACTTGTATCTTCAGGTCAAAGATAGACAGGTACAACAACAATTTTTGGAGAAGATGGAGGATACAAGACCCATCTCTTATTTTTGTTTACTTTTGGTGTTTGTCAAACATTACAAAACACACTTGTAAATACACTTACTATATGAATGAAATGGTTGTATGATTCTTGCTTTTACTATTATACAATTGTGATGATACTGTACACTATGTCATCCACCCCGAAACGTATTCCGCCGTTATCGGTTTTGGGGTGTGACAGATTGGTATCAGAGCATTGTTTATAGTGAATCAAGTATATCAACCTATAAAAGATATACGAACTATAAACACCTCGGGACTAAAACACTCTAACCAAGAATATATACTGTTAAGTATCTAAAAGATTTAACTAAGTATATATACACACATCACTATTAAACACAGAAGTCAGTATCGTCCTAGAACCAAACAAAAGTATTAAGATTGTCGGATAGCACAATTGAGCTTAGAGACATATAGTCACATTTAGGAGGATGTAGCCTGATCAACTACGTTTTCCTGGGAGTGACTAGCATGTGCCTAAGTTTGGTTGTGGTATTGCAACAAGTCTAAAACTTACCAACACTACCACAATAACGATTAACATTAGAATACTATAGGAGTATTCTGTACCTCTAAAAACATACATCTGTGCGAACTAAAAAGGGTCGTTACTGATGGAGCAATAGTCGCTAAATGGATACTTTCCGGTTACATGTGACTAGGGCGTCATAGACTTAAAATCTGTGATCTTTGCTTTACTTCCTGTTCCTTGTTTGGTTGTGGATTTAGAGTTAGGGTCACTTATTCGACGGACTATCCTGCCCCAATCACATGTAATTAGTATGCATTATGCAAGTATTGGTCCAACTCGTGACGACCGTCTTATAAGTAATTTAGGTTAGTACGCCTATTAACCTTCTTTTCCCCTTTCTCGCATAGATACCATGGCTGGCTTCCACCCTCCAGGCGACCCGTACTACCCAAACCAGGGTAATGGAGGATGGCTCAGTGAAGAGTCGGACGATGATCACCCAATCCCCTTGGATGACCACCGAGCAGAAGGCTTTCCGGATAACTCCGACTCCGAGCCCGAAGTTAATAACCTACCCCCTGGAGTCCCAAACCCCAACCCCCGTCCGACATTTCAGGGCCCCACTCCTATGTGGGCCATATCTTTGCACAGATGGAGCGAAGAGCAGGGTCAGCCCACGCCATACAATGGAGACCGAAGTTTCTACAACATAAACGAAGGTGGATCAGCAGATCAGGTTCTGCCCATCATGATCCGAAGGATTGCCAGAAATGTCGAGCAAGGTCAAGCTGCAATAAGTCGAGTTGTGGAAGTGGATGCCAACTCAAATCTCAACTCAGTTCGCATCCGCCAACTCGAAGAAGCCATGGACATGACAAGGAGGACTAATGCGGCTCTGCAGCACCAGCTGGCTGCATCCCGAGCTGAAGTTAGAGAACTCCGTGCACGCCAAAGGACTCATGATCGACACCTTCAAGAAGTTATGCGTCAGCTAGCAGAACTGAGGATTCACCCGACAAGTAACCGTCGCCAGTAGAAGACGTCTAGTTACCTCTATCCCTTGTTTAATGGACTAACCTATCCACTCTATGTTCCGTAGATCTATTATCTGTAAACGTTCCTAGCTTGAAAGTACTCTAGTCAAACCTCTAAACTGCCAATCCTTTTCTCTATGGTATGATGTAAGACCTATTGCTAGGTCAAATTTTCATGAACTTGTGTTGCATCATGAATACCAATACATTGGCTGTTGATTTCTCTATTGCTATAACTCTCATCTTGATCTTGGATTATGTTGATTAGTCCACGAAACACTCTATTTATATTCGCAATAGGCTCTTACTATTGCTATCATTTCTATACTTCTTCCAGTAAAGGATGCCTCCACGAAAGCGTCCCGCCAGAGGAAGACCTGCAACTCAAACCCCTACTCCACCACCCCCTCCTCCACAGATCGATCCGATGTTATTTCAAACAGCGGTAACTGCGGCCGTGACAGCCGCCATGGCCCAAATGAATTCTGGGGATGCGAGCGGTGGTAACTCCAGGTTCGGTGAAGTCCATCATCGAGTGCAGGGATGTACTTATAAGGATTTCATGAACTGTAAACCCACCTTCTTCGACGGTACCGGAGGAATTCTGACATTATCCCGATGGTTCGAAAGAACCGAAGCTGTGTTCGAGATGTGCTCTTGCCCCGAGGAGAGCAAAATCAAGTTCGCTACCGCTACCCTTACCAACAGGGCCTTGACATGGTGGAACGGCCATGTTAGTTCACTTTCCTTGGTCACAGCCAATGCTATAGGCTGGGACACTCTGAAGGACCTCATGAGAGGAGAGTACTGCCCTAGGGGCGAAATTCAGAAACTTGAGGAAGAACTCTGGAACCTCAAGATGAAGGGGACCGATATAACAGCTTATACGGCCAGGTTTTGCGACTTGGCAGCTATGTGCCCCAATATGATCCCTACAGAGAACAAGAAGATTGAACGGTACATCTGGGGTTTAGTGCCCCCGTATCAAGGAAATGTTCTAGCTTCACGCCCTACAACTTTTGATAGCGCCAAGGAATTGGCCCAGAGTCTGATCAACCACGAAATCCCCTCCACTCCGGCGACAACAACCACTGCACCGCCCGCTTCATCTGACAGAAAGAGGAAGCGATGGGATAAGATGAAAGGCAAGAAAACTCAAACCTCCTCGAGGGACCAACAAATTGTGGCGGTCCATGCTGCCACTACCCCGACTACTCCAGCTGCTCCAGCCCCGCCAAAAGCTTATAGTGGAAACTTGCCCAAGTGTCCCAAGTGCCCTTTCCACCACAACGGCCCCTGCCGTGAACTGCAGTGTTCCAACTGCGGTCGGAAGGGCCATACCATCCGATTTTGTAAGGCCCCTCCCAAACCTATCACACAGGTCCCTGGTACGGGAATGACCCCAACTTGTTATGGCTGTGGAGAGGCGGGTCATTTTAAGAGAAACTGTCCAAAGACCCCAAATGCTGGAGGAACTAGAAGGCTACTCGCTATCGGTCACAATGAAGCGGTAGCAGATCCCACAGTAGTCACGGGTACGTTCCTTCTCAACAACTCCTATGCCTGTGTCTTATTTGATAGTGGTGCAGAAAGAAGCTTCGTAAATCATAACTTTAAACACTTACTCAAACAAATCCCTCAACCACTAAAAGAAACATTCTTCGTAGAAATGGCTAATGGGAAAACAGAAAGCTCTAGCGAAATCTACATAGGGTGCACTCTTAGGTTAGACGATCACTCATTTCCAATCGATCTTATGCCAGTCTCAATCAAAAATTTCGATGTCATTGTTGGTATGGATTGGTTGAGTCTCCATTGCGCCGATATCCTATGTTCCGACAAAGCCATTCGCCTGAACCTTCCAAATCACGAAACCCTCTTGATATATGGAGATAAGCCGAGTACGAGCCTTCGTATCATCTTCAGTATTCAGGCTCAGAAATACTTACGCAAGGAGTATCGCGCCTTTCTTGCCCATGTCGTTGACACTAACCAGAAATCGAAAGATCCAAAAGACATTCCCGTAGTATGCGACTTCCCTGATGTCTTTCCGGAGGATCTTCCCGGCCTACCTCCCAAACGTCAGATTGAGTTCAGAATCGACCTAATTCCAGGAGCTACCCCCGTAGCTAAGTCGCCCTACCGTCTAGCGCCAGCCGAAATGCAAGAACTATCTGGCCAACTCAACGAACTACTCAGCAAGGGCCTTATAAGACCGAGTTTCTCACCTTGGGGAGCTCCAGTCTTGTTCGTGAAGAAGAAAGATGGATCGTTTCGGATGTGCATTGATTATAGGGAACTCAATAAACTCACGGTTAAAAATCGCTACCCTCTCCCTCGTATCGACGATCTGTTTGATCAACTACAAGGAGCAAGTTACTTCTCCAAGATTGACCTTAGATCTGGGTATCATCAGTACGGGTACTTGAGGAAGATGTTCCGAAAACAGCGTTCCGAACCCGCTACGGACACTTTGAGTTCATAGTGATGCCCTTTGGACTGACCAACGCCCCCGCAGTATTCATGGACTTGATGAATAGAGTGTGTCGTCCATACCTGGATCAGTTCGTCATCGTCTTCATTGATGATATCCTCGTTTACTCTCGGAACGAGGAAGAACACAAGGATCACCTACGACAAGTCTTGGAAACGTTGCGATCCGAAAAGTTATATGCAAAGTTCTCTAAGTGCGAATTCTGGATCAGAAGAGTCGAATTCTTAGGTCACGTGGTTAGTGAAGAAGGAATTCATGTGGATCCCTCCAAGATTAAAGCTATTGAGAACTGGTCAGCACCGAAGACGCCTACGGAAATCCGTCAATTTCTAGGCCTCGCTGGCTACTACCGTAGATTCATTCAAAACTTTTCTCGGATTGCGAAACCTCTCACTATGCTGACACAGAAAGGAGTACCGTTCGACTGGGAGGAAAGACAGGAGAAGGCATTCCAAACCCTGAAGCGAGCCCTATGCACCGCACCGGTATTATCCCTTCCCGAAGGGACAGAAGATTTTGTCGTATACTGTGATGCATCCAACCAGAGGCTCGGTTGTGTTTTGATGCAACGGGGTAAGGTTATCGCATATGCCTCGAGACAGCTAAAGACCCATGAGGCGAACTACACTACGCACGACCTCGAATTAGGAGCGGTTGTCTTTGCACTAAAAATCTGGAGACACTACTTATATGGGACAAAGAGTGTGGTATACACTGATCATAAAAGCCTCCAACACATAATGAACCAGAAAGAACTCAACATGAGGCAGCATCGATGGGTCGAGCTACTTAACGATTACGACTGTGAAATTAGATATCACCAGGGAAAAGCCAATGTAGTAGCAGATGCACTGAGCAGGAAGGAGTATAATGGTCGAAAGACCAAGTCGTTGACGATGACTATCCATTCGCATCTCTCCACACAGATCAAAGAGGCTCAGCTGGAAGCCTTAAAGCCCGAGAACGTGTTGGGAGAATCTCTACGTGGAATGAATAAAAATTTGGAGGTAAAGGGTGACAGAGCCTACTACTTCTTGGACCGAATCTGGACTCCACGCCATGGAGGTTTTAGAGATTTGGTTATGAGGGAAGCGCATAACACTCGCTACTCCATCCACCCAGGTTCAGATAAGATGTATCTGGATCTCAAAAAGCTATACTGGTGGCCAAATATGAAAGCAGAAATCGCCACATTTGTGAGTAAGTGCCTCACTTGTGCGAAGGTCAAGGTCGAATGTCAAAAGCCTTCAGGACTCCTTCAACAACCCGAGATACCCGAATGGAAGTGGGAGCGGATCACAATGGACTTTATAACCAAACTTCCCAAGACAACGGGTGGATTAGATACTATTTGGGTCATTGTCGATAGGTTGACTAAGTCCGCACATTTCCTACCCATCAAGGAAATGGACAAGATGGAGAAACTCACTAGAACATACATTAAAGAAATAGTACGACTACATGGCGTCCCTATCTCTATTATCTCAGACAGGGATAGTAGATTCACCTCTAGGTTCTGGCAATCGTTGCAAGAAGCACTAGGGACGAGGCTGGACATGAGTACAGCCTACCATCCGCAGACCGACGGACAGAGTGAGAGGACGATTCAAACCTTAGAGGATATGCTGCGAGCTTGTGTAATTGACTTCGGTAAGTCATGGGACACACACTTACCTCTTGTGGAATTTTCTTATAATAACAGTTATCATACGAGCATCAAGGCAGCCCCATTCGAAGCCCTCTACGGCCGCAAGTGTAGATCCCCTCTGTGCTGGGCTGAGGTGGGTGACACTCAACTAGCTAAAGGAAGAGTTCCTGATAGCTCTCTCACTGGTCCGGAAATCATTTGAGAAACGACCGAGAAGATTATACAGATACGTGAACGACTAAAAGCCGCTAGGGATCAACAAAAAAGCTACGCCGATAAACGAAGAAAACCCTTGGAATTCCAGGTGGGAGATCGAGTCATGTTGAAGGTCTCACCCTGGAAGGGCACGATACGCTTTGGAAAGCGTGGAAAGTTGAACCCAAGGTATATAGGGCCTTTTGAGATTCTCGCTAGAATCGTCCCCGTAGCTTATAAACTCAACCTACCTCACGAACTAAGCAACATACACCCTACCTTTCACGTCTCTAACTTGAAGAAATGCCTGTCAGACGAGACACTCGTAATTCCCCTTGATGAGATTGAGGTCAATGAGAGCCTCAACTTCGTGGAAGAACCTGTTGAGATTATGGATCGAGAAGTAAAACGAACGAAGCAAAGCCGTATCCCAATTGTGAGAGTTCGGTGGAACGCCAAACGAGGACCGGAATTCACTTGGGAACGAGAAGACCAAATGAAACTCAAATACCCCCATCTCTTCACGTAGTTGTACTATAACTCTTATATATATGAATTCTAAAATTTCGGGACGAAATTCCCCTAACGGGGGGATGATGTGACAACCCTAAATCTATTCCCGTTACAAATCCCATTTTTCACTAACGGAATGCGTCATTATATGTTATTTCTCGGTATTGTTCGGGTCGTCAATAAATAAATATTTAGTTAATTATATGTTCCGGCATTATCATGAGTAATTATAACGTGCAAATGTTAACCCCGTTTAACTAAATAAAGTTATATTACTTATTCAACCACTTCACCCGGGTAAAAAGTTTTAACCCCGTTAAACTTTAACATCGGGTAGCCGTGTATCGGGTACAATACCCGAGACATATAAAAACACTTGAACACTTCAATTGGACTCTTTTACCACTACTACACCTCTCTCTCACTACTTTCTCTCTCTAGACTCGAAATTGACTTCAAATCCGCGAATTTCCGACTTCCAAACGTAAGGATTCATCCCCTAACTTAATCTAATCATACTTTACTGCTTTTAGAGTCCAAAATCATGAAAATCAAGGATCATAAAGGAGTTTACGGCCTAAGAAGCTCCTTAGGCCGCAAACCCCCAAAATCATGCCAAAAGCCTTGTTTCTCCTTCTTTTAAGCTTATGGACTAGTTAAGGCATAAACCTAGGGGACTTTGGACACTAAAACACAAGGATTTGACATATAAAAAGGAGTTTACGGCCCAAGCTTGTGCTTAGGCCGTAAACACCTCAAACACCCCAAAAACACTTGTTTAAAGTCCCAAAAACTCATCTAGGGTGTTTGGCAATTTAGACTTGACAACAAGGAAGGCTTAAATGCATCAAACAACATCATTTGATGGCAAAAAGAGGAGTTTACGGCCAAGGCTAAGCTTGGGCCGTAAACACCCAAAAATTTGTGTCAAACAAGTCCCTAAACTACCCTAGTGCTTGTAAGGAATTTAGTTAAGGCCTTTGGAAGTGTGTTGTACCATTTAACTTCACATTTGGACACAAAATGAAGAGTTTACGGCCAAGGATGTTCTTTGGCCGTAAACTCCCCAAAAATGTATGCCAAATTGTCCCAAACTCACTATAGGACCTTCTAGGATTTTTCTAAGGTGTATGAGACTTTGTTGTACCATTAAAACATACATCTTGAAGGATTTACAAGAGTTTACGGCCCAAGAACAAGTCTTGGCCGTAAACTCCCCAAAAATGTCATAAATTATGATGTTTAAACCCTTAAAATAGTCCAAGACACATAGCACTAAATCAAGGAAGTGAAATAAGACCTTAAACATACACTTTGGAGTGCCACAAGAGTTTACGGCCGTAAAATCCCAAAGGATGGCCTTTGGGCCATAAACTCCAAGGGAGTGAGCTCGTGGACCCTCCCGTAAATCATTCATGACTTTGTACCACTCCCGGGAACCCCTTCTAAGCCTTAAAACCCCGAAAACGATGCTAGAATGTCCAAATACTATAATGAAAAGCACAAGATGATTAACTTCTTGTAAAATACATATTTCATATGACATTAGGGTCCTAGGAGGTGCTCAAGAGGTTATTGAGTACCAAACGCTCAATCGACACTTTTACCCGATTTACCCGATTTCCGCGATTTCAGGTGAGTTCATACCCCTTAATGAACCTTTCAAATGTTTTATATGTTTTAGGGGGGAGATACAAGTTGAATATACATGTTTATGAAAAGTTATACAAAACTACTTTCAGATTTCAGAGTTAATCACATGTGATTCCAAATCTGTAGTTCAAATCACATGTGATTTATCACTATGCTTTATAAATAAGTCAATTGTTTTCAAAACTATCTTGGATTAACAAACAAGTTTTAAATGTTTCTTTCGTACAATACTTTTGTTAAATAAAACTCTTTATGAGAATGTAATCATACTAATATATTTATATAAGTAAGACTTGAAAGACTTAGGACTGATAGCTCGCCTTACTTCCTGTTTCTTGTTTGATTGTGGACTTAGGGTAGTAGTTATCCATCCGACTGTCATTGATTTCTTAATTATATATCTCGTATATTAGTACAGATTATGAGTACTTCTTAATTCATTAATTACCTGAATCACTACTTGACTGGAACCACATACACTAAATTAACTATAATGGGTATAGTTAAGGACTCTATCCCTAGTTTCCACTATTACTCTACACTACTATAATTCTCTATATTATGAAGCAATACACTAATAAGAGAATACAATACAAGTTATACGAAAGATTACTACACTATAATACAAGAGAATGCACTAATCATGAGATAACTCACTAATCCACTACGGGATACTCTATACGCTATTCACTATGCCCGAAGTTTTCCGACAGGAAGACGACACTATATGTATAGATCTATACGGGGCAGACGCTATTACATCCCGACTGATAACTTCAGTCCGAGCCGCTCAGGCCCAGGGATGCTCTTACTCTACTACACTATGCATGACTGGGAAGGTCATGGGAGTTCGCTATTACTCACACTATTGGGAATATACTAGAAAGACACTATAACCGCACTAAAATACTAAATGAAAGATGAAGTAATATCCCGAAGTAAATAAGTATCTAATACTAAAGGATTCTGCACCACTATTACATACTCTAAGAATAACTCACTATATTACATTACTTAATGTTCTAGAGAATATGGGATTTTCTAGGATTCATCACTATTTATGATTTCAAACTTCAGTTTTCATAATAATGACTCTAATGCTTTTTATACAAGTACTCACACTAAAACTCTTATGAACTCACCAGCTTTATGCTGATATTCTTTTCAAAATAACTTGTATCTTCAGGTCAAAGATAGACAGGTACAACAGCAATTTTTGGAGAAGATGGAGGATACAAGACCCATCTCTTATTTTTGTTTACTTTTGGTGTTTGTCAAACATTACAAAACACACTTGTAAATACACTTACTATATGAATGAAATGGTTGTATGATTCTTGCTTTTACTATTATACAATTGTGATGATACTGTACACTACGTCATCCACCCCGAAACGTATTCCGCCGTTATCGGTTTTGGGGTGTGACAGATTGGTCACCTCTCCCCACCAATCACGGGCTCGGTCTCTCAGCATACACGAAGCGAATACCACCTTTGCCGCAACAGGGAAAGAACTAGTGTGATGGGCATTCTCCATGTCCGCCATCCAACGTTGACTAACAATGGGGTCCCTGATCCCGAAAAACTCCGATGCCCCGCACCTCTTCAACTCCCGGATGTGGGAGTTCAGGCCCCGACCTGGCCTGCAACAATCTCGAATCTGAATGCCCTGAGCCTCTCCTCCATGATCTCCATCATACCTTCCTTGACCATCCCAAAAATAACTGGGGTAGCATCAAGGATGCACGTAGTAACCTCTATTGTAATAAGCTCGCACAACCTATCGTCAATGGGCTCTGTAGTGTCACTCGACCCCGACCCAGATCTTGATCCCGATCCTGGCCCCCTGCTCCAAACTGTGTCACCACCATAATATACTGCAATAACACAAAACATAATGATCAGGATGTCCATAGGGGGATCCTCCTACACCGGTCCTCCTTAGAGTTCCCATATCTAACATTGGTTCGGGTACATGTCCTGTGCTTTCAATAGTATGGTCCCAATGCTACCTTCCATACCTACATGTACCTTCCCCAAGGCTCTACCTGATAACTCTAATTCATCCCAAAACAAATCATATCTCACAGGCTACTACATATCTCAAATCCTAGGCTAACCTAGTATTTCCTCCATCCATATCAAACCAGAACTCAATCATAACAGGTTGCCTTATGCATGCAAATTATACACAGAACAAGATCAAATAGACTTTTGAATAATAGACTCCACCCTAAGACCACAACCAGACAAGGAGCAGGAAATAAGGCCAAATCAATCATTCTAAGGCTATAAGAACCTAACCCTATACAATTTTGAAAGCATACACATAGCAACATTCATACGATTATCATAACTCACATATCAGTATAACATGGCTAAGATACTAGGGAAACTACTTACTTGACTTGGCCAATCACGCACATTGCACTCTCCTCTTTTTCATTCTAAAAGATTTTTTTAACTTTTATTTTTGAAAACAATTTTACCATTTCCTTAGTTTGAGTCCTGACACACCCGAGAGCGTGCCCAAATCCCTTAAACCAAGGGTCTGATACCAACTTGTAATGATCCAATTTTCAAAAGAAAATTTTCATTTTTAATTAGTCAAAAACAACTTCCAATATACCATAAAATCTTAGGTACATTTGTTTTCAAATTCATATCATCAACAATATTATCCTAAACATCAGAGTGTCCCAGAAAAACGCCTGAGAGAGAGCGCATACATCTTCATCAATCCTTGCCCTTGCGCCTAGCCTCAGATGTACCTGAAAAAAATCCACAAACTGTAAGCTAATGCTTAGTGAGTTCCTCATAGCATACCCCACACAATCCACATAATAATATAATCATATTAGCTATAAAAGCTACATAAAACACATAAGCCATGCATACAAAAATATAAGGAAGCCCTGGAAACCCTCCAAGGTCTTACTTTGGGTGCCATAGGAACCCCGCATGGTCTTAGCCCACTGCCTCGACAACCCCCCGAGGTCTTGACTAAGGATGCCCTGGAAACCCTCCAGGGTCTTATACCCTAATGCCTCGAGAATCCACGAGGACTTTACCTAGGATGCCAGGGAAACCCTCTAAGGTCTTACACCTAAGTACCTCGGGATCACCCAGAGGTCTTTACCTAGGATGTCGTGGAAACCCTCCAAGGTCTTATACCTAAGTGCCCCGGGAACCCCCTGAGGTTTTCCATACAAGTATCATAGATACAACTAACATACCATATATCACATAATCAACTAGCACACACATAAAAAGTAATAGGCCGACCTTGGTGTGTAACAACCCAATTTTCACGTCAAAAAATTTCATTTTTAAATCAATACTTTGGAAAACATTTGTAAATAAAACATCGTCTGATCAAATCATTTCACAATCATATATCATGTTTGAAAACCAAAATATGAAATCAACTAAATGTCAGGGTACAAATCCCAGAACAATCTCGTAAGGAAAACAGTGGATGTGTATGATGTGCCTCTACCGCGCCAGCTCTTCCCCTTTGATGAAGAGGTACCTGAAACCAAAACTGAAAACTGTAAGCACAAAGCTTAGTGAGTTCCTCCATCGTACCACATACCATACAATCATATAACATACAATACTTGTCAGGCATTTCTAGGGTGCCCGACCTACCCGGTACGGCCATTCTGAGGTGCCGACCTACCCGTGCGGCCATTCTAGGGTGCCGAGCACCCTTCGGTCCTAACAACCGAACCTTGGGGACTATTTCATCCCTACCACCACTACTAACACATATCATAACATAACATACTATCAGACGTATCTGGGGTGTCTGACTACCCTTCGGTCCTAACAACCAAACTCGGGGACTGTTCCCCTCCTACTACCCCTAACACATATAACATATCATGCTAGCATATAATCATAACATCATATACTGTCAGACGTATCTGGGGTGTCTGACTACCCTTCGTTCCTAACAACCGAACTCTACTACTATAACACATCAAGCTAGCATATAACATATCAGGTAGTAGCAAACCTAGATGATATCACAAAGACAATCATCTAACACACAAATCCTACTGGTGGGCCGGTATTGTGGCTGTAGACCCACCGCTACTGGAAGGTAACTCACCTTGAAGTAGCTGCTGATCTGCGCGGGAACTGTCTATTTGCTGCTGCTGCTCCGAAAATCCTCCGATTGTAATTCCTACAAAACACTCAATCAAACACTGCTAACTGTCTTTAGGGTAAAATGACCATTTTACCCCCGACCAAGTGAAAAGTCAAAGTCAAAGTCAAACTTCCAGTTGACCCGACTCACCAAGTTGGCTCGCCAACTCGTCGAGTCCCTATCCAGTCGATTATCCTCACTCCGGCCCCTACTCGTCGAGTTAGGCATTGACTCGATGAGTTCTCCTTCTATATAGATATCCAATGGTCCTTCATCCGACTTGCCGAGTTGTATGAACAACTCGTCGAGTTCATCTTCATTCGATGAACACTTTGATCTGTGACTCGCTGAGTTGTATGAACAACTCGTCGAGTCTATTCTTGAGGCAAGAAGATTGCCTTTGACTCGTTGAGTCAGGGAATTTACTCGCCGAGTCCCTCCATTACTGAGTCTGGCTTCTGACTCACTGAGTCCACCTAGAGCTCACTGATCCCACTCGGCATAATTCAAAAGGGGAAAATCGGGGACTCGCGACTCGACTCGTCGAGTCTGAAGAATGACTCGCCGAGTCGCATGCATGCAATCACTATATACTCGATTCTGCTTGAATCCAGTGCATTCCATCCATAGATCTGGGTTCTTAGGTCTCGATTAACACGCAAAGTTTCCAACTTTACATGTAGATAAACACCAATGAAGGTTTTAAGGCTCAAAATACACTAAAAGAGTAGATCTAGGGTTTTCATGCAATATGGCTCCATAATAGCAGTAGATATGAGCTCTTGAAGCTTATACCTAGCTAGATTCAAAGGCCATTCCACTCAATATGATATCTATATTACAATCAAGCTAGGAAGTGGATAAAGATGGCTTAAATTGAGTTTCTAATAGAAAATCATCATGGAAATAGATAAGATCTGAATTATACCTCAATGAACTCTGGATTGAGTTCTGGATCCTTGCTCTTCTCCTTCTCCTTGGTCCTTCCTTCCTTCTCTTCTTCAAACTTCAAGGAAAAGCATACAAACACTCAAATCACAAAGGGGAGGGTTAGGGTTTGGTAAAGGATGTTATGAGAGTGAAGGGGGTGAGCTTGGGGCGCATAAGGAGGTTTAAATAGGGTGCAAACCCTTGAAGTTAGGGTTTCTTCCAGAACGGCGGACTCGCCGAGTCCAGGATATGGTCTCGTCGAGTTACCAACTTAAACGTGCTCGATATCTCGCCCCTACTCGGTGAGTCAGGCATACAACTCACCGAGTTCTAGCTAAATATGCAAAAATACTTAGATTAAAATACATACCAGGAACCAGGTCCTACATGGTGCCTTCGATCCATTGGTATGGTGAGGAGACTCACCTATTGTGAATGCTTAAGTGACAAGATAAGATCAGATAAGTCCCAAATACCGCTCCACCTTAACTGCCTATAATCATCATGTGATTAACTTGTCACAATGCTGAAATACCATAAATACCCTCAAAGTCAACCCTGATCAAAGTCAAGGTCAACAGTCCATGTTGACCTCAACTTGTCGAGTGCATCCAACAACTCGCCAAGTTACCTGGGTAACTTATCAACTCGCTGAGTTACTTGAGTAACTCGTCGAGTTCCTTAATGTCCAGAAGACCAAAAACTTATGTAGTCCAAAATCTCTAATCCTTCACCGAAATCACTCAGAATCTCGAAAACGGGTAAACCCTACCCGACTCGTCGAGTTGGTTAAGGAGCTCGTCGAGTCCCTTTAGTCCTTTTTTTGTTTAGAATTTTTTAAGCTACCCCAAAGCTCCAACTTACAGATCTAGCCTCCTAGGGCATGGTTTCCCCGTAAAGTTGCAAACTTTACGTGCATGCAAGATCTCAAATGCCAAAACCAAGCTAAGGGAGGGATTTAAGCCATAGAGAAGGGCCAACGTTTGATAAATTCAATAACTTTATAGCTGTAAGGACTTAGAGGAGTCCAGATTTGAAGTTACAATTTCAGATCATGCCCAACACCCGAAATGATCCACAAATATACTAGAAATGGCCTTAAACCCAAGAAAAAGGATATCTAATACTAGAATGATCAAGGTAACAACTTGTCACCTTCAAATGGAAGCCCAAACAATGTAGATACTGGATCTACAGGCTCCTTCCCATTCCAAGCTTCTCAACCTTCAAACTTCTTCAACAAAATGCACTAAAAACACTCTCTAAGCCTCACGATCACAAGGAAGCAGCAAAGAACGGCTAGGATTTCTCCTCTGGGTAATGAGGTGGTAAGGGAGGCCAAAAGATGTGGATTAAGTCCTTTATATAGGGTGCAAATCTAAAAATTAGGGTTTTCCTTTACAGCGCCTACTCATCGATTCGGGGCCTTCCTACTCGTCGAGTAGGATCTAAATCCCGTGTACTCATAAATGACCTATACTCGACGAGTTGGAGCTCCCCAACTCGTTGAGTCCTAGCAGAAAACCCTAAAAACATAGAAAATTAAATGATACTTGGAATAGGCGTTACACAGCATCATCTTTGTCAATAAGATGATACTTTGCAAAAATTTGGTCAAGTCGTTTGCGACTAACGGAAGAGTAAACGACGAGCATAAGCAAACAAGACATTCTCTTGCCAACACTAATGATGATTCAAAAAGAAGAAAAAAAGAGAGAATAAAAAGAAAATAAAGGAAGAATAAAAAAAACTATCAAATATGTGACAAACATTTATGAAAGGAGAAGCGAGAAAGCCAACTGCTACGAAAAACGCTCAAGTACCTGTAGGCCTTCATTACGATCTAGGCACGTAGGACAAACATCACATAATGCCTATTTTGGATAAATTCAAAAATACAATACTATTTAAGCTTAATTATTAGAAACCAACAACACTTTATAAAAATTAGGCTAGGGGACTTAATGTGGTATGAGAGGCAACCCACATGATACCAGGCCAGCCAACGAACCCGGTTTGGTAACATATACATGAATGATACCGAGAACATATATCAAGAATCACCTTACTCCCGTACACAACCTATGAAGCATCCCCAGTAAACACGGAAAAGACAAACCTATTATATTAAAAAAGAGTCTTACCCTTACGACCTAAGGACCAATGAAAGGCCCAGAAGAAGAGACCACGAACTGGTCCGAGCATTAACTATAAAGCAAGGTTCCACCCAATCCAAGTAAGACAAGCACACCCTTTGCAATTCTATTCAACCTATTGCTACCTGGAGTCTTGGATGCATGTATGGCTATCCCATCACGGTCTTCTTCCAATGAGAATTCCTGGTAACACACTGCAGAAAGTTAACAAAGGTAGGTTAAAAAGTCATACCGAGGGTGGAATCCCTGTATTGCTCTCAGATGCCTAAGTATGATGTCATATTTAAGGCATGGATATGGGTTGAATAGAATTGCAAAGAGTATGTTTGTCTTAGTTGGATTGGGTGGAACCTTGCTTTATAGTTAGTTCTCATACCAGTTCATGGTCTCTTCTTCTAGGTCTTGCGTTGGTCCTTAGGTCGTAAGGGCAAGACTCTTTTTTTTTTTTTTTTTTTTTAATAAAATAGGTTTGTCTTTTCCGTGTTTCATGGGGATGCTTCATAGGTTGTGTACATGAGTAGGGTGATCCTTGTTGTACGTGATCAATATCGTCCCTGTATATGTTACCAGGATAGGTTTGTTGGCAGGCCTGGTATTACGTGGGTTGCCGCCCATACCCCATTACCAAGGGTGGTTCTCTTTGGGTGCCCACAATGGCAACGACAACCATTGCTTTTTCTGTACGTAGTGTAAAATTTTCAAAAATTTTCTTTTTTTTACTATAAAATGTGCCACCGGCAACACCAACAATGAAATCTTGTGTCCGCCCCTCCCATTACAACCCATATTCGTGCCTTAAATATGACATTTAATTTAGGCATCGGAGAGCAATATCGGGGTTCCACCATCGGTATGACTTTCTAACCTATCTTTGTCAACTTTATGCAACATGTTGCCACTCATTTGAAGAAGTTTGTGATAGGATAGCCATACATGCATCCATGACTCCACATAGCAACAGGGGGTTGTTGGATCAGGTCCTACTCTTCTCACTCACAAACTAAAGAAAATACCGTGTGTTTAATATATGAGAAATATATAGAGAAAAGAAGTGTTATTGACTCAGAAAAAACTGCACTAATTATTCAATAGATATGAGACTATTTATAGCTAGTACATGAAGCTGAAATACTAGAAGCTGAAATACGTTTGGAGGACAAGGAATGAAATCTGTTTTCTGTTTAGTTTGTTGATTTTACAAAGGAATTAGAAAATAAATTTTATAATACGACGATAATAAACGTACATAGCATGTAAAGAAAATTGTTCATACTTCACACAAAGAAACTAGAGATGTAGTAAGCAGCACAAATGTTAAAAAATTATGCTATTTTCTATCAGACAAAGATGAATCACATATTACAAATATAAAAAAAAATGGTTGAACACAGTTAATTGTAGAAAAATTTAACATGAGATGTTTACCTGTAAACGAAGATGATAGATACACCAAAGCAGTAGAAGAATGATGAGCTAGAGATGAAATACGACAGTAATTGTAGAAAAGATATGATCGATAAATGATTTTTTTTGACAAATACCGATTGGAGAAAAATATAATCGATAGAAGAAGGTAATCGTAGAAAAGATATGAAAAATCACATAGTTTATTTTATTTTACTAGAACCACATATATATGGGAGGATAATTGTGTAACAAAAAAAAAAACTAACAGAATGTGGATTCCTTATAGACAGGGAATGAATGGGAAATCTTTCATACACGGAATTAAAAAGTAATTATGGAAATCATATTCCATTCCTTCTATTAGCCAAACACGTTTTGTATTGGATTTTAGTTTTCAATTCCTTAGGAATCAAACGAAACAAACTACTCCTAAAACACTACTAAAATAAGTAAATAACAACCTATCAAGATTAAAACCCAACAGGGGTTATAATAAAGAGTTGTTATGTCCTGTAATCTATCTTTTAAAATCGTATATGTAGGATTAGAATAGAATTTGCCGTTAAAAAAAAATGGACTATATGATTTTACAACGTTTTCTTAAGAATAATAATAATAACATGAATATTGAAATTTTTTGTAAAAAAGGTGATTGTTCAATATTATTGAAAAACAAAAAGTTCAAAAAGAAAGCTGTTCAAGAGTTGTCATTCCATATGTATTTAGCAACTTTATAAACACAACGCAGCATTCATTTATTCAACCAAAACATTTTTAACTTTTATTCTTTTTGTAAAAGAAAAATAAAAGCAAAAGGGGTATCATCGGTCCAGGTCCTCCCGGATAATTACTAGCTTGGATTCATTTTATCGATAAGGAATAAAATTTAGAAAATTAAAATAAGAAATTAGTTATTTGTAGACCATGCCTTGTCCAATTTCTAAAGAGAAATTAGAAACATATATAAAACCTGAAAAAATCTATGTGTGAAACCATGAAAGTTACTCAATCTTATCATCAAAGTTGAGCATGATTTCCACATCTTTTAAGCTCAAAACGATAATCATCTTTTGCATTAATATCAACACATCAAGGTTAAACCCATTTTCACATTTTAATATAAACTCTTTCAACTTTATGAGTTCACCATTAATTCTAAAAAGATAACTTCTAAAAGTATAATTGTTAAAGGGATATTACTTATTAGTGATGAAAGAACCACCCATAAAAACTTATTTATCGACTCATGTTCTATGAAATTCGTAAAAGATATAGTAGTAAGTATACACCGACTTTGATCGTTGGAATTTTATCCAACTATGAATGTCAGTAATTATAGAATAAAATATATATATGAATATTATTTATGAAACCATGCATAAGAAATTAAGAAGCAATCAAAATAATGATGAGAGGAATACACAAATACCAACCATTTGTGGCAAAAGATCAACAATTATTTCACCCACCCCACTATATTTTCCCATTGCCTCACTTCAAAGTTAAGCAGCACAAAAAAGGGCTTTCAAACAAATGATAACCACCACACCTTTATGATCATGACTACTCGTATCATATCACCCTTTTATATCCTTACCAGAAAAATTACCCTATTTTTCATACCCAAAACTAACCATGATTCCCTTACTCTTCCTCCTCCTCTCTCTTCTCCCTCACAGATCTTTCTCCGCTCACTGCACCACCGTCACCACCACCAAAACCTTCGAAAAATGCATGTCATTACCCTCCCAAGAAGCTTCAATAGCATGGACGTTCCACAGACATAACTCAACTCTCGAGTTGGTCTTTTCCGGGACCTTTATATCACCTTCCGGTTGGGTCGCATGGGGTATAAACCCTACCTCACCTGAAATGACCGGAACACGAGCTCTCATCACCTTCCCGGACCCAAACTCCGGCCAGTTGGTCCTCCTACCTTACATCATAGATCCAACTGTGAAACTTCAACGGAGTCCACTCCTCTCTCGGCCACTCGACATCCATCTCGTATCTTCTTCTGCCGCCTTGTACGGCGGCAGAATGGCGACGGTCCATAACGGTGCCACCATTCAGATATACGCCACGTTAAAACTTAAACCAAACAAGACCAAGATTCATAATGTGTGGAACAGAGGGTTGTATGTACAAGGCTACTCTCCTACAATCCATCCAACCACCATCGCTGACCTTTCCTCAATCACCACCATTGATGTTTTATCAGGCGTATCAGCTTCTGGACCAAATAGCAACATCAGAACTCTAAAACTTGCTCATGGCTTTATGAATGCAATTTCATGGGGGGTATTGTTGCCAATCGGAGCAGTCACTGCACGCTACTTACGACACATACAGTCATTAGGGCCTACGTGGTTTTATGTCCATGCCGGAATTCAGCTTTTTTCGTTTGTGCTAGGGACTGCTGGATTCGCGATTGGGGTTCATCTCGGAGAACTGTCGCCGGGAAGGGTGTATGGGCTTCACCGGAAGCTGGGGTTTGCAGCGTTTTTTTTGGGTAGTCTTCAAACACTGGCGCTGCTATTTAGGCCAAAGACTACGAACAAGTTCAGAAAGTACTGGAAATCGTACCACCATTTTGTGGGGTATGCTTGTGTGATTTTGGGAGTTGTTAATGTGTTTCAAGGATTTGAAGTGATGGGGGAAGGGGGGTCTTATGCTAAGTTAGTGTACTGCTTGTGTTTATCAACGTTGATTGGAGTTTGTGTGGCCTTAGAAGTCAACTCTTGGGTAATATTCTGTAGGAAATCGAAGGAAGAGAAGTTGCGAAGAGAAGGGGTTATAAGGGGTCAAGAGAAAGCTTGTGGATCAGAGCATGGTGATCGACACTAGCCTCTTCGAGTTTTCTTATTTCCCACTTAACAAATTTTGTTTGTAATCTTTTATTGATTATGTAAAATTCACCTTTGATTTATCAAGAATTATTAAAACACATATATAGCATCACACGACACAAATACCTTAATCAACCTGGCCGGCAATGCGGGTCGAGTCCAACCCGTCCCGCATGTTATCATGTCGGGTTCATTTCACATAATGTATTTTTGTGTTGGGTTCGTCTCGTTGGTGTGTTATGGTTTGTATGTGACAATTTTTTACATCCCTATTGCAAAAGTGTGCAACATTCGAAAAATATGATTTTTTAGCGATTTTATACAAATGTGAATATAGAATTTTGTGTTGCCTTTTGTTGAGAAAAGTAAACTTTTATTATCAAACTTAAACATTAATTTATATTTTGTATTAGAAGTGTATTTCTTGTATTAGGTGTTATAGGATTTATGTGCGGATCCATTTCAGGTTATAACCCGGGTATATAGAGCAATCAACATGAGATGATGAATTATTCTGCATCAGATATTTTTCTTAGATAGTTCTTATCCTCTCTCTCTCTCTCATACATAGATGAGGGTTTGTTCATATTGTAAAGTAAGAATATGTGTCTTACAGTTTTCTGTTGAATTCTAGTTTTCATATGAGAGTGAGTAAATGTGTAATGAGGTTTCTTTTGTAATCTGTTGATGTGTAAACCATTTGTTTCATAGTGAATGAAATGATGAAGTTGGGAAATCTTTGAGTTGTTCAGTTTCATTAGATGGTATCAGAGCTTTAGGCTTTGTTTTCTGTTCTTCAACGCTTGGTGTGATTGTTCGTCTCTTGGTGGTTGAGGTATATTCAGATCTTGTCTTTTTTTGTTTGAATCTATTTGTTGTTTACCAATCTAAGTGTTCGTCTGAACTCTTGGTTCGTTGATTCATAAATTGTTGTTCGTTCGGTCTGATTTAGGGTTTTTACCTGGAAAATCAAATCCAACGTTTCCTTTGTTGTTTTTCTTCTAGATCTTGGTACTGCAAGATTTGTTTGTGTTCTTGCAGGTCACTGCTGGGGTTCTTGTTGTTTGTGATCGTTATCTCTTCTGTGAGTTGTTCATCGATTGATAAAACAAACTAGTCGGTTAATCTTCTTGTCTGAAATAACTCTCTAGGGGTCGGATTTCATCACCGATAAACTCTAGTAGGGAACGGACAAGGAGAGTCGATTCCTCTTACACGTCTCAAAGCACTGTGAGAATATTCTTGTACCTTTCTCTTTGTTCTATATATCTGTTCTGGGAGATCCTGGTGTCTTGTGTACACTAGTTATTGTCTTACTATTTGTGCTATTTGTTTTTGTTTTGTGTTCCTTCTGTACTGGTGTCTTGGGCCCCGACATACATGGTGACCATCTGGACTTAATATCAGTGCAGAAGTGAGTTCTTTGTTTCTTGGTTGTTTTCTATATGGGTGGTGGTCCTTCTGATCCACCTGGTGGAAGTGGAAATGATGATCAAATTAATTTTGATGATCCTCTTTACATCCATCCTTCTGATAATGCTGTTACATCAATCATTACAACGAAATTAACTGGAAATGAAAATTTTAGACTTTGGAGGAGCTCCATTTCTAGAGCTCATAAAGCTAGGAATAAGCTAGGGTTTGTAGATGGTACTTTTAAAAGAAGTAAGGTTGATGTGTAACACCGAAAATTTTCAAAACAAAATTTTCAATTTTTATAAAACATAATTCCATTGATATTCATTAAACAACCATTTTAATTATCCAAACAAGACAATACAAAATCCCAAGATCATGATATCAAGCTCCGAATGTGTGTGTGTACGGATCAAGCCGGCGCCTTCCCGCGGTCGTCACTAGTACCTGAAACAATAACATCAACACTGTAAGCACAAGGCTTAGTGAGTTCCCCAAAATACTACATATAACACATATTAGCCACTCGAGGCTATAACTCTGTGGGTCCGTGCACCCAAACTCTGTGAACCCTCAGGTTCTAACTCTGTGAACCTTCCGGTTCTAACTCTGTAAACATGCACAGCATCAAACACATAGAAGTAATGCAGTACAACACATAACATACATAGCATACAAATACTCTATCACATGACTCTGGTTACCTACTCAAGGTAAAGTATAGTGAGAAGACTCACCTCGCGTGTCTCGGTAAATCGTAAACCTGAAATCGCTAATCACTCGACCCGTCTAGCTGTCATCCCCTATAGCACAATACACCTCTAATTAACACTTTCCCCACTAGGGTTGACCACACTATAACAAGTCAATCTAGGTCAACGCTGGTCAACGGTCAACGGTCAACTTTGACCGGACTCGGCGAGTACCCAGGCGACTCGGCGAGTCTGGGCGTGTACACCAATTTCCCTGGAATCCTCCCTTGACACATCGAGCATTCCCTCAACTCGACGAGTTCCACCTGGCACGAGTTGTGGGGCCACCACAACTCAACTCGTCGAGTCTCAAGAACAACTCGGCGAGTCCAGTTAGACTCAGTCCACCTGTCCATTCTGACTCCCCCTTGACTCACTGAGTCCACCTTTCCCAACTCGGCGAGGCCACTCACAGAGTGGTCGGGCAACATTCATGCTACTCGTCGAGTCTGTTCTTCGGACTCGGCGAGTCCATGCCATGCACTGACTCAATCTTGATCTAAAGGTCAGATCCAGTTCATTAATCCATAGATCCAGTCCCTCCAAGCTCATTTAGCACGTAAAGTTACAATCTTGATGCACATACAACCTTTATATGACCATATATGATGTTTATGACTCAAATACTACAACACAAGGCCAAAGACTCTATTGTCACTCATAAAGCTTGATGAGTGAGGCTCTCTGGACCTCTATGGATCCAGATCCATGGCCTCAACTCAAAGAGGGAACCAATGGGCATCAAATCATCCCATAAATGACCACCACAAGCCCTAAATTGCATCATGCTTCACTAAACAGAAAATGGTCCGAGATAATACCTCTAGAGTGATGATCTAAGCTCCAAATCCACGAAATAGCAACCTCCTTTGCTTCCTCTTGCCTAGGGTCTCCTTCTTCTTGCTAGATAACACACACAAGATCAAGAATGGCTCCTTTCTCTTCACAAATAGCTCAAGAACACAAGGGTCACTCACTGAGGGTTGGGTGAGCACAAATGACGGCCATAAGGCCCTTTAAATAGGCCTCAAACCCGGAGATTTAGGGTTTCATTACACAGCGCAGACTCGCCGAGTCCATATCCTGGACTCGCCGAGTCCAGGCGCGCACCAATGTTCAATTCCGCGTCTCTACTCGGCGAGTCTGAGCTCCAACTCGCCGAGTCCCTCTCACAATATGACAAAATTAGATTTACAAGATACCTGGTAAAATCCGGATGTTACAACTCTCCCCCACTAGAACTAGACTTCGCCCTCGAAGTCTCGCTCTAAAATAGCTCCGGATGCTGCTCCCGCATCATACCCTCCGGCTCCCAGGTCATTTCTGATCCCTTCCGATGTTGCCACTGTACCAATACCAGAGGTACCTCCTTGTTCCTCAAAATCTTGATCTTCCGATCCCTAATAGCCACTGGTCTCTCAGCATAATTTAGGCTTGCATCTACCTGAATATCCTCTAATGGAACCACTGCCGACTCGTCGGCTATACATTTCCTCAACTGCGATACATGAAAAGTGTTGTGAATCTGCCCCAACTCTGATGGTAACTCCAACCGATAGGCTACCCGTCCTACCCTTTCGATCACACGAAACGGACCTATAAACCGGGGCCCCAATTTGCCCCTCTTCCTGAACCGGATCACTCCTTTCCAAGGAGAGACCTTCAGGAGAACAAAGTTGCCGACCTGAAATTCCAGCTCGGACCGACGTCTATCCGCGTAACTCTTTTGTCGGCTCTGAGTGGTCAATAACCTCTGTCTGACCAGCTGTATCTGCTCTGTCGTCTAATTCACGTTCTCCGTACTGCCCATTACCCTTTGCCCAACCTCTCCCCAACATATGGGAGTCCGACACCTCCTACCATACAACAGCTCAAAGGGCGGCATACCGATGCTCGAATGATGGCTGTTATTGTAGGAAAACTCCGCCAAAGGCAAATACGTATCCCAACTACCCCCAAAGTCCAATACACATGCCCGAAGCATGTCCTCAAGTGTCTGAATCGTCCGCTCACTCTGGCCGTCGGTCTGGGGGTGGTATGCGGTACTAAAATGCAGCTTAGTACCCAACTCCTCATGAAATTTCTTCCAGAAGCGGGAGGTGAAACGCACATCGCGGTCTGAAACGATCGAGATCGGCACCCCATGCCGAGATACAACCTTCCTCACATAAATCTCCGCCAACTTCTCCGCCGAAGAACTCTCACTGATGGCAAGGAAGTGAGCGCTCTTCGTCAACCTATCCACAATCACCCAAATTGCATCGACTCCTCTGGCAGTCCTCGGCAATTTGGTGATGAAATCCATAGTGATCTGTTCCCACTTCCATTCGGGAACCTCCAATGGCTGCAACTTGCCATGCGGTCTCTGGTGTTCGGCCTTTACCCTTCGACAGGTCAAACACCTCTCGACAAACCATGCGACATCCCTCTTCATACAGGGCCACCAATACTCCTTCCTTAGGTCCAAATACATCTTTGTAGCCCCGGGATGGATCGAAAATTTCGATCTATGAGCCTCCTCCATCAATGTAGTACGTGTACCGCCTACAAACGGTACCCAGATCCGGCCCTGATAAGTCATAAGGCCTCGACTATCCGATACGAACTCCGAAACCAACCCAACGACCCGCTCTCTCTTCTGCATCTACGGACGCACAGCCTCGGCCTGTGCCCCACGAATGGCGTCCAGAACTGAAGCTATCACAGTCAGTCGCAAACATACATTTCGCAGTGGAGCACTCTCCGCCCTGCGACTCAATGCGTCGGCTACCACATTAGCCTTGCCCGGGTGGTACAAAATCTCGCAATCATAATCCTTGACCACATCTAACCACCTTCTTTGCCGCATGTTTAGGTTAGGCTGATCCATCAGGTACTTCAAGCTCTTATGGTCCGTGTAAATCGTACATCGAACCCCATACAAGTAGTGCCGCCAAATCTTGAGGGCGAACACCACTGCCCCCAACTCCAGATCATGTGTGGGGTACCTCGTCTCGTGAGGCTTCAACTGCCTCGATGCATATGCTATCACATGTCCCTTCTACATCAGTACCACTCCCAGTCCTAAAATTGATGCATCACAGAATACCACAAAACCCTCCATCCCTTCCGGAAGAGCTAATACCGGAGCTTCACACAACCTCTGGCGAAGCGTCTCAAAGGAGGTCTGCTGCTCGGGACCCCATAGAAATGTAACACCCTTCCGGGTCAATCTGGTGAGTGGAACCGCAATCTTGGAGAAATCCTTAATAAACCTCCGATAATACCCTGCCAACCCAAGGAAACTCCGGATCTCAGAAGGTGACCTTGGCACCTCCCACCTCATCACTGCGTCAACCTTGGCCGGATCGACCAATATCCCCTTCTGGTTAACGAGATGTCCCAGAAACTGGACCTCCCGCAACCAAAAATCGCACTTGGAAAACTTTGCATAAAGTTTCTCCGATCTCAAAACTCCAAGAACCTCCCTCAAATGCTCCTCGTGCTGCTCTCTAGATCTCGAATATACCAGAATATCATCAATGAACACAATCACCGACCGATCCAACATCAGCCGATATACCCTGTTCATGAGGTCCATGAATACAGCCGGGGCATTGGTGAGCCCAAAAGGCATCACCACAAACTCATAATGCCCATAACGCGTCCTGAATGCTGTCTTCTGGACGTCCTCGTCCTGTACTCTCACCTGATGATAGCCCGACCTCAAATCAATCTTGGAGAACCAAGATGCTCCCTGTAACTGATCGAATAAATCGTCGATCCTCGGCAACGGGTAACGGTTCTTGACCGTCAACTTATTCAGTTCCCGATAATCAATACACATGCGATGCGAGCCATCTTTCTTCTTCACAAACAGGATGGGTGCTCCCCACGGCGAGCTACTCGGCCGAATAAACCCCTTCCCCAGCAACTCCTGAAGTTGCGAGGATAACTCTTGCATTTCTGGAGGCGCAAGACGATACGGCACCTTAGCGATAGGCGCGGCTCCTGGAACCAAATCGATACCAAACTCCACTTGCCTCATGGGAGGCACACCTGGTAATTCTTCGGGAAAGACATCTGGAAACTCACGCACCACCGGAACTTCATCCACCGAACTCGGTCTCTCGGAGATCACTCGCGTATCCATCACATACGCCACAAAACCCTTACAGCCCTACTGTAAACACTGCCTCGCCCTAGCAGCCGAACAAAAGGCTGATCCAGAACGTTTACCTTCGCCGTAAACCGAAAGAACTCCCCCACTAGGATCTCGTATAGTCACCAGCTGACGCTCGCAATCAATAACCGCGCTGAATCGGCTCAACCAGTCCATGCCCACTATAACACAGACATCACCCATCGCAATAGGAATCAGGTCGATCGGGAACTCAACCCCAAAAATCTCCAATACACATCCCCGGAGGACCTCCGTGGCACAAATCACTCTGTCGGTGGCTATGGAAACCCGCAGGGGCCGACTCAGTGCCCCACGACTAACACTGATATGCTGACTAAATGCCAAGGATACAAAAGATCGACTCGCACCCGAGTCAAATAACACTAAAGCAGGTACAGAATTCACAAGGAAGGTACCTATGCATAGCATAATATAAGCATAATATCTCGACACCATAAATAAATAATAAAAGAAAGCGTACCAGCCACAACGTCGGGTGCAGCGCGGACCTCTTCCGCAGTCAGCTGAAAGGCTCTCCCCCGAGCCCTCGGTGCCTCGGCCTTCACGGGCCGACTCTCTGTAGCAGTAGCTCTGATGGCGGCGGGAGCAGACCCCTGAGATGCTCCGCGCAGCAGCGGACACTCTGCCTTCCGGTGTCCAGTCTGGTTACAGTGGAAGCACACTGTAAACCCCTTGGGGCAGTCCTTGGCCATATGCCCCTCCTTGCCAAATTTGTAGCAAGACCCCGCTCGACAGACTCCATCGTGACCCTTGCCGCACTTTCCACAAGTGTAGCCCTTCTGGCTCCCGGGTCGGGGATCAGCGGGCTTGGCCCGCTTGGCTGCCGGCTGGGACTGTGCCGGCCGCCGATCCCTCCCCAGAGACTCCGCCTCCTCCCTGGCCTGAGTCTCAAGCTCAATCTCCCTCTTCCGAGCATTTGCCTGAAGCTCGGCAAATGTCCGATACGAGGAGTTCGCAGCGAACTCCCGAATATCCCGTCTCAGAATGCTCAGGTAACGGCTCATACGTGCCTGCTCGATGGACACGTGCTCAGGGCAGAACATCGCCCTCTCATGAAACATCCTCGTAATAGCTGTGACTGACTCGGTACCCTGCTTGAGGGTCAGAAACTCTTGTGTCAGACGTTCCCTCTCCACCTGAGGAACGTACTCATCTCGGAACATGGTAGTGAACCTCTCCCAGGTCACTGCCGAAAGCTCAGTCGGTGTGAAGTGTGCCGTCACAAACTTCCACCAGTCCTTCGCTCCCAAGCGAAGCTGGTTCAGCGCGAACCGAACCTTCAAATGCTCAGGGGACGAGCAAGTGAAGAAGCATCCCTCCATATCAGATATCCACCTCATAGCTGCCACCGGATCCTGCGTACCATCAAACTCTGGTGGCTTGGTGTTGCTGAACTCCCTAAACAATGTCGCATCACCTCCCTGGGGTCTTGCCGCAGCAATCGCTGCGGTAGCCGCTGCAACCGCAGCCTCAGAAAGAGCGGCATAGCGCTCGTCAAATGTCTCAATCAACGCGGTCTTAATGGACCCGAACATCTCTGGTAACTCAGCTCTGATGACCGCAGCCACCTCCTCATGAATGATCTGTCGAATCTCCTCATCGCTAGTTCCGGCATCCTCCGGCATGCGACGTGTCCTCACCATGATCAACCTCTGAAATACAACATGCGATAATTAGAATTTACTCAAACACTCTTACATTCGACAATCCACCCCTCCCTGATTCTTGGTATCCCAAGATTCTTATTTGGACTGTGTACCGCACCGGTGCTTTCAGTAGTACGGGCCCAATACTACTGTCCGCACCGTCTCGGCACACACCCCAAATCTTCCTCTTTGGATCCCAATCCCCAAGTACTCTATTATACTTAAATCACTCTGTAACAGGTCTCACACAAAGTCCTAGCTGCTACCTAATTACTCTCAGCATCTCATAGCAGCTCACCCTTCCCTAGGCTAAGGCATCACAAAACAGGCCACTCTAGTCCTATTAGCAATACCTAGCCTACTCTAGCATGCAAATACATCACATTAATAATAATTATCACATAATATAAAGGTATTTTGGGAATTCACCGTTCGGGCGCTGGCTGATCGTACACACGTTTCTTCCTGGAAAATCTTTTACTCTTAGAAAACTTTGGTTTTATTTTGAAATATCTCTTCAATTCCTCAGTTTGAGTTCAAATACCCCTGAAGGTGTACCCGAATCCTTCAAACCAAGGCTCTGATACCAATTTGTAAAACCGAAAATTTTCAAAACAAATTTTTCAATTTTTATAAAACATAATTCCATTGATATTCATTAAACAACCATTTTAATTATCCAAACAAGACAATACAAAATCCCAAGATCATGATATCAAGCTCCGAATGTGTGTGTGTACGGATCAAGCCGGCGCCTTCCCGCGGTCGTCACTAGTACCTGAAACAATAACATCAACACTGTAAGCACAAGGCTTAGTGAGTTCCCCAAAATACTACATATAACACATATTAGCCACTCGAGGCTATAACTCTGTGGGTCCGTGCACCCAAACTCTGTGAACCCTCAGGTTCTAACTCTGTGAACCTTCCGGTTCTAACTCTGTAAACATGCACAGCATCAAACACATAGAAGTAATGCAGTACAACACATAACATACATAGCATACAAATACTCTATCACATGACTCTGGTTACCTACTCAAGGTAAAGTATAGTGAGAAGACTCACCTCGCGTGTCTCGGTAAATCGTAAACCTGAAATCGCTAATCACTCGACCCGTCTAGCTGTCGTCCCCCTATAGCACAATACACCTCTAATTAACACTTTCCCCACTAGGGTTGACCACACTATAACAAGTCAATCTAGGTCAACGTTGGTCAACGGTCAACGGTCAACTTTGACCGGACTCGGCGAGTACCCAAGCGACTCGGCGAGTCTGGGCGTGTACACCAATTTCCCTGGAATCCTCCCTTGACACGTCAAGCATTCCCTCAACTCGACGAGTTCCACCTGGCACGAGTTGTGGGGCCACCACAACTCAACTCGTCGAGTCTCAAGAACAACTCGGCGAGTCCAGTTAGACTCAGTCCACCTGTCCATTCTGACTCCCCCTTGACTCACTGAGTCCACCTTTCCCAACTCGGCGAGGCCACTCACAGAGTGGTCGGGCAACATTCATGCTATTCGCCGAGTCTGTTCTTCGGACTCGGCGAGTCCATGCCATGCACTGACTCAATCTTGCTCTAAAGGTCAGATCCAGTTCATTAATCCATAGATCCAGTCCCTCCAAGCTCATTTAGCACGTAAAGTTACAATCTTGATGCACATACAACCTTTATATGACCATATATGATGTTTATGACTCAAATACTACAACACAAGGCCAAAGACTCTATTGTCACTCATAAAGCTTGATGAGTGAGGCTCTCTGGACCTCTATGGATCCAGATCCATGGCCTCAACTCAAAGAGGGAACCAATGGGCATCAAATCATCCCATAAATGACCACCACAAGCCCTAAATTGCATCATGCTTCACTAAACAGAAAATGGTCCGAGATAATACCTCTAGAGTGATGATCTAAGCTCCAAATCCACGAAATAGCAACCTCCTTTGCTTCCTCTTGCCTAGGGTCTCCTTCTTCTTGCTAGATAACACACACAAGATCAAGAATGGCTCCTTTCTCTTCACAAATAGCTCAAGAACACAAGGGTCACTCACTGAGGGTTGGGTGAGCACAAATGACGGCCATAAGGCCCTTTAAATAGGCCTCAAACCCGGAGATTTAGGGTTTCATTACACAGCGCAGACTCGCCGAGTCCATATCCTGGACTCGCCGAGTCCAGGCGCGCACCAATGTTCAATTCCGCATCTCTACTCGGCGAGTCTGAGCTCCAACTCGCCGAGTCCCTCTCACAATATGACAAAATTAGATTTACAAGATACCTGGTAAAATCTGGATGTTACATGATGATTCCAAACAGGCTAAGTGGGATAGGGCTGATGCTGTTGTTTGTTCTTGGCTTCTGTCTTCAATTTCTGATTCCATCTATCAGAGTCAAGCTTATTCTGAAGTTGCTGAAGAAATTTGAGAAAATCTTTTTGAAACATATAATAAATCTGATGGGTCAGTTGTGTTTAATATTCATCAGCAAATTAATTCCCTTAAACAAAATGGTATATCTTTGTCAGGTTACTTCAATAAGCTTGATTCTTTATGGAAGGAATTTGATGGTCTTACTAGTTTAACTGAGTGTACTTGTGATGCTTCTGTGAAACTTAAAGATCACTCTAATCTCATGAAACTTATGTAGTTTCTTTCTAGACTTGATGACTCTTATAGTCAGGTCAAAAGTCACATTTTGTTAATGGATCCTTTGCCCACTGTGAAAACAGCTTTCTCTATTGTGTCTAGAGAAGAGTCCCTTCAAAGAAATGGGTCTTTTACCTCTTCTCAGTCTGTATCTAAGACTCAGTCAAATGCTTTTACTAGTAGATTTAATAATAAAAGGGGCAACACTAATAAAAATAAGGGTCAAACTGTTCAATGTAAAAACTGTGGAATTAAAGGTCACACTATAGAAAAGTGTTACAAGTTAATTGGATATCCCAAGGATTTTAGATCAAGGAATGAAACTGGTAATCAAACTAATTTTGTGAAAAACGTTTCTGCTAATTCTTCTGTCACTCCTTCTGGAAGTGGAAGTGCTTCTAATCCTTCTGGTTCTAAGGGTGATTCTGAGTTTCATCAACTCACTAAGGATCAATATGTCAAGTTTCTACAACTAATTGGTGACAAAAAAATTAATGAAGAGTCTTCTGCCAGTTCAAATATGGCAGGTACTTATTTATTTCAAGCTTTTAATGCTTATGCTAGTTCACCTAAGTGGATTGTTGACTCAGGAGCTAATTAACATATGATTACTTCTGAGTCACATCTTCATGACACTCTGGATGTGTCTAAGTTAGATTTTGTTGTGAATCATCCTAATGGTACTTCTGCTAAAATTGAAAAAATTGAAAATTTAAATTTGTCTAACACTTTGACACTGTTTGATGTGTTTGATGTTCCTGATTTCAGTGTAAATCTTTTATCTGTTCATAAGGTTTGCAAGAATAGTAATTGTGAAGTTGTCTTTAATAAACATAGTTGTAAAATTCAGGGTTTACAATCAAAGGTGATGCTGGGAATGGTAGAGAGTCTGGAGGTCTCTATTACATAAATAGTGTACCGTCAGGTATTTCCTCTAATCTTTCTAAATCTTCTTATGTTTGTTGTGTGTCTAAATTGACTTGGCACCATAGACTTGGTCATCTTTCTGATCAAGCTTTAAGTGTTTTAAAAACCAAGCTTAAAATTGGTAATGAAAACCTTCCTCCCTGTGATGTTTGTCATAAAGCTAAACAGACTAGGGAACCTTTTCCTGTTAGTCATCATTCTACTTCTAAACTTGGAGAGTTGATTCATCTAGATGTTTGGGGGTCCCTATAGGGTGACAACTGTTGAAGGATATCGGTATTTTTTTTAACCATTGTGGATGATTATACTAGGGCTACTTGGGTCTATCTGTTGAAGTCCAAAGATGAAGTCTATGATTGTGTTGTGGTTTTCTTTAATATTTTGATCAATCAGTTTTGTGTTAAAGTTAAACCTATTAGATCAGATTATGGCACTGAGTTTTTAAATAATAGAATGAAATTTTTAATTGAGTCAAAAGGAATTTTACATCAAACTTCCTGTGTTCATACTCCACAACAAAATGGAGTTATGGAGAGAAAACAAAGACACATTTTAAATGTTGCTAGATCTTTACTGTTTCAGTCTGCTGTTCCTCTGAAATATTGGGGAGATGCAGTTTTAACTTTAATTTTTTAATAAATAGAACTCCTACTTCAGTTTTGAATGGTTCTTCTCCTTGTAAACTTGTTTATAATAGTGTTCCTGTTTTTGATAAACTTAGAGTTTTTGGTTGTTTATGTTTTGCCATTAAACTGAATAATTCAGACAAGTTTTCTGAAAGAGCTGATAAATGTGTTTTTCTTGGATATTCTTCTGATAAGAAAGGTTACAAAGTTCTTAGTCTTGACTCAAATCTTATTTTTGTTTCCAGGGATGTAATGTTTTATGAATCTGTGTTTCCATTCAAGCTTAAGTCTTCATCTTTGACTGATAGATCTAATGTTCCTATGAGTCCCAATGATTTCTTTTCCTATGATGAGTCTTTGAATTCTAGTTCTATTCTTGATAACACTGAACTAGAGAACCTAGGAGGTGACCATCAGTTGGATGGTGCTAATACTGATCAGGTCCTGGATGAGACTAGTTTTTCTAATGTCAGCAACCGAACTGATGAAGTTTATGTGCCTTTGACTGATGAGTTGGTTCCAGGCTCCTCTACTTTGATTGAGGAAACAGTCTTAAATACTTCAGATCCTTCAGATATTTGTCAACTAGGGAAACTAGATCTGGATGTAGCATTTACATGCCAGTTAGATTTAGTGACTATGTTATTGAATGACTATGTAGCATTTACATGCCAGTTAGATTTAGTGACTATGTTACAGGAAGTGGCGCAAGGGTGTAAGAAGGATGAATCATCGAGTTGTTTTGTTTACAAGTCTGTATATGTATATATTTGTTGAATGGCTTGTAATGTTATCGTTTATGCTTTATGGTCTGTATCGGAACATGACATCCCGAGTTTTGATTATATAATGAAAATGCATCTCTTGATGAAATGCTTTGATAAATATTATTTTATAATGTTTTGTTTTGGGAACAAATTCCATAAACACTTTTAAATCAAAAGGATTTACTCTAAAATTATTTTAAAAAGCATAAATGAAATCGGTCTTTTCTGGCCGTAATTTTGGGGATGTCACAGTTGGTATCAGAGCATTAGTTTAAGAGAACTAGGAATTTGTAGGATTTCTAGACTTAAACTTAGAATGCTAAGTGGAATTTTGAGATGTGTGTCTGTTAGATTTTAGACACGAGCACTAGTTTATTTTTAGGAAAGTTACCTAAAATGCTTTTATGTGCTAAATGTTATATGTTGCCATATATGATATTATTTGTTTGGATCTACGGTTTGTTGCCAACCGGATCTGAAGCTTTATGTGTTTAGGATTCTAAGTGTATGTATACAATATTAGAACTAGCATGTAATCGTTTCGGAGAGATAAGGATGATTTGAAATCTATCATGAATGAAGATCTAAATTTCACCTTATTCGGTGTGTAGATCAAAAATGGTGAGAAAAAGGAGTGGCGTTGGAAACGCGGATGAAAACAGGAATCAACCGCCAGTGATTGAGCAAATACCTGTTGTAGCAGCAGCACCATAACCAATAACAATGGTTGGGGTGCAAGCCATGATTCGAGCTATGTTAGCCGAACAAAGGGACGAGATGCGACAGATGTTGCATAATAATAGGGACGAACCTATCATACCTATTGAGGAACCTGAATTGATTCCCGAGAAATCGGAGGAAGGGAAAAATAGTCGCATTATGTGTCAAGTTGGGACTCAAGAAGAACGAAGGAACAATCCGGAAAGGAGAAACAACAAGGATGGGCGAATGTACAAGAATTTCTTGGGCGCCAAGCCGCCAAGTCTTTTTGGAAGCCCGAAGCCTGTTAAGATAATGGATTGGATCTCCGAAATGGAGATGACATTTGAAAGTTGCGACTGTAGCAACAAACAGAAGACTATCTTTGCGGTTAGACAACTGAAGACTGGAGTATTGAGTTGGCGGAAGTTGTTGGCAGATACTATGCCACGAGGGGAAGCCCTGAAAATGTCATGGGAGGAGTTCTTGGAACAACTAAGGGTGCAATATTGTTCACAGATAGATCTGATTGATCTGCACAATGAGTTCCAAAACTTGAAGAAGGGGAGGATGAGCATAGACGACTATGCTACTGCATTCACTGAGAAAATGAAGTTATTTCCGTACCTAGTGCCAACGGAACTCTCCAAGATTGAGAGGTTTGCTAATATACTGCCTGCCGACTTTGGTCCGACAGTCAAGATGGCAACTACTCTGAAAATGGCTCTTCGTGCAGCTAAGAATGTGGAGGCCCAGCAGAAGGAAAAGGGTCTGGAAAGGATAGAAGTTGGTGAAAAGAGGAAGTTCGATGGAACTTCAGGGTCCAATAAGAAAAACAAGTTCTCGAAGTCTGGTTCGAGGGGAAGTGGAGGCGAAGCGAAATGGTGCGACAAATGTAAGAAGAAGCATCATGGAAAATGTGAGGTAGTGGCCACATGCTACAAGTGTGGAAAGCCAAGTCACTATGCCAATGAATGTACCCTCACTAAGAAAGTTTTCTATGGTTGTGGTGAGGAGGGACACATGTCGAGGGACTGCCCGAAGAAGAAGGAGGCAGCTAGACCCAACATTTCGCCAAAGCTGAAGGCGAGAGCATTCCAGATGACACTGGAAGCTGCTAAAGATGAAGCTGATGTCGCTTCAGGTACCTTTCTCGTAAACACATTGTCTGCCCAAATTTTATTTGATTCTGGAGCCAACTACTCCTTTATATCGCATGAATTTGGTAGAAAACTAGCTTTGCTTATTGATAGACTAGATAATGCCTTATTAGTCGAAGTTACTAGTGGCAAGTTTGTACCTATTAGCTATCGTATGAAAAACATCTTAATTGATCTGAATGGGAATAATTTCCACGAGGAATTATTGCCTATTGAACTTAACGGTTTCGACATTGTTTTGGGAATGGATTGGCTTAGCGCCAATGATGCCGAAATTTTGTGCAAGAAGAAGATAGTAAAGGTAAACCCGCCAGGGAAGGAATCATTTATGGTGTATGGAGATAAACGTAAAGTAAATTCTGGAATCATTTTTCTAATGAAAGCCAGAAAATGTTTGACCAAGGGGTGTACATCATACTTAGCATTCGTGATCGATGCTTAGAAGGACAAGAAGGTGATGCAGAATATTCTCGTTGTGTGTGATCATCCGGAAGTATTTCCTGAAGATCTTCCTGGATTACCGCCTGATCGACAAGTGGAATTCCGTATTGACTTGTTGCCTGGAATGACACCAATAGCAAAAGCACCTTATCGATTAGCACCGACGGAGATGAAGGAGTTGATGATGAAACTTCAGGAGTTATTGGACAAAGGTTTCATTAGACCTAGTTCATCACCCTGGGGAGCTCCGATGTTATTCGTGAAGAATAAAGATGGAAGCATGAGGATGTGCATCGATTACCGAGAGTTGAATAAGGCAACAATAAAGAATAGATATCCGTTGCCGAGGATTGATGACCTATTCGATCAACTACAAGGTTCGAGCTATTTCTCGAAGATCGACCTAAGGTCAGGATATCATCAACTGAAAGTAAGAGAGCAAGATATAGAGAAGACTGCATTCATGAGGTTATGTCATTTGGACTAACCAATGCTCCAGCAACATTCATGGATTTAATGAACAGAGTTTGTAATCCGTTCCTTGATAAATCTGTGATAGTGTTCATAGATGACATTCTGATTTATTCGAAAAGCCAATAGGAGCATGGCAGACACTTGCGAGAAGTGTTAGAAGTCTTGAAGAAGGAGAAGTTGTATGCTAAGTTCTCCAAATGGGATTTTTGGATTCGTGAAGTTCAATTCTTGGGTCACGTGGTCAATCAAGAACGGATAATGGTTGATCCAGCGAAGATCACAGTTGTGATGAAGTGGGAACAACCGAAAATTCCCACGGAGATCCGAAGCTTTTTAGGATTAGCCGGATATTACCAAAGGTTTATCCAAGGTTTTTCTTCGATTGCTACTCCATTAACAGCTTTGACCCACAAAGGAGCTACTTATGCTTGGAGTGAGAAGCATAAAGAAGCATTCGAGAAGCTAAAGAAGAAACTATGCGAGGCACCGATACTTTCTCTACCCGATGGAGTTGAAGACTTTGTTGTTTATAGCGATGCGTCTGGGGTTGGATTGGGTTGTTTTTTTGACCCAAAGAGAAAAGGTGATAGCATATGCGTCTCGACAGCTGAAAGAGCATGAAAAGAACTACCCGACTCATGATTCGGAGTTAGCATCGGTAGTTTTCGCTCTGAAAATTCGGAGTTAGCATCGGGTCGTTGGGTTGGTTGGATTGGTGTTCGGTGTAAACAGTCATGGACTGAAGGTGTTCCAAGATCGGATTTGGATACCTAAGACAGGAGGAGTTAGAGATCTTCTTATGGAAGAAGCTCACAAAACCATGTACTCGATTCATCCTGGTAGCACTAAAATGTATAGGGACCTAAAACCCTACTACTGGTGGCCGACGATGAAGCTTGATGTTGCAAAGTATGTGGCTGAGTGTGTGACTTGTGCGAGAGTAAAGACACAACATCATAAACCGTACGGGAGTTTAGAACCATTTCCTGTGCGTATGGGTAAGTGGGAAGACATTGCTATGGATTTTGTCACTAAACTGCCCAGAACAAAGAATGGTCACGACATGATTTGGGTGGTCGTTGATCGATTCACTAAGAGTGCGCATTTCATAACAGCCAATGAGAAATGTTCTATGGATAAGCTTGCGAATTCTTACGTGAAGGAAATTGTGAGGCTTCACGGTGTTCCGTTAACGATTGTATCGGATCGTGATAGCCGTTTCACCTCGAGGTTTTGGAAAAGTCTACAATAGGAATTGGGTACCAAGTTGTGTTTAAGTACAACTTACCATCCGTCGACTGATGGTCAGAGCGAACGAACGATACAAACGCTTGAAGACATGCTGAGAGCATGTACTCTGGAATTCCTAGGTAACTGGGATGAACATTTACCTTTGGTAGAATTTTTCTACAATAATAGTTTCCACTTGAGCATTAAGATGGCACCTTACCAAGCTTTGTATGGACAAAAGTGTTGTACGCCATCTTGTTGGCTTGAGGCTGGGGAAAAGCAGTTTATGGGACCGGATATGGTTCATCAAACTGCTGAAAAGTTGAAAATAATTAGGGAAAGAATGTTAGCAGCTCAGGATCATCAAAAGAGCTATGCTGACAAAAAGCGAAGACCAATGACTTTTGAAGTTGGGGATTCGGTTTTGCTTAAAATCTCGCCGTGGAAGGGACTTATAAGAGTTGGTAAAAGGGGAAAATTGAGATCAAGGTTTATTGGACCGTTTAAAGTTCTTCAGAGGATTGGGAACCAAGCTTACAAGCTCGAACTACCAGAAGAACTGAATGGAATTCATAACACTTTTCATGTGTGTTATTTGAGGAAGTTCACGGGGGAAGTTCCCGACATGATTCCACTTTTGGAGTTGAGAATCGATGAGAACAAAAGGTTGATTGAAGAACCAGAGGCAATTGTTGACCGAAAGACTAAGAAGTTGCGACGAAAGATGGTCGAGTTAGTGCTTGTCCGATGGAAACACACGAATGGGCCGAACCTCACCTGGGAGACGGAGGGTGACATGATGGGTCGCTATTCGCATTTGTTTGTTGATGTGCGATTCCGGGGACGGAATCATTCTAAGGTGGAGAGAATTGTAACGTCTGTGTTTCTGGGCATGTCATTAATGATGATATAATAGTCTAGGTTAACCTTTGTAACCCGTTTTGAAATAATAGAAGTGTATTATTTGAGTATTATGTATTTTGTGCTTAATTGCTTAATTATGTGGTTTGATTAATTAAGAATAAAAATAAGCATCAAAGTTTAAGTGTAAAATAAACTTGATATCTTTGGATAATGATGTAGTAGTTGAAACGAGGTTTCCGAAGATATAAAGAATGCCGAAATCCGAGTTATAACGAATAAGTTATGACATGTTGAAGTTTCGCGATAGAACCGGCAACGCTGAATGACGTAAAAAGTGAAATTTACGTTAGAGCGATATTTAGCCTTAGTAATCTAAAAGAAAGTTGTAGAGTTCGTTAAATCGAGAGCGTGCATAAAAAGAATGCCAAAATCTGACTTCGTATGAGGAAGTTATGATTTAATGAAGTTTCGACTTAGCGGTATGCAGCCCGAAATACTCGATTTGAGATCGAGTGGTTTTTAGCCGAAGCAATCTAAACAAGAATCTAAGATCTCGTTGTTAGTATCAAAGTGATGAAAAGTTAGGCGAGAACGGACGTCGGATGAAGAAGTTATGAATTTATAACGAAAATTTTATGTCCCGGCCTATTAAAAATAATCAATAAAAATAAAGTCAAAATTAGCCGACGGAGTCTAAACGAAAGTTGTAAAGCGTAGTCTCACCTACGCGTGGATATAAAGAACGTCGAAAATGGAGTTCGTATGAAGAAGATATGAATTTTCAAAGTTTATTAAATAATTAATATTTAAATTTAATTATAAAATTCGGCCTTATCCGAAGGGGAGTCATCGAGCTTATCCAAGGTACGCCCAACGTACAGCGAAGCATGATGACCTTCGCACTCGAGTTCTTCGGATGACGAACGCCATGACGTTTTCGGATGCGTACGCCCCGCGTACAGGCGTACGCCCAGCGTACGGTGAGGCTCCAGCCTCCTATAAATAGGATGCGAGGCTGTCGAGTTCTTTTGCTCTTTTTCTCTCTTCTTTCTCCCGTTTTGCATCGTTTTGCATGCCATAAGTACCCCGAAGCCCCGGTAATATTCCCGAGCCCCGAAGCAAGTTTCGAAGCCCCGAAGATCCCGAGAAGTGCGATTTCCGAGTCGAAGCTCTGTCCGCGAGAAGTTCGATTTTTGTAGAGATCTTCCAGATCTGCTGAGGATTACTACTTCTACAAGCCGTAGTGTTGTCCGATCATCTTCTGATCAAGTGGGTTTGTAGTTACTTTCTTCTAACGCATAATTATGAAGTATTTTATACGAAATATGTGTTATGTGTATAATGTTGTTGTTATATGTGTGAATGTATATTCATTCTCTTCTATCTCGTAGATCTGATTTATTTTCTATGAAATACGTGTTATGTGGGTGTGCCTCATCTGTTATGTGGAATATTTATTGAATGAAAAAGCTATACAGGTTTTTTTAAACTATGTATGAAAATATATATTTTTTTATCTACTAATATGTTGGGTAGAACATGGGTAGATAGTTGGTGTGTAATAAACAGATGAGAGGCCTCGATGTTGTTGTTGTTGACCTAGTTATTCAGCGGAGTAAGGATAACGACCACAAACTCCTTCTAGACAGTCTCGTGGAACGCTAGCAGGTTCATAACTTGTAGGTGTTGTGAACGATGTGTTCACCGGTGTACTCTATCCCCCTCATGGTTGCCTTTAGGATATCTATTATTGAGGAAACCCCATAGCAGTAATGTCCGTCCCGATGAAAATCCTAGATTAGGTCCCTTGAGATAGATGTTGTTTTAGGGACGTAAAGTGAGGATAACGGGAATGGGTAATCGGGACAGTGATTGGTTGGTGAAATTAAATATAATTTATTTATTGTGCGTTGAAAACCCTGTATGCTCACCAGGCTCCCAAGCCTGACCCACTCAGTTTTATTTGTATTACAGGAAGTGGCGCAAGGGCGTAAGATGGATGAATCATCGAGTTGTTTTGTTTACAAGTTTGTATATGTATATATTTATTGAATGACTTGTAATATTATCGTTTATTCTTTATGGTCTGTATCGGAACATGACATCCCGAGTTTTGATTATATAATGAAAATGCATCTCTTGATGAAATGTTTTGATAAATATTATTTTATCATGTTTTTTTTTGGGAACAAATTCCGCAACACTTTTAAATCAAAAGGATTTACTCTGAAATTATTTTAAAAAGCATAAATGAAATCGGTCTTTTCTGGCCGTGATTTTGGGGATGTCACATTGTCTCCTTTGTGTGACTGATAATCCGACCTGGTACACAGCATATGCACCATTCTACTTCTCAATCCCTCTAAATCTGGTCAGTCATATGTTTTACCCTCTACGTGACCGGAAGATCCGACCTGGGTGTACAGCATATGCACTCTAAATTTTTCTTCTCCCATAATAATTGTTTGCTCACCTAAAGTAAGGATCATCTCAGAAGTTCTTGATTGTTGGGGTATATCAGGAAGCAGAAAACATGTTCTAGTACATCTAAAATCAATCAATTAATAGGTTGTTTACAGATCTCGCTGCTTAATTTAAGTGGACAATAATATCCTTGGTCGTCGTCAGCTAAATGTCCATTTAAGAATATAGATCTCACTGTCTTGTCACTTATAACCTGTCCAATTTGTCAACATCCTTTGTGTTTAAGTGGATCACAATACCGGTGATTGACCAGATCTAAACATGTAGATGTGTGCGGATAAACGATATTGGATTGTCTGATAATTTTGATCCCAAAATAGTCTTAAATTTAGGTTATGTTTTTGTTTTTGGTTAAATTTGTTTATAGTTTTCTTTTATGCACAAATTTATGTGGAGAACTAAAAAAATTATTATTAAAAAATCAAAAAAATCAAAAATCATAAAATTAAGAATCAAAAAAATCAAAAATCTATATATATATATATATATATATATATATATATATATATATATATATATATATTATGTTATTTCTGTTTTATGTCTTGTTCAGAAAAATCTAAAATCCAAAAATATTTTTATTTCTGTTTTATTTTTTTTAGAAAATATGAAAAATCCAAAAATATTGTGTGCTAACTTTGTTTTTAGTTTTGTGTTTATATCAAAAAAAAATGTCTTGAAAAGTGAATTCAGGTGTAGATTAGACTCATGGAGACTGAATCAAAATTTTCTGAGCCAAGGCTTCATACGTGATCATCGAAAAATTCTCATTCGAAGGAGTAAGAAATGAAGACTATTCTTTCAACATTCAATTTTTCTACACCAGTAGCAAGGTGAAGCTAACTTGAAGACTATGTGACAGATTGCATTAAAGCCTCCTCAATCAATTTTCTGATATTCTTGTACCCGCTGAAGTATCCAGAAGATTAGTTCTCTCTATTATTCTCTTTGAAGATTCTCAAGCTAAAAGCGTCATTTTTCAAGAATCTCTACATGAAGCCTCCTCATCTAATGTGCTTTCAAAGCCAAATTCTGAAGAAAAACCCAACTGCTCAAGATGAAGTCATTCATTGAAGATTCATCAAGTTCATCTTGAAGCTGTGAAGAAATTGAAGATTAAAGCTAAGGACAAGCTCCAAATAAAGATTGACAAGAAAAGTCAGCTACATTTTAGGGGGAGCTTGTTGAGTCAATTAGAAAAGAAAGCTATAAACCAAAGGGAAGATTGTTGGGTCTAAAATTATGGTTTATACTTTGTTTTTTTTGGCAATTGTAATTTTCCGTCTAGGACCGAAAAGTGCTTACAGCCCAATGGGTGTTTACGGTCGTAAACCCATTTATGGCTCATATTCCCCAAGAGTGTGTGTGTGTGTGTGTGTGTGTATATATATATATATATATATATATATATATATATATATATATATATAAGTGTTAGGTGGTTGAGGCATGGGCGGAGATAGTAGGGAGCTGTCGGATGCTTTGCCCCCCTCAATCTCCTTTAAACTTCAAATTATAATATAAATAAATGATGAACATATCACTAATTTTGAAGCCCACATTTGTTATTGTGATACTGAGCCCCTTCAACTTTTTTTAATTTCAATTATTATAAAGAAAAGTAACAGGGCAATGTTATAACTTTTAGGCCCACAACTAAAAATTTCATTGACTTCACTTTGTTTATTTCAATTACATATTTATCCCATTTATTTTAGTTTGTGTCATTAATAGTTTTTTAAACACTGAATATAATTCTTTTATTTTCATTCATAATAATGGTTTCACTCCTATTTACACGGTTCCTTAATCATTTTTGTTTTCAATTTTTACATTATCATCCAAGACTTTTTTTCAGGCATAATATAAGCCCCCTTTATCCTTAAATTCTGGCTTCGCCCCTGTGGTTGAGGAGTGATTGATGAACAGAAGAGAGTAAGAAATGACCATAAGTGTATGTATGTAAGTGTGTGAATCTTGTGTAAGGAACTTCATTCTAATCAAATCATACAAGATTTATATTATTATTATTATTATTATTATTCTCTTCTATGTTGATCTGGCATCATCCGTTTGATTGGGATTCCGCACCATCAAACAAATCTGATTGATACACAAGCGGATTTGGGACTTACATTTTTTAGTATGACAAAATATGGGAGATTGTGAGAGCTGATCCAAAATGACTTAAACCTCTAACATCGTCAGAGGTACAATCAAAGAGGTTGTGTGGTTCGGGTTTGTTTAACGTTTCCGACGCACGAACTAACATTGACCTCAACACCGACACAAATGACATCTCCAACGATATCAAAGAGATCTCCCCCTCCCCCCTACGGCGACCGGTCGGGCGCGACAAAACGAAGCACGCTCAATGATACATAGACGAAGTCGATAGAAGGGCACAAGAGTTCGTAGAAATAAAAGAAAAGTTCAACAAACATAATCTAATCGCACAAAAAAAGGTTGAAGTGCAACGGCGGCACTTAGAGTTCCTTCGTAAGCAAGAGGAGGAAAATCAAATAATAAGGGATTTAGCAATTCTTCATACTCACGAAGAAAGCATGGGATCACGACATGTGCAAGTTCTCCGAAAGATGAAGGAGATGATCGAGAAAAAATATATGGATAACTAGTTATCATTTTTATGTTTTTAACGTAGGCTTATGTTTTTTTTTTTTTGTGTTCAATGTTTTTTTATAATGTTATTTTTAGTTTTTAACTGTTATGGGTAATTTAATATTTAATTAAATTGCATGTCTTTTTTTATATAAATAATATAAGGTGAATAAAAAACATAAATTGGAAAAATAAACAATAAATAAATTGAAAATAAACAAATTAGAAAAAGAAAAGAATGAAAAAAATATGACATGAAAAACAGTGACTGTTATAATATATTGTTTATTTCTTTCACTTTGTATCGTAACATAATGAATGATAACATGTGAAGTGATATTTTTGTAGGTGTTGTAAACAAATTAGAAAAAAAATATATATATATATATGATGACATAGAAAACAGTGAGTGTTATAAAATGTTTATTTCCTTTACTTTGTATTATAAGAGATTACATTTTTTTGGGTGTGGTAACACATCTTACCCACACCTACTAGTCATACAATGACCTTATATAACTTGAAAAAAAGTATGATAAAGATGTCACCACACGGAAAAAATTGTAGTTCTACCCCTCGTATTGTAGATAGTTGCAGTTGAGAAGACTTCCAAAAAAAGCAAAGAACCAAAGTTCTGATGCAAAACCCACCCCCTGCTCCTTTCTTTTTCTGTCGTCTGTATGTAGGCTCCACCAAATCGAGATGAGAGATGTCCTTAGTTTCTTATGCATAGAAGATGACGAGCACTAAACACCTCTCAAGTTGTTCCCATCTTATAGTCGTATGTTAAAAAAATATTAATCCTTCCTATCAACTTATTTGCATATATCATAAGAATTAGTTATATTTTTCTTGTTCACTTATCAAAAAGGACATTCTAACCTTACCTAACAATCCCAATGATACACATTAAATACCAAACAAGAGAAGTATCACACAAATTCTTGATCTTATCATTTTCTTGTCTCAACCCCGACAAAAATGTTGTCTTAATTAGATTCTTGTAGTCACAAGCCATTTAAAATCCATAAAATTCGATGATAAGTTCTATAGTTATAAATGTACTATTGAATCCGACATTCTTGTGACAAAAATATTATCTCATTGATATGAAATCTCAATGATTTTCTTTTTAAACCATACACCCTAGATGGGTACCCTTCAAATGTTTCATACACACTAGTAAATCACTACAAAGTCACAAACTCCTCACCACATGATAAAAACTAAAACAACCGGTAATTCGTTGTGCGTCTTTCTTTATGTTAATCCGACTACCAAAAGTTGCAAAAATAACAACATTCTCACTATATAGTATATACTCCGCAACTTAGTTTTACATATAACTCGAAAACAAAAAACAACTCAAAATTCACACATAAATGGTTTGCTTTTATAAACCTTCTATCACTATCCAAGCAATCTAGTTATAGCTCGGGAAGATATATCCATCTTTTTCATAGTATGCAAAATTCACATTTCATCTAATACACGGATCGCGCGTTTCCTACTACCCATCAATTCCTGTAAACAAAAAAAATGAACGAATCAGTAGAAGGTACACATTACACCACCAACCAGTCCTACAACCAACATGAAAAAGATAAATCACATAGATCAAGAAAAATGTGCATACCCAAACCCACCAAATAAACTAGTCCCATCTCCCTCCATCCCCCATGTCAGGTCTCTCGACCCACCACCACCACCACCACTACCACCATAAAAGTCCGGAAAAGGTGGATCATAACCACCCCCACTAGTGTTCCTTCCAAACCCTCCACCATTACCACCATGTTGAGGGGAAACCAAAGACCTTATAGGATCAACTCCTCCATTAGCCCACAAGTTACCAGGATTTGAACTAAAGAAAGAAATGTTGTTCCCATTTCCACCATCATAACTTACAGGACTCCTAAACCTACTTGAATCTCCATAATAAGGGCTCAATCCCCTTCCATAGGTTAAAGTATTCGGTTCAAAATTCAACTCCATTCCAATCCCATATCCAGAATTCAAACCGAATCTACTATCCATCCCAACATTGTAACCTCCAATCTGTCCATTAAGAGCACTATTAGTTCGATTCAAACCATAAGGATATGGACTAAGTATGGCTCGGTTGGGAGTGGGACCCGGTGAGAGTTCTTTTGGAACAGCGCGTTTGACTTCAACCGTTTTTCCGTTTAGTTGGTGAAATGTTTTTGATAAGACATTGTTGACTGCATCTTGTGTGTCATATGTGATGAAACCAAATCCTCTAGGTCTTTTTGTATTATGATCATACATAACCACAGCATCTGTAACTTTTCCAAATTGATCAAAATACATCTTGAAGTCGTTTTCAGTTACTGTGGATGCTAAACCTCCTACAAATATCTTTCTTGTTTGTCCAGGTGAACTCTTGATGCTATCAATGTTATTGTTTCTACTCATTGTGAGTTTGTCATCTCTAGGAACTGCCTTCTTTGCTTCAACCTGAAATATGATTATATGAAAATCAGAAAATGATTATTGTGCATTATTTGGAATGAGAAACATGAACGCCATGATTGAAAGTCGAAAGATTTACCATTCTGCCATCGATGTTGTGTTTCTCTTTGGTGACTCTCTCTGCAACAGAAGGATCGGCAAAGACTACAAAGCCGAATCCACGAGCACGACCAGTGGCTCGATCTTTCATAATCGTTGATTCCAAAACGTCGCCGTATCTACTGAAATAGTGATGTAGACGTTCTTCATTTGTATCCCATGATATCCCACCGATGAATAGCTTGCCAAGATCGGATTGCATTTTCTGTAAACCGAAATCAAATCATCAAACACTAATTCTGTAAATGATTTAAAAATTCGCGATGAAAACGATGAATAAGAAACCCATCAGAATTCAATTCGGATACATATACGAAGTTCATAACTGAAAATGGCAGATCAAATTAACACGAAATGAAAAGCGATCACCTTTAGTTTCAATTAACAATCAGACGAGCAAGCCTGGGTATTATCGCATCGGATCACCAATCCAACAATCGAGAATTCTAGACGCTCTGCGAAGGGGAAACAGTTATTAGAGAAATCAATTAATCAAGAGTCAAACAATCGACCAGTTAATGAAATTAAGGAATACCCTAATCTTCAACAAAGCCCCACTGGATTCTAGAAACACCCAGATCAAAACTCAAGATCTGAGAGGAGGCTCAGTAAGAACCTTGGCTGTGTTCGTCCTCTTCCTCAATACAAGTGTGTTTCATGGTTGTTCAAAACTTGATTTCGAAGGCTGGATGTTTCTACCAGTTAAGGAAGGAAAAAGGAAAATCTTGATGCGGGTTTCTTTCGTCGTTCAATCTAATGTTTAGAAATGGAAAATGTCGAAAAAGATAAAAATGAAAATAAAAATAAAAAATGGTGTGTAATAAATAAGAGAAAGAAAAGGAAAAAGAGAAGAACTTTTGGGTAGTTCGATCTGATAAATAGTTGGGTTGCTTGTTCTCCAATTCGAGGCTTATATACTTACCGGGAAAAGCGTTTGTGGTAACCATGTATGTATTGTAACATATGGACCCAACAATGGCGATGTCTTGCTTTTGTAGCTGATCGGTTGCAAATCAACGGTTGTGATTACTTTGTATGTTATTTATTCAATGCCAACGCACACCATATCCTATTTTTCTTTTTTGACACTTCCATGTTTTTCTTTTCAAACCGTATGACGGTGTCCCACTTTTTAAACAAGAATAATGAGTTCTTTTGAATTCTATTGGTGACAATTTCTTATAAAAGATCTAAGGTGTGATTTGATTATATATTTATACGAATAAAGTTATGATTGGTGTTCAAGAAGTAAAGTGGACAGGTTTTTTTTTTTTTTTGAAAAGAAAATATAACATACTTCTAAACTGGATCTTAAATCCACTTATGTTCACAATGAGATTTGAACTCTCAATCTCAAGGAGGGAGGATAATACCGGATACCATTGAACTATAAACCCTTTGGTAAAGTGGATAGTTGTATAAAGTAAAAAAAATATTATTATATTATATTTATTTATTTAAAGATATGAAACTTATAATGATAAAGTGTTTTTTTTCAAAAGTCGTCTTGAACATTAAATGATATTTAAATTATTAGGACCGATCCTTATATTTTTCAAAGCCAGGTTACATAGTCATAAATATCATAATAAATATTAATTGTTTTAGTTATCCTCATACAACGAATGAGAATGCAAACGGGCAACAAGTTGCGTCGCTAAACCCTTTTGTATGGTAAAACCAATTCTTTTGAATACGACATCCATAGATCTAGGGGATATAACATGGCTATGCATGATCTGTTGTAGTTTACTAAGAAGCTTCACCGCATCCGGCGCAAGGAAACCAAATGTATCAAATGCAAATGGTATGAATGCGTGTTGATTTTCCATGCACGGTTAACCATGTTTGGTGACCTTGCAAGTAGCAGCTTTTAATGTGGCATGTCCCGCTGTGAAACCCCCAACCCTCAAACTTACGAGAGGGGATACCCCTGTAAGGTCCACACATGCGTGTTTCCCTCCAACCCATCCAAAAATCAAAGCGTCAGTCGGTCTAATGGTTGACCTTCTTTCTGTCGGGTCAATCAGGAAATAAAATTTGTTTTTAATCATTTGTACTTAATAAAATATGGTGTGCCTCTTCTTAAGCAAAAAATCCTAGTTTTTCTAGTTTCTTGAATTAATCGTAATATCTTTCGTACATGTACAATCGGGTATATTATCGACTCACGTTTAGTTTATTGCAATACTTGTTTGCGAAGCTCGTGAGTTTAATCAGGTTTAGTCAAAGTTACTACTTACATTTCACTCTTTATTTATTTATATGTTAATATAATATTATAATTTAGTCAAAACTCATAAGGTTGATCGTATTTATATTGTCTTTGTATCATTTTACTTTTTTAATACTTTTATTAAGTGGGATAGAGTTAAGCTTGAAAGTGTCGATTAAGTTAACTAAGCTTGAGAGGCTTGAACAAGATTAACCTTGAGTCAAGTTTTTTATTCAAGTCAAGGTCAAGCTTGACATTGTATCGACACATGACTCAACTCGATTGCACTACTATGAACTTTTTCTCTGCGTCGATCATCAAAATCCAGTTTCTTCTTGTAGCCTCTCTCACCAATGAATCTCCCTTTTCTTTTTAGCTCCTCTCGATCCATTGCTCAATTTGTTGAGTATGAATGCTACTTGCTTTTGGAGGAGGTTAAGGTATCCCACATCGGAAAACGATGTTAGTGAATAATATATATACAAATATGGAAGATATGATGTTAGTAAATCATATTATATTATACATACATTGAAACATCCCAAAAATACAGTCTGAAAATTTCGTTTTAAATCAGTAATAAAACCATATTCATCAACGTCATATAAGAATCATAAACAATGTATATCAAAATATCATAACAACTGTCAAACATATCAGAGTATAAACATCCCAGGCTGAACACTGCAATCTTCCCGAGTTCCTCTTTTGAAAACTGAGTACCTGAAACCAAAATTGAAACTGTAAGCACGAAGCTTAGTGAGCTCCCCTCAAACTACCACATACCATACAATAACATATAAACACATATTGGGCCTTGCCCACTGCATCGGACCGAAGTCCGGAAACTGACTGCAACCCTGTCCCCTGCATCGGACCGAAGTCCGGAACTAACTGCATTGGACCGAAGTTCGAAACTGACTGGGACCCTGTCCCCTGCATCGGACCGAAGTCCGAAACTGACTGAACATAGCATATCATAAACATATCAACTAGCATGAATACATACAGTGCATATTGCATCAGAACCGAGTCCGGAACACATAACACAAAACATGCCTGAATCACAAAGGCATCAAGCACCTTAACTACTGCATCAGATCGAAGTCCGGAACTAACTGAACATAGCATAACATAATCATAGCAGATAATATAAACACATATACTGCATACTGCATCGAACCATAGTCCGGAACACATAACTCATTTGTATCACAAAGACACCAAGCATAATGAACTACTGCATCGGACTGGAGTCCGGAACTACTGCTAATTAAACGGGCCGACATTGTGGCCTTAGACTCGTTCCTACTGGAAGGAAACTCACCTCACACTGCTGAAGTCCTGTAGACACAATCCCACACTGCTGAAGTCCTGCAAACTCAACCCCAGCTACTGGATGACAGATTCCCGAACTGTCAACACCAAAATAACACCCAATTATTAATTGGGTTCTAACACATAACTATAAATACATGATTTAGATAATTACTACATTACCCTTAGCTTGGCTTACCCAAGACCAAGGCCCAATCCATAGGCCCAAAGTCAACTAGGGATCAAAGCCCAACATATGGCCCAATTTTCCAAATTGGGCCCAAACCTCTATATGGACTTCCCTTAAGGCCCAATTGTTCAATCCAGTTCAACATATCTCATTCTAGGGGCCCAACATCATACAACCATCTAGGCCCCAACTATGGCCCAATTTTCCAAATTGGGCCCAATCTTCATATGGACCTTACCATAAAGCCCAATAAATTATTCTACTCCATTTGCTTGTTCTTGGATGGCCCAACACAAAGCCCAAGTAAAATTAGGGTTTCACATAAAATGATAACTAAGGTTAAGTGTTTCTTACTTAACCCATTGAGGACTTAACACTCTAGGGACTTAATCCATTAAGGACTTAATCCATTAAGGACTTAATCCATTAAGGACTTAATCCATTAAGTCCATTATTGCTTAGATTAATTTCTGCCAATGATTATTATTTAATATTCACTTATTAAATAATTCTCGTGTGTGTGCTGATAATTTCTCAAATATTAGGATTTTCTCAATTAGTCCATTAAGGACTTAGTCTATTAAGTCCTTTACTCTACTAGATAAATATCCTGTAATAGTTTGGGCTTAATTCACAATCCAATCCCAATGGCCCACAAGTGGCCCAATTAGTCTAAGGCCCAATACTCATAATTAGGGTTTTCCACCCAAACATGGCCCAAAACCAATCTCTAAGCCCATTAGGGTTTTCTAGCGGGGCACCACCTACTACCACCTCGGGTAGTGGTGGTCGATGGCAGCTCACGGTGGTGGTTTCTATTATTTTTATTATTATCCAAATTAATTACAATTACAATGTTTGATCAAAACATAACCACACACTAACTAACACACACACACACACAACCACACCATGGTGGCCGACGGTGGCACAAGGCGGCATCTACCTTTTCCGGCCAAATAAATTACCCACATAACACATCCACACAAAAATAGACATCCACCGGCAGCCCATCATCGTTCTTGATGGAAAAGTTGACGGCGGCAACAACCTCTCTTCTTCAACAGTCCATCAATGAGGGTAGCGGCTAGGGTTAGCGGTCTCAACTGGCGAACTGTAGCAACAGAAACGACCGACGATGGTCCCTGCTCGGTCTTGGTTAATGGCAACCTCAACAGCCATCATCACGGAGAGAAAAGGGCAGAGGTGGTGGCGACTTCTTCAAAGTTTTGTTACCCATCTGGTAACGACATCAATAATATAACAGTAACGGCGCGACATGAAGGCTTCTAAGGTGGCGGCTGAATAGTAGAAGAAGAAGGAAGGACGACTATCGGACTCAGAGTGGCACTAACGCCTTAACAGATGGCGAAGCACGGCGGCTTCGTTCTTCAACGCTCGAGACTCCTCCCCAGCTTGTTTCTCCGGTGATATTCCGTTCGTTAGCATCCCACACTTCGCCATGTACAGCTCCAAGTTCGGTCTCGCTTGGTCCTTGTCGCTCACGGTGTCACCGGCAGCAGATGGCGACTTGGTCCGCATCGAAGACGTGAGCGGAAAGGAGGTGGCGGCTAAGAGGGGTCACAAGGTGGTGGCGCCTGAATGAATCCTTAGGGTTAGAGTTTCACATGTCATGGGTTAAATATGGAGGTTGCACATAAGGGTGATGGGTTCACCCGTGTTTTCATTAAACTTTGGACTATTTTACCAATAGCGGTCCCTCCCTACTATATTTCTTTTTCAATTTAAACCCAAATCTTACCTTTTAGCCCCTAACTACATAATTTCCTTTCACTTTAGGTCTAAAACATACCATATAGCCCTTCACTTGAGAATCATTTGCAAAGCAACCCAGCAATTACCTTTTTAACCCTGTCCTCTGATATTCTCTTCAAATCAAGTCCAAAACTTACACTTTAGCTCCTCGGCCCATAAAATCTTCTCAATTTTAACCCAATAATTACCAACATACCCCTACTTCTACAATTCTTCCCAAAATAACTCTGTAACTTACTAACAACCCCCAACTATCAAAATTCTTCACCAATTAGTCTGGGACTTACATTTATTAATTTATTTAAATAAATAGGGCGTTACAACTACATAATGTATTTTGTATCTCTTTAACTTTACATGTTGAGTCTCAATCGATTGTAGATCCCAGATCTAGATCTCTAGTTTTCCCTTGAACTCAATTCAAGTTTACACATCTGATTCTATATTTAGTTTCATTGAATTCTCTTTGATATGCCTAATGATGATCCTCACTCTATCTCATTCGATCTCTCAGGCATCATCGGATCAACAACAAGGATTCCTATCCTTTTTCCAGAAGATTATGAGGTCTGGGCTCTTCACTTTGAAGACGACGTACTTGGAATTGAAGAACATGATTCAGCACATGGCATGCAATGATGAATAAAACGTACACGTTTTAGGGAAACAGAAAAGAAATCAAAACTCTGGTTGAATATAATGCACTCATTATTAAACACACTAACATTCCACAGGATGAGAAGGATAAGCTAATGTGTAATATAAAGGAAATGAGAATCTGTATGGTCGAAAATATTGTAATATGTCGAAATTTGTGTAGAGTTAGTTTCGTTATGTATTTACTAAGGCACAATTGTTTTGAAGTCGAAAGTTTAGTCATTAGTATTTTTGTACTTTCAGTCCTCCTATAAATAGGAGTTGAACTTAGAGTTTAGATAGCAGTTTTCCAAGTTCTCTATCTGTAATACTTTTTGTTCATTGAAAGTAATATGAGCTGAAACCATATTTTATTGAGATCTTGAATTATGAATACTTGTTTACTTTTCATTCGATTTCAATACTCGATTAATCACTTCTGCATTTGTTATCAGAGTGGGAATCATACTGCAATGATATGATTTTCATCTTGAATCAAAAGTTTTTTAGTCACGTTTTTTATTCAAAACTTTTCACGCTTTTAGTTCTGAAAATCATTCTGATCTTCAGTTGTGATTAGATTATGCAATTGAATTGATTTGTCATGTAATCATCTTGAAATTTCTGATTTATTTGTTCACTAAATTGTGAAATTCATCAAGTTTTTCTGAAAATATCATCCGTACTTTCATGGTGAATTTTAACATGAATATGATGACTTCTTTTTCTCATATGCTAGGATCTTCAACTAAGATCCATATGCGCATTCCTGAATACTATGATTAATGGGCTGATCATATGGAGGATTACTTGAATGGATTAGATGCGGGATTTTGGAACTGTATTTATAGAAATGTTCTTCCACCTTCGAATGTTCAAAACATTGGTTCTTCTGTTTCTACTCAAGCTGTTGATCAATCTTCTAGACTAAAGAAAAATGAGAAACGGTGCATGAGGGAACTACGTGGAGCATTACCTCTAGTAGTTTACAACTACGTTCGTGGTTGTAAATCTGCAAAAGAGATTTGGAACACACTTAAATAAAAAATTCAAGGAAGCGAGAAGATAAAGATAAATTAAGTGAAGCAGTGTCTTGTTGAGACAAAGGAATTCAGACAAAAGGAGGGTGAATCCATTGAAGGTTATTATGATCGTCTGAATTAACTCATTTACAGATGTAATCGTTATGATATCATAAGGTCATCAATGGAGTTCAATCTTACTTTTGTAATGGGACTTCGTAAGGAGTGGCGAAATTTAAGCATGGTTGTGAAAAGTTAGCAAAGTTTTGATAATTTTTCCTTGAATGATTTATACAATCTACTGAAAACTCACGAAGGAGAGGTAAATGAGATGGCTGAAGAGTCGAAACTAAGTTTGAGAGGTCCATTGGCACTAGTTTTGAAAGTAGCTAAGAATGAGCTAATTGAAAAATATAATTCTGATGAAGAATGATTTATTATGAATTCGGATGATGAGGTTGTTGCTTTTTACTCTAACAATAGAGTTAAAAAGTTTTTCAAGAAACTGTTTCGATCCAAAGACGATGCAAAAAGAGATCAAAGGAAGTTTCGTTAATAAAGTTGTGAATGAGGAAAAGAAAAAGTTTGAGAAGAGTGATATGAAGACTAATGAGGCCAAAAATTACAAGCAACTGAAAGCTGATTCAGGAATTGATTGTCACTACTGCCATGGAGTAAATCATATGGCTAGTGATTGCTAACTTCGTAAAAAGGAGGAAAAGAAGAATAAGATTAAAGACTAAGTGTATTATGTGGAACGCTTGGAGGAAGTTCGTGCAAAGGCTCTTTAGTTTCTAGGGGTGAATATGAATATGATGGTACCTAACAAATCTGGTCATCTGGAATAGATGCTGAGGAAATGCGAAATCCAACGCATGGTGCCATGTTTGCTAAGTTTGATTAAAGTGATGAAGATGTTGTAACTGGTAGATATTTCATGACGAAAGCTGGAGATAAGTCACCAATGACTACCAAGGTACGTTCTATTCTTCAATCTTTTAACATTCCTTTACAAGCATATGATTCCGAAATAACTGCTTTTGATGATACTGTTGCTTACTTCGATACTATTGTTATGTCTGCTAGTAATGAAGCAAAAAAATTTAGTACTCAATTGCTAGAGACTCAAAAGTTGTTGGATGCGAAGAGAGGTAAGGTAGAATACTTAGAACTTCAGATAAAAACATTAATTGTGATAGGGATGTTTTGGAAAATGATGTAAGGATGCTTTTAGCTCATAGAAAAATTTATTGTAACACAGCCAAACGTCTTTATGCAAAATTAACTGCATTACATCATTCATCAGGTATAAGCAAAGAACAACATAGGAAGCTATCACCTTTTCTAACTTTCGAGAGAGAAAAGATTGATAGCATATCTTATGATTGTGAAAAGATCATAGCAGAATTTGATAGAGTACTTGATAATCGATTTGCTTATGGTATAGTTAAAATAGATGAATATATTGATGCTAATGAACTTGTTGAAATTGTGAATGATACATTGACCAAAAGTGAACAAATAAAAAATTTAAAAAGAACTGAGAATTTGAAATCTGACTCTCAATCTAATTTTGCTGATATCGAAGATAATTCTCGGCCACTCTCTCACTCTCCAACCTCACTCTTATTTCAAACTCAACCCTTATTCTCTTAATCATCCAACACTCTTCCATCCTTTTTCCTCTCAGAAAAATCGTGGGTAAGGAAGATCACCAAGAGAATCACTTCAAACTTCATTTTGTGGTAAGATCTTAGAATCCCAAGTTGATATACTTCATCTTTAAACTCATTCACTCCTTTTACACCCATGTTTTCGTGAATCATGCTTCTTAGAACCATCTAAGTTCGAAAATCCTTCTCAAGAGCTTGCTAGGGTTGGGTTCTCCTCATCTCATCGCCAAAAACCGAAAACATCAAAGCAATGTGAGTTCATACCCCCTTGTTTTCGGTTTTACTATGTTTTGGGGAAGAATACAAGTTTCTTATGTGGTAGATCTATGTATTTGTGCATGTTTATGTGTGTTTTCTAAGTTATATGTTGTGATTATGTGAAGAAACTTCATAATTCTCGAAAACTGTATCAAATATTAACAATATTTGTGAACTAAAACACTTCATGCAGCTTACCATAAAGATGAAATTGTTAAACATGTTAAGGATGTTGAAAAACTAAACAAAATCTTGTAAATGGACCATTTTTGACAAATAAACAAAAAGATGAAGCTTTTATGATACTTACGGTTTTTCAAGGACCAAAGAGTCATTTTTATATAAAAATGGGTCTTTATGTTATTCATAGTTTTAAAAAGGCCAAAAGAGTAAATTTTCACAAAAAGGGCATAAGATTTGGTCCTTCACGGTTTTATGGGCCAAATTTGGAAAAATCATGACTTTTGTGGATTAAATTTTCATTTTAAACAAATTTGAGCCAATGATGTTGTTTTTCGGTTAAAAAGGGCTGAAAATGCTAATTTTATTAAATTGGGCCGAAAATGTCAATTTTCATGATATTGGTCCGAAAATGTTATTTTTAACAAAAGTGGGCTAAAAATGTCATTTTATTTGAAATAAGCCCATAAATGTAAACTTTTGGTATTAAGGGACCTAAAGTGTCAATTTTACCAAAATATGTCTAAATTGTAAATTTTCGGCTTAATGAGTCAAAAATGTCATCATTACAAAAAGTGGGCTTTTTATGTCATTTTGGAAAACAATAGAGTTAAAACAAACAATGTAATAATAAACAAACGAAATACATCGATTACATGTTTGTTGGGCCTAATACTTATATTACATGTTTATTGGGTCCTAGTGGCACATTTACATACTTATTGGGCATGGATTATACATTGCATGTTATTGGGCCTTAATGGTCTATTTACATGCTTTTTAGGTCTGAAAATAACTTACATGTTTAGTGGGCCTTAGTTATCCTTCTACATGTCTGTTGGGCCTCGTACATTCACATACATACTTGTTGGACTTTGCAAACATTAAACGTACACGGAAACATTATACACAATGTAATACAATATTTGCGTAAACTTAGTTAAGGATCTAATGAGACATGTCGGTTGACACCACTCGATTGTACAATTGTAGCATGTAGTTATAACCAGAGTCTCTTGGAAGGAGAGCGAGAGTTTGTGTATAGATCTATACGGGGTGACACCCCACACCTGAGCTGTTCGCTACAGTTAGAATAGGCCAGTCTAGGGTGACAAACTTTACCTTAAACAAGTCGACGCCTAAAAATGTCATGACAGGCGAATTCATCATTTATCAAGTATGGTTATAACAATTCACTTAGATATTAACTCCATCATAATATTACGGAATACATATAAAATCTTGTTGATACAAAAATATACATACATTGATATTCGGTCTTAGGGTTTTGAGACCACGACACTTTTATAAATAGAAAATATATGATTTTTTGGGGAAACATACAGTTAAACAATACCTTCTACTTATAACAGAAAATACAGGATTCTTCCGGATTACATTTTTATATACATTCCAAAAATAGAAAACACACATGCATTAATACTTGATTTCAACACATCACTTTCAAACCATTTTATAGAAAATATCGGATTTTCTGGCGTTTTACGAACAATACAGAACTTTTCATTCAAACATGTTTTTGAACTCACCAACATATTTATGTTTATATTTTCATAATAACTTGTATTCTCAGAGAATTGTTAAGCGGAAAGGTCAACAAGAACATGTGGAAATTGTCATATTTTGTTATCATCATGCATTAAATATTTTGGCATGTAATTTATGATAGTACAATTGATGTAAACAATGATTATTGTATTTTTTATATGTATGATGATGGTGTTGTCTTGATTCAATTATATACACTGTGATGATATTATAAGATGAAGTCACCCAAGCCCCCAAACATTTCCGCCGTCTGGTTTGGGGGTGTGACATGTAGCTTATTATCCTTGATGTATTTGGCCTTTAAGAACTTAGCACAAATAGTATGAATGCCTTAAATGGAATCACAACACACCTTTGGACAAAAGGATAACTTGAGAGATTTTCTTGCACAAAAATTGGCTCATATGAACTCCAAGAATTACTAGTGTCCATTTTACCAACCAAGGGTTTCTTATATAGTGTGGCACAACTAGGGTTACACCTTGCAAACCCTAACGTGCATGACTTTCCACATTCCTTAGGCTCCATGGGTTTTAACCTCCATGGAGTATCCATGGATCACCACATGGGTTTAACCCAACATAAAGAACTAAGGATCATAAGCCTACTTTATAAGAATGAATGATTTACACAATCAACCCCCATATATTTAATTAGTCTATTTTGACCACTAAATTAGTTCCAAACTAAATCTTGATCAGTACTAATTAAATAATATGATTTCATATTAATATATTATAACTTATAACATATTAATAAATCACAAATAACATCTTCTCAAAAGTCCATCCTATCAAATTGTTCTGGTGATATGCAACCAAAATGGACCATGCTACTATCGGGTTAAGTACATACCAATAATAGTTATGGGCTTAGACACCTAATCCAATAGTCAGGTCCTAGGATCCTACAATACCCACGTCTTCATCTAGTTTGATTTGGGCTTCCTATAAGGCTATAACGACACTGGCCTATGCCTCGATGATCACTTTCTCAACCTCCACGATATGTTCCTCTTATTTTCAGCCTTCTCTTTTCTTAAGAGATCCACTCATTTTCAGGAGATCCTCGTTGGTTTCTATCCATAATTTATCTTGTTCTGTGAGGGCTTGCTCAACTCTTTCAACACGAACCCTCAACCCAGAAGAGACACAGTCATAAACCTGAAACAAGAAAGATATAAGAGGTAAAGAAGAGTAAAAATATAAAAGGAAGGAGGACATTTATTCTTACAGCCTAAGAAAAGGAACCCAATTTATGGAGCGCATCTTCCACCCTAAGATTCTCCAATCTCAATTTAGTGGAACATGTATTCTTTATTTTCTTAGATCCCAAAGTTTTCACAGTTAGATCTATGGGGGCTCTCATGATGGGGAAAAAGTTTTATCTTTCTTCATCGTCATCTGACCATTGGAAATTGTTGAATCCAAGTCAACAAGGGTAAAATGGGCGTCGGAACAAGTACATTTGGATCTTAGAGAAAACAATAAGAAGTCAGGACCCCTCATACGGTAGAGAATAAGAATTTAGGATCCTTACATTTCGACATGTAGACAGTGCTAGATAAGCTCTCTTGAAGATTGGATTGGATAAGCTTGAATGACCTCTTTGATTTGGACAGAGTGGAAAAGATTTGGATCCTGTTCTTTGTGCCTTCAGCGGGAGGAACCAAGATGTTGAACTTGATAGCTGCAAAACATCGGAAAAGGTAAGAAAAGTGAATATCAAGATCCTTAATATAGAAACATGAAGTCTTACCCTTTCTAACCCAAGATTAAGGTAAGAGATTCCCATCAGGAATGGATTCGCGTCTTACAAAGAAATACTTCCCTTTCCAAGCACCATCATTGTGCTAGGATTTCAACACAAGGGGAAGCTTATCGGTTTTGACCTTCACATAAAGAGGGAATTCTCGAAAGTTGTAAGATCGTAAACATGGGCTAGCTCATTTAGACCGATGAAAAGATCCTTGGAATGATTCAAGTGATCAATCCAATAAAGGATCCTCCAAATCGTTGGCATAGTTGGATATACGAAATCTTTGTGATCTCAAAAAATTCATAAACGATTCCAAAGAAAGGATAAGAAAGCCCTAGGGTAAAGGGATACTCGGGGAGATAAACCCAAGTATAAGAAACAAAATCAGGTTAAATACTAACATCAAAATCCCTAAAGATAGTGCCAACAAGAAAGGTTCCTGATGACTTCAACATCTTAATATCATCATCAATGAAGGTACAAGTTTCCTCGTAAGATAAGTGATGGGTTTTGGCCATAAGAACATTCCTATGTGCATATACAAACCCTAATGCTTGGATCTATGTTTCTCTAATTTAACATGCAATATATCCAAGACTTTGATTGATAGATCTAGCATAATAACATAAAAAATCAGATCTGAAAGATTACCTTGAATTACTTGCTTGAATCTTCTTGTTCTTGGAGCTTAGAGTCACAAATGTCACTCCTCTAATGGCTTACAAACACCAACTTAGCAAGAGGATGATTTGAGAGAGAGAGAGGAGGGTGAGAAAAGTCGGCCAGGGTTTCTCCCATCCCAAGGGTGCCGATTTTCTTATCCCTATGGGTATATTTATACTAGTGAGCCTCCTAGGGTTTCACCCTTAAACCCTAATTGGATAACTTAAGCCCTAAGCAATCCAATCTCCTTATTGATAAGCCTTGGACGAATTCTAGGCTCTTCCAAACCCTAAATCCGTCCACCCCTTATCCCTAAGGAATCACTACTCAAAATACAACTATCATACAATTGACAATTTATGCCTCTTTATTCAATTAATCTCTTTAAGTCACCAAATTAATTCCTAATTAATTTATGACTTATATTAATCAAATAACAATATTATTATTCCTTATATTATTCTCATAATATATTAATAATATTTCTTCTCTCATTATAAATCATCCTGTCAAGTTGCTATGGTGTAGGCAACCCAAAAGGACCATGCACAACCGGGTCAAATACTTGCCAAATATAGTTGCAGCCTTAGACACTATTCCAACAGTCTCCCACTTGGATAAGTCTAGTAACTATATATATAAGCATAATCCGATTAGCAATTGTAGCTCTCAAATACGTTGTCAAACTCTGATCTTATCAATCATGTCCTTTAGATAAGGGATCGTACAGTCCTCTGTTTAGATATCACGCGAACAATTCTATGGAACCAATTGTCCAGCAGTTGGTTTCTCGATCTCAGATTTATTCGACATAGAACTTAATCGAACACATCAATTTAGTTCTGAACGGGCTTGGCACATAAGTCAGATCAAATCATCGAGCGGCCGAGATATCGCTTTTACCCTCTTAGGATAAAAGTAATAGATAAACTTCGATTTATATGCATTTACTTATTTATTAATCAATTATACACAACAATGCGTTTTACAACATCAATTTACTGATGCGGTTTCGCATTATCAATGTACAACCAATTAACACATAACAAACCATATATCTAGGTTTTAAGACCATATGATATTATCGTCTTGCGATCAACCTTTTCGTCAAATTCCATAAGGTGATTCCAGCAAGCGCGGGTTTGTTCCAATGCTCAAAACTAGTTCATAAGCACTCATAAACGTTGCAGCAAACTTTTGCTATGTCTAATACCATTTAGAAAATCTACACACCAATTCATGACAATCTTCATTCATACCTACTTCCAACTTATGAACGATTGTGTATTGTTTGAATAATTCGATTATTCTAAATAAACTCAATTATTCTGGAAGTCAAAACATGCAAAGTGAAACAATAGTTAAACATTTAACATAAGACAGTAACTTTACTTATAAATAATACTCCTTTATTTATTCATCAAATGTTATATTACATTTATCTATTATAAGTTTCTAAAATTATCTAATCTAATCTAATATTATCTCTCAGCCCAATACTCCTAGCATGCTGCAAATGCTTAACCTTACTCAGTCCCTTCGTAAGCGGATCTGTTGGGTTATCTTCTGATGATATCCTCCTCACCACGAGGTGTCCTTCTTCTACTCGATGTCTAATGAAATGATATTTTCTGTCGATATGACGAGATCTACCATGATCCCTCGGTTCCTTGGTCAAGGCAACCGCTCCTTCATTATCACAGAAAATTTCCATAGGCTCCTTTATGGCTGGCACAACTCCAAGATCACCAATGAAGTTCTTCAACCATATTGCCTCCTTCGACGCTTCGCTCGCTGCAATGTACTCTGATTCGCACGTTGAATCAGCTACTGTTTCCTGCTTGGAACTCTTCCAAGTTACTACTGCTCCATTAAGGGTAAACACCCAGCCCGACTGCGAACGAAAGTTGTCCCTGTCGGTTTGAAAACTGGCGTCACTATACCCTCGCACCTTTAAGTCATCACTCCCCCGAGGACTAAAAACCATTCCTTGGTCCTCCGAAGGTACTTAAGGATATTCTTGACCGCAATCCAATGGGCTCTGCCAGGGTTCCCTTGATATCTACTAACCATGCTCAAAGCAAAGGCTACATCAGGGCGAGTACAAGTCATAGCATACATGATTGAGCCAACTGCGGAAGCTTAAGGTACTCGGCTCATCTCCGTTATCTCGGCTTCAGTACTCGGACTTTGAGTCTTACTCAACTTGGCATTACTTTGTATCGGTAATTCTCCCTTCTTCGAATTTTCCATACTAAAACGTTTTAGTACTTTATCTAAGTAAGTGTTCTGACTAAGTCCTATTAGTCTCTTACTTCTTTCTCTCACTATCCTTATTCCCAAAATATAGGAAGCCTCTCCGACGTCCTTCATAGCGAAGCACTTCCCAAGCCAGGACTTAACCTCCTGCAGTTTCGGGATGTCGTTTCCTGTGAGTAGTATATCATCGACATACAGAACGAGGAAGCTAACTATACTCCCACTAGCTTTGACATATACACATGATTCATCTTCGCTTCGTACAAATCCAAACTCTTCGACTTTCTCATCGAAGCAAATATTCCATCTGCGAGATGCTTGCTTAAATCCATAAATGGACTTCTCAAGCTTACACACTCTATTTGGATGCTTCAGATCAACAAAACCCTTTGGCTGAGCCATGTAAACATCCTCAGCCAACTTCCCGTCAAGGAAAGCGGTCTTGACATCCATTTGCCAAATCGCATAATCATGAAATGCGGCAATAGCTATCATCACTCTAATAGACTTTATCTTCGCAACTGGTGAGAAGGTCTCATCATAGTCAACTCTGGGAGTTTGAGTAAGCCCTTCGCAACCAATCGCACCTTATATGTGTGTACATTTCCATCCACGTCGGTCTTCTTCTTGAAGATCCATTTGCACCCAACGGTCTTACATCCGGGCACATTATCAACCAAATTCCAAACTTGGTTGTCATACATGGATTGGATCTCGCTGTCCATTGCCTCTTTCCATTTTGCAAACTCTAGGCCTGCCATGGCTTCCTTAAAGCTATTAGGTTCATCTAGATTTATTAGTGTACCATCACTAATATACGTGTCACCTTTGGTAGTAATATGAAAACCATAAAACTGGGGTTAAACTCTAACTCTTTTAGAACGTCTAAGAGGTAAGGACTGGTCAATAAGTTCAACCGGAGTTTCCTCCTCGGGTTGATCGCCAGCGGTTAAGGTTCCTTCATCAATTGATTCTTGAATCTCTTCAAGCTCGATTTGCCTCCCACTGTCTCCTTGGCTTATGAGTTCTCGCTCTCGGAAAACCCCTCTCCTCGCAACGAAGACAACATTGTCACTCGGTCTATATAAGAGATATCCAAAGGATTTCTGCGGGTAGCCGATGAAAATACATCACTCACTACGAGGTTCGAGCTTGTCATGAGTATCTCATTTTACGAAAGCCTCGCAACCCCAAACCTTGATATGTGCTAACGAGGGAGCTTTCCCTATCCACATCTCGTGAGGTGTTTTGGCAACCTTCTTCGTAGGGACTCGGTTAAGGATATGGGCGGTAGTCTCTAAGGCATACCCCCAGAATGAGATAGATAGTGAAGCACGACTCATCATAGGACGAACCATGTCTAACAAGGTTCGATTACGCCTTTCTGCCACACCATTCAACTGCGATGTCCTAGGTGGCGTCAATTGCGAAACTATTCTGCATTCTTTGAGATAGTCGTGGAATTCAAGACTTAGGTACTCTCCTCCTCGATCGGATCGAAGCATCTTGATTTTCCTGCCCAATTGATTCTCAACTTCATTTTTGAATTCTTTGAACTTTTCAAACGTTTCTGACTTTTGCTTGATTAAGTAAATATACCTATATCTACTATAGTCATTGGTTAAAGTCACATAGAAGCGGTTCCCATCCTTTGTGGTTGATCTAAAGGGTCCACATACATCGGTATGTATGAGGTCCAATAAACCCTCACCCCTTTCACATGTGCTAATGAAGGGTGACTTGGTTATCTTTCCAAGTAAACAAGATTCGCATGTGTCATCTTCCCTAAGGTCGAATGACTCCAACACTCCATCCTTTTGGAGTTGAGCTATGCGCTTCTTGTTGACATGTCCAAGACGACAATGCCACAAGGATGCTTTATCCATACTATTGATAGAATCCATGTATAAAACATCATTTCCTAGGTTATCTACAATCATAACAGTTTCATAAATTCCATTACATGGCATTGCTTCAAAATATAAGACACCATTTAGATAAGCATAAGTTGAACCATTCTCATTATTAAAAGAAAATCTAAATGCTTGTCTAAACAAACATGAAACGAAATGATGTTTCTTGCCATTTCTGGCGAGTAGCAACAATTATTCAAATCCAAACATAATCCATTACTAAGCACTAAAGAATACACTCCAATCTTGGTTACAGACGACGATCTTCTGTTCCCCATGATTAGATTTATTCTTCCATGCTCCACATCCCTATTTCTTCTTAGTCCCTGCAATTCAGAACAAATGTGGTAACCACATCCAGTATTGAGGACCCAAGAAATAGCATGAGATGAATCATTATATTTAATTGTGTAAACACCTGTGAAAGATGGCTTGATCTTTCCTTCCTTGATAGCTTGCAGGTATTCTGGGCAGCTTCTCTTACAATGCCCTATTTTGTGGCAATGGTGGCACTCTGCCTCCTTTGGGTTAGAGTTGGACTTAGCGGGATTAACTTTGGTCCCACTAGAAGAGGAAACATCTCGGGACTTTCCCTTGTGGTGGCTCTTAGATGGATCCTTCCTCTTCTTGCCCCTTCCTTGCCCAATAGCCAAAACAGGAGCAGCGGGTGGATTGGGAGTTGGTGCAACAGAGTTGTCCTTGAGGTTGCTCTCAGCAACCCTTAGGAGACCTTGGAGTTTACTTAGGGTGACCTCTTCCTTGTTCATGTGGTAGGTCATCCTAAATTGGTTGTAACACGGAGGCAAGGAATGAAGTACCATGTCGATAGCCAAATCTTCCCCATAGTCGACGTTCAACTTGCGAAGACGATCGACATACCTTTGCATCTTTTGCAAGTGTACGGTTAGAGATTCTCCATGTCCCATTTTAGCAGAGATCATGTTAGTGAAGATCTCGTAATGTTCCTGCCTCGCGTTTTGATGGTATCTCTCCAATAAGTCTTGATGCATTTCATACGGATACATGTCCTCATAAGACTTTTGGAATTCGGGGTTCATTGTGGCTATCATGATGCAATGAACCTTCGTTGCATCACGCTCATGAGTCTCAAAGATAGTCATTTCAGCCGGAGTAGCGATTTATGGATTGATCTTCTCGAGCATTTCTTCGAGGACATACTCCTTGTCCTCGTAGCGAGCAATCGTGCGAATGTATCTTATTCATTCGCTAAAGTTCGTTCCATCGAAAGTCACCTTTTGGAAAAGGCTCATCAATGTGAATGAACTAGCAGCAACGTTGTTCGCCTTCGACATCTATAAATAGAAAGGACAAACATTGATTAGATTTTGAATCCCTAATTATCACCCAATAAGAAAAATTAGGGCTAGGATCCAACAACATTATTTACATATTAGAAAAGCGATGCCATAATCCAACATGCAAACAATTTGAAGGTAAGTGAATGACGATTCACTATTTCTCCACCATAAAAACATTACCTTTAAGTTTTAAACGCATTGAGAATTCCTAGGTTTCGATGAGATTCATTAAACTTTTCAATGGCATGTTTAAATCTCGATATGCCTCTCTCGTTTGTGACTGGGATGCCGAGGATCACAAATTGGGTGTGAATAACCATGCAAATCTACATGGTGCCTTCATTGTAACAATCACATATTCGATGTGCCGGTAAACCACACACGCTCCACCGAACTATGATAAACAACGAATCACCCTTTGCCACCTATGCTTAGAACCAATTAGTGTGTCGGTAAACCACACACGCTCCACTAACTTCTTAGCAAGGGTGCAAAGTGTAATTTCATGGGATTGCATCAATTCACTTTTCCTAAAGTAACTAGGATTGGGAATTTTGAAAAACATGTAGTTACTTTGTATTTAATATTATACTTTTAACGAGGAGATAGAGTTGCCCTATCCTACCCGTTCGGCTAACGACCCTCCACCGATCAAGCAAGCGGTGGGTGTGAGTGTACACCCATTAAGCGCCATTTTATAAGCAGCAACCTTATACCCACCTTATAGACCGGCTTCGTGAATGAGGCCTACTAACGGTAAGACTAGCATTTTAATTATACATAGATATATTAAGCTTGTAATCATATAAAGTATAGGGTTGAATTTTAAGCTTGTAAATTTTAAGGTTTGAAATTTAAATTGTCCAAATTAAACTTTTAATCACAAAACTAAATTTCAAAACTTTAGGATTAGTTTTAACTTTTCAAAACACAAGGGATCAAATAACAAATAATTTAAATTAACCAGTTAATCTCACAATTATCCATCTTTGATGTTTCTTGCAAAACAATATATCAATTTAATTAAAATAATTAATCAATTATCACATAAGGAAATTATTATTCAATTAATTGGTAATTATCTTGAATTAGGTCAAGGATATACTCAAATACATGTTAAAATCGGATTTATATTAACCCATTAAGATAAAGACAAGTTTCCATAAGATAAACAGCAAGAAATCCCGAAATTAGCTCCTCCTGACGCTCGAACTCACCGAGTACAACAATGGACTCGCCGAGTCCACTATGGGACTCGCCGAGTTCATCAAGTAGATGGACAAAAATTGAATTTTTCAATCAACAATCAAGCAACCAATGCATCAATTCAATAGAAACCAATCCTTGCTCTGATACCACTGATGGGTTTTGGCCATAAGAACATTCCTATGGGCACATACAAACCCTAATGCTTGGATCTAGGTTTCACTAATTGAACATGCAATATATCCAAGACTTTGATTGATAGATCTAGCATAATAACATAAGAAATCAGATCTGAAAGATTAACTTGAATTACTTGCTTGAATCTTCTTGTGCTTGGAGCTTAGAGTCACAAATGTCACTCCTCTAATGGCTTACAAACACCAACTTAGAAAGAGGATGATTTGAGAGAGAGAGAGAGAGAGAGGAGGGTAAGAAAAGTCGGCCAGGGTTTCTCCAATCCCAAGGGTGCCGATTTTCTTATCCCTATGGGTGTATTTATACTAGTGAGCCTCCTAGGGTTTCACCCTTAAACCCTAATTGGATAACTTAAGCCCTAAGCAATCCAATCTCCTTATTGATAAGCCTTGGACGAATTCTAGGCTCTTCCAAACCCTAAATCCGTCCACCCCTTATCCCTAAGGAATCACTACTCAAAATACAACTATCATACAATTGACAGTTTATGCCTCTTTATTCAATTAATCTGTTTAAGTCACCAAATTAATTCCTAATTAATTTATGACTTATATTAATCAAATAACAATATTATTATTCCTTATATTATTCTCATAATATATTAATAATATTTCTTCTCTCATTATAAATCATCCCGTCAAGTTGCTATGGTGAAGGCAACCCAAAAGGACCATGCACAACCGGGTCAAATATTTGCCAAATATAGTTGCAGCCTTAGACACAATTCCAACAATAAGATCCTCCGATCCGTGAAATCACCATCGGGTATGTTAATGATGTTTGCACAAGGTCGAGTTGTTTTTTCCCATGATCGAAACCGAATAGGAACAAAAATAAAAGGAAATGAGAAAAATACATTCAAATGATATTCGATAAACGTCAAGAGTGGGGGGTAAAAGAGTAAGGAAAAACTGAATTGCTAGATGTTCTATTTATATAGGAATCACAGAGAGGTAAAAGGATGATATAACCTACTCCAACGGCTAGAATTCTAACCGTTGGGATTTAAAAAATCACCTTACATGTTAACATTTCATAGTCTTATCTCATTTTACTAAATTATACATTTATAATTTAATAGACTAACCTCAAGTATTTTACAAGATTAATTTAGGGGCAATTGTTAGAGTCAGGATCCCGAAATAACATTCAGGATCCTCAAAAATACTCGAGGATCTTGACTATTATCATTTACTCTCCTAACGTTTATTACAACTATGTGCTTTGTTATTTTTCTCACGTGTGTAGAAATAGTCAGCCAAAGACTTATTCTCAACGAATAGTCGTCGTGAGCATGCTAAAGATTCGGAATACTAAGTCAAGTAACCTCTATAAGTTGATCCTGGAGGATCCCGAAATTGTCGAAGTTCTTGTTATTAGCTTTAGACTATAAAAACAATTGTATTTATCACACTACACACAACACTTAGCAGAACTACAATACTTATACTAGTTTTTCATACATTTATCTCTATAATCTTTAATTTCAGTTAATAAAACTATCAAGACATGTGATCATTATCACCTCTCAATGGTTTAGGCCGAAGATCCTAACAAGGATCATTGGTTTTCCTAGTAAGGTACTCGTCTCATTTTGATCACAATTTCATATTCATTCCACCCTGAAGATTACAACCTATCATACAATTTGATTGATTTTTTATTGTTCATTTTTTGACCAAAACATTTACACGCCTTCTTTTTGGCGCAGCTGTAGACCAGAGTCTTCTAACATCTTCAAACATCTTCTAGCCTAAAAAAACATATATATCTTTATTTTTTTTTTGTTTTATTAATATATATTTATTCCAACTTTATTAATGACAAACAATTTGAAAAAAAAAGTTATAATACTTAAAAAAAGGTTCAAGGATACAAACATGATACTTTTGATAAATTTATAAATAAATATTTATTTGAACACTGGTCGTTAAAATTGTTTATATAAATATGAAAAAAATCATAATATATTCTTATATTTTTTGTGCCAAATTTTATAAAACATTATTTAATACAATATTGTCAAATTATTGGAAAAATATTTATGGTACGTTTTTAATTAGTTTAATTGAAAAAAAAAATCAATGTTTATTTACACCTATCAAATTCTTTGATTTATCATTATAATGTTTAGCCATAACTTACTGACTAAACTTATTGGTTTTTAACAAATACATACATTAATTATTACCATTTTTATTTTCACTTTTTTATATAATAATACATAAAAGTAGATCTAGATTTGTTAATTATTTATAACAAAGTTATAAAAATATTAAAAATCACTTTGAAGTTTAAAAAAATAAGTTTATTTAGATTTTAGTTTATTTTAGTAGCATCCAGATGTTAAAAAAACAAACGGTCTTATTTTTTCAAACTGCAAAACGTTTGACCCATCTCTTCTACTGCAGAGGTTACAGAAATGGTCCGCAGACTACAAAATTTTGCTTCTAGAAAAACAAACAACATGAAACATCCCAAAAATCCAACCTAAAAATTTTTGTTTTAATATTACCAAAAACCAAAATATCAAATGTTATATACAAAAACCATGAATCAGATGTCTCAAAATGCCATAGAAAATGTATCAATTCAAAACTGAAGTAAATATCATATCAAAATATCTGAGGAAAACTCCCAGGAATAAACTGCAGCTATGGTGTGTGCCATGCCATTAATCCGAGTTATTCCCCTTACTAGTGGAAGTATCTTAAACCAAAACTGAAGTTGTAAGCACAAAGCTTAGTGAGCTCCCCCAGACTACCACATACCATTTATCAACATAATAAACACATACAACAATTACTGGGCCCCGCCCGGCATCAGACCGAAGTCCGGAATAACTTCATCCCCGCCCACTACATCGGGCCCCGACCGGCATCGGACCGAAGTTCGGAATAACTTGGGCCCGCACACTGCATCAGGCCCCGCCCGACATCGGATCAAAGTTCGTAGGAAAATGGATATACTACACATAGCATAATCACATATCAAGAACATATAACATAATCAGATATTGTATCGGCTTGCTCAATATACTACACATAGCAACACATGCTTGAATCACGAAGACATCAAGCATACATACTACTGCTATCTAGACGGATTGACATTGTGGCCGTAGACCCGTTCTTACTGGAAGAGAACTCACCTCGGATAACTGACTGCTGAAAACCTACGTGAAAGATCTCTAACTGCTGTCTCGGCTGCTCTCCGGCTATCATGACAAATCAAACACTAGATCAGGTACCGATAAATGCCTTCAGGGTAAAATGACTATTTTATCCATGGTCAAAGTCAACTTTCAGTTGACCGGACTCGCCGAGTCCCTCCCTCACTAGATCTGAATTCTAACTCACCGATTCACCCTAAACTCTCAAATCGGGGAAAAACGGGGACTTGTGACTCGACTCGTTAAGTCTGAAGAACAACACGCCAATTCCCAAGCATGCCATTACTATACAGTCGATTTTGCTTGATTCCAGTGCATCCAATACATAGATACGGGTTCCTAGGACTGATTTCACATGTAAAGTTTCTAACTTTACGTTCATGCATGCACATAAGAAGCTAAAATGCCCAAATAAGAAGCTAAAAGAGGAGATCCAGGTTTGAAATTGGTGTTTAGCTCAATAAAGGTGGAAACCTTGAGCTCAAGGAGTCCATAAATGCTTAGATCTGAAACACATTCATCTTAACTTCACATAAAACAACCTTAATGTCTAGAAAATGGCAAAAGAAGCAACACTAGCAAGCTTTTAAGAAGATATATATGGTGACAAGCCAAAATTCGAGCTTTATACCTTAATAGAGGCTGGAATGACACAAGAAACTCATATCTCCTTTGCTCCTCTTGAGAACCTCTCTCGTCTCTTCTTCTTCTTCTAACTTCAAAATGCACCAAAAATCCTTCACACTATGAGAAATACTCCAAAAAGCTTAAAAGGAAGCTATGGTTAGTAAGGGACGCTCTAAGGGTGATGGAGGCTAGTTTTGGGGCGCATAAATGTGTTTAAATAGGGTGCAAACCCTTGAAATTAGGGCTTCATCCAGACTCGCTGAGTCCCAGCATATGGACTCGTGGAGTAGCCAACTTAAATCGTGTGATCATCCTGTATCTACTCGACGAGTTGGGCTACAGACTCGTCGAGTACCCCTTGAGAAGTGAAAATACTATATTTAAATTACATACCAGAAATGGGGCGTTACAATTCTCCCCCACTTATCTTACATTTCACCCTCGAAGTCTGCTACGGCTGAATCTGAAAATAACTCTGGGTAATGATCGCTTATCTCCTCCTCTATCTCCCACGTCCACTTTGAACCCTTTCGGTGCTGCCACTGCACTATCACTAACTGAACCATCTTGTTCCTCAAGGTTTTCATCTTCCAATCTAGGATCGCAACTTGTCTCTCGATATAATTCAGGCTGCTATCAACCTGAATATCCTCTAATGGTACAACTGTTGAATCGTCCACCAAACGCTTCCTCAACTGAGAAACATGAAAATGTTTGTGGATCTGGCTGAGCTCTGCTGGGAGATCTAATCGGTAAGCAACCCGACCCACCCGAGACAAAACCCTAAAGGGACCAATGAACCTAGGGCCTGGCTTGCCACGCTTCCGGAACCTGATAACACCCTTCCAGGGTGATACCTTCAGGAGGACCGTATCGCCCACCTGAAACTCCAAATCCGAACACCTCCTGTCGGTGTAACTCTTATGCCGACTTTGCGCAATCTGCAGTCTGCTACGAACCTGTTGGATCAACTATGTGGTCTTGAGCACCACCTCGGTGCTCCCGATGACTCGCTAACCGACCTTATTCCAACAAATTGGGGTCCTACACTTCCTCCCATAGAGCATCTCGAAAGGAGGGCGGTCAATGCTACTGTGGTAACTGTTGTTATACGAAAACTCTACCAATGGAAGATACGTAACCCAACTGCCCCCAAAATCTAGGACACATGCCCGAAGCATGTCCTCAAGAGTCTGAATCGTCCTCTCACTATGCCCGTCCGTCTGAGGGTGGAAAGCGGTGCTAAAATGAAGACGAGTCACCATCTCGTCATGAAACCGCTTCCAAAACATGGAAGTGAACCAGGCGTCTTGATCTGGTACTACTGATACAGGCACTCCATGCCGTGCTACTATCTCGCGCACATAAATATCGGCTAGCTTCTCAGCTGATATACTCTCCTGAATCGGTATGAAATGCGCACTCTTGGTTAGCCGATCCACTACAACCCAAATCGAATCAACTCCACATGCGGTCCTGAGAAGCTTAGTGATGAAATCCATAGTGATGTCCTCCCATTTCCACACATGAATGTATATTGGTTGCATCTTGTCGTGAGGCCTCTAGTGCTCCGCCTTGACCTTCCTGCAGGTCAGGCATCTCTGCACATACCAAGCTACGTCCCGCTTCATGCAGGGCCACCAATAATCGGGTCGAAGATCTCTATACATCTTCGTCGCCCCTGGGTGGATGGAGAAACGAGACTTATGAGCCTCGTCCAACAACACCTGTTGTACTCTGCCCCAGTACGGCACCCATACTCTCCCATGAAGGGTCAACAATCCTCGACTGTCATAATCAAAGGAATCCATTCGGCACCCAATCCTCTCACACTTACGCCTCTCCTCATTCAAGCCCTCAACTTGTGCTTCCTTAATTCACTCCAACAAGGGAGTAATCATAGTCATCCTCAAACAAATATCCGTGATCGACACTGCAACCTCCTTGCGGCTCAGGGAGTTGGCCACTACATTGGCCTTACCTAGATGATAAAGGATCTCACAATCATAATCCTTTACCACATCTAACCATCTGCGCTACCTCATGTTCAAATTCGGCTGATCCATGAGGTACCTCAAACTTTTGTGATCCGTGTAAATGGTACAACGGACCCCATAGAGGTAATGTCTCCAAATCTTGAGGGAAACCACCACCTCCCCCAGCTCTAAATCTTGTGTCGGATAGTTAGCCTCGTGAAGCTTCAACTGTCTGGAGGCATACATTATCACATGCCCTCGCTGCATCAACACTGCTCCCATCCTTCTGATAGAAGCATCACAACACACTACAAATTCATCCACTCCCTCTGGCAGGGTAAGAATCGGTCGCTCACACAAACGTTGTATGATGGTCTCAAATGTTGCCTGCTGCTTAGGCCCCCAACGAAACATTACTGACTTCTTAGTCAGTCGGGTGAGTGGAATTGCTATCTTGGAGAAATCCTGAATGAATCTCCTGTAGTACCCTGCCAAACCTAGGAAGCTCCAAATCTCAGATGGAGACCTCGGGACCTCCCACTGCATCACGAACTCTATCTTGGCCGGATCTACCAGTATACCCTTTTGGTTGACGAGGTGCCCAAGGAACTGCACTTCGCGCCACCAGAACTCACACTTGGAGAACTTCGCAAAAAGTCTCTCCCTCCTCAAGGTCTCTTGCACATCTCTTAGGTGCTCCTCGTGCTGCTCCTGAGTCTTGTAATAGACCAGGATGTCATCGATAAACTGTTGGAATAGTGTCTAAGGCTGCAACTATATTAGGCAAGTATTTGACCCGGTTGTGCATGGTCCTTTTGGGTTGCCTTCACCATAGAAACTTGATGGGATGATTTATTAAGAGGGAGTAAATATTATAAAGAATAATATATAGTTATTTGATTAATATAAGTCATAGAATTAATTGGAATTAATTTGGTGACTTAAAGAGATTAATTAAATAAAGGGGTATAAACTGTCAATTGTTTGAAAGTTAAGCTTTAGACTATAAATCCTTATAGATATACAAGGGATGGATTCTAGAAGCTAGGATAGCTTCAAAATCGTCCATGACTTATCTAGGGAAAGGATTTGGATAGCCTTAAGAGAAGATTGTCCAATTAGGGTTTAGACTGTAACCCTTAAGGAGTCTACAAGTATAAATAGACCCCATGGGTAAGGAAAATCGGTATCTCACCTAAAGTAAGAGAACTCTGGCCGATTTCCACCCCTCTCCTCTCTCTTAAATCATCTTCCTTGCTATTGGTGTTTGTAAGCCATTAGAGGAGTGACATTTATGACTCTAGAAGCTCCAAGACAACAAGATCAACAAGGAATTCAAAGGTATGGTTCTAGATCTGTTTCAATGTTATTATTTATCCTAATTAGGCATTAGAAGTCTTGGATTCAAAGCATGTTTAATTAGAAAGCCTAGATCCAAGCATTAGGGTTTTGCATGCGCACATAGGAAAGTTCTTATGGCTAAAACCCATGAGTGGTATAAGAGCCTGGTTTGGTTTTCTTTAAATTGTTGCTTGATTAACTGAAACAAACCTGCAAAATTCAATTTTTTGGTTTCTGAGTCATGTACTCGGCGAGTTCCAAAGTGGACTCGGCGAGTAGGCCTGACTCGGCGAGTCCCTTTGTGCACTCGGCGAGTCCAGACGTCAGGAATGGCCAGATTCGGAATATTTTCATAATTATCTTATGGAAACTTTCCTTAAACTAATTAGATCAACCCTAATCCGATTTTCTGATATATATGACTATAATCTTGATCTAATTAAAGATATTTATCATCTAATAAAATATTTAATTTCCTTATATGATAATTAATTAATTATTTTGATTATTTTGGTAATTATCTTAAAAGAAATCTTGAATAAATCAAATATAGATAATTAGGATATTAATTGTTAATTGGAATTATTTTTTATTTGATCCTCCATGTTTTAAATGTCTAAAACTTGCCCTCAAGTTTTGAAATTTATATTTGTGATTAAAAGTTTTAATTTAGACAACTTAAATTTCAAACCCTAAGTTTTAAAAGGTTTAAAACACAACCCTATACTAATATGATATTAGTAGAATAATATATATATATATATATATATATATATATATATATATATATATCCTAGTCTTACCGTTAGTAGGCCTCATTCACGAAGCCGATCTATAAGGTGGGTATAAGGTTGCGGCCTATAAAATGGCGCTTAATGGGTGTACACTCACACCCACCGTTTGCTTGATTGGTGGAGGGTCGTTAGCCGAACGGGTAGGATAGGGCAACCTCATCCTCTCATTAAAAGTATAATAAGTAATACAAAGTAACTACACATTTTTAAAATTTCCCAATCTTAGTTACTTTAGGAAAAGTGAATTGATGCAATCCCATGAAATTACACTTTGCACCCTTGCTAAGAAGTTAGTGGAGCGTGTGTGGTTTACCGGCACACTAATTGGTTCTAAGCAAAGGTGGCAAAGGGTGATTCATTGTTTATCATAGTTCGATGGAGCGTGTGTGGTTTACCGGCACATCGAATAGGTGATCGTTACAATGAAGGCACCATGTGAATTTGCATGGTAATTCACACCCGCTTTGTGATCCTCGGTATCCCAGTCACAAACAAGAGGGGCATATCGAGATTTAAACATGCCATTGAATAGTTTCAATGAATCTCATCCGAACCTAGGAATTCTCAATACACTTAGGACTAATAGTTTAGGTTTTGTGATGGAGAATTAGTGAATCGCCATTCACTTACCTTCAATTTATTTTCATGTTAGATTACGGCATCCCTTTTCTAGTATGTAAATGTTATTGTTGGATCCTAACCCTAATTTTTCTTATTGGGTGATAATTAGGGATTCTTATTCTAATCTATCTTTGTCCTTTCTATTTGTAGATGTCGAACGCAAACAACGTTGCTGCTAGTTCTTTCACGTTGATGAGCCTTTGCCAAAAGGTCACCTTCAATGGAACGAACTTTAGCGAATGGATAAGATACATTCGCACCATTGCTTGCTATGAGGATAAGGAGTATGTCATCGATGAAAAGCTTGAGAAGATCAACCCCGAAATCGCTACTCCGGCCGAAATCACCGCTTTTGAGACTCATGAGCGAGATGCAACGAAGGTACATTGCATCATGATTGCCACCATGAACTCCGAATTCCAAAAGTCCTACGAGGACATGTACCCGTACGAGATGCACCAAGACTTATTGGAGAGATACCACCAAAACGCGAGACAAGAGCGTTATGAGATTCTCACTAACATGATTTCCGCTAAGATGGGTCATGGAGAATCTCTTACCGTGCACCTGAAAAAGATGCAAAGGTATGTCGACCGCCTTCGCAAGTTAAATGTTGACTTTGGGGAAGACTTGGCGATTGACATGGTGCTTCACTCTTTGCCTCCGATGTACAACCAATTTAGGATGACCTACCACATGAACAAAGAGGAGGTCACCTTAAGCAAACTCCAAGGTCTCTTAAGGGTCGCTGAGAGCAACTTCAAAGACAAGTCTGTTGCACCTACTCCCAATCTGCCTGCTGCTCCTGTCTTGGCAATTGGTCAAGGAAAGGGAAAGAAGAGGAAGGCCTCATCGAAGAACTATCGCAAGGTTAAAGCCCGAGATGGTGCCTCTTCTAGTGGGACCAAAGTTGATCCCGCTAAGCCCTGTCCTAACCATAAAGAGGCAGAGTGCCACCACCACCACAAGATAGGACATTGGAAGAGAAGCTGCCCAGAATACCTGCAAGCAATTAAAGAAGGAAAGATCAAGCCATCTTTCGCAGGTATATACACAATTGAATCTAACGATTCTAATCATGCTATTTCTTGGGTTCTTGATACCGGTTGTGGTTATCACATTTGTTCTAATGTGTAGGGACTAAGAAGAAGTAGGGATGTGGAGCAAGGAAGGATCAATCTAATCATGGGGAACAGAAGATCGTCGCCTGTGACCAAGATTGGAGTGTATTCTTTAGTGCTTAGGAATAATTTATGTTTAGATTTGAACAATTGTTGCTATTCGCCAGAAATGGCTAGAAACATCATTTCATTTCATGGTTTATATAGACAAGGATTTAATAATGAGAATGGTTCTATTTTGGCTTATCTAAATGGTGTCTTTTACTTTGAAGCTATACCATGTAGTGGAATATATGAAACTGTTATGATTGTTGATAACTTAGGAAATGATGTTTTGAATATTGATTCTTCCACTAGTATGGATAAAGCATCCTTGTGGCATTGTCGTCTTGGACATGTCAACAAGAAACGCATAGCCCAACTCCAAAAGGATGGAGTGTTGGAGTCATTCAACCTTAGGGAAGATGACACATGCGAGTCTTGTTTACTTGGAAAGATGACTAAGTCACCCTTCACGAGTACTTGTGAAAGGGGTGAGGGTCTATTGGACCTAATACATACCGATGTATGTGGACCCTTTAGATCAACCACGAAGGATGGGAACTGCTTCTATGTGACTTTTACCGATGATTATAGTAGATATGGGTATATCTATTTAATCAAGCAAAAGTCATAAACCTTTGAAAAGTTCAAAGAGTTCAAGAATGAAGTGGAGAATCAATTGGGCAGGAAAATCAAGATGCTTCGATCCGATCGAGGAGGAGAGTACCTAAGTCTTGAATTTCACGATTATCTCAAGGAGTGTGGAATAGTTTCGCAATTGATGCCTCCTAGGACACCGCAATTGAATGGTGTGGCAGAAAGGCGTAATCGAACCTTATTGGATATGGTTCGCTCTATGATGAGTCGTGCTTCACTACCTATCTCTTTTTGGGGGTATGCCTTAGAGACTGCCGCCCATATCCTTAACCGAGTCCCTACTAAGAAGGTTGCCAAAACACCTCACGAGATGTGGACAGGGAAAGCTCCCTCGTTGGCACACATCAAGGTTTGGGGTTGCGAGGCTTTCGTAAGACGAGATACTCACGACAAGCTTGAACCTCAAAGTGAGCGATGTATTTTCATCGGCTACCCGCAGACATCCTTTGGATATCTCTTCTATAGACCGAAGGACAACGTTGTCTTTGTTGCGAGGAGAGGAGTTTTCCAAGATCGAGAACTCATAAGCCAAGGAGACAGTGGGAGGCAAATCGAACTTGAAGAGATTCAAGAGTCGATAGATGAAGGAACCTCTACCGCTGGCACTCAACCCAAGGAGGAAACTCCGGTTGAACCGATTGACGAGTCCTTACCTCTTAGACGTTCCGATAGAGTTAGAGTTCATCCCCAGTTTTATGGTTTTCATATTACTACCGAAGGGGACACGTATATTAGTGATGGTACACTAGTAAATCTTGATGAACCTAATAGCTATAAGGAAGCCATGGCAGGCCCGGAGTCTGCAAAATGGAAAGAGGCAATGGATAGCGAGATCCAATCCATGTATGATAACCAAGTTTGGAATTTGGTTGATTATGTACCCGGACGTAAGACCGTTGGGTGCAAATGGATCTTGAAGAAGAAGACCGATGTGGATGGAAACATACACACATATAAAACGTGATTGGTTACGAAGGGCTTTACTCAAACTCCAGGAGTTGACTATGATGAGACCTTCTCACCAGTTGCGAAGATTAAATCTATTAGAGTGATGCTAGCAATTGCCGCATTTCATGATTATGAAATTTGGCAAATGGATGTCAAGACTGCCTTCCTTAACTGAAAGTTGGCTGAGGATGTTTACATGGCTCAGCCAGAGGGGTTTGTGGATCCGAAGCATCCAAATAGAGTGTGTAAGCTTGAGAAGTCCATTTATGGACTTAAGCAAGCGTCTCGCAGATGGAATCTTTGCTTCGATGAGAAAGTCAAAGAGTTTGGATTTGTACGAAGCGAAGACGAATCTTGTGTATATGTCAAAGCCAGTGGGAGTATAGTAAGCTTCCTCATTCTATATGTCGATGACATATTACTCATAGGAAACGAAATCCCGACTCTGCAGGAAGTTAAGTCCTGGCTCGGGAAGTGCTTCGCTATGAAGGACCTCGGAGAGGCTTCTTACATTTTGGAAATAAGGATAGTAAGAGACTAATTTGACTTAGTCAGAATACTTACTTAGAGAAGGTACTAAAACGTTTTAGTATGGAAAACCTAAAGAAGGGAGAACTACCGATACAAAGTAATGCCAAGTTGAGCAAGACTCAAAGTCCGAGTACCGAAGCTAAAATAGCATAAATGAGCCGAGTACCATACGTTTCCGCAGTTGGCTCAATCATGTATGCTATGACTTGTACTCGCCCTGATGTAGCCTTCGCTTTGAGCATGGTTAGCAGATATCAAGGGAACCCTGGCAAAGCACATTGGATTGCGGTGAAGAACATCCTTAAGTACCTTCGGAGGACGAAGGAATGGGTCTTAGTCCTCGGAGGGAGTGATGACTTGAAAGTGCGAGGGTATAGTGACGCCAGTTTTCAGACCGGCAGGGACAACTACCGTTCACAGTCGGGCTGGGTCTTTACCCTAAATGGAGGAACAGTGACATGGAAGAGTTCCAAGCAGGAGACTGTAGCTGATTCAACGTGCGAATCAGAGTACATTGTGTTGGATTAATGTCTAAGTCCATAACTATAATTGGTAAGACTTGACCCGACCCGGCATGGTTCATTTGGGTTGCATACCATCATGCACTTGGATAGACTATAATGAGAGAAATAAGACACTTATGGTTATTAATATATTATAAGTTCTAGTATATTAATAATAAGAATAATAAGATTATTTAATTAGTATTGATCAAGAATTAATCTAGGATTAATTAAGTGATCAAAAGAAGACTAATTAAATATATGGGTTGATTGTGTAAATCATCCATACTTATATAGTGGGCTAATGCTCCATGGATAATCAAGTTGGGCTAAAACCCATAGGATGGTCCATGAATGCTCCATGATGTATTTGAACCCATGGATCCAAGGAAATGGAAAGCCATGACAATTAAGGATTTACCCTAATTGTAACACTATATAATGATATTATTCTTGACAAAAATCGGCCACTAATATACACTAGTGAGAGTAACAAAGGGCTAGCCGATTTCATGAAGTGTAGAACTCTCTCAAGTTATTCTAAGTGTTTTGATGATTGTGATTCCATTTGAGGCTTCCACACTATTGGGGCTAGGCACTCAAGCTTCATGAAGACTTTCTACATCAAAGAGGTATGTATTCTATCTTGTTACACTCATTGTTTTGTATGCTAGATTAGGATAATACCTTGGATATTCTTATTTGCATGTATAATAGAGAAAACATAGATCCAAGGTATTTAGGGTTGCATGTACACTTAGGAGTGTTAGAATGCTCAAAACCCAACAGTGGTATCAAAGCCTAGGCTTTTTTTCTTGTTATACTTGCAAATGGAGCTAAAAAATCGAGTTTTGATGCTGTCAGCCCAGCAGACTCGCCGAGTCCATGAAGGGACTCGACGAGTCCAAGGCAAAATGCATCCAACTCGCCGAGTTATGTTCATGCACTCGACGAGTTGGACCCCAGACAGCATATTTTCGAGGTTTTTGGCTAGAAATGGACTAGGAACATTACCCTAAGTTTTTTTTGAACTTATAAACTTGTTTTTTAATGTGGTAATGTTCATGCTAATCCATTTTTAAAGATAATTGTCAATAGATTCATGTTTTGTATTAGTTTAAGGTTTAGACTAATTACATGAAGAAGTTTGATATGAATTATCTTGTTCTTATGAGTTGATTAGATTAATAGAAAAGTTAATTGAAATAGTTGTTTTCAATCCATTTTAATCTAAGAGTTGAGTATAAAATGTGTTTGTGTAACTTGTCCTCAAGTTACATGAAGAGTCACATTAAAGACTCATAAAACTCATAAAAGTTGGTAATGGTTACAAAATGAAGAGTCTTGTGTCATTGAATTTTTTTTTTTATGACTCCATAACTTGTCCTCAAGTTATGGAAATTCAAGAGTCACTTCATTAATAAATAAATAAATAAAGTGTAACCTTAATTAATTCCATAAGTTATAAAAATAAAGAAAAGTTAATTCTTTTATTTGTTTAAAGTCTTCCATAAGTTATGGAACTTGAAGAGTTTTTGGATTAAAGCTACTTTAAACACATAAGTTATGGAATTAATTAGTTTTGAATAGTTTCAAAACTTGCCCTCAAGTTTTGGAATTTGAAAAGTTTTCTCTTATGAATACTTTAATTTCAAGTTAGCCCTTAGAATTTTAAAAGAGTTAAAATTCAACACTTATACTATTTATAACATTAATGGTTAATTATTATATATATGTATAAGAACAAGTCGTTTTACCGTTAGTAGGCCTCATTCACGAAACCGGTCTATAAGGTGGGTATAAGGTTGTTGCCTATAAAATGGTGACTTAATGGGTGTCCACTCTCACCCACCGCTTGCTTGATCGGTGGAGGTTCGTTAGCCGAACGGGTAGGACAATGACTTTAAATTCTCCCTTCATTAAAAGTATTAATGATAAATACTAAAGTAACTAAAATCTTAATAATTCCCAATCTTAGTTACTTTAGGAAAATGTGAATTTGGTGCTAGCCCATGGAATTCACACTTTGTACCTTACCAAGTCATTGGTGGAGCGTGTGTGGTTAACCGGCACACTAACTTGGACTAGTAAGGACCACAAAGGGTGACTTAATATTTGTCATATATCAATGGAGCGTGTATGGTTAACCGGCACATTGATTAGGTGATAATATTAAGGGTACCAAGTGAATTGGAATGGTTATTCACACCTTGTTTTGTGATCCTCGGCATCCCAGTCACAAAATTTGAGAGGGCACACTCGAGATTGAAACATGTCATTGAAAAGTTCAATGAATCTCAAAAGATCTAGGAATTTCAAATCCAATTAAAACCTAATAAATTATTTCGTTTTTCATGGTGGAAATTAGTGAATCGTCATTCGCCTACCTTCAAATATTTTATAGCTTGGATTACGGCATCCCTCTTCTAAGTTATAAAATAGTTTGTTGGGTCCTAGCCTTAATATTTCATATTGGGTGTCATATTAAGGACTTTAAATCAACTATCTTGAATATCTCCCAAAACATGTCTGGTTTAGACATTTATGATCTTCCCAAATCTCTTGAATATGATGTTCCTCAACATCATGCTTCACTTCCTCTATCTCCTCCAATTATTCTCCCTCACCTACAAGTTCTTGAAAAGTTTAAGGTCACTTGAGCCCTATTGGCAAGTAAAGGTCTTGGTGTGGTCACATCTTGGAGATGTAGTCACATATTGACAAGCCGGGAGAGTTGGGTGTCAAAGTCTTGAGAAAGTTGGTGGTTCAATCACTTTCTAAGTCACATAGTGAGTTCTTTTGGAACACCTATGAAAAAGACTATGACAAGACCCTTAATGATTTTATCTATTTGTTAAGATCAACTTCCTCAAAACTTGATGGACATTGACAATAGTGACACAGGAAATCCAGAAAAGCATTCTCTTCCCAATGGAAAGGGATCGGCCATAGTCAACTCGGTTGACCAAATGGTAAAGAGAAAAACTAAGTCTGTGATAGTCCCGTGTACCATTATCAAAGGGTCCATATGTTTATATTGCCAAAGAAAGGGGCATTGGTTGCAAAGCTGCCATAATTTACCTAAGGATGTTAAAGTCAATAAGTTTGACTCTACTTCGGGTAAAGTCCACTATCTAACTCTGCTAAGTTTCTATTTGGAGATTCTTATTACATAATGTGAATGGGTCACATGCTGATGTCTTTTAAGAATCAAAGAAAAGATAGGAAGCTTAAAGAAGTATATGCTGATTTTGATTGCGAAGATGGGTTTCGATCGCATGGTTCGGTAATCAGAATTTTGAGTTGTTGCTTAAGAGTTATAATATATTGCTTGTGAATAGATAACAACAAGGTTTTCATGTGGATTGTAAGGATAAGTTTTTCCGCAAAGTTTTAAAATAAAAGAAAAAAAGGGTTTTAATTTTATTTATTTAAAAAAAAAAAATATCTTACAATAGCATCTGTGGAAATTGTTGCTTATATGTTTCCAGTAATAGCAATATTGGAAAGTGGATTTGATTCTTCATTTGTGGTAGTGTCTGAATTTACCAAATGAAGAAAGTTTTTCATCACCCAAGTTTCAATTGGATAGAAACTTGGAATCATACAAGTTGTATTGTATGATGAATGAGAATTTTCATCTTTGAAAAATTAAGACTAATTCTTTGATCACATGTATATGTGAGTCATTTGAAGGACTAAGGAATTAGGTACACTGGATGTGCGCTGGTCAAGGTCCACCACAAAGATTGATTTGTCATGATTTACTAAAGATTAGTAAATATGATTATACTTATAAGGTTAAGTATAATTCAGTAACATTAGAAAGGTTCCAATGTATGGCAGAGCGAATAAGAAGAATCAAATTAGGCAAAAGGATAAAAGTTTCTCAAATATGAAAAGATGGGAGAGTACTTTAGTATCAGTTTTATGATCATCTTAATAAATTAGAAACCATATTACAAATTCATACTCTAAGGACGTCTTAGTGCATTGTTATGGCTAAGAAGAGAGGTCATGAATTGTTGGATTGGTTAAGATCAAGGAGATGATGTTGGATAAGGTGTCTAAGTCCATAACTTATTTGGTATATACTTGACCCGACCGGCATGGTCCATTTGGGTTGCATCTCATCCAAACTATTATGGATAATTTTATGAGAGTTATACACATATGTTTATTAATATATTATGAGTTATAATATATTAATATGAAGTTACGTTATTTAATTAGTTTTAGTCTTAAATTAATTATGAATTAATTCAGAGATTAAAAGGAAGACTAATTAAATTATGGGCTATTTGTTTTATATAGTGTGGGCTAATACTCATTTGCTAATGGGCTAGGCTTATGTGGAAGTCCATGGATGATCCATGGAGCTTTTAACCCATGGATCCTTGGAAAAGGAAAAGACATGGGTTATTAGGGTTTCACCCTAACCATGCACACTATATAAGCATGCTTATGGAGCATGAAATTGAGCCTAAGAGGAAACTAGTGAACTAGTGTGTGTGTGCATGTGTGTGGCCGATTTTATACAAGGTGTATACTCTCTCAAAGTTTTCCAAGAGTTTGTGGTGTTTGTGATTCCATTTGAGGCATTCACACTATTGGTGCTTGGCCCTCAAACTCCTTAGAACCAAACTCACCAAAAGGTATGTAATCTCTTCTAACTCTTATATGTTGAAATGTTCCCCATGCCATGTTAGATAGGTTATAAACCTTGGAAAATTATTATTTTGCATGTATTTAGACAAACATAGATCCAAGGTTTATTAGGGTTGCATGCACACTTAGGAAGTGTTAGTTTGCTCAAAACCCAACAGTGGTATCAGAGACTAGGCTTGCTTGTTTGATACTTGATGCAAAATAGTGAAAAAAGTCGAAATCGTTGCTGTCAGCATGATGGACTCGCCGAGTCCATTAGGGGGACTCGACGAGTCCAAGGCAAACTTCAACCTACTCGGCGAGTAAGTTCATGCACTCGACGAGTAGGATCGAAAGAGTGCAGATTCTCGACTTTTGCTGCTGGAAATGGACTAGAAACATTACCCTAAATTGTTTTGGTGTTATAAAACTTATTTTAGTTGGTGTAATGGTTGTTCTAATCCATTTACAATAGCATATATCAAAATTCCATGATTTTATGTGTTCATATAATTCTTGAATTTTTGATGATCATGTTCATGTTCTTATGAATTTAGAAAATGATAGGAATTATTTGTTGAATTGTTTAGGATTAATTCTTTATCATTTATGTGTTTTAATGGAGTCCATAATTTGTCCTCAAGTTATGGATTACCAAAGGTCACTTTCATTTAACACACACTTAAAACACATAAGTTACATGAAAATGAAGAGTCTTCATTTTTATGAACCTTTAATTCATAAGTTATGAAATGAAGAGTTTTGCAAAGTTACAAAACTTGCCCTCAAGTTTTGGAATTTGTAAAGTTTCACACACTTTAATAAACTTTAATTCCAAACCTTAGAGTTTTAATAGTTAAAATTCAACCCTTATACTATTTATAACATTAATGATTAATTATTATATATATGTATAAGAACAATTCGTTATACCGTTAGTAGGCCTCATTCACGAAGCCGGTCTATAAGGTGGGTATAAGGTTGTTGCCTATAAAATGGCGACTTAATGGGTGTATACTCTCACCCACCGCTTGCTTGATCGGTGGAGGGTCGTTAGCCGAACGGGTAGAACAATGACTTTAAATCCTCATTAAAAGTATAATGAATATTATAAAGTAACTAAACTCTTTTAATTCCCAATCTTAGTTATTTTAGGAAAATGTGAACATGGTGCTAGTCCATGGAATTCACACTTTGTACCTTACCAACTCGTTGGTGGAGCGTGTGTGGTTAACCGGCACACTAACTAGGACTAGTAAGGATCACGAAGGGTGACTTAATGTTTGTCATAGATCAATGGAGCGTGTGTGGTTAACCGGCACATTGATTAGGTGATAATATTAAGAGTACCATGTGAATTAGCATGGTTATTCACACCTTGTTTTGTGATCCTCGGCATCCCAGTCACAAAACTTGAAGGGCACAATCGAGATTGAAACATGCCATTGAAAAGTTCAATGAATCTCAAAAGAATCTAGGAATTTCAAATCCAATTAAACCTAATAAATCATTTCATTTTCATGGTGGAAATTGGTGAATCGTCATTCACCTACCTTTCAAATATATTATTACTTAGATTACGGCATCCCTCTTCTAAGTGTAATAGATTGTGATTGGATCCTAGCCTTAATATTACATTTGGGTGTCTTATTAAGGATCCTAAATATCTAATCTAAACTTACTTTCTTCTTTCAGATGTCTTCCAACACTAATGCTTCAGGCTCTAACCCAACTGGTTCTTTCTCTCTCATGAATCTTTGTGGGAGGGTCATCTTTGATGGTTCCAACTTCATGGATTGGATTAGGAACATCAGGATGGTTACTCGTTACGAGGACAAGGAATATGTCCTCGATAAGGAGTTAAAAGAACTTGATGAGTCTACTGCTACTCCTGAGGAGATCGCTGAATTCAGGACTCATGAGAGAGATGCTACTAAGGTGGCATGTATCATGATGGCCACGATGACAGCCGAGCTCCAAAAGTCGTATGAAGATATCTACCCTTTTGAGATGCACCAAGACCTGATGGAAAGGTACCATCAGAGTGCTCATCAGGAGCGGTATGAAATAATCTCCTCCATAATAACTACCCGCATGAAGGATGGTGAATCCGTCACGGGCCACATGCAAAAGATGCAAAGGTATGTGGACCGTTTGCTGAAGCTGAATGTTAACATCCCCGAGGAGTTGGCAATTGACATCATTTTGCACTCCTTGCCTTCTTGTTATGATCATTTTCGAATGACATATCATATGAACAAGGAGGAAGTTACCCTCAGCAAGCTTCAAGGACTCTTGAAGACCGCTGAAACCGGTCTTAAGGGTAAAGCGGTTGTTACCTCTACTACTCCTACTCCAACTTCTACCCCTGTTTTAGCTATTGGGCAAGGCAAAGGGAAAAAGAGGAACCACCCTTCGAAGGGTACCAAGGGAAAGTCTCTTGAAGGCTCCTCATCAAAGACCAAGAACGGTTCTGCCACTCCTTCTGCCATTCCCAAGGATGCTGAATGCTTTTATTGCCATGAAAAGGCACACTGGAAGCGAAACTGCCCAAAGTACTTGCAGGATCTAAAGGATGGGAAAGTGAAACCCACCTATGCAGGTATTTACACTATATTGTCTAATTACTCAACATACTCTAACTCTTGGGTGCTTGATACAGGATGTGGTATTCACATATGTTCTGATTTGCAGGGCCTAAGAAGAAGTGAGGATGTGGAGCACGGGAAGATAAACTTAATCATGGGGAATAGGAAGGCTTCACCTGTTTCCAAGATTGGAGTTTATACTTTGTTGCTTAATAATGGGTTAAAATTAGATTTGAATAAATGTGTGTACTCGTCTGAAATGGCGAGGAATATTATTTCTTTTCATGCTTTGTACAAACAAGGTTTTACCTTTTCGTTTGATAATGAATGTGGTGGTATTAATGCTTTCTTTAATAATGTGTTTTATTTTAAAGCATTACCTTGTGATGGTGTGTATGAAACTGTGTCGATTGTAGACAACATAGGAAATAATGTGTTGTATATTGATTCTTCTACTAGCCTAGATAAAGCATCATTGTGGCAATGTCGTCTTGGACATGTAAACAAGAAACGCATAGGCCAACTCCAAAAGAGTGGAGTCTTGGAATCATTTGACCTCAAATCAGATGATAGTTGTGAATCTTGTCTACTTAGAAAAATGACAAAATCACCCTTCACTGGAACTTGTGAGAGGGGTGAAGGTTTGTTGGACCTAATACATATTGATGTATGTGGGCCATTCAAAACCACCACAAGGGATGCTAATCGGTATTATGTGACTTTTATTGATGATTTTAGTAGATATGGGTATGTCTACTTAATCAAACATAAGTCCGAAACCTTTGAAAGGTTTAAGGAATTCAAACAGGAAGTAGAAAATCAATTGGGCAGGAACATTAAGATGCTTCGATCCGATCGAGGTGGTGAGTATCTTAGTACCGAGTTCCTTGACTATCTTAAGGAGTGTGGGATTGTCTCACAATTGACTCCTCCCAAGACACCACATCTGAATGGTGTAGCTGAGAGGCGTAATCGAACCTTGTTGGACATGGTTCGCTCTATGATGAGTCGAGTTTCGTTACCAATCTCTTTTGGGGGGTATGCCTTAGAGACTGCAGCCCATATCCTTAATCTAGTCCCTACAAAGAAGGTTACCAAAACACCTCATGAGATGTGGACTGGGAAGGTTCCCAATTTAGACCACATCAAAATTTGGGGTTGCGAAGTCTTCGTGAGGCGTGAAACTCATGATAAGCTTGAACCCCGAAGTGAAAGGTGTATTTTCATCGGCTACCCACAGAAATCCTTCGGTTACCTCTTCTACAGACCCAGTGAGAATGTGGTCTTTGTAGCACGAAAAGGGATCTTTCGCGATAAAGAATTTATAAGCCAAGGAGACAGTGGGAGGCAGATTGATCTTGAAGAAATTCAAGAATAAATTGGTGAAGGAACCTCAGACACTAGCAATCAACCTGAGGAGGAAACTCCTGTTGATCCAGCTGACGAGTCTGTACCTCCGAGGCGTTCCACACGGGTTAGGAACACACCTTCGTTTTATTATGGTTTTCATATTACTACAGAAGGTGATACGTTTATTAGTGATAGGACACTAGTAAATTTGGATGAACCTAGCAGTGTTAAGGAAGCCATGGCAGGCCCGGAGTCTGCTAAATGGAAGGAGGCTATGAACAGCGAGATACAGTCCATGTATGACAATCAAGTTTGGAACTTGGTTGACAATGTACCAGGCCGTAAAACAGTCGGGTGCAAATGGATCTTCAAAAAGAAGACAAACATGGAAGGAAAAGTGCATACTTATAAGGCTCGACTGGTTGCGAAGGGTTTTACTCAAACTCAAGGTGTTGATTATGATGAAACCTTTTCGCCGGTAGCAAAGATTAAGTCTATTAGGGTTATGTTAGCCATTGCAGCATTTCATGATTATGAAATATGGCAAATGGATGTCAAAACCGCTTTCCTTAATGGAAAGTTGGCTGAGAATGTGTACATGAATCAGCAAGAGGGTTTTGTCAGTGCAGAGTACCCTAATAGAGTATGCAAGCTTGAGAAATCCATTTATGGATTAAAACAAGCATCTCGTAGCTGGAATCTTTGTTTTGATGAGAAGGTAAAAGAGTTTGGATTCTCGAGAAGCGAAGATGAGTCTTGCGTGTATGTTAGAGCTAGTGGGAGTATAGTTAGCTTCTTGGTACTGTATGTGGATGACATACTACTCATAGGAAATGACATCCCAACCTTGCAGGAGGTTAAGTCCTGGCTTGGGAAGTGCTTTGCTGTGAAGGACCTAGGGGAGGCTACCTATATCCTAGGGATAAGGATATTAAGAGAAAGTAGTAGAAGACTAATTGGACTTAGTCAGAGTATCTACTTGGATAAGGTGTTGAAAAGGTTCAACATGGAGAATTCCAAGAAAGGAGATTTACCGATCCAAAGCAATACCAAACTGAGTAAGACTCAGAGTCCGAGTACAGAGGCAGAGATAGCTGAGATGAGCCAATTACCATATGCTTCCGCAGTTGGCTCGATCATGTATGCTATGACTTGTACCCGTCCTGATGTGGCATTTGCTTTGAGCATGGTCAGCAGGGTTCAGGGGAACCCTGGCAAGGCTCATTGGACCGCGGTAAAGAACATTCTCAAGTACCTACGGAGGACTAAGGATTGGATCCTTACCCTTGGTGGTTGTGATGACTTGAAAGTATTAGGGTATAGTGATGCTGGTTTTCAGACTGATAGGGATAATTTCCGCTCTCAGTCGGGCTGGATCTTTACCTTAAATGGAGGGGCAATTTCTTGGAAGAGTTCCAAGCAGGAGACGGTGGCTGATTCGACTTGTGAATCAGAGTATATAGCAGCGAGTGAAGCAGCGAAGGAGGCGATATGGCTAAAGAACTTCATCGGAGACCTTGGAGTTGTACCAGCTATTAAGGAACCTATAGAGATTTTCTGTGACAACAATAGTGCGGTTACCTTAGCCAAGGAACCAAGAGATCATGGCAGATCCCGACACATTGACAGAAAATATCACTTCATAAGACACAAGATTGAAGAAGGACTCCTTGTGACAAGGAGGATATCGTCGGATGAGAATCCTGCAGATCCCCTTACGAAGGGACTGACGAGGGTTAAGCATTTTCAGCATGCGAGACGCATCGGGCTGAGGGACGATATTAGTTTTACAGATTAGATAGTTTTCCTGAAACTTGTAAAATGTAATCGACGCTTGATGATGAATAAAATTTGTGATTTATTTATGAGTAAAGTGTTACTATCATTGTCAATTATTTACTATTGTTTCAGTTTTGCATGTTTTGACTTCCAAAATAATTAATTTATTCAAACCTCCACAATCGATCATACGTCGCAAGTAGGTATGAATCAAGATTGTCATGAATTGGGTTTGTAGATGCCTTAAAGGTGTTTAGACATGGCAATGGTTTCTGTAACATTCATGAGTACTCATAAGTTATGAGTATTGGTATAAACCCACGCTCACTTGTATCACTTCATGGAATTTATCTCGAGTGATCGTGAGACGATAACATCATATAAATCTTTAAACCTAGAGATATGAGTTGTTACCTATGAGTTGGTTGTGCATTGATTGCACGTAAACACATCAGTAACTTGATGTTATAAAACGTGCCTTTGTGTACAATTCAATAAGTAGTAGAACAAGCATATTAGTTGAAGTTTATCTATTCCTTCTAGAAATAGAAGCGATATCTGGGCCCCTCGATGATTTTGTGTTGACCCATGTACCAGGCCTGGTCAGAACTAAACCGATGTGTTCAGTGAAGTTCTTCGTCAAACAAATCGGAAAATCGAGAAACAACTGCTAGACAATAAGCAAGACATAGCTCCATGTGTTTGTCCGGCTGGTATCATGAGAACAGAGGATTATATGATCACTTATCTAAAATGGCGCTTCATAGTTCGACAGAGTCTTCATTGTTCGAGGGAGTTTTCGAGAGCTACGATTGTTGGTTGGTTCCTGAAGTTATAGGCAAATATAGTTATTAGACTTATCCAAGTGGGAGTCTGTTGGATAAGGTGTCTAAGTCCATAACTTATTTGGTATATACTTGACCCGACCAGCATGGTCCATTTGGGTTGCATCTCATCCAAACTATTATGGATAATTTTATGAGAGTTATACACATATGTTTATTAATATATTATGAGTTATAATATATTAATATGAAGTTACGTTATTTAATTAGTTTTAGTCTTAAATTAATTATGAATTAATTCAGAGATTAAAAGGAAGACTAATTAAATTATGGGCTATTTGTTTTATATAGTGTGGGCTAATACTCATTTGCTAATGGGCTAGGCTTATGTTGAAGTCCATGGATGATCCATGGAGCTTTTAACCCATGGATCCTTGGAAAAGGAAAATACATGGGTTATTAGGGTTTCACCCTAACCATGCACACTATATAAGCATGCTTATGGAGCATGAAATTGAGCCTAAGAGGAAACTAGTGAACTAGTGTGTGTGTCCATGTGTGTGGCCGATTTTATACAAGGTGTATACTCTCTCAAAGTTTTCCAAGAGTTTGTGGTGTTTGTGATTCCATTTGAGGCATTCACACTATTGGTGCTTGGCCCTCAAACTCCTTAGAACCAAACTCACCAAAAGGTATGTAATCTCTTCTAACTCTTATATGTTGAAATGTTCCCCATGCCATGTTAGATAGGTTATAAACCTTGGAAAATTATTATTTTGCATGTATTTAGACAAACATAGATCCAAGGTTTATTAGGGTTGCATGCACACTTAGGAAGTGTTAGATTGCTCAAAACCCAACAGATGAGTCATACTTCGTTCCAAAACAACTCTTAGAGTCACACTCCAAGATTGTAACATTGAGTGACATAAAGTAAGGTTTAAAACACTTATCAAATGTAGTGTGAAATGTTTCTACTCTTGTACATTTGAGATTGGTAAGTTGTGATGTCTTGGATGAGACAAAGACCAACTAAGACCAATTGTGTGAAGTGTTAGTCTTGATAAGAATCCGCACTATCCCTTGAATATTTGTTTTGTCAAGGAATGGTTCTTGACTAGGAAAACTTATATGTCAAGAGGACAGTGGGAGCCTTAAAGATCCTGAAAGAGTTTCAAGATTTAATCAAGAGTGAAACCTGTAATTTATCACTAGCACACGACTTAAGGTTTGCAACCTATCATGTCGACATAATTATTATTTCTGTACCTACTTCAAATAAGTTGGATTTGCATGTGAGTTATCAGAGTTCAACTTGGAAGCATTGGTGGGCCTTGTGCTACCAAGATGATAAGAAAGTAAGATTGAATAAGTTCAATCCATATGAGTTTGAATTTGTCACTAACCTTGTCTTGTGATTATGGTTTTGACAAATTCACATGGATAGGAACTCATACACTTTAAAATCTAAGTGTCATAAGGTTTCTCTCCGATTCATGAAAATGATGGTGAGGAAACGCTTTCACTAAGTAGATTTTACATAGATAGCAATTGTGTTATTTGCATTTTCAAAAGTTGTTAGTGGAGCGCGTGTGGTTAACCGGCACACTAACATGGACTTGTGAGAAATGGCAAATGCCTAAGCAATTGAGACTATGATTACGGTATCCCTTTTCATAGTTATGAAAATTGTTTAGACACACATGGGAGCTATCTAAGAAAGGGTGTATGAATCTAAATTTCAGAAGTCCGACAGATTTCTGGAAATATGTCAGAGCTAGTGGGAGCATAAGTGTTATGCTGATAATCATCATGTTAGTGGGAGCATGATTATTATGATTAGTATTGCAAGCTAGCAATGTTAATTATAGAAAACAAAGTTTCAATCTGTGAAGTTGCAGGGGTTGAAAAGTTGTTTTGCTATAATTAAGGGAGAGGAAATTATACTTCATTTCAATTCTAAAGCATAGATTGAGTTTTTAATCATCTTTAGTCAAGAATATATATAAGAATTTTATGTCTGAATGGTTCGACTTAAGAAAATTCTATATATATATATATATTGTGTTTTCAAAATTCGATTATGATTACGGCATCCCTCTTCATAGTTAAATTTTGAAAACATGGCAAATAAAAAATATTGTAGCAAAAGACTGGTCTAGTATCATGTCTTTATGTGAGACATCATGAATCGTGTCCCATATGCTTCGGATATAGGATCGATTTCACGTGCTATAATATTCATCCTTTCTAAATTTTCCAAATGCTTAAGGCATTTAGAAGGGAAAAGTCTAGAACTGGATATGACTAAAGTGATTAAGCAATTGTCGAGGACAATCTGAGGTTCGCCAAAGATTGGTTGCTCAGGGACATTTGGAAGTCTAGTGTTAATTTTGGTAGGACTATATTGACATTTTCTGAAAAGAGGTAACTCTTGTTCGGAAGTGATAGTCAAATGGGACTATGGAAATGTCTACATAGGTGGAAGTTATTCAATCTATGTAAGATTAGGAAACTTAATGCAAGAAGGATGTTCCCAAGGAGCTGATCTCCTTTGGAATGCTCTGTAATGGTTGTTGTCAAGTCTTTCTGACTTCGTGTATAATCATTACAAGAGGATCAATGCATATAAGTTTAGAATCTAACAGATTTCAGTAAATGACATGAATTTGGAATTCTTGCATTTACAATAAGGATTTGGGATTGTGAAATGAGTATCATTAGAATCATGTTCAATTGATCTACATCACAATGTAAGGATCATAGACAAACATAGTGTGCATACTTGGGGTATGGCATAACTATTGTTTAGAAAACAAAGTGTACATGCTAGGAGCATGGGACGACTGTTGTTTTATTCGAGTCTTAAGTTGATTATTTGAAACATTGAATAATGTGTAATCAATATGGTGATAAATAAAAGTGGTTTTATTTATATTCAAAAGGGTTTCGAGACCATATTAGATTCGATTATTATTGTGTTTCACTTTGCATGTTTTGACTTCCAAAATAGCTAGGTTATTCTTTCCGAATGACTAAGTTATTTAAACACTCCACAGTCGTTCATATGTTGGAAGTAGGTATGAATCAAGACTGTTATGAATCGGGTTTGTAGATGGCTAAATGGGTTTAGTCATGGCAATGGTGCTACAACATTCATGAGTGCTCATAAGTTATGAGTATTGGAATAAACCCACGCTCACTTGTATCACTTCATGGAATTTATCTCGAGTGATCGTGAGACGGTAATATCATATAAATCTTCAAACCTAGAGATATGAGTTGTTACCTATGAGTTGGTTGTGCATTGATTGCACATAAACGCATCAGTAACTTGATGTTATAAAACGTGCCTTTGTGTACAATTCAACAAGTAGTAGAACAAGTATATGAGTCGAAGTTTATCTGTTCCTTCTAGAAATAGAAGCGATATCTGGGCCCCTCGATGATTTTGTTGCGAATCAGAGTACATTGTGTTGGATTAATGTCTAAGTCCATAACTATAATTGGTAAGACTTGACCCGACCCGGCATGGTCCATTTGGGGTGCATACCATCATGCACTTGGATAGACTATAATGAGAGAAATAAGACACTTATGGTTATTAATATATTATAAGTTCTAGTATATTAATAATAAGAATAATAAGATTATTTAATTAGTATTGATCAAGAATTAATCTAGGATTAATTAAGTGATCAAAAGAAGACTAATTAAATATATGGGTTGATTGTGTAAATCATCCATACTTATATAGTGGGCTAATGCTCCATGGATAATCAAGTTGGGCTAAAACCCATAGGATGGTCCATGAATGCTCCATGATGTATTTGAACCCATGGATCCAAGGAAATGGAAAGCCATGACAATTAAGGATTTACCCTAATTGTAACACTATATAATGATATTATTCTTGACAAAAATCGGCCACTAATATACACTAGTGAGAGTAACAAAGGGCTAGCCGATTTCATGAAGTGTAGAACTCTCTCAAGTTATTCTAAGTGTTTTGATGATTATGATTCCATTTGAGGCTTCCACACTATTGGGGCTAGGCACTCAAGCTTCATGAAGACTTTCTACATCAAAGAGGTATGTATTCTATCTTGTTACACTCATTGTTTTGTATGCTAGATTAGGATAATACCTTGGATATTCTTATTTGCATGTATAATAGAGAAAACATAGATCCAAGGTATTTAGGGTTGCATGTACACTTAGGAGTGTTAGAATGCTCAAAACCCAAAACATTGCAGCGAGCGAAGCGTCGAAGGAGGCAATATGGCTGAAGAACTTCATCGGTGATCTTGGAGTTGTACCTGCCATAAAGGAGCCCATGGAGATTTTCTGTGATAACGAAGGTGCGGTTGCCTTAACCAAGGAACCAAGGGATCATGGTAGATCAAGACATATCGATAGAAAATATCACTTCATTAGACATCGTGTAGAAGAAGGACAACTCACAGTTAAGAGGATATCATCAGAAGATAACCCAGCAGATCCGCTTACGAAGGGACTGAGTAGGATTAAGCACTTGGAGCATGCTAGGAGTATTGGGTTGAAGGATGATATTAGCATAGATTAGATAGTATTAGAAACGTGTAATAGATAAATGTAATTAACATTTGATGATTAAATAAAGGAGTTTTATTTATGAGTAATGTTACTGTCTTATGTTAATCGTTTAACTATTGTTTCACTTTGCATGTTTTGACTTCCAGAATAATTGAGTTTATTAGGAATAATCGAATTGTTCAAATTGTCCACAATCTTTCATATGTTGGAAGTAGATATGAATGAAGATTGTCATGAATTGGTGTGTAGATTGTCTAAATGGTGTTATACATAGCAAAGGGTTGCTGCAACGTTCATGAGTGCTTATGAACTAGTTTTGAGCATTGGAACAAACTCGCGCTTGATGGAATCACTTTATGGAATACGATATAAAAGGTGATCGCAAGACAATAATATCATGTAGTCTTAAAACCTAGATATATGGTATATTATTTATTAATTGATTGTACATTGATAATGCGAAAACGCATCAGTAACTCGGTGTTATAAAACGCATTGTTGTGTATAGTTGGTTAATGAATAAGTAAATGCATATAAGTCGAAGTTTATTTGTAACTTTTATCAAAGAAGGTAAAAGCGATATCTCGGCCGCTCGATGATTTGATTTGACTTATGTGTCGGGCCGGGTCAGAACTGAATTGATGTGTTCGATTAAGTTCTATGTCAAATAAATCAGAGATCGAGAAACCTAAATGTTTGACTAACCATTCCGTAGGATTGTTAGCATGATATCTAACAGAGGACTGTACGATCCCTTATCTAAAGGACAAGATTGATTAGATCAGAGTTTGACAGCGTCTTTGAGAGCTACGATTGCAAACCGAATTGTACTTGTATAGTTACTAGACTTATCCAAGTGGGAGACTGTTGGAATACTATCTAAGGCTGCAACTATATTAGGCAAGTATTTGACCCGGTTGTGCATGGTCCTTTTAGGTTGCCTTCACCATAGCAACTTGATGGGATGATTTATTAAGAGGGAGTAAATATTATAAAGAATAATATATAGTTATTTGATTAATATAAGTCATAGAATTAATTGGAATTAATTTGGTGACTTAAAGAGATTAATTAAATAAAGGGGTATAAACTGTCAATTGTTTGAAAGTTAAGCTTTAGACTATAAATCCTTATAAATATACAAGGGCGGATTCTAGAAGCTAGGATAGCTTCAAAATCGTCCATGATTTATCCAGGGAAAGGATTTGGATAGCCTTAAGAGAAGATTATCCAATTAGGGTTTAGACTGTAACCCTTAAGGAGTCTACAAGTATAAATAGACATGATGGGTAAGGGAAATCGGTATCTCACCTAAAGTAAGAGAACTCTGGCCGATTTCCACCCCTCTTCTCTCTCCTAAATCATCTTCCTTGCTATTAGTGTTTGTAAGCCATTAGAGGAGTGACATTTGTGACTCTAGAAGCTCCAAGACAACAAGATCAACAAGGAATTCAAAGGTATGGTTCTATATCTGTTTCAATGTTGTTATTTAACCTAATTAGGCATTAGAAGTATTGGATTCAAAGCATGTTTAATTAGAAAGCCTAAATCCAAGCATTAGGGTTTTGCATGCGCACATAGGAAAGTTCTTATGGCTAAAACCCATCATAAACACTATGACAAAGCAATCCAACATCGGTCTACATACGCGATTCATGAGATCCATGAACGTGGCTGGAGCATTGGTGAGCCCAAATGGAATAACCACAAACTCATAATGACCATAGCGGGTCCTAAAAGCAGTCTTCTGCACATCCTCACCTCTGACCCACATCTGATGATACCCGGAGCGCAAATCAATCTTTGAGAACCAAGACGCTCCCTGAAGCTGATCAAATAGGTCGTCTATCCTCGGAAGTGGGTAACGATTCTTCACTGTCACCTTATTCAACTCCCAATAGTCTATGCACATACGGTGCGACCAGTCCTTCTTCACAAACAGGATCGGGGCTCCCCAAAGTGAACCGATCGGCCTGATAAAACCCTTGTCTAGCAGCTCATGCAACTACGTAGACAACTCCTGCATCTATGGAGGAGCCAACCGATATGGTGTCTTGGCTATCGGAGCCGCACCAGGAACTAGGTTAATCCTGAACTCAACCTGTCTCTCCGGAGGTATCCCAGGCAAATCCTCCGGGAATACGTCCGGGTAGTCTCGCACTACCGGCACATCTTCGACTGTCGTCTTGCCCTTCCCCCCGGGCATCTAAAACATAGGCGATGAACCCCGCACAACCCTGTTGAAAGTAGTGCCTCGCTCTCGCTGCTGAACAAAGAATCGGTCTGTATTGTGGCCTCTCGCCCTGAATCATTAACTCTCCCCACTAGGAGTGTGAACTCTCACTAACTGCAGTTCACAATCAATCACTGCCCCATTAGGACTCAGCCAATCCAGGCATACTATAACCATGTTCCCTCACAGAGGAATAGGAACCAGGTCTACTGAAAAATGTTCATCAAATAACCGAAGCGAACACCCCTTATGCACTCTCGCGACTTTGATAGTTCCCCCGGAGCTCTGCTAACCCTCTTGCTAAGCGCAAGCGAAACAAATGATTGGGTAGCCCCCGAATCAAATGAAAGGAAGATATAACCATAAGAAACAATTCATAACAATAGAAAAATGAAAGGAAGATACATACTCGTCACTACATCAGGAGTCGCTCGCGCCTCCTCTGCCGTCATCTGAAAAGCCCTACTCTTCACAACTGGCACCTCACACCGACCCTTACGACCGTCTGTAATCCTCAATGTTGCAAGGGAAGGTGCTACCACCTTCCCTGCTGCTGTCAAACTCGGACACTAGGACTTTTTATGTCCCCTATGATTGCAATGGAAACAAATCAGATCAGATGCTGTGGTGGTGGTAGTAGCTGTACAATCTCTGCTCATATGCCTGGTCCGTCCGCACTTGAAGCACTCGGGACTCCATCCTTTGCACACCCCATTATGAATCTCCCACACTTGCCACACCGACTGTGGCTCTACGGTCCCTTAGATCTATGATCTGAAACCTTGGGCCTTTTGCCCGAACTCCCCGTACCAGAAGACACCTCCGACTTTCTCTTCTTCTCCATCTCCAGATCTATCTCCCTCTCATGAGCCCTAACAATCATATCATCCATCGTTTTACAGCTGGCCCGACTCACAAACTGGCGGATATCACTCCGCAACATCTCATGATATCGGGCCTTCTTCATTTCCTCATCAGCTGCGTACTGAGGAACAAGAAGAGCCCTCTCCCTGAACTTGGCGGTAATCTCTGCCACTATCTTTGTAGTCTGAGTAAGATCCTGAAACTCCCTGGCTAACTGTTGCACCTCAATAACTGATGCAAACTCGGCTCTGAATCTAGTAGAAAAATCAGCACAAGTCATCGCATTAAGAGCTGCATCATCCCCAATGACATGTCCGATCTCCTCCCACCAATCTAGTGCCCTGTCCTTCAGAAGACAGGATGCTAGTCTGACCTTGTCCCCCCTGGGACATCTACTGGTGCGAAAAGCGTTCGCGACATCAACCAACTATCTGGTACTCGCAATGGGGTCCCGCTCCCCAAGATAGTTAGGAGCTCCACAAGCTCATAACTCCTGGAAAGTGAGTGTGCACGACCCCATCCTGGTCGCCACCTCAGCACGGAATGTGCTCAATTTCTTGTCTATCAGCTCCAAAATACCCTCCTTGATCAAATCAAATATCACAAGAGTCTGCTCAAGTATGATGCGAGTAATCTCTGAAGAGAAAAACTCCCTCGTCTGCTCATCCAAATGCTCGGCCCCCGAGCATGATCCTGATCCCTCACCGGCACCTGAACTGTCGCTTGCTGGTCTAGGGCATAAAACCACCATTCTGAAAACACATCAATTCAAACGTCAGAAACACTGATATATCTCGAGGGATCGCTACTACTACATGTTTCCTGGTCTCGCCTTGACCTTCCCTGATTCAAGTACGGATCCTCTGCTTTCAGTAGTACGGGCCCATACTACTTTCCACATCTATATGTACTTTCCTTAAGAACTGCCTCGACTCCACCAAGTCACTACTACTGCTATTGATCTCTGCTACTCTCATCCTAGGCTTACCCTATAGATATCCCCGACTCAACCTAGTCCTCAGCTGTTGAAGGCCTCCTTGTAATGTCAATTAGTCATCACCTCAATACCATCACATGTGACGAGGCTCAGATAATCCTTCGAGTAAAAGACTCGTCCCCACAACGGTTAGACTAAGACAAAAGTTGCATAGTAGGGTCAAATCTAGCACTCTAAGATTATTCAACCCTGATCACATGTGACGTGACGTATTTACCTAATGGCTAACTCCCATTACTCAGAGTCCCACAAAACACAAAGCAAACAACATTTGGATACAGGAACTACTCAAGTAAATATATTCTTATAATGAGAAACTCTACTAGAATACAATGCTAAGCTCATACTATTAGGCATAGTCTAAACATGCTATTCTACTACCGTCTACTCAATACTAGCATGCAATTATCCTCAAGCTGAAACATATATAACAGGCACATAAGGCATCATCCCTAGATCCTTAGTCCTGTTCTAGCATGTTGTTCTACTGAAACTGAGACTGATAATCATAACATAAACTTGTATGGGTAATTTGGGAGTACTCACTTGAGCTCGGCTGATCGCATGCACCACACCATTTTCTCTTTTAAAGATAACTCTTTTTCATTCTAAGTTCTTTAAAAAAAAAAATTCTTTTCGAAAACGTTTCTCTTTCGAAAATCTTTTACCATTTCCTCAGTTTGAGTTCAGACACACTCGAAAGTGTGCCCAAATCCCTCAAACCAAGGCGTTGATACCAACTTGAAACATCGTAAAAATAAAACCTATTTTTTTTGTTTTAATATTACTAAAAGCATAATATCAAATGTTATATAATAAAACCATGAATCAGATGTCTCAAAATGCCATAGAAAATGTATCAATTCAAAATTGAAGTAAATATCATATCAAAATATCTGAGCAAAACTCTCAGGAATAAACTGCAGCTATGGTGTGTGTCATGCTATCAACCCGAGCTCTTCCCCTTGCTAGTGGAAGTACCTGAAACCAAAACTGAAACTATAAGCACAAATCTTAGTGAGCTCCCCCAGACTACCACATACCATTTATCAACATAATAAACACGTACAACAATTACTGGGCCCCGCCCGACATCAGACCGAAGTCCGGAATAACTTCATCCCCGCCCACTGCATCGGGCCCCACCCGACATCGGATCGAAGTCCGGAATAACTTGGGCCCGCACACTGCATCAGGCCCCGCCCGACATCGGATCAAAGTTCGGAGGAAACTGGATATACTACACATAGCATAATCACATATCAAGAACATATAGCATAATCAGATATTGTATCAGCTTGCTCAATATACTACACATAGCAACACATGCTTGAATCACGAAGACATCAAGCATACATACTACTGTTATCTAGACGGACCGACATTGTGGCCGTAGACCCGTTCTTACTGGAAGAGAACTCACCTCAGATAACTGATTGCTGAAAACCTACGTGAAAGATCTCTAACTGTTGTCTCGGCTGCTCTCTGGCTATCATGACAAATCAAACACTAGATCAGGTACTGATAAATGCCTTCAGGGTAAAATGACTATTTTATCCATGGTCAAAGTCAACTTTCAGTTGACCGGACTCGCCGAGTCCCTCCCTCACTATATCTGAATTCTAACTCACCGAGTCCATTCCCACTCACCGATTCACCCTAAACTCTCAAATTGGGGAAAAACGGGGACTTGCGACTCGACTCGTCAAGTCTTAAGAACAACACGCCAATTCCCAAGCATGCCATTACTATACAGTCGATTTTGCTTGATTCCAGTGCATCCAATACATAGATACGAGTTCCTAGGACTGATTTCACATGTAAAGTTTCTAACTTTACGTTCATGCATGCACATAAGAAGCTAAAATGCCCAATAAGAAGCTAAAAGAGGAGATCCAGGTTTGGAATGGGTGTTCAGCTCAATAAAGGTGGAAACCTTGAGCTCAAGGAGTCCATAAATGCTTAGATCTGAAACCCATTCATCTTAACTTCCCATAAAACAACCTCAATGTCTAGCAAATGGCAAAAGAAGCAACACTAGCAAGCTTTTAAGAAGATCTATATGGTGACCAGCCAAAATTCGAGCTTTACACCTTAATGGAGGCTGGAAGGACACAAGAAACTCATATCTCCTTTGCTCATATTGAGAACCTCTCTCCTCTCTCCTTCTTCTAACTTCAAAATGCACCAAAAATCCTTCACAAGATGAGAAATACTCCAAAAAGCTTAAAGGGAGGCTAGGGTTTGGTAAGGGACACTCTAAGGGTGATGGAGGTTAGTTTTGGGGCGCATAAATATGTTTAAATAGGATGCAAACCCTTGAAGTTAGGGCTTCATCCAGACAGGCAGACTCGCCGAGTCCCAACATATGGACTCGTCGAGTAGCCAACTAAAATCGCGTGATCATCCCGTCTCTACTCGACGAGTCGGGCTACAGACTCATCGAGTACCCCTTAAGAAGTGAAAATACTTTAATTAAATTACATACCAGAAATGGGGCGTTACACAACACTCTAGACTACGTCAACGCTCCAAATGAAAACAAACTACTAACTTTAGACATAAATGAAAGGGAAAAAGGTAAATATTGTTTTAAAAACCTTAATATTCCATTTTTTGTATTTAAAAATAGATATCGAGTAAATTAACCATTAAAATAATTATTTTAAAAAGAAAATAACAATTTTTAAAAGAAAATAACAATTTTTTTTGTTTTTTTCAAAAAACAACCACTTACTTCAGAATGCTTAGTTCCAAAATTGATCTTTAAATTGAAAGGTTTTTTTTTTTTAATGAAATCTTTCTACTGTCCGAATGATTAGTTTTGAAGCGTTTAATGTCATAATTTTTCAATCTAAGTTACACTCACCTAATTTATGACAAATGATTTATTATCAGTTTTCAACTACTATAGGTTACTAGGTGTGAGATCCATGTATTACATGAGTTTAGTTAAAAAAAATATAAAATTTTAACAATTTGAAAAGTTTGAATTTATAAAAAAAATGAAAAAAAAAATTGAATTATTAAAATTATTGAAACTTTAATGTATTGAATACATTACATATAAACCCTTTCTAATAAATACTTTAGATATATATATTACATTACACATTAAATTTGGAATTTTAATTTAATAAAAATAGAATGACAAGTGGAAAATAAAAAATTTAAAAATTTTAGAAAATGCCAAGTGTATAAATGAAAGAGAAGAGGACATGTGGTAAAAAAAGCTTAATTTATTATAGTTATTCGAAAACATTTTTAGTTTATAAGATATTAAACCGTTACCAAGGTGTTATTGACAAATACCTCCAAATTGTTTTAGAAATACGTATTTATAAAAAAAGGTTGTGAATGAATTAAATAACTCTCATTCAAAAATTCATTAAACAGCCGGGTTATCCAAAATTTCACGCCTCCACTTTCTCCCCAAAAAATAAAGCCCTAATAACAACGGTCCGATTACTCTCATCGTTATATAGATCAGCCAAATCGGACGGCTTTCAACGCACTCCCTCAGCCTATATTTTAAGCTCCACGCCTCTTTCAATCGTCGTCTGCAACTCTCTAGGGTTTCATCTTCCATACTCCATTTGTTTTCGTTCATCTTCTTTCAGATATCGAGTCACACTCAACTCGAATTCCAAATCTTCTTTATCGATCGTTTTTACTATCGACGAATTACAAATATTTGGGGCGAAAAATTCGATTTTCGTAAAATCCAATGATAAATCGTCATGAATTGAGCCTTTTCCGGCATGACAACGGTTGAGCCTTCTTTCACCGGAAGGATCCTGTTAGTCGGAGTTGGCGTTGTCACATCCTATCGCCTTGGGGAGCAGGTTCTGCCATTACCTCTTGGGATTGGCCGTGAGAAAAACATTCTTTCTAATTCCTCCCAATATGTACATCATCTGTTTCATATCTGTTCTATATTTCTATAGTTTTTCACGAATTCGATTCATTTATTTGGCCAATGACGAGATCTATTTTAAAAGAACACCATCTTTCGGGACTGAATGGCTTCTATCGAAGTCTTTGATGTCTATTCTGCAATACTGAGGCCAATTCGATTCATTGTTTGTTATCTTTGAAAGTATTTTGTGCTTATGGACGGTCAAGTGCTGTTTAGATCTAAACACCAACAGTACTTAACTTTTTTCATAAGCTAGATTTAAATGTAGCCATCTTTGTCTTTCATGCCGATTCTGAAACTATAATCAGTATTGGCAATCCATATTGTGGCTAACAATACTATAAAACATTTTTAATGTCTAATCTAATTTTGTTTTATAAACACAAAGTTCTGTTAGTTATGATCTTCTGATGTCATAATCCACGAGTAAAACAAGTGATCAGAAAGAGAATGAATTGTATGATCTTGTTTAGCAGTGTTAAAGCTGTTAAGCTGGTGCAAACGATTGAACTCACCCGAAATCTGGAAGGGTTTTCATCGTAAAAGCATTTTAAAGGGATCTAATTGCTCGTAGTTCATAATATTATTAACCAAAAAAGTGTTTTTGAGCCCATTTATTTGAAGTATGACATTGTTTGGGAATTGTGTGTGAGATCAGTTTAACAGTGTGAGGTTTTTTGCCAAATATAGTTTTTATTTGTTATATAAGTATTTGGTAAAAATAGAATTTTTTTAAAATATTTGAAATTGTAAAAAGGATACATGTTTAAAATAAATAAATATAAAAAATTTTAGAAATTGAATTTAAAAACTCAGTAATGTGTCGTTACACTTTAATCTAAAGCAGCTTTTAGATTTTAAATATTTATTTAAACTAAAATGTTAAATGTTTGTGTTTTCTAATTAATGTTTTTGTCTAAGCTGGAGTAGCCCATAGCCAATAACAGAAGGGATAATGATTTGAAAGGGTATTGAATTTTTGATTTTTGTCACATTTAGTCACTAAATTTTTTTCGTTATCTATTTGCCATTGAACTATTGAAACTGTTCATATTTTACCCTTATGACAGCATGAAAATTCGTTTCCATCTAAAAAGTTCAATGAATAAATGGGAACAAACCTTATGTTTTAACAAATTATTTATTTTTGTTAAATTGTAGTAACATTTGTTGATGAAGAAATCTATGAAATAAAAAAAAAAAACAAAAACAAAACCCTGAAAATATATTTAAAAAAAAACAAAAAACTAAAACTGAAATAAAAAACCAATGGTTTGACATTATGACCATTGGTTTGGCATGCGGAATTTGTGATATCCTATTAATATGTAGTTATAATATTGTCTGAACTCGTAATTTATAGTAAGGGGTTAGAGTATTATCACATGAATACGTAGTTACAACATCGTCTGAACTCGTAATTCATCACCTACGGGTTATGGTCCTGTTGTTGTTTCCACTGGGTTGTCTAGAATAGTCCGTAATCGTCATCTATACTCTGGTAGATGACTAAATCGCCATATTGTTGGTTAAGGTTATGGTATCTCTTTTCATCCTACATCACATATTCATCATCATCTATTTACTTAATTATCACCACCATTCTATCATCACCTATCATTCATCAGTTTATTTCATCACACACCAACTATTTCATCTTTTAAAACATGTATAAAATCGTTCATCCAGCATAGACAACAAGTATTCAAATAATATGTACATATAGCATGTAATTTATATAAAATACTTTATATCAAGATGAAAGTAACTATATATACCATAAATGCTTCCTAACTTTGAACCCCAAGGTTTACTCTACTAAAGCTTCATATTCTCGGCTCTCTGAACATAGAAGGGTCTAGATCTATCACACCAAAAAGCTCAAGATAGCTCTTTCTCTCACTCTATATACTCAAGCTCGCTAGGGTTCTCACTTATGGGAAAGGTAGTCGCAATTGAAGGCCATAAGTGCCTTTAAATATGAGTCGAGCCCAAAGATTTAGGGTTTCTGCCAACGGCGCGGACTCGTCGAGTCGCCTCACCGACTCGTCGAGTCGCCTCACCGACTCGTCGAGTCCATTAATTAATCTGAGTCATCAGTTGCGACCTTACTCGACGAGTTGAGGCGTTAACTCGTCCAATCTGTCTTCTTAACTCAAAAGAAAAATACTTAAATGATGATACCTGGAAATTCGGATGATACATTTTGTTTTTTTATTTCATAGATTTTTCATCAACAATGTTGCTACCATTAAACAAAAATAAATAAATTTGTTAAAACATAATACAATAAGAAGTTTGTTCACATTTAGTCATTGAACTTTTTAGAGGGAAACGAACTTTTGATTTTGTTCATATTTAGTCACTAAACTTTTTTTCATTATCTATTTGCCACTAAACTATTGAAACTGTTCACATTTTACCCTTATGACTGGTAACAGCCGGTCATAAGGGTAAAATGTGAACAGTTTCAATAGTTCAATGACAAATAGATAACGAAAAAAAGTTTAGTGACTAAATGTGACAAAATTCGAAAGTTCGTTACCCTTCCAAGTCATTATCCCATAACAGAATTACCTGATCGATTTTTTTGAGCTTGATTTTTTGGGTATTATGTGAATTGGTTTAGGTATCGGGTTGTTTTTTTTCGGTTATTGGATACTGATTTTTCAGGTCGGGTATAGGTTTTTTTGATTATGCTTAAATTAATTATTTTTATTGTAAAATATGAATTTCTTTTATTGTATCAGACAATATAATATTAAAAGGGAGCTAATAATTTTACTTAAAATTTTTATCCATCTACTTAATAAAAATATTTTTTTCCTTATATGTCCCTTTACAAATAATTACTCCTTTTTTATTTTCATCTTGTTAATGTTGTTAATTGAATTTTATGTATTTGATTGAAGCCTATGATTTTCCAAACTTTGTCTTAATTTGTTTTAGTATTATTTTTTGTTTTTGTTTAATTCAAATATAATGTGGTACCAAGATCATATGAACGTGTATCATTGGAATTGGTGAAATATATTTATTTGATTTATTAATTGTCTTACCATAAATTAAAAAGAAACAATTTTTTATTAATGGTGTAGTCTAAACAATCACAAACATGTTACAAAATGTTCAAAATAATGCATTGTGAGAAACGTTATTATAAATTGTTATTTATGTCTTATGATTGTTTTTTTATTTTTAATTGTGATAGCTGATTAGATTACATCATTAGTAAAAAAATAATTTCTTTTTAACTAATGTATGTCACTTAATAAACAAATAAAGATATTAAATGATTCTGATAATAATATGTTTGTGTGATGTTGATATTATATGTATATGATTTTTATCTAATTTTTGCTTTAAATATTAATTATTTTTATTATTATTTATATGTACTTTATTTGAAAAATATATAATATAATATATAAAATTTAAATAGCAACATTGGCAAGATTAAAATAAGGAGCTATAAAGGTTTTTATTTGTAGAGGAGCATAAAAGGAAAATTGTATTTTTAATAAGTGGATGCATAAAAATTGTAAGTGGAATTATCATCTCCCTAAAAATATTTATTTATATGTCATAATGATTTTTAAAACTTAATTGTTTTATAGATTTTTTTTTTTTTTTTTTTTTTTTTTTTTTTTTTTTTAATTAACAAATTCATTATCTTAATAAAATTTTAGAACATAACAACTTATGTTTATAATTATCATATATTATTTTAAAGTGTTAAATTAGAATCTTTAAATATTTGTTTTTTAAAATCTTATTAAGTTAGATTACGGCTTTAAAAGAATATTTGATATCTCAAGTATTATTAATATGTTCAAAGTTTGCATTTGTTTATGCCTTATTTGTTAATAAAAACTAGACTAATAGAACTCGACATATTCATTTTATTAAGTTTATTTTCATGAGCCGTTCAAAAAAATTATATATTTTGTATAATACTTGAATTATTAATGCCCGACCCACTATTTAATTCCCTAAGCCTAAATTATCCAGATTTAAGTTGGGTCAGGTAATGAGTATTTTTTTTATAACTTGAAAGCCCGAATTTTTTAAAATCTGAAAAAATTACCCGACATACTCTTAAACTGTAGGATTTTTGTAAAATCTAAAAGCTAGAAGTTTCTAAATTTTCATAAACCTCCATGCTTAACATGCCTAAAATGGAGTTGTATCTAGAAAAATTTGTTTGAATCTACGAAACTGTTATAGTGTGTTTGTTGAACTCAATACTTTAAAGAAAATTATTTTGGCTTGATTTGAATTGTTCTATAAAGACCAGGGCATAGTCTTCATATTTATTAGTTTACATGGATTATTTTGACAAAATACTTAAATGGGCATAATTGTTGTTTTTAAAATTTGTCATAAAAATGGTTTAATCTATTTTGTAATTGTAAAGTACCTATTATAGGATTAATCTGTTTTATAACTATCTGTTCTGATGTATTTTAAATGGGGACAAAACTATAAAACTATATTGCTTTAACTTTTAGGGGTATAATGGTTACATATGGGAGAAAATGGTATAATTAAATTACATTTCTCTAATCTTAAGCCGTTTATGCCATTGTTGTTATATTAAGCCATCAAGATTCTATTTTGGAGTCATTGAGATGTATTGGAACAAATGAGATATATCAATGATAAAGGCACAATTTAATTGAGAAAAGAACTATTTTATTGATCCAAGAATCCTTGAATACCTTTGGATTGAGAAAAGAACTCTTTTATTGATCAAGAATCTTGAACACCTTTGTATTCAAAAATATTACTCTTAACATATCTCTACATGTAAGATCTACAAAAAGGAAGAACAAAACAACAACCCTGTGGCTTTTCTATTCATTTCCACATAGCCCCCTAGCTGTATTCATAAATGCCAAATAAACTAACAATCCTCATACTATATATCTACACCAAACATACCAAGTTAGATAACCACTTTTATCAATTCCAAGTTTATGATTCACAAATATTAAGAAGTAATTATACTTCTCAACATATCAAATTCCATTATGCCTTAAGCCAAGTTCAACGAGGGCAAATTGACTAATATAAGGAAATAATAAAAGAATTTGATCATAATTGCACTAGAACCTAGAAAGTGGTACTAGAAAGGATTGATTTCACCTAATGTTGAGGATGGTTGATCGATCTACCCATGTAACGTCCCAAATTTATGGTCAAAAATTTTATTTTTGTATTAGTAACACCGTTAGCCAAAAATGTTTATAAAAAAACATAAAGAAAATCACAATATGTCAACGATCATCCAAAAATACATCAGGATCAAATAAGGCGGAAAATCATGATGTGTGCGATGTTATCATCTCGAGTTCTTCTCCTTTGCACCGGAAGTATCTGAAACATAAACTAAAAAATGTAAGCACAAAGCTTAGTGAGTTCTTCAAAATACAGCATACCATACATATATGTCAGATCAAGGCTTTATCAACTATTTCCCCCCTGATCTAATCCCCAAGTCTATTTCAACCCATATTCCGCTCAAGGCTGTATCTAGTGTATTTCACCATCAAGTCTATTTCATCTCTGAGTTTATTTCAAATTAATCGGTATTTTTCAACCGTACGGGTCTATTTCACCACACATACATACAACAAACATGCATACACGCAGATAGCAAGAGTCACAAGTAATTAGATAGGGTTTGGAAGAAAAATGGTAAAATAAAAAACGTAATATTCCAAGCTTTTTGGATGGATTATGGTTTTAGTTCGACATGTATTAAGTCAAAACTAATTATATAGGGATGTGGGGCCTGTCAACTTTTCCGTTCATATAAACATCACCGAAAACGGAGTTGAAACGAAGAAGTTATGAATGTTTGAAGCTATAATGAAATTAGGTGAAAATCCATTCTCACGAGGTAAAGAGCATATTCTCACGACGTGAGGAGCATGTTCTCACGACGTGACAAACAAGTTGTCACAAGATGAGAATTAGAAAGCTCAAGACCACAAATTTTAGGTTTCTCTAGGTATTTAGAGGAATGGTTTCGTGTTTTTGGGATATTTTCCACCCTCCATCACACCTAAATCCCTTTTAAAGAAACCATAGCCTCCTTTTCACCATTTTGAGTCTCCCATCTCATCTCTCATCCATTTTTGGAGTTTTTGATGGTTTATGGAGTAATGTTTTCATGCAATATTTATGCTTGAAGCCTGACAATTGAAGATCTCAACTTTCATCTACCTTCTAAACATTTGTAAGTTATAAAGTTCGAAGCTTTATTGCATTTCATCTTTGGATCTATGTGTATTTGGTGTTTTGATCCATTTTAATGAGTTTTGAGTGAGAGTTAGGAATAAAGCTTGCAACTTTATTACTCTTTAAGGTCCCAAGAGCATTGTATGTGATATTGCTATATTTACACACATTTTAGACAATATTTTAATACATTTTAAGTAATATTTTGTTTCATTGTGAAGATATGTGATACTTAATGAATTAATTTACATTTTGCATCCAATAAAGTCGCTCTTGAAGAATAAGGACCAGAAGTGACAAACATTGGAACTTTGGAGGATAGGAGTTTAAAAGAAGAAAATTTTAGCTGAAAAACCAAACTCACGATGTGACAAATCAACCTCACGATGAGAGGAGGAAATTCTAGAAGATTAGTACGCAGGAAGTCAAAATCCTTGCTCGATACGGATAAACACCCAACTCACGACGTGAGCAACATATTTTGGAATATTATAAATACTCCTTTGCAATATCGATTGAAAAGCTTTTAGAGAAAGGATATTCTGAGATATTTGAATTAGGAAGTCAGAAACTTGCGAAAAACATACCTTTGAAGGGGAGTTTGCTTGAAGATTAAGAATTGGAAGATCTAATCATCACATTCGGTTTGATTTACTTGAATCATGTCAATTGCTTATGAATTTGTGTGTTTAATTTCAGTCATGAGTAGCTAAACTCGCTTGCTTTCGTTTAGCTAGATGAAACCTTGAATCTATTGTTGGGTTATGAGCATTCTAACACTCCTAAGTGTACATGCAACCCTAAATACCTTGGATCTATGTTTTCTCTATTATACATGCAAATATGAACATCCAAGGTATTATCCTAAACTAGCATACAAAACTATCAATATAACAAGATAGAATACATACCTCTTTGATGGTGCTTGTCTTCATGAAGCTTGAGTGCCTAGTGCCCCAAGTGTGACACCTCAAATGGTTCACAATCATCAAAACACTTAGAATAACATAGAGAGAATTCTACACTTCATGAAAGCCGGCTAGCCCTTTCTTACTTTCACTAGTGGCCAATTTTCCTCAAGAATAAGATGCTTATATAGTTATACAATTAGGGTAAACCTTAATTGTCATGACTTTCCATTTCCTTGGATCCATGGGTTCAAATACACCATGGAGCATCCATGGAGCATCATATGGGTTTTGGCCCAACTAGATAATCCATGGAGCATTAGCCCACTATACAAGTATGGATGATTTACACAATCAACCCACATATTTAATTAGTCTTCTTTTGATCACTCAATTAATGCTAGATTAATTCTTGATCAATACTAATTAAATAATCTCATTATTCTTATTATTAATATACTAGAACTTATAATATATTAATAACCATAAGTGTTTTATTTCTCTCATTTAGTCTATCCAAGTGCATGATGGTATGCAACCCAAATGGACCATGCCGGGTCGGGCCAAGTCTTACCAATTATAGTTATGGACTTAGACATTAATCCAATAGTCTCCCACTTGGATAAGTCTAAAACTATTATTGCGTATGACTTCAGGAACCAACTGGCAATCGTAGCTCTCAAAAGCTTCTGTCGAACTCTGACCTTGTAGATGAACTCTGATCTTGTCAATGACTTGTCCATTAGATAAGGGATCATATATTCCTCCATTCTAGATATCATATGGACTGAGACATGGATTATAATCATTCTCTCTGTCCATTTGTTGTTTCCCGATTTCCGATTTATGACGACTGACTAATTGAACAAATCAAATCAGTCCTGGCCCGGCCGAGCACTTCCATTTGTCATCATCAAATCATCGAGGGGCCCACAAATATCGCTTTTATCCCGAGGGTAAAAGGAATGGATAAACTTCGACTCATATGGCTTGTTCTACTACTTGTTGAATCATACACAAAGACACGTTTTATAGCACCGAGTTACCAAATGCAGTTTCGTGCAATCAATGTACGACCAACTCATAGTAACAACTCATATCTCTAGGTTTGAAGAATATAAGATATTATCGTCTCATGATCACTTGTGATAAAATCCATGAAGTGATTCCAATGAGCGCGGGTTGAATCCTATACTCAGAACTTATGAGCACTCATGAGTGTTGTAGCCCTTTGTCCAACAACTTAGACCTCTACAAGCCAACCCATGACAGTCTTAATTCATATCTACTTCCAACATATGACCGACTGTGGATGGTTTGAATAACGTAGTCATTCCAAAAGAATAACCTAGTTTATTCGGGAAGTCAAAACATGCAAAGTGAAACACAATAATAATTGAATCCAATATGGTCTCAGAACTTATGAATATAAATAAAACACTTTTTATTTATCACCATATGATTAGACATTATTCATTGTATACTGTTTCAACTATCAACTTTATTCTTGAATTTAAAACAATAGTTGTCCCATGCTCCAAGCATGTACACTATGTTTTTCTAAACACTAGTCATGCCATACACCAAGTATGCATACTATGTTTGTCTATGATCTTTACTTTGTGAACTAGATCAATTGAACATAATCTTCAATGATTCTCTTTTCACACTCCCAAATCCTTACTGCAAATGCAAGAATTCCAAATTCATGCCATTTACTGAAATCTGTTAGATTCTAAACTTATATGCATTGATCCTCTTGTAACGATTATGCACAAATTCACAAAGACTTGGCAACAATCATTACAGAGCATTCCAAAGGAGATCAACTCCTTGGAATCATCCTTCTTGCATTAAGTTTCCTTAATCTTACACAGATTGAAAATTCTAACTTTGAAACATTTCCAGATTCCATTTCGACTATCACTTCTGAACAAGAGTTGCCTCCTTACAGATTATGTCAATATGGTCCTTCCAGAATTATCACTACACTTCCAACTGTCCTTGAGCAACCAATCTTTGGTAAACCTTAGATTGTCCTCGACAATTGTTTAATCCTTTTAGTCATATCCAGTTCTAAACCTTTTCCCATTCTTAATGCCCCAGGCATTTGGAAACTTTTAGAACGGATAACTATAGCACATGTAATCGATCCTATATCCGAAGCATATGGGACACGATTCATGATGTCTCACATAAAGACTAAACCAGTCTTTTGCTATAACATTTCCATTTCTATTTGCCAAGTTCTCATAATTCATATTATGAAAAGGGATGCCGTAATCATAATCAAATTTTAGAACGCAAATAATGGAACAATATACAGAATTTTAGAACGCAAATAATGGAACCATATACAGAATTTCCATTGGAACATCATCTTCATTTAGGAAAGCTAGTTTCAAGAGATTTGGGAAGATCATAAATATCTAAACCAGACATGTTTTGGGAGATATTCAAGATAGTTGATCTTAAAGTCCTTAATATGACACCCAATATGAAATATTAAGGCTAGGACCCAACAGACTATTTTATAACTTAGAAGAGGTATGCCGTAATCCAAGCTATAAAACAATTTGAAGGTAGGTGAATGACGATTCACCAATTTCCACCAAGATAAATGAAATGTATTATTAGGTTTTAATTGGTTTTTGAAACTCCTAGATCTTTTGAGATTCATTGAACTGTTCAATGGCATGTTTCAATCTCGAGTGTGCCCTTCAGGTTTTGTGACTGGGATGCCGAGGATCACAAAACAAGGTGTGAAGTAACCATGCAAATTACTTGGTACCCTTAATAAATTACCCCTCAATCGATGTGCCGGTTAACCACACACGCTCCATCGATACTATGATAAATATTAAGTCACCCTTTACCTACCTTGTTAAGTCCAAGTTAGTGTGCCGATTAACCACACACGCTCCACTAACAACTTAGACAAAGTGTAAAGTGTAATTTCATGGATTAGCACCTTATTCACATTTTCCTAAGTAACTAAGATTGGGAATTATTAAGAGTTTAGTTACTTAGTATTTATTATTAATACTTTTAATAAAGGGAGAATTATAGTCCTGTCAAACCCGTTCGGCTAACGACCCTCCACCGGTCAAGCAAGCGGTGGGTGAGAGTGGACACCCATTAAGCTGCCATTTTATAGGCAACAACCTTATACCCACCTTATAGACCGGCTTCGTGAATGAGGCGTACTAGCGGTAAGACTGACTTTACTCTTATACATATATATTATTATTAACTTATAATATTATAAAGTATAAGGGTTGAATTTTAACTCTTAAAATTCTAAGGGCTAACTTGGAATTAAAGTATTCATAAGAGAAACCTTTACAAATTCCAAAACTTGAAGGCAAGTTTTGAAACTATTCAAAACTAATTAATTCCATAACTTATGTGTTTAAAGTAGTTTTAATCCAAAAACTCTTCAAGTTCCATAACTTATGGAAGACTTTAAACTAATAAAAGAATTAACTTTTCTTTATTTTTATAACTTATGGAATTAATTAAGGTTACATTTTTTTATTTATTTAATGAAGAGACTCTTGGTCCTCCATAACTTGAGGACAAATTATGGAGTCATAACTCCAATTAATTAGAACTAGACTCTTCATTTTTTGTAACCTTTGCCAATTTTATGAGTTTTATGAGTCTTTAATGTGACTCTTCATGTAATTTGAGGACAAGTTACACAAACACATTTTATACTCAACTCTTAGATTAAAATGGATTGAAAACAACTATTTCAATTAACTTTTCTATTAATCTAAGCAACTCATAAGAAAAAGATAATTCAAATCAAACTTTTTCATGTAATTAGTCTTTAAACTAATACAAAACATGAATCTATTGACAATTATCTTTGAAAATGGATTAGCATGAACATTACCACATTAAAAAAAACAAGTTTATAAGTTTAAAAACAACTTAGGGTAATGTTCCTAGTCCATTTCTAGCCAAAAACCTCGAAAATATGCTGTATGGGGTCCAACTCGTCGAGTGCATGAACATAACTCGGCGAGTTGGATGCATTTTGCCTTGGACTCGTCGAGTCCCTTCATGGACTCGGCGAGTCTTCTGGGTAGACAACAACAAAACTCGATTTTTTCAGCTTCTATTGCAAGTATAACAAGAAAACAAGCCTAGGCTCTGATACCACTGTTGGGTTATGATCATTCTAACACTCCTAAGTGTACATGCAACCCTAAATACCTTGGATCTATGTTTTCTCTATTATACATGCAAATATGAACATCCAAGGTATTATCCTAAACTAGCATACAAAACTATCAATATAACAAGATAGAATACATACCTCTTTGATGGTGCTTGTCTTCATGAAGCTTGAGTGCCTAGTGCCCCAAGTGTGACACCTCAAATGGTTCACAATCATCAAAACACTTAGAATAACTTAGAGAGAATTCTACACTTCATGAAAGTTGGCTAGCCCTTTCTTACTTTCACTAGTGGCCAATTTTCCTCAAGAATAAGATGCTTATATAGTTATACAATTAGGGTAAACCCTAATTGTCATGACTTTCCATTTCCTTGGATCCATGGGTTCAAATGCACCATGGAGCATCCATAGAGCATCATATGGGTTTTGGCCCAACTAGATAATCCATGGAGCATTAGCCCACTATACAAGTATGGATGATTTACACAATCAACCCACATATTTAATTAGTCTTCTTTTGATCACTCAATTAATGCTAGATTAATTCTTGATCAATACTAATTAAATAATCCCATTATTCTTATTATTAATATACTAGAACTTATAATATATTAATAACCATAAGTGTTTTATTTCTCTCATTTAGTCTATCCAAGTGCATGATGGTATGCAACCCAAATGGACCATGCCGGGTCGGGTCAAGTCTTACCAATTATAGTTATGGACTTAGACATTAATCCAACATCTATGGCATAGTTTATTAATTTATGGATTTTATAACTTGGTTTTGTGCTTATGTTTGATTATCATTACCTATCATGTTAAAATTTGTGACTTTGTTGCTTAAATTCAAGTTAAGTGTAGCTTAGTGACCATTAAATTGCATGAACTTGTTTACCTAGTGATTTAGTGACTATTAAATTTCTAGAGATAGGAGTGACCACATCTAGATCAAGTACAAAAAGTAACAAACTTAAATGCGTTAGAGAACATAATTGTGACCATAATTGTGTTTGCTTAATTGCCTTGGATAAATCTTACATAGCTTAATTATAATTAATAACTAATTATGTGTTTGCTTTTGTATTACGGTACATAGTAGTACATGAATCGGTGAAAATATTAGTTTATTAGACCAAAATAGCTAGTTACATAATAATTGGTAACCAACTTAATTAATCCATAAATAGTAACTAACCATAGGGAAAAGGTGGATTTGAAACTAAACGAAAGTGTTCTAGTATATTGATTAAAACCGTTCTTAGTTGAGTGCTTAAGTTTTTCTGAACTTGAAAAATCAGATAAAACCCCTTTTTAATTATTGCTAGCATTTGGATTAATCTTTTAGTAGTTACTTTAGTATACGAAATCTGGTCCCTGTATTTGATACATGACTGTTTGTGCTATACTATTTACGAAAAGGTCCAATGCCTTGGACGTAATAGTTATTTAAATAGTTGGTAAAACTAGTAGGTATAATATTACACATCAAGTTTTTGGCGTCGTTGCCGGGGAACGACTATTTTAGTTTTAAATTTAATTTCTTTAGGTTAATCGATCTTTTTTGTGGGGTAAAACCTGCAAAAAGTTAATTTTTTGCATTTGTTCAAATTTTCTAAATTACTGAACTCACGACATGAGCTCTTAAAGCTCACGATGTTAGCTATGATATTTTAGGTTTTATTTTGTTTTTATGCTTTCTGTTTAGTTTACTTGATATACGACGAGGTGGAACGTAGTACCACATCGTGGTAATCATTCAATACGACATTTTAATTAGTTTTAGTTCGTTTTTATGTTTTTGTTTTTGTTTTTGTTTTAGTAGTATATGACATGCGGATCAAACACACCATTAACACCATCACTTGAAGATCCAAAGTCAGGTTTACATAAGAAGAAGGGAAAGAACGTACGAGGATCAAGCAACATCCTGACAAACAAAAGCACATTCGAAAGCTTTGAGAGAACTTCTAACAAAAAGGAAGCTGGTTACGAGCCCGAAACAGAAACAAACAAAAGTAGTGAACTGCACATTAAGGCAACAAATGGGGGAGTCCTTATATGAGACATGGGAGCGATATAAAGGGTTAACAAGAAATTGTCCCAAAAATGATCTAAATAAGCAATAAGAAGTCTCGATCATCTAACAAATGGGTGAACTGCACATTAAGGCAACTCCTTGATTCTCAATGAAGTTTAACAAAAGAAGAATCCCACTTAAATTAAAGAACTAATCGAAGAATTTTCAAAGCTTTCATGGGAATATCACAACCCTCGTAATGATGGAGCTAGGGGGATCGGGAATTGTAACAGCCCAAATTTCGAAATAAAAATTTCATTTTTAAACAATCAAAACATTCCCATATACAATAAATCTCAACGACAATTGTTTTCAAAATCCATAACATCAACATTTTATTCAAAATATCAAAGTGTCCCCATATAAATCGCCGGAGAGAGTGCATGTCGTGCCATCATGTCGGGCCCTTTCCCTTAGGCTCTGAAGTACCTGAAATAACCAAAAAACTATAAGATAATGCTTAGTGAGTTCCTTAGAGCATACCCACACAATTCACATAATCACAAAATCCATATAAGCTCTATAAGCTAAACATACCACATAAGCCATGCATACAAACATATAAGGATGTTGTGAGCTCCCCCAGGGTCTTAGATCTACTTGCCATGGGCTCCCCCTCATGGTCATTACATGGAATGCCATGGGCTCCCCCACATGGTCTGATATCCGAATGCCACAGACTCCCCCGGGGTCCTCCATACAATAGCACAAAGTCAACTAGCATACCATATATCAAAGAAATAACTATCATACTACAAAAACATATATAAACATATAGGGATGTCGTGGAATCCCTCCATGATCTTACTCCTGGATGTTGTGGGCTCCTACCAGGGTCTTAGACCTATGTGCAATTGGCTCCGCCACATGTTCTTTGCATGGAATGCCATGGGCTCCCCCACATGGTCTGATATTCGACTGCCATATACCCCCAGGGGTCTTCCATGCAAGTATCACTAGCACATCACATATCACATAACAACATAACATATTCCACAACACATAATGGGCAGGCCTTGGTGTTGGGTTAGTGTCTAAGCCCAGAAGTATATTTGGTATGTACTTAACTCGGTTGTGCATGGTCCTTTTGGGTTGCCTTCACCAAAGCAACTTGACAGGGTAATTTAAGGAGAGAGAGAATATTATGGTTTATTAATATATTGTAAGAATAATATATTAAAGGAGAAATCATATTTATTTAATTAGTATTGGTCATAAATTAATTAGGAATTAATTTGGTGACTAAAAGAGATTAACTAAATAAAGGGGTATAAACTATCGAATGTATGATAGTTGAGTTTTGGGCTAAGGAAACTTAATGGACTTAAGGGGGAACGAAATTATGATGGGGATCCATCATATTTTCGTCCAAGGCCTTATTCCAGAAGGTTCCTTAGGCTGCTTGGTGGTTAAGCTGTCCATTAGGGTTTAGACTGAAACCCTAGCAGTCTGCAAGTATAAATAAGACCCCTAGGCTATGGAAATCGGCTACACATGCTTCTAGGAGAACCTTAGGGCCGATTTTAGCACCTCTCATATTTCCTCATATTTCCTTATATTTCCTTCTTGCTTGTGGGGTTTGTGAACCATTAGAGGAGTTACAATTGTGACTCTAAGCTCAAGATCAAGAAGACTACAAGGATTTCAAGCTATTTGATAGGGGTAAACACTTAGATATGTTCTTATATTGTTAATTTCGAATTATATATGATATATCTAGGTTCGTAAGTCTTGGATTCAAAGAATGTACAGTAGATGAAACAACCCAAATTTTCAAATAAATTTAAACTTTTCAAAAACAACCCAATTCATTAAGTTATTACAAAAAGGTTTTCAATACATTTATTATTAGAGTATTCCCAGGTTCATTTCATAAAACATAAACATGAGGAGCGGTACGATCACGCCTTTGCCTTGCCACAGTCTCCTGAAGAACCTGAAAAACATTAAACCACAACTGTAAGCCCGAAAGCTTAGTGAGATACCCCCAAAATACCAACCACATATACCATACACATAACATGCTATATCATAACGAATCACAGAACAACCGTGCATATCGGGTCTACTGTGAGATTGGTCCATCGTGTCGGGCCTTCAGTTCACCTGGTCCACCCTCCGAGTCTAATCATGTCCTTCGAGTCTGCAGTGTGGTTGGTCCGCCCGCACCGGGCCTTCAACCCACCCGGTCCACTCTCTGAGTCTACCGTATGACTGGTCCGCCTGCACCCGGGCCTTCAGTCATCCTGGTGCACTCTCCGAGCCTCGGCACGCCTGGTCCGCCCTCGTAGGGCCTACAGCCTATTCGGACCGCTCGCTGGGCCTTCGGAACAACCGGTCCGCCCTAGGTATCTTGGCCTATAGCATGAAGCAGGACCCGCCTCAACCCAACTCCAGTCCAAACAACCATGTGCACATAAACATACAATCACATAACAATTCATATTCAGTCAAACCGATCTAGCAGATCACATAACACAACATACTCTAACAGGATACCGACCTAACCGATCACTAGCATAGCATCATCCTATCTACCAGGATACCGACCTTAACCAGGTCTCTAACGAATACCATCCTAACTACCCGGATGCAAACATATCAAAGCAATAACATAACCACAGATACCCGGATCTCAATTCGATAAGGGCCGACCTTGGTGCCTTAGACCCTGTTGATATAGTGAGGATAACTCACCTCGAAACTGCCGGCTGAAAGGATAGGATCCCGCTGCTCCAAACTCCGACACGAACTCCTCCACTGAACACCAAAACACTCAACTCAATAAATACCCTTAGTTACCAAAATACCCCTGGAAGACAACTGGTCAACCCTTGGACAAGGTCAAAATCAACCCCTGACTGACTCTACTCGCCGAGTCAACCCGATGACTCGCCGAGTCCCCAAGCTTAGAACTTCCCTCAATCCGCGACCTAACTCGCCGAGTCCAACAACTCTGAGTCCACTCACACCCAACTCACTGAGTCATCCCTTGACTCACCGATTCTCGACTCAACCAAAAAATATTGGGACTCTTCGACAAGACTCGCCGAGTCCAAGAACAGACTCGCCGAGTCTAATGCTATCTTCAACCTACTCGCCGAGTTGTTCATCCAACTCGTCGAGTTCCAGCTCATCTTTAAGAAACTCGTCGAGTCTACCCATGTGACTCGCCGAGTACCACCGGTCTGAATCCATACAGAAGCATTACAGGCCATGCAATTGATCCAAAACATAGATCTAGCCTCCTACAACCCATCCATCACGTAAAGTGGAAAACTTTACGTGAATCTAAAGAGATCTAGGCCTTATACACTTTAGGGATAGGGTTTGGGACATGATGGCTTCACTAAGCACTCAAACACAGGGACTTTAATGCACTCTAGACCTTCCCCATTCTAGATCTGAGGTAGCAACCTCAGATTTAACCTCCAAACTCCAAAACATCCCAAGATAAGCTCCCCATAAACCCCAAAATGATGAATCCATATGAGTAACAGCCCAAGAATGAGATATTACCTCAAAAGAACGCCCCAACTGCAATGAAACTCGAATCCAAGCAAAGCCCCTTGCTCCAAGCCTCCAAACTCCTAAGATTCCTTCAACAAATACCCTTCAAGCTCCCAAATGCACTTTGATCCACTCACACACGAATGCTAAGGGTTTCTGGACTTGAGGATGAGTAAAGAGGCTAGGGGAATGGATGTTAAGTTCTTTATATAGGGCTCAACCCTGAGAATTAGGGTTTTCTCCACTCAACACCTACTCGCCGAGTCCATCTTTGGACTCGCCGAGTAGGCCACTTGACACGCGACCAAAGTCGCAACCCTACTCGCCGAGTCCATCCATGGACTCGCCGAGTTGCCCTTCAAGTTTACACTTTTAGCCCTTCAACTTTACTCTTGATATTCCGGGATGTTACAATAGAGAAACCTAGATCCAAGCACCAGGGTTTGTATGAGCACATAGGATTGTTCTTATGCATAAAACCCATCACTTGGTTCCTTTGAACCATTGGTATGGTAAGGAGACTCACCTTACAAGAAATGCTAAATTGATAAAGTCAATCCCAACTCGCAGCTCCAACTCAACTGCCTATAATCACCATGTGACTAATTTTATAAAAATCCTGAAATACTAGAAATACCCTTAAATTCAAACTTGGTCAACCATAGTCAAATTCATGGTCAACAGTCCATGTTGACCCCAACTAGTGCATCTAGCAACTCGTCGAGTTCCTTCAGAGTCCAAAAAACTGGAAATACCCTAGACAACTCATCGAGTTGTCTCATCAACTCGTCGAGTTCATTCAATATCCAGAAGGCGGGGTAACTCGATCCAACTTGTCGATTTGCCGGGGCAACTCGTCGAGTTTCCCCAGTCTTAACATATTCAACCATTTTCAGTAGAATATAAATCCCCAAACTACAGATCCACTCCCCTAGGGTTAAGATACATGTAAAGTTGCTAACTTTATGTTCATGCATGGCATCCAAGGGGTTAAAACACTCATATAGAGCTTAATAAGGGGTTTAGGGCACGAGGAAGGGCCATAACTTAATAAAGATGGCAACTTTACGTCCAAAGAGGCCATAAGGAGAGTCCAGATCTGAAGTCATGTCCCCATGACAAGCTCAACCCCGAGAGTGACTCCATTTTGCATTAGAAATGTCCATATTCTTGCATAAAGGAAGATCTAAGAAATACAAAGCCAAGGTAAAGACTTTTTACCTCCAAATGGTTGCTAACACAGAGTAGATGTCGGATCTACAACCTCTTCCTTTGCTCCAACCTCTTCAAGTTCCAAATCCCTTCACAACCACACCAAAATCACTCTCCAAGGCTCTCACACACACTCAAGAAGGCACAAGACTCGAATTAGGGTTTCTTTGGGTTGTAAAGACGATGAGGGAGGCCACAATGAGCCATAAGTTCTTTATATAGGGTACAAAACCCTGAAAATTAGGGTTTTCCTTTCCAGCGTCTACTCGTTGATTTGGGGCCTTCCAACTCGTCAAGAAGACCATTCATCCCACATCCATAATGATCCCTACCCGAAAAGTTGGAGCTCCTAACTCGTCGAGCCCCAGTCCAAAAACCTAAAAAATTAGGGAAATAAATGATACCTGAAACAAGCGTTACAAATCTCCCCCACTTGAACTAGATTTCGTCATTGAAGTCGGCCGATGTAAACAAATCAGGGTAGTGGTCTCGCATCTCATCTTCCGGCTCCCATGTCCATTCGGAGCCTTTTTGGTGCTACCATTGCACCTTCACTAGCTTCACTTCCTTGTTATGAAGGATCTTGGTCTTTCTATCCATAACCGTGACGGGCCTCTCAATGTAATTCAGGCACTCATCTACTTGAATGTCTTCCAGAGAAATAACTGCGGCCTCGTCTGTGACACACTTCCAAAGTTGGGACACATGGAAGGTGTTGTGTATCTGGATAAGCTCATCTAGAAGAGCCAAACGGTAATCCACATTGCCCACCCGAGCAGAGATCCTGAATGGACCAATATATCAAGGCCCTAACTTACCCTTCTTCCCGAACCGAATGACACCCTTCCAAGGTGACACTTTCAGCAAGATGAAGTCTCCCACCTGGAACTCAAGATCCGAGCAACGCAAGTCAACATAGCTCTTCTGATGACTTTGCGTGACCTGTAGCCTGCGTGCATCTGCTGGATCAACTCGGTAGTCTTAAGCACCACCTCAGTGCTTCCCATGACTTGGTGCCCAACTTCACCCCAATAACCGGGGTTTTACACCTCTAACCATACAACATCTCAAACTGGGATCAATCGATACTATCATGCTAACTATTGTATATGAAAACTCTGCTAGTGGGAGGTATGTATCCCAACTTCATTCGAAATCCAGAACGCATGCCTGTAACATATCCTTGAGCATCTGGATCATCCTCTCGATGTGGCCGTCTGTCTGGGGGTGGTATGCAGTGCTGAAGTGCAACTGAATTCCCAACTCTTTGTGGAACTTTAGCCAAAACTTAGATGTAAAACGTACATCACGGTCCAAGACCACCGATACTAGCACTCCGTGCCTGACCATCACCTCCCGTACATAGATATTTGCTAATTTTTCAGTAGAAATACTCTTGGAGATTAGAGTAAAGTGGGCGCTCTTCGTCAATCTGTCCACGATGACCCATAGGGCATCCACACCCCTCGTTATCCTTGGTAACTTCGTGATGAAGTCCATGGTGATCCCGTCCCATTTCCACATGGGAATAGGTAGCTACTGAACCTTACCATAAGGCCGTTGATGCTAGGTCTTGACCTTCCTATAGGTCAAGCACCACTCCACGAACCAGGTGATCTCCCACTTCATGCAGGGCCACTAGTAACTTAGTCTCAGGTCTTTATACATTTTTGTAGCCCTTAGACGTATAGAGAACTTGGACTTGTGTGCCTCTTACAATATCTTCTGTCTCACTCCTCCTGATGCTTGAACCCACACCCCGACCATCCCAAACAAAAAAGGGAATATGACCCCAAATCCGCTCTAACTTCTAACTTTCTCTCTTCAAACCCACCACTTGAGCCTTGTTGATCATGTCTAATAGTGGAGAGACCACCGTCATCCTCAAAAAAATGTTCCCGATCGGGGAACCTGCTGTTTTGTGGCTCAAAGCATCGACCACCACGTTGGCCTTCCCTGGATGATACAAAATCTTGCAATCGTAGTCCTTCAGGACATCCAACCATATCCTCTGTCGCATGTTCAGGTTCTGTTGATCCATCAAGTACTTCAAACTTTTGTGGTCAGTAAAGATGGTGAACCGAACCCCACAATTGTAGTGCCTCTAGATTTTGAGAGAAAACACCACTGCCCCGAATTCTAGGTCGTGGGTGGGGTAATTCGCCTTATGAGCCTTCAACTGCCTCGAGGCGTACGCGATCACATGCCCCCTCTACAATAGTACCTCCCCTAATCCTGAGATCGATGCATCACAATACACTACCAAATCATCCAGCCCCTCAGGTAGTACTAGAATCGGGGCCTCACATAGCCTCTGTCTCAAGGTATCAAAAGCCAACTGCTGGTCCGGGCCCCACCGAAAAGTCACATTTTTCTTGGTCAAACGTGTCAATGGCACGCTGATCTTCGAGAAATCCTGGATGAATATCTGATAATACCCCGCTAGACTTAAGAAGCTACGAATATTACATGCATTCTTTGGCACTTCTCATCTCATCATTGCCTCAATCTTGGTTGTATCAACCAAAATACCCTCTTGGTTGATGATGTGCCACAAAATCTGCACCTCTCTCAAACAGAAATCACACTTTAAGAATTTGGCATAAAGCCTTTTTGTCCTCAGAGTCTCCAATACCTCCCTCAGATGTTGCTCCTTTGTCTTGGAATAAACCAAGATATCATCGATAAACACGATCACAGACCGATCCAACATCGGGCTACACACCCTGTTTATGAGATCCATGAACGCTACTGGGGCATTGGTGAGTCCGAATGGCACACAAACTCGTAGTGTCCATACCGAGTCCTAAAAGCTGTCTTCGGTATATCATCTTCCCTAATCCTTGTCTGATGGTACCCCGACCGAAGATCAATCTTGGAAAAACCAAGACGCCCCCTGCAGCTGATCGAATAAATCATTGATCCTCGGGAGCGGATAACAGTTTTCACCTTTAGCTTTTTTAGCTCTCGATAATCAATACACATCTTGTGTGACTCGTCCTTCTTTTTCACAAACAGGATCGATGCTCCCGATGAGGAACTGCTTGGATGAATAAACCCACAGTCTAGCAGCTCCTGAAGCTGCGCGGACAACTCCTACATCTCAGGCAGAGCTAGCCGGTATGGTGCCTTGGCTATTGGAGTAGCACCCGACACCAAATCAATACGAAACTCTACCTGCCTCTCCGGAGGCACCCTTGGCAACTCTTCTGGAAAGTTATCCCGAAAATATCATACAACTGGCACACTACCCAAATCTGTCGTAGACTCAACCCTTGTATCTAAGATGTATGCCAAAAATCCCCAAAAAAACATAATGGAGAAGTCTCCTAGATCTCGCAACCGAATAGAGGGTTGGCCCTTGTGAGGCCCTCTCTCCATGAATAACCAGTTCTCCCCCACTTGGGGTTCGAAATCTCACTAGCTGGCGCTCACAATCTATCATGGCCCTATTGGCCCCCAACCAGTCCATCCCAATTATCACCTTCAGTCCCTGCAACGGTATCGATACTATCTCAACACGAAACCTCTCCCCAAACATATTCAGGACACAATCCCAGTATACCCTCACAAAACTCACTATGCGGTCATCTGCAATCTCAACCTCAAGCAGGGAATCCAACGTTCCTAGAGTATCCCGAAACTTCTTGTTAAGCGCAAGAGATACAAACAATCGAGTAGCTCCCGAATCGAATAGAAGATGAGCCGGCATACCATTGACCAAAAAGGTCCCTATACATTAGCATATATATACACATAAGCAATACAAATAAATATCAAGCAAGAAGAATAAAATGCGTGCTAGCCACAATGCCTGGTACCCCCGAGCCTCCTCGGTAGTCAACTGAAATGCACGGATCTTCACCGCAGGAGCATCCGCCTTGGCAGGGCGACAATTAGTGATCCTCATCATGGCGGGCGCAGGCTCCACCGCCACTCCTCCTCCTCCATGCAACCTCGGATAATCAACCTTTTTATGGTCAGTCTGGTTTTAGTGAACACGAATCAACCCCTTCTTGGGGAAATCCCTACTCATGTGGCCCGATTGGCCACGTACGTAACATCCTGAATCGCTGCTCGACAATCCCTACTGTGCGGCTTATCGCACTTGGCACACAAGCCACGGACCTGATGGCCCCTACTGGAGGAATCAGAGGTCTTAGGCTTTTTAGCTTGACCTCCAGCTGTCTGAACCTGCTCCGGCTTTCGGTTAGTGCGAAGCTCCAACTTTATCTCCCACTCTCGAGCCTTCTCCACCATCCCATTCAGGGTTTTGTACCTTGTAAAGCTCACAAACTCACGAATATTATCCTTCAACATGGAATGATACCTCATCCTCCTCATATCCTCATACGCAGCATACTGCGAGATCAACATTGCTCGCTCCCGAAACTTGGCAGTGATCTCCGCCACGGTCTTGGTGGTCTGCTAGAGCTCCTGAAACCCCCTTACAAACCGTTGTACCTCAATAGATGGTGCAAACTCCTGATCAAAGTGTCTGACAAACTCTGCCCATGTCATCTCAGCCACACCGGCTGCTCCCACCTGGCTAGTCACCTCCTCCCACCAATCCCTGACTCGATCCCTCAACATACACGAGGCAAACGCCACTTTACCGCATTCGGGAAAAAGTTCATACGCTGGTCATTCTTCATGTTTGTCACCCAGTGTCGACTAGCTATGGGGTCCCTGACCCCGAAGAATACAGGCGCCCCGCACGTCTTGAACTCCTTTAACGAGGGTGTTCGGGATCCAACCTGGCCTGCAACACTCTCGGCTCGGAAGGACCGCAACCACTCCTCCATGATCTCCATCATCCCTTCCTTGAATATCCTAAATATCACTGGGGTAACGTCAAGGATGCCTCTCGTCACCTCATCTACAATAAGCTCGTGCAACCTCTCATCAATGGGCTCGGTATCGTAGCCCGACCTAGATCCTGATCCCCCTGCTCCATGTCGTGTCACTACCATCCTGATCTGAAATACCATAAAACATAATGATCAAGATATTCAATAAGGGGATCCCTCCACACCGGTCTCTTTAAAGCTCCTAGATCTAACATTGTTTCGGGTACAAGTCATGTGCTTTTAATAGTATGGGCCCAATACTACCTTCCACACCCACCTGTACCTTCCCTAAGGTTCTACCTTGAAACATCCCAATAATACAAACCAAATCCATAAATCATCCATCATCATAAAGAAAATCAAGAACCATGTATCTCAAAACATCATGTCAAATAATGTTTCGAAATCATATGAGAAGATATCAGAGTCTAAAAAAATCTCAGGCTGAATCTGTGGTGTGTGCCATGTGATCATTGCGAGCCCTTCCCTTTGCTAGTGGAAGTACGTGAAACCAAAACGGAAAACTGTAAGCATGAAGCTTAGTGAGTCTCTCCAAACTACCACATACCATATACATAACATGCTACTAAGAGATACGGCCCCCGCCCACACTCATGGAGATATGGGCCCCGCCCAAACTCATAGAGATACGAGCCCTGCTCACACTCATGGAGATATGGGCCCTGCACAAACTCCGCTAACTGGGAGATACGGTCCCCGCCCACACTCCGCTAATTCTGAGATACGAGTACCGCCAACACTCAGCTACTTCGAGATATGGGCCCCGACCACACCCAACTACTATGAGATACGAGCCCCACCCATACTCAGCTACTTCGAGATGTGGGCCACACCCACACTCAGCTACTAAACAAACATACAAGTATCACAAAGACAACAAGTATAACTAAATTTATCAATCAGACAGATATCTATAATCAAACTAAGCTATAAGATACGGGCCCTGCTCACACTCGAGTACTCTGAGATACGAGCCTCGCCCACACTCAGCTACTAAACAAACATACAAGTATCACACCGACAACAAGTACAAATAAATCTGTCAAACATGCATATATCCATAATCAAACTAAGCTATGAGATATGGGCCCCGCCCACACTCGGCTACTATGAGATATAGGCCAAATCTGAACATGAGGCGAATACCACCGACACCCCATAGAGGTAGTGTTAAACATGAATCTAACCACTGACGCCCCATAGAGGTAGTGTCGCTAAATCTTGAGGGCGAATACCACAAAACCCAGCTCTAAATTGTGCGTCAGATAGTTAGCCTCGTGAGGCTTCAGCTACCTCAACGCGTAGGCTATCAAATGACTCCTATGCATCAGAACTGCACCCATACCCGTAATCTACACATCACAGTACACCACAAAGTCATCTACTCCCCCAAGTAGGTTCAAAATCGGTGCCTCGCACAACCACTGTCTCAGAGTCTCGAAGGCTGCCTACTGCTAAGACCCCCGGTAGAAAACCACCGACTTCTTGGTCAATCGGGTAAAAGGAACTGCAATCTTGGAGAAGTCCTGAATAAATCTACGGTAGTAACCTGCTAGACCCAGGAAACTCTGAATCTCAGTTGGAGACCTCGGAATCTCCCACTGCATCACGACCTCTATCTTGGCTTGATCGACCAAAATACCCTTATGGTTGACGAGATGCCCAAGGAACTGCACCTCGCACAACCAGAACTCAAACTTGGAGAGATTTTCGAAAAGTATCTCGCTCCTTAGTGTCTCAAGCACTTCCCTCAGGTGCTCCTCATGCTGCACCTGAGTCTTGGAGTAAACCAAGATGTCATTGATGAATACTATTACAGACTGATCTAGCATCGTTCTGCACACGCGGTTCATGAGGTCCATGAACGTGGCTGGAGAATTGGTGAGCCCAAACGACATCACCATAAACTCATAATGACCATAGCGAGTCCTAAAAGCTATCTTCTGCACATCATCATCCCTGACTCGCATCTGGTGATACTCTAACCGTATATTGATATTGGAGAACCAAGATGCTCCCTGAAGCTGATCAAACAAATCATCTATCCTTGGAAGTGGACAACGGTTCTTTACCGTTACCTTGTTCAACTCTCGGTAGTCTATACACATGCAATGTGATTTGTCCTTCTTTTTCACAAACAGGATCGGGGCTCCCCATGGTGAACTGCTCGGCCTGATAAAACCCTTGTCTAGAAGCTCCTGTAACTGTGTAGACAACTCCTGCATCTCGGGAGGAGCCAGCCGATATGGTGCCTTGGCTATCGGAGCCGCACTAGGGACTAGGTCAATCCTGAACTCAACCTACCTCTCTAGAGGTACCCCAGGCAGATCCTCCAGGAATACGTACGAGTACTCTCGCAATACCGGTACATCGTCCACTGTTGCATTACCCTTATATCGGGTATCCATAACGTAGGCGATATAACCTGCGCACCCCTGGTGAAGGTAGTGCCTAACTCTCGTTGCTGAACATAGAATCAACCCATGCTGCGACATATCTCCTTTAATCACTAACCCTCCCCTACTAGGAGTCCGAATCCTCACTAGCTGCTGCTCGCGGTCGATCACTGCCCCATTGGGGCTTAACTAATCCATACCCACTATAACCTTGTTCTCTCACAGGGGAATAGGAACCAGATCCACTGAAAACTACTCATCGAATAACAGTAGCATACATCCTATGTGAACCCTCGTGACCCTGATGGTCCTGTCATCTACTATCTCTACATCAAGTGGGCAATCCAGCTCCCCCGGAGCCTTACTGAACCGCTTGCTAAGCGCGAGCGACACAAAAGATCGGGTGGCACCCGAATCAAACAGTACCAAAGCTGACACACTGTTCACTAAGAATGATCTTATAACGACATCAGGAGCTGCTTGTGCCTCCTATGCCGTCAACTGTAAGGCTTTCCTCTTTGCCAATGGCGCCTCGGTCCAGCTCTGATGACCATCTGTAATCCTCAATGTAGTAGGGGTGGCTGCCACCACCTTCCCTGCTGCTGCTAAACTCGGACACTAGGACCTCTTGTGGCCCCTCTAAATGTACTGAAAGCAAAATAGATAAGATAATACGGTGGTAGAAGTGGTAGAAGCATCAGTACAATCCCTGCTCACATGCCCAGAGCAGCCTGAACTACCCGCCTTGCACGTCCCCTCGTGTGACCTACCGCACTTACCACAGTGACCTCGGCCCTGCTGGACCTTCCCTTGGGAATTTGTATTGGGATTCTTGCCTGATCCCTCCACGCCATACACCGAATCTGGCTTTCTCTTCCTCTCCATCTCTAAATCAATTTCCCTCTCATGAGTCATAGCAATCATGTCCTCCAACGTCTAGCACTTGGAGCGGCTCACAAACTGGAGGATATCACTCTGTAACATCTCATGATATCGGGCCTTCTTCATCTCCTCGTCCAAAACATACTGTAGAACAAGAAGGGCCCTCCCCTTAAACTTGGCGGTGATCTCCGCCACAGTCTCTATCGTCTGTTGGAGGTCCTGAAACTCACGTGCTAACTGTTGTACCTCAATAACTGGTGCAAACTCGGCCTTGAATCTGGTCGAGAAGTCACCCCATGTCATCGCGTCCAACGCAACATCATCCCCAAAAGCATGTCTGACCTCCTCCCACCAGTCACGTGCCCTGTCCTTCAGAAGACAGGACGCTAGTCTAACCTTGTCCCCTTCGGGACATCTGCTGGTGCGGAATGCATTGGCGACATCAGCCAACCATCTAGTACTCGCAATGGGGTCCCGAGCCCCATGATAGTCGGGAGCTCCAGATGCTCTAAACTCCTGGAAGGTAAGTGTGTGCGACCCTATCATGGCCGCCACCTCAGTGCACAAAGCACCCAATCTCTCATCCATTAGCTCCATGATACCCCCTTGATCGAACCAAAGATCACAGGAGTCCGCTCACAAATATTGTGCATGATCTCTGAGGAGATGAACTACCTAGTCTTCTCGTCTAGCTGCTCAGCTCTAGAGGTTGAGCCCGACCCGTCATCGACACCTGAACTGCTAATTGTTGTCCTAGGGCGAAAAACCAACATTATGAAAAAACACATCATAACAAACATCAAAATACTAAACATAAATCGAGCGATCTCATACACTACAAGTTCCCTGGATTCATCTCATCCTTCCTTGTTTCGAGTATGGATCCTCTGCTTTCAGTAGTATGGGCCGATACTACCTTCCACATCTATCGGTACTTTCCTCAAAAGCTTCCTTGACTTCACCAAGTCCCTTCTACTACTAATGCTTCACGCACTAATCTCATCCTAGGCTTGCCCTAGGGAAATCACCACCCCACTATTCGCCATCAGCTGCATAAAAATTCCCTGCTATCTTCCCACAACTAGCTCGCGAATACTATTACATATTACTAAGAATAGATAATTCTTCAAATGAGAGGTTCTACCCTATAATGGTTAGACTCAAACGAGAGCTGCGAAATAAGGCTAAACCTAACCTTCTGAAATTATTTAGTCCTCACAATATGTAACTAAACATATTCGTTTACTAGTTAATAAAAGACAACTAGAACTCCTAAGATCACAAAGCAAGCAACATTCGAGCATTGAGTACACATAATCAAGCATATTCTAATCAGGCCATCATACTGACTACTCTGTACTAGCATGCAGTTCTTATATAGCTGATACACATATAACATGCACATAAGGCATCCTTCCTAGATCCTTAGTCCTAATCTAGCATGCAGTTCTCATAAAGTTGATACATATATCATAACATAAATTTGTATGGGTAATTTGGGAGTACTTACTTGAGCTTGGCTGATTGCATGCACCACACCCTTTTCTCTTTTCAAAATTCTTTTCTTTTCTCAAAATCCTTTTATAAAAATGGGTTTCCTTTTGAAAATTTTTTATACCAATTCCTTAGTTTGAGTTTAGACACACCCGTGAGTGTGCCCAAATCCCTCAAACTAAGGCTCTGATACCAACTTGAAACATCCCAATAATACAACCCAAAATTTTTGTTTTTAAAATCATTATTAAATCCATAAATCATCCATCATCATAAAGAAAATAAAGAACCCTATATCTCAAAACATCATGTCAAATATTGTATCAAAATCATATGAGAAAATATCAGAGTCTAAAACAATCCCAGGCTGAATTTGTGGTCTGTGCCATGCGATCATCCCGAGCTCTTCCCTTTGATAGTGGAAGCACCTAAAACCAAAATTAAAAATTGTAAGCATGAAGCTTAGTAAGTCGCCCTAAACTACCACATACCATACACATAACATGCTACTAAGAGATACGGGCTCCGCCCACACTCCGCTGATTATGAGATATAGGCCCCTCCCACACTCAGCTACTTTGAGATATGGGCCCCACCCACACTCAACTACTATGAGATATGGGCCCTGCCCGCACTCAGCTGCTATGAGATATGGGCCCCGCCCACACTCAGATACTAAACAAACATACAAGTATCACACAGACAACAAGTATAACTAAATCTATCAATCAGACATATATCTATAATCAAAATAGCTACAATCAGACAAAGTCAACTAGCATACTATATATCACATAAATAACTATCATACTACATAACATATATACAAACATATAAGGATGTCTGGACTCCCTCCATGGTATTACTCCAGGATGTCGTGGGTTCCTCCCAGGGTCTTAGACCTACGTGTTATTGGCTCCCCCACATGGTCTTAGCTGCTTGCCATGGGCTCCTGCACATGGTCTTTACCTAGAATGTCATGGGCTCCCCCACATGGTCTGATATTCGATTGTCACGGGCTCCCCCGGGGTCTTCCATGCAAGTATCACTAGCACATCACATATTGCATAACAACTTAACATCTTCTATAACATATAATGGGTCGTCCTTGGTGCTTTCGACCCATTGGTATGGTGAGGAGACTTACCTCTCAAGAAATGCTGAACTAATAAAGTCAATCCATCGCTTTTGCTTGTTCCATACATGGCGAGAGGAATGAGTGTTATATGCCCGTTCTCTAGGAACAGGTCACTTGTGGAGGTCACCCACCTGCATTATCCATTCAAAGCTATAAAGAAAGTATTATTGAATGAATTATTCACTCTAACTACCTTAGGATGGTTATCTTTAAAGGTAGTACCCTAGTAAAATGATATTTCATTATAAATGTATAAATTCATAATGGATTTTTTGATTGCGAGTTACGACACTATAACCGCGAAATATGTCACCATGAATGCGAATTCTAAGACTTTTACTATTTATTCTAGCATATTTAATATGAAATCAGACACTTTGACTGCAAATTCTGACACTTTGATTACATATTTTGACACTTTGACTCATCTTTTTAACCTTATGCATAAATATATTCGCAGTCACAAAGATACTATTACTATAAATATGCCAGCTTATGATTTCTTTAGATTCAAGGTACTTAAAACATATAATAATATTTGAAAATAAGTTTAGTAGATTGAGTAAAGGAAGAAAGCTTTTCCAACCTTTCTATTTACATTTACAATCTTCAATAAACCAACCCGAGAACCTTTACAAACATCAAGAAAGACGGTCATGATTGTTTTGAGTTATATTTTATAGCTTTGAGATGTGTGGTAAAATTCTTCTGTAATATATCAATTATTTATATATAGTTGTAACATCATTTATATTAATACCATTGATGTTGCAAAAAAATATATGTTCATATATTTCTGGATACCATGCTACCAGTTATCTTTGTAGATTGTATCCCTTGACGAGGGAAGTACTTACACTCCGTGCTTTTAACAATTGTTATATATGAAAACCCTTAAATACTGCCTATAGCGTATAGTGTTGATGTAACACAAAATGTCAATTCTAGATCCTAGTTACTCATGAGGCTGAAGGATTGTGTTAGGGATGTTAGTGAAGTTGCATTTATAAACAAAATGTTTGGTTTCATAGACTTTTCCATTATTTATGTCTTCCTAGGTTCATAATGTAAGTATTATTGTCAAAATATTTATAAGAATTTGCAAACTAGGATTAGCAGTAGTCAAATAGTGGAACGTTTGTTATGATAGACATGAAAATCGTATACAATGTCTGATTTTAAAGTAAATTTAGGTAAACTTCAAAATGACTGAGAACTCTAATAGATGGAATACATGCGTCTGACTTGAAAATATTGGTCACATAAAATGGACAAGAGTATTTTTTGCAAATACATGTTTCAATGTAAAGACTGTATGTATTCATGATGAAATTAACATGTTATCGACGGCTAAACATGAATTATCGATAACGCCACTTACTATGGTTATCCATGAGACATTCGACACATGTATTTTCAATGTAATGATATGGGAGGTAAATAAACATATATATGTATAATAACATTTTCGAAGGATATATACCTACATTTTAGTGTTGAAGGACAATAATTATAATATTAATGTGCATGGGTTAATGTGTACAGGTTTGTTTTGTGTACTCACCTCTTATGCTTATACACAGAGGGTTATTGAGAGAAAGATGAATAAGTATGTAACATGGGAGGCAACACACATATGCGATAACATCTTTGTTGTACAAATTCCATAAGGAGTTGTGTCGTATATATCTACACCATCACTTATATATGTGAGAAATGACACAATTGTGGTATACCTTGTGGGCACGTGATAACGACATTACGATGGCTAAACATATTTTCTGATAGTCATAATTTTGTTCATATTTACAAAACTAGTGTAGTGTATGAAGTTGCATATTAAATAGAAATTTTGCTTCCTCTACTGCCTCCATATCAAAAGAAATACCAATTAAGATGATGATTGTTTGCTCCTGACTGTTTAAGGAACAATTTATGTTTGGATTTTTCAGATAGGAGAACTTTAATTTTTTTTAATTAAATCGAGTTTAATATTATATCATATCCACTTTTATTTAAATTAAATCAATATACACATCAAACAAAAACATGAAAAAGCACAAACGTTACATATTTCTGCTTAAAATCACCTTGCATTATGTTATATGTGATACACCTGTGTACTTGCCACTTGCTTGAGGTGGTACCGAGCAAAATATTTGTGAACATCAAATAATTCAATGTAGCTTCAATTATTTCAAACACATGAAAACGTTGCGAATGATCGGAAACCGACTCATGTGTTTGTAAGATGCTTTCGATTGAGTTGATAAACTTTTTGTATATATTCAACCATTTTAATTATGAGCATTTGCATATTATATAATGCTAACTTCCTATCCTCACGGGCTTATGGAAGCGGTTATGAGATTCTTGTATCTAACAATTTCTCTTCCACATAATGATACACATGAATAATTCGTAACATAAAGTTGTTAGTAAGAGCATGTTGCCTAACATCAAGGTGATCCGAGTTATTTTCTATTGTTGCTCGTATCGAAGCACTTAATTTTGAGGACTAAAATAAAAAAAAAAACATTTTAAGACAATGATAAGTTCAATAAAATATAATTAAACATAAAACATTTCCATGAAATTTTCTTACCATTATACGAAAATGCAGTCTAAAAAATGACGTGTGATAAAATTGTATGAAATTGTTATGATAGTATGTTCTATAGAGGTTACCTGATATTTGTAGGTATGGTGTTAAGTGTGATAGAATGGTGATATTCGTATTCATAGTCAAAGTGTTATTCCATGATAATAACAGTATTCGAAAAGCTTCAAAAACCAACAAGTACCCTTCTTTGGAGCTTACAAAGTACGACTTTCTGATATCCAAATATCAAGTATGATATGTCCATGTATAACCCTTATTACAAATAATACGATGAAAAAAAATCCAACTCAAACAGAGTTCATATGAAAAAATTATCAAAGTTCAAAGTTGGGTTTTTTTTTTCATATTTTCATCAAGTAGCATACTTTTAACCTAAAAAAGTTTGACCTCCCAACTTCTAAATTTGGAGTGTGACATGTCATTGTTAGCCTTGTTATAAAGAACACAATGGAAAAAAAATCAGTTCAAACGAATTTCATATGAAAAAGTTACAAAAGTTTAAAGTTTGGAAAAATTGAAAATTTTGGAGCCCATATATACAAAAACCACTTTGTTTTGATAATTTTTTTCCCAGGCCACCATGAATTTCTTTGGTGATTGCATGCAAAAATTATGTCTATTTGGATATTTATTTTGATTTTTGGCTATCTTTAATCATTTTTTCTTATTTCTTTTCGAAATTATCCATGAAATCAATGTTGTTAAGATCAGCATCCTATATATGATCGTTTTTGGGTTTGCAAGATCGGAATCGTAATATCAGGATCAGGATCCTAAGATCCCACAAAATCAAGGATCGGATCGGATCTCGATCCTACGATCCTACCCCAAATACAATCCGTTTACGATCCAATTCGTTTTTCATAACTAGGATCATAGGATCGTACGATCCTACGAATATAATCATGATTTTGAGAACGACACATTAAATTACTAATAACAAAGAGACATCCAACTTTTTTTTCTTCATTCGTTAAAAAGGAAAGGGTACAAGTACAACTTTGATTTTGGGCCGGCGAACACTTTGTTTTGATGTGTAAAATAAATGAGGGACAAGTTGTATTAATAAAAGAAGTATAGGGGAAGTTGATGTAACTTATCCAACTACCAACCAAGCACATCAGATTCTTCCCTACACTCCACCACATACAAACACTTCCTTTCTCCCTTCTCCCTTCGATCCATCGCTTTTCCCTTTTTCCTAAACTAGTTTGCTCGATTCTACTCAACAATTCACTCTTCAACGCTTTCACCTAGCTCGCCGGCAACGATTTGTAGCTCCGGTGTGATCGACGGCTCCGATTTTCACGCTGGCACGCTGAATTCAACCAAAAAGGTATTTTTTTAGGGTTTTGGTTAGGATTTTGCTGTTTTAGTTATTTTTTTTTGCTTTGTTTTGATTTTAGCCCTGATAGACTAGTAATTCAGTTAAAACTCTGTCAGTCCATGATTTAGTTTGATTTGTTGACTTTTAAAAGGTTTGACCTCCTCGGGTTTCATATCTAGTTTGTAATTTTCGACTTTCTCCGATTCTGGTAGAGAAAAATAAACTAGGTTTTGAATTGGACTACTTCTAATTTATAGGAATATTACGAGTAGAATTTTCTACTCGTGTTTAGGGTTTAAGTCTTTACTGATACTTTACATCGGGGTTATGTTGTTCAACCTAGTCCAGTCGTATGGATTTTTGGGATTATTAATCTGATCCTTTAATCAGTTGATCGGTTGATATGGTTATGGTGCCAGGCTACCTTTCAGAGTCATTGATCTCGTTGATATGTCTTTGTGTTATTATCAAATTACTTTTCGCGAGCTGCAGTTTTCAAAGTTGTTTCTTGTAATCATGCTATATATAAGGGATATGGTTCATCTAGAAGAAAGCATGGACCTTTTTGGAAAGTAAATCATGATTTGTAGTCCTTTTGTGTTTTTAGATTGATATTTATACCCAATCCCAAGTTCAAATAAATAACTTGTTATTTCTTTTGATAGTTTCAAGAGCCGAGTGAAGACACCAACAAACTGAATCACAATGCAACCAAGATGGAAGTGAAATTACCATAATGGACAACACATCAAACAATCTACAGCTGACAATTGTCCCCGAATCAAAACAACAACCATCACTCTCTAATCAAGAAAGGAACCCTGAGCCTATACATGACATGCATCAAAGCCCAAGTTCTGATAGTGGGACCCATGTCTCAAATTCCAATCAAGAACCACCTGTAACACCCAAAAAAGCCTCTAACACATCACAGCAAACTCCTCCACCTCCTGGATCCATATCAGAAGCTGATCAAGAAAATTATATTGTGGCAATAAGGCCAGAAAAAGGGCTGGATAAATTACCACTGAGACGCAACATTGACAATCTTACCCCTACACCACAGTCTGACCAAGGTATAACTTTCTCAAAACTACCTGAGAAACCTACAGGGGATGGGTATAACTGGAGAAAATATGGTCAAAAACTTGTAAAAGGGAATACATTTGTTCGAAGCTATTACAAATGTACATTTGGTAATTGCCCTGCAAGAAAACAAGTGGAGCATTCACATGATGGGCATATCACAGAAATAAATTATTTATGGAAACATGAACATCCTAAGCCTATAAATACTCTTGTTAAAGGCTCAGCTTTTGTTTTGCCTATTCAATCAAAAGGATCTGATGACCTTTCTCTAGTCACATCTGAAGGTATTCACTATTCACTCATACCTATATTAAGCTTTATCTGTTCATTCCAACAAAGCCCTTATCTTTTGACCCATTTTTTGGAAACATCACTCTCTATTCAATCAAAAAAAAAGTAAGGGCTTTTTTGGAAATAACCCTAGTTTTTATTTGTCTACTAAATAATAAAATGTCATGTTGAAGACCATTCATCAGTCCATCCTGCAACATCTCATGAACCCGAGACCAATCAGCTTCAACTGGTTCCGGTAACTGATAATTCCCAAGAATTGGCAGTTTCGAGAAGCGAGGGTAATAATGACATTTCATCAGAATCCAAGAGACAGTAAGTTAATGAATGCACTACACTAAACTACTTAATACTTTAGAAAAAAAAAGATTTAAATATCGGGTTTTGTTATATGTTTTTCAGGAAGAGAGAGAATGAAGGGATTTCAACAAAGACAAACTGTGAGCCTCGGGTAGTTGTTCACACAACAAGTGCGGTTGATATTGTAAACGATGGTTATCGGTGGCGCAAATATGGTCAGAAATTAGTCAAAGGAAATGTCAATCCAAGGTAAACATTACATTACATTATTAAAAATCTTTATAATAATTTTTTTTTTTTAAATATATTTATATCTTATCTACTGATAATAATTTAATTTATGCAGGAGCTATTATCGGTGTTCAAGTGCTGGTTGTCCAGCAAAGAAGCATGTGGAGAGGGCAGCCCATGATGAAAAGGTGGTGATTACAACTTACGAGGGGCGGCATGATCATGATCTCCCGGCTGGTGGTCGGAATGTTACTCCAAACATCTCTGGAATCGGGACCGGAACCGGAAATGCTGATTCCAATGACGGGTCAAGGCCTCAACCGGTGGAATCTGGTGCTAACTGACTCAGCCTCTAACCTACCATTGTAGTGTTGCTTATGGTTTTGCTCCACGGTTGTCTATTTTAAATATATTATTATTATTATTATTGTTTTCTACCCTTAGGTCTTCTCCATGGTAGTCGAGTCACATAGTGTTGTTATATTTTATATTTACCCATAAAAAATTGTTATGATGATTGGCAAGATTAAAGATCGGATGATTTGGATGAGCTATAGATGTTATGAACCACTTCTTTATTTTTGGTTTCTTTTGACTTATGTTTGACTTATGTATATTGTTTTCTAGTATAGAAATGAGTTGATTAGTTCAACTGTTTGGAACTCTAATATACTCGTTATCTTTTTTCTGGTTATATTGTATTTGGGGTTTGTCTAAACATTATGTTTATTAGGTTTACACATTTGATTAACTTTTTTTTACACATCTAATTGTCAATTCTTTTAATTAGGTTTACACTTTTAGTTTATATATACATTTCAAATGATTTACAAACCAAACACAAACTTATCAAGAAAACAAATTCCACTTTGATTCAAAATCCTGATAGTTAAAAAGATTAAACATTCCAAAATCCTTTGATAAAGTTGGATTGAACAAAAACAATTCACAATCCAAATACCCCTAAATGTTTGGACACCACAAGCTCGATGACACCCTCCCATTACTCTCAAGTCTCAACTTATGAAATCAAGCAAGAACGCTTGGATGTCTATGGTGGATATTAGCTTGTCTTTATATCTCATGATGTCATTATTGGATTAGGTTTAAAGTCATGTATCTATATAGTTTCTAGGTGGGGCTTATCTTGTATGTTGTATCAATGGGCCACTATTTTCAAGAGCTATGATCTATATAACCTCCATAGGGGCCATCTCTATATCGAAAGGGACACCATGTATACATCCTAGACGGGCGGTTTATCGTTTAATTACTTCACCAAAACCTTAGGCTCGTTGGGATTGGATGAATTTGATTCTATTCCAAATTATCTCATTAACATCTCTCTATACTCTATACCTAACGGTTTTGTTGTGTTGTGTATGCACCATTATTATTAAAATGGTCTTACTGGTTTAGTTAAACATTAATTGATGAGATACTTTTGCATTTTTATTTTATTTTTAACATGTGGAATTAATATATTTTTTTATATTTTATTTTTGATCTTATTTTGATTGATAATCACTATTGTAAATAACGAAAGATAAATATAAATTTTGAAGTATTTTACATTTCTTATTAATGAACTTTTGTTTCTATTTTTATCATATGTAGATAGAATATCAATTGTTTGCTAGTTAAAAATAAATGTATAATAGAATTCGGTAAAAGTAAATGAAAGTATAATGAAATTAGTAAAATTCGTTAAATGTGAACATGATAATACAATCAAACGTATATTTTTCAAATTTATCATACACAATTAACTTGGAGTTCTATCATACATTATATTAATTTTATGTTCCTTACGAAACAATTCTTTTCTATGATTGGGCCGCTTTATTGTTTTTTTCTATTTTTTTTCCCTCTTTATCTCACCACCTAAGTACATGACCAGGTCCTATTCATCGAGTTACCCTACCGGTTAGTTTAACCCTCCACCATCTATATTCGTCTTCTACCTTCCACCGCTTCCATTTTCCTTCCATTTATAAACAAAATATGTAATATATTTTTACTAATATTAAAAAAAAAGTAATATTAAAAAAATATTATTATAAATGAGTATTTGTAAGAAGATCATAGTATAGTATAGCTGTTAATTAGATTTTCACTAATTATATTTAACAACAATAATCATCATAAATATTTTCTAGGCCATTTTAAAAGTACTTTTTTGAATTAATTTATTACCTTTTTGTGAAATGTTATATAAATTCTTTAACATATAACGTCCTATTTTAAAAAAAAAAACAATATAGAACACCATTTGTAAATAAAACATTCAGGATAACATTTTATTAAAACCTTCAAAACGTAACATCAGAATTTACTAAAAATGTTTCATAAACCAATATGCAGAACTTTCAATCTCTTGTTTTATAATCACAAATGTTTAATGATAATATAACCAAAAATTCTTAAGAATGCGGATGTCGTTTGCAGTCATACCGGGTTCTTTCATTTCTCTACCCGGAGGGTCTCGAAAAAGATTAATAAACAATGGGTGAACAAAAACTTTTACTGAGCAAACATAATAGTCACCCATTATATCAATCATATATCTTTACATAATACATACTTTCACATAATATTCATATATCATATTCGTTCCTAACACATACCGTTGGTGCCAACTATGTTTTGTTCGTTGCCCATGTTCCCCAAAGGGCTTCTCCTGGAAAGCATTACACGTTTACATACACATATATTGCTAACATAATAAACAATTTAGTGTAACTTACATGATCATCTTAACATTAATATTATTGCGAGCTAGGATGAACTTCCACATCTCTAAACACCTACATCCTCAACTCATTTTATTGTCGTGGTCAGGAATGATCAATTCCAAACATCATTCTCGTTCATCAAATATTCTTACATGACCAATAATAAATACTATCATAAATGCTTTGTTTAAAAATATGGTACCTAGCCTCCGATTTAATTCAAAGTCTTGATTATTTGGTTAAACCTATCGTAACATCCCAAAAATGAGGTACACTTATCATTATTGAATCTTTCCTTTTATGTCAAAATCAGTCGCTTAATATGATAAGTTTGCAAGTCAGTACTCGGGGCGTACATGTAAGTACGTGGGGCGTATGTGTGAGTATGCGCAACGTACTCATGCATTATGCAGATCGCAAAGGTCACCTAGTATGCTGGGCGTACTAGGCTCAAATGCAAAACCCTAATAATTCTTTGGTCGCTATATAAAGAACAATATGGTTTCATTTCTAGCCACCCTTATTAGCTTCCAACCCTCTCTAAAACCCTAATTTCGTGTGTGTAGCTTGATTGTGTATTTTTGCAAATTTTGAGTGGTTCTTGACTCTTGTAGAAGAAGAAGAAGGTTGTAGAAGAAGAAGAAAGTGCCATCCAACTTAGAGATCCAGAAACTCCCCACCTTTGTGCACCATTTTCAGGTATAAAGATTATACATTGGCTAGTGTTCTTCTAGATCTTTTTAGTGTAAGATTCATGAGTTTAAGTCCCCAAGTTTGCACCTTTTGAGTATTAAGACTCCTCAAAGAGTTTAAGCCGTCCTTTCATGTTTCTTGAGGCACATAGGTTGATAAAAATGCTTGCTTGATCCTACATTTGACCTCATGCATGAGTAAAGTACTTTAGAATGACTGAAATGGTGTTTTAGCCTCTCATAGCTATGCAAAGTCTTAAAGCCCATGACTTTATGGATTAAGAGGTCTTAAATTAGTCAGATCTATGGATGGAATGGTTGTCTTAACGGATTACGACCCCAAAAGTGAGGAAATGGAAGTCTGTGGAGGACGCAGTACGTACTCACATCTACGCAACGTAGTTTGGTATATCCTCATCGACTGCTTAATCTGATAGTACGCCCAATGTTAGAGGTCGTATGCCCAGTGTACTTGCTGGGTGTTGACTTTTGCTGACTTTGACTTTTGGTCAAATATTAGGGTTTTGGACCTAAAGAGGGTCAAAATGGTCCTTTTTGCCCCTAGAAGGATTAGCTGTGGACCTTGGACTTATGAGTGGTTTGGATCGTAATTTTAATTAAGGTTAATTATTTTGTTAACTAGAAGGAGTCTAGATCCGGCAGTTTGGGTGTTAGGTTTTCGTGTCATCAGTATCAGGTGAGTCTCCTCACTACTCTTACCTGTGTGAAGGATAACTGTCATATTATGACCAACTGGGTCTAGCTGTTATGCTATGTTCTGATATGTTATGTGCTGAGATGATACTTGTTGTTGATGGGTTTTATGTACTCTAACATTCCTATGGTGCACATACAACCCTAATGCTTTGGATCTAAGTTTTCTGTAATTATACATGCAACATTTTTTTCCAAAGCATATAACCTAAACTAGCATGCAATGTAACATTTAAATCATAAAAACAGTTAGAAGATTACCTTGTGTAGTAGCTTGCTTGTCTTTGACCTTTAGGAGCCTAGCAACTCAAGTGTGATGCCTCAAATTTCTTATAACAAACCAAGAACAAGAGAATGGATTTGAGAGAGAGGTTTGGGAAATCAAAATCGGCTAGCTACAACTCTAGTGTGCATTAGGGGGCCGATTTTACAGTGTTAGGGACTTCTTTTATAGCTTAGGATTACAACCATGCAAACCCTAATGACTCTTCATATTCCTTAGTCTTTTGGGCTAAACCTTGTTGGACTTTCACATAGGTTTAGTCCAACTTTAATCAACATGAGTCATGAGCCCAACTAGAAGTATTACTGATTTACCTAATCAGTCCCTGTAACTTTAATCAATTTCTTTTGATCACTAAATTAATACCAAATTAATTCTTGATCAATACTAATTAAATAATGTGATTTCTCAATTAATATATTATACTTATAATATATTAATAAATCATAATAACTTCTTCCTCAAATATCTATCCTATCAAATTGTTCCAAAGTGTTACAACCCAAATGGACCATGCTATTATCGGGTCAAGTACATACCAATTATAGTTAAGGGCTTAAACACCTAATCCAACAGTTGTAACTAGGGCTACTGTTAGCCAACCAGGGGTTACAGATAACTTCCCGAGCATACTGTTAGCTCACAGGGACTGTTGATAGTCCTAGGGTTGCTGATAACTCTTTGTTTTTTATTTTTATGTGTGGTATAGTGGAGAACTCACTAAGCTTTGTGTGCTTACAGTTGTTGATTTGTATGTGGAAGGTACTTCGCAGGACCGAGGGAAGGTGAAGGTTTGATTATTCACACACACTTGAAATATATTATTGGGATATGGTCTTTGTACTCTGATAACTATGAAACTTGTGTTTTGAAAAGATTTGTATTTGTCCTGGTTGTAAAACTATGTTTTTAGAAGTTTTTAAAATTTGAAAATTTTGTTCTAAAATTTGAGGTGTTACAATTTGGTATCAGAGCTCTGGTTGAGGGATTTGGATGGACCTTTGGGTGATTCCAGACTCAAACTGAGGGTTTGAACATTTTTAAGAACTTAACAAGGAATGAAGACTTTTTACAAGAGGAAAACCCAGAGAAGTAGTGTGTACAATCGACCAACGCTCGAGCGGTAGTTTTCCAAAATATCTCATTGTTAATTTTATTATTGCAGAGGAGAAATATGGTATTATGAGCAATTAGGATTGCATGCTAGCTAGGTGTAGGCTAAGGAATCTTGCTTAAACAGTATGAATGTTGCCTGATTAATGATGTGTTAGCCTAGGAATTCATTCCTTATGAGATCGAATCTACCTTAATTATTTGTCTGGCATATGCTTTATAGTTGTACATAGTTAGGATTTTATAGCCTTAGAATGCCTGATTTGGCCTTTCTTCATGTTCCTTGTTTGGTTGTATATTTGAGGTAGGATCATTTATTCGAATGTCTATCGAGTCTCGTACTATGTACGACTGGCATACACGAGGCAAATGGTGAGGGTAGCGGAGATCCCGTGAGGTAGAGCAGTGCTGGGAGTAGTGTAGAACTAGTATCTAGATGTATTTTGAGGTTCTCGGGAACCAGTAGGGTGATTCCATAGTTGTTATGAGGAGGTAGAGTTATTGGGGGTCTCGAGGGTGCTACCTGAGACGAATATAGATTGGTGTAGAAGGTAGTATTGGGCCTGTACTACTGAAAGCACCAGATCTGTACGCGACTCAGGAAATAACCTCGAGGGACTAGAGACTATGTAGGGGTATGAGTGTCGATATATGTGTTTAGCTTGTGCTGATGATTTTATTATTTCATTTCAGTATGGTGGTTACCCACGGTTCAGGCTCCAGCGACCCAAAGAGGCCGAGTGCCAGTGATGATAAGATTCGCAGGATGATTGTTGCAGAGGTGGCCATAACAATCCAAGAGGCTATTCCAGATATGTTTGATTCTATCAAGATCACACTGATTGAGACCTTTGATGAGCGCTATGTCGCTGTCTTTAAGCCACCGCAACTCTCGCTGCTACGAGACCTCCGGGGGGGGGGGGGATTCATTGTGGTACATGGAGTTCACCAACACGAAGCCACCCAATTTTGATGGGACTCATGATCTGATTTTTCCGCTATGAGATGGATCTCTGATGTCGAGGGATATTTCTATACATGCTCCTGTCCGGAGAATTTGAGGGGTTGGTTCACTATGAACCTGCTTCGCTTGGGATTGAAGGACCGATGGAAGTTTGTAACTGATGACTACATGCCTATAGTGTAACACCATAAGTTTTCAAACCAAATTTTTCATTTTTAAAACACAATAAAACTCATGTACATTTTCTCAAAAACCACAAGTATCTCAAATGTCAACAAATCCACAAGTAAAAATCACAATCCCATAATCATAAAAATAATCTCGCTACAGTGTGTACTATCAAGCTGATGCCTTCCCGCGATCCTGAGAAGCACCTGAAACACAAATCACACAACATGGTAAACATAAAGCTTAGTGAGTTCCCCAAAATACCACACACATAAATAATAAGCCTCTCATGGCTATAGCTCGGCATGGACCGTCTAGTCATGCGTCTCGGTGAGGAACCTCTGGTCTCACGGCTTGGTGTGGACCCCCCGGTCATGTGTCTCAGCAAGGAACCTCTAGTCTTACAGCTCGGTTTGGACCCTCCGGTCCTATCTCAGTGGAAAGCCTCCGGTCCCACAACTCGGTTTCGACCCTCCGGTCCTATCTCAGTAAAACATAGAATATATAGCATATACATAGCACATTGACAAATGCATAATATTACGTAACTCAAATACACACAAAAGACCCTCCGATCACACATAGATACCACTCATGGTAAGTATAGTGAGAGGACTCACCTCGTAAGCTAGCAAGTAATAATCTCATACATGAATCTTGAACTAGCCTACGCCTAACACATAAAATAATAATATCTAATTAACAGTCAAATCATGGCTCAAAATAAACTAGGTTATTATCTCTCTCAAACTCTTGTGATGGGTAAAAGACCATTTTACCCCTCCGTGGTTCCCATTCTCCCTGACTTGACCAAACCCTAGCGTTAACAGAAGTCAACACTCAAGTCAACTATCCATGTTGACCTGACTTACTGAGTGCATTTATGTGACTCGCCGAATCCCTTTATTCCTTCCGAACATTGCGAAAACCCAACTCAACTCGTCGAGTTGTACCATCAACTTGTCGAGTTACCCTTGTCCAGACTCATCGGGGAAAACCCTAGCCGACTCGTCGAGTCCCTTAAGTTGGTTTCTCATTTAGACGTTTTAAGGCGGATCTACCACTTCAAACTCTAGATCTAGGCTCGCAAGGCTCAATTGTCACATAAAGATTCGATCTTTACGTTCATGCATGGCATATTTTGCTCTAAAATGCCAATACAACTCTAACATGGGTGTTTAAGCACAATAACTCTTATATGGCTGAATAAAGTTAGGAGCTATGGACTCTATGGACCTTAAAAGGTCCAGATCTGATGTTTCAATGCTTGGTAAGCACAAGTAATACCAAATCTCAAGGAAATATGGAAAAAGCCCCAAAAGTTCCTCATTAGCAAGATCTAAACAACATGATGAGTAAGGTGATGGCTTTTACTGTAACACCCAAAGTTGGAAAGCCAAGAAAAGAAAGAAAACCCCAATTTTAAGGAGAGACTCGGCGAGTCCAAGGAGGGACTCGGCGAGTCTGAGCGGGATCCGGGTCGAGGTGTAAGCGACCGACTCGACGAGTCGAGCAAGGTGACTCGGCGAGTCTGGTCTGGGCAAGGAAAACCCTAAATCTGGGACTTGGAGCTTATTTAAACGCCTCATTCTCTTCCCTAAGGCTCCTTTAGTTCCTCTTTCACTAAGAACAATAAACCCTAGCCGCTATACTTGTTTTGGAGCAAGATCTAACCCTTGGTGAAGCTTTTTGGAGCTTGAGAGAGAGGATAGTCATTGTGGAGCAAGAAGGGGGCCTTGGATCTAGAGTATTTCTGAGCATTTAAAGGTAATAAATCGTTACATTCTCTCTTTTGTTTAATAGATCAACCTTGGCTATGAGATTTGGAGCTTTTATGCCATGCTTAAGAAACTATTTCGAGTTAGAAGCCAGATCTGAAGTTACTACTTCAGATCTGAGTGTATCTTGGCCTAGAAATTCATAAAGCATCTGTTCTTGGGTTGATAGTGAAGCCTCTTTGTCTTAAACCCTAGTTTGGATTGTTTTAAGCCTAGATCTCTTGATCTACACGTAAAGTTTGGCACTTTACGTGAGGGATAGGCCCTAGAAGTATGGATCTATGAGTTGGAAGCCCTGTTTGGCTCGAAAAGCCACTGCATGGATTAAGGACTGAATAGACTCGGCGAGTCCTTTGAGGGACTCGACGAGTAGTATGAAGATGGAGGCGAACTCGACGAGTTGGATGAACAACTCGGCAAGTCTGTTGAAGATTGCCTTGGACTTGGCGAGTCTGCTCTTGGACTCGGCGAGTCAAGTCGCGAACCCCAAACCCTTCGAGTTAAGGCTCAGTTTAGCGAGTTGAGTGGGGACTCAGTGAGTTGGACAGGTCAGAACTCGGAAATCAATGAACTCGGCGAGTCAATAGACTGACTCGGCGAGTAGGGTCAACATGGAAGGTTGACTTTGGCCAGGATTTTGACTTTGATCGGAGTTGAGTTAGTTGACTTTTAGAGGTCTGTCAGGCTAAGTGTCTCTTTGTTATTGGTAGCTCAGAGAGTTAGAGGAGCAGCATTTCAGACGGTGGTTGGTTAGCAGTCTGAGGGTTACCTGCAGAATGCAGCAGTTCAGGTGAGTTTCCTTCCAGTAGGAACGGGTCTAAGGCCACAATGCCGGCCCGTTCAGTTAGCAGTAGTTTCCGGACCTCGGTCCGATGCAGTAGTTAGTATGTTTGATGCCTTCATGGCCCAGACAGGATTTATGTGTTATGTGATCCGGGATATGGCCCGATGCAATATGCAGTATATGTGTTCATGATAGTTGATATGCTATGCTATGCTATGTTCAGTCAATTTCCAGACTTCGGTCCGATGCAGGGGGCAAGGCCCCAGTTAGTCCGGACTTCGGTCTGATGGAGGGGACAAGGTCCTAGTCAGTTTCCGGACTTCGGTCCGATGCAGGGGGCAAGGCCCCAGTTAGTCCGGACCTCGGTCCGATGCAGTGGGCAAGGCCCAGTATGTGCTTTATATGTTATTGTATGGTATGTGGTAGTTTGGGGGAGCTCACTAAGCTTCGTGCTTATAGTTTCAGTTTTTGGTTTCAGGTACTCAGTTTTCAAAACAGGAGCTCAGAAAGATTGCAATGCACACACCATAGTCAGCTAGCCTGGGATGTTCTAATCTGATAATAAGTTGTATTTCGAATTAATGCTAAGAAATTATGTTATGATTTATGTACGGTTTTTATGAATATGGTCTTTAGTAATGTTTTAAAAAGAAAATTTTAGATGTGATTTTTTGGGATGTTACAAGTTGGTATCAGAGCCTTGGTTTGAGGGATTCAGATACACTTCGAATGTGTCTGAACTCAAACTAAGGAAATGGTAAAAGGTTTTCAAAAGAAAGACATTTTGAAAGAGATTTTTAGGAAAGAAAGAGTTTTTGGAAAAAGCAAAAAGAAATTTTAGAAAGAAAATAACTTTAAAGAGAGAAATTGGTGTGGTGCATGCAATCAGCCGAGCTCAAGTAAGTACTCCCAAATTACCCATGCAAGTTTATGTGATGACTATCAGTTTCAGTTTCAGTTTCAGTTTCAGTAGAACAGCATGCTAGTATAGGAATAAGGATCTAGGAGGATGCCTTATGTGCCTGCTTTATGTGTTTCAGCTTTACAAGATTTGCATGCTAGTATTGAGTAGACAGTAGTAGGATAGCCTGTTTAGGTTATGCCCGATAGTATGAGCTTAACATTGTATGCTAGTACAGTATCTCGTTATGAGAATAGATTTGCTTGAGTAGTTTCCTGTATCCGAATGCTGCTTGCTTTGTGCTTTGTGGGACTCTGAGTGATGGGAGTTAGCCATTAGGTGAATACGTCACATCACATGTGATCAGGGTTGAATAATCTCAGAGTGTTGGATTTGGCCCTATTGCGCAGATCTTGTCTGAGTCTAACCGTTGTAGGGATGAGTCTTTTACTCGAAGGATTATTTGAGCCTCATTACATGTGATGGTATTCAGGTGATGACTAATTAGTATTATAAGGAGGCCTTCAGCAGCTGAGGACTGGTTTGAATGGAGTCAGAGGTTTCCCTAGGGCAAGCCTAGGATGAGAGTGGCAGAGATCAGTAGTAGTAGAGTGACTTGGTGGAGTTGAGGTAACTCTTGAGGAAAGTATGGATAGATGTGGAAGGTAGTATGGGCCCGTACTACTGAAAGAAGAGGATCCGTACTCGATTTAAGAGGGGCCGAGACAAAACCAGGGAACTAGTAGAGTGTGTGAGAGATCCCTCAACAGCGGTGTGTATATTGATCAGCAGTGTGTTATATTTTTCAGCATGGTGACTTTGCGCGAGATACCAGTTAGCAGTTCAGGTACCGGGAAGGGATCTGGCTCGGGCTCTGGAGCCGAGCAGCTTGACGATCAGATGAAGGAGTTCATTTCCGCAGAGATTATGTGCATCATTATCGATCAGACTCCAGTAATTTTCGGTTCAGTTAAAGAGGGCACTATGGAACTTATGGATAGTCATCTTGAGGCCTTTAGGGCCGAGGTGGTTTCAGGGCATATTGGGGCTCGTCTAGAGCCCGATTCTTATGAGGTTCAGGGAGATCCCATTTCCAGCTTTCGCCATCAAGGGATAAGAGTGAGTTAGGCACCCTGTCTTCAAGAGAGACCTCTGCATGATTGGATAGTTGAGGAGGTTTCGCGAGCCATTCGCGAGGTGTTGCCCGACATGGTCGCGAGGATTATTGATAGGTTGACTACGAAGCTCTATGATCAAACAAAAGTTGTTCAGATGATGGATGGGGTTGATAGGGTAGCTCAGGAGCGAGAGCCGGACAGGGAGTCGGAAAGGAAGAGGAAAACAGATGGGTCACAGGTAGCCACAGGTTCGGGCAAGAGGCCCAAAGGGTCGGATTGGAGATCGAGGTATTATCAGAGCCGCAGTCGATGCGAGAAGTGTGGTAGGTCACACTTGGGTGCGTGCAAGAGTGGTAATGGTGGTGATTTGGGCTGCTTCAGATGCGGCCGAATGGGTCATTTCAGCAGGGATTGTACTACTACCATCGCCTAGGGGCTTGACCTGATATGTTTCCATTGCGGTCAGAGAGGTCACAAGAAGGCCCACTGTCCAGGTGTGTATGCAGCAGAGCAGGTGATAGCTCCTGCGTCTATGTCTTCGAGTACCACCAGCGGTTGCGGGGGCCGGGCTAGGGCGCCCACGGCTCGAAGCAGATTGTACCGGTTGATTGCAGCTAGGGTTCGGGCAGCGCCGAATGTTGGAGGTATGTATCTTTTGCCTTCTTGTCAATTATTATTCATGATATTATTGTTATGTTGCTGCAGTGATATTTATAAGCGTATGTTTTGGGGTATCATATGACCTGTTTGTGATTGAGTCTTATGCCATCTGCATACCTTGGATGTTTGGTTAGTAGTCAAGGGTTGGGTTTTATCGAAATAGGTTACTTACGGTGCAGTAAGTGTAGCATGCCTTGGAGGGACTCGGTATGTCTTGCTAGTTCAGAACCGTATAAGTTTTAGAAATGGAGTGGTTAGATCCCTAGCTATGGTAAGCGTGGGATTCCTCAGCAGATTAATTATGGAATGGTAGCAAGGATTTGGATTTCTATTCATTGATCAGCGAGGTGTGGGCAGGATCGAAGTAGGGGAGAACCCTCCGAGTATGCGAGGGCAAGAGCACGCTGACCCGGAATGAGTGCGCAATCCTTGAAAAGAGAGGATAATAGCATAGCAATGGGTGGATCAAGGAGTTTAGAATTGGGAGTTTGGGGAACTTCCCAGCAGTTAGTTCATGTATTTGATATGGTTAGTAGCTGTTTGGGAATCCAGGTTGGAAGACCGCCGATAGGACTCTATTGAGTCAGAAGAAGGATCTTGAGAAAGGTTAGCAAGAGATGTTCCCGTGTTAGTAGTCAGTGGTGGAGACAGCATGTAGGGTTGAGTGGATTCAGGAGTTGGAAGTTTGGAAACTTCCCAATGTTAGTTTCATGTTTTGGATTAGTAGGCGGTTGGTGTGGGGACCAAGTCGAAGAATTTCTCGACGGAACGTTCATTTCTTCAAGGATATAATATGTCGAGGTAAATGAAGCATCCGATGATTGAGGGCTGATTTGAGAAGTCGGGATGAGGGATTGCTAGCAGAACTAGGGATAGACAGGAAGTCCTCGGATTAGTGATGGGTAAGCAGCCAGATAGTAGTAGTAGCGTTGTAAGTCTGCGGGGGTAGCCGTAACATTCACTAGCAGTCAGATAGTAGTAGTAGTGTTGTAAGTCTGCGGGGGTAGCCGTAGCGTTCTCTAGCAGCCAGACAGTATTAGGGTGTTGTAAGTCTGCGGGTGTAGCCGTAGCATTCGCCAGGTTAGTAGTCAGAATGAGCGCGTTGTTTTGGATGCAAAGGGGGAGGGGGAAGCAGTAGTACCCCCCAGTTCGTGTGCAGCAGAGAGCATATAGAAATCCACGGGTTGGATTTCAAATTCTCCAGAGTTTACTCATAGTTGAGCCAGCCATGCGACAGATGGATCGTCAACACAGTCATGAGTTCAGGGAAGCAGTTAACCATTGGGATTCATGTATGTTAAGGGCTACCATTAGCCTGGGAGCCATCATTATAGTCTTGGATTTGTTGATGTTTGGACCCAGTCAGTTGGATCGGGAGGTCGTTAAGACCACAATAATAGGATGACTAGTGGAAACTAGTTCCAAAGAAAGGTTTCGTTCGGGCAGTTCAGTGTTTCAGGCAGTTCAGTGTTGCAGGCAGTTCAGTGTTTCAGGCAGTTCAGTGTTTCAGGCTGATCAGTGTTTCAGGCAGTTCAGTGTTGCAGGCAGATCAGTGTTTCAGGCAGTTCAGTGTTGCAGGTAGTCCAGTGTTTCAGGCAGTTCAGTGTTTCAGGCAGTTCAGTGTTTCAGGCAGTTCAGTGTTCCAGGTAGTTCAGTGTTTCAAATGTTTGCAGTATTTTTGGACAGTATTAATTTTGTGTCGGACTGCAAGTTCAGCCTTATTAGTTGGACCTGGGTGGTCTCAGTTCATCCGGAAGCCAGATTTGGAATAGCAGAACTTTCAGTCAGTAGTAGTGTGAGTATGCAGCATATGGTAGGTTTCAGTCTGTTGTTCGTGGGGTGCACGACACCAAATGGTAGTAGAAAGAATGCCCAGTGGATACTGGCGACAATAACCCGTACTGGGAGTAGCGGGAGTAATAGATTTGGTGGAGACAGGGTCTTCACAGTGACGGAAGACGTAGGTAGTTATGGAGCATCGCCTTGGGAAGGCAAGGAAATCATGCAAGGAAAGAAGGGGTGAACCCCTACGGGGTCAGTGCAGTATTTGGAAAGTATCAGAAAGATTGTCGGTTGATTGCATTGCGTTTCCAGAATGTTCAGGGTCAGGATGGACCCGAGATTATTATCGGTAAGAATTGTCATTGGTCTGAATGACTGAGCGGAAGGCCAGCGAAGGTAGGCAGCTGGTGTTAGAATGAGCGGTGGGGTATTGGAGGCAGATCGCAGTCGGTGTATCGTAGCAAACTTCGAGGATGAAGTTTAGTTTAAGTGGGGGAGAGTTGTAACACCCAAAGTTGGAAAGCCAAGAAAAGAAAGAAAACCCCAATTTTAAGGGGAGACTCGGTGAGTCCAAGGAGGGACTCGGCGAGTCCGAGCGGGATCCGGGTCGAGGTGTAAGCGACCGACTCGGCGAGTCGTGCAAGGTGACTCGGCGAGTCTGGTCTGGGCAAGGAAAACCCTAAATCCGGGACTTGGAGCTTATTTAAACGCCTCATTCTCTTCCCTAAGGCTCCTTTAGTTCCTCTTTCACTCGGAACAATAAACCCTAGCCGCTATAATCGTTTTGGAGCAAGATCTAACCCTTGGTGAAGCTTTTTGGAGCTTGAGAAAGAGGATAGTCATTGTGGAGCAAGAAGGGGGCCTTGGATCCAGAGTTGGTGGAGTATTTCTGAGCATTTAAAGGTAATAAATCGTTACCTTCTCTCTTTTGTTTAATAGATCAACCTTGTCTATGAGATTTGGAGCTTTTATGCCATGCTTAAGAAACTATTTCGAGTTAGAAGCCAGATCTGAAGTTACTACTTCAGATCTGAGTGTATCTTGGCCTAGAAAGTCATAAAGCATCTGTTCTTGGGTTGATAGTGAAGCCTCTTTGTCTTAAACCCTAGTTTGGATTGTTTTAAGCCTAGATCTCTTGATCTACACGTAAAGTTTGGCACTTTACGTGAGGGATAGGCCCTAGAAGTATGGATCTATGAGTTGGAAGCCCTGTTTGGCTCGAAAAGCCACTGCATGGATTAAGGACTGAATAGACTCGGCGAGTCCTTTGAGGGACTCGACGAGTAGTATGAAGATGGAGGCGAACTCGACGAGTTGGATGAACAACTCGGCAAGTCTGTTGAAGATTGCCTTGGACTTGGCGAGTCTGCTCTTGGACTCGGCGAGTCAAGTCGCGAACCCCAAACGCTTCGAGTCAAGGCTCAGTTTAGCGAGTTGAGTGGGGACTCAGTGAGTTGGACAGGTCAGAACTCAGAAATCAATGAACTCGGCGAGTCAATAGACTGACTCGGCGAGTAGGGTCAACATGGAAGGTTGACTTTGGCCAGGATTTTGACTTTGATCGGAGTTGAGTTAGTTGACTTTTAGAGGTCTGTCAGGCTAAGTGTCTCTTTGTTATTGGTAGCTCAGAGAGTTAGAGGAGCAGCATTTCAGACGGTGGTTGGTTAGCAGTCTGAGGGTTACCTGCAGAATGCAGCAGTTCAGGTGAGTTTCCTTCCAGTAGGAACGGGTCTAAGGCCACAATGTCGGCCCGTTCAGTTAGCAGTAGTTTTTGGACCTCGGTCCGATGCAGTAGTTAGTATGTTTGATGCCTTCGTGGCTCAGACAGGATTTATGTGTTATGTGCTATGTGTTATGTGATCCGGGATATGGCCCGATGCAATATGCAGTATATGTGTTCATGATAGTTGATATGCTATGCTATGCTATGTTCAGTCAGTTTCCGGACTTCGGTCCGATGCAGGGGGCAAGGCCCCAGTTAGTCCGGACTTTGGTCCGATGCAGGGGACAAAGTCCCAGTCAGTTTCCGGACTTCGGTCCGATGCAGGGGGCAAGGCCCCAGTTAGTCCGGACCTCGGTTTGATGTAGTGGGCAAGGCCCAGTATGTGCTTTATATGTTATTGTATGGTATGTGGTAGTTTGGGGGAGCTCACTAAGCTTCGTGCTTACAGTTTCAGTTTTTGGTTTCAGGTACTCAGTTTTCAAAAGAGGAGCTCAGAAAGATTGCAGCGCACACACCATAGTCAGCTAGCCTGGGATGTTCTACTCTGATAATAAGTTGTATTTCGAATTAATGCTACGAAATTATGTTATGATTTATGTACGGTTTTTATGAATATGGTCTTTAGTAATGTTTTAAAAAGAAAATTTTAATTGTGATTTTTTGGGATGTTACATTTACCTCTCAATAAAAGCTCCAAGTGCAAGAATGCTGGATTCCACAGCCTCTCCTCGTTCTTTGCTTTTACCTCACTTCTTTCCTTCCAAAAGATTCACCAAAACACTCAAATATTAGCTCAAACACTCTTTCTTAGCTCAATGGCCGATTAGGGTTTCACACAGGGGAGTTAGGTAGTTGTTGAGGTGCAAAGGTGGTCATAAGTTCCCTTAAATAGGCCCTAACGCCGGGGATTTAAGGTTTCATCTCACAGTGCCAACTCGGCGGGTCGAATCTCTGACTCGTCGAGTTGGTTATTAGACCCACGTGGTCAATCAGTCTCTACTCGACGAGTTGAGGCACCAACTCGTCGAGTTTCTCAATAGATATCAAAATAAATAATAAAATAATATACCTGGGATTCTGGATGTTAAAATTCTCCCCCACTAGAATCAAACTTCGCCCTCGAAGTCATGCTTAAAGAATAGCTCTAGGTACTGCTCGTGCATCTTGGACTATGGTTCCCACGTCCACTTGGTTCCCTTCCGATGTTGCCACTAGACCTGAACCAGGGGCACCTTTTTTTTCCTCAGAACCTTCACTTTCCGCTCCAATATTGCAATCGTCTTCTCAATATAATTCAGGCTCGCATCCACCTGAATGTCCTCTAATGGCACTACCGTCGTCTCATCGGCTACACACTTCCTCAACTGAGACACGTGGAAGGTGTTATGATACTGACTCAACTCTGCAGGTAGCTCCAATTGGTATGCTACATTACCCACTCTTGTGGTCACTCTTAAATGACCGATATATCAGGGCCCCAATTTGCCTCGTTTCTTGAATTGGATCACTCCTTTCCATGGGGATACCTTCAGGAGGACAAAATCTCCCACCTGGAACTCTAGCTCAGATCGTCACCTTTCTACATAACTATTCTGGCAACTCTGGGATGTCAGTAGCCTCTTCCTGACCTACTGAATCTGATCGGTCGTCTTTAGCACTATCTCGGTGCCACCCATCACTCGTTGCTCTACCTCTCCCAACAGATGGGTGTCCAACACCTCTTCCCATATAAGAGCTCGAATGGAAGCATTACAATACTGGAATAGTGGCTGTTGTTGTAAGAAAACTCAGCCAAGGGAAAATTGGTGTCCTAACTTCACCCGAAGTCCATAACACATGCACATTGCATGTCCTCGAGCGTTTGGATCATCCGCTCATTCTGCCCGTCTGTCTGTGGGTGGTGTGCGGTACTGAAATGCAACAGGGTACCCAAATCTTCATTTAATTTCTTCCAGAACCTAGAAGTAAAATGCACATCTCGGTCTGACACTATCGAGGTCGGCACTCCATCCTATGCTACCACCTCTCTCAGATAAATCTCAGCTAGTTTCTCTGCAGAAGAGTTCTCACTGATGGCGAGGAAGTGAGCACTCTTCGTTAACCGGTCTACAATCACCCATATTGTGTCAACCCCACGCGTGGTCCTCGGTAGGTTGGTGATAAAATGCATCGTAATCTGCTTCCACTTCCACTGAAGAATCTCTAGAGCCTGTAATGGGCCATGTGGTCTCTGGTGCTCCGCCTTAACCCGAAGACAGGTCAAGCACCTCTCAACTACCCATCACATCCCTCTTCATACAGGGCCATCAGTAGTCTCTCTTCAAGTCTAAATACATCTTAGTGGACTCTAGGTGGATCGAGAATCTTGATCTATCGCCTCCTCCATCAATATACGACGACCTCCACCTGTATAGGGCACCCATATCCACCCTCGAAAAGTTATAAGCCCACGACTATCCATCTCAAACTCAGACACCTGCCGAATCACCCACTCCCTCTTGCGGTTCTCTGGTCTCACGGCATCCACTTGGGCCTCTCGGATGGTGTCTAATACTAGAGTCATCACTTTCATCCTCATGTACACATCCTGGATCGGTGTACTCGCTGCTCTATGGCTCAGGGCGTCGGCTACCACATTAACCTTACTCGGATGATATAAAATCTCGCAGTCATAATCCTTCACTACATACAACCATCTCCTCTGCCTCATATTCAGGTTGGGCTGATCCATCAGGTACTTCAAGCTCTTATGGTCAGTGTATATGGTACTACGGACCCCGTACAGATAGTGGCGCCAGATCTTGAGGGCAAACACAACCACCCCCAACTCCAGATCGTGGGTGGGATATCTTGTCTCATGAGGCTTCAACTGAATCGATGCATATGCTATCACGTGCCCCCTCTACATGAACACCACACCCATCCCTACTATAGATGTGTCACAATAAACTACAAAGTCATCCACTCCCTTGGGGAGGGCTAACACTAGGGCTTCACTTAATCTCTGGCGAAGGGTCTCAAATGAGGCCTGCTGCTCGAGACCCCAAGTAAAAGTAACACCCTTTCGGGTCAAGCTAGTGAGAGGAACGACAATCTTGGAGAAATCTTTGATAAATCTCCGATAGTAGCCAGCTAAACCCAGTAAACTCCTGATCTCGGTCAGGGATCTTGGCACTTCCCATCTCATAACTGCCTCAATCTTGGCCGGGTCGACCAATATCCCATTCTTGTTAATGAGGTGTCCCAGGAAATGGATCTACCGTAACCAGAAATCACACTTGGAGAATTTGGCATAAAGCCTCTTCGTCCTTAAAACTATAAGAATATATCTAAAATGAACTTTGTGCTGCTCTCTGGATCTCGAATACACCAGGGTATCATCGATGAACACGATCACCGATCGATCCAACATAGGCCTGCACACCCGGTTCATGAGGTCTATAAACGCCGCCGATGTGTTGGTGAGCCCGAAAGGAATCACCACTAACTCGTAGTGCCCTTAACAAGTCCTAAAGGCCGTCTTCTAGATATCCTCATCGTAGACTCTCATATGATGATATCCAGACCTCAAATCAATCCTGGAAAACCAATACGCCCCCTGCAACCGATCGAACAGATCGTCGATCCTCAGTGGTGGATAATGATTCTTGACCGTCAGCTTGTTCAACTCCCAGTAGTCAATCCTTGAAAACCAAGACGCCCCCTGCAACCGTTGTGAACCATCCTTTTTCTTAACAAAAAGGATCTACGCTTCCCACAATGAGCTACTCGATTTGATAAAACCCTTCCCTAACATCTCCGGGAGCTGTGAGGATAAATTCTGCATCTCTAGTGGCGCAAGGCGATAAGGTGCCTTGGCAATAGGCGCCGCTCCCGGAACCAAATCGATCCGAAACTCCACCTGCTTCTCAGGAGGCACTCCCAGCCACTCCTCGGGAAACACGTCTGGGAACTCGCACACCATCGGAACCTCGGAGATAGAACTCGGTCTCTTTGTAGCAACCCACGTATCTACCACATACGCCAAAAAGCCCATACAGCCATGTTGTATACTCTGTCTCGCTCTGGTAGCATAGCAAAAAGCTAATCAGGATCTGGTACCCTTGCCGTACATGGTAAGCACTCCCCCATTAGGGTCTCGTATAGTCACCATCCGACGCTTATAGTTGATCATATCTTCAAATCTACTCAACCAGTCCATGCCCACAATGACACAGACGTCCCCCATCGCTATCGGTACCAGATCTATCGGGAACTCCACACCAAAAATATCCAACACGCACCCCCGAAATATCTCGGTCGCATAAACCGCATGCTTATCGGCTATAGAAACTCTCAGAGGTCAACTCAACGCTTCTCTCTCGACACTAATGTGATGACTAAAAGCTAAGGACACGAAGGATTGACTTGCACCCGAGTCAAATAACACCAAAGCAGGTACAAAACTCAGAAGAAAAGTACCTATATATAACACAATATAATCATACACAAATCTCAAAATAAAAGGAAAAGAGGGAAATACGTACCAGCTACCACATCAGGTGCTGCGTGGACCTCCTTTTTTTCAGCCGAAAAGCTCTCCCGAGAGCCCTCGGTGTTTTGACCTTCGCTAGCCGACTGTCTGTAGCACGAATAGTAGCAGGAGCAGAATCCTAGGTTGATCCCTGAATGAGCTGAGGGCACTCGACCTTCCGATGGCCAGTCTGGTTGTAATGGAATCAAACAGAAAATCCCTTGGACAGTCCCTTATGCCCCTTCTTACCATATTTGTAGCAAATCCCCGACTAGCAAGATCCCTCGTGGATCTTTCCGCACTTGCTACAAGTGCGGCCCTTCTGGCCTCCAGTCCACAAATCAACCAGCTTAGCCCGCTTAGCTGTTGACTGCAGCTATGTCAGTCTCCAATCTCTCCCTTGCTGCTCTGCATCCTCTCTGGACTAAATCTCCAACACAATCTCCCTCCTCTTGGCATTGGTCTGCAACTCAACCAATGTCCGATAAGACGAGTTTGCCACGAACTCCCAAATTTCTCTCCTCAAGATGCTCAAATACCGACTCATATGTGCCAACTTAGTGGACACATGCTCAGGGCAGAACAACGCCCTCTCATGGAAAATCCTCATAATCTCAGTCACCGACTTTGTCTTCTACTTGAGAGACAGAAACTCCTATGCCAAACACTCCCTCTCCACCTGGGGAACATACTCATCTCGAAACAACTTGTTAAACCTCTCCCAAGTCACTGCATCATGATCTGCCGGGGAAAAATCAGTTGTCACAAACTTCCACCAGTCATTCGTTCTTAAGTGAAGCTAGTTCAGGGCGAACCGAAATCTCAGATGCTCTAGGTACAAACAAGTATAAAATCATCCCTCAATGTCAGCGATCCATCTCATGGCAGCAATCAGATCCTGCATCCCATCAAACTATGGTGGCTCCGTGTTGCTGAATTCCTGGAACAACAATGAGTCACCTTCCTGAGGCCTAGCAACAGCAACAACTGCTGTGGCAACAGCAGCAACAACCTCAGTAACAACAACGTATCGATCGTTCAATGTCTCAATCAGAGTGTTCTTGATAGACCCAAACATCTCCGGTATCGCCTCTCGAATGGCTGCAACCACCTCCTCGTGGATGATCCTGCGGATCTCCTCATCACTGGTCCCACTGCTCTCTGGGTTGTGGCGTGTACCCACCATGATGTCTCTGAAACAGAACACAAAATCATCAGAGACTCGCTTGAGTATACTTACACTCGATCACTTGCCTCTACTTGCTCCTTAGCATCATAAATATTCTTATTTGGGTTGCTTACAAATCCGGTGCTTTTATTAGTACGAGCCCAATACTACCTTCCACACCAACCTGTAGTCACCACAAGTCCTCCTCCTAGGATCCTAGCTCATAAGTACTCTAACTCTTACGAATAACATACTACTTTCTTAGTATATCTCTCATATGCTCATCTAGGTATCTCTCGTAGATTATTTCTCAACTCAGAACTCTCTGTAAGTGATTCCTTCTAGACACTCTCACTAAGCACATACTTAAAGCACATAACAAATAGCAACGAATCCTAGGCTAATGTATCATAAATCAGACAACTCTAGACCTAAATATGAATTACTTAGCCTACCCTCTAGCATGCATCACTATTATCTCCTAAATATCTCATAAAACAAATAAGCAAGGGTATTTTGAGAAATCACCGTTTGGGCTCTGGCTGATTGTACACACTGCTCCAACTCGTTTTCTCTTAAAATCTTTCTCATTTTTAGATAAATATATTTGTTTTGAAAAATTTCTCAAATCCTCAGTTTGAGTCCAGACACACCCGAAGATATATCTGAATCCCTCAAACCAAGGCTCTGATACAAACTTGTAACACCGTAAATTTTTAAACAATTTTTTTTCATTTTTAAAACACAATAAAACTCACGTAGATTTTCTCAAAAACCACAAGTATCTCAAATGTCAACAAATCCACAAGTAAAAATCACAATCCCATAATCATAAAAATAATCTCGCTCGAGTGTGTACTATCAAGCCGGTGCCTTCCCGCGCTCCTGAGAAGTACCTGAAACACATATCACACAACATAGTAAGCATAAAGCTTAGTAAGTCCCCCAAAATACCACATACACAAATGATAAGACTCTCATGGCTATAGCTTGGCATGCAACCTACGGTCACGCGTCTCGATGAGGACCCTCCAGTCTCATGGCTCGGTGTGGACCCTCCGATCATGTGTCTCAACGAGGACCCTCCAGTCTCACAACTCGGTTTGGAACCTCTTATCCTATCTCAGTGGAAACCCTCTGGTCTCATAAGCAGAAGGAAAAGATGGTGATTGAGATCACCAGGATGTTCCATAAGAGTGCTTTGTTTTGCCTTGAGCAGGTATAGATAGAGCAAGACTATGTAACCCAATATTTAAATTTGATGAGGAGGAATATCAGAGATTTTGTGGTGAACACCACATACAGGACATTGGCTGAGCTTCAGACCAATTCCAGAGGAGAGAGATCGAGCTGGAGACTCAGGCTAGGGATCAGAGGGAGGCCTAGGGTAGGGATAGGAGGCCAGTGAAGCCACATCCGACATCTAAGTAGGCTAAGCCCGGTGATCAGTTATTTGGAGGCCAGAAGGGCTGCACTTGCAGGCAATGTTTTAAAACCCGGGTTGACCCGGCCGGTTCAACCGGTTGGACCGTGACCCGGGGTAGAAGGCGGGTCAATTAAGACCGGTTTTTTGTAAAAATACGAACCAGATCGAACCGGATGGGTTTCCTCTAAACCACGGTTCAACCGCTTATGTCGAACCGGTTAAAACCGGATTGACTCGTTTTAATAGGGTTTTGATAGTTGGAAACAAGTAGCAAACGCCAAAACAACGAGCCGTTTGCGGTTTCTTCAATGTTTTTAAATATTTAAACTTTGTGGACATTAAATTATTGGTTTAATATGTTTATGAATTATGCATGAATGTAAAAATATATAAAAATAGAAAAAGACCATAAACCTGGTTGACCCGGCGGTTCAACCGGTTGAACCATGAACCGGTCATCATACCAAGTCAACCAAAAACCCAGGTTTTAAAACATTGCTTGCGGGAAGTGCTGCAAGGTTCACGAGGGACCATGTCGGCCCGGTTCGACTTGCTACCTATGTGGCAAGGAGGGACATTTGGCTAGGGAATGCCCTAAGGGATTTCAAATTTATTTTAGAATCGATTAGACGGGTCATGTGATGGCTGATTGTCCACAACTTGCATCCAGGAAAGTTCAGACTCCCTCCCCAACGACACTGCTTATCACTGATGGCCGTCAGGGGAAGGCCGAGGCACCGAGGGCTTGGGGTAAAGCCTTTCAGTTGATAGCAGATGAGGCCTGTGTAGCTCCAGATATTGTAACTAGTATGTATTCCTTATATTTATGTTAGTTTATTTATGCTACTTATATTTTCAATTGTGTAGGTATGTTCCTTGTGAATTTGTAACGACCCGAATTTTACTAAGAAATTTTTCGTTTTTATCTAATAAAACACATTCGCATTAACCATGTAATCCCAACATAATTGTTTCCAAATCAACATTCATTATAACTTTTTATAATCATAAGAGTGTCCCCAAAACATATCAATGAAAGAGAGATAGAGTGCACACGGCACACATAATCCACATACACATACCCTGCTAGCTAATAAAGCTACATATATCACATAAGCCATGCATACATAAAACCTGTAAGAATGCCATGGGCTACCCTACATGGTCTTGCATCCAATGCCATGGGCTACCCCACATGGTCTTTAACTAGGAATACCATGGGCTATCCCACATGGTCTTACATCCAATGCCATGGGCTACCCCACATGGTCTTTACCTAGGAATGCCATGGGCTATCCCACATGGTATTATATCCAGTGCCACAGGCTCCCCCTGGGGTCTTCCATGCAATGACACACAATCACATAACATATCAAATCACAGAATGACTACACATATACCATAAACACATAATGATCCAGCTTTGGTGCCTTAGGTATGGTGAGAAGACTCACCTTGACTGTCGAATGCGAAGCTGATCTCCTAACAATCCGTAACCTCCTATACTGAAAAATAATATTAACCAATTTTAGAACTTTACTTAATCAAAAGGAAGCCCCCAAACCCTAAATCCTTCCAATCCTTGCTAATGGGCCCAAATTCCATGTCCAAAATCATTAATGGGCCTATTTGGCCCAATAAGGCCCAATCAATATATCAGTGGCCCAAAACAGATAAAATGGCTCATAACTCCCAAAATGCAACCAAGCCTAATAACAAAATGGGGCCCAACAATTCAAAATCCCAAAATAGATCCGACCCATATGAGCTGTGTACACTCAACATACCACCATGGTAAACGCAACGTAATGGGGTTGGGACTTACGCACATCGTACACTAGGTTACACCCAACATACTACCAAATTAAGCACTTTCTCCATTTAGTGCTTAATACTCGATTCCTTTACGTCAAAAGTCATATCTAGGCTTGTTAAGACGTCCTAAGGCTTAAAGTTGGCAACTTTATGCCTTTGCATGCCATATATGCACCCAACACCACCATTAATACCTTTTCAAGGTTCTTAACCCATGGATGAGGTCAAAACACCCACCAAGACTCCATTTTTATGATACCAAATGACCAAGGGACCTCAGATCTGTCATTCCCATCTTTTGGAGTTGCTAAACTCACAAATGGAGGTCTAAAATCAACAAAAGGGACAAAGCTAGAAAACCCTAGCTATATCTAGATATTTAAGTGGAAATATCCAATCTTTTTACCTCTAGGAGCTCCTCAAGGTCATAAAATGACATTCCAAGCATCCTTGACCACTTCCTTATTCTTGGATGAACACTAAAAGGACCACAATTTCACTCTTAAGGCTCAAAATACACTCACAAAGGATATTAGGGCTTCCAGGAACGTTTGAAGGTGAAGATAGCTGATGAGGGTGAGGCTCAAGTGATTTAAGGGCATTTAAAAAGATCACAAGTATGCAAATTAGGGTTTGCACCCCCAACACGTATGCCCGACGTACTTCTGGTACACCTAACGTACGTCTAACTCCTTGGCGACCATCCATACATAGTACGCTAAGCATACACTTGAGTACGCCCATCGTACTTAAAGAATCAATTATGTAAAAATGTAAATTCTTTGAGGGTTTCAAGCCATACCTGTATTTGGGTGTTACAAAATTCTGAAGGGTTTTGAGCATTCTAACACTCCTAAGGTGTTCATGCAACCCTAAATACCTTGGATCTATGTTTTCACTATTATACATGCAAACTTGAAGTTTCCAAGGTATTACCCTAACTAGTATACAAAACTTTGATACATTGTAAATAAAAAAAAATAGGAAACATACCTTTTGCTGTGGCTTATTGCATGGAGATTTAAGAGCTTAGCACTAATAATGTGAATGCCTCAAGTGGAATCACAAATCACCACTAACACTTTGGAAACTTGGAAGAGAAATCTAAAGCTCACAAAATCGGCCACTCCTTTGTGTGTATTCTAGGTGCCATTTTCTTGAACCAAAGGGCTTCTTATATAGTGTGCACATTAGGGTAACACCATGTAACTCATGACTTTCCACATTCATCATGATCCATGGGTTTTAACCTCCATAGAGAAACCATGGGTCACCACATGGGTTAAGCCCAATATAAGGAATCATGGATCATTAGCCCACATTATAAGAATGAATGATTTACACAATCAATCCCTATATATTTAATTAGTCTCTTTTTACCACAAAATTAATTCCAAATTGATTATTGATCAATACCAATCAAATAATATGATTTCATATAAATATATTATAATTAATAATATATTAATAAATCATACATATCCTCTTCTCAAAGTCCAAATTGTTCCGGTGAAGTGCAACCCAAATGGACCATGCTAAATCAAGTCAAGTACATACCAGATATAGTTGTGGACTTAGACACCTTATCCAACAGTCTCTCACTTGGATATGTCTAATAACTATAATTGCAAGTAATACTTCAGGATCCGACAAAGCAATTGTAGCTCTTAAAACCTGTTGAACTACAATGCGCCATTTTAGACAAGTGATCATATAATCCTCTGTTCTCAAGATATCAGCCGGACAAGTACATGGAATAACGTGATACTTATTATCCAACAATTTGTTTCCCGATTCTTGATTTGCTTGACATAGAACTTAATCGAACACATCAATTGAGTTCTGATTGGGCCCGACACATAAGTCAAAGCAAAATCATCAAGGGGCCCAAGATATTGTTTTGAGTCCTCTAAGGACTAAAAGGAACAGATAAACTTAGATTCATATGCTTGTACTAACTATTCGCCAAATCATACACAACAATATGTTTTATAACATCAATTTACTGATGCGTTTTCGTACTATCAATGCATAACCAACTCACAGTCAACAACTCATGTCTCTTGGTTTGAAGACTTATACGAAATTATCGTCTCACGATCACTCGAGATAAATTCCATGAAGTGATACAAGTGAGCGTGTTAATCCAATACTCAGAACTTATGAGCAACATGAATGGCATAGCAATGTCTAACCATTTCAGACAATCTACAAGCGAAATTCATGACAATCTTGATTGAATAGCTACTTCCAAAGTATGATCGATTGTGGACAGTTTGAATAATCTTTTTATCTGGAAGTCAAAACATGCAAATTGAAATAATAGTAAATAAATGACACAAGATAGTAGCTTTACTCATAAATAAACAACAAATTTTATTTAATCATCAAATGTCAATTACATTTGATCTATTACAAGTTTCAGAAATAACTATCTAATTATTAAAACTAATATCATCGTTCAGCCCGATGCTCCTCGCATGCTGCAAATGCTTAACCCTATTTAGTCATTTCATGAGGCGATCTACCGGGTTTTCTTCTGACGATACCCTCTTTGCTACGAGGAGTCCTTCTTCTATCTTATGTCTTATGAAGTGATATTTTCTGTCAACGTGCCTTGATCTGCCATGCTCTCTTGGTTCCTTGGCTAAGGCAACCACACTGTTACTGTCACATAAAATCTCCATTGGCTCCTTTATAGCTGGTACAACTCCAAGGTCTCCAATGAAGTTCTTCAGCCATATCGCCTCCTTCGCCGCTTCGCTCGCTGCTATGTACTCTGATTCGTACGTTGAATCAGCTACGGTCTCCTACTTGGAATTTTTCCAAGTTACTACTTCTCCATTCGGGGTAAATACAAACCTCGACTGAGAACGGAAATTATCTCTGTCGGTATGAAAGCTGGCGTCACTATACCCTGTCACTCTTAAGTCACCACTCCCATCGAGGATAAGAACCCAATCCTTAGTCCTTCGTAGGTACTTGAGAATATTTTTTACCACAGTCCAGTGAGCCTTACAAGGGTTTCCCTGATATTTGTTGACCATGCTCAAAGCAAAGGCTGAATCGCGGCGAGTACAATTCATAACATACATGATCGAGCCAACAACGTAAGCATATGGTAATCGAATCAGCTCAGCTATCTCAACCTCTGTACTCAGACTCCGAGTCTTACTCAGTCTGGCATTGTGCTGGATCAGTTAGTCACCTTTCTTGGAATTCTCCATGTTGAACCTCTTCAACATCTTGTCCAAGTAGGTGCTTTGACTAAGTCTAATTAGTCTCTTACTTGTCACAAGTAGCATTTTTATCTAGGAAATTATGTTTTCATGTAAACATCAACTCTTGTAAAACTTGTAATCTTAGGGGATATCATGTTCTATACTCAATAAAAAAAACCTCCATTTGAATCAAAACTCCTGAGTGAAGTCCAAAACCTAATTTAATACGACTCAGATACTTAATTGTGTGTTTGAAACCCTAATAACCTGGTTCACCTCAGGATGGACCAGGAGCCTCTTATTGGGCCTAATGGGTCCGTAAACCTTTCATTTGATGATTTTGGGCCAATGAACCCCATTTGGATTCTAATTGGACCCACATTCGTCAAACCATAGCATTTGGGCCATGTTGGGCCTAACACAACTCACTTTGTATCATAGGCCATGATGGGCCGTGAACCACCCTATTGGACGATGATGGGTCATAAACCCATCTTTTTATTTTAATTGGGCTGTAAACCCCATCCCTTTACCACCTTTGGGCCATGAACCCTCAAGAAGGGTCCAATGAGCCGAGAACCTTCAATATGGGCCTCACAATTTCGAACATGGTCAAGAAAAAGGCGTTACACCTCAAGAAGGGTCCAATGAGCCGAGAACTACCTTTGGGCCATTCTCTTCTCTTTCCCTCTCATTCTCGGCCCACAATAAAAAAAACAAAATTAGGGTGAAATAGAGCGTTACACCTCATAATTGCCTAGTTGATATCCATGCAAAATTTGCATGTATCAAAACAAGCTTCTTATCACTCTCTTCATAAGTTAAATCTCCATCCTCCCACCTCTCTCTACCTCTCGACCACTCTCTCCCTATTCATCCTCTTTCACCATTTCAAATCCATCTCATTTCCTCTCAACCTTCAACATTCTCCCACCCTCTATCTATCTAAAATTTTGTGTGAGTGTGTGTATGTTCTTCAAGAACTCTTCATCAAAGATCATCATTTTGGTAAGTTATTCTCTCATCAAAGTGTTTAACTTCCTATTATGATAATCTTCACTCCTTAACATTTCATTTCATGATCCATGCTCTTAGAACTTCATAGATCTCGAAAATATCTTCGAGGAAGCTTATTAAAGCGAAAAACCTCTTCAATCTTTTTCCAAAACCAAAATCTCCAAAGCAAAGTGAGTTCATACCCCTATTTTCGGTTTTTACTATGTTATGGGGGAGAATGCAAGTTGTTTTGTGTAGATGTATCATATATGTGTGTATGCATGATTTTGTGTGTTTTTCATGATATATATGTGATTATGTGTCATAAACTCCATGAACTTGAAGTTCTACTAAAATATGATGCTATTTGTAGAACATAACACTGATTTTAACTTATCATGCAAATAAATGGTTTCAAAATACATAAAAGTTACTTAAAACTAAGAAAATTGCATAAGAGGGCCTAAAGCGACAAAATTACCAAAATGGGTATTTTTATGTAACTAACGGTTTTTAGGGGTTCATAAATTTGATAAACATGGATATTTATTGTATTTAGGACCCTACAATGACTAAAAATGTAAATTTTTTCACAATTAGGCTTTATTTGGGCTTCTCACGGCCATGGGCGAAAATTGTAACATTTAGGGATTTTGTGGGCTTATGTGTCATTTTAAACATAGTTGTGCCAAAAATATAATTTTTTGCTAAGAAATACTAAAAATGTGAATTTGTTAGAACTTGGGCCAAAAAGATAAAATTATTTATAAATGGGCCAAGAATGCATATTTTCATAAAATCCAGTCCAAAAATAATAGATTTGACAAAGCGGAGTTGAAAATATTATTTTTATTAAAACTAGCCTCAAATACAAATTTTTGTCCCCGAAGGACCTAAATTATCATTTTTACCAAAAATGTGCCACAATTGTAAATTGTCGGTTTTAGGACAAAAAAAAAAGTCTTTTTACAAAAAGTCGGTTTTCATGTCAATTTGGTAATCAACGAAGCTTATACGATTAACGTAACCAACAACGGATAAATTACATCATTCTTACCTTTATTGGGTTTGGAATTAATTTACATGCTTAATGGGTCTTGGTGGTCCACTTACATGTATATTGGGCCTGAGAAACTTCTTATATGCTTATTGGGTCTGGCAATAATATACATGTTAAATGGGCCTTAGTTGTCCTGTTACATATATATTGGGCCCGAGATTTATATTCTCATTCCTTTTAAGCCTGGAAATAATATACATGTTTAATGGGTCTTAGTTGTCCACTTATATGTTTATTGGGTCTGGAATATACCTCATATGTTTTATCTTTCACGTAAACTCGATTAAGGATCTAGTGATATGTTTCATTTGGTACCAAATGATGTACAAACGTAGCCTGTAGTTAAAACTAGAGTCTCCCGGAGTGAGAGCGTGAGTTTGTGTATAGATCTATAAGGGGGTGACGACCCACACCAGAGCTATTCACTACAATTAGACTAGGCCAGTCTAGGGTGACAAAGTTGTACCTTAAACAAGTCGGCATCTACCAGACATCAAGAAAGGCGAAATTGTCATTATCAAGTATGGTTATAACAACTCACTTAGAGGAATTAATGTTGTAAAATTTACAGGGAAACCCTCTTTTGTGGATAACACGGTAACATACTCGCGCTGGTACTCAAACTTGGGCATTGAGATTCCAACATTCTCTTACGCAGACAACATCGGGTTGTCTGGAGTTCATTCTCTTTACATTTGGAAACCATCTCTTGTAGATAACAAAATATTATACTCGTGCTGGTACTCAAACTTGGGCGTTGAGATTTCCAACATTCTCATAAGCAAGCAACATCGGGTTGTTTGGGATTACTTTCTTTATACTCTCACAAACATTAACACACATGCATTAATACAAAATTGGACACGAAAAGATTTCAAAATTTTCAAACTGTATTTCAGAAATATCGAATTTTCTGGTGTTTACCAAGTAATACAAATCATTTTCTCAAACATGCGTATGAACTCACCAACATTTTTATGTTGACCTTTTAAATTAAGTTGTATTCTTAGGAAACCGTTGAACAGGTTGAACAGAAAGATTTCATGGATATTTTGTTCTATTTTGTTTCATCATACTGTGACTATTTTGGCATGTAATATTGAAATACAATACTTGATGTAAACAGTGAATGTTGTAATATTACATGTGTGATGATGATGATGTTATGTTTCAATTATATACTTTGTGCTGATACTACAAAAATGAAGTCACCAAAGCCCCCATACGTTTCCGCCGTCTGGTTCGGGGGTGTGACATTACTCCTGTCTCTTAATATCCTTATCCCTAGGATATAGGCAGCTTCTCCAAGGTCCTTCATAACAAAACACTTCCCAAGCCAGGATTTTACCTCCTGCAAGGTTGGGATGTTGTTTCCTATGAGTAGTATGTCATCCACATATAGTACCAAGAAGCTAAATATACTTCCACTAGCTCTGACATATATACACATGACTCATCCTTACTTCTCAAAAAACCAAACTCTTTGACTTACTCATCGAAACAAAGATTCCATCTGCGAGATGCTTGTTTCAATCCATAAATGGATTTCTCAAGCTTACACACTCTATTAGGATACTTAGCATCGACAAAACCCTCTGGCTGACTCTTGTAAACATCCTCAACTAACTTTCCATTAAGGAAAGCTGTTTTGACATCCATTTGTCATATTTCATAATCATGAAATGCAACAATGGCTAGCATAACCCTAATAGACTTAATCTTCGTTACTGGTGAGAAGGTCTCATCATATTCAACTCCCGGAGTTTGAGTAAATCCCTTCGCAACCAGTCGTGATTTATAAGTGTGTACTTTCCCATCCATGTCGGTCTTCTTCTTGAAGATCTATTTGCACCCCGACTATCTTACGACCCGGTACATTGTTAACCAAGTTCCAAACTTGATTGTCATACATCGACTGAATCTCGTTGTCCATAGCCTCTTTCCGCTTTGCAGACTCAAGGCCTGCCATGGCTTCCTTGTAACTGTTAGGCTCAACCAAATTTACCAATGTGCTATCACTGATAAATGTATCACCTTATGTAGTAATATGGAAACCATAAAACTCAGGTGTATTCCTAACTCTTGTGGAACGCCTCATAGGTACAGATTCGTCAGTCGGCTCAACAGGAGTTTCCTCCTGAGATTGATCGCTAGTGTTTGAGGTTCCCTCACCACTTGACTCTTGAAGCTCTTCAAGGTCAATCTGCCTCCCACTATTTCCTTGGCTTATGAACTCTCTCTCACAAAAGACTCCTCTCCTCGCAACAAAGACACCATTGTCACTCGGTCTGTAGAAGAAATAACCAAAGGATTTCTGTGCGTAGCCGATCAAAATACACTGCTCACTCCGAGGTTTGAGCTTGTCATGAGTCTCGCGCATCACGAAAGCCTCGCAACCCCAAACCTTGATGTGTGCTAACGAGGGAACATTCCCTGTCCACATCTCTTGAGGTGTATTGGTTACCTTCTTGGTAAGGGCTTAATTAAGGATATGGGCAACATTCTCTAAGGTATACCCCCAAAATGAGATAGGTAACGAAGCTTGACTCATCATGGAACGAACCATGTCCAACAAGGTTCGATTACACCTCTCAGCAACACCATTAAGCTATGGTGTCCTAGGAGGTGTCAATTGTGAAACAATTACACATTCCTTAAGATAGCCTAGGAACTCGATACTAAGATACTCTCCACCTTGATCGGATCGGAGCATCTTTATCTTCCTGCCTAGCTGATTCTCCACTTTTTGCTTAAACTCTTTGAATCTTTCAAAGGTTTTTGACTTATGCTTGATTAAGTAGACATAGCCATATCTACTATAATCATCAGTAAAAGTCACATAAAAGCGGTTAGCATCCCTTGTGGCGGTTCTGAAGGGTCCATACACATCTATGTGTATGAGGTCCAACAAACCTTCACCCCTCTCACAAGTGTCAGTGATGGGTGATTTAGTCATTTTCCAAGTAAACAAGATTCGCAACTATCATCTAACTTTAAGTAAAATGATTCCAAGACTCCAACCTTTTGGAGTTGGCATATGCGCTTCTTGTTGACATGTCCAAGATGACAATGCCATAAGGATGCTTTGTCCAAACTAGTGGAAGAATCAATATGCAATACATTATTTACTAAGTTGTCTACAACCATTACAATTTCATATACACCATTACAAGGTAATGCTCTAAAATAAAAACACCATTATAAATAAGCATTTATTGTATCGATTTCATTATCAAACGAGAATGTGAAACCTTATTTGTACAAACCATGAAAAGAAATAATATTTCTCTCCATTTCAGACGAGTAACATCAATTATTCAAATCTAACTCTAACCCATTACAAAGCAATAAAGAATAAACTCCAATCTTGGTGACAGGTGAAGCTTTCCTATTCCCTATGATTAAGTTTATCTTCTCGTGCTACACATCCTCACTTCTTCTTAGTCCCTGCAAATCAGAACAAATGTGAATACCACAACCTGTATCAAGGACCCAAGAATTAGTATGTGGTGAGTTATTAGACAATATAGTGTAAATACCTACTTGGGTGGGTTTTACTTTACCACCCTTAACATCCTGCAAGTACTTCGGGCAGCTTCACTTCCAGTGCCCCTTGTCATGACAATAGAAGCACTCTGCTTCTTTTAGGTTGGAGGAGGGAACAACAAGACCGACTTTAGTCTTGCTAGAAGAGGATCTATCAAGAGACTTTCCCTTGTGACCCTTGGAAGGGATCTTCCTCTTCTTTCCCTTGCCTTGCCCGATTGCCAATACTGGATCAGTTGTAGGAGTGGTAACAACATTCTTACCTTTGAGACTACTTTCAGCAGTCCTCAAAAGTCCTTGAAGTTTGCTAAATGTGACCTCCTCCTTGTTCATATGATAGGTCATGCGGAACTGATCATAAAATGGAGGTAAGGAGTGTAGAATAATATCTATTGCAAACTCCTCATCAAAGTTCACATTTAACTTAAGCAAACGGTCCACAAATCTTTGCATTTTCTGCAAGTGGGTCGTGATGGACTCTACATCCTTCATTTTTGTTGTTATCATGGAGGTAATGATTTCACACCTCTCTTATCTTGCACTCTGACGCTATATTTCCATTAGGTCTTGGTGCATTTCAAAAGGGTAGAAGTCCTCATAGGATTTTTGGAGTTATGCTGTCATTGTAGCCAACATGATACATGATAACTTAGTGGCATCCTTCTCATGGGTAGTGTACTCATCAATCTCCTCAGGAGTAGCAGACGAATCATCGATGACCTTAAGCTCATTGTCGAGGACATATTCCTTGTCCTCATAATGAGTGACCATCTTTATGTTCCTAATCTAATCATTGAAATTAGTTCTATCAAAGATGACTCTCCCATACATGAGAGAGAGAGAGAGAGAGAGAGAGGGAGCCGGTAGGGTTTGAGCCAAAAAGTAGCACTGTTGGAAGACATCTGAAAAGGAAGAAAGACAAAGTTTAGATTAGATATTGAGTCCTTAATATAACACCCAAAATGAAATATTAAGCTTTACAATTTGGAAGAGGGATACCGTAATCCAAGTTGCAAAATATTTGAAGGTATATTAATGACGATTAACTAATTTCCACCACGAAAAACGAAATCGAATTATTAGGTTTTATATGAATTGAAATTCCTAGAGTCTTTTGAGATTCATTGAACTCTTCAATTGCATGTTTAAATCTCGATTATGCCCTTGAAGTTTCTGACTGGGATAAAGCGCATCACAAACAAGGTGTGAATAACCATACAGATTACTTGGTACTCTTAATGTCATTTATCACCTAATCGATGTGCTGGTTAACCACACACGCTCCATCGATATATGAAAAACATTAAGCCACCCTTTTCCACCCTTACTAGTCCATGTTAGTGTGCTGGTTAACCACACACGCTCCACTAACGACTTGGTAAGGTGCAAAGTGTAATTTTATGGGTTAGCATCAATTTCACATTTTCCTAAAGTAACTAAGGTTAAGAATTTATAAAACATTTAGTTACTTTATAATTATCATTATACTTAATGAGAATTAATGTCCTATCCTACCCGTTCGGCTAATGACCCTCTACCAGTCAATGAAGCAGTGGGTGAGAGTGGACACCATTAAACCACCATTTTATAGGCAGTAACCTTATACCCCCTTATAGATCGGCTTCGTGAATGAGGCATACTAACGGTAATACTGACTTCTTCTTATATATATGTATGTATGTGTATATATATATATATATATATATATATATATATATATATATATAATTAAACTTATAATATTATAATATCATAAGGGTTGAATTTTAAACTTTTAAAACTCTAGGGTTTAGAATTAAAGTATTAAAGTGTGACTTTACAAATTCCAAAACTTGAGGGCAAGTTTTGAAACTTTTCAAAACTTTTCAACCTCATAACATATGAGTTTAATGGTTCTTGAAAATGAGACTCTTCATTTTTATAACCTATGACTTTTAATGATCCATTTAAAAGAAAACCTTTGGAATTCCATAAATTGAGGACAAATTATGGAGTCCATTAAAATCATCAAGAACAACAATTCAACTAACAAGAATGTTGAAGTTCTAGATTAAACTCATATGATCAAGGTAATTCAAATCAAACAAATTCCATGTAATTTAGACTAATCATATAAACTAAAACAAGGCATGAAAATTTGACAATCACCTTTCAAATGGATTAGCATGATCATTACCATATCTTAACAAACATATCCTTTTATGATTCAAAACAGTTTGGGATAATGATCCTATCCATTTGGGGCCAAAAAATCATTTTTCTGCACTTATCCCAACCAACTCGATGAGTCCATGAACTGGACTCGTCGAGTAGCTCAATTTGTATATTTGTATATGGACTCATCGAGTCCATCAATGGACTCGGCGAATTCATCAGTCAGAGAGAAAAAAACTCGATTTTTTCAAATTCAAACAACAAGTAGTATCAAGTATAATTGAAAGCAAGTCTGGGCTCTGATACCACTGAAGGATTTTGAGTATTCTAATACTCCTAGGTGTTCATGCAACCTTAAATACCTTGGATCTATGTTTTCATTATTATACATGCAAACTTGAAGTTTCCAAGGTATTACCTCAACTAGCATACAAAAATTTGATACATTGTAAATAAAAACAAGTTAGGAAACATACCTTTTGCTGTGGCTTATTCCTTGGAGCTTTAAGAGCTTAGCACCAATAATGTGAATGCCTCAAGTGGAATCACAAATCACCACTAACACTTTGGACACTTGGAAGAGAACTCTAAAGCTCACAAAATCGATCACTCGTTTATGTGTATTCTAGGTGCCATTTTCTTGAACCAAAGGGCTTCTTATATAGTATGCACATTAGGGTTACACCATGTAACTCATGACTTTCCACATATCTCATGATCCATGGGTCACCACATGGATTAAGCCCAATATAAGGAATCATGGATCATTATCCCACATTATAAGAATGAATGATTTACACAATTAATCCCTATATATTTAATTAGTCTCTTTTGACCACAAAATTAATTCGAAATAAATTATTGATCAATACCAATTAAATAATATGATTTCATATTAATATATTATAACTAATAATATAATAATAAATCATACATATCCTCTTCTAAATGTCCAAATTGTTCCGGTGAAGTGCAACCCAAATGGACCATGCTAAATCTGGTCAAGTACATACCAAATATAGTTGTGGACATAGACACCTTATCTAACAAATTTTGTGTCTGAGCTTGTGCTATTTGACTCGGGTACGAGTCGGACTTTTGTGTCATCATCCTTTAGTCACAATTTTAGCATTTCGCAAGAGGCCTTAAGTAGGCCCTTTAGGATCTCGATACCGGATGAGCCTCATGTCTTAGCTACAGATGTTTACCGGGGTTGTTTGTTGGAGATTTTTGATGTAGGATATCCGATTGATCTCTTTCCTATCCCGATGGGGGATGTTTGTGTGATCATGGGTATGGATTAGTTGATCGGTTTGGGGCTCTTATCGACTATGAGCGCTAGTTAGTGGCAGTCCGCGATCCTAGTGGGGGAGTGCTGACTATCTATTGGGTACTAGATCGGGATCAACTTTCTGTTCTGCTGCCAGGGCAAGGCAAATTCTGCAACATGGGTGTATGGGTTTTTCGGCATATGTGGTGGATACTTGGGTTGAGGAAAAGGGTTCGACTTATATTTCTAATGTTCTGATGGTATGTCATTTTCCTGATGTTTTCCCGGTGAGTTATCGGATGTGCCTCCTGAGAGGCAGGTGAAGTTTCAGATTGATTTGATTCTGAGTGCAGCGTCGATCGCCAAGGCAACGTACCATCTTGCACCTCTTGTGATGCAGGAATTATCCTCTCAGCTACAGGAGCTGTTGGGGAAAGGGTATATTAGACCGAGCAGTTCTTCGTGGGGAGCTCTGATCCTTTTCATAAGGCAGAAGGATGGTTCACACTGTATGTGCATTGATTATCGAGAACTGAACAAGCTGACGGTGGAAAAACGTTACCCTTTGCCGTGGATAGATGATCTTTTTGACCAACTGCAGGGGGTGTCTTGGTTTTCCAAGATTGATTTGAGGTCCGACTACCATCCGATGAGGGTACGAGATGAGGATAGTCACAAGATGGCCTTTCGAACTCGTTATGGGCATTACGAGTTTGTGGTGATGCCTTTTGGGCTTACCAACGCACCGACAACGTTCATGGACCTCATGAAACAGGTGTATAGGCCCATGTTGGATCGATCAGTGATCGTTTTTATTGATGACATTCTGGTATATTCGAAGACTAGGGAACAAAATGAGGATCAACTGCAAGAGATTCTAGGGGTTTAAGGACAAAGAGGCTTTATGCCAAATTCTCCAAGTCTGATTTCTGGTTGAGAGAGGTCTAGTTTTTGGGGCACATCGTCAATCAGAACGATATTTTGGTTGCCCAGCCAACCTTGAGGCAATGATGCAGTAGGATGTGTCGAGATCTCCATCTGTGATTCAGAGTTTCCTGGGTTTGGCAGGCTATTACTGGAGGTTCATCAAAGATTTCTCCAAGATTGTTGTTTATCTCCCCCAAGTTGACCCAGAAGGACGTTACTTTTAGTTGGGGGTCTGAGCAACATGCATCATTTGAGACTCTACGTCAGAGGTTGTGTGAGGCCCCAGTGCTTTCCCTCCCGGAGGGAGTTGAGGATTTCGTAGTTTATTGTGATGCATCCATTACGGGTCTGGGTGTTGTGTTGATGCAGAGAGGTCATGTGATAGCCTACACTTTGAAGCAGCTGAAGCCTCACGAGACGAGGTACCCCACTCATGATTTGGAGTTAGGGGCAGTGGTTTTTGCCCACAAGATTTGGTGCCACTATCTCTATGGTGTTCGGTGCACCATCTACACAGACCATAAGAGCTTGAGATACCTTATGGATCTGCCTAATTTGAATATGAGACAGAGGACGTGGTTGGATATAGTGAAGGACTATAATTGTGAGATCTTGTGTCACCTGATCAAGGATAATGTGGTAACCAATGCCTTGATCTAGAGGGTCGCGAGTGCCTCGAAGCAATATGTATGTATGAGGATGACATGGCTGACTATAGTTTTGGAGATCATCAAGGGACCACAGTCGAAGGCCATAAAAGAAGAAAGCTATAAGAGTGAGCAGGTGATCGGTCAGGTTTCAGCTTTTAATATGGACATTATAGGGATTTAGACTCTCCACGGGCGAGTATGGGTGTGGTATGCGGGTGGGGCCTGATGGATTTTGATGGAGGGGGCCCATAAGTCAATATTTTCTATCCACTCGGGGGCCACAAAGATGTATCTTGATCTGAAGCATAACTATTGGTGGTCATGTATGAAGAGAGATGTGGCATGGTTTGTGGAGAGATGTTTGACCTGCCAAAAGGTCAAGACGGAGCACTAACGCCCTCATGGCATGTTGCAGCCTCTGGAGGTTCCCCTATGGAAGTGGGAACTGATTACTATGGATTTCATTACTAAGTTACTGAGGACTGCGAGGGGTGTTGACACTATCTGGGTGATAGTGGATCGTTTGATGAAGAGTGCTCACTTATTAGCTATAAGTGAGAACTCTTCTACCGAGAAGTTGGTTGGGATTTATGTTCGTGAGGTGGTGGCTCTACATAGGGTTCCGAAATCTATTGTGTCTGACCGGGATGTGCGTTCTACTTCCAAATTCTGGAAGAGGTTCCATGAGGAGTTGGGTACCCGACTACATTTTAGCACCGCGCACCATCCACAAACGTATGGACAGAGCGAACGGACGATTCATACGCTCGAGGATATGTTGTGCGTGTGCGTTATCGACTTTAGTGGGAGTTAGGACTCCTATCTTCCTTTGGCTGAGTAATAATAGCCATCATGCCAGTATTAGTATGCCCCCGTTCGAGCGTCTTTATAGTCGGAGGTGTCGAAATCCTATTTGTTGGGGCGAAGTGGGGAAGAGGGTTATGGGGAGCACGGAAGTCGTGCTCACGACGACAAAGCTTATATAGCAAGTTTGACAAAGGCTTTAGACTATACAAAGCCATCGAAAGAGTTATGCGGATCAGAGGCCTATCACAGTTTTACAAGTCACCACACAAGAATTTCACATAGTCATTTAACATATCGGATAACATAACCAAGCTTTATATTATTTCTTGAAATGATTACATGGATGTTCAAGTTTACCCTACAATAGGCCTCTTATAATAGGATACACCACATAATTGTATCTATGTGGCTAGATCCTTAATCCTAATCCCTCGCATCCTCGCTTGCTTCATTAAGGATCATCTGGAATGCTTTTGCCTTCGGTTTTGGCAACACATTTGGCTTTGTAGCCCCTTCCTTATTCGGGCAGTCTTGCTTGAAGTGTCCTTCCTCACCACACTTAAAGCGAACTTCTCTCTAGCTTGTGCGTTTACGGGAATAATGACCAGTTCTCCCGCATTTGAAGTAGGTCACCTCTTTAGGACATCACCCAGTGTGTTTCCTTTTGCATTTGTCACACCACCTTTCTTGATTACTATCCGCATATCTCTTTTTGTTGGGGTCAAACATTGGGGACCTATTTCTCTTTTTGGATCTCTCAAACTTCATTTTCTCCCCTACCTCAGCTCTTTCCAAACCCTTTTCCCTAAGTTTGATCTCCACATTTTTGGCTGCTCTAACGGCCGTCTACAAGGTAGTTGCCATTTTTACTGTTGCACCAAAGTCTGAATATTTTCAGATTAAAGTGTTTCGAGGGTAGACTAAAAAATATCTAATCGGATAAAACTCGTTGTTCTAGAAGAGAGAATGCAGCATTTTCAGATTAAAGTGTTTCGAGGGTAGACTAAAAAATATCTAATCAGATAAAACTTGTTGTTCTAGAAGAGAGAATGCAGCAGAGGTTATGATGAAGTGTGTACCAAACTAATTTCGAAAATGATCATATAATAGGAACATAACTTCATGTCTTAAAATTGACATACGATAGTTACAAGAATGTAACTTTTGGTCCAAAAGTTGTCATATAAACTGTCACAAACTAACTTAAATACGGGTCTAGAACTTGGATCACAAAGGGTTCATTTTCTAAAATATGGATTTCTGATGCATTTTTAATAAATCAACATAACCTAAAATACGGATTTCAGCTCGACCCTAGCTAGGGGCTCTGCCCTTTGGACCCCGCCAAGGGTTGTCATCCCTTGGACCCCACTCCCAGGGGCGCTGCCATCGGACCCCCATTAGTTCAAGGGTTTTGCCCCTAAATAACAGTGCACTCTCAACTAAGACAAACTTAACAAATGTGCACTCTGCACCACCATAATTTGTTTGATATTTATCAATGTAACATTGATCAACAAATTAATCTCATTACATTTAAATAGTATTAGTGATACAAAATCACCAACATTTATTGGTATATTTGATTTTTATTTTATCTCAAAATGTTTTATACAATATATGCTATTATGTTTAATCCTTTAAGTTTAGTTACATAAACTAGAGAGTGTATTAAATGTGTTGAATTTGTTGGAAAGGTTAAGATGATCATTTGTTTTTATCCACACTGTTTATTTACTTCAAAAAGAAAACAATATATTTTAATTAAATACTTACTAAAAACATGTATTATTAATCCATACATGACTTCATACATACAATACTTTTTTCTTTTACAAAGGTGAATATTATTATAAGAAACTAACAATATGCTTGACGAAATTACAAAGTACTATTACAAGTAATCATAGGAGAGCAACACCAAACATTTCAATTTAAAAGACTATGATTTGCATGATGGTCAAACCATTTGAAAGAAAAAAGTTGGATATCATTCGCCGTCTTCAAATAGGGTTACCTTAAATTCTTGAAAATTAGAGTATTTCGCGCTTTCCATATCATCCAGATAACATAACAAAGTATATATGGCCAAGTTTTAATTTTCTAAATTTCTTAGATAAACCGTCATAGAGAATCAAATCCGAGATGCTTGATAGAGGCGAAAGGAAATGCTAGACCATTTAATCCATATATCCCTAGAAAAGTGACAACTTATTATTTAAGTTTTTTATCACATGGCATCATCTAATTCAATATGCCACATGATATTTTTTTTTATTTTTCAATTTAATTTAAATCCACATGACAAATTGTGTTTTTTTGGCTTTGTTATTAAATTATCAAAAAAATCTAATCTATAAATATAATAAAGAAAATAATAAAACTTAAATGTCTCTATAAATTCTCACATAATTTGTCAATTAATATATTAAATTTAATTTAAATTCATATCAACCTTCCTAATTGAAAACATAATTATCGGTCAATCTTTTTTGAATTCATGATAATTTGTAGAAATCTTGCAAAAATTGGTTCATTTACGGTTAATATTGATATTCTTTTCAAATTTAGTTTTGTAAATTATTAAACACGAAATGATTAACAAAATATACTCAAAAAAAATTCATGTATTACAACCTAATAAATAATAAAAAACAATCCGTAATTTTCAACTCAAAGAGTTGAGAGTTGATGTATCTTAAAGAATTACGTGAACCATTAAAACAACTCTATCTCCCAAACATTATTTAAAGCGCACACTTCGTTGTAAACATATCAAGTATTTATGTTTCTAGAAGTACATCCTCATCGTTAGATTAAACTGATAGGAGTATAATTATAATTTATATTGTAAAGGGAAATTAAATGTACGACTAATACTTATTTTCTTATATTATAATGCAATTTGCAATATAATAAGCATTGCATAATATACACTAAAATATTATAAATATAAAACTCTACACATATAAAATGTTAGGTGGAGGGAATGATGATATTAAGGTGATCTAAGTGTGGTTTAGATGTACTAAAACTATTGACGAGGCTAATATATAAACTAGGTGGGTTATTCGACCCACTTTTTTTTTTTAATATATATATATATATATATATATATATATATATATATATATATATATATATATATATATATATATATATATATATATATAATTTACTTTAAACATTTGTAGTGAATTATCCTAATATTTTTGGTAAAACAAACTATGCAACCCATATTTTATATTTTAAAAGCCGAAAATATTATAAGGTATAATCTAATATGAATAGATCAATACAAATTAAATTAAAAACAAAATAAATAATAAATAATAATCCTGAATTAATATTCGGTCACAAACGTTGTTTCTTTCAAGCTTCACTTACTGCTTTACAAATAACAATCGTTGATCACTATCTAATGCACCACACCATAATTGACTATCCGTTGCCATGTGCAATTGTAAAATTGTTTAAACGTTATTACGAAAGTAGAGTATGAGAAGATTAATGATTAACTTTTAAGTGATATTTTGGTGTCATATATTGAAAAAATGTTTTAGGAAATACTAGTAATCATACAATTATGAAAATATATCAAGTTATAAGATACGTAGTCAGATACAATTGTAAGAACTTTAAATTTTTATTTTATTTTATTTTTTTTACTTATATTCAAACCCACAACTTATATTTTTAATTTATTTCATTTAATAATCAGTTTAACTTAAATAATAAATTATGTGATTTTACGTTCTAAACTCGCTACCGAGTAAAACCATGAGAGAGAGAGGCCAAACCGTAAGGGAAACTGTAGAGTTGGTGCGGTGTTTCCTTGATCCAACGTGGCAAACTATGATACACTTATAGAAACCTTATAACACTTAATAAAATAAAAAAGAAAATTGCAAATTTTGGTTAACGTTGTTATATTTTTGTTTTTGTTTTCCGAGTTTTCATCAAACAGACAAAATTGTTATTTACAAAAATCTAATAATCAGATTGTAAAAAGAACAAATTGTTATTTACAGAAATCTAATAGTCAGATTGTAAAACTAGACGGCACAAGGACCAAAATCATCAGCTATACAAAAATACCAAAATTTTGATTTATTCTAAAAATTCTTTAAAGTAATATAATTCAAATGATTTAGTCGGGTTTTTTTTTTTTTTTTTTAACTTATTTAATTAATTAATTAATTTATTTATTTTTTATTTTTTTGTTTTTTGGTCATTGAGAATTTTGATGGTAGACAAAATAGTCCATGACAATTCTGTTCATGGATCATTTGGAAAGTTCGTAATGATTTAGTGTTCAATAGAAAGAGATGGTCCTCTTTCAAAACGGTAGATGATATTTAAGTTAATGTAGTTTAACTGGATTAAGCTTCATTCTTTTAATTTTGCTTCTTGGTTGGATTGGCATAGTTCTACATTTTTTGCTTGTAGCATGTAATGTGTAAAATTTGTATTCTTTCTCTCTAGCATCTTGCTAATTTAATGCATCCATCGTTCAAAAAAAAAATTATCAAGAAAAATTCATATAAAAAACAATAAAATGTCAAATATAAAACTAGCTCACTTGGTAGATATTTTGTTTCTTAAATTGGAGGCCCTTGTTTCTCATCCGGGCGTTAACGAATTTTACTAATTTTATGATATTAACTTATAACCACTAACCACTAGCTAGCCGTTCAATTTTTTTTTTTTTACTAATTTTGTGATACTAACTTCTAACCATTAATTATCGTTAAAAAATAATATAATATAATTGATAGGGTTTTATAAATAAATTGATAAAAATCGTTCACTTTCATATTTTTTTTAAACTATTAAGGTTGATGGATGTTGAAATATTAGGAAAAAAGGTAACTAAAAAGGCTTTTGTTATGGATGTTCTTGACCAACCGCACAATATTCAAAGTTGTACATGTTGACATCAAGGGTGACAATACTAGGCACCATATACCAATTCTCAAATCCTCATATATATCCAAATCCCTCAAAACATTCATTATATTAGCTTTAGCTTTTTAAGACTACAAAACAAAAAACATATATACAATATTTAAGTTTTCTACGAGCATAAATCAAAAGTGCAAATGAAAGACAAAGATTTCAACCCTATTTTCAGATTTAAGTAGATCAAAATTCAATGTAGATAAAGAAATTATCACTTCTATTTATAGAAAGATGGTTACAATTAGACAAATCTTGTTCATTTCCAAGCGCAAGAAGCAACCAAATCTCTATCCATCCACCCAAGATACAAAGCGCCATCCCTTTCTACAAGCCTATACCTCTCACTATACCTCTTTAACAACGTCTTAATTGTTCCATTAACCAAAGAACTCAACGGGTACGGGTTAAACCCGGCCATCCTAAATCTCAACTTCCATTTCCCAAGTAGCTCATGCCTTTCCACCCTCTCATTCCCTTCACATGCAATTATATTCACCACATCTTTTGCTAAACAATATTGTTCCACATTTATCCTCTCCTTATGCCCTCTTGGAAGACTCTCATCCATCGATTCAAACATCGCGTTATAGTAATCAAGAGCCTCAAGAAACCGAGGGTAAAACGGGGAAGTGTTCGTGTTCGATTCCTGCTCAACTAGGGTTACAACTTTCGGTTTCAAACTCTTCACCACCCGTAAAATCCGGTCCCGATGATTTTCGGTGCTCACACTTTCATCCGCCATGTGATGTAACACAAACGCGAAGTTAACCGCCAAAGCCTCCCCGGTCCGGAGTCGGAATTGGTCAACTCCGGCTTCGGAAACGGAAACGGAAATGGAATTGAACTCAAATGGGACATTGAAAGATTTCGCGAGCTTACACAGTCGTTGACCAACGTTGACCGACATGGAGTCGGTGAAGGCGGTTATACGGATCCGGGGCGGCCCGCCCCGGTGGGCAGCAAATGCTTGGATTAGCGGGACCCATTGACTTCCTTGACCGATCTGAAAGTCAACAATGTGGACCTTCTTTTCGTTCTTCATTGCCTCGGCAATCGCACCATTTGCTGACATGTAACCGAATTTAAAATACGGGCAGATTTCATGTAACATGTTTGTGTATGATAAAAGGTTGTGGGTCCCACTATTGCATAGTGAAGTTTTTTGAGCTGAGAGGCGAGCCACGAGGCCTTCTAGCATGTAAGCTCCGAGGCGTTGGATAGGTTCTCCGGCGACTGACACCATCTCCCGGAGCTCCGATATTAAAATTCCGGCGGTTGAGAAATCGTTGTTTGAAATTGCATCTGCACACGCGATTAGAACCTGTTTCAGGTCACGTTTTGGAACACCCTCCACCGTTTCTTTCCAGATTTCCATGTCTTGAAGCTCCATTCCACCATTTCCAACCAAATCTTCATACAGATCTGAAAACATCACAGTCTCCAATTGCTTCAATTTATGCTTAAAGTTGACCAGGTCTTCAGTCACCGGAGAAAAGGAGTTGTACATGGTGGTGCAACTGTTATCTGCGGAGGAGGATTCCAGGGTGGAATATGGGTCGAACAGATTGCTTATTCCATGGTTGATGTTATCTAAACTCTGAAATTGGGGTTTATAAACTTCGTATTCTTGCATTGATGGGTAATACCAGGTGTTCGACATGGTTGATCTTTTGTTTTGGGGTGATTGTGTGGAAGAAATGGGTACAACTGTTAATTGTAGGTAATTTCAACTTCAACGATCTGCACAAAAGGAAGAAGCTTCATATTAAGGAAACAAATTGAAAGTCGTGGTCAAGAAATTGGAAAATTGGGGTGAATTCGGTCTATGTTCTCTTTTAATTTACATGGAGAAAAATTCGCTAAAAAAGCAACTCTAATTTGTAAAGTCTTTGTAAAAGTTAAAAGAAAATTGAAATCCATAAGTAAATCTGCACTGAATTCTAAATAGCTTAAGATTCATTAATTTATGGCAGAAAATTCCATTAAATTGCAAATAATTGAGGTTTTGAAAAGGACCCATCTCAATTTTTTAATCTTTTTGGGGAGATCGCCGCAAATCGAATCGGGTTTGAAACTCTAATAATTTTCGGACATTTTTTACTTCTGGTTCATCAAGATGGTTGAAGATTTCGTTAACTTTCACGAAAATGGAGTAACTTACAAGAAATTTAAGTCTTTAAACAAGAACCCATCTCAAATTTTGCAATCTTCCCTGAGAAATCTAAATTCGATTTGGCTTTTAAAAAGTTTCCCCATTATCATCGTATTTTTACTCGATCACAGTCACAAATTTAACAAAAAGGCTGAAGATGCCCTGAAACTGCAGGTAAATCGACAGGAATTCAAGAAAGTTATGCCTTTTTCACAAGAACCCATCTAAACTCAATGACTCAATCCTCCTTACTAAAATTTTCCCCCAATTTGGATTGGGTATGAAGCCCTCGTCATCACCATCATCCATCTTTGCTCTGTCATACCTTCCCTAACCAATAAAACCCTAACTCTAATTCAAGTTCAACAAATTTTCATATACAAGCAAAATAACATGATCATCCATCTTTTCTCCCAGGTAAAAGACATGCACAAAAACACACAGTCACACACCCAGAGTGAGAGAGAGAGAGAGAGAGAGAGAGAGAGAGAGAGAGAGACCCACCTCTGAAGACACCATTAAAATGAATTCTTGAGCTGAAGTTTGTGCAGGAAAGTACTAAAATCGAAAAAGTTATCAGTCCAGTCCAGTAAGCATGAAGGGGAAGTTCTTGAATAAAAGAGGAGGAAGTTGATTGTGGGGATTCTGAATAATGAAGAAAGATTTTATAGAAAAAAAGTGGACGAATGAGAAGAGTTATTTGGTGATAGGGATATGTAGGAGGACAACTTGGGTTTGAATGCCACAGTGAAAACGCAACTGAAATAGAAAGTTAATAGAGCCTAAAGAGGAAGGAGGAGATGCAGGTCACCTAGGGGCTACCGGGCTAGGGGGAAGGAGAGACGATGAGACATGTGGTGTTAATTATACAGTCGAGTTCGCTACGTGTTATTCAATTATAATAAAGTAAATACATCATAATCTAGAAAGATTTTCGATTAAATTTTAGAAAGAGTAAATGACAATTTTCGTCTTTGTAATTTCAAAACGGATCCCTATAATCTATAATACCACATGCGTTTTTTTAGGAGTTTGTTTTTAAAGGACATCCCACCACAGTTAAAATTAATTGTAAAAACCGTAACTGATTAACTCCAACCGCAATAAAAACTATGGACCATGTCTCCCGAACAATCTCAGTACATATGGCGCAAGACGATTCCACACATCTTCTTATTCCATCTTTTCTCGAATCTCCTTTAATGGAAGAAATAGAAGCTCAAGAAGGAATACCAAAACCTAGTTCACTCGCTGAGTCTCTTTGCATCCATGGCTGAATGGTTAAAGCGCCCAACCGAGCAAATTCGTAGGTTCGATTCCTGCTGGATGCACCTTTTACGTTCAGTTTAATCGCTGCTCCTGTGGATAAAACCAAATTATTCAATTGTACAATTTGGATTTAACTATTTGGTTCGGATATTCGGATTGGTTTTTAACAAAACCGAATTATTATTTTGGATTCGGGATGGTTTTGGCTTATAAAATCAAAACTGAATAGTCCAAAAAAACAGAATAAATATTTATTATTTATCTATTTATGACGAAGCACGACTCATCATGGAACGAACCATGTCTACCAAGGTTCGATTATGGCTCTCAACTACACCATTCAACTGCGGTGATCTAGGTGGCGTCAATTGCGAAACGATTTTGCATTCCTTGAGGTACTCGTGGAATTCAAGACTTAGGTACTCTCCACCTCGATCGGATCGAAGCATCTTGATTTTCCTGCCCAACTGATTCTCCACTTCTTGTTTAAATTCTTTGAACTTTTCAAAGGTTTCTGACTTGTGCTTGATTAAGTAGATATACCCATATCTGCTATTATCATTGGTGAAAGTCACATTGAAGCGGTTCGCATCCCTTGTGGTGGATCTAAAGGGCCCACACACATCGATGTGTATGAGATCCAATAAACCCTCACCGTTTTCACAAGTGCCAGTGAAGGGTGACTTGGTCATCTTTCCAAGTAAACAAGACTCACACACGTCATCGTCCCTAAGGTCCAATGACTCCAACACTCCATTCTTTTGGAGTTGGGATATGCGTTTCTTCTTCACATATCAAAGACGACAATGTCACAAGCATGCTTTATCCAAACTTTTGGAAGAATCGATACACAACACATCATTTCCTAAACTATTTACAATCATCACAGTTTCATATATTCCATTACAAGGCAATGCTTCAAAGTAGAAAACACCATTAAGATAAGTATTAATAGAACCCGTTTAGTTATCCAATGAATATCTAAATCCTTGTCTATATAAACTATGAAAAGAAATGATGTTTCTTGCCATATCTGGCGAATAGCAAAAATTATTTAAATCTAATCCTAATCCATTACTAAGCATTAAAGAGTAAACTCCAATCTTGGTGACAGACGAAGATCTTCTATGTCCCATGATCAAGTTTATCTTCCCATGCTCCACATCCCAATTTCTTCTTAGGCCTGCAAATCAGAACAAATGTGAAAACCAAACCCTATATCAAGAACCCAAGAAATAGAATGCGATGAATCATTAGATTTAATAGTGTAAACACCTGTGAAGGATGGCTTGATCTTTCCATCCTTGATATCTTGCAGATACTTTGGGCAGCTTCGTTTCCAATGCCTAATTTCGTGATAGTAGTGGCACTCTACCTCTTTGGGGTTGGAGTTGGGTTTAGCAGAACCAACCTTGGTTCCACTAGAAGAGGTACCATATTAGGACTTTCCCTTACGGTTGCTCTTTGAGGGAACCTTCCTCTTCTTACCCTTTCCTTGCCCAATTGTGAAGACTATGGTAGCAGCAGGAGTAGTAGTTGATGCAACAGATTTATCTTTGAGATTAATCTCAACAGTCCTTAGCAAGCCTTGAAGCTTGCTCAAAGTGACCTCTTCCTTATTCATGTGGTAGGTCATGCAGATCTGGTTGTAGCAGGGAGGCAAAGAGTGAAGGGTGATGTCGATTTCCTGCTCTTCATGAAAGTTAACATTTAACTTTAGCAGGCGATCAAAACATCTCTGCATCTTTTGCAGATGAGCGATAAAGGACTCTCCATTACCCATTTTGGAAGTGATCATCGAAGTGATGATCTCGTACCTTCTTGCCTAGCACTCTAGTGGTACCGGTCCTACAAATCTTGATGCATCTCATAGGGATACATTTCCTCATAGGACATCTGGAGTTCTGCAGTCATAGTCGCCAACATGATGCGATGGACTTTCGTTGCATCACGCTCATGGACCTTAAAGGCCGTGATCTCTTCAGCAGAGGCAGTGTTGATGTTGATTTCCTTCAGCTTCTCATTAAGGACATACTCTTTGTCCTCCTAATGAGTGACCATTCGGATGTTGCCAACCCAATCATTAAAATTGGACCCATCAAAGATCACTCTCCCACACAAGTTCATGAGTGAGAATGAGCCGAAGGAATTTGAGTCGTAAGCGTTGTTGTTGACGTTCGACATCTAAAATAGAAAAAAAACAAAGTTTGATTAGAAATGAATCCCCAATTAAACACCCAAATGATAAATTAGGGATAGGATCCAACAACATTATTTAAAAATTAGAAAAGGGATGTCGTAATCTAACATACAAATAATTTGAAGGTAAGTGAATGACAATTCACTAATTTTCCGCCATGAAAAATGAAAAAGAGATTAAGTTTTAAATGTATTGAAAACTACTAGATCTTTAAAGATTCATTGAACCTTTCAATGTCATGTTTAAATCTCGATATGTTCCTCAAGTTTGTGACTGGGATGTCGAGAATCACAAAGCGGGTGCGAATAACCATGCAAATGTACATGGTGCCCTCATTGTTACAGTCACCTACTCAATGTGCTGGTTAACCACACACGCTCCATTGAACCATGAAAAACATTGAGTCACCCTTTGCCACATTTTCTTAGAGTCCAATTAGTGTGCCGATTAACCACACATGCTCCACTAACGTCTTAGCAAGGGTACAAAGTATAATTTCATGGAACTGCATCAATTTCACTTTTTGCCTAAAGTAACAAAGATTGGGAATTTTGAAAAAACATATAGTTAGTTTTATAAATTCATTATACTTTTAATTTAGAAAGGGCTGCCCTATCTTACCCGTTCGGCTAACGACCCTCCACAAATCAAGGACGCGGTGGGTGAGAGTGGACACCCATTAAACGGTCATTTTATAGGCCATAACCTTATACCCCCTTATTGAGCGGCTTCATGAATGAGGCCTACTAACGGTAAGACTAGCATTTTAAGTTACACACACATACACACGCACACACACACACACACACATATATATATATATATACATATATATATATATATATATATATATTATTCTTATAATAAATAGAGTATAGGTTGAATTTTAAACTTGTAAAATTCTAGGGTTTGAAATTTAAATAATTCAAATTAAACTTTTAATCAAAAATTTAAATTTCAAAACTTGAGGGCAAGTTTTTTGAAATTTTCAAAACACATAGGATCAAATAGCAAATAATTTAAAACTAAACCATTAATTTAATGAGTATCTAAATTTGACATATTCCATTTTATTCAAAAGATAATTCATCAAACAATTTAAATAATCAAATATCATCACATAAGGAATTTATTATTCAAATAATTGGTAATTATCTTTTGTTTTGGTTAGGATAATCATATAATAACAAAAAACCTGTTCTGATACCAATTGAAGGTTTTTATCAATTGATAGACTTCAAGTATACAAAATGAAAATAAGAAAAACAAATAGCATAAAGTAAATAACACAGAGAGTTCTCCAAATTTTTCTTTCACCAAGAAAGAGTTTTTTCTTCATCAAGAAGACGGGTTGTCACAAAGATGATTGAAAAAACTCCGAACTCTCTACATTAGGGTTTACCCTAATGTAGATTATATACTAAACCCTAATGTAGATTATATACTAATCTATACATATTAATCCATGATTTAAGGGATTTTATCTTATCTATACTAAGAACAGATCTTTATAGCAAAGATACTAGATCTGCTATCTATTCTATACTTATCTATATCATTACCTAATTTACAAACAATTACATAGAATTACTATACTATGCACTGACGTTGATAAGCTGGACATGCTGGCGCTAATAGTAGAGAAGACGCTAACACTGACAAATATCTTGTAGCAGTGTTTGACTCATCAGATCATAAGGTTTGACCTTATATATATATATATATATATATATATATATATATATATATATATATATATATATATATATATAGTATGGAATATTCACTAAGTCTTGGTTTACAGTTGTTGGATAACTGCTTTACATGTTGTTCTATGTTACGCCTGACATACTTACATCCATAACAAACTCTTCTTTAAGCTCTTAATCCATTAAGACCTACGTCTAGAACATAGATGTAGTCCCAAATATCATTCTAAGTTATAAAGTTTCCAACTTTATGACTTTCCATGGCTAAATGGAGCCCAACAACCGAAACCCTAACTTATTACACAAACCCAAATTCCATAGCTCTTTTATGGAGGGAAGAAAGGGACCAAGATCACATTTTTATGGCTCCTAGCACTCAAAAACATCAGAAAGGATAGCTCATTTGGTCTAGAGTAAGCCATACACATATATACCAAGGTTATGGAACCAAAATGCAAAATAATAATAATAATAATAATAATAATAATAATAATAATAATAATAATTGTTATGGACAAGATCCTCAATTATATCCAGGATCCCAGATCTTAAAGATATCTAAGGAATCTTAAACCTATCCAGGATCTTAAAGGAGTCTTAGGATCCCGAACATACATCCGGATCGTGAACAACACCATTATTATTCCCTAACAAGTTTAACGACTATATTTCTTGTTTATTTGACACATGCGCAGAAATGGTCAACATAGGACTAATTCACAACGAAGAATCAATCCCACCAGGCTTAAGACCTAGAAATAACAATTAAAAGCATGTTTTAAATACTAGTTCAGCAGGATCCCAGAAATATCGAACATTTAGTTACTTAATCTAGACTATAAATACACTTGTAAAACACACACAACGAGGAAAATTCTCTGACACCTTACTCATCTAGACTCACTTTATCATTTGTAATCGTATTATCAAGCTCTTCTCTGTAATTTATGTTTAAATCAATTAGATCGTACAAGGTAGGTGATCATTATCATCTCCTAAGGTTTAATGTTGGAGATCCTATCAAGGATCAAGGGTTTTCCTTCTAAATCGCTTGTGCAATCTTGTTCTATTTTCGTTAATCAATTCACCTATAACACCACAGCCTCTCATGTAATTTGGTTAATATTTACTTTTGTTGATTTTTGATCAAAACAATTTGGTGCCCACCATGGGGACGTGGTGTTCTTAATTCTTGAAAATTATGTCTACACAACCAACTTTATCTTCTTCCTCTATTCCTCACATTTCCTAAAAAAATCTTCCACTACCTCCAAAAGGACCTCTCAGTTAGAGGAAAACTATGGATACCTGTAAAAAGTACACCTTTCTGATCGTAAACAATGTAAATCCATGATCCCTGAGATTCCAGGATCCTCCTGTTCCATAACAACGAGTTCTTATCCATGGTGAAGATGGTAAAGAAATGCCTAAACCAACAACAGGAGAAAAACAAGGCTATGCTCAAGGAGATGGAAAGAATGAGGGCGGAGATCCATACACCCCAAGGAACAACACCCTCGATCTTGCAACCCAAGTTCCTGAACTTTGACAATGTAGGATCCGCAGGATACCACTCGGAGTTAGGATCCTCAGGAAATCGTTGGGAGGTAGGATCCTCAGGAAACCGCTAGAAGATAGGATCCTTAACACCAACACTTGCTCCCACTTGGGATTTAACTCCAAACAAGTTAGCCGATGTGATATAGGATCCCGACGAAATCTTTATCACGTCCAATAACAAGGATCCTGGTAACTTCGTGAATAATAATACTTTTAATACTAACTCTATGGACCTTGATACAGGAATGAGCCCCATCATGACCAAGGAACTTCAATAGTTAAGGCAGATGATCTTAGGTATGCTTGGAGTGGTCCAACCTATACAAGAGCATGAAACCTCACGATAGAACTATGGATCATGTGGAACAGTACATGGAAAGAACGGAGATCATCATCATTCCCTCACACCTGAAGGAAGCTTGCTTATGCAAAATTTTTGGTTTGACCCTCAAAAGATCAACATAAAAATGGATTCATAATGATACTCCTTACTCTATCACTTCATTTTCCTATTTACTTAATCTTTTTAACAATCAATCTTCTTGTAGCAGAACATTCGAAAAGATCACTAGTGACCTTTATCGAGTAGTCCATGATCCTAAGAAACCCCTTAGCGATTTTGTTAGCAGGTTTGACAAGGAAGCGTTGAATATTCCTAATATCAACATGGCCATTGTCGTGGAAGCCTTCAAAAGGGGTTTAATGAAGGATCCTCCCTTTTATAAGGATCTCGTAATGACCCCATACGGGAAAACAGACGAAGTCAGAAGTAGAACATTGAGGTTCATCAGACTGGAAGAATATAAGAAGATCCATAGGAGGACCAGCCTCCTGAGTTCATATCACAATCCTAATAGGAAGGCCAATTCTTCGGTCCAAAGATCCTATAATTCGAAACAATATTCCAAAGTTGGTCTAATCTTTACCATGCAGGATCATGGTGAAAAAGCAAGGTGGCTTAGGAAAGGAGATAAATCAAGTGGCTGGAAAGACAAGTCTAAATGGTGTGCTTACCATGAAGATTTTGGCCACAACACTGAGGATTGAAGGCCCTCAGAAAGGAGATTAGCTATCTCCTAAGCAAAGGACATATCAAATAGATACCAGGAAGATGAAAAGAAAGATTGAAGGAAAAAGAGCAGGATCATGCGATGATCTTGGAAAAACTAGGATCTCCTCCTTCGAACGCCAAGGTAATTAATGTTATCTCTAGGGTTCTAATATTTGTGGAACTTCTTACTCTACAGAAAAAAGACACGCTAAGGTATCCAAAATAGAGAAATAAGAAAGAACCCAGAAGAAGACATCGATAACAGAATGATCCCGGTGGATGAAGGATCCTCGGTGAACGTCATACTCTTAGATGCTCTGACCAGGATGAATATCCCAGAATCCAAGATAATCAAAAGATCCTCAATAGCAATGGGATTCAGCGGTGAAATAAAGCATACAATCAGAGAAATCAAACTACCTATCTACATCAAAGGGGTACACTTTTTGCAATGTTTTTTTTATTACAAAGGCTTTGTCTTCCTACAATGTTATATTAGGTGGTCTATAGATCCATGATGTGAAAGCAGTTCCATTAATGTACCATCAATGTGTCAAAATGTCTACCCCTTGGGGGATAGTAAAGATCCTTGGAGATCAGTAGGAATCCAAAGACTGATATGGGACCTCGATGAAGCTTTCTTCAAGGAAAGCATAGCAATTAAAGTAGGGGGCATAAGACATATTAGAAAGAGAATGATAAAGATATAAAAGAAATTCCCCTAAAGCTTGAGTATCCTGACACCAAAGTACTCATAGGATCCTCAATGCCAGAAGACATCGAAAAGGACCTAACTGCATTCCTGAAAGAAAGAAGGAAAACATATGCATGGAAACATGAAGACATGACCAGTATAGATAAGAATATTATAACTCATAAACTTAACATTGATCTTTCTTTCAGACCTATACATCAAAAAAGAAGGAAGTTGGCACCTGAAACGAACTTGATCACTCAAAAGGAAGTGGCAAAACTTCTCAAAATAGGGATGATCAAGGAAGTCAAGTTCCCAAGGTGGCTGGCCAACGTGGTCATAGTACCGAAGAAGAATGACTCCATGATAGACGTGACAGTGGGTCATGAATTATTAACATTCATGAATGCATCAACGGGATTCCAATAGATCTAGATGGAATCATCCAACCAAGAGGATATGAAATTCATAACTCCAACAAGTATCTATTGTTATACTACCATGACATTTGGTCTTAAAAATGTATGTGCAACATACCGAAGGCCAGTCAACAAGATATTAAAAGAGAAACTGGGGGACACCACGAAAGTCTACATCGATGACATGATGGTCAAAAAAGCCGAAGATAATCTCAGGGATCTTGAAGAATCCTTCGATATACTGGATGAATATAACCTGAAGTTGAATCCCGCCAAGTGTCACTTTCGAATGAGATCAGGAATATTCCTTGGATACATGATGGCCAAAAGAGGAATTGAAGCAATTCCGGAGCCAATCAAGGCCATCCTCGATGTATGATCACCATCCTCGACAAAATATATTCAAAGACTAACAGGAAGAGTGGTACCCCTAAATAGGTTCATCTCAAGATACTCAGAAAGATGCAAGACTTTCTACGATGTCTTGAAGAAGAACAAAAGGTTCGAGTGGACCAAGGAACACGAAGATGCTTTCCGGGAACTTAAGAAATATTTAAGTTCAGCACCCATATTGGTAATACCATTAGATGGGGAACCACTTCATATCTACCCTTCAGCACGATCAGACTTTGTGGTTGGTTTTAGTGATGATCTACATATCAAAGCTGAATTGGAAAGCCCACAACTCCAAAAAGAAGAAAGTATTGGAAAATAAACGCTTTTCAAATATGGAACTCACAACTTTAGAGGAACAGGCCCATGGATCATACTAAAATCTCCATAGGGGCACATCCTTACCCATGCAGTTAGTTATAAATTCAATGAAATTATCAATGAAGTAGAGTATTAAGCGCTGATCATGGGGCTACAGTTGGTCAAGGATCTTCAGGTATATGTCAATTTTTATTAATTGCTAACCACTTTAATGGATCCTATGCAGTTAAAGGAGAAAGACTATCACTATACCTTCAAACTCTTATAAAACTAGCCTATGAATTTGAAGTTTTTACTCTGAATCAAGTTCCTAGAGAAGATAACGTTGAGGCAGACACATCAGCCAACTTAGGATCTTCCCACCGGATCCTGCCAGATACCAGGATCCCAATAACCCATATAATGGTCTCGACGATAAAAGATCCCTCCATGAGACCAGACGACCCCAACGACCATGATCAGACGACCAACCTAGCAGCAATCAGAGATCCTAATCCTGATCCTACTCACCAGGATCCTAATAATCAGGGTCTTGATCCTAATATTCAAGATCCTCCGCAAAGTTCAAGATCCTGGATCCACCCCATTATGGAATATCTCGGAAATGGCACGATTCCAAAGGAAGAGAAAAGCGACAGAGCATTCAAAATGAGGGTTTCACACTTTGTGATTATCCAAGGGAAATTATATAGGAAAACCATGGTAGGTCCATATCTTAGATGTTTAAAAGATCACAAAGCTATAGAAATTCTAAAAGACGTACATGAACCAGATTGTGGCAACCACATTGGGGGCATATCCCTATGCCCTAAAGTGTTAATAAAAGGATACTATTGGCCAACGATAAAGAAAGATGCCTTCCTACATGATCATATGTGTGATGCATATGTCACTCATTCAGAAGTAGGAAAGGGGGCATAATGGCTAGCATCTTGCCAAGATCCTAGAATGCTATATACCTCCAGGTGCACTTTATGTAAGTCGATTTTGTTAAATTTCATTACAACCAAGGCGAGGTACATATGTAATCCTTACTCTCGTTTCTTTCCTTTGTATATTTTTATTCCATGAATACTATTGACTTAAGCATTGGGGGCATTGGCCAAGCTAACGCCCACCCCAAGATAACGTTTGCAACATGCAGAAACTCAAGGATCCTAGCCACTACGAATAGAGACTGATGATATCTCCTCTAATTAAGGGTACTTAATCCCTTATAAGGTTTAAATAGTTAATAATCTCTTTCATCCATGTTTGGGTTTCCACACCCTGCTTGGACGCATGCTATCTTACTATGGTATGTGAATAAGGGGATCATTTCACGCTTTAGTGACTTGGCAACCCTCTTATTTCTGAACATATGTTAATATCCTAAGGTTTAAAGAGTTAATGACCTATTTCTCATGAGGTTAGGTTTCTACACCTCGCTTGGATGCATGATATCAAACTATGGGATGTGAATAAGGGGATCATTTCATGCTTTAGTGACTTGGCAACCCTCTTATTTTTTTAACATGTGTTAAGATCCTAAATTAAATTTATAAGATTTAAAACAATATCATGTTATCTTACGAGTTGGGATTTTCCCCAGATAGTATGGGATTATCCCCATTTATTATATAAAGTTGGGATTTTCCCTGTATTTCTCAAGTTGGGATATTCCCCAGTACATCTTACATTGGGATCTTCCCCAAGATTTCTTAAGTTGGTATCTTCCCCAAGATTTCTCAAGTTGGGATCTTCCCTAATATTTCTTGAGCTGGATCTTCTTCAAGATTTCTTAGGTTGGGATCTTCCCCAAAATTTCTTAAGTTGGGATCTTCCCCAATAAAACTCTAAGCTAGAATCTTCCCCCTGTGAATTGTTATGTTGGATCTTTCCTAATATTACCTAAGATGGGATTTTCCCCAGCAAGAGTTAAGTATGGATTTCCCCCAGTAATTTGCTAAAGTTGATAACACTGACATTTTATCTCATGTTGGGACTTTCCCTAGAAAATACCTAATGTTTATAACATGAGTTTTCAGACACTCCCCTGAATATATGCAAAACTTGTAGCATTAACATGTCATAGACAAGAGTTTTCTGAGTTATTTACCAATCTGGATTTATCACCAAATGAATTCTAAGATGGAATGCTCCCCAGTTCACTAACTAAAAGCTAAACAAGGATCTTCCATGATGAAACCCTAAAGTAAGAATCCTCCTGACACAAGCTTCAAGATCACGTGGAGCTAAAAGACTTACAATGCAAAACTTTTACTAGGTCAAAAGTCTTCAGAAGGTCAAAACTAAACCTAATGAAACATCCCAAAATACGACCCCAAATTTTTTTTTTAACAATTAATGAAAGTACTAAAATAATATCACAAAGTAAAACTCATACGTCAATATTTCAAAACAGTAACTAATAGTTATCTAGAACTGTATCAAAATTGTATCAATCACATTTATGAAAACCTAGAAACATCTCCCAGTACAACTGAAACTGTGGTGTATGCGATGCTATCAACTCGAGCTCTTCCCTTTGCTTGCGGAAGTACCTGAAACCAAAACTGAAACTGTAAGCACGAAGCTTAGTGAGCTCCCCCAAACTACCACATACCATACAATACATATAAACACATACTGGGCCTTGCCCACTGCATCGGACCGGAGTCTAGGAACTGCATCGGACCGAAGTCCGGAACTAGCCAGGGCCTTGCCCTCTGCATCGGACCGAAATCCGGAACTACTGAGGCCTTTCCTCCTGCATCGGACCGAAGTCCGGAACTAACTGCATCGGACCGAAGTCCGGAACCATTGATCATAGCATACTGCATAAACATATCAACTAGTATGAACACATAAAAGCAACATACCAGAGACGGGTCGTTACAATTCTCCCCCACTTGACTCAGACTTCGTCCTCGAAGTCTGATACGACTGAATCTGCAAATAAATCTGGGTAGTGCTCTCTCATCTCATCTTCAGACTCCCACGTCCACTCAGACCCCTTCCGGTGCTCCCACTGCACCTTCACTAGCTGAATTACCTTGTTCCTCAAGGTCTTTATCTTCCGGTCCAGAATCGCGACCGGCCTCTCAATATAATTCAAGCTGCTATCAACCTAAATATCTTCTAAGGGAACAAATGTTGACTCATCCACCAAACATTTCCTCAACAGAGACACATGGAAAGTGTTGTGGATCTAGCTAAGCTCTGCCGGAAGATCCAATCGATATGCAACCCGACCCACCCGGGCCAAAACCCTGAAAGGAACAATGAACCTGGGGCCCAGCTTGCCCCTCTTCCGAAACCTGATGACACCCTTCCAAGGTGAGACCTTTAGAAGGACCATATCGCCTACCCGGAACTCCAAGTCTGAACGCCTCTTGTCAGCGTAGCTCTTCTGCCGACTCTGCGCAGTCTGCAATCTACTACGAACCTGCTAAATCAACTCGGTCGTCTTGAGCACCACCTCCGTGCTCCCAATGACTCGCTGACCGAACTCGCCCCAACAAATTGGGGTCCTGCACTTCCTCCCATAAAGCATCTTAAAGGGAGGTCGATCAATGCTCGCATGATAACTGTTGTTATACGAAAATTCCACTAATGGAAGATACGTATCCCAACTGCCACCGAAATCTAGGACACATGCACGAAGCATATCCTCGAGAGTCTGAATCGTCCTCTCGCTCTGCCCGTCCGTCTGAGGGTGGAAATCGGTGTTGAAATGGAGACGAGTACCCATCTCGTCATGAAACCGCTTCCAGAATCTGGATGTAAAACGGACGTCTCGATCTGACACCACCGATACCGGCACTCCATGACATGCAACTATCTCCTGCACATAGATATCGGCTAACTTTTCCGCCGATATGCTCTCGTGGATTGGTATGAAATGAGAACTCTTCGTCAACCGATCCACTACTACCCAAATCACATCTACCCCACGTGCGGTCCTGGGAAGCTTGGTGATGTCCTCCCATTTCCACACGGGAATGTCTAACGGTTGCATCTTGCCGTGAGGTCTCTGGTGTTCTGCCTTGACCTTCCTGCAAGTCAGGTACCTCTCTACATACCAAGCCATATCCCGCTTCATGCAGGGCCACCAATAATTGGATCGAAGATCTCTATACATCTTCGTTGCCCCTGGGTGGATGGAAAATCGAGACTTATGAGCCTCGTCCATCAACACCTGCCGTACTCCGCCCCCGTACGGTACCCACACTCTCCCATGAAGGGTTAACAACCCCCGACTATCATAATCAGATGAAGCTACTCGGCCCACTATCCTCTCACACTTACGCCTCTCCTCCTTGAGGCCCTCAACCTGAGCCTCCCTGATCCGTTCCGAAAACGGAGTAATCACTGTCATCCTCAGAAATAAGTCTCTGATAGGGGCTGCTGTCACCTTTCGGCTCAAGGCGTCGGCTACTACGTTGGCCTTCCCTGGATGGTAAAGGATTTCACAATCATAATCCTTCAGCACATCCAATCATCTCCTTTGCCTCATGTTTAGACTCGGCTGATCCATAAGGTATCTCAAACTCATGTGATCCGTGTAGATGGTACAACGGACCCCATAAAGGTAATGTCTCCAAATCTTGAGGGAAAACACCACTGCCCCCAGCTCTAAATCGTGGGTAAGATAGTTAGCCTCGTGAGGCTTCAACTGTCTCGAGGCATAAGCTATCACATGCCCCCGCTGCATCAATACTGCTCCCATACATGTGATTGAGGCATCACAATAGACTACAAAATCCTTTATTCCCTCTGACAGGGAAAGAATCGGAGCCTCGCATAGCCTCTACCTGAGGGTCTCAAACGCCACCTGCTGCTCAGGCCCCCAACGAAACACCACCGACTTCTTAGTCAGTTGGGTGAGCGGTACTGCTATCTTGGAGAAATCCTGAATGAATCTTATGTAGTACCCTGCCAAACGTAGGAAGCTCCGAATCTCGGATGGAGACTTCGGGACCTCCCATTGCATCACGGCCTCTATTTTGACCGGATCTACCAAGATACCCTTCTGGTTGATGAGGTGACCAAGGAACTGTTGGATAAGGTGTTTAAGTCCATAACTATTTCTGGTATGTACTTGACCCGACCCGGCATGGTCCATTTGGGTTGCATGGCACCGTGAAATTAGATAGACTAAATGAGAGAAATAACACTTGGAGATTATTAATATATTATAAGTTCTAATATATTAATAATATTATTTGATTAGTTTGATCAAGAATTAATTTAGAATTAATTATGTGATCAAAAGATAACTAATTAAATATATGGGTTGATTATGTAAATCATCCATATCTTGTATAGTGGGCTAAGAGGCTCCATGGATTATCAAGTTGGGTTCCACCCATAGGATGCTCCATGGATGCTCCATGGGAGTTACAAACCCATGGGTCATGGAAATGAAGAGTCATGACACATTAGGGTTTAACCCTAGATGTGTCAACACTATATAAGAAACATGTTCTCCACCTAAAATCGGCTACACTAAGAAACAAGAGGGCTTGGCCGATTTTGAGAAGTATGTGTTCTCTCATAAGTTCTTCCAAGAGCATTTGGTGTTGTGTGAAGCATTTGAGGCATCACACTTGGGGTGCTAGGCTCACAAGGTTTCAAGGAACACAAACAACAACAAGGTAAGTTATTCTATCTATACTTTAAGTTAAAATTGTTCCCCATGTATGCTAGATAGGAATATAACCTTGGAATTCAACTTTGCATGATAATTAGACAAACATAGATCCAAGGTTATTAGGGTTGCATGTACACTTAGGAAGTGTTAGAATGCTCAAATCCCATCAGTGGTATCAGAGCCTAGGCTTGTTTGCTTTTTATTTGTGCTTAAAAGTTGAAAAAAGTCGAAAATCCTGCTGTCTACGAATGGACTCGTCGAGTCCATAAGAGGGACTCGTCGAGTTCACGTGTATCTTCAACCAACGCGGCGAGTAAGTTCATGCACTCGGCGAGTAGGGTCGACTGATTGCAGAATTTCGATTTAGTTGTTGGAAATGAATTAGAAACATTACCCTAAACTTTTTGGTACTTGAAAAACTTGTTTTAGATGGTGTAATGTATTTGATAATTCATTTACAACAACTAGTTATCAAAATTACAAAGTTTTAAGTGTAATTTTTGATTTATGAATAAGTTCATATTCATGTTCTTGTTCTTATGATGTTTTAGATGATCATAGGAATTATTTGTAACCTATGTGGTAGATTAATTCTTGATCATAATGTGTTTTAATGGAGTCCATAACTTGTCCTCAATTTATGGAAAACCAAGAGTCACACTTGAATTAAAACCATTAAAACAAACACAAGAGTTAGAAAAATGAAGAGTCTTCATTTTATTACTCTATTAAACTCATAAGTTACAAGAAATGAAAAGTTTTGAAAGTTACAAAACTTGCCCTCAAGTTTTGGAACAAGTAAAGTTAAGTTAAAACTTTAGTTCCAACCCCTAGAATTTTAAAAGTTAAAATTCAACCCTTATACTTATAAGGTGGGTATAAGGTTGTTGCCTATAAAATGGTGACTTAATGGGTGTCTACTCTCAGCCACCGCTTGCTTGACTGGTGGAGGGTCGTTAGCCGAACGGGTAAGACAAGGACTTATAAATTCTCATTCAAAGTATGATGAATATAATAAAGTAACTAAATGTTTTATTAAATTCCCAATCTTAGTTACTTTAGGAAAATGTGAATAAGGTGCTAATCCATGAAATTACACTTTACACTTTGTCTAAGTCGTTGGTGGAGCGTGTGTGGTTAACCGGCACACTAACTTGGACTTAACAAGGTAGGTAAAGGGTGACTTAAGGTTTATTATAGTATCGGTGGAGCGTGTGTGGTTTACCGGCACATCGATTGAGTGATAAACTTTAAGGGTACCAAGTGATTTGCATGGTTACTTCACACCTCGTTTTGTGATCCTCGGTATCCCAGTCACAAAACTTGGAGGGCACCCTCGAGATTGAAACATGCCTTTGAAAAGTTCATTGAATCTCAAAGAATCTAGGAATTTCTAAAAACCAATAAAACCTAATGTCTAATATTTCGGTTTTCGTGGTGGAAATTGGTGAATCGTCATTCACCTACCTTTCAAATATGGTATAGCTTAGATTACGGCATACCTCTTCTAAGTTATATTTTATTGTGATTGGATCCTAGCCTTAATATTACATTTGGGTGTTTTATTAAGGACTCTCTTAAATCTATACTAAACTTGTTCTCCTCTTTCAGATGTCTTCAAATAATGCTTCTGGCTCGAATCCTAATGGCTCCTTTACTTTTATGAGTTTGTGTGGGAAAGTCACCTTTGATGGATCCAACTTCAATGAATGGATCAGAAACATCAGGATGATTACCCGCTACGAGGACAAAGAATATGTCATTGACAAGGAGCTTAAGGATATTGATGAGACCACTGCAACTCCTCAGGAGATCGCTAACTTTCAGGCACATGAAAGGGATGCTACGAAAGTAGCATGCATCATGATGGCCACAATGACAGCAGAACTCCAAAAGTCCTATGAGGATTTCTACCCTTATGAAATGCACCAAGATTTGATGGAAAGATACCATCAAAGTGCACGACAAGAGAGGTACGAAATCATCTGCTCCATGATAACAACCATGATGAAGGACGGGGCTTCCGTCATGAGCCACATGCAGAAAATGCAAAGGTATGTGGATCGATTGCTGAAACTTAATGTGAACCTCCCTGAGGAGCTAGTAATAGATATAATTTTGCGCTCCTTACCATCGTGCTATGATCAATTCCGCATGACATATCACATGAATAAGGAAGAGGTCACTCTCAGCAAAATTCAGGGACTTCTCAAGACCGCAGAAACAGGTCTTAAGGGGAAGTCGGTTGCTATCACTCCTACTCCAAACTCAACTCCGGTTTTGGCAATCGGGAAAAGTCGAGGGAGGAAGAGAAAGAGATCTTCGAAGGGTACCAAGGCTTGGACCCTTGATGGCTCTTCTTCAAGTGGAACCAAGAAAGGTTTCATTACTCCTTCTTCTGACCCAAAAGAGGCTGAATGCTTCTATTTCCATGAAAAAGCTCATTGGAAGCGGAACTGCCCAAAGTACCAGCAAGATGTGAAGGATGGGAAAGTCAAACCCAACCATGCAGGTATTTACACTATCATTTCTAATAACTCACCCCATTCTAAATCTTGGGTCCTTGATACCGGTTGTGGTATTCATATTTGTTGTGACTTGCAGGGACTAAGAAGAAGTGAGAATGTGGAGCAAGGCAGAATAAACTTGATCATGGGGAATAGGAAAGCTTCACCTGTCACCAAGATTGGAGTTTATACTTTATCGCTAAGTAGTGGGTTTAGTTTAGATTTGAATAAGTGTTGTTACTCGCCAGGAATGGCAAGAAATATTATTTCCTTTCATGCTTTGTACAAACAAGGGTTTACCTTTTCGTTTAATAATGAAGTTGGTTCTATTGATGCTTTCTTTAATAATGTTCTTTATTTTAAAGCATTACCTTATGATGGTGTGTATGAAGCTGTGTCTGTTGTAGATAACTTAGGAAATAATGTTTTGTGTATTGATTCTACTAATAATAATAACTTGGATAAAGCATCATTATGGCATTGTCGTCTTGGACATATAAGCAAGAAACGCATAGGCCAACTCCAAAAGGATGGAGTCTTGGAGTCATTTGACCTAAAGTCAGATGATAGTTGCGAATCATGCTTACTTGGAAAAATGACAAAGTCACCCTTCACAGGCTCGTGTGAAAGGGGTGAAGGTTTGTTGGACCTTATACACACGGATGTGTGTGGGCCATTCAAACATGCCACAAGGGATGCTAATCGTTATTATTTGACTTTTACTGACGATTACAGTAGATATGGATATGTCTACTTAATCAAGCATAAGTCAGAGACTTTCGAGAAGTTTAAGGAATTTAAACAGGAAGTCGAGAATCAATTGGGCAGGAACATTAAGATGCTTCGATCCGATCGGGGTGGTGAGTATCTTAGTTCAGAGTTCCTCGACTATCTAAGGGAATGTGGGATTGTCTCACAATTGACACCTCCCAGGACACCACAGTTGAATGGTGTGGCTGAGAGGCATAATCGAACCTTGTTGGACATGGTTCGTTCCATGATGAGTCGAGCTTCGCTACCAATCTCATTCTGGGGGTATGCCTTAGAGAGTGCCGCCCATATCCTTAATCTAGTCCCTACAAAGAAAGTTGCCAAAACTCCTCACGAGATGTGGACTGGTAAAGTACCTAAACAGGACCACAACAAGATTTGGGGTTGCGAGGCTTTCGTGAGACGCGAGACTCATGATAAGCTCGAACCCCGAAGCGAGAGGTTTATTTTCATCGGCTACCCACAGCAATCCTTTGGTTACCTCTTCTACAGACCTAGTGACAATGTGGTCTTTGTAGCAAGAAGAGGAGTCTTTCGAGAAAGAGAGTTTATAAGCCAAGGAGACAGTGGGAGGCAAATTGATCTTGAAGAAATTCAAGAGTCAAGTGGTGATGGAAATTCACAATCTAGCCCTCAACTTGAGGAGGAAACTCCTGTTGAGCCAATTGACGAATCTGTACCTCTGAGGCGTTCCACGAGAGTTAGGAGTGCACCTGAGCATTACTATGGATTCCATATTACTGCAGAAGGTGAGACACTTATTAGTGATGGGACACTAGTAAGTCAAGATGACCCTAACAGCTACGAGGAAGCCATGGCAGGCCCCGAGTCTGCTAAATGGAAAGAGGTTATGGATAGCGAGATACAATCCATGTATGACAATCAAGTTTGGAACTTGGTTGAGAATGTACCAGGTCGAAATGGGTCTTCAAGAAGAAGACCGACATGGATGGTAAAGTACACACTTATAAGGCTAGACTGGTTGCAAAGGGATTCTCTCAAATTCCTGGAGTGGATTATGATGAGACCTTTTCTCCGGTAGCCAAGATTAAGTCTATTCGGGTTCTGTTAGCCATAGCCGCATTTCATGACTATGAAATTTGGCAAATGGATGTCAAAAACGCTTTCCTTAATGGAAAGTTGGCTGAAGATGTTTACATGAGTCAGCCAGAGGGTTTTGTCAGCAACGAGTACCCTAATAGAGTGTATAAGCTTGAGAAGTCCATTTATGGATTAAAGCAAGCACCTCGCAGATGGAATCTTTGCTTTGATGAAAAGGTCAAGGAATTTGGCTTTTCTAGGAGTGAAGATGAATCTTGTGTGTATGTCAAGGCTAGTGGGAGTATAGTTAGCTTCTTGGTATTGTATGTGGATGACATACTACTCATAGGAAATGACATTCCAACCCTGCAGGAAGTAAAGTCCTGGCTTGGAAAGTGTTTCGCTATGAAGGATCTTGGTGAAGCTGCCTATATTTTAAGGATAAGGATCTTGAGAGATCGGAGTAAAAGACTAATTGGACTTAGTCAAAGTACCTACTTGGATAAGGTGCTGAAGAGATTCAGCATGCAAGACTCCAAGAAAGGAGAGTTGCCCATCCAGAGTAACGCCAAACTGAGTAAGACACAAAGCCCTAGCACTGAGGCTGAGATAGCACAAATGAGTCGAGTACCTTATGCTTCGGCTGTAGGATCGATCATGTATGCTATGACGTGTACTCGACCTGATGTAGCTTTTGCCCTGAGCATGGTTAGCAGGTTTCAGGGGAACCCTGGCAAGGCACACTGGACTGCGGTAAAGAATATTCTCAAGTACCTACGAAGGACTAAGGACTGGGTCCTTACCCTCGGTGGGAGTGATGACTTGAGAGTTGTAGGGTATAGTGATGCTAGCTTCCAGACTGATAGGGATAACTTCCGCTCTCAGTCGGGCTGGGTCTTTACCCTAAATGGAGGAGCAATTTCTTGGAAGAGTTCCAAGCAAGAGACAGTGGCAGATTCTACTTGTGAATCAGAGTATATTGCAGCTAGCGAGGCGGCAAAGGAGGCGTTATGGCTGAGGAACTTCATTGGAGACCTTGGAGTTGTACCAGCTATTAAGGAGCCAATGGAAATTTTCTGTGATAGTGAAAGTGTTGTTGCCTTAGCCAAGGAACCAAGGGATCACGGGAGATCCAGACACATTGATAGAAAATACCATTTCATCAGACATCGGATCGAAGAAGGACTCCTCGTGGCAAAGAGGGTATCATCATATGAGAATCCGGCAGATCCCCTCACGAAGGGACTGACTCGGGTTAAGCATCTCCAGCATGCTCGGAGGATAGGGCTGAAGGATGATATTAGATTTAGTAGTTAGATAACCTCGAAATTTGTAAAGTGTAATTGACATCTGATGATGAATAAAAGTGTTTTATTTATGAGTAAAGTGTTGCTATCTCTTGTCGATCGTTTACTATATTTCTTTTGCATGTTTTGACTTCCAGAATAATTTTTGTTTGGTATAACATATTATTCAAACCTCCACAGTCGGTCACATGTCGGAAGTAGATATGAATCAAGACTGTCATGTTCGGTTGTAGAGATCTTGGACAAGGCTACAGCAATCATGAGTGCTCAAAAGTTCTGAGCATTGGACTCAACCCACGCTCACTGGAATCACTTCATGGAATTCTATCTCGAGTGATCGTGAGACGGTAATATCGTATAAGTCTTCAAACCTAGAGATATGATTTGTTACTTACAAGTTGGTTATGCATTGATTGTACGAAAAACGCATTGGTAACTCGATGTTATAAATCGTGCTCTTGTGTGTAATTCAATGAGTGGTAGAACAAACATATGAGTCGAAGTTTATCTGTTCCTTCTTGGATTAGAAGCTGATATCTGGGCCCCTCGATGATTTTGTTTTGACCTATGTACCGGGCCCGGTCAGAACTAAGTTGATGTGTTCAATTAAGTTCTTTGTCGAACAAATCGGAAATCGGGAAACAATCTGTTGGACAATAAGTAAGACATTGTTCCGTGTATTTGTCCGACTGATATCTAGAACAGAGGATTATATGATCACTTATCTTAAATGGCGTACCATCATCTTCTCAGTTCCGAGAAACCTTGTAAAGAGCTACGATTGCCGATCGGTTCCTGAAGTCATACTTGCAGTAATAGTTATTAGACTTATCCAAGTGGGAGACTGTTGGATAAGGTGTTTAAGTCCATAACTATTTCTGGTATGTACTTGACCCGACCCGGCATGGTCCATTTGGGTTGCATGGCACCGTGCAATTGGATAGACTAAATGAGAGAAATAACACTTGGAGATTATTAATATATTATAAGTTCTAATATATTAATAATATTATTTGATTAGTTTGATCAAGAATTAATTTAGAATTAATTATGTGATCAAAAGATAACTAATTAAATATATGGGTTGATTATGTAAATCATCCATATCTTGTATAGTGGGCTAAGAGGCTCCATGGATTATCAAGTTGGGTTCCACCCATAGGATGCTCCATGGATGCTCCATGGGAGTTACAACCCCATGGATCATGGAAATGAAGAGTCATGACACATTAGGGTTTAACCCTAGATGTGTCAACACTATATAAGAAACATGTTCTCCACCTAAAATCGGCTACACTAAGAAACAAGAGGGCTTGGCCGATTTTGAGAAGTGTGTGTTCTCTCATAAGTTCTTCCAAGAGCATTTGGTGTTGTGTGAAGCATTTGAGGCATCACACTTGGGGTGCTAGGCTCACAAGGTTTCAAGGAACACAAACAACAACAAGGTAAGTTATTCTATCTATACTTTAAGTTAAAATTGTTCCCCATGTATGCTAGATAGGAATATAACCTTGGAATTCAACTTTGCATGATAATTAGACAAACATAGATCCAAGGTTATTAGGGTTGCATGTACACTTAGGAAGTGTTAGAATGCTCAAATCCCATCAGGAACTGCACCTCACGCAACCAGAACTCACACTTTGAGAACTTTGTGAAAAGTCTCTCCCTTCTCAAAACTTCTAGCACCTCCCTCAGGTGTTCCTCATGCTGCTCCTGAGTCTTGGAATATACCAAGATATCATCTATGAATACCATCACAGACCGATCCAGCATCGGTCTGCATACGCGATTCATGAGATCCATGAATGCGGCTGGAGCATTAGTGAGCCCAAAAGGCATCACCACAAACTCATAATGACAATATCGGGTCCTGAAAGCAGTCTTCTGCACATCTTCGCATCTAACTCGCATCTGGTGATATCCGGAGCGTAAATCGATCTTGGAGAACCAAGACGCCCCCTGAAGCTGATCAAACAAATCATCTATCCTTGGGAGGGGGTAACGGTTCTTCACTGTTACCTTATTCAGCTCCCAGTAGTCAATGCACATACGGTGCGACCCATCCTTCTTCTTCACAAACAGGATCGGCGCTCCCCAAGGTGAACTACTCGGCTGAAGAAAACCCTTGTCTAGCAACTCTTGCAGCTGCGTAGACAACTCCTACATCTTAGGGGGAGCTAACCGGTACGGTGCCTTAGCTATCGGAGCCGCACCAGGAATTAGGTCGATCCCAAACTCGACCTGCCTCTCAGGAGGTATTCCCGGTAAATCCTCCGGGAATACATCCGGAAAGTCTCGCACTATCGGAACATCATCAACTGTCGTCTTGTCCTTCTCCCGGGCATCCAAGATATAAGCTACGTAACCGGCGCAACCCTACTGTAAATAGCATCTTGCCCTCGCGGCTGAACAAAAAGCTGGTCCACACTGTGGCCTCTCATCCTGAATCACTAACTCTCCCCCACTGGGAGTGCGAACCCTCACTAGCTGTAACTCGCAATCAATCACTGCCCCGTTTGGACTCAACCAGTCCATGCCTACTATAACCTTATTCCCTCGCAGGGGAATAGGGACCAAATCCACCGAGAACTGCTCGTCGAACAACTGAAGAGAACATCCTCTATGCACCCTGGCGATTCTCAAGGTCCTGTCATCTGCTATCTCGACCTCTAGTGGACAATCCAGCTCCCCTGGAGCTATACTAAATCTCTTGCTAAGCGCTAGCGATACAAACGATCGGGTAGCCCCCGAACAAATAATATTGTAGCAGAAATGTCGTTCACAGAGAACGACCCTATACAAAACATATAACCATAAGCAATAATCAATAATAATATAGAGATGAAGGGAAGATACATACCCATCACCACATCAGGAGTCGCTCGCGCCTCCTCTGCTGTCATCTGAAAAGCTCTACTCTTTGCTACTGGTGCCTCTGCTCGGCCCTGTGGGCCATCAGTAATCCTCAAAGTAGCGGGGGCAGGTGCAACCACCTTCCCTGCTGCAGCTAAACTCGGACACTGGGACTTTGTATGTCCCCTCTGATTGCACTGAAAGCAAATCAGATCTGATGCTGCAATAGCGGTAGCAGGAGCCGTACAATCCCTGCTCAAATGCCCAGTCTAACCGCACTTATAGCTGCTGGAACTCCCTGCCTTGCACACCCCGTCGTGCAATCTCCCACACTTGCCACATCGACTGTGGCTCTGCTGACTCCTGGATCTGTGATCTGAAACCTTGGGCTTTTTGCCCGAACTGCCTGTACCAGAAACCGCCTCTGGTTTCCTCTTCCTCTCCATCTCAAGGTCAATTTCCCTCTCCCGAGCCCTAGCAATCATGTCATCCAGTGTTTTACAGCTGGACCAGCTCACAAACTGGCAGATATCGCTCCGTAACATCTAATGATAATGGGCCTTCTTCATTTCCTCATCGGTTGCATACTGAGGAACGAGAAGAGCCCTCTCCCTGAACTTGGCGGTGATCTTCGCCACGGTCTCCGTAGTCTGGGTGAGGTCCTGAAACTCCTTGGCTAACTGTTGCACCTCGATGACCGGTGCAAACTCCGCCCTGAACCTGGTGGAGAAATCAGCTCAAGTCATGGCATCTAACGCTGCATCATCTCCAATGGTATGTCCGACCTCCTCCCACCAATCTCGTGCCCTGTCCTTCAGAAGACAAGACTCCAATCTAACCTTGTCCCCCTCGGGACACCTGCTCGTGCGGAAAGCGTTGGCCACATCCGCCAACCATCTAGTACTCGTTATAGGGTCCCGTGCCCCGTGGTAATCTGGAGCTCCACATGCCCTGAACTCCCTGAATGTAAGTGTGCGCGACCCCATCATGGCAGCCACCTCGGCACGAAAGGTGCCCAATCTCTCATCCATCAGCTCTAGAATACACTCCTTGATCGAACCGAAGATCACAGGAGTCTGCTCCAGTATGATAGGAGTAACCTCAGAAGAAAGGAACTCTCTGGTCTTCTCATCCAACTGCCCGGCCTCCGGGCCTAGTCCTGATCCCCCTCCGGCACCTTAACTGCCGACTGCTAGCCTCGAACGCAAAACTACCATTCTGAAACAAATCATAGCAACATCAGAAAACTGAAATATCTCAAGGGATCACTGATACCAATACTAGTTTCCTGATCTTGTCTCGGCCTTCCTTGATTCGAGTACGGATCCTCTGCTTTCAGTAGTACGGGCCCATACTACCTTCCACATCTATCCGTACTTTCCTCAAGAACTGCCTTGACTCCACCAAGTCACTTCTACTACTACTGATCTCTGCTACTCTTATCCTAGGCTTGCCCTAGGGGAAATCTCTAACTCTATTCAAAACAGTCCTCAGCTGCTGAAGGCCTCCTTGTAATGCTAATTAGTCATTACCTGAACACCATCACATGTAATGAGGCTCAGATAATCCTTCGAGTAAAAGACTCGTCCCTACAACGGTTAGACTCAAACAAGAGTTGCGCAATAGGGCCAAATCCAACACTCTGAGATTATTCAACCCTGATCCCATGTGATGTGATGTGTTCACCTAATGGCTAACTCCCATCACTCAGAGTCCCACAAAGCACAAAGCAAGCAGCATTAGGATACATAAAATTATTTAAGCAAATCTATTCTCATAACTAGATATTGTACTAGAATTCAATGCTAAGCTCATACTATCAGGCATAACCCTAACAGGCTATCCTACTATTGTCTACTCAATACTAGCATGCAAATTTCGAAAAGCTGAAACTCATATAGCAAGCACATAAGGCATCCTCCTAGATCCTTAGTCATATTCTAGCATGCTGTTCTACTGAAATCAAAACTTGTAATCATAACATAACTTGTATGGGTAATTTGGGAGTACTTACTTGAGCTCGGTTGATCGCATACGCCACACCATTTTCCTTTTATAAAACTCTTCTTCTTTCTAAGTTCTTTTTCCAAAATCATTTTCAAAACGTTTTTCTTTTGAAAATCTTTATCGTTTTCCTTAGTTTGAATTCAGACACACCCGAAAGTGTATCTGAATCCCTTAAACCAAGGCTCTGATACCAACTTGAAACATCCCAAAATACGACCCAAAAATTTTTGTTTAACAATTAATGAAAGTACTAAAATAATATCACAAAGTAAAACTCATACGTCAATATTTCAAAACAGTATCTAATAGTTATGTAGAACTGTATCAAAAATGTATCAATCACATTTATGAAAAACTAGAAACATCTCCCAGGACAACTGAAACTGTGGTGTATGCGATGCCATCAACTCGAGGTCTTCCCATTGCTTGCGGAAGTACCTGAAACCAAAACTGAAACTGTAAGAACGAAGCTTAGTGAGCTCCCCCAAACTACCACATACCATACAATACATATAAACACATACTGGGCCTTGCCTACTGCATTGGACCAGAGTCCGGAAACTGCATCGGACCAAAGTCCGGAACTAGCCAGGGCCTTGCCCTCTGCATCGGACCGAAATACGGAACTACTGAGGCCTTGCCTCCTGCATCAGACCGAAGTCCGGAACTAACTGCATCGGACCGAAGTCCGGAACCACTAATCATAGCATAGCATAAACATATCAACTAGTATGAACACATAAACAGCATACTGCATCAGGCTGTAACCCGGAACACATAAGACATAAATCCTGTCTGAGCCACAAAGGCATCAGACATGATAAAATCTGCATCGGACCAAAATCCGGAAACTACTACTAGCTCTACGGGCCGGCATTGTGGCCTTAGACCCGTTCCTACTGGAAGGAAACTCACCTCGTGATCTGGTTGCTGTGTGTATGGCTCTGGAAGCTATCTGCTGCTGCTCCGGTATCTCCCCGGCTACAATTCCACAATTACACTCAATCAAAATACTAATAACTGCATTGGGGTAAAATGACTCTTTTACCCCTGGCTAAAGTCAACTCTCCTAGTCAAGGTCAACTCTTCTGGTCAAAGTCAACTTACAGTTGACCTGACTCGCCGAGTTGGGCCGCCAACTCGCCGAGTCCCTACTCTCATTTCTTAACCATGTTTGTTGCTACTCGTTGAGTATGGCTTAAACTCGACGAGTTCCCATTTGATTCTAAAATTCAGACTATCTGCATCCGACTCGCCGAGTTGTTCTTGAATTTATGAAAATTGCCTTAGACTCGCCGAGTTGTATGAACAACTCGTCGAGTCCCTCCATTACTGAGTCTAACCTCCGACTCACTGAGTCCATTCCACTACTCACTGGTCTCCACTCGGAATCACTCAAAGGGGAAGGATCGGGGACTCGCGACTCGACTCGCCGAGTCCGAAGAACGACTCGCCGAGTTACATGCTTGCAATTACTAAAAACTCGATTCTGCTCAAAACCACTGCATACAATATATAGATCTGAGTTCCTAAAGCTAGTTTACCACGTAATGTTTCCAACTTTACGTGTACATATGCATACAAAAGGATATAAAGGCTAAAAAGGCACTTGGAAGAGTAGATCTAGGGCTATCATGCAAAATGGCTCCATCAAGTTGATAGATCTACGTTTTTGGAACTGAAACATGGCTAAATCCGAAAGCTAATCCATCCAATATGATTTCTCTACTATGAACAAACTAAAGAATGGGCTAAATATGCTTATAAAGGAGAATCAATCATCAAAACAGGAAGAAACCGATTATTACCTCAAAATACTCTAAAATGGGTGCAAAAACTTGGATCTTCTTCTTCTCCTTTGGATCTAGCCTCCTTCTTCTCTTAAAAACTTCAAGATTTACACAAGGAATTCTCAAATACTCAATGGAATGGTTAGGGTTTTCTAAATAATGCTTTGAGGGTGAAGGAGACGAGTTTGGGGGCTCATAAGATGGTTTAAATAGGGTGCAAACCCGAAGATTTAGGGTTTCAACATGGCAGGCCGACTCGCCGAGTCCCGACTATGGACTCGCCGAGTCGCCGATCTATACGCTACCCAAGATCACGACTCTACTCGACGAGTCGGGCCATAGACTCGTCGAGTCCCTCTACAAGCTTTTAAAATAAATAATATAAAAGCAACATACCAGAGACGGGTAGTTACACCTAAGGGTCATCAGCTTCTATCTATCCTTATTTCCTAAAATATTATCCTTATAAGAAGATTCTCCTATGATATAATCAAAAGCTTATCCTCTTTTACTAAGGTTCCTAACGATTTCAAATCCCTAGGCAGATGATTAGCTATCCTAGATTATTAGGATCCCAAGAATTCTTGTAAAACCTGAACTCTTTAGGATTCTAATCGTCTAGGGATCCTCAAGAAAACCTATTTTGATTCTGTAACCAAATCAATCATGCAAAAAAAGAGATAAACCAAAGCATCATTAATAAAAGGGGTTACCCTCCAACCCAACAAAAAAGAAAATATTTTTTTATAGAACAAAATTTTAAAATTGATTTTAGATTTTATCAAACTTAATTCTAGGTTTGATCACCCCCAAATGGGATATACTCTATCTCTTTCTTCTCTTCTCTGCGGGATCTTGATCAACATTTACAAAATTTCCAGTCAACATAGCGAGCTTTTCATGCCAATCTTCCACATTCTAAGATCCTGTATTCTCCACATCCTCCGTCAGCTTGATCTTTACCTCTCAGATGACCTCAACAACAATGTTCTTAACCTTAGAAATCATCAGTAACCAGCGCATGCTTCGCCCGATCAAGCATAACCTTCAAAGATTTGGTGGATCAATCAACCTGTAAAAGATCATGGTAAGTGAATTAAAATCAAATAGAAAAAAAGCATAAATATCCTTGTAGATTTCTAGAGAGAGAGAGCAACTTCCTCAGCACCTCGTGCAACCCAAGGCTCTCCAAATCCAATGTCTTAACTGAATTCCTCTTTTGGGATCATGAAGTATTGATGGTTTATCGAGGTTCTCTTCATAGGAAGAGAAGATGAGGTCTTCACCTTCTTCACCACAAGTTGGCCATCGGACATGGCAGAGTGGATATCAACAAGGTTGAACCAAGCACTAGAGTGTGTAGCCTTAAATCATAAACATAACAAAGGAACTCAATAAGTTGAGGATCCTTCATGAAGAATAAAAAATAGATAGACAAAGGATCTTTACCTTTCAACATGGGGGCAATAGCAGATCTACTATCTGAAAACTTGGGTTGCTAACCTAAAGTATCTTTCAGTCTCATGCGAAGCAAGGAAACTCCCAACACTCTCTGCGGTATCTTGAGTAGTAGGGATAAGATCCTCGAGCTTAAAAGTTTCATAAAAAAATAAAACAAGAAAATGTGAACTTCATATCCTCAACGAAGTAAAATAACATCCTACCTTTTCTAACCTGATTTCTTGGTAGGAGATCACCAGCGAGAAGGATTCACGTTTCACAAAGAAATATTTCTCTTTCCAAGAACCTTCGTTTTGTTTGATTTCAAAATGAGATGTGATTTACTTGTTTTGACTCTGAGCAGGAAAGGAAAAGAACCAAAAGTTTGGAGAACACAAACATGGGCCAACTTAGCTAAATCCCATGTCTAGATCCTTATATTGATTCAATAAATCAACCTAAAGCAGGATCCTCCAGATCATGAGCATTGTTCGGATGGGGCCAAACGTAAGTGGGAGAGATGAAGTCAGGTTGGGTCTTAACATCAAAAAGCTTGAAAATAACATTTGATGGAAAAGACCCGATTAACTTTAAGGACTCAATGTCGTCATCACCAAAAGAATATCTCTCTTCAAAAGATAGGGTCCTCTGATCGATGAAGTCCTTGTTGGAAAATCAAGGATGCTCGAGCGAGAAGGGAGTACCTCTTTACCCATAATCTACAAACAGGAAAAATAAGAAGAAAGGAGAAAGAAATTTACCTTCAAACCAAGGAGAGAAAAGTGATTTGACAACATAATCATATCTTTTGCACGGATATAATTCTATTCGTTAGATTTTGAATTTCGAATACTTTATTTCCAATTAATTAAATAATATACTTTAAATACTTGAAATCAATTCAAATATTTTGCAGGTATAATTTAGGGGCAATTGTTAGGGTCAAGATACTCACTCCTATCTAGGATCCTGGATCTAAAAGATATCCAAGGATCCTTAAAGCTATCCAGGATCCCAGATCTTAAAGGAGTCATATGAATCCGAAAATACATTAGGATCCTGAACAACACCATTATTATTTCCTAACAAGTTTAACGACTATATTTTGTTTATTTGTCACATGTGTAGTAATGATCAACATAGGACTCATTCACAATGAAGAATCAGTCCAACCTGGCTTAATACCCGAAAATACCAAGTCAAAGCATGTTTTAAATACCATTTCAGCAGGATCTCGAAAATATTAGACATTTAGTTACTTAATCTAGACTATAAATACACCTGTAAAACACAGACGATGGGGACAATTCTCCGACACCTTACTCATCTAGACTCACTTTATCATTTGTAATCGTAGTATCAAGATCTTCTCTGTAATTTATGTTCAAATCAATAAGATCATACAAGGCAGGTGATCGTTATCACATTCCAAGGTTTTATGCTGGAGATCCTAGCAAGGATCAAGGGGTTTCCTTGTAAATCACTTGTGCAATCTTGTTCTAGTTTCGTTAATCACTTCACCTATAACACCACAACCTCTCATGCAATTTGGTTAATGTCTACTTTGTCGATTTTTGACCAAAATAATAATAATAACAAAAAAAAAACAAAAAAAAACTTAAGAACTAGCAAGATCTAAAGAAACATTCGTCAACTTTATAACTTCTCGAGGTTGCTTGAGAGGTGCAAATCCCAGATATACATTACTTGAAGCTTCCCAGATGCATTCCAAAGTTCTTCTTCCTTCAAGGATGGACACAAAATGCACAAATGGCTCAAAATCTCATAATGAAAACTAGGGATTACAAAGGGTCGTTTTAGGAGGATGGAGGCTGGGGTGGAAGGGATTATGAGATTTAAGGTTGCTTAAATAGGGCTTAAACCCTCAATATTAGGGTTTTCCCTCCAGCCTAGTACGCCATGTGTACTCACATGTTTTTAATGAACCACGCCAAAGTACGCATGATGTAAGGACCAACTTGCAACAACTTTATACTTTTTGGTCTGAAAGGAAAATATTTAATGTTTGGGTACTACATATTGTTTCAAGCCATGAATAAAAGAAGGGAATATGGGATAATGGTTGTGCATAATTGTTTCAAACCATCCTCGTTTCAGCCCCATCGACCCCTATTACTTTTCTCAGTCCAACGATCTCGTATTTCTTCTCGTTCTATGCTTTACAATTGAATGCACACAACATGCATATTGTATGTGTGTGTTTCCGTCAATCTTTCAATAGTTCCAAAAGGGGATATGTGGCCTTTCTTCTCTTTATATTTTTCATGAAGAGCAGGTTTCTAGCATCGATTCAAGAAGGGGAGTGGGTGAGGGTGTTGTAATTTGTGTTGGTTGCGCTTTAATTAAGAAGAAGGAAGGGGCTACAAGTAGGGACCAGATAAAGATAATGTGGTGTCGAGGAATTTAAGCCCACGTCAACATACATACTGGCAATGATTAACGACAGATAGAAGGGAAACTTTCTAATTGACATATTTAAAAACAGTCTAGCAACTTTGGAATAATATCGGTAAAAAAATCAATGTTAGAATAAAATCTTGGGATAATGACTTGAGAGGGTAACATACTTTAGCTTTTGATCCCATTTTGCCACTAAATTATTTTTCGTGCTTTATTAACCCTTGAACATGTTGAAACATGCAGATTATACCAGTATAGGTGGTAATAGTGGGTTTTGTCGGTTTCCGGCGTTGTCTCCGGCAAAACATGAGTTTTCCGGCTAATCATGATTTTCCGGTCATCTTCTCCGATCAAACTCATTTTTTCAGCGAGACCTCTTTTTTATTGGAAATGTTACAAACCTAAAATTAGATGAGCACAAGAATCAGATGCACTCGAAATTCGATTTGAAAATGAGCTCACAAAACACACTCAACTATGTGTTCTTGGCGTTTGTGTGTGAAATTTTGAATCTTGAAGAGGAAGATAAAGAAATCAAGAATTTAAACCCAAGTTCTCTCTATATCATTTGAAACACATCCAACGCACACATCATTGTTCTACAGAAATCAGAAATCTCCATATTCAAATGGGTTTTGAAATTATTTAGGGTTTCTTGATGTTCGAGTTTGGGTGTTGCGGATCTGCTTGTTCTAAACTGGAGTTGTTTGAGCATCTTGTTAGGAAATCCGAAAACAAAAATGAGTTCTTGATTTCATTTAATGAAGAACTCTAGGTATGCCATTGTTTACCAGAAAATTCATGTTTTGAAAGATAAAATCGTTTGCAGTTGTATTCAAAAATAGATTTTGAATGTTGAAATCGTTTGTAGTAGGGGTTTGAAGCTAAGGTTTTTGTGTGTTCATGTTTATTCGCATCTAAGTTCATTTCAGGAACGCAAATCTGAAGGAGGAAATCGATTTCAAGAACACAAATATCAAGGAGGAAATCGAGGGTTCATCTTTATCTTCATAAACTTCAGTTTCAGGAACACAACGACAAACGATTTCATCTTTTACCAAAAAAAACGAATTTTGAAGCTAGGGTTTTTGTATGTTCATGTTTATCTTAATCGGTCTTTGTTTTCAAGAATCAAATCTGAAAGGGGAAATTGATTTCAGAAATACGAATTTGAAGGAGGAGATCGTGGGTCTATCTTTATCTTCATCAACTTCAATTTTAGGAACACAACTGCAAACGATTTCATCTTCATTTGTGACTTCATGTTCTGATTTTGGTGGACTGAGAAGATACCCAGAGATGTTGTCGGAAATATCGTCGGAAGTGAAACTCATGTTCAAATCCTGGCACCTCTCAGCCCTTGTGGCCATGGAAGTTCACCTGCACTGACTTCAGGGCATGAGACAAACCTTCATGTTTGTTGTGAGAGATTAATCGGTACGTGAAAACTGATTCGAAAACCCTCGTTAGGGAAGTTCCGTTTCCAAAAAAACCCATAAAAACATGTTTTACTTGATATTGAAGGTAATAGTTGTGTGTTTTAAACAAAAATAACAAATTTAAGGGTCACTAGTGCACCAAAAAGTTAAGTGGGCACATATATACAAACGGTATAATTAATTACCCTCTCAAATGATTATCCCTAAAATCTTTGATAAATTTTACGACATTTACGTTAAGAACCCTTTATAAAACATTAGTGAAACTTTGTTGTTTTTTTATTTATAAAATAACTATATTTAATCCAACTATTATTAAATAATAAAAGTAGGACGTGATTAAGTGATCACAAATACCTTCCACATCATGATCAACTTGAAAAATACAAAAGGTGCATTTATTGCACACTTACATTTCTTTGCTCTATTGTTTTATAATAAAATTATCCCTATTTTCAACTTTTTATTGTATGCTTAATTTTTGTTGCTCTATCTAATTTCATTTAGTAACATGTATCATACTCTACTAACTTCTTTTAAAATATACAACGTAGTTAAACGTTACATAATTTGGTAAATTGCCTATGAAAACCTTGAATGCCATTAATGTTCTTTAATATTTTTTAAGAAGATATTGCGTAAGACCGGAGGAATCGGTGCCATTGATACCGTATTTTCTTCATTACCCATAGATGTTACATCATTTTTTTACCACAAAAGTGTGATTCTTTGTCACATTCATGTATCTAAATAACGTAAGGCGTGATTTGGTAGCAATGTCAAACATCAAGCTTTTCTGAGCCTTGACGAGTCATGACGTTTGTAAGGCGTGACTTAAGGTGGTAATTTTCTATATAATTAATATTTTTATATGTATTTTCAACTATTATTCATTTTTATATACATATACTAGTTAAGGCGGCGTTTTGGTAAAACTTGACAGCAGGTGATTCATTTTACAACTGCAAATGAATCATCTAGTGATTCATTTTACACCTGCTAGCGCCACGACTGTAAACCCAAAAAACTTCTTACTTTCCTACCAAAAATTTCCTTCTTATTTGATCTTGACTCTCTCTCTCTTTCTCTTTCTCTGTATATATATATATATATATATATATATATATATATATGTGTGTGTGTGTGTTAAGTGAAAAGAAAATAAAATATAAAAAGCAAGATATAAAGGGAGAGAAAAGTGTTAAATTTAGAAAAATATAAAAAAAATGGATTTATAAAGAAAAATAAATAAGAAAAAAAAAGTAGAGAGAGAGAGAGGTGCGGCCATGGAAAGCCGTACTGCGGTCTCTATCGCACCAAAACCCCAATGGAAGGACGGTATTCCAGTTAAGGTGGCAAGACAATGCACTCTCTACCGTACTCACTCCTCAAAATCTTACTAATGAAGGGTTTTCATAGTTAACAATATCAAATGATAAAAGCAATAGTTAACAAGAACCGAAGATTACGGCAAAATCAATATCAATTTACCGATAGTTTAAACAATATATTTAACTTACATCAAATCAAATTATTATTATTGTTAAAATCAATATCATTTTACCGATAGTTTAAACAATATATTTAACTTACATCAAATCAAATTATTATTATTGTTAAAGTTTAGGCAAGATAAATATAAATATCTTAAGGTCGGAAAGAGTTGCATTGAAGACATGATAAATTATTGGGAAAACATTAAGAGAATTATTATATTTTGGGCTCATAATAGATTAAGTTTATTTTCTTGAAATTAAGCTAAAATACTAACAATTTTTTACAATTAAGTCCTAAAAACACACCAACATGAGTTTTGTACCCGATAATTTATAGATTTTTATCTCGATAAAACGATCACCTACCGAATATCAGTTCTTTTTTAGAACTATTATCAAAGTTAAGGGTTTGAACTAACTATATTATCTAGTTTTGTATTGAACTAATTAAATGCATATTTCGTATTGTACTAACTTAAATTCGGATTATATTTTTGAAAAAACACTAATATTATGTTGCTGGATTGTTGTAGAAATAAAAACCTAAAAATTACTGGTTTATTAGGGTAAAAAAACTTAAAATTAGTAACAATTATGAATTATCGATTTTTAAGACTTAGTTATAAAGAGTTGTCAATTTTTTGAGACTTAATTATAAAAAATTATTAACTTTTTTGCACTTAATTGCAAGAAAAAGAGAAAATGACAAAAATAGCCATTTACACTAATGACATTACAAAAATAGCCAAAAAATATCCAAATTACAAAAATAACCAACGATTTCGCAGATGAAAATGCACCATCTGCAAAATCAGCATGCCATCTGCGAATGTACAAGCATCTAAAGCACTGCTGTACTTTAGGTGCTTGTACATTCGCAGGTGGTTTTTTTTTTTAATTTTTTTGTGTATATATAGGGGTAATTTCGCAGATGGAGAAGGTCCATCTGCGAAATACTCTCATCCTATCTGCGAAATACTAAAGTTTTTTGTAATTTTTTTTAGTTTGACTATGAATTGAATTGGTTTGACTACGAAATCATGTTGCTATATAAAAAGTTTTGTAGAAAAATATCATTTTGGTTGTTATTTGTTTAGGAACTTTCTCTACAATTTGCTCAAAAAATGATTGAATATTTGGTTTGTCTTGTAACCGGTGGGAGATGACAAGTTAATGGAACTAATCTGGAATACATATGTCCACAGGGAGGTATTTCTCAACTTGCTTTGATATTTTCTGAGTATATTACTTATAGTGATTTTGTATCTTTGATAAGAAGCAAAACTGGTTTGTTAGACAAATATAGAATTAGTCTTCGTTTCCACCATCCCGAATTAAATTATTATATAGCTATAGTTGAAGACATGAATGATAGAATGTTGATAAACGTAATCAAATGTAGTGGAGGAAGGGCTGTGAAAGTGTTTGTGGTGGTTGATGAAGTTGAGGAGGTTAATGGGGGTGGTGAAATTGGAAACCAGCTTGTTGGTAATTTATGCAGTTATAAAGGGAGCAACGATCCGATAGGTACTTTCAATACTCCTAGTGTACCTCAGTTTCACAGTGTTGCTGAAAATATTAATGTTAGTTATTCACATATTCACTATGTGGATCCTGAGAATTACAAGCATGTTGGTGATGATGATGTTGGTACTTATCTTGATGATGTGGGTGGTCGTTGTGATGATGTTGCCGAACAAGAAGTTAAAGTTATAAGTAGGCATGTGGTAGATAAAACTAAAAAGAAAAAAAATTCAAGTCAAAAAAATGAAAAAAATCATGTTTACGGGCATTGTGTTGATGTTGGTGATGTATGTTTAGATATAACCGAGCTACAAAGCAATTCCGATAGAGATGAGTTGGGTGATGAAGTTAAAGCTAAGTTTCCCGATAACCTTTTTCACGGTATGCCCCCTGTACCAGTATGGCCAGTTGATATTAATGAAGATATCCCAACACAGATGGTAGACATGAATCTTCAAAAGATTCAATGTGAGAGTATATTTAAGAACAAATAACTTTTAAAGCGATGTATTGGTAAAAAATGTCTTCGAGAAGGTTTCCAGAAGAGGACAAGTAGATCCACCAAATCAAGGTATGAAGCTGTGTGTGTTTCGAAAAATTGTTCTTGGTTACTAAGAGCAAAAGCAATAAAAAATTCTGATGGACTTTTCCAAGTGAATAAATTTGTTGATGTACACACATGTTCTTCAACATTGTTGCAACCTAATCATCGATAAGCAAACAAATATGTTTTGGATGAATATGTTGCTGATGTTTTGGCTGAAGACTATAGTAGAGTTTATCGGGGAAAAGAAATTGTTAATGATATGAATGCTCAATTGAATATCAATATCTCATACCATCAGGTATGGCGTGCGAAGCAATATGCATTGTTGTCGTTAAGGGGTACGAAAGAGGATTCTTTTACCAAACTTCCGGCGTATTCTCACAACTTGGCCAAACATAATCCGGGTACCGTCACACATATTAAAACAGATGCTGATGATCGCTTTGAGTTTTTGTACGTCGCACTCGGTTAGTATTATCATATTATATTAATTTTTTAATATTTGTTTTGGTGTATTTGAATAGATATACAATGTATTGTAGGTACGCGCTTTTGTCAATTTTTGTAAGCCGACCCTAGTAGTAGATGGAGCTCACCTAAAGGGCGAGCTCAAAGGTACCATGTTACTTGCAGTTACTAAGGACAGACAAAACTAAATATTACCGGTTGCATATGGTATATGCAAAAATGAGTGTACCAATTCTTGGACATGGTTTTTTCAAAAACTACATGAGTGCATAGGAAATATGCAGGAGCTTACAATTATATCTGATAGGTCTCCATCTATAGCAACATTCGTTGCCAACATTTTCCTCACGCTCATCATGGAATATGTGGTGTCCATTTGTATTTCAACATAGTATCTAGATTCGGCAAGAGTAAGACGGTTAAAGGAATTTTTTGGGAGGCGTGTAAGGCGTACACAGTTGATGATTTTGATGCTGCCATGGATGTTATGAAAAATACAAAAGAACCAGTATGGGAGTACTTAAAAAGTATAAATCCATAAACTTGGTCAAGAGCACATTTTAAAGGGAACCGATACAATCTTATGTCGTCCAACAGTGCGGAGTCTATAAATGCATTATCTAGACACGCACGTAAGGTGCCAATACTTATGTTGATCGATTTTTTTCGTGCTACAATGCAACAATGGTGGTTTCAAAGACGTAACTTTGCAGGTATTAAGTAAATTTTTAATATTAATGTTTTATTAATTTTGATGTTATTGATCTTAGCTTCTTCATTTTGGCTATTTTTTTAGCGGAAGCAACAACAACACTTACCCCTTGGGTGGATGAAATTGTAAAAGAAAATAAGAAAACTTTTACCCAATGGGATGTTCGCATGATCTCAAATACGAAATGCGAGGTCAAAAAGGGGGCACAAAATGTGATTGTTGATTTCAAACATATGACATGTACATGTAGGCATTGGCAACTTGATGGGATCCCTTGTGGTCATGTCATAAGATGTTTAACAGTGAACAATTACCAACACTGCTCGAGGTATGCATTAAATGCTTACTTTACCGAAACACTGAGGAAAACATATGAGGAATCAATAAACCCTCTGCCAAAGCCATCCAAATGGGAGATCCCCGATGATTTTATGATTGTTAAGCCACCAATAATGGATAAACGTCAGCCATGCAGGCCAAGAAACACAGACCGCATTCCATCCCAAGGCGAGGGTCCAATTATAAAAGAGTGTTCTACATGTGGTCAAATAGGACACACGAGAAATAATTGTATTGGAAGGGCGTCCGGTAGCGGAGCACATCACATAATTTCTACTGCAGAAATGACATTTAATATTGGTGGTTCAGCGAGTTGCTCACAAACCTTTAACGCTGATTTTGATTTAAAACAACCTTGAAATGAAGACTAATGACGAGTTGTTAACTTATTATGTATTGTAATATTTTTATTAAATCTTACAAGACATTGCTATGCTTTCATATTTTTGTTTAGTTTGTTGATTATAACAATTAATGAAGCCTTTATTTTATAAAATATAGTTTGCAGAATTTTTTTTAACAATTACAACTTGTTATTTAAAAAAAACAACAAACGATCATTTTGCAACCTAATCTGTATCATGATAATATAACAACAATTTTGTAACTAGTTTTTAATAAACTTGATCTATAAGCGGTATTTATACATACTAGACAATAATGACAAGTCCAACTTTGAAATGACTAGACAGTAATGCCAAGTTACTATAGTAACCTGCAAATCGTAGTGGAACCCTTAAGTGACATGACATAAATGACAGTTTGACATGATAAATCACTGCATAAAGCTGAAAATCGTAGTCCACATGTAACCATTTCACAGTCAAAGTTTTAATTCGTAGTCTATTTATTTATATAAATAGATGTTTAAGATCTAAAAACCAAACACCCAAATCACCTAAACGAAACGAACTCCCTTTATTAGAAATGTCGTCGAATGCAGCAAGTTCTTTGAATGAAGTACCTGGTTCCAATTCTGAAAGGCCATGGACGACAAACGAGGTGTTAGTTCTAACACGTTGCTGGCTAAGTGTTAAGGATGGTGTATCGTTACTTGCTCCCCCGCATTGCCTAATTGGTGATGAATGGACTTGCATAACATCTTTGTTTAACCATGAGATGGGAAAAGGACAAAAAAGAGAAAAATCAGATGTTGTTACTAAGTGGCTGGATGTAAAGGAAGAAGTGACATGGTTCAATCGAGCATGTAATTATGCGAAACGTAACAATGTTCATTATCGGGATGAAGAAGAGTTCTTGGAAGTTGTTACAGATTTTTACATCTGTGAGCATGACGGCAGAGACTTCGGATATGAGGAAGTTTGGAAGGTTGTTAAAAATAAACAGTATTTCATGTAGACTGCTCTAATTTCTGTTAAGAATAACCCATGGACTTGTGTTTTACGTTAATGGTTTGTTCGTATTATATCGTTGTTTTTCATGTAATTGTTGTAATGTTTGTAATGGTTCATGGAATCCTTGTTAGAAATGTATTCTGATGTATTGTGAAAACTAATGCAATGAGCATTTATTAATTCAAATTAATCATACGAGTTGCTCACATAATCAACTAATTTAGATTTTAAACAAACGAAATACATGAAAATAACCTAGTACATGAAAATAACCTACTACTCACATAATAAATTATAATAGATTTTAAACAAACGGGATATATTTCAAAATATTCCAAGGGGTTCAAACTGGAATTCCAACCCGTTACTTAATGACTTGTACTCCTCCTTAGCAGCTTCCAAGATGACCTCCTCAGTAGCATTTAAACGGGTGTCGTCAATTTTGGTATAAAGATCGTTGAATAATAGAACTTTGGTTTTCATTTCATACCATCGTGCTAAGATGTCTAGTTCATCACAATCGTTTCTTGTAGCCATTTGGTTTTCAACATTGAAAATATTGGTTAAACGGCTCCAAAACATTGGATCGTTCAACTTGCTTGTCTCGTACACATGAATATAAGCATGTGTAAGAACCAAGAACTCTTCATTGCTCCATGATATAGAACTCATTTTGATTGAAACTAAGAGAGTGGAATATAAAAAACAATATTTGAACAGCTGTATTGGTTTATTTAATAAAGTATTTATGTAACATAAGGTCAATTTATAGTAGTTTCTACACAAAATCGCAGTCCAATCTTCTAATATGTCTGCATTTCATAGTCAAAATTAACTAACGAATGCAGTGTACTATACTTATAACATAACAGAGCACTGTTCGAGTTGACAAGTCATCCCCGGTCGAATGACAACACAATACATTGCTGCTTGAATTGACAAGCCATTGCAGCAGGAAAGTAAGGAGTCGTTATAAATAGATTTTAATATCCGTTGTAGTTGTTTCGTATTACTTCCCTCCCTGCAATTATGGACTCACCACATACATGGAGGAACGCAGAGGAGGTCGCTTTGGTTGAAGCTTGGATTATAACTGTAGAGGAGGATTTTCCACCGGGTCCCCCACAAATTCGTGCTGGATCATTTTGGTCTCATGTCTGTCATTTGTTTCACCATTTAATGGGGCGTACTCAATATCGAAGAAGAAAAGATGTCAAAGCCAAGTTTCTGGATTTGAAAATGAAGGTGAAAGAATTTCAACGTATTTACAACGAGTTGGATAACGAACATGCAGATACGGATGAAGACATTGTACGGCAGGTGGCTTTGAAACTATACCGTTTTGAATATGATGGTAGCGAGTTTACCCACTTATATGCATGGAATCTTTTAAAGAATGTCCCTTATTTTTAATATGCATGTTGGTTAAGATAATGGATTTTCGTTATTTAAGTTGCTTGTTGTTGTATGTGTGTAATCATCACTATTTAATAAAAGTCCATTTCTTTTAATGTATGTTGTTTCCTCAATAGCCAATACATAATACGACATAAATTAAATAACTAATACATAATACACCATAAAATATGAATGAGGTACATAAATAACTAATACATAATACGACATAAAATGTAAACAGGTTTCACGGATAACTAATACGTAACACGACACTAATACATAATACTACATAAAATATAAAGGTGCTTCATGAATAACTACTGCATTGAGGGAGGTAACAGGACCACCGTTTCATTTGGTATTTCCCAATGCACATGTGATGGTATAGTATTCACCAACTCTGTTCCATATGCAAGTCGATACACATAACTAGTGAACTTGTAATCAACCATTCTGTTTATGGATTCAGATGTACGGGTTCTTAGACATGCTATAGCGTGGGCACATGGTATACCGCTTTTTTGCCATTTACCACAACTACATACCCTTCGTTCAAGTTGTACGTTGGTGGTGGAAAAATTGTCATCGACTTGATATGTATCCCCATACAAACGTCTTGCATTCCAATTGTAAGACTTGTTGACACATTTTTGAACCTTACTCTCAACGTAAGGGGTCAACCCACCAGAAAACCTCCCTGTAAAATTTGATATTTTAATAAAAATAATAGCACATTAAAAAAACTAAATATAACAATCTCCCTTACCCGCCACGTCGGCCCGTTCAACATACTTTGATTGTATCGACGTGGTGATTAACTCAATTATCGTTGTTATAGGAAACTCACGTCTGGATATAATTTGCAAAATTTCAGGGATGTCAATCGATTTAACATTGTAGCGTATTTTTGGGAAAAATGCTCGTGTCCATTTTGAAATCGGTATATCGTCAAGCCAGTAAATTGGACTCCTAAGCAAGGAAAAGAAAGGTAATTTCCTACATGCAGTTTGCAACCTTTCCAAACACAAGTAAAAATCATCAACGCTATATGCATTGCATGACTTCCAAAACAACGATTCAACTTCTGTACTGTTATGTCCCACAGAGTCACGTATCTTTCGAGCTATATCTTTAGGACAATATCCATGATAGGAATCCTGGTAGGCACTCTGAACACCAAATTCTATTTTATCACACAGGTTGCTTATGAAACCAACCTCTATGTCGTCACCTAAACAATCATTTAACCTCATCATGAACCATCTCCATGATTCTTCACACTCTAAGGTTCCCAAACCAATTGCTACGAGTAGTGGTTCATGATTTCCATCTAAAGCCACTGCGAAGTACATTGTTGTCAGATAGCTCCCAATAAGGGGTAAATAACCCACATATGTCAGCGGTATCATGCACCTAAGGAAGGTACGAATCTACATAAAAACGAACACATATTAGGGATGAGTAAAAACTAATCGAGATACATTACCATGAAATATTATATAACTCAATAAAAGAAGTATGTTATACCACGCAACCTAAAGCCACAAAACAGAATTGAAAGCGGTTGGTATCGGTTTTCTTGATGGATGTGAAGGTATTAGGATTTGTTCTTTGAAGGTTATGCAAGAAAATTGGTAGTTGAGAAAAGCTTCTTCCGATGTTAGTACTCATTTTCAAAACCGATGAAAGTGTTCTACAATCATCACACAAATGCAATATCAATAAAATGAGATTATAAATAGAAAATATTGTATCTCTACTGTTCACAATTCATAGTTTAACCTTTTAAATTCATAGTCAAACCAGTTCATTTCATAGTCAAATTTCACTGACCGACATGAAAATACTACAGAATGTACTTGTCTGGATTTCGTAGTTCAACTTTTTGAATTCATAGTCAAACCAGTTCATTTCATAGTCAAATTTCACTGACCGACAAGACAATACTACATAATGTACTTGTCTGGATTTCGTAGTTCAACTTTTTGAATTCATAGTCAAATCAGTTCATTTCATAGTAAAAAAGAATTGTCTGTAACATGATTTCTTCTATAAAAGGGTGTCACTCAGTATGAAAAATGTATCTGTCAAAGCAACTCCTATTTATAAGAAAAACAAGGCTAATGGCATACTGCAATTGCGGAGGAGAACGTATCGTTAGGATTTCGGGAACATCTAAAAACCTAGGAAGATTGTTTTACGCTTGCCCATATTTGGTATCATGTTGTTAACGTCATTCAAATTTAAACCCTCATGTTTACATGACAAACAATTAATTTCTTACTGTCAATGTTAAATTTAACAGGGACCAAAATGCGGGTTTATCAGTTGGGTTGATGAAGAGAAGGACCAATCATCTATGGTAATAGCTAAAGTAGCTAAGTCTAATAAGCTCTTTCAATCAGAAAATAAGAAGTTGAAGATAGCGTTGATTTGTATTTGGGTGTTGTTCTTGGCAGTTCTTGTTTACAAGTTGTAAGCTTTTTAATATTGTTTTTATGGTTTTGAAGTTGTTAGGTCAATAAACTGTTGTATTTGTACTTACGTTTACAACAGTCTACTTGTAACGTTAAAACAAATGTTGTAGTCGTTCTTATGTTGTATGTATTCATAAGTTATTAGTAGGTCATTAATTTGTTGTAATTGTCGTAACGTTAAATTTTTTGCCATCCGTTCACGAAACTGAAAAAATAAACTAATAATCATATCCAACATTAATTTAGATATACAATTATATAATCCCACTACATAGGACCAAGACTAGACCCCCATAATTTTTTTGCCATCCGTTGACGGAACTCTAAAGTTGCGGTCTTTGGGTCAATAAGAACACGTATTGGTTGACCTGAAACGAATTGCTCCATAAACATACAAACAAAAACACCGCAATCTCCCAAATGACTACTTTGTTGGGGAACATTTTCTTCATAAATGAATTGCATATTCAATGGAATCCTTGGGGTGTTCCTCCGGGTCCAATACTTAATCTTATCCAAATAATTTGCCACCCGATATTCAAATTTGGAAAAGATTCCTTCAGAGTAGAATTTTTCATAAGCCGCTCTACCAAGACTGTCATAAATATGGACTTCCATTGATGCTAATCGTAGTTCCCCAAATAGCCAATTATTAGGGGATGAATGAATCGGCAATAAGACCTGTATAAGGATCATAAAATAAAATTATGTTTTTTTACATCACAATACAAAAACTTAACAACAATAACGATATTATTTTCAATATAAACAATTAAGTTTACCGTATCAACATCCCACCAAGCAACCATGAAGTCGGGGTATGTAGCTATACCAGACATAAACGCCCTCCAGTCCTGTCCTTCTTCCAAAGCATGAGAAACAAAAAAAATTGGAGGCATTCTTGTATGTCGGTCACTCTCAAACCGTCTCTCCATTAATAGTCGGTACCAAATGGTTATATGTTACACACATGATACTTTTGTTATTGACTAAAAAACAATTAACTTTTAAAATAATAAATTAACAATTAATTTACCGATGACTCCAACCATCCGTCGTGTGTATGCCCAAACAATGAGCTCCAAAAATCTCTATCTAACACGAAATTTAACAAATGATGTTGGACATCATATGAATGAAATAAATAATTTTGGATGACAACCTCACCGCCTGCTACGTAAGGTTGCAAGCGCAACATGGAGAAGTCATGAGCAACACCAAAAACTGGAGGAGGAACGGGGCTTGTTGATTTGATATCAACCTTCTTTTTATTCTTCTTTTTGGCTTCGGTGTCGTGTGCAACTAAAATCAATATTCAAATGTTTAAATCTATATCTTTCAGATAATTCACATAAATATAAAATCATGAGTTTATAAATAAAATGAATACCTCGGTGTAAGGAGTGCACAAATATTGTGATGGTTTTCGAGTCCTCATTTTATCGTGTGGAACTTCTTTGCCATCATACTCATCAAAATAATCTACAACTGCCGTAATTCTTATTGCATCTTCGTCCGGCACCTAACTTAATAACCAATAATCTCTAATTATAAATAAGTTTCATTATACTAAAAACAAAATATAATTTAATGTAAGTATAAGAACCTCTTTAGCTTCACTATAATCATTTACGTCAAACACCTCATCATCAAATTTGTTCCCCGTATTATCATTCCTCTCCTCCGACTCCTACATTAAAAATAAAATTTTATACTTAATAACGAAATACACATAATTTAATAAGCAATAATATCTAATTAAATAAATGATTTAATCTACTAAAAACAAAATATAAATTAATGTAACTATAAGAACCTCTTTAAATTCAGTATAATCATTTACATCAAACACATCATCATCAAATTTGTTCCCCGCATAGTCATTCCTCTCCTCCAACACCTACATTAAAAATATAACTTTTTACTTAATAACGAAAGACACATTATTAAAAAGTAATTATTAAAATCGTAAAGGTAATATCTATAACAACCTTGTCGTCTTGAATATCACAAAATATATTTTCAGTTGTATTGTTTTTATTCAACACTTCATCTTGCACAACCTATATTTTCAAATATAAAATATGAACACAGGTATTCATATTTGTTAATAAAATTTAAAAAATAATGTAGCGTGTAACTAACTTGTTCATCATAATTTCTTTGTGGTACTATCGGATCATCAAAAGCAATGTCGTTCCAAAATTGTTCAGTATTCACTTCTTCACCAAAAACCTCTGTAGGTTGTCGGTTCATAAACACATGCTGCTCCAGTGCATGTAGTCGTTTCAACACCTCGTCTAACTTGTGTTTTCCACTGCCCCTACCTGTACCATGAGAGCGACCACTGGATGACATACTAGACGAAGATTCGTCTTGTCTCCTAAAATGGTCATGTACTGGGGATGGAACTGCTTTCCCTTCACCATATACATACTCTTGAAATGACATATAATAACAAGATGTCATCTCACCATCACCCGGTAACATGTTTTGTCTTGGTGGTAGACCGTCCTAAAAAATTAAACATATTAAAAATGCATATAAAAGTATAATAATCAAGTTTATTAATAATAAACGAAATATTTATAAACCTGCATCTTTGACCAAATCTTGTTCACGTCAACCCATTTTAATTTTTTAGTTCCACTCCATCGTTTCATCCGAGGCAAGTCTTTATTTTTTTTCAACACAAATCCACATGCGCGAACAGCCAGAATCATCTCATATATCCATATCTACAATTTTTTACAATTACAATAATAAAAGTTAAAATTAAAATAAAAAACTTAACAATAAAACAATTTAAATATTAGAATATTTTTATACCCTAATTGGAGCCGTAAATCCTGATACGGAGTACTTTAAAGTTTAACCACGCTCAGAAAGTGATAAATAATGATGTATTTTGTTCCATGTATCCTCAAGGTCAACATAAGTAAAATCCCAAAGATAGCTACCCCAAGCGAAACTAACAAAACAAAAAAGCAATATTAGTTTTTATATAAATTATAAGTTTAATAAAATATAACTTTTAACGTAAACAAAATATACCTGTTGCAGAGATCCAAATTCTCAGCAAAAAAAAACCAATCTTGTGGCACCCGATCATTAACTTCTTTATCCAAAAAACCTTCACACAAAATGTATATCAAACATACTCTAACTGCATCAACGTCGTCAAGTGCTACGAATGTTCGATTTAAAATTAAACGTTTAAGGTCGCCGATTTTCACCGAACTATTGGTATGGTCCGGAAATAGCCGTTCACGCAATAAACATCTTTTTTACTGCTTAATAATTTTTCCAACCCTTTTTTCTCAATGTTTTTTGGATACTCCCCAAAATTGAAGCCGGTTATCAAACAAAACTCTTCCGGCCCATAAACCATTTTCGTATTGCCTACTCGAAAATATAATCGTTTTATTCCATCTGGAGATAAAACAGGGTCCGGCCGGATCTGATAAAGGAACATTTTATGGAACAACAATGCGTCCCCTTGTAATCGAGGGACATCAATAAAGTAACCAAATACGGTATTTCTGAAAATGGCACGTTTGACATCATCTAAAACTTCAAATACTTCCCATATGTTACCGCCAGAACCTTTTAAGTTCGCAAACGCTTTTACATTGATAAAACTAAAATCATGCTGCAAAAAAAACACAAAAACAAATTAGATAACTAAAAAATATTTTGTTTTTAAAATATATGATTACGAACTGCAATACATAAACAATTAGTAATGCAAATACTATTTCTTAATTAATAATTATTTTTACATTTCCGATAAAAAACAATAACATACACATATATAAACAATTTTCCAAGTTATACAACAAATATATTTACGATAAAAAACAATATCATACATAATTATATAAACATTTTATTAAACATATTTTCAACTTAAACGACAAATATATAAATGACAATTTTTCAACTTAAACAAATTTTCAACTTAAACGACAAATACATAAACATTTTTTATCTTTCTAATTATATAAACTAACATTTTATAATCATATAAACAAACAATTTTTCAAATAAAACGACAACCAAATTAACAATTTTGCAAGTTATACGACAACAATTGTTCAACTTATACGACGAACACAACCAATTTCTAACAATATATATACGATAAATTTTCAACTTATACAAATGCTATACTTATAAAACAAATATATATACAAACGACTATTTTACACATACTATAATTTAACTATTTTTCACTTTATATAAACAATTATACGATAACAATATACAAGTTTTCAGGTTATACAACAACTAAACAAACAACAAAAATAACAAATTCTAAACATTATCTACGCAGTCTCTACTTGTACATTCAAACAAACACTAACAAAATACCATTTAAGCTTCAAGTATACTAAAGAAATATTAAAACTATCAAAATACAATAAAAGTACCATTTTTTTAACACTAAATAATACAATAAATGATAACAAAAAAAAACTTCAACATTTAAAGAGTTAAAATCTAACCATATTCGTCGGATTGTTGACATAATCCTCCATTTTCTTCAAAAACTAGCCAAAATCGCGAAAATACTCCAAAGATAGAGAGTTTTTGTGTAAAGAAGGGGGAAAATGGAGAAAAAAAAAAACTTTATATACCGAAAATTGGGGGATTTTGCAGATAGCTTCTCAATTTCGCAGATGGCATGCTGATTTCGCAGATGGGGCATTTCCATCTGCGAAATCGTTGGCTATTTTTGTAATTTCGATATTTTTTGGCTATTTTTGTAATGTAATTAGTGTAAATGGCTATTTTTGTCATTTTCTCCAAAAAAAAAAAAAAGTTATAAAGATTTAATGGATTATAAAACAAAAATATAAATATTTTTCTAAAATTTACAAGCATAACTTAGGCTCATAGAAATTGGAGAGACATTTTGGTAATTTGACAATAATAACTAGAGATCAACGCCACATCCTTCTAGAAGGAAGGGGAGGGGTGTGGGTGGGGATGACCCTAAACCTTAGGATAAAATAATTAATCCAAAGAACTATCTAGACCACGTGCAAAAATGAGAATCATTTTGTTAAGTTTTAGAGTTTTTTTTTTTTGGATTTTAATTAATACTGACCGTGTATTAAGCCTATTCGATACATATAGCGCCACGTGGGCAAGATTTTCTGTATAATAATAAGTGGTGTCATTATTAGGCTGCACAGAGTATCACCTAAACCGTATTTTTTCACTATGTCACATCACTTTTTATCAAGTATAGATTTTTGCCATATCCAAAATACAGTGCAAAATTTTTCTTTGTTTTTCTAAAACTTCTTTTTTAATAAAAAAAAAAAAAAATTCGATTACTTCAAAATAAAAAAAATATTACATTGCATTACTAAAAAATACATGATATTAAAAAAATCCTACAAATTAAAAAAAAAACAAATCAAACAATTAAAATAATTGGGATAATGACTTGAAAGGGTAACAAACTTTCGATTTTTTCACATTTAGTCACTAAACTTTTTTTCATTATCTATTTGTCATTGAACTATTGAAATTGTTCACATTTTACCCTTAAGCCCGGCTGTTACCGGTCATAAGGGTAAAATGTGAACAGTTTCAATAGTTTAGTGGCAAATAGATAACGCAAAAAAGTTTAGTGACTAAATATGAACAAAATCGAAAGTTTGTTTCCCTCTAAAAAGTTCAATGACTAAATGTGAACAAACTTCCTCTTGTATATGTTTTAGCAAATTATTTATTTTTGTTAAATTGTAACAACATTTATTGATGAAGAAATCTATGGAAAAAAAACTGAAAATATATTTAAAAAAAAAAAACAAAAAGCCGAAACTGAAATAAAAACCAATGGTTTGACATTTTCCAAAACAAAAAAAACAAAATTTCCAATCTGATTTTAGTTTTACAAAAAAAATGAACCATTCTCACTGATGTGAATTATGACCATTGGTTTGGCATACAGAATTTGTGACATCCCATGAATACGTAGTTACAACATCGTCTGAACTCGTAATTTATAGTAAGGGGTTAGAGTATCATCGCATGAATATGTAGTTACAACATCGCATGAACTCGTAATTCATCACCTACAGGTTATGGGTCTGGTGGTGTTTCCACTGGGTTGTCTAGAATAGTTTGTGATCACCATCTATACTCTGGTAGATGACTACATCGCCACATTTCCGGTTAAGGTTATGGTATCTCTTTTCATCCTACATCACCTATTCATCATCATCTATTTACCTAATTATCATCACCTATCTTTCATCATTTTATTTCATCACACACCAACTATTTCATCTACCCATGTTTCATCTGCAACATATTGGTAGATATAAAATAAATATACTGTTTAAATATTTTAAAACATGTATAAAATTATTCATCCAACATAGACAACAAGTATTCAAATAATATGCACACATAGCACGCAATTTATATAAAATACTTCATATCTATGTGTAAGATGAAAGTAACTATATATACCATAGAAATCCCATAAATGCTTCCTAACTTCAAACCCCAAGGTTTACTCTACTAAAGCTTCATATTATCAGCTCTCTGGACCTAGAAGGGTCCAGATTCCTAACTTCAAACCCTATGGTTTACTCTAGTAAAGCTTCATATTCTCGGCTCTCTGGATCTATAAGGGTCCAGATCTATAACACAAACTTGCAAGAGGGGTTTGAGGCATTCAAAACCCCAAAGATGAAGTGATTCAAGCCCTAACCCCAAAATGGAATCTACACAATAGGGAAGGAAAATGGTTCATTTTTGTACCTCAGAATGAAGATCCTTGCTTGGATAGCTCATAACAATAACCTTCCTTGGTCCCTCGGTCCCTCTTGCTGGAATTCTTCACCTTTCTTGCAAAATCACACCAAAAAGCTCAAGATAGCTCTTCCTTTCACTCTACACACTCAAGCTCGCTAGGGTTCTCACTTATGGGTAAGGTAGTCGCAATTGAAGGCCATAAGTGCCTTTAAATATGGCTCGGGCCCAAAGATTTAGGGTTTCTGTCAACAGCGCGGACTAATCGAGTCGCCTCGCCGACTAGTTGAGTCAATTCATTAATCTGAGTCATCAGTCGCGACCTTACTCGACGAGTTGAGGCGTCAACTCGTCGAGTCTCTCTTCTTAACTTAAAAGAAAAATACTTAAATTATGATACCTGGAAATCCGGATGTTACATTTTGTTTTTTTTATTTCATGTATTTTTTCATCAACAAATGTTGCTACAATTTAACAAAAATAAATAATTTGCTAAAACATAATACAATAGGAGGTTTGTTCACATTTAGTCATTGAACTTTTTAGAGGGAAACGAACTTTCGATTTTGTTCACATTTAGTCACTAAACTTTTTTTCGTTATCTATTTGCCATTGAACTATTGAAACTGTTCACATTTTACCCTTATGACCGACTGTTACCGGTCAAAAGGGTAAAATGTGAACAATTTCAATAGTTCAATGACAAATAGATAACGCAAAAAAAGTTTAGTGGCTAAATGTGAACAAAATCGAAAGTTCGTTACCCTTTCAAGTCATTATCCCTAATTTTGCTCATTTAATTGAAGTATTCACTGCATTTATTTATTATTCTTACTAGTTTATAACTCGCGAAAATCACAGTTACAAAATTAATTAAATTTTATTTTAATTTTAATTTTAATGTTATTAATTTAATATAATTAAAATAAAAAATATAAAATTTGAAAATTAAAATAAAAATCAATAAATATATAAAAAATATTACATTAACCAATATACCTAACAAGATAACAGATGAAAAAAAAAAAAAAAAAAAAAAAAAAAAACAATTTTTTTGTTAGAAGAGAGATCCAACATTAAATAGACCCTAGAGTAATACTCGGATAAAATATTATTTTGTATGCTTTAAAGTTGAAGGCCGAGATTTGGTTTCATATTGATTATGATAGACACCATGCGCATATTTAATTTCCGTGGGTCCCATGAGACCTTTTTAGCTTTTGCATACCTTTCTTTTTATTTGATTGTTTAAATTTTTTGATATTTATAAGACCGAAAGAAATGATGGGGAAGTTTTCCTTTCTTTTTTTTTTTTTTTTTTTTTTTTTTTTTTGGGTTATATATATATATATATATATATATATATATATATATATATATATATATATATATATATATATATATATATATATATATATATTTTTTTTTTTTTCTTTCATTTTTTTTCTTTACCTAAAATCCAAGAAATGGGTGAAAAACTCTTCAATCACTCTCTTTTATTATTAAATAAAATTAATTTTTTTGTTATGAATTATAATTTTTAAATTAATACTAAACATAAAATTTAATTAAAAATAAAAGCATTTCATTAATTAAAATAAAACATACATTAAACCTAAAAATTTTAAAAACTAGAAAATTTAAAAAAACATATACACACAAACTAAAAATCAAACAAACCAACAACGACCTATGAAAAATAATTTTTTAGATTTTTTTCCCTCTTTTTTATCAAGAGCTCGAGAGCCGGTCCCGATAGATGATCGGCGTTTTCCATCAAAAACTTCATGTCTTCCATTTCTTGTCTTTCTGTCTGCTCATTTTTCCGTGTTTCTTCTTTTTCTTTATCGAAAAATAAACGTTCGGAGAAATTTAGATTATATTAATTAAACGACGATGTTATCTTCCGCATTTCGTTAATGTCCACGCTGAAATCAGATGCACTCGAAGAAGTCCCTTTTCCATTTCTCTTTGCTTTGTCCCTACCCATTGGACGAACAATTTCTTCTAGCTCGAGTTTGTTGTCCTAATTTAAATCTAGACTAACCCGAGCATCGGAGGAGGTTGTGTAACCACTAGAGTCCGTTTTCGTTTGCTTTGATTGTTGGACTCAAAATAAAATCTTGCTTGTATTTTTTCTACCTAGGACTTCGGACCAATAATTTCCAACAATCGTGCCATTTGAATGGTTTTCCGATTTCCTCAAGGTAAAACTGCAACGCTTCTTGAAGTATTTGTCCGTCACATTGGCCGCTTTTTCGTTGGGTTTTTAGGTTGTTCTACAACCCGTTTATTTTTGAAACCCCCTTTGCTATTTCTCGAAACTTCGAATTAAGTTGATGTTTCGTACGGTAGTCGTCACCTTTTTCTAGCTCCTCTTGAAATCGTTCTAAAATGCAAAACCAAAAATGCTCTCCCGGTTGTGCGTTTCCATGAATCGAATCTTCATAAATGTCAACCCAAACTTTGAACAAAACTAGCTCTTCGTGTGGAAGCCATGTTGTCGGCTTTTGTCTTCCTGGTTGTGTGACACCCTCGCGCGCTTGTTTTTCCCTTTACGTCTTTGTGGAGGTGGTGTTGGTTGAGTTTCGGGAACCATATCTTTTTCTTCCTCGTCATCCAACTCATCGAGAAGTTGGTGTTGTTGTTGGGTTTAGGGTTGAGGTTGATTTGACGATTGTTGATCCGGAAACACAACAAAGTTTGAAAACATCTGTAGTGGAACATTTGAAACTTGCATTGGGTAATATTGTCCAACATTTTGGTATTGGAATTGTAGTGGGGATTGAATGTGAGCATCGAGTTGGGGGCGGTAAACTCCTTGCGGGGATGAACCGATAGCAAAAATGTTTCGAGAATAGATGTTTATACTTGAACCATGGTTTTTTTTTTTTTTTTTTTTTGGTTTGATCGGAAAGTTAGGGTTTGATTGTCGATTTTTTTTTGAGAAGAAATTAGAGAGAAAAGAGGGTAGTGTGAATATTGTTTGATGTTAAATATGTATGTATTTATAGGTGTGGAAAAAGGTTAACAAAAAGAGTTAGCTGTTGCAGCCTTTTTTTTTTTTTTTTTTTTTTTTTTACTTTTGAACCGTTGAATAACGGTTCAATTTCAAAAAAAAAAAAAAAAAAAGAAAAGAAAAGAAAAATTACGACCAATCGTAGCAAGAGAGAGAGAGAGAGAGAGAGAGAGAGAGAGAGAGCGGGAGAGGCTCCTCTCTCCGTTTCCCGCACCTCCCTTCCCCACACCGACAGTACGGTGTTCCGCCGGGCGGTAAGGTTCCCGCAGGGCTTCCGTGCTCCCACTCGGTCCTGGCTAAAAAGGTTGGATGTGTACTTGGTCTTTACAAATTGATTGCAACTCAATCAGATTGGCAAACGTATCGTGTTGTGTCATGCCAAAACGATAAATAGGTTGAAAGAACTTGAACATAACCCGACCCATTTAATAAACGTATCATGTAATGTTAATCCGTTTATTTTTATGTGGAGTTCATATCGGGTTTTGTGTTAGGGATATACCTTAAAATGTGTCATGACATGTGATGTTGAAACAGTAAATATGTTGAAAAAGTATGATTTGAATACATGGAAAGAAAATATAATATTTAGGATCAGAAAATAATTAAATTTATAGTAAGTTTAGAGAGCAAAATGAAATGAATATGAGTTGGAAGGAGAAAGGAGGGGTCGTGAGGAGGGAATGGTTGAAAAGACTGTGTAATTTGAGCGATAAACGAAAAACTTAAAATGAACGTCTTGACTAAAACAACGAAGTGTATTCCACGTTACAAAATGAGTCAACCCAAATGTTTTCTTTTAAGTATTATTTTGGTTTTGGTCTTTATAGTTTTTTTTTTAAATATTAAGAAAACTTACATATAAACGAATCATTTTCGAGTCATATTCGAGTTGGAATTTTCAACCCTAATCTTATCCATTTATTTTTCATGTCGTGTCGTGTCAACCCATTTAATTAAAAATGTTGAAATATCTTACGCTAACTCATTTATTTCATGTCGATTTCATTTTGGGTTTTGTGTCGTATTAGTTTTTCTCGCCTCTAAACTCAACGTTGTAACAACTATTTTCACGGTCAAGGAGGTCCCAATAAGTGTTTTTGGTAAATATTTATTAAGTGTTTATGGTGATAAAAATGTTTTTTTTTTTTAATATGTTTCGGTTAATTAATATGGTTATAAAAAGTTATGAGATGATAAATTACGTTTTAAATGTAATTGAACATGTTTATATATGTAAGCCCACTTAGTAGTTTAACATATATGAAAAATGAGTAAATGACCAAAAAATATAAATATATTAGGGTGGTATCATTGTTTTTCTAATCTATTATAAGCTATTTAAAAAAAACAGGAAAATATAACTTTTGAAAAATAAAATTTTCAAGATAGTAAAAAACTATCTTTTAAAATATTTAATAGTTTTGCAAACATTCTTTTAAACGTATTGATTTAAAAAATAATAATAAATCAATAAATATTCTGACTCCTCAATCTCAAACATCTCTGGTATCCGGATAAACGTACTTTAATTTTAGTTATTTACAGATCAATTTATCGGTTTTCGATAATTAATTCTATTTCAAGTCGGCAAAGAAATTGCTTATCAAAAATAATAAATAACTATCTAGTTACCCTATTTTCAATCTACTACTTAGATGTTGGCAGGCTAATATATATATATATATATATATATATATATATATATATATATATATATATATATATATATATATATATATATATATATATATATATATATATCGGTTGAGAATCAAAGTTTTCCGAGAACCCAAGAACTAAAAGTGGAACGTTGGATCAAAAATAATTCGTTAAATACATGATCGTCATCTTCCCAATCACATTTAATGTTTAATATTTTGGTGATATTTAGTATATTAATATAAATGTCTAAAAGTTAACAAAATGACTCTAAATTTTGGATTTATAATTTTTTTAAAAAAAATAATTTTTGATTTTTTTAAAAAATGGAGATTTTAAATTTTTTTTTTTCAAAAAACATAAATTTTTCAAAAAAAATGATTTTTTTTTTTAAAAACTACATCTTTTTTTTTTCCAGAAAAACAACATTTAAAAAAAAAACTGCATTTTTTCTAGAAAAAAATTATATATATATATATATATATATATATATATATATATATATATATATATATATATATATATATATTTCAAAAAAACTGCATTTTTGCATTTTTTTTAGAAAAACTGCATTTTTTCAAGAAAAAAAAAACTGCGATTTTTATAAGAAAGTGCAATCTTTTTCAAAACTGCATTTTTTTAACAAAAAAATCAACGTTTTAGGTGCATATATGCATATTTTTTGAAATGCATATATGCATATTTCATATACTATAATATTTGTAAGTAAGTTATAAAAAATCTTATTTTTATTAATCAATTTATAAACATAATACAAGTATGTTATTCGATACAAAATAAAATATAAAAAAAACTACAAAGATTCACAGTGTTATCATTTCTTCATATCAAAATTTTCATATTTTATTCAATTTATTATTACTTTTCACATCTTCAATATTTTCCAAAAATTCTTCAAAATCTACAGGAAAATAAAAAAAATTGATTAATACAAGAACACGCACATGTATATATCATGTAAGAATCACATGTGATTATATAATGTCATATTAACATGTGATTGTATCTTTTAAGATTTAAATGTGAAATTAACAATAAATTTTTAAAAAATAATTAACGAATAACACTTACATAAAATGTATGTGTGCATATAGACGTAATTCATATGTGATTCACATGTGAATTACATGTAATTCACTTGTAATTTACATGTGAATCACATGTAATTGATATGTGATTCACTTGTGATTTACGTGTGAATTACATGTGATTAATATGTGAATTACATGTGATTTACACGTGAATCACATATAATTCATATGTGATTAACTTGTGAATCACATATAATTCATAGGTAATTCACTTGTAATTTACATGTGAATCACAAATTAATCATATGTGAATTACATGTGAATCACATGTAATTCGTATGTGAAATACATGTTATTTACATGCGAATCACATCTAATTTATATATGATTCACTTGTGATTTACACGTGAATCACATGTAATTCATATTTACATGTGAATCATAAGTGAATCATATGTCAATTACATGTGATTAAAATGTGAATCATATGTGAATTACATGTGAATCACATGTAATTCATATGTGATTTACTTGTGATTTACATGTGAATCATATGTAAATTACATGTGATTTACATGTGAATCACATGTAATTCATATGTAAAGTTTGCAACCAAAATACTTCAATAAAATTATATTTTCATTTATATATTGTACTAATGATTAGTTTATTGGTCACCGAATCAGAAACCAATGATGGAACAGAAAATATCCTAAAGATTAATTAAAATATACCTCTTTCCTCATGTAAAATGACCAAAATCCAAACGAAAATGACTGTTATACTTTGATGAGGCATTTAATCTTTATAGGAATTCTAATTTTTGGAAGGAATTACATTCATTCAAGAATCATCATTCCAATGGAATGATACATTATGCAAGAAGAAATACAGGAAATTAGTAATTTTTTTTTCATAATATTTTTATCAAAGAGCAAGATATTAGTTTCTCATATATATAGTTGAATTTATTAAAATTCATACAAAATTGTAAGAATGGTCCCTGTGGTATGTCCAAATATGCTACTTTGGGTCAAACGGGTTTGGACTAGCACAAATAGTCCAAAACTTTTCATTTTGTTGCGTTCTTGGTCCAAAACAGTTTTAAAATTCTAAAAATGAAGAATTTGCCCTTTTCCATTTGGTTTTTCTTTTCTTTTTGTTATTTAATTATTTTCTAACTAAAAAAATATAAAAAATTAAAGGAAATCTCTCTCTCTCTCTCTCTCTCTCTCTCTTTGTTATTTAATTATTTTCAGTTTTTTTATTTATTTAAATTCTTTAATATTTAAAAGAAAAATAAAAAATACCTATCTCTCTCTCTCTCTCTCTCTCTCCAGATCACCAGAAAAACCCAGCAACTTTAGCCCAACCTCTCGTCTTCCTTCCATTTTAATGGAAAACTAACCTAATAACCACTAAATCGCCGCCATGGCCAGCTGAAGCAAGCCTTCGATCGCAAACAGGCTTGTTGGCACTATTCAGCAAAGAAGAAGAACCAACGACTACCACCATTTTCCCTTCTGTATTCATCTCTTTTCAACCCTCAAGCAGCTTCCAATCGTTCTTCCTCATTCCTCCATCGATCTCAGGTAACCATTTTTCTTTTCTATTTAGAACACACCATTTTCATCTTCTCTGGATGTGATCCCAAGTTCCTTTTTAGTGTGTGTAATTAACCCAGATCTCAAAGTTTGATTATGGAGTAGGTTCTGTAGGTGCCACATCTGATACCAGTGATGGTTATGAATCACCAGTAGGGGCAAGATCAGTTTTCAACTTAGCTTTTTTCCAAGATCAATTTGCAACCCAATTTAACTCCTTATCGGAAAGATCTAGCCTCGTTTCCCCCAATTTCCTTTAATTCATGCTCAAGCAAAGTTGATTCATCAACAATAAAAGGTATCTTATCAGATTCAAGCCTTAATCCTTCTGTTCAAGTTCCGATTTTGGATCCCAAATTTGATGCTTCATCAACAATATTAGGTATCTCATCGGATTCATCAACCCCTTTCAAATATGTTCATCGATGATGTGGTTCTAATGGTGCTAGGGCTTGCTTTAACAGGAAGCTCCAGCAAGGGTTAGATCAAAAAAACCGAACCTTGAAACACCAACAATGTTTGATCGACGACAAGGATTTCACACTAGAAATCGGACCCCACCCCCTTCACTTCTCAAAATCCAATCGACAAACACAGTCACCCAAAGTCGGACCCTCCTTCTCCTTCTTCTAAACTCGATCACAGTTCTCCTTTTTCTCCTTTCTGAATTGATTGTAGCTTCTTATTTTATCTATTTTCTTCTTTCTTTTTTACATTGGCAACTGTTAGGAATGGTGATAATTGAGGAATAAGGGAGGTATTGGGTGATTGAAGGTGGCGTTGGGCGGTGGTGTTTGTATGGGTGGTATAGGGTGATGAATAGCAGAGAGAGAGGGGGGGGGGGGAGAGAGGGGAGAGAGAGAGAGATTTTCTTTTATTTTTTATATTTTTTAGTTAGAAAATAATTAAATAACAAAAAGAAAAGAAAAAAATAATTGGAAAGGGAAAATTCATCAATTTTAGAATTTTTAAACTGTTTTGAACCAAAAACACAGCAAAATGAAAACTTTTGGACTATTTGTGCTAGTCCAAACCCGTTTGGCCCAAAGCAGCATTTTTGGACATACCACAGGGACCATTCTTGCAATTTTATCTTAAATTCATCTAACTGTACTTGCAAAGCAGTTGCTGTTTCATAAGCAACTTTAAGGCTAACAAAATTGTTCCTCTTCATAAATTCTAAAAAATGGAAGAAATTACATTCATTCAGGAATCGTCCATTCCAATGGAATGATACCTTCCATTCCTTCTCCATCATACCAAGGCTGAGCTCTTTGAGGGTTGCATAGATCCTACATGGCATTTTCCTTACAATCTTCGTGATCATATAATTAGAAAACAATTAAAGATATTGCTAAAAATGGCATTACACAATAGAAGAAAATATATTTCCTTTTCTTTAGTCTATGAGAGAGAGAGAAAGAGAGAGATAGAGAGAGAGAGAGAGAGACGTACATGATAAAGTAATATGAGAACTAGTTTTGACACCAACATTCATATCACAAAGAAAGTAAAAGATATTAAGATATAAATAAACATAAAAAAAAAGAGGTAATGTTATATATTTACTTTTTATGATATGTGTAATATAATATATAGTTTTAACTTTACTCTATTAGATGTAAATTGTAATTTAGATAATTATATCTAATGCATTTTTTATTTACATTAGAACCCAAAAAAGGTCATAATAAAACATATAGTTCTAGTTATTTTTGGAAGATAAAAGTACACTTTAATTAACATCATGAAATTACAAAAGTAAAGATATATGTCATTGAGATGACATAAATAATAATGGGCAGTACTGCAAATTTTTATTCCTTTCATATTCTTTCAAGAACTATCTATTTCATTTTATCAGACAAAACAAATAGCTATTTTTAAGGAAAATTACATAATGTTGCAATATAGTTTACAAATATTGAGGAACTAGAAACAAACCTAGATGGGTTTAAGGTCTCCTGTTTATTAATTGCTTTCAAATGTACAACATGAGTCTTCTTCTCTACAATCGACTTAGCTAAAAAGTCAACCGAGTCAGCTGTAGATGACATATAATTAGCTTTAGGAAGGGGAGAATGTTCCATCTCCTGCTTGATTTCCCCAAATGAACCTGAATATGGAGGTGCACTTGGAAAATCTTCCTTGGTGCTTTTCGTTTCTCAATATCTCTACCATTTGACTCTTGTAACAGTTGACTTTCAAAAGTCAACACCAAGTCATAGCAAAGTAAACTCTTTTTTCACCAACATTATCAGAGAAATAAGAGAATTGATTGATTCCCTATGAATTGGAATGAAATGGAATTCCATTCCATTCCATTCTATTCCGGGGTTTGATTGCAAAAATGAATACATAACAAAATTTTGTTATGTATTCTACAACTATGTGTTATGAATTCATATACAAAATTTCTACAAATATGTGTTAGAAATAGAACAACATCCTCCCATACAAGTGAAAAACTCACCGACTTCATCAGTCTAAGTCTGATGAAGAAAACATGGTGATTCCAATGAATTTGAGGGAGTAGTAGTAACAACACATGGGTTTCCAGAAATCATGATCTCATTTATGTGGGACGCAATCGACTCAATGGATTCCAATGCTTTTTATTCGTCTCCAATAGATGAAACTTTATTTTTACCCTGATCGGAATCAAACAAACACATATGAAAATCTGGAAATGCAAAAAAAAAAAAAAAAAAAAAGAACACGTGAAATTGGGGATCTGATTATGATACCTGCAAGTGCTTCTCCTTTTTTTCGTTCATTTTTCTTAGCTGATTTGGATTTAGGTTTGTTGACGACATCTTGTTCAGGATCATAACCAGAAGGCACAATTTCCTCCTTCAACTTCGAATCATTATCATAGATGCAAGTAGTTCAAGCATCAAAATCACTTGGAATCAAAAGAATAAGAACATCAAAGAGTTCTAAAAAATACCAAGTTTGAAATCATTAAACACCATGAGGGAAGAAATCGATTGTAGAAACCGGTGGCTGGTAGAAATCGACTTGAAAACGATTGCAGAAATTGATTGTGTGTTAATCGAAAATTAGTAGCTTGAAAATCAGTTCTATTCACTGCGTGTTCTCAAATGATGAAGCTTAAATATCGACAATTTCTTTCTTAATCGTCATCCATGATTAAAGAGGTGGTTGCCTTCAATCAAGAACATTAAGTGAAGGATTACTCAAATGATGAAGCTTGATGGCGGAGGAAAGCAATGCAGATTTGCTAGGTGTGATCGTACGGAACAGATGCGGAATGAAGATCAAAGGGAGGCAGGATGAAGGGAGTAAGAGAGATAGGGTAGAGGCAGACCTGATTCAATCCGATTTATGAATTATGTTATTCTTTTTTCCATTCCTAAAATGCCCCGATTCTTTTTCAAAAAACATACTCCTGTACCTTTTCTTTCCCATGTATTTACAAAAATGCCACAAAACATCCTAATCATCGACTATTTCGATCTAACGATCATCGTTTGGTTCTCAAGTTCTCGGGAATATTTGAGTTCTCAAATGATAATTCCTCTCTCTCTCTCTCTCTCTCTCTTCCTCTCTCTCTCTCTCTCTCTCTCTATATATATATATATATATATATATATATATATATATATATATAAAGGTCTCAACCAATCATTTAATTAACATTTAAGGATAAATGAAACTGTGTTAAATTTGTAAATATGATATAATAACTTTCAATCATAGATACGTAATTGTGGAGATTATATAACAATTCAAATTCATTCCTAATCGATCGTTCATCATCTAATTTTTTCATCCAACCTTCAACAATTATCCATATATCTTCAATTAAACCCTCGATCAACATCATCCAATGTTAATTAATCATCGATCTTCGCTAATAACACGTTTATCAATACCATTCAACCATAGACAACAAAAATTTGTTTTTGGTTCTTCCAATCAAACCTTCAATTTTGCTTGAATATGAACATATCTTCAACATCTAAGATTAATTATACTTCTAACGTCATTAGATCAACATCATTGATAATCAACAACAGATCCACTTCATATTATTCATTTAACATCGATCACCAAACAAAATTTTGAAATTAAAGTTAGAAAAACATCAAATCATTTTTTTTTTGAAAAATTTCATATATTTCTCTACCAATCTACTATTTTGTAATATTTAAATAGTCAAAGTATCATGTTTTTAACATTTAAAAAAAACCAAATTTATATGCACTCCAACTATTTGATGAAATGCATAAACTAAATTACTACGTTTTATTCACATATGAATATGTTTTCGCACCTGAATCACTATATGATTATTAAAACACAAAACAAATATGCAAGTCTGTATGCTATTCATATGTGAATAACATATAAAAATTATATATATTTGTGAAAACACCTTGTAATATTCATATGTTAATATACTATGTAATATTCACATATGAATATATTATCAATTATGCATAAGTGAATATACTATCTAATATTCACAAGTGAATATACTATGTAATATTCACATGTGATATATCATGTAATACTATGTAATACTCCCATATGAAAATACCATCTAATATTCATGTGTGAATATACCATGTAATAAATTGCTATTATTATGAACTAACAATATATTTTTATTAACATTTTATATGTGTAAACACATGTTTCACAGGAATGGTTACAACTCAATAAATGAATTACATTTGAATCAATGGTCGGTTCATATCTCAATGGTTGACGATTGGTTAGCATAATTGAGAATATATCATTGAAGAAGGAAATATATTTTTAGATTCATGTGTAAATGTTATACAATTTAATATATTATTCATTTTGATCGTGTTACATTCAAATGTGAATGGTATTTATTAATCAATACAATTTTGTTTGTCTTAGTATAATGTTGAATTTACATGTAAAATAATATTGTTACAATATACAAAAAAAATATTTACAAACAAATTCTTATAGTGTATTATTTATTTTTATATATATAAAGGTTGTATTCACAAATGAATTACACGATATATATAGTTTTTTTCACATAAATAAAAATAATAAAACATGTCCTAATGATGTTATCACTAGTAGGAAAGGAAATTTAGTGACATCATAAAAAAATTGTTTCAATGAAGTTTAGTTTCGGAAGTGGAAGAAATTAGCATATTTGATGTGAAATGGTGCGATTTACAAAACTCACAGCTTCGCCGTGACGTACGGTGTTTTTCGGCAATTCGGGACTATTTAGGGCCTCAAAATAACGTTTTTCTATTCTTATAATTTTCCGAAATAAAGTTACAACTTATTCAAAAATGAATATAACATTAATAAAAAAAAATATGCTTATATGATTATTTTATTAACCATAAAAATGTTTGTTATATGTGAATATATATATATATATATATATATATATATATATATATATATATTTTCATTTGTAAACAATACATACATACGTACGTACATACATACATACATACATACAAACATACATACATACATACATATATATATATATATATATATATATATACATACATATATATATATATATATATATACATACATACATACAAACATACATACATACATATATATATATATATATATATATATATATATATATATATATATATATATATATATATATATATATATTCACATTTGATTATTACATATATTAATTTGTGAATATTACATATCTTCACATGTGGATATAATTTTTATATATTACTCACAAATGAATTACAAACTTTAGGACCTCAAAACTACATATTTTTATTTTTTATTTTTGATTTTCCGAAAAAATATGTTATTATTTATAAACATTACATGTATTTATTTATGAATATCACGTATATTCACATGTGAATATAATTTTTATATGTTATTCACATATGAATTGCATACTTGCTCTGTGTTTTTAAAAAACATACAATGATTCTAGTGTAAAGACATATTCACTTGTGAATATTACATGATATATTTAGTTTATGCATTTCATCGGACAATTGGCATGTAAATAAATTAATTTATATAATTATGGTAGAAAATAAACGATTGAAGTCAATAATTACAACACAAATCAAATCTTATCAGAATCAATCAATAATCATTAGGTTTATATTAAAAATTGTGAAAAAAATATATGACAACCGAAGTTTTTCAAACCTGAAAAACGATTTTTAAAAATTCTTCAAATATATGGTTATGTTGATGAACTTTCGATTACTATCTATTGTTTGATATTAATGAAGGTTCTTTTAATGAAGTTTCGATAGTTATGTTGGATTAGGTGTCTAAGCTCATAATTCTAATTGGTATAAACTTGAATTGATAGTAACACAGTTCTTTTGGGTTGCCTTCAAACCTGGCAATTAAATAGGATAACTGTTAGAGAGAGAATAATGATTTATTAATTTATTGCTTAGTTAATAAATTAATTAGAAATCATATTGTTTAATTAATATTTAATCAGAAATTATTTTGGAATTATTTTGGGATTAAAGGAATTAATTAAAATTGCAGAGACTAAAGGTGACAATGTTCAATAGTCAAGCATTGGGCAATTTAGAACCTCCCTATAGTAGGGGGAACGGATTCTAGATGATCCTAGGGTTTCCTTGGGATCTAAGGGTGCCTTGGATGTTATGAATCGTTAATCAAGTAAACGTGAATCAAATCAGAGTGTATACTATATAAAAGAACACGAGATGTAAATATGATCTTGTTTCAGCTCTATTATACTTTCACAGTTTTACAGAGTGTACAAAAGACAAGTTCTGTAAAGACTTCTTCTCTAACTCTAAGTAAAGTTCCTATTTATAGGGAACAGGAAAGTATACAAAAAATACTAAGACATGACAATTAAGCTTCGTATAAATAGATGTATTAGTAAATACATTACAAGTACACGAAGGTTATGGTCTTCGACTCATTACAAAATGTCTTCGACCCTAACAATTTCCCTCTTTGGAATGAAGTCGAATTCTCAGGTTGTGAGAATCTGGATGGCATACATCATCACCCTTCGAACTTCTGTGTAGTAGGAAATAATCTTCTTTAGCTCATTCTTATCTCCTTTGTTATTTTTCTTACAGTTATTCATACGAACAATGAAATTCGTATATTGAGACGTTGTATATCTTTCAATTTCAACGATTTGGAACAAAAATCTCTTCGACTTTCCAGCTTTATCTTTACCAGCAAAAACCAAACCAAAAGGCTTCAAACAAATTTCCCCATCAACATATTTCTTCAGTTCTTGTTGAGACTTGGATGGCTCCATAGGTACTTTAACTTCAAGCCCTTTCAATATTGCTAGCTCCACATCTGTAAGTGCTAAACACTCGTAATAGTTCTCCATGAAAATCTTGATGTGAGCCACTCCCAATCGAAAAACATCAGGTTCTGTTTCTCGAAGGTGTGAAGAATATTTATCTTTTAGGAGAAGAACCATTTGAATAAGGTCATACAGATTCATGAGAGGAAAATTTGTGACAGTGAAATCACAAGTCTGACCATAAGCCCTCACGACAATGAATTTCACATTTTGCATCATGTCTTCGAATAATACGTCCATCTTGATTCTTATAACCTTCTTGATTTTTATTAGAGACCAAATTTCTTCAGGAGCCTTCCTAAGAATTGCATGAAAACGAAGCTTCATGTAGTTATAGTCATCTTCGCTCTTGAATTTATTAGATACTTTGAATTGAGGCATGAGAAACATCATCTCATTAATTGGAAAATCCAGCTGGCTCATATCTGCATTCGAAAGCATGTAACTCTGTTACGGTTTCTTGTCAAATGCATACCTGTGGTTGGAATCCACCTTCGCTTCTATCATATCATAGTTATAAAGTTTGGGAGGATATCCTTTGTTCAAACCTGGAGGATCACTCGCCCTTTGCCTCATTATGCTCTGAACTACCCTTTTCCAACTCAGCTTCGACTTATGCTTTATTCTCTTATTTTGATTTTTCAACAACAATTGTTTTGCCTTTGTCTGTTGATTTATTTGTAGCATCCTTTGTTTTCGAAGCTTCATCTTGACCAGTAGATGATCCAATAACAATCCCCTTCGTAATCGACTTTGTGATCGACATGGACCTTACAACAGTTGAAGTAACTGGTCAAGCACTCGAAATTGTAGGCTTATTCAATGGAATTTTCAAAGGATAATCTTTACCCACAACCTTAGCTTCTCCCTGCAAAGCATCACCTCCATCCTTCGCATGAGATCCTTCTCCAACTCTCTTTTCTCTCCCTTGCATCCCTGTTCGAACAGGTGGGGCACAAGTTGGAAGAAGATTGGAAATAGTAGACAGAGGAGTTAATTATTTATGAATAATGGCTTCGAACTGGGTATACTTTTGTGAGAGGAACTCAAGCGTTAATATCGAAGATGTAGCAGGCTTTAGAACTGATTCCTTCTAATCTTTAAGCATCGAAATAATCTCCCCAAATTGTTGATTGTCAGTTGTAGAAAGTTGAGTAATTTGAGGACTCAAGCTTTCATACAACGTAACATACTTCGTGACAGCATCACAAATGATATCTACTTTCTTATGCAAAGTGGCATAGTCATTCTGAACAACTATAACTTCACGAACTATGTCATCACGAAGTTCTTGAAGCTTCAAATTTACATCTTCTCTCACCTTCTTCAAATCCATTACGAACAAAGAGAAAACTTTGGATAACTGTAACAACTGTAAGTTCACGAACCATGTAATATGAACCGTAAGCAACCTTTGGATGGAGGCTAGGCTCTTTCACTTTTGGGATTTAAAGCAAAGTCAAGTGCCAGACATTCGAAATCATCAGCCTGAGATTGGTACTACTCAAAACCTCAAGGATTTTGTGAGTGCAGTGTACCAAAGAGAAAGATAAGAAGCAAATAAAGAAAAACTTTGGATTTGTGATGTCAAAATATTTTCGACACGAAAGCAGTTAAACCCCGGGCAAAGGTTACTTTGTTAATTATCAAGAGAGATAATCAACTAATTGTGTGGTCTTGTAACGCCCGTAGATTCCGGCTAGTCAATTTAGATATAATAGGGGTTGAAAAAAACTTTTTGACAAAAGATTATTTAGGATAAATAATCTTAACCAAGTTGTACAATACATCTCAAGGGTTCCGTACATATAAAGAATGTTGAAATCCAAGTTACAACGAAGAAGTTATAGTTCGTCGAAGTATTACAGCAAAACCGACACGACACCGGGAGACGTAAATAGTGAATTTACGATGGAGGACTTTTTAGCCTTAGAAATATAAACAAAAGTTGTAGTATACATTAAACTGAGAACATACAAAAAAAGAACCCTCAAATCTGACTTCGTATGAGGAAGTTATGACTTTTCTAAAATTTAGCTTACTTGTGCACAACCCGAAACTCGAATTTTAGATCGAGTGGTTTTTGGCCTATGCAACCTAAATGAGAATTGAATATCTCATTAATAGGAACTCAACGGTAAAAATACAAATGAAAACAGAGTTTGTATGTAGAAGTTATGAATTTTACGCGGACATTTAACAGTATAATCTCCTCGTACTGTTAAATTTAAGATCGGTGGAGAATTAGCCGATGAAGTCAAATTGAAAGTTGTAGATTTTATTTTTACCTATGCTTGGATGTAAAGAACATCAAAAACGGAGGTCATATGTGAAAGTTACGGATTTTAGAAGTCGGAAGTGTATTGTGCGAAAATGGGTGATGTGGCACAATCTTGGCCATTGCTTTCTCCCCAAGTCTTGCCACTAGATGGTGACATGTGGCACCAAGTTCAGCCATTTTTCACCCTATAAATAGAACCTCTCCCACCCCCATTTTCTTCACACCTTTCACATTCTTTCTTCTCTTTACTCTCTCTCTAGAACCTCTGTCTAGCCCGACAACCCCCGAAAAGCCTAAAGAACCTCCCTAGCTAGAGGCAGAAGCCCCAGAGTGCTCGACGGCTCTGAGAAGAAGGGCTTTTCGGATCGGGAACGCTGCTCCAAGCAAAGCCCGGTTTTCTATAAAACTCGTTGTAAGTGAGCTACGCCTACGCTATTTTTAATATAGCTTTTATTTAATTATAATAATGTTATTAGGAACTTATAATAAATACTTGGGCTATTATTATGGGTTATATAAGTATTGTTTAACGTTTATATAATAGTAATAATAGCTAGACTATTAATTAGTCTTGACGAATAATATACTAAACTTTAGTGTAATAATACTAGGTTTCGTCGAAGGAAATTATTTTTAAGAAGCGAAGCGCTGTCTGAGTTCGGAATCACCACCTTTTCAAGTGAGTGCATAGTTACTTTCAGCTTACACATAGATATGCAGTATTTTATATAAATTACATATTGTGTGTGCATATTATCTGTATACTTGCTATCTATGCTGGATGAACAAATTTATACATGTTTTAAATGATTTAAACTGTATATGTATTTTATATTTACAAAACGTGTTGGGTAAAACATGGGTAGATGTAATAGTTGCTGTGTGACAAAATAAATTAATGATAGGCCTGGATATCGATGTTATTGATGAACCAGTCATCTAGCGGAGTATAGATGACGACCACAAACTATTCTAGACAGTCAGTGGAACGCTAGCAGGCTCGCAACCTGTAGGTGTTTATTTGAACTGTGTGCTCACCAGCAGTACTCCATCCCCCACATGATTGCCTGATTTGACATGAGTTGATAAGAAACCCCCGAAGCATGTGTTGTCACCCCGATGAAAGTCCCTTAGACTATGTCCCTTGTGTTAGATGTTTGAGGGATGTAAAGTGAGGATAACGGGAATGGGTAATCGGGTTTTTTTGGTTTGATAAAGTTAATAAACTTATTTATTGTGGGTTAAAAACCCTATATACTCACTAGGTTTCCCAAACTAACCCACTCAGTTTATTTATATCACAGGTGTTGATAGGAAGTTACATTACACTGAGAGATTAAGGAGATATAATCACTAGTGATAATGAATGTAAGTTCTATCTATGCTTATGTTTCTGTATTGACGATGACATCCCAAATGTTTTAAAATGAATAAAAATACTTTTCTTCGCAAATGCTTTAATAACGTACTTATCATGTTTTACTGGGAACAAATTTCGCAACGTTTTTATTAAAAGAGATACTCTGATTTTTATAAAGCATAAACAAAATCGATCTTTTCTGGCCGTGAAATGGGGATGTCATAGTTGGTATCAGAGTATTAGTTTAAGCGAACTAGGAATATGGATTTATTTCTAGACTTAAACTTAGAATGCTAAGCTAGGATTGTGAGGAGTGTGTCTAATAAAATTTAGGTAAAGCACTTGAATAGACACAAGCACTAGCTAATTTAAGGAAAATGCATAACATGCTTTTATGTGCTAAATGATTTATGATATGCATTGTATGATCGGATCTTTGGTCTGTTGCCGACCAGATTTAGAAACTTTATGTGTTCAGAATTCTAAATGTTTAATTACAGTATTAGAACTAGCATATAAGTTTTCGGAGAAATAGGGAGAATTACACACCGAACGTATGATTTGGTATATAGATCGAAATGGCCAGAACCCGTAGTGGAGCTGGGAATGCAAATGGGAACAAGAATTAACCACCAGTGATTGAAAAAATACCTGTTATAGTAGATGCTCCTGAGCCAATTACAATGGCCGGAGTACAAGCGATGATACGGGCTATGTTGGCTGAACAACGGGAAGAGATGAGGCAAATGTTGCATGAAAATAGGGATGAACCTACAATGCCAGTTGAACAACCCAAATTAAACGATGGGCAGTCAGAAGGAGGGAACTACAGTGGGACTGTTGGTCAAGCTAACCCACCAATAGTTCGACAAAACAACTAGTATGACAGAGTCGAGAAGAATGGATTCAAGTACAAGGATTTTCTGACTTGCAAGCCATCGAATTTCACTGGAAAGGAAGATACGATTGGAGTCATGGATTAGATCTCGGAGATGGAGTTAGCTTTCATGACGTGTGGTTGCAGAGGCAGGTTACAGATCACCTTTGCAGTACGTCAATTCCGAGGAGGTGCTGTGCGCTGGTGGAATACCCTGGGGAAGACTCTGAGCCCTAATGAGCCCCTGCAACTAACATGGGCAGAGTTTTTGGTGCAGTTCAAACGCAAGTACTGCTCAGCCCAAAACCTACTCGAGTTAGAGAACCAGTTCCTGACCTTGAAGAAAGGAAACATGTCAATTGATGAATACACCAACAAATTCATAGAGAAGATGGAGTTCTTCTTGCGTCTTGTTCCGGATGAGCTGATAAAAATCGACAAGTATGCAAAGGGACTTCCATGGGAGTATGCGGTGCCAGTGTGTCAGGCACCTACTCTGGAGGTAGCTATCTGGGCTGCCAAGTCTGTGGAGGATATGATTAAGGGAAGAGCTGCCAACCAGATTGAGGTTAGCGAAAAGAGGAACCTTGAGGGGTCTACGAGGCCCAATAAGAAGATCAAGTCTGGTTCAAAGGAGTTTAGCGGAGGAGGAAACAAAGTTAAATGATGCGAGAAGTGCTAGAAGAAGCACTTCGGGAAATGTAGCGAGGAAGTGACTTGCTACAAGTGTGGGAAGACCGGACATTACACCAACAAGTGCACCACCAGCAAAAGGGTGTGTTATGAATGCTGTGAAGAAGGGCATGTTGATAAGGATTAGTCGTGTAAATAGTACCACGTGGTGTAGCCTAATAGAGGCATAGTATAGGTTGAACCTTAACACCTATGTAATTGTTTCAAGGAATAATATAAAACCTTAGTTTTGTTATCTAATGTGTAAAGTTGTTATGTGATTTTCTTGTATGGTGACTTGGGTGAACTGCGAGACAATACTTGGGACGAGTATGAGTAGGTGTGAAAGGTAGTAGAGGCCTATACTACCGGAAGCACATGACTCAGGCTTGGATCAGGGAAAGTCACAAGGTTACCATGAAACTAGTAATTGATACCATTTTATTCAAATATGTCGTTACCATCATTTTGGTAATGACTAAGAGGTTATTCCGACCCTAGTGGTCATATCGAATTGAGTCCGACTACGATAAGTATGTTACGTGGTTCAGAGAACCAAGTTTGATGTAGCATCTGACTTAAGTCGAAAGATTGAAATAAAAGATAATCAAAGCGATCGGTAGAGGTATCGCGATAGTTGCTTGTAGCTAGAAATGCTACCTTTTAACATGTGATTACAACATGAAGAAATGTATAGTATGTTCTAGAATACTCTAAGAGACCTGGGTCTAAGAGTGGGAACATACGATGATAAGTCATTAGAATATGACATATCGGTCCATTTTAGTAATAAAATAACTTATCTTATGTTTGTTAAGAAGAAGAAGCAGTCTCCAGTAAGGATCGAGATTCTGACTTGAAGGTCATAATTTGGAGTCTAACATGAGATAGGGAGCAAGTGAAAGATCGAGCACCACCTACAATCAGGAAGTCTTAGAGTTAGATGTTCGTTCGAAGAAACATCAAAGTTACGGTTATTACTTAAGATGAAGAGATAACATATGGAGTCATCATGTGAGCCCTGTTTCGTTGATGATTCTGGGACGTAATCATCCTAAGGGGGAGATAATTGTAACGCTCGTAGATCCGGGCTAGTTAATTTAGAGATAATAGGGGTCAAAAACGACTTTTTGACAAAAGATTATTTAGGATAAATAATCTTAACCCAGTTGTACAGTACGTTTCAAGGGTTCTGTACATATAAAGAACTATGAAATCCGAGTTACAACCAAGTTCATCCATTTTTCACCCTATAAATAGAACCTCTCCCACCCTCATTTTCTTCACACCTTTCCCATTCTTTCTTCTCTTTACTCTCTCTCTAGAACCTCTCTCTAGCCCCAAAAGCACCCGAAAAGCCTAAGGAGCCTCCCTAGCACAAGGCAGAAGCCCCGGAGTGCTCGGCGGCTCCGAGAAGAAGGGCTTTTCGGCTCGGGAATGCTGCTCCAAGCAAAGTCCGGTTTTCTATAAAACCCGTTGTAAGTGAGCTCCGCATACGCTATTTTTAATATAACTTTTATTTAATTATAGTAACGTTATTAGGAACTTATAATAAGTACTTGGGCTATTATTGTGGGTTATATCAGTATTGTTTAAAGCTTATATAATAGTAATAATAGCTAGACTATTAATTAGTCTCGACGAATAATATACTAAACTTTAGTGGTAATAATACTAGGTTTCGTCGAACAAAATTATTTTTAAAAAGCGAAACCCTGTTTGAGTTCAGAATCACCACCTTTTCAAGTGAGTGCATAGTTACTTTCAGCTTACACATAGATATGAAGTATTTTATATAAATTACATGCTGTGTGTGCATATTATCTGTATACTTGCTATCTATGCTGGATGAACAATTTTATACATGTTTTAAATGATTTAAACTGTATATGTATTATATATCTACAAAATGTGTTGGGTAAAACATGGGTAGATGGAATAGTTGCTGTGTGACAAAATAAAATAATGATAGGCCTCAATATAGATGTTATTGATGAACCAGTCATCTAATGTAGTATAGATGACGACCACAAACTATTGTAGACAGTCAGTGGAACGCTAGCAGGCTCACAACCTGTAGGTGTTTATTTGAACTGTGTGCTCACCAACAGTACTCCATCCCCAACATGGTTGGCTTATTTGACATGAATTGCTGAGGAACCCCCGAAGCATGTGTTGTCACCTCGATGAAAGTCCCTTAGACTAGGTCCCTTGTGTTAGATGTTTTAGGGACGTAAAGTGAGGACAATGGGAACGGATACTCGGGTTTTTCTGGTTTGATAAAGTTAATAAACTTATTTATAGTGGGTTGAAAACCCTATGTACTCACCAGGTTTCCCAATCTGACCCACTCAGTTTATTTATATCACAGGTGTTGATTTGAAGTCACATTACACTGAGAGATTAAGGAGATATAAATCACTAGTGATAATGAATGTAAGTTCTGTTTATGCTTATGTTTCTGTATTGACGATGACATCCCAAATGTTTTAAAATGAATAAAAATACTTTTTCTTCGGAAATGCTTTGATAACGTATTTATCATTTTTTACTGGGAACAAATTCTGCAACATTTTTATTACAAGAGGTACTCTGATTTTTATAAAGCATAAACAAAATCGGTCTTTTCTGGCCGTGAAAATGGGGATGTCACAGGTTTCCCGTAAATTATAATCGAAAACTTATTGAGAAGTTTCGAAGGGCTTCTATTTCAAGGCTTCATGGGTGGGTACACGACTTCGTTACGTATCATCCAAAACATAAAGTGAGAAATTGTAACATAAATCACTTGTTTGACTAGTGTAGTTAGTGACAAGTTTGCTTTGAATTAAATTTGAAAGTGACTTAGAAATCAAATGAAATTCACATGGAAATCATATTCATGGAAAGAAATTTGTGCTGGATCCTGTTGGGTAACAAACATCGTGGGTTTTGATAATTTGATCAGGATCACTCATACAAAATGAATATGATTTGGAGTTTCAAATCTCGGTATAGAAACAAAAGTTTCGTTAAAAACTGGAACACTGTTCCCCGTCAATTCCTTAAAATGTTAAGAATTGGGTTTCACTTTCATCATGGTCTCATGATGTCAGATCATTAACACAGATTTTTGATATGTCTAAGTCTTGATGGGTTTGATCAAATACCTCTTGGACATACGTCATTGTGTGTGATCGTGAAAGAATGTTTAAATGAAAAAGATTGATTTAAGAATGTGTGTGTACCTCTGTTATTATAGACAAAACAGTAAACTCTTTACTTATGTAAGAAGAGTGAGGTAGCTCCTGTGACTAATGTGAATATAAGCCTGTCTTGGGAAGAAATTTTCGTATGAAATATTTCATTAAGGCTTTCGTTAAACACACATAGAGTCATTCGAGACTTTGGTCAACATGCTGCAGCATGCTTCTAGGAACATCTTAACTAGTTCAAGAGTTTCGAAAGAATTACCTGACCCTAGAACTGCAAGCATTAACCATTGAGAATCGTCTTTGTTACCTGAAACAAAACAATACAAAATATTTCTATGATTTTTGATTTTTCGAAAATAAAAGAAAAAACAAATAAAAATCTTTTTGTTGTTTTTGTGTTTTTCGAAAAGAAATGACTAAACAAACGAAATAAAAATCTTTTTGTTGTTTTTGAATTTTTCGAAAACAAAGGACAAAACAAACGAAAAATCTTTTTGTTGTTTCTAAATTTTTTGAAAATAAAAATTACTTAATGAAAATATTTGAAATGTACTGGACACATGAATTTTCCAGTTTCAATTTACGAAGACGAAGGGTAACGAAGCGTTGACTATGAACACTCACCGTTGAATTTGACAGCTGTTACCCTGTATGGCTATTCTTTCGAAATTGAACCCCTTTCAATCATTCCAAGATCACCTAAAATTCTTACAAAAGATTTTTCATCTAATGGTTTTGTGAAAATATCAACCAACAGATCTGTGGTTTTCACAAAATGTACATCAATATTACTATCTTCTATATGATCTTTTATAAAATGGTATTGAAGAGCAATATGCTTAGTCTTCGAATGCTGCACTGGATTATGAAAAATACGAATTGCACTTTGAAAATCACAATATAATGGAATTCTTTTCATGTTTATTGCATAATCACGCAATTGAATTTGAATCCAAAATATTTGTGATGTGCAAGCAACAACAACTACATATTCAACTTCAACAGTCAAAATTGATACACATGTTTGTTTCTTTGATTGCCAACTCACCAATTTCCCATCCAGTAAATAAGATCCTCCAATCGTGCTTTTGCGATCAAGATTGTAACCTACCAAGTCGGCATCTGAGAAAGCTTGAATAAAGAAACTAGTTTTCGTAGAATACCGCAATCCTAATGAAATTGAGCCTTTGAGATAACGGACAAATATTCTTGACTGTAGTTAGATGTGCTTCTCGAGGATTTGACTGGTACCTAGAACAATTACACACAGAAAACATGATATCAGGTCTACTTGCAGTGAGATAAAGTAATGAACCTATCATGCTTCGATAAAGAGTTAAGTCAACTGCAGGCTTATCTAACGAAGGTGCCAGACTTGTTCCAGTTGCCGTCGGTACTCGTAATTTTGTGTTATTCGTCAATCCAAACTTTTCAAGAAGATTCTTCGTATACTTTTCTTGGGTTATAAAAATTTCTTCTCTGCTTTGACGAATATTTAATCCAAGAAAATTATTAAATTTTCTCATCATGCTCAGTTCAAATTTGATTTTCATTAGTTTTTCAAATTCTTTAGACAAAGCAGGGTCAGTAGAGCCAAAAATAATGTCATCGACATAAATTTGAACAAACATAAGATGATTGCCAACTTTCTTTCAAAATAACGTGGGGTCAACTGATCCTTGTTTAAATTTCGATTGTTTTAAGAAAGATGTAAGAGTTGCATACCAAGCTCTTGGTGCTTGTTTTAACCCATAAACTGTCATATCTAAAATATAGCAATAATCATGATGATCTTTATTGACAAAACCTGGGGGTTGTTCCACATATACTATTTCTTCAAGCTCTCCATTCAAAAATGCACACTTCACATCCATTTGATATACATCGAAATCTTTGTGAGCTGCATAAGCCAGAAATATATGAACAACCTCGAGTCTTGTGATAGGGGCGAAAGTTTCTTCATATTCTATTCCCTCTTGTTATGAGAAACCTTTTACAACAAGTCTGACTTTGTTTCGAATAATGTTTCCATCTTTGTTGGTTTTATTTATGAAAATCCATTTTAACCCAACAATCGAAATATTTTCAGGTTAAAGAATTAATCTCCAAACCTTATTTCGTTCAAACCAGCCAATTCAGATTGCATTGCAACAACCCAATCAGAGTGTTCCATTGCATCCTTAATTGTCTTTGGTTCGATTTTCGAAATGAAAACATTGAACATGCAAAATTATTGATGAGTATTTAATACCTCATTCTTTGCACGAAGTTGAGCTCTCATTAAAATACCATCTTGTGGATTCCTAAGTACTTGTTCTTTCGGATGATCTTTTGTCCATTTTTCGAGTGGTGGATAAGATGGATTAAAATCCAAATGTGCATCTTCGTGTAATTCTTCATTTTCTGATCCTACAACAGGAATATTGTCATTAATTTCGTGAAATTCATCATTTAGATCAAGACTTACTGTATCACTGTTATTTATATTATGTTGCTCCCCTTCAACTAGATGCTTCCCATCAACATCTTCATTCATTCTACCATTCTCCCCCTCAAAAGAATGCTCCCCCTCAATCTGAGTTTTCGTATCCAAGTGCCCCCCCTCCATTGGATTATTTAGCATACTTTCGCCAATTCTTGGAGAATTCAATGTTGAAAAAGTGTCATCATGCAGGAATTTGGTTAAGATCCGATCCCTCAATGTGCTTCGAAGAATCTGATTGATTATTATCAATCGCACGAACCCTAACATCTATTGCCCTATTAGGAACACCAAAAATTAAATCATAATCAAAATCAGATGAAGTTATAATTTCAGTTTCATCATTTGATTCATTAATAATTAGCTTTTGTTCAAAGAGTTGGTCAACTTGTTTAACATAATAGTCATAAAAAATAAGATTGAATGTTTCTTCGACTTTTCGTGTTCGTTTATTTAACACTCGATATGCAACCGGATTGTGCAAATATCCTAAAAATACTCATTGGTCAGCCTTAGCTTGAAACTTCGAAAGATTATCCTTGAGATTCATGATAAAGCACCTACAACCAAACACATGAAAAAATTTAACATTTGGTTTTTGATTATTCATTATTTCATATGGAGTGATATTGAAACGTCTATGAATAAACGAATGATTCTGAGTAAAACACGTTGTAGATACAACTTTAGCCCAAAAATATTAAGGGAGATTCGCATATGTCAACATTGTTCTTGCTGCTTGGCAAAGTGACCTATTCCTTCGTTCAATGACACCATTTTGTTGTGTTGTATATGGTGACGAAAAATTATGAGAAATTCCTTTTTCAATTAAGAACAAATCCAGGACTTCATTCTTAAACTCAGACCCATTACCACTCTTGATCTTTCGAACACTCTTCTTCAGACTTTTCTAAATTTGCTTGATAAATTCGATCATTGTCTAAGTGACTTCAGATTTTAACCTGAGAAAATAGACCTACGTAAATCATGAAAAATTATCAATAATAACCAAAATGTACCGTTTCTTGTTGAGAGTTTCAACAGTTGATGGTCCACAAAGGTCAATATGAAGAAGATCCAACAGTTCCACGATTTTCGAATCTATCACAACTGGATGTCGTTTTCGATGTTGTTTCCCTTGTTCGCAACCTGCACATAAAGTATTATTATCAAGTTTTAAAACTGGTAAGCCTCGAATAAGATCTCTAGTTACCAACTTATTTAATTCCGAAAATTTAAATGAGATAACCGATGATTCCATAACCAGCCAACATCAGATTTAGCTTTCGAAAGTAAACAAATTGAAGTTTTCTAACAATCGGTTTAATATACATATTGTCATGTCACTTTGATTTCAGCAACACTTCTTTTGTGTCTATCTTCGAAATAATATTTCCTTCTTCGTTAAACACAACTAGATTGCCAATGCCCAAAACTAGTTGCGAAACACTTATCAAATTATGTTTAAGGCCGTCGATATATGCAACTCGATTCACAGTGAATTAGCCATTCGTTACTTTTCCATAGCCTCTAACGTGAAATTTGTGATTGTTACCAAACTTCACAACTCCAGTGTCACACCCCAAAACCAAGAACGACGGAAACATTCTGGGGCGGAGGACATCATGTACAGTATCACAACAATGCAAAGTAGTAAACAAACAACAACATCATCCATTGCATTAATAGTATAATTTTAAATACAAGTGTGTTCTTTTATAGAATAAAACAACATAATGAATAATCAAAATAAAAGACGAGTCTTGACTGCTCCATCTTCTCAAAACCTGGTCATCGTACCTGTCTATTAGTAACCGGAGAATACAAATTATTTTGAAAACGAGTATCAGCATAAAGCTGGAGAATTTATAAGTATTTTAGTGTCATTGCTTTGTAAAAACTTGTAATGAAAGACTTGTAATTGTTTTGAGGAAAAGTTTATATAAATATGAAAACCCTATAAAATCCCATATTTGCTACTAGTATAAAAAGTAGTCTTTTACCAAGATCTGAATGTTTTAAAAGTATGTATCATTGTAAAAATGACAGTTTTTCCCCTATATAACTATTATTATAAAAATATAGTGTACCTCGTTGGTTATGTGAATATGTCACAAAATAAAGGTACTAAGGAAAATAGTATATTTATATCAAAATATAATCTACCTCATTGTTTATGTGAATCAGGCACAAAGTAAAGGTAATAAGGTAAATTGTATAATCCTTAAGAATGAATCCATTGGTATAGGATAAACACGACGTGGTAACTCGCCGAACAATACAACCGAGAACATCAGAAGATGAACACACCTTCTGTTGCGAGCAGCCAAGTGCAGGATGGTCAGTCCATGAGTATGTAGAAGTATAACTTCCTATAGTATATAGTAGTATCTCTTCATATAGTATATACTAGTGTCTCTTCGTATAGTATGTATTAGTGTCTCTTCATATAGTATGTACTAGTGTCTCTTTGTATAGTATGTATTAGTGTCTCTTCGTATAGTATGTATTAGAGTAGTGTATGTATTTGTATTGAGTCATGTATGAACTGACTATTAGTGTGATTCCTTGTACTAGGAATAGTAAATAGTAACTCCTAACTATACCTATTATAGTTAATAGTAATGTACGTGTACAACCGAAAGTATGCCTTTGCTACCCAAAGGTACTGAATTGACTAATAGAACTTTTATATCTGTGTATGTATACATAATATATAACTAATATTTAGACAACATTCAGACAAATATCCGATGCCCTAAGGCCACATCCAAACAAGGAAAAGGAATTAAAGCGAGCTAGCAGTCCTAAGTCCTTAAACATTACCTATATAACTATATATATATATATATATATATATATATATATATATATATATATATATATATATATAACTATATATATATATATAGGCATGCATTTGACAATATAAAAGTATAAAAGAAGTTTTGTAAAACCTTTGAATAGTTAATAAATAAGAACTGATGACTTGATGTCAGTTTATAAAGCGATTTAAAAGCAGTTTATCTGATAAGAACAGTTTAAAGTGTAAGAAATCCTTTGTTTGAAACACGGCTTCAAGTACATGAAGACCTTTGTTTGAAACGTAGTTATAACAGAGTTTAAAAGGAAAGATATAGTATGTAATACAGTTTGATAAAGAGTTTAATATGTAAAAGCGTTTTGAGAAATCATTTTGAAGTAGTATACTGAGTAAAACCGCTAAAAGTGTAGTAAATCCATTTTTATGCTAGTTATTAATCACATATGATTGATATAATAACCAATATGATTCAACTTGTATTTCCCCCATAAAAGCATTTAAAAAGGTTAACTGGGGGGGGGGGGGGTATGAACTCACTTGATAAGTGGTGAACGAGCAGCGTTTCGTTTACAAGAAGGATCGTTCTTGGCGTAACCGCGAGTCTTGGGTGAAGAAACGAGCTTCACGCGGGCAGTACTTCAACTTGAAAGAAGTTAGTTTCTTGGTAGATTCGAAGCGTTGGGACTCACGTCGTGTGTGAGAGGTGTTACCGGGGCTTTGGGGTGGTTTAGAAGGGTTTAATAGCGTGTAAAAGTAAGAGAAAGGATGGAAATGAGTAGCCAAACTCGGAAGGCTTCGATTTCTATTTATAGGCAAGATTTTGATTCTCACGTCATGAGTTTTCATAACTCACATCGTGAGTTTGGTCCTGCTTCACTCATGGCATGCATCACTCATCAACTTTCTCTGAAAGGGTCATTCAGACTGTTCACATCGTGAGTTTTAAGGCTCACGTCGTGAGTCTTATACGTAGACTCGACTTTTGCATTCTAGGCCTGAAAAGTGGTGATTTGACTCCTCATGTCATGAGAAATGATGCTCATGTCATGAGTTCAGTTAAATTAGGGTTTCTGACATGCATCCTGCTCTCAGACATATGTCTCTTTTGAAGGCCATAACTTTTGCGTACGCGCTCTGTTTTCTACGTTCTTTATATCCACACGAAGGTGGAGACATACTCTACAACTTTCATTAAGATAATTAAGGCTAAAAAGTAGTCTATTTTAAACTCACTTTTTACACTAAACTACACTTTGTCGGTTTTGTCGCGGATCTTTGATTGGTCATAACTTCTTCGTTGTAACTCGGATTTTTATGTTCTTTATATTTTTGGAAACTTAGTTACGTTCTCTATCACTTTATTTATCCCAATTAAGGTTATTGAAAAATTTGTTTTTGACCTAAATTTTGCTGGTGTTACATCCAGCATTATCCAGGCTTCGATAATCTGGCAAATTCTCCTTTCGTCCAGTCATGTAACGTGAGCAACCACTATTAATATACCATTTCTCATCATACTACTCATCATCATACTGCTCATCACATAATACTCGTAGCGTCCACATTGAGTTCGGAAGGTCGTCCTCAGGATATATCCTTCTCTAACACTCGTAAATGGTGATATTCGGATCTCAAGTCCATCTCCGAAAGGTAAATCATTCCTTGCGGTTGGTCAACCTATTCATCTATGCGAGGCAAAGGGTAACGATTTCTTGTGGTAATCTTGTTGAGGTCTCTGTTAGTTGATGCGCATACGAAACAATTCGTCTTTCTTCTTGATGGACAAAATCGAAACTCCCAGGGTGAGGAGCTTGGTCCTACAGAGCTCTTGCTGAGCAGTTTGTTAAATTGACCAGATAGTTCTTGAATCTCTATAAGTGTTAGGCTATAGGGAAAATCGGTTATAGGGGTAGCATTGGGTTCTAAGTTTATTCGCATGACAGCACGATCACTCGTAATTTTGAGCAGTCTCCGTCCTGAAGTTCATATTAGAAGTCATACATGGTTCATCAATCATAGTCTCGTGTATACGAGTCGTATATAATTAAGATTGAAAAGGTAGTCAAATAAATGATTCTTCTTTAAGCTCACATCCAAACAAGGAAAAGAAGTTAGAGCGGAATCAACAATTATAAACCTGTAGAACCTTGATTATATACCACCCTTGTGTATACATTCTTCAGTGATAGATCAACCGTAACGGTCTTTGGATTGAACTTGAAGTAATATACGAGTGGTATTCTGGGAAGGTTTGTTGAGGCATCTTCGGGAAGGATACGAAACATAAGGTACTCTGTGCATGAGTACCTTGGAGTGCTGGAACAACGGCTTCGCTAGAAAGGCGATTATGGACAAAGAGATTTTCGCACGAAACTGGTATTGTGAGGATCGAATTGACTCAAGTTGTACGATAATGTCAAACTTACTTGGAAATAAAGGGATTAGACTTGATCATTAAGGTATTACAGACAAAACACAACAGTCCAACTTTTAACAGAGTTACAGGACTTTAGATTAAGTATAAGACTACTGTTGCGAACAAGGTATACTACAAAAGGCAAGTATACGCAGCACAAAGGCCCTTGACTGATGGGACCTCGCAAAAGATAAGACTCGAGTTGAACTAGTTTTAAACAGTTTATGATTCTGTTACAACGAAATGCCTTAATTACTTCAACGTGGGTCCGGAGTAGTCTCTCCTGCGGTAGTGTTCCTTATTATCTTCCCGTATGCGCCAGAGTTCTTTGTTATTGGACAATCCTTCTCGAGGTGTCCTATTTTACCGCATTGGTGACATATCTAGCTTGCACCAGCATCGGTGGTGGAGGTGATGTGTCGGGTTGGAGTTATGTGGACACGAGTGCTTTCGTTGATCTTCCCTCTTGGACAATTCCTATGATAGTGTCCTATCTCACCACAACTATAGCAATCCTAGCTGGCTCCGGTGGTTGAGGTGGTTCTACAGAAACGAGTAATGTGCCCCATTTTGTTGCAATTGATCCATTGCAATACCCAACAAGCTGCATTATGATTAAAGCTACACTTGTCACATTTTAGGAGTGCTCCGTGATATGATTTGATCGGCGCTGAAATGGCAGGGGTTGCCACTTGTTGCAGTTGTATGGCAAGTCTTTGGGATCGCTTGTGCTCCTTTTAGGCTTGGCGCTTTTGTTTCTTATTCTCGGTTTTACGGCTTTGCAATTCCGTGACTGTTATCATTTGTTAGCTTCCCAGATTGATACAATGATCGAAATTGTCAACCCCTTTGACAGTCTTATTTGTGTTGCCAGAGTTGAGGTTTACAAGGACAGCTGTCACGACAGCTGTTACCGCGACTTGGAATGTAACGACGTCGATATGAAGGATAAGGGTTTTGTTGTTCGGTTGAATATTTATGGATGACGACATGATTCTGTTATATGAAAGAAAAGGAGTTTGTGAGTGATTATGGTTGAACCTAGATGTATTTCGATCATTCATGTAAAGTATAGAAGTATGTTCTCGAGGGTTTGACCTACATCCTTATGATGCAATCGTAGTAAAGAGTAGAAGTAAGTTCATAGAATGGTCACAAGACGTTTATCATCCAAACCGGGGTACCATTGGTTGGTGGATAACATGATCCAACCTTTGAAAAAGAATTGGAAATGATCCCAGAGCTGAATTACCATAGTCCAATAACTTGACTAGAGTGAGTTTCAGATAGACTGCAACGATAGTATGATGAAAGTATTTGAACAAGGAGTGACACAGAATTTATCCGACTGTCAATATCGTTGATGTGCATGATGTAATAAGTTTCAGAAAATTGACCTTGTAGTAGGTCTTACATCACATCCGGAGTAGAAAATTTTTGACAGCATAGGGGCCTAACTAAAAGTACTTACAGTACAAGATAGTTACATAGAAAAGTGCTTCATAGGACATAGATAGGAAAACGATTCCTTATAACAAGGAAGGAAAATAAAGCTTCTCCTACTGGTGATGGTCATTCCTCTGGTGAACTCTCAGATCAGCCAGTTGTCATTCCATATCAAGCAGGTATCTTGCGTACACCCTCTGACGCACACGGAGCTCTATGACTTCGGCTCGAGTTTCAGCTAGTGCTTGCAGCAGGGCCTCATGGTCTCTCTCAGATCTCTCACAAGTATTTTCAAGGCGATTGGTGCGGATGATATGCATTCCTGCATTGGCATCAACCTCTGTGATACGATGGAGAGCCGTCTTGTCCTGAATTTCATTTCGGGCAAATCTACGGACCAGGATTGGCAGAACTCTTTCTACTGATCTCCCTTCGCCTATGTTGTAGAAGCTTCGGTCTCCATTAAACGGTATAGGTTGATCTTGTTCTTCGCTCCATGTTTCCAAGCATTCTACCCAAGGAGGCGTCGGGCCATGAAAAGCTGGATGAGGGTTAGGATTTGGAATGGGAGCTACCAGGGTTAGGTTCTCAACCTCGGACTTAGAGTTAGCACCATTCAAAAAGTCTTCAGCATGGTGATCACCCAAAGGGATTGGATGATCATCCTCTAGCTCTTCTCCAAACCATCCAGCATTGCCTTCGAATAAGTGACCTTCACTCCAAATTCATAAGGAACAGGGGGTAAAGCAAAATTTAACAGATTCTAAGTCTATGTCATCCTAGTTACCTATAACCTTAGTCTATCCACTTAGCAACTATTGACCTATTAATGAAGATCTTTAGTTCACAACTAAGTAATTATAGTAACAAAATACTCCTAATGTCTTTATTGTAGCAGTGTTGGTAAGTTTTTAGACTTGTTGCCATATCACAACCATTCTTGGGCATATGCTAATCACTCCTCGGACCAGCATAGTTGATCAGGCTAGGCCACTCCCAGGACTGACCATACATCCCCGAGCTTACTTGTGATATTCAACAATCGTAATACTTTTGTTTTTGTCATTATGACACTGATTTTAGTATGAATGCAGGCATGTATACTTAGTTAAATATTTTATTATTTAAAAGTATAAACTCTTGGTCAGAGTATTTTAATCCCATTGTATTTATAGTGTGTATATCTTTTATGGGTAGATATACTCAATTCACTATAAACAATTCCCTGATACCAATTTGTCACACCCCAAAACCAAGAACGACGGAAACGTTTTGGCGCGGAGGACGTCACGTAAAGTATCACAACAATGCAAAGTAGTAAACAAGCAACAACATCATCGATTGCATTAATAGTATAATTTTAAATACAAGTGTGTTCTTTCATAGAATAAAACAACATAATATAGTGTGATTCCTTGTACTAGGAATAGTAAATAGTAAATAGTAACTCCTAACTATACCTATTATAGTTACTAGTGATGTTCGTGTATAACCTAAAGTATGCATTTGCTACCCAAAGGTACTAAATTGACTAATAGATCTTTTATGTCTGTATATGTATACATAATATATAACTAATATTTAGACAACATTCGGAAAAATATCTGATGCCCTAAGGCCACATCCAAACAAGGAAAAGGAATTAAAGCTAGCTAGCAGTCCTAAGTCCTTTAAACATTACCTATATAACTATACATATATAGGCATGCATTTGACAATATAAAAGTATAAAAGAAGTTTTGTAAAACCTTTGAATAGTTAATAAATAAGAATTGATTACTTGATGTCAGTTTATAAAGCGATTTAAAAGCAGTTTGTCTGATAAGAACAGTTTAGAGTGTAAGAAATCCTTTGTTTGAAACACGACTTCAAGTACATGAAGACCTTTGTTTGAAACACAATTATAACTGAGTTTGAAAGGAAAGATATAGTATGTAAGACATTTTGATAAAGATTTTAATATGTAAAAACATTTTGAGAAATCATTTTGAAGTAGTATACTGAGTAAAACAACTAAAATTGTAGTAAATCCATTTGTATGCTAGTTATTAATCACATGTGATTGATATAATAACTAGTATGATTCAACTTGTATTGCCCCCATAAAATCATTTAAAAAGGTTAATTGAGGGGTATGTACTCACTTGATAAGTGGTGAATCGAGCAGCGTTTCGTTTCCAAGAAGGATCGTTCTTGACGTAACCATGAGTCTTGGGTGAAGAAACAAGCTTCACGCGGGCAGTACTTCGACTGGAAAGAAGTTAGTTTCTCGGGAGATTCGGAGCGTTGGGACTCATGTCGTGTGTGAGAGGTGTTACCGGGGCTTTGGGGTGGTTTAGAAGGGTTTAATAGCATGTAGAAGTAAGAGAAAGGATGGAAATGAGTAGCCAAACTCGGAAGGCTTCGATTTCTATTTATAGGCAAGATTTTGATTCTCACGTCATGAGTTTTCATAACTCACATTGTGAGTTTGGTCCTGCTTCACTCATGGCATGCATCACTCATCAACTTGCTCTGGAAGGGTCATTCAGACTGTTCAAGATTTCGATTCTCACGTCATGAGTTTTCATAACTCACATTGTGAGTTTGGTCCTGCATCACTCATGGCATGCATCACTCATCAACTTGCTCTGGAAGGGTCATTCAGACTGTTCACGTCGTGAGTTTTAAAGCTCACGTCGTGAGTCTTATACGTAGACTCGACTTTTGCATTCTAGGCCTGAAAAGTGGTGATTTGACTCCTCACGTCGTGAGAAATGATGCTCACATCATGAGTTCAGTTAAATTAGGGTTTCTGACACGTGTCCTGCTCTCAGACAGATGTATCTTCGGAAGGCCTTAACTTTTGCATACAAGCTCCGTTTTCGACTTTCTTTATATCCACGCAAAGGTGGAGATATACTATACAACTTTCATTAAGATAATTAAGGCTAAAAAGTAGTCTATCTTAAACTCACTTTTTACACTAAACTACGCTTTATCGGTTTTGACGCGGATTTTTGATTGGTCATAACTTCTTCGTTATAACTCAGATTTTTGTGTTTTGTATATTTTTGGAAACCTAGTTACGATCTATATCACTTTATTTATCCCAATTAAGGTTATTGAACAATTTATTTTTGACCTAAATTTTGCTGGTGTTACATCCAACGTTATCCAGGCTTCGATAATCTGGCAAATTCTCCTTTCGTCCAGTCATGTGATGTGAGCAACCACTATTGATATACCATTTCTCATCATACTGCTCGTCACATAATACATGCGATCATTGAAAGAATTTAGGTACCCAAGGCTGTTTGGGTCCTTAAAAATTAGTTTTAAGAACAAAATGAAATGCATTACTCTTAACCGAATCACAAATTTTAGTTTTTAAACTATCGATTAAGTGCACATCATTAGGTAAAGGACTCGAAAAATAAGTTTTCGACAGTTTGGGATTGTTACTGACATCATACTTCGTCCTCTTAGATTGTGATTCGACATTCGTTGCTTTCACAAGTGCTCTCCATTTCTTGATTGAGACATTCGAATCGTTTGACAATGAACTTCCAGTTGATGAAGTATTCACATACTTTTCATAAGCATCTTTGATTTGTTGTTGAGAGTAATTCCTAGACTGATACATGCGACCTTTTCCTTCAAGCCAATGATCAATATTTTTCGCTTGAGATAAACCTTTTGTGTATGAAACTTTTGAAGGTTGTTTCACCGAAGGATTTGGAAAGATCGAATTTTGTGGGAAAAAAATCAACATTTGAATTAGGACGAAACTTCTGAGCATAACTTCCATCAAATTTGTTTGTGACAGTTGTTTTCGAAATATCTCTTTGTTGAAAAATTTTCTTTTGATTTGAAAAACGATTTTCAACACTTTGATTTTAAAATTTCTTTGAAAATGATGAGCCTTTGTCGAAAATGATGTTTTAAGATCTTTTGAAACCTTGTGTTGAGTAAATTTTTTCCTTTTGTCTAAATAAGATGAAAATGTAGTCTTATTTTTAACAAATTGAGTTTTTGGCATTTTAGATGTTTTCATTTTCAAATCATTTTGTGTCTTTCGTGACTCAATGGTTTGCCAATATGATTTCTTTATTGCTTTCCTTTTTGAAATTTTAGAGTCTTTCGAAAATTTGTCAACTTGTTCTTTGAATTCTTTTGAATTTAATTTGAATTTTTTTTTCATTTTCCTCAACTTTTGTTTTAAAACCTCGTTCACAACTTTTTATTTCTCAACCCATTTTCGTTGAGGTTTTTGTCTTTGGAAAACATGTGAGTTCTTTGTAAGATTATTTTTGACAGTGCTTTGATTGGAAAAGAATCCTTGGTCAGTGGTTTTCTTGTTGTCTTCTTCAATCAATTTCTTAAACTCAGGTTTGATATTCTCAACGTTTCCAATAGTAACATACACTTGATTTGGAAATATCACATCATTAGTGCACTAAAAATTCGGATAAACCACGGTGTTGTTTTCCAAATAATGTGCTCCTTTTTCAGACAACACTTTTTCGAAAATTTTAGTGTCTTCATACACTTGGTCCACAACTTTTCGTGGAATTTCATTTTCTTCATCATTTTCATCATCATTGTCATCTGTTTGAATGTCTCGTACATCAACCAAATCAGGATTACAAACTTTCGAAGTTGAAGGTTTGTCAGTGTCAATCTCAACTTTCGAATACTTAACAATTTCTTTTCCTTTAGATTTTGATGTGACATTAATGAAAGATAACTGTGAACAATCAACATCCTCAAACTCACTGATTTCACTAATATTATCAGAATCATCTTCAATATCAGCAAAATTATTTTGTAAGTCAGATGTCTAATTCTCAGTCTTTTTCAAAAGCTTAAATTGTTCAGATTTGGTCAAGATTTCGTTAACAATATCAACTAATTCATTCGAATCAAGACATTCATATAGTTTTACTAAGCCATATGCATATCTGTCATCTGGAATTTTGTCAAAATCAGCAATTGTTTTCTCACAATCATTAGAAATGTTATCAACCTTCTGTCTCTCAAAAGATATAAAAGGTAATAACTTTCTATGTTGTTCTTTGCTAATGTCACTAGAATGATGCAAAGCTGTAAGTTTTCCATAGAGTCTTTTTGTAGAATTACAGTAGAGATTTCGTTGTGCTAATAAGAGTTTTACATTGCTGGAAAGAGAGTCTCTATCACACATGATGTTTGTGATTTGTAATTCTAAACATTCTATCTTAGTGATTTTCGAATCAAGCTTCTTTTGTGGCTCTAACAATTGTAAGCTCAGTTTCTTAGCTTTGTTACTAGCAGACACAACAATTGAATCGAAATAAGCAACAGTGTCATCAAAAGCAACAATTTCAGAGTTATATGCATTTAAAGGAATATTGAAAGATTCGAGAATAGAACGTACCTTCGTAGTCATCGGAGACTTGTCAGCTGATTTGGATACGGGGCATCTTCATGTGACCTCTTCTTCAGAATCATCTTCGTATTTTGCATACAGAGAACCATGCATCGGATTACGCATTTCATCATCATCTGATCCTGAAGACCAAATTTGATACACACCGTCTTCCTCCTGTTCTCCTTTGGCAACCAACGACATACCTTCCGCTTTCGATTTAACTTCCTCCAGCTTCTCCGAATAATACACCTCATCCTTCACCTTGTTCTTCTTCTCCTTTTCTTACGAAGCATACAATCATTCGCAAGATGATTGGCCTGTTACAATAGTGACAATCAATTCTAGAATCTCCTTTCAATTTCTTCTCTCTCTTCTCCTTAACAACTTTCACTTCCTTCTTTTCTATCTTCTTCTTCTCCTCAGCACCAGCTTTGTTCAGATAATTTCCTCTTCCTTCACTCTGCCTTGTCTTCGAATTAAATGGTTTCTTAAAGAACTTTTTGACTACTTTGTTGGAGTAGAATGCAATTGCTTCATAATCCGAATTCATTAAAAGTCCTTCTTCAGCATCTGAATCACCACGTTCAACAGTTTCTTTTTCAGTAATTTTCAAGACAAGAGCAAAAGGACCACCTATAGAAAGCTTCGACTCCTCAACCATCTCATTAACCTCACTTTCGTGAGTTTTGAGTTGATTATACAAATCCTTCAATGAAGATATATCAAAACTTTGCTGATTTTTAACCATCATACTCACGCTTCTCCACTCTTTTCTGAGTCCCATCACAAACGTAAGATTGAATTCCATTGTAAAACGAGTGATACCATATCGATTGCATTAATATATCAACTCATTGAAGCGATCATAGTAGACTTCGATTGTTTTATTTTCCTTCTGTCAAAATTTTCTTCAACTCCACCAAGGATTGCTTCACCGACTTAATTTTCGTCTTTTCGCTTCCTTGATACTTTTCCTTAAGAGTGTTCCATATCTCATTTGCACCTTTAAACCCATGAACATAGTTGTAAACCACTGGTGGCAATTCACCTCTCGGCTCCCTCAAACATATTTTCTCATTCTTCTTCATTCTGTCAGCACGTTCATCAACAACAACAGTTAAATTCGACTAACCAATGTTTTGAACATTTGTAGGAGGTTGTGTTGTTCCAAAGATGAAACTCCATAATTCTTCATCTAGACCGTTTAGATAATCCTCCATTCTGTCAGCCCATTGATCGTAATATTATGTAATCAGCATCGGAATTTTTGTAGAAGATCCTAAGAGATGCGAGAAAGAAGTCATCGTGTTCATATTAAAATTCTCCATTGTTGTACGGATTTGTATTTTTCAAAAAGTTTGAAGAAATTTGATTTTGACTAAATGAATGGAACAGAATTTCAAGAACAAACACTTGATTAAGCAGATTCAATGTAGAATCCAATCAAAACTTATGATCCTTGATGATTTTCTGAATCTTATTGTGCAGAAACTTTTGAATCAAAATTTTTGATTCAAATACAACAGATTCAATAGAAAATCAGATCGCAATTATGAATCCTGCTCTGATACTAATTGATGAATCATTAATCAAGTAAATGTGAATCAAATCAGAGTGAATACTATATAAAAGAACACGAGATGTAAATATGATCTTGTTTCAGCTCTATTATACTTTTATAGTTTTACAGAGAGTACAAAAGACAAGTTCTGTAAAGACTTCTTCTCTAACTCTAAGTAAAGTTCCTATTTATATGGAACAAGAAAGTATACAAAAATTACTAAGACATGACAATTAAGCTTTTTACAAACAGATGTCTTAGTAAATACATTACAAGTACACGAAGGGTATGGTCTTCGACTCATTACAAAATGTCTTCGACCCTAACAGAATGCCTTTTGGAGGAATTTAAGGGATTAGGGTTATCTTGGATATATCTACCTTATCTAGTACCTTCCTAACGCCTATATAAACCCTCCTAAGGGTTAAATTTCGATTATGAATCCTCTAAGAGCCTAAGGGCCAAAATTTCTCTTCTATTACTCTCTCTCTCTCTCTCTCTATATATATATATATATATATATATATATATATATATATATATATATATATATATATAGTTTTCCTTGGTTGCTTGAGTTTGTTTGTGAACCATTAGAGGGGCGACACTTGTGGCGCTTGCTACCAAAGGTCTTTCAAGCAAGGATTCATGATTGTTTACAATAACAATCTTTAAGGTATGTATTACAATCCTATTATGTGATTTTTTTTTATTATCCAGAAATCTAGGGTTTATGCTTTGTTGTTCATTATTGATTGTTCAATTAGAGAAAACATAGATCTTCAATTAGGGTTGCATGTACATATAAGATTGTATGTTTTGCTAACCCCTTAGTGGTATCAGAGTCTAGGTTTAGTTTTCTATTGAATTGATAATAATATGAACTTGAACTAGGAAAAGAAAATAAAATCGTCATTATGTTCTTCGAACTCGTTGATTTCTTTCTTCGGATTCAACATGTTGGGCTACAACTCGGCGGGTTGGTCCACCAACTCGGCGAGTTTGTGCGTCAGATCCTGATTTCAAATTTTCTTGCCTAACTTGATTTATTTGGTTAATATTTGGTAATTATCTATCATTAAATCTGCCATAATATAATTTTTAGTAATGTTAGATAATTAAATATGACCTAACTGTTAGGAGATAATTATGAATTGGTTAATGTTGATTTTATTTGATTATAATTATCCTTATGGATATGATTAATAATTGAATTAATTTTTTAATTAACGAATAATTAATATATCCATAACTGGTTAATAACTAATTAATTTGATTATTAATTAAAGTTAATTTTAGGGTTGTTTGAAATTTAAATTAAAATGCTTAATTTTTTAGATTTAAAATGTAAACCCTAAATTACATTCTCATGGATTTTTTTTGATAATTTCATTAAATGATTAAACCCTTGCTATTTTAATTTTTTTTAAAATGCACCTTATATATATATATATATATATATATATATATATATATATATATATATATATATATAAGAAAAGTCAATCATACCGTTAGTAGACCTTTTTTCACGAGGACATACTATATGGGGAGTTTAAGGAAGTGACTTGTAAGATGACCACCATTGGGTATCCATTCTTACCTACCGTTATCTTGTATGGTGGAGGGTCGTTAGCCAAACGAGTTTGATAGAACAAAATAATTCTCATTAATAAGTGTAATGAATTATAAAGTAATTAAATCATATTTCTAAAAATCTCACTCTTAGTTACTTTAGGAAAAATGTGAATTTGATGATAACCCATGATACTGCACCTTTCACCTTATTGGTCGTTAGTGGAGCATGTGCGGTTAACCGGCACACTAATATGAGACTAATATTGGTGGCAATGGGTGTCTCGTAAATTATAATTGAATTAATGGAGCGCGTGTGGGCAACCAGCACGTTAATTTCAGATGATTAATGATATCGAGAGTACCAAGCTAATTTGCATGGTTGTTCACATCTCGTTTGCATTCCTCGGCATGATAGTCACAAAGTGAGAGCATAATCGAGATTAAACATTTCATTGAATGGTTCAATGAATCGCAAAAGATCTAGGAGTTTCATAAGATTAAATTTGGTAAATTCTTTACCTACCTAAAATAGATTCGAATTTGATTACGACACCCGATCTTCAGAATTCGAATAGAAAATGTTGATCCTAGTCTTAATTTAAATTTTTTAGGTTAATAATCAAGGATTAAAATCAATTAAATTGAATTCTCTTTTATCCCTATTACAGAATTCGAATTTGATTACCACACCCCTTCTGGAAATGTTTCCTTCTAAAGATGATCTTCCACATGTTGATCAAGGTGAAAGAATGTTCCCTTCTTCAAGCAATGGTGGAACTGAAAATCATGCTTCTACAACTCTTCCACCACCCCCTCCAGTGACTCTCCCTAAGTCATGTCTTCTTCAAGTTCAAAAGTACGAAATCGCACATTGACAGATTGGGTATGTTGTGTGTCGTTTTCCCAAGGGAGCTGGCCATTGAATTGGTTCTAGTTTCGCTTCCTGAATCATATAGTCAGTTCATTAAAGACTACTATATGAGGGACTATGATGTATTCAATTAAAGTTCTTTGTCATTAAAATTCAGAAATCAGGAAATAAATCGTTGGACAATGAGAATGATTATGTTCTATGTCATTTGTCCAGGTGATATCTTGCAGAACGGATGATTATATGATCACTTATCTTAGAACACGTTACTGACTGGGTCAGAGTTCGACAATGGCTTTGAGAGCTACAATTATTGGTATGCACTTGAATTGATAGTAACATAGTCCTTTTGGGTTATCTTCACACTGGCAACTAGACACGATGATTAATTGCGAAAGAGGTTTAATTTATTGTTTGGAATAATAAATTGGTATGTAAAATGATTTATTAATATGTTATGAAAATAATATATTAATTAGAAATCATGTTGTTTAATTAATATTTAATTAGAAATTAATTTTGGGATTAAAGTAATTAATAAAAAGTTAAGGGGTTGTTTTGCAATTATTTAAATATTTTGGTTTGGCCTCTTGTATCACTCTATATAGGGTTGGCCGAAAACCCTATGGAGACCCTAAGGATTTTCGTCCAAGGTCTTTTGAAGGGGGATCCATGGGCTGCTTAGGACTTAAGTTGGAAATTAGGGTTTCCACCTTCAAACCCTAGCTTTGGGACTAAGAAACCTTAACTATAAAAGGAGCATCACCCCATCTACATTTTGGCCATATTAAGAAACCCCTGAAGAGCCAAAACTTTGAGCAACTTCCTCCTCTCTCCTCTCTCTCATAATTATCCTCTTTCATGGGTGTGTTTGTGAACCATTAGAGGTGTTACATATGTGACACTTTTTCTCAAAGTCAAGAGCTTCAAGGAATCCATTGTTATTACTATATAACAAAAAAGGTATGTGTTATGATCCTTATTTTGTAGATTTCATAAATATTAGATGCGTGCTAGGGTTTCTAGTTTTTGTGTTCAATGCTTGTATGTCTAATAGAGAAAACATAGATCCAATAATTAGGGTTGCATGCAAACATAAGATTGTTTTGTATGCACAAAACCCATCACCCTCTACATCGAAAGTTCATGAATACGATCATGTAGTTGTCGAAGACTGTGAGACAAATAGTGATGATGATGATTCAATTGAAACAACTATTCCTCGAGTTGCTATTTAACAAGTTTATGGAGAAACAGAGAAGTTCAAAAAAATGATGAAAGAAAAAGGTCCTCATTTTTTTTTGAATCGAACTCAGTTGTCTATCCAAATTTAAAGTTCACTGATGAAGTCATGTTCTCTAATCAAGTGTCCGTTACCACTAGAATTGGTTGTAAAGTGAATCCAAAAATCAACCAAATTGTTGAGGAGGACAACAAAGCAGCAACAAAAGAATGATTCTTTTCTAATAGCACGATCGAAAATACCCTATAAAAACTCAATTACTTTTCAAGGAATAAAACAAAAAACGAGTTTGGGAAGTTACGTCCGAAAAATCAAAAGTTGATAATCAAACAAAAGAACTAGTTTCGAAAAATTCAGAAAACAAAAGCACAAATTTTCAACGAGAATGTTTAAAAAGTTGCAAAAAAGGAAAGTGTTCCAATGTCAAAAGCAAGAAATAAAGTCTATTGGAAAAATGTCAAGGCTTTTAAGAAATAAAACGTTCTTAAGAAAAAACCAACTCTACAAGTTAAGATATTTTCTAAAAATTAAGACTTTTGTTCAAAATAAGTCCACTCAAAAGAAAATTGATGTTAAAAAGGATCAATCTAATGTTCACAAATCAGTTTGAACACCAATTGCTTAAACACAAAGAAATGAGAAGTTTGTTCTAAACCAACAACCAAGGAATTTTCTTCCAAATACTCAAAATGAATGGGTTTTTAAGCAAAAATTTCAAATAAATTTTGTTCAATGTAATGGACAAAAAAATTTCAATCCATTTCAAGTTTAAAGAAGTTTTTCACAAAGACAAATGTGTAAGTCTCAAACTCGTGATGTATCAATCGATTTCACTAAGATGGTGCAGAATCTCAATCTAGTGAATGATGTAAGATGTAATATGGAACAAGAACAGGATGATTAATCTTCAATGCACACTATATTCAATGATAGTCTGGTACATAAGATTTAGATTACACTTGGTTCTCTCTCTGTTTCTCTGTAAGTCACATTGTTGGCTTATGGCAACACCCCAAAAACATCTCTCTCTCTTTACAAGGCCTAAATAACACTATATATACCTAGACCTAATAACAAAGGCCCAGCCCAAAACCCAAAGAAGATAACATTAAGCCTAACTGAAATCACATGTGATTTCGGTCCAAACATCACCAAAACATGGTGTTTTTGGTCCTAGACAGAGAAATCTATTAGCTTATGAAAAACAGAGTATAAACCACAATTTATGACCTAATAATCTGCTGCTTGGTTTATAGCTTTGTTATCTTTTCAATATTCTCTTTGACCTTGACTTTCAGCTTTTATCTTCGATTTCTTCACAACTTCAAGATGAAAATATGAACTTCTACATGAATGACTTCATCTTGAATAGTTGGACCTCCTAAAAATCTGACTTTGAACGCACATTGCTTGTAGAGGCTTCTTGTAAGGATTCTTGAAAACCTGCACTTGCAGCTTTGAAAAACTTCAGAAAAAATAATAGAGAGACCAATTGTTCGGGATCACTTTAGCAAGTTCATAGATAGCAACAAATTGATTGAGTAGGATTCAATGCAACCTGTCATGTGACTTCAAATACAACTTCACCTTGCTTCTGGGGTTAAACGATTGTGTGTTGAAAAATAATCTCCACTTCATGTTGCTTCGAATGAATGCTCTTCAAAAATCATAGATGCGTCTTTGAAAAGTAACTATGACTAAAAATTCCCTGTGGATCATAGAGTCATAAAAAAATCTTCTCACCGTAGTTGTTCAAGGACACAACCTTAGCTTAGAAGGAGACTACTCGCAGTATCTGTGTGAACATGGAGGAACAAACTATGATTTGTAGAGTATCGAAGAACTAATCATGGTTGTTTTTTATGTTAGCTCTTGCATATCCTCGATCAAAGATCTCAATACATTTTTTCAAGTTAACAAGTTAACTTGGCCCTTGGCGACACGTTCAGTGATAATCGTGCCTTGCGAGGTTGATCGCCCTAGTGCCATAACATCTGTATAGTTTCAGACTTTTAATTCCTTAAATACGATAGTTCTTAGAAAGATACTACCCAACTGACAATTTGTGTAGTTTCAATCCTTCAATTCTTTGTGAAAATAGAGTGAAGTGTAATGACCATCAACTCCTTTCCAAGTTTCTTCTCCTTGAATAGAAAATTATGATACAATCCAATACGATCTCCTTGAGTCTCTTCTTCTCTTGAATTTACGATACAGTCTCCTTGAGTCTCTTCTTCTTCTTCTGAATTTGCTTTTTAAGACAAATGAAATTTTGAGATAAAAAATAAAAATAAAAAAAACTTAGCACACAATAGAAACAACTAAGAAATAAAATTAAAATTAAAAATACACTCAAAATAAAAATAAAATATTTTTGGATTTTTAATTTTATGAAACGAAAATAAAACAGAAATAAACATATTTTTGGATTTTTTTTAAAATTTTATGATTTTTGTTTTTTTTTTAATTATCCCCCTTAAGTTGTGTATAGAGGGAAAATATAAACAAATTTAACAAAAACAAAAATAATAAATAAATTTAAAACTTTTTGGGATCAAAGTTGTCAAGCAATTAAATATTGTATATCAGCACACACCTTCATGAATAGCTCTGGTCAATTACCAGTATTGTGGTCCAATTAAACACAAAGGATATTTGCGAATTGGTCAGATTATAAGTGACAAGACATTGCACCTATATCCTTAAATAGATCATCTAGCTGAAGACGACCAAGGATATTGTTTTCCACTTAAATTCATCAGTGAGATCTACAGTAAACCTTTAGTTAATTCAATTTTAAGTGCACTATAACATGTTACCTAGTTCATGACATACCCTAGCAATCAAGGAATTTCAAGGTGCTCTTTACTTTAGGTGAGTGTTTAGTTATTGAGAGAGAGGATAGACATAGGGATGCATATGTTGTATCCCAGGTCGGATGTCTTCCAATCATGCAGAGGGGACAACATATGGGTAATACAGATAGAGGGTTAGAGAAATAGAAAGGTGCATATGATGTGTCCTAGGTCGGATCTTCTGATCATGCACAGGGGACAACATATGACTGACATAGATAGATAGATATAAGCTTAGAAACAGAGTGCATATGTTGCGTCCCAGGTCTAATCTCTTCCAATCATGTAAAGGGGGCAGCATATGACTGACAAAGATGATAAGAAAGAAAAAAAAGTTCACATAAACCTACTTTTATTAGAACCCCCAGTTAACCTATCAACACCAGAATTGTAACACCCCGTTCTTCGAGTGTTCAACTATAAGTCCCTGAATTTTAAGAGAAAGGTAATTCTGGTCCTTTTCGAGAAGTGAGTTTCACCCGATAAAGTTTTGGGCGAGTGTATGTGTTAGAAGTATTGGGGCTTCTTGTCACCCTCGTTTGAATGAAAAGTTATTTGAGAGTGGGTTTAGATTAGAGGAGTTGTGGTGCCTCGAAGTTGATCATTGCTTATAGTTCTTTGTGGAATAAGAAGGAAATGGTTCCATGCATCCATGGCATGCATGCATGTTTATGTGTTTTGAAAGGTGGCTGGGTACGCCTAGCGTAATGCCTCGAATATTTGCGGGTAGTCGAGTGAGTACGCCCCGCGTACCAGGGAGGTACGCCCCACGTATTCTCAGGAATCCAAAACCCTATTTTTAGGGTCAGCCACTATATAAGGAATATGATGGTTCACCCGTCAGTCTCCTTATACTCATCTTCAACCTCAGAGAAACCCTAATCTTGTATTCCCTCCATATTTGAGTGTGTTTGACCTTGAAAAGCTTGTATTGGAAAAAGAAGGGCTTGAAGGAGAAAAGGGAAGTTGTCAAAGAAGAAGAAGAACGTGTGGAACTTGTGGATATGAAGAAATACCACCCTTTGGAGCTGGTTTAAGGTATAAATCTTCTTGCTTGGCCTTCATATTGCTTAGATCTATGTATTTTTAAGCTTTGTTATCATTCTTATCCCTAAAGTCTTCATCTTGTTGCATAGTCCGGTTTGGTCAAGTGTAGCTGTCCTTTCAGACCTTTGGAGAGGTCTTTAGTGATAAAAATGAGGTCCCAAGGGCTGTAGTTATTTCATGTATGAGTTATGTGGGTCTTAATGGATTAAGACCTTGGATTAAGAGCTTAAGGACGTCCCAAGTGATAAATTCTGAGACTTTATGATTTCGAATCATATTTGGCCTATGGATCTAAAGTTTGGGCTCAAGACCTTAAGCCATTAAACTGTAAGAAGGACTTAATAGAGTTCGCAGTTACGCCCCGGGTAGCGGGCCAGTGCCCCGTTTCACTTTAGCGATCTTTGCCCGCGTACCAAGGAGAGTATGCCCCGCGTACTCCTCCTGTGGACTTCCTTTTGGGCCTTTGTGTTGGGCCATTTGTGGGTTGTTGGTGTTTGGGCCATGTCTGGAAATTATGAATAGAGTATTTTGGGCCCAATTAATATTATGAATTTTGGATCTAGGTCCATTTGGTGAGGTGGGCCCAATTTGGTAAATTGGGCCAATGTTGGACTTTGTGTGAGTTTGGGACTTTGGTCTTGGCCCAATAAGTGGAAGTATTTTGACCTAATGCTTATGCTTGTTATGTTGGTTAGTTCGGGATTTGCGGTAAGTTGGAGGTTCGAGAGCCTGCTTCTTCCGTTCAGAGTATCGGCATTCGCGAGGTGAGTTATCCTCACTATATCGACAGGGTATAAGGCACCAAGGCCGGCCCTTTATTGGATTGTGATTCGGATATGGTATTTATGTTATTTCTTGACATGTCTTCATCCTGGTAGCTAGGATGGTATATGCTAGAGACCTGATTAAGGTCAGTTTTCCCGATATGTAGAGTGATGCTATGCAAGTGACCGGTTAGGTCGGTAACCTGGTTAGGGTAATGATTTGTTATGTGATATGCTTGATCGATTTGTTGACTATGACTATTATATGATTGTATGTTATGTGCACATGGACTAGAGATGGGTTGAGGCGGATCCTGCTTTGTGTTGTAGGCCAAGATACCAGGGCGGACTGGTTGTTCCGAAGGCCCAACGAGCGGTTCGGATAGGCTGTAGGCCCCACAAGGGCGGACTAGACGTGTCGAGGCTCGGAGAGTGGACCAGGCTGACTGAAGGCCCGATGCGGGCGGACAAGTCATACTGTAGACTCAGAGAGTGGACCAAGTGGGTTGAAGGCCCGGTGCGGGCGAACTAACCACACTGTAGACTCAAAGGACATGACTAGATTCGGAGGGTGGATCCGGTGGACTAAAGGCCCGATACGGCGGACCAGTCACACTATAAACCCGATATGCATGGTTGTTCTATGTTCTGTTATGTTATGTATGCTTTTTATGCTATGGGCCGGAAGACAATATGTTATGGGCCGGAAGGAAAAATGTTTTGGACCGGAAGGTCGTAGCCTGGAAGGGCGTATATGTGGTTGGTATTTTGAGGGTATCTCACTAAGCTTTCGGGTTTATATTTGTGGTTTAATGTTTTTCAGGTTCTTTAGGAGACTGTGGCAAGGCGAAGGCGTGATCGTACCGTTCCTCGCGTTTATGTTTTATGAAATGAACCTAGGAATACTCTGATAAATAATGTATTGAAAACCTTTTTGTAATAATGTTATTAATATGGATTGTTTTGATAAGTTTAAATTTATTTAAAAATATGGGTCGTTACAAGTTGGTATCAGAGCCTTGGTTTGAGTGAATTGGAGGAACACTCGTGTGACTCCAGTCTCAAATCGAGGAGGGTTTTTAAAAGAGAAATTAAAATGGTTTTGAAATTAAGTAAAAGGAGGACGCGGAGGTACGATCAGCTGGAGCCAGTAAGTAACCCCAAAATACCATGCATGATATTTATTTTATTGAGCTTGATAGAACAACATTCTAGTGATAGGCAAGGGATCTTCAGGATTTCATGATAATGTTGCCTGTTTTGTGATGCCTGCTAGCCTAGGGTTTTCCTCTGTTGAGATTTCCAGTGTTCCTCTAGGAGTGAGGATCGAGCGCTTGCTATGTATATTTGTCGCTAGGGTGTTGTGGTAGTACTTCATACAAATATGGGTAGGTGTGGAAGGTAGTATGGGCCCGTACTACTGAAAGCACATGACCCATATGCGTATCAGGGAAGCCATGACCTCTAGGGTTGGGTTGAGAGTTGGTTCCCGGGATAGTGGGAAGTTTCTGAGGTTTTGTGGTTTATTTTCAGTATGGAGATTTCGAGGCATGATGGGAGTGGATCCGGGTAAGGATCGGGTGCAGGAGAAGGAGTTGCAGACGGGTCAGTACCGCCCGAGGTTATCGGTCAGATGAGTATGCACGAGTTGGATGCGAGGATTCTGGACATCCTGCATGATGAGGTTGCTGCATTGTTCCGGGCCGAGCTGCTGGAACTGTTTGGGTCGATCAAGACCGCCATGGTGGAGTATTTTAATGAGCGCTATGCAGCTCTCACGGAGACGGCTGCTGCGGCGGCTACAGCGGCTGTAGCAGCGGCAGGGGGAGGAGCTAGTAGAGGTTTTCAGTATCGGGACTTCGATAATACGAAGCCTCCCACCTTCGATGGAGTTTAGGATCCGATCGTTGATATGAGATGGTTATCAGACATGGAGGGGTGTTTCTTCACGTGTTCATGCCCTGCTGATCAGAGGGTGAGGTGTGCTCTGAATCTTTTAAGGCACGGGGCAAAGGATTGGTGGAGATTGACCACGGGGTCATACTCGGATGTGCAGAGGGCTGCGATTCCATGGGATCAGTTTAGAGAGATGTTAAGCACTCGCTATGTTCCGCAGGTCGAGAGGGAGAGGTTGGCTCAGGAGTTCCTTGAGCTGAAGCAGGATACGAAGTCGGTGACGGAAATCACCAGGATGTTTACTGAGAGGGCGATGTTTTTCCCTAAGTTTTCTTCGGAGCAGGCTCAGATGTCCCGATATCTGAGTATGCTAAAGAGGTACATCAGGCAGTTTGTGTCCGCGCAGAGGTGCGAGACCTTGTTGGAGTTGAAGGAGGCCGCCAGGCGGCATGAGTTAGAGATTGAGCTGCAGATGCGTGAGCTAAGGCAAGCTCCGGTTCAGTCGCAGCCGGCGACGAAACGGTCTAAGACCGTTGATTCCAGGATGGGAGATCAGGGCAGCCACGTTTGTGGAAAGTGTGGGAGGGGTCACGCCGGAGTTTGTCGGTCCGGTGGTGCATACCGCAAGTGCGGAAAGGAGGGGCACTATGCGAGGGATTGTCGGCAGTCTGTACTGGTTCGGGATTTGAGGATCTGTTATCATTGTCATCAGGTTGGGCACTTGCGGATCAACTGCCCACAGCTTGTTGCAGGACCGGTACAGGCTCCAGCACCAACCACTTTGAGGATCACAGGTGGAGGTCAGAGTGGAGCGGAGCCCCCAAGGGCTTAGGGTCGTGCTTTTTAGCTTGCAGAGGAAGAGGTTAGAGCAGTGCCGGATGCATTTACAGGTATGTTTCTTCCTTGTTTTCTTGTTTACTTATGATTATTGTGGAGTATCGTTTATCTGCTAGTCTCGTTGGGTGGTTTTCGTGTTGGTATTCGTTGTTCCTTGAGAGTTTGGCATGGTTATGGGATAGTGCTTCGAGTTTTCGTTTTGGTATCCGTTGTTCCTTGAAGGTTTAGTATGGTTATGGATTAGTGTTTCGGGCTATCGTTGGTTATCATTCGTGAAGGTTATTACTGGAGATGCGGCGTTGGTTTGAATGTCGGGTAGCATCGGCAGTCTGAGGAGTGGTTAGCTGAGTATTGAGTACTTTTGGGCGGAATAATAAGTGTGGGAATGTGCTTTGCGAAGGTTGCGAAGGCTAGTGGGAATCAGTCTGCATGTAAGCGTTGGAATTTGTACAAGGTTAATTTTTGGGAGGTCGGTGATGGCGATCGGTGGTTGATAGTCAGTGTATTAAGTGGGGGAGAAATGGAAATTCTCCGGATGATCAATAGATTGGAGAGGTTACTTAGCTGCTTGGGTTTCAGCAGTAATTCTTTCAGCCGAGAGCACGCTGGTATGGGTGAGTAGCCGGCGTGTGAGGTGGGATACAGACCTATGGCAGTGATTGTGTAGGGCCTAGGATCAGGCTGAGATCGAGTATGTTTGATGGAGTTAGAGTTCGTAACCCCTAGAGGGCTAGAACAGAATGCTTGAGAGGATTTCCCGTAGAGATAACTCGGAATGATGAATGCTAGTTGAGCGGTCCAGATAGACTAAAGGCCGGAAGGCGTACCAGTCAGACCGAAGGCTCGGGGGACGGTCCAGCCAGACTGAAGGCCCTGGAGGGTAGCCCAGATTGGCTGAAGGTTTTAAGAGTGGTCCAGATTGACTGAAGACTTGGTGAGGTGGTCCAGTCATGCTGTATACTCTGCATGTATTATCAGATCGGTTCGAGGAAATGGGTTGGGTGTGTTGTGATGTGTTGGCATTAGGAGGTCTGGCCCCGGGTATTGATTGTGAGTAGCAGAGGTGGTGCATGGACTCGAGAGTCCTTGCGATCAGGTTCAGGACATGTATGTCTCATGGATAGCGGTCATGCTAAGGGATTGTAAATCAACGGAAGTAGAAGCAGCAGTGCAGGTTTGCGATGGGAGTGGCCCAATTATGGACATTGAGCAGCGAGATTTCAACAGTGGTATGGAGCACATCCGGCATGGATGGTTGCTGAGACTTGGAAGGAATGCATGGATGTAATTCGGAATTTCAGATAGATTTGTTATGTGGTAAAAATGCATCCGGAAAGGGTGTTTGGAAGTGTCATCAGTGAATCGGGGTTTTCCTAACCCGATGAGATTAGAGCCATTTTGGTGTGGTTATGAGATTGCGATGGATAACTCGTGGGAGTTTCTCTGGGGCTGAAGCTCGTTCATTCGGTCGGCAAGAAAGGTAAGTTGGGTTTCGGATCTCGATGGTCGAGTCTTGGGAAGCCTGGTCTGGTGAGCGCCAGGCGGAGTATTGCAAGGTTAGTTCGGAGTAGAGTTGTCGCAGGCTTCGAGGGCGAAGCCTAATTTAAGTGGGGGAGAATTGTAACACCCCATTCTTCGAGTTTTCAACTATAAGTCCCTGAAGTTTAAGAGAAAGGTAATTCTGGTCCTTTTCGAGAAGTGAGTTTCATCCGAGAAGGTTTTGGGCGAGTGTATGTGTTAGAAGTATTGGGGCTTCTCGTCACCCTCGTTTGAATGAAAAGTTATTTGAGAGTGGGTTTAGATTAGAGGAGTTGCGGTGCCTCAAAGTTGATCATTGCTTATAGTTCTTTGTGGAATAAGAAGGAAATGGTTCCATGCATGCATGGCATGCATGCATGTTTATGTGTTTTGAAAGGTGGATGGGTACGCCCAGCGTAAGCTAGACGTACGTCCAACGTAATGGCTCGAATAGTTGCGGGTAGTCGAGTGAGTACGCCCCGCGTACCAGGGAGGTACGCTCCGCATACTCTTAGGAATCCCAAACCCTATTTTTAGGGTCAGCCACTATATAAGGAATATGATGGTTCACCCCTCAGCCTCCTTATACTCATCTTCAACCTCAGAGAAACCCTAATATCGTATTCCCTCCATATTTGAGTGTGTTTGACCTTGAAAAGCTTGTATTGGAAAAAGAAGTGCTTGAAGGAGAAAAGGGAAGTTGTAAAAGAAGAAGAAGAACATGTGGAACTTGTGGATCTGAAGAAATACCACCCTTTGGAGCTGGTTTAAGGTATAAAGCTTCTTGCTTGGCCTTCATATTGCTTAGATCTATGTATTTTGAAGCTTTGTTATCATTCTTATCCCTAAAGTCTTCATCTTGTTGCATAGTCCGATTTGGTCAAGTGTAGCTGTCCTTTCAGACCTTTGGAGAGGTCTTGAGTGATAAAAATGAGGTCCCAAGGGCTGTAGTTATTTCATGTATGAGTTATGTGGGTGTTAATGGATTAAGACCTTGGATTAAGAGCTTAAGGACGTCCCACGTGATAAAGTCTGAGACTTTATGATTTCTAATCATATTTGGCCTATGGATCTAAAGTTTGGGCTCAAGAGCTTAAGCCATTAAGCTGTAAGAAGGACTTAATAGAGTTCGCAGTTACGCCCCGCGTGGCGGGCCAGTACCCCGTTTCACTTTAGCGATCTTTGCTGTACGCCCCGTGTACCAGGGAGAGTACGCCCTGCGTACTCCTCCTGTGGACTTCCTTTTGGGCCTTTGTGTTGGGCCATTTGTGGGTTGTTGGTGTTTGGGCCAAGTCTGGAAATTATTAATAGAGTATTTTGGGCCCAATTAATATTATGAATTTTGGATCTAGGCCTATTTGGTGAGGTGGGCCCAATTTGGTAAATTGGGCCAATGTTGGACTTTGTGTGAGTTTGGGACTTTGGTCTTGGCCCGATAAGTGGAAGTTTGTTGACCTAATGCTTATGCTTGTTATGTTGGTTAGTTCGGGATTTGCGGTAAGTTGGTGGTTCGAGAGCCTGCTTCTTCCGTTCAGAGTATCGGCATTCGCGAGGTGAGTTATCCTCACTATATCAACAGGGTCTAAGGCACCAAGGCCGACCCTTTATTGGATTGTGATTCGGATATGGTTGTTATGTTATTTCTTGACATGTCTGCATCCTGGTAGCTAGGATGGTATATGCTAGAGACCTGATTAAGGTCAGATTTCCCGATATGTAGAGTGATGCTATGCTAGTGACCGGTTAGGTCGGTAACCTGGTTAGGGTAATGATATGTTATGTGATATGCTTGATCGGTTTGTTGACTATGACTGTTATATGATTGTATGTTATGTGCACATGGACTAGAGATGGGTTGAGGCGGGTCCTGCTTTGTGCTGTAGGCCAAGATACCCAGGGCGGACCGGTTGTTCCGAAGGCCCAGCGAGCGGTCCGGATAGGCTGTAGGCCCCACGAGGGCGGACCAGACGTGCCGAGGCTCGGAGAGTGGACCAGGACGACTGAAGGCCCGATGCAGGCGGACCAGTCATACTATAGACTCAGAGAGTGGACCAGGTGGGTTGAAGGCCCGGTGCGGGCGGACCAACCACACTGTAGACTCGAAGGACATGACTAGACTCGGAGGGTGGATCCGGTGGACTGAAGGCCCGATACGGCAGACCAGTCACATAGTAAACCCGATATGCATGGCTGTTCTATGTTCTGTGATGTTTTGTATGCTTTTTATGCTATGGGCCGGAAGGTAATATGTTATGGGCCGGAAGGCAATATGTTTTGGACCGGAAGGTCGTAGCCTGGAAGGGCGTATATGTGGTTGGTATTTTGGGGGTATCTCCCTAAGCTTTCGGGCTTACAGTTGTGGTTTAATGTTTTTCAGGTTCTTCAGGAGACTGTGGCAAGGAGAAGGTGTGATCGTACCGTTCCTCGCGTTTATGTTTTATGAAATGAACTGGGAATACTCTGATAAATAATGTATTGAAAACCTTTTTGTAATAATGTTATTAAAATGGATTGTTTTGATAAGTTTAAATTTATTTGAAAATTTGGGTCGTTACAAGAGTTAAGGACATAAGTCCTTACGTTGAAGAAGTGTTTCCACAGTTCTAGATGATAAGTAACTTTAATGTATCTCACAGGCTCTCATGTTTAACTCACTGCTTAATCTATCCGAGCATCGTATGGTCAGTCCAGATGTACTTATCTAAGTCCAAATAACTTAACACTGTCGAGTCCTTTCATTGCCAACTGTGTCTAGTCGTTTCACTTTGAATCCTTCGTGCCTACCAGCACATTGAACACAAAGTTTGAATAATTTAGTTTCAGTGCATTACACGTATTTCACATTTCCCTTTAACACTAAACTTCATATCACTTCCCAATAACACTTACGAGAGAAGACATATTTTTTGGAAATTTTGATTTTATAAATTATAATTTTTTTTATTTATTCCCCCCCGCCCTCTTAAATTGTGCACGGGGAAGAAAGGAAATAAAATAAATGCATAAATTTAAACAAACAAAAATAAGAAATCAAAACAAATCATTTTAAGAAAAAAATCAGAGCATCGAGAAGAAAAACTCAAACCGTAAATCAGTAATTGAAGATGCATCCAGATGACCTAAAAACAACAAGCAGATGCAACAATGCATTTATTCTTAGTTGTGTTTCAATTTCGGAACAAAGTTGACTTTTTCAAACTTCAACACATCATTAAATACAATCCCTATTTGTGATATTTTCTTTCTTCCTTCCCGCAAAGGACACATACCCTCAATTCAAGTTCTAAAAGTTGTGAAGTTGAGAGATGTCTCCTATAATGTGTCTAGAACAGGCACTATCAACCTATCGAAGTCTGATGATATTCCTCCATAGTTGCTCTAGTACAGAGTGCAGGATTAGTTGGTATTTGGAACCCAATCCATTTTGATGTTAGGTGTTCCATCACCATCTATAAAACATACTCTTTCCCATGACATATCATGTTTATCGGATAAGAAACATAAATAAATTACAGGAATTCTGGACGAGTTTTAAATTTGAACTTTGGGAATCCATGGGTAATTAGGTTTAGGCCTTTAAAGTTTAACCTAATAGGTGCTTCAACACTATACTTTGAACTTGAACTACCTTTTGATTTAGATTTGAATCTCAAGTGTAAGCCAGAAGATGATCCTTGAGATGAGTTCGACCTCACCGATTTCGATTTGGCTAAACCATCTCTCGAATTAGGGTTCTTGTCCAACAAGCCATTTTGGTCCTTGGGAGTCTGATTTTTGGCCCTTTTTGAATTCCAATCACCATTGTGTGAGTGTGACCTTGAAGGATTTCTTTTGGAAGATCTCCCTCTTGGCACGTTCTACCTACCTTGTGCATAGTAGGGAACATATGCACGATTTGAACAATTTATGGCAATGTGTCCATGTGTTCCATAGTGAAAACATGTCTATTTCTTTACGTAGAAGTTGTTTCTACCTGTTCCTGGTAACATGCCCATGCCTTGTCTCTGATTGTTCCCACAAGCACACTTACAACAAGCAATCTATTTTGCTTGTTTTTGTGGCATGTATTTACCAATAGCATAGTTATTAGAAGTAACTAAATTAGAAGCAACGGATTCAGAGTTCAAACATACTTTGGTTAGATGATTAATAGAACTCAAATTATTATAATTCTGCTCATCCCCATCTTGCATAGTGATCTTATCTGCACATGAATCAGAAACATCAGAATCGTTCACATTATCATCATTTACTGTCTCAACTACAATAGATTTGCTATACTGTAGGTGTGCTTCCCTTACCACTTCTTCCTCAGTTAAAGGAGTAAAAGTGCAGTTATCGTTAAATGGAGGAAGAAGACTATTATACCCTAGACCCTTTTTTCATTCCATTTAAGTTGTTTTTCGTTATTTGTTTCAACTTTCTTACCTGACACATCAAATTTCTTAAAATTAAAATCCGCATTTTCAAACTTAGTTTTCAATGTGTCAAGCTCGACAGTTAGACTGGAAATCTTTTCTTGAGCATAATCATAATGTTCACATTTAATGTTGTATTCCTCCTTATTTCTTTTTAGGTCTTTGGTTTAGGCCTCTAATTTTTCTTTTAAGATTTTTGGGCCTTTCTAAGGGTGTATCCTTCATAGTTGAGGTCCTCAATTTCCCTAATTAATAAATCATGTTGATCACGATAATGTTTAATTTCAGCTTCATAGGACTGAGAGCTTGAAGCTTCATTAATCTTGGTGATTGAAGAACTCATTATTCACCAAAAAGAGTAATTTACCAAAAATAGATATGATTTGTAGCCAACAAAAATGCCCATTGACTTGAAACCTCGAAAGTCAAACTTTAAAGTAAAACTTGAAGGTTAAACTTGAAAACTTGAAAGTCAAAGTTGAAAGTCAAACATGAAAGTCAAACATGAAAATCAAACGTTTTGTCCAAAAAAAATAACCATGACCGATAACAAAAGTTTCTAGACCGAAAATGAAGCTTCAAGACCAAGAAACGAGGGTATTTGATCAAAAACATGGCTTTTTGACCGAATACGAAGCTTTAGGAACCGAAAACGAAGTTATTTGATCGAAAACGTGGCTATTGGAACGAAAACTTGGTTTTTAGACCGAGATTGCGAGGCTTCTTATCCTAACCGAGAAGGTTCGCACCGAGAACTATGAGGCTGAAATCGTGAACCGGTAAGCGAAGTGTAGCCAAAAACCGAGAATTCTGACTGAGAAGCGAGGCGAAACACGATACCGAGAACTATGAGATCAAGAACCTTTGCACCGTAATCCAAGAACACATGCCCTAACCGAAATCGCTGTTGGCCGCCGAGATCTACCGAAACCCTAACCGAATAAGAGGTCGCCACCGAGAAGTTCGAGGGTTTGACCAAAGACCAAGATCTCACAAATTTCGAACAAAAACACCCAAAACTTGCCAAAAAGATGAGGTTTTCAAATCTTTAATGCCAAAATCGATCATAACTCCAAAATATTGATGAGCACGAAGAACAAACAGCCGACATTTCATCAAGAATAAATCAAAAACAGCCGGAAATCCAAGAAAAACTTCAAGAAACTCTTAAAATCTTGCAAATTCGATTGATACCGATCCAAGCTCTCATACCAATTGTAAGTCCGAAACTCTTGATGTATCAATTGATTTCACTAAGATGGTACGGAATCCCAATATAGTGAATGACATAAGATGTAATATGGAATAAGAACAAGATGATTAATCTTTGATGCACACTATATTCAGTGATAGTTTGGTACATAAAATTTAGATTACACTTGGTTTTCTCTATGTTTCTCTATAAATCACGTTCTTGGTTTATTGCAACACCCCAAAAATCTCTCTCTCTCTCTCTCTCTGTAAGGCCTAAACAACACTATATATATACCTAGACCTAATAACAAAGGCTCAGCCCAAAACCCAAACAAGACAGCATTAAGCCTAATCAAAATCACATGTGATTTTGGTCCGAATAGCACCAAAACATGGTGTTTTCGGTCCTAGACCAAGAACTCTAATGGCTTATGAAAAATAAAGCATAAACCACAATTTATGACCTATCAAAATGGTTTGTAACCGAACATCGGTCGGTTATAAAAATTATTTTCAAAACCGGTTTCAAAACCCTCCAAAAATATCATTTCCAAAAAAGAAATTTTGAAAAATTGGAAGTAAATGGAATGAAAAATGAACTGTTTAACCTAACACAACCTCACTTTCCAAACCCAGATTCGCAGCAGAAAGTCAAATCTTCATTTGTCAAAGGGAAAAATGATGTGAGGAATATTAACCATTGGCTTGAAGGAACGGGAAATAATACCAATTAGGAAAATTCTCTAAAGAGCAAATCAAGGATACTTGCGAAAGCTACTTGAACGAGTCACAAAGTGGTAGTTCATCATCATTGGACTCGAATCCATTAGGGGAATGGTGGAAATAAATACCCAAGACAAAGCTTGAATCGTAATGAACCGTAGATGGAAAAGGGAAAGTTGTTGTTGAACCTTTACCTTTGAATAATTACATTTCAATGCCCAACTCTGTCGAATTTGACTTAATAGATAGCTTAAAGTCGAAAGTTCAAAATTGGTTACTAGGATTTCTCCATGCATTCCAAAGTAATATCCAAGGACCCAAAAATCCTTGGGGACCTACATTCTTTTAATTGATCACATGTACTGTGTGACGAGCAATACAATGAATATTGGTATATCGATAGTGGTTTCTCTCATCGCATGATAGGTTGGAAGGAGAAACTGCAAGACTTTCGATATTTGGAAAAATGCAGGAGTTGAAAAATTCAGCAATAACCAAAAATGCAAGGTAAAATGTTATGGGAAAGTAACAAATGGAAATTATACAGTCAATCGGGTGGCAGATGTTGAAGGTCTTCCACATAACTTGATTAGTGTTTCACTAATTGGTTTGGGCACTGACAATCAAGTAGTCTTCAATGAGGAAGGTAGTGTCATCTCAAACAAGGAAACAAAGAATTATTGCTTAATTCTAAGAGGAAAAGTGATATGTTCACACCCTACATGAAGCCCATTGTCATAGTTCCCTCTATCTATTTACTTTCAAAGGCATCGTCTGATCTTAGCTGGCTGTGATATTGAAGTCTCTCCCATCTGAAATTCAAGAATCTAAACAAATTGGTTATACATGATCTTGTTCATGGCTAACGTATATGAAAATTTATAGTGACTCATGATGTGCATCTTGTGAACGGGGAAAGAAACATTGAAAAGGTCATCCCATCATTATCGACTCCAACATCCTCAAACCTCTAGAACTTCCTCACATTGACCTTTGTGGACCTTCGACTGTTGAGACTCTGATTAAGAAGAAGTGCATACTGGTCATTGTTAATCATTTTTCGAATTTTTTACCTGGGTTATCTTTCTTAGATAGATGACATAAACTGCTCAAGCGATGATAGATTTTATCAGGCACAATGAACTCAGTCGGAGAAAGAAATTTAGAAGAATTAAAAGTGATAAAGTCTTGAAATTCAAAAATCAAGTTCTTGACTCATTCTTTGATGAATTAGGGATTGCGCACAATTTTTCATCTCCTTACACACCGCAAAAAAATGGTGTTGTCCAAAGAAAGAATAGATCACTATGCAAAGCGACTAGTACAATGCTGACATATGTGAATCTGGCTCAATATCGTTGGGCAGAAGCAGTCTCGATAGCATGTTTCACTCAAAACATATCATTTATTCATCGTCGTTTTAACATCACCCTTTATAAAATCATCAACAATCGAAAACCTAATGTGAAATTTTTTCATGTTTTTGGTTTCAAGTGCTTTATCATGAATCTCAAAGATAATCTTTCGAAATTTAAGTCAAATTATGATGAAGGAATATTCTTGGGATACTCATACAATTCAGTAGCATATCAGGTGTTGAATAAACGCACAAGGAAGATTGAGGAGACATACAATATTAATTTTTATGATTATCATGTTAAACTTGTTGAACAAACTTTTGCATAACAACCATTCTTTCATAAACAAATGATGAGTCAACAATTGTTAATTATTTTGATATTGATTATAATTTAATTTTTAGTGTTCCAGACACGGTAATAGATGTTGATGTTCATGACGAAGATAATCGGATTCCTGAAGCATCGAAGCATTCTGATGATTTGACGGTGACTATGGAAGAAGATGATTCTCTGTCAACCACAACCTCACAAGTGAATGTCAAACATCAACCCGCTTTTTAGGGTAGTCAAGTGGAAGAGGAGAACTTGTGTTCGATGACATAAGATAATTAATATGAGTCTAATATTGAGGGGGAGCATAGATAGACCAATGTTGAAGTCGAGGGGGAGAATCACCATCCAAATCCATTAGTTGAGGGGGAGCTCAATGGATCGATACCTAATGCTAATGTCCAGGGGGAGCATAACAATTCTGACAGTTGTCATGATGCTTTTGATTATGTGTCGAATGTAGGTGAAGTTTTTGAATCGGATGAAATCTTCGAAGATGCACATTTGGATTTTGAAACTACATATCCACCGACGGATAGATGGACAAGAAACCATCCAAAAGAATAAGTTCTTGGTGATCCTCAAGATGGAGTAATGACACGTGCACAAAGTTGAGTTAAAAACGAGATACTAAATGTTCACTAGGAATTTTGTATGTTTAATGTGTTTATTTCTAAAATGGAACCGAAAACAGTTAAGGATGCATTGGAAGATCCTAATTACATTGTTTCAATGCAATCAGAACTTGCGGCATTTAAATGAAATAAGGTTTGGAGACTAGTTCCAAAAGCTGATGATGCTTCAATCATTGGATTAAAATGGACTTCTAAAAATAAAACGGACAAACAAGGTATGTTGTTCGAAACAAAGAAATATTGGTTGTTAAAGGATATTCACAGAAAGAAGGTATTGACTATGATGAAACCATTGCCCGTATTGCAAGACTCGAGGTTGTTCGAATATTTCTTGCTTTTGTAGAACACAAAGACTTTGATGTATACCAAATGGATTTCTAGTGCGATTTTCTCAATGCCGTCTTAGAAGAAACTGTTTATGTTGAACAACCACCAGGTTTTGTAAATGACAAGTTTCCTAATCATTTTTATATCCTTAATAAAGTTGTCTATGGCTTAAAACAAGCACCTCGAGCCTGGTATGCAACTCTTACCAATTTCTTTAAACTCTCTAAATTTAAACAAGGATTAGTTGATTCTACTCTATTTCGAAAGAAAGTAAGGGATCATCTGATGTCCGTTCAAATTTATGTAGATGATACTACTTTTGGCTTGACTGACCCCTCGTTGTCTAGGGAATTTGAAAATATGATGAAAAGCCAATTTAAAATGTGTATTGTAACGCCCGTAAATCCGGGCTAGTCAATTTAGAGATAATAGAGGTCGAAAATGACTTTTCGACAAAATATTATTTAGAATAAATAGTTTGAACCAAGTTGTAGTATATGTCACAAGGTGTCCGTACATATAAAGAACACCGAAATCTGAGTTATAACGAAGAAGTTATGACTCGTCGAAGTTTCGCGACGGAACCGACACGATACCGGGAAGCGTAAAAAGTGAATTTATGATAGAGAGAGATTTAGCCTTAGTGATCTAAACGAAAGTCGTATAATATGTTAAACCGAGAAAATCCATAAAAAGAACGCCCAAATCTGACTTCGTATGAAGAAGTTATGATTTTTCTAAGATTCGGCTTAGCAGTGTACAGCCCGAAACTCGAATTTTAGTTCGAGCGGTTTTTGGCTTATGCGACCTAAATGAGAGTTGAATATCTCATTAATAGGAACTCAACGGTAAAAAGACAGACGAAAACGGAGTCCGTATGAAGGAGTTACGAATTCTTCGCGGTCATTTAACAGTCTAAACGGCTCGTACTGTTAAATTTAAGATCGGTCTAGAATTAGCCGATGGAGTCAAAATGAAAGTTGTAGATATTATTTTTACCTACGCGTGAATATAAAGAACGTCAAAAACAGAGGTCGTATGTGAAAGTTACGGATTTTAGAAGTCAGAAGTATGCTGTGCGAAAATGGGTGATGTGGCACAATCTTGGCCATTGCTTTCTCCCTAAGTCTTGCCACTAGATGGTGACATGTGGCACCAAGTTCAGCCATTTTCACCCTATAAATACCACCTCTCCCACCCTCATTTTCTTCACACCTTTCCCATTCTTTCTTCTCTTTACTCTCTCTCTAGAACCTCTCTCTAGCCCCGAAATCCCCCGAAAAGCCTAGGGAACCTCCCTAGCACGAGGCGGAAGCCCCGGAGTGCTCGACGGCTCCGAGAAGAAGAGCTTTTCGGCTCGGAAACGCTGCTCCAAGCAAATCTTGGTTTTCTATAAAACCCGTTGTAAATGAGCTACGCCTACGCTATTTTTAATATAGTTTTTATTTAATTATATTAACGTTATTAAGAACATATAATAAATACTTGGGCTATTATTATGGGTTATATAAGTATTTTTTTACGCTTATATAATAGTAATAATATCTAGACTATTAATTAGTCTCGGCGAATTATAGACTAAAATCTAGTGGTAATAATACTAGGTTTCGTCGAAGAAAATTCTTTTTAAGAAGCGAAGCGCTGTCTGAGTTCGGAATCACCACCTTTTCAGGTGAGTGCATAGTTACTTTCAGCTTACACATAGATATGAAGTATTTAATATAAATTACGTGCTATGTGTGCTATTATCTGAATACTTGCTATCTATGCTGGATGAACGTTTTATACATGTATTGAAAGATTTAAACTGTATATGTATTTTATATCTACAAAATGTGTTGGGTAAAACATGGGTAGATATAATAGTTGCTGTGTGACAAAATAAAATAATGAGAGGCCTCGTTATAGATGTTATTGATGATCCAGTCATCTAGCGGAGTATAGATGACGACCACGGACTATTCTAGACAGTCCAGTGGAACACTAGCAGGCTCGCAACCTGTAGGTGTTTATTTGAACTGTGTGTTTATTTGAACTGTGTGCTCACCAGATGTACTCCATCCCCCACATGGTTGCCTATTAGGACATTTATTGCTGAGGAATCCCCTTAGCAGTAGTGTCCGTCCCGATGATGATCCTTAGGCTAGGTCCCTTATGATAGGTGTTTAGGGACGTAAAGTGATGATAACGGGAACGGGTAATCGGGTTATTGTTGATTGATGAAATTAATAAACTTATTTATTATGGGTTGAAAACCCTATGTGCTCACCAGGCTCCCAAGCCTGACCCACTCAGTTTTATGTATTACAGGTAGTGGCGCTTGAGCATATATGTGATGTCTTGGGATGAGAGATTAATGGAATTTAGGCCTGTAAATACGGAATAATGTAGTAAGGCCTATGTTGTATTGTTTATACTTATGTACTGTATCGAACATGACATCCCGAGTCTTTTTAATGAAATACATTTCTACGGAAATGCTTTTGATAAATCTTTTTCATAATATTGTTTTGGGACAAATTCCGCAACTCTTTTATTAAAAGATTACTCTGATTTTGAAATAAAGTAAAACCAAACCGGTCTTTTCTGGCCGTGATTTTTGGGATGTCACAGTTGGTATCAGAGCATTAGTTTAAGCGAACTATGAATTTGTAGGATTTCTAGACTTAAACTTAGAAATGCTAAGCGATGATTGTGAGGTGTGAGCACTAGCTTATTTTAGGAATTGTGCCTAAAATTCTTTTATGTGCTAAATGCTTTATGCATGATATGCTGTTATTTTGTTCGGATCTATGGTCTGTTGCCGACCGGATCTGGAAACCTTATGTGTTTAGGATTCTAAACGTACGACTACGATATTAGAACTAGCATGTAAACGTTTCGGAGTGATAAGGATGATTTAAAACGTCTCTCCTAAATAAAGATCTAAATTCACCTTATTCGGTGTATAGATCAAGATGGCAAGGACCCGAAGTGGAAACGTGAATGCAAATGGGAACAGAAACCAACCCCCAGTAATTGAGCAGATACCCCTTGTGGTAGCCGCTGCTGAGCCAATAACAATGGCCGGAGTGCAAGCGATGATCCAGGCGATGATGGATCGTCAAATGGAGGAAACCAGAGTCTTGCTCCAACAAAATCGAGAGGAAGCAACTATTCAGATCGAACAGCCCGAGTGGAACGAAGGGCAGAATGAGGAGGGAAACTACAGTGGGACCGTTGGTCAAGCCAACCCACCAATAGTTCAACAAAACAACCAGGGTGACGAAGTCGAGAGGAATGGATGTAAGTACAAGGATTTTCTGACTTGCAAGCCATCGACTTTCACGGGAAAGGAAGATCCAATCGGGGTCATGGATTGGATCTCGGAGATGGAGTTAGCTTTCATGACGTGCGGTTGCAGAGGAAAGCTACAGGCCACGTTTGCAGTGCGTCAGTTTCGAGGAGGCGCTGTACGTTGGTGGAATACCTTGGGGAAGACTTTAAGCCCCAGCAAGCCCCTGCAACTGACATGGGCAGAATTTTTGGTGCAATTCAAACGAAAGTACTGCTCAGCTCAAAACCTGCTAGAGTTAGAGAACTAGTTTCTAACCCTGAAGAAGGGAAGCATGTTAATCGATGAATACATGAACAACTTCACAGAAAAGATGGAGTTTGCCTTGCGTCTTGTTCCGGATGAACTGATGAAAATTGATAAGTACGCAAAGGGACTTCCATGGGAGTACCCGGTGCCAGTACGTCAGACATCTACTTTGGAGGCAGCTAGTTGGGCTGCCAAGTCTGTGGAGGATATGATTAAGGGAAGAGCTGCCAACAAGATTGAGGTTGGCGAAAAGAGGAAGTTTGAGGGATCTACGAGGCCCAATAAGAAGATCAAGTCTGGTACAAAGGAGTTTAGCGGAGGAGGAAACAAAGTGAAATGGTGTGAGAAGTGCAAGAAGAATCACTTTAGGAAATGTAGCGAAGAAGTGACTTGCTACAAGTGCGAGAAGACCGGACATTACGCCAACGAGTGCACCGCCAGCAAAAGGGTGTGTTATGAATGTCGTGAAGAAGGGCATGTTGCTAAGGATTGCCCGAAAAAGAAAGAGGCGGCAAGACCAAATATTCCGCCAAAACCAAAGGCAAGAGCATTCCACATGATCCTCGACGAAGCAGAAAACAATGCGAGGAACCAAGGATGAGGAATTCATACCCGAAGATCAAGCTATGACGTAGCCAAAGAGATAGAACCATATGATGTTGCCTATTAGAGGCATAGTCTAGGGTGAACTTGAACACCTATGTAATAGTTTCAAGAAATAATAAAATCTTCGTTTTGTTATGTGGTGTGTTAAACTGTTATGTGATTTTCTTGAATGGTGACTTGGAAAACTGCGAGACAATACTTGGGACGAGTATGAGTAGGTGTGAAAGGTAGTAGATGCATATACTACCGGAAGCACAGGACTCACGCTTGGATCAGGGAAAGTCACAAGGTTACCAAGAAGCTAGTAATTGATTTCGTTTTATTCAAGTATGTCGTTACCATTGTTTCGGTAATGACTAAGAAAATTGTTGTTATCCCGACCCTAGTGGTCATATCACATTGAGTCCGACTACGATGAGTAGGTTACGTGGTTCAGAGAACCAAGTTTGATGTAGCGTCCGACTTAAACCAAACGATTGAAATCAAAGCGATAAATAGAAGTATCGCGCTCGTTGTTAAAAAAAGTTGGTAGCTAGAAATGCTACATGTTAAAATGTGATTATATCACATTAGACCATGAAGGCAGGCATATTTCATTCAGGAATTTGACTCTAAGAGACCTGAGTCTAAGCGTTGTTACGTACGATAATAGGTCATTAGAATATGACACCTCGATCAATTGTAGCAATCAAATTAACTTGTCCTAAGAAGAAGGTGTCTCTGATAAAGAATGAGCTTGTGACACGAAGGTCATGACTGAAAGTCTAACGACCAGGTGCAAGACCAAGCACCGCCTGCAATCAACGAGTCCAAGAGTTAGATACCCGTTCGAAGCAACATAGAAGTTACAGTTACTACCTAGGATGAAGAGATAATGTATGGAGTCATTATACTACCCTGTTTCGTTGATGATTCCGGGACGTAATCATCCTAAGGGGGAGATAATTGTAACGCCCGTAGATCCGGGCTAGTCAATTAAGAGATAATAGGGCTCGAAAATGACTTTTCGACAAAATATTATTTAGAATAAATAATTTGAACCAAGTTGTAGTATATGTCACAAGGTGTCCGTACATATAAAGAACACCGAAATCTGAGTTATAACGAAGAAGTTATGACTCGTCGAAGTTTCGCGACGGAACCGACACGACACCGGGAAGCGTAAAAAGTGAATTTATGATAGAGCGAGATTTAGCCTTAGTGATCTAAACGAAAGTCGTAGAATATGTTAAACCGAGAAAATCCATAAAAAGAACGCCCAAATCTGACTTCGTATGAAGAAGTTATGATTTTTCTAAGATTCGGCTTAGCAGTGTACACCCCGAAACTCGAATTTTAGTTCGAGCGGTTTTTGGCTTATGCGATCTAAATGAGAGTTGAATATCTCATTAATAGGAACTCAACGGTAAAAAGACAGATGAAAACAGAGTCCGTATGAAGGAGTTACGAATTCTTCGCGGTCATTTAACAATCTAAACGCCTCGTACTGTTAAATTTAAGATCGGTCGAGAATTAGCCGATGGAGTCAAAATGAAAGTTGTAGATATTATTTTTACCTACGCGTGGATATAAAGAACGTCAAAAACAGAGGTCGTATGTGAAAGTTACGGATTTTAGAAGTCGGAAGTATGCTGTGCGAAAATGGGTGATGTGGCACAATCTTGGCCATTGCTTTCTCCCCAAGTCTTGCCACTAGATGGTGACATGTGGCACCAAGTTCAGCCATTTTCACCCTATAAATACCACCTCTCCCACCCTCATTTTCTTCACACCTTTCCCATTCTTTCTTCTCTTTACTCTCTCTCTAGAACCTCTCTCTAGCCCCGAAATCCCCCGAAAAGCCTAGGGAACCTCCCTAGCACGAGGCGGAAGCCCCGGAGTGCTCGACGGCTCCGAGAAGAAGAGCTTTTCGGCTCGGAAACGCTGCTCCAAGCAAATCTTGGTTTTCTATAAAACCCGTTGTAAGTGAGCTACGCCTACGCTATTTTTAATATAGTTTTTATTTAATTATATTAACGTTATTAAGAACATATAATAAATACTTGGGCTATTATTATGGGTTATATAAGTATTTTTTTTACGCTTATATAATAGTAATAATATCTAGACTATTAATTAGTCTCGGCGAATAATAGATTAAAATCTAGTGGTAATAATACTAGGTTTCGTCGAAGAAAATTCTTTTTAAGAAGCGAAGCGCTGTCTGAGATCGGAATCACCACCTTTTCAGGTGAGTGCATAGTTACTTTCAGCTTACACATAGATATGAAGTATTTAATATAAATTACGTGCTATGTGTGCTATTATCTGAATACTTGCTATCTATGCTGGATGAACGTTTTATACATGTATTGAAAGATTTAAACTGTATATGTATTTTATATCTACAAAATGTGTTGGGTAAAACATGGGTAGATATAATAGTTGCTGTGTGACAAAATAAAATAATGAGAGGCCTCGTTATAGATGTTATTGATGATCCAGTCATCTAGCGGAGTATAGATGACGACCACGGACTATTCTAGACAGTCCAGTGGAACACTAGCAGGCTCGCAACCTGTAGGTGTTTATTTGAACTGTGTGTTTATTTGAACTGTGTGCTCACCAGATGTACTCCATCCCCCACATGGTTGCCTATTAGGACATTTATTGCTGAGGAATCCCCTTAGCAGTAGTGTCCGTCCCGATGATGATCCTTAGGCTAGGTCCCTTATGATAGGTGTTTAGGGACGTAAAGTGAGGATAACGGGAACGGGTAATCAGGTTATTGTTGATTGATGAAATTAATAAACTTATTCATTGTGGGTTGAAAACCCTATGTGCTCACCAGGCTCCCAAGCCTGACCCACTCAGTTTTATGTATTACAGGTAGTGGCGCTTGAGCATATATGTGATGTCTTGGGATGAGAGATTAATGGATTTTAGGCCTGTAAATATGGAATAATGTAGTAAGGCCTATGTTGTATTGTTTATACTTATGTACTGTATCGAACATGACATCCCGAGTCTTTTTAATGAAATACATTTCTACGGAAATGCTTTTGATAAATCTTTTTCATAATATTGTTTTGGGACAAATTCCGCAACTCTTTTATTAAAAGATTACTCTGATTTTGAAATAAAGTATAAACAAAACCGGTCTTTTCTGGCCGTGATTTTTGGGATGTCACATGTATAATGGGTAAGATCAATAATTTTATGGGATTGAATATTCGTCAATGCATGGAAGGAGTTTTCATATATCAAGAAAAGTACTCTCATAGTTTACTTGAGAAATTTGGCATGACGAATAGTTCAACATTAAAAGTACCAATGGAAGTCGGCATGTGCTTAGGACCTTCGTTGGATAAGCCTGTTGTGGATCTCACTTTGTACAGAAGCATGATAGGTTCTTTATTATACTTAACTACTACTAGACCTGATATCATGTTTGTTGTTTGCTATCGTGCTAGGTATTAGTAGAATCTCAGGCAACCCCATCTAACAATAGTGAAGAACAACTTTCGATATTTCAAAGGAAATTTAACGTTCGGTTTGTGGTACCCTTCGAAGACTGGATTTTTTATACAAACGTTTTCTGATGCAAACCTTGGTGGGTATCAACTTGACAAAAAAATCACAACTAGTGGATGTCAACTTTTGGAAGGGAAGCATGTTAGCTGGCAATTGAAGAAACAAACATGTGTTTTAATTTCCACAACAGTATCAGAGTAATTAGTTACTACAACTTGTACTTCTCAGGTCATATGGATTCAAAGCCAAATTCGTGATTACGCAATCAATATGAAGAAAATTCCTTTATATTGTGATTCATAAAGTGCAATATGCATCTGCCATAATCCGATTCAATACTCAAATACAAAGCTTGTAGCACTTCAATATCATTTTATCAAGGATCACGTCGAAGATGGAAATATCGAGATTCATTTTGTCAAGACAATAGATCAACGTGCAGACATTTTCACAAAACCTTTGGATGAGAATTCGTTCATAAGAATCTTAAATGGTCTAGGAATGATTGATGCAAGTTTAGTTCCTGGTTCATCATCTTCGTAAACCAATAGGTGTCGACATACTACTAGAGTATTCAGAGGTTACTGTTCACCATTCAACATTCGACTACCTTCGCTTTCGAAATGCCTCTGAATGGTTCAAATCAACCTCCGCGATCTAGGAAGAAATGTTGTTCAATGTACACTGGCTGGCAATAGATACTTCTTACATTGAATTTTTGGTAACATTTTATTGTTTTTGATTTCAATCTCATAAATCAAAAACTCTAAAAAGATTTTCTTATTTTTGTCTTTTACTTTCAAAAAAGAATTCCAAAAATATTTTCTTTATTTTTGTCTTTTAATTTAAAAAACAAAATTCCAAAAAGATTTTCTTCATTTTGTATTATGTGTTTGACATTGTTATGTGTCTCGATGTATTAACATATTATGGTGGCAAATGCTTAATGGAATATACTCAAAAGCAGGACAGATACACATTTTAACCTTTGTACTAGTTAGGTGTCCCTAGAACCATGGCACCGTATTGTAACGTCTCGAAAATCATGACATAAAATTTTCTTTTTAGATTAACAAATCGTTAATACATATCTTTCCAATAAATCCAAAGTAACTATGTTTTAGCAAAACATCGACAAATCAGATTAATTCACAGAAAGAGGAAACATGTGGTGTTTGTTCTGTAAGCATCTCGAGCCCTTCCCTTTGAAAACCGGAGTACCTGAAACTTAAAATTAAAGTCGTAAGCTCAAAGCTTAGCGAGTTCCCTAAAAAGACCACATAACATATAACCATGGAATATCATGCAACGTACATATAGTTGCCATGGTCTCCCCCCATGGTCTTCATCTGGAATGCCATGGGCTCCCCCATGGTCTGATATCTAAATGTCATGGGCTCCCCCATGGTCTTTACTTGAAATGCCATGGGCTCCCCCATAGTCTTCCATGAAAGTGTCACAAAGACAACTAGCATTTCACATACCACGTGATAGATCGACATTGGTGCCTTCGACCCATGGATATAGTGAGAAGACTCACCTCAATAGCTGAACCCACGAATAACTCTTTATTTGCTGATCAACTAAAATCCCCGTGATATCAAACAATTAACACCTAATTAACAATTGGGTTTTAAACCGAATACAATAATCCATATATGGGGTAAAAAGACCGTGTTACCCTTCACCTAGTTTGGTCCAAGACTAAAGCCCAAAAGCATAATCATAAAGGCCCACAAAACCAATAATCATCTAAAGCCCACTTATGGCCCAATTTTCCAAATTAGGCCCAAAACCTTAGTTAGGCCTTACCCTAAAGCTCACTACTTATCCCTAATCCAAAACGTACATTCTTAGATGGCCCAATAAAGCCCGATCAACCAATCCCAGAAGTTAGCCCCAACCAAAGACCAAATACACAAATCCACTCAGACCAAGTACGCAGGGCGTACAAGCACATATGTGCAACATACTTGCTTGGAGGCGTACTCACCCTATTCAGCCTTAACATGATTTTCACATATTCTATTAAGACAAAGCTTTCCAAACCACGGATCTGACCTCCTTGAGCTAGAATACCACGTAAAGTTGCCAACTTTACGTTCATACATGACTAGAAGAAGCTCTTAAGCTTAAAAAGGACTTAGTGGTTGACTTAATGAATGCATGACTACATAATACCCATAAAGTTTGCACCTATATGCTCAAGGATACCAAACCAAACTCATATCTGAAAGAATGAACCCTTAAAAAACCTAACTCAGCTGTAATCCCGAAAGAGAATGAGCCTTACCTCATAATGAAGGTCAGACGTTCTCTTGGTGATGAAGCGTAATGGTGACACAATGAAGGTCAAGTGACGATTCTTATCTCATTGTGGCAAATAAAACGTTCGACGGATGTGACAGTTTAGTTCTTTGATGGGTTTTTTTGGGAAAAATAATCATCACTTTTTCTGACATGGCGACTATTCCAGAAACCGACCCCATACACAAAGCAACACGTGGCATATTTTCATTGGTGAACAATTCAAATTCAAAATCTATGTTGATTATAAAAGGATTTTGGTGGATTTAATTGAAGACTTTATGCAATCTAGTCTAATTTTCCCCAAAATATTCTTTCATGATAATCGTATTACCACAAACTTCTCCCAATCCTTAACAATGACGACACCAACTAGTTATGTTGATCCATCAAATACAACCACTAAAAAAGAAACATCTCAACTATTGATGAAGATTCAAAGTTCCAGTTTTCGTGTTCATCCTGATGTTAGGAAGTATCCTGGACGATTACATATGTTGATTGTTGCTCTCAATAACTTTGTTCTTTCAACGATTATGTTTTCTTCTTTCTCAGTACCAATGACATGTTTATCTATAGCTGGATCTACAACAATGTTCAACAAGATTTTGAAAGTGGTGATGTTCCAACTAACCAATGACAAATTGTACAAGCTTATTAAGAGGCAGTTTGCTCAAATCCTGAATATTCCAAATACAAGTCTGTTTTATGAAGTTATGACTTAGAAAATTGTTTACATGTTTAATGAGATGGGTTATCAATCGCCGCTCATCGGAATAAGTAATTTTTTTCAAGACTTATTTTTTCTTGTGTCCGTAGTTCAAGGCTTCATAAAGCCAAGTTGGAAGTATATGCCATGATTACAGGTCTTTACTAGGATCTGAATGTCGATTATACAACTCAATTATGGGAAGAATTTGGAACAAAGATTGATCATACCAATGTCACGAATGTTATATCGTGTATGAGGTATCTGAGCTTGATTTTAGGGGAAGTATATGAGAAAGAAGGTATTTTGGTACCATCCGAAGATGCAAAGGAGGAATTCTCAACGTTGAACACTCCCAATATTGTTATTGATGATCCCAGTTTGTTTCCAATTGTGGCTAGAATTCCGGATGTGATGTTACTTAAAATTGATCCTACTAATCTCATCGTTGTTCACAAATTTGTCAACTTTCAACCCAAATATGCTAGTTGGTGTTTTGTTGCCCAAAGGGGTTAAAGTCACATCGAAGGCTATGAAAACTTCGAAGAAACCAAAGAAACCTGATCAACAACCATCTGTTCCCGAGTTAATAGATAAGGAAGTTACGAAGTCAGTTCAAGAAAATTTTTAGTAAAGAAGTTTCCAAGGAGATTGTTTCGGCGAATATGTGTATTCTAAAACGAATTAAGAATCCTGCTCATTGCCCTCGACACTCTCCTAAACCACCAATTATTGAGAAAGTTCTTGTTGAGCCTTTATCTTCACCAAAAGAGGTCTCTGGGTCAAAGGTGATAAAGAAAATACATAAATCCCAACTTACTAGAAGGGTTGTACGTATTCGTAATGTGTCCATTCCTGTATCACCAGCATTAAAGAAACGCAAGGCACATAAAATGGTGAAGAATATCAAAAGGAAGAAGAGACGATTGGTTGATCCTTTAGATGAAGTTGTTGTTAAATTAGATCTTGACAGTGGAAGCGAATGAATTCCTGTTTGTTATAAAGACACTAGTTTTGGCTTCGAGAAACCTCAGAGGGACTCTGCGGTTAATTTGACTTTCGAGGATACTGGAAGTCTTCGTGGCTCTGTACACGTATCTCATACGGATACAACCACTAATTTGGGTCAATCTCCATCTTCTACCATCCCTGCGAAGGCAGTTATCATACCACCCAAGTTTTTGAGGACTGAGTCTATTAGAGAGAAGGTTCAAACCTTATACATGCCTGTGCACATATCTAATATGGACACAAAAGTCAACATGGGTGAAGGGATGAAGCATCGTGAAGCCCAATGTACATCTTTTATTGAAACTTCTTCTATTGCTACCAAACTCATTCTATCTTCTAGCATAGAATCTTCATTCATTGATACTTCAACTTCTTTACCACCTTTTTCATCACCAATTCCATCTTCATTACCCGTTTCTACCATATCACCGGCATTCTCAAACATCATGCATTAATCTATCACATCTATTTTCTCTTTTCAATCGACTGAAGGTGAAAAGACAGTTCAAGATTATGAACCTGATGATGATGATGTCATGGTCTGTTTTTCTGATATTGAGTTTGATCCCAAAGAAGAAAACATTCCTGATTACATGCTCATGTCAAGAAATCAGTTCAAAATTCTCATTTACAAATTGAATTCCTTGTTACCTATTTATGCTGATATAGGAGGTTGAAATTTTGTATCTGGAATTGAAGTTGATGTTATGCTCAAGTCACAACAAAGTCATTTAAAGCTGGCTATGCAACAGATTGAGAAGCAACATGAGGAGCGTTTAAAGAATCATGCTCAAAGCTTTGAATACGAGGTTACGAAAATTCATGATGTTGCAAAGGAATATTATGCGATTTTTGTAGAACAGGTCAAAAAGGTTGAGGAGTTTGTAAATCTTAAAGTTGATAAGTTGAAGTCAAAAATGCCGAAGAAGGTTGACAAGCTTAAGAAGAATTACTCCACTCTTCATGGAATGGTGAATGTTATTGTTGATATGATCACAAAGCTTGTGGTGTATCACAATTCATTCTCACCCAAGCTTGACACTAATACAGATCAAGATTTGAAGGTGTTTAAAAAACTGGAGGAGTTTCTGGAAAGTTTGAAGGAGTATGTGTTGAAGATTGATCTTCTTCATTAGTCTACTGTTTCTGAAGAGTGTATATAGCAGATGATTTCTTCTCTTAAAATAAATCTCAAGGCCAAACTTTCTCCTCTTCTTAAGTTGGTTCTTCTGATGCTAATGAGTGCCCCACATTTAAAACAAGTCGAGCAAGGGGGATATAAGGGGTTTGGCACTTCGAATGATCCTGATCAAGGTGAAGTGTTAGGGAAGGTGATGATAACGCAAATTCCAACATCACTTCTTGTTTCTATAACAACCACTTCTACTACAATAGTTTTGAGGTCGATAACAAAATGGAATAGTTATTGGAGAAGTTGTTGGGGGTTCGAGTTTGAGTTTGAAGCCTCCGCCTTCTAAAAAGGATAAAAGTGATAAAGGGAAGGGAATTGAGATGGTGTTTTCAGAATAAGAGAAAAAGAGAAACGTGGAGACAGAAATAAAGAAGCAACGACAAACAAACAACATACTGAATCAAAGACAAAATGATCCTCCTAGCTTAAACAAAGGAGATCCAAACAAACATTGGTGTTATGAAATGATCAAACAAGTTTTTTCATCTGGAAAGAAACATGATTTCAGAAAATTTCGAAACAGGACCTACGGTATTAAAAATTCTGACTACAATCAGTTGGATCTTTCGATCAATCAAATGATGTTCATTTCTACTCAGTATCAGCTGGTTGATAGGTTCGAAGAAAAACATGAATATAAGAAATTGAAGATGCGATTCCGTGCGGTTTTGGGAATGAAGGAGGAAGAATTTTGGACTTCAATTAAAATCATTCAAATTTTAAACATTTCATGGGAAAGTCTTTTCAAAGGTCTGTTGCAGAATTTTCGATACTCTATGGTCCAAGCAAACAATGTTGCATGTAACTTCTCTGTGGCCGATTTTCCTCTGATGAACTAAAATGATCCTATCAATGTAATGAAGATTCTAAGACCTCTGGATGTGTCAAGCTTCAGGAGAACAACAAAGATGATTTTTTATTGGATTTGCACGTATCAAAGTTTTCATTTCCTCAATAATTGCTTAAAGGGCAGGTTAGTCTTAAAGACAATGTTGACGGGGAGATTATTCATAAACCTTTAGGAGTTGTGTTTATCAGAAAGAATAATAATGGAAAGATGACCAAATTTATGTTTCAAGTTTGTGATGTGGAGAGGTACACGAACTCTCAGTATAGAAGTCTTCTGGTTCGTCTTGGCAATTGTAAGAAGAATTTTGCAGAAGATAAAGTTGAAATACAAAAAAACGATCATTTGATATATGGAGGTTCGTCAGGTACTTCACCAGGACATGAAGATGATGACTAGTTAAGTTCGACACTTCTCACTAAAGGGGAGATGGTAAGGTTTGAAGTATATAGTGAGGTATCGAAGTACATTTAGGCCTAGGTAGTGTCGAAGTCAATGTGTTGTATTTAGAATGTATGTATTACGTAAGGCATCTTTAGAGGTCGAAGCTTACACATCAAGTCCTTATGTATTTTTTGTAAGCGTCTATATCACCCTATAAATAAGGTAAGCATAGGAGTCAAGAGTAACTTTTTGAGAACTTTTGAGAGCCTGAGTGCTTATAGTCTTCTGTAGTACTATACTATTTCAAATGTAATCAAAGAGCCAAACGGATTATATTTACATCTTTGATCTTAACACTTTCAGTTCTTGATTTCATTCTTAATACTCTATTCAAACACACTACAAATAGTGTCTTTATAATCACAAGTATTATAATCCACATGCATATCATAAATAATTTCTCAAAATCAACACTTACTCCTTAAAACATTTAGTAGGAATTTATATCACAATCTTATGATATTTTAATTTCACATAAGCACAAACATTACTTAATATTATAAAGAGTATCTTTAAGCATAGTTCTTAATAAATTAAGTTTTGTATCCCTAAGAAAAGCTCCATATAACTCACCTTACAAGTTATTGAAAACTAACTATTACTTTCGCTTCAAGCCTTCTTTAGATTCACTTGACCAACCTCTTTGCAAAGACCTTTAATCCAATTAATAGAGACTTAATCCTTCTTCTTGACGAGCTCCTCCTTGTACCTTTATGGATCTCGTACTTCAAAACTCTCAAATTCACCCCATGAGAGTTAGGATTGAGAAAAGAGGTGAATGTACCGATTTCAACCCTAATAAGGATCTTATCATGTCATCGGGTACTCAACGTGTAACCCACATGGATGTGCCATATTTTCTTTATAGCGACGCATCACCCAACATACACATCGTGTCGGATTTTTCAATATTACATTTTGAACGATTCATGTAATACCCTTATTACAAGTCGCGTTTTACTTAGTACGATGCCTATTTTTATATATACGATTGTAATTTACCGTATACATTATATAGGCCATTACGTGTCGCATACCCCTAACATTGTGTGTCATGTTCTTCATTGTTATAATATAGCATCATACTTTTGAATTCATCACATAATCTCTTTATGTGTCGCGTTCCTATTGTATATTACTCGTATTTTCCAAGATACTTTTTTAAGTAGAATACGTGGAATACATCGTGAACTCTATCAATTTTCAAAGGTAAATCAAGCTTGAACGTTTATGATCCAATCTTTTTCAACATTTTAACGCTCCAATATACATCAGACTCGTTTTTTCCTTCTTACCAAATCTTGTCACGCCTTCCACAATGATATCTTTAATATCACCAAATCCCCTAAATACCTAACATTCACATCGAAATGTATTTCTTCAATTCAACATAACTTCTTTGTCAAGCTTGAGCATGTTTCATATTGGCTCAAATCACTTTAATCTCTTCGTTTGTGATCCTTACCATTTTTGGGTCAGTAAGATTCACTATGCCCGCTTCAAACCGACATGAAGAAATTCTATGTTCCCTTCTTATAAAGCATTATATCCAACTCTAGGTGTCTCCATTTCATGAATTATTTGCTTATTCAAATGTTAACTTGTCCTACTAATAGACGGTGTACATCAGGATAATTTGTGTTACTTAGCCATAATATTATTTCTTTTCCCATTAAATGTTAAGGTATAATTTCCAGATGGAGTGTTAAAGGTGAATTTTGCAATGTCCCCATCATCATTGTTGAAACATCCTAGCTTCACAACCTGCTTCATGAACTTCTTTATCCGCCTATCACCACTATAATTGTCTAATGTGACAACGTCAATACTAGTTAGTTCTCTACCAATCTAGTATGCCATCAACAAACAAAACACATCGAGATTTACATGTCCTGACATCCGCTCTGTGACAACCCGTAATTTATTTCGTCATTGTAACCCGTTTCCGTTACTAAAACACTTAGAATTCCAAATTTTCTGTTAACTTCTGGTTTAAATTAATTAAAGTGGGACTTTTTATTATGAACTCATGAGTGTCCAAACCCATTAGAAACGCGTAAAGTACCCCAATAATTATTTGGGAAAATTTTTAATTACGACTAAGTCGGATTACAACAATTTAATCGGGTAAAATTTTAAACCCCGTTTAACGTCAATATTCGGTAGATTCCCACTTAACCACAAACCCAACCCCTATATAAAGGTTAAGTGGTCATCTTTTGGAGACTTTTACCCACCCTCATAACTTTCTCTCTCTACTCTCTCTCTAAAACTCGAGTTTGATCCAAAAACACCTCTTCAAGCTTCCAAAATCGTAAGCAATCTACCCTAACTTGTTGTTTAACTTGTTTAGTTTGCAAATCTATGTTTAAATAACCCAAAACACTCAAGAACAATTGTTTACAGTTTGGGAACATCTCCCAAAACCGTAAACTCCCTTAAAGGGGTTTTGAAGCCCCAAAACCCTTCCAAGTCCCTTCTAGTGCTTAGATATGGCTTAAGGACTTGCATGTACGAGATTTAAACACCAAAATCACATCATTTGGGTAGTGAACATTATTTTACAGCCCAAGAACATTCTTGGACCGTAAACACATCTTCAAGGACCATAAACACCTTTTAAGGTGTTAAATTGCCCCTTTAACACCTCCAAAAGCTTCCATGAGTGTCTAGAACCTTATACTCCTTCATGAGATGCACCAAAACATACACATATGGGTCACACTTGAGTTTATGGTTTGGGAAGGTCTCCCAAAATCGTAAGTAATCTACCCTAACTTGTTGTTTAACTTGTTTAGTTTGCAAATCTATGTTTAAATAACCCAAAACACTCAAGAACAATTGTTTACGGTTTGGGAACATCTCCCAAAACCGTAAACTCCCTTAAAGGGGTTTTGAAGCCCCAAAACCCTTCCAAGTCCCTTCTAGTGCTTAGATATGGCTTAAGGAATTGCATGTACGAGATTTAAACACCAAAATCACATCATTTGGGTAGTGAACATGATTTTTACAGCCCAAGAACATTCTTGGATCGTAAACACATCTTCAAGGACCATAAACACCTTTTAAGGTGTTAAATTGCCCCTTTAACACCTCCAAAAGCTTCCATGAGTGTCTAGAACCTTATAATCCTTCATGAGATGCACCAAAACATACACATATGGGTCACACTTGAGTTTATGGTTTGGGAAGGTCTCCCAAAACCGTAAACACCATCAAAGGGGTGTTTAAGTGCCCTTAACACATTGTATGACTTAGATTTGGGTCTAGAACCTTGTATGCTTAACCATCAACCACCAAAACACATGATTCAAGGACAAACATGATTTTACGGCCGTAAACTCATGTGTTTATGGTAGTAAACTTCCCAAGTGTCATTCAAGAACCGTAAACTCCTTTTCCAAGGTCAATTCAAGTCCCGATCACTTCCTAAGCCATGGAATCAATCCTAGAACCTTCCTTTGTGCATTGTAAGACCTTTAAACATACAAAAGCATACCATCCATGAGTTTATGACTGTAAAATCATGGGGATATGGTCTTTGAACCGTAAACACCTCTAAGGACTTACTCTTGAAGAGTAAGCTCCTTATCTAGGCCCCACACATCCTTAGATACTACCCGGGTCACTCCTAACACTTGAAATAAAGTGTTTTCGCGTCTCAGAGTGTATATTCTTATATAATTAGTAGTTCAAAATCTAATTAGATACATTTATATATCTCTTCATATTACATAGGAACCTCGCGTGTATTCAAGCCCCGGACTGACACTTAACATCCATCTGACACGTTTCTCGTCCGGTGAGTTCATACCCTTACACATTTTTTCGTGTTTTCAATGTTTTCAGGGGGAATACAAGCAAAAGTACAAGAATATCTTGTTCTCAAACTTATTATTTCACTTGAAATGTTCCATATTTCGTATGTTTTTAAAAATCAAAACCGTATTAACCAACCGTTTGACTTGTAGAGTTAGTTTTCCAAACTGATTGCAAATCATATTATATAATGTTATTTTGTATATTTCACAAACGATTTCCATTTTCATTGCTGTTAAAATCATTAAGATTCGAACTTTAGACGTCCTCTGTAACACTCCACAGAGATACACGAGTGGAGGGCCATCTTTATAATTAGTACTTAAAACATGATTTCCGCATTATTACTTGTAAATTCGTTAATCTCAGGGTTGGAGACACGTCCTCTGTAACACTCCACAAAGATACGCGAGTGGAGGACTACCCCTGTAACCAGAATCTCTTAGTAGGAGAGCGTGACTTGAGTGTATAGATCTATACGGGGCTGACTACCCCGCACCTTGCTGCTAGCTACAGTGGGACTGGCAGGTCTACGAGTGACAAAAGTCATAAATGATACTGGCCTTCCTTTTCCGTATCTAGTTTATCGTATGTTTATAGAACTCGCAAACTTAGATAACGGAGATTTACTTTTAGGTAATAAAGAAATTAGTAAATTAATAACCTTAGAAATTAGTTTATTATTTCGATAGTTTTATATACGCGTTAAAACTAACATACATTTCAAGGATAACCAGGCTTTCAGAAAACTACACACAAACACTTTAAGTACGGTAGATACTTGTACATTACATTCAGAACCGGTAATCAACCACAAAATTTTAAGGAAAATAAGGGTTTTCCTGGGATAACAGAACTCGTTTTTAACTAGATCGTGTAGTATCTAGATAACAAACTGTTTTTAACCAAACTGTGTAACAAATGGATAAACAAACTTTACTTATAAGAAAATATGGGATTTTCTTTGATAACAACTTTTTCAGAAAACTAAAGGAAACTTGTTCATTTTCAGAAACAAACCGCTTATGAACTCACCAACGTTATGCTGATATTTTTAAAACTACTTGTATTCTCAGGTTCTCCTTAGACAGGTATCCCACGTTCTTTTGCAGAAGACGGAGTGTATGGAAGTCACGTATTTACTTTTGTTTAAGCTAATGTATCTATAAAACATGTATTACATTGCTTTTCTACTTTCAAACAAATGTAATGACTCTATGTAGGCCTGTAAACGAACCAAACGAACACGAACAAGGTCTTGTTTATGTTCGTTCATTTAAGTTAGCCGAACAACAAACGAACAGGAACAGATAAACGAACGAGATTTTCTTGTTCATGTTTGTTCGTTTAACAAATTACTTTGTTCATGTTCGTTCATTTATGTTCGTGAACATGCTAAACGAACATAAACGAACACAGATAAAAAAAACACAATTGAACATATATGAACATAAACGAACATATAATATAGCTATAAAATGAAAAAATAATTGAATATAGATAAATATAAATAAACTTAAACGAACGAACATAAACAAACATCATAAACGAACGTTCACGAACATAAATGAACGAACGATACCATTATTCATGTTCGTTCATTTAACTAAACGAACGATAATTTTTGTTCATGTTCGTTCATTTATTAAATAAACGAACATAAACGAACTTCCCGCCGAACAGTTCACGAACGGTTCGCTGAACGTTCAGTTCGTTTACAGCCCTAACTCTATGTAATGTAATGTTTTGTGGTTACTATGCTTACTATGTATATTGGTTGTGATACTTTATATGATGTCCTCCGCCCCGGAACATTTCCGCCATCGGTTTCAGGGTGTGACACGCTCATTACACAAAGGTCTCTCGACCTATTTGTTCCTCAACTTTAGATCCAATTTGAATGTCTGGAGTCGTCATATTGTTCAATCTACAAAGGATTTTAAAGTATATTATCTCTTTTAGTGTATTAATAATTGTATTATTCAAACTTATTTATTTATGATACTATCTTTATAAAAGCTTATTTATGGTGACATTGATGTTATACTCGTGTTGACGGGTTGATAGGTTAGAGAGCTCAACACGGACATGACCCGTGTAACTCGTTTAAATATATGGGTTTCGTGTTAGATTTGGGTTTGTAGATTAGATTCGAGTTTGTGGGTCAGATTCAGGTTCATGGGTCATGGAAAATAAGTCTAAGTATCATGTATTTAGTTATTAGTCTTTATTCTCTCCTTTATTTTATATATATATATATATATATATATATATATATATATATATATATATATATAAAATAACCGTGTTCATAGGTCGACTTTTAAATTATTTTCAAATCCAAACATAACATGCATAATAAACGAGTTAACGAGTTGATAGGTCAAAAAATCTCAACCAAAATGCATTTATTTCAGTTTTGTATCATAAACTAGATTATAACTATCTGGAATTCGCCGTATTACGAATTAGTTGACAATATTTAACTACCAATCAATTAATTTTCGAGGATGGGTTAAGCACTGGAAAGGACGAAGAGATAAAGGAAAGGAGGGAGGAAGCTGATCACCTATTCACTACTAAACCGAAAGCACGGACCATCATGAAATGTGAAGTAATTAAATTTAAAGTGAAGGAGGTTCAAGAGAAGGAGAAGAAGAAGGGGGAAAAGAAGAAAAAGAGGAAAAGGGAAGCCCAAGCAGCTGAGGATGAGGCTGTGAAAAAGAAAAGAGATGCATTGAAAAGGGCTTACAAAAAAAAAGATCCACGCTTACAAGACCAAGTACAAACCACAAAAAGTTAGGCGTGCGTTCCCGATGCTCGGAGATGACGAAACGTAGATGGGAAGGAGTCTAGCTAATGACTCCTTAAAAAGAAGCGCTTGGCGGGAGGCAACTCGTTATATAGAGTTTGCTTTCTTTTACTTTTTAGTTTTTTTTTATTTTCCCTTCGTTTTTTGAATCTTAATCTTCCAAATCATCGGACATGTCTGCTTGAGAGTGTGCATAGGTTAAGTGTGGGGTGAAATGATTTACAATAAATAGCAAAATTTTGAAAATTATGCATTTTTTTAAGCGACTCGCCGAGTTGACCACTACTCGACGAGTCCATATGGATTTCAGAAAAAAACCTTGAATTCGCGACCAGACTCGCCGAGTCTGACCACGACTCGACGAGTCGGTATTATTTACAGAAAAAAATAATTTCGAAATTACTTTTACATTGGGTAACTAGGGTTTTAACCCTAAGAATCAGTTTTCACAAACATACTCGCCGGGTGCCGTCATTCTCTCTCTCTCTCTCTCTCAAGCATTCATCATTGTTCTTCAAGTTGCTTTCAAATTTCTCAAGCCCAATCTCAAAAGGTAACAAATTTCTTCTTGTTTTCTGTTAAGAACATGATTATAAGGCCATCTATGGTAGCAATTTCATGAAAAACCCGTTTTTGAAAAGTACTAAATTTCTAGGGTTTTGATTTTTCATGAATTATGTTGTTTTGAATGCTTATTTTGGCATTAATACATTAATACTAAGTGCTTAGACAAAACCCTTGACGAAATTTCCAGGTTTTATGGTCTAATATGCATCGACCCGTCGACTGACTCGTGCAGTTTGCGCGACTCGCCGAGTCGGACCTGGACTCGACGAGTCCAGTCGAGTAACATATAGCAGAATTTTTTTTTTAATTATATTCTGTGTTTTCTGGGTTTTGTGTATTTGTTTTGCAGAAATCATGTTCAGAAGGGGACAAAGTTCCAGTGGCAACCAAGGGGGTTTTCCATGGCTAAACTTCCCACAAATCGAGTCCGCTTCGACAATGCGGAAATGGAAGGAGAAGCTGGCTGATATCAAGAAGAAGGAGGTTTATGTGCCCAACCGGATAGATTGGGAGTGGCTGCAAAATGTTCGATATGAGGAGGAATTAGCTCCTTAACTTTTGAAGGAGTTTCACCATGAAGGCGAAACAATGGTCTGTGACGGGTGGAGCCGGGTCTTCCGTATTCAAGAGCCGATTTATTTGGAGCTTTGTTTGGAGTTTTTCTCCACGGTATCTTTCACCGGGGGAGTGGATGTTTATCACCCGGCCAACTTTAGTTTTTGTCTTGGGGGCGAGTTTCGTCAGTGCTCTGTGGTGGATCTTGCCTGTCAATTAGGGATCTACGATCAGCCCTTGGTTTCCACACACATCTTTCGGGCCTTTTTGGCACAAACCCATATGGTGTTTCCCGAGGGAGTTACGAGTATGGGATGGTGGAATACTATTGGTAACAAAGTTTATATCCCAAAGTCTGCACAGGAAGGGAGCATCCGATCCCCAACACACCGCCTCATACACCGCCTTATTTCATCTACCATTAATCAAAGAAAAGATGATGACAAGGTTTCCAACCTCGACGTCTTCTATTTATGGAGCATCATTACACCCGACGTCTTTTGCAACATTCCTTGGTGTTTAGCTTCATATCTCTCGGAGGGTGCGGTCAAAGATCGCCAAACCTCCCGAATTAATGGTGGGATGTTTGTCACCCGGTTGGCCAACTCATTCGGGTTGATGAACCGCGGTGCATGGAACTTCATGACATTGATCCCTACACCTCTGTTCAATCCCATTCTTTTCCGAAGAGCGAGGATTATTGAACATCATGGAGGTGGCCATTATGCCATCCCGAATGGAGCGGTTCATGTTCACTACCCTAATCCTTAGCAAATAAACTAACTCAATCAGTGGCCAATTGTTTAATTTAATTATGTTTACTAGATTAATTATTCGGGTTAAGTTAGACTTGCAATAGCTAATTAATTTATTATTTTTAATTAACCTCTTGTTCGATGGTCATCTTACAAGCTTGCACATGAATTTACTCAATTTTCTTATTAATTCTAGTTTCATATTCATTAATCCTAGACATATAGTATAGTGGTCACATATCATATGCGGTTGATAATCAATAGATGTTCATGCTAATCAATTATCTTCCTACTAACTAGAAAATTAATTATTATTCACACACAAGGTTCTTTAGCAAGCTAAAATAACAAAAATTCACCAACTTGAAATTAATCCTACCAATCAATCAAACCATATTGTCAACTTTGTATCCCCAAATAGAAGTCTAAAGGTTTTAGTTCATAATTAAAGTAAATAACAGCAAACAAACAAAGTCAAGTTGCTTAATCATATTGATAAAACAAAAGAATAAGTAGAATGATGAAATTCTGCCTTAATTACTCCCCGGAATTGAATTCTAGCTTTCTTTGTCGACTTCTAGGGTTTTTCTGGCTTCTCAATCGCAGCAAAACACTTCTGAATCGTTCCAGAACTCCCTCTAATCGATCTATGGAGTTATCTTTAAATAAGCGAATCGACTCGCCGAGTCAAGTGGTGACTCGTCGAGTCCCTCTCACATTCCCCGTATTACGATAACTATCTGGAATTCCGAGTCATTATCTTTTTGATCCTTCGACCGGACTCGTCGAGTAGGCTATCTGACTCGACGAGTAGGTGCCATTTTTAGTGTTTTCCTTCTTCATTCCATTCTCGAGCTCCTAACCGCTTCTCCTGCTTCCTTTTGCTTCCGAGCTTCATCTTTGGACTGAAAAACATAATTTAACATAATTTATTCATATATTAGCTAAATTATTCATATAATTTAACACAAAAGGCATTGTGTACAATTGGCCACTGTTTGAGTTAGTTTATTTGCTAAGGATTAGGATTAGTTTATTTGCTTAAACCATATTACTAACTGATGTGCACAAAAGTACCCACTAATTTTAATATTTATAACCTAACAAACTTAGACTAACTATGCACTTATAGGCAGTGTACCTAGTCAGATTACAGTATAGCTTAGTTAAGTTGGGTGTCGATCACAGGGAACGGTGGTGAATTAATTTAAAATATTTGATTATAGGTTACAGGTCACACGGAAAGAATAAAGAAGTAGTTTAATAAATCTCAAACGAACAATTAATTAATAACTCTCGATAAACTAACAGGAAAGCAAATTTCTTCAGGTACTTTGGTTTAGACAAATTACACCTTAAAAACATAGACAATTGCATACACAAATTCATTTATTCATGTTCACCGATTCCTAAAATGATTAGATTTGCGTTCACTATAACTAATCCTTTATCAAACAAGTTAATTCAAACAGTGATCAGTTGATTAAACTAACATGCTTCCTAGTGTTCAGTTCGTATCAAGCAAGACTTGTAAATATAGTTAATCAAATTGATCATTCAATTAATCTCTTGTTGATGGTCATCAAACAAGGCTCACACATTAACTTACTTATTTCCAAGTTAATCCTAGTTTCACATTCGTTATTTCTAGACCTATAATCTCAATGGTCATCAAAATCATAAGAGACAAGCAATCAAGCATATGTTCATACAACTCAATTCACTTAACAATTAACAACAAATAATTATCATTAATACGTAAGGATCTTCTAACAAGCTTGGCAAGATAAATTAAACATAAACAAATAATTCAATATAGCAATTACTCTATTAATCAAAGCTTCATTCAATCATAAACGCAAAGTAAAAGGTTTTTACACCCAAATCAGAAACTAAATACAAAATAGTAACACAATGGAATGCTAAACATGGTCACGTTAACAACCCATATGATTACCGACATGTATCCACTCTCCAATCCTTCCGATCTCCGCTCCCGTTAGCTTAACGGCCTTCCGGCCACCTCCTAGACCCTCAAAACGGCAACTATGAAGTTTTCTTGTTGCACAAGTCGAAGTGGAATATCATAGATTATTCAAATTGGTGGAATGATATGGGGTATTTATAGTTGATGGAGATGGATTTATATGGAATATTTGAGTTGGATTGGAATAAGGAAACTAATGTGGCTTAGGGATTAAGCAAATAAAGATAAGGAAAGTGGTGCTTGGGGAATAAGTAACTTGGAGGGAATTTCCGACAAGCTTTTATGCTTCATCTTCAAGGCCGATTTTGGATAAGATAAGTGTCGAATTAGCCAAAACTCCCAATCACATAAGTCGTAGGAAATTTCGTCTAGTTTTCAGAACATTTTGAATCTCGTCAATTCGACATGTGAGTCATCAAATATACCCGAAACACTGAAGAGGGGTCAATCTGCCAGCAATATCCTTTTTGCATCTTTTCAGCTCCATTCTCTTTCTTTTGCATTCCATCTCCCATTTTAACTGTAATTAAATATTTCAAAGCATATTAAGTATATTTTAGTTCTAAATAATAATAATAAATGCTAAAATATTAAAATATGTTATACATAAATATATATAAAAATACATATATCAGGGAACATATTAAAAAATATAAAGGCATATATATATATATATATATATATATATATATATATATATATATATATATATATTGCAAATTAATTATAAAAAAAGTTTATGGCTATTGTTATTATTGAAATGTGAAGAAGAAACACTGAAATCGAAAAATATCTATAAACGTTGCAGAACCTCTTTGTAGACAAGGTTTTTGTTTCATTATTTAAACGACCTTACTCGTCACATATGAGTATCTTCAAACCTTTTTTGCTTGTTACACGAGAAACAACTACATATAACTGATCATGGGTGAAGATAGGTCTACGCAAGTATAATCCAACATTTGATAATAACTGTCCTTGAGTTTTATTAATGGTCATAGTGAAACAAACTGCTATTGGGAATTGCGTACATTGAAAACATAATGGAATTTTTTTATCGAATCGGTTCAACTTCATGCGAGGTATATAAGTAGTTTCGTTGAAAAATCTACCATATATGATTCGTGCTTCAGTGACGTGTCTTCCAAGCCTTACGATTTGTAATCTAGTACCATTACATAATCCTTTGGTTTAGTCAATATTACGAATCAACATGATCGGAACACATTTTTGTACTATAAGTTTATGGTTGGGAATTCTGGAGGCCTTAAAAGCATTCAACACATCTGGAGAGTATACTGATTCCTCAAAAGAATCTTCTGCCTCGGTGTCACATAACGAATCTGAACTCATATATGTTTTCCCTTTATCTTTCATCAATTCTAACATTTAGTTGCTGATAGCATCAACTTATTCATTAGTAGGGACCAAAATAGCTTTATCTTGAAAATAAGATGGATCTTCAAGATGGTTCTGAAAGGATGAATAAATGCAGGCTACAACTGAATGAATATGGTTATCCGTAGAGGGAATGATCACATCTTCTGGAAATTCTACTTCAACTTCACCATCATTAGGAAAACCGATAGTACCTTCACCAATTTTAAGAATCCAATCAAAAAATGATTTTGTCTCTTCGAAATCAATGTTTGGATAACCGACCTGAAGCCTCATGTTTACAGTCAAACATAAAACTGTACCTTCGTGCCATAATCTTGATGAATGCAATGTTGCCTGCACAATATTTGAACGATTTCCTCTTTGTATTACTGGAAGAATTGGTAGAAAGTCTCCTCTAAATACAATGGTCTTGCCTCTAAATGGTTTATCATTGTCCGATGGAAGGATAATATCTCTAAGTGTCCTATCAATTGCTTCGAAACAACGACGATGCATCATTGGGGCTTCGTCCCAAACTCTAAAGCTCAATTTGTTCAACAGGGTTGGTACATCGTTACCTGGCGTAATAGAACAAAAAGAATTCTCAGTTAACTTAATTGGTATATGAAATCTTGAATGTGTTTTCCTACTACCAAAAAGCAAGGGTGCTGCAATTCCACTCCAAGAAACATTAATAACTACTTCACCTTTAGATCTAATAGCAGCAGACAATGTCTTTTAAACAAATGTTTTTCATGTTCCTCCATAACTATAGAGGAAAAATAAACCACCTTTTTTGTTGTTAACTGCATTCATAATTATATCATAAACATTTTTTTGCTCGATATTTAATTTTGAATGCAGTTGTTGATGTTCAGATTCAAGACTGGATGGATCATAATTAAGATCATCTTGAATTAACATATTGCAAGAATCTTGAATATATATGTGATCAGGTAATGGCAGATTGGGTATTTTCTTAAGAGTCAAACCACAGCTCAATAAAAATTTCTCAATGTATGACAACGTTAGGTGGTAAATTGCTTTCGGTTTTAGCTTCAAGCCTGAAAACATTAAAAAGTAATGAAGTAATTTATTTATAATATCAATTAAAGTGGGAATGTTTTTTTGTGTAACTGTACCTTTCATGCCTATTTCTTATTCGCAAATGTTAATGTCATCATCAGAAAGACAATTATATGTCTCTTTAAAAACATGATGAGGTCGGGATAGACTATCTGATGTAATCAACATAGTGAATAGAAACCTGCAGAAAGAAGCGGTGGCCCAATGATGTGTTTCTTGTATATAAGATATGTACTCTCTATCATTTTCTAATAGACCAAGAGCGTAGCAAGCATCTTTGTAAGAGTCATAAACAGTCCCGTTAACCGTTCTATTATCTTAATAGCAAGTAGGACCCTTTACTTTTGTGAGCAAAATGCACAAGTAATAAACATCACCAGACTTAGGAGACACATGATAAATTCTGCCAAGTGACTTTGTCTTTGTTTTTCTTCTTCTCCATACTTTATCTGATTTATTCCAAACATATTGAGTTGGGAATTCAACACATGATAACTCCCTTGCCTTTTCGTTCTAGCTATTACATTCCATCCAGGCCAAAAATTGAGAAGTATCAATAGTTGGCTTAGAAACAACATTAGTAACACGTTGGGATGGTTTAAACACAACATGTTGTTTGTCTTGTAGGTGAAACGACAACCTTTCAACATGTGGTTTTCTATAATGAATGTCATACCTAAAAAAAGTCTCTAACATTCCTCACAAGAAGAAATATAAGGATAATTGTAATACTCAACAGTTACATCACGATCGTTATTTTCTTTATGTTGTTTTTTTTGTTATTGTTGGCGTCATAAAAAGACGCGATGATCCTGTCTGGACCTTTGGTAATATACTTAAAAATGTACTTTATCGATCCAAGCTGATTACACCACTCAAGATTCATATGAGCTTGGTATTGCTTCAAAAGTATCTTATTATAAGAAACAACATATCTGAAAAAAGAAACAAAATGTCGTAAAGAAAATTAAGATTATTTAACATATCTTTCCTATAAAAGATAAAATTTATAAAGAAATAAATGTTTATATAAAAAAATTAATTTTTATACAACTCCGTTTTTCACGACATTGTTTCCGTTGTCGCGTCTTTGGTAAACTGGATAACCATCATCGTCAATATATGTATCATTTGTAAAGTCTTTTGAAAATCCTTTAGAACATTTTCCATTTTTCATACATGCCATAAATGGAAAATCATTGCCACAAGGTCCATGTATCATGTTATCAGAAACAATTTGATACAAATCTTGTTCAAGTTCCTTATCTGACAATTCAGCACATATAATGCGATCTATGTCTTCGGGATTTGGAAGTTTAGATTTTTTTTTTCTAAAAATAGGCATATGTAACAATGTGGAAGACCCTTTTTATGAAACTTGATCATATATATATAACTGTATGATGTAAATATGTTACTTGGTTGACACATGATATTATCAAATCAAAATAAAATTAGATGAATAATGAGATTTTACATTTATACCTCCATCGACTTCACCCAAAAAAATTTCTTCCTTGAGTCTAATGATTAGTAAATCAAGTTTTATTTTGAATATTCTTGTCAAAATATCGGGCCTGTCTTTGAGTTTAAGATTTTCAGATTCAACGAATCTAATTACCTCTGGCCATTTATGATTACATGTAACAATTAAAAGAAGATCAGGATAACCAAACCACTTAACCAAATTCATTGCGTCTAATTAATTCTGTTACATGTAACGGCTGTCACCCATAAAAGATGACGAAATAATAATACGGTTTCCCATCACAGAAGCATCCTCAGTTCCTTCTTGAGCAACCTCGGCCAAGGCTCCATAAGGAGTGACACGTAACGTCGGTTGGTTAAACCGAATATAATTAAGCCGGTCCTTTTCAACCATTGTATACAAATCAATCAAAAACTGTTGGAATAGTTTTCCTGAATGTAATATGAAACATATTTCCTTAGTTCTCAGTTATGTATGATAAGCAAAAAACTCTCGCATTGTTAGTGTTGTTCGTCCTTTGGAGTTTGGTTCTTCAACACCACGATGTAATATATCCAATCGAAATCCATCTTCGGCATAAGGGAACAATAAATGATATTGAAGTGAAATATATTGTGGATGCAACTCATTAATACGTCGAAGGTAACAACTTTGAGTTTCCAAACCAATATCTCGTGAATCGGAACCGTCAATGTCACCTACAATAAGTGCAACAACCTCACTTGTGGTAGGAAGATTATACTGTCTACCGTCCTTGTCTCTTGTCCCAATTACCTTAAGCCTAATACGCTCTGTTGGATTTTATCCAAATTGATCACATGCCATTCTAAATTGCTTAGCTAATGGATTTATAAAATCCAATAAACCCATTATCTCATGAACAATCAAGAACTCTAGTGAAAAAGGATTTCCCATTGAATTATGAGATGTTGACTTCTTCTTTTTTGAATTACATTAATAGGAAAACAAAATCATGGATATTAATATTATGAGACATACTAAAAATTTAACCATATATATATATATATATATATATATATATATATATATATATATGTCACTATGTGTGTGTTTTTTTTGTGTGTATTTAATGTTATTATGTGATAGAATGTATTTACATACTCATATGCATTGAATCTGTTGTCAACCTCATAATTTGTATCGTATATATACAACTAGCAAAATTTCGGTAATTCGCCTTCCTCTGGTAGTAAGCTGCCTACAATATGATAATTTTGTCCATGCATTTCATAAACATAAGGACCACCTCCTGAGTTAATGGCATGATCAGTCTTACCGGCTATAGATGTCATGCAAACATCATATTGTATCTACAAATATTTTTTCTAAAGTTCTGACTTTTTTCAGTAACTTCGCTATATAAATCAAACAATAACTGAGGTGGGTGAATCAAGTTTGGTAATTCTACTTTTCTATTGTAACAACATATGGAATAAGAGGTTTTCATTATATCTTTATTTCCTCTTATTGCTTCTCCCTTCCAAACCCTAGCTTTACATATAGAGCAAACGAATACCGCATCACCAAAATCCAAATAATCTATAAAGGATAAAAAAAACTCATCACACAATATATACTATAAGCTAAATATTAAAAGGGTGATAACATATTGAAAGGACAATTTTCATTGGATAAACAAAATTTAAAATTTTAAATAGAAAGAAACAGTACCTTTGCTTATGCCAATACATTTAGTTTGGGCGTCAATCTTTACATCATTTTGCCAAACTGAATTATAAGGCACAATTGTTTGTTTCATTTTTCTTGGTGCTGCAAAATAAACATAATTTAGATTATTAATAAGAGAATGAATATTTTTAAAATTAAGTGCAAAATGTATAAGTAGATGTATTAACAAAATAGATGATAACATACATTGGTAATCAACCTTATCAGCAGAACCGCAGGAAGGTTGACAACCAATAGTAGTATTGCATGACTTCTCCACAAAATATTCATTTAAATAAATAAAAAAAGAAATATCCTTTGTATTGAACTGTTTTCGTTTTCCTCTTGTCGTCTTTGTTGTGATATTTTCTTGAAATGTAGTACATTTTTTTGAAAATATAATGATTAGATAAGATCAATGATTGTGTTGGTAATAATTGTGAAGTAACTTTTAAACGTGAAAAAATGTATAAAGTGAAATATAGCGAATGTAATTTATGATATAATAAAAAATACTATGTATTAATTAATAATGACATAATTTTAAATATATGACCATAGTTCAGATAGGTTTTGCCTGCATTGAAAGTTATCGCATTTTGAATTGTTTGGTGATTTGAAATTTGTAACGTACTTGAACTATTTACAACTGTTCATTGGTAGTTTTTTATGTTTATAAATATTGAATGTATTAAAGTTTTTATATTATCTAAATTGTTTAGGTAAACATAATAAAAAAATAATTATAAAATACTTACCCTGACCGGTGATATGTGACAATGACGACTTTGAGAAATAAATGAATGTTGCACATTTTGCCGTATACGCTTATGAGAGGATGATGTTGAAGGTAATGGAGTAACTTCCCGAGTAACTTTAGGAACATACATTATGAAGATACGATTTTCTGGAAAAAAAAATATTTTGTAAATGAGAATGAAAATATGAATATGTATATGTAATATTCAAGTACATATATTTAAATTAAATTTATAATCAATTAAATACAAAAAATATAATAAGTAGTGATATAAAAATAGGATACCTGTTACCAGAGTTGTGATGCGTCCTTATATCTTTGAAAGTTGTTGCATTTTTTGTTTGTTCGGACATTTGAAGTCGGCGACGTATACGAACCGTTTATAACTGTTTATTATTACATTAACAATTATTAAATTTGGAAAAATTAATAGTCTTTATATGGTTTTGACTGGCAGTGAGGGAGTAATATAAAAGTAATTATTAATAATTTATCCTGACTGGTTATTTGTGAAAGTGATGACCTTGATGAAATTGTTAAAGTAACGACCTTGATGAAATTGTTGTAGGTTGCAAATTCGGTCGTTGGACGTTATGGGATGATGCGTTTTAATGTAATTTTGAGCATTTTCGAATAACTCGACAATTAGTGGGAATGTAAAAATTATTTTCTTCAAAATAATAATAATAATAATAAGTATGATAAAGGTGGATGAATTGAAAATATATTAGACAATAAATATGAAATTTAATAGGAATATATATTAAATAAAAAGAAAATCAATAAATTATATGTATTGAACATCTAATGATAATATCAAATTAAAAGTTTACCATTTGTAATGTCCAACAGTGGTGGGCATGGCGATGTTTTTGATTTGGTTCTTGCATTGTTGGTATTCATATATGTTTTATACTGGAAAATGTAAGATGAAGTACATAAAGTTGGAGAGAAGAGTAAATGCATAAATAGATATCATAACATACCATAAAAAATGATTATACAAAGAATGAAATTAAAGGATATTGGTGAAGATAATAACAAATAAAGTTGGTTAACAAATATAGAGATATAATTGGAAAACATGTGTCGTGATTTTATATTAAGTAAAAATATGTATAAAAAAAATAGAAGAATTAAATCATTTTTTAATAAGATTAAATTAAATGATGGTTTCTAAATTGATAAGGATACATGATTTTGAAAAGATTTAAAGATAATATTTCATTATTAAACGATTTAATCATAAATGTATGGATTCTATATATTGAAACATGATAAATGTACATATAATTATTTCGGAAAGTGTTTATGATTGACGGTATAATTGGAATGATAATTTGCAAAATAAGAATATATATAAGATTCATGAAAGAAATTAAAATTTGTAGAGTATATGTTCGTGTTGACAATTATACCCTTGGTCATAAGGAAATTACCTTTAAACTTAAAACAAATTGATAATAATAGACTTGGTAAACATAGTTTGTTATTTAAACTTAAAACAAATTAACAATAATAGACTTATCAACATAGTTTGTTACGAACAATAGAAAAAATTATTGTTATAAAATATTGTTTGTGGAATAACAAATCAGTGGCTTAAACCAAAGATTAAGGAGATTACCTTTAAACTTAAAACAAATTGAAAATAATAAACTTAGTCAATATAGTTTCTTATTTAAATCTAAAACAAATTGACAATAATATACTTAGTCAACATAGTTTGTTACGAACAATAAAAAAAATTATTGTTATAAAATCTTGTTTGTAGAATAATAAACTTAGTGGCTTAAGCCAAAGATTAAGGGATGAAGAAGTAACTTTTTGGTCAAAGTCTAACCAATAAATTCAAATAGGTGGATTGTATTGCAGATTTGCAAAGTAGGATGATATAATGTATATATACTTTTAAAAAATAGTTGAAATATAATTGTTATTAATGATAATATGGAACAACATTGAAAGTGCAATTATAATATAATCCATGTGGAGAAAGAAATCCCCTATATTTGGGGGTTTATATATACAGAGATCATCATCTTTAGCAACAAAACAAACAAAGTGTATATATAAAACAGAATCAACCGATAACAATCTAGATTCTTTTCTTTCTTCGTCTTTAAGCACCTACATATAACAAATGTTTATTAGGTTCCTATGTTTGAGAGAGAAGATGATTAGAATCAACCGATAACTATGTTGATTAATATTAAGGAAGGTGAAAATTAATCAGAATAAAAAGATGATTAACAATATAGAACCCTAATCAACAGACAATGTAATGGACCTTGAGGAAGCGATTCAAAAAGGATTCCAATCAAATATGTTACAACCATCCTCATTAGCTTATCAAAAGACGCTAATTTGATGACTGATTTTTCAATTTCAATATGGGAAGTAGTTATGACAGACGAACGTAATCAATCGAATTTAGTATGCGTTCGATAAATAATGAATTGTTTTGTTAGGATAACACCAGAAATATGAATAACCATCTAAATGTTGAAATCAGTAAAGGAAATCCAATGAATGATTGTAATTGTTGAAGGTGATATCATAATGTTTCTATTTTAATATATATAAAGATTGTATTGAATTTTATCATCGTATTTATCATTAATAAAAGAGTATCGTTCCACAGGAAAAAAAATAGAGATTAACATTAAGATTAAGATTACACCTCATGTCAAAAAAGCCACTCCAAATACTTTATAAAATATTTTGTTATAATATGAACGAAACTAAACAAAGCCCGTTAACGAAAACCGAAATTACTTATTTCAAGTTCATGGGGTTAATAAAAAGTTATATAAACAAAAAAGATATAAAATATGAAAGATTATATTCTTTTTATTTAATAATAATTTATGTTTATTTAAATATTATAAAGAGACGCATGCGCAATAGTTGATGTGGGAATTCCATGTCTATACATGCACCTTCTTTCAACACCATATTTATTTTAATGAGATTTCATCATGTTATAATAACTTCTAGAATAAAATATACTTTGTCTGTGTGGTCGTAAAAAATAACATTTTTATCATATTTTTGGCTTTCTGTTTTAAATGGTCATTATTTCGTTGTTTGGTAACTCTTGGACTATCATCAAGAGTAACATCTTGGACTATCAAGATCTTTTTAAATATAACTAGTTTACACTTATAATTATTTTCTTTTTTATTGGTTTATTATCTATTGATTACTACTACCAATTAGAATTAGCATCACCATCGATACCATAATTATAACCATAACATCAACCAATCACCATCACAACTACCACAACAACACAATCACAACAACCACACACAACACCGACTGTTCTAAAATTTGAAAAATAAATGCACATGGCTTTTATTAAAACATCAAGAAAATGTTTAAAACGTTCTTTGCTTATTCAAACACCAATAACCACCACCATTAGAACCACATTACGGGTACTACTACCACCATTACTACATTACACCACTGTTGTTGCTACAACCATCCTGCAGTCACCACTATCACTACAACAGAAAGGTCAAAACAAGGAAAATAATGCGCAAAAAATGCAACCAAATTAACTTGATAGAATTTTTGGTCAAAAACATACATTGTTTCAAGTTAAAACTGTAACACTTTGTTTCGAGTCATTTCATAATTTAGGACCGTGACCCAAAGATCAATTATTATAAGGCTTTGGGCTTTCGGGAAAAAGAGATTTAGATCCATTTGGATGTGGGTAATATAGGTTATATGATCCAAGAGTTCGGTTTGTGTTTTAGCGGCCAATGGTATAATGGTAAAAGGTGATGTTTTGGCCTTTCATGAATTAAGGATTTTAGTTCGAGGTGTTTTAAGTCAAAAGTAATCTATAGGGTTATAGAGATCCTCAATACCTTTTTTATGGATATAAGGATCATTAAAACGGAGTTTGAACGAAGAAGTCACGATCGTTTGAAGTTATAAGGGTTTTGGGCTAAGCCGAGTAGGTCGGACGTATTAGGTTGGGACAATCGTGGAGTGCCTTTGAGTACGTTAGGCGTACCTAGAGTACACTAGGCGTACTTAGTTAAATGTAAACCCTAATCTTCAATCCCATTTAAAGGCCTTAACTCATTTCCAACCCTCCTTATCTTTAGCCTCCATCCCATCTAACTGTAGATTCGAAACCCTAGCCCCCATTTGGATAGATTTTGAGCATTCTAGTGATTTTGGAGGATTTTTTGTGACTTTGCAAGAAGATGAAATCCTTGGAGAAGAGTTGGTTTTCTTGGAGCTTGGATATTTGGCCTTGTTCATCTTGATCTAGCTTCTGGGGTGTGAGGAACCCGACATCAGCAACTCGTGTTTTCGGTTATCTCGGATTAAGGTGAGTCTCCTCACTATACCCGTAGGTCGAAGGCACCAATGTCGTCCCACCAGGATATGTTATATGCTAGTTGTCTTTGTAACTCTTGCAGGGTATGTTAGGCTAGGCCCATTTTACGACGGGTTACACCCATTGTATGTTGAGTTGGGCCTATAGATGAGGAAGGGCTAGGCCCGATGTATATTATGTAGGATGCTAGCTATCTCTATGACTCTTACATTGTATGTCGGGCTAGGCCCATTGTATGACGAGCTAGGTCTATTTTTGTGAGTCGGGCCCAATGTGAGGGCTAGGCCCAATGATATTTATGATATATGGTATTTTGGGGAAACTCACTAAGCTTTGTGCTTACAGTTTTATGGTTATGGTTTCAGGTACATCCAGTTCGAAAGGGAAGGGTCCGATTTGAAAGTAGCGCATCCATCCTTGTTTTTGCATCTTTATGATTTTGAGATTGTACTCGGATAACTATTTATACTCTGATATACTTTTGCATGATTGAAAAGGATAAATGGTGTTTATGGTTGAATTGAAAATGAAAATTTTACCTTATAATTTTTGGGACGTTATAAGTTGGTATCAGAGACTTGGTTTGAGGGATTTAGGCACAGTCTCGGTGTGACTAAAATCAAACTGAGGAGTTGGTAATCTTTTAAAAGAAAACAAATTTATAAAAGTATTTGTGTAAAGAAAAAGGGGGTGTGATATGTGCAACCGGACGAGCTCAAGTAAATGATTCCCAGAATACCCATACTTGTTGATATGTTATATGATATGAATGTTGAATGCTAGGATAAGGCTAGGGATACTTTCAGGAATTTCATGATAGATTGGCATGATATGTGATGCCTTGTAGCCTAGGAAGAATTGGATGATATGCTAGATTGGGAATATATATTGGTAGTAGTAATTGCTAAGTGTATGATTTAAGACTTATATATGATTAGGATCATATTTCCTATACTGTGTATAACTTGCATGCATGAGGCAACTAATAATGAGAATAGAAGGTCCTAGCATGGTAGTAGCAAGTGATATTGGGAGGTCCTTTGTTTGTCTTGTGACTTGTAGTGTTACTGCACGAATGCTACTGGCTTTATGCTTTGTGGGATCCCTAGTGATGTGAGTTAACTATTAAGTGAATATGTAAAGTTGCATGTTGCAGAGGTTAGAAAATCTTAAAGTGATGGAGTTGACCCTATTGTGCAACTCTTATCTGAGTCCAACTATTGTAGCGTTGACTCTTATACTCGAAGGATTATCAATGCTTTGTTGTATGTGACTGTATTCATGAAGTAGTTAGCTGAGACTAGTGGAGGTTCTTCAGCACCTGATAGTAGGGTGAGGTCGGGAACCTAATAGAGCTTAAGAAGTTTCGTAGTGGGTTTGGATTCGCTGTTTAGCAGGTACTTGGAGTACCAGTTTGAGAAGGTGACTTAGAAGATTTATGATAGCTCTTGAGGAAAGTATTATGCAAGGTAGTATTGTGCCGGTACTACTAAAAGTACAGGATCCATATTCAAATCGAGGGGATTCATGGAGAATCTAAGAAGCATATGGGATGAGAATTCTTTGAGTATGTTCTGATTAATGTATGTTTACTTTTTAATATGGTGTTGAGCATTAGCGTAATAGTATCAGGTTCAGGATCAGTTTTCAGCATTAAGCCGATTGATGAACGAATCTGGGATTTCATCTCGTCATAGATTACCCACATTATTTTGGAGCAGAATCATCTGATCTTTGGTACTATCAAGGAGAGTGTGTGGATGCGTATCACACTGGGTTATTGAGTTACTGGATAAGCGAATCGGGTCTTTCCGGTTGAGATCGTGGCAGGAAATTCTGGAGTGTGGACTCCCTCATTTTAGTAGTTCAAGGCTTGTAGAGCTCCAGAGTTCTTTGCAGCTAAGTACCCCATTGCTAGCCTCCAATTACTTGCTGACATAGAGGATGCTCAGTGGACGAGCTTCTGCCCAGAGGGGGAGAAGGTGGGATTTGCATCTTGTCTTTTGATTGCTTTTAAATCAGTGTGCTTGTATGTGTACGCCATTGTCTTTGGTTTAGTTTCTCTGTAATTTCCTGGTTACTATTATCAAGGATCTTTATATACCATTTTTCATGTCGAGAGTTATAAGTGTGGAATATCTTGATGAGCTAGCTTTAGATTGTTGGGTAGTTTTTGTAGGACATTGGGGGAGGCAATTTAGACGTATCCCTTAGAAGATTAGTAGTCGAATTAGCATGTTTAGTTTAGCAACGAACTTATAGTATAGAAATGTTTGCGTCTCTCAATAGGGATGGAAATTGTTTATGGAAGGAATCTTGGGTCTGATCGTTACCGTTACTAAGAAAGGAGCGGTAGCAAGTGGATGATGATGGTTGAGGGTTCAAAAAGCTTCCAACACTAGGTTGGTGCATTCGTTGTAGTGGATAACCGATATGTGGTTGGATCTAGGTTGAGGGTTGTGTTAGATCCTCCCTACCTGTTCTTAACCGATAAAGGCTTTAAGGTTCTAAGCATGACCCAAACACCTAATGGGATGCGTTTAATGTGGTTTTGACCAGTGTTTTATCGTGGTTTGGCATGGTAGATGGACAACAATACCATAAGTTGGGCTAATAGCTGATACAGGAGTATTGTAAGACTGAAGGGTAGCCATAGCATACATAAGGACGGTAGATTGTCAGGGAAGTATTGTAATTTTGTGATGTAGTCGTAGCATTCACCAAAATGAGGTAGGCCATAGTACGAGTGGTCGTTAGTCTGAAAGAGGATCAACAGATGCTTGGGTTGAGGCAGAAAATATTATCATAGGATTTCTCTTTGTTTTGGTATGAGGATCGTTGGATCCAAGGCGATGTTAGGGCTGTACAACACTCGATTGGGTGAGAGCCATGGGCGAGGCGTGTTTGATTGTGCATACATGGTGAAACCCGTGGGCAAGGCCCATTTGGTTGTGATAGAGTGGGTGAGACCCGATGGAAATTGGCTTGAATAAGGTATTGGATAATGTTTAGAGTAGGATGACTCTGTGGTTAGTGGTTGGTATCCATATGATAGTTAGGCTAGGGCAGCCTTATCAGTTAAACTCTTAGTTGGAGCCTTTTAGTGGGACCAAGTGTAAGAAAGTCAGTATCGATGTTTGATTGGGGAGTTTATATCTCATTTCTATAGGAGGTCACCATTGAATCAGAAGATTTCAGATAGATTCAAGTGCGAGTCTTTGGATTTCAGAATCTAAGTCATGTTCTTGGTTGACACAAAGAGTTAGGACTCTCATTAAGAGTTGCCTTTTCGTTTATGAAAGATTTTTTCAATAACAATATATGGTCAATTATTCTGTACGCCAAGGGTATCATTTGGACAATCTAGGATCAGAAGGATTTCTTTCAGTTCAGGTTGCAGAGAGAGGGCCTATTGATTGTGTTTCAGAATGGTTCTTTCTATGAGGAGGTCAAGTAAAGTTTTGGGGGGTTTAGAATTATAGTAGTGAAATGCTAGTTTTTCCGTATTATGAAAGATAGTGGATCAATAATTCATTCTCCTTCAGGGCATATCGATTATGCTATTATTGGATTTCGATGCTCGCTATGAAGAGATGTCATGAGTATGAGTCAACCTTTTTGTGGAAGCAGGGTTCGAGATGAATTAGATGGATCATGTTATTCCCTAAAAGGTAGTAATGAGTGATTTCGAGGAAAAAATCTCATTCAACTGGGGGGGGGGGGGGGAGTTGAAACACCATGTTTCGAGTCATTTCATAAATTTGGGACCATGACCCGAAGATCAATTATTATAAGGCTACGGGCTTTAGGGAAAGAGAGACTTATACCTATTTGGATTTGGGTAATGTAGATTATGTGATCCAAGAGTTCGGTTTGTGTTTTAGATCCCAAGGGTATAATGGTAAAAAGTAATAAGATAGGGGTTTAGATCTCCTCAATATCTTTCCGCTGATATAAGGATTATCGAAACGGAGTTGGAATGAAGAAGTTATGATTGTTTGAAGTTCTAAGGATTTTGGGGTAAGCAAGTACGTTGGTGTAACATACAGTTTCCTACCATTTCTCGGCCATAGGCCGGAAGTCGATTATGTAAGGCTTTGGGCCTGAAGGAGGCAAATTTTAATCCTAGTGGAAGGATGTAATGTTAGTTAAGATATTTAACCTTGAATTGTGTTTTTAGCCGAATGATAGAAAGGGAAAAGCCATAGGTCGGGTTCTTGCGTGAATTACGGATTTTTATTCAAGACGTTTTTAGTCCAAGATATTTAGGTAATATTGTAGAGCTCTTCAACAACTTTCCGTGGATATAAAGAACGTCAAAACGTAGTTGGAAAGAAGAAGTTACGACTATTTGAATTTAGGTTGATTTTTGGGTTAGCCGCATACGGTGAGCGTACTGGAGCATCCCTAGTATGATGGACATATTAAGAGTATGTTGGACGTATGCGATCAGTACACAAATCCTATTTTTGTGGTTTGATCCATATTTAAGCTCCTTAACTTCCCCAAACACATTCCATTCTCAGCCTCCACCTCTCCAACACCCTCCCATGAAGACCCTACCCTAGTTAAGCATTATGAGCAAAAAGAAGGCATCTTTAAGTGCTTTGGAGTGTTCTTGGTACCTCTTAGAGAAGAAGGAACTCATTAAAGAAACATTGGTTACATTGGAGCTTGTAGATCCACACCTTGCTCACCTTGATCTTTCTTTTGGAGGTATATAGTTTGAATCTTGATGATGAAATTGTTAGATCTAGGTAGTTTTAGGTGTTATAAGATTTTGGTCACTTTAAGTGCATAAATTTTAGATCTTGAAAGTTTGTGACCTTGTTATGGTTAAATTTGGAAACTTTATCCATCTAAACATCATATTGATTTAGATCTGAAGGTTTGATAGTTAGACTTAATGAATTAAGTTGAAAAATAAGCATTTTAGGTCCCTTTGGAACTTAAAGACTAGATCTTGTTTGTTGGGACCATTCTAATGGATAAAGTTGGAAACTTTATCCATTATAGAGCTATTAGAAACCATAAAAATGTGATTTTGTTCCTTATATCCCTTCCATGCAAGAGTTATGATATCTTTATGGATTAATAAGTTAGGGTTTTAGACTTTGGACCTTCCCTAGCCATGGAAAGTTATAAAGGTGGTAACTTTATGACTTTATGACTTAGGAACCATAATGTTGTTGCAGGGCATACTCAACCAACCATGGACTTTGATTTTTGTTGCCTCCATTCGTCGTTGACTTTTTGACCACATTTGACCTTGGGTCAAACTTGAGGATTTTGGGATATTGATTAAGATGTTATATGGTTCTGGTGTTAGTGGATTCGTGGGAGCAAGCAGTGTAGAAGGGAGCATATCGCAGTCTTTCAAGGTTCTTCGATTTAGGTGAGTTTTCCTCACTGTACTTGTGGGTCGAAGGCACCAGTTCTATCCCACTAGGTGATGTATCTTGGTGTATAGTATGTTGTATTTTTTTTTGTCTTAGAGCTTGTAGATCTAGGCCTTATTCATCTTCATCCAACTTCTGGAGTGTGAGGAACCAGGTACCAGCATGTGTGTTTCAATTATCTCATATTGATATAGGTCTCCTCACTGTTCATGTGGGTCAAAGGCACCAATGCTGACCCACTAGGATTTGTTATATGCTAGTTGTCTTTGTAACTCTTGCAAGGTATGTTGGGATAGGCCCATTGTATGTTGGGTTGGGCCCATGGATCAAGATGGGATAGACACAATATATGTTATGTAGGATGCTAGTTGTCTTTTTGAATCTTCCATTGTATGTCGGGCTAGTCCCATTATTGTCAATTGGGCCCAATGTAAGGGCGAGGCCCAAGGATATGTATGGTATGTGTTATTTTAAGGAAACTATAATTCCTACATTTTCATCTAGGCTTAGTAATAAAAAATGTAACCCTTGTGGTCAAGTCATGTAGTTATTTTGTGAATGAACAAGACAAGATTATTCGTATATTTTGTGCTAATGTGTTTTATATGATATTAAGATATATTAAATAATAAAATAACTAAGATTTAAAATACACGTCAAAAATAAATGGTCACTGAGGGAAAATAATCTCAACCTAGTGATAGAATTCGTTATTAAGATCCCGTGCATATCTAGAATGCCTCAATCCAACTTAGAACGAAGAAGTTAACAAGCACCAATGTATCAAGATAAACCGACCCTGCTACGGATAGCGTAAAAAGTGAATATCGGGTAGATTGCCTTTATTTGAAATATTATTTAAGTTTTTTTGTATGTAATTATATTCCAGAAATGGTTAGCTAACATTAATAGGGGTTCTTCAGTAGCTGATGGTGGGAGCGGTGGGATATCCTAGGAGTGTCTAGGAAGTTCTTTAGTATGGTTGTTACGCTGTTGAGCAGGTATTAGGAGTATTATTATAAGTAGATTACTTAGAAGACTCGGGATGATTCTTGAGGAAAGTATGGATACGTGTGGAAGGTAGTGGGCCACTACTACTTGAAACATAGGATCTATTATAAAACCGAGAAAAATTTCGGGGATTCTAGGGAGTTGGTTGGGGAAGATAACATAGTTTGACACGATAATTCATGGTAGTGGTTCCATATCTGTCAATCTTTTGGTTATGGTTGCTCCGGCATGATGATGGGTTTGGTAATTTTTTAGGCCTTAGGGTTGATGTTAATTTGGTTTGATTAGTGCAGACCTAGGTGAGTTTGTTTATTTTAAGGTCTCTAGGCCTTACTCAAGGTCATGCATTTGATTTGCGGGACTCAAGAAGGAAACGATTGTAATGATCGGCTTGAGGATTGTAGCTGGAAGTTGAGTGGTTGTCAGATGGATTAGAGTTTCGCTATCTATGGCAAGGATTATGTCATGATAGTTTTTCGTGAAGGAGTGAGCAGGCTTGTGACTTTCAGAGTTGGGATGTAAACCCAACACGGGGGCTAGTTAGCTGCGGTGTTTGGCAGTAGTATGACAGCATGAGAATATACATGAGGATTGATGTCGTATGGATGCATTTGGATGCGATCACGGGTCTGATTTCCTTGGATATAAGCAAGTCAGGTACCACATTAACGTTTGGGATTATAGGCAACGAGTGTATGTTTTGGATAGTAAGGCAGTGTTTTTCTTATGAATATGCATGAAATTTTTAATGTTAAAGGTGTTTAGGATTGGAAAATTTTCTAAGGTCTTCATCTAAAATTCAGAATGTCTGAGGGTTTGCTTGGTCCTTATCTGGAAGATCATCTTGCATGTGTTATACCTTCCAAGAGTCAAGGTGGTTTATACTTGGTTGATCCAATTTGAGCTATGGTTTGGTTGAAACGCTAGTGGGTGGTAGTTTGAACAATAAGTGAAGGAGAACAAGGTATTTACTTGTAGGATCATCAATCTTTTCGAGTTTTAGGTGTTAGAAGAATCATTCGTAGGGATCTGCGGTGCGGGTATGCTGGATTTCGGTCAAGATTTAGTGAAATCAGGGGTGTAGAGTAAGTGTATAGTAGAAAATCATTGGTCAAGGAGCTCATTGTAGCCATTAGTTCCTTTTGGGAAGCCAATAAATAGATGACGAGCCTGTAGGATCAGTTAGGTTAAGTATCAATTGTTGAGGATTTCTCAGTTCGTTGTATGGATTACTATTTAAAGTCTAGCTTAGGCATTTGTCGATCGGGAAATCTATTTGAAATTTAGGTAAGTTCAAGTCCATGTGGGTTTTTGTTCAATGGATTGAGTGTTGATTCGTTCTCGATCATTAGTCGTTTCGTTCATCATCAAGCAGAGGTTCTTCGAGAGTTTAGTGTTGTGTCATTTGATGTTTAATGGATGTGTCAACCTATCATCAAGTTTCGTATGTTATATTTTCTTGGATTTCTAGTTATGTTCACCCTCCATTGTCGTGTGGAATTTTGGTTCATAGCAGGCTCAATTTTGGCAGTTGTCCTTGGTTATTGGAAGTTTGTATGTTGGGAGCAACATTCTTTAGTTTCCCAAGTGTGACATTGATCTATGTAGAATTAGTTTTTTGTATGTTTTACTGGTAGGATTCATAGTAGGATTGATTCAACTAAAGTTTTGGCAACATTTCTAGATTACCTTGGAAGTCTTCTTGATGTAGTTATGTACTAATGGGGTCTGTTTAGCCTCAATCGAGGTATAGAATCTTATTTTGACCATTTATGTGAATGTTTTCAATTAATGATTGAGGTTCATCATCTAGTTAAAGCTTCTAGTACTTCAAGTTTGGGTAAGGTTGTGGGTTCCCTAATAGTGTGTATTGCGGTAAGTTCATTGGATATCGTCGTTAGCGGAGTGTGTGGGCTAGACAAGATAGTAGTGGAGTAGTTGGTTTAAATTAAATACATGGTGCTTATTTGGATTATAGCCTTTGAATTGGAACAAGAGTGCGACCATCTATCCCATTTTCAAGTCGTGTGCAACCATGTTTTGTCAAATTTTGTGTTGGTTGCAGCTCGTATTATGAAAGGAATTGTGTGTGATAAAAGAGTAAGACATTGTTGTCTTTGGTTAACATTGAGAGGGGCGTTGATTTGGGTTCGTATAGGCGGTAGAATGAGGTCAATTATAAGTTTGGTTCTTGGTGTGTGGAGTTGGTTCTAAAATCTCTAGTGATTTGTCAGGTGGAGGTACACCTGAGTTGATAAGGAGTTTTATGTAATGTTGGCGGAAGAATACGCGATCGGAATATTTTGAGTATCCTTTTAGCACGGTTTGGTGGTCTCCATATTCAAGGGACTAGGAGTAGGTTCGAGGAATGGATGATCATCAATCCTAGGGTAAGGTTTCTAAGAAAATAATAATGGGTTCTTAGTTTCAGGAAGCATAGTGATGAGGATGGTTTGTGGTTATAGTACTGAAGGTTCCCACTTTGTGTGGTTTTCTTTGGAAGTTGGGTCATGCAGTTACGGAGAAAAAGAAATTGTTGTGTTTAAGCATTTTTCAAGTTATTGGTTTGCTTGTTGGTAATTGGGGGTTTCTGAGTGGTCTCCCAAGTGTTAATTATAAGATGAATTGGTTTCGAAATGGTTGGAGGAAGTTTATGGAATATGTTGGTGTTATTTTAGAAATTGGAACTGAGACAGATCTCGTAGATAAAATCAAATTTAAGTGGGGGAGATTTTTAACATCCAGTTTCCTAGTATTTATGGGCCGTGGACCGGATGTCGATTGTGTAAGGCTTTGGGGCTCAATAAGGAAAATTTTAGTCCTTGTGGAAGGAGGCAATGGTAGTTAATAGATTTAACTTTTAATTGTGTTACGGGTTAAATGGTAGAAAGGGAAAAGCCATAGGTTAGGTTCTTACATGAAATATGGATTTTTATTCGAGAAGTTTTTAGTCCAAGGTAATTAGATCATATCATAGAGCTCTTCAACACCTTTCTGTGGATATAAAGAACATTGAAAACAAACATGGGACAAAGAAGTTATGACCTTTTGAAGTTAGGTCGATTTTTGGGTTGGTCGCGTACGTTCAGCGTACGGGGAGTACGTTGGGATTACTAGGGAATGTCTAGTACGTTGGGCATATGTAATCAATGCCCAAAACCTTTATTCATGGTGTGAGCCCTATTTAAGTTCATTAACTTCCCTAAACCCATTACATTTTCAGCTTCCACATCTATAACACCCTCCCATCAAAACCCTAACCGTAGTTTGAACCTTGTGAGCAAAAAGAAGGTGTTTTTAAGTGCTTTGGAGTGTTCTTGGTACATCTTAGAGAAGCAAGAACTCATTAAAGAAACATTGGTTGTATTGGAGCTTGTAGATCCAAACCTTTTTCACGTTGATCTTTCTTCTGGAGGTATATAGTTTGAATCTTGATAATGAAATTGTTAGATCTAGCTAGTTTTAGGTGTTATGAGCTTTTGGTCACTTTAAGTGCATAAATTTTAGATATTGGAATTTTGTAACCTTGTTATGGATAAATTTGGAAACTTTATCCATCTAAAGATCATATTGATTCAGATCTGAAGGTTGGAGACTTGGACTTAATGGATTAAGTTGAAAATAAGCATTTTTGGTCCCTTTGGGACTTAAATACTAGATTTTGTTGTTGGGACCATTCTAATGGATAAAGTTGGAAACTTTATCCATTATAGAGCTATTAGGAACCATAAAAATGTGAACTTGGCCCTTCCATCCCTTCCATGAAAGAGTTGTGATACCTTAATGGATTAATAAGTTAGGGTTTTAGGCTTTGGACCTTCCCTAGCCATGGAAAGTTATAAAGGTTGTAACTTTATGACTTAAGACAATGTTTTGAGGCTAGATTTGAGTTTGAGTGAAAATTCCTTAAGGGATTAAGTGATTAATGGAAAGGATGAAACCGGTTTGTGTACGATGGGCGTATGAACGAGCGTAATTTTCATACGCTAGGCGTACTTAACCATCCCATGTACGCTGGGTGTAATTTGAGCATGTAAGGTGTACTCAACCAACCTTGGACTTTGACTTGTGCTGCATTCTTTGACCTTTGACTTTTTAACCATGTTTGACCTTGGGTCAAACTTGAGACGGGCTAGCTGGTACTAAAGACCACCGCACACGCCTTTAGTCTGTCTGGTTCTAGTGTTAGTAGATTCATGGGAGCAAGCAGTGCAGAAGGGAGCATATCATAGTCTTTCAAGGTTCTTCGATTTAGGTGAAGTTTCATCACTATACTTGTGGGTAGAAGGCACCAATTTCGACCCACTAGGTTATGTATCATGGTGTATAGGATGTTGTTATGATGTTGTAATCTGTTAGATCTATATCTTGGTATTTGGGATGTTTCTATGTGGTAGTGATCTGTAGATTTGCTTGTTATTTATTTACTGGGTATATGTTTATCTGTTGCATATGTTGACGTAGTTTGGTTGGGTTAAGACTATACTTCATTGTGGTTCCTTTCAAAAAACTCGGTAATGTTTATATCAATATGTTGTTATGGTTTAATGGGTTGAGACGGGCTAGCTGTTACTAAAAACCAAGATACCCAGGGCGGTCCGGATAGACTAAAGGCGTGCGAGGTGGTCCAATTAGTTCGAAGGCCTAAAGAGCAGTCCAAATAGGCTCTAGGCCCAGTGGGGAGGCCCATTCATGTAGACGTCTTTGAGAGCGATCCAGATAGTGTGTAGGTCGGTGAAACGGTCAAGTCATGCTAAATGCTCTATATACATGTTGTTTTTTATGTTATGTGGTGGTACTTTGGAACTCACAAAGCTTCATGCTTATAGTTGTTTGTTATGGTTTTAGCTACTTCTGATGATCAGGAAAAGAAAAGGTGTGACGTGCACAACCTTCAGATTTTATGGTATTGGATTTTGGGATATTTTGATTTTCCACCTATACTTTTGAAACTACGTTTTTGGGAACAGTTATTGAATTGGGTTTGTTTTGGAAAAATGAAAATTTTAGTCTGATTTTTATGATGTTACAAGTTCGTATCCGAGCCCTGGTTTGAGAGAAATGGATGAACATTCATGTGAATCCAAACTCAACTAAGGATCTGTGAAAGTTTTCAAATTATTTTCAAATTAAATTAAATTTATTTTCAAAAGTAACCAAGGATGGATGAGATGTGTATGATCATACGGAACAAGAAAGTTTACCCCAAGTTAACATATTGTTATTTGTTATAATATGATAGAGTTCCATGTTAGTGATAGGCTAGGGATCTTCACGAATTGCATGACAGAATTGTCTGATGTATGATGCCTGATAGCCTAGGAGGACTTCTTATATGCTATATGAAATTGACATCATTACTATGGTTGCTTAGTGTGCATCATAGTTGTAGATAACAAATATTTTATACTCTAATTAAGGGCTTAGGGTAGAGTCAAGTATTCGATTGTCTATGGGATCCAACGTTATGCATGATTAGCATGCATGAGTGGTTACAGGGTTGGTGGAAGTTTCATGTGCGGGTGCAATTCATAGCAAGATAGTGTAAGGAATTATTAGCCCCTCCTAAGAGAGTTATGACAGGATGAATGTGTATCCTAGATGCTTGGGATTAGAGATCGGTAATTTCATATAAGGATCTGCCTGTTTTTAGTGTGTCTTAGTGCCATTCGATTCCACTGCTAGAATGTTGCTTGCTATTTTGCTTTGTGGTACTCATGCTGATGTAAGTTAACTATCAAATGTATACATTAAATTACATGCTATCAAGGTAAAATAATATTAGAGTAAAGGATTTGTTTCTATTGTGCAACTCTTGTTTGAGTCTAATAGTAGTAGGGTTGAGTCCTTTAGTCGAAATATTATTTAAGTTTTGTTGTAAGTAATTGTATTCATGAAGTGGTTAGCTGGCATTAATTGGGGTTCTTCAGTAGATGATGGCGAGGGTGGTGGGATATCCAAGGAGGGCCTAGGAAGTTCTTTAGTGTGGTTTCTATGTTGTTGAGCATGTATTGGGAGTATTATTATGAGTAGATGACTTAGAAGACTTGGGATGATTCTTGAAGAAAGTATGGATAGGTGTGGAAGGTACTGGGCCCGTACTACTTGAAGCATATGGTCTATAATCGAATCGAGAAAAATTTTGGGGATTGTAAGGAGTTGGTCGGTAAAGATAGCATGGTTTGATACATTGATTCATGGTTATGGTTACATATCTTTCAGTATTTTGGTTATGGTTGCTCAGGCATGCGTATGGGTTTGGTAATTGTGTTAGGGCTCAGGGGTGATGTTAGTTGGGTTTGATTCATGAAGAACAATGTGAGTTTGTTTGTTTTAAGGTCTCTAGGCATTTCTGAAGGTCTTGCATTTGATTTGCTGGACTCAAGAAGGAAATGGTTGTTATAATCAGCTTGAGGATTGCAGCTGCAAGCTGAGTGGTTGACAGATAGATTGGAATGTCACTATCAATGGCGAGGATTAAGTCCTGAAAGTTTTATGAGAAGGAGTGATCAGGCTTGATTTGGGATGTAAACCCAACATAAGGGCTAGTTGGCTGCAATGTTTGGCAGTAGTATGACAGCGTGGGAATGTGCATGAGTATTGATGTCGTATAGATGTATATGGATGCGATCACGGTTCTATTATCCTTGGATATAGGCAGATCAGGTACTATAACATCCCGACTCCCAGGTATAATATTTTATAATTTTCATGATTTTAATTGATCAACTCGATGAGTTGGAGGCCCCAACTCGTCGAGCGGAGAAGGATATGGTTCTATAGGTTTTACGACCAACTCGACGAGTTGGAGGGACCTACTTGACGAGTTGGTGCTTTGAAAGGAAACCCTAATTTCTCGTGGTTGTGTCCTATTTAAAGGACCTTAAGCCCTCATTTCTGCCTCCTATGTCACGTTACTCCCCTGTGTGAAACCCAAATTGTTTAAACTGATCTAAGAGACAAAAAAGAGCTAATTCTGTGCATTCTAGTGCACTTTTGGAAGAGAATAGAAGAGTATCAAGGATTAGAACGAGAAGGGATTATTGGATCCAATGTTATCCATCCTTAGCTTTTGTTTGAAGGTAAAAGTCACCACCTTGCTCATTATTTTGATTAGATCTATTGTTTAGGCAGTTTTAGGGTTTTTTTTTCCATATTTCCTTAAGACTTATAGTATTGTGAGCTTGTCAAGAGATTGAGACTTAAGATCTGGACCTTGTAAGGTCCCTTAAACCCAAAGGGCTAAGCATTATCGAGCTAGAGGAGAGCTTTTATTCATAGGAATCTAAATGGAACTTGTTTTGGCATTTCAACCCCTAAGTTCCATGCATGAATGTCTGAATAAGATAATAGACTGAAGGGACTTGACGAGTCGGTGAGTGGACTCGACGCATCGGCTAGGGATTTTCCGGACGAGTCTGGACATGAGTAACTCGATGAGCTGATGTGATAACTCTATGAGTTTTTGCAATGTTTCTAAATGAACGAGGGGACTCGACGAGTCACATAGATTTACTAGACGAGTCGGGTCAACATGGTTGTTGACTCGAGTGTTGACTTCGGTTGACTTTAGGGTTTGGTCAAGCAAGGGATTATAGAGACTGTGGAGAGGTAAAATGGTCTTTTACCCATCCTAATAGATTAGAGAGAGAAAATAGCTTGATTAATTTAGAGTTTTGATTGAAGTGTTAATTAGAGATAATTATCGTATGTGTTAGCCGGAGGCTAGATTGGTGATTCGTATACGAGGTTTATTTACTTGCTTACGAGGTGAGTCTTCTCACTAAACTTACCCTTAGTAGTAATTTGTGTGACCGGAGGGTCTTGTGTGCTTATATTGAGTATTGTGCTATCCTGCATTATGTCTTTGTGACTTATGTTGTGTATTATTCTGAGCTTACTGAGTTAGGACCAGAGGGTCCATCTGAGTTATGGGACCGGATGGTTCCACTAATACACATTGACCGGAGGGTCTTATTCGAGATTATAGCTATGAGAGGATAATAGGTTATGTGTGGTATTTTGGGGAACTCGCTAAGCTTTGTGCTTACTGTGTTATGTGTTATGTGTTTCAGGTACTTCTCAGGATCACGGGAAAGCGCCAGCTTGATTGTACACACGGGATAGAGTTATGTTTTTGAGGATCCTGGATTTTTATTCAAACAATGGTAGACATGAGTTTTTTTTTTATAAATTGACACTTTGGGATGTTGTGAAATGTGTTTATGAGATTATTTGATTTTTAAAATGAAAATTTTGTTTGAAAATTTATGGTATTACAAGCTGGTATCAGAGCCTTGGTTTGACGGATTCGGATGTACCTTCGGGTATGTCTGAACTCAAAACAAGGATTTGAGAAAAAGTTTCAAATAAAAATAATTTTTCTAAAACGAGTATGAGTTTTTAAGAGAAAAACGAGATGGAGTAGTGTGCACAATTAGCCAGAGCCTAAACGGTGATTTCCCAAAATACCCTTACTTATTTGTTATGAGATATTCATGAGATATTAGGGATGCATGCTAGAGGATAGGCTAAGTATTTCATATTTTAGGGCTAGACTTTCCTGATTTGTGATGCCTTATCTTAGGAGATGCTATTGATCTATGTTATCTGTTATATGCCTTGAGTATGTGTTGAGTAAGAGTATCTAGCAGGAATCACTTAGAAAGAGTTTTGAGTCAAGAGACAATCTAGGAGACATACCTAGATGAACATATGAGGGGTCTACCGAGAGAGTAGTTTGATATTCGTGAGAGATAGAGTACTTGTGAATTGGGACCCTAGGAAGAGGACTTAGGGTGACTATAGTTTGGTGTGGAAGGTAGTATTAGGACCGTATTACTGAAAGCACCAGATCTGTATGCAACCCAAGTAAGAATCCTTTGGGTACTAAGGAGCATGTAGGGGTGGGTAATAGATTGTGAGTATGTTCAAACGAGTCTCTGATGATTTTTGTGTTGTGTTTTAGAGACATCATGGTGGGTACTTGCCACAACCCCGAGAGCAGTAGCGTCAGTGACGAGGAGATCTACAGGATCATACATGAGAAGGTGGCTGAAACTATCCGAGAGGCGATACTAGAGACGTTTGGGTCTATTAAGACCACACAGATCGAGACATTCGATGAGCGATATGTTGTTATTACTGAGGTTGCTTCTGTTGCGGCCACCGCAGCAGTAGCTGCTGCTAGGCTAGAGGGAGGTGACTCGTTGTTGTTATGGGAGTTCAACAACATGAAGACACCATAGTTTGATGGGACACATGATTTGATTGTTGTTGTGAGATGGATCTCCAATATTGAGGGGTGTTTTTATACTTGTTCATGCACCAAGCACCTGAGAGTTCGGTTTGCACTGAACCAACTTCACTTAGGTGCAAAGGACTGCTGGAAGTTCGTGATAGTCAACTTTACTCTTGTAAATCATGCTACAGTGACATGGGAGAGGTTTACACAGTTGTTTCAATACGAGTATGATCCCCTGGTGGAGAGGGAATGGTTAGCCCATGAGTTTCTATCTCTCAAGCAGAAGACAGAAACTGTGACTGAGATCACGAGGATGTTCCATTCGAGGGCATTGTTTACCCTTAGCACGTGTCTACTGAGCAGGTACGTGTGAGCTGTTATCTGAGCATAATGAGGAGGGACATACGAGAGTTAATGGTGAAGTCGTTGTACCAGACATTGGCTGAGCTTCAGACCAATGCCAGGAGGAGGGAAATTGAGCTCGAGTTGTAGACAAAAGAGGAGGCGGAGTCCCGGGGTAGAGAAAGGACACCAATACAGTTACAGTCGGCGATGAAGTGGGCAAAGCCCGCTGATACGAGAGACTGGGTCCAGAAGGGCCACACATGTGGCAAGTGCGGCAAGAGTCATAAGGGATCATGTCAGGCAGGGATTTGCTACAAATATGGCAAACTGGGCACATGTCGTAGGATTTCCCGAATAGGTTTGTAGTTTGCTTTCATTGCAACCAGACCGTCCATCGGAAGGCGGAGTACCCTTAGGTCATTAAGGGATCAGCCCAGTGTTCCGCTCTTGCTACTTTACTTGCTAATGATAGTCGTCCAATGAAGGTGGAGACACCAACAGGTTGTGGGAGAGTTTTTCAGCTGACAACGGAGGAGGCCGGTGTAGCACCTAACATCGTGGCTGGTACGTATTACTTATTTCTGTTATTTTGATATTTTTTTATTATACTGTGTTCTATATAGGTACTTTTCTTGTGAGTTATGCACCTACTTTGGTGTTATTTGACTCGTGTGCGAGTCGATCCTTCGTATCTTTAGCTTTTAGTCGTCACATCAGTATCAGACGTGAGGCGTTGAGTCGACCTCTTGGGGTTTCTATAGCCGACGAGCATGCAGTTTTGCAACTGATATATTCCAAGGATGTGTACTAGAGATTTTTGGTGTCGAGTTCCTGACAGATCGGGGTCTGATAGCGATGGGTGATATCTGTGTCATAGTGGGCATGAATTGGTTGAGTCGGTTTGGGACTGTGAGCGTCATATGGTGAGCATAAGAGACCCTAGTGAGGGAGTCCTTAGTAGGTGATCAACTTTTTGTTCTACTGGCAGGGCGAGACAGAGTCTACAGCAAGGTTGGATGGGCTTTTTGGCATACATGATGGATACACGGGTTGCTACAGGAGCTATTGGGGAAGGGTTTTATCAGACCGAGTATCTCACTATGGGGAGAACCGATCCTTTTTTTCAAGAAGAAGGATGGTTCACAACAGATGGGAATAGATTACCCGGAGTTGAACAAGCTGACGATCAAGAACCATTATCCAATATCGAGGATCGACGGTTGATTCGATTAGTTGCAAGTGGCATCTTGGTTTTCCAACATTGATTTGAGATCTAGATATCATCAGATGAGAGTTTTCGAGGAGGATATCCAGAAGATGGCCTTTAGTTATCGTTATGCTCACTACGAGTTTGTGGTGATGCCTTTCAGACTCACCAACGCACCAGCATCGTTCATGGATCTCATGAACCGGGTGTGTAAGCCCATGTTGGATCGATCGGTATTCGTGTTCATCAATGATATTCTGGTGTACTCTGTAACATCCAGACTCCCAAGTGTTACATTTATTTATTTATTTTTGGGATTTAATGAATGACTCGGCGAGTTCTGTGTCCAACTCGTCGAGTAGAGTTGGATTGGTCACATGGATTTAATGACTGATTCGATGAGTTAGAGAGCCAACTCGCCGAGTTGGCGTTGAGTGAGGAAACCCTAAATCCCCTTGTTTATGACCTATTTAAGGGGCCTTAATCCCTCATTTCCGCATCATCGGTCACCTTACACCCTTGAGAGAAATCCTAGTCGTGCACTTGAGATAGAGAGTGAGAGAAGAGCTAATATTGTGGTCATTAGTGCACTTTCGAAGGAGAAGAGGAGAGTATCAAACCTTGGATCAAGATGAGGCTTTGGATCTAGAGGTTCAACAGAGTTTTGTTTCAGATGGAGGTAAAAATATGTTAACTTGATCATTTCCTCATGAGATCTTGGTTTAGGGAGTTTCTAGGGTTTTCTCCCATCTCTTTGGTGTTATTTGAGTCCTTTGAGCATGATTTGAGGTTGAAAGCTCATATCTGGAGTGTAGGAGGTCTTGTAAGTCTAAAGACTCGAACTTTATTGAGCTAGAGATAAGATCTTGTGCATCTAACCCTTGTTGGGGTTTGAATTGGCATTATGGAGCAAATATGCGATGCTTGAACGTAAAGATCGAAGCTTTACGTCATAATATAGCCTTAACAAGTCAGATCTAGAGTATGGGGCATGGTTTCTGCCTTAAAACTTTTGAATGACAATTTGACTTAAGGGACTCGACGAGTCAATAAGCTGACTCAACGAGTCGTCTAGGGTTTTCCCTGCTGAGTATGGACATGGGTAACTCGGCGAGTTGGTGAGACAACTCAACGAGTTAATTTGGGTTTTCATGATGTTCTGAAGGAACAAGGGGGACTTGGCGAGTTACTTAGATGCACTCGACGAGTCAGGTCAACATGGACAGCTGAATCGAGTGTTGACTTTATGGTTTGGTCAAGGCAGGGGTTATGGGGACCATGGAGGGGTAAAATGGTTTGTTACCCATCCCGAGAGTTTGAGAGAGAGAGAATAACTTAGTTTATTTAGAGTCGTGGATTAAATGTTAACTATAGATAATTATCTTATGTGATTAGGCGGAGGCTAGTTTGAGATTCGTGTACGAGATTATTTACTTGCTTACTTACGAGGTGAGTCTTCTCACTATACTTTACCTAGAGTGGTAATCTTTGTGTGACCGGAGGGTGTTATGTGTTATATTGAGTATTATGATATCATGGATTATGTCTTTGTGATTTGTGTTGTGTATTATTCTAAGCTTACCGAGTTAGGACCGGAGGGTCCACCCGAGTTGTGGGACTGGAGGGTCCCATTGAGACACATTGACCGGAGGGTGTTATTTGAGCATAGACATGAGAGGCTAATGAAATATGTGTGGTATTTTGGGGAACTCACTAAGCTTTGTGCTTATCGTATTATGTGTTATGTGTTTAAGGTACCTCTCAGGATCACGGGAAGGCACCAGATTGATCGTACGCACCGATTTGAGATTATGTGGATGGTTCTGGGATAATGGCATTTTATGTGGATTTGTGTTGACACTTGAGACAATTATGTTTTTTGAGATATATTATGAGTTTTTATGTGTTTTTAAAATGAAAATTTTTGTTTGAAATTTTACGTCGTTACAAGTTGGTATCAAAGGCTTGGTTTGAGAGATTTAGGCGTACTATCGGGTATGTCTGAACTCAAACTGAGGATTTGAGAAAAAATTTCAAAATAAATTATTTTTATAAAATGAGATAGACTTTGAAGAAAAAAGGAGTTGGAGCAGTGTGTACAATCAGCAAGAGCCCGAACAATGATTTCTTAAATTACCCTTACTTAATTATGTTGTGAGATATTTATGAGATATTAGTGATGCATGCTAGAGGATAGGCTAAGTAATTCATATTTAGAGCTAGAGTAGCCTGATTTGTGACACTTTAGCCTAGGAGTCATTGCTATCTTTTATGTGCTTTGAGTATGTGATGAGTAAGAGTATCTAGAAGGATTACTTAGAGAGAGTTCTAAGTCGAGAGATAATCTAGGAGGGATACCCAGATGAGCATGTGAGAGATCTACTGAGAGGGTAGTCTATTATTCATGAGAGTTATAGTGCTTGTGAATTGGGATCCTAGGAGGAGGACGTGGGGTGACTACATGTTGGTGTGGAAGGTAGTATTGGGCCCGTACTACTAAAAGCACCGGATTTGTATGCAACCAAGGTAATAATGCTTAGGATACTAAGTAACAAGTAGGGATGGGTGATCGAGTGTGAGTAATATCGAGCGAGTCTCTGATAATTTTTGTGTTGTGTTTTAGAGACATCATGGTGGGTACACGTCACAACCCCGTGAGCAGTGGGACTAGTGATGATGAGATTCGTAGGATGATTCACGACGAGGTGGCCACAGCCATTCGAAAGGCGATTCCTGATATGTTTGGCTCTATTAAGACCACACTGATTGAGACATTTGATGAGAGATATGCTGCTATTACTCAGGTGGCGGCTGCTGCAGCCACCGCAGCTATTGTCACTGCCAGGCCATAGGGAGGTGACTCGTTGTTGTTTCAGGAGTTCAACAACACGAAGCCACCAGATTTTGATGGGACCCAGAATCCAATTTCTGATATAAGATGGATCTCTAATATCTAGGGGTGTTTTTACATGTGTTCATGTCCTAATCATATGAGGGTTCGGTTTGCGCTAAACCAGCTTTGCACGGGGGCGAAGGACTGGTGGAAGTTTGTGACTACCAGTTTTACTCCTGCACACCATGTAGTAGTGATGTGGGAGAGGTTCACCCAATTGTTCATAGATGAGTATGTTCCCCCAGTGGAAAGGGAACGTTTGGCCCAAGAATTTCTGTCTCTCAAGCAGAAGACAGAGTCAGTGACTGAGATTACGAGGATGTTTCACGAGAGGGTGTTGGTTTGCCCACTAAGCAGGCACGTGTAAGTCGGTATCTGAGCATATTAAGGAGGTATATACGAGAGTTCATCGCGAACTCATCATAGAAGATATTGTCTGAGCTTCAGATCAATGTCAGACGAAGGGAGATTGAGCTAGAGTTACAGACCAGGGAGGAGGAGGAGTCTCTGGGTAGGGACCAGAGACTAGTGCAGTCGCAGTCGGTAACGTAGTGGGCTAAGCCAGCTGATACGAGGACTGGGGGCCAGAAGGGCCACACTTATGGCAAGTGCGGAAATAGTCACGAGGGATCGTGTCGAGCGGGGATTTGCCATAAATGTGGAAAAGAGGGTCACATGGCGAAGGATTATCCCAAGGGGTTTACAGTTTGCTTTCTCTGCAACTAGACCAGCCATCGGAAGGCTGTGTACCCCCCGCCTCTTCAGGGATCAGCACATGGATCAGCACCAGCTGGTTTGCGTACTACTGAGAGTCGGCGAGCGAAGGTCGAGACACCAAGGGTTCACGGGAAAGCCTTTCAGTTGATAGTGGAGGAGGTCTGCGCAACACCTAACGTCGTGGCCAATACGTATTTCCTTATTTGTGTTATTTCGAGATAAGTTGTGCTTATATTATGTTGTGTATAGGTACTTTTCTTGCGAATTCTGTAACGACCAAAATTTCAACAAAATTAAAACTTTTCAAAAACATGAAAATTCATTAAGTTATTACAAAAAGGTTTTCAATACATTTATTATCAGAGCATTCCCATGTCCATATCATAAAACATAAACTGTAAGCCCGAAAGCTTAGTGAGATACCCCCAAAATACCGACGACATATACCATACATATAACATGCTATATCATAACGAATCGTTGAACAACCATGATGCCGGGTCTACTGTGGGACTGGTCTGCCATGTCGGGCCTTCAGTCCACCTGGTCCACCCTCCGAGTCCAGTCATATCCCTCGAGTCTGCAGTGTGGTTGGTCCGCCCGCGTCGGGCCTTCAACACACCTGGTCCACTCTCTGACTCTACAGTATGACTGGTCCGCCCGCATTGGGCCTTCAGTCGGCCTGGTCCACTCCCCCAGCCTTGGCACGTTTGGTCCGCCCTCGTGGGGTCTACAGCTTATCCAGACCGCTCGTGGGGCCTTCTGAACAACCGGTCTGCCCTGGGTATCTTGGCCTATAGCACAAAGCAATACCCGCCTCAACCCTACTCCAGTCCAAACAACCATGTGCACATAACATACAATCATATAATAGTTCATAGTCCACAAACCGATCAAACAGACCACATAACATATCATTACCCTAACCGGGATACCGACCTAACCGGTCACTAGCATAGCATCACTCCACATATCGGGAAATCGTCCTTAACCAGGTCTCTAGCATATACGATCCTAGCTACCAGGATGCAGACATATCAAAGGAATAACATAACAACCATATCCTAATCTCAATCCAATAAAGGGCCGGCCTTGGTGCCTTAGACCCTGTCGATATAGTGAGGATAACTCACCTCGCAACTGCTGACTGAAAGGATAAGATCACGCTGCTTCAACCTCCGACCCGAACTCCAACACTATCAATACCCAAAAGACTGAATCCAATAAATACCAATAATTACCAAATTACCCTTGGAAGTCAACTGGTTAACCCTTGGTCAAAGTCAAAGTCAAAATCTACCCCTGATTGACTTTACTCGCCGAGTCAACCCGATGACTTGCCGAGTCCCCATACCCAGAACCTCCTTCAATTCGCCACTTAACTCGCCGAGTCATCCCTTAACTCACCGAGTCACAGCCTTCCCAAAAGAAACTTGGACCCAAATTGCCGAGTCACAGCCTTCCCATACGACCAGACTCGCCGAGTCCAAGAACAGACTCGTTGAGTCTACGACTATCTTCAACCTACTCGCCGAGTTGTTCTTCCAACTCGCCGAGTTCCAGGCCATCTTCATCCAAATCGCCGAGTCCAACCATGTGACTCGCCGAGTACCACCGGGTCTGAATCCATACAGAGGCTTTCCAAGCCATGCAGATGATCCAAACCATAGATCTACCCCTCCTAAGGCCATCCATCACGTAAAGTGGCAAACTTTACGTGAATCCAAAGAGATCTAGGCATTTTACCCTCTAGGGCTAGGGTTTGGGATATGATGGCTTCACCAATCACTCAAGAACAGGGACTTTAATGCACTTAAGACCTTCTCCACTCCAGATCTGAGGTAGCAACCTCAGATCTATTCTTCAAACTCAAGATACCACAAGCTAAGCCTCCCATACATTCCAAGAATCATGAATCTAGAAGAATAACAACTCAAGAACGAGATTATACCTCAAAAGGAAGCCCTAACATCAATGAAATCTGAATCCAAGCAAAGCCCCTTGCTCCAAGCCTCCTAACTCCCCAAGATCTTCCTTCAAATCTCTTTTCCAAGGTTCAAATGCACTCCAATCCTTCACACTCGCGTTTTCTAGGGTTTTTTGGTCTCAAGGAAAGGTAAGGAGACTAGGAAGAGGGCATAATGTCCTTTATATAGGGCTCATCCTCTGAATTAGGGTTTTCTCCACTCAGCACCAACTCACCGAGTCCAGCCGCCGACTCGCCGAGTTGGCCACTTAACACGCGACCAAAATCATGACCATACTCGCGGAGTCCACCCATGGACTCATCGAGTTGCCCTTTAAATTTACACTTTTAGCCCTTCAACTCTACTCTTGATATTCCGGGATGTTATAATTCTCCCCCACTTAATTAGGCTTCATCCTAGAAGCCTGCGATAACTCAACTCTAGAAATTCTCTCGCATTACAACTCCTGGCATTAACCCAACCAGGCTCCTCAAGGCATAACCATGGAAACCATAAACTCACTTTCTCCTTGCTCGCGGTGTCCTAACCACTGTCTCAAGTCGGCCACCGGCTTTACCCTCTGATAACCACGCATAAAAACTGAGTACCACCCATGATGCAACACTGCTCCAAATCACATCCATCACTCGACCCATATGAGCTATAAATAACTATGCACCACCGGATTCCCGATCTGGGTCCAACTCTATCCATTCCAAGCTGACAGAAAAAAACACATTCTTCAAGGCAACTCCCATGAGTTCTCCTCTTGCAATCACATGCACGTGCTGAACTAGCTCTGGCACCCTAGGGTTAGGAAAACCCATCCACTGACGACCCTCAAAACATCCCTCACGATGAACCACTGCTACGCAATTCCTTCACCAAAATCAAGATGGGAATCCAAAACTCCATCCTTGCATCCCTTATGAGCCCCTTGACTTTACACCCTCGGAATTTCCTTTCGTGACCTCGGGAGACGTCCAAACCGGATGTGATTCTATACCACCGCCGCACACACTGTGTCATAACCATAATTGGAACACCCCAACCATAACTTCGCACTACTAATTCACTTCCGTGACTTACATTCCCTCTCAGAGCTACATTCCTTTCCCTTTTTCCTTACCAAGGAGATCCACTTGGTAGTCTTGACACTACCACAAATGCCACGGTGCTCACCCAATACTACACCATTTCCTTATAGCATAACCGCCATCCCATGCACCATACATACTCTGAATCCACTCTCGCAGACTCTCAAGTCCACGCTCGACTTCCTATCATGATCAATATCCGGGGCAAGTCCTTCTAACGCTAACATAACGCGACATACTCAAACCATTTCCCTGCACCAATCTAACAACACATGCAGAGTCTTCAGCATGACTAGACCGCCTTACCCGACCTTCAGCCAACTGGACCACTCTTGTAACCTTCAGCAGACCTGGACCGCCCTCTAGGGCCTTTAGTCTAGCTGGACCGTCCCCCGAGGCTTCGGCCTGAATGGTACGCCTACTGGCCTTCAGTCTATCCGGACCGCTCAATTAGCAATCAACATTCCAAGTTACCTCTCTGCGAAATCCTCCCATGCATACTGTTCTAGCCCCCTAGGGGTTCCGAACTCTATCTCCATCATACATACTCGATCCCAGTCTGATCCCAGGCCCTTCACAATCAATGCCAGGTCTGTATCCCGCCCCGCACGCCTGCTACTCACCCATACCATCCTGCTCTCGGCTGAAAGAAATACCACCGAAACCCAAGCAGCTAAACAATCTCTCAAGCCTAACGATCATCCGGAGAATTTCCAATTCTTCCCCACTTAGGGCACTGACTATCAACCATCGGTCGCTATCACCAACCTCCCAAAATAACCTTGCACAAGACCCAACATATACACGTGAACTGATTCCCACTAGCACTAGCAACCTTCGCAAAAACACATTCCCACACTAATCAACCCGCTCGAAAGAAACCCAATCTTCAATTATCCACTCCTCAGACTGCAGAAGCTACCCGACATTCAAACCAGCCCCGCATCCACTAATAACCCTCACAAAAGATATCCAGGGTAAACCCGAAACACTAACACATAACCATACCACCCTCAAGGAACAACGGATACCAAAACGAAAAAACCCATACAACACGACTGGCATAAAATAACACACCATAATAATCACAAGATAATGAGATAGCAAGAAAGGAACATACCCGCAGCTGCATCCGGCACTACTCTGACCTCCTCTGCTAAAAGCTGAAAAGAACGGCCCTAAGCCCTTGGGGGCTCTGCTCCACCCTGACCTCCTCCTGTGATCCTCAATGTGGCCGGTGCTGGATCCTGCAGTGGTCCTGCAACAAGCTGTGGGTAGTTGACCCTCAAGTGCCCAACCTTATGACAATGATAACAAATCCTCAAATCCCGAACCGGCACTGACTGCCAACAATCCCTCGCATAGTACCCCTTCTTTTCGCACTTGCGGCATGCACCACCGGACCGACAAACTCTGGTGTGACCCCTCCCACACTTCCCACAAACATGGCTGCCCTGATCTCCCATCCTGGAATCAACGATCTTAGACCGTTTCGTCGCCGGCTGCAACTGTACCGGAGCTTGCCTCAGCTCACGCAACTGCAACTTAATCTCTAACTCACGCCACCTGGAGGCCTCCTGCAACTCCAACAAGGTCTCGCACCTCTGCGTGGACACAAACTATCTGATAAATCTCTTTAGCATACTCAGATATCGGGACATCTGAGCCTGCTCCGAAGCGAACTCAGTGCAAAACATCGCCCCCTCAGTAAACATCCTGGTGATTTCCATCACCGACTCCGAATCCTGCTTCAGCTCAAGGAACTCCTGAGCCAACCTCTCCCTCTCGACCTGCGGAACATAAAGAGTGCTGAACATCTCTCTAAACTAATCCCATGAAACTGTAGCCCTCTGCGCATCCGAATATGACCCCGTGGTCAACCTCCACCAATCCTTTGCCCCGAGCCTTAACAGGTTCAGAGCACACCTCACCCTCTGATCAGCAGGGCATGAACACGTGAAGAAACACCCCTCCATGTCTGATAACCATCTCATAGAAACGATCGGATCATGAACTCCATCAAAGGTGGGAGGCTTCGTATTATCGAAGTCCCAATACTGAAAACCTCTACTAGCTCCTCCCCCTGCCGCTGCTACAGCCGCTGTAGCCGCCGCGGCAGCCGTCTCTATGAGAGCCGCATAGCGCTCATCAAAATACTCCACCATGGTGGTCCTGATCGACCCAAACAGTTCCGGCAGCTCGGCCCGGAACAATGCAGCAACCTCATCATGCAGGATCTCACGAATCCTTGCATCCAAATCACCTATGCTCATTTGACCAACAACCTTGGGCGGTACGGACCTGCCCGGAACTCCCTCTCCTGCTCCCGATCCTGACCCGGATCCACTCCCAGCATGCGTTGAAATCTCCATACTGAAAATAAACCAGCAAAATCTCAGAGACTTCCCACTAACCCGGGAACCAACTCTCAACCCAACCCTAGAGGTCATGGTTTCCCTGATACGCGTATGGGTACTGTGCTTTCAGTAGTAGGGGCCCATACTACCTTCCACACCTACCCATATTTGTATGAAGTACTACCACAACACCCTAGTGAAAACATACATAACAACGCTCTATCCTGACAACTAGAGGAACACTAGAAACCTCTCACAAGGAAACCCTAGGCTAACAGGCATCATAAATCAGGCAACACATCATGAAATCCTGAAGATCCTTAGCCTAACACTAGCATGTTGTTCTATCAAAGCTCAATAAAACAATTATCATGTATGGTATTTTGGGGTTTCTTACTGGCTCCGGCTGATCGTACCTCCGCCTCCTCCTTTACTTATTTTGAAAACCATTTTAGATTCTCTTTTGAAAACCCTCCTCGATTTGAGACTGGAGTCACACAAGTGTTCCTCCAATTCACTCAAACCAAGGCTCTGATACCAACTTGTAACGACCAACATTTCAACAAAATTAAAACTTTTCAAAAACATGCCAATTCATTAAGTTATTACAAAAAGGTTTTCAATACATTTATTATCAGAGCATTCCCAGGTCCATATCATAAAACATAAACGCGAGGAGCGGTACAATCACGCCTTCGCCTTGCCATGGTCTCCTGAAGAACCTGAAAAACATTAAACCACAACTGTAAACCCGAAAGCTTAGTGAGATACCCCCAAAATACCGACGACATATACCATACACATAACATGCTATATCATAACGAATCTTACAACAGCCATGATGTCGGGTCTACTATGGGACTGGTCTTCCATGTCGGGCCTTCAGTCCACCTGGTCCACCCTCCGAGTCCAGTCATATCCCTCGAGTCTGCAGTGTGGTTGGTTCGCCCGCATCGGGCCTTCAACCCACCTGGTCCACTCTCCGAGTCTACAGTATGACTGGTCCGCCCGCATTGGGCCTTCAGTCGGCCTGGTCCACTCCCCGAGCCTCAACACGTCTGGTCCGCCCTCGTGGGGTCTACAGCTTATCCGAACCGCTCGCGGGGCCTTCTGAACAACCGGTCTGCCCTGGGTATCTTGGCCTACAACACAAAGCAGGACCCGCCTCAACCCAACTCCAGTCCAAACAACCATGTGCACATAACATACAATCATATAACAGTTCATAGTCCACAAAACGATCAAACAGACCACATAACATATCATTACCCTAACCAGGATACCGACCTAACCGGTCACTAGCATAGCATCACTCCACATATCGGGAAATCGTTCTTAACCAGGTCTCTAGCATATACGATCCTAGCTACCAGGATGCAGACATATCAAAGGAATAACATAACAAACATATCCTAATCTCAATCCAATAAAGGGCCGGCCTTGGTGCCTTAGACCCTGTCGATATAGTGAGGATAACTCACCTCGCAACTGCTGACTGAAAGGATAAGATCACGCTGCTGCAACCTCCAACCCGAAATCCAACACTATCAATACCCAAAAGATTGAATCCAATAAATACCAATAATTACCAAATTACCCCTGGAAGTCAACTGGTCAACCCTTGGTCAAAGTCAAAGTCAAAGTCTACCCCTGACTGACTTTACTCGCCGAGTCAACCCGATGACTCGCCGAGTCCCCATACCCAGAACCTCCTTTAAATTCGCCACTTAACTTGCTGAGTCATCCCTTGACTCACCAAGTCACAGCCTTCCCAAAAGAAACTTGGACCCTACGACCAGACTCGCCGAGTCCAAGAACAGACTCGTTGAGTCTACGACTATCTTCAACCTACTCGCCGAGTTGTTCTTCCAACTCGCCGAGTTCCAGGCCATCTTCATCCAACTCGCCGAGTTCACCCATGTGACTCGCCGAGTACCACCGGGTCTGAATCCATACAGAGGCTTTCCAAGCCATGCAGATGATCCAAACCATAGATCTACCCCACCTAAGGCCATCCATCACGTAAAGTGGCAAACTTTACGTGAATCCAAAGAGATCTAGGCATTTTACCCTCTAGAGCTAGGGTTTGGGATATGATGGCTTCACCAATCACTCAAGAACAGGGACTATAATGCACTTAAGACCTTCTCCACTCCAGATCTGAGGTAGCAACCTCAGATCTATTCTTCAAACTCAAGATACCACAAGCTAAGCCTCCCATACATTCCAAGAATCATGAATCTAGAAGAATAACAACTCAAGAACGAGATTATACCTCAAAAGGAAGCCCTAACATCAATGAAATCTGAATCCAAGCAAAGCCCCTTGCTCCAAGCCTCCTAACTCCCCAAGATCTTCCTTTAAATCTCTTTTCCAAGGTTCAAATGCACTCCAATCCTTCACACTCGCGTTTTCTAGGGTTTTTTGGTCTCAAGGAAAGGTAAGGAGACTAGGAAGAGGGCATAATGTCCTTTATATAGGGCTCATCCTCTGAATTAGGGTTTTCTCCACTCAGCACCAACTCACCGAGTCCAGCCGCCGACTCGCCGAGTTGGCCACTTAACACGCGACCAAAATCATGACCATACTCGCGGAGTCCACCCATGGACTCATCGAGTTGCCCTTTAAATTTACACTTTTAGCCCTTCAACTCTACTCTTGATATTCCGGGATGTTACAAATTATGTACCTTATTTGGTGTTATTTGACTTGGGTGCGAGTCGATCCTTCGTGTCTTTAGCTTTTTTTTCATCACATTGGTCTCCGATGGGAGGCGTTGAGTCGGCCTTTGAGGGTTTCTATAGTCGACGAGCATGCGGTACTCATATGATCTGGGGGTGTGTACTAAAGATTTTTGGTGTTGAGTTCCCGATAGACCTGGTACCGATCGCGATGGGTGATGTCTGTGTCATAGTGGGCATGGATTGGTTGAGTCGGTTTGGAGCTGTGATCGATTGTGAGCGTTAGATGGTTTCCATATGAGACCCTAGTGAGGGAGTGCTCATGGTGTATGGAAAGGGTACCAGATTTGGATCAACTTTCTGCTCTGCTGCCAAAGTGAGACAGAGTCTACAACAAGGTTGTATGGGATTTTTGGCGTACGTGATGGATACGTGGGCTGCTACAGAGAGGCCGAGTTCTATTGCCGAGGTTCCGATAGTGTGCGAGTTTCTAGATGTTTTTCCTAAGGAGTTACTGGGTGTGCCTCCCAAGAAGCAGGTGGAGTTCCAGATTGATTTAGTTCCGGGAGCGGCACCTATTGCCAAGGCACCTTATTGCCTTGCCTCACCAGAGATGTAGGAGTTATCCTCACATATCCAGGAGCTGCTGGGGAAGGTTTTTATCAGACCGAATAGCTCACTGTAGGGAGCTCCAATCCTTTTTGTCAATAAAAAGGATGGTTCACACCAGATGGGTATTGATTACTAGGAGTTGAATAAGCTGACGGTCAAGAACCGTTACCCACTACTGAGGATTGACGATCTGTTCGATCAGTTACAGGGAGCGTCTTGGTTTTCCAAGATTAATTTAAGATCTGGATATCATCAAATGAGAGTTTGTGAGGAGGATATCTAGAATGCGCCCTTTAGGAATCATTATGGGCACTACGAGTTTGTGGTGATGCCTTTTGGACTCACCAACGCACCGACAATGTTCTTGGGCCTCATAAACTAAGTGTGCAGGCCTATGTTGGATAGAGACGGTGATCATGTTCATCGATAATATCCTGGTGTATTCGAGATCTAGAGAGCAACATGAGGACTATCTTAGAGAGATTCTTGGAGTTTTGAGGATGGAGAGGCTTTATGCCAAATTCTCCAAGTGTGATTTCTTGTTACGAGAGGTCCAATTCCTAGGACACCTCATGAGTTAGAATGGTATATTGGTCGACCTAGCCAAGGTGTAGGCAGTTGTGAGGTGGGAGGTGCCGATATCCCCGTCCGAGATTAGGAGTTTTCTAGTTTAGTCGGCTACTATCAGAGATTTATCATAGATTTCTCCAAGATTTCCGTTCTTCTCACCAGGTTGACCCGGAAGGGTGTTACTTTTACTGGGTGTCCTGAGCAGTAGGCCTCATTTGAGACCCTTTGCTAGAGATTGTGTCAAGCCCTGGTGTTAGCCCTTCTTGAGGGAGTGGAGGACTTTGTGGTTTATTGTGATGCTTCTATATCCGAGATGGATGTAGTTTTGATGAAGAGGGGTCACGTGATATCATATGCATCGAGGCCGCTGAAGCCTCATGAGATGAGGTATTCCACCCACGACTTGGAGTTGGGGGCAGTGGTGTTCGCTCTCAAGATCTGGCGCCGCTACCTATATGGAGTGCGACGAACCATGTATACGGACCACAAGAGCCTGAAGTACCTCATGGATCAGCTCAACCTGAATATGAGGTAGAGGATGTGTTTGGATTTAGTGAAGGACTATGATTGTGATATATTATATCATTCGGGAAGGCTAATATGGTAGTCGACGTCCTAAGCCATAGAGCAGTGAGTGCTCTGATCCGAGATGTGTGCATGAGGATTATAGTGATGACTCCAGTATATGACACCATCTGAGAGGCCCAGGGGAGGCCGTGAAACTGGATAACTGCGGGAGGGAATGGGTGATTGGGCAAGTTTCTGAGTTTGTGACGGGCAGTCGTGGGCTTATGACTTTCCGAGGGTGGATTTTGGTGCCCTATACAGATAGAGCATGGCGCATACTGATGGTGAAGGAACATAGATCGAGATTCTTGATCCATCTGGGGGCCACTAAGATGTATTTGGACCTGAAGAGAGATTACTGGTGGCCCTGTATGAAGAGAGACGTGGGATGGGTAGTTGAGAGGTGCTTGACTTGTCGTTGGGTTAAGGCGGAGCACTAGCTTCCACATGGCCTTTTACAGCCTCTAGTGGTTCCCAGTGGAAGTGGAAACAAATTTCGATGGATTTTATGACCAAGCTACCGAGGACCGCTCATAGGGTTGATGTGATATAGGTTATTCTAGACTGGTTGACAAAGAGTTCTCACTTCCTTGCCATCAGCGAGAGCTCTTCTGCAGAGAAACTGGCTGAGATTTATGTAAGAGAGGTGGTAGCATGGCATGGAGTGCCAACCTCGATACTTTCAGATCAAGATGTGCGTTTTACTTCCATGTTTTAGAAGAAATTTCATGAGGAGTTGGGTACCCGGTTACAATTTCAGCACCGCATACCACCCGCAGACAGATAGGCAGAACGAGCAGACGATTCAGACGCTCTAGGACATGCTATGTGCATGTGTTATGGACTTCGAAGGAAGTTAGGACACCTATTTCCCCTTGGCTAAGTTTTCTTACAACAATAGCCACCATTCCAGTATTGGCATGCCTCCCTTCGAGCTCTTATATGGGAGGAGGTGTCGTACCCCTATCTGTTGCAGAGAGGTAGGGCAATGAATGATGGGTGGGACTGAGATAGTGTTAAAGATGACTGTGCAGATTCAGCATGTCAGACAGAGGGTACTGACATCCCAGAGTCTCTAGGAGAGTTAAGCAGATCAGCGATGATCCGAGCTCGAGTTCTAGGTTGGAGATTTTGTCCTCCTGAAGGTATCCCCATGGAAAACGGTGATTAGATTCAGGAAACAGGGCAAGTTGGGGCCCTGATACATTAGCCCTTTCAGAGTGATCACCAGAGTGAGTAATGTAGCTTATTGGTTGGAGCTACTTGCATATTTGATTCAGATTCATAACACCTTCTACGTGTATCAGTTGAGAAAGTGTGTAGCCGATGAGACGACGGTGGTACCCTTAGAGGACATTCAGATGGATGCGAGCCTGAATTATATTGAGAGGCTGATAGAGATCTTGGATCAGAAAGTGAAGGTTCTGAGGAACAAAGAGGTGCCCTTGGTTTAGGTCCAGTGGCAACATCGAAAGGGATCTGAGTGGGCTTGGGAGCCGGAGTCCAAGATGGGCGAGCAGTATCACAATTTATTTCTGGAGCATGACTTTGAGGGCAAAGTCTGATCCTAGTGGGAGAGAATTGTAACATCCTGACTCCCAGGTATTACATTTATTTATTCAATTATTTATTTATTTATTTCTAGGATTTAATGAGTAACTCGGTGAGTTGTGTGTCCAACTCGTCGAGTAGAGTTGGATTGGTCATGTGGGTTTAATGACCGACTCGACGAGTCTGAGAGCCGACTCGCCAAGTTAGCACTGAGTGAGGAAACCCTAAATCCCCAGGTTTGTGACCTATTTAAGGGGTCTTCATCCCTTATTCCCCCCTTACCAGTCACCTTACACTCTTGAGAGAAACCCTACTCGTCCACTTGAGCTAGAGAGTGAGAGAAGAGGTAATCTTATGGTTATTAGTGCACTTTTAAAAGAGAAGACGAGAGTATCAAAGCTTGGATCAAGAGGAGGCTTTGGATCTAGAGTTTCAACTGAGTTTTGCTTCACTTGGAGGTAAAAAGATGCTAACTTGATCATTTCCTTATGAGATCTTGGTTTAGGGAGTTTCTAGGGTTTTCTCACATCCCTTTGGTGTCATTTGAGTCCTTTGAGCATGATTTGAGGTTGAAACCTTAGATATGGAGTGTAGGAGGTCTTGTGAGTCCAAAGACCAGAACTTTAGTGAGCTAGAGATAATATCTTGTGCATCTCACTCTTGTTGGGGTTTGAATTGGCATTATGGAGCAAATATTCCATGCATGAACATAAAGATCGAAGCTTTACATCATAATCGAGCCTTAGGAAATCAGATATGGATTTTGGGGCATGGTTTCTTCCTTAAAATTTCTAAATGAGAATTTGACTTAACGGGCTCGACGAGTTAATAAGCTGAGTTGACGAGTCGGTTAGGGTTTTCCCCGATGAGTCTGGACATGGATAACTTAGCAAGTTGATGAGACAACTCGACGAGTTAAGTTGGGTTTTCATGACATTTTGAAGGAACAAGGGGACTCGGCGAGTCACATAGATGCACTCAGCAAGTTACGTTGTTACATACTCCTTGTCTAGAGAGCAACATAAGGAGCATCGTCCGGAGATTCTTGGAGTGTTGAGGGCGGAGAGGCTTTATGCCAAATTCTCCAAGTGTGATTTTTGGTTACGAGATGTCCAGTTCCTGAGGCACCTCATTAATCAGAATGGGATTTTGGTCACCCCAACAAAGATTGAGGCAATTATGCGATAGGAGGTGCTGACATCCCCGTCTGAGATCAGGAGTTTTCTGGGTTTGGCCGGCTACTATCGCATGTTCATCAGAGATTTTTCCAAGATTGTTGTTCCTCTCACTAGATTGACCATTAGGGTGTTACTTATTCCTGGGGGCCCAAGAAGCAGGCCTCATTCGAGACTCTTCGCCAGAGATTGTGCGAAGCTCCAGTGTTAGCACTTCCTGAAGGAGTGGAGGACTTTGTAGTTTACTATCATGCATCTATATCAGGGATGGGTGTGGTGTTGATGCAGAGGGGGCATGTGATAGCATACGTATCGAAGCAGTTGAAGCCTCATGACACAAGGTATCCCACCACGATTTAGAGTTGGGGGAGGTGGTGTTCGCCCTTAAGATCTGGTGCATTTATGAAGTCCGGTGTACCATATACACGGACCACAAGAACCTAAAGTACCATATGGATCAGCTCAACCTGAATATGAGACAGAGGAGGTGGTTGGATGTAGTGAAAGACTATGACTGCGAGATCTTGTATCATTTGGGAAAGGCTAATATGGTAGCCGATCCTTTGAGTCGTACAGCAGCAAGTGATTCGATTAGAGATATGTGTATGAGGATGACGGTGATGACTCCAGTCTTAGATACCATCCGAGAGGCCCAGGTGGAGGCCGTGAGACCGGAGAACCAAAACAGGGAGCGAGTGATTGTGCAGGTTTCCGATTTTGTGACAGCCAGTCGAGGGCTTATGACCTTTCCAGGGCGGATTTGAGTGCCTTATACAGGTGGAGCACGACGTGTGTTGATGGAGGAGGCACATAGATTGAGATTCTCGATCAATCCGAGGGCCACTATGATGTATTTGGATGTAAAGAGAGATTATTGGTGGCCCTATATGAAGATGGATGTGGCATGGGTAGTTGAGATGTGCTTGGCATGTCACCAGGTTATGATGGAGCACCAGCGTCCACATGGCTTGTTGCAGCAGTGGAAGTGGGAGTAGATTTCCATGGATTTTATCACTAAATTACCGAGGACTACGCGAGGTGTGGATGCAATATGGGAGATTGTAGACTGCTTGATGAAGAGTTCTCACTTCCTTGCTATCAGTGAGAGCTCCTCTATAGAGAAATTGGCCAGGATTTATGTGAGAGAGGTGGTAGCACAACATGGAGTGCTGACATCGATAGTGTCAGACCGAGATGTGAGCTTTACTTCCAGATTCTGGAATAAGTTTCATGAGGAGTTGGGTACCCGATTGCACTTCAGTACATCATACCACCCACAGATAGACGGGCAGAGTAAGCGGACGATTCAGACGCTTGAGGACATGCTACGTGTATGTGTTATGGACTTCAGTGGTAGTTGGGACACCTATTTTCCCTTGGCTAAGTTTTCTTACAACAACAGCCACCATTCCAGTATTAGCATGCCCCCCTTCGAGCTCTTATATGGGAGGAGGTGTCGTAGCCTCATATGTTGGGGAAAGGTAGGGCAGCGAGTGATGGGTGGCACTGAGATAGTGATGAAGGTGACCGAGTAAATTCAGCAGGTCAGATATCCCAAAGTCACTACAAGATTTATGCAAACCAGCGACTGACCTAGAGTTCCATGTCGGGGATTTTGTCCTCCATAAGGTATCCCCATAGAAAGGGGTGATCCGATTCAGGAAAGGGGGTAAGTTGGGCCCTAGATACATTGGTCCTTTTAGGGTGATCGTCCGAGTAGGTAAGTTAGCTTACCGGTTGGAGCTACCTGCAGAGTTGAGCCAGATTCATAACACCTTCCACGTGTCTTAACTAAGGAAGTGTGTAGCCGATGAGACGACAGTCCTACCTTTAGAGGACATCCAAGTTGATGCAAGCCTGAAATATATTGAGAGACTGATAGTGATTTTGGATAGAAAGGTTAAGACCCTGAGGAACAAGGAGGTGTGACTAGTTAAGGTGCAGTGGGAGCACCACAGAGGATCGGAGTGGACTTGGGAGCCGGAGTCCGAGATGCGGGAGCAGTACCCAGAGTTGTTTCCGGAGCATGACTTCGAGGGCGAAGTATGATTCTAGTGGGGGAGAATTGTAACATCCTGACTCCTTGGTATAATATTTTATAATTTTCATGATTTTGATTGAGAAACTCGACGAGTTGGAGGCCCCAACTCGTCGAGTAGAGAAGGATTTGGCCGTATGGGTTTTACGACTAATTCGACGAGTTGGAGGGACAAACTCGACGAGTTGGCACCGTGAGAGGAAACCCTAATTTCCTGGGGTTGTGTCCTATTTAAAGGACCTTAAGTCGTTATTTCCGCCTCCCAAGTCACGTTACTCCCCTGTGTCAAACCCAAATCGTTTAGATTGATCTAAAAAATAAAGAAGAGTTAATTTTGAGCATTCTAGTGCAGTTTTGGAAGATAAAGAGAAGAGTATCAAGGTTTGGAACGGCAAGGGACTATTGGATCCAATGTTTATCCATCATTAGCTTCTGTTTGAAGGTAAAAGTCGCCACCTTGCTCATTATTTTGATTATATATCATGTTTAGGAAGTTTTAGGGCTTTTTCCATCTTTCCTTGAGACTTTGAGTATTATGAGCTTGTCAAGAGATTGAGACTTCAGATCTGGACCTTGTGAGGTCGCTTAAGCTCAAAGATCGAAGATTTATCAAGCTAGAGGAGAGCTTTTATTCTTAGGACTCTAAATGGAACTTTTTTTGGCATTTCAAGCCCTAAGTGCCATGCACGGACATAAAGCTTGCTGCTTTATGTGGTATCTCATCCTTGGGAGGCTAGATCAAGAGTTTGGGGTTGTGAATCTGCCTTAAAGCATCTGAATGAGATAGTAGATGAAGGGGACTCGATAATTCGGTGAGCTGACTCGATGAGTCGGCTAGGGTTTTCCCTAACGAGTTTGGACATGAGTAACTCGGCGAGTTAATGAGAAAACTCGACGAATTAAGTTGGATTTTTGTGACATTGCTGTAGGAATAAGGGGACTCGACGAGTCACATAGATGCACTCGACGAGTTGGGTCAACATGGATTGTTGACTCAAGTATTGACTTCGGTTGACTTTAGGGTTTGGTCAAGACAGGGATTGTGGAGACCATGGACGGGTAAAATGGTATTTTACCCATCCCAAGATAATAGAGAGAGAAAATAGCTTGGTTTATTTAGATTTTTTATTGAAGTGTTAATTAGATATAATTATCGTATGTGTTAAGCAGAGGCTAGATCGGTGATTCGTGTATGAGGTTTATCTATTTGCTTACGAGATGAGTCTTCTCATTATACTTACCTTGAGTGGTAATTTTGTGTGACTGGAGGGTCTTGTGTGCTTATATTGATTACTGTGCGATCCTGCATTATGTATTTGTGATTTATGTTGTGTATTATTCTAAGCTTACTAAGTTAGGACCAGAGGGTCCATCCGAGTTGTGCGACCGGAGGGTTCCACTAAGACACATTAACCGGAGGGTCTTATTCGAGATATAGCCATGAGGGGCTAATGAGTTATGTGTGGTATTTTGGGGAACTCACTAAGCTTCGTGCTAACCATGTTATGTGTTATGTGTTTCACGTAATTCTCAGGATCACGAGAAGGCATCGGTTTGATTGTACACAGGATGGAGTTATTTTTTTGAGGATCCTGGATTTTTATTCAAACAATTATGGACATGATTTTTTGATAACTTGACCCTTTGGGCTTTTGTGAAATGTGTTTATGAGAATTATTTGAGTTTTAAAATGAAAATTTTGTTTGAAAATTTACGGTGTTACAAGTATCGTATTGACGGTTGGAATTGCAGGCAACGAGTGTATGCTTTGGATAGTAAGTCGGTGTTTTTCTTATGAATTTGCATGAAATACTTAATGTTAAAGGTGTTTATAATTGGAAAATTTTCTAAGGCCTTCATGTAAAATATAGAATCTCTTAGGGTTTGTTAGATCCTTATCTGGAAGATCATCTTGGATGTGGTATACGCTCCAAGAGTCAGGGGTGGTTTGTACTTAGTTGATCCGATTTTAGATATGGTTTGGTTGAAATACTAGTGGGTGGTAGTTCGAACACTAAGTGGTGGAGAACTAGGTATTCTGCTTGGAGGATCATCGATCTGTTTGAGTTTTAGGTGTTCGAATCGTTCGTAGGGATCTGCGGTGCGAGTATGCCGGCTTCCGGTTCAAGATTTTGATAGTTCAGGGTGTAGAGTAAGTGGCTATCGGATGTCTGTGTTCAGAAGATACACGAGTTGTCTCTCAGCAGAAAATAGTTGGTTAAGGAGCTCATTTAGCCATTAGTTCCTTTTGGGATGCCAATGAATAGATGACGAGTCGCTAGGATCACTCAAGTTAAGTATCAATTATTGGAGATTTGTTAGCTCATTGTATACATTACTATTTATAGTCTAGCCTGGCAGTTGTTGATCCATAAATTAGTTTCAAATTTAGGTAGGTTCAACTTCATGTAGGTTTTGGTTCATTGGATTAAATGTAGATTCATTCTCTATCATTAGTTGTTTCATTCATCATCAAGCGGAGGTTCTTTAAAAGTTTAGTGTTGTGTCATTTGAAGTTTAATGGATCCGTCAACCTATCTCCAAGTTTCGTGTAACACCTAGTTTGAGCATTGGTTGGAAACTTGCCAATCGGAAGTGACTTGGCGAGTCAAAAGGCTGACTCGACGAGTCAGGGCTGTTTAATGCAAAACCCCATTTTTGAGGTTTGCCCCTATATAAGCCTCATTAAACGCTCTTGTAGCCTCCCTTAACATCATAAGAGACTGTGTACGGCCGCAAAATCCCTGGTGTGTGAAGTGTGTGCATTTGAGAGCTTGACTTTGAGAATTTGGGAAGGAATCCAATCTTAGAGAAGAAGAATCAAGGGGAAAACACTGGATTTAGTATCTAGTTCATCTTGGGCATCAAATTGAGGTATGAATCTGTTACCTTACGCCTATATTCTAATTGGGTGTTCATGACCAAACTTTGAGGAAATGGAAGCAAGCCTAGATCTGGAACTATCACAACGGTATGGTTCCAGATCTGAACCTCACTAGGTCCCAAATATCATAAAGTTGCATGTTTTATAAGCTTATTCACTTCCCATGAATGAAAACCTTGTTGGAGGATTTGTTTTGGTGTTTACGGTTATGAAAGCCCCTGCATGCACCTAAAGTTTGTAACTTGATGTGAAATCTAAAGTTTGGGATCTTAAGTCCCACTGGAAAGGACCGTAATCATGATGAATTTTAGGGGACTCGACGAGTCGTGCAAGTGACTCGGTGAGTCGAGAGGGTTTTTTTGTTTACGGTCAAGGGTTTACGGCCAAGGGTGTACGTCCAAGGGTGTACGGCCAGAGGTGTACGTCCAAGGGTTTACGGTCAAAGGTGTACGGTTGGTGGTTTACGGCCATAAACACCATGGAACTCAACGTGTCCCTCGGGTAACTCGGCTAGTCGACGAGTTAAGCAGGGAACCCGACGAGTGAATGATTGTACTCAGTGAGTCAAGGTCAATATGGATTGTTGACCTTGACTATAGACTTTGACTTTGACCAGGGTTGACCCTGGGGGTATTTATGGGACTATGTTGAGATATTTACTCATTAATTATAAACAGTTTGGGAAGAGCAGCACAGGACATACCTGAATCCAATTTGCCATTTTAGCCTTGGAGAGGTGAGTTTTCTTAGCGTACCAATGGGTCTAAGCTAACAAGGCTGGCCCATCTTGGGATAGTTGGTTTACTGGTTACGTAGAGGTGCGATATGTATGTGTGCATGATATGTGGTAGCGATAGCCTTTGTGGCTAACGGTAGAGATAGCCTTATGGCTAATAATAGTTATGGCCTTAGGGCTAATGGTAGAGACAACCTTTATGGCTGATGGTAGAGATAGCCTTTGTGGCTAACGGTAGAGATAGCTTCATGGCTAATTGACATGTGATACGTGGTAGAGGTAGATGTATAGCTAATGTGGTTTGTGTGGGTTATGCTCTCGGGGACTCACTAAGATTTCATCTTACTGTCTGTGAATTTGTTTCAGGTACTTCGGAGCCCAAGGGCAAAGGCAAGGCATGATGATGCGGTGTGCACTCTATCTCTCTTTTCCGATCTGGTTTCGGGGACGCTTGACTAATAGAAATGTTACAACCCTAAATTCTCTGCATTATCCCAAAAACAAACTCTCAATGAAGCTACAGGAAATGAAACATAAAACATAATCAAAACTGTGAAATGTGAATAACATCATTCCTACATACATTGACTTGAAATTTGAATTTAATCATCCCAAAGGGGCCACTGTTTGAATCCAATTTCATTAGTGTTTGAAATAACACAATATCATCACGTCAAAAAAATGAAATTTAAATACTTGCTTCTCCTATAGATATCACACTACCGAAAAAAAAAGAAAAAAAAAAGGAATCTACGCATTTCCAGTTACAATTGGTCAATTAGATCTAGCAAAAAGAGAAACTAAACAAGTCTGAGCTATGAAAAAGAAAACAGGCTTAAAAAGTTATTCAATTTCCATTCAATGCTAAAATACCTGAACTTGTAGCAAAATGTAATGGAAGAATACATGGTGATGTTGTTTTAAAGATTTTGATGCAAAAGGTTAAATGTTGAAGAATACGCGATACAGGAACACGATTGAATTCTAAAGACTAAATGTTGAAGACGATAAATCCTTCCTAGAATTGTTACCTTTCGATAGACTCTTAACCTAATCTCGTCACAAATCGAATCAATTAGGGTTTTTTATAAGCTCTTAGAAAAGTACAAACAACAATCGATTTTCTCACCTGTTTGCATATCGTAATGTGTTTAGAGTGTGTTCGCAAGATCCAGAATTTGGTGAAATGCATGAGATCATAACAGTTCGTGAGTTTCCAACGAAGGAATCTTGAAGAACTTTAGTGAGTTTACTTCCACTAAAAGGAATATGGCCATGGTCATTATCAAGTGCTCTGATACATTCATAAATGAATTCCCATGGTCATATGCTTGACTTTTTGATCCCAGGAGCTGATCAATGATGACAAATTGAAGCTTACAAAAACATGAGAGATCATTGTTGATCGATCTCAATTAATCGATGATCATGAATCGGGCGATTTAGGGCTTCAAATATCGCAATTGAAGGTGAACACGAACATTGTTGATCTATACGTTCGTAAATTCTTCACTGATAATCTGGATATGAAAGATTGTGGATTAGTAGCCGATGTTCATTGTCGACGGACATAGAGGTGGACCGATTGAGGGAGGATGGAGACGAGGGGAAGATATACAATGGAGAGAGAGAGAGAGAGAGAGAGAGAGAGAGATCTGATAAGGAATAATGATAGGAGACGTATGTGTATGAGTCAATTTCTATAACCCCTAAATGCCAATGATTCACCCCATCCCTTTATTTTTTCCATTTATTTACAAAAATGCCACAGTGCATCTTGACCATCCCTTTTTTTGATCCAAAACTCCACTTTTAGTTCTCTGGTTCTCAGGAAACTATGAGTTCTCAAATGATCATTCCTCTCTCTCTCTCTCTCTCACTATATATATACATATATATATATATATATATATATATATATATATATATATATATATATATATATATATATATATATATATATATATATATATATATATATATAGGGTTGAGATCGGTTGAAAACTCAAAGTTTCCTGAGAACCCGAGAACTAAAGGTGGAGCGTCGGATCAAAATTAACTCCTTAAGGGCATGATTGTCTTCTTACCAATCTCATGTAACTTTTTGTATTATTAGTAGTATTAATAAAAACTCTCAAATTAACATTATAAATCAAATTCTTTATAAAAATAACAATTTTCATTTTTTTTAATTGCAGATTTTTTTAAATTTTTTTAGAAAACATAAATTTTTTTTAAAAGTTGAAAAAAAAAAGTTTTTTTTTTCAAAAACTGCATTTTTTAGAAAAACAATAAATTTTATAAACATAGTAAATTAAAAAAAAAAAAAAAAAAAAAAAAAAAAAACCTGGAATATTTAAAAAAAAACATATAACTTTTTTAACCAAAAAATCAACCTTTTAGGAGCATATAAGCATATTTTTTTTCAAGTGAATGTATTAAAAAAACTGGAATATTTAAAAAAAAAACTATAACTTTTTTAACCAAAAATAATTAACCTTTTAAGAGCATATAAGCATATTTTTTCAAGTGAATGTATACATATTTCTTATACTATAATATTTGTGAGTAAATAAAAAAACTCATTTTTATTAATTAATCTATAAACATAATAGTATAAGTATTTAATTCGATACAAAATAAAATATAAAAAATAAAAAATGCTACAAATTTCAAAGCGCTTCATGTGTTCGTGTCAATATTTCTATATTTTTTTCAATTTATCATTTTTCATATCTTCAATATCCACCACAATTTCTTCCAAATCTACAAGAAAATTAAAAAGAAATTGATTTATGCAAAAACACTCACAAAACTACATATGTGATTTTCATGAGATTAACATATAAATCACATGCGATTCACATATGAATTACATCCGATTCACATATGAATCACATTTACATATGACATCATATGTAAATCACATGCGATTCACATATGAATTATATGTGATTCACATGTGAATTATATGTGGTTCACATGTAAATCATATGTGATTAACATGTGAATCACATATGATTCACATGTGAATCACATATGATTCACATGTGAATCATATGTGAATTATATGTGAATCGCTAAAAGGAAACAAATTAAAATAATTCTTATGGCTACACAAAATAAATAATTAAGATTATTCACGTGTGAATCACAAGTGATTCATGTGTGAATAACAATTGCAGTGCAATCATGCATTAATCTCAAACGTTTTAAACCTGCAATATGTGCAGCATCACGATAAGCTCGCCTTTGTAAGTCTGTGAAATATGATGGAATCCTAATCACACAGATTGAAACAGGGGTTTCAAGGTTTTTCTCTGCCATTTGCTTGAAATTTGCAAACATCATTCCCAAAATCTGCATAGTTCTATAAGTTTGTTTCTCATTCAAGTACTATAAGTGAACCAAAACACCACCATCAGAATCTTCAATCATTTCTCTCATTAGCAACACAAGATCATTATGACTTCATTGCAGTTGGAGACTATCTTGAATGGAAGCTTTTTATTTAGACCATTAACCCCTGATCATGAAGATAGGTTTGACTTTGACCCACTGGTTGTCACCAAGACATGGTCTGAGGATGTTTTTCTATTGCAGCCTATGGGGGAGATGGTGTTGATCATGAACATTGATAACTTTTTTGCTGAGAATGAACAGATGGAAACTCTTCTAACGCAACACGGTCATGTGTATGGGGTTCACATAATTTATCATTTGGAATAAAAAGGGTTTGTCCCATAGCTTACTCCAGCAACCAATCCCAAACAAAAACAACAATTAGGTTTTAATTTTATAAGCAATTCTAACCTGAAAATTCTAACATTTAGCAATAAAACATCCATATTTATGTTTTATGTAACTACTTCATAGGGACATCTAATCCAAGTATAACGAAGATTTCAGGGAGCTATCTGTACCTAAAGTCCCAATTTTGGTGATAAGAATTGTGAGAAGCAAGCAGTACATCAGATCCATGAACGCAATCCATTTATAGTCTAGAACCTATCATAAACCCTAATACTAGAAAAGTAACTTGTTCTCCGGTCAAATTCATCAATCTCCCAAGTTGATCTCTATATGGAAATATGGAACTAACAACAAAATTATCATCAGATCCTTTTGATATATAGTAGAAATCGACCTAGGTAAACAAATTCAAGAAAGGTTCTCAAATTAATCCCAATTCAAATGGTAACCTAACACACATTTTCAATTTTACAACTCTTTTCCAGGAAAACCTTAGCACTAACTACTCCAACAAAATTGAATAATCACATGAACGATCGATGACCAAAAACATTGTAATTGCCAGCAATTGCGATCCAGATAAAGGAATAAAGGACTGAACTACAAGGAGGAAGAAAACTGGACACCTGATCACCGTTGTTGCCAGCAAGATAATATGTTTCGGTGGTGGTGAGGGAAGAAGGTAAGAGAGAGTATCCATGGGTTTCTCAGTTACTATCACCGATCGAAGCACCTATATTCCTCAAATGTCCAACTTCAGGACTTTTTGCCTGGATCGAAGCACCTCCTCTTCTTTAGCATCCAATTCCACCATAATTGCAACCAAATCAGTGGTGATTAAGGTTGATCGTCATTCATTAATGTGTGTGTCGACTTTGATGCTCATTGTAACAGTAGATTTGGCGGAAGTCGCCGACAGAGCGATTGTGTAGGGAGAGATTCAAATGAAAGGATGCATACGATGGACTGGGTGTGTGTGTGTGTGAGAGAGAGAGAGAGAAAGAGAGAGAGCTTCGGCTTTCACCTTCCTCGATTCAATGAATAAGAGAGATAGTAGACGAGGAGACCATTGATAAATCAGACATTGGTTCTGGATCGGCGGAACGAACGCCGATGAAGCTATGAGAGAAACAGGGACGAAGAGACGATCGGGGGATTTGTGAGAGAAAGAAGGCATCGATTGATTTGGGGGGAATGATTTTTAGTATCATAAATGCCCTTAGATTAATTAAGTGTCATACCCCCGTGTTTAATTCTTTTCAAATATTTACAACAATGTCATAAAACATCTTAACCTTTTATTATTTTAATCTAACAGCCCTCGTTTGATTCTCGCATTCTCGGGAAAATATGAGTTCTTAAATGATTATTGCTCTCTCTCTCTCTCTCTCTATATATATATATATATATATATATATATATATATATATATATATATATATATATATATATATATATAGGGTTAGGTTATTTTGTTTTTACTAACTATTGTGTGCCAGAATGCACAGATCTGGACCATTGGATGGAATATAATCAAAGGTCATGATCTGAGGGTCTATGATAGTAGAATAGGATAACATGTACCATATAATCACATAAATTTGAACATAAGGGCATTCTAGTCAATTAACCGATATTAAAAAAGGAAATTTTTGGATTTTTAGGGATAATTAATTCCTTTATTTTTAAAAATCTAAATATTTTAAATTAATTTAAAATTAAAAATCCGATTTTTATTCTGTCAGAATGATAGAATTTTAACCATAAAGTAGTAAACATATTTTTCTATTTTATTCTGTCAGAATGACAGAATGTCAACCATAAACTACTAAATATATTCTGAAAGAATACACAAAATCGATTCTTGAACTAATAATATACCAAATAATTACATTGTAAGATTGTGATTCATTGAATTATAACAAACATTCTGAAAGAATAACAAGTATAATTCTTAAAATATAACAACATTCTAGATGTCTTGTGTATGTTTGACCTCTAAGCCAATTCAAAATATGCTAGAATTCTATGAGATTGATATTTTGTGACATTGACATTCTGTCAGAATTGGATTGCATGAGAATGATTTTATACAAGGAGTCTTTCCCATCAGGTCTTCAAGCCATTCTTCCAAGCCATTTCGATCACAAATTCATTGCCAAATACTTTGTAGTGATACACTTCTAACAACTGCACATTAAACATATAATTAATTAACTGCAAATTCTATCAGAATAAAGCAATAATATTCTTATATAATAAACGATTCTTTCAGAATGGAAATATTATAAAAAGGTAAACAAGGTCAAAGCTATGATCAGCCCATATGTCTGTTTGCTTCAACATCATAAACATAAGGAAAAGTCAGTTTGCTTCAACATCAAATCTATGATCAGGATAGATGTTTGCTTCAACATCATAAACATAGATTGAATCATCTATACTTCAAGCTACAAGTTCTTTGCCATCAAAGAATGGTGTCTCTGGATTTCTAAAAAAAATAAAAAATTACAAAAACCCAACTCAAAAAACTTAATCAAAGATCAATAAAGTTCATGTAAACTTACCAGCATCTCCTCATTAACCGGTGTTCCATTACTAACCATGAATACAATCTGAGACTGTCATATTTCTCTTTGGCATTTCATCAAACACTTTAACGGCGCTCCCTAAATCACCAAATTTTCTATGAATCATGAATGAAAAAAATACGAATTCAGAACCAGCAACATCAAATGAGTTACACATGAGGGTATACCTCCTGTGTTCGGTTTCCATACGATCGAACAAAAAAAAAAGCATAAATGGTTATGTGGCTTCGGTTTTGATTGAACTGATAATATTTGAGAAATATAATTACATACCTATGACTGGTGAGTATAAATCATTGTATTCTAGGATCGGTCCATGGATTTGGAACGAGAGATATAACGATAACGACTGTAAAATAAGATCGAATAAAGCCCGAATCTTGTTGAAGGTCCTTGCAGGCGGTGGTGCAAATAGGTACATGGAAGAAGCAGGGTGCGAGACAAGAACATGGTGATACCAATTGTAGTGACAAAGAACATGGTTTGGCATGCGGAATTAAAGCTTGCACAATTGAACATGGTGATTTGGGTGTTTAAGAGATATATTGAATGTATATGGTGTTACAAAAAGGATCTAGATCTAGACTACATAATTAACACACACTTACACACTCACTTCTACATCTCTCAAGCACACCTCTACAAGTGGACAAACCCACTATTTATAGAGGTGTTTACATGTCTCTCTCTCTCACTCTAACTACCAAATGGGTCTAAAGGCTAAAGCACCACATGCAAGTGGGTTTTACAAGAGTCAAACATTTACAAAGTCATGAATGAAGAACTTTGCACCCCAACAGGATACATCAATTGTAGAAGAAGAAGCATAATCGGCGATGGTGAGCCGATGATGAATGTGTTCAGTCCCAAACATAATTAGGTCAAATATATTAACTTTATTTCCTTAATTGAATGAATTCAATTAAATCATTTCCTTAATTATAAGTACCAAAAGTCTAAAATACCCTTTAATGATTTAATTAATTCTTTATTATTTCTTGAATTCTCATTGGTGCATTTAAACACACAATAGTTGCTAAAAACATTTGAACCTAACTCTCTCTCTCTCTCTCTCTCTCTCTCTATATATATATATATATATATATATATATATATATATATATATATATATATATATATATATATATATATATATATATATATATATATATATATATAGAGAGAGAGAGAGAGAGAGAGAGAGAGAGAGAGCATTTCCGTAAATAAGGTTCAAGTTAGTTTGGTATCTTTACCAATCAATAAATTGAAAATAAAATGTAGTTTTATAGTATAATATGGTCTTTCAATTTGTTAGTTTTAAACAATTGTTTTTTGCATATATTTTAAGTATTGTACTTTCAAGCTTTGTAACATGTTTAAACGACTGAACATGTTGAATAAGTAGACGTAGCATCATTTAGATATCTCGGTAAATAACATAGGTTATATGTAACAAAATATTTCTTGATTTGTCTTAGTGAAGTTACTATTTCTTACGTGTATTTTTATTTTTCTGATATTCTATAATTCTATTAACAGACTTATCTTTATTATTTTCAAGTGTTGCTCCATGGTGATGCCGACTCGACTCGCCCCTACTAAATGCCAAGGGTACCATTATTAGCATGTAGGTAAATAATGAAAGTATCATCAAACTCAATTTGATATTTTATTATCAAAAGTAAAAGTAATAATAATCTTGTTATTATATTATTCTGTCTCATTCATGACAAAGCATAAGGCTTATGGGCCCAAGTGTTCATTAAAGGTCAAATCGAGTATAATGTGGGCCCATTCAAACTCTTCTTTGTTCCTTCAATGTCGCCAACTCGCCATGTTGGTACTTGCAAAGAATAAAGAATATGATAAATGAAAAGTAGAACATATGGATATATAATTGAATAAAGTGATACATGTCTCCTTTGTCATGTCTCTTGTTAAAAAGTACTAAATAACTGACTCGTAATGAAATTAATATTCAAAAATAAAAATAATACTGTGTTATATATTTTGTGATAAATAAAAATATATATTTTAAGACCATGAGGTATGAACAACATATTATAACATCATATAGATGTTACATCACCTATAATGTTATAATGATCTCCGTGTTATAACTTCCATTAATTATTATTATTTTTCTTTTTTAAAATCATTCTCATTCAATAGTAAAAAAATTAAAAATCAATCACATTTTTCTGGTTATTGTTTGTCCTCGTTAAAAATTAATGTAGACTTGACGTCCGCATAATCTTATGTTTCAACGGTATGATGTAAGAAAAAAAACAATTTTATAATGATACAAGGCAAAAAAAACATTACTTCTTGTTGTCCATACCGTGTGCTCTAAATAGGAGTTTTATCTCGTGTAGTCAACAGAATACCTAGAAACAAAAATTACAACGTTCTAATTATTCTTGGAACTTGATTAAGTTTACGGTGCTCAATTCAATGAAAAATGATATTCATCCATACGAAAATTATTGTAGGCAAACAAAAAAACACACAAATTAAAAAAAACATGAATTACTACTAACTTTATTAAATGAATTGACAGTTTTACCTATTTATTGCATTTAATTTCAAGGTATGTAACTAATAATTATGGGTATTTTAGTAAAAAAATATATTTATTTTTAAAAGTAGACTATTATTTTAGAACAAACCAAAAAAAAAACATGAACTATTAATATAAATATGAAACGGAAAAAATATATAATTTGTTAAATTAATGTAAACTTGACGTCCGCATAATCTTATGTTTCAATGGTATGATGTAAGAAAAAAAAAACAATTTTATAATGATAAAAAAAAAAAAAAAAAAAAAAAAAAAAAAAAAAAAAAAAGGTAAACCATATATATCATATTAATACAAACTAGAAGGTGATCCCATGGTGAACCAAGGGACCATTTTGTTTACTCTTTTCTCCTCGACAAATTGTGTTACAAATATTTTCTTTATATGAGTTGTTACAATTTTCCACATCCATGCCATCAATGAAAAATAACAAGTGAAACTGAATTAGGAACGGTTATTCATAAAAAAATTTCACTCATATACCATCATATACATAACATGGATGAATATGCTCCTCATTCCTCAAGAGAATGGATCCATCTAATTTACAATATGAGAATAAAAAATAAGATATTATCAGTTGGCTAATATACAAATGTTTGAAAGTATGTTGGCTTTGTAATAAGCAATTTTCAAACTTTTTACACGTTTCATGTTAGCATACCCAAGAAAAGTTAATGTTGCTATTAGGAATACCAAACTGCTGATTTGCAAAAACATTGGGATCTTGATAACCCATAAAGTGAACAATCTTGTACGTATGCTTCCATATTTCACTGTGCTTTAATTGTAATTACCAAGTCATATATTTTTAGGGCTGTCAATTCTCGATACGATCGTTTATATTTTTAATAAAAAATTATTTTATTCTTAAATGTATTTATGTATCAAATATTAATATTTAATAAGTATTATATAATATATATCATTGATTCATAGACTATTTGATAATTTTAACATTTTGACTCGTGTTAGATGATATAAGCTCGTAAATCGTAACCTATAAGGCTAAGTCTGTAACATGTTTCTATGAATGTTTTTAATTTTCATTTGGATATTTAAGAATTAAATGTCTAAAATTCGGACCCACAAACCCAAATTTGTAAACCCGCCGACCTGTAAACCCGTATAAATAAATGGGTTGGCGGGTCATATATGGGTTTATGTTCCAAACCCGTCAACCCGTCACCTGTATATTTAAATGGGACGTGTTTGGGTTGACATATTTTGATCCGCCAACACGTCAACTCGCGACACGCCAATCCGAACACGATACGATTGTCAGGCCTATGTATTTTCAATAACACCACATACAATAACTTGATATTCTAACATAATCTGTAAATGGTGTTATTTTTTAAACTGAAACCAAAACACAACCAACCAACTATACATATATATATATATATATATATATATATATATATATATATATATATATACACACACACTAGGTGTTAAACCCGTATATTACATTGGTTGATTAAAAAAATATTAAACATTAAAGTGTAACCTTAAGTATTTTTTAGAACAAAATTTTGAAATAATAGGGAAGGAAGAAATCTCATTGTAATTTATTGTCACATTTATTATAATAAATACTTTACATATATGAGTAAATGTATTATGTGGTTTTTTAATTCTAAAATTTGAAAAAAAATCCTTAAAATGACATGTACATATTATTTATTCTAGAAATACTATAAAATGACAAGTGTCAAAACTCATAAGAGATTGACAAGTGGGAAAAAAAACCTTCATTTATTAGAGAACTAGTTTATAACCCGTGGAAACCACGGTTACAAAATTAATTAAACTTTTATAGTATAAAAATTCAAAATTATTAATCAATTGTTTTAAATAAATTATTAATTAAGAGATATGTTCAGTTATATAAAATTATAATCATTTATTTAAATAAATATATGAAATTAGATCACTTTATAATTTGTATTAATTGTATTTTAATTTTTATTCTAATATTATTAATTTAATGTAATTAAAATGACAAATTGAAAATTTAAAATTTTGAAATGGAGATTGAATAGGTTGGCAAGTGACATGCATTAATTAGGAGATATAATAGGATGACACATGACAAAAGAAGAATAATATATGCATTAATTAGGAGGCCTAATAGGGTGACAAATGTCAAAAGGAGAATAAAACTATTCTTTTATTAGAATATATATATATATATATATATATATATATATATATATATATATATATATATATATATATATATATATATATATATATATAACCTTGTCTAAAACATCTACAACTTAGGACATCATTGGATCTCCTATAAATCCTTCTCCATGTGGCTAATTAGGGTTCAATTGTGACAACCTGAAATTTCTATCTTGTATAGTCAATCAATTCAATCAAAGTCAAACTTGTTTCTGCTAACTTTTAGCACTGTCTAGAGTCTGTTTGGGTGTTTTAATCATATAGAATTTAAGAATCAAGTGTTAGGAAGTATCTTCCAGGGTTTAATGTTCAACAATCAAGCCTTAAATCCCTTTATGAGGTGTTTACGGCCAAACTTCATGAGTTTGGGCCGTGAACTCATCCTTGGCCATGAACTCATGCTATATGCATGAGTTTACATCATTTTTCATCATTTCTTTCCTTTCAAGTTCAAGAACTCCCATTCTCTCTCAAGTATCATCAAGTTCTTCATCTTAATCTTTCAAAAATGTAAGAAATTCTTCCTTCGATTTGTTGTTACATCTCATTAACTAGTACAACCCTTTGATTTCATCCATGAAATCACTCCATTTTGATAGATCTTCAAGTGTTCTTCATTTCACCATGAACACCAAGAACACACACTAGTGTTTTTGGTCTTTAATCACCCTTACAAGCTTCTATATTGTAAGTACTCTTGCCTTAGCTTGTTATATGATTGAATCACTTAGTTTACACCTTGAAAACAACATGAAATCGAGATCAAAAGAGAGTTTACGGCCAAGGCAATCTCCTTGGTCCGTAAACCCTAACTAAGGGTGCGAATGAGCCCTAATCTCTTCCTAAGCATTGGAACCAAGTCTAGAACACTTCATTGTGACTTGTAAGACCTTAAAACACACATAAGTACAAATTACCTTGAGTTTACGGCTGTAAACTCATTGGGCCGTGAAATCATGGGGATGTTTACACTTGGGCCTTGAACTCCAATGTAAGGCCCTACACCCTTTATATGCAACCCTATGTGGTTTAACACTTCAAAACAAGTGTTTAATAGTCCTTAAGGTTGTTTCATTTCATGATTAGATGTTATAAACACTAATTAGATGCATATATGTGTCATTATATGCTAAATAGGATCTGTGTGTGCTTAAGTCTTCACTTGGCACTTAACATCCTATACCGATCTTTTATTTACATCACTTACTATCAGGTGAGTTCATACCACTTAACTTATCTTTTAAATGATTTTAAATGCTTTTAAGGGGGGGGGGGGGGGGGATACAATTAGAAAACATACTAGTTATATAATCAATCACATGTAATTTATAACTGTGTTTCAAACAAAGGATTTCATTTACTTTAACTGTGTTTCAAACAAAGGATTTCTTATACTTTAAACTGTCTTATCAACCAAACTGCTTTTAAATCGTTTTATAAATTGACATCAAGTCATCAATATTTATTATTAAACTCTTCAAATGTTTCACAAAACTTCTTTTTTAAACTTATATATTGTCAAATGCATGTCTATATATGTATAGTTATATAAGTAATATTTAAAGGACTTAGGACTGATAACTCGCTTTATTTCCTTTTCCTTGTTTGGATGTGGCCTGAGAGTATCGGTTATATGTCTGAATATCGTTTAAATATTAGTTATATATTATGTATACATATGTAGATATAAAAGTACTATCAATCTGTTTAGTACCTTTGGGTAGAAAAGGTATACCTTCATTCATTTATACTACAGAAATTACTAGTAAACTATAATAGGTATAGTTTAGGAGAATATTATCATATACAAATACTATAATAGAGAATACTATACAGAGAATACTATAATAGAGCATACTATACAGAGCATACTATACAGAGAATACTATAACAGAAAATACTATAATAGAGAATACTATAACAGAGCATACTATACATAGAATACTATACAAAGAATACTATACATAGAAAACTATTACTATAACAAGGTTCAGAAATAACATAATGTGAGGCACTACTTCATGACACAATGACCATTTCGTTGTGTCACATTTTGTAACCATAATCTCCTGGAGGGAGAGCGTGAGTTTGCATATAGATCTATAATGGATTGACTATCCTACTCCTTTTCTGTTTGCTACAGTGGGATTTGCAAGTCTACGGGTGCTAAATGTCATTTCTTTCAACGTGTTATAGTCAGTTTAGTATGGTAACAATCTTATCACATTTTGCCTTAATTAAACCATTGGTTTTAAGGTAGTTATTACTTTAGTAGTTAATACAAATAATACTGCAGTACACATACATTTTCCCATTATATTCAAAATTTGATCTTCTCGCATAAAGGGTAATATAAAACTATATTTTGGTAATGATAGTCATATTTGGGAAAAGCATTCACTTTTACAGGGAAACAAACATACAAAACAGTCGGGTCTTGGTAGAAGACTACTTTTTATACTAGTAGAAAATATAGGATTTTCTAGGAGTTATAAACATATACAAACATTTACATTTAATATTTATAAACATTTACATTGAACATTTACAAACATTTTCATCGAACTTATACAACCATTAACACTAAATACTTATGAACTCACCATCTTAAATGTTAATCTACACTTTCAAAATAACTTGTATTCTCAGGTCATCAGTAGACAGGTACCGATGGCAGGTTTTGAGAAGACGGAGCGCAGTCAAGACTCGTCTTTTATTTTAATTCATGTTTTGGTATCTTATTAAATTCAAAGAACACACTTGTATGAAATTATACTATTAATGCAATGGATGATGTTGTTTCTTGTTTACTACTTTGCATTGTTATGATATTGTACATGACGTCCTCCGCCCCAGAACATTTCCACCGTTCTTGGTTTTAGGGGTGTGACAGATTGGTATCAGAGCATTATTTATAGTGAATCGAGTATATCAACCCATAAAAGATAAACAAACTATAAACACATAGGGATTAAAATAATCTGACCAAGAGTTTATACTTTTAAGTACTAAAATACTTAACTAAAAGTATACATAAATACATACCTACATACTTACTACAAAACAGTGTCATACTAGAACATAACAAAAGTATTTAATTGTTGGACACAACAGTCAAACCGGGGCAGTTATGTAATCGTATCTAGGATGAATATAGACTGATCCACTATATTTATTTGAGATACGATGAACGTGTGTTCAGGAGCGATTGGGGTGTTGTAACAAACCTAAAACTTCCCAAATTCTATATCCAAAGAATTCTATAGAACAAAACATAAAGTAAAATACTATAGGAGTATTTTAGGGTTCTATTCAATAACAAGACTAAAAGGATACAATAACAAGAAACTTAAGAATCAAACACTTAGAGATATTATAAGAGTATCTTAAATTACTGTAAATAACTATGTGAGAATTAAAAGACCCTTACTGATAGGTCTATAACTGCAAAGTGTATACATCCTAAAGTTATATATATATATATATATATATATATATATATATATATATATATATATATATATATATATATATATATATAAGGATCTTATAGACTTAGAATGTATGGGTTCGCTTTACTTACTTTTCCTTATTTGGATGTGGATTTAGAGAAGTACCACATATTCAAATGTCTATTAGATCCCAGTTATATATAATTTGTATACACTATGTGATTATAACATGACTCAATAAGGATCTCAATCTTTAAAATTTAGTACTAGAAATAGTTTAATTATTCTCATAGATTCTTTAGACATTCCCATTCTCGCACTGACAACTTAACTAGAGAGACCGCCACACTAGGATAGTCGACAGAGGAGTCAAGGATGAACAAGGAGGAACCCATAGAGAGAGCTTCGAGAAGGGATCGGACGAGGGGTACAAAACTAGAGAAATGCCAAAAGATGTCACAGGAACACAAGAGGGCATCAGATTATTTTCGTCGGGAGAAAGACAGAGAATAGAGTAAACCACTTGCAAGTCATGTGAGGTAGCAGAATACGTTACGCATCGCTCTAATAGCTAATGGATCGATACGACCTTGTGAGTTAGTGATTACAATACTCACACTATGTGATAGGCTTAAAGGCTTTATAATTACAACTTGTAAACATCGGTAAATTGGGTTATAGAGTTTCACTAAGAGTCATCATATATATCGGCTTCTATAGTTATTTACGAACTCCTTTTCCTTTCATGCATCAGAGCCATGTCTTCACACGGAAATAACCGTTCAGCCGATGAAACCCCAATTCTGCATATAGATGTCGCTACTTTCCAAGCCGCTGTAACAACTTCCGTGACAACTGTCCTAGCAAAATTTCATGCTAGTAACGCGAACAAATACGGAAACAGAGTTGACAATTCAAATCGTTGTAACAATCCAGGAAATCAACAAATGATAATAGTCACAAACACCCAAAGCCATAAATCTGAGTATAAGAAACGAAAGCGTCAAACCCAAAAGGAGCGCAAGCCATCTCAAAGACTTGCCATGCAACAACAACAAGTGGCGACCCCTGCCACTTCAGCATCGATCAAACGATATGAGGTAACACTCCCGAAGTGTAAAAAGTGTAACTTTCATCATAAAGGAGTTTGCCATGAATTGCAATGCAGCGATTGCAATAGAATGGGGTACATTGCTCGTGTATGTAGAACGCGTGCCCGAACCACCTCCCAAATCACTAGCATCGGAGCCAGCCAGGCTTGTTATAGTTGTGGTGTAACCAGACACTATAATAGGGATTATCCAAAAAGGAGGAACAACGAAAGTGCTCGTGTCCACATAATTCTGCACATCACTTCCACCACCGATACTAGTGCAAGCCAAATATGTCATATATGTGGTGAGATAGGACATCTTAAGGAGGATTTTCCGATAACAAAGAACTCTGGCGCAGATGGGAAGATACTAAGGATCACCGCTACAGGAGAGCCTACTCTGGACCCACGTTGAAATACTGGTACATTCCATAGCGATAAAGTTAGACTTATACACTTTTAAACTACTAGTGCAACTTGAATCATATCATTCTACGAGATCCCATAGGTTCTAAGGACTCTCGTGCTGCTTGTACTTGCTTTTTGCAGTATATCTTGTTCGCAGCAGCATTATCCTAGTTGAAACTAAAGTACTGAAACTCTAACATAAGTTGCACCATTGTGTTTTTGTAACACCTTTTTGAACTAGTCTAATGCCAATTATTCCGATTAGTCAGACATTGTCATTTGACCTAAGTCAATTCGATCCTCACAGTGCCAGTTTCGTGCGAATATTTCTTTTCCCGTAATCGACTTTCTAGCGAAGCCGTCGTTCCAGAACTCTAAGGTACTCATGCGTAGAGTGCCCTATGTTTCGTAGCTTTCCCCGAAGTAACCCCAACAGACCTCCCCGGAATACCACTTGTACAGTACGTCAAGTCAATCCGAAGACCCATACGGGTAATCTATCGCTGAGGAATGTATATGCAAGGATGGTACATAATCAAGGTTCTACAGGCTTAGAATTGATGATTCCGCTTTAACTTCTTTTCCTTGTTTGGATGTGAGCTTAGAGAGGAATCATTTATTTGATTGCCTTTTCAGTCTTAATTATATACGACTCGTATACCCGAGACTGTGATTGATGAACCATGTATGAGCTCTAATATGAACTTCAGGACGTACACTGCTCAAGACTACGAGTAACCGTGTTACGATATGAATAAACTTAGAAGCCAAACTAATGCCTTTCCTGCCGATCAGGACAAGAGATACAGATGGAATAGAAGTGCTGATGAAAGGAATATCATGCATTCCTTGCATGCATCATCGATGGAAGCCAAGAAGAGAGAGACATTTAGAACATTCCAGAAGTACATGACTTTCCTGACATCTTTCCAAGAGAACTACCAGGATTACCACCACAGCGTCAAGTCGAGTTCTGAATCGACTTAGTTCCAGGGGCTACTCCAGTAGCCAAACCGCCTTATCGTTTAGCACCAGCAGAGATGCAGGAACCCTCCAGTCAGGTTAACGAGCTTCCCAGGAAGGACTTGATATGCTTCGGAAAGCGTGAGAGGCTAAATCCAAGATATGTAGGGCCTTTTGAGATTCTTGCAAGAATCGGCCCTGTATCTTACAAACTCAATCTACCTCGTGAACTCAATAACATACATTCAACTTTCCACAACTCGAACTTGAAAAAGTGTCTGCTCGTTGAGACTCTTGCAATCCCACTCGACGAGATCGAGATCAACGAGAGCCTCAACTTTGTGGGTGAACCTATAGAGATCATGGACCGAGAGGTCAAGCAAACAAAGCAAACATGTATCCTGACAGTGAAGATTCGCTGGAATGCCAAGCGAGGACCTGAATTCACTTGGGAGTGCGAGGATAAGATAAAACTGAAATATCCTCATCTTTTTTACTTACTTATTTGTAACTACTTAATTGCTTAAACTCTAATTTCGGGACAAAATTCTCTCTAATGGGGGGATGATGTGACAACCTGAAATTTCTATCTTGTATAGTCAATCAATTCAATCAAAGTTAGACTTGTTTCTACTAACTTTTAGCACTGTCTAGAGTCTGTTTGGGTGTTTTAATCATATAGAATTTAAGAATCAAGTGTTAGGAAGTATCTTCCAGGGTTTAATGTTCAATAATCAAGCCTTAAACCCCATTAGGAGGTGTTTACGGCCAAACTTCATGAATTTGGGCCGTAAACTCATCCTTGGCCGTCAACTCATGCTATATGCATGAGTTTACATCATTTTTCATCATTTCTTTCCTTTCAAGTTCAAGAACTCCCATTCTCTCTCAAGTATCATTAAGTTCTTCATCTTAATCTTCCAAAAATGTAAGAAATTCTTCCTTTAATTTGTTGTTACATCTCATTAACTAGTACAACCCTTTGATTTCATCCATGAAATCAATCCATTTTGATAGATCTTCAAGTGTTCTTCATTTCACCATGAACACCAAGAACACACACTATTGATTTTGGACTTTAATCACCCTTACAAGCTTCTATATTGTAAGTACTCATGCCTTAGCTTGTTATATTATTGAATCACTTAGTTTACACCTCGAAAACAACATGAAATCAAGATCAAAATAGAGTTTACGGCCAAGGCAATCTCCTTGGGCCGTAAACCCTAACTAAGGGTGCGAATGATCCCTAATCTCTTCTTAAGCATTGGAACCAAGTCTAGAACACTTCATTGTGACTTGTAAGACCTTAAAAAACACATAAGTACAAATTACCATGAGTTTACGGCCATAACTCATTGGGCCGTAAACCCACGGGCCATAAACTCATGGGGATGTTTACACTTGGGCCGTGAACTCCAATGTGAAGCCCTACACCCTTTATATGCAACCCTAGGTGGTTTAACACTTCAAAACAAGTGTTTAATAGTCCCTCCTCTGCTCTGTGTGTCTTCTTACATGCAAAAAATTCCTCAACTTTCCTTCGTTTCTAATTTCCTTTTCTAAGAGGGTTTTTGGGATTTAATTTTGAAATTTAAAATAACTTTTAAGCAAAAGGACTTACTAAATTGTTATGGTGAGAAAAAGAGTTTTTTAAAAACGGTTTGGGTTAGCTTTTGTGGTGAGAAAGTCAATAAGTTAAAAAGTGTTTGCCTTATCTTATACATGTTTTAAGGAGAAATTGACTTTTACAACCCAAAATTTTTTTAAGGAACTTTGAAACGCTAGAAATCCTAACTTATTAGAATTTCCTTTTTGAAAGGTTTATGAAAAGCTATTTTAAGTGGATGTTTGTGAGTGCTTTTTAAAATGAATTATTCACTTATTGGCTTTTAAAAAAGTCAATAAGCTAATAAGGTGTTTGACAAACACTAACTTTATAGGCAAAAAAAGGTTTAAAAAAAAAAAACAAATAAGCACTTTGAAGGCAATCTGAAACACATCCTAAAAGTCCTTATTTAATTGTCAAACACTTTATTTAACTTATTGATTTTTCAAAAAACAAATAAGTTTTTTTAATGAAATCCCAAACACCCCCTAAACATTTCGATTTTCTACTATTTGCCTCTTCTCCACATACGATGTCACTCACTTAAACACTTCCTCATATTTACATCGACTACAATGATTCCAAATAATATGTTTTAAAAATGATGGATTGTGGGTAAACCCGAGTCTTACAAATTGTTTCTTCAATGATTGTTTGTCTGTGTATTTGTGTCAATGCATGTGGTTTTTGTTGAAGTAAGTAAGCAAATTTCTGGTTCACGGAACTCCTCTCCACTCCACTATCAAACAGTATGCATGCATATAAGTTATCGAGGAGAAACGTACCAGTGACCACTGTGGGGTCGGCTACTGCTTCCTCATAGCCTATAGCCAAAACTCTTCCTACGCTACCCGCGTTCCCTGCCACCAGGCAGGTCCTTTTGTAGTAACCCACCTCACCACATCCGTAGCAAGCTTGGCCCACACCAACACCGGGGACTTGGTTAATTGGCATTGATGGAGACTTGCAAAAATGGGTGGTGTGCCCCTTCCTGTTGCAGTTAGAGCATTGCATTTCCCGGCAAGGTCTATTATGGTGGAAGCTTCACTTGTTGCATTTGAGCAAGCTCCCAACAAACTGCTTCATTGGTGCAGTAGCAATCGGTGTTATCGCAACATGAACAACCATGACCTGTTGTTTCTTGGCAGAGTTTTGCGCCGCTTTTTCCTTCTTGTTACCCAAGAACTTCCACTTGTTGTCAGTGGCTTTGGATGGTTCTGGGACGACCAGGGTTGTTGTTGTTGTCGGGGTGTGGACTCCATGATCAATGAGCCGCTGTGCCAGCCACTTGGCACTGTTGAAGGTTGTGGGATTTGAAGCTAAGGCATTCCCCTGGAATGGAAGCATCAACCCCCAAATGTACCTCTCAATTTTCTTTCCCTTAGTAGGGACCATTCCCGGACATAGTGCCACCAGATCGCTAAATCTTGAAGTGTAGGAAACTATGTCGGAGCCCTTCATGATTAGGCTACAGAGTTCTTGTTCATGTTTATGAACCTCGCCCCTCGGGCAGTATTCTTCAATCATGAGCTCCTTTAGAGTTTCCCAACCCATAGCATTAGCCACTATTACAGTAAGTGACTTAACATGGCTATTCCACCATGTGAGGGTTCGGTCCGAGAAGGTGCAAGCAGCAACTTTTACTTTGCTTCCTTCTGGACAGGAGCAAATCTCAAAGATCGACTCCGTTTTCTCGAACCATTGCGAGAGGGCAATGATTCCACTAGTCCCGTTAAAGGACCCGGGCTTGCAGTTGGTGAAGTCCTTATACGAACACTCTTTAGAGTGCACGGGAGCATCACCTTAAGTGGATTGCACATTTGCACCACTCCCGCTAGTACCACTAGCACTGAATTTAGCTAAGGCTGCCGCAAAAGCCGTAGATACCACAACTTGGAGAGCTACAGGATCATATTATGGAGGAGGTGGTGGTGGTTGAGTTGGAGTTATCATAGGATTACGCCTTGTCACTCTACGTAGAGGCATCTTTCAACTATAAGTTTATAAATATGAAGATGATAGTAAGAATCAATTGTGAGTATAATGAGAGTGGTCCATGGACTAAATTTCCATAGTCCAACAAAATAGATGAGAGTATGTCTTTCATGAAGATCCAAAAATAGAAGGATGAAAGCATTTGGCTAAAATTTCCAAGAGATTAGACGTCTGTCAGTAATACTGGCATTAATGATGTAATAAGTTCGGGGAAAATGACCTAAAGTAGGTCTTACATCAAACCATAACAAGAAAATTTTGACAGCACCAAGACTTTAATAGTCTAACAAGTTCAAAGTCTTATCATATACAGGAAGTTAAAACCAGAGCTTTTGCATAGACCTAAGTTATATCCAAAAGAGAAGGTAGAGTAGGCTTTATCTGTGACGAGTGCCACTAGAATGAGTCCTTGATTCTTCCAGACAACGTTCCATGTCTCTCATGCGCCTTTCAAACGTTTCCTGATGAGCTTGAAGTCCCCTGACTTAATCTTGAGTTGAAGTAAGTTCTCTCTGCAGGGCTGCATTTTGGTTATGAATTCTTCCATGAGGAAATTCCAGATGGTGAATGCGAACTGTATTGACTCCTACATTGGCATCAACTTCCATGATTTGGTCGATGGCTTCCCTACCCTGCTCATCAATTCTAGCAACCCTGCGAACCAGGATAGGAAGGACCATGTCTTTTGAGCCTCCCTCGCTCAGATTGTAGAAGCTTTGGTCTCCATTGTAGGGTAAGGTTTGACCCTGCTCGTGACTCCATCGGTTCAAGTTTGGTGCCCACAGAGGTGTGGGGCCTTGAAAAGTCGGACGAGGCTTAGGATTTGGGATTGGAGCCACCAGCAGTAGATTATTGACTTCTGGCTCGGAGTCAGAATCCTCCGGAAAGTTCTCTGCGAAGTCGTCATCTAATGGCATTGCCCGATTCTCTTCTAGCTCTGAGTCGAGCTATCCATCATTGCCTTGGTTAGGGAAGTACGGGTCGCCAGGGGGATTAAATCCAACCATGTTATCTACGTGAGACTAGGGATAAAAGAAATAGTTAATAGATGTACTACTTAAGATAATTATAGAATGATCATTACCAGTTACTTCCATACTTGTGTAGTGCATACCAGTCACATGTAACCGAAACAAAATAGACCTTCAAATAAGTGACCCTAACTCTAGATCCACAACCAAACACAGAATAGGAAATAAAGCAAAGATCATAGATTCTAAGTCCACGACACCTTAGTCACATATAACCTTAGTGTATCCACTCAGAAACTATTAAACTACTAGTAAATACCTTTTTAGTTCTCAAATAAGTAATTATAGTAACACAAAACACTCCTATACTATTTTAAGTTTATGTTCTGTTATAAAGCTTTCATGGTAGTAGTGTTGGGAAGTTTTTAGACTTGCTGCAACACCACAACCATTCTTAGGCACATGCTAATCACTTCTCGGAAAGATATAGTTGATCAGGCTATATTACTCCCAGATGTTATTATATGTCCCTAAGACTACTTGTGTTGTTCAACAATCTCAATACTTTTGTTCTGTCTTAGCATGACACTAATTTTTGTATGAATGCAGGTATGTATACTTTGTTTAAATATTTTATTATTTAAAAGTATAAACTCTTGGTCAGAGTATTTTAATCTTGATGTGTTTATAGTTTGTATATATTTTATGGGTTTATATACTCAATTCACTATAAACAAAGCTCTGATACCAATCTGTCACACCCCAAACCGAATTGTCGAAAACAATCGGGGGCGGAGGATGTCATGTACAATATCATAACAATGCAGACTAGTAAACAAGCAACAACATGATCCATTGCATTAATAGTATAATTTATACATGTGTGTTCTGAATGTATTTACAAGACACCAATATATATATATATATATATATATATATATATATATATATATATATATATATATATCACAATAAAAGATGAGTCTAAAAGTGCTCCGTCTTCTTAAAACCTATCATTTGTACCTGTCTATTAGTGACCTGAGAATACAAATAATTTTGAAAGAGAGGATCAACATTTAAGCTGGTGAGTTCATAAGTATTTAGTGTCAAATGTTGTATAAGTTTGAAGAAAGTGTTTGTAGATGTTTGTAAGAGTTTGTAGTAAATGTTTGTATTTCCTAGAAAATCCTATATTTTCTATTGGAAATGTAGCCTTCTGCTAAAGCCCGAATGTTCTGCATGTGGTTTTTCCCAAGTATGACTATCATTATCAAAATATAGTTTACATTTCCGTTTATGTGAGATGATCACAAAGTGAATGCAATGGGAAAATAATGATGTACTATAGTATTGTATGTAGTAACTACTATTGTACTAATTACCTTAAACCAATTATTAATTAAGGTATAATGTGATATGATTGTAACCATGCTTGATCGACTTAGTAAAATACGATATTCGAAGACGTCGAAATGGTATGAAGTTCGTCACCCGTAGACCTGCAGGTCCCACTAGGGATGAGCGTGGGATGGAACCGGTACCGACCCATCCTGTTCCCGATTTCCCGAATACCGAATTTAATCGAAAGTTAATCCCGAGTACCGAACCGAACTAAGATCACCGGTACCGGTACATGGAATGGTACCGGTACCGGCGATACTGAATCCTGAATTTCATGTATTTGGAGTACCAAGTACCGTCCCGTATTTTTAAATTCAGTACCGGTTCCGTTACGGTACCTGTACGGGATCGGGATTTTGGACAAACTGCTCATCCCTAGGTCCCACTGTAGCTAGCAGCAACGTGTAGGATGATCAATCCAGTATAGATCTATACAATAATTCACGCTCTCCCTCCAGGAGACTCTGGTTACAAAATGTGACACAGCAGCAGATTGGCATGCCATGAAGTAGTGACTCACATTAATGTTATATTATTCTTGTATCTGTATAGTATGTTCTCTCTGTCCTAGTGTATTGTAAGTTCTCTTTGTATAGTGTCTAGTATCTTCTCTTTATATAGTGTATAGTATGTTCCTTCTTGTTTCTCATTATAGTATGTTCTTTTCTGTTTCTCGTTATAGTATGTTTGAACTGACTCATGTGTGAACTGACTCTTGTATGTTTCTGTTGGGTTTTGGTATAATACAACATCCTATGGTGCACATACAACCCTAAATACCTTGGATCTATGTTTTCATTAATTATACATGCAAATGGTTTCCAAGGTATTAATCTTACAACTAGCATGCATTTAACATAAAAACATAATATACTAGTTAGCATGACATACCTTTTGATGGAGCTTAAAGTCTTGGTGTATTTGGCCTTAAAGAGCTTATCCCCAATAGTATGGAAGCCTCAACTGAAGTCACAACACATCATGAACAAAGGTAGGACTTGAGAGAGAATTCCATGCACCAAAAACCTCCATATTTCACTAAGAAAAAGAAGTGTACACATTTTGGTCATGAAGTAGCACATTTATATGTTGGATTCCAACAGTCATGGGTATAACCCAAATCCATACCCGTGGGTGTTATGATCCATGGTCCATGTAGCCCAACTCTTCATGTATCCATACATAAACTTGGTCCAACATGGATCATAAGCCCAACACATATAAATATAACTAATTACCATAATTAGTCCCCACAGATTTAATTAGTCACTTTTGACCACTAAATTAACTCCAAATTAATTCCTGATCAACACTAATTAAAACATATGATTTCATATTAATATATTATAATTTATAATATATTAAGAAACCATAATTAACCTTCTCTCAAAAGTCCATCCTAACAAATTGTCCTAATGATATGCAACCCAAATGGACCATGCTAATCTCGGGTCGAATACATACCAATAATAGTTATGGGCTTAGATACCTAATCCAACAGTCTCCCACTTGGATAAGTCTAAAACTATTATTCCAGTATGACTCCAAGATCCCGAATAGCAATTGTAGCTCTTAAAAGCCGTTGTTGAACTATCAGAAAATCAATGACATGTCCATTAGATAAGGGATCATATATTCCTCCATTCTAGATATCATATGGACTGAGACATGGATTATAATCATTCTCTCTGTCCATTTGTTGTTTCCCGATTTCCGATTTATGACGACTGACTAATTGAACAAATCAAATCAGTCCAGGACCGGCCGAGCACTTACGTTTTTCATCACCAAATCATCGAGGGGCCCACAGATATCACTTTTATCCCGAAGGTAAAAGGAATGGATAAACTTCGACTCATATGGCTTGTTCTACTACTTGTTGAATCATACACAAAGGCACATTTTATAACATCGAGTTACCGAATGCGTTTTCCTGCAATCAATGTACAACCAACTCAGAGTAACAACTCATATCTCTAGGTTTGAAGAATATAAGATATTATCATCTCATGATCACTCGTGATAAAATCCATGAAGTGATTCAAATGAGCCTGGGTTGAATCCAATACTCGAATCCCTATTCTAGGAGTACTCATGAATGTTGTAGTAACTCTTACTATGTCCACTACCTTGGACATCTACAAACCCGATTCATGACAATCTTGCCTTAATACTTACTTCCAATGTATTATCGAATGTGGATGGTTTGAATAACTTAGTCATTCGGAAAGAATAACCTAGTTATTCTAGAAGTCAAAACATGCAAAGTGAAACACAAGAATAATACTAATCGTCTATGGTCCCAAGCACCTTTGAGAGTAAATAAAACACCTTTTATTTAAACACCATATTGATTACTCATTATTCATTGTATAATTTTTCAAATAATCAGCTTTATACTTGAATTAAAACAATAGTTGTCCCATGCTCCAAGCATCTAAACTATGTTTTCTAAACACTAGTTATGCCATATAACAAGTACGCACACTATGTTTATCTATGATCTTTACTTTGTGAAATAGATCAGTTGAGCATGATTCCAATGATGCTCATTTCACAATCCCAATTCTTTATTGTAAATATAAGAATTCCAAATTCCTACTATTTAACAAAATCTGTTAGATTCTAAACTTATATGCATTGATCCTCTCGTAATGACTATGCACAAAGTCACAAAAACTTGTCAACAGACATTTCAGAGCATTCCAATGGAGATCAATTCCATGGAAACGAAGTCTCAAATTCAAAGTACATTACTTTGAACAACCTTCTTGCATTAAGATTTCTCATCTAACACAGATTGAATAACTTCCACCTATGGGAATATTTTCATATTCTCATTTTGATTATCACTTCTGAACAAGAGTTGCCTCTTTTCAGAATATGTCAGTTATGGTCCTTTCCACAATTAACACTTATACTTCCAACTGTCCGTGAGCAACCAATCTTTGGTAAACCTCAGATTATCCTCGACAATTACTTAATCATTATAGTCATATCCAGTTCTAGAATTTCCTTCTTAATGCCCTGAGCATTTGGAAAATTTAGAAAAGATGAATATTGTGGCACATGCAATCGATCCTATATCCGAAGCATATGGGACACGATTCATGATGTCTTACATAAAGACATGATACTAGGACAATCTTTTGCTACAATATTTTTTTTATTTATTTGCCATGTTTTCAAAATTTGACTATGAAGAGGGATGCCGTAATCATAATCGAATTTTGAAAACGCAATATATATAGAATTTCCTTGTATTGAACCATTCCAACAAAAAATTCATATATATATATATATATATATATATATATATATATATATATATATATATATATATATATATATATATATCCCTGACTAAAGATGATCAAAATCTCAATCTAAGCTTTTACAATTGAAATGAAGTATAATTTCCTCCCCCTTAATTATAACAAAACAACTTTTCAATCCCTGCAACTTCACAAATTGAAACCTTTTGTTTTCTATAATTAACACTTAACATAATAATCATGCTCCCAATAACATGATAATTATTAGCATAACACTTATGCTCCTACTAGCTTTGACATGTATCCAGAAATTAGCTGGACTTCTAGAAATCAATACTTTATTGACTCTCTTACCAAAGTTCAGATTTCTGATACTAGATGCTTTGATAAAACTTTATCAAAATCATACACCTTTCCTTTGATAGCTCACATGTGTATCTACACAATTTAGAACTATGAAAAGGGATGTCGTAATCATAGTCTTAATTATTTAGACCTTTGCCATTTCTCACAAGACTATGTTAGTGTGCCGGTTACCTACACACGCTCCACGAACGACTTTGAGAATGCAAATGTCACAATTGCTATCTACTAAAAATCTACTTAGTGAAAGCGTTTCCTCACCATCATTTTCATGAATCGGAGAGAAACCTTATGACACTTAGATTTTATGGTGTATGAGTTCCTATCCATATGAATTTTGTCAAAACCATAATCACAAGACAAGGTTAATGACACTTCCAAATTCATATGGATTGAACTTGTGCAGTCTTAACTTCTTGCCTCCTGATAGCCCAAGGGCCTGCCATTGCTTCCAAGTAGTTATGCAATCAATTGAGAACTTTTAGAACTCCTATACAAAGCCAACTTTAACTGGAATGGGCACAGAAATGTCAACACGATAGGTTATAAACCTCAAGTTGTGTGCTATTGAAGAACTATAGGTTTTATCCTTGATTAGTTCTTGAAACTTTCAATACCTTTAAGACTCCCACTGTACTCTAGAGATACAAGACTCTCTTGTCAAGAACCATTGCTTGACAAAACAAATATACAAGGGAAAGTGCAGATTCTTATCAAGACAAACACTTCACGCAATTGGCCTAAGTTGATCTCTGTTTTATCCAAAACATCAAAACTTACCAATTTCAAATGTACAAGAGTAGAAAACATTTTACTCTTACATTTGACTAGTGTTAATAAACCTTTTTTAAGATGTGTCACTCAAGTTACAATCTTGAGGTATGACTCTAAGACTTTGTTTTTGGAACGAAGTATGACTCATCTTCTTGATTTAACCATTCCAAGAATTCATGTCTCCTCTTCTCAGCCATAACAATGCACTAAGATGTCTTTAGAGTATTAATTGTGATATGGTATCTTAATCATTAAGATGATCATAAAACATGATACTAAAGTACTCTCCCATCTTTTCAGATTTGAGAAACTTTTATCTTTCTGCCTAATTTGATTCTTCTCATTCATTCTGCCATACATCGAATATTTTCCAATGTTTTAGAATTATGCTTAAACTTGTAAGTATAACCATATTTACTAAACTTTAGTAAATCATGACAAATAGTCTTATCGATCTTTTTGGTGGACTTGACCAGTGCACACGAATGTGTACTTGATCCCTTAGTCCTTTCACTTGACTTAATTTTCCAAAGATGAAAATTCTCATTCATCATACAACTTGTATGATTCCAAGTTTCGATCCAATTGAAACTTGGGTGATGAGAATCTTTCCTTAGTTGGTAAATTATGACACTACTACAACCGAAAGAATCAAATCCATTTTCCAATATTGCTATCAATGGAATCATATAAACAACCATTTTTCACAAGTGCCACTATAAGGATATTTAAAATAAATAAAATAAAACCTTATCTTTTATTTAAAACTTGCAGAAAAACTTATCCTTACAATGCAAATGCATATGAAAAATTTGTTGTTATCTATTCCTAAGTAATATATCATAACTCTTAAGCAACAACTCACAATTCTGATCACCGAACCATGCGATCAAAATCCATCTTCGCGATCAGAATCAGCATATACATCCTTTAAGCTTCCTCTCTTCGATTCTACAAAACATCAAAATGTGATCTGGTCACATCATCTATAAGAATCTCGAATAGGAACTTAATAGAGTTAGATATTGCACTTTACCCGAAGTAGAGTCAAACTCTTTGACTTTACCAACCTTATAATTGTTCAGGTAAATTAGGCAGCTTTGCAACCAATGCCCCATACTTTGGCAATAGAAGGTTTGGGAAGTTGATCTTCTAATAAAATTTGCTTTACTATTCCTCAAATCATTTATGATTCAGCAGCACCAAGCAAATAGGTAAGATCATTAAGGGTCAAGTCATGGTTTGTCACATAGTAGTCCCAAAAGAACTCACTATGTGACTTAGAAAGTGATTGAACATCCAACTTTTTCAAGACTTTGACACCCAATTCTCCCGGCTTGTCAATATGTGACTTCATCTCCAAGATGTGATCACACATAGACCTTGCTTTCCAATAGGGCTTGAGTGACCTTGAACTTGTGGGTTAGGGAGAATAATTGGTGGGGGTGGAGGAATTGAAATTCCAAGAGATTTGGGTAGATCATAGATGTCTAAACTAGACATCTAAAATGGGAGATATTCAAGTTAGTTGATTTTTAAGTCCTTAATATAACACCCAATATGAAATATTAAGGCTAGGACCCAACACAGTATTTTATAACTTGGAAGTGATGCCGTAATCCAAGCTATAAGTTACTTGAAGGTAGGCGAATGACGATTCACCAATTTCCACCATGAAAAACAAAATAATTTATTAGGTTTTAATTGGATCTGAAACTCCTAGATCTTTTGAGATTCATTAAACTTTTCAATGGCATGTTTCAATCTCAAGTGTGCCCTCTCAAATTTTGTGACTGGGATGCCGAGGATCACAAAACAAGGTGTGAATAACCATGCAAACTCACTTGGTACCGTTAATATTATCACCTAATCGATGTGCCGCTTACCCACACGCGCTCCACCGATCTATGATAAACATTAAGTCACCCTTTGTTATCCTTACTAGTCCAAGTTAGTGTGTCGGTTATCCACACATGCTCCACCCACGACTTGGTTAGGTACAAAGTGTGAATTTCATCGGTTAGCACCAAATTCACATTTTCATAAGTAACTAAGATTGGAAATTTAATAAGTGTTTAGTTACTTAGTATTTATCATTATACTTTTAATTAAGGGAGAATTATAGTCCTTGTCCTACCCGTTCGGCTAACGACCCTCCAGCAGTCAAGGAAGCGGTGGGTGAGAGTGGACACCCATTAAACTGCCATTTTATAGGCAGTAACCTTATACCCCCCTTATAGACCGGCTTCGTGAATGAGGCCTACTAACGGTAAGATTGAATTTACTCTTATACATATATATAATCGTTAACTTTTAATATTATAATAGTATAAGGGTGTATTTTAAACATTTAAAATACTTGGTGGTTTAATTTATTAATTTAACTATACTCTTAATTTAATTAAACTTAAACCATATCTTTATGGAATTATTAACTCTTTTAATTAAACACTTTAATTAATTTAATGAAGTCCATAAAGTTTGAACTTTAACTTTTAAAATTCTAGAGTTTGGAATTAAAGTGTATTGGGATCGACTTTACAAATTCCAAAACTTGAGGGCAAGTTTGAAACTTTTCAAAACCCTTAGATTTTCATAACTTATGAGTTTAATTAAGGTCTTAAAAAAACTTTAATGAAGAGACTCATGAACATCCATAACTTGAGGACAAGTTATGGAGTTCATAAAACTATTTATGACAAAAAGGCTCTTCATTTTGTAACCTATGGTAATTTTATGAATTTTTAAAATTCATAAATGTGACTTTTCAAGTAACTTGAGGACAAGTTACAAAAACACATATTATTACCAACTTCTAGATTAATTTGGATTGAAAACAACTATCACATAATTTTTTCTATTAATCTAAACAAACTCATAAACATGAACATTCATAATCAACAATTTTCAAGCATCATATAAACATGTATAAAACTTGAAACTTTGACTATAACTTTATTTGGATGAGAATAAACATTACCATAGTACCAAAAACAAGTTTTATGAACACAAACATTTTGTGGTAATGATTCTAATCCAAAATAGGCCAAAAAACACAAATATATGCTGTCAGGGGGTCCAACTCGTCGAGTGCATGAACAAACTCGACGAGTTGGATGCATTTGTTCATGGAATCATCGAGTCACACACTGGACTCGTCGAGTCTGTTGTCCAGACAACAAAAAAAATCGGGTTTTTTCAGCTATTTGCATCAAGTATAATTGAAAAGAACCCATTGCTCTGATACCAATGTTGGGTTTTGGTATAATACAACATCCTATGGTGCATATACAATCCTAAATACCTTGGATCTATGTTTTCACTAATTATACATGCAAATGGTTTCCAAGGTATTAATCTTACAAATAGCATGCATTTTACATAAAAACATAATATACTAGTTAGCATGACATACCTTTTGATGGAGCTTAAAGTCTTGGTGTATTTGGCCTTAAAGATCTTATCCCCAATAGTGTGGAAGCTTCAAATTAAGTCACAACACATATAAGAACTTGTGAGAGTTAGTTTAGAGAGAGAAACATTACAAACCCATTTGTACTTTTTCTAGACTAATGAGAGCTTAAAACAAGATTATTTACATCCTTGTGTTGTTCGTGTTCATGATTCATACATGATTCACTAAATCATTTCATATTCTGTATTCGTCATCATAGATAGGATCACTACATAAACATGGTTTACAACTACACAAACCACCATTAGACTCAACAATGGATTTACATTTACACTGACTACCATTCTCCCTAGTAACAGCATTAATGGACTTACAACTACTCAAGCTACCATTTCCTATGGCAACATTGATAATGCATTTACAACTACTCAATATATCATTCTGTCTACACACAATAATATGGACTTTCCACTACTCTTATACTCATATAACTCAATCCCTTAATTATTTTTACTCGCTTAGATATTTCCATCAAGGAACATGTTATAAGGCTCCACAAACTCGTTGAGTATCGTCATAATAAACTTTTTATATGACTTTTTCTTTATGAGATACCACAAGGAACTTGTTATGTGGTTTACTAGAATCATTACATATAGTTGCAAGAAACTCGTTATGTGACTCACATCACTCATTATGTATATCTAGCTACAACATTTATCCATTCTTAACAAATAGTATATATTGGCCACAACTTTCAGTTAGTGACAAGGATATTGCCACAAATTATTCTTTGTGTGGTGTTCCATACTCACTCTTTATATTAGTTGTCTATTATCACAAGGAACTCATTATGTGACTCATTATACTACCCTCTCTCTCTCTCTCTACACCATTTCATGTTAACAGTTATAATTAACTATTAGGATCAACTATGTGTGTGTGTATATATATACACACACACATACACACTAAGTCATTTAACAACTCAAATAATAAGTTTTAACTTTAGTTCTTAATTATGTCAACTTGTTAACTCATATAAAAATACTCGACTGTATATCTCGGGAATACTATCTCATAAACTCATATAGTAATATTCTAATATATGTCATAACTACACTTGTTCCTCAATTCATATAGATATACTCTGCCATATATCTAAGTTAAACTTGTTTCTCAACTCATATATTAATACTATACTATATATCTCAATTGTACTTGCTCCTCAATTAATATATCAATATTATGTTATATATCTCAACTTTTCTAGCTCACTAACTTATATGGCAATACTCTACTATGTATGTATATATATATATATATATATGTGTGTGTGTGTGTGTGTGTGTCGGTTACCCTCACCTATTTACTAATATAGCAATAAATTGCTATGACTCTCAACTACTCTACTTATTAACTCATATAGGACTAAGGAACTATAATTATCAGTTACTCAAATTATTCAACTCATATAATATAAATTAACAATAATTCATATATCATATTATACTCTTCACATACACGACCGATATCATATATTTAGATATCAATCATCTAGAAAAAATAATGATACACACCTAGAATACATTTGGTGTATCGGTTTTTTTCTCTTGAAGACCCGTAATAGCCCCCATCCCTTCTATTGTTGAAAGAACACATAATTCTTGAATATCATAATTCATGGTATAACTCCTTTATGTGTCTAACTCAATATCCTCATCAAAGACATAATACTCGATATGTAGAAAATTCATTATGCCACATGGATTACTCATCCATGTGTATTAATCCATAAAGACATAAGCTTATTCTTATTTTTCTCTCATTCACAAATTAAAATCATAACTCAAATTTACAAGTCTTGTATCAATGATTTAATCACATAACCAACTTTTTATATAAAAATGACTTATGCTCCACATGTAACTCTTCTATACGACTTTTCTTGATTATGATATAAGCTTAATTTCACCTTTTTCACAATTTCACCAAATTAGGACCTTTTTCTCGATTGAAATCATTTAATCAAAAGTTTTACATACAACACCTACCAACAATGTAATTTACTTCACTAAACTACTACCATCAACATTTTCGTATGTATAGATTAAGGGTTCACCAAACTTCTCCAATTTCACCATTAAACTTATTCAAGCTTTTAAAGAGGAAGAACTTATCTTAAAATGATTGTGATTCCTAATCCTCTTTAAAATTCCTTTATTTTTTATTAAGGCTTCTATATCTAACTTTAGTTTTATAATCGACTTGCCCTGCTTTCCATTTCGTGTATGTATGTAAGATTGAATAAAATGGTCAATTATTACATTAAATATGTTCTAATATGTGTCGGCGTTGACGTGCTGCATTCAACCCTTGGACGTGTCATTGTCCTCATTTCAATTACGTAGGCTCTTGGTCCATAACATGTCGCGTCCGATATATGCACGCATCACACCTCTCGTCACTACTTTAAGTATGTTAACATACTATCTCACGCATAATGTTTTGTTGGATAAGGTGTCTAAGTCCATAACTATTTCTGGTATGTACTTGACCCGACCCGGCATGGTCCATTTGGGTTGCATGGCACCGTGCAATTGGATAGACTAAATGAGAGAAATAACACTTGGAGATTATTAATATATTATAAGTTCTAATATATTAATAATATTATTTGATTAGTTTGATCAAGAATTAATTTAGAATTAATTATGTGATCAAAAGATAACTAATTAAATATATGGGTTGATTATGTAAATCATCCATATCTTGTATAGTGGGCTAAGAGGCTCCATGGATTATCAAGTTGGGTTCCACCCATAGGATGCTCCATGGATGCTCCATGGGAGTTACAAACCCATGGGTCATGGAAATGAAGAGTCATGACACATTAGGGTTTAACCCTAGATGTGTCAACACTATATAAGAAACATGTTCTCCACCTAAAATTGGCTACACTAAGAAACAAGAGGGCTTGGCCGATTTTGAGAAGTGTGTGTTCTCTCATAAGTTCTTCCAAGAGCATTTGGTGTTGTGTAAAGCATTTGAGGCATCACACTTGGGGTGCTAGGCTCACAAGGTTTCAAGGAACACAAACAACAACAAGGTAAGTTATTCTATCTATACTTTAAGTTAAACTTGTTCCCCATGTATACTAGATAGGAATATAACCTTGGAATTCAACTTTGCATGATAATTAGACAAACATAGATCCAAGGTTATTAGGGTTGCATGTACACTTAGGAAGTGTTAGAATGCTCAAAACCCATCAGTGGTATCAGAGCCTAGGCTTGTTTGCTTTTTATTTGTGCTTAAAAGTTGAAAAAAGTCGAAAATCTTGCTGTCCACGAATGGACTCGTCGAGTCCATAAGAGGGACTCGTCGAGTTCACGTGTATCTTCAACCAACTCGACGAGTAAGTTCATGCACTCGGCGAGTAGGGTCGACTGATTGCAGAATTTCAATTTAGTTGCTGGAAATGAATTAGAAACATTACCCTAAACTTTTTGGTACTTGAAAAACTTGTTTTAGATGGTGTAATGTATTTGATAATTCATTTACAACAACTAGTTATCAAAATTACAAAGTTTTAAGTGTAATTTTTGATTTATGAATAAGTTCATATTCATGTTCTTGTTCTTATGATGTTTTAGATGATCATAGGAATTATTTGTAACCTATGTGGTAGATTAATTCTTGATGATAATGTGTTTTAATGGAGTCCATAACTTGTCCTCAAGTTATGGAAAACCAAGAGTCACACTTGAATTAAAACCATTAAAAGAACACAAGAGTTAGAAAAATGAAGAGTCTTCATTTTATTACTATATTAAACTCATAAGTTACAAGAAATGAAAAGTTTTGAAAGTTACAAAAACTTGCCCTCAAGTTTTGGAACAAATAAAGTTAAGTTAAAACTTTAGTTCCAACCCCTAGAATTTTAAAAGTTAAAATTCAACCCTTATACTTATATTATGATGATTTAATAATTATATATATATATATATATATATATATATATATATATATATATATATATGTATGTATAAGAATAAAGTCGTCTTACCGCTAGTACGCCTCATTCACGAAGCCGGTCTATAAGGTGGGTATAAGGTTGTTGCCTATAAAATGGTGACTTAATGGGTGTCTACTCTCACCCACCGCTTGCTTGACTGGTGGAGGGTCGTTAGCCGAACGGGTAAGACAAGGACTTATAAATTCTCATTCAAAGTATGATGAATATAATAAAGTAACTAAATGTTTTATTAAATTCCCAATCTTAGTTACTTTAGGAAAATGTGAATAAGGTGCTAATCCATGAAATTACACTTTACACTTTGTCTAAGTCGTTGGTGGAGCGTGTGTGGTTAACCGGCACACTAACTTGGACTTAACAAGGTAGGTGGAGCGTGTGTGGTTTACCGGCACATCGATTGAGTGATAAACTTTAAGGGTACCAAGTGATTTGCATAGTTACTTCACACCTCGTTTTGTGATCCTCGGTATCCCAGTCACAAAACTTGGAGGGCACCCTCGAGATTGAAACATGCCTTTGAAAAGTTCATTGAATCTCAAAGAATCTAGGAATTTCTAAAAACCAATAAAACCTAATGTCTAATATTTCGGTTTTCGTGGTGGAAATTGGTGAATCGTCATTCACCTACCTTTCAAATATGGTATAGCTTAGATTACGGCATACCTCTTCTAAGTTATATTATAGTGTGATTGGATCCTAGCCTTAATATTACATTTGGGTGTTTTATTAAGGACTCTCTTAAATCTATACTAAACTTGTTCTCCTCTTTCAGATGTCTTCAAATAATGCTTCTGGCTCGAATCCTAATGGCTCCTTTACTCTTATGAGTCTGTGTGGGAAAGTCACCTTTGATGGGTCCAACTTCAATGAATGGATCAGAAACATCAGGTTGATTACCCGCTACGAGGACAAAGAATATGTTTTTGACAAGGAGCTTAAGGATATTGATGAGACCACTGCAACTCCTCAGGAGATCGCTGACTTTCAGGCACATGAAAGGGATGCTACGAAAGTAGCATGCATCATGATGGCCACAATGACAGCAGAACTCCAAAAGTCCTATGAGGATTTCTACCCTTATGAAATGCACCAAGATTTGATGGAAAGATACCATCAAAGTGCACGACAAGAGAGGTACGAAATCATCTGCTCCATGATAACAACAATGATGAAGGACGGGGATTCCGTCACGAGCCACATGCAGAAAATGCAAAGGTATATGGATTGATTGCTGAAACTTAATGTGAAACTCCCTGAGGAGCTAGCAATAGATATAATTTTGCGCTCCTTACCATCGTGCTATGATCAATTCCGCATGACATATCACATGAATAAGGAATAGGTCACTCTCAGCAAACTTCAGGGACTTCTCAAGACCGCAGAAACAAGTCTTAAGGGGAAGTCGGTTGCTATCACTCCTACTCCAAACTCAACTCCGGTTTTGGCAATCGAGAAAAGTCGAGGGAGGAAGAGAAAGAGATCTTCGAAGGGTACCAAGGCTTGGACCCTTGATGGCTCTTCTTCAAGTGGAACCAAGAAAGGTTTCATTACTCCTTCTTCTGACCCAAAAGAGGCTGAATGCTTCTATTGCCATGAAAAAGCTCATTGGAAGCGGAACTGCCCAAAGTACCAGCAGGATGTGAAGGATGGGAAAGTCAAACCCAACCATGCAGGTATTTACACTATCATTTCTAATAACTCACCCCATTCTAAATCTTGGGTCCTTGATACCGGTTGTGGTATTCATATTTGTTGTGACTTGCAGGGACTAAGAAGAAGTGAGAATGTGGAGCAAGGAAGAATAAACTTGATCATGGGGAATAGGAAAGCTTCACCTGTCACCAAGATTGGAGTTTATACTTTATCGCTAAGTAGTGGGTTTAGTTTAGATTTGAATAAGTGTTGTTACTCGCCAGGAATGGCAAGAAATATTATTTCCTTTCATGCTTTGTACAAACAAGGGTTTACCTTTTCGTTTAATAATGAAGTTGGTTCTATTGATGCTTTCTTTAATAATGTTCTTTATTTTAAAGCATTACCTTGTGATGGTGTGTATGAAGCTGTGTCTGTTGTAGATAACTTAGGAAATAATGTTTTGTGTATTGATTCTACTAATAATAATAACTTGGATAAAGCATCATTATGGCATTGTCGTCTTGGACATATAAGCAAGAAACGCATAGGCCAACTCCAAAAGGATGGAGTCTTGGAGTCATTTGACCTAAAGTCAGATGATAGTTGCGAATCATGCTTACTTGGAAAAATGACAAAGTCACCCTTCACAGGCTCGTGTGAAAGGGGTGAAGGTTTGTTGGACCTTATATACACGGATGTGTGTAGGCCATTCAAACATGCCACAAGGGATGCTAATCGTTATTATTTGACTTTTACTGATGATTACAGTAGATATGGATATGTCTACTTAATCAAGCATAAGTCAGAGACTTTCGAGAAGTTTAAGGAATTTAAACAGGAAGTCGAGAATCAATTGGACAGGAACATTAAGATGCTTCGATCCGATCGGGGTGGTGAGTATCTTAGTTCAGAGTTCCTCGAATATCTAAGGGAATGTGGGATTGTCTCACAATTGACACCTCCCAGGACACCACAGTTGAATGGTGTGGCTGAGAGGCGTTATCGAACCTTGTTGGACATGGTTCGTTCCATGATGAGTCGAGCTTCGCTACCAATCTCATTCTGGGGGTATGCCTTAGAGATTGCCGCCCATATCCTTAATCTAGTCCCTACAAAGAAAGTTGCCAAAACTCCTCACGAGATGTGGACTGGTAAAGTACCTAAACTAGACCACATCAAGATTTGGGGTTGCGAGGCTTTCGTGAGACGCGAGACTCATGATAAGCTCGAACCCCGAAGCGAGAGGTGTATTTTCATCGGCTACCCACAACAATCCTTTGGTTACCTCTTCTACAGATCTAGTGACAATGTGGTCTTTGTAGCAAGAAGAGGAGTCTTTCGAGAAAGAGAGTTTATAAGCCAAGGAGACAGTGGGAGGCAAATTGATCTTGAAGAAATTCAAGAGTCAAGTGGTGATGGAACTTCAAAATCTAGCCCTCAACTTGAGGAGGAAACTCCTGTTGAGCCAATTGACGAATCTGTACCTCTGAGGCGTTCCACGAGAGTTAGGAGTGCACCTGAGCATTACTATGGATTCCATATTACTGCAGAAGGTGAGACACTTATTAGTGATGGGACACTAGTAAGTCAAGATGACCCTAACAGCTACGAGGAAGCCATGGCAGGCCCCGAGTCTGCTAAATGGAAAGAGGCTATGGATAGCGAGATACAATCCATGTATGACAATCAAGTTTGGAACTTGGTTGAGAATGTACCAGGTCGAAAGACTGTAGGGTGCAAATGGGTCTTCAAGAAGAAGACCGACATGGATGGTAAAGTACACACTTATAAGGCTAGACTGGTTGCAAAGGGCTTCTCTCAAATTCCTGGAGTGGATTATGATGAGACCTTTTCTCCGGTAGCCAAGATTAAGTCTATTCGGGTTCTGTTAGCCATAGCCGCATTTCATGACTATGAAATTTGGCAAATGGATGTCAAAATCGCTTTCCTTAATGGAAAGTTGGCTGAAGATGTTTACATGAGTCAGCCAGAGGGTTTTGTCAGCAACGAGTACCCTAATAGAGTGTGTAAGCTTGAGAAGTCCATTTATGGATTAAAGCAAGCACCTCGCAGATGGAATCTTTGCTTTGATGAAAAGGTCAAGGAATTTGGCTTTTCTAGGAGTGAAGATGAATCTTGTGTGTATGTCAAGGCTAGTGGGAGTATAGTTAGCTTCTTGGTATTGTATGTGGATGACATACTACTCATAGGAAACGACATTCCAACCCTGCAGGAAGTAAAGTCCTGGCTTGGAAAGTGTTTTGCTATGAAGGATCTTGGTGAAGCTGCCTATATTTTAGGGATAAGGATCTTAAGAGATCGGAGTAAAAGACTAATTGGACTTAGTAAAAGTACCTACTTGGATAAGGTGCTGAAGAGATTCAGAATGCAAGACTCCAAGAAAGGAGAGTTGCCCATCCAGAGTAACGCCAAACTGAGTAAGACACAAAGCCCTAGCACTGAGGCTGAGATAGCACAAATGAGTCGAGTACCTTATGCTTCGGCTGTAGGATCGATCATGTATGCTATGACGTGTACCCGACCTGATGTAGCTTTTGCCCTGAGCATGGTTAGCAGGTTTCAGGGGAACCCTGGCAAGGCACACTGGACTGCGGTAAAGAACATTCTCAAGTACCTACGAAGGACTAAGGACTGGGTCCTTACCCTCGGTGGGAGTGATGACTTGAGAGTTGTAGGGTATAGTGATGCTAGCTTCCAGACTGATAGGGATAACTTCCGCTCTCAGTCGGGCTGGGTCTTTACCCTAAATGGAGGAGCAATTTCTTGGAAGAGTTCCAAGCAAGAGACAGTGGCAGATTCTACTTGTGAATCAGAGTATATTGCAGCTAGCGAGGCGGCAAAGGAGGCGTTATGGCTGAGGAACTTCATTGGAGACCTTGGAGTTGTACCAGCTATTAAAGAGCCAATGGAAATTTTCTGTGATAGTGAAAGTGCTGTTGCCTTAGCCAAGGAACCAAGGGATCACGGGAGATCCAGACACATCGACAGAAAATACCATTTCATCAGACATCGGATCGAAGAAGGACTCCTCGTGGCAAAGAGGGTATCATCAGATGAGAATCCGGCAGATCCCCTCACGAAGGGACTGACTCGGGTTAAGCATCTCCAGCATGCTCGGAGCATAGGGCTGAAGGATGATATTAGATTTAGTAGTTAGATAACCTCGAAATTTGTAAAGTGTAATTGACATCTGATGATGAATAAAAGTGTTTTATTTATGAGTAAAGTGTTGCTATCTCTTGTCGATCATTTACTATATTTCTTTTGCATGTTTTGACTTCCAGAATAATTTTTGTTTGGTATAACATATTATTCAAACCTCCACAGTCGGTCATATGTCGGAAGTAGATATGAATCAAGACTGTCATGTTCGGTTGTAGAGGTCTTGGACAAGGCTACAGCAATCATGAGTGCTCAAAAGTTCTGAGCATTGGACTCAACCCACGCTCACTGGAATCACTTCATGGAATTCTATCTCGAGTGATCGTGAGACGGTAATATCGTATAAGTCTTCAAACCTAGAGATATGATTTGTTACTTACAAGTTGGTTATGCATTGATTGTACGAAAAACACATTGGTAACTCGATGTTATAAATCGTGCTCTTGTGTGTAATTCAATGAGTGGTAGAACAAACATATGAGTCGAAGTTTATCTGTTCCTTCTTGGATTAGAAGCTGATATCTGGGCCCCTCGATGATTTTGTTTTGACCTATGTACCGGGCCCGGTCAGAACTAAGTTGATGTGTTCAATTAAGTTCTTTGTCGAACAAATCGGAAATCGGGAAACAAACTGTTGGACAATAAGTAAGACATTGTTCCGTGTATTTGTCCGACTGATATCTAGAACAGAGGATTATATGATCACTTATCTTAAATGGCGTACCATCATCTTCTCAGTTCCGAGAAACCTTGTAAAGAGCTACGATTGCCGATCGGTTCCTAAAGTCATACTTGCAGTAATAGTTATTAGACTTATCCAAGTGGGAGACTGTTGGATAAGGTGTCTAAGTCCATAACTATTTCTGGTATGTACTTGACCCGACCCGGCATGGTCCATTTGGGTTGCATGGCACCGTGCAATTGGATAGACTAAATGAGAGAAATAACACTTGGAGATTATTAATATATTATAAGTTCTAATATATTAATAATATTATTTGATTAGTTTGATCAAGAATTAATTTAGAATTAATTATGTGATCAAAAGATAACTAATTAAATATATGGGTTGATTATGTAAATCATCCATATCTTGTATAGTGGGCTAAGAGGCTCCATGGATTATCAAGTTGGGTTCCACCCATAGGATGCTCCATGGATGCTCCATGGGAGTTACAAACCCATGGGTCATGGAAATGAAGAGTCATGACACATTAGGGTTTAACCCTAGATGTGTCAACACTATATAAGAAACATGTTCTCCACCTAAAATCGGCTACACTAAGAAACAAGAGGGCTTGGCCGATTTTGAGAAGTGTGTGTTCTCTCATAAGTTCTTCCAAGAGCATTTAGTGTTGTTTGAAGCATTTGAGGCATCACACTTGGGGTGCTAGGCTCACAAGGTTTCAAGGAACACAAACAACAACAAGGTAAGTTATTCTATCTATACTTTAAGTTAAAATTGTTCCCCATGTATGCTAGATAGGAATATAACCTTGGAATTCAACTTTGCATGATATTAGACAAACATAGATCCAAGGTTATTAGGGTTGCATGTACACTTAGGAAGTGTTAGAATGCTCAAAACTCATCATGTTTCTCTTTACTAACACGTTGCATACCCAAAGTACGTTATCCTCCCATACTTAGAGCAACTTACCAACATCATCCTCATCGTCAATGTATCACATAATATCTCACTTATTCTATCAACATGTTACATCTCTTATAATAATACTTGCTATGAAAAATAGGTTTTACAAAACCTCAACTTTATTTTTTACCTGAAAAAGTCTATACATTTTTCTTTACTTTTTTTTTTCAAATAATGTTTAACTTTTTATTTTCATTTTTTCTGAAAAAAACCCTCATATTTGACAAGTTTTCAGAAAAAATTGCTAAAATGACCAAATCCAAAAAAAATAATGGAAAAATGCAAAGTATTTTTCAAGAAAAAAAATAAAGTTGAACTTTAATCCAAAAAAACACAATATATAATATCTTTTAAAATTTTACCCATTAATTAATTTAAAATTTACTTATTTGATGGGATATTATTTTTACCTACTATTATGTTTAATTAATTTAAAAAAAAAAAAAAAAAACTTTTTTGGCCAATGTTAATTCTTATGGAGACACATTTAGATGAATTACATAGATATCAAAAAATATAAGGGAAAATAATATATAATAATAGTACAAAAGTTACATATTTGAACATATCGTTACTGAACATTATTTTATAGATATCACCGAGTGTAAGAAGATTTAGGAATTTCATCAGGTACATTTGAATTTTTAGCACAATTTAAAATAAATACTTATTTTGATACATTTGAAATAAAGGAATCAAGAAGTGGAAGGTGAAATTACTTTTGGTGGAGGTCGCTTGACCTTAATTAAGTCGTGTAAGGGAGTCTTTCAATTTATTTTATGTCTATTTTCAAGGATCTTGAGGGTGTTTTTAAAGCCATATGGCAGCTAAGAGCGATTTTGTGGGGTAGAGAAAATGGTGAGCAAAATATTACTTGGGTCAAATTAGAGATAATTTTGGTAAATACTCAGAAATGAGATTTAACAGAGATAAAGCTTGTTTTTTTTCTTTATTCATGGTTGGTTTAATAACCATTGCGGGATTTGTTTTGGTGTCTATTTTGGTTAGAGGTTGATGGTAGTTTCCAAGTTGTTTATAGGGCGGTGAATGGTTCGTGGTACTAGGGGTGGAGATGTCGGCTTAGGGGTGGTGCTAAAGAAGATCAAATGTTGGACCTTTTAGTTGTGTTGCAAGAGGTTTCTTTTTATAGATGAACCTGATAAGTTCATTTAGATTTATGATGTGTCTGTAGAGTTCCCGGTTAGTTCAACTCGGAATCACAATGATGTGATCCTTCTCAATGGAACTGATTTTCAAACCAGGTGTAACTTGGTTCCACGTAAGTTGAATATTATTATCCGGTGTGCTTCCTTGGATTCAATAGTTTTGAGTCAATATGTGGATAATTCCACAGTATCGAATCAATAAGTGGATAATTTCACACTATCGAGCCAATAAGTGGACAATTCCACAATATTGAGTCAATAAGTGGACAATTCCACAACAACTTGAGTTACATAAATAAATAAAATTATAAAAACTTGGCTACCAAAACATCCCCTTGGATTTGGACTTGAACTTATGACATTGAGACTAATTGTTAACTATTTTGACAGGTATAAGTGATATGATACATGTAATCAATCTGGGTAAATCAAAGGGAATTTTTAGAAAAAGATTGTTGTTGGTCCACAAATAGCTGGATTCGGTCATTGTCATGTTTTGCAAACTGAAGATGATTGAGCATATTTTTCATCACATATGTTTTCACGAAAGTAAGACCATAATCTATTCCATATGCTAAACCAATACTGGTAAAAGTGAAAAAGTGTTGTAGCTTTTGATATTCTTGAGTTGTGTTAGGGGGAGACTAAAAGTCTTCTTTTTAATGTTATATACTTGTAGGGTTGTAACACCCAGAGTTTCGAAGACCAAGAAAGGAAAGAAAACCCTAAGTTTAGGGGTCGACTCGGCGAGTCCAAGGAGGGACTCGGCGAGTCCGAGCGGGATCCGGGTCGGGGAGTAAGTGACCGACTCGGCGAGTCGACCAAGGAGACTCGGCGAGTCTGGTCTGTGCGAGGAAAACCCTAATTCTGGGAGTTGTATCCTATATAAAGGGAGTTATGCCCCTCCCTCAGCCTCCATATCATCCTAGAGAAGCTGTAAAACCCTAGATTCGTGGGAGCCTCCATCATTTGAGAGAAATAGCTTTGGGGGAAGGAAATCTTGGAAGGGACTTGAAGATCAGGAAGGTGGCTTCAAAAGAGAGGTGTAGATCCGAGATCTACTTCAGTTTGTGTTCTTCTTGGAGGTATTAAGCTGCCATTTACCCTTCCTTGCATCTAGATCTATTTTGTTATGAGTTTTGGGGGTTTTATGGTTGATTAAGACCCATTTCGAGTGGGAAGCTCAGATCTGAAGTTGCTACTCCATATCTAAAGGTATCATGGCCTAGAGACTCATAAAGCATCAGTTGTTGGGTTGATTGATGAGCCCCTTGGTCTTAAACCCGAGTTCATAGTGTTTTGAGCCTAGATCTCCTCAGCCACACGTAAAGTTTGCAACTTTACGTAAGGAATAGACCTTAAAAGAGTGGATCTACAGTTTGGATTCCATGCATGACTCAAAGGTCCTCTGCATGTTTGTAGAACCGAATGGACTCGGCGAGTCCTTCGAGTGGACTCGGCGAGTAGCTTGAAGATGAGGAGGAACTCGACGAGTTGGATGAACAACTCATCGAGTCGGATGAAGTTAGGCATGGACTCGGCGAGTTGGATGAACAACTCGACGAGTTGGTTGAAGAATGTCTAGGACTCGACGAGTCTGTTCTTGGACTCGGCGAGTCAGATCGCGAAACCCTAAACCCTTCGAGTCGAGACCCGAATCAGTGAGTCGGGTGGTGACTCAGCGAGTTGGACAGGACAGGACAGGACCTAGCTGGACTCGGCGAGTCATGGATTGACTCGGCGAGTCGAGTCGCGAACAAGAAAGACTCAGGGCGTAGGAACCCGGCGAGTCTGTACATAGACTCGGCAAGTAGGGTGACCCGGAAGGTTGACTTTGACCAGGATTTTGACCTAGTAACCTGTGGAGGTCAGTTGGACTAAGTGTCATATTGATATTGGTAGCTTGAGGAGCTAGTGGAGCAGCAGTCGAAGTCAGAAGTCAGGTAGCAGTCAAGAGGATTAGCAGCATCAGTTCAGCAGTCTTAGGTGAGTTTCCTTCCAGTAGGGGCGGGTCTAAGGCCACAATGCCGGCCCGTCCAATTAGCAGTAGTTTCCGGACTTCGGTCCGATGCAGTAGTTAGTATGTTTGATGCCTTCGTGGCTCAGACATGATTTATGTGCTATGTTTTATGTGTTATGTGTTCCGGGCTACGGCCCGATGTAGTATGCAGTATATGTGTTCATGCTAGTTGATATGTTATGCTATGCTATGTTCAGTCAGTTAGCCCGGACTTCGGTCCGATGCAGGGGACAAGGTCCCAGTCAGTCTCCGGACTTCGGTCCGATGCAGGGGGCAAGGCCCCAGTTAGTCCGGACTTCAGTCCGATGCAGGGGACAAGGTCCCAGTCAGTCTCCGGACTTCGGTCCGATGCAGGGGGCAAGGCCCCAGTTAGTCCGGACTTCGGTCCGATGCAGGGGACAAGGTCCCAGTCAGTCTCCGGACTTCGGTCCGATGCAGGGGCAAGGCCCCAGTTAGTCCGGACTTCGGTCCGATGCAGGGGACAAGGTCCCATTCAGTCTCCGGACTTCGGTCCGATGCAGGGGGCAAGGCCCCAGTTAGTCCGGACTTCGGTCCGATGCAGGGGACAAGGTCCCAGTCAGTCTCCGGACTTCGGTCCGATGCAGGGGGCAAGGCCCCAGTTAGTCCGGACATTGGTCCGATGCAGTGGGCAAGGCCCAGTATGTGCTTTATATGTTTTTGTAGGGTATGTGTTAGATTGGGGGAGCTCACTAAGCTTCGTGCTTACGGTTTTCAGTTTTGGTTTCAGGTACCCGGTTTTCAAAAGAGGAGCTCGGGGAGATTGCAGTGCACACACCGTAGTTAGTTAGCCTGGGAATGATCGACTCTGATAATGATATTATGTTTTGAATTAATACTCGAGAATTTGTGTTATGAATTATGATACAGTTTTTATAAATATGATAGTAATGTTTTTAAAGAAATTTTTGGTCGTGATTTTTGGGTCGTTACAAGTTGGTATCAGAGCCTTGGTTTGAGGGATTCGGGCGCACTCCCGAGTGTGTCTGAACTCAAACTAAGGAAGCGGTATATATTTTTTGCAAAAGAAAAATCGTAGTTACAAAAGAATTTTGAGAAGAGAAAACAATTTTTAGAAAAAGCAAAAAAAAAAAAAAAAAAAAAAAAGAGTTTTGAAAAGAGAAAAGGGTGTGGTGCATGCAATCAGCCGAGCTCAAGTAAGTACTCCCAATTTACCCATACAAGTTATGTTATTATTTTCGATATCAGTTTCAGTATCAGTTTCAGTTCAGTTTCAGTTTCCAGCTTTAGTAGAACAGCATGCTAGAATAGGACTAAGGATCTAGGATAATGCCTTATGTGCCTGCTTTATGTGTTTCAGCTTGATGAGAATTGCATGCTAGTAATGAGTAGACAGTAGTAGGATAGCCTGTGTAGGCTATGCCTGAAAGTATAAGCTTAGCTTTATACGCTAGTGCAGTTTCTTGTTATGAGAATTGTTTTGCCTGAGTATGTTTCCCTTATCCGAATGCTGCTTGCTTTGTGCTTTGTGGGACTCTGAGTGATGAGAGTTAGTCATTAGGTGAGTACGTTTCATCACATGTGATCAGGGTTGAATAATCTCAGAGTGCTGGATTTGGCCCTACTGCGCAGCTCTTGTTTGAGTCCAACCGTTGTAGGGACGAGTCCTTTACTTGAAGGATTATCTGAGCCTCGTCACATGTGATGGTATTCAGGTAGTGACTAATTGGCATTACAAGGAGGCCTTCAGCAGCTGAGGACTGTTTGGGTAGAGTTAGAGGTTCCCTAGGGCAAGCTTAGGATGAGAGTAGCAGAGATCAGTAGAAGAGTAAAGGGGACTTGGTGGAGTTGGGGTGACTCTTGAGGAAAGTACGGATAGATGTGGAAGGTAGTAGGGGCCCATACTACTGAAAGCAGAGGATCTGTACTCGATTCAAGAGGGGCCAAGGCGAAACCAAGGAACTAGTAGAGTATGTGAGAGATCCCTCAGCAGTAGTATGTAATTGATCATGGATTGTTATATTTTCCGCATGGTGACGTTGCGCGAGATACCAGTTGGCAGATCAGGTGCAGGGGAGGGGTCTGGCTCGGGCTTTAGAGCCGGGCAGCTTGATGAGCAGATGAGGGATTTCATTTCCGCAGAGATTATGTGCAACATCATCGATCAGACTCCAGTGATTTTCGGTTCAGTTAGAGAGGCTATTGTGGAGCTCATGGACAGTCATCTTGAGGCCTTTAAGGCCGGGTTAGTTTCAAGACAGATTGGGGTTCGTCTAGGTCCCGAATCTTATGGAGTTCAGGGATCCATCAGGGAGGGAGATCCCATTTCTAGTCTCTGTTTTCGGGGGGCAGGGGTGTGTGGGGCATTCTGTCTCCAAGAGAAACCATTGCATGGTTGGATAGTTGAGGAAGTTTCACGAGCCATTCGCGAGGGTCTGCCAGACATGGTCGTGAGGATCACTGATAGATTGATAGCGAGGCTTCAGGATCGGACATCTGTTGTTCAGTCAGCAGACGTTGCCATTGGGGTAACGCAGGAGCGAGGGTCGGGCAGGGAGTCGGAAGGGAAGAGGAAAATGGATGAGACTCAGGTTGCCACAGGTTCGAGTAAGAGGCCCAAGAGTTCAGATTTGAGGACGAGGAACTATCAGAGCCGCAGTCGATGCGGGAAGTGCGGAAGGAAGCACATGGGTGTGTGTAGGCGTAGAAGTGGTGGCAATGCTGGGTGTTTCAAGTGCGGCCAGATTGGTCATTTTAGCAGAGACTATGTTGTTACCATCGCTCAGGGACTTGATCTGTTGTGTTTCCATTGCAGTCAGAGGGGCCACAAGAAGGCCCACTGTCCGAGTTTGTATTCTGCAGGGCAGGCGCCAGCTCCTGCCCTTGGAACTTCAAGTACCATCAGTGGTTGTCAAGGCCGGGCAAGGGTGTCTACGGCTCGGAGCCGAGTTTCTCCGGTAAATTTCAGCAGGGATTCGAGCAGCACTGAGTAATGGAGGTATGTAACTTTGTTTTTGTCAACTTATGTTATGATTATATTGTTATGGTTTCTGCATCAATTGTGGTATAAGTGTTGTGTTATGGAGTGGCTTGTTTGTGATTATGTCTTATGCCTTTTGCATACCTCGGATAATTGGTTGGTAGTTAGGGGATGTGCTCATATGGAGAAGTTTCGGAGGATGCAGTAACTGTAGCATGGTAGGGAGAGATCGGGTTCGTTTCGCTAGTTGGGAGTGGATAGTGGTTTGGATGGAATGGTCAAATTCCTACCTGGCAGGCTTGGGTTCCCCAGTAGAAGTTTTGGAATGGTAGTAAAGGTCGGGATCTCTTTTGAATGTGAAGCAACAAGGGGTAAGCAGGATCGAAGTGGGGGAGAACCCTCCGGGTATACATGGATAAGAGTCACTCAGGATGAGTGCGCGGCCTTTGAGAAGAAGTGGTAGTAGCACAGTGCTGGATGAATTGAGAAGTTCAGAATTAGGAGTTCGAGAACTTTTCCCAGCAGTTAGTTCATGTAATCGAGATGGTTAGAAGCTGGATGGGAATCCAAGATTGAGGGCCACCTGTAAAGACTCAAGTGAGTGGAATGGGGAACCCGAGAGCGGGCAACAAGAGATGTTTTGTATTAGTAGCCAGCGTATGAGGCAGCATGCAGGTTGCGTAGATTCAGGAGTTAGGAGGTTGGAAACTTCCCAACAATAGCTTCTTGAATTCAGATTAGTAGACGGATGGTTTGGGAACCAAGCCGGAGAATTCCTCGACGAAGCACTAAGTATATCAAGGATATAAGATGTCGAGGATGATGCAGAATTCAAAGACTGAGGGCTGGTGTGAGAAATCAGGATGAAGAATCACTAGCGGGACTAGGGATAGTCAGGATGTTCTCGGGATGGTAGTAGTAGTGTTGTAAGCCTGCGGGGGTAGCCGTAGCATTCACTAGCAGTCAGATAGTAGTAGAGTGTTGTAAGCCTGCGGGGGTAGCCGTAGCATTCACTAGCAGTCAGATAGTAGTAGAGTGTTGTAAGCCTGCGGGGGTAGCCGTAGCATTCACTAGCAGTCAGATGGTAGTAGTAGTGTTGTAAGCCTGCGGGGGTAGCCGTAGCATTCACTAGCAGTCAGATGGGAGTAGTAGTGTTGTAAGCCTGCGGGGGTAGCCGTAGCATTCATTAGCAGCCAGATAGTATTTGAGACTTGTGAATCCGCGGGGGTAGCCGTGGCTTTTATCAGATTGGTAGCAGCATGAGCGCGTGGTTGAACGCGGGAATGTAGTAATTCCCACCCGTTCGGGTGCAGCGGTGGGAATATAGGAATCCACAGATTAGATTCGGACTTCCCAAATGGTTTAGTTATGGCTAAGTCAGCGAATCTTGGCTATAGGCCGTCACATCAGTTATGAGATCAGAGTAGCAGTGGAGTGTTGAGGTTCGGGTATGTTAAGGGCTACCGTCAGTCTGGGAGCCATCATGTTATTAGTCATAGAATGGATGATGTCAGGATGTGAAGTATGGACCCGATCGGTTGGATCGGAAGGTTGTTAGAGCCACAGTGGCAGGATAACTAGTGGAAACTAGTCCTTGAGGAAGATTTTATTCAGAAGTCGTGGAAGCGACTAAGGGAGGAGTCCCTTGACTCCACAGTTGGACTTGAGTTTAGTGTTTCAGGCAGCTCAGTGTTTCAGCCAGTTTAGTGTTTCAGGCAGCTCAGTGTTACAGCCAGTTTAGTGTTTCAGGCAGCTCAGTGTTTCAGCCGGATCGGCGTTTCAAGCAGTTTAATGTTTCAGGCAGGTTCGGTATTGCAGACAATTCAGCGTTAGAAAGGTTTCGGAGTTTTGGGTCAGTATTGTATTTGAGTTGGACTACTAGTGTTGACGGTATAGTTGGGTGATGTGGAAATGACAAGTCTCTCTCAGCAGGATCAGTTGAGCCTTCGGCCGAGTATAAGTGACATGTAAAGATAGCTAAGCCAGTAGCTTTTCTTCGGGATGGAAGACTCGAGTTGTAGGAGTTGAGTAATCAGATGGGATATAAGCCAGCTATTCCCAGCAGCATCGTTTCAGTATGAGCGGAAGAATGGATAGAACAGTTATAGATAGTCGAAGTATTTTCAGGAGTCGCTGGAAGCGACTAGGAGATTGCGAAGGGGTGTAGTAACCGGTAGGGTTCGGTAACCCAAATATGGAGGTGTCAGTAAGGACCGGGGGTGCTCGGCACCAAGTTATGTCAGATAGGGGCGTCAGTGGTTGTTGGCGGTATTGACCCGTACTGGAATTGGCGGGGGTGATGGAGTTGGTAAAGTATAGGACCTTCACAGTTACAGAGAAATAGTTGATTATAGAACCTTGCCTTGGGAAGGCAAGGGATTTACGCAAGGACAGGAAGGGGTGAACCCCTATAGGTTCAGTTCAGTACTCGGTGAGTACCAGAAGGATTGCCGGTTGAGTTAGTTGGGTCTCCAGGATGTTCAGGGTCAGGGTTGACCCGAGATGTTATCTGCAGGGATTAAGGTTAGTCGGAAGGATTGAGCAAAAGCCAGCAAGGGTAGGCAGCTGGTGTTGGAATAGTCGGTTGGGTTTTAGAGACAGCTCGCAGGTAGTGGACCATAGCAGACTTCGAGGACGAAGTTTAGTTTAAGTGGGGGAGAGTTGTAACACCCAGAGTTTCGAAGACCAAGAAAGGAAAGAAAACCCTAAGTTTAGGGGTCGACTCGGCGAGTCGGAGCGGGATCCGGGTCGGGGAGTAAGTGACCGACTCGGCAAGTCGACCAAGGAGACTCGGCGAGTCTGGTCTGTGCGAGGAAAACCCTAATTCTGGGAGTTGTATCCTATATAAAGGGAGTTATGCCCCTCCCTCAGCCTCCATATCATCCTAGAGAAGCTGTAAAACCCTAGATTCGTGGGAGCCTCCATCATTTGAGAGAAATAGCTTTGGGGGAAGGAAATCTTGGAAGGGACTTGAAGATCAGGAAGGTGGCTTCAAAAGAGAGGTGTAGATCCGAGATCTACTTCAGTTTGTGTTCTTCTTGGAGGTATTAAGCTGCCATTTACCCTTCCTTGCATCTAGATCTATTTTGTTATGAGTTTTGGGGGTTTTATGGTTGATTAAGACCCATTTCGAGTGGGAAGCTCAGATCTGAAGTTGCTACTCCATATCTAAAGGTATCATGGCCTAGAGACTCATAAAGCATCAGTTGTTGGGTTGATTGATGAGCCCCTTGGTCTTAAACCCGAGTTCATAGTGTTTTGAGCCTAGATCTCCTCAGCCACACGTAAAGTTTGCAACTTTACGTAAGGAATAGACCTTAAAAGAGTGGATCTACAGTTTGGATTCCATGCATGACTCAAAGGTCCTCTGCATGTTTGTAGAACCGAATGGACTCGGCGAGTAGCTTGAAGATGAGGAGGAACTCGACGAGTTGGATGAACAACTCGTCGAGTCGGATGAAGTTAGGCATGGACTCGGCGAGTTGGATGAACAACTCGACGAGTTGGTTGAAGAATGTCTAGGACTCGGCGAGTCTGTTCTTGGACTCGGCGAGTCAGATCGCGAAACCCTAAACCCTTCGAGTCGAGACCCGAATCAGTGAGTCGGGTGGTGACTCAGCGAGTTGGACAGGACAGGACAGGACCTAGCTGGACTCGGCGAGTCATGGATTGACTCGGCGAGTCGAGTCGCGAACAAGAAAGACTCAGGGCGTAGGAACCCGGCGAGTCAGTACATAGACTCGACGAGTAGGGTGACCCGGAAGGTTGACTTTGACCAGGGTTTTGACCTAGTAACCTGTGGAGGTCAGTTGGACTAAGTGTCATATTGATATTGGTAGCTTGAGGAGCTAGTGGAGCAGCAGTCGAAGTCAGAAGTCAGGTAGCAGTCAAGAGGATTAGTAGCATCAGTTCAGCAGTCTCAGGTGAGTTTCCTTCCAGTAGGGGCGGGTCTAAGGCCACAATGCCGGCCCGTCCAATTAGCAGTAGTTTCCGGACTTCGGTCCGATGCAGTAGTTAGTATGTTTGATGCCTTCGTGGCTCAGATAGGATTTATGTGCTATGTTTTATGTGTTATGTGTTCCGGGCTACGGCCCGATGTAGTATGCAGTATATGTGTTCATGCTAGTTGATATGTTATGCTATGCTATGTTCAGTCAGTTAGCCCGGACTTCGGTCCGATGCAGGGGACAAGGTCCCAGTCAGTCTCCGGACTTCGGTCCGATGCAGGGGGCAAGGCCCCAGTTAGTCCGGACTTCGGTCCGATGCAGGGGACAAGGTCCCAGTCAGTCTCCGGACTTCGGTCCGATGCAGGGGGCAAGGCCCCAGTTAGTCCGGACATTGGTCCGATGCAGTGGGCAAGGCCCAGTATGTGCTTTATATGTTTTTGTAGGGTATGTGTTAGATTGGGGGAGCTCACTAAGCTTCGTGCTTACGGTTTTCAGTTTTGGTTTCAGGTACCCGGTTTTCAAAAGAGGAGCTCGGGGAGATTGCAGTGCACACACCGTAGTCAGTTAGCCTGGGAATGATCGACTCTGATAATGATATTATGTTTTGAATTAATACTCGAGAATTTGTGTTATGAATTATGATACAGTTTTTATAAATATGATAGTAATGTTTTTAAAGAAATTTGTGGTCGTGATTTTTGGGTCGTTACAAGGGTTAATGCCAAGTTATCTCAAGGCACGATATGTACAATAAGGTTCATTGGATTGGATCCTATTTGGTTTGTTTCGTTTATTACATTCTTTTCAAAAATTTAGGATTTAGATTTTTACTTCCTTCATTTTCTCTCTCTAATATACACTTATTTTTGCTATTTCTTGAGGACACGAAATGTCTAAGCGTGGGGAGGTTTGTTAGGTGCATTTTATACACCTATTTTGCACGTCTATTTATGTCATATAATTACATTTTACTTCATAACTCTTGCATTTAGCTGACTATTTAGGCACTTGCATATTTTATTTGGAATGTTTGGTACTTCACTATTTTTGGTTTATTTTTTAGGCATTATGGAGCTTGGAGCATTGGAGCATGGAGACAAGATAGACCAGACATGTCATGGAAAAGACCTTGAAGACATAACTCGATTCGTTGCATTTCATCATAGCAAAGGACGATATTTGAAGCATAGTATGTGTCACACCGACACGGGTCGTGTTTCTCTTTTTCATCTTATATTTGAGCAACATGACTTTGAGTGAAGCTATATCGAAGACTAAGCAAAGTTTGAAGACTTATTAGATTTTTTTGTAAAAAGCACGGTCATGCTAAAAACACATGGTTGAAACACACGATCATGCAAAAACTCATGGACATGTTAAAAATGCATGTCCAAGTAAAGCTAAGAAATCCTAATTTCTAGATCTTGTTCAAAAGATGTTGATCGTTTGACTTGAAGCATATGACTTATACTTGATTTATGATTCTATTGTAGTAATTATGTTCTTGTTTAAACTAGAACCCTTGAATTTGATTTGTGTTTGATTGACCACTTATATGAATTGAATTCTTATGTAGCTAATTAACTTATAGGGAACCTAATCGTTCTATAAAGTTAATGATTGGTAACAAACAATAGGTTCTCTTTTTGTAGAATATATATTACATGTTTTCACACTTCCTAGCATATGAGAAGAAATGAACATTATTGGGAAGCTTGTACAAAACTTAATGCAGATTTTCAATACAATCTAAGAGTATGTTTAGATTGAATTAGTAAAGTTAGGTCTAGTAAAAAAAACGTGTTTTGGTTAAATAACTTGGCAAGTGGGAGGTATTAGAGCGTGTTAATAGCTTTTTGTACCAACTTATAATAGCAATTATGAATAACATCAAGTCATAATCAAATTAAACAACACCATTCAGAACTAGAACTAGAACCATTCAAATACATTGTTTACAAATCTATTTCATTTTCTACGTGTTTTCAAAGTAGATTGTCCTTTTCATTATTTAACTTTTGCAAACTAAACCCCTTTTGTGACCAAATTACCTTGCGCAAAGAGGTATAAACTTTTATCTCATATCTCTATGGTTCGATCATGTTTTCCTTGCACTACTTTTTTATGCATTAAAATAGTGTTTTTGGAATCTATTATACCCCTATTATTTGTTGGGTTTGACACGCCTATATATATATATATATATATATATATATATATATATATATATATATATATATATATATATAGGTGATGCACTTTGAACCGCAGTTAAAATAAACAAACCACAAACCACACCATAAGAGTTTTAAACCGTATTATTTGGTGCAGTTTAGTACAGTAGGAACGGTTTGTACAGTTTCCTGCACACCCATACAAAATATAGTCTAGCATATTGATTTTAGTTTTAATACGAGCATGAAAGCACAAATATACGTATGTAAAGTATATGATTACAAACATAATTACGTACTGATTTTAGTTTTAATACGAGCATGAAAGCACAAAATATACATATGTAAAGTATATGATTACATACATAATTACGTAACTTACATACGCATATTTGTTGGGTGGACCCAAGAATGGCCCATGACAATATATCCTCTTTTAGGAAACCAGTTTAAGCCCAATATGGATATAACATTTTTAAACTTTGATTATAATTGAAAAATAGGGGTGTTAAAATAAGTAATTTTATCAAATAATGTGTATATCATTTTCAAGGATAATTTTACTTATGGTCAACCAACAAATTATAATGTACTTAAAATACCATTTTTCTTACTTTAATATTTCTATTGGGAACTAACCCCATATTTTATACTCATTATATACTAGTGACATACTATAATAATCTCATGCTTTCTTTTATAAATTTTCCTAAATTTTTATTTTTATTAAGAATTTGATCCCTCGCTTTTTAGATTACAAACCTGTTATTGTAATGGTTTGTTTGGCACCATCATATTTTAGATTTCTTTACAACTTATTGCAAAAAACAAACACTATAAAAGTTATTAAAAAAACATTCATAAAATTTTATTTTTTACAACCATTATAAATACTTGTAAGAGTTCCAGAGACAAAGTTAGTTATTCTGTAAATTCATTTTACAAATTGTTATTTTTTACAACTTTTCCTTTAAATCCTTAAATGTAATACAAAATTCATGTTATACAACTTTTGTACATGCATAACTCTAAATATAATTACAAAAGGTGAATTATTAAAATACTTATATCGGAATCTAATTAACAATTGTAAGTATTTGAATATAGTTTGGTCAACTTTTATTCTTTTTTTTTTTTTTACAGATTTTATCTTTAGCTAGGTTTTTAGAATTTTAGTCATATGACCAGCTGAAGGAGTGAAATATAACTGAAAGTCTGATATCCGTTCATTTATTGGTTAATGGATTGAAATTACAACCAACAAATTCGAAATAATATTTGAATTGATTGAATGCGTAATTAGGTATCTTCTATTTAGTTGTTAATGTTATTGTTATTGTGTAAAGGTAGTAATGTACAAAAATGCATAGAGAGTTTTGTATTATCTCAAATTTACTAATAAGCCTTGCCAAATGTTGCATTTCCCAGTCATAACTTTATAAATGGTGGGTGACTAATTTTTTTATCAAACACCTTCCATGCTAAAACAATTGATGCTTATAACTTTGACTTTCTAAAAGTGGGATGAATATTCCATCTTTACACACTTATACTATTGGTAATGATGAAAGATTGAACATAACCTTGTCACTTGCCAAATTTAGCAAATAGAACAAATTCGACACTCACAATGTGGATTTGAATCAATGGTACATGTACAATCACATAAGGACAAAAGAACTTTGGAGAACACTAATGGAGAGAGGGGACACGTGTCATTTCCTTTTGGGATTCGGCATTGATACTCAATTACTCATAGTGGTCAATCTTTAAGCATAGGATTCACCTAAATCTTTTGTCACCTTAGCCAACCATATGGGATACCACATCACTCTCCCAAAATAGAATCTTAAAGTTAATTCATCTCCTCTTCCAGAATGATCTCAAAAACCACATAATTATTTGATATACATCATAAAGTTCAAACCTTTATTTGATATACATAAGCAAATTGATGTATTTTTTTGTAATTTATTGATATGATAGACCTTGGAAAATGAAAGTGGTCAAAATGATGCACGTTTTGGAGGAGATAGTGACATTTTACCATATTGTACAAAGCTTAAAGGGTTCCAAAAGGTCAAAAGTTGACCAAATTACCAAACCTAACCTTATATTCTTTCACAAACATCCTTCCAAATACTAAAACCTTTTCCATTTGGACTCATTCTCTCGACTTTTTGCACATTCAAGAGTCTTTTTGCCTTCACATACACCAACTCACTCTAACTTACATTATCTTTCTGACCTTTTTCTCCTTGGATCTTGTGCTACTGTAGCCGATCCTTGCAACACTCAGAATCAACAAAGGGTGGCTCAATGTCCAAATGTCAATATATAAATGATACATCTCATAATCAGAGTTAAAACAAGAATCTAATCATACATTAAAGATTGATGATGGCCCTTCATGGGGGACGTCAACATGGTGATCCAATGGTGGTTGGTGGTGGCCGTGGTGGTGGTGGTGGTGGTGGTTCTACTTCCTCCATTGCTCTCCTTCAAGAAAGATTCAGACAGCTGGAAAAAATGAGGGAGAAGAGAGAAGAAATGGAAGTGTTGAAGTTGCTTTCTGAATCTGAAACCAAGAGCAAAACAAAGCATTATGAGCGATTGATGCACCCTGAAATGAAAGCAAGATCATCGTTTCAAGAATCTTTATCACTTGGACTTGATTTATTTGGAAAGAAAACCGAACACCAAGGATCAAAGACTCCACCTTTTAGAGACTTCTGGTCTATGGATTCAGTAACAGTTAGCACATCGTGTGTTCATGACAAACCTGATGTTGATACTTCCCTTCATCTGTAAAAACTAAAAGCTTTGGTTTTACATTACTTTTTTTATTTCTTTCTTTTGTTTCTTTTTAGTGTAACTTATAGCAAAAAGTGATATGATGAATAAGAGAATGAAAGTGGAAATAAATCTTGATGAGATGAAATTACTCGGTAATTGTTTTGTTAAGCGTGCTCTAAACTTCATATTTGCACAATGGTATTGTTCAAGAACTAAAATTTTGGGCCATTAAACTCGTGTACTTTCATCGAACACTTGGAGAGCATTCCAGTGACATGTTAACTTTCTTACACGTATGCAAATCATATATGCATATATACATACCTTCCAACTCCTGCTTGTTGCCTACGATCAGTGAACCCAAGTGGATGCAAATCTCTAATCTAAGTAATAGGATAAGTAGAGAGTCCGATAGTGTTGCAATGATGAAATCGTGAGGATGAAGTTTATGATGCCACGCCGTTTATAGGTAATAATCAATTGCCTGTAGAATTGAAGACGATGAATTGATGATATGATCATATACAGCAACAATTTCATAAACAAAAACCCAAATTTCTTCGTATATCTTGGGGGATGGAAAAGAAATTAGACGTAATTCGAAATCCAAACGTATCAGTTATTTCGATTTTCGTCGTTCTTCAAAACATTATTTTTCAGTTAACTTTAATCATTATGTTTGGCAGCTGAAAACGATACATTAGTGATTAGTCCATTGGCTTTCGATAAAAATGACCTAATAACTTGCTGTAAAATATAAAATAAAAATATATAAAATAATGATTTCATAATTCATATTATAAAACAAATAATTAATATAATTGTTGTATTTTTCATACATATAAAAATAAAAATATGAAAAATAAATAAAATATGATTATTATAAACAAGTACGACCCATTATGCATTGATAATAGTAGACATGTGTTAGATTATAAATGAATAGTTTTAATCTAATAATTTTAATAATTCTAATAAATGAATAGTTTTAATCTCTTTTTGATATGTATCATCCTATTAGGTCTCTTAATTAATACATATTTTATTCATCTTTTGCCATGTGTTATCATATTAGCCCTCATAATTAATGCATATCATTTGTCAATCTATTAATTCTCCATTTCAAATTTCAAATTTTAAATTTCTCACTCTAATTAAATTAAATTAATAACATTATAATCAAATTAAAATAAAATTGATACAAATTATACATGATATAATATTTCGATATTTATTTAAATTAATGATTATAATTTTATATAACTAAAAAAATATCTTTTAATTAATAATGTATTTAAAATAATTAATTAATAACTTTTGAGTTCTCATTAAGAAAGTTTAATTAATTTTGTAACCGTGGTTTCCACAGGTTATAAACTAGTAACTAATAATTTGCTAAATAAATGCACAATCAAATGCTAAATAAATGCACACAAATCTTGCGCAATCGGGGTGTTTTGGGCCGTTTCCATTCAAAGCAACCAATTACCCTGTCACTGAACAAATACCTACGACACAATCAGATCAATTGGAGCGTTCATAAAAAAAAGGTGTCGATCTATTGGAAAATTACCGGCAAATGTTGATTTAAAGTTCCCGATTAAAAACCTATTTGAAGGGGGTGAAGAAAGCAGCTCAGATGCCGGTCCCCATCGGCCAGCTTTGGTACATACATCATCTCCCAAACCCTATGGCGCTAACATTAAGAAAACGATAAGTGAAATTGAGGCCACTGCAGAAATTGGAAGCATGATTGGTTTTGAAATAGATGCAAATAACAAGCTGTTGAAGGAAATCCTTGGTGTAACCGGCGAGAGTGATGTGCCACAATGATTTTATTATCAATCAATAGCAGGGGAATTGGTGAAAAGGTATAAGGTGGATTGGGTTCGGAGACTAAAATTGAAGCACAAGGTATCATTTCTAGCAATACAAGAGACTCAGTTAATGGAGGCGGAGAATATTGATGTGAGGGGGTGTTGGGGTGCAGACAACTTTGATTCGAGCAAAGTCAACTCATCAGGAAGGTTAGGAGGTCTTTTGAACGTATGGGATACCGGCTTGTTCAATTCCAGCAGGGTTATTTCGAGCATACATTTCCTAATCAACATAGGTAACTGGAATGGCATATCTGAGCAGCTGATCTTCGCTAATGTCTATGGACCCCAATCGAGTTCAGATAAAGCATCGCTTTGGAAGAAGTTATTGGAGATCAAAAACTCAATATCAGGTATTTGGATCATAATGGGGGACTTCAATGTAGTAAGAAGAAGAGAAGAGAGATTCAATTCAATTTTTTGTGTTAAAACTGCCAGTGATTTTAACAACTTCATACATGAGGCTGGCCTCACTGATATGAAAATGGGCGGTCACCGATTTACTTGCTTCCGTAATTCTGATCTTAAGCTAAGCAAGCTTGATCGATTTCTGGTATGTCCCACACTTCTTAACATCTTCCCTCATGCTTTTGTGACTGCTCTTCCCAGAGAGTTATCAGATCACTACCCTATCCTCCTGTCCACTTCATGCAAAGACTTCGGCCCGACCCCATTCAGGTTCTTCAACTTCTGGATGCTTAGGGATGGTTTTGAAAAGGCCTTCATCTCTAGTTGGAATAGCTTTGTTGGATATGGCACTCCTGACATGTACCTCGCGGCCAAGCTCAGGCATATAAAGAAAGATCTGAAAATTTGGCAAGCCACGAAACATTCTAGAGAGGAAGCTGAACTGTTAAAACTCAAAAATTTGGTTCAACAACTTGATATTGCTGCTGAATCAAGGTTGTTGATTGATCAGGACCTTGTGGACAGAACTACGGGGTATAAGTCAATCCTGGAGATGGAAAAAATTCGAAACAAAGACCTTAGACAGAAGGCTAGGATCAAGTGGGCGGTAGAAGGGGATGAAAACACAAGTTTTTTTCACGGATATATTAATAAAAACAATCGGAGAAGGCCTTATGATAAATGGTGAATGGTGTACGGATCCGACCATCCTTAAACAGGAGATATACTCCTTCTTTGCAGGAAAATTCAAAGAAAACTGGTTGGATAGACCAAAATTTAGTAGCCGACACTTCAAGAAAATTACTCTTGCCGATTCCGAAGCTTTAGAAGCACCTATATCACTTCAGGAAATTAAGAATGCGGTTTGGGCATGTGGCAATGAAAAGGCCCTCGGGCCGGACGGCTTCACATTTAAATTCATTAAGAAGTACTGGGATGTTCTACTTGGTGATATTGTTGCGGTTGTGAAATTCTTTGAAGCATACGGAAAAATTGACTCTTCTTGTAAATCCTCCTTCATCTCACTAGTACCGAAGCGAAAGGATCCCCTCTTGATTAGTGATTATAGACCTATAAGCCTCATTGGATGCATTTATAAAATCATCTCCAAGATCCTATCGCTTAGAATGAAAAAGTTGATGGGGAAGTGTATTGACGAGGTGTAATCCGCTTATGTGGAGGGTAGAAACATTCTTAACGGGCCACTGGTAGTTAATGAAATCAGCACATGGGCGAAAAAGACTAAAAGGAAAATTCTTCTATTCAAAGTGGACTTTGAGAAGGCCTTTGACTCTATAAACTGGGATTTTCTTGACTCTAACCTGATGCATATGGGGTTTGGGAACAAAATGAGAATGTGGATAAGAGGATGTCTTAATTCTGCAAGATCCTCTGTCCTAGTCAACGGTAACCCGACAGAGGAATTCCCGATATCCAAAGGAGTTAGGCAGGGCGACCTGCTTTCCCTATTTCTGTTCATAGCAGCCATGGAGGGACTTAGTGTTGCGATGTAGTCCGCATGTGAACTAGGTATCTTCCATGGAGTCAAACTACCAAACGGAGGACCTTTCATCTCACACCTACTATATGCAGATGATGCATTATTTATTGGGGAATGGTCAAAAGAAAATGTTAATAACCTAGCTAGAATCCTGCACTGCTTTCACGCTGCATCTAGGCTGAAAGTGAATTTCAACAAATCCAAAGTCTTTGGAGTAGGGGTGGAAATGCAGGAAGTATCTAGCTGGGCCAGTACTCTTGGTTGCGAACCTTCCTCTCTCCCTTTCACATACCTTGGAGTATCGGTTGGAGCCAACATGAACTTAAAGAAGAACTGGAAACCAATCATTGAAAGATTTCAAGCCAAGCTCTCAAAATGGAAGTCTAAAACCCTCTCCTTTGGTGGTAGACTGACACTTATCCAGTCGGTCCTTGGCAACCTCCCAACATATTTCTTGTCATTGTTTGTTGCTCCGAACGGTGTAATCCAAACCATTGAGAAAATGAGGAATAGGTTCCTATGGGTTGCATCAGAAGAAAAAAGGAAAATTCATTGGATCTCTTGGGAAAAGGTAGTTGCTCCTAAGGAAGTGGGTGGTCTGGGCGTTGGCACAATAAAAGCCCTTAATATATCCCTAATAATGAAATGGTGGTGGAAGCTGAGAACCGAACCTTATCATCTTTGGGCAGAAGTCATATTAAGTCTACATAATCTCAAGTTGAAACCTGATGATGTCTACTAAAAAAGATCATTAACAGGTGTGTGGAATAATATCGCTAGAATAAGAATCAATCTTGAAAAAAAGACATACTTGTTACATAGGTGCTTTTTAAAAATCCTATAACTAATGGAGGAGGTTGGAGGAGTGGACTTACCCCGAGTGGAATATACACCGTTTGTGCTCTCAGACATAAATGGGATTACCGTCCCTAGCTTACCGAGGGTAACATCATCTGGACTAGCCAAACCCCATTAAAAGTCAATTGTTTTATTTGGCAGGCAAATATGGGCAGGATTCCAGTTGTAGTGGAGCTATCCAAGAGGGGGGGTACATATGGAAACTATGAATTACCCTATGTGTAATGAGAATGAGAAATGCACGGATCACGTCCTTATGGACTGCCCTTATGCTAAAAAGGTTTTTGAAGGTGTATTCAGCTGGTGTAATGTGAATATGGAAGTGATGAGGTTCGCTTCTCAATGGGGGACGTGCCATAGAAGGAGAAAGCTGCTCTTGATTGTGTCTTATGGAACACTATGGAGTATTTGGAAGTCAAGAAACGAAAGTATCTTCAGGAGGAACCGGATTCCGCCAGATAAAGTCTGTGATATAATAAAATCATCGACTTATTTATGGACGAAAAATAGGGGAAAAATAGATCGAATTGAATGGGCAACATGGTCTCAATGCCCTTTTTCCTATTGAACTATACAATTTCAGCTACATTTTTTTTGTTTTATTTTTCTTCTTCATATGTTTTTGATGACTCTTGTATGCCACTGTTTGTGGCTTGTTTTCCTTTTCGTTGGTTTTAATATATTTCGTTTGCTGGTTCCAAAAAAAATGTATAGAAACATGAATAATTAAGAGCTCTTAGAGCATTCGATGTGGGGAACAAGGTACAACACCAAGTTGTGCCACCTCACATGTCACATAAGCAAATGATGTTATAACATTAAGTGGGAAAATGAGCAACAAGTTTTTACTTTTTCGTTTTTTTTTACTTTTTTGTTTTTCGTTTTTTTTTTTATTTTTTCATTTTTTTAATAACTAACATGAATATATATTTTATAAAAAATAAAATTAAAAAAAAAGACATAATATTTAAAATCTAAAATTACGATTACAATTAAAAAAAAAACATAATATTAAACCTACAATCATAACTAAATTACCATTCAAATTACTACTAAAGCCATATAACAATCCTAATTAACCCAAATATTTCTTCCTAATTTGTTCCTTCATCGCTTGTAGCACCGCTATATCAGCAGGCGCCAAACCCTCCTTGCTCGTTCGAAAAATTGACAACTGATGTGTCATTAGTTCTCTCTCTTTTTGTTCATGCTTCTCTCGTGTCTGCCTTTCCAGGAACTCCAAATGACGACGTTTTAACTCATTTTTTTCTTTTATTAATAAATTGTGCTCGTCTAATTTCGCTCTTATTTCCACCACCTCTTTTGCTCTCGTCTCCACCTCCTCTGCATGTCTTGCAACGCCCCTTGCTTTGTCGCATCCAGGCGATCGTCGTGGTGGGGATATCTCTTGGATATCATCCGAGATCTCATCGTCGTCGACGTTCGTCGATATTATTCCGTGCGCCCGACACGTCTATCGAGCTAGAATTGCGACACCTTTTGGATTGAACCTCCGACGATGTAGGTGTTTTATTCCACTTTGGATCTGCTCGCTACAATTCTCATGATTTTTCAAAGTCGAAAACATGACTCATTTCAACCCAATATTATTCCTTAGCAGATTTGAACAAATCGAAGTCGTTGGTTCCGCTTTGTTGTTGTGCCTCAAGCCGGTTGTAAATATCGTTGAATTTGCTGCACCGCTTAGTTATTTGATCCTATTTGCTGCTCAGCATGTCATTGTTGTGATATAGATTTTTCTTCAAAATAGCGTGAAACTTGTCGCGCACCGCCTCCCAATAAGCTCCTTTCTTCATTCCATTTATGCATAGTTCATCTTTTGAAGTAGCACACCAAGCCGCCGTTAAAACATATTCCTCCTCCGGTGTCCACCATTGTGGAACGTCTGCAATTTCTATTTCAGCCGCTATCGATTTCCCTTTTGATTTTCCTTTCCCTTTCCCTCACCTACTATCTCCCACTTCCACTTTAACCGATTGTCGTGTCATAGGCGATGGTTGGTTGGTTGTTTGTTGCATCGAAGAAAAAGTATAGAAAAGGTTTTGTTGTAAATTTGGGTTTTGACCAAATTGATTTTTTTGAAGGTAAGGTAAGATGGGAAATTGCAGTGGCGGTGAATCGGGATTGAAAGCGGTGCCTTGGTTTGGGATTTGTCGTGAGCCTTGTGACGATAAAAGGTTGAAATAATTTTCATAACCCGCGAATCCGAGAGGTGATGTTGTGTTTGGATTTGATGATGGAGGGGGTGTTTGGGTTTTGCTCCATTTTTTAAAAATTTTAAAAAAGATACGTGTATAAGATATAGAGAGAATGAGAGAAAGGTTTAAAAAAATGGTTTAAAAGTAGTATTTATAGGTAAAAAGGTAATTGTTTTTTTTGTTTGAATATTGACCGTTGCAAACGGTCATAAGCCAACAACGGTTATTTTCTTGTTTTCCCATTTCAAGTCGTTGCGATGGCCACGTGACTTGCTTGACGAGATGCAACGAGTAGGGGGCGGTGTTCCCCCTATTAAGACGACGTTTTGGGGTGCCAAATCAGCCTCGTCATTTCTCGTTCTGGCCCATACCGCATCGTCTAAATGATTCCAGAATATTTAATAACATTGTTGAACGAATACATTGAATGAAAAAAATACACCCACAAAAATGATCAAACTCGATTCAAGAAAACAAGAAAAGAAACCCATCAACATCATGATCTTTAACTTTCAAATAGATGTTATGCTAACATAGTAACATACAGTTGTGATCATTCATTATAGATGCAGACAATTGCAAGCTTCTTCTTCTTGCTTGGTACTTTAATAATGGAACCGTCATTGGAGATTCAGAGGAGGTGGCCACAGTATTGAATATGATTAGGGTGGCAGGCCCAGGATTGGGGCTTAAGTTGAATATCAAAAAACCTAAGCTATTTTGGCCTTCATGTGATGGTAGGAAGCTTCGTACAAGTTTATTCCCTGCTGACATTGGGCGACCATTATTGGGGGTGAAGCATCTTGGGGGAGCTGCTAGTAGAGATGCAAGTTTTATTAGCGGGTTCGCCATGAAGAGGGTTGCCAAGGTTGTTGACTTGATGAGCCTTCTACCACAGTTACATGATCCTAAGAGTGAGGTCTTTTTTCTTCGATCTTGCATGGGCGTCGCCAAAATTTTCTTTGGCCTTAGGACGTGCCAACTCGTTCACATGGAAGAGGCTGCTTTGTGTTTTGATAAAGGGTTACATAGGTAAATTTAGGACATTGTGATGAGTGTCCTTTTTAGTAAAATTATCCAAGACATGGAAGTTTGCTTCAACATGACGATTAGTCATAAAGAAATTTTTGAGTGTCTAAGGGCTCCATATGCTTAGGATTTTCTTATGACTATTCCTATTGACGGTCTTGGTCAGCATATGTCATCATTGGAGTATCGTGTCATCCTCAAGTATTGCCTTATGATCCCTTTATTTCCAGTTGTGAGACTTGCACTGTTTGTCACAAGGTATGTTTGGACTTCTTCAGGGAGCATGTCGTTCATTGTAAAGAGCTCCCGGGTTTCGACTACCAACATGATGTGGTTAAGGATGTTGTCTTCGACATATTTAGGCATGTTGGGGGTTCTACCAAGAGAGAGAAACATGTGAACTTTCTAACTGACCCGTTGGAAGGAAAATCAACACTTAATGTTAGGTTATATTTTGTTGGTTTGAGCTAGACATCAATCTGTATAGGTCTTGATAGCGTTTGGTCCTGTAATGTATGGGTGTTGTGTGTTTTCTGGTGTATGGGTGTTCATGGTCGTGAACGTGTGTGCGACTGTGTACGTGTTTGCGGTTGGTTGCTCCCTTTAAATAGTTGTCAGATGTGTCAGATGAACAGTTGTCATGATGTGTATCCAAGTGTACCTGGCATTTACAGCCTAATAGACATGTGCATTGTTGGATAATTCTTTGCTTCCACTCCTTCTAATTCTTATTGATTACTGCTTGTTTGTGTGTTTGATCACTAGTTGGATCCTGTTTCTAGGGCTTACAATTGGTATCAAAGCTTTCTAGTGTCAAACTTGTTCAAGTGGTGTTTATGGTTGGAGTAATCTTCATTTTCGTGATATTTCAAGCTTGGTTGCTGGGTTTCTTTGACATCCCCAATTTCACGGCCAGAAAAGACCGATTTGTTTATGCTTTGTTTTATAAAATCAAAGTAATATTTTGATTAAAAGAGTTGCGGAATTTGTTCCCAAAACAAAATATGATAAAATTTATCAAAACGTTTCTCAAAGAGAATGTATTTTCATTAAATAATAAAACATCGGGATGTCATGTTACGATACAGACACATAAACATAAACATAACTTACATTTATTTACACTAATGATTTTTATCTCATTTAATCTCTCAGTGAAATATGTCTTCGTATTGATACCTGTGATACAAAGAAAACTGAGTGGGACGGGCTTGGGAGCCTGGTAAGCATATAGGGTTTTCAACCCACACTAATACATTTCTTATTCTATCATCAAACAATCAACCCAAATACCCATCCCCATAACTCCTTTATTTCTTAATGGTTTACCCTAAAAACCTACTATCCTTCATTCATTCATTCCCAAGGATTTACCTAAGGAAATGGAACAAAGTCCATTTGCTACCAAGGTTTATACAACAAGCACTACATCACATAGTCACTAGGGTTCATACAATTGGCACTACGTCTCATAGTCACCAGGGTTTATACAATTAGCACTACGCCTCATAGTCACCAAGGTTTACACAACATGCACGAAGTCACATCGTCACCAAGGTTTATCAAATAGGCACGAAGTCGCATTGTCACCAACTATTCCATCCACCCATGTTCTACCCAACATTTTTATAGATATAAATACAAACACAATTTAAATCATTTAACACCGTATAAAAACATCAATTCCAAGCCCATCTCAAATAGACAAATAATATATAACACATAGCACATATTTCATAGTTAATACTTTATATTTATGTATTAGAAGAAAGTAACTATACACTCACTTAATTAGACGATGATCGGACATCGCCTCGTGTCTTAAAATATTCTTTTGCGACGAAACCGGGATGTTTTCTCCAAAACCGGGGTTCACGCGGGCAGAGCTTCGGCTCAAAAAGTATTTTTCTCGAGATCTTCGGGCTTCAGGACTTGCTTCGGGTCTCGGGAATGATACCGGGACTTCGGGATATTTCTTGCACGAAAAACGAGGTAAACCGGGAGAGAGAGAAGAGAAAATGAGCAAAGAAACTTAGCAGCCTCGACTTCCTTTTATAGGAGGTTGGATCCTTGATTTACGCTGGACGTAAATCCAGGTATGCTGGGCGTAACCCGGATAATCCCGATGACTCCCCCCCCCCCCCCCCCCCCCCCTTCGGATAATATCCGATTTTATATTTAAATTTAATATTTTAATTATTTAATAAACTTCAAAAATTCATATCTTCCTTATACGAACTCCATTTTCGACGTTTTTTATATCCACACGTAGGTGAGACTATGCTCTACAATTTCCGTTTAGACTTTGTCGACTGATTTTGAATTTATTTTTATAATTTATTTTTAGTAGGCCGGGACAAGAAAATTTCGTTATAAATTCATAACTTCTTCATCCGACGTCTATTTTCGTCTGTCTTTTTACCGTTGCACTACTATCAACAAGATCTTTGATTCTCGTTTAGATTGTTTCGGCTAAAAACCGCTCGATCTCAAATCGAGTATTCGGGCTACATACCGCTAAGTCGAAACTTAGAAAAATCATAACTTCTTCATGCAAAATCAGATTTGGACGTTCTTTTTATGCACGCTTACGGTTGAACGAACTATACAACTTTCGTTTAGACCGCTAAGGCTAAATATCACTCTAACGTAAATTCACTTTTTACGTCATTCAGCGTCGTGTTGGTTCTGTCGCGAAACTTCGATAGGTCATAACTTCTTCGTTATAACTCGAATTTCGGCGTTCTTTATATGTACGGAATCCTTGTAACATATACTATAACTTAGTTAAGATTATTCATTCTAAATAACCTTTCATAAAAAATTCATTTTTGACGCTTATTGTCTCTAAATTGACTAGCCCTAATCTACGGATGCTACGATTATCTCCCCCTTAGGATGATTACGTCCCGAAATCATCAATGAAACAGGGCTTGAAAAATGATTCCATACGTTAACTTTCCATCCTAATTAATAATCGTGATGCTCAATCTTTCATCTGCTATTTATACTATGTTGGACTTTCAATCGTAACCTTCAAGTCACAAAATAAATCCTTATTGTGGACTCCTTCTTCTTCTTAGGCTAAATACATTCCTTTATCTATCGTAACAGACCAATGGGTCATGTCCTGATGACCTCTCATCGTAGTTGGACTCAATTTGATATGACCACTAGGGTCGGAATAACAACCATCTTACTAGTCATTACCGAAACAATGGTAATGACATACTTGAATAAAACGGAATCAATTACTAGCTTCTTGGTAACCTTGTGACTTTCCCTGATCCAAGTGCGAGTCCTGTGCTTCCGGTAGCATAAATATCTACTACCATTCACACCTACTCATACTTGTCCCAAGTATTGTCTCTCAGTCGACCAAGTCACCATACATAAATCATACAATCATTCAACACACCGGATAAAAAAACCAGGGTTTATATTATTTCTTGAAATGATTACACAAAAGTTCAAGTTCACCCTATATTATGCCTTTAACAGGCTATGCTTCCTGATACAGACTTTATATATTAATATGAAGTCTTCATCTTTTAATCCTCCCATCGTTTTCTGCTTCGTCGAGGAGCATGTGGAATGCCCTTGGTTGTGGTGGTGCATTTTTCTGTGGTTGGTCTCTAGAAACATGCCCTTCTTCGTTACACCCATATCACACCTTTTTGTTGGATGCGCACTTGTTGGCGTAATGCCCTGTCTTCCCACATTTATAGCAAGTCATTTCCTCGCTACACTTCGTGAAGTGTTTCTCGCCCCACTTAGCTTCATCTCTACCCCCAGTTTCAAGAATTTAATTTCTTTTATCGTTGAAGATCCCTCATGTTTCCTTTTCTCTTCAACTTCAGCTCTATCCAGACCCTTTTCTTTTATTTGGGTCTCAACATTTTTGGCTGCCCAGATGGCGACTTTCAGAGTGGTTGCTTACTTGATTATCGGACCAAAGTCCACTGGTAATCCATTAGCAAACTTGTTGACCTTGGAAAGTTCAGTTGGAATTAGGTATGGAATAAGCTTCATCTTCTCCGTAAAGCTTGTAGCGTATTCAGTGACGCTCAATTTTCCCTTCTTCAAATTCTGGAACTCATTGTTGATTTCCAGAAGATCCTGCTCAGAGCAGTATTGCATTTCCAGTTGTACCATAAAATCTTCCCAAGACATATTGCTTGCTTCTCCCTTGGGCATAGAACCAGCCAGTAGCTTCCACCAACTCAATACACCAGATTTTAATAGAGGAATTGCAAGAGCGGTCTTCTGTCTATTTCTACACTCACAACTTTCAAACATTGTCTCCATCTCGGAGATCCAATCCATGACTTGCACCGGTGTCGGGCTCCCAGAAAGACACGATGGTTTAGATGCCATGAAATCCTTATACTTGCATCCACGTCCGTCATTCCCTCCATCTTGGTTGTTTCGGCGAACTATTGGTGGGTTGGCTTGACCAACGGTCCCACTGTAGTTCCCTCCTTCTGAATGCCCTCCATTCAATTCGGACTCTATCACTTGAATTGATAGTTCTGCACGATTCTATTGAAGAAATCGTCTAGTATCCTCCATTTGACGATCCAACATCGCCTGCATCATTGCTTGTACCCCAGCCATCGTCATTGGCTCATGTGTTGCAGCTACAACAAGTATTTGCTCAATCACTGGTGGTTGATTCCTATTCTCATGTGCGTTTCCAACTCCGCTTCTAGTTCTTGCCATTCTTGATCTATACACCGAATAAGGTGAATTTAGATCCTCATTCACGGTATATATTCAAATCATCATTATCACTCCGAAACGTTTACATGCTTGTTCTAATACTATAATCGTACGCTTAGAATCCTAAACACATAAGGTTTCCAGACCCGGTCGGCAACAGACCATAGATGAGAGTTGAAGATCTCGTTAATAGGAAATCAACGGTAAAAAGACAGACAAAAACAGAGTCCGTATGTAGAAGTTATTAATTTTACGCAGACGTTTAACAGTATAATCTCCTTGTACTGTTAAATTTAAGATCGGTCGAGAATTAGCTGACGGTGTCAAAATGAAAGTTGTAGATCTTATTATTACCTACACGTGGATATAAAGAACGTCAAAAAAGGAGGTCGTATGTGAAAGTTACGGATTTTAGAAGTCGGAAGTGTGCTGTGCGAAAATGGGTGATGTGGCACAATCTTGGCCATTGCTTTCTCCCCAAGGCTTGCCACCAGATGGTGACATGTGGCACCAAGTTCAGCCACATTTCACCCTATAAATACCACCTCTCCTACCCTCATTTTCTTCACACCTTTCCCATTCTTTCTTCTCTTTACTCTCTCTCTCTCTCTAGAACCTCTCTCTAGCCCCGAAATCCCCCGAAAAGCCTAGGGAACCTCCCTAGCACGAGGCGGAAGCCCCGGAGTGCTCGAAGGCTCTGAGAAGAAGAGCTTTTCGGCTCGGAAACGCCGCTCCAAGCAAAGCCCGGTTTTCTATAAAACCCGCTGTAAGTGAGCTACGCCTACGCTATTTTTAATATAACTTTTATTTAATTATAGTAACGTTATTAGGAACTTATAAAAAATACTTGGGCTATTATTATGGGTTATATAAGTATTTTTTTGACGCTTATATAATAATAATAATAATAGCTAGACTATTAATTAGTCTCGACGAATAATAAACTAAACTCTAGTGGTAATAATACTAGGTTTCGTCGAAGAAAAATTCTTTTTAAGAAGCGAAGCGCTGTCTGAGTTCGGAATCACCACCTTTTCCGGTGAGTGCATAGTTACTTTCAGCTTACACATAGATATGAAGTATTTTATATAAATTACGTGCTATGTGTGCATATTATCTGAATACTTGCTATCTACGTTAGATGAATGTTGTTATACATGTTTTCAATGATTTAAACTATATATGTATTTTATATCTACGAAAATGTTGGGGTAAAACATGGGTAGATGTAATAGTTGATGTGTGATAAAATGATGAGAGGCCTCGATGTTGTTGTTGTTGATCCAGTCATCTAGCGGAGTATAGATGACGACCACGGACTCTTCTAGACAGTCCAGTGGAACACTAGCAGGCTCGCAACCTGTAGGTGTTGTGAACGATGTGTTCACCGGTGTACTCCATCCTCCACATGGTTGCCTATTAGGACATTTATTGCTGAGGAATCCCCTTAGCAGTAGTGTTCGTCCCGATGATGATCCTTAGGCTAGGTCCCTTATGATAGGTGTTTAGGGACGTAAAGTGAGGATAACGGGAACGGGTAATCGGGTTATTGTTGATTGATGAAATTAATAAACTTATTTATTGTGGGTTGAAAACCCTATGTGCTCACCAGGCTCCCAAGCCTGACCCACTCAGTTTTATGCATTACAGGTAGTGGCGCATAAGCATAGGTGTGATGTTTTGGACGAGGGATTACAGATATAGGCCTGTAGATATGAAATAATGTAGTAAGGCTTATATTGTACTGTTTATACTTTTGATCTGTACGAACATGACATCCCGAGTCTTTTAATGAAATACATTTCTATGGAAATGCTTTTGATAAATCTTTATCATATTATTGTTTTGGGACAAATTCCGCAACCCTTTTATTAAAAGATAACTCTGATTTTGAAATAAAGTATAAACAAAACCGGTCTTTTCTGGCCGTGATTTGGTTAGATCTGATCCCACATCGGCTGGGAAGGAGAACTAAGCATTCCTTATAAGGGGTGTGGATACCTTCCCTATCACAACGCGTTTTAAAGCCGTGAGGGCAGCAGATCCCATAAGAACTCTGCAGTTAAGCGTGCTCGGGCGGGAGTAGTACCGGGATGCGTGACCCCCTGGGAAGTCCTCGTGCCGAGTGGCCCAAAGCGGACAATATTGTGATACGTGCCAGAGGGGGGTGTTACAAATGGTATCAGAGCTGGGGCACGGGTCGATGTGTTCGACGGGGACGTCGAACCCTATAATGGGGGGTGAAAGTGGGTTAGATCTGATCCCACATCGGCTGGGAAGGAGAACTAAGCATTCCTTATAAGGGGTGTGGATACCTTCCCTATCACAACGCGTTTTAAAGCCGTGAGGGCAGCAGATCCCATAAGAACTCTGCAGTTAAGCATGCTCGGGCGGGAGTAGTATTGGGATGGGTGACCCCCTGGGAAGTCCTCGTGCCGAGTGGCCCAAAGCGGACAATATTGTGATACGTGCCAGAGGGGGGTGTTACACATTTGAGGAATCACATTTGGGGTTCTAGGCTCTTAAAGGTCTAAGGTATCAAGCTACAAGAAAAGGTATGTTATCTAACTGGTTTTTTGCTATACAAGCACCCATGTTTTGTATGCTAATTAGGATAACGCTTTGGAAAATCAAATTACATGGATAATTAGTGAAAACATAGATACAAATCATTTAGCGTTGTATGTGCACCTTAAGGTTATTAGAGTGCTCAAAACCCTTCAATGGTATCAGAGCCTAGGATTGTTTTATATTATACTTGATGTTTATTGGTTTTCAAAGTTGGAAAAATTGAATTTCTGCAATCTGATTGATGAACTCACCGAGTGCATTGGGTAACTCGACGAGTCCACATAGAAATAGACCAACTCGACGAGTCCAGTTCATGTACTCACCGAGTTGGTGCTCCAGTGTGCATAATTTCGAGTTTTGGCCAGAAATTAGATTAGGATCATTACCCCAAACTGTTTTTTGAACCATGAAATCTGTTTTTTCATAAGGTAATGATCATGCTTGTCCAATTAAAATATAATTGTCATAATTTCAATATTTGTATTAGTTTATATGATTAGTCTAATTTCCCGAAGATTGATGATATGAATTATCTTGTTCTTATGAGTTTATCTAGATCACGTATGAACTATTTGATTATTGTGTTAATTAAAATAATGATCTAAATGTTTTTAATGGACTCCATAACTTTTCCTCAAGTTATGGATAACCAAAAGTTTTTCCTTTAAAAGTCATTAAACTCATAAGTTATGGAAATGAAAAGTTTTGAATAGTTTCAAATTTTGCCCTCAAGTTTTAGGATTTTGAAAGTCACACTTTTGAATACTTTAATTCCAAACCCTTGAATTTTAAAAGGTTTAAAATTCAACCCTTATAATATTATAATATTACAAGTTTAATAATTATATATATGTATATGACAAATCAGTATTACCATTAGTAAGCCTCATTCACGAAGCCGACCTATAAGTGAGGTATAAGGTTTTGCCTATAAAATGGTGGTTTAATGGCTGTCCACTCTCACCCACCGCTTCCTTGACTGGTGGAGGGTCGTTATCCAAACGGGTAGGATAGGATACTAATTCTCATTAAAATTATAATGATAATTATAAAGTAACTAAATGTTTTATTAAATTCCCAATCTTAGTCACTTTAGGAAAATGTGAAATTGATGCAATTGCACTTTGCACCTTGCCAAGTCATTAATGGAGCGTGTGTGGTTAAAAGAAACATTAACCTGGACTAGTAAGGATGGCAAAGGGTAGCTTGATGTTTATCATAGATCGGTGGAGCGTGTGTGGTTAACCGGCACATCGATTAGGTGATAAATGGCATTAAGAGTACCAAGTTAATTTGCATGGTTATTCATACATTGTTTCTGCTCCTCAGTATCCCAGTCACAAACTTGAAGGGCATAATCGATATTTAAACATGCCATTGAAACATTCAATGAGTCTCAAAAGAATCTAGGAGTTTCAATACAATTAAAACTTAATAATCTATTTCGTTTTTCATGGTGGAAATTAGTAAACCGTCATTTACCTACCTTCACATATTTTGCAACTTGGATTACGGCATCCGTCTTCCAAATTGTAAAATATTGTGTTGGGTTACTGCAGAAGGTGATACATTTATCACTAATAGCACACTGTTAAATTTGGATGAACCTTATAACTATAAGGAATCCATGGAAGGTCCCGAGTCTACCAAATAGAAAGAGGCGATGCACAACGAGATTCATTCCATGTATGACAATCAACTTTGGAACTAGGTTGACAATGTATTAGGTCGTAAGACAATTGGGTGCAAATGGATCTTGAAGAAGAAGACTGACACGGATGGGAAGGTACACATATGGCTTCACTCAAACTCCGGGAGTTGACTAGGATGAGAGCTTCTCGCCAGTAGCGAAGATTACGTCTATTAGGGTCATGTTAGCTATAGCTTCATTTCATGATTATGAAATATAGAAAATGGATGTCAAAACCGCTTTCCTTAATGTAAAGTTGTTTGAGGATATTTACATGAGTCAGCCATAGGGTTTTGTCAATGCAAAGTACCCTAATAGAGTGTGTAAGCTTGAGATCTCCATTTATGGATTGAAACAAGCATCTCGTAGATGGAATCTTTGTTTCGATGAGAAAGTCAAAGAGTTTGGATTTTCAAAAAGCGAGGATGAGTCTTGTGTATATGTCAAGGCTAGTGGGAGTATAGTTAGCTTTCTGGTGTTCTATGTGGATGACATAATTCTGATAGGAAATGACATCCAAACCTTATAGGAGGTTTATTCCTGGCTTGGGAAGTGGTTCACTATGAAGGACCTCAGAGAAGCTACCTATATTCTTGGGATAAGGATATTGAGAAACATGAGTAAGAGACTAATTGGACTTAGTCAAAGTACCTACTTGGAAAAGGTGTTGAAAAGGTTCAACATGATGGATTCCAAGAAAGGTGACTTATCGATCCAAAACAATGTCAAATTGAGTAAGACTCAGAGTCCTAGTATAGAGTATGAGATAGTTGAGATGAGTCGAATACCATATGCCTCCGCTGTTGGCTCGATCATGTATGTTATGACTTGTACTTGCCCTGATTGGCTTTTGCTTTACGCATGGTCAACAGATATCAAGGGAATCTTGCTAAGGCTCATTGGATTGCGGTAAAGAACATTCTCAAGTACCTGCGGAGGACTAAGGATTAGTTCCTTACCCTTGGTGGGAGTGATGACTTGAGACTGGTGGGATATAGTGACGCCAGCTTTCAGACCGACAAAGATAATTTCCGCTCTCAGTTGGGCTAGGTATTTAACCTTAATGGAGGAGCAGTCACATGGAAAAGTTCCAAGCAGGAGACTGCAACTCATTCAGCGTGCAAATTAGAGTACATAGCAGCAAGCGAAGCGGAAAAGGAGGCGATATGGATGAAGAACTTCACCAGAGGCCTTGGAGTTGTACCAGCTATAAAGGATCCTATAGAGATTTTTTGTAACAGCGAGAGTGCAGTTTCCTTAGCAAAGGAACCAAGGAATCATGGAAGATCTAAGCACATCGACAGAAAATATCACTTCATAAGACATCGGATAGAAGAAGGACTCCTCGTAGCAAAGATGATATCGTCATAGGAGAACCCAGTAGATCCCTTCACGAAAGGGATTAAACAGGGTTAACTACTTATAGCATGCGAGGCTAATCGGGGTGAAGGATGATATTAGTTTTAATGATTAAATAGTTTTGAGACTTGTAATAGTTGAAATGTAATTGACATTTGTTGATTAAATAAAAGGTTTTTTTATTTACAAGTAAAGTTACCGTCTTGAGTCAATTATTTACTATTGTTTCACTTTGCATGTTTTGACTTCTAGAATAATTAAAATTATTCAAACTATCCACAGTCGATCATACATTGGAAGTAGGGATTGAGGCAAGATTGTCATGAATATGGCTTGTAGATGTCTGAATTGTTAGACATAGCAAAGGATTGCTACAACATTCATGAGTGCTCATAAGGTCTGAGTATCAGATTAAACCCACGCTCGCTTGTATCACTTCATGGAATTTATCTCGAGTGATCGTGAGGTATTAATATCATATAAGTCTTCAAACCAAGAGATATGAGTTGTTGACTATTATTTGGTTGTACATTGATAGTCTAAAACCGCATCAGTAAATTGATGCTATAAAACATGTTATTGTGTACAATTTAACGAGTAGTTAGTACAAGCATATGAGTCGAAGTTTATATGTTCCAGTTTGTCCTTGGAGGATTAAAAGCGATATCTTGAGACCCTCGATTCTTTTGTTTTGACTTATGTGTTGGGCCTGGTCATAACTCAATTGATGTGTTCGATTAAGTTCTATGTCAAACAAACCGGAAATCGAGAAACAAATGATAGACAACAAGAATGACTATATTCCATGTGTTTGCCTGGCTGATATCTTGAGAATAGAGGATTATATGATCCCTTATCAAAAATTGCATGTCACAGTTCGACAAAGGCTTGTAAGAGCTATGATTGCTAGTCGGTTCCTGAAGTCATACTTGAAGCTATAGTTATTAGACTTATCCAAGTGGGAGACTATTGGATAAGGTGTCTAAGTCCATAACTATATTTGGTATGTACTTGACCAGAAAGTATCATGGTCTATTTGGGTTGCATTTCACCGGAACAATTTGTAAGGATGGACTTTTGACAAGAGGTTATATATGATTTATTAATATATTATAAGTTCTAATATATTAATATGAAATCATATTATTTAATTCGTATTGATCAAGAATTAATTTGGAATTATTTTAGTGATCAAAAGAGACTAATTAAATGTAAAGGGATTGATTTGGTAAATCAATGATTCTTATAGTGTGGGCTTATGGTTATTTAGGATGGGCTAAAACAACATGCTAGTCCATGTATAGTTTATGGAGGTTTAACCCATGGATCCTAAGTAAGATGAAAAGTCATGCAAATTAGGGTTTACAATGGTGTAACCCTAATCCTTGCCACACTATAAAATTGTTGGATTAGTGTCTAAGTCCGTAACCATATTTGGTATGTACTTGACCCGAATGTGCATGGTCCTTTTGGGTTGCCTTCACCAAAGCAACTTGATAAGGTAATTTAATATGAGAGAGGAGATATTATGATTTATTAATATATTATAAGAATAATATATTAAAGGAGAAATCATATTTATTTAATTAGTATTAGTCATAAATTAATTAGGAATTAATTTGGTGACTAAAAGAGACAAATTAAATAAAGGGGTATAAACTGTCAAATGTGTGATAGTTGAGTTTTGGGCTAGGAAACCTAATGGACTAAGGGGGAACGAAATTATGATGAAAGATCATCATATTTTCGTCCAAGGCCTCGTTCCAGAAGGTTCCTTGGGCTACTTGGTGGCTAAGCTGTCCATTAGGGTTTTTGACTGAAACCCTAGCACCCTATAGTATAAATACATGCCCTATGCTTCAATTTGAGGTCACTTGATTCCAAGGGAACCCTAGGGCCGAAATTAGCATTATCCCTCTCTCTCTCTTAATTGCCTTCTTGCTTCAAGGTGTTTGTGAGCCATTAGAGGCACTACAATTGTGGTGCTTGCTTTCAAGAGTTCAAGAGAGTTCAAGAGATCAAGGAAACTAGTTGTTATTGCTATATAACAACAAAGGTATGTCTACTACACTTCTATGTAAATTTCGAAAATTATAGAAGCATCCCAGGGTTTATTTTGTGTTCATATAGTTGTATGTCTTTTAGTGAAAACATAGATCCAATATAGGGTTGTATGCACACATAGGATTGTTTGTATAAAACCTAACAGTGGTATCAGAGCCATTGGTTTTTTGTTTTCAATTGGATTTGATGCATATTATGAACTTGACAAATTAGGGTTTAAGGCAAGTAAACCCTAAGGCTTGGTGATTTTCGCAAATTAGGGTTGCAAAACCCTAGTTGGCGATTTTTTGATAGGGTTCTTAAACCCTTTTGCCTAGCCTCCAAAATTTCGAAATTAGGGTTATGAAACCCTAGGGATTTCGAAAATCCCTTGTCCCCAAGATAAGGTCCCAAGTTTTTAGGGATATGGATAATACTATCTTTGTGATTATCAATTTAATTGTTTAAACTAGATAATTGAAGATCTTGTGTTATCCTTTCCATATATTTAAAAATAAAAGGATTAAATAAATTAATAGTTTAATTTTATGATAATCCCTAAAGATTTAATAATTCAAATTAATTGTTTGATTTTGATAATTATTAAATCAAAGTATTTTTGGTGTTTAAAATTTTAAATTAAATTGCCTTAATTTTCGAAAATTTTAATACACATTAAGATACTAGTATTTTTGAAATGTTTTAAAATACACCCTTATACAATTATGATATTATAAGATTAATTATTATATATGTATAAGAATAAGCTAGTCTTATCGCTAGTAGGCCTCATTCACAAAGCCGGTCTATAAGGTGGGTATAAGGTTGCTGCCTATAAAATGGCGCTTAATGGATGTACACTCACATCTACCGCTTGCTTGACTGGTGGAGGGTCGTTAGCCGAACGGATAGGATAGGGCACTTAATTCCTCATTAAAAGTATAATGGAAATATCAAAGTAACTACATTGTTTTACAAATTCCCACTCTTAGTTACTTTAGGGTAAAATGTGAAAATGATGCTAATCCATGGAATTACACTTCGTACCCTTGTCAAACGTTGATGGAGCGCGTGTGGTTAACCGGCACATCAATTTGGGGATGACATTGGTAGTGAAGGGTGACTCGATGTTTGTCATAGATCAATGGAGCGTGTGTGGTTCACCGGCACATTGATTAGGTGTAATGACATTGAGTGCACCACGTTGATTCTCATGGTTATTCACAAATTTGTTTGCGATCCTCGGCATCCCAGTCGCAAATTTGAAATGCATATCGAGATTTAAACATGCCATTGAAAAGTTCAATGAATCTCAAAGATCTAGGAGTTTTCAATACATTTAAAACCTAAATTGCCTTTTCGTTTTTCATGGTGAGAATTAGTGAATCGTCATTCACTTACCTTCAAATTATTTACTTTTAGAGTACGGCATCCCTTTCTAAGTTGTAAATAATGTTGTTGGATCCTAGCCCTAATTACTCATTTGGGTGTTTAATTAGGGATTCATTTCTAATCAAACTTTGTTCCTTTTCAGATGTCTACAAACAACAACAACAATGCTTCTGGGTCATTCTCATTGATGAACTTGTGTCAGAAAGTGACATTTGATGGTTCAAACTTCAACGAGTGGATGAGGTATATCCGCATGATCACACGCTACGAGGACAAAGAATATGTCCTCGATGAAAAACTTGAGAAGATCATCCCAGATGTTGCTACTCCTGAGGAATTGGCCGCCTTTGAGGCCCACGAGCGTGATGCCACGAAAGTTCACTGCATCATGCTGGCCACCATGAACCTCGAACTCCAAAAGTCCTATGAGGACATGTATCCCTATGAAATGCATCAGGATTTGCTGGAAAGGTATCACCAGAGCGCGAGGCAAGAGCGCTATGAGATCATTACTAACATGATCACCGCTAAGATGGGGAGTGGAGAATCCCTAACCTCTCATTTGCAGAAAATGCAGAGGTATGTTGATCGTCTTCTCAAACTTAATGTTAAGTTTGATGAGGATTTGGCTATCGACATAATCCTCCACTCCTTGCCCTCCTGCTACAATCAGTTTAGGATGACCTACCATATGAATAAAGAGGAGGTCTCCTTGAGCAAGCTCCAAGGACTTTTGAGGACTGCTGAGAGCAACCTCAAAGACAAATCCGTTGCACCGTCCCCTGCTGTGGCCGCTCCTGTGATGGCGATAGGTCAAGGAAAGGGTAAAAAGAGGAAGGCTCCATGTAAGAGCCACCATAAGGGGAAACCCCGTGATGGTTCGTCCTCAAGTGGGACCAAAGTAGGCCCCGCTAGACCCTCTTCCGATCCTAAAGAAGCAGAGTGCTTCTATTGCCACCAAAAGGGCCACTGGAAGCGAAGCTGCCCACAATATCTGCAGGACATTAAAGATGGGAAGATCAAGCCCACATTTGTAGGTATGTATTCTATTAAATCTAATAACTCATCATTTGCTACTTCATGGGTTCTTGATACAGGATGTGGTTACCACATTTGTTCTGATTTGCAGGGCCTAAAAAGAAGTAGGGAAATGGAGCATGGGAAGATGAACCTAATTATGGGAAACAGAAGATCATCGCCTGTGACCAAAGTCGGTGTTTATTCTTTAGTGTTGAGTAATGGGTTAGGAATAGATTTAGAGAATTGCTGTTATTCGCCAGATATGGCAAGAAACATTATTTCTTTTCACGGGTTGTTTAGACAAGGTTTCAGATATTCTTTTGATAATAGTAATGGTTCTATTAATGTTTATTTGAATGGTGTCTTTTATTTCAATGCATTACCTTGTAATGGGATTTATGAATCTGTGATGATTGTTGATAATTTCGGAAATAATGTTTTGAATATTTATTCGTCTACTAGTCTAGACAAAGCATGCTTGTGGCACTGTCGCCTTGGCCATGTCAACAAGAAACGCATAGCCCAACTCCAAAAGGATGGAGTGTTGGAATCATTCGACCTTAGGGACGATGATACATGTGAATCTTGTTTACTTGGGAAGATGACCAAGTCACCCTTTACTGGCACTTGTGAAAGGGGTGAGGGTTTATTGGATCTCATACACACTGATGTGTGTGGGCCCTTTAGATCCACCACAAGGGATGCTTGCCGCTTCTACGTGACTTTTACAGATGATTATAGCAGATATGGATATATCTACTTGATCAAGCAAAAGTCGGAAACCTTTGAAAAATTCAAAGAGTTTAAGAGTGAAGTGGAGAATCAGCTGGGCAGGAAAATCAAGATGCTTCGGTCAGACCGAGGAGGAGAGTACCTAAGTCTTGAGTTTCACGACTATCTAAAAGAATGTGGAATCGTTTCGCAATTGACGCCTCCAAGGACGCCACAATTGAATGGTGTGGCTGAGAGACGTAATCGGACCTTGTTGGACATGGTTCGTTCTAAGATGAGTCGGACTTCGCTACCAATAGCTTTCTGGGGGTATGCCTTAGAGACTGCCGCCCATATACTTAACTTAGTTCCCACTAAGAAGGTTTCCAAGACTCCTCACGAGATGTGGACATGGAAGGCTCCCTCGTTGGCACATATTAAGGTTTGGGGTTGCGAGGCTTTCGTACGACGAGAGACTCACGACAAACTAGAACCTCGTAGTGAGAAGTGTTATTTCATCGGCTATCCGCAGAAGTCTTTTGGCTACCTTTTCTATAGACCAAGTGACAATGTTGTCTTTGTTGCTAGAAGAGGAGTTTTCCGAGAAAAGGAATTGATAGGCCAAGAAGACAGTGGGAGGCAAATTGAACTTGAAGAAATTCAAGATCAAAGCGATGAAGGAACCTCTGACACTGGCACTCAACTTGAGGAGGAAACTCCTGTTGAACCTGTTGACGTGTCCTTACCTCTTCGACGTTCCTCTAGGGCTAGTGTTCCACCCCAGTTTTATGGTTTTCATATTACTACTGAAGGGGATACGTTTATTAGTGATAGTACACTAGTAAATTTGGATGAACCTAGCAGCTATAGGGAAGCCATGGCAGGCCCAGAGTCCGCAAAATGGAAAGAGGCTATGGACAGCGAGATTCAGTCCATGTACGACAACCAAGTTTGGAATTTGGTTGATAATGTACCGGGTCGTAAGACAGTCGGATGCAAGTGGATCTTCAAGAAGAAGACGGACATGGATGGGAAAGTGCATACTTATAAAGCGCGATTGGTTGCGAAGGGTTTTACTCAAACTCCCGGAGTTGACTATGATGAGACCTTCTCACCAGTTGCGAAGATAAAGTCTATTAGGGTGATGCTTGCCATAGCTGCGTTTCATGATTATGAAATATGGCAGATGGACGTGAAGACCGCTTTCCTTAATGGAAAGTTGGCTGAGGATGTCTACATGAATCAGCCAGAGGGTTTTGTCGATGTGAAGCATCCGAATAGAGTATGCAAGCTTGAGAAATCTATTTATGGATTGAAACAAGCATCTCGCAGATGGAATCTTTGTTTTGATGAGAAGGTTAAAGAGTTTGGCTTTCTGCGAAGCGAAGATGAATCTTGTGTGTATGTCAAAGCCAGTGGGAGTATAATAAGCTTCCTCGTATTGTATGTCGATGACATATTACTCATAGGAAACGATATCCCAACCTTGCAGGAGGTCAAGTCCTGGCTTGGAAAATGTTTCGCTATGAAGGACCTCGGAGAAGCTGCTTATATTCTGGGAATAAGAATAGTAAGAAACAGGGAAAAGAGACTGATAGGACTCAGTCATGATACATACTTGGAAAAAGTACTAAAGCGTTTTAGTATGGAAAATTCCAAGAAAGGGGAGTTGCCAATCCAAAGCAATACCAAGCTGAGTAAGACTCAGAGCCCGAGTACAGAGACAGAGATAGCTGATATGAGCCGAGTACCTTACGCTTCCGCAGTAGGCTCTATCATGTACGCTATGACTTGTACTCGCCCTGATGTGGCCTTCGCTTTAAGCATGGTCAGCAGATATCAAGGGAATCCAGGTAGAGCACATTGGATTGCAGTTAAGAATATTCTTAAGTACCTTCGGAGGACCAAGGAATGGTTTCTAGTCCTCGGTGGGAGTGATGACTTAAGGGTACGAGGGTACAGTGATGCTAGTTTTCAGACGGATCGGGATAACTTCCGATCGCAGTCAGGCTGGGTCTTTACCCTAAATGGAGGAGCAGTGACTTGGAAAAGTTCCAAGCAAGAGACCGTAGCTGATTCAACGTGCGAATCAGAGTATATTGCGGCGAGCGAAGCGTCAAAGGAGGCTATATGGTTGAAGAACTTCATTGGAGACCTTGGAGTTGTGCCATCCATAAAGGAGCCCATGGAAATTTTCTGTGATAATGAAGGAGCGGTTGCCTTAACCAAGGAACCAAGGGATCATGGCAGATCTCGACATATCGACAGAAAATACCACTTTATTAGACATCGGGTAGAAGAGGGACTCCTCGTTGTTAAGAGGGTATCGTCAGAGGATAACCCAGCAGATCCCCTTACGAAGGGACTGAGTAGGGTCAAGCACTTGCAGCACGCTAGGAGCGTAGGGCTGAAGGACGATATTAGTTTAGATTAGATAGGTAGGAAACTTGTAATAGATAATGTCGTATTCAACGATTGATGATTAAATAAAAGTGTGTTATTTATAAGAAAGTTTCTATCTCGTGTTAATTATTTATCTATTGTTTCGATTTTGCATGTTTTGACTTCCTGAATAATGAGATTATTCGAACAGTCCACAATCGCTCATATGTTGGAAGTAGATATGAAGAAAGATTGTCATAAATTTGTTTGTAGATTGTCTGAAAAGTTTTAGACATAGCAAAGGTTTGCTGCAAAGTTTATGAGTGCTTATGAAATTAGTATTGAGCATTGGAACAGACCCACACTTGCTGGTATTACTTCATGAATGACATCATAAGTGATCGCAAGATGATAATATCATATAATCTTTAAACCTAGAGATATGGTTATTGTTTGCTAGTTGATTGTACATTGATAATGCGAAACCGCATCAGTAACTTGATGTTATAAAACGTATTATTGTGTGTGGTTTAACTAGTAAATGCTAAAGGCATATTAGTCGACGTTTTTCTGTTCCTTTTATTCTATGAGGATAAAAGCGATATCTCGGCCACTTGATGATTTGGTTTGACTTATGTGCCGGGCCCGGTCAAGATGAAGTTGATGTGTTCAACTGAGTTCTATGTCGAACAAATCAGAGATCAAGAAATAAAATGCTAGACAATAAGTATTGTTAGCATGATATCTAGAACAGAGGATTATACGATCCCTTATCTAAAGGACGGATTATTGGTCAGAGTTGACAGCGGCTATTGGAAGCTACGATTGCTATCGGGTACGGAAGTCATATGTGAGATATAGTTACTAGACTTATCCAAGTGGGAGACTGTTGGATTAGTGTCTAAGTCCGTAACCATATTTGGTATGTACTTGACCCGAATGTGCATGGTCCTTTTGGGTTGCCTTCACCAAAGCAACTTGATAAGGTAATTTAATATGAGAGAGGAGATATTATGATTTATTAATATATTATAAGAATAATATATTAAAGGAGAAATCATATTTATTTAATTAGTATTAGTCATAAATTAATTAGGAATTAATTTGGTGACTAAAAGAGACAAATTAAATAAAGGGGTATAAACTGTCAAATGTGTGATAGTTGAGTTTTGGGCTAGGAAACCTAATGGACTAAGGGGGAACGAAATTATGATGAAAGATCATCATATTTTCGTCCAAGGCCTCATTCCAGAAGGTTCCTTGGGCTGCTTGGTGGCTAAGCTGTCCATTAGGGTTTTTGACTGAAACCCTAGCACCCTATAGTATAAATACATGCCCTATGCTTCAATTTGAGGTCACTTGATTCCAAGGGAACCCTAGGGCCGAAATTAGCATTATCCCTCTCTCTCTCTCTTAATTGCCTTCTTGCTTCAAGGTGTTTGTGAGCCATTAGAGGCACTACAATTGTGGTGCTTGCTTTCAAGAGTTCAAGAGAGTTCAAGAGATCAAGGAAACTAGTTGTTATTGCTATATAACAACAAAGGTATGTCTACTACACTTCTATGTAAATTTCGAAAATTATAGAAGCATCCCAGGGTTTATTTTGTGTTCATATAGTTGTATGTCTTTTAGTGAAAACATAGATCCAATATAGGGTTGTATGCACACATAGGATTGTTTGTATAAAACCTAACAGTGGTATCAGAGCCATTGGTTTTTTGTTTTCAATTAGATTTGATGCATATTATGAACTTGACAAATTAGGGTTTAAGGCAAGTAAACCCTAAGGCTTGGTGATTTTCGCAAATTAGGGTTGCAAAACCCTAGTTGGCGATTTTTTGATAGGGTTCTTAAACCCTTTTGCCTAGCCTCCAAAATTTCGAAATTAGGGTTATGAAACCCTAGGGATTTCGAAAATCCCTTGTCCCCAAGATAAGGTCCCAAGTTTTTAGGGATATGGATAATACTATCTTTGTGATTATCAATTTAATTGTTTAAACTAGATAATTGAAGATCTTGTGTTATCCTTTCCATATATTTAAAAATAAAAGGATTAAATAAATTACACCAGATTTGTTTAAGTTAGTCAACACCGCCATGATTGAGCTATTTGATGATCCTTATGCCACACTTTCTAAGGTTGCTATTGTTGTAGTTCCCATGGATTCTACTGCAATTGGGGTTCAAGGAGAGAGATATTTCCAGTACCAAGACTTCAACAATACGAACCCCGAAGTTTGATGGGGTCTGAGACCCGATTGTGGCGATGAGATAGTTGTCTGATGTTGAGGGTTGTTTCTTCACATGTTGATGTCTGGATGGCTAGAAGGTCAAGTGCGCCCTTAACCATCTTAGGTTAGGGGCAAGCGATTGGTGGAGAATGGTGACTGACTCTTACACTCTTGAGTAGAGGGCCGCAGTGACTTTGGAGCAGTTCTTGAAGATGTTTTGTGCAAGGTATGTTCTCGTGGTAGAGAGAGAAAGAGAGAGAGAGAGCGAGAGAGAGAGAGAGAGAAAGAGAGAGAGATTGGCCTTGGAGTACCATGATTTGTGACACACAAGCAAGAAGATCACCAAGATGTTCACTGAGACGGCTTTGTTCAGTCCTGACTTCGCTGCTTTGGAGCAGGCTCAGATGACTCGGTATTTAAGCATGCTCAAGATGGATATTTGCCATTTCGTGTCCATCCAGCGCTACAGTTTTCTCATTGAGCTTCAGGATGTCGCAAGGAGGCGAGAGATTGACATAGAGACCTAGACGAGGGAGCATTTTCAGGCTCTGGATCAGTCTCAGCCTGTAACAAAAGGATTTAAGTCCGCTGGTCAGAGTTCGAAATCAGTTAGAGGGAGATGTTGATCTTTTGTATATCACAGCTGTGGCGAGGAGGGCCATTTTGGAAGAGAGTGAAGGCGGAGTGTGCGAGTTTGTTATCATTGCGGCCAAGAAGGCCACATCAGAGCTCATTTTTCTTTTCTCATTTTCGGTGAGGTGTTGGATCCTACACCCCTATCTTGTCAGTTGCCCGACAGTCATCAGTGGATGGCCGAAGTCCCACAGACCGAGGGTTGAGTTGTCGGCTCTTCTATTTAGAAATTTGTAGTGGTATTGGTATTAATATTTATCTGTGATTTCTGTTTGTGTTTCAAAGTTCAGTTGTAATCCCGGGTAATCAGTTAAATGGAAGTATCTTAGTTGGCCTTGTTTAGTTTAATTTCTTGTATGAACATATTAATTATCCTTGCTCTCGATTGTATGCTAGTTGGAATTTGTTAATGTGGCATGAGTTCAGATCCTCATGAATATGTGGATATCATTATTTGGGATCGAGTAGTGAGGTTTGATATACTCTGAGTATCTAAGGATTGGAAAGTCGTTAGACTCTAGTATAACTCAAATGGGAGAGAGTGGTACCTCGTAGCGAGAAAACCTTGTGCTAAGTTTTGGTTCTTAGTTGAATTTATCCAGGTTCAAGACTTCCGTGCAATTTCTGAATATTTTGATTTTGCGTTAAGGTCATTTTCAGCTATTGGATTTCCCTCCTAGTCTTATTAGTTTTAGTTATGGCTCATAATTAGGTCGTGCTTGTGGTGAAAAGTCTAGGGTGTTAAGAGCCCAGGTTGAGGGATGTGATGAGGGTTTCCTTGTCTATTCTTGTTTGACTGGGGCTTGGAGGTCGTGACACGGCTCGAAGACCTGGTAGGATCAGTTAATTTTATTGGCCCGCGTGTTGTTGTTGGTTAGTGGATTGGAGGTAGGCCCGAGTGTTGTTGTTGTTTAGTGGATCAAGGGTAGGCCCGATTGTCATTGTTGGTTAATAGATCAAGGTTAACCATGAGTGTTGTCAATAGATAGCTAAGTAGGGATGTCGGAGCCAAGTAGCGGCGTGGCCTAGCTTGGTATGTGTCCATTTGGTTCTCGTCGCAATGGTGCACTTATATGCGGGATTAGCATGACAGTGTTTAGTAGAGAAGTTTCAGATCCGACCAAATATATGGGTTTTTAGTTAGTTTGTTTAATGTGAGAGGTTGCATCATGAATTCGAAGAGAGAGAGAGAGAGAGAGAGAGAGAGAGAGAGCTGATTTCGATGACGAAATCTAATTTAAGTAGAAGAGAATTGTAACATCCTGTTTTATGTTATTTCTTATTTTAGGGTCGTGGGCCGGAAGTCGACTGTGTAAAATCTTTGGGCCTTAAGGAGGTAATGTTTAGACCTTTTGGAAAGAGGCAATGATGGTTATGAGATCTAGACCTTCGAAATGTGTTTTGGGTCGAAGTGTAGAACGGGAAAAGCTATAGGCCGGGTTCTTGCATGAAATATGAATTTTTATTCAAGAATTTTTTAGGCCAAGATATTTAGATAATATTGTAGAGATCTTCAATACCTTTCCGTGGATATAAAGAATGTCGAAACGGAGTTGGAACGAAGAAGTTATGGCCATTTAAAGTTATGATGATTTTTGGGTGAGCCGCATACGCTCGGCGTAAATTGAGTATGATTGGCGTACACGATCAATGCCAAAACCCTATTTTTGTTGTTTGACCCCTATTTAAGCTCCTTAACTTCCCCAAACCCACTCCATTCTCAATCTCCACCTCTCCAACACCCTCTCTTGAAACCCTAACCCTAGTTTGAGCCTTGTGAGCAAAAAGAAGGTTTTTTTATGTGCTTTGGAGTGTTCTTGGCGCACCTTGGAGAAGAAGGAACTCATTGAAGAAGCGTTGGTTACATTAGAGCTTGTAGATACATACCTTTTTCACCTTGATCTTTCTTCTAGAGTTTGAATCTTATGAAATTCTTAGATCTAGCTAGTTTTGGGTGTTATGAGCTTTTTGTCACTTTTATTGCATAAAGTTTAGATCTTGGAAGTTTGTGACCTTGTTATGAAAAAGATCCACTTTTGGTCCCTTTACGACTCTAAGTATAGATCTTGTTTGTTGGTACCATTCTAATAGATAAAGTTGGAAACTTTATCCATTATGGAGCTATTAAGAACCATAAAAGGGTTATCTTGGTCCTTCTATATAATGCCCGCATTTGTGGCTAAGCATTATTATGATGATGTAATAGTTAGGGTCAATAGTTGTAATCTATTTGACGTAATAAAGAAGAATTGTGTGAATATTATGTGTTTCATGATTATTATAGTATAATAAAATAGGAAAAATCAGTTGAATCCTCTGTAAATCGTAAAAATAAGTGCGCCAACATATATATATATATATATATATATATATATATATATATATATATATATTATTAAATATTTAGAAAGTAAACGTCGTTCCGATCCCGAAAATATAAATTTTGTCAAAATCCGAATCCGTATGAATTAGATATGATTTTATAAGATATAAATGTAACCCGCACACAAGGAATGTGTGACGTAAAAAGTTACGAAGAGAATGGTTGACTTTTAGCTAATGCCACCAAAACAAAAATTGTAGTAATCCTTAAAATAGGAATTTTGAGAAAAAGAATGCTAAAAACGGAGTCCGTATGAGAGAGTTATGATTTTAACAAAATCATTTAATTTTAAAGAAATATGGACAAAAAAACAAAGTCAAAATTAGCCGAAGGAGTCTAAACGAAAGTTGTAGAGCTCTTCGATAGCTACGCGTGGATATAAAGAGCGTTAAAAATGGAGTTCGTATGAATGAGTTGTAAATTATAATATCATATTTACTTATTAAAATAAAGTATAGATCATATATATATATATATATATATATATATATATATATATATATATATATATATATATATATATATATATATATCATTAGAAAGGTATCCACGATGAGGCCGTTATAAGACTAGTGTTGAGTGCTTTCGATATTAGTTTAGTATAAATATCGTTAAATCAATTTAAAATAGTATTATAAATGTGTGTTTAATTGTTTACATAACTATAAGGTCATTAAGTTACTATAAATAAGAGCATCTAGGCCCTCATGTTTCTTGCACTATTCTCTTGATTCAAGAGTCTTTCTCTTCTTATCCCCCGAGCATTTCGTTCCCTCATGATTAGACTTCTCTTTCTATAGTTTTTAGTATAGTAAGGTGAGCGTTGAAGCATTGTAAGAATCTTTCTTAGAAAGATTCAGCGACAAAGTTCTGCCCTGCAGAGCCCGGCTCCTAGCTATGTAAGTTATGCTACCCTACTTTAAATATAACTTATAATACCGTTATTATGAACCTATAAATAAAATTTATCAGTGATTCAAAGTCGTTATACTGATTGCACTACTTGCGGGAGAGGTGTCTAGAATGGTCACGTTGGATTTGGTTGTTGGATTTCAGAAAAGCTATATGCCGAAATGGTCCTGCCTCCCAACTGTCCTGCTTGGCTGATCCTTACTTGATAGATCATGAAGTAGACTCTGAGTTAATGATGAATCTAGACTAATAATTAGTGACAATGGATATTAGACTAAAATCTGGTGGTAATGATACTAGGTTTTTTTGAAAGAAAATAAATTAAGCAAAGCGTTGTCTGAGTTCGGAATCACCACCTTAACAGGTGAGTGCATACTTACTTTCATCTTACACATAGATATGAAGTATTTTATATAAATTATGTGTTATGTGTTTATATTATCTTTTTACTTGATATCTATGCTGGATGAACATTTTTATTCAAGTTTTAAATGATTTAAATTGTATATGTATTTTATATCTACAAAAATGTTGGGGTAAAACACGTATAGATAAAATAGATGATGTGTGATAAAATGATGAGATTCCTCGATTTTGAAGATGATCCATTCATCTAGAGGAGTATATATGATGACCACAAACTATTCTAGACATTCTAGTGGAACGCTAGCAGGCTCACAACCTGTATGTGTTTGTGAACGATGTGTTCACCGGTGTAATACATCCCCCTCATGGTTTCCTTACGTATAGTTATTGCTAAGGAATCCCCTTTGTAGTAGTGTGAATCCCGATGAAAATCATTAGGATAACGGGAATGGGTAATCGGGTTATTTGGTTTGATGAAATTAATAAACTTATTTATTGTGGGCTGAAAACCTTATGTGCTCACCAGGCTCCCAAGCCTGGCCCACTTAGTTTCTTGTGTTACAGGTAGTGGCACAAGCACATAGTTGGATGACTTTATGAGGGATTATAGATTATAAGCCAGTAGATATAAATAAATGTTGTAAGGCATATGTTGTTCTGTTTATGCTTTTGATCTGTATCGAACATGACATCCCGAGGTTTTATTATAATGAAATACATTTCTTCGGAAATGCTTTGATAAATCTTTATCATATTTATCTTTTGGGAACAAATTCCACAATACTTTGATTTTCAAAACAAAGCATAAACAAATCAATCTTTTTTGGTCTTGAAAATGGGGATGTCACATTCTATCCTTTCCATTCAAGAGTTATGATGTCTTAATTGATTAATAAGTTAGGGTTTTAGCTTTTGGATCTTCCCTAGCCATGGAAATTCATAAAGGTGGAAACTTTATGACTTAAGATAATGTTTCGAGGCAATATCTGAGTTTGGATGAAAAGTCCTTAAGGGATTAAGTGCTTAATAGAAAGGATGGAATCAACCTTGGACTTTTGGGTCAAACTTGGGGGTTTTATTGGTGATTCAGATTTTATTTGGTTCTAATGTTAGTGGATCCACAAAATCAAGCGTTGTAGCGGGGAATGTATCACAATGTTCTCGAGTTCCTTCATTTTAAGTGAGTTTTTCCCCCACTATACCCGTGGGTCGGACGCACTAATGTCGGCTCGCTAGATTTGGTTATTTGTTAGCAGAAGGATTCCTCGTGTACTGTATATAATCATGTAGGATAGACTGATGACTCTTGATCTACGATCTTTTACTCGTTCCTCATTTAGTTGTGGTTCTAGAGTAGGATCATCTGTCTGTGTGTCTATCTCACCTCTAAGTATATAAGGTTATGCATTCCCTAGATTGTTGATATTTAGTATGTTATTATATTGTATTAAACTGTTAGATTTGTATCCTAGTATATAGGACGTTGCTATGTTGTAGTGATGCATTAGATATGTATCATGTGATATAGGATGTTGTTATGCTGTAGTAATCTGTTAGATTTGTATCTTAGTATATAGTATATTGTTATGGTGTAGTGATCTATTAGATCGATATCCTAGTATATAGGATGTTGTTATGCGATAGTGATATGTAGAACTATATGTTTATCTATACTTGATGGTTATCATCTAATAGAGTGACCTAGGGATGTATGTAGTCATGTAGGATAGTTTAAGAACTCTTGATCTATACTTTATTGCTTGTTACTCATTTGGTTGTAGCTCTAGAGTAGGATCATCTTTTCGGGTGGCTATCTTACCTCTAGGTACTTATGGTTACGCATTTCATGGAGGGTAGCTGTTAGTGGGATTTTGTGTTGTGAGAGGACAAGTAGGCGGTAGTGAGTTATAAGATTGTTGTTTACATATATTATGTGCCTACTTGACTCTAATTGTTTATATGTCGACATATGGTGGTAGTGGGTTGAGGCGGTCCTACTTTATGCTATAAGACAAGATACTTGGTACGGGATGGCTGTAATCCGAAGCCACAGAGGCTCGGGGGAAGCGATTGGGTTGCGGAAATAGGCTAACAAACCTTAGGTATTCCAGCCTGATGGCTAAGTCGACCTGATGCATGCTTGTATTTTTATCATATGTGGTATTTTGGGGGAAACATACTAAGCTTTGTGTTTACCCAGTTTTTTATTGTTTCAGGTATCATCGGTTGTCATGGGAAAGCGAAGGGGTGATTGTACACATTCATCAACAACAATAAAGATTATGCACTTTATTGTTACTCTGATTTTTAATAAATGTATTTGGAATAAATGGTTTTCTCCATACCGTATTTATAATTGGGAAGCTTTTGCTTAAATAAATTGAAAATTTTTTATTGCGAAAATTGGACACTAAATTTGGAAACTTTAATGCAAGCGAATTATTAAAGGAGTGTACCCTAAATTTGAGATTTCATAGCCATGGAATTGTTTCTATTAACAAGTTTAGTGGAACATTCTGTAATATTGAAGGCTTAGTCTCTTTGACTTTAGAACATTGACATCAAAGAAATAAAATGCATGTAAAGATGAAATTCCACTACATATTAGATAACGATAAGAATTTGGAATTGTGAAATGGGCATCATTGGAATAATGTTCAATCGATATGTTCACGTAGGAAGGATTATTTTAGAGGCATAATATGCATGTTTATAACATGGCATGAACGATGTTATCTAATTCAAGTGGTTAGTTGATTCCTCAAAACATTATATAATGAATAAATGTGTAATTGTTGTGGTGATTTAACAATAGGGATTTATTTATATTTAATTGGTACGATGTCATAGTTAATTAATTTATTATTATGTTTCACTTTACATGTTTACTTCCAAAGTAATTTTAATATTATTCAAAATTCCACAGTCATTCATACTTTTGGAAGTAAGTAGTGAATTAAGATTGTCATGAATTGTTTGTAGATTGTCCATAGGAATTTGACATTGCATACAAATTGCAACAATATTCATGAGTACTTGGAAATAGGGATTCTAAGTATTGGATAAACCCATGCTTAGAGATTACTTCATGGATTCAATCACAAGTAATTCTAAGATGATGATATCTACTATTCTTCAAATGGAGATACATAAGTTGTAATTTACAAGTCGGTTGTGTAGTGGCATTGCGTTAACGCATCAATAACTTGATGTTATAAAACGCAGTGTTATTTGCAATTTGATAAGTAAAGATTATAATTATGTAGTCAAAGTTTATTCGTTCCTTTTTCCCTAATAGGAAAATAGATATCTTTGGGCCCCTCAGTGATTTGAGTTGATCTATGAAAACCAGGTGCCTAGTCCGGATTAAATTGATGTGTTCGATTTTGTAGTCTGAACTTGATCATAAAAATCAGAGACTGAGAAACAAACAAATGAACATGAGGTTGATTATTTAATCCATGACATTGCTCATACGATGTCTTATCGAACGAATGGATAGCTAATCACTTATCTTAGGACCAGCCTTTGATTTGAATTAGATTTTGGCAATTGCTTTGGAAAACATACTTTGTTGTATGGTTTAAGGTTACACATGCAATTGCAGTTATACACTTATCCAAGTGAGAGATTGGTTGATTAAGGTATCTAAGCACATAACTAAATTGGTATAAACTTGTAACCAGAAGCCAAGTCCTTTTTTGGTTGACATCATAACTAGAAATAGCTAAAAATGATATTAGGATATAAAAGGTTAATTTATTATATTATTTTATTATTAATAAACAAATTGGAAATTATGGGGAAATGAGTTGTTAATATATTCTGTGATTAATATATTAATTGGAAATAGATAGTTGATTTGTTAATTTATTATGTGATTAATAAATTAATATGAGATCAATGGTTAAATAATTAATTTATTAATTTATATGATTAATAAATTAATATGAAATCTGTAAGAATTGATTAATTATTAATCAAAATTAATCTAAAGATAATTCACGATTAATTGTAATTAATTAAATATGCAATAGGTGAATTGTAATTGTTTAATAGTTGAAGAAAAGAAACTATTCTAGAAACCTCCATGGTATAGATAGTTTTGGAAGGATTCATAGAGTTTCTAGAAGCCTCCTGGTTGCATATAAGGAAATTATTTAATTTGTGATTAAATCTATTATTTAATAAATTCAAATCTTACTTTGTCTTAAGTTACCTAAACTATAAATAGGACCCATTGGCTTGCAATTTTCGTTCATGACATTCCCAATAAGCCTATGAACGAAAATTCCCTCATCACCCTCTCTCCCCTCTTCATTCTAGTGTTTCTAGGGTTTTAGGTGTGAGCCATTATAGGCATCATACTTTTGGTGCTAGTTTTCCAAGACAAACTACAAGGGATTGAAGTGAGTTGTTTACTTTAGCAATTCAAAGGTATGTAACCCGATCTTGCAATTTCGATTATATTAGGGTTCTTGTAGTTTTCATGTTTATTGTATGTTACCTTCAAAGTGTTATAACATAGATCCTTATATGTTGCATGCGCCATTTAAATGTCAATTGATTTTCCGCATGTCCATCTATTTTATGACCTATAAAATCCATCAATGATGATATTCCTCTTTAGTATACATGTCATAAAGCTAAACAAACACATAAACCTTTTCCATTGAGTGAGCATAAAACCTCTAGGGTACACAATCTTGTACATCTTAATGTTTGGGGCCTATATATAATTCAAACTAGAGACATGTTCAATTTTGTCTAACAGGGGTTGATGATTTTACAAGTGTCATTTGGGTTTTATTACATAAAGGGAAATATGAAGTATTTAGAAATTTAGTGTATTTTTGTAGTATGTTGGAACTCAATTATTTTCAAATCTTTAGATATGATAATAGCATTGAGTTTGTACTACATAAGTTGTTTTTTTCTTTGAGAAAAATAGAGAATTGCTTACTGAATGTCTTTCATATAAAAAAAAGATCTTGTGGGACAGAAAATGGGACATTTGATGAATATGAAAAGATCGTTAGTATTTCAGTCGAATTTACCTTTGAATTTATTAAAGGAAACAATATTAATTGCAACCTTTTTGATAAACGGCATTGTAAATTATAATTTAAAGGGAAGTTTTCTATTTGAAATTATCTGAAATAAGAAGCCTAATGTGATTTTTTGCATGTTTATGGATGCGTGTATTTTCCTACAATACTTAATATGGTTGATAAGTTCTCTCAAAGGTATGATAAATGTTTTTAGTTGGATATTCTAATGAAAAATTATATCAACTCCCACGTATTGATAATAAAGATGTTTTTTCTTTCTAAGAAACATGAAGTTTTTTATTCAATTTTCCCTTTTCAATTTGGATTCACTGGATAAGTTGGTTGTTTATGTTAGTAGTGAAATTTGATCACATTGTTGGTTTTTATAATACAAACTCTCTCAATTATATTTAGTTGTACATCATGATAATGATAATGCGAAACCACTTCATGAGTTGGATGGCGAGGGCCCCATAACCACTCCTGAAGTGTTGAAGAGAAACATCCCTTAACAATATTTCAAACAAAATTCAACCCATTAACAATGAGCGTTCTTATGATTCATTTGTTACTAATCCTAAGAGATCTACATGTTATAGGAAAGTCTCGTAAAAATTTATTAACCTTGTTATTGAGGCAAAACGCATGTATGATATAGAAAACATTGTTATATATTCAAATTTGATTCATTAGTCAAGATGTTTTGTATCAATTATCTATAATATTGTTGAATCTGGAACTTGTTATGAAGCTAGTAAATATATAAATTGGATTAGAGCAATGAATAGCAAAATGAAAGCTCTTAACAAAAATGGAACATGAGTTGCGACATACTTACCTGGTGAAAAAAATGCAAAACTCGGGTTCCTTATATGTATCATGTTCTAAATTACACTCCTATTTATCTAAAAACTGAAAAATGTGAAATTTATCTAAACTCTAAAGGTGTTAGTGTGACTATATATGGGCATGCGGTGTTCGACCTTTGGGATGTTGATCTTTTCTCAGGTTTTGTGCCTATTTTAGGCACAAAACCCTAGGATGTGTCATTTTCAGCTCCCATAGACTCCAGAGCACCCTTGAGAGGAACCCTCGCCTTCTCTCTCTTGATCTTGAACATTTTAGTGATTTTTGAGCTTATTTCTTCCATTTTGGTGAAGCTTGAAGATTAAACAGGTTTCCTTTGCTGTAAGGAAGGTGGTTCCAAGTGTACATCCAACAAACTCAATCTATTTTTGGACCATTGTGAGTATAAAGTTCATATCTTGCTCTTTAGCTCATTAGATCTTACTATATGTAGTTTTTTGGCACTTTTTAGTCCATTTTACATATATCCTTGGAGTTAAGAGAACTCCACCACCTTTTGTGCACTTTGGAATACTCTCTATACCTTTTGGTATCGGAAAAATGGGATTTCATGCATTCCCATTAAGTCATGCAACAGTTATGGTCCATTTCTTCATTCTAGAGACTTAGGGTATTATAGATTGTTTTTTGGACTATACTAATGGATAAAGTTGGAAACATTATCTATTAATACATTATTGATAACTATATTTGAGAATGTGAAGCCTTGACTTAATGAATTAAGTCAAAATCCATTTGTATATTGGCCTAGACGTGGTGCATATTTTGGAGGGCGTTGGGGCGCTTCTGGTTTTTTTTTGAGGTGTGTCCAAATTGAATAAAAACCGTCTATTTTTTTTTTGTTTTTTGGACATTGGGTGCCTTGTTCAGGCACTCGAAGCCTCTGGCTTTTAAGATGTTGACTTTTTGACATTTTTACCAAGTTTAACTTTAGGTCAAAATTTAGGTTGACTTATAGACTGAGTTTTGGTGTTTTTTTGGTGTCTAGGTGGTTCGTGAGACCAATACTTAATTTTTTTGTTTGTGGTTGTGTTTTCTCGAATTTTATGTGACGTGTGTTTTATAACAATATTACGTATGACATAGTTTCTATGAGATGATTGTATGCTTAGCTAGACTAGTATGGTCTTGCTTGATTGCGTGTATATTTACATGCTTCGTTTTGTTGAAACATACCCACTAGAATGAAATAGACCCATTCGGTTTAAACATAGTGGTTTGGTTGAAACCGACATGTTGGGTTGAAACAGACTCATTACTATTATGTATAGATATTTTGTGATGTATGTTCTATTTAGGGGAACTCACTAAGCTTTATGATTATAGTTGTGGATTAAATTTTTTTAGGAACTTCTTATGATCATAGAAAGGAAAAGACGTAATTGTATACACATCATCAGTTTTATACTTTGAGACTTTCATGATGATTTTCATTTATACTCTTATATAAGATTTTGGATTTTGGTTTAATGAATATGTAACATCCTAATCTCAAGGTATGAATTTTATTTGTTTACGTTTGAAAGTCTGTTTGGCCACGACATGGTGATGGTATCACCACGACGTGTCAAATTGGTTTGGACCCACATATCTTAAATGGGTGCCACTCCATGGCACCAGGTGGCCACGGCGTGGCAAACATTTTAGGCTAACCCCCAATTATTGGGTTTTGATCCCTATTTATAGAAATTAAAGGCAAGGATTTCATCCACCCTCAGTCTCCATCACCTTCAAACGACTCCGTGTCCAAACCCTAATCCTTTGGGAAGCTTTTATGCTCATTTAGCAAGTTCTTTGTGGCTTTAAAGGAGGAGGAGGAGGAGGAGGAGGAAGAAGAAGAAGAAGAAGAAGAAGAAGATTTAGTGCCTTGATTCAGCAAACAAGCGTTGCCTTCACTTGTGTGCATTTTCTGGACTTTTTGTAAGTCCTCAAGTTTCCATCTTTTTATGTCATACTCCTTAGATCTAGGTTTTATCCCATATTATGGTCCCTTTGATGTGATTTATGTGGGTTGAAGAGATAAAGTTTGCAACTTTATGGTTTCTCTATGTCCCAAGAGCATTATATTTCATAGATCTCGGATATGGTGGTGATTTGGAAACCTTGCTTAAATTTTAGGTTTTATTGCATCTTTTGACCTAAATTAAGGAAGGGCAAGCATTGAGTATGCATGTCCATAAAGTTTGCATTTTTAAGGATCATTAGGGTCCCTAAAGTCCTTTTGGAAGTTTTAGAATAAAGACTTCATGGATTAAGTGCTTAATGGTTTAATCCCTTGCATTAACTTTCCTTTTTGGATCTTAGAAATTAAATTTAGGTTTAGAGGGATGTCTTAAGGGATAAAGTTGGAAAATTTATCCATTATGACCTTGGAAAGGACTAGATCTGAGCTTTAGAGCTCTTGAAATCGGAAGAAAACAATTAACCCGTTAAGCTGTTCAGACCTAGTTCCCATGGCGTGGCGACTGGGAAATCAACGACTGTTTTTGGTGTTTTGTGCCTACAACGTGGCGAAAAGGAAGTCACGACGTGGAGAGTCATTGTTAGAAATTTTGACCTTAGCTTTGACCGTTGACTTTGAGGGTTGACTTTTAGTCAAATTTCTATTTTTAGAAAGGTAGCCTAAGAGATTATCTTATGTGGTGATTTAGGTGACATTTAGCACCTATTTCCTGATTGTGCAAGTCGTTGAATTTTGACTTCATTAGTAAGGTAAGTCTTCTCACTATACTGTAGGATGTTAGGTGTCTTTGTGACTCTTACATGTGTATGTTGGGATGAGCCCATTTATTGTATGTTGGGCCCATTTGTTATTGGGTTGGACCTATTTATTGTATGTTGGGTTGGGCCTATTTATTATTGGGTTGGGCCAATTTGTTATATGTTGGGTTAGGCTCATTCAAATGTTTGGGCTGGACGCATTTATCGGTTTGTGGTATTTTGGAGAATACACTGGGTTTTGTGCTTATTATTTTGTGGTTTAACATTTTCAGGTACTTCAAGTTTGAGAGAAAAAGATCCGGCATGATCGCATAGCATCCCCTTATGATTTTCGCATCGATAAACATTTTACTATGATGTTTTTGATATATATTTGTTTTATGATGGTTTTGAGACACATGATGTATGGTTTTGACGATTTTAAAAATGAAAAAAAAAATATCATTATTTTCGGAATGTTACAGAACAATTGGTTTTATTTTGTTTATAATTTTATGCAAATATGTGTTTATCTTATTTTAAAAATGAAAAAAAAAAAACAAAAAACAAAAACAAAAAAATAAAAAAAATAAAAAAAAAATAAATAAAAATAAAAAAAATATTGTGAAAATTTAAGATGTTACAAAAAATCTTATTGGTTGTAGATGGGTATTCAGAATAAATACAAATCTAATGGTGAAATTTAACGTTTTAAATATAAGCTCGTTGCAAATGGTTTAATCAAAGGGAATGCATCGAATTTGGTGAATCCTTGTCATCTATTACCAAATTAATAATTGTTAGATGCTCCATCATTATGAATGTTAATCATGGTTGGAATCTTTATCAACAAGATATAAACAATACTTTCTGTATATGACCCCTCGAAGAAGAGATCTACAAGACACTTCCTAAATGTTAGTTTTTTTGAAAAACTACGAGTATGCAAACTAATTAAGTATTTTTATGGGTTAAAAAAGACTTTATGAAAGTTGAATGAAAAACTCACGTCTTTATTCGAATGTGGTTGTGTGCAAAGTGAGATGATATTTTTATTACTAGAAAGGGAAAATGAGACTGTAACACAATAAAGTTTCATCATTTATCCGATTTAACCATTAAAGTTTTTTTCTTGCGCAATAGATCCTTAAAATGTTATTTTACTTGTTAAATAGGGGAATCTTCTGATTTGAATCCGGTTTCACCGGTTACCCTTTGTATAGTTTTTTTTTTTTTTTTTTTTTTTTTTTTTTTTTTCATTTTTACTAAAATAAAAAATCATTACGTAGCCTTTTCTTTTCATTATCATAAATTCTAAAACCTGATCCCTGATTTACTTAATGCCCCACCATGTTTTCCATCTTCTTCTCCAACCCTCTTAATGATTTCACCAACGAAGCTACAATTGACGACATCTGATGTTGTTTTTTCATCCCCTTCCTTGTGATATATATATATATATATATATATATATATATATATATATATATATATATATACACACACAGACGAAATCTGATGTTTTTTCATCCCTTTCCTTGTGATATATATATATATATATATATATATATATATATATATATATATATATATATATATATATATATATATAAGTGAATATATGATTCTTATGTACCTTATATAACCTTTTAAATGATATATATTTAAACAAAGCAAATCCATTTTTATTTTCTTTTGATATTGTTTTAATATAATACCAATGAATTTAGTTAAATTATGGAATGAAAAAGATCAATTATATATATTTTTATTGCAAACAAATTCATTGAAGTTTATAGGGAAGTGAAAAACAAATATATTTTTAACAAATATATAACTCAAACGTTTTGTCCTTCAATTGAAAAACTATATCCAATGATTTGTGAAAACCTTGATTGAGTTATTGGATGTTTTTCTTTTATCTTTTATTGTATTTGTTTTTATTTAAAATTTAGTAAGGTTTATTAAATAGTCAAGAGTTTTAATGCTTTATGTTCTTAGACACAAAAAAAAAAACTTAAAGTCTACCAGTTTAACAAGTCATATGATTAAAGAAAAATAGTAAGCGAGATATCATGATTAGTTTGGATATAATTGATCAAAACTACATAGTTTGGAGGGTTCTGTATAGTTTTTATCAATTATATCTAAACTAATTGTAACATCCATAAAAACGCATGCCAAATTTAAACTTTATTAAACATTTTCAAAATCAACAATTATTACAAAACTTGTTTTCAAAATATTATAATGTTAGAGTATCCCAGAATCAAACATAAAATCAGTACGATCATGCATTCGCCTTCCTGCGATCATAAGAGGTACCTGAAACATAATCAACAACTGTAAGCCTGAAGCTTAGTGAGTTCCCTCAAAATAACAACGACATACATATATAACCATACCATATAAGCAAATACAGCATGCATAATGAGTCATCAGTCTGTCTGGACCGCCTCACAGGCCATCAGTCTATCTAGACAGCTCTCCGAGCCTTCGACACATCTGGACCGCCTCTAAGGGCCTTCATCCTATCCGGATCGCTCTTTGGGCCTTCGACCTAACTATATGCCCTCCCGGGTCTGCAGTCTATCCGGTCTACCCTAGGTATCTTGGCCTACGGCACAAAGCAGGACCTACCTCAACCCAATCTCCCAACCAATAAACATGTGCACATACATATAAAAAAATAGTCATGCAGATCTATAAGATCACTAACATAGCAACCATCCTATAACCAGGTTATTGATCTAAGTAATCTCTAACATAGCAACCATGTTATAACCAGGATACTAATCTAACGGTCTAACCGATCACTAGCATAGCAACCATCCTATAACCAGGATATTGATCGAACCGATCTCTAACATAGCAACCATCCTATAACCAGGATACATATCATAAAGCATAACGTGCAATAAACTCGGATACAAATCCAAAAAAAGGATCGACCTTGGTGCCTTCGACCCTGTTAGTATAGTGAGGACAACTCACCTCTCAAGTAGCTCGGAATGATAATATCAACCTCATCCAAATACAACTCCAACACCAGCACCTACACCCATCAATGATCCAATTCCATAAATTCCCAAATTCCCAAAATAACCCCAGAAGTCAAACTGGTCAACCCTTGGTCAAAGGCAAAGTCAATAGTCAAGGTCAACAGTCCATGTTGACCCAACTCGTCGAGTGTAGCTCAATAACTCATCAAGTCCCTCTAGAACTCGAGGAATCGTGAAGATCCTAGTTGACTCACCGAGTTCCTAGGCAACTCGTCGAGTTCATGCATGTCCAATAGTCAGGAAAACCCTAATTGACTCGTCGAGTCGTCTCGTTGACTCGTCGGGTTCATGCAGAAACCATCAAGGCTAATCTTTATCGGACTCGCCGAGTTGGCCTCAACTTGTCGAGTCCCTTCACTACTTTCTCCATTCAGATGTTTATAAGCCACCCTAAAGCTCAATATTGCATATCAAAGTTCCTAGGGCTTACTTCTTATGTAAACTTGCAAACTTTACGTACATGAAAGGTGCTATGGGCCAAAATCAAGCTAAAGAAGAGGTTCTAGGTGAGTAAAAGGCATTATCTTGCTAAAGGCTAAAGCTTTATGACTATAAGGACCAAAATGAGCCTAGATCCGAAGTTACAACTTCAGATCATGCCCAATTCCCAAAATGAATCACCAACATGCTAAAATGGCCCTAATCTCAAGCATGGAGAGATTTAGCTAGATGGAAGTCAAGGTAACAACTTGTTACCTTCAAAATGATGCCAAGATGAAGTAGAATTCAAATCCATAACTTTTCCTTGGTCCAAGCACCTTGATCTTCAAGCTCTTTTCACTAAAGTCCACCTTCCAAGCTTAATAACACACAAATATGGTGAGTAAACACAATTTAGGGTTTCTGAGCTCAAGGGGTTGTAAGGGAGGCTAATGACCTTTTAAATAAGGTGAAAAAAACTGGAAATTAGGGTTTCATCTTCCAGCTCCAACTCCTCGAGTTGGTCACTTAACACACACGGTCAAATCCGTTCCTACTCGACAAGTCAGTGTATCCAACTCATCGAGTAGACCTTTCAAAATGAAAATAATGTTGGAAAGTTTATACCTGAGAGTTAGGGTGTTACAATTCTCCCCTACTTGAACTAGACCTCATCCTCAAAGTTGGTTGCGGTGAACAACTCTGGGTAATGCTCCCGTATCTCAGCCTCCTGCTCCCAAGTCCACTTAGATCCCCTCCAGTTCTCCCATTGTACCTTTACCAAAGGTACTTCCTTGTTCCGTCGAACCTTAAATTTCCTCTCCAAAATAGCCACTGGCCTCTCTACATAATCCAGGCGCTCGTTCACCTGTTTGTCGTCCAATGACACCGTTGCATCCTCATCTAATACGCACTTTCGCAAACGTGACACATGGAAAGTGTTGTGGATCTGACAAAGCTCTTCTGGTAGCTCTAATATATACGCTACCTTGCTAACCCTGGAAATGATCCCGAATGACCAGATATATTGGGGACCCAATTTCCCCCTCTTCCTGAAGTGAATCACACCCTTCCAAGGCGAGACCTTCAAGAGTACCATGTCATCGACCTGAAACTCTAACTCGGATCTGTGCATGTCAATGTAACTCTTCTGCCAACTCTGTGCGGTCTGCAACTGCTGTCTGATCTGCTGAATCCTCTCGGTAGTCTGCAGAATTACATTGGTCTGTCCCATTACCTTGTGACCGATCTCACCCCAACAGACCGGGGTGCGACATCTCCATCCATACAACAGCTCATATGGTGGGGCACTAATATTGGATGAAAGTTGTTGTTGTAGGAGAACTCTATGAGGGGTAGATAAGAGTCCCAACTCCCACCGAAGTAAATAACACAGGCTCTTAGCATATCCTCGAGAGTCTGTATGGTCTGCTCACTCTGGCTGTCCATCCGTAGATGATAGGTTGTATTGAAATGCAGATGTGTGCCCAGTTCCTCGTGGAAATTCTGCCCGAAATGGGAGTTGAACTGAACATCACGGTCAGACACGATAGAGATTGGCATCCCATAGAAAGCAACGATCTCGAGGATATATATGTCAGCCAATTTCTCAGCCGATGTACTCTCTCGTATAGCTAAGAAGTGGGTGTTCTTGGTCAATTGATCCACGATGACTCGAATAGCGTCGAGGCCCTTCGTCGTCCTCGACAGCTTGGTGATAAAATCCATTGTGATCTGTTCCAACTTCCAATTGGTAGTCTCCAAGGGTTGTAGCTGACCATGCGGCCTCTGATGCTCGGCCTTGACCATCCGGCAGGTCAAGCACCTCTCGACATACCATGAAATCTCCCTCTTCATACCTAGCCACCGTTAACTCAATCGCAAATCCCGGTACATCTTGGTGGCCCCTGGGTGAATAGAGAACCTATACTTATGAGCCTCCTCTAAAAAAATTTGTTTGACCTCACCAGACATCGGAACCCAGACCCGACCATAGCAGGTCAATAATCCCTGACTATCCTGCACAAACCGGGTGTTCTCACCCTTAATGTTCTCAAGTCTCCAATTCTCCTAACGCATACCCTCTGCATGAGCTTCCCTGGTCAAGATCACAAGTGGAGAATCCACTAATATCCTCATACACGCCACAGGGGTAGAAGACCCAGCTGACTTGCGGCTCAGAGCATGTGCAACCACGTTCGCTTTACCTGGGTGGTAAAGGATCTCACAGTCATACTCCTTGACTACATCCAGCCACCTGCGCTGCCTCATGTTCAGGTTCGGTTGATCTATGATGTGTCTCAAGCTCTTGTTGTCCATGTAAATTATACAACGTACCCTATAGAGGTAATGTCTCCAAAGCTTGAGAGCGAATACCACTGCTCCCAACTCTAAATCATGAGTATAGTATCTCGTCTCGTACGGCTTCAGGTGTCGATATGCGTAGGCTATCACCTGTCCTCTTTGCATGAGGTTCACTCCCAGTTCAGTGATGGATACATCACAGAACACCGCAAAACCCTCGACTCCCTCCGGAAGAGTCAATACTGGAGCCTCGCATAAACGCTGTCGGAGGGTCTCAAATGTCCTCTGCTACTTGGGGCCCCATAGGAAATCCGCCCCCTTCCTCTTCATACGAGTGGGGGGGGACTACAATCTTGGAGAAATCCTGTATGAATCTCCAGTAGTACCCTGCCAATCCTAGAAAGCTCCTGAATCCGAGAGAGATTTCAGAACCTCCCTCTGCATAACTGCATCGATTTTATCCGGATCAACCAAAATCCCCTCCTGGTTAACGAGGTGTCCAAGGAACTGAACCTCTTGTAACCAAAACTCGCACTTCGAGAACTTGGCATAAAGTCGTTCCCGCCTCAAAACTCCCAATAACTCCCGAAGGTGCTCCTCATGCTACTATCAGGTCTTGTAGTATACCAAGATATCATCTATGAATACGACAACCGAGGGATCGAACATCGGTCTGCAGAACCGATTCATCAGGTCCATAAATACAGTAGGCACGTTGGTGAGCCCAAAGGGCATTACCACAGACTCGTAATATCTATAACGAGTCTGAAACGCGATCCTCTGCATGTCCTCCTCCCTAACCCTGATCTGATGGTACCCGGACCTCAGCTCTATCTTGGAGAACCAAGATGCCTCCTGATCAAAAATGTCACAACCCAAAACCAGAACGTCGGAAACGTTCGGGGGCGGAGGACTTCATGTACAATATCACAACAATTGTATAATAGTAATCAAAGCAAACACAACCATTACATTAATAAAGTAAAGTATATATATTCGATACATAGTTTGTATGACACCAAAATTGTATAACAAAAGTATAAAAGACGCGACTCTAAAAGCTCCGCCTTCTCAAAATCTGCAGGTGTACCTGTCTATCGGTTCCCTAAGAATATATGTGGTTTTGAAAGTGCATCAAAATTTAAGTTGGTTAGTTCATAATTATATTTTTGAGATGGAAAACTTGTCTTTGTTCCTTGAAAATGTTATAGTGTACTTCCAGAAAATCCAATATTTTCTTTGAAAATGAATTGTAGTCTTAGTCCTTAAGACCAAAATGTATGTTTGTTACTGTACTTTGTAATAGTATATGTAGTATTATTAATGAATAAAACTATATCATGTGTGTTTTCCCTACAATGTATGTAGTACTAGTGTACTCTGTACTAGGAAAATAGTGTATCGTAGTAGTGTTTGTTATGAAACCTTTGTATGAAAACCTGGATACCACCAATAGTAATGTATAGTAGTGTATTATATGAAAAACCTTTGTATGAAAGCCTGAATACCACCAACTGTAATGTATAGTAGTGTACTATTTGTATGAAAACATTTGTATGTATGCCTGCATACCACAATCTGTAATGTATCGTAGTGTACTATAGTTTCATTAATTAAAATACAACCATCGAAGTAGTGTTAATCCCGTAAACAAATGTTTTAGTTAATACTATTGTGAGTTTCATATAACCATGGTAAACTGACTAGTGGCCTCTACGACGTTCCTCAGATGTCACAATGTTATGACATTTGTCATCCCAGGTCCGCCGGCCTAACTATAGCTAACACTTTAGGTGTGGGGTTGTCAATCCTGTATATATATACACAAATTCATGCTCTCCCTCCAGGAGACCCTGGCTATAATTTATAGGACTTAGACATGTACCTCGAGGGGTACAATTGAAGTAGTACCTCATGACCTTGTATTTACTAGTTTACGTATAGTGTAGTAGTGTTTCTATATAGCGCTCTTGAACTTGTAAAATAGTGTAGTGTCTTCAAAACTATACCTATTATAGTTTAAATGTATGTTCTTGTTATGTGTGTTGTACTTAGCATAATAGTGTAGTAGTTCCCAAACTATACCAATTATAATTTAAATGTAATGTTCTGTAATGTACTGAAAACCTTTGCAATTTAACTGTACATAAGTAGTGGTAGTTGGAAACTTGTGATAAACACCCTTTTGCTTGACATGTTACAAAAAGGTTAAAAATATATAAACATATATTTTTATAAAATGTAGTGATAAATCGGTTTGAGTCAATTGCAAAATGGTTTTGATATTGTTTTAATATTAACACAAGAATCCTTGTGTTTTACTTGTATGCCCCCAAAAAAACATTGAAAATAGTGAAAATGTAGGGGTATGAACTCACCTCAAATGTGGGTTTGTGTTTGAATAGCAAGTTGTAGAGACAATCCTCGGGTAAGCGTACGTGCGAATAACGTTATCCTAAAAATAATTGTATCCGACGTCGTATTTAAATTAATAAGATATTAATTGAAATAATAGGTTAAATAATGATTTAAAAAATAATTAAAGTGTTAGACAACACTTTATTTATGTAAGGAATACTTACAAAATTATTTGGAATTATTTGAGGTGTTGATAGGGGTTTTCGGTGGACAATTGGGGTTTTCGGTGTGCTTAAGGAGTTTTCGGTGTGTTCTTGGGTGGATGCTTGAAGATTTGAAGATTTTGATGAATGTTCTTGGTGTTCTAGGTGAAAATAAGAAGATCTTGGTAGGAAACTCTTGAATATATGCTGTTTACGGATGATACTTGAGAGCAAATTTGAAGAAGTTCACGGCCAAAAATTGGGAAATGAATTGAGTATACTGCCAAAACAGTTATATATAGAAAGAGTTTACGGACGTAAAGGGCCTTTAATGGACATTTGGTTGAGTTTTCAACCCATTAAAGGGGTGTTTTCGGTCATGCTTGGCCGAAAACTCTTGTTCTTGATTTAATTCAACCGTAAACTCTATTTGGATTAGATTCCTTGGCCATAAACTCCTTGCTTCTTGATTTCCTTGACCGAAATCTATTATATGGTGGTTCTTTTATAGTTTAAACCTTAGTCTTTTAACTTAGATTAATTTATAATATCATAAATCAACTTAAGACTTCAAGCTTCATTTACTTATTAGCTTAAAAACATGCCCTTAAGGCAATAAAGAGTAAAACACAAAGAGGATGGAAATGTGTTTTAGACTCTTATTGATTTGAAAATGACGGGTTGTTACAGAAAAGATCATCTATCCTCGGGAGTGGATAACCGTTATTCACCGTCAACTTGTTCAACTCCCGGTAATCAATGCACATCTGGTGTAAACCATCCTTCTTCGTGACGAAGAGAATCGGCGCTCCCCATGGGGAACTGCTCAAACGGATGAACTGCTTACCAAGTAGTTCCTGTAGCTATTATGGCAGCTCCTGCATCTCTAGTGATGCCAACCGGTACGGCGCCTTGGCGATAGGGGCCACACTTGGCACTAAGTCGATCCTAAACTGACCTGCCTTTCTAGAGGCACTCTCGGTAACTCCACTGGAAATACGTCAGCAAACTCCCTGACCACTGGAACTTCTGATACTGAACCTTGATCCCTGAACCACATATCCACCACATACGCTAGATAACTCGCACATCCATGCTGAATGTAAAGCTAAGACCGGGCAGCCAAACGAAATCCTGATCCTAATTCGTTTCCCTCTCCGTAAACAAGCAGTTCTCCCCACTTAAGGTTCAAACTACCACTTGTCGACCCTCACAGTCGATAATGGCACCAAAGCGACTAAGCTAGTCCATACCCACGATCACACACACATCCCCCATGGGAATCAGAATCAATTCGATCGGGAAAGACACCCCAAAGATCTCCAACTCACATCCCCGATAGACTGAAGAAGCAGAAACCCCGTGTTCGTTGGCGATAGAGACTCGCAATGGACACTCTAGCTCTCCTACTGGCACACTAAACTCCCTACTAAATGTCTGAGATACAAACAACCGACTCACCCCCGAGTCAAATAATACCAATACAAGTAAGGAGTTCACTAAAAACCTACCTAACCACAGGTACAAACATGAAAGCATAAAACATATATAATTAGTAAGGCAAGGGATAGAAACATACCAGCAACCACGTCTGGTGCTGCACTGGTCTCCTCTACTGTAAGCTGGAAGGCACATCCATGGGCCCTCGGGGGCGCTGCTCGTCCCTAACTCCTGTCAGAAATCCTCAGTGTAGCCGGCGCTGGAGCCTGCATCAGCCTGGCCGTGAGCTACGGACAGTTGGTCTTCACGTGACCAACTTGGTGACAGTGGTAGCAGATCCTCATATCCTAAATCGAGGCTATCTGGATACAATACCTCGCAAAATGCCCCTCATTTTCGCATTTTCAGCACCCGCTACCATATCTACAAACCCTCGAGTAACCCTTCCCGCATTTGCTACAAGTAGAGCCCTACTGTTCCACTGTCCTGGAATCAGCGGTCTTAGATCTCTTCGGTGCCGAGTGTGACTATTTTGGGGCCTCCCACTGCTCCCTCAACTGCATCTCAACCTCCAACTCACGCCGCCTAGCGGCCTCTTGTAACTCCAACAAGGTATCACACTGCTGAGTAGCAACAAACTGAAGGATGTCAGTCTTGAGCATGCTCAGATAACATGTCATCTGAGCCTGTTCAGAGGCAAACTACGGGCAGAACATCACCCTATCTGTGAGCATGCGGGTGATCTCTGTCACCTTCTTACCATCCTGTCTCAAATCTAGAAACTCCTGCACTAACCACTCCCGCTCGACCCGTGGAATGTAGTGAGCAGGGAACATATCCTGGAATTACTCCCAAGTAACTACGGCTCTCTGATCATTAGAATATGATCTAATCATCAATCTCCACCAGTCCTTTGCCCCAGACCTTATCAGGTTCAGGGCATATCTGACATTCTGGTCAGTTGGACATGCGCACGTGAAGAAACACCCCTCCATGCCAGATAGCCACCTCATGGATTTTATGGGGTCGTGAGTCCCATAAAAAGTAGAGGGTTTCGTGTTATCGAAGTCTCGATACTAAAAAGCCCGACTGGATCCTACCCCTGTCATTGTTACAGCTGTGGTGGCTGCTACGAAAGCCGCCTTAGTGAGGGTTGCATAGCAATCATCGAAATACTCCACCATGGCAGTCTTGATAGACCCAAACATCTCTGGTAACTGAGCCCGAAACATCGCAGCCACCTCATCATGCAGGATCTCTCGGATCCTAGCATCCATATCGTCGGGCCCCATCTGGCTGATAGTCTTGGGCACCGGGGTTCCTCCTATCCGCCATCTCCTAATCCTCACCCGGATCCAGTCACAAATCGTTGAGTAACCACCATGATGAAAAATATACCAGGAAGATATTAGAATTTACATATAATAATCCGAGAACCAAACCCCCAACAAAACCCTAGGGGTTGTGACTTCCTTGCTACGCGTATGGGTCATGTGCTTTCAGTAGTTCGGGACCATACTACCTTCCACACCTACCCATATTTGTCTCAAGTGTCATCACAACACCCTAAAACTATACACAAGCATGGAATGCACTCAATCCTCACCCTTAGAGGAAGGCTAAATTTATCATAACCGACAGACTCTTTCCCACAACCCATCCATGAAACTTCCACCAACCCTACAACACTCGTGTATGCTAGCCATACATAATATTGGACCCTATAGACATTTGAATACTCAATCCTACACTAAACCCAAAACCAAACAAGGAACAAGAAATAAAGCTAAACCAAATATTCTCAGGATATAAGATCTTAATTATGTACAGTCGTGATGCATACACTAAGCAACTACAGTAATGATGTCTATTTCATATAAGGAAAAACCCTAGGATATCAGGCATCATATAATCAGGAAATTCTATCATGCAACTCCTGAAGTTCCCTAGCCTAGTACTAGCATGTTGTTCTAACATATCACATAAATTAAATAATTTGTGAGGTATTTTGGGGTCTATCGGCGAGCTCCAGCTGATCGTACTCTTGCATCCTCCTTTATTATTTTGAAAAAAAAAATTAAGAAAATCGTTTTAAAATCTTGTCCTCAGTTTGAGACTAGAGACACGCAAGTGTTTCCTCCAATTCACTCAAACCAAGGCTCTTATACCAACTTGTAACATCCATAAAAAAATCATGCCAAATTTAAACTTTTTAAAACATTTTCAAAATCAACAATTATCAGAAAACTTGTTTTCAAAATATTATAATGTCAAAGTATCCTAGAATCAAACATAAAATCATGAAATGTGAGGAGCTGTACGATCACGCCTTCACCTTCCTGTGATCATCAGAGGTACCTGAAACATAATCAACAACTATAAACCCAAAGCCTAGTGAGTTCCCCCAAAATACCAACGATATAATGAGCCATCAGTCTAATTGGACCACCTCACAGACCATTAGTCTATTTGGAACGCTCTCTGAGCCTTTGGCACATCTGGACCGCCTCTTAGGGCCTTCAGCCTATCCAAACCACTCGTTAGGCCTTCGGCCTGACTATATGCCCTCCCAAGTCTGCAGTCTATCCGGTCCGCCCTGGGTATCTTGGCCTACAGCACAAAGCAGGACCTCCTCAGCCCAATCCCCCAACCAACAAACATGTGCACATATATATAAACAAATAGTCATGAAGATCTATAAGATCACTAACAAAGCAACGATCCTATAACCAGGATACCGATTTAACGGATCTCTAACAAAGCAACCATCATATAACCAGGATACCGGTCTAACCGATCACTAGCATAGCAACCATCCTATAACCAGGATACTAATCTAATCGATCTCTAACATAGCAAACATCCTATAACCAGGATACCTATCATAAAGCATAACATGGAATAAAACCGGATACAAATCCGAAAAAGGGTCAGCATAGGTACCTTCGACCCTATTACTATAGTGAGGACAACCCACCTCTCAAGTAGCTCGAAATGATAATATCAACCTCCTACAAATACAACTCCAACACTAGAACCTACACCCATCAATGATCTAATTCCATAAATTCCCAAATTACCAAAATAACCCCAGAAGTCAAACTAAAGTCAACAGTCAAGGTCAACAGTCCATGTTGAGCCAAATCGACGAGTGCAACTCACTGACTCATCGAGTCCCTCTAGAACTCGAGAAATCATGAAGATCCTAGTTGAATCGCTGAGTTCCAAGGCAACTCGTCGAGTTTATGCGTGTCTAATTATCGGGAAAACCCTAACTGACTAATCGAGTCATCTCACTGACTCGCCGAGTTCATGTAGAAACCCTCAAGACTAATCTTCATCAGAGTCGTCGAGTTGGCCATACAACTTGTCGAGTCTCTTCATTGATGTCTTCATTCAGATGTTTATAAGACACCCTAAAGCTCCATATTGCAGATCTAAGTTCCTAGGGCATACTTCCTACGTAAAGTTGCAAACTTTATGTACATGCAAGGTGCTAAGGGCCAAAATCAAGCTAAAGAAGAGGTTCTAGGTGAGGAAAAGGAATTATCTTGCTAAAGGTTGAAGGTTTATAACTATAAGTATCAAGATGAGCCTAGATCTGAAGTTACAACTTCAGATCATGCCCAATTCCCGAAATGAATCACCAACATGCTAAAATGGCCATAATCTCAAGCATGGAGAGATCTAGCTAGAAGGAAGTCAAGGTCATAACTTGTTACCTTCAAAATTATGCCAAGATGAAGTAGAATTCAAATCCATAACTTTTCCTTACTCGAAGCACCTTGATCTTGAAGCTCTTTTCACCAAAGTGCACCTTCCAAGCTTAATAACAGACAAATATGGAGAGTAAATACGATTTAGGGTTTCTGAGCTCAAGGGTGCTGTAAGGGAGGCTAAGGAAGGCTAATGAAGGAAGGCTAATGAACCTTTAAATATGGTGCAAAACCCTAAAATTATGGTTTCATCTTCCAGCTCCAACTTGTCGAGTTGTTTCCTCCAACTCGTCAAGTTGGTCACTTAAGACACACGGCCAAATCCATTCCTACTCTACGAGTCAGTGTATCCAACTCGTCGAGTAGTCCTTTCAAAATGAAAATAATGTTGTAAAGTTTATACCTGAGAGTTGGGGTGTTACAATTCTCCCCCACTTGAACTAGACTTCGTCCTCGAAGGCTGTTGTGGTGAACAACTCCGGGTAATGCTCCCGCATCTCAGCTTCTGGCTCCCAAGTCCTCTTAGATCCCCTCCGGTCCTCCCATTATACATTTACCAAAGGTACATCCTTGTTCTATACAACCTTCACTTTCCTATCCAGAACGGCCATTGGCCTCTCTAAATAATTCACATGCTCTACGACCTGTATGTCATCCAATGACACCACTACTTCCTCATCTAATACATACTTTCGTAACTGTGACATATGGAAAGTGTTGTTGATCTGACTAAGCTTCTCTGGTAGCTGTAATCTATACGCCACCTTGCCAACCCTGGCAATGATCCTAAACGACCCGATATATCGAGGACCCAGTTTCCCCCTCTTCCTGAAGCGGATCACACCCTTCCAAGGCGAGATCTTCCGAAGTACCATGTTACCAACCTGAAACTCCAACTCAGATTGGTGCCTGTCAGCGTAACTCTTCTGCCCACTCTGTGTGGTCTGCAATCACTGTCTGATCTGTTGAATCCTCTCGATAGTCTACAACAGTGTAACTCTTAGCGGGTTGGGTTGAGATTTTCAATCCATTTAAGTTAAATGGGTCAACCCGTCTAACCTATTTAATTAAATAGGTTTGGGTTGGGTAAAAATTGTCAACCCGTTTTCAACCCATCAACATATATAACTTTAATATATGTTTAATTTAATATTTATTTGAATATTATCATGTATTAATCGAAGTATTATTTTGTAAATAAAAATATTGTATTAATATTTTTGTTTTAAAAAAATACACTTTTAACTTTTATATTTTTTTCTTATCCCCAAAAATACTAGCCACTATCCAAAATCTCTTTGAAATTGAATATTTTTTTATGTTATTTGATCAATTTATTCAAATTTGTAAATTGTGATTGTGCTTTTGTTATACTTTGAAATTTTGTTTATGTTTGAAACTGATTTATATAGTATAATATTTAGTTAATGTGTTTAATTTTTTTTTGCTTTTAAATAAGTAAACCAAGTTGAACTCATTTATCTAATAGGTTGATCGAGAACTACAAAAACTGGTCAATCAGGTGGCAACTCATTTATCTATAAGGTTGGGATGGGTTGAAAATATCAACCCATTTAAATAAAAAGGTTGGGTTTAGTTGATATTTTCAATCCAATTAATAAATGTGTTGAATATGAACCCAACCCAAGGTAACCCATTGTCAGCTCTACATTTGTCTCGTGTTCTTCAAAAAGAATAATCGATTTAAACAGAATATAGTGAACATACAGTCGATTAAAAGAGAATATCGTAAACATATAAGATAATATTAATGTCGACTGAAATAAATATGGTAAAATTATAATAAAATAATATCATCTATTAAACCATTATAATAAAGTAAGATTACAATAAGACAAAACAATCTATAAAAGATGATAATATAGTAAAATAATATCTTATGTCAGAAAGAGATAACAAAATAAGATCAAAATAGAAAAAAACATATGCTAGACATAATGAATATAATAAAATTACAATAAGATAATAACATATCATACATAAATAATACATTAAAATTATAATAAGATGACATATTGAAAAATAAATCAATGATTTTATCGTTATATGGGAAAATGATCATAAAATAAGATCAAAATATAACAAAACATGTGCTAGACATAGAGGATATAATAAAATTACAATAAAATAATACCATATCATACATAAATAATACATCCCATCTATATATATATATATATATATATATATATATATATATATATATATATATACTTATAAATGAAGCATTTTCCTTTCACCATATTCATTTGAGACTCCCATGCATTTTTTCTTTCACCACATTCATTTGAAACTCCCATGATGTTGGGATCCTGATGCCAAGTCTTCAAGTTGTCCAATCGGGATCTTTAATTGTGGCGACATTAGTAGTTTCTGCGTGATAGTCGGGATCTTTCAGTCTTTTGGTAGGATCCTCAATCGCTGGGATCAACACGTGGGTGATAGGAATCTTCATTTCTAGAGAGATCCTTAAAGAGGGTCCTAGATTGGCTAAAGCATCTGCTTCAGCATTGTCTTCTCTAGGAACCTGGCTTAAGGTAAATGTTTCGAAATCCATGGCAAGATTTTTGAGGACCTGGAGGTATAGTGTAAGATTTTCTCCTTTTACTACATAGGATCCATTAAAGTGGTTAGTTAATAATAAAGAATCAATTAATACCTGAAGATCCTTGACTTGAAGATCTTTGGCTAGCTGTATTCCCATGATTAGCGCCTCATATTCTGTTTCGTTATTGGTCGCATTGAAATCACAACAGATTGCTAGGGGTAGGATGTCCCCCTGTGGCGATTTTAGTATCATCCCCAATCCAGTTCCTCTTTGGTTTGATGCTCCATCTGTGAATAATGTTTTCCCATGTTCTCTTCTTCTAGAAGTTGTTTGGCTTCTATTCAGACTTCAACTCATTAATCATCAAAACAATCAGCCACAAAATATGCCAATGCTTGGGACTTTATCACAGATTTTGGCTCATACTTTATATCGTATGTGCTTAGCTTCACATACCACTTTGCCATTCTTCCTAACATTTATAGTATTCTCATAACACTCTTGATTGAATAGTTAGTTCTTACAGTTATATGGTGTGTTTTGAAATAATGTCTTAATTTAGTAGAAGCTGTTACGAATGCAACTATAATTGTTTTGAGGTAGGAATACCTAGTCTCAATATCCAAGAGAATTTTACTTACATAGTAGATGGGATGTTGGTCTCCATGAAGATCCATAGCTAATGCTACTCTCACCATGTTTGAAGATATCGGGAGGTAAAGAAGGATTGGTTCCCCATATAATGGTTTTACCAATAGGGGTGGTGAACTTAGATATCTTTTAAGTTCTTGGAAAGCAACTTCATGCTCCTGGGTCTGCTTGAATCTTTTGTTCTTCTTCAAGATGTCATAGAAAGGTTTGCATCTTTCTAAGGATCTTGAGATGAACATGTTTAAGGCTTCCACTCTTCCTATTAGTCTCTGAATATCTTTTGTCGAGGATGGTGAGCTTAAATCAATGATGGCCTTGATTTGATCCGGGCTTGATTCAATTACTCTTTTGGTTACCATGTATCCCATGAACTTCCCCGATTTCATCCCAAAGTGGCACGTGGAGGGATTCAACTTAATGTTATATTGGTCTAGGATGTCAAAGGCTTCTTCAAGATCCTTGAGATGATCCTCATCTTTTTTGGACTTAACCACCATGTCATAAATGTGGACTTCCATGGTGTCCCATAGTTTCTCTTTGAACAACTTGTTGACTAGTATGTTGCGCCTACATTTTAAGACCAAATGGCATGGCAGTGTAACAATAGATACATGTCGGAGTTATAAACACTATGTCTTCTTGGTTGGAAGGTTCCATCTGGATTTGTTGGAACCCTACTGATGCATCCATGAATGTTAGCAATTCATGACCTGTCATTGCGTCTATCATTGATTCGATGTGAGGTAGAGGGAAAGGATCATTGGGACAAGCCTTATTAAGATCCATGAAATCTACACACACTCTCCATTTGCCATTCTTCTTTTGTACCACCACAACATTAGTTAACCATCTTGGGAATTTCACCTCCTTGATCATACCTGTTTTTACAAGTTTCTCTACTTCTTCTTGTATAACTTGGTTTCTTTTCGGTGCAAACTTCCTTCTCTTTTGATGTATTGTCCTGAAAGATGGATCAATGTTGAGATTATGGGTTGTTTTGCTTTTATCGATACGTGTCAGTCCTCATGCTTCCATGCAAACGTCTTGTTTCTATCCTTGTGGAACCTTATGAGATCATGTTTGACTTGTTCAAGCATTGAGTATCCTATGAGAACTTTGGCTTCAGGATCCTCAAGGTTCAGGAGCACTTCTTTTATATCATGCTCTCTTTTTTATAACATGTCTCGTGCCCCTTCCTTAATGGTTATGCTTGTTTCAGTATCGTTAAGGATCTCATCGAATTCTTTAGTATTCCTTGGATTCTTGTTGATCTCCTATGATCTCACTGTCCCCCATGTTTTGGGCATCTTTACGCATTGATGATATGTTGATGGAACGGCCTTCATTTCATGGATACATGGCCTACCTAGTATGACATTACAAGAGGATATTGTATCAATGACACAAAAGCATTGTACATAATTTACCCCCTCTATGTAGATTAGTAGCTTTATTTCGCCGATGGTGTGCTTGGTTTCACCATTGAATCCGATAAGCACTGAGGATTTTTTAACTATCTCAATCTCTGGGATGTTCATTCTTTTCACTGCGTCTAGGAGTATGATGTTAACTGAGGATCCTCCATCAACGAGGATCCTTCTGATGAAGTGGTTGGCGATGTAGCGAGTAATCACTAGTCCGTCATGATAAGGATCATGGACGTCCTTGATGAGTTTTAAGCACTACAACATTCCTATGGTATACATGCAACCCTAATGCTTCGGATCTATGTTTTTCTCAAGTTATACATGCAAATCAAATTATCCAAAGCATGAACCCTAACTAGCATACAATTTTCAGAATTTGTAACATAAAACAAAATTAGAAGAATACCTTTCACATGTATCTTATAGATCTTGACCTTCAAGAGCTTAGTGCCTCAAATGTTCCACCTCAAATGGATCACAAACACCAAGTAGAAAGTTGTAAGAATATGAAAGAGGTTTAGGAGGCTTAAAATCAGCTTGGATGTTCTCTTAGAAGCAAGTGTCCGATGTTAGGAGTCCTAGGGATTCCATATATAGCTGAGAAATTAGGGTATTTGACTAAAACCCTAATTCTTTGCTTAGGGATTAAGAAATATAATAGATCCTTCCATAAGGCCTCTTATGGAAGAAATCTATGTGGGTTACACATAGGATTTTGTCCATCCCTTCTTAAGGATCCACAAGCCCAACTTTGTAACTATTAGATAATTGCAATACCAGTCCCCTTAATTCAATTAGTCTTTTTTAATCAAAAAATTTATTCCAAATTAATTCCTGATCAATACTAATTAAATAATATGATTTCTCAATTAATATATTATTCCTGTAATATATTAATAAATCACAATCCACCTCTTTCTTCATAATTCATCCACTCAAGTTGTTATGGTGAAGGCAACCCAAAAGGACCATGCTACTATCGGGTCAAGTACATATCAATTATAGTTATGGGCTTAGACACTTGATCCAACAGTCTACCACTTAGATATGTCTAATAACTACAACTGTAAGTACGACTTCAAAATCCGATTAGCAATCGTTGCTCTCAAAAGCCACTATCAAACTCTGACCTAGTCAATAACACGTCCTTTAGATAAGGGATTATGTAGTCCTCCGTTCTCAAGATATCATATGGGCAAAGACATGGAATAAAGTCATACTCATCATCCAACAATTTGTTTCCTGATTTCTGATTTGTTTGACATAGAACTTAATTTAACACATCAATTTAGTCATGACTGGATCCAACACATAAGTCAACACAAATCATCTAGGGGCCCAAGATATCGCTTTTAATTCTATTAGGATAAAAGGAACACATAAACTTTCACTTATATGCTTGTACTATTTACTTATTAAATCGTACACAACAATATGTTTTATAACATCAAGTTACTGATGCGTTTACGCACTATCAATGCACAACCAACTTGTAAACAAGAACTCATATATCTCGGTTTAAAGACTATACGATATTATCGTCTCACAATCACTCCTGATAAATTCCATGAAGTGATTCATATGAACATGGGTTTAATCCAATACTTAAATCTTATTTCAAAAGTACTCATGAACGTTGCAGCAAACTTGTGCTATGTCTAAACGCTTAGACAATCTACAAACCAATTCATGATAGTCTAACCTCATAGCCTACTTCCAAGGTATGATCAACTGTGTATAATTCGAATAAACCCTTTATTCTAGAAGTCAAAACATGCAAAAGTGAAACAATAGTAAACAATTGACAAAATAGTAACTTTACTCATAAATAAAACTCCTTTATTCAATCATCAAATATCAATTAGATTTTATCTATTACAAGATTCTAAACAACTATCTAATCACTAAAACTAATATCGTCCTTCAGGCCAATGCTCCTCGCATGTTGTAAGCGCTTAACAATACTCAACCCTTTGTGAGGGGATCTGTTGGGTTCTCTTCTGACGATACCCTCTTTACTATGAGGAGTCCCTCTTCTACCCAATATTTGATGAAGTGATATTTTCTTTCGATGTGCATGGATCTCCCATGATCCCTTGGTTCCCTGGTGAAGGCAACCGCTCCTTCGTTATCGTAGAAAATCTCCATAGGCTCCTTTATGGCTAGTACAACTCCAAGGTCTCCGATGAAGTTCTTCAACCATATCACCTCCTTCGATGCTTTGCTCGTTGTTATGTACTCTGATTCGCACGTTGAAACAGCGACAATCTCCTGCTTGGAAATTTTCCAAGTCACTGCTCCTCTATTTATGGTAAATATGTTGGATAAGGTGTCTAAGTTCGTAACTATATTTGGTATGAACTTGACCAAACCCGACATGGTCCATTTGGGTTGCACTTCACCGAAAAAAAATTGTATGGATAATCTTTTGAGAATAGTATGTTTATGATTTATTAATATATTATAAGTTATAATATATTAAAATGAAATCGTATTATTTAATTAGTATTGATCAAGAATTAATTTGAAATTAATTTAGTGATCAAAAGGAACTAATTAAGTATGGACTCTTATATATATATATATATATATATATATATATATATATATATATATATATATATATAATGGGAAATAGTTCATTTAAGATGGGCTAAGCTTACAAGGATAGTCCATGGAGTTTTTAACCCATGGATCCCATGGAAATGAATGGTCATGGTTATTAGGGTTTGCATGGATGTAACCCTAATCCACCATATTATATAAAGAGGTCTTTAGCACATGAATTGGACTAGTGTGTATGGGAACAAAGGGTGGTCGATTTCTAGTGTGCTTCATATTCTCTCAAAGTCTTCCAAGTTGTTTTGTTGATTTGTGATTCCACTTGAGGCATCCACATTATTGGTGTTAGGCTCTTGAAGCTCCAAGTAATCAACCATAAGAAAAGGTAAGTCATTCTTCTAGTTTTATATTACAAGTACCCCCATGATATTCTAGTTACGATGAGAATCTTAGAAAAATCATATTTGCATGTATAATAGAGAAACATAGATCCAAGGTTTCTAGGGTTGCATTTACACCATAGGAGTGTTAGAATGCCCAAAATCCATCAGTGTTATCAAAGCCTAGGCTTGTTTTCATTATACTTGATGCAAACTGCTTGAAAAAGTCGAAATTCTGCTAACTGTTCAGTGGACTCGCTGAGTCCATGGGGGGACTCAACGAGTTCAAGTGAAAGTTCATCCTACTCGTCGAGTAGGTTCATGCACTCGGTGAGTAGGAGGCCCCATCTGTGGATTTTTTAGTTTTGTTGCTGGAAATCGACTAGAATCAATACCCTAAACTGTTTTGGACTTGTAAAATCTGTTTTTGATGCGGTAATTATTATGCTAATCCATTTTCAAAGGTTATTATCAAAGTTTCAAGTTTTATATATGTTTATGTGATTCTTGAAAATTGGTGATATGTATGTTCATGCTTATGAGTTTTGGTAGATCATATGAATTATTTGCAAATTGTTTATTAGTGTAATTCTTGATCTAAATGCCAATTAATGGACTCCATAGCTTGTCCTCAAGTTATGGAATTCCAAAAGTCTTTTCTTTAAAACCATTAAGACTCATAAGTTATAGAAATGAAATGTTTTGAATAGTTTCAAAACTTTCCCTCAAGTTTTTGGAATTTGTAAAGTCTCACACACACTTTAATTCCAATCCCCAGAGTTTTAAAAGTTCAAATTCAACCCTTATACTTTATAGTATTATAAGTATATATATATATATATATATATATATGTGTGTGTGTGTGTGTGTGTGTATAAGATCAAGTCAGTCTTACTGTTAGTAGGCCATATTCACTAAGCCAGTCTATAAGGGGTGTCGTTAGCCGAACGGGTAGGATAAGGACTATAATTCTCATTAAAAGTATAATGATGATGATAAAGTAACTAAATATTTTATAAATTCCCAATCTTAGTTACTTTAGGAAAATGTGAATTTGGTGCTAACCCATGAAATTACACTTTGTACCTTACCAAGTCATTGGTGGAGCGTGTGTGGTTAACCGGTACACTAACTTAGACTAGTAAGAGTGGCAAAGGGTAACTTAATGTTTAACAGAGATTGGTGGTGTGCGTGTGGTTAACCAGCACATCGATTAGGTGATAAAGTTAAGGGTACCAAGTTAATTTGCATGGTTATTCACACCTTGTTTGTGATCCTTGACATCCCAGTCACAAACTTGAGAGGGAACAATCGAGATTTAAAATGCCATTGAAAATTTCAATGAATCTCAAAAGAATCTGGGAGTTTCAATCCAATTACAACCTAATATTTATTTTGTTTTTCATGGTGGAAATTGGTGAATCGTCATTCGCCTACCTTCATATATTTTATACCTTGGATTACGGCATCCCTCTTCCAAGTTATAAAGTATTGTGTTGGGTCCTAGCCTTAATATTACATTTGGGTATCTTATTAAGGACTCTTTATATAATCTAAACTTGTATTTCTTCTTTTCAGATGTCTTACAACAATGCTTCTAGATCAAACCTACCAACTCCTTCTCTCTCCTGAATCTTTGTGGGAGAGTCACCTTTGATGGTTCAAACTTTAATGATTGGATTAGGAACATCAGAATGGTCACACGAGACGAGGACAAGGAATATGTCCTCGACAAGGAACTAAAGGAGATCGATGAGTCTGCTGCTACTCCACATGAGATCGCTGACTTTAGGACTCATAAGAGAGACGCCACCAAGGTGGCATGTATCATGTTGGCGACAAATGAAAGCTGAACTCCAAAAGTCCTATGAGGACTTTTACCCTTTTGAGATGCACATGGATCTGATGGATAAATACCATTAGAGTGATCGTCAAGAGAGGTATGAAATCATCTCTTCAATGATAACAACCCGAATGACGGATGGTGAATCCATCACGGGCCACTTGCAGAAAATGCAAAGGTTTGTGGACCGTTTGCTGAAACTGAATGTGAACTTCCCTGAGGAATTGGCTATTGACATCATATTGCACTCCTTACCTACTTGTTATGATCATTTCCGAATGACCTATCATATGAACTTGGAGGAGGTCACACTCAGCAAGTTTAAAGGACTTTTGAAGACCGCCGAAAGTGGTCTCAAATTTAAATCGGTTGTTACCACTTTTACTCCTAACATCACCCCTGTTATGGCAATCGGGCAAGGTAAACGGAAAAAGAGGAAGACCCCTTCGAAGGGTACCTTGGGAAAGTTTCTTGATGGCTCCTCTTCGAGTGGAACCAAAGGTGGTTTTGCCACTCCCTCTTCCAACCCAGAAGAAGCTGAATGCTTTTATTGTCATGATAAGGGGCACTGGAAACGAAATTGTCCCAAGTACCTACAAGATGTTAAAGATGGGAAGGTTAAACCTAACCATACAGGTATTTACACTATATTTTCTAATAACTCACCACATACTACTTCTTGGGTTCTTGATATAGGTTGAGGTATTCATATATGTTCTAATTTGCAAGGCCTAAGAAGAAGTGGGGATATGGAGCACGGAAAGATAAAATTGATCATGGGGAATAGGAAAGCTTCACCTGTCACCTAGATTGGAGTTTATTCTTTGTTGCTGAGTAGTAGGTTAATATTAGATTTGAATAAATGTTCTTACTCGTCTGAAATGGCGAGAAATATTATTTCTTTTCATGGTTTGTACAAACAAGGATTTACTTTTTCATTTGATAATGAATGTGGTGGTATTAATTCTTTTTATAATAAATGTTCTTTATTTTAAAGCATTACCTTGTGATGGTGTATATGAAACTATGTCGGTTGTCGACAACTTAGGAAATAATATGTTGCATAAAGATTCTTCCACTATTTTGGACAAATCATCCTTGTGGCATTGTCGTCTTGGACATGTTAACAAGAAGTGCATAGGCCAACTCCAAAAGGCTGGAGTCTTGGAATCATTTGACTTAAAGTCGGATGATAGTTGCGAGTCTTGTTTGCTTGGAAAAATGACAAAGTCACCCTTCACTGGTACTTGTAGATATGATTATGTCTACTTAATCAAGCATAAGTCATAAACCTTTGAAAAGTTCAAAGAGTTTAAACAGGAAGTGGAGAATCAGTTGGGAAGGAACATTAAGATGCTCCGATCCAATCGAGGTGGAGAGTATCTTAGTATAGAGTTCCTTGACTATCTTAAGGAGTGTGCAATTGTTTCTCAACTAACACCTCTCAGGACACCACATCTTAATGGTGTATCTGAGAGGCGCAATTGAACCTTGTCGGACATGGTTTGTTCCATGATGAGTCGAGGTTCATTACCAATCTCATTTTGGGGGTATGCCTTAGAGACTGCCGCCTATATCCTTAATCTAGTCCCTACCAAGAAGGTTGAAAAAATACCTCACGAAATGTGGACTGTGAAAGTTCCCACTTTAGACCACATCAACATTTGGGTTTGCGAGGCTTTCGTAAGGCGTGAGACTCATGATAAGCTCAAACTCGTAGCGAGCGGCGTATTTTCATCGGCTACCCACAAAAATCCTTTGGTTACCTCTTCCACAAACCCAGCGAGAATGTGGTCTTTATAGCAAGGAGAGGAGTCTTTTGTGAGAGAGAATTTATAAGCCCAGGAAACAGTGGGAGGCAAATTGACCTTGAAGAGATTCAGGAGTCAAGCAGTGAAGGAACCTCATACACTAGCAATCAAACTAAGGAGAAAACTCTTGTTGAGCCAATTGATGAGTGTGTACCTCTGAGGCGTTCCACTAGGGTTTTGTGAGATCCCCAAAATCTCGGCCAGAAAAAGACCGATTTCAATTATGCTTTTAAAATAATTTCAGAGTAAATCCTTTTGATTTAAAAGAGTTGCGGAATTTGTTCCTATAAACAAAATATGATAAGATAATCTTTATCACAGCATTTCATCAAGAAATGCATTTTCATACTATAATCAAACCTCGGGATGTCATGTTCCGATACAGACCATAAAGTATAAATGATAACATTACAAGTCATTCAACAAATATATACATATACAGACTTGTAAACAAAACAACTTGATGATTCATCCATCTTATGCCCTTGTGCCACTTCCTGTAATACAAATAAACTGAGTGGGTCAGGCTTGGGAGCCTGGTGAGCATATAGGGTTTTCAACCCATAATAAATAATTATATTTAATTTCACCAACCAACAATAACCCGATTACCCATTCCCGTTATCCTCACTTTATTTTCCTAAAACAACATCTATCTCAAGGGACCAAATCTAGGATTTTCATCGGGACGGACATTACTGCTAAGGGGTTTCCTCAACAATAGATATCCTAAAGGCAACCATGAGGGGGATAGAGTACACCGGTGAACACATCGTTCACAACACCTACAGGTTATGAACCTGCTAGCGTTCCACAGGACTATCTAGAAAGAGTCTGTGGTCGTCATCCATACTCCACTAGATGACTAGGTCAACATCAACAACATCGAGGCCTCTCATCTATTTATCACACATCAACTATCTACCCATGTTCTACCCAACATATTAGTAGATAAAAATATATATTTTTATACATAGTTTAAAACCTGTATAACATGTTCAATCAATACATATTCCACATAACAGATGAGGCACACACACATAACACATATTTCATAGAGAATAAATCAGATATATGAGATAGAAGAAAGTGAATATACATTCACGCATATAAGAACCAAATATACACATAACACACATTTCGTATAAAATACATAATAATTATGCGTTAGAAGAAGGTAACTACACACTCACTTGATCAGAAGATGATCGGACAACACTACGACTTACAGAAGTAGTATTCTTCGGTAGATCTGGAAGATCTTCACAAAAATCGGGCTCCTCGCGGGCAGAGCTTCAGCTCGGGAATTGCACTTCTCGAGATCTTCGGGGCTTCGGGACTTGCTTCGGGGCTCGGGATTAATATCGGGGCTTCGGGACTTGCTTCGGGGCTCGATATTAATATCGGGGCTTCGAGATACTTCTGGCACACAAAACGATGCAAAAACACGAGAGAAAGAAAAGAATTTGGCAAAAGAAGCTGGTTGCCCTCACATGCCTTTTATAGAGGCTGAGGCCTCACATTACGTTGGGCGTAATGCCCTTACGCGGGGCGTACTCCTCCGAAGTCGTCACTACATGTGTCATCGGAGCTTCAACGTCATCGCTTACGAACCCGGAGCACTCGAGTGGTACGTTGGGCATAGTGTGGATCGGAACGGTGACTCCTTCAGATATACATCCGAATTAAAGATTAAATAATAAATATTATTAATTTAAAAACTTCGAAAATTCATATCTTCTTCATCAGAACTCCGTTTTTGACGTTCTTTATATCCACGCGTAGGTGAGACTACACTCTACAACTTCCGTTTAGACTCCGTCAGCTAGTTTTGACTTTTATTTTTATTATTTATTTTCAGTAGGCCGGGACAGGAAAACTCCGTTATAAATTCATAATTTCTTCATCTGACGTCCGTTTTCGTCTGTCTTTTCACCAATGCACTACTATCAACGAGATCTTTGATTCTCATTTAGATTGTTTCAACCAACAATCACTCGATCTCGAATCGGGTATTCGGGTTGCATACTGCTAAGTCGAAACTTCGAAAAATCATAACTTCCTCATACGCAGTCAGATTTGGGCGTTCTTTTTATGCATGCTCTTGGTTTAACGAACTCTACAACTTTCGTTTAGATTAATAAGGCTAAATATTGCTCTAACGTAAATTCATTTTTTATGTTATTCAGCATCGTGCCGGTTCTGTCGCGAAACTTCGACAAGTCATAACTTCTTCGTTATAACTCAGATTTCGACATTCTTTATGTATTCGGAAATCTCATTTCAACTACTACAACATTATGTAGAAATATCGGGTTTATTTTACACTTAAATTTTGATGCTTATTTTATTCTTAATTAAATAAAATCACATAATTAAGCAATTAAGCACAAAACACATAATACTCAAATAATACATCTTTATTATTTCAAAACGGGTTACAAAAGTTAACCTAGACTATTATATCAACATTAATGACAAGCCCAAAAACACGGGTGTTACAGGTTTGAAATCCGCCTGAGCATTATTATGGTTTCCATATTATTGCGGAAGGAGATACATTTATCAGTGATAGTACACTGATAAATTTGGATGAACCTGAAAGCTATAAGGAAGCCATGGTAGGCCCTGATTCTGCTAAATGGAAAAGGCTATGGACAACAAGATTTAATCCATGTATGACAATCAAGTTTGGAACTTGGTTTATAATGTACCAGGTCGAAAAACAATCAGGTGCAAATGGATCTTCAAAAAGAAGATCGACATGGATGGGGAAGTGCACACTTATAAGGCGCGATTGGTTGTGAAGGGCTTCACTCAAACTCAGGGAGTCGACTATGATGAAACCTTCTCAACAGTAGCGAAGATTAAGTCTATTAGGGTTATTCTAGCCATTTCTTCATTTCATGATTATGAAATATTGCAAAATAGATGTCAAAACTGATTTCCTTAGTGGAAAGTTGGCTGAAGATGTTTACATGATTCAGCCAGAGGGTTTTGTCAATGCAAAGTACCCTGATAGAGTGTGCAAGCTTGAGAAATCCATTTATGGATTGAAAAAAGAATCTTAGAGCTGGAATCTTTGTTTTGATGAGAAAGTCAAAGAGTTTGGTTTTTCGAGAAGCCAGGATGAGTCCTGTGTAGATGTCCTGTGTATACTACTCATGGGAAATGACATCCCAACTTTGCAGGAGATTAAATCCTGGCTTGGGAAGTGTTTCTCTATGAAGGACATTGGAGAACCTACCTATATCCTAGGGATAAGGTGTTGGATTAATGTCTAAGTCCATAACTATTTTGGTATGTAATTGACCCGATTATGAGTATGGTCCTTTTGAGTTGCTTTCACCATAGCAATATGTAGAATGAATTAAGGAGAGAAAGGTTTAATTATGATTTATTAATATATTATAAGAATGATATATTAAAAGAGAAATCATATTGGTTAATTAATATTAGTCAAGAATTAATTAAGAATTAATTTTGTGGCTAAAAGAGATTAATTAAACTTAGGGGACTAGATATATATGTAATTATAAGATAATTGCAATTTGTCTATGGATTACCTAAATAATATAGGTTGGATTAATTCTATGGGAAGTCCATAAGGAATTCGTCCAAGGGATATGTCAAAGGAGTCCATGGGCTGCTTAGGGCTTAAGCAGCCAGATTAGGGTTTCGTAGTTGTAAACCCTAATAGCCTACATGTATATAAAGTCCCTCTATGCACCAAAAATGTGGAAAACACTTCTATTAGGGTTTCCAGCCGTTTTTTGTGCCTCCCCTCTCTTCTCTCTTAATTCTTGTTGCTTAGTGGTGTTTCTGACTCCATTAGAGGTGCAACACTTGAGGCACTAAGCTTTCTGAAGCTAAGGATTGATTGTTATTGCTATATAACAATCTAAGGTCAGATCTAAACCCCATTTAATGTTAATATGATTAAGTGTATGCTAGATCTATGGTTTATAGATTTGGATATTCAATTGCATGTTCATTAGACAAACTAGATCCAAAAGCTATTAGGGTTTGCATGTACACCATAGGAATGATGTTTTGCTCGAAACCCATCATAAGGATATTAAGAGATAGGAGTAAAAGACTAATTGGACTTAGTCAGAGAACCTACTTGGATAAGGTGTTGAAGAGGTTCAACATGCAGAATTCCAAGAAAGGTGACTTACAGATCCAACATAATTCCAGAATAAGTAAGACTCATAGTCCGAGTACAGAGGCTGAGATAACTGAGATGAGTCGATTACCATATAATTCTGTTGTTGGCTCGATCATGTATGTTATGACTTGTACCTGCCTCGATGTGGCCTTTTCTTTGAGCATGGTCAACAGATATCAGGGGAACCCTGGCAAGGCTCACTGGCTTGTGGTAAAGAACATTCTCAAGTACCTGCGAAGGACTAAGGATTGGATTCTTACCCTTGGTGGGAGTGATGACTTGAGAGTAATAAGGTATAGTGATGCCAACTTTCAAACCGAGAGGGATAACTTCCGCTCTCAGACGGGCTGGGTGTTTACCCTAAATGGAGGAGTAATTACTTGGAAAAGTTCCAAGCAGGAGACGTTAGTTGATTCGACGTGTGAATCAGAGTACATAGCAGCGAGTGAAGCGGTGAAGGAGACAATATGGCTGAAGAACTTCATCGGAGACCTTGGAGTTGTACCGGCTATAAAGGAGCCTATGGATATTTTCTATGATAGCAATAGTATGGTTGCCTTAGCCAAGGAACCGAGAGATCATGGCAGATCCAGACACATTGACAGAAAATATCACTTAATAAGACACAAGATATAAGAAGGACTCCTCGTGGCCAATAGGGTATTGTCAGAAGAGAACCCATCAGGTCCCTTTACGAAGGGACTGACTAGGGTTAGGCATTTGCAGCATGTGAGGCACATCGGGCTGAAGGATGATATTAGTTTTACAGATTAGATAGCTATTTCTGAAACTTGTAAAATGTAATTAACATTTGATAATTAAATAAAAGTTGGTGTTTATTTATAAATAAGGTGTTGCTATCTTGTGTCAATCGTTTACTATTGTTTCAACTTTGCATTTTTGACTTCCAGAATAATTACTTTATTCAAACTCTCCACAGTCGGTGATATGTTGGAAGTAGGTATGAATCAAGACTGTTATAAATTAGGCTTGTAAATGTCTAAGGTTTTAGACATAGCAAAAGTTGCTACAACATTCATGAGTGCTCATAAGCTCTGAGTATTGGAGTAAATCCACGCTCACTTGTATCACTTCATGGAATGTATCTCGAGTGATCGTGAGACGTTAATATCATATAAGTCTTCAAACCTAGAGATATGAGTTGTTGGCTATGAGTTGGTTGTGCATTAATTGTACGAAAACGCATCAGTAACTTGATGTTATAAAACGTACCTTTGTGTATGATTCACCAAGTAGTAGTAACAAGCATATGAGTCGAATTTTATCTGTTCCTTTTAATACTTGAAGGATTATAAGCAATATCTGGGGCCCTCGATGATTTTGTTTTGACCTATTTGTCGGGTCCGATCAGAACCAAATTGATGTGTTCAGTTTATTTCTATGTCAAACAAATCAGAAAATCCGAAAACAGACAGTTGGACAATAAGTACGACGTTGTTCCATGTATTTGTCCGACTGATATCTTGAGAACAGAGGATTATATGATCACTTATCTAAAATGGCACTTCATAGTTCAACAGAGTTTTAAGAGCTACAATTGTTGGTTGGTTCCTGAAGTCATACTTACAACTATAGTTATCAGACTTATCTAAGTGGGAGACTATTGGATAAGGTGTCTATGTCTGGAACTATATTTGGTATGTACTTGACCAGACCCGGCATGGTCCATTTGGGTTGCACTTCACCAAAAAAAATTGTATGGATAATTTTTTGAGAATAGTATATTTATGATTTATTAATATATTATAAGTTATAATATATTAAATAGAAATCGTATTATTTAATTAGTATTGATCAAGAATTAATTTAGTGATCAAAATGAACTAATTAAATATGGACTCTTATATATATATATATATATATATATATATATATATATATATATATATATATATATATATATATAGAATGGGACAAATTTCATTTAAGATGGGCTAAGCTTGAATGGATAGTCCATGGAGTTTTTAACCCATGGATCCTATGGAAATGAAAGGTCATGTGTATTAGGGTTTACATGGATGTAACCCTAATCCACCATACTATATAAAGAGGTCTTTGGCACATGAAATGGACTAGTGTGTGTATGAGAACAAAGGGTGGCCGATTTCTAGTGTAACGCTCGTGTTTCCTGTTTGACATAATTATGAAATATGTATTTACGTCGGTCGATGATTGTAACCTTTTAAGAATAAGTGAAACGATATTCTTTATGTTACATCTATTTTTCAATGATAATTAATAGTTATATTTTACGACGTTAGTTATCGATTGTTAAAATTAGGTAGGTCGCACAACAATATCCATTATATATTTGATAATATTATTTTGTATTAAGATATCATATTGAAGATCATTATATATTTTATAAATTGTAATTCTTTATTATTATAAAACAATATTGGTATATATTAGTGAAGTTATTATAAGAATAGAAAATTGAATAATGATATATATATATATATATATATATATATATATATATATATATATATATATATATATATATATATATATATATATATATATATATATATATATATATATATATACACACACGGGTAAAATGGACATCTAGAGATGTACAAGTTTTAATTAAAATATATTTTAATTAGAAAAGGAAATGGACATATATGGATTTTATATAGATTTACAAGGGTTATAAGTGTAAATTATATAAGAATTGTGAATTCATATAAAACAAAAGAAATGTACGTGTCATGCAAAATAATAAGATACGTGGAGTCTAATAGTTGAGTAATATACAAAAGAAGCATTTAAATGACGCATAGCAATTTGTTCAAATCTTATCCTAACTTAGTCATAGTATAAATTGAGACCACCTTGAGGTTTTAAGTCATACCATTAAATTTAGAAAATATATATTATCGAAAGGAGAATTTTGTTTAATAGAAGCTTGAGGAGTTAATTCATTATGATTTGAGTTGCACACTCGTCAAATCAAGTGAGTGCACGGTTACTTTCATCTTACACATATATATAAAGTATTTAATATAAATTGCGTGCTATGTGTACATAATGTCTGAATACTTGCTGTCTATACTGATGAAAGATTTTTATACATGTTTTTTATATACACAAGAATGTTGGGGTAAAACATGAGTAGATGAAAGAAACGATGTGTGATAAAATGATGAGAGGCCTCGATGTTGTTGTTGATTCTGTCATCTAGCGGAGTATGGATGACGACCACGAACTCTTCTAGACGGTCCAGTGGAATGCTAGTAGGTACGCGACCTGTAGGTGTTTGTGAATGATGTGTTCACTGGTGTAATCCATTCCCCACATGGTTGCCTTAAGGACATTTATTGCTGTGGAATCCCCTTAGCAGTAGTGTCCATCTCGATGATGATCCTTAGACTAGGTCCCTTATGATAGGCGTTTAGGGATGTAAAGTGAGGATAACAGGAACGGGTAATCGGGTTATTGTTGGTTGATGAAATTAAATAACTTATTTATTGTGGGTTGAAAACCTTATGTGCTCACCAGGCTCCCAAGCCTAACCCACTCAATTTCATGTATTACAGGTAGTGGCGCTCGAGCATAGATGTGATGTTTTGGATGAGGGATTACGGATATAGGCCTATAGATACGAAATAATGTAGTAAGGCTTATATTGTAATGTTTATGCTTTTGATCTGTATCGAACTTGACATTCTGAGTCTTTTAATGAAATACATTTCTTTGGAAATGCTTTTGATAAATCTTTATCATATTTTGTTTTGGGACAAATTCTGCAACACTTTTATTTAAAATGTTACTCTGATTTTCAAACAAGCATAAACAAAATCGGTCTTTTCTGTCCGTGAAAATGGGGGTGTCACATCTAGTGTGCTTCATACTCTCTCAAAGTCTTCCAAGTTGTTTTGGTGATTTGTGATTCCACTTGAGGCATCCACATTATTGGTGCTAGGCTCTTGAAGCTCCAAGTAATCAACCACAAGAAATGGTAAGCCATTCTTTTAGTTTTATGTTACAAGTATCCCATGATATGCTAGTTAGGATGACAACCTTGGAAAAATCAAATTTGCATGTATAGTAGAGAAACATAGATCCAAGGTTTCTAGGATTGCATGTACACCATAAGAGTGTTATAATGCTCAAAACCTATCAAAATACCGAGCCCGACTGAGAGCGGAAGTTATCTCTGTCGGTCTGAAAAATAGCATCACTATACCCTGTCAGTCTCAAGTCTTCACTTCCACCAAGTATAAGGTCCCAGTCCTTCGCCCTTCGTACATACTTAAGAATGTTCTTTACTGCTATTCAGTGAGCTCTACCAGGGTTTCATTGATATCGTCTAACCATGCTCAAAGCAAAAGCAACATCAGGGCGAGTACATGTTATAACGTACATGATCGAGCCAATCGCGGAAGCATATAGTACTCGACTCATTTCCACTATCTCAAGATCGGTACTCAAACTTTGAGTCTTACTCAATATGGTATTGCTCTGGATTGGTAACTCCCCTTTCTTGGAATTATCCATGCTAAAACGTTTCAACACTTTATCCAAGTAAGTACTTTGACTATGTCCAATTAGTCTCTTACTCTTATTTCTCAATATCCTTATCCCTAGAATATAAGCAGCCTCTCCGAGGTCCTTCAATGTGAAACACTTCCCAATCCATGACTTAACCTCCTGTACGGTCGGGATGTCATTTCCTATGAGTAGTATGTCATCCACATACAATACCAAAAAGCTAACTATACTCCCACTAGCTTTTACATATATGCAGGACTCATCCTCGCTTCTCGAAAAATCAACCTCTTTGACTTTCTCATCGAAACAAAGATTCCATCCGCGAGATGCTTCTTTCAATCCATAGAGGGATTTCTCAAGCTTACATACTCTATTCGGGTACTTTTCATCCACAAAACCCTCTAGCTGACTCATGTAAACATCCTCGGCCAACTTTACATTAAGAAAAGCGGTTTTGACTTCCATCTGCCATATTTCATAATCATGAAACGCAGATATGGCTAGCATAACCCTTATAGACTTGATATTGGCCACTGGTGACAAGGTCTCATCATAGTCAACCCGAGGGGTTTAAGTAAAGCCCTCTGTAATCTATCGTACCTTGAACATATGCACTTTCTCATCCATGTCGGTCCTCTTCTTGAAGATCCACTTGCACCCGACCATCTTACAACCTGGTACATTGTCAACCAAGTTCCAAACTTGATTGATATATATGGACTGAATCTATTTATCCATCGCTTCTTTCCATTTTACAAACTCTGGGCCTGCCATAGCTTCCTTGTAATTGTTAGGTTCATCCATATTTATCAGTCTACTATTGTTGGGTTTTATGTACTCTAACATTCTTATGGTACACATACAACCCTAATGCTTTGGATCTAAGTTTTCTCTAAGTACACATGCAATAAACATTTTTCCAAAGCATGAAGCCTAAACTATCATGCAAGGTGATATTTGAATCATAAAAACTAGTTAGAATACTACCTTGTGTAGTAACATGAATAACATGGCTTCAATAAAGCTTAGAACCCCAAGTGTGATGCCTCAAATGGTTCACAAAACACCAAGAGCAATTAGGATGAATCTGATGAGGCTATGGAGACTCAAAAATCAATTCTTTCTTCTTGGAGTCTAAAGGTGTTTCAAGGTGTAACCGATTTTAGGCTTATATATATATATATATATATATATATATATGTGTGTGTGTGTGTGTGTGTGTGTGTGTGTGTGTGTAGAATTCCAAAGGGTCATGTGTAACCCTAATCCATACACATAAGCTTATGATCCATCCATTTGATTTGGACACTTCATGGACTAACCCATAAGCCCATCACAAATCAATCATGGATCATTAGCCCAACTCATATATATATATATATATATATATATATATATATATATATATCAATTTAATTAGTCTCTTTTTATCACTAAATTAATTTTGAATTAATTCTTGATCAATACTAATTAAATAAGATGATTTCTCATATATATTATACTTATAATATATCAATAAATCATAAATAACCTCTTAGTCAAATATCCTTCCTAAAAAATTGTTTTGATGAATGAAACCCAAATGGACCATGCTACTATCGGGTCAAGTACATACCAATTATAGTTATGGGCTTAGATACCATTTCCAACAGTCTCCCACTTAGATAAGTCTAATAACTATAATAGCCAATGTAACTTAAAATCTGATTAGCAATTGTAGCTTCCAAAAATCCGTTGTCGAACTCTGACGCATCCATTAGATAAGTGATCATATAATCATCTGTTCTACAAGATATCGTGTGGACAAAGACATGGAATTAAAGTCATACTCGTTGTCCAACATTTTGTTTGCCAATTTCCGATGTCTTTGACATAGAAATTAATTGAACACATCAATAGATTTTTAACCTGAACCGCCACATAAGTCAAGACACAATCATCGAGAGGCCCAAGATATAGCTTTTAATCCTCTTAGGATAAAAGGAGCATAGAAACTTCGACTTATTTGCTTGTGCTAACTATTCATTGAATCACACATAATAGCACGTTTTATAACATCGAGTAACTAATGCAGTTTTCCACTATCAATGTACAACCAAAAAATAATAGGCAACTCATATATCTTGGTTTGAAGACTATAAGATCTTATCATCTCACAATCACCTAAGATAAATTTCATGAATTGATAAATGTGAGCATGAGTTTAGTCCAATACTCAAATCTTATTTCAAAAGCACTCATGAATCTTTGTAGCAATCTTTTGCTATGTCTAACACCTTATAAAATCTTACAAAAACCCATTCATGACAGTCTACTTTCATAACCTACTTTCCAAGTTATGATCGACCGTGGATAGTTTGAATAATCTTATTATTCTGGAAGTCAAAACATGCAAAATGAAATAATAGTAAATAATTGACACAAGACAGTAACTTTACTTATAAATAAAACTCATTTTATTTAATCATCAAATGTCAATTACATTTTAGCTTTTACAAGTTTCTAAATGTCTATCTAATCATTTAAACTAATATTGTCCTTCAGCCAGATGCTTCTAGCATGCTGCAAGTGCTTAACCCTATTCAGTCACTTCGAAAGGGTGAATGTTGGGTTTTCCTCTGATGATACCCTCTTAACCACGAGGAGTCCCTCTTCTATTTGATTTCTCATAAAGTGATATTTTATGTTGATGTATCTTGATCTGCTATGATCACTTGGTTCCTTGGATTAGGCAACCGCACTGTCGCTATCACAGAAAATCTCCATGCGCTCTTTTATAGCTAGCACAACTTCAAGGTCACCGATGAAGTTCTTTAGCCATATCGTCTCCTTAGATACTTCAATTGCTGCTATATACTCTGATTCACATGTTAAATCAGCTATAGTCTCCTATTTGTAACTTTTCCAAGTTATTGCTCCTCCATTTAGGGTAAATATTCAGCCTGACTAAGAGCAAAAATTATCTCTATCGGTCTGAATGCTGGCATCACTATACCCTACTACTCTTAAGTCATCACTCCCACCGAGTTTAAGGACCCAATCCTTAGCCCTTTGCTAGTACTTAAGGATGTTCTTTCCTGCAGTCCAGTGATCTTTACTAGGATTCCCTTGATATCTGCTAACCATGCTCAATGCAAAGGCTACATCAAGGCGAGTATAGGTCATAGCATACATGATCTATCGAACTGCAGAAGCATATGGTATTCGACTCATTTATGCTATCTCAGCATCGATACTCGGACTCTGACTCTTACTCAGTTTGGCATTGCTCTTGATGGGTAATTCCCCTCTCCTGGAATTCTGCATGTTGAAACGTTTCAAAACCTTGTCCAAGTAGGTACTTTGACTAAGTCCTATTAGCCTTTTTACTCCTATTTCTCAAAATCTTTATCCCTAGAATATAAGCAGCTTCTTCAAGGTCCTTCTTAGCGAAACACTTCCCAAGCTAGGACTTAACCTCCTACATTTTTTGGATGTCATTTCCTATGAGTAGTATGTGATCTACATACAACACCAGAAAGCTAACTATACTCTAACTAGCTTTGACATATACACATGACTCATCCTCACTTCTTGAGAAACCAAACATTTTGACTTTATCATCGAAACAAAGATTCCATCTGCAAGATGCTTGTTAAAATCCATAAATGGATTTCTCAAGCTTACACACTCTATTAGGATACTTTGCATTGACAAAACCCTCTGGCTGATTCATGTAAACATCTTCAGCCAACTTCCCATTAAGAAAAGTGGTTTTGACATCCATTTTCCATATTTCATAGTCATTAAATGCAGCTATGGCTAACATAACCCTTATAGATTTAATTTTGGCCATTGGTGAGAAGGTATCATCATAGTTAACTCCAGGAGTTTGAGTAAAGCCCTTCGCCACCAATCGTGCCTTATATGTGTGTACTTTCCCAACCATGCAAGTCTCTTCTTGAAGATCCATTTACATCTGACTGTCTTACGGCCTGGTAAATTGTCAACCAAGTTCCAAAAATGATTTTCATACATGGACTAAATCTTGCTGTCCATCGCCTCTTTCCATTTAGTAGACTCAAGGCCTTCCATGGCTTCCTTGTAGCTGTTAGGTTCATCCAAATTTACCAGTGTGCTATCACTGATAAGTGTATCACCTTCAGTAGTAATATGGAAAACATAAACCTCAGGTGTATTTATAACTCTACTGGAACACCTCAGAGGTAAGGACTCGTCAATTGGTTCAATAGATGTTTCCTCCTCGGGTTGAGCGTTAGTGTTTGAGGTTCCTTCATCACTTAACTCTTGAAGATCTTCAAGGTCAATTTGCATCCCACTGTCCTTTTGTCATATGAGTTCTCTCTCGCGAAAGACTCCCCTCTTTGCAACAAAGATGATATTTTCACTCGGTCTATAGAAGAGATATCCAAAAGATTTATGTGTGTAGTCAATCAAAATACATCGCTCACTACGAGGTTCAAGCTTGTCGTGAGTCTCGTCTTACGAAAGCCTCGCAACCCCAAACCTTGATATGTGCTAACAAGGGAACCTTCCCTGCCCACATTTTGTGAGGTGTTTTGGCAACCTTTTTAGTTCGAACTAGATTAAGGATATAGGTGGTAGTTTAAAGCATACCCCCAGAATGAGATAGGTAACGAAGCTCAACTCATCATAAAACGAATCATGTCTAGCAAGGTTCGATTGCACCTCTCAGCCACACCATTAAGTTGGGGTGTCTTAGGCAGCCTTAATTACGTAAAAATTCCACATTCCTTAAGATAATCGTGGAACTCGATACTAAGATACTCTCCTCCATGATCAGATCGAAGCATCTTTATCTTCCTACCCAATTGATTCTCTACTTCTTGCTTAAACTTTTTCAACTTTTCAATGGTTTCTGACTTATGCTTCATTAAGTAGATATAGCCATATCTGCTGTAATAATCAGTAAAAGTCACATAGAAGCGGTTAACATCCCTTGTGGTAGTTCCAAAGGGTCCACACACATTGGTGTGTATGAGATCCAACAACCTTCACCCCTTGCACAAGAACCAGTGAAGGGTGACTTGGTCATCTTTCCAAGTAAAGAAGATTCGCATGTGTCATCCGACTTTAAGTCAAATGACTCCAACACTCCATCCTTTTAGAGTTGGGCTATACTCTTCTTGTTGACATGTCCAAGACGACAATGCCATAAGCATGCTTTATCCAAATCCTTGGATGAATCAATAAGCAACACATTATTTCCTAAGTTATCTACAACCATCATAGTTTCATATACACCATTACAAGGCAATGCTTCAAAATAAAATACACAATTATAATAAACATTAATACTACCAATTTCATTATTAAAATAAAAGGTAAAACCTTGTTTATACAAACTATAAAAGAAAATAATATTTCTCGCCACACCAGACGAGTAGCAATAATTATTCAAATCTAAATTTAACCCACTACTAAGCAATAAAGAATAAACTCCAATCGTGGTGACAAGCGACTTTTTCCTATTCCCCATGATCAAGTTTAACTTCTCGTGCTCCACATCCCTACTTCTTTTTAGACCCGATAAATCATAAAAAATGTGAAAACCACATCCCATATCAAGGACCCAAGAATTAGCATGTGATGAGTTAGTAGATAGAATAGTATCAATACCAACAAAAGAGGGCTTGATATTCCCAATCTTTATTTCCTGCTAGTATTTGGGAAAGCTCCGTATCCAGTTCCCTTTTTCATGAAAATGGAAGTACTAGGCTTCCTTTGGATTGGAAGAGGGTTTAGCAGAACCAACTTTGGTCCCACTAAAATAGGATCCATCATGGGACTTTCCATTGTGACTCTTGGAAGGAGTTTTCCTCTTCTTTCCCTTCTCATGTACAATTGCCAAGACAGGGGTTGATGAAGTAGGAGTAGGTATAACAGATTTTCCTTTCAAACTACTTTTAGCAATTCTCAAGAGACCTTGAAGCTTTCTTATAGTGACCTCATCCTTGTTCATATGATAAGTCATATGGAACTGATCATAATAGGGAGGTAAAGAGTGTAGAATAATATCTATGGCTAACTCTTCATCGAAGTTGACATTCAACTTCATCAAGTCGTCCACAAACCTTTTCATATTTTGCAAGTGGGCCGTGATGGACTCTCCATATTTCTTTTTGGTCGTGATCATGGAGGCAATGATCTCATACCTCTCCTGCTAAGCACTTTGATGGTACTTTTCCATCAAATCCTGGTGCATTTCATAAGGACAAAAGTCCTCATAGGACTTCTGCAGCTTAGCAGTCATAGTAGCGATCATTATACACGACACTTTGGTCGCGTCCCTCTCACGAGTCTTGTACTCGACAATCTGTTCGGGAGTAGCAGTATTTTCATCAATCTCCTTAAGCTCTTTATCAAGGACATATTATTTGTCCTCGTAGCGAATGGCCATGCGGATGTTTTGAATCCAATCATTAAAATTTGATCCATCAAAGATGACCCTCCCACATAAGTGTTGGATAAGGTGTCTAAGTCCATAACTATTTCTGGTATGTACTTGAGTCGGTTTAGCATGGTCCATTTGGGTTGCATGGCATCATGCATTTGGATAGACTAAAATGAGAGAAATAACACTTAAGGTTTATTATTATATTATAAGTTCTAATATATTAATAATATTATTTAATTAGTATTGATCAAGAATTAATTTAGAATTAATTAAGTGATCAAAAGAATACTAATTAAATATATAGTGGGCTAATGCTTCATGGATTATCAAGTTGGGCTAAAACCCATAGGATGCTCCATAGATGCTCCATGTAGTTTATAGAAACCATGGTTCATGGAAATGAAAAGTCATGACAATTAGGATTTACATGGTGTAATACTAATTGTAACACACTATATAAGCTTCATGTTGCTCACCAAAATCAGCCACTAGACATACAAGTAAGGGCTAACCGATTTCAAGTAGTGTGACATTTCTCTCAAGATTATTCCAAGTGCATTTGGTGTTGTGTGAGACATTTGAGGCATCACACTTGAGGTGCTAGGCTCACAAGGTTTTTCAAGGAATCCAAAGTACTACAAGGTATTTTTTTTTCTTACCAACTTTTATGTTTAAAAGTTCCCCATGTATGCTAGATAGTATTATGAACCTTGTAAAAATCATTTTGCATGTTTTTAGTCAAACATAGATCCAAGGTTTCTAGGGTTGCGTATACACCTTAGGAGTGTTAGAATGCTCAAAACCCTTCAATAAGTTCATGATGGAGAAAGATCCGAAAGGTATTGAGTTGGAAACATTGTTTAAAGTAGACAATTGAAAAGAAAGACAAAGTTTAGATTAGATAAGTATCCTTAATATGTCACCCAAATGAAATATTAAGGCTAGGAACCAACACAATATTCTACAATTTGGAAGAGGGATGTCGTAATCCAATTGTAAAATATTTGAAGGTATGTAAATGATTAGTTTACTAATTTCCACCATGAAAAATGAAATTGAAGATTAGGTCTTAAATGAATTTAAATTCCTATATGCTTTTAAGATTCCTTGAGCTTTTCAATGACATGTTTAAATCTCGATTATGTCCTTCAAGTTTGTGACTGGGATGCCGAGGATCACAAACAAGGTGTAAATAACCATGCAAATGTGCTTGGTACTCTTAATGATAAATATCACCCAATCAATGTGTCAGTTAACCACACACGCTCCTTTAATCCATGATTAACATCAATCTACCCTTTTCCACACATTACTAGTTTCATATTAGTGCGTCAGTTAACCATGCACGCTCCACTAATGACTTAGCAAGGTGCAAAGTGCAATTTCATGGAATAACACCATTCTCACATTTTTCTTAAAGTAACTAAGATTGAGATTTATAAGAGTTTAGTTACTTTAATAATTATCATTATACTTATTAATGAGAATTAATGTCCTATCCTACCCGTTCGACTAACGACCCTCCACCAGTCAAGGAAGCGGTGGCTGAGAGTTGACACCCATTAAAACCCAATTTTATAGGCAGTAACCTTATACCCCCTTATAGACCATCTTCGTGAATGATGCCTACTAACGGTAAGACTGACTTGTCTTATACATATATAAATAATAAACTTTAATATTATAATAGTATAGGGTTGAATTTTAAACTTTTAAAATTCTATGGTTTGGAATTAAAGTTTCATTAATGTAACTTTTCAAGTTCCAAAACTTGAAGGAAAGTTTTGTAACTTGTCAAAACTTTTGATTTCCATAACTTATGGAATTATTGTTTCATTGATGAGACTTTTCTAATTCCATAAGTTGAGGACAAGTTATGGACTTTACAAGACCTTTGGAATTTCATAACTTATTAGAATTAATGTTTCATGAATAATGACTTTCCACATTCCATAACTTGAGGACAATTTATGGAACTCTTCAAGAAACACTTATAGATCAAATTAACTAATCAAATTATCATATAATGATCATTTACCAATTTGACCTAATTTGATTCATATTACATGATAACTGTTGGAATAGTGTCTAAGGCTGCAACTATATTAGGCAAGTATTTGACCCGATTGTGCATGGTCCTTTTGGGTTGCCTTCACCATAGCAACTTGGTAGGATGATTTATTATGAGAGAATAGATATTATTAATATATTATGAGAATAATATAAGGAATAATAATATATTTATTTGATTAATATAAGTCATATATTAATTAGTATTAATTTGGTGACTTAAGGAGATTAATTAAATAAGAGGGTATAAACTGTCAATTGTTTGATAGTTAAACTTTAGACTGTAAATCCTTATTGGATAAAGGGTTGGACGAATTCTAGGCTAGGATAAGTCCTAAATTCGTCCAAGGCATTATCTTGGAAGGATCTGGATTGCTTTGAGTAATAGTTATCCAACTAGGGTTTAAGTTGTAACCCTTAAGGAGTCTACAAGTATAAATAGACCCTATGGGATAGAGAATTCGACACATATTCTAAAGTAAGGATACTCTGGTCGAATTCCATCCCTTCTCCTCTCTCTCAAATCATCCTCTTTGCTAGTTGGTGTTTGTAAGCCATTAGAGGAGTGACAATTGTGACTCTAGAGCTCCAAGACAACAAGATCAAACAAGAGAATCAAAGGTATGTTTCTAGATCTGATTTTGTGTTGTTCTTACACCTAATAAGTCATTAGAAGTCTTGGATTCAAAGCATGTTTAATAGAGAAACCTAGATCCAAGCATTAGGGTTTGTATGCGCACTTAGGAATGTTCTTATGTACAAAACCCATCAGTGGCATCAGAGCCTTGATTGGTTTCTATTAAATTGATGCTTGAATGTTTGAATCTTAACTGAAAATTTCAATTTTTATGTTTCTGAGTCATGGACTCGGCGAGTCCCATAGTGGACTCGGCGAGTTGGCCTGACTCGGCGAGTCCAGTGTGGGTACTCGGCGAGTCCGAGCGTCAGGATTAGCCAAAAACGGGATTTTTTCATATTTGTCTTATGGAAACTTACCTTAATCATATTAGATCAACCCTAATCCGATTTTGTGATATATATGACTATATTTTTGATCTAATTGAAGATAATTATCAATTAATAAAATATTTGATTTCCTTATATGATAATTATTAATCAAATATGGATAATTATGTGACTAGATTATTTGTTATTTGATCCTTTATGTTTTAAATGTTTAAAACTAGTCCTCAAGTTTTTGAAATTTATGTTTTGTGATTAAAAGTTTAATTTAGACAATTTAAATTTCAAACCCTAGAATTTTACAAGTTTAAAATCCAACCCTATATTAATATAATATTACAAGATTAATATCTATATATGTATGACTTAAATGCTAGTCTTACCGTTAGTAGGCCTCATTCACGAAGCCGGTCTATAAGGTGGGTATAAGGTTGCGGCCTATAAAATGGCGCTTAATGGGTGTACACTCACACCCACCGCTCACTTGATTGGTGGAGGGTCGTTAGCCGAACGGGTAGGATAGGGCAACCTCATCCTCTCATTAAAAGTATAATAAGAAATACAAAGTAACTACATGTTTTCTTAAAATTTCCCAATCTTAGTTACTTTAGGAAAAGTGAATTGATGCAATCCCATGAAATTACACTTTGCACCTTGCTAAGAAGTTAGTGGAGCGTGTGTGGTTTACCGGCACACTAATTGGTTCTAAGCGAAGGTGGCAAAGGGTGAATCATTCTTTATCATAGTTCGATGGAGCGTGTGTGGTTTACCGGCACATCGAATAGGTGATCGTTACAATGAAGGCACCATGTGAATTTGCATGGTAATTCACACCCGCTTTGTGATCCTCGGTATCCCAATCACAAACAAGAGGGGCATATCGAGATTTAAACATGCCATTGAAAAGTTTCAATGAATCTCATCCGAACCTAGGAATTCTCAATACATTTAGGACTTAAAGTTATGTTTTTCATGGTGGAGAATTAGTGAATCGTCATTCACTTACCTTCAAATTGTTTGCATGTTAGATTACGGCATCCCTTTTCTAATGTGTAAATATTGTCGTTGGATCCTAGCCCTAATTTTCTTATTGGGTGAATATTAGGGATTCATATTCTAATCTATCTTTGTCCTTTCTATAGATGTCGAACGCCAACAATGCTGCTGCGAGTTCTTTCACTTTGATGAGCCTTTGTCAAAAGGTCACCTTTGATGGAATGAACTTTAGCGAATGGATAAGATACATTCGCACGATTGCTCGCTATGAGGATAAGGAGTATGTCCTCGATGAGAAGCTCGCGAAAATCAACCCCGAAATTGCTACTCCCACCGAAATCACCGCTTTTGAAACTCACGAGCGTGACGCAACGAAAGTGCATTGCATCATGATCGCGACTATGAACTCCGAATTCCAAAAGTCCTACGAGGACATGTATCCATACGAAATGCACCAAGACTTATTGGAGAGATACCATCAAAACGCGATACAAGAGCATTATGAGATTTTCACAAACATGATTTCCGCTAAGATGGGTCATGGAGAGTCTCTTACCGTGCACTTGCAAAAGATGCAAAGGTATGTCGACCGCCTTCGCAAGTTAAATGTTGACTTTGGGGAAGACTTGGCGATCGACATGGTGCTTCACTCTTTGCCTCCGAGCTACAATCAATTTAGGATGACCTATCACATGAATAAAGAAGAGGTCACCCTAAGCAAACTCCAAGGTCTCTTGAGGGTCGTTGAGAGCAACTTCAAGGACAAGTCTGTTGCACCAACTCCCAATCCGCCCGCTGCTCCTGTCTTGGCAATTGGACAAGGAAAGGGAAAGAAGAGGAAGTCTTCGTCAAAGAACCATCGCAAGGTGAAAGCCCGAGATGGCGCCTCTTCTAGTGGGACCAAAGTTGATCCCGCTAAACCCTGATCCAACCCAAAGGAGGCAGAGTGCCACCACTGCCACAAGATAGGACATTGGAAGAGAAGCTGCCCGGAATACCTGCAAGCCATCAAGGAAGGAAAGATCAAGCCATCTTTCGGAGGTATATATACAATTCAATCTAATGATTCCCACAATACTTCTTGGGTTCTTGATACCGGTTGTGGTTACCACATTTGTTCTAATGTGCAGGGACTAAGAAGAAGTAGAGACGTGGAGCATGGAAGAATAAATCTAATAATGGGGAACAGAAGATCGTCGCCTGTGACCAAGATTGGAGTGTATTATTTAGTGATTAGGAATAGTTTATCTTTAGATTTGAACAATTGTTGATATTCGCCAGAAATGGCTAGAAACATCATTTCTTTTCATGGTTTGTTTAGACAAGGTTTTAGATTTTCTTTTAATAATGAGAATGGTTCTATTTTAGCTTATCTAAATGGTGTCTTTTACTTTGAAGCTATACCATGTAATGGAATTTATGAAACTGTTATGATTGTTGATAACTTAGGAAATGATGTTTTGTACTTGGATTCTTCCAATAGTATGGATAAGGCATCCTTATGGCATTTTCGTCTTGGACATGTCAACAAGAAACGCATAGCCCAACTCCAAAAGGATGGAGTGTTGGAGTCATTCGACCTTAGGGAAGATGACACATGCGAGTCTTGTTTACTTGGAAAGATGACTAAGTCACCCTTCGCTGGTACGTGTGAAAGGGGTGAGGGTCTATTGGACCTCATACATACCGATGTGTGTGGACCGTTTAGATCTACCACGAAGGATGGGAACCGCTTCTACGTGACTTTTACCGATGACTATAGTAGATATGGGTATATCTACTTAATCAAGCAAAAGTCAGAAACTTTTGAAAAGTTCAAAGAGTTCAAGAATGAAGTGGAGAATTAATTGGGAAGGAAGATCAAGATGCTTCGATCCGATCGAGGAGGAGAGTACCTAAGTCTTGAATTCCACGATTATCTCAAGGAGTGTGGAATAGTTTCACAATTGACGCCACCTAGGACACCACAATTGAATGGTGTGGCACAAAGGCGTAATCGAACTTTGTTGGATATGGTTCGCTCTATGATGAGTCGTGCTTCGCTATCTATCTCTTTTTGGGGGTATGCCTTAGAGACTGCCGCCCATATCCTTAACCGAGTCCCTACTAAGAAGGTTACCAAACCACCTCACAAGATGTGGATGGGGAAAGCTCCTTCGTTAGCACATATCAAGGTTTGGGGTTGCGAGGCTTTCGTAAGACGAGATACTCACGACAAGCTCGAACCTCGTAGTGAGCGATGTATTTTCATCGGCTACCCGTAGAAATCCTTTGGATATCTCTTCTATAGACCGAAGGACAATGTTGTCTTTGTTGCGAGGAGAGGAGTTTTCTGAGAGAGAGAACTCATAGGACAAGGAGATAGTGGGAGGCAAATCGATCTTGAAGAGATTCAAGAATCGATAGATGAAGGAACCTCAAACGCTGGCACTCAACCCGAGGAGGAAACTCCGGTTGAACCAATTGACATATCATTACCTCTTAGACGTTCCGAGAGGGTTAGGTTTCAGCCCCAGTTGTATGGTTTTCATATTACTACCGAAGGGGACACGTATATTAGTGATAGTACACTAATAAACCTTGATGAACCTAATAGCTATAAGGAAGCCATGGCAGGCCCGGAGTCTGCGAAATGGAAAGAGGCAATGGATAGCAAGATCCAATCCATGTATGATAACCAAGTTTGGAATTTGGTTGATAATGTGCCTGGACGTAAGACCGTTGGGTGCAAATGGATCTTCAAGAAGAAGACCGACGTGGATGGAAAAGTACACACGTATAAAGCGCGATTAGTTGCGAAGCGCTTTACTCAAACTCCCGAAGTTGACTATGAAGAGACCTTCTCATCAGTTGCGAAGATAAAGTCTATTAGAGTGATGCTAGCTATTGCCGCATTTCATGATTATGAGATTTGGCAAATAGATGTCAAGACCGCTTTCCTTAATGGAAAGTTGGCTGAGGATGTTTACATGGCTCAGCCAGAGGGGTTTGTGGATCCGAAGCATCCGAATAGAGTGTGTAAGCTTGGGAAGTCCATTTATGGACTAAAGCAAGCGTCTCGCAGATGGAATATTTGCTTCGATGAGAAAGTCAAAGAGTTTGGATTTGTACGAAGCAAAGATGAATCGTGTGTATATGTCAAAGCCAGTGGGAGTGTAGTAAGCTTTCTCGTTCTATATGTCGATGACATATTTCTCATAGGAAACGATGTCCCGACTCTGCAGGAAGTTAAGTCCTGGCTCGAGAAGTGCTTCGCTATGAAGGACCTCGGAGAGGCTTCCTATATTTTGGGTATAAGGATAGTAAGAGAAAGAAGTAAGAGACTAATAGGACTTAGTCAGAACACTTACTTAGTGTCACACCCCCAAACCAAGGATGGCGGAAACGTCCGGGGGTGGAGGACTTCATGTACAGTATCACAACAACGTGTATAATAGTGCTCAAAGTAAATACAACCACCATAAATATAATTGAAAAAGTTACACCAAAGTATATGTTTACATGTTTCAAAAATCAATTACATTATGATGACAAAAATAAATTGTTGACGGTTTAACGTCCCATCCTCAAAGCGATGAAGTTTTCCTGTTTCACTGATTTCCTGAAAATACAAGTAGTTTTGAAAAGTGTCAACAATTAAGTTGGTGAGTTCATAAGAGTTTTGTTTGAAGTAGAAACCGTTTTCTTTGTAAAATCGATATAGTTTGGTTTGCAGAAAATCCAGTATTTTCTTAGTTAAGTGTGAATAGAAATATTCCTTTATGATGCATTAATGAACCCTAGAATGACCCGTAGAGTTCCTCTATAATCGTCCAGCGTATATAAGTTATATAAGATTTAAATTAGATAAAACGTTGAATATAGTGGGTCTGCCCTAGGTCCACAACCCAACGAGGAACAGGAGATGAGGCGGGCACCACCAATTCTAGGCCAATCGAGACTAAATTCTTATAGGACTCAAACATATACGCTCAGCGATTATAGTTGAAGTCTAACAATTCTAGATGAAATATAATTTTAATATCATAATAACTATCTTAAGTGAACCTGGTACTTTGTATCGGTACCCCCTTTTTTGTATAGAGACCCGGCACTTTCTATTTGTACCCCTTTTGTATAGAGACCCGGCACTTTGTATTTGTACCCCTTCTTGTATAGAGACCCGGCACTTTGTATTTGTACCCTTTTTTTTGTATAGAGACCCGGCACTTTGTATTTGTACCCCTTTTTGTATATAAACCCGACACTTTGTATTTGTACCCCTTTTTGTACGAATATGTTATGTAAATGATCATAAACTATACCTATTATAGTTTATTAAAATGTTTGAAATGTATATGTACCCTAACTATACCTATTATAGTTTAGTATATTTCTTTGTGGTGTTTAAGAATCTCATTCTATGGAAGTCAAATGTATAGTACAATATAGCTATGTTTAACTTGTTTTGTCTTGTACTAATGATTATGATGGAGGATTCTTATAAATTCAGCAAGTAATTTCCTATTATATAAATATATCATAACAAGAAATACATGTAATGTATGAAGTTATCAAAGTTTTAACACTTTGCTCAACATGTTACAAAGTGTTTTGATAGTTAGAAGCTGTTAATTAATTCTTAGTCTTTCAGCACTGTTTTAGAAAAATCATACAAAGTCGAAAACTAGATCCGTAAATTCTGAGAGTTCGAAAAATGTGTCTAGTTTACTCATAATTTTTATCAAGATTTTTAATGACCTCAAATTTGGGTGAAACAGTCCATTATCACAGACTGGTCCGGATTGGTGTTTGAAATGATAGACAGTTTTGTAAAATTCACCATAAATTGTAGAAAAATCGTATAGAGATGTGCAAGTAGTCATTTTAAAGCTAGGAACTTGAAATATTTTCACCTTGTACAGTTTTGAAAAATAAAATGTTTAAGTTGTCCAAAACAATCCGTGAATGGAGTTGAACTTTTCTGATGAAGGCTGTTAGAAAATTTTAGTTATGTTCTTGGTGTTTTAACTTGTATTCCCCCCCCCCCCCTGAAAACTTGAGAAAACATGAAAATGTAGGGGTATGAACTCACCTTGAGTGATTTCAGTAGATAAGTGTTGAAGAAGAGAAGTGTTCAACCAAAGAACACTTGAAGAATCACTTGAAGATTCGAAGCTCTAACGCTAATATGATGGAGTGTGTGTAAGATATTCATGATTTGAGTAGACTGAAGTGAAATAATCATAAAGAGGATGAATTATACTTACTAAGAGTGGAAGAACACTTGAAAATCAGCCTTGAATCTCGAAATTGGAGTGGGAAAAGTTTGAGAGAAAAGTGGTGTTTGATACTTAGTGAAATGAGGGCAAATGAGAGAAAATGAGGAGAGAGGATGTTTGTTCCAGCTCTAAAAATGTGGGAATGAGTGTAAATTGAGTGTGAGGGACATTGAAGTGACCTAGGTAAGGTGGGGAGGTGTGGTTAGTCAAAGAGTGGGTGTGGGGTGGTTGCTTGTGACATTGGATAAGACAAAGTCAACACTCCACCTTTAATAATTCACCCATTTGATTTTTATTATTTAGATAATGATTTTCATCAAAATATGTTTAAATTATGAATATTTAGAGTTTATTATGTTAAAATATAATTTCTGGAGAAAATCCCGCTTTAAAATCACGAAAAACGGGCTTAAAATGTTAAAAATATCAAAAATGGGCTAAAAGTGACAAATTTCCGAATTCTGGCCGAGGTTCGGCCTTCTGATGCTGAAACCGAGAGGAGGGAGGGTAGAAACCGAGAGGGAAGAAGAGGGAGAGTAGGAACCGAGAGGGGAGAAAGGAGAGAGAGGGAACCGAGAGAGGAGAAGAGAGACCGAGAGAAGAGAAGAGACAGAGAGGCGGAGTACAGACCGAGAGAAGAGAAAAGACAGAAAGGCGGAGTAGAGACCGAGAGGAGCAGAGTGGCGGAATAGAGACAGAGCGGCGGAGTAGAGACAGAGAGGAGAGAAGAAGCAGAGCGAGAAGCGAACAGAGAGTGAGAAGCAACAGAGGCAGAGGCTCGGTCTCAGCTACATGGGCTCGGTCCTCCGGATTCAGCCAACAGAGGCTCGGTCCTCTAGGTTCAGCCAACAGAGGCTCGGTCCTCCGGGTTCAGCCAACAGAGGCTCGGTCCGTCCAAGGTGCTTTCGGCCTTAAGGAGCTTCGGCTCCTTGAGAAGGGTTTCGGTTCCTAAGGTCCCGTTTTCTCGCTTTTACCCCGTTTTAAGCCGTTTTTGACCCGATTAAGGGCCGGAATGACCCGAATGATTCTAAAAAGTTACGGGAAACTTTTGAGAGAGATTTGGGAGAGATTTCTCACACTTGGAGAGATTTGGGAGAGATTTGACATTCTTGGAGAGATTTCTCATACACAGAGATATTTGCGAGAGTTTTCACATACTTGGAGAGATTTTACATTCTTGGAGAGATTTCTCATACAGAGAGATATTTGAGAGAGATTTCACATACTTGGAGAGATTTGGGAGAGATTTTACATTCTTGGAGAGATTTCTCATACAGAGAGATATTTGAGAGAGATTTCACATACTTAGAGGGATTTGGGAGAGATTTGACATTCTTGGAGAGATTTCTAATACAGAGAGATATTTGAGAGAGATTTCACATACTTGGAGAGATTTGGGAGAGGTTTGACATAGAGAGAGATAGAGTGAAAACGATTGAGAGAGAATCCATGTGTGATAATTATGAGTGTTCGGCATCGCAATGCATGGTTCGTAAACCCTGTTAAGCCTTGTTTAAGGATCTTACACACTCCCGATGAGTATGCATCATTGTTTTATCGGTTTGGCTCGCCACGTACTACAGTTTTAGGTTAAGGAGATCTAGATGTTCGCACTTTTTGCTTTATGATTTCTCATTAGAATAGAGAGTTATTTTGTAGTGTAAATTTTAGTACCCAAGGGAAAATTGAGTCAAACAGTTTGACTTGCTGACTTTAGTTGACTTTGACTTGACCGGAATTTGACGGTTGTCACATCATCCCCCCGTTAGAGGGAATTTCGTCCCGAAATTTGCACTTCGAATGGAGATCCAAGAATTTAGAGAAAAGATGGGGATAACTTTTCGTAGTACAAGAATTTGATTATGGTGAGGAATAACTCGCCCGATGTCACATGATTATTACTATGCATGCTTTAATCGATGCTAGATTTAACATATAAAGAAATTCGGGATTTAAATGTCGATGTTAGAAACACGTACTGATATTTGCGGGCAGTTCCGGGGTGGTTTCTCCCTCGGTGATTGCAAGCACCCTTCCACCACCACCAGCATCTCTTGTCCTTGGGCATTCCCTTTTAAAGTGTCCCGTTTCTCCACACTTGTAACAGGTTGGGCTTACTCCAAAGCCAGGGACCTGGTTGATGGGTCGTGCTGGTGCCTTACAGAAACGAGCAGTGTGCCCCTCTCTGTCGCAGTTTTTGCAATGCATCTTTCGGCAAGCCCCAGTGTGATGGAAGTTACACTTGTTGCATTTCGGAAGTGTTCCAGCGTATGGTTTCATGGGAGTTGGCGTGGTGAGGGTTGTGGCAGCATGAACAGCAAAGATCTGTTGCTTCTTAGCGAGGCCTTGGGCTGAATGGTCCTTCTTGTTGTCCCAAAACTTTCTTTCATTGTTCCCTCCTCTTGCTTGGGTAAGGGTGGTTGTCATAGTGTCATGGTGGGCATGATGGTCAATGAGTTGTTGTGCTAACTCCTTGGCGCTATCGAAGGTAGTTGGTCTTGAGGCCAGCACGCTATCTTGAATTTCGGGGGACAATCCCCAGAGGTATCGCTCCAACTTTTTGTCTTCCAGGGTGACCATAGCGGGACAAAGGAGTGCTAGATCACAAAATCGGTTGGTGTAAGTTGTAAGGTCGGAGCCTGCCATTCTGAGATTCCATAGTTCTTGCTCCAGCTTTTGCACTTCACCTCTTGAGCAATATTCCTTCAGCATCATCTTCTTTAAGTCCTCCCAACTTAACGAGTTAGCCACTACAAGCGTAAGCGACTTAACTCTGCCGTTCCACCAAGTGAGAGCTCTTCCGATGAAGGTGAATGTCACGTACTTGACTTTGCTCGCTTCGGGGCAAGCACAAATCTCAAAGATTGCTTCGGTCCTCTCGAACCATTGAATTAGTGCGAGGACACCCCCACTTCCATCGAAGGAATCGGGTTTGCCATTTATGAAGTCCTTGTAAGTGCATTCCCTCGTGCGTCCTGCACTATCCCCGTGGTTAGGGTTTGTGGCTCCAGATCCAGCACCACCAGTGCTATTTGTGCCAATTTGTGACATTGCAGCTACCACGGCTGCTGTTACTGCAGCTTGGAACATTTCGGGATCAAACTGAGGAGGTGGCGTCGGAGGTGGTGGCGTTGTGCTGCCCGAAGGTCTGGGTCTTTTCCTTGGTGGCATCGTTCTGTCATGAGTTTGCAAAAAAAATGATCAGATGGTGAGTTTCTACTAGTAAAGACAAGTCAGTTGTTATAGAATTAGATTTTTCCTGCATTATTCTCCGATTTAAGAATTCCTTGTATATAATTCATAAAGGAAGTCCATATGAATGAACTTCATGAGTTAGTAGGTTTTGTGGTCTCTCTTAGATTTTTCACGAGTGTGCTCAAGGCGATTGGTGCGGATCGTATGTATTCTTGTATTTGCATCAACCTCTGCGATACTATGGAGAGTTGTTCTACCCTGAATCTCATTTCGGGCAACTCTACGGACCAGGATTGGAAAAAATTCTATATGTTGAGCTTCCTTCGTTTATGTTGTAGAAGCTTCGTTCTCTATTAAACGACATATGTTGGTCTTGTTCTTCGCTCCAGGTTTCCAAGCACTCTACCCAAGGAGGCGTCGAGCCTTGAAAAGTTGGACAAGGGTTAGGATTTGGAACAAGAGTCATCGGGGTTAAGTTCTTCACTTCAGGATCGGGGTCAGAACCATCAGCATAGCCTTCAGTTTGGTGACCATTCCCAGGGGTTGGGTAATCATTCTCTGGCTCCTCTCCGAGCCATTTGGTATTGTCATGGTTAGGGTAGTACGGGTCGTTGTGTGGATGGAATCCAGCCATGATATCTTCGCGAGAAATGGGGATATAAGAAATAACTAAGCAAACGTACTAATTAGCTAATTATATGATGATCTTTATCAGGTACTTCAACATATTGTTTAGTGCATACTAGTTATATGTATTCGGGACAGGATAGACCTTCGAATAAGCGACCCTAACTCTAAATCCCCAATCCAACGAGAACAAGAAGTAAAGCAAAGATCCACAGATTCTAAGTCTATGACGTCCTGGATACATATAATTTTAATGTATCCCCTAAGCAATTATTGACTTATTGATAAAAATCTATTTTGTTCTCAGATAAGTAATTATAATAATGCCAAAATACCCCTATGGTATTTCATTGTGGTAATGTTGGTAATTTTTTTTTTTTAAGACTTGTTGCCACATCACAACCATTCTTGGGCATATGCTAATCACTCCTCGGACCAGCATAGTTGATCAGGCTATGCCACTCCCAAGACTGACCATACATCCCCAGGCTTACCTGTGATATCCAACAATCATTACTTTTGTTTTGTCCTAGAATGATGCTGACCTTAGTATGTATGCATGCATGTATACTTTTAACAAAAGCTATTTATTCCTAAAGGTATAGTGGTTTTGAAATCTTAAAATCAGAGACCTTAGTCCCAATGCATTTATAGTTTGTATATCTTATGTGGTTCGATATACTTAGCTCACTATAAACAATGCTCTGATACCAATCTGTCACACCCCAAACCAAGGATGGCGGAAACGTCCGGGGGTGGAGGACTTCATGTACAGTATCACAACAACGTGTATAATAGTGCTCAAAGTAAATACAACCACCATAAATATAATTGAAAAAGTTACACCAAAGTATATGTTTACATGTTTCAAAAATCAATTACATTATGATGACAAAAATAAATTGTTGACGGTTTAACGTCCCATCCTCAAAGCGATGAAGTTTTCCTGTTTCACTGATTTCCTGAAAATACAAGTAGTTTTGAAAAGTGTCAACAATTAAGTTGGTGAGTTCATAAGAGTTTTGTTTGAAGTAGAAACCGTTTTCCTTGTAAAATCGATATAGTTTGGTTTGCAGAAAATCCAGTATTTTCTTAGTTAAGTGTGAATAGAAATATTCCTTTATGATGCATTAATGAACCCTAGAATGACCCGTAGAGTTCCTCTATAATCGTCCAGCGTATATAAGTTATATAAGATTTAAATTAGATAAAACGTTGAATATAGTGGGTCTGCCCTAGGTCCACAACCCAACGAGGAACAGGAGATGAGGCGGGCACCACCAATTCTAGGCCAATCGAGACTAAATTCTTATAGGACTCAAACATATACGCTCAGCGATTATAGTTGAAGTCTAACAATTCTAGATGAAATATAATTTTAATATCATAATAACTATCTTAAGTGAACCTGGTACTTTGTATCGGTACCCCCTTTTTTGTATAGAGACCCGGCACTTTCTATTTGTACCCCTTCTTGTATAGAGACCCGGCACTTTGTATTTGTACCCTTTTTTTGTATAGAGACCCGACACTTTGTATTTGTACCCCTTTTTGTATATAAACCCGACACTTTGTATTTGTACCCCTTTTTGTACGAATATGTTATGTAAATGATCATAAACTATACCTATTATAGTTTATTAAAATGTTTGAAATGTATATGTACCCTAACTATACCTATTATAGTTTAGTATATTTCTTTGTGGTGTTTAAGAATCTCATTCTATGGAAGTCAAATGTATAGTACAATATAGCTATGTTTAACTTGTTTTGTCTTGTACTAATGATTATGATGGAGGATTCTTATAAATTCAACAAGTAATTTCCTATTATATAAATATATCATAACAATAAATACATGTAATGTATGAAGTTATCAAAGTTTTAACACTTTGCTCAACATGTTACAAAGTGTTTTGATAGTTAGAAGCTGTTAATTAATTCTTAGTCTTTCAGCACTGTTTTAGAAAAATCATAGAAAAATCATACGAAGTCAAAAACTAGATCCGTAAATTCTGAGAGTTCGCATAATGTGTCTAGTTTACTCATAATTTTTATCAAGATTTTTAATGACCTCAAATTTGGGTGAAACAGTCCATTATCACAGACTGGTCCGGATTGGTGTTTGAAATGATAGGCAGTTTTGTAAAATTCACCATAAATTGTAGAAAAATCGTATAGAGATGTGCAAGTAGTCATTTTAAAGCTAGGAACTTGAAATATTTTCACCTTGTACAGTTTTGAAAAATAAAATGTTTAAGTTGTCCAAAACAATCCGTGAATGGAGTTGAACTTTTCTGATGAAGGCTGTTAGAAAATTTTAGTTATGTTCTTGGTGTTTTAACTTGTATTCCCCCCCCCCCCCTGAAAACTTGAGAAAACATGAAAATGTAGGGGTATGAACTCACCTTGAGTGATTTCAGTAGATAAGTGTTGAAGAAGAGAAGTGTTCAACCCAAGAACACTTGAAGAATCACTTGAAGATTCGAAGCTCTAACGCTAATATGATGGAGTGTGTGTAAGATATTCATGATTTGAGTAGAATGAAGTGAAATAATCATAAGGAGGATGAATTATACTTACTAAGAGTGGAAGAACACTTGAAAATCAGCCTTGAATCTCGAAATTGGAGTGGGAAAAGTTTGAGAGAAAAGTGGTGTTTGATACTTAGTGAAATGAGGGCAAATGAGAGAAAATGAGGAGAGAGGATGTTTGTTCCAGCTCTAAAAACGTGGGAATGAGTGTAAATTGAGTGTGAGGGACATTGAAGTGACCTAGGTAAGGTGGGGAGGTGTGGTTAGTCAAAGAGTGGGTGTGGGGTGGTTGCTTGTGACATTGGATAAGACAAAGTCAACACTCCACCTTTAATAATTCACCCATTTGATTTTTATTATTTAGATAATGATTTTCATCAAAATATGTTTAAATTATGAATATTTAGAGTTTATTATGTTAAAATATAATTTCTGGAGAAAATCCCGCTTTAAAATCACGAAAAACGGGCTTAAAATGTTAAAAATATCAAAAATGGGCTAAAAGTGACAAATTTCCGAATTCTGGCCGAGGTTCGGCCTTCTGATGCTGAAACCGAGAAGAGGGAGGGTAGAAACCGAGAGGGAAGAAGAGGGAGAGTAGGAACCGAGAGGGGAGAAAGGAGAGAGAGGGAACCGAGAGAGGAGAAGAGAGACCGAGAGAAGAGAAGAGACAGAGAGGTGGAGTAGAGACCGAGAGAAGAGAAGAGACAGAAAGGCGGAGTAGAGACCGAGAGGAGCAGAGTGGCAGAATAGAGACAGAGCGGCGGAGTAGAGACAGAGAGGAGAGAAGAAGCAGAGCGAGAAGCGAACAGAGGAAGCGAACAGAGAGTGAGAAGCGACAGAGGCAGAGGCTCGGTCTCAGCTACATGGGCTCGGTCCTCCGGGTTCAGCCAACAGAGGCTCGGTCCTCCGGGTTCAGCCAACAGAGGCTCGGTCCGTCCAAGGTGCTTTTGGCCTTAAGGAGCTTCGGCTCCTTGAGAAGGGTTTCGGTTCCTAAGGTCCCGTTTTCTCGTTTTTACCCCGTTTTAAGCCGTTTTTGACCCGGTTAAGGGCCGGAATGACCCGAATGATTCTAAAAAGTTACGGGAAACTTTTGAGAGAGATTTGGGAGAGATTTCTCACACTTGGAGAGATTTGGGAGAGATTTGACATTCTTGGAGAGATTTCTCATACACAGAGATATTTGCGAGAGTTTTCACATACTTGGAGAGATTTGGGAGAGATTTTACATTCTTGGAGAGATTTCTCATACAGAGAGATATTTGAGAGAGATTTCACATACTTGGAGAGATTTGGGAGAGATTTGACATTCTTGGAGAGATTTCTCATACAGAGAGATATTTGAGAGAGATTTCACATACTTAGAGGGATTTGGGAGAGATTTAACATTCTTGGAGAGATTTCTAATACAGAGAGATATTTGAGAGAGATTTCACATACTTGGAGAGATTTGGGAGAGGTTTGACATAGAGAGAGAGATATAGTGAAAACGATTGAGAGAGAATCCATGTGTGACAATTATGAGTGTCCGGCATCGCAATGCATGGTTCGTAAACCCTGTTAAGCCTTGTTTAAGGATCTTACACACTCCCGATGAGTATGCATCATTGTTTTATCGGTTTGGCTCGCCACGTACTACAGTTTTAGGTTAAGGAGATCTAGATGTTCGCACTTTTTGCTTTATGATTTCTCATTAGAATAGAGAGTTATGTAGAAGTTTCGTAGTGTAAATTTTAGTACCCAAGGGCAAATTGAGTCAAACGGTTTGACCTGCTGACTTTAGTTGACTTTGACTTGACCGAAATTTGACGGTTGTCACACTTAGAGAAGGTACTAAAACGTTTTAGAATGGAAAACTCGAAGAAGGGAGAATTACCGATACAAAGCAATGCCAAGTTGAGTAAGACTCAAAGTCCGAGTACTGAAGCCGAGATACCTGAAATGAGCCGAGTTCCATACGCTTCCGCAGTTGGCTCAATCATGTACGCTATGACTTGTACTCGCCCTGATGTAGCCTTTGCTTTGAGCATGGTTAGTAGATATCAAGGGAATCCAGGCAGAGCCTATTGGGTTGCGGTGAAGAATATCCTTAAGTACCTTCGGAGGACGAAGGAATGGTTCTTAGTCCTTGGAGGGAGTGATGACTTGAAGGTGCGAGGGTATAGTGACGCCAGTTTTCGGACCGACAGGGACAACTACCGTTCGCAGTCGGGATGGGTCTTTACCCTGAATGGAGGAGCAGTAACTTGGAAAAGTTCCAAGCAGGAAACCATAGCTGATTCAACGTGCGAATCAGAGTACATCGCAGCGAGCGAAGCGTCGAAGGAGGCAATATGGCTAAAGAACTTCATTGGAGATCTTGGAGTTGTACCTCCCATAAAGGAGCCCATGGAGATTTTCTGTGATAATGAAGGTGCGGTTGCCTTGACCAAGGAACCGAGAGATCATGGTAGATCACGACATATCGACAGAAAATATCACTTTATTAGACATCGTGTAGAAGAAGGACAACTCGTAGTGAAGAGGATATCATCAGAAGATAACCCAGCAGATCCGCTTACGAAGGGACTAAGTAGGGTTAAGCATTTGCAGCATGCTAGGAGTATTGGGCTGAAGGATGATATTAGCATAGATTAGATAGTATTAGAAACGTGTAATAGATAAATGTAATTAACATTTGATGATTAAATAAAGGAGTTTTATTTATAAGTAATGTTACTATCATATGTTAATTGTTTAACTATTGTTTCATTTTGCATGTTTTGACTTCCAGTATAATTGAGTTTATTAAGAATAATCGAATTGTTCAAATAGTCCACAATCGTTCATATGTCGGAAGTAGATATGAATGAAGATTGTCATGAATAGGTGTGCAGAGTGTCTAAATGGTGTTAGACATAGCAAAAGATTGTTGCAACGTTCATGAGTGCTTATGAACTAGGTTTGAGCATTGGAACAAACCCGCACTTGCTGGAATCACCTTATGGAATGTGATAGTAAAAGGGTGATCGCAAGACGACAATATCATATAGTCTTAAAACCTAGATATATGGTTTGTTATTGGTTAATTGATTGTACATTGATAATGCGAAACCGCATTGGTAACTCGATATTATAAAATGCATTGTTGTGTGTAGTTGGTTAATGAATAAGTAAATGCATATAAGTCAAAGTTTATATGTAACTTTTATCCTAAGAAGGAAAAAGTGATATCTCGGCCGCTCGATGATTTGATTTGACTTATGTGTCGGGCCCGGTTAGAACTGAATTGATGTGTTCGATTAAGTTCTATGTCAAATAAATCGGAAATCGAGAAACCAAATGCTAGACTAACTATTCCATAGTATTGTTAGCATGATATCTTACAGAGCACTGTACGATCCCTTATCTAAAGGACAAGATTGATTAGATCAAAGTTTGACAGCATCTTTGAGAGCTACGATTGCAAATCGGAATATACCTGCGCATATAGTTACTAGACTTATCCAAGTGGGTGACTGTTGGAATAGTGTCTAAGGCTGCAACTATATTAGGCAAGTATTTGACCCGATTGTGCATGGTCCTTTTAGGTTGCCTTCACCATAGCAACTTGGTAGGATGATTTATTATGAGAGAATAGATATTATTAATATATTATGAGAATAATATAAGGAATAATAATATAGTTATTTGATTAATATAAGTCATAGATTAATTAGTATTAATTTGGTGACTTAAGGAGATTAATTAAATAAGAGGGTATAAACTGTCAATTGTTTGATAGTTAAACTTTAGACTGTAAATCCTTATTGGATAAAGGGTTGGACGAATTCTAGGCTAGGATAAGTCCTAAATTCGTCCAAGGCATTATCTTGGAAGGATTTGGATTGCTTTGAGTAATAGTTATCCAACTAGGGTTTAAGTTGTAACCCTTAAGGAGTCTACAAGTATAAATAGACCCTATGGGATAGAGAATTCAACACATCTTCTAAAGTAAGGATACTCTGGTCGAATTCCATCCCTTCTCCTCTCTCTCAAATCATCCTCTTTGCTAGTTGGTGTTTGTAAGCCATTAGAGGAGTGATAATTGTGACTCTAGAGCTCCAAGACAACAAGATCAAACAAGAGAATCAAAGGTATGTTTCTAGATCTGATTTTGTGTTGTTCTTACACCTAATAAGTCATTAGAAGTATTGGATTCAAAGCATGTTTAATAGAGAAAACTAGATCCAAGCATTAGGATTTGTATGCACACTTAGGAATGTTCTTATGTACAAAACCTATCAATAACTTCAAATTTTACAAATAACTAGTATTCCATAAAAAAACAAGTATTTATTTTAGAATTTGACAAACATCACGTTTTGGATGGGATAGACATTACCATATCATGAAAATCGAATTTTATGAACCAAAACAGTTTGTGGTAATGATCCTAATCCAAAACAAGCAAAAAACTCGAAAATTCACCCAACTGACGAACAAAATCGTCGAGTGCACATATGAACACGACGATTTCATCATCATAAGGCACCTACTCGTCGAGTTTATACATGGACTTATCGACTAGGCCCTGCAGAATCCATAATTGTCATTTTTCAGCTTTTGAAAATCACACAATTGCATCAATGTAATAGAAAACACTTATGGCTTTGATACCACTATTGGGTTTTATGTACTCTAACATTCCTATTGTGCACATACAACCCTAATGCTTTGGATCTAATTTTTCTCTAATTACACATGTAATAAACATTTTCCCAAAGCATGAAGCCTAAACTATCATGCAAGGTGATATTTGAATCATAAAAACTAGTTAGAATATTACCTTGTGTAGTAGCTTGAATAACATGGCTTCAAAAAGCTTATCACCCCTTGTTTGATGCCTTAAATGGTTCACAAAACACCAAGAGAAACTAGGATGAAAATGGAGAGGCTATGGAGACTCAAAAATTGCTTCTCTTTTCTTAGAGTGTAAAGGTGTGGCAAGGTGTAACCGATTTTAGGCTTTATATATATATATATATATATATATATATATATATATATATATATATATATATAAGGAAATTATCAAATGAGAACACCTAAAAGGTTGAGAACGCGAGAACAAGTATATTCATTTGTGATTCCATGTATTCATTTGTGGCGAAATGATAAATTTATATGCACAATCAATATGAATATGATTTTTCTTTTCAATTGAAATTAAAGGTGTAAAAATTTATCATTCCTCCACAAATGAATACATGGAATCACAAAACATATACTTTGTTCTCGCGTTCTCAACCTTTTTGGTGTTCTCATTTGATCCTACTCCTATATATATATATATATGTGTGTGTGTGTGTATGTGTGTGTGTGTAGAGAATTCCAAAGGGTCATGTGTAACCCTAATCTATACACATAAGCTTATGATCCATCAATTTGATTTGGATAACCACTTCATGGACTAACCCATAAGCCCATCAAAAATCAATCATGGATCATTAGCCAAACTCATATATATCAATTTAATTAGTCTATTTTGATCACTAAATTAATTCTTGATCACTACTAATTTAATAATATGATTCCTCAAATATATTATACTTATAATATGTTAATAAATCATAATTAACCTCTTAGTCAAATATCCTTCCTAACAAATTGCTTGGATGAATGCAACCCAAATGGACCATGCTACTATCGGGTCGAGTACATACCAATTATAGTTATGGGCTTAGACACCTTTGCCAAAAACTATAACTAATAAATGTATCACCCTCAACAATTATATGGAATCCATATAACACGGGTGGAACACTAACTCTACTGGAACGTCTAAGAAGTAAGACTCGTCAATTGGTTCAACATGACTCTCCATCCTTAATTTTGGTTTTTACTAACGAGGCAACTATCTCGTACCTCTCTTGTCATTCACTTTGATGGTATTTTTCCACAAAATCTTGGTGCATGTCATAAGGCCAATAGTCCTCATACAACTTTTGAAGCTCGGGAGTCATAGTGGCTACCATGATGCACGACACCTTTATCGCCTCTTTGCATCGAGCCCTATACCCGGTGACTTCTTCCGGACTAGCAGTAGTTTCATTGATCTCGACAAGTTCTTTGTCGAGAATATCTTCCTTGTCCTCGTACCTTAGGGCCATGCAGATGTTGTGAATCTAATCATTAAAGTTGGATCCATCAAATGTGACCCTCCCACAAATGCCCAAGAGAGAGTGGGTTCGAGGAGTTTGAGCCTGACATCTAAGAAAGAAAAGAGACAAAGTTTAGATTAGATAAGAATCCTTAATACAACACCTAAATGAAATATTAAGGCTAGGACCCAACACAATATTATACAATTCGGAAGAGGGAGGTCGTAATCCAATTGCAAAATATTTGAAGTTAGGCAAATAACGATTTACCAATTTCCACCTTGAAAAACGAAAATGAACATTAGGTTTTAAATGAATAGAAATTCCTAGATTCATTGAACTTTTCAATAGCATGTTTTATTATCGATTATGCCCTTCAAGTTTGTGAGTGGGATACCGAGGATCACAAACAAGGTGTGAATAACCATGCAAATGTGCTTGGTACTCTCAATGTCACTTATCACCTAATTAATGTGTCGGTTAACCACACACGCTCCATTGATCTATGATAAACATCGAGCTACCATTTTCCACCCTTGTTAGTCCAAGTTAGGGTGTCGGTTAACCACACATGCTCCATTAATGACTTGGCATGGTGCAGAGTGCAATTTCATGGAATAGCATCATTTCACATTTTACCTAAAGTAACTAAGATTGGTAATTTTATGAAAATCATTTAGTTACTTTATAACAATCATTATACTTATTAATGAGGAATTAGTTGTCATATCCTACCCGTTTAGCTAACGACCATCCACTAGTCAAGAATGCACTGGGTAAGAGTTGATACCCAATGACAGTCATTTTATAGGCCGCTTCCTTAAACACCCCTTATAAACCAACTTCGTGAATGAGGCCTACTAACGGTAAGACTGACTCATCTTATACATACATATATATATATATATATATATATATATATATATATATATATATATATATATATATATGTATATATAAGTATTAAGCTTTTAATATTATAATAGTATAAGGGTTGTATTTTTAAACTTTTAAAACACTAGGGTTTAGAATTTAATATTTCAAAATTAAAACTTTTTAATCAAATTTTAAATTCCAAAACTTGAGGGAAAGTTTTGAAACTTTTCAAAACTTTCTAGATCAAATTTAAAATAATAATCATATAATTTTACCATTATCTAAATTTGATCTTACCATTATCTAAATTTGATCTAATCCAATTTTATTTTGCAAGATAATTACAATTCAAAATTTACAAATAATTAAGTTATCATATAATCAAGCAATTATCTTAAATTTTGACCATTATCTTCCAATTAGATTAGGATATCCATTACCATAATAGAAAAATCGGATTTTGATAGAAAAAATAGTTTAGGGTAATTATCTAAATCTAATTTAGGCTTAAAATCCGAAAATCTTGCAATCATACGAGTCAACTCGTCGAGTCAGGCTTTGGACTCATCGAGTTGCCTCAACTCGTCGAGTCCCAATATGGACTCGTCGAGTTCATCTGCCACGGGGCAGAAATTGATTTCTTTCAGCTTCGAATAATCAACCATGGCATCAAATACAACAGAAAAAACAGCCTAATCTCGGATACCACTGATGGGTTTTGAGCACTACAACATTCTTATGGTGTACATCCAACCCTAATGCTTTGGATCTATGTTTTTCGCAAGTTATACATGCAAATCAAATTATCCAAAGCATGAACCCTAACTAGGATACAATTTTCGGAATTTGTAACATAAAACAAAGTTAGAAGGATACCTTTCACTTGTAACTTATAGATCTTTCCCTTCAAGAGCTTAATGCCTCAAATGTTGCACCTCAAATGGATCACAAACACCAAGTAGCAAGTTGGAAGAATATGAGAGAGGTTTAGGAGGCTCAAATTCGGCTAGGGTATTCTCTTAGAAGCAAGTGTCCAATTTTAAGAGCCATAGGGGTTTCTTATATAGTTGAGCAATTAGGGTTTTTGACTGAAACCCTAATTCTCTGCTTAGGGCTTAGGGAATCCAATAGGCCTCTTATGGATGAAATCTATGTGGGATACACATAGGATTCCGTCCATTCCTTCTTAAGGATCCACAAGCCCAACTTTGCAACTATTAGATAATTGCAATACAAGTCTCCTTAATTCAATTAGTCTCTTTTAATCACCATATTATTTCCAAATTAATTCCTGATCAATATTAATTAAATAATATGATTTCTTAATATATTATTTCTATAATATATTAATAAATCACAATCAACCTCTTTCTTCATAATTCATCCAGTCAAGTTGATATGGTGAAGGCAACCCAAAAGGATCAGGTTATTATCGGGTCAAGTACATAGTAATTATAGTTATGTGCTTAGACACCTAATCTAACAATCTTGTCTATCTAATTCGTCGAAGGTGATCTCTTTTTTGTTTGTGATTATTGTGTTCTTTTGTGGTCCTTTCTCCTTCTCCGTTTTGGATAACTAAGTGTGCCTCTTTGTTGTAGAGTAAGAGGTACCACAAATGTCAGATCCTCTAATGATCACATTGATTACCTTGGCATCAGGAGGAGGGGATACTGGTCTTTCGAGGATCTTCTGAGGATCCTAGTCTTTTTCTTTGGATCTTTACTTTCTTCTTCCTAGTATTTCCTTGAAGTATCCTTTGCCTACGAGATAGTTGATCTCCATCTTGAGAGCTATGCAATCTTCTGTAACATGACCAAAGTCTTCATGGTACGCACACCATTTGGACTTGTCTTTCCAAGCTATGGATTTTTCTCCTTTTCGTGGCCATCTCGCTTTGTCTCCGAGATCCTGCATAACAAATATTACGCATGAAACATCCACAAAAAAACAATAGTTAATCATCTTAGGGAAATCTTCTTCCTCTCCTTCATCTTCAAGGGTATTGACCCTGTGATGATCGGGTTTGGAATAAGGTTTCGATTTATAGGATCTTTGGGCCGAGGAATCGACCTTCGTATTGGGGAGATCATAAGAATTTGGTGGGTTGCTCCTCTTTTGGATCTCTTTGTCTTCTTCGAGTCTGATGAACCTCAATGCTCTAATCCTGACTTCGTCCATACTCTTGCATGGAATCATCACGAGATCTTCATAGAAGGGAGAATCCTTCTTTAAGCCCATTTTAAAGGCTTCAATTATAGTTGCCATGTCAATGTTGGGGATACTTAGAGTTTCCCTACCAAAACTGTTCACAAAAGTCCTAAGGGATTCCTTAGGATCTTAAACCACTCGATAGAGGTCACTAGTGATCTTTTCGAATGATGTACTATAAGAAAAATGATTGTATAATAAGTTAATCAAATGAGCAAATGATGTAATTGAATAAGGAGGAACGTTAAGCAACCATTTTAAAGTTGATCATGTGAGGGTGGAACCAAAACCCTTGCACAAGTAGGCTTCTTTCAAGTGAGTAGGGATGGAAATGATCTCCATCCTCTCCCTATATTGTGTCACATGCTCCTCGGGATCCGTAGTTCCATCATTAGGCTTCATGCTAGGGGTCTGGAAGTGCTTTGGAACTTCGGTATCAGCTATCGCCGGGATGAATCTGGAGATCATGTGGCTCGCGGGGGATAATTTTGGCATAGGTTGAACTACTTCGGGTATGCTTAAGACCATTTGTCTTAATTGTTGTAGCTTTTTAGCCATGATTGGGCTTAAACCTATATCAAGATCCATAGAGTTAGTGGGAAATATATTGTTATTGACAAGGTTACCAGGATCCTTGTTATTGGGAGTAACAAAGGTTTTGTTGGGATCCTGGGTCGTATGAGTTCGTTCTCTTTGAGACGTGCCCCAGGTAGCAACAAAGGCCAGTACTGAGGATCCTATTTTGCGGCAAATTGTTGAGGATCCTATGTTGTCAAAGTTATGTATCTTAGGCTGCAAGATCGAGGGTGCTGCTTCCTAAGGCATGTGGACTTTTATCCTTATTATTTCCATTTCCTTGAGAATCGTCCTATTTTCCTCCTATTGTTAGGTGACCTTTCATTGTGGTTTTTTTCATCATGGCAAAGATCTAGTTGTTGGAAATCAGCACAAGAGGGTCTTGGGGTCCTGAGGTAACGACCGAAGAAGTATTCTTCTTCGGTGCTTCTGAGGCCTTCTTGGTAGCTCCAGCTGGAGGAGGTGGAAGGTTTTTGGAGGAAATGGGCGGAGTGGAGGAAGTGGAGAGGGTCTATTGTGTAGACATGACTTTCTGAAGGATTTTGAACAGCACGGCCCCACGGTGGGCACCGAATTGTTTTGGTTAGAAAATGAACAAATTAAGATCGATCAAAGTGTATGAGAAGTTGTGATGTTCACAATAAAGCAAGTAAGTAATGTAAATCAAAGCAACACAAGTTGTTCACATGTAAAGCCCTTTATCCTTCCTAGGATCTCCAACATAAAACTATGGGAGGTGATAATGATTACCTGTCTTGATGATTTTATTGATTGAAATGGTTGGTTACTGAGAAAAAGTAAAGAATGTAAGTACAAGTGTTATCGTTCTTCTAAGTATCGTTTGTAGTGTGATGAATACAAGTGATTTATATAGTCAAAAGCTAACAACAAGAACTCTGAAAATTCAGGGATCCTCCGAGATCAACTTATAGACGTTGCATGACTTGGTCCTTCGGATCTTTTGCATGGTTGTGACTATTCATTGAGACTTTGACTGGTTATTACTGCACATGTGAGAAATACAATAGAATATATGACCGTTATAAATATTATAATAATAGTGATCAGGATCTTGAAGTATGTTAGGATCCTGAGGTTCGAGGATCTTGAAGTTTGAGGTTCCTTAGGCTTGAGGATCTTATTGTAGCTCTGAGATTCTACCCCTAACATAAATTTAGATAATCTTTTTAAATATCTAAGTTGTAGTAGTAATATTCGTAAGATAGCAACATGTAACGGAAACATATAAGTATATTTTATGTTTTCAATAACAATGTATAAATTATTTTAAAAAAATACATATACCGATTAATAAAATGTAAATATATTGCTACTAGGTATAAAAAGAAAAGACACTTTATTGTTATTATGTGTTAAACATAAATATAACGTAATTATATTCTTGTTATAATTAAAAAGTAAAATTGATAATATTGATAAAAAGAAAAATATTGCATGTGTAAAATGCTAATTTTCCATTTAACCCAATATATGGGAAAATGTAAAATATAGCAATGTATTTTGTTTGTTTCTTAAATCAAACATCTTATTTTACCTTTTTTTTTTTTTTTAAAAAAAACATTTTTCGAATTTAAAATTATTTATTTTATACCAATGTACTTTCAAATTGTTTTTTTTTTTTTTTAATTTATTGTAAGGAAGATGGTATATAAAATTATTGTTATATTTGTATGTTAGACATCTTTTATGATTTTAAATAATACAATTATATTACCATGTATGACAATTTTTTTTTCCAATCTATTAAATTTTATATTGCATTGTACACATCATGATTTTATCATTAGTTATGAGTTAAATAACATTAGTTTTTGAAACCATTTTACATATTAATTTAAAATAACGATATATTTATGAACAAAACATCCAATTAAAATAACTGTTTGCAAATTTTATGATTAATCATTACGATTTATATAGACTCTATGCATGCATGACCTAATAGGGTGGGCAAGTCGGACGTAGGGTCCCATGTCTACTTGGAGCCCAAATTTACGTCTGTCTATATATATATAAAATGTACAAAAAAGTTACAAATTGATTCTTGTTTAATTGGTTAAGGCGTTTTATCGGTTTGGAGAATTACCAGGTTCGATTCCCATAATTCCACATTTTTGTTTTCTAATTTTTTTTCTCTGCTGTTTACAATTTTTGATAATAAATTCATGTTTATTTGGCATTAAAGCTTCTTTCTGTGAAGTATACGCAGACCTAGACCTAGGTCCCTATCACGACTTAATTTAATTCTATTAATATTTATTTACACATGTTTTAGTAACTTAATTCATTTGTTTATTTAGTAATGAAATTTCTTTCTATAAAGTATACTTACGTTATATTCATGTCAAACACAGAATGTTTTTCTAAATTCAAATTTGGTTTACATTATTATAAACATATTAAAAAGTTCATACATTATAAGCAATTCTTTTTTTATAGAAAACATAATTTTTTAAAATACTTGGCGAAAAAACTTAAAAACCTTGATGCCTCTAAAAAAACTTTATATAAAAATTAGCTCAAAATTAAAAGTCATATGATATTTTGATAAGGGGCCCTACATTTTATTATCTCTGAGCTCCAAAATTCTTTGGACTGCATGACTCTATGTTATTTTATTTTATCAAAAGAAACATTTCACTACAAAGAACTATTACATCCAATGTTGTATAAAAATATCTTTTTTGAAAATTTATGGTTTATGATTATAATTTTTTGTTATTTTTGAATAATAGTAGTTTATTGCTTAAAACTACCTATTTATTCTTCATTTAACTTATATTCTATTCAAATTTATATTAAATTGTACAAAATCATGATTTTATCAAATATATACAAATACATAAATTAATAGTATATATATATATATATATATATATATATATATATATATATATATATATATATATATATATTAATTTTAACTAATCGTTATAAACTTGCATACAAAACTTCTATCTTCATAAATTAATAAATAGTTTGTAAATATTTGATTAGTCATTACAATTTGGAATTATCAATAGTCTTTTTTCTTTCTTAATCGTAGTTTCCATGGATTTAAACCTAGTTAAAATTATATTAAAATTATATATTGAAAAATAAATCAATGATTTTATCGTTAAGTAACTTATAATATATGAAATTTTGTGAAGATTACTCCTAATTGTGTAAGCAAATATTTTTTTTAAATGTCTTTTTCATGTTAATATTTGTGGATTTTGATCTTCTATATTTAAAATAAATTATTATTTTCTCAACAAATTTTCGTAATTTAGTAAAATTTACATTTTGGTTGTTTGCATTTGGTGAATTTTTAATCGATAAAATTTTATGTTTGTATTTATTAAAATTCTTTCAACTTGTTTGTAAGTGAACAGATTGAGGTTTGGGAATACAAAATCTTTTGCCTAGGAATGGCAATGAGGCGGGTTCGGGGCGGGGCATGGATTCCCAAACCCGCCCCGATAACTTTCAGGTATCTTATCGGGGCGTCCCATTGGGTTTCGGGTTTCCCCGTCGGGTTTCGGGTATCTTATCGGGTTTACAACAACTGATAACGAAATCTTTATTCTCTTTTAGGGTACCCTAATGTCTTATAAAATATACATGTTCTAGCAACTCTTTTAAATTAAAAACATGATGCATCACTTTAATAAAATAAATTGGACTTTATATAAAAAATTATTTGATTTAAGTTTTGTTTAATACGTCAAAACACATAAAAATGATCATTAACACCAGATTGTTAATAACTAAAAAAATTGTCAACGATAAGTATTTTATATTTGAACGTGTACAATTAACAGCAAAATTTTTTGAACATATTATATTATATTATATATATATATATATATATATATATATATATATATATATATATATATATATATATATATAATCGGGGCAGGGCGGGTCGGGGCGAGGATAACCCACTCCCTGCCCCGAACCCGATAAAAAACCCGATAACGACCCGTTACCCGATCCGAAATGATCGGGTTTCGGGTTTCCCCGTCGGGTTCGGGTTTTTTTGTCATCCCTACTTTTGCCTTCTATTTATTAACATGTATTTGATTATTCATTGAAAATGTCTTTTTTGTATCAACAAATATAATATTTGTTTATTTTATGCTGAATATAATATATATCGTATGGATTTGACAATTTGAAGATGTTATTTGATAATCCATAAAGGATCATTGGACATGGTTACGAAACATTAATTTATCAATTAATAATTATTACTTGCAATTGATAATCTTGATTATGATACTTGAGTATAAAATATCTTCTTGTACAAAAACGAAAAATAGAAGTATGTGTGAAGTAAAAGGAACATCATATGGTATATGTCGCACTTTGTTTGCTTGTACTTTAATGATGGTTTAATAAGGATATTGGGTATACATGGGTATTTTGAGACTGAGTTTGTAAACAAAAGAGCATTTTTTAGTAAAATTGTTTCTTAGTTTATATAGTTATATGGTACCGTAATTTTTTTTTTTTGATTTAAAATTTTGGATGAATTTATGAGGTGCGGTGACAAAAAGCTATAAATTTACAAATATTTTGTGTGTTCGCTAAATCTGCTTATAAATGATCAAAAAGGGAAAGAAATAGAGAACAAAAAGAAAAGAGAGCAAGGCAGCAAAGATATTATAGTGATTTTATATGATATTGTGAAATCGACTGGTGGGACTTAGTTGGAGGGTGATTTCAATGTTATGTTGATTTTTAAGAAAACACAACTTTTTTAAAAATAATATTAAATTTTGGAATAAGCACTCAAAGTTGCAGATGAGACTAAAAAGATTTTGTTGGAATAAGAAATTGATAGTATTGATAGTCGGGTGGCTCTAGATTTGCTTTCTGAGTCTGATTAACAAAATAGAATTAATTTCATTTATGAACTTCAAGAGATGCAATATTCACTGACTTTGATATTGTTCATAAGGCGAACATCAAGTTTGGGAGGGGGTTGAGGGTGACAATAACTCCAAAAAAAATCATGTTAGGTTTAACGGGAATAGAAGACATGTGATTAGGGGTGTTATGGGTGGTTGACCTGAATGAAGTTAAAGATGATTTTTTTTTTACGATATTTCTAAGCAGATTGGCTTATTAGATGCTCCTTTTTTCCTATGATGATATTCAAACAACTGTGTGGGATTGTAGGAGTGATAAGGCATCGAGTCTAGATGAATTCTTCTTTGCTTTCATTAAGTGATATTGGGGTGTGATTGCACAAAATATCTTTAATATTGTTTAGTTTTTTCAGCACTATTGTTATATTTCGAAGGGATGTAATTTAGTGTTTTATTGCCTTGATTCCAAAGATTAACGACCCACAAGTTACAAATTATTTTTGATCTATTAGTCTCACTAGATGTATGTATAAAATCATTCGCAAGTTGCTTACTAATGTGATTTATATTGTCTTTGACTCGGTGGTTAGTCTAGAGCAATATACTCTTATAAAGAGTCATCAAATTCTTGATGGTCCTTGTATGCTCAATGAGATTTTTGGAATGTGCAAGGCCAATAAGGGTAAACTCATGGTCTTCAAAGTAGATTTAGAAGAAGCTATGACTCCTTATCATGGTTTTTTTTTTACTTGAAGTCATGGGGTAAGATGGGTTTTAGCACCATTTGGTGTGATTGGGTGATATGTGTTTGTACAATCCCGCTTTCATGAACCGATAACATATGAATCCACAACTATAAGTCAAAGTTTAGTGAGTACCCCCAAAATACTCCATACAATACACATACAATGCATGCACACATGAGCCTTCGGTCTGACTGGACCGCCTTGCAAGACCTACAGTACACATGGACTGCTCTCTCGAGACTACAGTCTAATTGGGACCACACCTAGGAGACTACAGTATAGCTGGACCGCTCCCTTAGGCCTACAATCTGACTAGACTACCTCACAATGCCTACATTACACTTGGACTGCTCGAGAATCTTAGCCTAAAGCACTAAGCAGGATCGCCTCAACCCAACCACAATATCTCGACATATGCAAACAAATAAACAATAACAAGCAAAGCACATGTAATCATAGCAAATCTATCGATCTGATAGATCTCTATAGTATACCAACATTCGAAAAACAAGGATACATATTGCAATACAAAGTATAGTGAGAAAACTCACCTGAGCTAACTAGTAGAGGCTCAACAGCAAAACTCAACAATCGAACAACTGACGAAAGCTACCTAAAACCAAATTGGAATTAGTCCTTAGCTAAAAACTTAATTGTATCATAGTTTGACCAAAGGTCAAACTGCCCAAAAAGTGAATGGTCAACAAAAGCAACGGTCAACCAATTCAACGGCCGCCACTTGGTGGTGAACTCTCGGCCATGTCGTGCCCAAGTCAAGACAAAACAGTCAAGATGTAGAACACCACCATGTTGTGGGCCTTCCTTTGCCACGTCATGGTCTCTTGCAGAAAGCCCTTTTCTTCATTAAGAGCTTAATCCATAAATATCAAGGCTCATAACATCAGATATGGTACCTAATAGCTTCATAATGGCTAAAGTTTCCAACTTTATCCATTAGGATGGTCCAAACAACCAAGATCTAAACTTTAAGTATCAAGGGACCAAGAACGCATCTTTCTCAACTTAATCCATTAAGTCCAAGTCTCCAGCCTTGATATCTGAATCAAAATGATGTTTAGATGGATAAAGTTTCCAACTTTATCATAATAATGCCACAAACTTTCAAGATCTAAACTTTAATACACCAAAATGACCTAAAGTACCAAGACAAGTTGTAGGGCTTAAATGGAGTGCAAAATATCATAACTTTCCTTGTCCATGAGATCTAAGGGGCATTCCAAACTTGATCAAAAGATATTGTAGTCTACTCAACTCCAAGATCACCAATAAAATGTACCAAAAGTGCCACCCCCCCCCCCCCCCCCCCAAAAAAAAATAAATAAATAAATAAATAAATAATAATAATAATAATAATAATAATAATAATAAATAACAAGCTAGGAACTTTATACTCACAATAGTCCATAAATCAAGTGTCATTGATGGATCCAAAATTGAAACTACATTCCTTGCAACCAAAAGAACTTTTTTTTATTTATCTTCAAGCTTCATCAAATCACCACCAAAATCTCCCAAAAGAGGTCATAGGAGAGATGAGGAGCTTAATATATGAAAGGAGGCTACGGTTTTCTAAAAAGAGGGTTTCTTGGTGCAACGGAGTCTGGAAAATGAGCTAAAACAAGGGGTTAAAGCCCTTAAATACAAGCCAAAACTTAATTTAATGGGCTTGGGGTTATACAATGCTCCTCACCATGCAGTGCAAAACTCGTTTTTCCTAATATCCACTTCAGCTTCAAACGACCATAACGTCTTCGTTTCAACTCTGTTTTCAACGATCCTTATATGCACGTGAAGGTATTAAAGAGCCCCACAATTATATCTAGTTACTTTGACTAAAAACATACCAAACTAAAATTATTAATTCATGAAAGAATCCTAAATTATCACCTTTCCCATTTTACCCTTTGCTTCAAGGCACAATTCGAGGGATTTAATCACTTAACCAACATTATTAATATTCGATAGGGTCTAAAATATATTACTTTGAAGCCCAATACCTTTAATCGATCAAATTACAGCCCGTTATCCCGAAATTAGGAACATCATGGAAACTAAATGCTACAATCCTCCTTTACTTAAACTGGATTTCGTCATCGAAATCTGACGTGGTTAGTGATATTTGCATATTTATTAAAATGCAGAGCTGGAAGCAACAAAAAGCGTGCCAAGTCAACAAAAGTCAAAATATACATGAATTTTGAAGCCCACAACGTAGAGATCCTTAGCCACGTCGTGGTAAGGAGAAGATTCGCGATCAGAGAACTACCTTGGGGAATACACATTTTTCATGGGTGTCATGCCATGGAGCCTATTCGTCATAGTGTGCGAAGTAGATTTGTGGAAACTTTATATATTATGGTTCTGTATTTAAACCGGCCTTGTGGTTGAAGTTATTCTCGAATTTTGAAGACCAGAGACATGCTGGAAGACTGAGAAAGATCTAAATTTGTTTGGAGCTTAAGTGTTGAAGAGATATAGAAGAAAACAACATTAAATCTTTCGATTTGCTAGCTTTAATCATGTCTAGTCTTATCTGCTTTGATTCTATGTGTTTTTCTGCTATGATTATGGGCTAAAACCCTTCTACTTTCGTTTAGTATAGATGAACCCTAATACTATGTGTTAGTTTCTAGCTTTCATGGATTTTATGAAGTTAGTTTAGCTTGTATTTGATTATCAATACCTAGCATGCTAAAAAAAAAAATACCTAGCATGCTAAATTTTAAACTTTGTTGCTTAGATTCAAGTTATGTATAGTTGAATGACCTTTTTAATTGCATGAACGTGTTTACTTAGTAGTTTATGATCATTATATTGTTAGAGCTAGGATTGGTCAAATTCTAGATTAGGTAATAAGGGTAACGACTTTAACTATGTTAGAGAACATAATTTGATCATAATTGTGTTTGGTAATCTATCTTGGTTATCTTAGATATATCTTGCATAGCCGAATAATCTTATATAATCAATTTTGTGGTCACTTGTGTATGATCTTTTCATAGAAGTTCATGAATTAGTGAAAACATTAGATGATCGGATCAAGCTTCTTAATAATATCTATGTTGGTAACAAACTGAATAAATCCATGTTTTGAAACTAACCATAGGAAAAGGGGATTCAACGTTAAACGAAAGTGTCTTCATAATCTTGATTACACTCATCTTTATTTAAATTTTTTCTTAGTTTTGAGTTAATTAAGTAATTAATTTATTTTGATCATGCAAATTCTCTAGAAGCCCACCAATTTTAGTTATTGTTTTAGTTTAATTATTAGTAGTTATTCTCTAAATTAAAATTCCGTTCTCTGTGTTCACACCCGACTTACCTAAACTATTATATAATTTTGACTAGGTACACTGCCTAAGTACAATTAGTTAGTTAAGTAGGTTAGGTTTATAAATTTAAAACTAGTAGTATAAATTGCACGTCATGTTTTTGATGCCGTTGTTGGGGACGGGTTATTTTGACTTTTAATTTAATTACTCTTAGTTAATCAATCCTTTGTGCGGTAAAAATCGCAAAATTTTATTTTTTTGCATTGTTTTAATTTTTCAGTGTATCCGTCTGCAAGATGTGGTCACTATGCGAACATTTTTTTATTTATTTTAGTTTGTTTTCACGCATTTATTTTCTATTTTGTTTCAGTGATTTATGACTAGGGGATCACAACTTCCTATCATACAACCACTTGAAAATCTAGAGTCCGCTTTCCATAAGAAGAATGATAAAATGGTTGACGAATTGAGTAGCACTTTTGATTTGGATAAATTTGAAAGTTTTGAGAGAACTCCAAAGAAGAAACACAACAATGACGATGGAGGAATACAAAAGGAGAGTGTGTAACGATAACGATCCCGATCTTGTTCCACCCGCAATACCAGCTGCCAAAAACTTTGAGCTCAAGGGCACATTCTCGCAATGCTCAAAGGCATGCCGTTTTCTAGGAAAGATTGCGAAGATGCCTTTAAACATATTGATGAAGTATTAGACATTGATAACTATTTCAATGTTCCAAATGTTGCGAGAGATGCGGTTTTGTTAAGGATGCTTCCAGTGACATTTACTGGATATTCTAAAATTTGTCTGAAGTCATTGGCACCTGGAACTATAAGAACCTAGCAAAACCTTCATGAAGCATTCACAGAAAAATTCAGCCCTCCTTCAAAGATAGCCAAACTAAAAAAGAATATTGCTAATTTCCAACAAAACGATGGCGAGTCCTTATACGAAGCTTGGGATAGATACAAGGGATTTCTTAGGAATTACCATCAACATGATTTAAACGTGTAACAAGAGGTTTCTATATTTTATGATGAGGGTGAATGTTACCACAAGGCAACTCCTTGATTCTCAAGGACCAATGATGAAGAAAGATCTAGCTATGATCATAGAGTTAATAGAAAAATTCGTGAAACATTCAAGAGAGTATCACACCCTCAAGAGGATGTTACAAGAAGTAAAGGCAATATAGCTTCAAAGGATATAGCAGTTGTGATGGAAAAACTATAAAATATGGACCATAGGATGACAAATATGGGTCAATCAATACATGCCATGAGAATAGGAACCAAAAAACCCAATTTGCTACTCTAGTGGTGACCAATTTGATGAATATTGGAGGAAGCCCAAGGGAATGGTTGCCATATAAAGAATACAAGAAGCAAAAAGAAGAAAAGTATCGGCAAACCAGACACGGCTTTCACCAAAAAGAACAACCACCACCCAAGAAGAAACTAGATTTCGAGTGAATGCTCCATAGATTCGTGGAAGCTTCTAAAAAAATACATGATGCTATTAATGTTCCCATTAGAAACAAACAATCTTCTATTAAAAACATCGAGACTTAACTCGTGCAATTGACTAAGCTCATTAATGAGTGGTTACCATCCAAAACTCTCGATCCAAAACCGCAACCTCACACCATGGCCATAACCACTGACGAAGACACCATTTCTAAGACTCTAGTGATCTTAAATGAAGCCTCAAAGCAACCCTTTTCTATAGCTAAAAGAAGTGGAAAAGAAGAAAAAAAAACAAGATGTTGGCCAGCGCCCACGATGTGGTGACCACGAGGCCACGTTGTGGCCACTAGAAAATGAAAATCCTTCCTTTTTGAAACCGTATTAGCCTTTGCATCCTTATCCCTCTCGATCTATGAGAAACCCACTGGATCTGGAGTAGAAAATGTTTATGGAACAACTACTATCTCTCTCGATCAATGCCCCCATTCCTCAAATCCATGGCTAAACTTCCAAATTTTGCTAAAGATGTAATGACAAATCAGAAGGAGTTGGAAAAAGCATCCACCATCGTGCTTAACGAACTATGTTTTGCAGCAATTATGGAGATATGACCAACAAAAATAGGAGATCTAGGACGATTGACTTTACCTTGTGAATTTGGTAATTCCACTATTATAAATGCTTTAGTTGATTCGAAGGCGAGCATTAATCTAATGCCTTAATACTTTTACAAGATGTCTGGGTTGCCAAAATTGAAAAGCATAAAAAATGACAATCCACATGGCAAATCACTCAATTACCTATCCATGCGGAATTGTAGAAGATTTATTAGTCAAGGTTGGGAAATTTGTTTTTACTGTTGACTTTGAAGTTCTCAACATGAAACAAGATGATGACATTCCCATAATTTTGGGACGATCGTTTTTTAGTACCACACGAGCCATTGTTGACATCCATGATTCCAAGATTACACTTAGAGTGGACAATGAAGAAATAACTTTTGGGATGAACCAACGAGCAAGTCAAAACCAATCTATGAATGAAATGTTAAGAGTAAATGATTTAGATAGGGTAATAGAGAACAAGGAAAATGAGGAAGGAGTCAATGAGTTAGAAGAAATAGAGAAAATGATGGAGGATGAGATAAAAGTTTGGAAGATACCACAAAAGCAAAAGGATGTTAAGCCCACAAAACCTCGAGCTTCAATTACAATGACCTTTGAAGTATTCGTGCTCACTACACAGAGGTGGAAAATGAAAGAAACTTTTTTGATGGGGAACTGAGTGACAATGATATGGAACAAGACATAAAAGAGCCGATCCTCGAGAATTTGGAAGTGGAAATAAAAGAACATCAAGAAAATAAAAAGAAGGTTACAATGGATGGACAAAGAAAAGGTTTGAAACGCAAAAAATAGGACAATACCAACATGAAGGAAAAATAAAACACAAAGAAGGTGTATATAAGGCGAGTTAAGGCTTACAAAAGAAGGTGAAAAGACCAAAAGGAGGAAAAGGAGACCCCACTCCCACTCGCAACAATGTAGAGTGGAAAGGAGTCTGGCCCACAACTTTATCAAAAAGTAGAGCATATCGGGAGGCAACCCGACATTTTTTTTTAGAGTTTGCATTTTCTTTCCTTTTTTTGTAGTTTTTTTTTCTTTTATGAGTTTTATATTCATTTATGTAACGCCCCAATTCTCAGGTATTGATTTATGTATGAACCTTTTTGGTTTTTGGGTCTACTTGATGAGTTGGCCGCCCTACTCATCGAGTAGTAGCAGGTTGGTCCGTGTGTTTTAATGATCTACTCGTCGAGTCCAAGAGCAGACTTGACGAGTAGGAGCTACTAGATGAAACCCTAGATTTCGGGGGCATTTCACCCTATTTAAAGGATCATTGGCCTCCCCCAGCCTCCCTTTTACTGTTTCTTGTCCCTCTTAAACCTAAAATCGAGTGTGTGTGTTCTTTTGGTGTGTTCAAGCTTGGAGGAGGAAACACTTGGGGAAATCAAGCAAGTAGAAGCAAGAACTCATGGGATTCAAGATATACATTAGTGGACATTCTATTGAAGGTATTAGACTATTTCCTTGGCTCATGTTCATCAAAAATCTCTTTTGGATGGGTTTTATGAAAGGATTTTTATGTTTGAGCTAAAATATAAAGTTGTAACTTCAGATCTGGACTCTCTTTGACCTCTACATCGATAAAGCTATCATACTTGCCTAGTATGAGCCTTCCCTCAAGTGTGAGACTTCATTGCAAGCTTAGTTTTGTCATTTAAGGGCTTTAAAGCCTTCCATGTACGTAAAGTTTGCAACTTTACGTGATAAGCATGCCTAAGGAGGTTGGATCTGCAATCTAGAACCTTTGCATGGCTTACAAAGAATCTGTATTGATAAAGGATAGAAGGGACTCGGCGAGTCCCATGGTTGACTCGATGATTCATATGAAGATGGTCTAGAACTCGAAGAGTTGGATGACTAACTCGGCGAGTCCGATGAAGATCGTCGAAGACTCGGCAAGTGAGTAGAGTGACTCGACGAGTCAGTTAGGGTTTTTCCCAACCGTTGGATGCGTGTGAGCGTGTCGAGTTGCAAGGGGGAAAAACTCGACAAGGGGTCATGGGGCTTCGACCGCGAGCCTTAGGAACTCGAGAAGTCACTCCGGTGAGTCAAAGAGCGGGCGTGTATTACAAGGAACTCGGTGAGTAGCTAAGGGTACTCGACGAGTTGAGGTCAACATGGACTGTTGACCTTGACAGTTGACTTTGACTTTGACCATGGGTTAACCAAATGACTTTTGGAGGACATTTTGGAAAGCAGGAAATTTACAAGTATGGTTTACAATGAATATAGGTGGTGGAGTTCATGACAGTGATCCGGGAGTTCGAGCCTATCTTACGAGTCGACAGTTGTGAAGTGAGTTATCCTTACTATATTAACAGGATCTAAGGCACCAAGGCCGGACCTTTATGGATTGTATTTGGTTATGGCATGATATGTTTACTGATTACATCCTGGTAGTTAGGATGGTGATATGCTTATATGTAGTGACTTGGTTAGGTCAATGTTCTAGTTATAAGATGATGCTATGTTAGTGACCGGTTAGGTCTATACCCCAGTTATTGGGGACGTTGCTATGATTAGTGATTTTATAGATCGGTTTGACTGTTATATGATATGAGCTGACATATAATATTTATGTGCACATGTTTTTTTTGTTGATTGAGGGTTGGGTTGAGGCGGTCCTGCTTTGTGTTGTAGGCCAACATACCCGGTGGGCGGTCCGGATAGATTGTAGGCCCTGCGATGCGGTCCACTCATGCTGAAGGCTCGAGAGCGGTCCAAATAGGTTGTAGGCTCTACATGGAGATCCAGTCAGGCTGAAGTCTCATTATGCATGTTGTTCTATATTGTTATATGTTATGATTATATTGGTATGGAGTTGGTATTTTGGGGTAGCTCACTAAGCTTTCCGACTTACAGTTCCAGTTTGTTGTTTCAGGTACTTCTGGTGATCGAGGGAAGGCAAAGGTTTGATCGTACCGCTCCTCATGATTTGTTTATGTTTCTGGGAAAAAAACTAATATTTGTCATGATTTTATGGATTGATACTGGGATACTCTGATAATTACTATTTTGAAAACAACCTTTGTAACGATGACTGGTTTTAAATGTTTTGCAAAAGTTTTAATTTGGCATGAAATTTTTGGGTATTACAATTTAACCAAATGATGATGTGTTTTTCCAGATCTAATTCTCATTTTGTACTATTAAAAGAAGTGAAAGTAGCAAAACAGATTAATTGAAAAAAAAAAGTCGAGAGGTGTTAGAAGACAACAATCGAGAGCCTAAGTGAGGGGTACAACTTGCAAGTTAAGAAGCGTTTTTTAGCGATTTTTCGAGTCCAATCGCCATAATATCTAAAGAAACCGATCTAAAATCGGAATAGATAGGTATGCCATCCCGATATCGCTTTTTCTCAACCAAAATCGCAATGGACATAATGCAACATTTTTTATGAAGTTCCAGTAGCCACGACGTGGAATCACGAGACCACGATGTGGCCATGAGAATTTTTGTGATCCAGTTTCTGAATTTATTCGAAGACCATGGTGTGGCTAGGCTCTGCCATGGTGTGAGGAGTCTCAAATACAGTTCTCAAGTGCTCATTTAGTTTCTATTTGGAGTCCTTTTTCTTGGAACAAAAAAGCATGTTCCTATAGAAGTCCAGAAGTATTGTTTTCAAGCTATTATGTGATATGTCAACCACACAACAGTCAGATTCGATCTCGTCAAAACTACCCCAAGGGAGTATGTTCATTTTCTCCCTTTTATTTAATTTTATGTGCTTTATTTGATTTAAGTATGCCATAAGGACCTTCCATTAATTAAGTGTGGAGTAAGGGGTTGAATATAGGAATACAAGCAAATTGATTTAAAAAAAATAAAAATGATTAGGATTAAATTTTTGTAGAGTATAAAGACTTGAAACAATGGTTTAAATTTAAACTTTAGTTAAAAAATTGTTATATTGTTGTGTTGAGACTTAGGTTGCTAGTGTTGTGTGGGATGATCCAATTCGAGTTTCGATGTTTAATTAAACCATTATATGTTTTAGTGTATTTTTGGCTTCCTTTTCCTAGTGAAATCATGAGACAAAAACATAACCTTGTTTAGTTTGAGGGACATAATACGTTTAACATCATTTACTTGAAATATATATAGGAAAGCTTATGTAGTCATTTCACTTTAGACTAATGCCTATAATCAGTAAGGGTTGAAGTTAAGTTTCCTTGCTTAAGCATATGTTTTTCTTTTTAGGATTCTTATTTTTTAGTGAAAAATGTGAGTTGTGAAAAAAAAGTTTTAAAAATTTGGGTGAATAAGAGACTACAAAGTTATGAAGATCAAGAAATGTTATGAAGTAAAGTTGAAAAGTTCCAAAATTGAAAACCCAATTTGAAGAAAGTGAAGAATAAAGTGAATTTCCAAGTAATTAGTTTTGTAATTTTTCTGTCTAGGTTATTTTTCCATATGTATGCTTATGAGCTTAATCAAAAATTACCTTGAGGCTACGAACGATTTCTAATGATATATTCGAAAGGATGTATAAAATGAATGTAGTTAAAATAAGTGGGCAAGTGCTTATAAGGATTGTGAGTATTTAGGATTGGGTAAGTACTTAGGAATCATTAGACACAAATACATGCATTACGGTTTCACTGTAATGGATGAGCTCAAAATGGATTGTCTTGTGCGATAGTGGTAACTAAGGTTTTAATGTGATGGTATGATGATAATAAAAAATCAGTTTTGCTTGGGGGCAAGCAAACGTCAAGTGTGTGGTATTTTGATATATTCATATTTAGTCATATATTTTGTGCATTATCTTAATTTTTTAGCTACAACTGTGCTTATTTTAGGATTAAAGGTGCTTAATATGTTTAAAATATGTTTTGTAGAAGTGAAGACATTCTCGGGATTTAAAGGAAGTAAAATGCAAAGCTAGAAGCAGGAAAAAGTGGGCGAAGGAAACCAAACTCAAAATCTCCATGAATTATGAAGCCCACGTCATGGAGATCCTTAGCCACAGGGTGGTGAGGAGAAGATTCGCGATCAGAGAAACGCCTTAGGGAATACGCATTTCTCATGGGTGCCACATCGTGGAGCCTATTCGTTATGACGTGGGAAGCAGATTTACGAAAACTTTTTATATTATGGTTCTGCCTTTAAACCGGCCTTATGTTTGAAGTTATTCTCGACTTTTGAAGACCAAAGACGTGTTGGAAGACTTAGAAAGATCGGAATTTGTTTAGAGCTTAATTGTTGAAGAGATCTAGAAGAAAACAACATTAAATCTTTCGGTTTGCTAGCTTTAATCATGTTTATTCTTATCTTCTTTGATTCTATGTGTTTTTCTACTATGATTATGGGCTAAAAACCTTCTACTTTCATTTAGTATAGATGAACCCTAATACTATGTGTTAGTTTCTAGCTTTCATGAATTTTATGAAGTTGGCTTAGCTTGTGTTTCATTATTAATACCTAATATGCTAAATTTTAATCATTGCTGCTTAGATTCAAGTTAACTGTAGTTGAATGTTCATTTGAATTGCATGAACTTGTTTACTTAGTAGTTTATGATCATTAAACTGCTAGAGCTAGGATTGGACAAATTCTAGATTAGGTAATAAGGGTAACGACTTTAAATGTGTTAGAGAATATAATTTGATAATAATTGTGTTTGGTTATTTGTCTTGATCATAGATAATTATCTTAGATATATCTTACATAGCCCGCTAATCTTAAATGATCAATTATGCATTCTTTTGTGTATGATCTTTGCATCGAATTTCATGAATTGGTAAAAACATTAGAATATCGGATAAAGATTCTTAATAATATCTATATAGGTAACCAACTAAATAAATCCATGTTTTGAAACTAACCATAGGAAAAAAGGGATTCAAAGTTAAATGAAAGTGTCTTCATAATCTTAATTACAATCATCTTTAGTTAATTGTTTACTTGGTTTTGAGTTAATTATTAATTAAGTTATTCTGATCTTGCAAAAATAGTAAAAAAAAACCTATTTTTACATTATTGTTTATAGTTTAATTATTAGTAGTTATTTTCTAAATTAAATTCCGTTCCCTGTGTTCGATACCTAACTTACCTAAACTATTCTATAATTTTTATTAGGTATGCTGCCTAAGTGCAATTAGTTAGTTATGTAGGTTAGGTTTATAAATTTAAAACCAGCAGTATATAAATTGAACATCAATTAAAATTCTTGAAAACTCAAGAGACCATGTGGACTCCAACTAATGCCAACAATCAATCCAAACACTCAAAAACAAGCAACTGCAACAACCACCTCTCTCTCCTCCAATGACACAACCTCATTCATAGAGAAACTACTCAAACATGGGAAAAATCTTGACACTACAACTGAATTTATTCACACCTCACAATACCGGGAATCCATCAACTTAAAACTCTAGGGACATACATAACGGCTGGCGATCATCCATTTCTCCTGGTTACCCCAAGTCCCTGACCATGAACACCACTATACCATCTAGAACGAACACTCAGTCCAATCCGATTGTGAAATCCCAAAAATTTCAAATCCAGAAACTACGTTTAAAAGACCTCAAATGCACACTTGACTTTTTAAAAGTCCTCACATATCCACTACCCCCAAGATCGCAACAATGGTCGATCCCGAAGAAGATCTTGGGTGGCATCCATATTGCCTTATGCTCAGGGCACAACCATCTAAAAAATCATCCAAGAGACTTACAATGACCTGCATCACTGGTAACTTAACTTACATGCAACCTTCTCATAAAATGAGCACAAATCCACTAAGAAGAAACCAAATAATGAACTACTAATATACAACCATGGCTTTTCCAACAAGTCAACATTTTACAAAAGTCCGACCAAAACTTTTATGTTGTTAAGCCTTCAGTAATATCTCCATACTTCTCAAAATACCCTACTATGCCAAAGACTAACAAACCAAACACATGGGACTCCATAATACAACTATTGTCCCAACACACATAAGTGCAATCCATGATGTTTCTTGACACGCTATGACTCTATCCAACCATTGGAATGAGAAGCTCATGGTTCCTCGTCGTTCTTGCCATTACCTAACCACATACATGAAGACGCCCGACTAGAACCCAATGGGCATATAGGCATACGAACATCATCACACCAACATGTAGGAACCCAGTCAACATCTCACTTAACACCTACCAAAAACCACAAGAGCCATACCATTCTATAACATGCAACCCTTCCACAATTCATGATGCCATCGACGCATCATTAGACGAAAATATGGTCGCACGCAACCAGAAAATAAAATAGATAGTTAAATGCTTGCTCCAACTTGAAATCAATAAATTAGACAAGAATCATGCCATAGAATCGGACCAAGTGTTCTCAGGCTATCTTACTCGGTCCACATGCACCCCTTATGAAAATTTTTGTTGAATTGCCAATATTTCACACTCCCCAGAGAAAGCAAGACGCCCCCTAGGCCTACTCTGTTATTTCTTCATCATAACCTTACCCAAAATGTGAAGTTCTAGCAGATCAAATGAAACGAAGAATCTTAACCGATAACAAAAACATTCTCCTAGTAATCAAAACAACCACACCTTAAATGAAGTTGAACAGATCCACCAATATGCAATTAAACCAATAGAACTTCCAAACTTGGAGATAAATTCCAAAAATTAACTAGATATGTTTCCAACACCATGTTCAAATCAATCCGAAAACCAACCCAGCCAAAATTGGACACTACGTAGGACACAGACACGCCTTAAAACTAAACAATATCGCTCCAAAATCTGGACTCCCAATAACCAAGGACAAGTGTCAACTAAAGCATACTGGGAACAACAATAGAAAAACCAAACAGTCGAGATTACATATACATAAACACCAATATATACACCTTATAGAACTTGACGAATAGTTGACGTCTCAATTGCACCTTCAACTTATACAGCCTGAAGCATTCAAATAACCTTAGCTGTTGATGATGAACAAAATAACAAACAATCATAAATAGATCAAAATCTAAACTTTGAAGCCGATCGATAGAACAATAATTACCCATCTCAACCAAGGATAATTGACCCATATTGCAAGCTAAACATGTTCTCTATAATCAATAACTAACCTAAGAGACTCGAACAATCATCTTTCAAGATCACAAGCGCTTCAAAAAGGAACTACTAGCCACCATGAGGTTCTTACTCGTCAGCTTCTTGCTAAGAGGATAATATATATGTTCTTGAAGACATAAGACTTATGGAAACTTGCTATGCACTCATAATCTGACAAATCCATAAATTCTTCGTGACCATGGAGGACTCCGATGGATCCTTGATAAACACAATGAGAAAACTTCCTAATAATAAGTACTTCAATGGTATCCCAACTTCATCTTCTTATGCAACAATAACCTTTCACCCAAAACCTTGCACACTTAAACCATAGATTCCATCGACTCATTACAGTAAACCCACAAAAATCAAGCACATTGATAATATTCCAAGTAGAAGACTTCATTCTCCCCTACTTAGGGTTCGGACTACCACTAGTTGACATCTGCAAACAACAACGCCTCATATCGGCTCAACCAGATACATACCAACCTTGACTCTCAGAATGCATAGCACAACACCGGATGAAAATCCGAATAATAATCAACCAATCATAAAGAAAATTTGAATCTCAGATGGAGACCTCGAAAACTTTCCCAACGTCACTGCCTCATTCCTAGCAAAGTCAAATAAGATATCATTGGGTTGATAAGGCGCCATACGATCGAAACTTCGTGCAACCAAAACTTGAATTTGAAGAATTCATCCATGACCTTATCCTCCACTGAAGCTTTAAGATTCCCTTATAGATGCTCAATTATTAGCTCAGGAAAACTCATCATATCAATAGAACACTCATTTTTGAATCAAGAACACCTTAATGCCTCATCGGTTACACCCGATCTTCTCAAAATTGTGTCATATATCCGACTTGTGACATAGTCTTCACCTAAGACACTGAACCAAAAGAACAAGCGAGTATTAAAAATTCCCTAGTTGAAAGACGAAAATGATTCACCACAAAACCGAATAATACCCTCTTTCAGCAAAAACTGATGTGGTGAACACCCTCCCTTTCTTCCATCTATCGACTGGCACACATCCGATTCATTCTCCCTCAAATATAGGAGGATGGAAGAACATAACCCCATCGTAGAGAATGACATCCCAAGCTACAAAGCCCAGTTTTTGGTATGAACTTTTAACTTGAGGTTGGTCACGACACGGTGAAGGGATCACCACGATGTGGCAATCAACATGAAGCGTGTATTTCATTAAAGATTACCACGACATGGCAGCATGTGTGCCACGACATGACGACGATAGATGAGCTAAACCCTAATTTTTGGGCTTAAGGCCCTATTTAAAGAAAGTGATGGCTAGGGTTTCCCCCACCTTCAACCTCCATCATCTCCAAAGGACCCACATCATAGCCATATGTTAGCCACAACGTGGAGGTCAACTGGATTTGACTTTAACTATGAACTTAATCTTTGTCTTTTGACATGGTTTGACTTTTAGTCAAATGACTAGTTTTAGAAGGTAGACTAAGGATTTATGTAACGTCCCAAAAATTATGATTTTTAATTCAAACATTAAAACACCATTTAGTATTACCAATCATTCAAAAGCATAATAATGTAAAACGTTTATCAGAGTACAATCCCAAAATCATAAGGTTGCGGAAACATGGGTGGGTGCAGTGTAGTCACGTCGGGCCCTTCTAATTTGTAGCAGAAGTACCTAAAACATAAACTAAAACCGTAAGTACAGATGTTAGTAAGCTCCCCCAAAATACCACATACCATACAAACATATAGTCAAGCATATCTAGGTGCTTGCATCCCCCTTCAGACTCTTTCAACCAGATACTATCAAGCATATATGGGTGCTTGTATTCCCCTTTGGTCTCTTTTAACCAGATACTATCAAGCATATATGGGTGCTTGCAATACCCTTCGGTCTATTTCAATCGGATACCAAGTCTATTTCACCCCTACTACTTCCACATAATATCATAATAAAAATCACAGAGTCGTGAAGAAAATACAGGCATAACTGACAGCTGTTACAAAGACAATCATCATAATACAACATAAACTAGTGGATCAGCCTTGGTGCCTTCGACCCATGGATACTGCAAAAGAAGACTCACCTCAAGCTGTTGAATCTCTTAGATAAAGTCTCTATCTACTGATCCGGAAAAATCACTGTGCGCTATCACTATCAAATAACATCCAATTAATAATTGGATCTCGAACCATAATCAAGAATCTACATTACTTACCCAATGACCAGGGTAAAAGACCATTTTACCCTTTTCTTACTTAGCCCAAAACCAAGACCCAACTCATTGCTCAAAATGCCCAATTTCCTAAACAGCATCCCAAGGCCCAATATGGCCCAACTTCTTTATTGGGCGCAAAAACCCATCTTGGACCTAATTCCAAGAAAGCACATATTTTATCCATGCCCCAAGGTCACAAGTTCAATTGCCCATCAAGGCCCAATTTCTAAAACGCCCAAAATAAATGCGTTGGGGAGTACGTCCTACATACTAAGAAAGTACGCCCCGTATACTCGCCTCTTAAGCACCATGTACAAGTTGCCTATGTACAAACCTGCATTACGCTTAGAGTACTCCCCCTCGTACGTCCAACATACTCATCATAGGTCCACAAGTCCATAATAAGCTCTTAATGGTTAAGACAAAACCATCCAAACACTTATCTTGACCCTAAATGATGTCTTAACCCATAAAGTCGAAACCTTTAAGCCTTTGCATGGCTAAAGAGGGTTAAATCCGCCAAGATCTTTACTTTCACAACACTCAAAACCACTTAATTCTTGCATGGTTCTAAGGAAACAACCAGGCAAACATTTTATTGACTCATAACACTCTAAGACCTTAAAAAGGACAACCAATATGCTTTGGAGTACTCCATACTCACAAAGATCTAAACTTTAGGACAAAAGCTTATGAAACCATGGCATAACATGATCTAAGAATAGAGTCAGCAAGTGTGAATCTTTATACCTTTAGAAGGTAGATCAAGATGTACATGGTTTGGATAAAAAAGCTTCAATAAATTGCACACTTCTCCAAGAAGCTCCTCCTTCTTCAATGAGCACCAAAATGCATGAAATACCACCAAAAGCTCAAGAACCACACCAATGGGGGCTAAGATTTTGTTTCTAATGTTTAATGGGATGGAGGTTGAAGATAAGGGGGTTTGGTGTTGAGGTAAGGAGCTTAAATAGGGTCCAAGGCCCTAAATTAGGGTTTGGGTCTAACTGGAGTACGCCATGCGTAACTCTGGCACGCCCATCATACTCCAAGGAGCACCCGAGACTTCCTTGCCTAGTACGCCTAGTGAACTACCATGTACGCCCCACTTACTAGGCTCAACCCTAAAACTTCCAAACTTTCGTAGGCTATAACTTCTTCGTTCTAAGTCTGTTTTCGACGATCCTTATATCCCCTGAAAGGTAACGAGAATCTATACACTTCTATCAACTCATCCATGACTAAAAACTTTCCAAACTAAAATCCAAAAGTCATATAAATCCTAAATATCACTTTACGGTTAAACCCTTGGGTTCCAAAACATAACCGAACTCGGTTCACCTATATTATAATACCCACATCCAAAAAGGGTCTAAATCTCTATTCCGCTAAGGCATGAAGCCTTATGATAACTGATTTTCAGGTCACGACTCGAATAATGAAATGATTCGAAACCGAGTGTTACAGTTTACCTTTTTTGATTCAGTAGGTGGTGTAGCACCCAATTCTTGTCTTTGTAGGTTGGTTAGTTTTTTGCTATGTCTATGAGGCGAGTCTTCTCGCTATACTATGTAGGATGCTAGTTTACTTTGTGAATCTTCCATGGAAGACTAGGGTTTGGCTCGTGGAAATGGTATGGAAGACCAAGATCAGGCCCGTAGTACATGTACAAGTAAATATCATGATTTTCCCCAAGAAATAAGTGATTATAAGACTATGATTTGGCCCATAGCATTCACCTATGGTTGAAATAGACCCGTTATGTTATATATGATAATGGGGTATCTTGAGGAACTCACTAAGCTTTGTGCTTACGGTTTCATGTTTAAATGTTCTAAGGTTTTCTTATATTAAAGGAAGTATGTAGCTTAATTCCATCGCATCCATTGGAGATTTTCACTCTTTATAACTTCATGATGATACTCTGATAAATTGTTTGAATCAAATGGTTTTATCTTGATCTTTAAAGTTTTGATTTGAACAAATGATTTTGTTTTTAAATGAAAATTTTGGTTTGAAATTTGGGCATTACAAGATGGTATCAGAGCCTTGGTTTGACGGAGTTGGGAATAATTTTCGGTGTGTCTAAACTGAAACTGAAGATTAAAATCTTTTTAAAAAAGGAAACAGTTTTTTCTAAAAAGATTTTTATAATAAAAGGGTGTGATGAATACATTCAGCCAAGTTCATGTAAGTAATTCCCAAAATATCAATACATGTTTATATGTTATATGTGTTATAGTATGTTATGCATGCTAGAAGTAAGAATAAGGATCTGTTTAGGTTTGCATGTTAGAATTCCGGCTTAGGAGAGATTCCTTTTACGCCTGATATGTGAATTAGTAGAGATGCTTGATAGTGAGTAGGCTAGGGTCTTCAGAAATTATGTGCAATGATTGCCTGATCTTTATGATGCCTTATTTCCAATAGGTTTTGATGCTCAAATGTTGCTTGATTTGTGCTATGTGAGGCCTATACTGATGTTAATTAACTATTAAGCGAATACTTTAGGTTGCATGCCACAAAGATTAAATAATTTTAGATTGCTTGATTCAGCTCTACTGTACAACTCTTGTATCAATCCAACCATTGTACCGCATGTTCTTTCAATCCAAATATTGTTTAATCTTTTTTGAATGTAATTATATTCGTAAGATAGTTAATTGATATTGGTAGAAATTTACTTTGAGGCTGAGAGCAAGGTAAGGTAGGGTTCCCAGTGGATTAGGAACATTGTTAAAACATGTTTATATGGGAAGTAGGATCCTAGGAAGTGCCTTAGTATGATGTTTAGTGCAACTATATATGAGAATGGTTATAGGGAAGTGAGTTAGAGGATCCGGGATGATTCTTTAGGAAAGTAAGGATAGTTGTGGAAGGTAGTATTGACCCCGTACTATTGTAAGAATAAGATTCATACTCAAATCAAGGGAAATCATGGGGATTCTAAGGTGCTGGTTGAGGCTAGATAACATGGTATGGCACCATGATTCATTGTATTGTTTCCATATTTATCGGTTTTTCATTTATGGTTGTCCAAGGTAAATACAAGTCTAGTATTTCTCTGGGCCTTAGTGGACATGATAGTTTGGATCTAAAGGGTACATATCTATATGGTTTAGTTGATCTCAAGGTGTCGAAGACCTTGTTCAAAGTAGTGTTAATTTGAGTCGTGGGACTCATGTAGGAGGCAAATGTGATGATCGACCTGAGGATTGCAGCCTCAGGATGAGTGGTCGGTTAATGGATTAGGATGTCGTTCGTTACGATGAGGTTATGTTCTTCCAACTTCTCGTGTTTGGGGGGGGGGGGTGGGGAGGGATCAGATGTGTGTTAATCTATATATATATATATATATATATATATATCATTCGATTCGTGGCGCATCATTCCCATCTTTTAGCAAGAGAAGGTCCGAGACTCAATTGTTCTTTTTGTTCATTAGCCTAAGGGAAGATCATGTCGTGATTCAGATATGTAATGCATTTTTGAGAAGATCGGGTGTATCCAAAGGGGATCGAGATGTTTTTGATTTGCAAATGAGAGTTCTATTTGTAACATCCCATAATTTCCAGGTATTTATTATTGGTGTTTTTTTTAGATTTGTGAGTGGACTCAACGAGTTGGAGCTCGAACTCGCAGATTAGGATCGCGATTTTGGACACGGGTTTGCGTCTGGACTCGGCGAGTCCACGCTGTGTAATGAAACCCTAATTCCCAGGGTTTAAGACCTATTTAAAGGGCCTTATGGCAGTCATTTGTGCTCACCAATCCATAGAGAGAAACCCTAGAGTGCTTGAGCGTTTTGAGAGAGAAAGGAAGCCATTCTTGACTTTTATGGTGTTGTTTAGCAAGAAGAAGGAGGTCTTAGCAAAGAGGAAGCAAAGGAGGTTGCTATACTGTGGATTTGAAGCTTAGATCATCGAACTTAAGGTATCATTTCAGCTCATCTTCTGTTTTATGAAGTATATTTGGTTTTAGGGTTTCTTTTGGCCTTTGTTGGGTTGATTTGATGCCCAAATAGTCCCTTTCTAGTGGTGAGGCTTTGGATCTGGATCCATAGAGGTCCAAAGAGCCTCACTCATCAAGCTTTATGAAGAGCAATGGAGGTTATGACCTTGAGTTGTGGTATTTGGGGCTAAATCATCATATATGGTCATATAGATGTTGTATGTACATCAAGATAGCAACTTTACGTGACAAATAAGCTTGGAAGGACTGGATCTATGAGTTAGTGGAATAGATCTGACCTCAGGAGTGAGTTTTAGTCGTTGCATGGCATGGACTCGCTGAGTCCAAGAACAGACTCGGCGAGTAGCATGAAGATTGCCCAGCACCACTCAGCGAGTGGTCTTACCGAGTTGAGGGATTGACTCAGTGAGTCAGGGAGAGTCAGAGTGGGTTGACAGGTGGACTGAGTCAAGCTAGGACTCGCCGAGTTGTTCTTGAGACTCGGCGAGTTGAGTCATGGAGGCCCCATAACTCATGCCAGATGGAACTCGTCGAGTTAGGAGAATACTCGACGTGTCAAGTGAGGATTCCAGGGAAATCAGTGTATGCGCTTAGACTCGCCGAGTCGTTATAGTGCACTCACCGAGTCTGGTCAAAGTTGACCATTGACCATTGACCAGTGTTGACCTATGTTGAATTGATTAAGAGATAGTCAACCTTAGTTGGGAAAGTGTCAATTGGAGATGTATTGTGTTATACGAGGACTATAGCTCGGGGGATCGAGCACTAGTGATTTCAGGGATTTACGAATTACCGAGACACGCGAGGTGAGTCTTCTCACTATACTTTACCTTGAGTAGGTCAATAGAGTTATGTGATACAGTGCTTGTATGCTATATTTATATGTTATGTGTTGCGCTGCATTATTCTTTGTGATTTATGTTGTGCATGTTTACAGAGTTAGAACCTGAGGGTTCACATAGCTTGGGTGCACAGACCCACAAAGTTATAGCCTCGAGTGGCTAATATGTGTTATATGTGGTATTTTGGGGAACTCACTAAGCTTTGTGCTTACAGTGTTTGGTGTTATTTGTTTCAGGTACTAGTGACAACCGTGGGAAGGCGCCGGCTTGATCCGTACACACGCATAGGATTTATGATTTTGAGATCTTGGGATTTTTGTATTAATTGGATTGAATGTTCAAATATGGTTGTTTTATGAATATTAAGTGAATTATGTTTTATAAAATTTGAAAATTTTACTTTGAAATTTACGGTGTCACACTATTATTATGTTGTTTTTAGTGAAGCTATTGTCTAAGAATCTGTAAGGGATTGTTGAAGCTTCAGATGAGGATAAGGTTGTAGATAAATTATTCTATTGCAAGTTTTAATTGCAAGAAGTTCAGTTTGTAATGTGCCTCGTCAATCCAATGGTATAATGATCGATTTCTCTAAAATTGAGGCGACGATGTTAGGGAAAGTTTATGGGTCTCTATATGAGGTTCAAGGTTTCTTCATGACTGTTTGGTCATTATTTAAAGGATCATCATATGCGATGTTGCATTCAAAGAATCAAGGTTAGTATGTATCTTTTTAATCCAAGTTGAGGCTTTGGTGTGGTAAATGTCAGTGAATGATGGTTTGAACCATAAGTAGGGGAGAACTAGGTACTCTGCTTGGAGGATCATCAGCCGATTTGATATTATGGTTTCAGATCAATGGTTTTGGGGAATCTATTGTGCAGGTATGCGATATTTTTTGTTCGGTTATTACGGCACAAGAGAAGGAAGATGGGATACCATCAAAGTTCTTAGAGTTTGGAAGTTTCTCGTCACATTCCAAGAATTCGTCGGAATCCTTCACGGTTACAAAATAATTAAGTTTTGGTTATACCATGAGTGCTGAGTTAGTTGTCATCTGGCTTCTGCCTTCAGGGACGTGCATGTTGTCCTCATATAACAAGCTATGCAACAAATATATTATTGTGGCTATTAGTCCCTTTCGGGGACGCTTAACATTAGGTTTAGATGCACTTGAGCCACTCAAATTGAGTATTAGTTGTTGAGGGATTGGTTAGCTTGTTGTATCAACTGCTATGTGTAGTAGGGGAAGAGCGGTTGTTGATCTGTCAACCAACTTCAGGGTATGGTATGTGTATTTTTCACATGGGATTTTTTCAGTAGTGGGTTGAACCATTGGACTAATTGTCAATCCATTTTCAAAAGTTGATTATTTTCATCATCGTCATCAACTGAAATTGTTTGAAGGATTTGAGTTGTATCAGTTGAAAGTGCTATGGACACGCCAATCTTTCGTCAAGTTCTGTTTGGTGTATATATTGTCTCCTGGGTATGTCTACCCTCAATTGATGGTTGTGGTTTTTAAGGACCAAGTGGTGTAGTGTATGGATTAGCCCAAATTTTGTATGGCCATGAAATATTGGAGCCTAGCTAATTTTAAGTGGGAATGAGTACCCTCCTTAGGACTCAAGATCGTATAATTACAAGTTATCTCAAGGTTTGTATTCAAGGTTAGAAGGCAACAGGCTTGGGTTGTTGTCAAGAAACTTATGCAAGGAAATGTTGTCCAGCAGTTGGTAGTGACCCATGAAGTAGATGCTGAAGATTCAAGGTTATCTCCTCTGAAGAATTGAAGCATCAGTAGTGGCGCAATATTGAGTTAGTGTCTAAGATCAGGTCAATAGTTTTAAGAGTTCCTCTCTTCCTATTCTTATCTTATGAATCCTTTGGGGTTCAAATCATGACCCAAACTCCTGATGTGGTCTAGTAGGCTAGGGGTCTAAATCGAATTAGTTCATGTTGGTTATCGTGTAGTTTTGTTTAAAATACCATGGGGGCCCATGACAACTGTAGGAGTGTTGTAAGACTATTGTTTAACCCGTAGAATTCACTCGAGATGAGAGGAGACCATTATTTGAATAAGATGGAAGTGACTATAATTCTATGGTTAAAATTGATTGTAAGACTATTATTTGTACCGTAACATTCACCTGGAGTTGAAATAGACCCGTTATGTTTTGTATGGTATGTGGTATCATGGAGAACTCACTAAGATTTGTGCTTATGGTTTCCTATTTAAATGCTTTCATGTTTTTTTATATTAAAGGAAGGTCACAACTCGACTGCATCACATCCATTGGATATTTCCGCACTTAATAACTACATGATGATACTCTGATAAATGTTTTGAATCAAATGGTTTTATTTAGATCTTCAAAGTTGTAATATGAACAAATTCTTTTGTTTTTAAATTAAAATTTTGGTTTGAAATTTTGGACGTTACGCAAGCCATCGCCGACCACCCATCCTCGGCCTGCAATCCTCAATGCGATCATCACATTCACTTCCTACATGTGTCTCGCGAATCAAACTGGCACTACTTTGATCAAGGTCTTCGACACCTTGAGGTCAACTAACTCGTATAGATCTGTACGCTTCATGTCACACCCCTGACCGAGGCGGTGAAACATGTCGGGCTGTGTGAATTAGTTCATGGATCACATGTAAAGTGAATATATAGCACAAGTACAACAATAAAAAAAATAGCTTTTCCATCTTTACGTTTGAATACAAGGTTTTTACAGATAACAATATAATACATAAATTGCCTTAAATAGGTAGGCAAATACAACAAAAGCTAGTAAACTAGATCGCCTGATATCCATGACTATTTCATTTTCTAAAGACTTGTTAGAGATTTCCTGAGAATACATGTAGTTTTAAGGGTCAACACAAGGTTGGTGAGAGTTAGAGTGTAACACTCGTAAAATTTCATAAAACTTTTAAACTTTTTCAACCAATTAAAAATCATAATTGTTTACATTGTAGTTTTCAAAATAGTTTAGACATCAGAGTTTTTCCCAAAATCATAAAACATAATATGAGGAGGTACATGATCATGCCATCGTCTTCTCGCGATCCTCTGAGGTACCTGAAACATAATCCAAAACTATAAGCCCAAAACTTAGTGAGTTCCTCCAAAATACCGATACATAATAAATAACACAAAATATAATAACAACATACAATGGGTCCACAAATAACATACTGGATCGCCCCTAAGCCGACAACATAAGTTTGACTTACCCATTGGGCCAACAACTTATGTATGGCTTGCTCCCCGGCCCGATCGATCCATGGACTGAACACCACTAAGCCATCAGTATGAGTCTGCCATGCCCTTCTTGGCACTCAAATCGTATCTGGAATGCTCATGAGCCCTCAGTATGAGTCTGGCATGCCCTCCTCAGCCCTCACCTTATATCTAGCTTGCTCCAGGGTTTGTTAGCTACAGTACAGAGTAGTACCACCTCAACCCAAACCACATAATATGTCAATATATAACAGATAATATCATATACATATAATATATGGTATCACAGGTAGTCCTACAGATCTACCAGACTAGCATATCAAAACTAGCATATCAAGACTAATATGCATATCAAATCCATACTCGGTATATCAACAATATCAGGTTATCAAACCAAAGGGTTGGCCTTGGTGCCTTTGACCCGACAATATAGTGAGGAATAATCACCTCACAAATGGTGCATAATTGATAAGGCCTGACTCTGAATCTCAGCTCACAACTCAAATGCCTACAACCATCAAATGACCAATCCCATCAAGACCTAGATTACCCAAAATACCTTCAAGTTCAAATTAGTCAAATTCAAATTCAAAGTCAAGGTTGACTGTCTGGGTTGACCCAATACACCATGTTCTCTTTTTACCACTTTGTGTTCCATGAACAGTTCCACATATGGGAAATCTTCAGCCAACACACAATATTCGCCATATTCCCAATAGATTAAGATATTTAGCTGCCTTTTCAATCGCAAGAGAACCATGGCTCAGATTTGGACTAGAAATGCGTTAGGAAGGGTAAAGTTTCCAACTTTATCCTTTAGGACCGCAAGAAGGTCCAAAAACCCAAACTATATGCTAAACCATGAAAAGGTCAACCATAAAGTCCTCAATCCTTAAGATCCAAAGGCCCCTCCTTCCAAAAGTGGTTCAACCACCTAAACCATTCCAAAGATTTGTGCTTTATAAGACATGCATGTCCAGTGCATGTATTAAACCCATATTAGGTCAAAAAGGGAATTTATGACCTACTTTCCATCCATAGCATCAAAACATTGGTTGGAACTAGATCCAAACCACTACAAGGTCTCCTTGACCCGGAGATTCACAAAACTGCAAACTTTATGAGATCCCTCCATGCATCAAGAGATGGCAAAGAGAAAGGGGATATAACTCAAGATCTAGAGACTAGGAATGGTAAAAATGGAGGCTTGAACACTTACAATGGTCCAAAAGAGTGCTACACTGAAGTATGATGCTTGCTAGCCAAAACCTTGCTTCCTTCTTTCACTTTCTTCCTTCAAAACACCAACTATCATCACAAATGGGAGAGGAAAAGATTAAAGTTTCTTCTTGAGCTTGAGAGGGAAGATGGAGGTTGTGGGTGGACAAAACCTAGCCACTTTAATCCTTAAATAGGTGACTAAACCCCTGAATATTAGGGTTTCACACACAAAGGTCAACACGTCGTGCCCAGAGAGAAAACATGCCGTGTTGCTCAACCAAAGCACACGTATTTTATTTTCTACACACGTCGTGTCTAAACACCAAGATTTCAACCACCAAACCAATTATCATGACTTGAAAGAATTTAGAAGTACCTGAACATCGGGATATTACAATTCTCCCCCATTTGAATTAAACTTCATCCTCAAAGTCTGCTAATGCAAACAATTTCGGATAATAGTCCCGCATCTCAACCTCTAGCTCCCAGGTCCACTCGGAACCAATCTGATGTTGCCATCGCACCTTTACTAAAGGTACATCCTTGCTACGCAAAACTTTTACCTTCCTCTCCAGAATTGCTACAGGCCTCTCCACATAGTTCAGGCGCTCATCAACTTTAACATCATCCATAGATACCACTGCATCCTAGTATAATACACACTTCCACATCTGCAAAATATGGAAAGTGCTATGAATCTGCCTGAGCTCGTCGAGAAGATCCAATATGTAAGTTACATTACCAATCCTAGCAATAACCCGATATGGACAAATAATTCGGGGAGCTAATTTTTCCCTATTCTTGCACCAAATAACACATTTCCATGGTGAGACCTTCAGTAACACCATGTCACCAACCTAAAACTCCAACTCGGATTGGTGTCGGTCGGCATAGCCTTTTGCCAACTCTTAGCAATCTGCAATCTCTGCCTGATTTGTTGAATTGTTTCCGTAGTTTGAAGAACCACCTTGGTCCATCCCATAACCCTGTGTCCAACCTCACCCCAACAAATTGGGGAATGACATCTCCGGCTATACAAGGGTACCAAAGGCAGATCACTAATTATGGAGTGAAAACCGTTGTTGTAGGAGAACTCCACAAGAGGTAGGTAGGAGTCCCAACTCCCACCAAAATCAATGACATAGGCTCGCAACATATTCTCAAGAGTCTGTATCATCCGCTCACTCTGGCCGTCAGTCTGCGAATGATAAGTCGTGCTGAAGTGAAACCTCATGCCCAGTTCGTCATGGAACTTCTGCCAAAAATGGGAGGTGAACAGAAGATCACGGTCTAAAATGATGGAGACCAGAATTCCATGGCAAGCAACGATCTCGCGAATATACACATCATACAACTTCTCGGCCGTAGAACTCTCCCGAATCTTCACAAAGTGGGCACTCTTGGTCAATCAATCCACAATGACCCAAATCGCATCAAAACCCCTTTCCGTCTTCAGCAGCTTGGTGATGAAGTCCATCGAAGTCTGCTCCCATTTCCATATGGGAACCTCCAGAGGCTGTAGCTTTACATGCGGCCTCTGATGCTTATCCTTGACCATCCTGCAGGTCAAGCACCTCTCCATGTACCAGGCGATCTCCCTCTTCATACATGGCTACCAGTAGCTCAATCTCAGATCCTGATACATCTTGGTGGACCCTGGATGGATAGAAAAGTGATACGTATGAGCCTCCTCCAGCACAATCTATCTGACCCCACCAGAAATAGTAACCCATAGCTAACCGCAACGGATCAACAAACCGGGACTAACCGGAACAAATCTGGTGATCTCACCCCTGATCCTCTCAATCTTTCAATTCTCTTCCTGGACACCCTCAGTCCAAGCCTCCCTAATCAATCCCACAATCGGAGAAACCACTGATATCCTCATACATGACACCCCATCAGAAGGTCAGCCGACTTACGGCTCAAGGCATCCACCGCCACATTCGCTTTACCCAAATAGTAAAGGATCTCGCAGTCATAATCCTTGACTAAGTCCAGCCACCTGTGATGTCTCATGTTCAGGTTTAGTTGACCCATAATGTGTCTCATAATATTGTGATCTTTGTAGATAGTACAACGGACTCGATAAAGACAATGCCTCCAAATCTTGAGGGAAAAATCAATGCCCCCAACTCAAGATCATGCTTGGCATATATCATCTCATGTGGCTTTAGTTGTCGCGAAGCATAAGCTATCACTAGTCCTCTTTGCATGAGAACCACCCCTAACCTAGTGATGGATGCATCACAGAAAACAAAAAAATCCTCAGTTCCCTCCAGGAGGGTCAAAACTAGGGCATCGCATAATCTCTGCCAAAGGGTCTCGAATGTAGACTGCTGCTCAGGGCCCCACTGGAATCCACCCCTTCCTCATCAAACGAGTGAGGGGTACTGCAATCTTATAGAAATCCTGAATAAGGCTATGGTAGTACCCTTCCAACCCCAAGAAACTCCTGATATATGAAGTAGATTTCAGAAACTCCTACTTCATCACTGCCTCGATCTTGGCCGGATCGACCAATATCCCATCCTGGTTAACGAGGTGTCCAAGGAACTGAACCTCTCACAACCAAAACTCACACTTCGAGAACTTAGCATAAAGTCGTTCTCACCTCAATGTCCCCATAAGCTCGCGAAGATGCTCCTCATGCTGCTCTCAACTCTTGGAATATACAAAGATATCATAAATAAATACAATAACCGAACGATCGAGCATCGACATGCATACCCGATTCATCAAATCCATAAATACCGCAGGCGTATTGGTGATCCCGAATGGCATCACCAAGAACTCGTAATGCCCATAACGAGACCAAGAACGCGGTCTTCTCTACGTCCTCCTCTCCCACCCTGACCTGATGGTACCCAGACCTTAAGTCTATCTTGGAGAACCAAGATGCACCCTGAAAACTGATCAAAGAGATCATCAATCTGCGGAAGGGGATAACAGTTATTTACCATTATCTTGTTTAACTCCTGGTAGTCAATACACATCAGATGTGAACTGTCCTTCTTCTTAACGAATAAAATCAGTGCTCCCCACGAAGAACTACTCAGTCTGATGAAATTCTTGCCAAGTAGCTCCTGCAACCAAGATGACAACACCTGCATCTCGGGCAGTGCCAAATGGTACGGTGCCTTGGCAATCGGGGGTGCACCTGGCACATGATCAATCCTGAACTTGACCTGCCTCTCAATAGGCACACAGAGTAACTCCTTTGGAAATACATCAAAAAACCTAACCACTGGGACCTCTAAAACTGAAACCTGATCCCCAACACGTGTACCCATCATGTAAGCCAAATAACCCGCACATCCGAGCTAAATATACCATCGAGCTCGTGCTGTAAAACAAAACCTTGTACCCATCCTGGTGCCCACTCCATAGATAACCGGTTCTCTCCCACTTGGGTTTTGAACTACCATGCGTTGACCCACACAATCAATCATAGCACCAAAACAGCTCAATCAATCCATACCCACAATCACACAGATATACCCCACGGGGATTGGGATCAAATCAATCGGATAAGGCACCCTAAAGATTCAAGAATACAACCCTGATATATTGAAACCGCAGAAACCCAATGCTCGTTGGCGATAAAGACTCGCAACGGACACTCTAACTCCCTAATGTGTGTATCAAACTCCCTACTAAATGATCAAGATACAAAAGAGTGACTCGTACCCAAGTCAAACAACACTAGAGTAGGCAAAGAGTTCATTAGGAACTTACCTAATAGAGGTACAAGCATAAGCATAACACAAAACATAATTAGCAGGATAAGGAATAGAAACATACCAGTCACAACATTTGGCGCTGCTATGGCCTCCTCGGCGGTAAGTTGAAAAGCACGACCTCGAGCGTTCGAGGGCTCCGCCCTGCCCTGACTCCTGTCAGTGATCCTCAAAATACTTATTACCGGAACCTATATTGGCCTAATGGCAAGAGATGGGCAGGTGGCCTTCACATGGCCAACCTAGTCATAATGATAACAAATCCTGGAACTGAGTGATGGGGCCTACTGGTGGCAATCCCTCTCCATGTGGCTCTGCCAGCCATAATTTTGGCACCCATATGATGATTGCAAAACCCGCATGCACCTTGTCGTACTTCCCGGAGGTGCGTCCCTTCCGTCCCCTAGATCTGACATCAACGATCTTAAATCTCTTTGGCGTAGGTTGAAACTAAACCTGGGCCGGCCTTTACTCCCTCATCTGCAGATCAATCTCAATCTCACTCCGCCTGGTGGCCTCCTACAACTCCAACAATGAACCATAGCGTTGAGTAGAAACAAACTGCTTGATCTCTGTCGTCAGAATACTCAAGTAACGGGTGATCTGAGCCTGCTTAGATGTAGCAAACTCAGGGCAAAACATATCTCTCTCTGTGAACATCTTGGTGATCTCTGTCATTGTCTCAGTACCTTGCCTCAAGTCCAATTACTCCTGGTCCAACCTCTCTCGCTCCACCAACGGAACATCTCAGAAAACTACTCCTAACTCACAATAGCTCTCTGCTCAGCAAAATAGGAATTGGTAGTGATCCTCCATCAATCCTTTGATCTGATCCTCAAAAGGGTCTGAGCAAACCTAACCTTCTGGTCAACAAGGCACAAGAAAGTGAAGAAACATCCATCTACGTCAGATAGACACCTCATGGTGATGTTCGGGTCTAGCACCCTGTTGAAATCTGGGGGCTTCGTATTGTCAAAGTCTCGATACCGAAAAACTCGACCCGTCCAACACCTGCAGTGGCCACGGCTGTAGAGGGTGCAACAACAGCAGTCTCAACAACGATTGCATATCTGTCATAAAAGAACTCCATCATCATGGTATTAATAGACCCAAATAGCTCTGATATATGATCTTGGAGAATAGTCACAACCTCCTCATGGAGAATCCTCCTGATCCTAGAATCCAACTCATCTGATCCTATTTGCCTGTCGGTGCCAGATCCCGATCCGAATCCGGTGTCAACTTGTCTCGTAGTCACCATACTGAAAATACACCAGGAAGATATTAGATAATACACATATCATAACGGGGAACCAACTCCTAAAAAATCCCTAGGGTTTACAACTTCTCTATTATGCGTACGGGTCTTGTGCTTTTAGTAGTAAGGGCCCATACTACCTTCCACACCTACCCGTAGTTGTCTCAGAGAACCATCACAACACCCTAACAATACTCGCTAGCATACTCATACGCTCAATCCTCACACCCTAGAGGTATGTTATATACACACACACACACACACACACATATATATATATATATATATATATATATATATATATATATATATATATATATATATATAAACTGGCCGACTGACCCCACACGACTTGGCCATGAAAATTCCACCAACCCTGCAACACTTGTGTATGCTAGCCATACATAACGTTGGACCATATAGACATTTGAATCTCTGATCCTACTCTAAGCCCTTCATCAAACAAGAATAGGAAGTAAGGCTAAACCAAACATTCTCATGCTATAAGATCTTAGTTATGTATAACCATGATGCATACACTAAGCAACTATAGTAATGATGTCAATTCCATTAAAGAAGAACCCTAGGCTATCAGGCGTCATATAATCAGACAACTCTATTATGAAAAACCCGAAGATCCCTAGCCTATCACTAGCATGTTGTTCTAACATATCACAATATCAAATAACAGTATGGTATTTTGGGGTCTACTTACTGGCTTCAATTGATCTACACATCACATCCTCCTTGATTATTTTGAAAACAATTTGAAAATCATTTAAATCTTTTTCCTTTTGTTTAAGAGTGGATTCACACGATTGTTCCTCCAATTCACTCAAACCAGGACTCTAATACCAACTTATAACACTCATAAAATTCATAAAAATTTTAAACTTTTTCAACCAACCAAAAATCATAATTCTTTACATTGTAGTTATCAAAATAGTTTAGACATCAAAGTTTTCCCCAAAATCATAAAACATAATATGAGGAGGTACATGATTATGCCTTCACCTTCTCACGATCCTCTGGGGTACGTGAAACATAATCCAAAACTGTAAACCCAAAACTTAGTGAGATCCCCCAAAATACCGATACATAATAAATAGCAAAAAATATAATAACATCATGCAATGGGTCCACAGGTAACATACTGGATTACCCTTAAGCCCACAAAATAAGTCTGACTTTCCCCTTGGGCCCACAACTTAATGTCTGAATTGCTCCCCAGCCCAATCGATCATTGGACTGAATACCACTAAGCCCTCAATACGAGTCTGGCATGCCCTTCCTGGCCCTCAGCTCGTATCTGGAATGCTAATGAGCCCTCAGTATGAGTCTGGCATGCCCTCCCCAGCCCTCACCTCATATCTATCTTGCTCCAAGGATTGTTGGATACAATACGGAGCAGTACAACCTCAAGCGAAATCACATAATATGTCGATATATAACAGATAATCTCATATACAAATAACAGATGATATCACAGGTAGTCCTATAGATTTACCAGACTAGCATATCAAAACTAGTATATCAAGACTAGAATATCAAGACCAGCATGCATATCAATTCCATACTCGGTATATCAATAATATCAGGATATCAAACCAAAGGGTCAACCTTGGTGCCTTCGACCCGACTGTACAGTGAGGAAAACTCACCTCACAAACGGCGCAAAACTAATAAGCCCTGACTTTGAATCTCAGCTCATAACTCAAATGCCTACAATCATCAAATGACCAATCCAACAAGACCAGATTTCCCAAAATACCCTCAAGGTCAACTTGGTCAAATTCAAAGTAAAAGTCAAGGTCAACAAGTTTTGTTGATCCAACATGCCGTTTTCCATGAACAGTTCCACAGATGAGAAATTTGCAGCCAACACACCGTGTTTGCCAGATTCCCAACAAATTAAGATTTCTAGCTACCTTTTCGATCCCATGAACACCAAGGCTCAGATCTGGACTAAAAATGTGTTAAGAAGGGTAGAGTTTCCAAATTTATCCTTTGAGACCGCAAGAAGGTCCAAAAACCCAAACTACAGGCTAAATTATACAAGGGCTAGACCATAAAGTCCTCAATACTTAAGATCCAAAGTCCCCTCCTTCCAGAAGTGGTTCAACCACCTAAACCATTCCAAACATTCATGCTTTATAAGACATGCATGTCAAATGCATGTATTGAACCCATATTAGGTCATAAAGGGAATTTAGGACCTAATTTCCATGCATGGCATCAAAACTTTTGTTGGAACCAGATCCGAGCCACTACAAGGTCTCTTTGACCTAGAGATTCATAAAGTTGAAAACTTTTTGAGATGCCTCCATGCATCAACCCATAGTAAAAAGAAAGGAGACATCAAGATCCAAAGACTAGGAATGGTAAAAATAGAGACTTGAACACTTACAATGGTCCATAAGACTGCTACACTGAAGTATGATGCTTGCTAGCCAAAACCTTACTTCCTTCTTTCACTTTCATCCTTCAAAACACCAACTATCTTCACAAATGGGAGAGGAAAAGATTAGGGTTTCTTCCTGAGATTGAGAGGGAAGATGGTGGCTGAGGGTGGACAAACCCTAGCCCCATTAATCCTTAAATAGGGGACTAAACCCCGGAATATTAGGGTTTCACACACAGCGGTCAACACGTCGTTCCCAGAGGGAAAACATGCCGTGTTGCTCAGCCAAAGCACGTGTCTTTTATTATCTAGACACATCATGTTGGTGCCTCCAACACGCCATGTCTAAATGCCAAGATTGCAACCACCAAACCAATTATCATGACTTTAAAGAATTTAGAAGTACCTAAACATCAAAATGCTACATATGGGTTTTCTGCTAATAGTGGTGATACTTTTAAAAAATGTTCAAAAAGTATTTTCTTGGTAAGTAAAAAAAATACTTGTAATTGTGTTTGCAAAGGCTCTTTGAATAACCTTTGAAAACCAAAATGTCTCTTTATAAAAGTAAAACCGTACTAAAAATATTTTTGTGAGGAACTAAGACCATGGTTTGTAGTGTGAGAGAAAGATAGGGAGAGAGAGAGAGAGAGAGATTCCAGTTAATGTTTAGAGTGAGTCCTATAACTGAGCTATATGAATGAATGTACCTTATATAACACTTCATTGTACGTTGTAGTAACGACTGCAAATACTTATCACCCGCTTTGATTGATCGATCGAGGTTGTAGCTAGCAACCATAGGTGGGGATCTCAACCCCGTATAGATCTATACATATGTATCTACTCTATGGATTAACGGTTATAGTAGTGTGGGTATGCTAAGTGTTTAGACTTAGGTAATGAATAGTGTCTTACTATAAAGCCCTTAACTAAGGTATGTAAATAACTCTCAACCCTAACTTATATGTGCATAAGTCACTCAGCATAATTAATTTCGTTGTATAAAGTTTAGAACAAATTACTGAAATAGCCCCTGTGGTTTGGCTAAGGTTGTGCGTTTGGTCCCTATCTTTTGTTTTACACTCGGACCATCCTCATGTTTTCTTTTTATTACCAGCATGGTCCCTGGGTCCGTTAGTCGTCAATTCCAAACGTTAAGTCCCCCACGTGCTTTGCACATGATGGGTATTTTCATCATTTTATACATGACGCCTAAATGCAATGCCAATCATTTCTTCATAACGATCATTTTATACATGACGCCTAAATGCAATGCCAATCATCTCTATCTCTCTTTCTCACTTAATCTGTAACTCATCAAAATCAAGTAAAAACCCTAACTCCTCAAAATTCTACAAGAATCATCAAAGCAACAATGGTGGGTTGGAGGATTAGAGCAGATATGGAAGAAATAGACGTTGAAAAACATTACGGTAACCCCTTATTTTCAAAAGTTAAATTTATCACCTACAATTTCAAACATATAAGTTGAAGGTTTCTCTTTTAAAACTGGTCATCCAACTATCTTCTCCATCAGATTATTCTATGGTGGAGAGTTTTCGAAGTTTCCTGGAAGGAGGTACGTCAAGGGCAAAGAAAGATGCGTTGATCTATTGAACATTGATGAGTTTTGTGTGCACAATATTCATGAGATGATGGAGACCTTAGGCTGTGTTAAGGAGTGTAATTTGCTCTATTACCACTTCAAAAGACCCTTTTTAGATTTGGATTTTGGGTTGTTTGCATTGGCTAGTGACAGTGATATTAACCATTTGGGTACATACGTGGGTAAACATAAACTAGTTGAAGTTTATGTTGAACAAGGTAAAACAATGTTGCATACATATACAATGTCATCTGCCCCTATTAAAGTTGGGATAGAGGAAATCGTTGATCAACCTTCGTGTAGTAGAAGGCTATTTTTGGAATGGAAGGAAACTGAAATAGGGGATTGTATTGGATCAATTAAACTAGACGTTATGCCAACAAAAGAAATTGAAAGTGATCAAATTGATGCCCAATGTGAAACACAATGTATATTTGATGAATTTCATGAAATTCTAAATGAAGAACCTGTAGGGATTACTCATGAAAGTGACAATAGAGATGATGTTGGTGATAGTGATAATAGTGGGTTTATAGTAGACTTAGATAACCTCCTAGATGAACCTGGGATAGACATGAATGAGTTTTTTCTACATATTGATGAAGATATAGAGTGGTTGGGTGATCTTAGAGGGTCAAATGTCAAGGAAACCTAAACAAGGGAAATTAATGATATTGAGGTTGTAAACAATGATATATTCTTATATGAGTCATCATCTGATGAAGGTGGAAGCAACAGGAGAAGAAAGTCAATTAAGGAAATCCAAAGGGCAATGGAAAATAGTGAAGCAAAAGTTAGTGATCCATTCTATGTGTACCAAAAATTCACCTCATCTGAAGAATTGAAAGATGAAATAAGAAAGCATGCTGTGGAGACAAGGAAGGAACTACACTTGATAAAAAAAATGACAAAAATAGAGTGAAAGCTATTTGTAAAGGTGCTATCCCAGACCATGGTCAATTTGACCCATGTGGGCCCAGTCAAAGCAATAAAGAAAGTAAAGAAAATAAGTGTCCATGGGTACTTTACGCTAGCAAGTGGGAACAAGATGTTGACTGGGACATCAAGACCTACGAAAAAGAGCATATATGTCTATAAACAAGAAATGTGAAACCTTGTACCTACAAGTTCTTGGCAAAGAAAATAGTGCAGTAGATTGAAAGCAACCCTACAATCCCTACACAAGCTTTACAAGAACAACTTCAACGTGAATACCAAGTAGATATTTTGAAGATGAGGGTATTTAGGGCTAAAACAGAAGCATGGAATCAAGTAAGGGGCGATTATGCAGGGAAATATAATACACTAAGAGGCTATGCTCAAGAACTTCACACTCGAAACCCAGGGACAATAGTTAAGATAAAAGTCGAAAGTGATCCAAACCCAGCTTTTGAGACTAGAACTTTCAAACGGATCTACATTTGTCTAGAGCCATTGAAGAAAGGTTTTCTGGCTGGTAAAAGAGATTACCCTGGTTTGGATGGAAATCTTATGAAAGGGCCTTATCCTGGAATGATACTCACAGTAGTGGTAAGATGTAAATACATATCTTATGCATTTTATTCCATTTTATTTAAATTACTAACTCCTTCACTATATTTAGGGTATTGATGTAAAACTTTACATATCCTTTGGCATATGTTGTCGTAGAGGCTGAGAATATAAATTCATGGACTTGGTTCTTAAGGTGCTTGGGTGATGACATTGATTTGCAAGCTAATTCCAAATTTACCTTTATATCTGATAGACAGAATGTAAGTAATTTCAATGGACTTGGTCCTTAGTATACATTGTATACATGACATCTAATGTATTTATTTTTGTACAGGGCTTGTTGCAAGCAATTGGTACGTTGTATCCATGTGTAGAACACAGGTCTTGTTCGCGACACACTCATGAAAACATGAAGAAAATATGGAGGGGAAAGGTGTTTCAAGACATGTTGTGGAATTGTGAAAGTATAACAACAATACAAGAATTCAACCATGCTATGGAAGAATTAAGAAAGCTAAACAATAACAGCTACGAATGGGTCAAAGCTATTCCTCCTCAGCATTGGTCTAGGGCACACTTCACATGTCTGTTTTACTTTGTTGGGTTAATTGTTACCAAATGATTCACTTTCTCACATAATTTTTTATTTATATTGTAGGCAGGGCTCATTGTGATGGGCTTCTGAATAACTTGTGTGAGACCATAAATAATCAAATTAAGAAAGCACACGACCAACGAACTATCACATGCCTTGAGTTCATTAGAGAGTACCTTATGCTAAGTATTATGAGTGTCTAAAAGTTAATTGATAAGGCTGTTGGACCAATAACTCCAACTGCAATAAGTGTGCCTGAAAAAAACAAATCTTATGCAGCTCAATGTGTGGGTAAGTTCTGTGGGAATGGAAAATATTAGGTGAGTGGTCCATAGATGGACCAATGTGTGGTAGACATGATTCAACACACATGTTCTTGTAGAAGATGGGAACTCACTGGTATACCCTGTAAACATTTCCTTGTTGCTATATGGGACATGCGAAAAAATAAGCAAATGTTGGCGTACCTAAAGAATTGGTTCATTCTACTTACTGGTTGAAAACTAGGAACAAAATGTATTCTTTCAAGATTGAACCGATTAATGGTAGAAGAATATGGGAAAATTTTCCATGTCTAACCACTTTGCTTCTTCCCAATCATCATGTCCCCATTGGAAGACCAACGAAGAAAAGAAGGAAGTCAGCTATTAAATTAGAAGATATGGTGAATGGTGGTAGGGAATCAAGGAAGGATAAGAGTGTGACATGTTCAAAATGCAAAAACTTGGTCATAATAAAATAAGTTGCAAAGGTCAAAGTGCATGTAATGATAGTTCAAGCAAGAAATGGAAGGCTGGGAAGAAAGCTAAAAGTGTAGGTGATGGTAGTTCAATCAAGAAAGGGAAGGATGGGAAGAAATATCAAAGTGCATGTGATGGTAGTTCAAGAAAGAAAGGGAATGTTGGGAAGAAAGCTCAAAGTGCATGTGGTGATAGGCAAAGTGGAACTCAAAGTGCATGTGATGGAATTTCAAGCAGGAAAAGGAAGGCTGGGAAGAAAGGGAAGAAAGGGAAGAGTATTGCTTAAGTTATGATTGTGTATTCATATTTTTTTGTACGTGTTATGAACCAATTATAGTGTTATGATCTTTTGTGTTTGTTATATTTGTCATTATGTTTTGTGTCTATGTTATAAACAATTATGATATGACTTTTGGGACATGTTGTCTATGTATTGTATGACTTTGAATGTATCTCTATTTTTCAATTATAGTATGAACAATTGGTGCTATTAATCTATTGCTATGTTTTTGTTTTAATTCCGTTCCATTTAATTCAATTCTATTGAATGATTCAATTCAATTCCATCAATCATTCAATTCAATTCCATTCTAATTCAATACCATTCAATTCTATTCAATCATTCAATTCAATTCCAATAGAAAACCAGTCAATTACATTCCATTACAAACCACTCAATTTCATTCCATTATAAAACAGTCAATTCCATTCCATTCCATTATAAAACAATCAATTGCATTCCAGTACAAACCACTCAATTCCATTTCGTTACAAACCACTAAATTCCATTCCATTATAAAACAATCAATTCCATTCCAAAAGAAAATTGCATTCCAACAGACAATTCTATTCTAATAGTCAATGTCATTCATACATTGCCATTCTATTACATTACTACCTTGATGAAACAAAAGATAAGTACATTGATAGCATAAATTAAAGCTTGTAAATTAAAATTGGCACAAAAAACCCAATTGAACACTAATAACAGCCTCAAGGCCCTATTCTCATGTTGAAGCTCGCCAATGACTTCTGCAAATCAGGGGAGATACTTTTTTCAGTTTTTTCAACATTAAAGTTGTCCTCATCAACCCAATCTATAAAACCACATCTTGCTCATTGTATTTTGAGTAATTTGTTGTGTGTTAAAGGTATGTGATATATATATATATACACACACACACACACACACACACACTTAAGAAGAAATTGCCCTTACCTTCCCAGTACAACAATAGAAAAGTCTTCCAGGGTTTTTCTTGGTAGTCGATCTTCGTATCACACCAACTTGACCACACTTGCCTGTTTTTCCATTAAGGTCAATCGACACATCATAGAACATGAAATGAAAGATACGAAGAAAGGGCGTGTTTGAAAATAGAGAGAATCAGGGTTTAGGGGTGTTCTAATAGATTTTTATATAAAATGACGAAAATACCCCTCATGTGCAAAGCACGTGGGGGGGGGGGGGGACTTAACATTTGGAAGTGACGAATAATGGACCCAGGGACCAGGCGGGTAATAAAAAGAAAACATGAGGATGGTCTGAGTGCAAAAAAAAGATAAGGACCAAATACGCAACTTTAGCCAAACCACATGGACTAATTCAGTAATTGGTTCTAGAGTTTATAAAAGTCGGGTATGTATGGTGTGTACGTAAAAATGTAATGTACTCACTTTTATAAAGAGTTAAGTTTCTAAGTATTAATCATAAGTAAATGTATAAACTCTAAGTTATAATAATTATAGCTTGTATAAATATGTATTCAAACACACACACACACACACATATATATATATATATATATATATATATATATATATATATATATTGTTAACGTATCCCTCTATAAATACGTTAAAGATAAGAAGAAGGTTATCTAAAGGACGACCTAGGTCACTACCTAGCATAAGTGTTAGACTTGGGCCCTCGCCCTCATGGCCTCACACTTAGACCTCAATGCTCTAGCACCAAGGTCCAACTAAGAACGAGAAACTTCGGTCTATAACAAGCCAAAAAAATACTAACCGCTACCTAGAGCGATAGCGCTTAGAGTGCTTCCTTTCTGTAGTTCTGCACCAATAGAAGATAACTGCTAATGGTGCACAATCCACCAATAGAATGCCTCAACATCTTGTAGGGCTAGATAAGACAAAAGGTACTATTAGGGACATGGTCCCACGATGATAGGTATAAAAGAAACCCTTCTTCTCCAAAATAAGGGATTGTTTCATTCTCTACCTTAAGCTAAACCCTAATTCTCTCATATAATTACTGACTAGACCAATGGAGCATTATTTCGGGATACCCTTCTGGACGACAATTGGCGACGGTTCTTTATTCGATGTGATTCTAACACTTAACCTAAATGAAGCTATCCCTAAACAATGTTAATCTCGGTACACATATCACAACATTTGGCGCCATCCGGGTGTGTACTCAGAGCTACAAAACCCTGATATGACCCTAGACGTCGGCAATGACGGGAAACAAACCTGCAGCGTCCGGTGGAGGAGAAACGAGTCCAATCATATCAATGCTAGCCTCGATGACACAAACCCACCTGCCTTAGATGGACAAGCATGAACCCACATGCCAACATCTCAGACATAAGGTCCAATAACGGGAACCACAGCGGCAGCAATCGCCGCCCTATGCGGCCATCATCATCACAACAGAGCAGCCGGTTGCAACCACGACTGCAGTGGCTCAGTTGCCAGTGACTCAACAATCGCAACTGCTTACCCAAAAGTCCTAACTATCGATTCAGAAATCGCAACTGGTGTTTTCTCAGGTGCAATCGCTACTGCAGGAGATGGGAATGAACACTTGGTTACTAGGGACCATACTGTCCTGTACACAATACCCAATGTTAAGCTATCAATTCTCTCCAGTAGCAGGAATGTCGCACATTCTGCTGTTCGCTCAACAACCTCAGATATTCAATCCCTATCTCCAGCAGTCGCATAGATCCATCCCCCAAACATCATCGTCGCAAGAACCCAATGTTTTATAAACTAGTATAGTTTTTAGATAAAATAATAATATTTTGTGTATTATTTGGTATAAGTTAATACAATTTAGCACATGTATTCTCCTCAAAAACATATAAAAATATAAAATAGGGGTCGTAACACTCACCCCTAAGTATGGTTGTCGGGTCGTTTCGAGTATTCGATGCAAGGAACTGAGATGTGTTGCTTCGAACACGAACCTCCAAGATTAATATAGTTTCCTAGGAAATTTTAATATAAATTAATGTGGAGGGTTGTTAGGTAATTTAACCAAAGCATAGGTTTCATTTACTAAAAACTATATGGGACTAAGTTTATTAATAATTTCCAAATAAGGGACTAAAATGATTTATTTAAATTCCAAGTTTGAATTTAGGATATATTTTGTAAGTAAATCTCAAGGAAGGTGTGTAATTTAAATAAGTGAACTAAATGTTTGTATAACTTGGTCTTAATTTGTAAAGGGTTTTCATATGGGGTGGGTTTTGAAAATTTTTAATTAAATTTGAATTGTCTAGACTAGATTTGAAAAATGTGTTTCAAGTTGGGGTAGGATCTATACATATCAAATCGAAGTTTAGAACAGGAGGTGATAACCTCCTATTCATCGTTCATGCACTACTTGAATAAAAAAATAAACGACCAAGTTCTGGCTTTTTGCGATGGACACCAACCAAAAGGAAGTAAGGAAGGGTAATGGAGGGACTTACGATGGTGGTAGAATAGGGCAAGAGCTGGTGGTGACGGCAATCTCCAAGGTGGCAGTGTGTAAGCTTGGTGGTGGCAGGAGTAGTTTTGATAGCCTCCTGTTACCGTTTTCTTCCTTTCTTTTGTGGTGGATTGAATAAGGGGTAAGGGAGGTGGAGGAGTCTTCTAAAGCAGTAGCACAACAATAGCACCGGCCAATGGTGGTGTTGCTCGATGGTGGAAATGGGGCGGCTAGTGGTGGCAGGAGGGTGATAGTAAGGTTGTTGCCCCATTTTCCTTGCTTCCTTTTGGCATAAATTGATGAGGGGAGGAGAAGGGAGGCTGAGGTGGTGTTAGGTGGTGATCTTGATCAAGGGAGGTGGTTTAAAGGTGGTGGAGTATGGTGGTTTTGGTGGTGGTGTGTGGTGGAGTTTTAAGAACCAGGAGAGGAATAGAGGTAAGAAGAGATTAAGATCTATAAATATGGTGGTAAATGAGTAGGAGAGGCTATCTTTTCTGGAAAAGAGGGACACACATGCTTGTATATCATACTCTTACAATTAGGTCTACACTTCTTCTCTCCATGCCTATACTAGTTGGTTGAGTGTACACAACAAAGAGAAAGGGAAAAAACATGGGAGAGAGAGGAGATAACCCAAGGACAATCAGATTTTTAGGTGCCTAATGGGTCTTAGTGGACCCCGAAAATGAGTTACATCCTCTTAAATTGCCCAAAACCATATTATGTTGGTGTATACAGATCCTGATGCCTTCTGAAAGTGCCGTTAGATAGAGTCGGGTTTAAGTATTCCAAAAAAATCCGAACGGATTAATTTTTCAAGTTACGAAAGTCCTGGAAATCGTGTTTAAATTTTCGCATCTAAATAACCCGAACGCTCGATTTTTTGACTTTTGCAAATATTCTTGCTAAAAATATTTTGAGGATGAAATTATATATTACACCATTGCTTGAGTCTAAAAACACTCTTGAGATTTCCATTATACATGTGTAAGTGCCACAATGGATCGATATGGTTTTAGCAGTTTAAAGAAAGTTAGTGTTTTAATGTTTGTTTTCTTAAAACTGTCGTATCTTTTGCATATGAACTCCGTTTTGGACGTTCTTTATATTTTTGGAAATAGATGAACATTTACTATGATATTATATTGTTTTTTTTGCTCACAATTACTTAATACGAACTTTCAGTTTTTCAGATGCATTAACTAGGGTTGCAGTTTAAGTTGTTTGATTTGTTATCAGTTTACACATTTGAAAGTAACATATCATCTTGTATCTTATAATATTTGAAATGATCTCATTTAGTTTGAATTAGATGCATTAAAACCTAATGATTTAAATTGCAAATAGATTCATTATGAAGTAACTATTCACCATCTTTGACCTAAATTTTGAGATATCACGTTACCTCCCTATTAATGGAATTTCGTCCTGAAATTATTAAGTTCTAGACTTCTTTGTGTAGTTATTATTTCATTCCACTAGTGGAGGGACATTATTGAACAATTGTGAATACTTTTACTATAGGTATGCAACTTTGCTTGAGGATTTTGATTTCTCGAACTATTATCTCCACCGGTTCCTCCACGAAGTGAATTTTAGGTTCTCGTTGAGTGGAATGACGAGGTTCTCATCAGATATACACTTTTTGAGATTACTAACATGGAAGGTATCATGAACTTTGCTTAGTTCTTGAGGTAATTTGAGCTTGTAAGCCACTAGACGAACCCTCGCTAGGATTTCAAAAGGTCCGATGTAACGAGGGTTTAATTTACCTCGTTTTCCAAACCCGATGATCCCCTTCCATGTAGCAACCTTTATTCCTTTAGCAGGACATTGTCTCTGTTGGGTTTAATAGTATTGTGTCAAATGTATGTGTGACAGCCCGTAATTTATTCTGTCACTATAAATCGTTTCCGTTGAATAAAACCGTTCGTATTCAAATTTTCCCGTTAACTTTAGAGTTAAATTAATTTAATCGTGACTTTTAATTCGGTTTCATAAGTGTCGGGATGCGTTATAAACATTAAAATATTTTCCATATTTATTTTGAAAATTATTAGTTTCATCTAAGTCGTGATTACGACAATTTATTGGGTACGACCAAAAGCACCGTCTAACGACAGTATCGGGTAGAATTCCACCGGGACATAAATTCAACCCCTATATAAGGGATTTAGTGACATCATTTTGAAGCTTTTTCTCTCTCTCAAAACACTTTCTCTCACTACTCTCTCTCTCAAGAATTCGAAATTGATCCAAAAACTCCATTTCAAGACTCAATTTGGTAAGTACTCCATCCTAGCTTGTTGTTTAGCTTGATTGGCATGCAAATTCATGTTTGAAACTCCCAAAAACACCCAAGAAGAACTATTTACGGTCTAGGGACCCTCCCAAAACCATGAACACCCCTTGACAAGGGTTTTGAAGCCCCAAAACCCCTCCAAACTCATTCTAGTGCTTAGAAATGGCTTAGAAACTTGCATGCACGAGCTTAGGACCCCAAATTCGTACCATTTGAGTATTGGAAATGAGTTTATGGTCCAAGAACGTTCTTGGGCCGTAAACCCACATTCATGGACCATAAACTCCTTTTAAAGTGTCAAAATGCCCCTAAACACCTCCAAATGCTTCCATGATGCTTCCATGAGAGTGTAGAACCTTATAATCCTTCATGTGATGCACCAAAACATATGTAAATGGATCAAACTTGAGTTTACGGTCCAAGAACATTCTTAGACCGTAAACTCATCTCCTTAGACCATAAACTCTTCAAATGGGTGTTAAAGTGCCTTTAACACCTTGTAAGGCTTGGAATTGAACCTAGAACCTTGTATGCTTAACCTTCAACCACTAAAAAGCATGATTCATGGACAAACATGAGTTTAAGGTAGTAAACCCATTTGTTTAAGGTAGTAAGCTCCCCAAGAACATCTTTATAAAACGTAAACTCCTCAAATGGTCCTTAGAATGCCCAAATTCCCTTCCAATGCCACAAAACCAAGACTATCATCACCCCTCAAATGTATAAGGCCATTTAGCAACCAAGAACACCCTCACCATGAATTTACGGCCATAAACTCATGGGGAGTTGGTCATTTGGACCGTAAACTCTCTTAAGAGTTTACTCTTGAAGAGTAAACTCCATATCCAAGCCATATTCACCCTTAGATGCTACCCGGACCACTCCTAACACTTAATTAAAATGTTTTCGTGTCTTGGAGTGTATAAGCTTATCTAATTAGTGATTTAAAGTCTAATTAGATACATTTGTGTATCATTTCATATTACATAGGAACCTCGCATGTTTTCAAGCCCCGAAACGACGTTTAGCATCCAAACCGACACAATCCTCGTCCGGTGAGATCATACCCCTACCCTTTTTCAATGTTTTCAGGGGGGAATACAAGCAAAAGTACAAGAATATCTTGTGCTTAAACTTATTATTTCAATTGAGTTGTTTCATATCCCACTTGCTTTTAACAATTGAAACCGTATTAACCAACCGTTTGACTTGCAGAGTTAGTTTACAAACTAATTTCATATCTTGTTATATAATGTTATAATATATATTTCACAAATGATTTGTTCCTTAACATTATTGTTAAAAGCAGTAGATTAGTACAGTTGTTTTGTCCTCGGTAACAATCCACAGAGATACGCGAGTGGAGGATAGTATTTGTAAATAGAATTTAAACAGTATTTATCCGCATTATTACTTGTAGATTTGTTATTCCTATAAATTGGAGACACGTCCTCGGAGAACACTCCACAGAGATACGCGAGTGGAGGACCGCCTTTGTAACTAGAATCTCTTAGATAGGGAGCGTGACTTGATTGTATAGATCTATACTGGGCTGACTACCCCGCACCTGGCTGCTAGCTACAGCCGAACCAAAAGGTTCAAGGGTGACAAAAGTCATAAATGATATTGGCCTTCCTTTGCCATATCTAGTCTATAGTATAGTTATAGAACTCGCAATTTGGGAAACAGAGATTTACTTGTTAGTAATAATGAATATAGTAAATTAATAGCCTTTGAAATTAGTTTACTATGTTGATAATTTTATATATGTGTTAAAACTAACATACACTTAACAAGGATAATCAGGTTTTCAGTATACATCTTTTACATTACATTTCAGATTGGTAAACTAATATACACTTCACAAGGATAATCAGGTTTTCAGTATACATCTTTTACATTACATTTCGGATTGGTAAACTAATATACACTTCACAAGGATAATCAGGTTTTCAGTATACATCTTTTACATTACATTTCGGATTGGTAACCAAATTTTAGGAAAATATAGTATTTTCCTGGGGTAATAACTATTTATAACCAGAATTGTGTAACATAACGGAAAACTAAACATTACTTTTAAGAAAGTATGGGATTTTATTGGATAACCACCTTTTCAGAAAACAAAAGGAATCTTGTTCATTTTCATAAAACAAACCGCTTATGAACTCACCAGCTTCATGCTGATTTTTAAACTACTTGTATTCTCAGTTTCTCCTTAGACAGGTATTCCCGCGTTCTTTTGCAGAAGACGGAGCGTATGGAAGTCACGTCTTTCTTTTGTTTAAACTTATGTATCTATAAAACTTGTATTACTTTACTTTTAAACAGATGTAATGAAATCTATGTAATGTAATGTTTTGTGTTTACTTAGCTTACTATGTACATTGGTTATGATATTCAACATTAAGTCACCTCTTCCCCGGAACGTTTCCGCCCTAGGTTTCGGGGTGTGACAGATTGGTATCAGAGCCCTTGTTTATAGTGATCTAAGTATACCAAACCTGATGTGCACGAAAGTACCCATTAATTTTAATATTTATAACCTAACAAACTTAGACTAACTATGCACTTATAGGCAGTGTACCTAGTCAGATTACAGTATAGCTTAGGTAAGTCGGGTGTCGATCACAGGGAACGGTGGATTAATTTAATACATTTGATTATAGGTTACAACTTACACGAAAATAATAAAGAAATAAATCTCAAACTAACAATTAATTAACTACTCTCGATAAACTAACAGGAAAGCAAATCTCTTCAGGTACTTTGGTTTAAACAAATTACACCTTATAAACATAGACAATTGCATACACAAATTCATTTATTCATGTTCACCGATTCCTAAAATGATTAGATTCGTGTTCACTATAACTAATCCTTTAGAAAGCAAGTCAATTCAAACAGTGATCAGTTGGTTAAACTAACGTGCTTCCTAGTGTTCAGTTCGTATCGAGCAAGACTTGTAAATATAGTTAATCAAATTAGACATTCAATTAACCTCTTGTTGATGATCATCAAACAAGGATCACACATTAACTTACTTACTCCCAAGTTAATCCTAGTTTCACATTCGTTATTCCTAGACTTATAATCTCGATGGTCATCAAAATCATAAGAGACAAGCAATCAAGCATATATTCATACAACTCAATTTACTTGGCAATTAACAGCAAATAATCATCATTAATACATAAGGATCTTTCAAAAAGCTTGGCAAGATAAATTAAACACAAACAAACTATTCAATATAGCAATTAGTCCAATAATCAAAGCTTCATTCAATCATAAACTCAAAGTAAAAGGTTTTTACACCCAAGTCAGAAACTAAATACATAATAGTAACACAATGGAATGCTAAACATGGTCACGTTAACAGCCCATATGATTACCGACACGTATCCGCTCTCCAACCCTTCCGATCTCCGCTCCCGTTAGCTTAACGGCCTTCCGGCCACCTCCTAGACCCTCAAAACGGCAACTACGAAGTTTTCTTGTTGCACAAGTCGAAGTGGAATATCATAGATTATTCAAATTGGTGGAATGATATGGGGTATTTATAGTTGATGGAGATGGAATTAATATGTAATATTAGAGTTGTATTAGAATAAGGAAACTAATGGTGGCTTAAGGATTAAGCAAATAAAAATAAGGTAAGTGATGCTTGGGGAATAAGTAACTTGGAGGGAATTTCCGTCCAGCTTTTATGCTTCATCTTCAAGTCCGATTTTGGATAAGATAAGTGTCGAATTAGCCAAAATTCCCTCTCACATAAGTCGTAGGAAATTTCTTCTAGTTTTCAGAACATTTTGAATCTTGTCAATTGGACTTACGAGTCATTAGATATACCCGAAACACTGAATAGGGGTCAATCTGCCAGCAATATCCTTTTTGCATCTTTTCAGCTCCATTCTCTTTCTTTTGCATTCCATCTCCCATTTTAACTGTAATTAAATATTTCAAAGCATATTAAGTTTATTTTAGTTCTAAATAATAATAATAAATGCTAAAATATTAAGATATGTTATACATAAGTATATATAAAAATACACATATCAAAATACCCCACACTTAGCCTTTGCTTGCCCCCCAAGCAAATTTACTTTTATTTTACCAATATTGCACTAAACAATCCATTTAAAACTTAGCCATTATGCCAAGACCTCAATGCATGCATTTGTGTCTAAAATTTTCCTAAAGTACCCCCCCCCCCATACTTTAAATACTCACAATCTTCAAAAACACTTGCCCACTTTTTCCGAACAATGCTCATTTTATGCAACCCTCCGAATCCATCCGCAGAAAACCTCCTAACCTCAAGGTATTTTTAGTTGAGCAACCTAAGCATACATAATCTAGAATTACAATTTATGATACCACTATGGAGCTTTTTAGGAATTCTTCACTTTCTTAACAATTTGATCTTTGATTTCTTTGAATTCACCACCTTATTTGATTTGATTTCTTGGTATCTTCAACTTTTTGAATTTCTTGGAATTTTGATCTGTTGATCTTCACTTTATTTGCTCCAAAATTCTTCAAACTTTTTCGTAATTCTCTCTTCTTTTTTTTTACATGTACCTCTCTTTTTTTCACTCAAAACCTACATGCTTAAGCAGAGGTGCTCAACCTCAACCTTTATTGGTTAATGATAATAATTTTCCTGGATACATTTCAGGTTTAGGCTGCTAAACATATTGTATCCTTCAAACCGAGCGGGGTTACGTTTTTGTTCCATGATTTCACTAAAATAAGGGAAGCCACAAATGCACTATAACGTATATTGGCTCAACTAAACATTCGAGTTTTCATTGGATCATCTCATACAATATTAGCAAAATTTTAAATTATCACTAGATTTTTCTAAATTTAACTATTATTTCAAGTTTTCTTTTAAATTTTTAAATTTCCCTAAATCTAGCAATTTCCAACTATTATTTCATTTTTATAATTTACTTTTACCGACCCCCTACCCTACACGTATTTCATACAATGCCCTCATTGTATGCTAAAACAAATTAAGAACATAAAAAAGGAGAAAAAGGAACAGACTCCCCTGGGTAGTTGTGGCGAGATTGAATGGGGCTGCTACAGGTTGCTTCAAATATTGCTGAAAAACTGAAAACTGGAACTGCTGCTTCTGAATGTGCCGGAAAATACAAAAGAACATTGACTTATGAAATATGGTGCGAACGATTGCAAACTAAAGCAATGTATAGTGACCATGACGTGGGAAAGTGTCAACCACGTCGTGTCGTCGAGTGAGGCAAAATCCATATCGCGAATAATAGCATGGCCATGACGTGGTAAGTGGTGGTCACGTCGTGGTATGTAGAATAGCAGCCTCCTCTCGCGATGAAAAACTCCCCCATTACATAGGAAAGTGTCAACCATGTCATGGCAACCGGGATGATACTTCTACATCGCGTCAAAATAAAACTTCATGGTGTGGGAACAGCTCATCCATGCCATGGGAATCAATGTATAGTTAGAAACGCCACTCTTCGAAATAATAATCCCTCCAAATATCGACGGGCACCCCACACTTATTGAAAATCATGGCTCTCAAGTGTCAACTTCAAACCCTCACACGGTTTTTTCTCTCGTGACAAATCAACATTCGACCCCAATTATTGAAATTTCTGAAAGCATCTGAAGGGTAAAAGTTCTGCAAAGATCTGAAACATCAAGAGCATCAACATGGAAAACAAATTTTAAACAAACTAAAAATAAAAATAAAAACTCACTAAAATAACTAAAAAACAAAATAACTAAAAAGGATATCACGATCACATGTCTTCGTCAAAATAAAACTACAATTGTTGATTAAATCCCTTGCATGCAAGAGGTGGTTTGTGAAAACAAAAACTTTCGGGACCTGTCAGACTATTTCCTTTGTTTTCTTTGCACCATTAACTAATAAGTAGAACAAGAGTTGACCCAACTAGTCAAGAGTAGCAAGAGTTCAGTCTTCCACTTAACCACCATGATACGTCTTGCTATACTACGCCTCGTGGATTGAGTTGGACAAATCACCAAAGTAGTAGACTAAACAAGTCAAGAATTCCCTAATCGCTTGCAGTCTCAAAACCCATGCAAAAGGTAAAGCCAATCAATGTGTATGATCACAAATTCCTGCAAATAACAACAAGAACCTTCCCGACAAGTGAAATGATATCAACAAAAATAAAACTAAAAAAAATAAAATAAAAAACTAACTAAAAACAAATAACGAATAATCAAATAAACTAAATTAATTGAAAACCGTTCCCCGGCAACGGCGCCAAAAACTTGATGTGCACGAAAGTACCCATTAATTTTAATATTTATAACCTAACAAACTTAGACTAACTATGCACTTATAGGCAGTGTACCTAGTCAGATTACAGTATAGCTTAGGTAAGTCGGGTGTCGATCACAGGGAACGATGGATTAATTTAATACATTTGATTATAGGTTACAGCTTACACGAAAAGAATAAAGAAATAAATCTCAAACTAACAATTAATTAACTACTCTCGATAAACTAACAGGAAAGCAAATCTCTTCAGGTACTTTGGTTTAAACAAATTACACCTTAAAAACATAGACAATTGCATACACAAATTCATTTATTCATGTTCACCGATTCCTAAAATGATTAGATTCGCGTTCACTATAACTAATCCTTTAGAAAGCAAGTCAATTCAAACAGTGATCAGTTGGTTAAACTAACGTGCTTCCTAGTGTTCAGTTAGTATCGAGCAAGACTTGTAAATATAGTTAATCAAATTAGACATTCAATTAACCTCTTGTTGATGATCATCAAACAAGGCTCACACATTAACTTACTTACTCCCAAGTTAATCCTAGTTTCACATTCGTTATTCCTAGACTTATAATCTCGATGGTCATCAAAATCATAAGAGACAAGCAATCAAGCATATGTTCATACAACTCAATTTACTTGGCAATTAACAGCAAATAATCATCATTAATACATAAGGATCTTTCAACAAGCTTGGCAAGATAAATTAAACACAAACAAACTATTCAATATAGCAATTAGTCCAATAATCAAAGCTTCATTCAATCATAAACTCAAAGTAAAAGGTTTTTACACCCAAGTCAGAAACTAAATACATAATAGTAACACAATGGAATGCTAAACATGGTCACGTTAACAGCCCATATGATTACCGACACGTATCCGCTCTCCAACCCTTCCGATCTCCGCTCCCGTTAGCTTAACGGCCTTCCGAACACCTCCTAAACCCTCAAAACGGCAACTACGAAGTTTTCTTGTTGCACAAGTCGAGATCCGTAATTACAAGTAGAACAAAACATAAGTAAATGGGTGTTGTACGCTGCCGTTAAACCTGGTCAGTTATGTAGTCGTGTCTAGGGTCAATATAGCCTGATCAACTATATTCATTCGAGACACGGCCAACATGTGCCTGGGAGTGAGTGGTGTTCAGCATGCCTAAAACTTACCCAAATACCCAAACAACGAATCGTCGTCGCAGCGAATCATGAAACACTATGGGAGTATTTATAGATCCAACTTTGTTGTAGAAAATTCTCATTCAAGCGTTACCCCTCGATCATTCCTTTAGTGATAGTTTATCTGCCTTGATAATTTATTCCTGCTTTATCGCTTAATAAAATTATACGTCTGTCATAAAGAGATATCCCTTGTTTCATATCTCTTGATTTAATGCAGAGGACTTACCATCCTCTTTTTCCTAATCATTTTAGATCGAAATGTATTCAAAGAAAGGACCCAGTTCAAGGAACATAAACCCTCCGTCACCACCTCCTTCTCAATTCGACCTTGTGATGTTCCAGTTGGTTGTTTCTGCCGCAGTGACGACTACAATGACGCAATTGTACCCTGACAAGTTCGGTGGACCAGGAAGTAACACTTACCCCCAAAACCATGAAAATGTCCAGGAGAATCAAAATGAGCATAATGAGAGTAATAAGGTTATCTGGAAAACGTGAAAGGGTCAGAGTTCACATGGACCCTCCAAAAGGCATGAAACTGTGGCAGTTCAAGCTACCACTACTCCTGTTGTTGCGTCTGCAGCTCAAGCACCTACCACTAGGTATGCTGGTAATCTCCCTTGGTGCGACAAGTGTAGTTATCACCATCGTATCCCTGACCCATGCCGTGAGTTGATCTACAAAAGATGTGGCAAAAAGGGCCACACCGCTCGAAACTGCAAAACACCATCCTAACTAATCAATCAAGCTTTAGGATCGAGTACCGAACAGGCATGCTATGGTTGTGGAGAAATCGGGCATTTCAAGCGAGACTGCCCAAAAACAGCAACCACCAACAACGTCAACAACGCCGAGATGGTTTTGGTTGTGAAACAAGAGGAGACAGCCGCTGATCCCACCATCATCGCGGGTACGTTTCTTCACGAAAATTATTATGCTCGCATCCTTTTAGAATCTACCATCTAGAAATTTTTATTAGTCATTCATTCAAATATCTTCGTAAACATAGTCCTCGTCTAATAACCAAAACATTTACCGTCAAGATGGATACCGATGAGAATGAGTGCACTAACGACTTATCCCCAAGCTGTATCCTTACCTTGAGTAATCATTCTTTCCTCATTAACCTGATGTCAGTTTTAATAATGAGCTATAATGTTATCTTTGGCATGTATCGATTGAGTCCTTATCATACTGATACACTTTGTTATGAAAAACCTATTCGTCTCAATCTCCCCTCTGACCGAAACCTCATGATATATGGTGTTAAGCTTAGCTCAAATCTTCGCATCATTCCCTGTATCAAAGCTCGAAAGCTTCTGCAAAAGGAGTGTAAGGTATTCCTAGTCCATGCAATCAGCGAGAAACAATAAGTTAAAGACCTCTAGAGCATCCCTGAAAACTGTAATATTCCTGATATCTTCTCGAAGAGCTCCTGAGAATTCCTCCCGAACGTCAAGTCGAGTCTCGTATCAACTTAATTCCTAGAACTACCCTCGTAGCCAAATTTTCGTATCGCTTTGCTCCAGCAGAAATGCACGAGTTATCCAGTCGGCTTAATGAATTGACCGTTAAAACCGATATCCTCTTTCCTGAATAGATGACTTCTTCGATCAACTTCAGGGAGTCAGCTATTTCTCGCAGATAAACCTTAGGTCAAGATACCATCAGCTACGAGTTCACGAGGATAATGTTTCCAAGACAGTATTCAGGACTCGATATGATCACTAAGAATTTGTATTGATACCCTTCGGTCAAACCATTTTTCCCTTGGTCATGTAGTGAGTGATGAAGACATACGCGTGGATCCTCCTAAGGTCGAAGCAATAGAGAATTGGTCGGCATCGAAAACAACCACAGAAAACCTGTCAATTCTTGGGTTTCGCCGGCTATTATTGCAGACCCATTCAGGAAATCTTTCTAGAATGGCCAAACCCATGATCACTCCGACATAGAAAGGTGTATCCTTTTATTGGAATAAAAAGTGAGATACATCATTTCAAGTATTAAAGCAAGACTTATACATCACATCTAACCTGTCCCTGCCAGAAGAAACAGAGGACTTCATTGTCCTTTGTAGTACGTCCAATCAGAGTTTAGATTATGTGCTTAGGCAAGAAGGAAAAGTTGTCATTCACGCTTCGAGACAAAACAAAAGGACACGAAGTTAACTACACAACTCACGACTTGGAATTAGGAGAAGCAGTTCCTGCACTGAAGAATGAGAGACATGATCTCAATGGAATCGAGTACACGAATTTCACTGACCTTAAGAGACTACAGAATAGCTTCAATCAGAAAGACATGAACATGAGGCCCCCTTAGCCAAAAGGAAAGCTTAGACAGCAAGACAAAGACATTGACAATGACCACCTGTCCCCGTTTACTCGCTCAGACCTGAGAAGCTTAGTCAGAAACCCTCGGGACTATTCCAACAGCCTAGATACCCGAATGGAAATAAAAGATGGCTATCATAGATTTCACCATCAAGTTACCCAGTTTCCCGAGTGGGTGCGATACCATTTGGGGAAGAATTATCGATCCTTCGATAAAATCCGCTCATTTCCTCCCGATAAGAGAATCATTCAAGATGGAAAGACTTACACGAACCCACATCCAAGAGACAATATGACTGTACGGTGTACCTGTTTCCATTATCTCTGGTTGAGATATCAGGTTTACCTCAAGGTTTAGACAGATTCCTTCCGAAAACTCTCGAAACCAAGCTAGATATGAGTACAACTTATCATCCTTGGACAATTAGACAGAGTGATAGAGTTATTCAGATCATGGAAGACATGCTGGGAGCATGTTTCATCAATTGCAGAACAACTTGGGACAACCATTTACCTTTGATCGAACCCTCGTATAACAACAGTTATCGCACCAGTATCAAGATTGCATCGTTCGAAACCCTCTACGGTCAAAAGTACTGATTCCCTTGTATTAGGTTGAGGAAGGATACACACATTTATCCAAGACTTGATCCCCCGGTAGAACCCTCACTGGTCCTGAAATCATCCGCGAAATCATCGAGAAGACCATCCAGATCCGAGAACGATTGAAAACTTCACTAGATCGATAGAAGACTTACGTTGATATACAACAGAAACCTCTGAAATTCCAGGCTGGAGATCATGTCCTATTAATTGTCTCACCCTGGAAAGACATGATACACTTTGGAAAGCATGAAAAAACTAACTCGTGGTACATTGGACACTTCGAAATCCTCGTTAGAATTGACCCAGTAGCCTTCAAACTTCGAGTACCTTCAGAACTTAGCAACATCCATCTTTTCTTTCACGTCCCCAAATCTTTAGAAGTGCTTGTCCGATGAAACCCTAGTAATCCCTCTTGAAAAAATCAAGATCATAGATCGAGAGATCAAACGTACGAAACAAAGCCGAGTCCCGATAGTGTAGGTTCGCTGGAATTCCAAGCGAGAACCTAAATTCACTTGGGAGCGCGAAGACCCGATGCAGTAGAAATATCCGCATCTCTTTACATAACTTGTATCTTAATTCTTGAATTTCGGGACGAAATTCCATCTAACGGGGGGATAATGTGACAACCCGTAATTTATTTCATCACTATAAATCGTTTCCGTTGAATAAAACCGTTCGTATTCAAATTTTCCCGTTAACCTCAAAGTTAAATTAATTTAATCGTGACTTTTAATTTGGTTTCATAAGTGTCGGGATGCGTTATAAACATTAAAATATTTTCCATATTTATTTGGAAAGTTTTTAGTTTCATCTAAGTCGTGATTACGACAATTTATTGGGTACGACCAAAAGCACCGTCTAACGGCAGTATCGGGTAGAATTCCACCGGGCCATAAACTCAACCCCTATATAAGGGATTTAGTGACATCATTTTGAAGCTTTTTTCTCTCTCTCAAAACACTTTCTCTCACTACTCTCTCTCTAGAATTCGAAATTGATCCAAAAACTCCATTTCAAGCCTCAATTTGGTAAGTACTCCATCCTAACTTGTTGTTTAACTTGATTGGCATGCAAATTCATGTTTGAAACTCCCAGAAACACCCAAGAATAAGTGTTTACGGTCTAGGGACCCTCCCAAAACCGTGAACACCCCTTGAGAGGGTTTTGAAGACCCAAAACCCCTCCAAACCCATTCTAGTGCTTAGAAATGGCTTAGAAACTTGCATGCATGAGCTTAGGACCCTAAATTCGTACCATTTAAGTATTGGACATGATTTTACAGTCCAAGAACATTCTTGGGCCATAAACCCACATTCATGGACCATAAACTCCTTTTAAAGTGTCAAAATGCCCCTAAACACCTCCAAATGCTTCCATGATGCTTCCATGAGAGTGTAGAACCTTATAATCCTTCATGTGATGCACCAAAACATATGTAAATGGATCAAACTTGAGGTTACGGTCCAAGAACATTCTTAGACCGTAAACTCATCTCCTTAGACCATAAACTCTTCAAATGGGTGTTAAAGTGCCTTTAACACCTTGTATGGCTTAGAATTGAACCTAGAACCTTGTATGCTTAACCTTCAACCACTAAAAAGCATGACTCATGGAAAAACATGATTTTAAGGTAGTAAACCCATTTGTTTAAGGTAGTAAACTCCCCAAGAACATCTTTATAAAACATAAACTCCTCAAATGGTCCTAAGAATGCCCAAATTCCCTTCCAATGCCACAAAACCAAGACTAGCATCACCCCTCAAATGTATAAGGCCATTTAGCAACCAAGAACACCCTCACAATGATTTTATGGTCTTAAACTCATGGGGAGTTGGTCATTTGGACGGTAAACTCTCTTGAGAGTTTACTCTTGAAGATTAAACTCCATATCCAAGCCATATTCACCCTTAGATGCTACCCGGACCACTCCTAACACTTAAGTGTTTTCGCATCTTGGAGTGTATAAGCTTATCTAATTAGTGATTTAAAGTCTAATTAGATACATTTGTGTATCATTTCATATTACATAGGAACCTCGCATGTTTTCAAGCCCCGAAACGACGTTTAGCATCCAAACCGACACAATCCTCGTCCGGTGAGATCATACCCCTACCCTTTTTCAATGTTTTCAGGGGGAATACAAGCAAAAGTACAAGAATATCTTGTGCTTAAACTTATTATTTCAATTGAGTTGTTTCATATTCCACTTGCTTTTAACAATTGAAACCGTATTAACCAACCGTTTGACTTGCAGAGTTAGTTTACAAACTGATTTCATATCTTGTTATATAATGTTATAATATATATTTCACAAATGATTTGTTCATTAACATTATTGTTAAAAGCAGTAGATTAGTACATTTGTTTTGTCCTCGGTAACACTCCATAGAGATACGCGAGTGGAGGATAGTATTTGTAAATAGAATTTAAACAGTATTTATCCGGATTATTACTTGTAGATTTGGTATTCCTATAAATTGGAGACACGTACTCGGAGAACACTCCACGGAGATATGCGAGTGGAGGACCGCCTCTGTAACCAGAATCTCTTAGATAGGGAGCGTGACTTGTGTGTATAGATCTATACGGGGCTGACTACCCCGCACCTGGCTGCTAGCTACAGCCGAACCAAAAGGTTCAAGGGTGACAAAAGTCATAAATGATATTGGCCTTCCTTTGCCATATCTAGTCTATAGTATGGTTATAGAACTCGCAATTTGGATAACAGAGATTTACTTGTTAGTAATAATGAATATAGTAAATTAATAGCCTTTGAAATTAGTTTACTATCTTGATAGTTTTATATACGTGTTAAAACTAACATACACTTAGCAAGGATAATCAGGTTTTCAGTATACATCTTTTACATTACATTTCGGATTGGTAAACTAATATACACTTCACAAGGATAATCAGGTTTTCAGTATACATCTTTTACATTACATTTCGGATTGGTAAACTAATATACACTTCACAAGGATAATCAGGTTTTCAGTATACATCTTTTACATTACATTTCGGATTGGTAAACTAATATACACTTCACAAGGATAATCAGGTTTTTAGTATACATCTTTTACATTACATTTCGGATTGGTAACCAACTTTTAGGAAAATATAAGATTTCCGTGGGGTAATAACTATTCATAACCAGAATTGTGTAACATAACGGAAAACTAAACATTACTTTTAATAAAATATGGGATTTTCTTGGATAACCACCTTTTCAGAAAACAAAAGGAATCTTGTTCATTTTCATAAAACAAACCGCTTATGAACTCACCAGCTTCATGCTGATTTTTAAACTGCTTGTATTCTCAGGTTCTCCTTAGACTGGTATTCCCGCATTCTTTTGCAGAAGACGGAGCGTATGGAAGTCACGTCTTTCTTTTGTTTAAACTTATGTATCTATGAAACTTGTATTACTTTACTTTTAAACAAATGTAATGAAATCTATGTAATGTAATGTTTTGTGTTTACTTCGCTTACTATGTACATTGGTTATGATATTCAACGTGAAGTCACCTCCGCCCTGGGTTTCGGGGTGTGACAATATGCTTATTAATTATTCCGGTTTGGGCCTGTCTATTATTGGATCCACTTTGTAGTTTAGACTATATATAGTGCATGCATGTAACATTAGGGTTAACGCTTTAGAACCCTAATTGTCTTTTGTATGCTCTTATAGAGAACTTCTTGAGAACTCTTCTAGAGTCAATTAATCAAATCATTTGACGCCCTTTTGATCTTTGTTTTATTGTCATTTAATTCACATTCTTTATTATAGAATCTATCGATCATATTTATTGTAACCCATAATTGGTATTAGAGTATGAGGTAGTGTAATACTCTATTCTTCTATCGAGTTCGATTAGGGTTTTACATTTTTCTTAGATATGTTCTTTTTGTCTCGATCGTCTAAATCGATTGTAGACTCTATATCTAGATCTATTAATATCCCTTGAACTTGATTCAAGTTTTATATATCTAGTTCTATATTAGTTTTGTGATCTTTTGACAATATGCAAAACGAAGATCCTCATTCTCTTTTGTTCAATCTCTCTTCTAGTATTGGATCTACGTCAAGAATTCTGATCCTTTTCTTGCAGGATTATAAAGTATGGGCGTTGCACTTTGAAGATTACGTTTTTGGTATTGAAGAACATGGATTGACTATATGGCATGCAATGACACAGGAGAGGTACTCAGATTTGGCGAGAAGGAAGGTAATAAATACTCAGGTTGATTACGATGCTCTTATTCTTGAACACACTGTTGTCCCTCAGCATGAAAAGAATAAGTTAATGAGCAACATAAAGGCATTGAAAATTATACAGTTTGCACTTACTCCAGACACTTTTCATCTCGTAAGTGCATATGATATTGTTAAGGGTATATGGGATAGGCTAAAGGAACTGTATTTAGGGGATGCTGATCTAGAACACTCTTTACAAACGACTCATTTATCTGAGTTTGGTTCTTTTGTTCAAAAACCCAATGAGAAGTTATATCAGACCTTTAATTGCTTCAACCACTTCCTGAGTAGAATGCTCAAATATAATGTTGAGCGGCATGTTATTCAATAGAAAGTCACGTTCATGAACGAACTTAGCTTATAATGGAAAGCTATTGTATCCACAGTGAAGGCACATGAACAATTTAAAAGTTGTTCTTTGGCAAAACTCATGGGCCTTCTGAGGTCTCATGAAGAAGAAGTGACTAAGAAAGTGAAGTTTGTTTCTGTCATGGGATCCTTGGCATTGGTTGCAAAGGGAAAGAAAACAACAGAAGATGATTCCGAATCTAACCTTTCAGATAACGAAATCTCAAAAGAAGACAAGGCTCTTATGGTATCCAACCCTAAGAAGTTCATAAAGAAGAACTTCTCGCATTACAGGAACAAATACAGGCAAGGATTCAAATAGAATGAGAAGAAAGAGAGTGAAAAGGAAGAGTCCTACTATCTTCAGAAGATAGAGGAACTTGGGAGAAAGAATACATCAAATGTGAAGCCGGCATTGATCGTACAGGAAGACAGTGATAATGATGGACGATTCGAGGTGTGGTTTACAGACTCGGAAGATAATGAGGTCAGGAAACCCACACATGGAGGGTGCTTTGTAGCAAAGTTAGAATCGCAAGGTTACAAAGGCAGGTTCTTAATGGTTCAGAGCAAAATTTCGGAACAAAGAGGGTATGCTACTGGCGATGGTCAAGCTTCCAAAAGATGCTTTGCTACAATGACACTTTTGAAGCACGTGAAGGAATATGAGAAAGTGGTCGACAAGGTACATTCTATACTCAAATCTCTTAATATTCATGTGTCTCATTATGATTCTGAACTAGACAATTCAAAATATACTATTTCTAATTTTAGTGATAGTTTAAAACAAACTTGTCTCAGTAATTCTAATATGATTGATCAACTTAACAGGGTAACATTGAAAAGTGAAGAGAGAAGATTAAGAATAGAGGCTTTGGAATTTAAGGTTAATAGATCACATGATGATGTTATTTATCTTAAAATAAACAATCTTGCACTTTTGAAATAGAGGAATATTTTTTGTTTAATTGCTAAGCATTTATATTCCAAGGTGGCAGTGGGTGTGCTTGGTGTTGGCAGAAGGAATTCCAATAGCCTCCTGCTTCCATTTTCTGCCTTTCTTCAATGGCACGTTGATCAGGGGTGAGGGGAGGGTGGAGAAGTCTTCTAAAATAGCAGCATGGGCCAATGGTGGTGTTCCTCGGTGGTGGCAGTGGGGCGGCTAGCGGCGGTAGGAGGGTGGCAGCAAGGCTGCTACCCTATTTTCCATGCTTCTTCTTGGTATAAATCAACGAGGGAGGAGAGTGGTGTTGGATAAGGTGTCTAAGTCCATAACTATTTCTGGTATGTACGTGACCCGACCCTGTATGGTCCATTTGGGTTGCATGGCACCATGCAAGTGGATAGACTAAATGAGAGAAATAACACTTGTGGTTTATTAATATATTATAAGTTCTAATATATCAATAGTGTTATTTAATTAGTTTGATCAAGAATTAATTAAGTGATCACAAGATACCTAATTAAATATATGGGTTGATTATGTAAATCATCCATAACTTGTATAGTGGGCTAAAAGGCTCCATGGATTATCAAGTTGGGTTCCACCCATAGGATGCTCCATGGGAGTTACAAACTCATGGGTCATGGAAATGAAGAGTCATGACACATTAGGGTTTACATGGTGTAACCCTAGATGTGTCAACACTATATAAAGAACATATTCTCCACCAAAATCGGCTATACATAAGAAACAAGAGGGCTAGGCCGATTTTAGAACTGTGTATTCTCTCTAAAGTCATTCCAAAAGCATTTGGTGTTGTGTGAAGCATTTGAGGCATCATACTTGGGGTGCTAGGATCACAAGGTTTCAAGGATCATAAGCAACAACAAGGTATGTTATTCTATCTTTCATTCAAGTTAAAAATTATTCCCCATGTATGCTAGATAGGAATATAACCTTGGAATTCAACTTTTCATGATAATTAGACAAACATAGATCCAAGGTTATTAGGGTTTCATGTACACTTAGGAAGTGTTAGAATGCTCGAAACCCATCAAGTGGATGGTGAAAGGAAGGCTGAGGTGGTGATCTTGATCAAGGAATATGGTTTAAAGGTGGTGGAGTATGGTGGTTTTGGTGGTGGTGTGTGGTGGAGTTTTAAGAAACAATAGGGGGAGAGAGGTAACAAGAGATTGAGAGCTTGAAAAATGTGGTGGTAAATAAGTAGATAGACGTTCTTTTATAACCAAAAGAGGGACACACACATGTTTGCACACCATACTTTTATAACTAGGTCTATACTTCTTCTCTCCATGCTTGTACTATTTGGTTCAGTATACACAAAGGGAGAAAACATGGGAGAGAGGAGACAAACCAAGGACAATCATATTTTTGGGTGCCTAATAGGTCTTGGTGGGTCCCACAAATGTGTCATACCCTCTTAAATCGCCCAAAACCATCTTATTTTGGTGTATCAAGATCCCGATGTCGAGAATTTTTTTGAAAATTGTTGTTAGATAGAGTCGGGTTCAAGAATTCCAAAAACCAAAACGGATTAATTTTTTGAGTTACGGAACTCCAGAAAATCACGTTTAAAGTTTCGCGTCTAAATGACACAAATGCTCGATTTTTTGACTTTTGCAAATATTCTTGCTAAAAACATTTTTTGTATGAAATTATATATTAGACCATTTTCTGATTCCAAAAATGCTCTCGGAATTTCCATCGAAGGTGAGCAAGTGTCTCTACGAATCGATTCAGTTTTAGCAGTTTAAAGAAAGTCAGTGTTTTACTATTTGTTTTCTTAAAACTGTCATATCTTTTGCATACAAACTCCATTTTGAATGTTCTTTATGTTTTTAGGAACAGGGGAACATGCGTTATGATATTATGTTATTTGCTTCGCTCACAACTACATAATACAAATTTTCAGTTTTTCAGACGCATCAATTAAGGTCGCAGTTTGAGCTATTTGATTTTTTGTCGGTTTACACATGTGGAAGTAAGATATCATTTGGTATCTTATAATATTTGAAATAAACTCATTTATTTTACATTGGATGGACTAAAGCTCAATGAGTTAAAAACAAAGAGATTTATTGTGAATTAACCATTCACTGTCTTTTACCTAAATTTTGGGATGTCATAGAGCACATGTATTCACTCCCTCCCCGGAAATATATATAAACTTTAAAATGTGCCCACAATCACTCACTATAAATGTGTGGATTCGGTTTAGATGTAAGAGTGTGATTGTAACGCCCGTGTTTCCAGGCTAGACATTATCATTGATGTAATAGTCTAGGTTAATCCTTGTAACTCTTTTTGAAGTATTAATGATGAAATATTTGAGCATTATGTGAATTATGTGTTTATTTTCTTAATTATTATAATTTAATGAATTAAGAATAAAATAAACGTTAAATTTAAAGTGTGAGATAAGCCCGATATCTTTGCATAAAGATGTAGTGGTCGAAACGAGGTTTCCAATATATAAAGAATGCTGAAATCCGAGTTTTAACGAAGAAGTTATGACCTGTCGAAGTTTCGCAACAAAACCAGCAACGTTGAATGACGTAAAAAGTGAAATTTACGTTAGAGCAATATTTAGCCCTAGTGATCTAAACGAAAGTCGTAGAGTTCGTTAAACCGAGAGCGTGCATAAAAAGAACGCCCAAATCTGACTTCGTATGAGGAAGTTATGATTTTTCTAAGTTTCGACTTAGCAGTATGCAGCCCGAATACTCGATTTGAGACCAAACGGTTTTTAGCCGAAACAATCTAAACGAGAATCGAAGATCTCGTTAATAGTATTGAAACGATAAAAAGATAAGCGAAAACGGACGTCGGATGAAGAAGTTAAGAATTTATAACAAAGTTTTCCTGTCCAGACCTACTAAAAATAAATAGTAAAAATAAAGTCAAAATTAGCCGACGGAGTCTAAACGAAAGTTGTAGAACGTAGTCTGACCTACGCGGGGCTATAAAGAACGTTGAAAACGGAGTTTGTATGAGGAAGATATGAATTTTTGAAATTTATTAAATAATTTCGGTATTTAATTATAAAATACCCGATATTATCCAAAGGGGGGGAGTCAGCGAGCTTATCCAAGTTACGCCCAGCATAACCTTAATTACTCCCAGCGTAATTCGGTGGTTCAACCCCTATAAAAGGAAGTCGAGGTTGTCGAGTTTCAATTGCTATTTTCTTTCATTCTCTCGCGTTTTTACCTCGTTTTTTGTGCAAGAATTATCCTGAATCCCCGGTATCATTCCCGAGACCCGAAGCAAGTCCCGAAGCCCTGAAGATCCCGAGAAGTGAGATTCCCGAGCTGAAGCTCTGCCCACAAGGAGTCCGGTTTTTGTGAAGATCTTCCAGATCTACCGAAGAATACTACTTCTACAAGTCGTAGTGTTGTGCGATCATCTTCTGATCAAGTGAGTGTGTAGTCACTTTCTTCTAACGCATAATTATGAAGTATTTTATACGAAATATGTGTTATGTGTATATTTTGTTGTTATATGTGTGAATGTATATTCACTTTCTTCTATCTCATAGATATGATTTATTCTCTATGAAATACGTGTTATGTATATGTATCTCATCTGTTGTTTGGAATATGTATTGAATGAGAATGTCATACAGGTTTTAAACTATGTATAAAAATATATACTTTTATCTACTAATATGTCGGGTAGAACATGGGTAGATAGTTGTGTGATAAACACATGAGAGGACTCGATGTTGTTTTTGATCCAGTCATCTAACGGAGTTTAGATGACGACCACAGACTTTTCTAGACAATCTTGTGGAACGCTAGCAGGTTCGCCACCTGTAGGTGTTAATGAACTTGGGTGTTCATTCGTTGTACTCCATCCCCCTCATGGTTGCCTTATTTGACATATATTGCTGGGAAACCCCCGAATGCATGTGTTGCCGCCCCGATGAAATATTCTTAGACTAGGTCCCTTGTGTTAGTTATTTTAGGGACGTAAAGTGAGAATAACGGGAATGGTTAATTGGGTTATTGTTGGTTCATGGAAATTAATTTAATCATTTATTGTGAGTTGAAAACCCTATATGCTCACCAGGCTCCCAAGCCTGACCCACTTAGTTTCTTTGTATTACAGGTAGTGGTGCCAGAGCATAAGTTGGATGACTTGTCAAGTTATTTTTGGATTATAGACCTATCATTATATTTATCTGTTGTAAGGTCTGTATTAATGTTTATGCTTTTGGTCTGTTTATCGGAACATGACATCCCAAGTATTGTAATATAATGAAAAATACATTTCTTTAAGAAATGCTTTGGTAAATCTTATTTTTTTATCATATTTCATTTTGGAAACAAATTCCGCAACTGTTTTAATTAAAGGATTACTCTGAAATTATTTTAAAAGCATAAATTAAACCGGTCTTTTATGGCCGTGATTTTGGGGATGTCACAGGTCAAACACTTCAAAAATCACCATCATTTGTATGGAGAAAGAGTACACACGAAGAGGCAAGGGGAAGGAGGGGAAGGGTTAGTCACGTGGGTAATAGGAAGGAAAAGGCCAAAGTTGGCTGATTTTTGGAGTTACCTACATGGTGGGCCATGGTGATGTCATACTTTCAATAATGTCCTAAAAACACACCTAGGTTTGTGTGCTCAAATCCCGACACCTAACGTTTTTTTTTAAAGTGTCATATGATAGAGTAGAGTTCAAGTATTTCAAAAACCCGAAAAGATTAATTTTTGGAGTTGTATAAATTCGGGAAAACGCGTTTAAAGTTTCACATCTAAATGACCCGAAACGTTTGAGTTTTCAACTTTTGTAAATATTTTGCTAAAAATATTTCAAGTATGGAAATAAATATTAGACCATAGTCTGAGTCCAAAACCTCTTTCGAGATTTCCATCTGAGGTGTGTAAGTGCCTCAACGGATCAAATCAATTTTAGTAGTTTAAAGAAAATCAATGTTTTACTGGTTTGTATTCTTATAATTGTTGTATCTTTTTCATACGAATTCCGTTTTGGATATTCTTTATATTTTTGGAAATAGAGGAACATGTGCTATAAGAGTAGAATGTTTGCTTTGCTCACAACTTCTTAATACAAATTTTTAGTTTTTCACACGTATTAACCAGGGTTGCAGTTTGTGTTGTGTGATTCGTTTGAGATTTTCCACACTATCTACCAACTACCAGTTCCCTAGAACCATTGTGACTTTTCCTGATCCTCGTACGGATCCTGTGCTACCTGTAGTACGGGCCTTTACTACCTTCCACACCTATTTGTATTTGTTCGGAATCATCCTAAGGTTCTATATCACTACACTCATCCACAATCAGGTGTACTAGCACATAATTATATGCCTAAAAGAGTTACAAGGTACACCTCCTAGATTTTCACCATAGGATTCCTCTCACACATATGTATGCATTGACATACCATAACACCTTTCATAGGTCACTAGGAACTCCACCGTACCCTTCTATCCTACTAGAAAGAGACTTCTATCAATATCAACCAACCATCATATGAATAATAACTACATGTAACTATAATTAGGTAGTCCTTCGAACAAGATATCCAACACTACAACAGTTGGACTTAAACAGGAGTTGTGCAATAGGGCCAGACTAAGCAATTTGGGACTATCTAATCCTAGGTGCATGCAATCCTAACATATAATAGTTAACTAATATCAACATAGGTTTCAACTAGAACAAAGAAATCAGCAATATAACAAGCAATACCTAGGCTATAAGGCATCTCAAATGTCAAGAAAATATAACATGCGATTCCTGAAAGATCCTTAGCCTAACCACTAGCATGCATTTCTAATAATTCTTATTTCAATATATATATATATATATATATATATATATATATATATATATATATATATATATATAACTAGTATGGATATTTAGGTGGCAACTTCCTTAAGCTTCAGTTGACTGCACACAACACATCTTCCTCTCTTCTTTTAAGTCCATTATTTTTTCAAAAAGTCTATGAAAAAAATTCACAAATCCTTAATTTAAGTTTGGAGTCACACGGGTGTTTATCCAAATCCCACCAACCAGGGCTCTAATACCAACTTGTAACATCCTAAATTCTAGAATAAATTTTTTATTCTTAAAATAGAATAAACAACCATTTTCAAGAAGTTACATTCAAGTCAAACCATGTTTATAAACCATAATTTAAAAATCAGAGTTATAAGGAAAATAATACGGAATCTCGAATCATAAAATTGTTGATGTGTGTGTATATAGTCTTGCCTTCATGAATCGATAGGTACCTGAAAATATTTGAACCCACAACTATAAGTCAAAGCTTGGTGAGTTCCCCAAATTACCCCATACAACAATACACATACAATGCATGCATACATGAGCCTTCAATCTGACTAGACCTCCTCACAAGGCCTACAGTACACTTAGATCGCTCTCCTAAACGTATAGTCTAACTGGACCGCCCTCGAGGCTTACAGTATTGTTGGACCGCTCCACTAGGCCTACTATCTAACTGGACCGCCTCGCAAGGCCTACAGTACACTTAGACTACCCGAGTATTTTGGCCTACAACACAAAGCAAAATGCCTCAAACCAACCATAATATGTCAATATATGCAAATAGATAAACAATAACCAATAAAGCATAGGAAATCATAACAAATCTACCAATCTAATAGATCTCTATAATATACCAGCATCTTACACACAAGGAAAGATACAACAATATAGAGTATAGTGAGAAAACAAACCTAAGCTAACCAACATAGGCCCAACAACAAAACTCAGCAACATAACATCTAACATAAGCTACCTAAAATAGGAACTAGTCCTTAGCTAAACACTCAATTCTATCATAATTTGACCAAAAGTTAAATTGGTCGAAAACTTAATGGTTAACCAATTCAATGATCGCCAAGCCTTAGTGATCTATTGGCTACGCCATGTTCAAGTCATGAAAAAACAATCGAGATGTAGAGCACCACCAAATCGTGGGCCTTCCTTGGCTACGTCGAGGTCTCTGTCAGAATGTTGTTTTCTTCATTAAGAGCTTAGTCCTTAAAGACCAAGGCTCATAACATCAGATCTGGTACCTAATAGCTTCATAATGGATAAAGTTTCCAACTTTATACTTTAGGATGGTCCACGCAACCAAGATTTAAACTTTAAGTCTCAAAGGGACCAATAATGCATCTTTCTCATCTTAATCTAGTAAGTCTAAGTCTCCAAACTTTATATCTGAATCAACATGATTTTTAGATGGATAAAGTTTCAAACTTTATCAATAATAATGCCACAAACTTTCAAGATCTACACTTTAATACACCAAAATGATCTAAAGGACCAAGATAACTTTAACATCCCAAAACCACAAGATATAAACCATTGTTTTCAAATCAAATCCATAGGATGAGAGTATCAAAAATCTCTCAAAACATAAATCAACAAGAGGATGTGTACGATCACTTCTTTGCCTTGCCCCAATCATCTGATGTACCTGAAAATCATTAAAATCAACAACTTTAAGCCAAATCTTTGTGAGTCCACCATAATATACCCCACGCAACAATACATAAACAACACATGTACACGGGGCCTACAATATAAAATTGGATTGCCCCTAGGCCCATAGTCTCCCGACTAGATTGTCCCTAGCCCATAGTTTCACGATTGGATTGCATATGGGTCCACAATCTCCCAACTAGATTACCCCTGGATTAGTTAGCATACAACACAAAGTCGTATAGCCTCAACCCAACTGCACTATGTCGATATATGCAATAGAAAAAACAATAACTAGTAATACATGTAATCAAACATATCTAACAAACCACCAAATCATAATAGCATCCTAGACACAAGGATACTGTAACATTCCGTTGAAAAATAGAATAATTAAATAATAAAATTGGAACGCTGATATGTAATTATTATTATTATTTTATATTATTGTAACCAAAAACCCATAATATTTAGCGGGGCATTGGTTTCGTGGAGCCAAATGACATGATATAGAGTTTCAGGGGTTAAAGTGTATTTTCAGGACTTAATATGAAAGGATTTTGGATAGTTGGGGCTAAAAGGGTAAATCATGTACCTAAGTTGAAAAGAATTTGTCAAGCAGGGGCTACTTGGTAAAATTCGGACTTAATTTGTAAAGGATTTCAAGAGGTAGGGTTTAAATGGAAAGTTATGGATATGTTTTTAAAGAAAAAGAAAAAGGATGGGCTAATGTTGTCATTATGGGGTGATGTTTCATGGGAGTCGGGTATATGACCCCCGTCCAAAACCTAACCCTAGGAGACCCCTTTCAGCCGCCACCTTCCCTGCTTCTATTGTCGGTGCTGCACCACCCTTATGCCGCCCTTCACCACCGGCAGAGCCATGACTGTTGGAGTCGGAAAAACCACCACCATTCACCTAGCCTCCGTCCTCTTCTGCTGCTGCTCGAGTCACGTTCGTCATCGTCCGCAACCCCCCCCCCCTCCGCCACTGTTACATTGTTGTTGTCGCAGCCCGAGGGCTCGTTTCTGTTGCTCCGGTTATCAGTTGCCATCCGAAGGACTATCGTGTCATGTGTCATTGCTTCAGCCGCCGTAAGCGTCGTTGTAGCGCTGCTGTTTCGCCTCCTCCGAGTCGTTTCTGCCGCCAATGATGCTTGTTGTGGATGCATCTATTGCCACTGTTCGTGCCCCGTCATCCACCGCATGTCGTACGTGAGTGTGTTGGCGTATTGCTGGGTAGAAGATAAAAAAAGAAACCACCACTACCACTGTGAGGTGGTTGCTGTCATCGCAAATCACTGCCTGCCGCCATTTCTACTACCTTCTGTCGGCTGTGAGTTTGTGTATGGGTGTGTATTCGAGTAGACCTATTATTTTTGGTTTTCATAAGGTTGTAAGTGTGATGATTTGGCCGGAAAACCCACTAAAGCACCGTGAGGTGGTGGCTGCGACTATCTACCACCGTCGGCCACCAGAAGGGTGGTTGTGTGTGTGTTTATCTATTTGTGTTTGTATTTGTTTTTGGGTTAAAGCATTGTAAACTGTAATTAGTGACTAGTATACTCAAGAAAACTCATAGCCACCATTGTGAGGTGGTGGCTGCTACCACCAGCCACCGTGTTGGGTGGCGGTGTGCTTTTGCTTGCATTTAGTTGCTTTTGGGATACTTGGACAAAATCAATTAGAACCATAACCACCCTTGTGAGGTGGTGGCCGCCACCGTGAGCTGCCGTTGACCACCACTACCCGAGGTGGTAGTGGGTGGTGCCCGACTAATGAAACCCTAGTGGGCCTAATGAAATCCTAATGGGTCTAATGACTTAGTTTTCGGCCTATTAGGTCGTGATTGGGTTGGAAACCCTAATTAGGGTTAAGAAAACCCTAATTTTGGATATATGGATTATAGATTGATCGACACCCGCAGTGGAATTATTTACTAAACTTAAAATATTAATTAATAATCATTTGCAATTAATCTAACTCAATATTGGAATTAACGAATTAATTCGTTAATGGGTTAAGTAGGAACACATAACCCTAATAATTATTTCATGTGAAAACCTTAATTTCACTTGGGCCTTTATATTGGGCTTTATGATTGGGCTACCGATGGGCTATCCAAGAACAAGTAAATGGACTAAAATATTTAGATGGGCTTTAGGGTAAGGCCCATGTGAGGGTTTAGGCCTAATTTGGAAAATTAGGCCATAGATTGGTAATAACCGGGCCTTGAGGATTATGAGAGGTTGGACCAATTGAAATGCCAAATGTTTAGATTGGAGTAAATGGTTGGGCCTTAAGGAAAGACCATGTAGAGGTATGGGCCTAATTTGGAAAATTAGGTCATATGTTGGGCTTTGGTCTATTGGTTGACTATTGGGCCTTTGGAGTGTGAGTTGGACCTTGGGCTTGGAACCCAACTATTAATTGCATGTTGTTTTGATGTTGAAAGCTCGAGAATCAGTCAACCAGCACCTATAGTTTTATCTGTGGGACTTCAACAGTGTGAGGTGAGTTTTCCTCACTGTACGCAAGGGTCGAAGGCACCAAGGCCAACCCTTTTAGATTGTTATCCTAATATGTTATACTAGTATGATCTGTTAGATCAATATCCTGGTAAATAGGATGATGTTATACTATTATGATCTGTTAGATCGGTATCCTGGTAGATAGGATGTTATTATGTTGTTATGATCTGTTAGGTCGGTTTGTATGTTTATAAATTGTTATGTGATTATCTAATATATATATATATATATATATATATATATATATATATATATATATATGTGTGTGTGTGTGTGTGTGTGCACATGTTTGATTAGTGGTTGAGGCTTATCTGCTTTGTGCGAAAGCCAATAGACCTGGGCATTCCAACCCGATGGTTGTGGGCCGTGAGTATTCCATTCCGAGGATGATTGGACTTGTAGTATGTGGGCATTCCAACCCCATGGTTGTGGGCCGAGGGTATTCCATCTTGAGGATGACTGGACCCATTATATATATATATACACACACACACACACACATATATATATATATATATATATATATATATATATATGCATTCCAACCTGGGGAATTCCATCCAAATGGTTGACTGGACCCGATGGTTGATTGGACCCGACATATTTGTCATTGTATACGGTAAGACTGGGCTGCTTCATACGTCAGTCAATAGGCCTGGGGTATTCCATCCCGATGGATGATTAGACCCATAGTATGTTGGCATTCCAACCCGATGGTTGAGGGCCTGGGGTATTCCAACCCGATGGTTAATTGGACCCACAGTATGATGTTTGTGATTATATGTATATTGTTGTGTGTATGGGTATTTTAGGGGAACTTACTAAGATTTGTGCTTATGGTTTCAGTTTATTATTTCAGGCGCTTCTGATGACTCGGCAAGGCGAAGGCATGACTGTACACATCCTCGTGATTTGGACTTATGGTTTCTGGGATACTTTGATATAAAACTATTTTGAATACATTTTGTAATAACTAATGGCTTTTGAATGTTTGAAAAAGTTATAAATTGGTTTGATTTTTATGGGTGTTACAAATACATAACATAATCTAGTGAGCTAACATTAGTGCCTTCGACCCACGAGTATAGTGAGAAATCTGGCCTCAAAGTCTAGAAGATATCCCAACTGCTCACAAATCTAAATACCATCTTTACGGGTCACCTATACAACAAACAAGGACCAAGTATCAATCTATAGCTCAAAATACTCAGTTTGACCTAAACTAAAATTTGGTCAATGTCAACGGTAAACGGTCAACTGTCAAAAAGTCAACGTTCAACTTCAGTCGACCTATGCTCAACGCATCATGCAACTCTATGCACCGCATAGAGCTCAAGGCGATAAGACAGGAAATATCAGGGATACGCCATGCGTAAGGCAGATTACGCCCCACATAGCTCCCTGATGACTATCTTAATCATTAAGTCCTTAAAACAGTAGATCAACTCCTTATACTTTCAGATCTACACCCAAGGGACATCTTAATGGATAAAGTAACTGACTTTATCCATTTGCATAGTCACATAGAGCACACAATCAATACCTAAATCCATAAACTTGTCTATTGCTCAAGAGCTCATGCATGGACGGACGAGAGTGACCAAACTCTCATTTTTATGACTTAACAACCCTTAAAACATCTGGAAATGGAACTCCAATGGTCTAGAGTAGCTCATAATCATATACACCATGGTTATGGGGACAAAAGCATGAAGTTCTTAAGCATAACTAGATCTAACACAAATCAACATCAAGGTAGAAACTTTATACCTTCTGGAGATGGATGAGTGGATGCAAATCCTGGATCTACACTGGTTTGAGCTCCTAAGTGGTTCCATAATGCCCTCTTTCCTTCAGAAGTGAACACAAAGCACTCCAAAAGCTCAAAACTCACAAATGGTGATTAGGGTTTTCAAGGTGGTTGTTTGGGAGGGTCGAGGTTGAGAATGGAGAGGGCCTCAAGGGGTTAGAGCCTTTAAATAGGGTTCAAAACCCTAAGGATTAGGGTTTTGGTTCTGGGCTCCTATGCCATATGTAGCTCAATCTACGCCCTACGTAGATCATTTAACTCCCATGTCTATACTCCCTCCTATGCTTAGCGTAGGGGACTACCCTATGCCCAACGTAGGTTAAGGATTCTTGAAATTAAGCTTTTAAATAAAATAAAAATAATACCTCCAAGATCGGGTGTTACAGTTCTCCCCCATTTGAATTAGATTTTATCCTTGAAATCCTCAAGTGCAAATACATCTGGATAGTGATCGTGTATCTCCACCTTAGGCTCCTAGGTCCACTAGGAACCCTTCCGATGCTGCTACTAAATCTTGACCAAATGTACCGACTTGTTGCGTAAGGCCTTCGTCTTCCTATCCATAATAGCCACTGGTCTCTCCATATAATTCAAGTGCACATTGACATGAATATCATTTAACGGTATCACAACTAAATCATCAACCACACATTTCCAAAGTTGAGAAACATGGAAAGTGCTATGAATCTGATTAAGCTCCTCAGGTAGATCCAATCGGTAGTCCACCTTGCCTACCCTGGCCACTTCTCAAAACGGTCCAATAAATCAGGGGGCCGACTTGCCCATCTTCCTGAAGCGTATAACACACTTCCATGGTGATACCTTCAGCAAAACCATGTCCCAAACCTGGAACTCTAGCTCGAACCACCACCTATCAACATAACTCTTCTATCAGCTCCGAGCTGTCTATAGCCTCTTTCTGATCTACTGGATAAGCTCTGTCGTCTGGAGAACCACCTCAGTCCTCCCCATAACCCTATAGTCGACCTCTCCCAACAAATTGGAGTACATTACTTCCTCCTTTATAGAAGCTCGTACGACAATGCACCAATACAAGATAAGCATGATAAGCTATGTTGTCAGGAGAACCACTCAACTCCAAGATCACCCATAAAATGGACCAAAAGTGCCAACCCCCCCTCCCCCCCCCCCCCCCCATATAACAAGATCTAAAGAACTAAAGAGCAAGATAATAACTCTATACTCACAATAGTCCATAAATGAAGTGCCTTTGATGGATCTAAACTTGAAACAACATTCCTTGCAACCAAAAGAACTTTTTTGATCATCAAGCTTCATTAAATCACCACAAAAGCTCCCAAAAGAGGTCCTAGTAAAGAGGAGGAGCTTGATCTATGAAGGGAGGCTAAGGTTGCTACAAATAGGGTTTCTTGGTGCAATTGAGGCTGAAAAATGATCTAAAACAAGGGGTTGAAGCCCTTAAATACAAGCTAAACCTTGATTTAATGGGTTTGGGCTGCATAACGCTCCTCACCATGTCGTGGCGAACTTGTTTTTCCCAAAATCCACTTCAGCTTCAAACGACCATAACTTCTTCATTTCAACTCCATTTTTAGTGATCTTTATATGGACACAAAGTATTGACGAGCCTTACAATTATATCTAGTTACTTTTGACTAAAAACATATCGAACTAAAATCATTAATTCATGCAAGAAGCCTGAATTATCAGCTTTCCTATTTTACCCTTTCCTTCGATGCATAATTCGATGATTTTAATCGCTTAACCAACATTATCAATATCTGATAGGGTCTAAACTATATTCCTTTAAAACCTAAGACCTTTACTCGATCAAATGACGACCCGTTATCCCAAAATTAAAAACATCATGAAAACTAGATTTTACAAAAATCTTCTTGAAAACTTACTATTAGTTACGACAAAAAAAAAAACTATTTTAAAAGTTTGTTGCAAAAAGCCAAAAGAAAAGTTTATATCATAAAATACATTATATATTGTATTTTTTTTGGATTAATCATTAACTATAATTTTTTTCTTAAAAGACATTGTATTTATTATTATTTTTTTTCCTTTGGTTTTTATTTCCAAAAAAACTTATTAGATATGAGGTTTTTTCCAAAAAAAAAAAAAAAAGTTAGGAATAATTTTTTCATAAAAAATAAAATCTTGAAAAAAATATTATGATAGTGTATTCCGGACGAGTTATATGTATTATGGACTAGTTTTGCATATTCCACTTTTACATACATTCCAGAAAAATTCATCTTGAACCACTTATTTGTGTTTTAGACATAAGTTTTGTACCAAGTAAATGCATCATATCCTCATTATTAATGCCAAATAAGACTAATTATTGATGGTAACTAGAAATCTATCTATTTTGACTGTAAATTTGATGAATTTCGGAATGATTTTGCATGTTTCGCATATGATTATCATATTCCAAACGATTTTTATTCTTATTTTTATTGTGAATGATTTTATACTATCTCAATCAATAAAATATTAGAAAACTTATACATAGAGAGAAGTAGAGAGTCTGAAATGAAGTCATTTCCATCGATATTTTCATCATTTGAAGTCATTTTCATCGATAAGTAGAAAGTCTTAAATGATATTCCGAGATCTAATGGGTACCAGAAGGACCACTTAATATGTATCGAATGCCCAAGTCCAACCAATATTGACTCCAAAATGATCCATTTTCGAAAAATTGAACACGGTAAAAAAAAAAAAAAAAAAAAAAAAAAAAAAAAAAAAAAAAACTATCTTTGATTATTTGTTTATATTAACTTTAAATATGATGTTTTGTTAATATTCTGTTTTTATATTTAATATTTCTAAGTTGATTTGGATCGCTAATAAACAATAAAATTAAACCAATTATTATTATTTATATGAATAAAAGATATAATATGTAACGATCGTGTTGGTTTGAATCACCAAAGAGTTGCATAGTCACTACAGATTTTTATCAAATAATTTATCAATTAAATTAAATATATACTATTTTTACTACTTTTAAGAACAATCTGTATTGAAAGCATTGTTTCTTAAAAAATAAATATAAAAATAGACAGTATTATTAATATTCATTTAAGTTATCCTCCCACAAGATGATGAGATAATCATATGTCCCCAGCCACAACCAAACAAGCATTTGTAGAGATAGAAATAGAAAGAGAAAGAGAAAGAGAGATTAAAAAGCAAAGGCGCCTCTTTTCCCCCCTATCTTTTAATCATGGCCCCCTTCTCTCTCCCTAAGTAAAAAAAAAAGGCTTGTTCTTGATGTCTCTTTATGCTCCCCTCAGGTTTTGGTGAGGCAGGCATACCTCATATTTGGAAATTTACATAAACCCTCTTGTTCTCTTCTCCTCATTTCTTGTCTTTTTCTTGATGATGCCTTCCAGTTTTGCCCAATTCTACTTCTGGGTTTCAAACAAAGGCTTTTGATTTCCCATGATTCCCTTTACCTTTTCCTTTTCTTCCACCAAAAAAAGACGTGATTTTGATTGGTTTTCGCAGCTTCAACACTGACTACATGATTAGGAAAGAGATGGAATCATGTGTTCTTGTAATTATCTCACTGTAGCCGCGAATCTTTGTTTCTTGATGTATTGTGAGCTGGGTTTGCTGATTGATCCATCTGTACCTCATAAAGATTCTGTTTTTTGATGATATTTTCTACTGTTGTTGAGTTTTCAAAGCTTTTTCTCAACTGGGTGTTTCTTACAATGTCTTTGAATTCCAAGATTTCTGGGTTAAATGGTAGATTGATGACCAGTTCAAAGACGAGGAAGGCTAAAGAGACTTCGAGAGGATCTCATAGCGGCTTGAAAAGGAAAAGATTGCTCCTTTTTGTGTGGGTTTTTCTTATTGTCGCTGGGTTTGGTTTATTTTTATTCAGTGGCGTTTTAAGGAAGAAGGCGGATGTAACAGGAACATGTGAAGATAAATCATTACTCTTGGTTGAACAATTTAACGTCAGCAAAGACCTTCTTCATGAGCTTGCTTCCTCATTCTTTGAATCAGATCAGGTTTTCCCTGTTATATCTTATTTCTTTTACTTCATCTTTCTACTGTTCGATTTATACATTTCAATTATGTTCTAATTTTCGTGGGCATCTTTCAGATAACCACCTTGAAATGTATCAAGCAAATGGGATACGAAACGTCAACAAAAAATGAAATCACATGCGCTCTCACAGCGCCAAATCCTGCAGAAAATGTCGAATTGTGGGGTCAATGCCCTGTTGACCATGGCGACAATCCTATGATGCTTGAAAAACGTACAATCGAGCATTACAACAGTATTATGAAGTTCACCCTGTTGGCCATTTTCGTAATCGCACTTTGTTGTGTAATTTTGTGGAAGAATCGTAAAGGGAAACTTAAGAAGAAAGAGCAAGCATTGACCTCGTCAAAGGGTGCAGGAAAATGGATGAAGAAGCTTCTCGTTCTATTTGTATTAACTGGAATTATTGTATCGATTTGGTTGTTTTGGTACTTAAATGAAGGTACACGCATTAGAAGAAAAGAAACCCTAGAAAACATGTGTGATGAACGTGCAAGAATGTTACAAGATCAATTCAATGTGAGCATGAACCATGTTCACGCTCTTGCTATTCTTGTTTCCACTTTCTATCATGGGAAAGAACCTCCTGCTATTGATCAGGTAATTTTACTTTGACATCTTGGATTTTGTCAACACTCTTTCTAAATTAAGAGACTTTTTATTGTATTTTACAGAAAACTTTTGGGGAATATACTGAAAGAACATCTTTCGAGAGGCCATTAACTAGTGGAGTCGCATATGCTCTTAGAGTGCCTCATTCTGAAAGGGAGAAATTTGAGAAAGAACATGGATGGACTATAAAGAAGATGGAAACTGAAGATCAAACGTTAGCACAAGATTGTGACCCTGAGAACTTGGATCCTTCACCTGTTCAAGACGAATATGCCCCTGTTATATTATCTCAAGAAACCGTTTCTCATATTGTGTCCATTGATATGATGTCTGGAAAGGTATTATCTTCATCAAGGTTAAAAGGGTCTTTGTAGTTTCTTCCTTCTTGGCTGATTTTCATTTTTTTTTCTTCAATGCGCTTTAGGAAGACCGTGAAAACATTTTACGAGCAAGGGCATCTGGAAAGGGAGTATTGACATCTCCATTTAAGCTATTGAAATCAAACCACTTAGGTGTTGTGCTTACTTTCGCTGTCTATAATGCTCATCTTCATCAAGATGCTACACCAGAACAGCGAATTAGATCCACTGTGGGATACCTCGGTGCATCTTATGATGTGCCATCTCTAGTTGAAAAGCTTCTACACCAGCTAGCAAGCAAACAAACCATTGTTGTCAATGTTTATGACACAACAAATGTTTCAGCAGCCATTAACATGTTTGGTCCTAATGAAACTGATACAGGGTTGCTCCACATCAGCAGTCTTGATTTTGGTGATCCTGCTAGGAAGCATGAAATGCGTTGCAGGTGATATTGAAAAACGATTGGACTTTTAGCGATTGATCCACTTGAATTTACGTTAATTGGATTCCGTTTTTTTGAACAGGTTTAAACAGAGGCCTTCTGTACCAATGACAGCAATAATAGCGTCGATTGGAGTGCTTACAATCACGTTTCTTCTTGGGCATATCTTCTATGCAGCTATAAACCGAATTGCAACAGTGGAGAGTGATTTTCGGGAGATGATGGAGCTCAGAAATCGTGCTGAAGCTGCAGATGTGGCAAAATCTCAGGTTCATCAACGAATTACAACATTCACATAATCACATCGCTAGGGTTTTAACTTTTAACTTTCCATATCTGCTTTTTCCCCTTCATAATCATGAATAATATCTCTTGTAGTTTCTTGCAACGGTTTCACATGAGATTAGGACCCCAATGAATGGCGTTCTAGGGATGTTGCAGATGCTAATGGACACAAATCTGGACGCGAAGCAATTGGATTTTGCACAAACCGCTCATGCTAGCGGGAAAGATTTGATAAAATTGATTAACGAAGTTCTTGATCAAGCAAAAATTGAATCTGGAAGGCTCGAACTTGAAGCTGTCCCTTTTGATTTGCGCGCCATTCTTGATAACATTTTATCTGTATTTTCAACCAAATCTCAAGAAAAGGGGATCGAGGTACACACCAAATTTCCTATTCTCCATTATATATTACTAGGGTTTATGTCATAACTTAAATGGCCATTAAAGTTTTACCCACCATTCAACTTTCAAAACCCTGAATCGTCAAAAGGATAAATTGGTCAAAAGGGTAAAACTTTTATGGTCATACGTAACATAAGCCCTTATTACTATGTTTGTATGATGCTTATGTTCTAACAAAATCATTAATTCTGTTCTTTTGGGTGAGAAGTTGGCTGTATATGTTTCTAATCAGCTTCCCAACATGGTTGTTGGAGATCCTACTCGATTCAGACAAATAATCACAAATCTTGTTGCGAATTCACTTAAAGTTAGCATCTTTTCTCATCTTTATTACATTTAATTCAACACAAGCCACTCTCCATATCACGTTCTCTAAATTACCATTTTGCCCTTTGCAGTTCACACACGATAGAGGACACATATTCGTGTCAGTCCATCTAGCAGACGAATTGACAAATGAATCGAATACAAAAGACGAAATCTTGGCATCTCTTCATGGGTCGATAGAAAGATGCGACACTTTAAGTGGGCTTACTGTGGTTGATAGGACAAAAAGTTGGGAAAAATTCTTGAAATTAAGTGGTGAAGATTCGATAAATGAACCTGAAAAGATTAAAATATTAGTGACTGTTGAAGATACGGGTGTGGGAATCCCTGTAGATGCACAAAACCGTATTTTCATGCCTTTTATGCAGGCTGATAGTTCAACATCAAGAACTTATGGTGGAACTGGAATTGGATTGAGTATTAGTAAACGATTGGTGGGATTAATGAATGGTGAGATTGGATTTGTTAGTGAACCGGGTATTGGAAGTACTTTTTCATTTACAGTTTTCATGAAAAAAGAAGCATCTTCTCTTGATACTGGATTACATCAATATCATCCAGTCATTTCAGAGTTCAATGGACTAAAAGCATTGGTGATTGATTGGAAGAATATAAGAGCACAAGTCACTCGATACCATCTTCAAAGAATGGGAATATTTGTTGAAATTGCATCTAGTTTTGATTCTGCACAATCTTATCTATCCGAAAGGTAAATTATCTTGCTCAAGACTTTGAATTTGGATAGTTACGTAGTTAGGGATTCTTTTTGACTTAATAATCTTAATGGGTTAAGCACTTAATCATTTTTTTTTGTAGTGATTCTGGTTTTGCGATGATTCTTGTTGATCAAGAAGTATGTGAAAAGGAGAATGGTCTTGTATTCCTTCGTGGCGTTAAAAGAAGCACGAAATTGTTTCTATTGGCTAATAATGTAAACCCTAGAATAAACAATGAGATGAAATCGGCTAATTTGGTGGCAACTGTTGTGGAAAAGCCACTAAGATTAAGTGTCTTAGTTTCTTGCTTTCAAGAAACGTTTAATGTAGGAAACAAAAGAGTTGTAGCAAGAAGAAAACCGTTGACTTTAGGGAGTTTGTTACGTGATAAAAGAATCTTGGTTGTTGATGATAATGTTGTTAATAGAAGAGTGGCAGAAGGTGCTTTAAAAAAGTATGGAGCTATTGTTACTTGTGTAGATAGTGGGAAGGCTGCTAAACAGAAGCTTAAACCACCTCATGATTTTCACGCATGTTTCATGGATCTTCAAATGCCCGAAATGGACGGGTAAAAATTAACAAACTCTTTATCTTTTTTTTTTGTAATCGTATACTCAAATGTCTAAAATACCCTTTAATTACAATGTTTCTTTATAATAGGTTTGAAGCTACCAGGCAGATTCGCAGCATGGAGAGCAAGTTTAATGAAGGAATAAAATCTGGTGAAGCTTATTGGCATACTCCTATTTTAGCAATGACTGCTGACGTCATCCAGGCTAGTGATGAAGAATGCATGAAATGTGGAATGGATGGTTATGTAGCAAAGCCATTTGAGGAAGAACAGCTCTATTCAGCTGCAGCTAGCTTTTTTGAGTCTGGTTGATTGTCTTTAAATCTGAATGGTTTAGTGGGTCCCACTTCCACTCATTGATGTATGTTAACCCTGGTTAACATCCTAACCATGGTCCAGTTCCACCATAGTGGGTTGCACCAGGCTGACCTCTAACCTTGGTTAAGAACTTAACAGTCTGGTTAGATGGCAAAACCAGCAGCATTGCAATTGAAGCTTGCATCATATTATTATATAAGTCGCTGTTCTTGCCATGGTAACACTTCCAAGATCATTGATTTTTGAAAAAAGTTTCTTACTTTCTTTATCTAATCATTCTTTTTGTTTATGGGTATAAACAATCTTGGATCAGTTTTTATTTAGAACATGTTATGATAATTTGAGGTTTAAAAGCTCTTTTTCTTTAAAATTTTCAGTTGATTGTGAGCGTGGCATATGCATACGAGAGACTTCATTCACCTGCTGACAGAAGACTCGGGAAATCTAACTTTCTGGTGTATAAAAAGTTAAAACCCGATATGGGTTGTTTGTAAAATGTTTGTAACGAACCATATGTAGTAATAATGATAATGATAATAATAATAATAATAAAGAAAACTCTTTATTTGTTGTATACATAATTACATAAATGTTTGTTATTTTAAGCAAGTTTCAAATGATTTATATATATCAATTATGGATTGGTGTATGAGTCCAATTAAGGCTACCTACATGTACAATTGTTTGAAACAACTTAGGCATCCCATGAAACACGACATCTTTAAACTCCTTCCATTTTGGATCATACTTCACCAAACTCCCACCTCTATACTCCATCAAAATCTCACCATTCTTCAACACACACAAAACCCTAACCATTTTCTCATGCATTGCTTTACGCCATATCCCATAATCATGACTATGACTCGGGAATTTCGCAAGATACGCCCCATGGATATCAAATTGCTTCACCCACGACTCTTTCACATCGTATTCCTTCATCACCCAAATCTCCAACTTCCCGTATCCACACGACACTGCCGCCGCCAGACACCCTTCGATCACCGCCAGGTGGTAGTTGCTCCGGTTGACAGGCTTCGAGACGAGCTTGAACTGCTCGTCTTTCAGGTCGAACGAAACAATCGTTCGACCTGGAAGCCCACCTAGGCGGCCCGGGCGGCTCACAAAATGGAGCCGCCCGTTAACCGCTACCACTTCTTTAGCTTGCCTGTCTAGCTGATAAGGTACTTTCCCTAAGCATCTCCACGTGTTGGAATCCGGTTGGCCAATGGTCAAGACGTGAACCTCGGATTTAGGGTAACTCCTGTTGTTTCGAGTTAACTTACGTGGGGTTCTGTAGTATACGATCCTAACAACCTTGTACTCGTTTGTAAGAGGGTGAAACCCGAATCCGAATACTACTTCTTGGTCTTGAAACTGTTTGGATTTTGGTAGCTCGATGTGGTTTCTGGTGAACGGGTTGAACACGTAGACCGGGTCGCCATAAAGTGAATCGGACAAACACAATAAGCCATTGCAAGAGCCCACGACGTTGAATTCCGGCATGGAACGACAAAAGGGAGTGGATATCTTACGTACAATCTTATCACCACCGTGGTCACCATTGTAGCCGACAAAATAGAGCTGGTTACGGATCGGATAATCGCAGTGGAACACCAGGATGGGGTCTGATTTCGCCGCCGTGGGGTGGTGGAGGCGCGGCAGTTCAGGATCGTGAGACAAGGCGTGGCATGACCGGCTTACGAACCGGAATTGCATCAGTGAGGATATCGGCAACCTGGTAAGAACATCGAGAAGCAAATCTCTTGGTAAAATCTCGAACCCAGAAGGGTGGTTCTTGATCAAGATCCCCGTCTTCTCTTCTTCATCAACAAGCTTCGGTTTCTTGTTTCTGGGTTCATCTTGAAAACTCGAACCCATGCACCCGAAACAAAGAAATGAGAGAAGATGAAGAGGGAGAGGGAGATTCAAGAAACTGGAGGAAATAAGCAGAAGATGAGAAGAAAGATGCTTTTGGAATACTGAGAGACGGAAACCACAATGAAAATAATATAGCTGTAGGTGGTTGAATTTTGATGGTAACAACGCTTTACATACTTGTACGTTGTGGCATATAATATAAAAATTTCACCATTTTCGTATAGTTTGTATACAACTTAACTTAATGGGGTCCATCCTTGAATAATAATTTGTAAGCATCTGTGGCAAAAGTCCACCTTTTCTCCATCAAAAACGGGTGTTGAGACAAAAATTTCAGGCCAAGAAGATAATGACCATTTTATCTTTATTTATATATTATATATATAAAGAAATATAAATATAAATATATAAAAAGAAAGAGAGATGAAAGTGGGTTAGTAACAATACGACTTTTGATCTGCCTTTTGTTTCAAAAGTTTTCTACTTTTGACTTTAAGGGTCAAACATGCTAATTTCAATTTTAAAAGAGAAATGTAAATATTTTTGTATTATTAAGAAAAAATGATTAATTATGTTAAAGATATGCAAAATTATAAATACATACACTATTAAACTATTAATGTCATATTTATAATATGGTAAATAACAATAACATAAAGCTATGATAACATAAATTTGACATTTAAAATCAAAAGAAAACACCAAAGTGGAATTTAGTCTTAGAAAATCTTGAATTACGCGACTATAATGATTTCCACTTTCCAGGACTCCAGATTGGCACAAAATCAAGATCCGTTAGGATGGTGTAAACGTGATCGGATTCGCTAACAAAGCAACAATATGAAGAGGACTCCATATATATATATATATATATATATATATATATATATATATATATATATATATATATATATATATATATATATATATATATATATATATATATATATATATATATATATATATATATATAGTGATTTGTACTTTATGCATTAAAAGTTATACTATATATCAACCCAATTTCATATACGTACTTTTTTGAAAATAAGATTTACAGTTTACTGATTAAAACGATTGGTGCAGATTCAAAGTTCATGACACCAATGTGAAACCTTCCCATGTGGGATATGTAACACATTGTAGTCGAATTGGGACACCTTCCACATGATCCAACACAAACAACAGCCATATTTGGATCTTGATCTGTAAAAGCTCACTTCCTTGTCATATATATAAACCCCATCTGTTTCTTCCCATTTCCCTTCTCTCTCTCTCTCTACCATTTTCTCTCTCTAAAAATGTCACCTTTTGTTCTGAAGATGTTGCTTCCATTGATGCTTCTTGTGGTTATGCTTCCACAAAGATCTAGTAAGTAATCTAATTGATCACTTGTCAATCTTGATACATTTCTTGATTTTTTTTGGTTTTATATACATAAATTGATAAATATACATGTACATATATAAACATATAATAATAAATTATTAACATCAATCTCAAAACTGCCATTTTCAGTTTCTTATTCCATCTTCCACAATACCCATGTGCATTTCAATCCAGTGTCATGCTATCCCTACATACATATATACATTTTTTTATATATACACATCACTGACCCCACTGAACCATATCCATAGTTTTATTGTATAAACAATTAAAGAGTTTGCATTTTACTAATGAAACTTTGTTTTTATGTGTATGTTGCATTTTGGGTAATGAAAATGTATAGAAGGAGATTTTGAGCAATGGTGCATATCAGATAGTCAAGCAACAGATGCAGAATTACAGGCAGCATTGGATTACACATGTGGGGAAGGTGGTGCAGATTGTAGCAAGATTCAAGAAAACCAATCTTGTTATTTACCAAACACACTAAAAGATCATGCTTCATTTGCATTCAATGCTTATTATCAAAAATTTAAACATAATGGAGCTTCTTGCTACTTTCATAGTGCTGCAATGACAACCGAAAAAGATCCCAGTAAGCATTTCTTCATGATTCTTATATATAATTTAGGGTTATGGTTATTTCTGGATTAAAAAAATGTATATTTTAATAAGTTTTGAGTATAAGGTACAAAAAAGGGTAAAAATTGCATATTTTGATCGGTAAATGGTTGATTGATAGTTGCTGATTGAGTCAGACTTGGTCTTTAACCGGACCAGTAAAACACATATCACAGACTATAGGACCGAGTCTGACCAACTAAATGACTAATTGTAGACCTGTGTTATCAAACAGTCCGAATCTAATTGAATGAGACACAAAGACATAACTAATTGTAGACCTGTGTTATCAAACAGTCTGAATCTGATCGAATGAGACACAAAAACATATCAAAGAGTCCCTAACTTGAACTAAGGAGCTAGGATGTACAATTAAAACAATAGTGACTATGTGTGGATTCAAAGTTGATTACTCATATATTATATCAAACATTAGGGTTTCAACTTTTAACCCTTTGCTAACCCATGTGATTAAGGAAAGAAAAAGTATTTGTAGGTGTTAAGGATTTTAAGTTTAGTTTAATCTTCCTTTTTTTTGTGGAATTGTGTATCAATTTAAAAAAGGTTACACATGTTCTTTTATAGCAACCTAATCTTTAAACCATATTCTAATTCCATTTTCCTTTTCTTTTCCTCCATCCTTTTTGGCTTTCTTTTTTATCTTTTAAAGCATGAAAACATTCTTTTTTATCTTTTAAAGCATGAAAACAGATCCCTTGAATTCACATGCATGCTTTTGTCTTTACAAGCTGTGTTAATAATTAGTTTTCATTGAATTATTCCCACAGGTTATGGTTCATGCCACTATGATTACACTCCTTGATGCAATGGGTAACAAATTATAAAAAGACACATCACAAATTATAAGAAGACAGATCACAAACGAATGTTTACTTTCACTTTCTTGATTCATTTGTCTTGAAAAGAATCCTTTTTAATATATATATATATATATATATATATATATATATATATATATATATATATATATATATATATATATATATATATATATGTGTGTGTGTGTGTGTGTGTGTGTTGGAATGTTACTGGTTCTTCAGCATACTTTTACAAATTGCTAAGGCATGGGATCATAAAAGCAACATAGTTTTTTAGTCGAAAATACATGTAAAAAAACATCCCTTTAATACCCCCATTGAAATCTATATGGGGATTATTTCTAGCTTGATTCAACTTCAGGGTCTCAGGGGTAGGAAGGTAATTCTAGAACAGCAAGCTTGCCCAGGCAGCAATAAATGCAAATCCACCAAATGGGGCTAATCGAGCATATGTTCTGTCTTCAAGAAACGCCACCATATAACACCTGCAAAGATTAAAATCTAATCAATTATATCACATTCCAACACTTCAAAAATGAATAACTGTTCTACCAATATAGGCTTATCGTGTTTACCAATTATCAACTGTTTTCATAGTTATATGTAATGAATTTAGATAATGACAACTTACGTCCCTGAGAAGGCAACAATTCCAGTAGTCAAAAGCCCTCCAAACTACAACGCACAAGAACAAAAGAAAGAATGGATTTAGATTCTGAAACAGATGAGAATTGATTACTTTCAGCAAAAGTGATTATGATTCTAATTATCATCAAGATAAATGTAAAACAGATGACAATAGATAATCACTTTCAAAACAGCGCACATCTAAACATGTTATAAACAGAAAGAAGCAAGAAGTAGAAGAGAGAACTTACTATATTGGGGTTTTTAGTTATAGGAGCACCAATCAATGCAGCTGTATGAGCTAAATGGTAAAGAGATGCTGTGTTCCAAACCTGTGGTTTTCCACAATCATACAATAAAATAGTTAGAATCAATCTAGATTTTCCTTCTTTCCTTTCAGATCATACAAACTAAACGATCAATCGAAGCAAAAACCTCTTTGTAAGAAGGGTTGTTTGGTTTGAAGCCATGGGCACCATAGGTGCCTAATCCAAGAGCTGCCATTCCTGTTTTTTCAGAAAAAATCAAAATTGCGATTTCGATAAGCACCAATTCGACCAAGATTCAATTAGATCATGGATTTTGAACAAGGGTTTCGGTTTGACGCGAACACCAACAAACTTACCGGAGACTGCAGCAACTTTGTGCCAAATAAGAGGATTCATTGTTCTTCGCTCTTGCGCATACACAAACTAGGGTTAGAACCAAACAAAATCAAATAAATTTATGATATTTTGAGCGGTTTCTGCTTTCAAGAGTCAACACACTGCCACTGCCCACCAACCAACTGATTCGTAAGGCGAGGAGGCACTCAACGTCTGAGTTTTTGATAAAATTGTGTGTGTGTTTTTTTTTTTTTTTTTTTTTTTTTACAGAATAGTTTCAAAAATATTTATTAAATAGTTTAAAGAAATATATATACAAACTACAAAGCAATAGTTGAGGGGAAAAGTTTTATAGTGGTCGGAAAAAATAAATTTTGGGAATGAATTTTTTATTTAGTTTATATTTAATTATTTTTTTTATATTATTAATTATAAAATTTATTAAATATGTTTAAATATTATATTGTCATTTGGCTCATAGCAATAATAATTTTTAATACATTTAACAAGTGTGATTGTCAATGGTATAAAAAATTATCAAAATATAATTTATTACCCTTCTAAATCATTTTTTTATTTTGTTTGTATTTAATTAATTTTTTATTTTATTAATTATAAAATTTGTAAATATTTTCAATTATTATATTGTCATTTGGCTCGTAGCAATAATAATATTTAATACATTCAACAATCTTATAAAAAATTATCAAAATATAATTTATTAACCTTCTAAATCATTTTTTTAATTTTATTTAAAACATTTGAAATCCTTTGTATTAAATCTATAATATATTAACCCCACGGCTCACGTCCTTTTGTTAGATTTGTGATTCTCAAGTTGGAAATTTCTTATGCAATCGTAAGTAATCAAGTTCTTGGTGATTGTATCGAGTGAATGCTCAGGTGGGGTGCACCGGAGCCGGTAAGGGTTTGATGTATCACATAAGTTCATGGTTTGATCGTCTTTGCTCGTCAAAGGAATGGTTGGTAATGACATAGCAAGGAATCAAGGGTTGTTAAGATTTTGGGTTCAACATATGGTTCGGTTTTAGGTTAAGTTCGCGGTTGGTGTGTTTCGAGGATCATTCTCCATGGTACTGGTAATGCCGTAGTTAGGGATTGGGGGTAGATTCAAATGGATATTCATCAGTTTTAGGGAAATTTCCGTGAGAAGGTATCATGGGTAGCCATTTTCGAGCAAGCTTTTTGATGGGAACTCGTGTTGGGAATCGTGAATGGGTCTGTGTAAGGTCTGTATCCTGAGTGGAGGGGGGTTAAGAAATTTGTATATCAAAAGCATCAATTGGAGGATTCAGAGTCTAGCTTATGTGTCTGCGCTCTAGGGTGGCTCCATCTTGTCAATGAAGGTCAAGTGATGAGGTTTCGGGCCCTTAGCAACGGTGTAACGGCCCGACAGTCGAGAAAGATTGTATTTTGTATCTCTTGTGTGTTTATGGAATTGTACAGAATATAAGAGATACAAAATACAGTCTTCCTCGATTTCAATTCTCCGAACCACGAGTGTTGCAGGAAGTGATTTGTACACAATAATTTTTTGTCATACACAACAATTTATGTATTATAGAGTTGTACAGTACAACATTTTAAAACACCAACTGTTTTGTATGAAGAAAAATTGTTGTGTACAAATTATCTCCCGTATAAACCGTTTAATTATGAGATATGTAAGAAACCGACTAATGTTATATTTTCTTAACCTAGTCTTGATAAATTAAATTAAAAAAATTTCAATTACATTCCATTATTTGTGGAAGTTTTGAAATCTAGGAATAATCAGATTACACACCCAAATAACAAAAATATCAAGATACTATTATTAATGTAATGTAAAAATTATAATCCACACATATAAAAAATATTTGAGTAACATCAGCGAGTGTAGTCACAACCTATACTAATGATATGTTTAACTGAATGCAAGCTAGCTTTTCTTTTTGGAATTTTCATCTGGATCATAAAGAGATTAATTATCATCGTATAACGAGTGAGATGACAAACGAGCAACAATTTGCGCCGTTAAGCCTTTTATATGGTAAAACTAATTCTTCTGTTTTGTTTTTGTTCTTAAACAACATAACTCACTGTTTTAACTGAAAGTCACAAAAAATATCTAGCAGTGACTACCATTTTCTAATTAGGTCTTTTACAAGTAATAAATGCTTCCATATAATTTGAAAAAAAAAATGATATATTACACTTTCATGTACCTTTTTGTATAATTGTAACATTCAATTTCAGGTACTCGTCATTTTAAGTTTAAAAATCCTAAAAGTTTGCATTTTAGTCTATATGCATGGTGTACGTGGGAGCTACACATAACTCTCTTTTTTTGGATATGGACTATGGCTAGTACGTTAGGCGTACATGGAGGTACATTGGACGTACTCATGAAAACTTTAAACCCTAATTATGGGGTTTTAACCCTATTTAAACACCTTATGACCCCTTATATCCTCTTCATTCTCAACCTCCTTTCACCCCAAAGTTGATATTCGAAACTCTAGCCCCCTTTAGCAAAGTTTGAGACTTTTGAGTGATTTTATGGGTTTTTTAATGCTTTTGGAAGAAGAAGAAGTCTACCATTGAAGCTTGAAGAAGCTCAAGCTCTTAGATCCAGAACTTCCATCATCCTTCAAGTTTGTGGAGGTATAAAACTTGTACATTTATGCTCATTTTTCTAGATCAAGATTTGGACCATGTTATGTTGTGTTTTTGGTCCCAAGATTTGGACTTTTGAGACTTGGGTTGTTCTAAATCGTTTTGAGACATTTATGATCATTTTGAGCTTATATATTCATAAAGTTGGGGGCTTGGACACCCCAATTGTCACACCCCCAAACCATGATGCCGGAAACGTCCGAGGGTGGATGACTTTCATGTATTGTATTATAACATAATGCATAATAATGACCAAAGCAAACACAATCATCATAAATATAATTGAAAAAGTTACATTGTTGTAAGAATTACGTGTTTCAAAATCAATTACAATATGATGATAAAAAAATTTGTCTGGCGCCTTAGCGTCCCATCCTCAAAAGCTTGTTTTTACCTGTTTTAGTGATTTCCTGATAATACAAGTGGCTTGAAAAAGTGTCAACGATTAAGTTTGTTAGTTTATAAGAGTTTGTATGAAGAGTTGTAAGCATTTCCTTATAAAATGATAGTATTCATTCCGGAAAATCTAATATTTTCCTTAAGAATGAGTAAATGATAGTATTCGTTCCAGAAAATCCAATATTTTCCTTAAAAATGAGTTGTAGTCTTAGAACCCTAAGACCGAAATGTACAAGTATTTTCCATACTTCAAATAGTAATATGCAATTTTAATTTATAAAAACCGTTTGAATGAATGTTTCCCCATAAACTAAATGTATCGTTGTTTCCCTATGTGAGTTATTATAACCGTGCTAATGAGATAGATGGTATGTCGCGACGTTCTTCAGGCATCAGAATGTTATGACATTTATCACTCAAGACCTGCCGGTCTAACTGTAGCTAACAGTTAGGGTGCGGGATTGTCAGTCCCGTATATATATCTACACACATGTATCACACTCTCTTACGGAAGACTCTAGTTATTATCACTGATAGGTACGATGAAGATTTTGACTCGCAAAATTGATTCAACGACTTTACATATTTTTGTAATGAGCACCTTTGTATGTGTATTATCACTTTTCCATGATAATAAAATAATATAAAATAATTATATATGTATTTTATATAATTATACACTTTGCTCAACATATTACAAAAATATTAAAGATTCATAAATTATACTTATATAGTTTATTATAGTATTTGGTTTTCGTACCCATATATATATATATATATATATATATATATATATATATATACACACACACACACACGCGGGTTAATACACTTAGATATTCATAAATAACAAGTAGTTTTCATCTAGCACAAATGAGTGGGTCATCAGTATAAAAATGTCTATTTTTCTAGTTTTTGACTTTTAACGTCACAAACAACAAATACTGAAAATATAGTTACGTAAAACTTATTTTTACATTTTTGTGACTTTTAGGTCAAGTTAACTTTATATGTTTTAAATAACATATTTTTGGTCAAACCCTGCAAAATGGTTCCATAACCTAGTCATGACATTTTTTGCTAGAAAACCCATGTTTACATAAAATGATAGATTTTTGGAGTTTTCTTTTTGTAAAAATAAAACCTTGGTATTTTGACTAGTTCAAGATATGTAACCAAAATAACATATTTTGGTTTAGATCTCACAAAAATGGTTAACTAGGTTATAACCATTTTTGCTAGATTATCCATATTGTGTTTATAAAAACCCTAGTTTTTTGTGGTTTTGAATTTTATGGCTGTTTCATGAGAACATCTAGCATGTTTATGCTTGTTTTTCATATTTTTGTATTTTAAACAAACTTGTGCATATAAAAGTTCATAAAGCTTGATAATAACATCATTTCACGTGTTTAACACTTTTACACAAGAAGTAAGAAAACATGCATAACAACTTGTATATTAACACAAGTTTACTTGTGTTTTATTTGTATTCTCCCTAATAAATTTGGAAATCTAGAAAATGGAGGGGTATAAACTCACATTTGGAGTGGTTTTCTTGATGAATGGAAGGTTTTGGATGGAAGTTTCAAGCAAAAAACACTTGAAGAACACTTTAAAGATTTGAAGATCTTATGAATAGTAACACATGAAATGGGTGTAAATGGAAATGAAACTAGTATAAGAGTGTCTAGAATCATAAGGAGATGAATAAAGTACTTACCAAAACTTCAAGAACACTTGGAAGAACTTAGGGTTTGAAGATTGAAGCTTAACTTGGAGAGGAGGAACGAAAGATGATGAAGATGGTGGATGAAGAAAGAATATCGGCGTAATTAAGAGGAGAGAGGGAGAAGAGGGGTGGGGGTTGGTAGGGTATGCATGCATGGGTAAGAGTGGGGGATGGGACTTGTTGGGGAGAAGGGACCATGTTATCATTTTTGTGTTCCTTAACCCCCTAAAGTCAAACTAGCCCTTTTTATAAACAAAAAAGCTAGTCATTTTTATTAAATGTGGGTTTTTTTATAAAAATAATGTGTTTTTAGATAAAAATAAGGTATAAAGTATGTATAAATATTTAATTTGGATTATAAAAAAAGAATATAAATTATTATAACAAACATTATTATCAAAATAATAATACGTTATATGAAAATTGGGTTGAATTTCCAATTTCGTTTCGTTAAAAATTTATGTTTAGTCGAGTACAGACTTTGTCGTATTTGGTGACGAATTCACCAAAAGTTTGTATTTGTAGCCTTTGCTATGATTTTGTCCCGTAGTGTTAGGTTTATGAACTCCACTACATTTATGTTACGAATATTATTTATTCCCAAATAATATATATAGCTGAATTATCGAGTCGTTACGTTACTAACCCCAATTAGGGTTTATATTCGATAATTGGCAATCCAAAGAGATGCTTTGTATTATAATTGTAATTTGCACATTAGGAAACATAGCGCTTATCCTAAAATCTTAATACTAGTCATGTTGACTTGGTTGACTTTGTTTGACCCAAAGTTGACAGTTGTCACAGCACCCCCCCGTTAGAAGAAATTTCATCCTGAAATTAGCATTTGAGTAGTTTTTTACGAGTTAGGGAAAAGATGTTGGTATTTTTGTTTTATCTGGTCCTTGCGTTCCCAAGTAAATTCAGGCTCTCGCTTGGCGTTCCAACGGGCCTTCACTATGGTTATGCGGCTTTGTTATTTTACATTATGTCAAGTCCTCAAGAACGCACTCACCCTGTGATAACTACTTCATTTGGGTATACGACTTTGTTTTGTTCTCTTGACTTCCCTGTCCATAATTTCCACTGGTTCTTCGACGAAGTGGAGACTCTCGTTGATTTCGATCTCGTCAAGTGGAATGACGAGAGTCTCATCGGATAAGCATTTCTTCAAGTTGGACACATGAAAGGTGGGATGCACGTCACTGAGTTCCTACGGTAGTTGAAGTCTGTAAGCTACCGGGCCAATCCTACCAAGGATCACGAATGTCCTTATATACCTTGGATTCAGTTTCCCATGTTTTCCAAAATGTATCATTCCCTTCTAGGGTGAGACCTTCAATAGTACGTGGTCACCAACCTGGAATTCCAAGGGTCTTCGTCGTTTATCTGCATAACTCTTTTGTCGATCTCGGAATGCCTTAAGTCGTTCACGAATCTGAACGATCTTCTCCTTAGTTTCTCGAATGATCTCAGGGCTGGTGAGTGTGTAATTAGGCACTTGTCCCTTTGCTAGCTGCATGTCACCCACCTCGGCCCAGCACAGGGGTGATCTTCACTTCCGTCCATAGTGGGCTTCAAATGGAGCAACTTTGATGCTAGTGTGATAAATGTTGTTGTACGAAAACTCGATGAGTGGTAAGTGGATATCCCAGGCTCTACCGAAGTCTATCACATAAGCTCCCAACATATCTTCCAACGTTTGAATTGTTCTCTCACTCTACCCGTCGGTTTGTGGGTGGTAGGTTGTACTCATGTCCAGTCTAATTCCTAAAGACTTTTGTAGTGTTTTCCAAAATCGTGAGGTAAACCTGCTAACTCTGTCGTAGATAATAGATATTGGCACTCCATGTAACCGTATAATCTCCTTGATGTACGTCCTAGTTATTGGCACTACATTTGAAAATTATCTCATGAGGAGGGACCAAATGTGTAAAGCGTGCATAAGTTTGCATGGAGACAAGATTTAAACCCGATGCCCTTCAAAAACGTTGGATGGATGCGTCTCAAGAAACCCTAACCCTAATGAACTCCTCCAGCCTCCACCTTCCATACGTGACCTTTCAGCCGTCACCTCCCTCTTTCATCCTTCCGAATGGCCAAGGCCACCAAGGGAGCCGTCGTTGACCTTGATTCTTCCCCCCACGTTGAGATGGCTCTAGATCATTATGGAGTGGTGGTCTACGAGTGGCATTGTTCCATCGACCACCGATACCGGTCGACGCCTCGCCTCCATGGTGAACCATCGTCTTGCTCATTGCATTTCTCGTTGCCAGAGACGAACATGATATAAGTGGATGGACGTTCTTTCATGTCGTCGCTACTGCTGCACTCGGAAGGAACCGCAACGCCTTGTATCTTCTCCATCTCGTTCTATTACCATACCCTTGCCACCTCTGCTACTCCGAGCAGTTGCCGAGGGTTGCTGCCAATCGCCATGACCACCGCAGGCCGCTGTGAAGGAAGACAATGTCCGTGTCTCGCAAATCGGGTGTGTATATCGTTGTTGTATTGCATTTAGTGTGCGTGTTGCGTGACCGGAAAGCTAAAATAAAATCCATCACCATCACCGTGAGGTGGTGGCTAGCATCTCCGACCACCGCCTGCCACCACAAGGGTGGTTGTGTGTGTGTGTGTGTTTGTGTTATACTATGTGTGTATTCTTTTGATAATATCTTGTATGTACATTATTTGGACGGAAAACCCGAAGAAAACCCACCACCACCACCGTGAGGTGGTGGCTGCCACCTCCAACCACCACCTGCCACCACAAGGGTGGCTGGGTGTGTGTGTATGTGTTATTTGTGTGTGTGTGTTTATTTAGATATTCCGTTGTAATATTGTATTTTTACCGGAATAATTAAGGAAATTTGTCACCACCACCGTGAGGTGGTGGCCGCCGCCTGAGCCGCCATTGACCACCACTACCCGAGGTGGTAGTGGGTGGTGCCCAACTTTATTAATAATTAATTAACCTAAAAACCTAACCATTTGGTTAATTGGCAAACGATTGGGTTGGAAACCTAATTAGGGTTAATTTTGTATATGTTAATTTGGAATTGTCGGGACTTGCAAGTTTGGACCATTAGATTGGAATCATGAATTAATCCCAACAGCATTGTATGTTGACCTAGTAGAGTGAAGGACTTAATGGATTAAGTCCTTAATAGGTTGAGTAAGAAACACTTAACCCTAATCGTTATTTTATGTGAAAACCCTAATTTTGCTTGGGCTTTGAGTTGGGCCTTTATATTGGGCTTTGGTGATTGAGCTATCGATGGGTCATCCAAGAACAATCATATGGACTAGAATATTTGAATGAGCTTTAGGGTAAGACCCATGTGAGGGGTTTGGGCCCAATTTGGAAAATTATGCCATAGATGGGCCATAACTGGGCCTTAATGATTATGAAGTGTTGGACCATTGGAATGCCAAATGGTTGGACTGGAATAAATGGTTGGGCCTTAGGTAAGACCATGTAGAGGTTTGGTCCCAATTTGGAAAATTGGGTCATATGTTGGACTTTGGTTCATAGTTTGACTTTTGGGCCTTTGGATTGGGCCTTGGGCTTGAATATAGCTAAGTTAGGGGTAAAGTAGTCTTTTACCCCAAGCATGGACTTATGGTTACATGTTGGAACCCAATTATTAATTGGGTGTCATTTTGATGTTGACAGTTTGGGAATCTGTCAACCAGAAGCTAGAGTTTGTCCGCAAGACTTTAGCAGTGCGAGGTGAGTCTCCTCACCATACCAATGGGTCGAAGGCACCAAGGACAACCCATTTTATGATATATGGTACACTAGTTTATATAGTGTTATGTGGCATGTTAGCTGGTTATGTGTTAGGAGGTATGCTAGTTGTATATGTGTTATACTTGTATGGAAGACCATGGCAGAGCCCATGACACTTAGATGTAAGGCCATATGGAGAGCCCATGGCTTTCATATTAAAAACCATGGGGGAGCCCATGATACTTGGATGTAAGACCATGTAGAGGAGCCCATGACTTTTCAGGTCAAGACCATGGGGTAGCCCATGCCACTTGGATGTAAGACCATGTGGGGAGCCCATGACACTTAGGTGTAAGACCATGTGGGGAGCCCTTAACATCCTGGAGTAAGACCCTAGGGGGAGTCCACGACATCCTTATATGTTTACATGTTTGGTTTGTGTATGCCAGTTGATTATGTGACATGCGGTACATTAGTTGTTTATGACCATATATGATATGCTAGTTGTCTTTGTGATACTCGCATGGAAGACCCCGGGGGAGCCCATGGCAATTGGATATCAGACCATGTAGGGAGCCCATGACATTCCTTACATGTTCATATGCAAGGCTTATGTGATTGATATGGCTTATGTGGTTTATATAGTTGATATAGCTTATATAATTTATGTGATTATGTGGACTATGTGGGATATGCTCTGGGGAACTCACTAAGTTTCGTGCTTACAATTTTGATTATGGTTTCAGGTATCATCGATTTGGAAAGCAAGGACCCAGCTTGATCGCAGCGCATACACTTGTGTTTCCGCAATATATGATTTTGGGACGAACTCTAATGAATGTTTTTAATTAATCATGTTTTTGAAATGTCTGGATTTAAGAGATATATGTGCTTTGACTGTATTGAAAAATAAAAGTTTTACCCTTGATTTTTGGGTCGTTACATTTGCTAGATTATCCATATTGTGTTCATAAAATCACTAGTTTTTGCGGTTTTGAGTTTTATGGCTTTTTCATGAGAACATCTAGCATGTTTATGCTTGTTTTTCATAGTTTTGTATTTTAAACAAACTTTTGCATATAAAAGTTCATAAAGCTTGATAATAATATCATTTCATGTATTTAGCATTTTTACACAAGTAAGAAAACATGCATAACAACTTGTATATTAACACACTTTACTTGTGTTTTACTTGTATTCTCCCCCCTAAAACTTAGAAATCTCGAAAATGGAGGGATACGAACTCATATTTGGAATGGTTTTCTTGATGAATGGAAGATTGTGGATGGAAAGGTTCAAGCCAAAAACACTTGAAGAACACTTTGAAGATTTGAAGATCCTATGAATAGTAACACATGAAATGTGTTTAAATGGAAATGAAACTAGTATAGAGTGTGTAGAATCACAAGTAGATGAAGAAAATACTTACCAAAACTTCAAGAACACTTGGAAGAAGTTAGGGTTTGAAGATTGAAGCTTAACTTGGAGAGGAAGAACACGGGAAAAAACTAGTTTACGCATGCACCCCACATCATCTTACTCATATAAGACTATAGCCTAGAATCCTTTTTACCAATTGTGTAAGTTTCTAGTACAGATACCGTGGTTAATAAAATACAAATACCCATAATATTTACTATCGGAAAGTAAACCACAAAGTGATTACATCTATACTAATCACAATTACAAAATATAAAATACTTGTAAATGCATAAATGTAAATATTAAAAAATGGGGATGTATGGTGTGTTTCCTCAATAAGGGGCTTGTGGACTTTGTTAGAATTACTTTGGCATGTTGGATTAATGAGGTTTTTTAAAGTTAACTCAAACTATAGTACACGATTGTGAGTGGTAATATTCACAATATTTGAACCCTCTTAAATAAATGTAGAATGCATTTGGACCTTAACAACCAGGAAGAAAGACTAGAATATTCTTGTAGATGGTTGGGAAAGAGACTCCCAAAGTTGCATGTTAATTTTAAAAGGTTCTCATAGGAAAGTTTAAAGATGATACAAATTAAGCCCTCTAAAAACAAATGTGAGCTTGCACCTATATCTAAATTCTTTTACCAATTCTCCCTCATTGATCACTATATGTGTTTAGATCATCTGTACATTATCAATCGCACAACTTGTCAGAATAAATATCTTAACCACCCTCTTCAGCCACCTCCACCACCATTCACAGCCGCCGCGGTGGCGGCCGTTTCCTCCATCGCCGCCTGAAGCAGCTCTTCCGGTGTTGCGGCAGGGTCAAGATCCCAACACCCATCTGGCAAATTCAAACCTTCACCTTGTAACAAACAAGATGGAACCTGATGTGAAAACCGCAACATTTCTCTCTTTGAAATCCACCGAACCGAATTCTCATTAGGGTTCCGCCTGTACACCGTTTTGTACCCTTCTAACTTCACCAGATCCGCCACACAAACACCACGTTCGTCGGAATAATCACCAAGAACCACCACCATTTTGTACTGGTGCACCACCTCTTTTGGTGTTTTGCGGTTCCAATTTTCCGACCAGTTCCGGTACACCGCCCATATGTCGCCGGATTTCGGGTATATCCTAACACAACCACCTCTCCCAGCCTTCTCTCTCCCCAAAAGATGAGAAAAAATGTTGACTTGATCAACAACATCCGAATGAAAAACCCTAAAATTTCCACACGATTTCGTGAATCCAGATTCAATCCATTTACAACAACCAAATTCCGAATCCGTTTTTGAATTCAAATAACTGATATAAACCCTAAACGGTTTCACAGACAAAACCTGGCGAATCAAACAGTAAAGCCGAGGCATTCCATCTTCTTCATCATAAATCCCCCATATTTGCTTCGCTTTGAACACTTCCTCTGATCTATCCATATCAAAATCATGGAAATCCGGGTCGGGTACAACTATAGTTTTCTTCGTTAATTTCCCCTTCTTTTCAGCCTTTAAATCCAACTTCATCTCTTCTAATTTGACACGAATCACGGATCTTGCTTTATCAATCAATAACTTTCTGGCATCAAAACACGTGGCAGCAACCACCGCATCTGGTTCTGTAAATGAACCCATTTCACCATTCCCATCACCCACTTCATTCTTTCGTTTTTTCGGAGCTCTGCCAACCTTACCAATCGGGATTTCACCATTTCCGTTCACTTTTGCTCCGGCGACTTTTCCGTTAAGAACAGTGTTCACGGAATTGTAGGAGAACCCGTTAGGATCAGAAATAGCACAGGTGTTCCACTGAAACGAGACGTTGTTGGTGAACTCGGGCCCATATCCAGAATGAAAACCCAAACCCGACCCGTGTGTATGGCTTGCTACCCCGTTATCTACAGTATACGACCATGGGCAATACGTAACTGGAACAGCTCCCGTTTCAACGGCGACAAAAACCCCACGACAGTTCTTACATGATAATCTTTTGTTCACATACTTTCGAAGATATTCATACTGGACTCGACACGATGTGCACACAGTCCAAAACGTGTCAAGTCTGGGAGGTGCAACCATGGCTAATAAGTTCTTGTTTCTTCTCAGATCGTATATGTTTCTTTTTGTATTATCGGACAACACAGTCCATGCTTCTGAAACGAGCTTGAAGGCTTCATTGGCTCCAATGGTTTTGTTCTTATCTGGGTGTAAAAGGACAGCCATCTTTTTGTACTGTTTTTTCAGTGTGGATTTGTCTGCAGATGGGTTTAATCCAAGAACTGAATAAAGGTCGATTTCCCCGTTGATTTTGGTGTTGGAAGCTGCGTGTATTTCAAAAGTGGCCACCATTTGAGCGATGCCTTCAAGCTGGGGGTAAAAAGCTTGAGCTTTTAATGCAGACCATTTTGCACCTGCAAAGTCTTTCATGGCGAATAGCTTTTCTGCATTCTCTTTAGCTCTACGAGCTTCTTCTACATTTGGTTCCATCTCAATGGTTTAAAACTTGAACCAGATCCTGTAAAATTATAAACCAAATCCAAAATGTTAGTAATTTGAAAATCACATTCTGAGCATATGATAACAATTTAGACATTTGAGTCGTCCTCTATAGAACTTTAATTAGTGTAATTATACAAAATCCACAAATTGGAAGACCTTGTGATAACTCAAGCTTAAGTCAATAACTACTTAATCGCATGTTTGATCCACGACAGAAGTAGAATTTACAGATAACAGTAAGATTGATTACAAGTTCGCAACCGAATTTCAACAATTAAACACAATCACGAGTTAGAATGTTCAGAATCAGACAGCAAGATTCAATCTGGTAAGAAATTGTTGGTTAAACGAATAACCCAGTTCGTCTAAACAAGAACCCATGAAAATCCGACCTCAACCATTACCTTACACTGCGATCGCAGCTCAAGTGAGCTAAAAGATCAAACCTTTATACATTTAAAAACCCTAAATTTCAACCGTTTCACAATTAGCGGTAGAAAAACACGAAATTGAAGTAAAACTTACTTAGATCCGCATTCTGCAGCAATTGAACATCAACTAGATCTCAAATCAGCCGGTGGATTCCTTTTGGTTTGCTTCGGGTATCAGTTAATGGAGTAACTTTTTGTAAATCTTGAAAAATGGAAAGGGAAAAAAGATTAAATTTCCCCTTAAAGACTAACCAAACTGAGTATTGCTTGATATTTATACCAGGATGAAAGACTAGGATTTTGATAAACTTGAAACCAGAAAAGGGAAACACCGTGGGATTCCGGCCGCTGAAGACGGAGGAGGTGGAAGAAATTATGATAGCGGCAAATCGCCGACCAGATATATCGATATATATTTGTTTAACAAATAAAATATGATCATGTAATGATTGCGTAGTGAAAGTTCTAAGTGAAGCGTTAAGGTTTAATTTAGGTTAGACCTTTGTTACAGAGCAAAGATTTCCTAGTTCGGAACATTATACAATTTCTACTACATATTGTACAAGTATTTATAACAAGTTTAGACTGAAGTTGGAGATTTGAGGTCTGTGGAAAAGGAGTTGCTTTTTGTTCATGTGATAAAAGGGTAGCAAAGGGGCGCATATGTGCGTGGTGCGCACCCAGCGTGGGGTAGGGTGGTGGTGTTTGGTAGTGGGAAAAGTGAACCTGGTTTGGTCCCAATGAGGATCTAAGATTTAAAGGAACCTTTTTTGGAAGTTGAGGTTTCAATTTGTGCGTTTGTTAGATACTTTAAGAATGTTATATGCAAGTCTCTTTGGTCGAGTGGTGTATATATTGATTTAGTTGTTGTTTGTTTTTCTTAAGTTAAAATATCTGCAGTCTGTGGATTATATCTACAAGTTTCTGTAGTTGAAGAGGTGGATCAAACGTTTGCAGTCTATAATATGAAAACTGTTTTTTTTTAATGTATGCAGGCTGCTGAAATAAATTGAATTTTAAATAAAATGATTTTACAAACTTAAATGTTTTCAACACCAAAATTTTAATAATAATAATCATACAACACTCAAAATAAAATTCATGCAACTAAATTAGTAATACAATAAAAAAATGGTTTTACAATAACAATTCATATTAGAATCGAAATGCAATGTTTTTATAAAGACAAAAATTATTAATGGATTATATAATTCATATTATAATCAAAATGCAATGCTTTTATAAATACTTTAATATAACTCATTGTTTTGGTCTTAAACAATAAACATATTACATTTTTTTTAAAAATTCTAGTCGCACATCATAAAAGTAGAAACATGGTTTTAATGTTCTATTTTTTTCTTTTAATATTATTGAAAAAAATCAATAAACAGGTATATACATTAATAATTAAATAAACATAAAATAAAAAAGTTATAATCACTTATATTTTCAATATGATGGATAAGGAGGTGCCGAAAGAAAAAAAATGTGTATTTTTTTTTTATTTGTTTTGGTTTAGGTTTATTGGGCTTGTGAAGACCTTAGAAGACATTGGTTCATGTCTGTGTCAAGAAGACTTCGCGCAGACGTTTTTAGGTCTGCGCACTTTCAAAAAACAAACGGTTTGCAAGGGCATATGTCTGCGCGTGGTTTGCACGATGCAGACAGAAGTGGTCATGCAGATCTGCAGACAAACAAACAAACAATACCTTAGTAACAATAGATCGGGCATCATTAAGTATTTGGTATGTTTACATATGGGTAAAATTGTGTTTTTTTTTTTTACTTATTTACCCAACTAACTTGTTTCAATCATTCACAAATAACAAACATTACCGGCTAACATAGGTTTTGGCTGATGTGGCATCTATGTGACTTTTACGTTGTAATACTCATCACATACATGGCATTGTATGTATTTTTCATGGTTTACATTATAAGAATGGTGAGATACGTCGTATTAAATAAAACCCTAGATCGATCGATGACATCTTCTTCCTCATCTTTTTCTTCCATGCGACAAGACGAATTGCAATCGGACATCCATGTGATTGCGACTTGCCATATCGTGTGAAGACATCAAGAACTCCCTACAATCCTGGAAAATTTAGAGTTTGTCAAAACTCACTGGTAAATCATTTATTTTTTTTTTACTTCTTCTTCATCCTTCAATTTAACCTGTTTTTATAAATTTATTGAAGAATTGAAAAAGTCCAAGCTGTAAATTTTGGCAATGGTTGGATGAGGATGAAGGGAGGAAAGATGGAAGAATCCATTACATGATGAAACCAGCAGGAAGCTGCAATCTTACCTTGAAAATTTATACCTTGGAGAATGAAATCATCATATGAAGGATGAATATCGAACAAGAGAAGAACAACAATAAACAAGAACCGGACAAAGTCAACTAGAAATTCTTTACTCATAGACTTGCGTTGATTGTGCTGTTTGTAACGCTTGGTTTATTGTGCATTTTCAGTTTAGATCTTGTGGTGGTGTATTGCTTGCTTTTTGGTCCTTGGGGTTAGTACGCAGGGGGTACCATAAGGTACACTTAGCAAACTAACTGAGAAGCCAGTACACGGGGCATACCACATGGTATGCTTAGTGTACTAATTGGAAGTGGATCGTGCATTCATACCTTATACGTGGGGCGTACACCTATGTACGCGGGGGAGTATGAGGGGTTTAGTGAAACCCTGATTTTAGGTTAAATTAAAGGGTGTAGGTATAACAATTAATCCATATATTGGTGTTGTGTGTTCTACCTCCATTTCATCCAAACACACATTAATCTTCGTCAAGATCTCCCCAAGGTGCTCTTGGATCTCAATCTTGATATTATTTGGTCTTTTTTTTCTTTTGCTTTTGATTTATTTTGATTTTTCTATTGTCCCAGTGTCCCATGTTTTCTTTTGGTCATCTCCTCTTTTGAATTCCTACTGTTCTCCATGAAATTGATTTAATTTGTTTCAAATTAAGTCCCTACTGCTTCTTATAGATATTAATATGAAACTCATATCAAAATTTGCAAAAATTCTAATCTAATAAATAACTCATATTTGAAAAGGGTAGCTAGATAGTTATAAACTTACAGGGTCTCTTGTGTTTCCTATTAAGACCACATACTGCCACATATGATGTGATTCTCAAAATCTTTTAAGAAAAAATATAAAAAAGGAACTTCGCCTTATGGATTAAATGACCAATTAAGCTTCTATGTACTTAAATTACTATTGAGATTGTGATTGCTTAGCTTTTTGCACTTCTCAAAGTTAACAAGTTGAAACAGTTTGTAGAAGGATGTAAAGAGTGGTTTGTTACTTCACAGTAGAGAAGTAGAGGTATGTACTATGGCCTTGTTCGGTCTTATTTAAACAAAATCATTCCTAAATGGATCAAGATCGTTACGATTTATAAAAAAAATAACATGTTTTTGAGTTCTTTATTTTCTTTGGAGGCCCACAATTAATTGAATATGGTTCTACATGTGCATGTTATAAGGTTGTGACACTTTACTAACTTATTGTTAGTTAACTTGAACTCTCTACTCAAATTTAATTTTAGTAACTCATATTCAATCATTGATCTTTAGATAACTCATAGTTACCTTAAGAGTAAATTACTGAAATCGTCTCTATGGTTTGATCAAAATTGTACGTTTGATCCCTAATTTTTTTTTTTTTTTTTTTTTTTTTTTTTTTTTTGCACTTGGATCGTCATTGTGGTTTGATTTTGTTGTGTTTTTCGTCAATTACATATATAAAGTTAGGGACCAAACTTGCAATTTTAACCAAACCATAGGGACGATCCGAGTGTAAAAAAAAGTTAGAGACAAAACATGCAATTTTAACCAAACCATAAGGACGATTTCAGTAATTTACTCTTACCTTAAATAGAAATCAAATGAAAAATTAGTTCTATCATTGGCTATGTTTCTTTGTTCTATTTAAAATGCAATCTTTTACAAGATATTATCAAGAAAAAATACCCATTATATTTATAGCAACAAATAGCTTGATAATTTGGATGATGATGAGATTGTGGAATTAAGCATTTTTACCGTATACAATTCAAAGTCAAAAGCCGTCAATAACTAATATATACATGGGCTTAGCAACAAATAAATTGCATAATTTTAACTGGAGATGCATAATGTTAGAGGAATTAAAAAATATATGTATGGAAGAAATTTGGATTCAACTAATATGTTTACTTATGTTTACAAGAATGATTATTATGTTGCAACTAAAAGTTATGTATTGCTATATGCATAATTTATAGGATCATTAATTGACTTCAATAGCTCTAATGACAGTACTACAGGATCAAGCTCCTTTATGTATACAATTTTATTGCTTACCCTTTCCATTTCTTTCAACACATATTTGGATATGGATGTACAAGATTGGATTACAAGTGTTCAATAGATCGATGCCATATAGTCAAATACAAATTACTTATTGAAAGCTGAGCTTAGAGAACGCATTGAAATTAACAACCAACTTTGGGTTTTTTGCCAGAGACATGTCATTAAGTAAAAAAAATATTAATACTTAATTATTTGTTTTACGTATTTTTGACATCAATAATAATAAAGTATGATGTGTCAATTTGCTGAGATGGAGAAGAATTATAGGATTCATCTTCACACACTACAACTTAAAATTCAGTTGTCTAAGGAAATTGAACAAAATGTAACTATTTTAATAGCCCTGCACTGCTCGTGTAAAGGACATACCCCATTCGTGGCATAAAAATGGATGCCAGATAGAGGGTAGAGGAGAAAACAACCATGTCAGCGATTCTATGGGTGTCTAAAATGAGATGTAGAAATTTATATTCATATGTATATGTCGATAATATTTTGTATCTATATGTATACAAACAACCGATTTGTAAGCCACCAACTTTAGAGCAGAATAACAATGAAATACATTTGGCACCACCAAATGTTATTACCCTCATGCCCATTTACTTAGACAACTGTTTGAGAAAGGGGAGTAGAGGATATATGAAGAAACAACTTTATGAGATAGTAAAAGGAGTTGCTCGTATAAAAATCACAAAATTAAGATACCAACGTTAGGAACTTCCCTTTTTAATAGTTTTTTTAAAATATTCATTCTTTATTAATGTTTACAAATTTTAATTACTATGTGTTTATGTTTGTGTAATGATTTATATGAGACGAGAGATTGGATGACATCCGTCCAAAAGATTTGCAAAAAAAACTAGAAATTGGTCAAATTGTTGCCAGTTTATGTTATGTGCATAGTTTTAAAATTCATTCCTTTTCTCTTTATTTTTAAGTTTTTAACATTCTCTGATGGATATTTCTTTGATAGAACAACTGTAATGGATAATAGAATCAACCAGGAACAAATAATGTGTAATAAAAATTGGAAATTATTATTAAAAAGGTAATGTATTTTTATTAGTTGGTAAATAACATTCTTATTTTAAGATCCTTATAATTATATCAATCTTTCATGAAATGGATTTTTGAAACTCCTACACGATGAAGTGAAAATGAGTGTTGAGTTAAGAGAGGGGAATAGTCAAATCTCATATACTTATACTTTTGTTGTCATTGTGTTTATATTCATCATTTGATTCATGTCATAGATGTACTACATTACAAATTAATCCCTTAATTTTTTATTCCAATCCATGTAAACTTTTAGTTTTTTGATGGTTTTTATCTTGAATTACAACTTGCAATCAACGACCTACTTATTTGAATCTGGGTATTGGTCCTCCCTCTTTGACCATTAGATAGCAAGGCAAATGACACATATGGGAGTTTGAACATATTTTTATCTTGAACCAGATGGTAAATGTGTAAAATATGTTGGACATATTTTTATTACCTTTTTATCATTCTAATCATTTAACCCATCTTTTTATACTATTTTAGATCGATCAAAACTCTATACATATGACCCTAGGAACTCAGAGTGGTGTTGGTTTCTTTTTTTCTATTTACCAAGTTTTTTTCTTCAAAAACATTTTGGTTGGTTACCATGTGTCCGATTTTACCATTTTAGTCATAAATTGTTGTCCATTTTATTTTTAGGGAACACCAATAGAGAAGCGAATGGCGTTTCCAACTAAAAGTTTTCATGGCAGGCTTAGGATCCTTGCACAACAATAAATTATATGTTCAATGTTCATCATGTTCAAGTTGCTAGCATGCACTACATGTTGCAATTTCTTTGTCTAGACTTCTAAAAATATGAACATCATTTTATATGCTTTTTATGAATTAATGGTAAATTTCTTCTTCTTAATATGAAGTTAACTTAATCATGTTGTTATCAAGGCATTCTACTCTGGAAACCTGTCCAATTATAACACAAAACTTTTGGTTTTTGTCCAATTATAACCTCACTAGTGTGTGTGTGTGTGTATATATATATATATATAAGAATAAGTCAGTCAAATCGATAGTACATCTCATTCACGAAGCCATACTATAAGGGAAGTTAAGGAAGCGACCTATAAAATGACCGTCATTGGGTATCCATTCTTACCCCCGCTCTCTTTTATGGTGGAGGGTCGTTAGCGAAATGGATTTGATAGGACATAATTTCATTAATAAGTATAATGTTATAAAAGTAACTAAACCTTTTTATAAAATCCCACTATTAGTTACTTTGGGAAAAATGTGAAAAGTATGTTAATCCATAAAATAGCACATTATGCTTTAAAGTAGTTAGTGGAGCGTGTGTGGTTAATCGACACACTAATAGTGACTATAAAGAGTAATCATGGGCATCTCAAAAATTATCATTGATTAGTGGAGCAAGTGTGATTAACATACACATTAAAATGAGATGAGAAATGACATCGAGAGTGTCAAGCATATTTGTATGGTTATTCACATCTTGTTTGTGATCCTCGGTATCCCAATCATAAATAGAAGAGCATAATCTGAATTAAACATGACGTTGATAAATTCATTGAATCTCAAAGATCTAGGAATTTTATAGTTTGAAATTGGTAAATTGATTTTACCTACCTTCATAAATTCGTAGTAAGATTATGACATCCCACTTATTTGTTGTGAATTGTTATTTTGGATCCTAGCCTTAATTGTTTATTATGGGTTAAATTGTTAAGGATTATTATCATCTAACTGTTTTTTTTCTCTATAGATGCTACTCCTGGTGATGCTTTTGTTCCAACAAACCGTGAGACTGGAGGGTCCCACTGAGACACATTGACCGGAGGGTCTTACAGTGATATAGCCTCGAGTGGCTAATGAGTTGTGTGTGTGGTATTTTGGGGAACTCATTAAGCTTCATGCTTACCGTGTTATGTATTATGTGTTTCAGGTTTTTCTCATGATCGCGAGAAGGCACCGGCTTGATTGTACACACCAGAGAAAGAGTTATGTTTTGAGGATCTTGAAATATTAATCAATCAATTATGGAGATGTGTTTTGAAAACTAAACAAATGAGATTTTGTGAAATGCCTTATGAAATTTATATGATTTTAAAATGAAAAATTTGTTTGGAAATTTATAGTGTTACACATATAATGGGCCCCACCTAACATACAAAACATGCAAGTATCACACATACAACTAGCATCCTATAAATATAATCCAGTGGGATGGAATTGGTGCCTTCAACCCATAAGTATGGTGAAGAGACTCATCTCAATTCGCTGATAAGCAAATCATACACACTCAAACTATTGCTACAACGAATCCTCACACTAAACATATCCAAACTAATCATAGTTACTGATCAGGGTAATGACCCAAAATCAATGGTCCAAATCATTCTATCTCACTAAGGGTAAAAGACCATTTTACCGTTCTCAATATTGAACTAACTAATCATGGCCCAAACCCACTATTACCCAAGGCCGAAAAATGACCCAAAAGGATTTTTGGGAGTATGCCATGCGTACTTCCATACTACGCCCTGTGTACTAGACTTCGATAGAAGGAGAACTCAGGCTGAACACGGTACACCTTGCGTATCAAGATGGTATGCCCAACGTACTCCTATGTTCCCAAAACTTATCATTAAGCTCTTAATGCTTAAAGATCACTTGGGAAGGTCTTAACTGATAAAGTTTTCAACTTTAAGCTTTTGTATGGCTTAATAGGTCCCAAATCCAATCCCTGGGTTCATAACGTCACTAAAGGACCAATAATTCATGCACGGTTGGACTATAACCTTTAAGATCCGATTTTTATGGCTTAATAATCTTGGAAATGGATACAAATTATGTTCAAAGGTTTTGGAGTAGCTCATACTCGCAAGATCCAAAGCCATGGGACCAAAACATGCTAAAAAATAATCCAAACCCAAATCTAAACTAATAAGCCATAAAGTTTAGATCTTTATACCTCCATAAGATGCTAGATGAAAAACCAAGTCTAGATACACAAGCTCCAAGCTTCCCAACACCTCTCTACTAGACTCCTTCTTTAATATGCACCAAAACTCACAAAGAATCACTCTAAGAACTCAAGAACCTCACAAGGTGGCTAGGGTTTCAAATGATCAGAAAAGGAAGAGTTGAGGCTGGTTATGAAGAAACTTTGAGGGTCTTAAGGTGTTTAAATAGGGTCCAAACACTAAAAATTAGGGGTTGGGACATGGGTGGGTACGCATGTGTACAACCCGAGTACGCCCGACGTACGCAAAAGAATCTTGCATCCTTTTAATGAGTTACGCTAGGCGTATTCATGGAGTACACCCCACATAAAGACCATAAATCCAACATTTTTATATTTTGGGCCAAAAATGAACATACATGGGAACACGGGTGTCACATATAAATGCGCCCAGCTCAACATACATAATAATGGGTCCAACCTAGAATACAAATGGGCCCAACCCAACATATGAATGGGCCCATACCAACATAAATAATAATGGGCCCAACCCAACATATAAACATGCAAGAGTCATAAAGACAACTAGCATAATCTAGTGGGTTGGCATTGGTGTCTTCAACACACGAGTACAATGAGAAGACTCACCTGAATTACTCAAAAGAAGCTCAACAACTACCTCTGCAACAGAGTAACCACCCCAAGCTTCCTAAAGCCAAACCAAGACCAATCCTTAGTCAAATGCTCAATTCTACCCAAGTTTAACCAAAAGTGAAACTGGTAAAAAAAAAAGTTAACGGTCAAAGTCTACAAGGTCATCGGTCAACTTAGAAACGGACAACCCTCTCAGCATAAGTCACGACGTGAGCCATTCTTGGTCGCGTCGTGAGAGTACAAAAAACCTCAAAAGCGGAATCCTTTCTTGGTTATGTCGTGACACCTCCAGTGTCATATCGTGACTTCAGTCTGAATCACCTCCTTAATGATCTGAGTCCTTAAACCATTAAGTCTCTAAACTCAACTTTTCTAGAAGCTTAAGAGGACTCCAAAGGTCCATAAAAGTGTTTACTTTATGGATATATATGCTTCATGCATGTCCTCATCCATTCTAGGTCAAAAGGGGTAAGAAATGGGACAAAATCCCATGAATGACATCAAAACTACTTGTGAATCCAAATCTGAAACATATAATGTTTTTAGGACCTTGGAGAGTAATAAAGTTACAAACTTTATTCACAATCTCACTCAAAACTCAATAAAATGGACCAAAACACCAAATACACTTAGATCCAAAGATGAAATGAAATAAAGCTTGGAACTTCATAACTTACAAAGGTAAAAAAGATAGATGAAAGTTGCGATCTTCAATTTCCAAGCTTCAAAGACCAATATTACATGAAAACATTGATCCAAAACCATTAAAAGATCCAAAAACGGATGAGAGATGAGACATGAGGATCAAATCTTGAAAATGGATGCTAGGGTTGCTCCTAAGGGGTTCTAGATATGATGGAGGCTAAGAAAATATCCTAAAACATGAATCTTTACCTTTAAATACCTTGAAACCCCTAAACGTTTTGTGGGCTTTAGATGTACAGTTCTCATCTCGTGACAACCTGCTCGTCACTTCGTGAGGGCTCTCACGCCATGACACATTCTTGTCGCATTGTGAGAATGGTTTTTCAACCAATCTCACTCAAACTTTAAACAGTCATAACTTCTTTGTCTCAACTCCATTCTTGGTTATATTTATATGAATGGAAAGATATTGACGAGCTCCATAACCATATCTAATTACTTTTAACTCAAAGCATACCAAACTAAATCATTAGTTCATGAAATAAGTATGGATCATCACTTTTCCCATTTTACCCTTGGCTCCAAAACATAAATCAAGGGCTTCACTTAACCAACATTATCAACATCGGTAGGGTCTAAAATTATTTCCTTGAAGACCAAGGCCTTCACACGATCGAATTATGGTCCAAATCCCCAAATTAGAAACTTCCCAAAACAGGATGTTACAACTCTCCCCACTTAAACTGGATTTCATCCTCGGAATTTGTCTCGGTTAGGATCTTTGAAAATAGCACCAATACAATCCATACACTCCATGCAACCACTTATAAAAAAGCATCATAAAGAAAACTCGAGAGACCACTCATAATCCTACTTATGCCGACAAATAGCCTAACACTTGGAATCACTTAACTGAAACAATTACCTCTTTTCTCCCCAACTGCAAGACCCAAATCATAGCAACAACCACTCAAAGCGGTAAACATCTTAAAATATAGAACTACAAACTAACTCCATCAATAAACTCCCCAAAAATCGAGAACCCATCAATCTAAATTCCAAAAAGCATATGCTAAGACTGATGATCATCCAATAGTTTACGATACAGTGTAACACCCTTTAACCACTAGAACGATAAGCTAATGGTACCACACCGATCTTGTCGTCGTTCCATCACTGACTTGAAGACTCACGACCAACACTACAGAGGTCCAAAGGTACTCAACCATCAACCCACCGACTTGCAGAAACCCAATCAACATCCCTCTTAACACAACACGCGCCATACCTTCCTATAACGTACAATCCCTTTCATAGCACAAGCTGTTACCAATGCAAAACTAGGCGGAAACATGGTCGCACACAACCAAAGAATGAGGCAGGCAGTTGTACTCTTGTTCCAATTCAAAGGAGATAAACCAAATAAGAACCATACCGATAAACTTGGACCAAGTATTCTCTTGCTTTCTTATTCAGCCTACATACACCCCTATAGGGAACCCATAACCAACCCTAGATCTACTGCATCCCTTCTTTCTCACATCTTCACCCAAAGGGTGAAGTACTAGTAGATCTAACGGAATGATGAACCTCAACCATTAACAAAAACATCCTCATGAATGACTTAAACAAGATCCCATACCTTAATTGAAAATGAGCATATTCCACCGATACGTAAAAACATCCTCATGAATGACTTAAACAAGATCCCATACCTTGATTGAAACTGAACATATTCCATCGATACGTAACTAGCTCATTAAAACTTCCAAAGCTATCCAAAAATGCTGCTAAAACCCTGGTCGGATCAATCCAAATACTAACCTTGTCGACACGACATGCTAAAATTGGATTATGCGAAGATCTAAAGCCACACCTAAAAAACTAAACAGTACCGCTCCGACTTCGAACTCCCAATAACTAGGGACAACTGCCAAACCCGAGCCCACTATGAAAAATATTTCTATAACCAACAATTAAGGGTACCCCTACCCAGAAACCAAATATACAATGTATATATTTTGACGATAGGTTGATGTATCTATAGGAATTCAACTGATAAAGCTCGAAAATTTCGAAGAACCTCAACTACTGATGATAAACGAAATGACCAATGATTAAGAATGCATTGAGAACTAATCCGAAGACCTAATACACTACTGAACAAGCCTATGAGTAACTACACATACCAAACCTAAAGTTGATTGACTGATCAATAATTGCCCATCCTAGACTGCATATTGCAATCTATACAACGAGCTAACAAATCCCTCAACAACCGATACTTAACCTGAGCGACCCAAACTCCTCTTGACCTACTCATAAACATTTGTAAAAGGAACCACTAGCTAAAATAAGCTCCTCATCCAACAACTTCCTACCGCGAAGACAACTCTTGCATTCCTAAACACATGCATCTAATGTCAGCTTGCTCTGTATCCTTGTCTTGACTAAATCTTGAACCAAAGTCTTGCATACCTGAATCGCAAATTCATGTGACCCATTATTATAAAACCATAAACTCGAACAACTTGATGATCCTCCAAGCATAATACCTATTTCTCCCCAACTTAGGGTTCAAACTACCACCAAGTGGCATTGCAAACAAGCAATATCTCAAACCGGCTCAACCAGGTACATACCATCCCCGAATCTTGGAATGTATAACAAAATGCAAGGTGTTCTTCCAGATTAGGACCAAGCAAACTCAAATAGATTCCGAATCTTAGATGGAGACCTTGGAAACTTCCCAATCATAATCGCCTCTAACATCAAGAATCCCATACAATTGCACAAGTAATGATTATGATAGCATATTCATAGCACTGATTCTCTATCTAGAAAAAATGGTCTATCCCACACCTCGTTAACAAATCCCCAACTATCAATTCCTCATGGGAATCATTCATACATACAATATGCATCATTATCATAGTCAGGATACGTCAAAGACAACAAAATTTGTCGTTCCCGATTCACTTCCCCGTTCAACTGAAATAATCAACCAGCACCTGACCTGACTATATTAAAAGAAATTAGACACTTGATCTCATCTCAAGACAAACATACCATAAGAATCCTCTTGTGCATTCCGACACTGCTATACAAACATATAAATAAATGGGCCTAACCAAAAATGGGCCCGTCCTAACATATAAATGGGCCTAACCCTATATACATAACAATAGTCTCAACCTAACATACAAATGGGCCCAAACCAACATAAATAATAATGGGCCCAACCCGATATATAAACATGTAAGAGTCATGAAGACAACTAGCACAATCCAGTGGCCTGACATTGGTGCCTTCGACTACGAATATAGTAAGGAGACTCACATAAATTACACAACAAAAGCTTAACAACTACTTCAACAACAAAATAACCATACCAAGCTTCCTAAAGCCACGAGACCAATCCTTAGTCAAATGCTCAGTTCTACCCAAGTTTGACCAAAAGTCAAACTGGTCAAAAGTTAACGGTCAAAATCCACAAGGTCAACGATCAACTTAGACACGGACAACCTTCTCAGCATAAGTCACGATGTAAGCCACTATTGGCCCCGTCGTGAGAATACAAAAAACCTTAAAAGTGGGATCCTTTCTTGGTCACATTGTGACACCTCCAGTATCACGTCATGACTTTAGTCTGAATCATGTCCTTAATGATCTGAGTCCTTAAACCACTAATTATCCAAATCCAACTTTTCCGGAAGATTAAGAGGACTCCAAAGGTTCATAATTTTTTTTACTTCATTGATATGCATGTCCAAAAGGGGTAAGAAATAAGTCAAAATCCCATGAATGACATCAAAACTACCTGTGAGTCTCGATCTGAAACATACAATGTTTTTGGGATGGGTAATAATTTTGCAACTTTATTCCCACTCTCACTCAAAACTCATTAAAATGGACCAAAACACCAAATACACTTAGATCTAAAGATGAAAATGCAATAAATCTTGGAACTTCATAACTTACAAAGGTCAAGAAGATAGATGAAAGTTGAGATCTTCAATTTCCAAGCTTCAAGGATCAATATTGCATGAAAACATTATTCCAAAACCATCAAAAACTCCAAAAATGGCCGAGAGAGGAGAGGGGAGGCTCAAATCTTGAAAATGGAGGCTAAGGTTTCTCCTAAGGGGTTCTAGATATGATGGAGGCTAAGAAAATACCTTGAAACATGAATCCTTATATTTAAATACCTTAAAAACCCTAAAAATTTCATGAGCTTGGGATACACAGTTCTCACATCGTGACAGCCTACTTATCACCTCGTGAGGGTTCTCACGTTGTGACACATTCCTGTCACATCGTGAGAATGGGTTTTCAACCAATCTAACTCAAACTTCAAGCATTCATAACTTCTTCGTTTCAATTCCGTTTTCGTCGATCTTGATATGCACGGAAAGATATTGATGAGCCCCACAACCCTATCTAATTACTTTTGACTTAAAACATAACAAACTAAAAACATTAATTCATGCAATAAGTTTGAAACATTATTTTTTTTCCCATTTTCTCTTCAAGCATCGCAAAATCTACTTGATCACTTCCTAATGATTTATGAGATAAATGTTTTAATCAATTTATTTATTTTGAAAAACAAAAACCTCTTTGAAATTTTCGGGACGTTACATTTTTCATTTTAGACCTTTTTTTTTATCAAAGTAAAATCAACTTTAAGCTATTCCTTATTATTTCACAATGGAGCTGGTTACCAATAAGTAACATTATGTCCTTCTAACTCATATGTGTCCTAAGTATTGATCACTTAAACTCAATAACTGATTTTAAAAACTTTAGGTCATCTTTTGTTTTTTCTTCTTGTATACCATATTAAGTTCTCTGAAATTGATTATTAGAAACATAAACATAAACTTAATAAGAAATTCAAAGATTGTTTTCACAAAAAGTGACAAAGATTTTAGGCAACCACTAATCATTATATATCTATTCATTGATTTATTGCATAAATGTATCCAACTTCTCATATCCATAAGGACCTTTCGATTAGACACAAAGTATAAAAAAAGCTATTGGTTTAGTTTAGGGATAACGTTTGTAATTCTATATGGGCTAGGGTTAAGTTTTGAAGTTTACAATAGTGTAGGGATATTTTTGTACTTTGCTGTTCTAAGCCGAGCCCTCTTCCCGCTCCATCGCCTCCAGCGCTACTTCTCTGAGAACCTCGAATCAATCATCACTTTTCTTCTATTTGTTCCTTATCTCGTACAAACATATTGCAATTCGATTAGTTTTGTCACTGAAAATCCCTTAGAATTTCCAGTATTAAGCACGCTATTTAGGTGGTTCTTGAATCGCATTAATAATTATACCACCAATTACAAAACCCTAAGGTTGCTAGCCTTTCAATGGCGATGGAAACCCTTTTTAGTGTTTGTTCAAATTCATTGTTTTCATCACTTCAAAACCATAAAAATGCAACCTTATTGCCATTCCTTACATCTGATTCTCGGCTATTGAGCTCACAATTAAAGTCGCAAAGCCGAGTATCCTTAAAACCCCATGATTTTCATGATTTTCTGCCGCTTGTAGCGTCGAGGGGGAGAGTATTGAAGTGTAGAAGTAGCAACGAACAATTAGAAACTAGTTTTGATGAAAGCGAGAGTTTAAAGAACGGTGTTCGAAGGAAAAACCTTGCTGTTTTTGTCTCCGGCGGCGGTTCGAATTTCCGAGCTGTTCATCAGGCGATTCTCAGTGGAGATGTTCACGGACGCTTTGTAGTATTAGTCACCAACAAACATGGTAGATTATAGCATATTGTTCCTCATATTTTACCTTCTTCGATTTTGCATGCATCGTCTTCAATATCTTTACCAATTTCAGTTTTGTAAATATATAGATTGTGGAGGTGCACAGTATGCAAGAGAGAATGGCATCCCCGTTATAATATATCCTAGTACAAAGAAAGAACCAGAAGGCCTATCTTCAGACGATCTTGTAGCTGCTCTAAGGTGAATTTCTTCTTATAATCATACGTTCCCTTTTTCTTTTTGTTTCTCAATACATTCTATTGTGCTCTGTAGTACATACAAGATTGACTTTATTCTTCTAGCTGGATACTTGAAGCTTATACCATCTGAATTGATCCGAGCTTATCCAAATTCAATCTTGAATATCCATCCTTCACTTCTTCCTGCTTTTGGAGGCAAAGGGTATTATGGTACCAAGGTGCATAAAGCTGTTATTGCTTCTGGAGCTAGGTAATGAATGTTCTTAACCTCTTCACAATCTTTGTTTTTGCTGTATTTTGCCTCATATGATCTCTTATGTGTTTTTGTTTTTCTGTTATTTGAGAAGATATTCGGGTCCCACGATCCATTTTGTTGATGAGAACTACGACACGGGTCGAATTCTGGCCCAAAGAATCGTTCCTGTGGTTGTTAATGACACTGCTGAAGAACTTGCTGCAAGGGTTCTTCGCCAGGTAGTGAATTTTACATTGATTGGAATCAAGTTTGTGCCTTTTGCAATCTTTTTGTAATCTTTAATACATGGTTTGTTAGGAACATAAAATGTATGCTGAGGTGGCAGCTGCAATATGTGAAGATCGTGTGATTTGGAGAGAAGATGGCGTTCCTATCATAAGAAGCAAAGCTGATCCTGAACATTATAGCTAACAGAGGGGTAATTTACTGATTTTTATCTATATGCTTTTTGAGCCCTAGTTTTGTGTTTTGTGTGTCTTGTTACCTAGAAATGGGTGATATTGAAAGGAATTGTGTTTTCCTATGGTGTTTACAATGTCATGGAACAATTTGATTTGTTTGAGTTTTGATTTTTTTTTTGTTAATAAGTTGTTCAATTAGTACATTTATATCCTTTTTGAAGGGTCCCAAGGGTAGGCAACCGGTTTTGAGCTTGTGGGTATATTGGTAATTGGGTATCACACTCCTTAATAATTGGTTATGCCGTGTTGGTTATCTCTTTGAATGTGTCACTTTGTTTAAGAAAAACCCTTATCATCACATTGAATACTGATCATTCTGATTATGTTAATTTCATAATTGTATTTTTGTTGGAATTAATTTCACATAATGAAAATCTATGCATTTAAGAGAGAATTACCTTTAGGGGGAAAAAAAAATACTCACTTTATGGTTCCACAACAACGCACGAAGAAGTAACACGGATCGATGAAAATCTTGTATTTAATTAAAGACACAAAAGATAGAGAGACGTCCGACATGTCGTTATTTCATTGATGATTGTGTGCGAATTGTGTGCCATTATCCAATATTATTGTGTTCGGTAGACAAGTAAGGGAAATGATTTGTTTCCAAAAGAATGTCTCCATGTTTTGCCTTGTCATGGTTGCTAAGGGATTTGGCTCTACCTACTTCGTAAAGTAATCGACCATTACAACTAGAATTATTGGGTGAATGACCATGGGTTGGTTATGCTTATCACTGATGTCTTTGCTACTTTCGTATCGGGGCATGTTTCTAACACTTCTCTCATTTGTATATAGTAGTTTCAGCATCTTTGTACATCGTTGGCTAATAACACCTCAATCTTGTAATTTTTTTGGATTACTGTTCTTGCTCCTTCATGAGCTCTAACTATTCCTTCATGTACTTCCATTATTAAATATTGTGCTTCAGAAGTACTCACACATCTCAACTACGACGACAAGTATCCCCTTTTGTATCGTACGCCATACTGAATTGCAAAAGATGGTGCTTTAATCATTATTTTGGGGTTGTTTTTCATCTTCTAGTAGTTTTCCTATTGAGAGATATTCCATTATCGTTATTTGCCAATCATTTATTATTTCCACTATGGATATTGTCTTTTGTTCGTTGATACTTTTTGTTTTGAGGACTTCGACCAAGACTCGCTTTGTGAGGTGTAGGAAAGCGATGATGCAAGCTTGCTTAAAGCGTTTACTCTTTTGTTTTTCAATCTTAGCATATGCTCGAGTTTAAACGTGTTGGATTATTTTATCAATTCTTTAACCTCCGCTGCATATTTTATCAGGTTGTGACCTTTAACCTCATACATATCGTTAACTTGATTTTCGATTATCATAGAATCAACAAATGCTTTTGCTTTCCTGCTTCCTACTTTGATTGCTAATTGTAGTCCTACTTTGATTGCTAATTGTAGTCTGATTATAAGTGCCTTGTATTTGGACTAATTATTCGACGCTAGGATTTGTGCTTTGATGTTTGTCTGTGGATGAAATTCTATCTCATGCTATCCTACTTTGACAACCCATTCGGTCACATGCCCCAAAAGGCGTATTCTTGCGTTTACTAGTACTCATGATTGCAGAAATCGCTAATCGGCTGCTAATCGGTTAGATGGGGATTAATCGAGGACCGTTAATTATTAAGAAAATTATTCAAAAATTTATAAATGTAATTTTAATCCTACAAAAAAAGTGATTAATCGGCGATTAGGTCCGATTAGGGCTGATTGGGTCCAACTTTGATCTGCGTTAACCAAACCCGATTAGGTCCGATTAAGTTTGATTAGGTCCGATTAGGCCCGATTAGGTCCGATTAATTCCGAATTTGACCTGTATTGACCAAATCTGATTATAGTGACTGATTAACAATAAATCTCATCGGTGGAGGTCCGATTAGCGATTAATCGGCCGATTAGGCCGATTTCTGTAACACTGCTAGTACTAGTTCTGATTTTTCAATATCTATATATCTTATCTATTCCCCTTGGAGAACTCAACTTATAAAATATATCTTCGTATTTGAGTGGAGTTCATGTTTTCCACCATCACAATGCTTATTGTTGTTTTAGCAGCTAACAAGTATACCTAATGCTGCTAACTTGCCATTTAGAGCCTGTAACTCTTTGACTGAGTTAGGGGATTGTAATTGTATTAACATATTCACCTTTTTAGGATTATCTTTAATCCCCTTAGCCATGATCATATGCTTTAGAAATTTTGTTTCCTCCGTTCCTAATACACATTTATATGGGTTTAATTTCATGTGTACTCATTGCAAAATTTCAAATATTTCTTCTATGTCTTTAAGGAAAAATGCATTTTCCCTACTTTAAATGACCATGTCATCAACATAAACTTCAACGTTCCGTCCAATTTGTGATATGAAAACTTTATTGCTAATCTCTGATCGGTTGCCTCACATCTTTGAGGTCAAACGACATTGTAACAACATGTCCCGATGTTGGTATGCAACTTTGTTATTTCCTCGTCATCTTTTCGCATATGGATTTGATGGTGCCCCTTGTATGCGTCTAATAGGGGTAACAATCTTTCAGACATCTTTGTTCAAGTCGGTGAAGTCTATACATATTCGCTAGTGTTGACCACTCTTTTGTACTATGATTGGGTTAGCTACCCATCATGAGAATAACGATAGGGATTGGGCACTACAATAGGGATTGCCTGAACACAAAAGAACACTGGCGGTGCGGGAAGAGTGCTGGCCATGGGACAGGAGGAAGCAATAGCGGATCCTACAGTGGTCACGGATACATTTCTCCTCCATCACTCTTATGCATGAATACTATTTGATAGTGGTGCGGAGAGGAGTTTCGTAAGCCATAAATTTAAACACCTCATCAAACAAAAACCACAATCTCTAAACAAAACTTTCACCGTTGAGATGGTTAACGTAAAAATAGAGAGCACTAACGACATATACATAGGTTGCACACTCACACTAAATGATAACTCTTTCCTAATCGACCTTATGCTGGTCTCAATAAAAAGTTTGGACGTCATCATCAGTATGGATTGGTTAAGTCCTCACCGTGCCGATATTCTATGCTACGAGAAGGCCAATCACCTTAATATGCCAAATGGCGAAACTCTTGTTATCTACGATGACAAACCCAGTGTAAGCCTTCACATCATCTCTTGCATTAAAGCCCAAAAATTCTTAAGCAAGGAATATCACGTGTTCTTAGCCCACGTCGTGGATGAAAAACAAGACGTAAAAGACCTCAAGAGCGTTCCCGAAGTCTGTAATTTTCCTGAAGTCTTTCTCGAGGATCTCCCAGGAGTTCCTCCTGAACACCAAGTCTAGTTCCGAATCGATTTGATTCCTAAAGCTCTCCCCGTAGCCAAATCCCTGTATTGTCTAGCACCAGCGGAGATGCATGAATTATCCAGCAAACTAAACGAACTGCTCAGTAAGGGATTTATTAGACCAAACTTCTCACCTTTTGGAGTACTGGTCTTGTTCGTGAAGAAGAAAGATGGATCTTTCCGAATGTACATACATTACCGCGAACTAAAAAGCTTACCATTAAAAACCGTAACCCTCTACCCAGAATAGGCGATTTGTTCGACCAACTCTTAGGAGCGAGCTACTTTTCAAAGATCGACCTGAGATCAGGGTACCACCAATTACGAGTCCACAAGAACTAAAAAGCTTACCATTAAAAGCCGCAACCCTCTACCCAGAATAGGTAATTTGTTCGACCAACTCCTAGGAGCGAGCTACTTTTCAAAGATCGACATGAGATCAGGGTACCACCAATTACGAGTCCACGAGAGTGACGTTCCCAAGACAACACTCCGAACTCGTTATGGTCACTACGAGTTTGTAGTGATGCCCTTTGGTCTGATAAATGCACCCGTCGTGTTCATGGACTTAATGAATCGGGTGTGCCATCCTTTCTTAGACAAATTCGTGATAATATTCATAGATGATATAATTTTCTATTCACGAAGCAAGGAAGAACATAGTCAACACTTGAGACAAGTTCTAAAAACATTAAGGGTGGAGAAGTTATAAGTGAAATTCTCAAAGTGCGAGTTTTGGATTAGGAGAGTAACTTTCCTTGGTCACATGGTTAGGGAAGAAGGCATACACATGGACCCTTCCAAAATTAAGGCACTCGAGAATTGGTTGGCACTGAGAACACCCATAGAGATCCGTCAACTCTTGGGTCTTGCTGGCTACTATCGCAGATTCATACAAAACTTCTCCAGAATCGCTAAACCGCTTACTACCCTGACTCAGAAGTGTGTAACTTTTAGTTGGGGAGAAAAACAAGACACTGCATTACAAACACTGAAGCGACCCTATGCATCACACCTATCTTGTCTCTTCTGGAAGGAACAAAAGACTTCGTAGTATACTGTGGTGCATCCAATCAAGGGTTAGGATGTGTACTTATGCAGTGAGGAAAGGTTATTGTGTATGCCTCGAGACAACTAAAGACACACGAGGTCAACTACACCACTCATGATCTCGAGTTGGGAGTAGTAGTATTTGCTCTGAAGATCTGGATACATTACCTTTACGGTACAAAGTGTACTATCTTCACCAACCACAAAAGCCTTTAGAACATCTTTGATCAGAAAGAACTTAACATGAGACATTGACGATGGGTAGAACTACTCAATGATTACGAATGTGAGATTTGCTATCATCCCGACAATACCAATGTAGTAGCAGATGCCCTTAGTTGAAAGGAGTACACGAGTTGTAGAGTAAAAGCACTAACCATGACCATCCATTCCTATCTGTCCACACAGATCAAGGAAGCCCAGCTAGAAGCTTTAAAAGCAGAAAAATGTGACGGGTGAAGCCTTAAGAGGAATGGAGAAGAACTTAGAGATCAAGGGTGACAGAGTTTGTTATTTCATGAATCGGATATGGACCCCAAAGTTCAGTGATTTTAGGGAGCTGGTCATGAATGAAGCACACAAAACTTGATACTCCATTCATCCAGGTTCATATAATATGTATCTGGATCTCAAGAAGCTTTATTAGTGGCCGAACATGAAAACAGAGATTGCTACCGATGTGGGCAAGTACCTAACTTGCGCCAAAGTCAAGGTAGAGTATCAGAACTCCTCTCAGGTCTACTATAACAAACATAAATACCTGAGTGGAAGTGGGAGCGGATTACAATGGATTTCATTACCAAGTTACCCAAGACCCCGGGTGGTCATGATACCATTTGGGTAATCGTTGATAGGTTAACCAAGTCCACCCACTTCCTACCAATAAAGGAAACAGACAAGATGGAGAAATTGACTAGAACTTACATCAGAGAGATAATACGACCGCATGGTGTGCCCATATCTATTATCTCGGATAGAGACAGTAGATTCACCTCGCGATTCTGGAAGTCATTATAAAAATCTCTGGGAACTAGGCTGCACATGAGTACAACCTACCATCCACAAGGTGACGGGTAGAGTGAGAGAACCATTTAAACACTAGAAGACATGTTGAGAGCCTGTGTGATCGACTTTGGTAAAGCATGGGATACCCATTTGCCACCTGTCGAGTTTTCATATAACAACAACTACCACTCTAGCGTTAAGGTTGCTCCGTTCGAAGCCCTCTATGGCCGTAAGTGCAAATCCCCTCTGTGCTAGGCTAAAGTGGGTGACACACAACTAGCTCGAGGCCAAATTCCTAACAACACTCTCGCAGCCCCGAAAATGATTCGAGAAACCACAGAAAAGATGTCAAAATCCGAGAACAACTAAAAGCCTCTAGAGATAGACAAAAGAGCTACGCATATAAGAGACAAAAACCCTTGGAATTCCAAGTTGGTGACCACGTTCTGTTGAAGGTCTCAACCTGGAAGGGCATTATACGCTTTGGAAAACGTGGAAAACTAAACCAAAGGTAGATCGGGCCGTTCGAGATTCTCGCTAGAATCAACCCAATAGCCTACAAACTCCACCTACCACAAGAACTTAATAACATACACCCTGTCTTCCACGTTTCAAATATAAAGAAGTGTCGATCCGACGAGACTTTTGTAATTCCACTCGATGAAATCGAAGTAAAAGAGAGTCTTAACTTTGTGGAAGAACTAGTAGAAATCATGGATAGGGAAGTCAAACGAACGAAACAAAGTTGCATACCGATAGTAAAGGTTCGATGGAATGCGAAGCGGGGACCTGAATTCACTTGGGAGCGAGAAGATCAGATGCAACAAAATTACCCGCATCTTTTCCTTAGTCCATGATTTATTCACTATAGAAAGAATTTCGGGAAGAAATTCCCTCTAACGGGGGGGATAATGTAACAACCCGTTGTTCTCAAGTCAATAAAAGTCAAACTATTTTAAATAAAATTTCGAGTTTTATTTATTTCGTTAAGTTCATAAGGGTTAGAATATTATTTTAATTATATAAATGATGTGTATTATATATATATATATATATATATATATATATATATATATATATATATATATATATATATATGTGTGTGTGTGTGTGTGTGTGTGCGCGCACGTGTGTATATATATACACACACACACACACACACACACATATAAGTATTATATTTTACAGGAATAAAATGCATTTAAAAATCAAATATTTTTCCTTTGGAACCGAGAACCTTGCACCGAAAACCCCTGCCCACCGAAAACAGATCTCGGTCGAAAACCCCTTTTCGACCGAGAACCCTCTCGGTATATATATATATATATATATATATATATATATATATATATATATTTACACGAAAACTTGAGTTATTTCTCACTTTTTCAATAAAAAACACACCCAATTTTCTCTCAAATATCAACCAAGAACCTTCATAACTTCAAGCAAAATCTTTCAAATCTTCATAAATTTTCATCAGGAACACTAAGAACAAATCTTCAAATCTTCAAGCTGACTGAAAACTACTGGGACCAAAAACTCATTCAGGCCGAAACCCTTTTTAAACCGTGAACTTGGTTCTCGGTTGAGGTTTTAAGATCGAAATCAAGGGAATTCGGTGAATGCTAGACCGAAAACACTTATCAACACTCCAAAATAATTCTTGGTAATTTTTGTAAGTAATCCTTACATAAATTGAGTGTTGTTTAACACTTTAAATAATTATTTCGCTAATTTAAATACAATTACATGTATAAATATTATTAGGATACTGTTATTTCCACGTACGTTGGCCTGAGGTTCGTCACTACAGTTTCACTATCCAGACTCGAATACGCATTCAAGGTGAGTTCATACCCCTACGTTTTCACTATTTTTCAATGTTTTTAAGGGGAATACAAGTAAAACACAATGACTCTTGTGTCAATATTCAAACGATTTCAAACCATTTGCAATTGATTCAAACCAATTTATCGTTACATTTTATAAAAATATATATATATATATATATATATATATATATATATATATATATATATATATATATTTATATATTTTTAACCCTTTTGTCGCATGTCGAGCAAAAGGGTATTTTTCATAAATCTCTCACTAATACTTATACAAACTGTTAAATTGCAAAAGTTTCAGTTCATTATAGAGCATACATTTAATCTATAATTGGTATGGTTTGTGAACCACTAAACTATTTTACTATGTCCAAGAATCGATACAAGAACATACATTTAAACTTTAATAGGTATAGTTTGGGAAACACTACACTACTTTACAAGTTTGAGAACATTATATAGCAACAAATATATAAACTATAGGTTGTATAGTTTATGGAACACTACTCTATTACAATTATTTAAGGATACATTACTAAATAATTATTTAATTATAATTATTTTACATTACAAAGTACACTACTACGAGGTGATACATACAGTTTCAAGTACAAGAGAACAATATAACACTACAAGTAAACTAGTTAATACAGGGTTGTGAGACACTATTTCAATTGTACCCATCGGGGTACAAGTTAAGTCCTATAAATTATAGTCAGAGTTTTGATGATATCCTTGGCAGACACATAATTTTCAACAAGATGATACACTTCATACGGAAGAGAAAATCAAATAATTACCCTTGCCCTAACATCCATATTAGATTTCTTCTTTTCTTTTCCAGTTCAATGATGAACGTGAGCTCTAACGACAGATGGCAGTTTGTCATCTTCTGTGACTGCTCTTAATGGAACATAAGGATCAAATTTCATGGTGTCCATCATGTAGACATCCATGTTTCTAGAACCATCATGGTTTCACTCAACAACATGGAGAAGTTGTTTTCATTGAAAGGAGGAAATTATGTTATATATTTGATATCCTTTTTTTTTAAGGATATCCATCAAGAGTGTGTTCATAATCATAGTATGTTCTCTTACTATCTCTTGGTATTTTACGAAACTATTATTGATAATAAAAGGGTTTAGTTTTAAAGTATTCTCTACCGTTCTTTATTCTTCGTATCTACTTGTGATTGAATCAATTTTGTGAGACCACCAACTGGTATCAAAGGAGTGTTTAGCCTTATTAGCCATGATATTCCACAACACTTCCGATTTAAATTTAACAACAACCCTTAACCCTCCAACATAACGAATATCCACTACGCCAAACCCCTCATCCATGCACACCATACGTAAATTAGTAAGAGTTAGAAAATCTCTAGCCTTACTGAAGCATGCATAACTCTTATTCTACACCATAAAATCTCCATATTGAAACTCTAAGATCTCCTCCATCGGTCATTTGTACTTCTTCCCTATCACTTTTGAATGGCTCCTCACAACACTCACATAGAATTTTCCAGCCCATTAGCCCTCTCGACCTTGGAGATGACACTAGGCTTTTTATGGCTTTGATCATCCAACAAGAATCTTGTAGCGGTTTCATACAACTTGTAAAAACCAAACCACATTTCACAAAGTTTGTCTACTATGGCATTGATATCTTGATCCCCAACAAACCGAACGAAACTAAATCGCTTCCCCATCCAAGACAACTTACTAGCATTAAAAACATCAACCACATGATCCACTCTAGCACACAACTTCCATATATTTTTGCCTAAATAGAACTTGGGAAATTAGTAATATAAATAGATCGAGCATCATTTACATCTCGTGAATTAGGCTTAGTCATCCACCTGTGATGAGTATTTCGATTCATAGGAGTGTGTTTTCTCTTCACCTTCCTCCACTCCTCATCCCCATGACATCGTGATTCCACTGAATGGAAAATAGCTACATCAATGATGGGGATGTTAAAACAGGCCACCGGTCGCCCTAATCGCTAGATGTTTATTTTTTCATGCGGACTTGAAGGAATCTTATTGATATATCTTTAAAATCATCGTTCATTCTTTTACAACATTTACATACATGATTAGTTGAATCGACCATGTTCCCATGTCATCGTCATCAACTCAAAAACAAAAGGTGATTGGATCCGGTTTTTCTCAAGACATAGTTATTTGGAATTTTCATAATATTTTGATTCTCAGAGCAGACATACCAAAAAAAAACTTTGTTCGATAAGATTAGATGCGTTTTTTCTCGAGACTTATTGTTATTTGGAAATTTTATATATTTTGGAATTTTTATAAGGCTTTGATTTTCGAAACAAAAAACAAACAAACAAACAAACAAAGAAATTTTGTTTGATAGATTGTCATACACCATTTCATATAAGCACTAGTGTCAAAATTACTTGAATTGATTGGTTTAACAATTCAATCTGTATTATTGCTTCTTTGTAATGTCTTATTTATTCTAGCATCTTAAGTAATAAAATTCTCATGTTCCAAAAAAATAATTACGTAGAATGCTCCATTGTACTGTGTTGATTAACTTCCAATCAAAGACCTACATTTATGATTGGTCCAGAAAAATGTTATCGTTTATAATGTAGAAACGATTGCTATGTGCTTTAATATAAATATCTAATAAGACATGTAACTTACATGCTAGAACTATTGCATGATAACATAACCGAGTTAAAAAAATTATTATAATTGATTAAAAAAAACATTAATATAGAAAGCAAATGGAATGATTTATGATTATATCCTGCACCATCAATATAAAAACGAAAATTAAAGCTATTCTAGTTTTCATGGGTACCACACTAGAAAGTGAAAGTGACAATACAATCTCATGCCTCTCATATCCGTTGTTATACTCTTCCGTTATAAATATATAATAAAGATATACTGTTTTTATAAAAAAAAAAGGAGTAAAGATATATATAAAATAATAAATTACTTTAATTATCTCAATATTCATTTTATATTTGTGTCTATTACATGTATGTTAAACAGCTATTTGAATTTCCTGAATCATATATGAAGTACATTCATACTTTATATGAAATGATAGAAACAAAACAAAATAATAACATTACATCAATCCCTTAAAAACCAAGTAATATGATGGTCGATAGGCTTAGTGTGCTATAATGATCAAAACAACTTACCTAAAAGAAAGAATATTTAAATATACGATCGTTTTGTATTATGAAAAATTGTTTAAACCATGAACTAAACTAAAATAAGTTGTTATTTTTTGATACAACCCTAAAAGATGTTTTTTTCTATAAAAAATTATTATTATGTTTTGATTTTAGTGCAAAGAGCCTATCTTCCAAACATTTCATATCCAAAATCAGATCTTAGCGCAATAACTTTGTGATCAATTTTAGACCATCATAAATAGCCTCAAAATAGAAACTTATAGGATATGGAAAATTCTAATTTTCTTCTCTTTTTTAATATCTTAAAAATTACAAATGCACAAAAAAAAAAACAGTTTATGGACCAATGTAAGATAATAAACAAAGAATTGAAAGAAAATATTTTCGGAACATAAAGATTTATATGTTATAATCATAATACGTTCGAACTCATATAAAAATAACATCCTTAAAAGATTTTAATTTCTTTATAATATAAAATAAAATTACAAAAATAATTATGAAAATTTGAAACTAAAAAAACGAGAAGAAAATAAAGAATTTCACCCGCTATACTAGTGGCAGTAGCTTCAAATAATCGATAGATATATCATAATGCCTTTTTGCTTTCATATTGAAACGTCATCGTTTTTTTCTCAAACATTCACGGGCATGCATAGAAACTTGAGCGACGACGCCGGCGAATCTCCGGCGACCCTTCCACCTCCACCACCAACCAACAACCTCTCGTAATACTCAACACAAAACAACGACAAAGAAAGCTCCACCTCATTCTGGTTCCAGACTCGTCTCACCACCTCCGATTCACCACCGATTCTCCTCCTTTTGAGTCTACTCAAAACCGGCCTCACACACACCATGTACAGCCTCCTGTACCCACCCAACGCCGAAACCACCGGCCGAACACCAATTGGAGGTGGCGACACGTGACGGAAGCAGAGATGCTCCCACAACGAATCGTTCCGTGCGATCGAACACCATTGCCGGCATACACAAGCTGCAGCACCTAACGATCGTCCGTCAAGCCTCTTCAGAACCTCGATCAACAAATCCAGGTGATCGTTTATACAAAACCTCTCACTTTCTCCATTATTGTTATCATCATCATCATTCACTTTCACCTCTCCATATTCACGAATCTGCACCATTGATGCTAATTACGAAAAAAAGCAGAGGTGAAACTGATCGATGTTAAAGGGGGATTCGAGGGTTTTTGTAGAGTGCAGAATTTTTTGACATGGGGTATCGATCGAATTGGGGAAAACCCCAAGTGACAAAATTCCAAGGGGGTGTGAAAGAACAGAAACCAATGCTTAGAGGGTTATTTTTTTAATAATAATAATAAAAATATTATTTAATATGGAGGGAAATGTCAATATTTTTGTTTTTTTGGGGCAAAGTGAAAAATGTTGGTTTGTATTTGTTTATTAATTGTTTACATTATTCAATGCTTTTGATCCGTTACACTCATGGATAAAAAAATTATTGTCAAACCTTTTTATATAAAATACTTCTATTCATATTAAGTAAAAGATTTACTTCTTTTCTAGATATTTAAAATGATTAGTTATCTATATCATAATCTACTTTAAATAAATTATTATGATATGTATTTGAAATAACCATATACTTTATGTTCTAAATTCCACAAACGTATATTATGATTTTTTTTAATCATAAGACCATCATAAAATTGAATCTGGTGGGATTTTGTAAATCACATTTAACATATCAATTATATATAAATTTAATTGAATAAACAAAAATATTTACATCTCAATCCGACCGGACCCAGTCTATAAAATAGATATTTAGTTACAACTTATTTAAATATTTACAAACCATCACTTTACCACTTCTAACAACACATGGGTAACCAAAAATATGACGTCATAATATGATTTTTCTTTCACGTACTCGCTTATTATGCATATTAAATTAATTTACAAAATGCTACATGCATATGAGATTTGAATGCAAGCTTCTAAATGGTATTTATGCAAATCTCATCACTTAACACATCACACATGCAAACCATCTTATAACGTTAGAAGAAGAAAAAAAACCCCAAGTGTTGAAAACATTCCTAATAATTTATTTACTCATATATTAAAAAAAAACCCTAAGTGACAAGATCTCTTGATGAACTACAAGTCACATGTAACTATAGGGTATTGCGCAAGTTCAAAGTTGGTTGGACTTGATAGGTATTGATGGGAAAGTCATATTCTTGGACCATATTATACACATGGAGCCATGGTCCATCAACTTAGGTGTTGAATGTAAGGTAAGTGGCTAATTGGTAGGAAGGGACTCAAACTACATACTTTTGCCTTTTACAATAGTGGATTGTGTCCTATCAAAAGTTGTTAAAAACAATATATATATATATATATATATATATATATATATATATATATATATATATATATATATATATATATAGAGAGAGAGAGAGAGAGAGAGAGAGAGAGAGAGGTTTAAATGTTTTTCACATCTATTGTGTGCTAGACTACATCAATAGAAATTTAGTATTATATATATATATATATATATATATATATATATATATATATATATATATATATATATATATATATATATATTAAATGTTATCCATACTTATAACTCATTTTTATGGAAACTAATTAAATTCGTCATTAATGTCAACAATAATATTCTTTCAGAATAAATTCATATCTAGAAGAATGAGAGTGTACTGCAGTAGAATGAGAGTGTATTCTAGTAGAATAAACTCTCGTTCTTCATATTCCATACAACTTTATTGTATTTTAAGTGATTGAGTCTTGAAACAAAGTACGAACTCGTATATAAAAACCTAGATGCAAATTCATTATGAAAGAATGTTATTGCTGACATTAACGACGGATTTAATTAGTTTCCATAAAAAGAGAATTATAATTATCGATATCATTTAATATACATATAATTATGAAAATCATTTAATATCTATAATTATTTAATTTACTAAATTTCTATTGGTGCATGATGCTAAATGACATTTCAGTACAACATCAAGCTTCACCCTCCAAAGAGGTGGTGTATCATCATGTGTTTGCTCATAAAATATAGACATAAAATAAAAGTATTTTGTAAATCAAAAGTTTAGTTGTTGCTTACCTTGTAATATAATATAAATTTCTAAAACGTTGTTTAAAAAAGGAAAAAAAAATTGTGCTATGACATTAACTGATACTAATATTACAAGTAAGCTATGTTATTCTCTTACATTTGTATGATTCTTTTGTTTTACTTTTATTAAATACTAGTATTTGCGTTTCTCATATAAAGTCAATCAGTTTTTGTTTGTTTGTTTTTCTAATATTTTGGAGTTATATGCATCCAACTCATTAAAACATTCAGATTATAATATATGATAGTAGATAATGAATTTCGAAAATTACGATAGAGAATAAGCTTAGTGATATGAACAATGTGGTATGGTAATTAAACCCAAAGTCAAATCGCTGACTCTATGAAAAAACCCTCGGGGAAAAAACAACCATATGCCTTGGATACTACACACATGTCTCAGCCAATAATATTGTGTGTGAGTGTGTGTCTTTCGAGTTGAAGTTTACATTATGTTGTTGTTTGACAATTTGCAACGCTTGTCTTCACCTTTGACCGTATTCCTTTAAGAATCCTATGACTTGGTCCTATCTTTCTTGATACATGTCAATTTAGTTGTAGATAATAATAATAATATATTTTGGGTTTTCTTATTTGTAAGAATATACTTTTGTATATGGTATGTTTGCACAAATTAATTTAAAAGCTAAAAATTATAGGCTTTTTATCTGTATAGAATATTAGGTAAATTAATCTTAAGTTGTTAAAATATGTAAAATAACATAAAATGAAAAAAATTAAAGCTAAAAACTTTCATTAAATACTTTAAGTAGTTTTAAAATTAAAAGATTTTTGTTTAAAATAAAAGTTTTAAGTTGTTACTCCTAAACAAATCTTTTTCTTGGAGATTTTTGTAAAAGCTTAAAACTAATAATATATATATATATATATATATATATATATATATATATATATATATATATATATATATATATATATATAATCAAATTTTGTTCAGTTTTCACAAAAAAAAACACAATCTACTTATTGAGACATTTTGTATAAATTGCTAGAAAATATGGTATATAATAGGGTGATTTGATCTTCAAGGGATTCCTATAGATCTTGAGGATTGTGTATCACAAAATTTCGACTATATGCCTTAGTATCACAAAATTTAATCTACGACAATAATACTTATAAACAATCTGATAATTTGGTTGGGTTCGGGTTGATGGATCGCGGATTGATGGGTTGACGTGTCATAGTACATTAACCCAATCCAACCCATATAATATATGAGTTGGCGGGTTGAAAATATCAACCCAATCCGCATAACCCTTTTAAGTATATGGGTTTGCGGGTTTGTGGGCCGATATCGGGTCAAAGAATCAAATGGTCATTTTCGGATAACTTTTCACATGTTAAATTTATATGAATGATACACGTCTCTCAATTAATTAACAACTAACATTTTACATTGACTAGATAAAAATGAAAAACCAAATACTAATCTATCATAACAACTTAATCAACACACCTGGAAAAAAGAGGTTTACAATGTCGTCTATTGAATATATTCTATTAAGTCATAAATAAAATTTTGTTTTTTTAAATATAATATATAATGTCGGGTTGGCGGGTTGACCCGTGAATGCAAACGGTTAATCCAACTTAACCCATGAAATAAATGGGTTGGTGGGTCCTAAATTTGAACCTAAACATGTTTATTTTCATGTTGGATTCGTGTCAGGTTATGAGTTGGGTCGAGAATTATCACCCATACTAGCTTATAGATTTAGGCACTAAAATGAAAGCAACATTGTTGTGAGTAGGGATGAAATTTAAAACCGAAAAACCAAAATCGTTAGAAACGAAATATGTAGAACAGGTCGGGGTTCCGGGTAGTCCAGGTTTCATGTCCTTCTGGTCCAGGTAACTGGGTTTAAGAACCGGAACAATATGTGAATGTAGGATTGTTCATGATCTTTAGAGGAGATTTAAAAATGGTGAATTATGAGTATCCAGATTTGTTTAGACAAGTCTTGAAGAACTCTTTTCAGGATAATAAAGATGCTTGGGAGATTGTATTCAAAAACAAGATTTGCACTTATGTGTACAAATTATACCTATGTAGCTTTAACATTATTAACCTAACTAGTTATCTACTAATGTACATATAGGCACTGTACCTATAGTAAAGTAAGTTGGGTATCGAACACAAGGAACAAAATTCAATTTAGTAAAATAATTACTAAATATTAATCTAAAATCAAACAATAATTAAAAATGGTTTTTTCTCTAATTTTGCAAGCTCAAATTAACTTAAACTAAAAAACACTTAAACTAAGAACGGTTGTTATCAAGATATTAAAAACTCTTTCGTTTAGTTTTGAATCTACCTTTTTCCTATGGTTAGTTCTTATTTATGGATTCACTATATGAATTGTCATCCTCGTGGTCTTCAATTCTGGAGGGTTGTGTTTATGATAAAATGAACAAGGAATTAAATTTATACTAGCTCCAGAATCGGCTAAGGCAAATATCTTCATGTTATTTCCAAACTCACATGGTAGAGTAAGGCGTCCGAGATCTCCCATTTTCTTTGGTATTCCTTCCATAATTACCATTGAACATTGTTCACTAAGAACCACATTGGAATGGAAGTCTTCTCTAATTGTTGGCGAGTGTCGAGGAGATCTTGCAGAAATTTTACGTATTCGGGAATTTTGGCGAAGGCTTCAATCAATGGGTTATTAATTGGAATACCCTTGACTTTTTGGATAAATCTCTTATGATCTTTTTCTAATGGATGTGTCTTTACTCGAGAAGGAAACGGTAACAGAGGTTGATATGGCTTGACAAAAGAATAATTTTTCTGCCCAGACCCTGCCCACGACATAAGCATGTGATCGTCATTTCATGAGACCTGTACAACAACTTCATCTTATTCGTTAATCTTCTTTCTTTTCGACTGTGGATCGGGCTGCTTTGTGTCTTCATCTAATGCCTCTAAAAACTCAGAGATAGTGTCATCTTCAGTGGATATGACCATGACATGTGGTTACAATTTGTGATTGGGAATTTAGGTGGTAACCGTTCATTAACTAGTGTAGTTAATTACCCGAGTTGAGTCTTAATGTTTTTAATGGATGCTTCTTGGTTTCTAATGGTAACATTGGTTGCATCATGTCATTTTATTAAGCATTGACTCAAAGTCCATCATCTTCTTAGGTGGTCGTTGTTCTTCCGCTTGTTGCTTGTACTCTTCATACGACAACCATTCTTTCTTTTGCTTTCTCCAATCTTCATTAAATCGGTCTCCACTAGAATAACAAACTTGAACTTTTCTATTCCCATTTTCTTCTAAATGGCAATCTTTAGTTAGATGTGACCCATTGCAATTTTTGCAACCCACACGTATTGCATGTATGGATTGATCTATTTTCGTTATTCTTCGATCCATGTTCTTTAACATTTCCAAAACTGCCGCCATGTCTTCCGAAGCACCATTTTTGATTCCCTTATCTCCGTATTGTCGAGGATTGGGTATTCTATTGAATTTTTAGAGAATTCTTCGATTAGCTCTTTAATTGTAGCGAGATTCTTCTTTGTGAGATGTCCTTGAGAATCGAGAAGTTGCCTTGTCGTCATGTTTACCCTATCATAAAATATAGATACTTCTTGTTGCTCATTAAGACCATTTTGGGGATAATTTCTTAGTAACCCTTTATATCTCTCCCATGCTTCATACAAAGATTCCCCTACTTGTTGCTAAAAGTTAGCTATGGCCTTCTTAAGTTTAGAAACCTTCGATGCTGGGAAAAATTGTTGGATGAACTCTTCACGTATTTGTGCCCATGTTGTGATTTCACCAGGTGGGAGTGCCTTTAACTAATCTTTAGCCTCTCCTTTGAAAGTGACCAGAAGCATTCTTAACAATACCGTTTCTCGTGGTACATTTGGAATATTAAAATAATTGGCGATGTCATTGACTTTATCGAGTTGTTTGTATGCATATTCATGATCTTTTCTGTAGAATGGGATATCTTTTAGAGCGGAAAGAATGTGCCCCTTTAGCTTGAAGTTGGCGGTAGAAGGAATTTCGGGTTACATAAGGCCCGAACCGGTGTCCTCATGAATTCTCTTCTTGTATGCCTCTATAGTCATGCCGACAATGTCAGCCATCACGTCTTTTGACTCGCTTCCGGGTTCGATTCTAATTCTGATTCTGTTTCAGGCTCGAATCAAACTTCCTTTTTGTTAGGAGTCTTCTCAAAGCTTTCGAACTTGCTTTCGTTTACCGTCTTATTGCTTGATCCTCCAATGTGTTTGTCATTATTTCTAAGAAATGCTAACTCCGAATCTTCAAAAGGTGGTGTCAATGGTGTCTTTGATCTGCGTGTCACATACTACTAAAACAAAACGAAACAAAACGTAAAAACGAACTAAAATAAAATGAATTGAGATTACATGTCTCACGTCGTGAGTGTGTATGCTTACGTCGTGAGTTCCGAAATGCATAAAATTTAACAAATGCAGGAAATTAACTTTTTGTGGGTTTTACCCCACAAAAAGGATCGATTAATCTAAAGCAATTAAACTAACAACTGAAATAGCCGTTCCCAGGCAACGGTGCCAAAAACTTGATGTGCATAAATTATATCCTATCTAGCTTTAAATTTATAAATCTAACTACTTATATATTAATGCACCTATAGGCAGTGTACTTATAGAGTTTATAGTATAGTACAGTAAGTTGGGTATCAAACAAAGGGAATGAAATTCAGTTTATTAAAATAATTAGTAAAAACTAATCTAAAATCAAACAATAATTAAAAAGTGGTTTTATCTGATTTTACAAGTTCATATTAACTTAAACTAACAAACACTTAAACTAAGAACGGTTGTTACCAAGATATTTAAAACACTTTCGTTTAGTTTTGAATCCACCTTTTCCTATGGTTAGATCTTATTTATGGATTAATAAAGTTGGTTACTAATATAGATATTATTAGTAATCTTGATCAGATCTCATAATATTTTCCTCAATTCATGAACTACTATGTAATGATCATACACAAGCAAACACATAATTGATAATTAATGATAGTTTAGCTATGTAAGATATATCTAAGGTAAATATCTATGATCGAGACAACACAATTATGATCAATTCATGTTTTCTAACACAATTAAAGTTGTTGTCTTTATTACCTAATCTAAGATTTGATGAATCATAAATCTAATAGTTTAATGATCAAAAACTACTAGGTAATCAAGCGCATGCAATCTAAACTGATAATTTACCTACACCTAAATTGAATATAAGCAACAAAGATTAAAGATTTAACATGTTAGACTCGATAATCAAACAAAAACTAAATCCAACTTGACATAATCCATAAAATAAGAAACTAGGACATAGTTTAAGGTTTCTTCTAACTAAATGAAAGTCTAGTAAATTATCTACTTATGGCAGAAGGCAAACACACTAAATCATAAGAATTTGACATAATTGAACTAATGCAAACCGAATGCGAAGTGTGATCTTCTAGTCTTCAATCTTCAAATGTTATCTCTTCCAAAATGTTGTTGTTCTCACTTTTCTGACCTCTAAACTCGATTACGTCTCTAGAATATCAGATTCCAATCTTTAAAAGTTGATATACAAAGGGATATTTTGTAACATCCCAAAATTCAAGGCCAAAAATTTCATTTATAAATAAGTTATTATAAAACCGATAATATAAGAAAACATCCATAATATCACGTCATGTCAAAACCAAAATAGAAATAATCAAAACATGTTATCATAAAACAATATCAGAGTGTAATCCCAAATATCTCATGTGCGGAAAACCATAGTATGATGTGTTGCGATCGAGCCAACTCATTTCCTTTGAAAATGAGGTACCTGAAACCAAAACTGAAAACCGTAAGCACAAAGCTTAGTGAGTTCCCCCATCATACCACATACCATACAACACACATACTGCCAAGCATATCCGAGTGTTGGCATACCCCTTCAGTATCTTTCAACCGGTATCGGGGGACTGTTTCACCCCTATCACTACCACATAATAACATAGCATAACATACATAAATATACTGTCAGGCATATCTGGGTGCCTGACCCACCCCTTCGGTATCTTTCAACATGTAACCGGGAGCTAACCTCCCATTCGGTATCTTTCAACCAGTAATCGGAGACTATTTCACCCCTACCACTACCACATAATAACATAACATAACATACAGCTAGGCATGCATGGGTTCTGACGACCCCTTCGGCATCTTTCAATCGGTATTTGGGGACTATTTCACCCCTAATACTACTAACACATATAACAGAGCATCCTAGCACATATAACATATCAGATAGTTGCAAACCAGACAATTATCACAAAGACAATCATCTCACACATAGTCACCTACTAGTGGGCTGGCATTGGTGACTTAGACCCACCTCTACTGGAAGGTAACTCACCTCACAATGTTGAAATCTCATAGATACAATCTCGACTGCTGGATGACATATTCCCGAACTGTCAATATCAAAACATCACCCAATTAATAATTGGGTTCCAACACAAGTCCATAAGTCTATGTTGGGGTAAAAGGATGCTTTACCCCTATCTTGGCTTGATTCAAGCCCAAGGCCCAATCCAAAGGCCCAAAATTCAACTATGAGTCAAAGCCCAACACATGACCTACTTTTCCAAATTAGGCCCAAACCTTTATAAGGTCTTACCATGAGGCCCAACCAGTTAGTACAGTCCAACATTTAACATTCTAATGACCCAATATCACATAATCATAAAGGCCCAAACTATGGCCCATATATGGTTGAATTTTCCAAATTGGGCCCAACTCCTCATATGGGCCTTACCTCAAAGCCCATTAATCATTCTAGTCCATTTGCTTGAAATTGGATGGCCCATTAATAACCCAATCATCAAGGCCCAATAGAAAGGCCTAACAATAAACCCAAGTGAAATTTGGGTTTCACATAAAATGACGATTAGGGTTAAGAGTTTCTCAATTAACCCATTAAGAAGTTAATCCATTAAATCCATCACTCTTCTAAATAAATCATATCGTGTGATTGGGCTTAATACACAATTCCATTCCAACGGCCCAAATGTGGGTCCCGATAAGTCCAATCCCATAAATCCAATATTAGGGTTTTCTAAACCCTAACTAGGGTTTCTAACCCCATCTTAGCCTAATAGGCCTAATAGCTAGGTCTTTTAACTAATTAGGGTTTATTAGTCCTATTATGATTTCACTAGGTCCATTAGGGTTTCACTAAGCCCATTAGGGATTCATTGGGCCCATTAGGGTTTCAAGCATTCATACGAATCAAACATGACAAGGCAAAGCACACCACCACCCGACACGGCGGCCGTCAGCAGTAGCCACCACCCTACGGTGGTGGTTTTCAGTTTTCTTTTCATTATTCCAATTTCGATTACAGTTTTACAATAAACAATACTAAATGGACACACACACACACACACGAAAATACATCCACCCACGATGGTACATGGTGGCAGCCAGCACCTCACGGTAATGGTGGTGGCTATTCTTGTAGTTCCGGCCAAACAGCCCTACATGCAACACCTACTCAACATAAATACACCCAAATGCATTTTGTTGGTAGAAAGGACCCACCTAGCGGCGTACGGTGGTGGCGGAGACGCTAATGTCGGCGACAGGCAGCACCACCCAGCGAAGGGTGGTCTTCACAAGTTCATTTCCGGTGATAGCAAGGTAACACACACACACGTAAGCGTCACCTGAGATCCCGAGGCAGCTTGTCATCAACAGAAGTGGCAGAAGTCGTGGTTAGTAACGGCACTAACAATGGTTAACGGAAATATGGAAGAAGGGTGGTGGCGGAGAGAAGATAAGACTGTGGCGGGTCGCGACCTCAACTGGTGTACGACAAAAGCAGCATATTGTGTTCCCTCACATGCCCACTGCCCCAACGACTAGGAGCATGTGACAACCCGATATTTCGATTCTATGTAATGACTTAAAAAGTCAAGTATTGTAACCACTTTTGAAAATAATGAAATTAACTTTGAAAATAAAATGTACAAAAGTCTCTATTTAGTTACCTACTATATTAGATATCATTAAACCGTGAGCGTACATAAGAACAACGTCCAAATATGACTTCGTATGAGGAAGTTATGATTTTTCCAAGTTCGGTATAGCGGTAGATAGGTAAAAACTCGAAACAGAGAGCGAGCGAACTTTTGCCTGGAATGACCTAAATGAGAATCGAAGGTCTTGACAATGGTATTTCAACGGTAAAAAGTCTGGCAGAAACAGACATCGTATAAAGAAGTTATGGATTTCTAACGAACTTTTCCTACCCCGACCTTTTAAAAATAAATAATAAAAATAATTTCAAATTTTGCCGATGGAGTCTAAACGAAAGTTGTAAAGCGTAGTCTCACCTACGCGTGGATATAAAGAACGTCGAAAACGGAGTTCGTATGAAGAAGATATGAATTTTTGAAGTTTACTAAATAATTAAAATATAAATTTAAATAAAATTTCGGTATTATCCGAAGGAGGAGTCACCAGGCCAATCCGAGTTACGCTTAGTGTACCCTCGTACGCCCAGCGTCCTCGAGTGCTAGGTCTCGGAACGTCCACATCACCCTTCTACGTCGCTATGTCCCGTCCCATCCGAACTCCGGCAGCCGAGGATGCGGTCATGCATGACGTACGCGTACGCCCAGCATAACCTCGTACGCCCAGCTTACCGAGGCGGTTCCCATCCCCTATAAAAGGGATGCGAGGGTTACGGGTAAATTGCTTAGTTTCTCTCCTATTTCTTGCGATTTTACTTCGTTTTGCATGCAAGTAATATCCCAAAGCCCCGGTTTCCATACCCAAGCCCCGAAAGAAGTTTACGCTCCCGAGATTCCCGAGAATCCCGAGAAAATCCGCTTTCTCAAGTCAAAGTTCTGCTCGGTTTTCGTCTCACCTTCTTCGATCTATCAAGTGAGTTCATACTCCTATAAACTACGCTTTTAAATATTTGATAAATGCTTTTTATACACTTTTAAGGGGGGGAATGCAAGTAAACACACAATTATTATTGTGTGTAACCTAAAGTTCCACTATATAAACTTTTTATCTATTAATCATATGTGATTCATAACTACTACATGAGAACTTTCGTATGCAATATATATTCTCGATAACATCTTGTCTTTTGGAAATAAAACATGTTTATATATATATATATATATATATATATATATATATATATATATATATATATATATATATACATATACACGAATCAAACACTTTATTTATACTTTAAGTATATGTGATCATTTATGTCACTTTAAATGTTATACTTTACATAACAATTGAGCATTACACTAGGGTTTACTATATGAATGAAACGCACACTTTGAAAAACTATAATAAGTATAGTTTACGAGAAAATCATGAACATTAAATACTAGAAACACTATATCAAAGAGATATTTTCATACACAAGAATAAATTGACATTTTCATACGTAAATTTGCTTTATACTAAGCTTTGTGAGACATTTCACGTACTTTCAAGTATGCATTTTAGGTCCTGTATTATATACCATAATCCCTTGTAGGGGAGCGTGATACTTGTGTATAGATCCATACGGGATTGAGAATCCCACACCTAAGTTGTTAGCTACAGCTAGGCCGGCAGGCTTGGGGTGACAAATGTCATAACTTTCCAACGCCTGAAGAACATTGTTATAGGCATCCTGGTCAAATAGTATGGTTATAAGACTCATATGGAGTATTAGAAACACATTGATTTACAGTGTTTTTCAAATGCCTTAACGATTTATACATAAGCCTATTATTTTCGGCATGAAAAGTACTAGTGCATCATAGTTTTGGAACGACTAAACTACCATCCACTATAGTAGAAAATATGGGATCTTCTAGGAACTTTTAAACATGTACAAACCATTTTCACTATATTTCATATAAACATTATCACTAAATACTTATGAACTCACCAGCTTAAATGCTGACCTACTCTCTCAAAACCACTTGTATTTCTCAGGGATTCAATAATACAGGTTAACTACAGCTTTTGAAGAAGGGACGCTGCGGCGTTAGTTAATTTCATTTTGACATCATATTGTAATTTGTTTTTTTTTAAACAAATACCTTTCAACAATGTAAACTTTTAAATTATATATATGATGGTTGTATTACTTTCTTTACTATGTATTCAATTGTTGCGATACAACATGAAGTCATCCACCCTCGAACGATTCTGCCATTCTAGTTTGGGGGTGTGACAGAGCAGTCCCCGTCTTCAAGGAGTGGACATACGATGGTTCTTATCTTCGACGTTGGTGGTGGAGCGATGATATCTAGGATGGGGGGTTACGGTGTGTGACATCCCCAAAATCTCGGCCCGAAAAGACCGATTTCATTTATGCTTTTTAAAATAATTTTCAGAGTAAATCCTTTTAATTTTAAAAGAGATGCGGAATTTGTTCCCAAAAACAAAACATGATAAAATAGATATTTATCAAAACATTTCATAAAGAAATATGATTTCATTTCATAATCAAAAGTCGGGATGTCATGTTCCGATACAGATCATAAAGCATAAACGATAGCATTACAAGTCTTTCAACAAATATATACATATACATACTTGTAAATAAAACAACTTGATGTTCGCCCATCTTAAGCTCTTGCGCCACTTCCTGTAAAATAAATCAACTGAGTGGGTCAGGCTTGGGAGCCTGGTGAGCATATAGGGTTTTCAACCCACAATAAATAATTAAATTAATTATTATCAACCAACAATAACCCAGTTACCCATTCCCGTTATTCTCACTTTATGTCCCTAAAATAACTAACACAAGGGACCTAGTCTAAGAATATTTCATCGGGGCGACTACACATGCTTTGGGGGTTCCTCAGCAATATAAGTCAAATAAGGCAACCATGGGGGGATGGAATACAGCGAATGAACACCCAAGTTCATTAACACCTACAGGTTATGAGCCTGCTAGCTTTCCACTGGACTGTCTAGAAAAGTCCGTGGTCGTCATCTAAATTCCGCTAGATGACTGGATCAAAACAACATCGAGGCCTCTCATCTGTTTATTACACACCAAATATCTACCCATATTCTACCCAACATATTAGTAGATAAAATATACATTTTTATACGTAGTTTCAAAACCTGTATAGCATGCTCAATCAAAACATTTTTCACATAACAGATGAGGCACACACACATAACACGTATTTCATAGAGAAATAATCAGATCTATAAGATAGAAGAGAGTGAGTATACATTCACATATATAACAACAAAATATATACACATAGCACGTATTTTATATAAAATACTTCATAATATTGTGTTGGAATGAAAGTAACTACACACTCACTTGATCAGAAGATGATCGAGCAGCACTACGGCTTGCAGAAGAGGTGTTTCTCCGTAGATCTGGAAGATCTTCACAAAACCGGGCTCCTCGCGGGCAGTGTTTCAGCTCGGGAATAACGCTCTTCGGGATTCTCGGGGCTTCGGATCTTGCTTCGGGGCTCGGGAATATTACCGGGGCTTCGGGGTATAAACGGCACGCAAAACGAGGCAAAACTTAGGGAGAGAGAAGAGTTTGAACAAGAGAAATTGGCTGAATTCGAGTTCTATTTATAGGCTGCTGGGTCTGGGATTACGCGGGGCGTACTCCGGTTACGCGGGGCGTACTTTGACGTCACTGCGTGCGTCGACTGGTGGCACTCGAGTATTGGTCAGACAAGTTGTATCCGACTGAGTACGCGGGGCGTAATTGACTTGTCAATTTTCTAAATTGCGTAACTTTCGCATACGAGCTCCGTTTTCGACGTTCTTTATATCCACGCGAAGGTCAGACCATACTCTACAACTTTCATTTAGACTCCGTCGGCTAATTTTGACTTCTAATTTTATTATTTATTTTTAGAAGGCCGGGACAGAAAAACTTCGTTATAAATTCATAACTTCTTCGTCTGACGTCCGTTCTCGCCTAAATTTTCATCGTTTCGCTACTAACAACGAGATCTTCGATTCTCATTTAGATTGTTTTGGCTAAAAACCGCTCGATCTCAAATCGAGTATTCGGGCTGCATACTGCCACGTCGAAACTTCAGAAAATCATAACTTCCTCATACGAAGTCAGATTTGGGCGTTCCTTTTATGCACGCTCTCGGTTTAACGAAATCTACGACTTTCGTTTAGATTGTTAAGGCTAAATATCGCTCTATCTTAAATTCATATTTTACGTCGCTCGGCGTCGTACCGGTTCTGTCTCGAAACTTCGACAGGTCATAACTTCTTCGTTATAACTCGGATTTTGGAATTCCTTATATCTCCGGAATCCTTGTTTCAACCACTACAACTTTATGCAAAGATGTCGGACTTATCTCACACTTTAATTTTGACGTTTATTTTATTCTTAATTCATTAAATTATAAAAATCAAGAAAATAAACACATAAATCATATAATTCACATAATTCACAAATAATACATTTTTATTATTTCAAATTTAGTTACAAAGGTTAACCTAGAGTATTACATTGCTAAAAATGGCAAGCCCAGAAACACAGGCGTTACACGGTGGTAACATGGTGGCTGGAGGTGTGGATGGAGGGTGAGTGAAACCAATGGTGCGGCGCCAGAAGTTGGAAGAGGATGAATGGAGGCGGTTGAAAGATGCCAGGTTTAGGGTTTGTATGGTGAGGGTGGCGGTTTTTAAACCCCGACCATTCTAAATCTTTGGCATATTTACAATTCTGGTCCCTCCCCACATGATCCTTTCAAATTAAGCCTTGAACATACCTTTAAGCCCCCGACTCCATAAAATCTTTTCAAAACATATATTATATTTACCCATTACACCCTTATTCTTGTAATTCTTTTCATAATAAATCCCATAGTTACCAAACAGCCCCTCCTCTACAATTATTTTCAAATGAAGTCCATAAGTTATCCTTCAGCCCTTAGTTTTCCAAAATCTTTTCAAATTAAGTCCCACTAATTACCAAGTAGTCCCTGGCTTCACAATTATTTACGAAATCAATCCAAAACATACACTTCTAACCCCCAACTTCTAAAATTGTTACAATTATCTCCTCGAGACCAACACCTTGCTATACAGTTATTGATTTTAGGACAACTATACATTCATTAATTTAATTATTTATTTATTAAATAAACGGGGTGTTACATATTTATAGCTTCCAAATATCGTGTCTCACGTCGTGAGAATTAGGGATCATGTCGTTTGCTTAGTACAATTCGTGCTTTGCAAGGAAGCTGCATTCAGTGTATAAATCTTATAGAATAATTTGTACTCACATCATGAGTTATAAATCTCACGTCATGAGTTCTGTCTTTGCACAAACATCGTGAATTTTCTTAGAAACACGGCATGTTACTCTATTGCCATGTTGTGAGGAGTGTCTTTGATTGGTTCTGCTTTCTTTTAAGCTCCATTAAGCTCCCGATTTAGCTCCAGTCCTTCGAGGTTCCAATATTTGTCACTTCTAGTCCCTTTTCCTCAAGAATGTCTTATTTGGCTGCAAAATGTAATTTAACTCAATAAGTATGAAATATCTTTGCAATTGACCAAAATATTACTGAACATGTATTTAAATAAGGCCTAAATATATGTATAGATATGGCAATATTGGTACCATGCTTTTGGGTGATCAGACCATCTCTAAATATTTCCAAAATATGAAGGTACTCTCTGAAGACAACATTGAATCACCCGTCACCGAAAAAACTCTAGTTATGAACTTGAACAATAGGCTCTCACCAATCTAGTCCAACATTTTAACCATATACCACTCCAACTTTCTTTCAATGCTGATTTATGCCACTTTTATGAGACCAATGTATGAATTGTGATTGCAAAATTCAACCAACTTACTCTGACTATTCATCCTCATCCACGATCCTCTACACAACTCTTCCCTCCAATGGTCTTAATCGATCCTACAAATGGTTAAGATTGAAGCAAGGACAATTGAAAACAAAGTTACAACCAACGAGGGGACACCGATGACAAAACCTAAGGCAACCACACCACAACATAGCACAAAACAATGATAGTGCCTTTTTGGAAGCCTTTCCCCTCATTATGGAAGGCGTTCAACTGGCCCTCTTAACAACTATATGTTGTTCTTTGGGCCCCACCAACAGTCCCCTCTACTATGTTGCAAACACGCCGACCATGACTATAATACTACCTCCTTATGGCTAAGCCAACAACCTACATTTTAGCAACTACCTCATCCTGCTCCAAGCACTTATTCTCTCACTCTACATTGGGAATGGTTCCCTTTGATGTGCCACGATTAGCCCACATATATTTCCCAATAATTTAAATACTATTCATCTCTAACAACCCCGATGTCGGATGGTACATGGATATGGATGCCAAATCTCACCTTGCCTTGATCACAAGTATTCTCACCCGGGTTGGTTTTAATAGTGTAACACCGTAACGTTTAGACATCATTTTATATCATTAAAAATACTTTCATCAAAATATTCAAATAATTATTATGGTTTTATGGTTTCCGATGGTTTTTTCTTTATTTCCTATACCTGGTACATAGAAAAAACTATGTAAGTCTGAATACTCGTGAGTTACATGGGCTTTAGACTCTATTTATAACTTCTCACAAGTCAAACATGATTTATTCCAATCTATTTCATTTCTAAAATCAAATGTAAATAAAATTCAACATCAATAAAATTCAAGCAAGTCGATCAGAACTATCAAGGTTCAAATTGTAGGAATCTGCTTTTGGGATTTATTCCTAAATACGAAAATGAAATCATACACATTACATACATACATAAAAGTGGATTCGATAGCCTCCCAAACCACAAGTAAACAAATTACCCACGATTCATGGTATCTTCGGAATCCATGATGGGTCAATCTATCTCAACAAGGGAACAAAAACCCAACTACCATGAGAGCAGCCAATCTTAGGAACATTGCAACCCAATAATTTCAAGTATTACCTCAAGATATGTGACATCCCCAATTTACGACCAAAAAAGACTGATTTCATTTGTGTTTTTATATTAAAATCAGAGTAATCTTTCAAAGAAAAGTGTTGCGGAATTTGTTCCCAAAACAAAATATGATAAAGATTTATCAAAGCATTTCCTTAAAGAAATGTATTTTCATTATATTACAATCTCGGGATGTCAACATCGATACGGATCATAAGCATAAACCAAAAACATCATATGCCGCAAAACAAAATTTAGCCTAAAAACAACATAGGCCTTACAACATTCTATTTATTTTCTACTGCCTAAAATCCATAATATCTCTTTACATCATCTAACTATACCCTTGCCACTACCTGTAATACAAAAAACTGTGTGGGTCAGGCTGGGGAGCCTAGTGAGCATATAGGGTTTTCAACCCAAAATAAACAAGTTTATTATTTTCAACAATTATTCAACCTGATTATCCGTTTCCGTTATCATCACTTTACGTCCCTAAAGCATCTATTATAAGGGACCTATCCTAAGGAATTTCATCGGGATGGACACTACTGCTAAGGGGATTCCTCATCCATATAGGTCTGTAAGGCAACCATGGGGGATGAAGTACACCAGTGAACACATCGTTCTCAAACAATTATAGGTTGCGAGCCTGCTAGCGTTCCACTGGACTTCCTAGAAAAGTCTGCAGTCGTCATCCATACTCCGTTAGATGACTGGATCATCGTCAACACCGAGACCTCTCATTATTTTATTTTATCACACACCAACTATTTTATCTACCCATTTTTAACCAACATATTTGTAGATACAATATATATATATATATATATATATATATATATATATATAGTTCAGATATGAAAACAAAGTTTAAATCTTTCATATAGCATAGATCTCAAGTATTATATATATATATATATATATATATATATATATATATATATATATATATATATAGTTTAGATCTGAAGTGATAAAGTCTAGATCTGAAGGAAAAGTCTGGAAGAAAAAGTTTAGATCTGAAGGAAAACAGTTTAGATTTGAAAAGAATGAGGTTTAGATATTTCATCCAGCATAAATCTCAAGTATACAAATAATATATATACACATAGCACATAATTTATATAAAACACTTCATACCTATGTGTAAGATGAAACTGACTATACACTCACTTGATAAGGTGGAGATTCGGACAACACTTTGTTTCTTAAAATAATCTTCTTTGATCAAACCGAGAGGTTTTCTTAACATCTGGGATCTGCGGGGGGCAAAGTTTCTAAACCAAAAAACTCTTTTTCTTGTAGCCTTCAGGGGCTTCGGGGCCTTCTTCTAATGCTAGGAAGGTTTCCTAGGCTTCGGGGTGGTTTAGGGTGATTAGGGAGAGAGTAAAGAGAGAAAGTGTGGCTTAAAAGTGTGAAAATGAAGGCTGCAGCTTGCACCCTTTTATAGACCGAGAGGCTTTGCAGTACGCGGGGCGTACCTCGGATCTATGCGGTGTGTACGGGAAGGTGTCGGTTCCTCATTCTTTTCAGATCTAAACTGTTTTCCTTCAGATCAAAACTTTTTCTTCCAGACTTTTCCTTCAGATCTAGACTTTATCACTTCAGATCTAAACTATATATATATATATATATATATATATATATATATATATATATGGTTTAGATCTGAAGTGAAAAAGTTTAGATCTGAAGAAAAAGTTTAGATCTGAAGTAAAAAACTTCAGATCTGAAAAGAAAGAGGTTTAGATCTTCATCCAGCATAGATCTCAAGTAAATAGATTATATATATATATATATATATATATATATATATATATATATATATATATATATATATATATATACACACACACACACACACAAATAGCACAATTTATATAAAATACTTCATATCTATGTGTAAAATGAAAGTGACTATACACTCACTTGATAAGGTGGTGATTCGGACAACACTTCGTTTCTTAAAATAATATTCTTTGATGAAACCGAGTGGTTTGCTTAAAAACCGGGCTCTGTGGGGGGCAGAGTTTCTAAACTAAAAAACTCTTTTTCTTGGAGCCTTAGGGTGCTCCGGGGCCTTCTTCTAATGCTAGGGAGGTTTCCTAGGCTTTGGGGTGGTTTAGGGTGGCTAGACAGAGAGTAAAGAGAGAAAGTGTGGCCTAAAATTGTGAAAATGAAGGTTGCACCTCACACCCTTTTATAGGCCGAGAGGCCTCGCAGTATGTGGGGAGTACCTCGGATCTACGCGGGGCGTAAGGGAAGGTGTTGGTTCCTCGGTGGTGCATCATGGCTTGATTCAGACCATAGAGGGATTAGATCGTGAGGCATTCACTTCTCGTACGCAAGGCATACTCCGAACGCGAGGCTTCCTTCGGACTATGTGGGGGGTAGCCTTAAATCCAGTCTCGAAATTTCCCATCTTGACTTCTAAAATTCATAACTTTTGCGCACGAGCTCCGTTTTCGACGTTCTTTATATCCACGCGTAGGTAGAGACATACGCTATAATTTTCGTTTAGACTCTGTTGGCTAATTTTGATTCTATTTTTAAATTTATATTTTTAACAGGTCAGAACATGAAAAGTCCGTTAAAAATTCATAACTTCTTCATCAAACGTCCGTTATTGTCTGTCTTTTTATCGTTGAACTACTATTAACCAGACCTTCGATTCTCATTTAGGTTGTGTCAGCTGAAAACCGTTCAATTTACTATTCGAACTCAGGACTGTGTATTGTTAATCTGAAACTTGGAAAAATCATAACTTCTTCATACGAAGTCAGATTTGGGTGTTCTTTCTATGCACGCTCTCGGTTTAGCGAACACTACAATTTTCGTTTATATTGCTAAAGGTAAAAAGCACTTTATCGAAAACTCACTTTTTCCGTCACGCAATGTTCTGTCGTGAAACTTCGACATACCATAACTTCTTAGTTATAACTCGGATTTCGGCGTTCTTCATATCTCCATAATCCTTGTCACGACAACTACAACTTTCTCCATAGATATCAAGTTTATCTAGCATTTTATTTTTGACGCGTATTTTCATTTTTAATTTATTATATCATCATAATTTAGTATAAATCACATAAATTCACATAATTCACATAATACTCAAACAATTCATCTTTATTACTTTAAAATAGGTTACAACGGTTAACCTAGACTATTACATCATTACATCAATGCTTAGTCTTGAAACACGAGCGCTACACGATTGGTTTTACTTACCCAATAATGTTGTCTAACACGTCTAGTATCTATCTCGAAAACTATGAATGCATTCATTTCACAATATAGGAAGGCTCATCATGAACAACCAAATCCAATCAAATAAACTCACTCTTCATGAGTGAACAAAAGCAAATTGCAAATCGAATTTCATAAACATTAATGAAAACTCATCATGAGTAGTTAATAAAGAATGCCAAATCAAATATCATAGCATAAGACTCGTTTGTTCACATAAAACACATAATAAACCATTTTACCTTTCTAGTGTTATGTACCAAAAATCCATATGTACTTACCTAACTAGCCAACGAAGACTATCTGTTACCCTAAGCTTGCATCTTGTGCACTTCCAACCCATCGCTTGTACAGACCTATTACGATGATATTCTTACTATGGTATTCTTTTGTTTAGCTATTAATTGAATCAGGTAATCGTTTGTTACCCGATCATCAAATCTCGTCTCACAACTACCAAATGAGTAAATCACATAACATATTAGTCCACTAGTTCAGGTCCATCCAACCTACAATCTGGGGTGTGTCATATACACTAACCAGATTAACAATCTTATTATATTGTTGGGTCTACAACAACACAATATCATAACCCGATAGTCTAACTTGGGTTCTGATTCTCATTCTACGATTATGATATCAAAAATATTGAACAAACAACGCAATTAACGCAATAAATTATTATACCTCATGTCGATATTGATTCCTATGTATCGTTGTTAACACGCACCCTATAAATCGCTTCCCAACCGACCGAGATCCCCGCTACACGTGCACACGAGAAACAAACAAAAGACTCATATTTATAGGGTGGTCTGGTCGACACCACGTCATGCATTCCCTTCACCACGCCGTGGCAAATTCCACATGTTGCTCTGATGTTGACATGTGTCCCGCTCGGTCATCACCTTGCCACGTCCTGGCCATAACTTATCCATGTTGTGGTGAATATAGATGTCACGTGTCACCCTGATGTTGACACGTGTCTAAGCCATTTGTCAGTTCCCCACGTCACCCCACCACGCCATGGTGGTGCTGAAATCTTCATTTCTCCGAAATAGCAGCACACTTTTAAAATAGTCGTAACTTTTTCGTACAAATTTCGTTTTTAACGTTCTTTATATCCACACGACCATCTCGAAAAGGTATACCACTTCCCATTGTTAGATTTCCGCTAATAATATTACATTTTTCTATTTGATTTTCTACTAACCAGGTAACGATTTTTCAATCGTTACAAATAATATTTATAACTTAGTCATCGGTGACAATTATTCATCAATCTATGTCACCGTCATCGTCCATACCAAATTTAAGACCGACAACCAAGCTTTACACCTAAATAGTGTCTTGGTTACACCCAACATTATCAAATATCTTATTTATATCTGAAAATTTACTGTGAAATTAATGAATTTGGATTTTATAAGAATGATTTCCCAACACGCAAAACTCTTTTTAGGTGTGACAACTCACAAGATCTTTTCCATGCCACACCTTCCGTTCAGTCTCTAGTTGCTCATTTTCCTCCAGCGTATCGTTGTGGTACCAACGCTTTGGTTAGTTGGTGCTTGTGTCCAGCTTTGGTCTTAATTTCTCGTTGTTTTTTTTTTTTTTTTTTTTTTTTTTTTTTTTTTTTTAATTTTTTAATTTTTATATTGTAATAAAAACAGTTTGATATTGTCATGTCATCCAGGTCAACTTGGATAACATATCCGTCTTCCTTTTCTAGTTCAAACTCTTTCGTTTCTTATATTTCTTATGCATGTATTAAATAAATTTGATGTCTTTGCAAAGTTCTTACATTTCGCATTCAAACTCAATTCAAACAGGAAATTGAAATCTTTTCAGTATGATTATGATTACGGGGGCTAATTGTCACATCGCCATTTTCATTCCTTCTTTGACAAACACGACATTTAATTTTATATCTCTTGTCCCCGGCCTCTCAACAAAACGGAAAAAATCCAAACACATGATTCGTTCGATAAATAGCGTTATCGGTAATATCTGTTCTTCCATGTTTATCTTCCACAGCTTACTAGGTGGAAACTCTCCATGTAGCTTGTCACTCCTCAACCTCACTCCATCAAACTCCATCAAAGACAACATACCATTTTATCAAATAATATAACAAAGCGTGATCTATATATATTTTGTGTTGATTTAGGTGTCTTTCAGCTAAATGTATTTAAGTATGACTTAGACAAAACTGTATAAATTTAAGAATAAAATAATAAGTAACATGTAGCAGCATATGCAGATAGATACACGGATAAATGAATAGAAATATGCATGAATGATGTATGCATATATAACATGCATGTATGCAGAAAGGGTAATGATTACATGCATGTATGTATGATGTATGTATGATTGATGGGTTGGTGGGTATGCGAGAATAATGTAGTCTAACATCCAACCAAAGCAAAAGAGACCTAAAAGAGTTCAGGGTCAGGTAGTTTTCAATTGGCTGTCTCTGTAGTCTTGGATTTTGGCCCATGCCAACAAATATGCCATTCGATTTTACATACATTATAAAATATAAAATTCTACATACCAAAAGTTTAGTACATGTAATTATTATTTTAAAAGTTTAGTTATATAGTATCGGTTAGGTTAAAGCTAGTCGTGGTGATTTTTACTTGAGATGAATAAGAGGTCAAAACAAGCCAGTTTAATATTAGTTGGGAGGGTAGGTTCGGTGACTTTGGTTAGTGTCAATATTTTTTTTATAAATAATGAAAATATTAAATGATTATAAAAATACCATTACTGAAAAAATATTATGATTCAAGAGTTTGTGTACAGGTTAGTAACATTTGAGCAGATAGCATATTTTGTTTTTTCATCAGCCACGTTATTTATTAAGTCATTATTATGTTCCTGTACATTGTATATTTAACCTTCTCATTCAATAACATTAAATTATACTCATACAACTATATTTGAATTCCAAATTTTTATTATTCACATTTTTATTTAATATTAAATAATATTTAAATTATTGAATAGTATATTTATAACGATGATATAATATTATCAATGTTTTTCTTTATATTTTTATAACTATAGAAATAATAATTTAATCATATTTTTTGATAGTTTATTGCAAAATATATATATATATATATATATATATATATATATATATATATATATATATATATATATATATATATATATATATATATATATATATATATATATATATATTTTAATACTAACGTCTAGTAATATTTTAAATCATCTTATAGTAAATTATAATGTGCGTTTGAGAAACAATAAACTAAAATGAGTAGAACGAGAGAAAGATGAGTTTTTTTGGTGTTGAGGAGAAAGATTGTTTTTAACCTGATAATTCAATCAAATGTCTCATAACCATAACCACACCCTCTTACTCTACTTCTAACATTAATCGGGAAATGGAAACTCTTGTCGGTTGGGATAAGAACATATTCATGCAGAAGCGGGTTATTATTCAGAATTATTTATTATGGTTCGGCTACAACAACGCCTTCCTTATCAATTATGTTTATTACGAGTTATGCTTAGTAAGATTTGGAAAGTAAGAAACGCTTGTGGTTTCAATTTCCCATTTGATGTTAGAAACAGAGGGAGAAATTATGTTGTAACATCCAAATTCCTAGTAAATATTTTATTGTGGATTAAAATTGTCTATTTGCTGAAAATCTAAAATATTTTATGGGGGTAATGTGTCTGACTTGTAGATTGTTGGCCTTCTCTTGGGAATTGGGCTTATTTAAAGGGCATTGTTAGGAAGTAATGTGGATAAAACACAAAACCAAAAAGCACACAAGACACAATATTTACGTGGTTCAGTCAAGGTAACCTACGTCTACGAACACGAGGAAAGTATTATTTATTTATTAGCTCTCAAACAGAGGTTGCAAGTACAATTCAACAGATATCCGTCTATCGCTTTAGAATTTAGTATGTATCTTTACTTATAGACTAGCATTTGGAACCTCCATCCTTGATATACATTACATGAGTATTAGCAACACACATGATGGAGCATCATGATCCATAGTGGCTCATCATGACGCAAGAGTGACACATCAAGATTACCATGACGGATCAACCATCATGGTGGCACATCTTTTAATAATCATTGAGCATCTTCAACTTTTGAACGTCCTTGGACAATCTTGAATATGACAATGAACATCTCTATACTAATAAAAGAGTAGTTGTTTTGCCATGTATCATCATATTAGACCTTTTAATTAATGTGTTGACACTTGTCAATCTATTAATTCTCTATTTTAAATTTATTAGACATCATCATTAATGTGATGCTATTTGTCAATGCATTTATTCTCTATTTTAAATTTAAATTTAAATTTATATTATTGTTTTCATTAATTGACAAATAAAAAATATCTAATTTATATTAAAAATTAATTTTACATATTTATTTGAATCAACGATTATGATTTCATATAACTAATAAAAAAATCTCTTAATTAATAATTTATTTAAAATAACTGATTAATAATTTTGAGTTTTTACTATAAAAATTTAACTAATTTTATAACCGTGGTTCCCACGGGTTATAAACTAGTTATAGCATAAGTGACTCATCAAGGGATACCATGGCTCATAAAGGAACACATGTGGCACACTAGGAACATGGGTAACACATCAAGCTACCTAATAGCGCTTCATGATTTACAAGTGTTACATCATGATCATTAATGGCACATCTATGCTTCAACAACATATTAATACTCTAAAGTTCTCCAGGACAAACTAGAGTGGCGCACCTTGTACCAAGGTGGCACATCTAGACCATAAATGGTGCACCTAATTCCCAAGATGGCACATCCAACTTCGAGGTAGCACATCCTCTTCCATAATGACACATCTTCATCCATAATGGCACATCTAGCTTCAAGGTGAGCGTATCCTCTCCTAGATTGAGCATCTTGCTTCTTGAGTAGCACATCCTTATTCAAAGTGAAGTACCTTGACAATTAATGGCACACTTGCTTCCTAAGGTGGCGCATCCTCATCAAGGATGGTGCACCTTACTCCAAAATGGTTTATCCATGCACTGGATCATATCTTCTTAATGGAGCATCATAAGGTGATCCATTCCCTTCCTAGATGCTCAATTCCTTTCTCAGGTGCTCTATTTCTCCTTTTAGATGATTTTTTTCCTTTGTGACTTGATCAATTCCTTTTCCAGATAATCCATTCCCTTCTCATATGATTTGTTCATTTCTCACATGATCTGTTCCTTTGTCACATGCTCCATTAAACTCCAAGTGATCCATTGAACTCCAAGTGCTCCATTGAACCCAAATTCCATGAGAATGCTCAAAATGATCAAGTCACATTTAACAATCTCCAACTTGACTTGAGTATCCTTTAAACTCCACATTAAGCCAAGAGCTTCATCTCCCTTCCAACCATACATCCCCAAAGGGAATTAACTCCTACAAACAGCAACCATATCCAAACAAGGCTTGAACTTCTCTCTGGGAAACTACCTTGTCAACACGTCTTTTAGATTCTCCTTGTCACAATACTTTTGAATGAAAAACCTTGCATAGAACACGATAGGTTTCTCCACCTTCAAAACAAGACTTTTAACGAGACCAAACACCAATGATCTTCTTATCATCAGATCATCTCCATGGTATGAGTTTATCCATCCAACCAAGTATGTATTTCGTGTATTAGCACCATACACCAGAAAAACACCAAGTGTTCATTTCAAGTGTCGTAATATCCATTTGACTACTTCCCAATGAGCTTTCACCTGATTGCCTCGAAATGCCAGAGAAGTACCAACAAGATTGGACTGATCACAATAGAACAACCATAAGACTTTCTCAATGTAGTGAGAAATATATAACCATCCTACACTTCTGAAAGACCCAAACTTTCATAATTGAAATAGTTGTTACTCCAAAACATGCTACAAGCATATTCACAAATAATATTTTACATTAATAATTTATTTATAAACGACCGGATACAAACCGACTATTTAGACTATGTTATATATATATATATATATATATATATATATATATATATATATATTACATAACTTCCCAAGATACTATAGTTATATACATATATGAGTACAAAATACAATAGTTTCAAACTATTCAAAATCTTCTATCAGTATATAGCTATACTGGTTACTTATCTCCTATAATTGTTAAACATTGAGAGGGTAAGCGGTGACGCTTAGTGAGTTCAATAACAAATATAATATAATGTTATGCCATATATATACTTCAATATGGCAGAAGCAAAGAGGAACAAGGAACAACGAAGACATATATGAATCATGTGACAAGCTTTCCATATTAATCAATGATTTGATTCAAAGATATACAATCAATGAGAATAACAATTTCCATACTTGATATACATCAATAAAGCTTTGGCCCAAATGGCACATAAGACATACAATTTCTGATTAACATTTTGGTAGATTTCAAGCTTATAGCCCTGTCTAACCATTTGCCAATGCCATAGAATAGAAATCATTCTCTTACGGAGACATGCTCTACATGGCCAGAGGCTACATACTAGTACCACCGTGAATCTAATTCCATTCATTGATCACATGGTCAAAGGTATAACTTTGCTACCAATATAACATGAAATAACAACACGATATAATAACATGGAAAAGCACATAGCACATATAACACATAACATATAATTGTTCCTATATATTGAAACTCACTGTGATATAATTGGGGGTTAAAATAGTAATTTGTGCAGAACTTCATTAGAATAAATAGCTTTCTTTGTTGTAAACCAGAAGCTTTCTTGAAAACCAAGCCCTACGAGGGTTGAGCTTTAAACCGAAAAGATAAATTTATCGGGCTCTTTGGTTACTTTGAAAAGTATTCTGCATGTTAAAATTGATACCGGGGCTTCGGGGGAAGTGGAAGTAGTTAAAATATGAGTTTTAGGGTGAAAAGTGACAATTTTCCAACATTTACCTGGGAGGTCTCGCACCCTTATACAGGTACGAGCCTCAGATCCGAAGCAAGACGAAAGAAGGGCACGTGGCGCGAGGCTCGGACACGCGGCATAAGGGGCGAGGCTCGGATGCGAGATGGGCACGCGTCGGCTTCAGATTGGTCCAGCACTTCGGATATGGGGGTGCACACGCGTCAGACTTTGGTTGGACCTCCCTTCGGTGGAATCAACAACGAGCACGTGACGGACACGAGGCGGCCTCGCATACGAGGTGACGTGGCCGAATTCCAGCCATGCAAAATTCCTTGGTTTTAGCATTTTTCTCGAATTTTGTGTCCCAAACTTCTAAAATCAATAAATTTCACATACGAGCTCCGTTTTCGACGTTCTTTATATGCAAGCGTAGGTAAAATTATGTTCCAAAACTTTCCTTTAGACTCCATGGGCTAAATTTGACTTTAATTTTTATATTATTATTTTTAACAGACTAGGACAGAAAAATCTATTAAAATTTCATAACTTCTTCATCCGACATCCGTTTTTGTCAGACTTTTTACCGTTGTACTACTATTGACAAGACCTTCGATTCTCTTTTAGGTTGTGTCGGTTAATATTGCTCGATCTTTATTTCGTGTTTTTAGCTGTCTACTGCTATTCCGAAACTTAGAAAAATCATAACTTTCTCATACGAAGTCAGATTTTGGGGTTCTTTTTATCAAAATTCTCGGTTTAACAAATACTACGACTTTCATTTAGACCACCAAGGCTAAAAAGTAGTTTATCAAAAACTCACTTTTTACGCTGAATAGTGTTTGCCGGTTTTGTTGCGGATCTTCGATTAGTCATAACTTCTTCGTTATAACTCGGATATCGATGAGGTTTTCGCCTAAATGTTTCTAACGAGATTATCTACAAATTTCAATAATAAAATTTTACTTATTTCAAATTTTATATTTTCGTTAAATTTCAATATTTGACATTTGATTGGAATCTCATAAGACTGCCAATACTTTCTGAATGATTCTAAGTATAGTTTTACTTCATTGTAGTAAAAACCATTTGTTAGAACTCAACATTCAAATTCACATAATATTTTGTAATTTTATTCACTACAAAACACGATTTCAAAACGTGGATGTTACATTTTCTATCCCTTTGAATCTTCATACCTGCTATCTTTTTTTTTTTCAGCTCCTAAATCATTCATTACAAGCTAATTCTATAGAAGCTTCTTCAAGTTGTCTATCCCGATATCGACATCACTAAAAACTTCTTCCATGGGTTGTACAAGGGATTCCTCACATTTATATTGTTCCATGCCACCTTTTTGTTCCTCATTTATCACAAAACTATATGGGGTTAGTGTTATAAGCTCCACCTTCTGGATATCACCCTGATCATTCCCCGCAACACTTATACCACCTCCTTTCTGGTTACACGTAGCAGATTCAAAGGTCACATCTCTTCTAATAAATAATTTTGGAGTCTTTCCTTCTTTTGTACACCACCGACGATAACCTTTCCTTCCAATTACATATCCTAGAAATATACACTTAATTATCATCGATTTCAGTTTACCGTTATTTACACAAACGTAAGCAGGGTATCTAAAAATTCGTAAACCAAAATAATCAGAGGGTTTCCCGTACCACACCTCTTGAGGAGTCTTACAATTAATTATTGTTAATGAAGATCTATTTGCCAAATAGCAAGTAGTGTTAACTGCTTCTACACATAATTGCTCTGAAAAATCAATAGATAATTGTGTACACTGAGCATACTCGATCAGTGTTTGATTCATCATTTCTATCACTCCACTTCATTGTGGTGTTTCTCATAGAGCATGATGCCTCACTAGACCTTTTGATTTTCAAAAGTTGGCAAATGAATCCTTGCAAAATTCCAAGACATTTTTACGTTCTAACTGACTTGATTTGGTTTCCGGTCTATTATTTTGATGGTTTTTATAGGTTAAAAAATACATGTATATGCGGAAAAATCACTTAACATTTAAGGGCACATCCAAATTATAAGGATCTATGTCATAACACTTTGAAAGTAATATACAATGAATGTAAAGAACACTAAAAGAACCATGTTACAATCAAAATAAGTAGATCTAGGGTTAAATACCTTTGAATTGTTGTAGAAAATAATTCTTTCATTCATTTCACTTAGATCTTCAGAAAGCAAGCACCAAAAGTAGGATACCTCCAATGGATCACACCTAAAACTAGAAACCATAGAATGAAGAGGAAAGAGGAGAGATGAGGGAATTTTAGTTCATATACCTATAGGAAATGGAATGAACAAAAATTGCAAGACAAGAGGTCCTATTTATAGTTTAGGTAACTTGTAGACAAAGTCAAATTTGAATAATTAAAATAGTAGATTTAATCTCAGTTCAAATCATTTTCTTATCTACAACAAGGAGGCTTCCAGAAACCCTAGAATAGCTCCTAATACTGTCCATGCTTGGACCTTTCTAGAATTGCATCTTTTGTTCAACTATTGAACATTTAAAATCCACACCTTGCACCTTTAAATAATTCTAATTAATCCCACATTAATTCTAGATTAACTTTGATTAATAATTAAATCATTCTTATTGATTTCATATTAATTTAGTAATCAAATAAGTTAACAAATCAATTATTTAACTATCGATCTCATATTAATTTATTAATCGCATAATAAATTAACAGATCAATTATCTATTTCCAATTAATATATTAACCATCTAATATATCAACAAATTATTTTACTCTCTCTGTTTCAAAATATCATTTCTAGTTGTTTCTGGTTATGAGGGAAACCCAAAAATGACTTTACTTTTAATCACAAGAATATACCAATTTAGTTATGAGCTTAGACACCTTAATACAATAGTCATCCACTTGGATAAGTCTATAACTACAATTTCAACTATAACCTTGATTCAAACAGCAAAGTATAGTTTCCAAAACCACTATCGAACGTTGATTCAAATCAAACGTTGGACCTAAGATAAGTGATCATCTATTCCTTTATTCTACAAGATATCGTATCAATAGAGCCATGGATTAAATGATCAACCTCATGTTCATTTTTTTTTCTTGGTATTCGATTTTATGATCAAATGCATACTATAAAACTGAACACAATAATTTAGTCTGGACTAGGTGTGGTTCTTATAGATCAACTCAAATCACCAAGGGCCCAAATATATTGTTTTCTTGTTAGGGAAAAAGGAACAAATTACTTTGACTATATAGTCATACATTTTACATTCCAAATCACACATGGAATAACCATTTATAACATCTAGATACCAGATGTATTTGAGTAAACCAATACACAACTGATCTGTAAACTATGAACTATATATATATATATATATATATGTGTGTGTGTGTGTGTGTGTGTATGTTTGTGTGTGTGTGCTTTATCCAATGCTATATATTATCGTATTAGAATTAATTATGATTGAATCAATGATGTAATCACTATGCATGGGTTTATCCAATGCATAAATTCATATTTCCAAGTACTCATGAATATTGCAACAATCCCTATGGCTAATCTACTTACAATTCATAGCAATGCTGATTCAATACCTACTCCCAAAAGTACGAATGACTGCGGAATTTTGAATAATATTTAAATTACTCATGAAGTAAACATGAAAAGTAAAACACAATAATAAACTAATTAGATACAGTATCATACCCCTTTAATATAAATAAATTCATATTATCTAATCACTATCACATTTACGGATTTATTCATTATATATTGTTTCAAGTAATCAACTAACCACTTGAATTGAATAACATCAGTCAAGCCGTGTTACAAACATGCATATTATGCCTCTCGATGGTCCTTCATTTGTTAATAGATCGAATAGACATTACTCTAATGATGCTCATTTCATAATTCTAAATTATTATTGTAATCTAGGATGTAGTGTAATTTCATATTCACATGCATGGTCCTTCTATGATGTGAAGATTCTAAAGTCACCAAGACCGAGCCTTCAATATTATAGAATGTTATACTAGAACTTGTTGCTATAAACAATTCCATGGTTATGAAGTATCAAATTCAAGGAACACTCCTTGGACACTTCTCTTGCATTAAAGCTTCCAACTCACACGTAGATTTTATAAACATCTCACATTATAGAAACATTTCCATATTCCCAGATGACCATCAATTCCAACCAAGAACCATCTTAATCCAAAACATGTCACTATTGTCCATTTCAAGCAACTATACTTACACCTATCCAGAAGCAAGCAATCTTCAGTAAAACCTTAGAATGTTCTTGACGGTTATTTAACAGCTTTAGTCACATAAAATTGTAGTCCTTTTCTCACGATGCTCAAGGCATCTAAAAAATTAGATTAAGTACATATTGTAACATATGTGGTCAATCTTATATCCGAAGCATATGAGACTTAGCTCAATTTTACCTATACAAGGATTTAATAATTGTTCAATTTCTTGCTATAATATATCCATATATCAAATCTCTTATGTTGAATCACTTCAACATGCTATTCATATATGTTTTGACTAATTTTCCATTAAACTATATGATCTAAACCTTTAGATTCAAAACAAAGTATGAATTCCTTCTCCCCTAAGTCCACTATAGCACAATAATTCCCAAATCTTGCAATCTACAAACTAGAGACATTGTTTCCTACAAAAAAAATATTATCCTCATGCAATCCTAACAAAACAATTATGCTCCCACTAGCTTTGACATGTACTCAGAAATAAAATGGACTTCTAGAAATCAATACCATTTGAATTTAACATAAAAGTACATATTTATTTTATGAGATGCTTCGTTAAGTCTCTAACTATACTTCAGATAATGTATGTGTGTGTGTGTTTAAACCCTTCAAGGCTGATAGATATATCTCTTGAAATTTCAAACAATTCCTTGTCATTCCTCACAATTCAAAATATGAAGAGGGATGCTATAATAATATTGTGAATTCAAGAATGCAATCAATACAACCAATATCCATATTGATATTTATCAAATCTTTAAAATATATCAGGGAAAGTATTCCTCATAATCATTTTCATGAATCACAGCGAAATCTTTTGCCACTTAGATTTAAAGATGCATATGTTCATAATGATGCGAATCTTTCTTTTTCAACCTACAGTCTTAAGACAAGGTTTCGGATAAAACAAGCTTAACCTTATGTAACACCGAAAATTTAAACCAAAATTTTCAATTTTTATAAAACATAATTCCATCAATATTCATTAAAACAGTCATTTTAATTGTCCAACAAAAACAATACAAATCCCAAGATCATAACGTCAAGCTCCAAACGTGTGTGTGTACGGATCAAGCCGGCGCCTTCCCGCGGTCGTCACTAGTACCTGAAACAAATAACATCAACACTGTAAGCACAAGGCTTAGTGAGTTCCCCAAAATACCACATATAACACATATTAGCCACTCTAGGCTATAACTCTGTGGGTCCGTGCACCCAAACTCTGTGAACCCTCAGGTTCTAACTCTGATAAACATGCACCACATAAATCACATAGAAATCATGCAGTACAACACATAACATACATAGCATACAAATACCCCATCAAATAGCTCTGGTTACGTACTCAAGGTAAAGTATAGTGAGAAAACTCACCTCGCGTATCTCGGTATCTCACGAATCCTGGAAATCCCTCGTGCTCGATCCTCCGAGCTCTAATCCTCCTATAAAATTATACGTTTCTAATTAACACTTTATATCTCTAAGGTTGACTATCTATAAAAAGTCGACACGGGTCAACTCTGGTCAACGGTCAATGGTCAACTCTGACTGGACTCGGCGAGTACCATGGCGACTCGGCGAGTCTAGACGTTTTCACCTACCCTCTGAAATCCTCTTACTACACGTCGAGTATCCCTCCCTTTACTCGACGAGTTTCACCTGAATGAATCGCGGGGCCACCCCGACTCAACTCGCCGAGTCTCAAGGACAACTCGGCGAGTCCAAGTTTGACTTAGTCCACTCGTCATCCCTCTCCAACTCACCCTGACTCACTGAGTCTACCCGTGACTCGATTGGACCACTCATTGAGCAGTCCCAAGGCAATCTTCAAGCTACTCGCCGAGTCGGATGAACAGACTCGACGAGTCCATGCCATGCAACCACTCAAACTCGCTTCTAAGGTCAGATCTGCTTCCAAAAACTATAGATCTAGCCTCCCTCGACTGATTCATCACGTAAAGCTCCTATCTTGGTGCTCATAACACACCCTATAGCTCAATAATGGAGTTTTTGACCTAAGGCATGAGGATTCCAATCCAAAGCCTCCATTGATCCCCAAAAAGCTTGGGTAAAGGGACACTCTGGACCTCTAAGGGTCCAGATTTATGGTTCCAACCTCATAAGGGACCAAAAGGACACCAAATCTTGCCATAAAAGGGTTCAACAAACCCTAAATCGCAACAAGCTTCACTAAACAGAAAATGGTCCGAGATAATACCTCTAGAGTGATGATCTAAGCTCCAAATCCACGAAATAGCAACCTCCTTTGCTTCCTCTTGCCTAGGATCTCCTTCTTCTTGCTAAACAACACACACAAGGTGAAGAATGGCTCCCTTCTGTTCACAAATCGCTCAAGAACACTAGGGACACTCACTGAGGGTTGGGTGAGCACAAATGACGGCCATAAGGCCCTTTAAATAGGCCTCAAACCCGGAGATTTAGGGTTTCATTACACAGCGCAGACTCGCCGAGTCCATATCCTGAACTCGTCGAGTCCAGGCGCGCACCAATGTTCAATCCCGCGTCCTTACTCGGCGAGTCTGAGCTCCAACTCGCCGAGTCCCTCTCACAATATAACAAAAAATTAGATTACAAGCTACCTGGTAAAATCCGGATGTTACACCTTAGCTTCCTTCATAGATTGAACTTCGCTATTCTAAATTGCTTGCCTCTTTGGTAGCTCAAGGCCTACCAGTGCTTTTGTGTCATTAGCAGCTCAACCATATTGATCAGTGTACATTTAGTGACGACAACATTTTACTTTTTCATTTAAATGAAAAACATAGAAATCAAAGAATTGACAACTTAACCGGAGGTGTAAAGAAATAAGAATGTGTCAATTAAACACAATATGTTTTCAACCTTAGGTCGCATGCTAGTGATAACTAAAAGCATCATTGTTTGTTGTCTCATGCAATTCTCAAGATCAATACGACTCCTATTGACTTCTTGACATATAAATTTGTTTCTCAAGGAACATTCCTCGACAAGCTAAAACAAATATTCAAAAGTTTGTGCAGATTCCTGACAAGAAAATACTTCGATTAATGAAAACATCACAACTGCAATTCTTAATGTGCTCGAGTAAGGAAATAATTATTACTCCACATGTTATGTTATGTTATCAAACTTCTTAATTTGAAATGAGTTTCAAGATACGTGTAACACTCCGACTCCCATGTAAAAATTTTAAAGCTTTATATTCATAATTGTAGACCTAGTTGACGAGTTGGCTACCCCAACTCATCATGTAGAGACAGATAAAACCGCATGGTTTATGGGACTAACTCGACGAGTTGGAGAACCCTAACTCGACGAGTAGAGGTTGTGCATGAAAATCCTAATTTTTAGGGTTTACACCCTACTTAAAGGGACATAAGTCCTCCTTCCATCCTCGTTACCACCTTTTCACGTCTAGAAGCAAACCCTAATCGATCTAACCCAATTTTAAGTGTGTGTGAGGCTATAAGTGTGTGTGTTTGGTGCCTTTCTTGAAGAGATTTCAAGACTTAGAAGCTTCGAACAAGAAGAGGTTTGTAGATCTAGCATCCACACTATTTTGGCATTCATTTGAAGGTAAAAAGTCATTACCTTGATCATCTTCTTGTTAGATATCTTCATTCAAGATTTTAGGGCCATTTCTAGCTTATCCTTGAAGCATTTATGGTTTTGAGCATGATCTGAAGTTGTAACTTTAGATCTGGACTCGTCTAGGCCCTCATTGACATAAAGCCTCAAGCTTTATGAAGCTTTGGCCCTTCTCCATGCCCTAAACCTCTTCCTAAGGCTAGTTTTGAGTGTTTTAGTTTCTTGAAGCATTGCATGCACGTAAATTTAGCAACTTTACGTGGGAACTACACCCTAGGAGCCTACATCTACAGCTTGGAACCTTGGTTTCACTTAAAAGTGCCTGAATGAGAAAAGGACTGAAGGAACTCAATGAGTTGCATGGCCAACTTGATGAGTTTGATGAGGGTTTCCTTCTTTCTAGATTTTTGCATGAACGCAACGAGTTAGTGAGATGAATTGACGAGTTGGTTAAGGTTTCTCCTGATATTTTGGATGTTGCATGGACTTGACGAGTTGGATGGGGTTTTCGTGACTTTTGAGTTCTGAAGGAACTCGACGAGTCTATAAGTTGCATTCAACGAGTTGGGTCAACATGATTGTTGACCTTGACTGTTGACTTTGACTTTGACCAAGGGTTGGCTATTTTGACTTCTGAGGGTATTTTGGTAATTTGGGAATTTATGGAATTGGAACAATGGTTGTTTTAGGTGTTGTTTTTTGGATACATGTTTCGGGAGTTTGATATTTCAGTTTCGATCAACATTGTGAGGTCAGTTGTCCTTACTATACTAACAGGGTCAAAGGCACCAATCTCGGCCCTTATTGTATTGTTATCCTGGTTATTGCATGATGATATGCTTGGTGACATGTTAGGTTGGTATGTTGGTATGTAGGATGATGCTATGTTTAGTGACATGTTAGGTCGGTAGCCTGGTGTATAGGATGATGCCATGCTTAGTGGTCTGTTAGACGGTTTTGGCTATTTATACATGCTAGCATTGTTATCTATGTGTTGATTGTATGCTTGAGGGTGGGTTGAGGCGAACCTACTTTGTACTATAGGCCAACATACCCAAGGCGGCTCAGACAGACTACAAGCCAAATGGGGCATACCAGTTAGGCCGAAGGTCCAGAGAATGGTCCAGACATGTTGAAGGCCCAGTAAGGCGGACCAGACATGCTGTAGGTTCTAAGAGTGGGCCAGACAGACTGAAGGCCCGGTGAGGGCGGTCCAGTCATACTATAGACTCTATATGCATGTTGTTTTCTTTCATATGGTTATGGTTTGTATGGTGTTGGTATTTTGGGGGAACTCACTAAGCTTCGGGCTTATATTTTTGGATTTTACTTCAAGTACTTCGGATGACTGTGGGAAGTCGAAGGAGTGATCGCGCACCTCCTAGCATTTCTATGATTTGGTTTATGGGATACTCTGATATGAAACTATTTTGAAAACATTTTGTAATAAATAATGGTTTTCGGATGTTTGAAAAAGTTTTAAATTTTTATGAATTTTATGGATGTTACAAGTTGGTATCAGAGCCTTGGTTTGAGTGAAGAGGAGGAGATTCGTGTGAATCCAGTCTCAAAATAAGGAAAATGGTTTTCAAAATACTAAAGGAGGATGCAAAGTGTAGGATTAACCAGAGCCAGTAAGTAGATCCCAAAATACCATACGGATATTTGATATTATGATATGTTAGAACAACATGCTAGTTCTAGGCTAGGGATCTTCAAGAATTGCATGATAGAATTGCCAGATTATATGATGCCTGATAGCCTAGGGGTTTTCCTTATATGAAATTGACATCATTACTGTAGTATCTTAGTGTATACATCAAAGTTGTACATAATTAAGATCTTATAGCCTGAGAATGTTTGGTTTGGATTTATTTCATGTTCTTTTTTTATGAAGGGCTTAGGGTAGGATCTGATATTTGAATGTCTATAGGGTCCAGCGTTATGTATGACTAGCATACACGAGTGCTGCAGGGTTGGTGGAAGTTTCATGGGTGAGTTGTGTGGGGTCAGTCGGCCGGTTATGAGATATTTATCCTTCCCTTACGAGTGAGGATTGAGTGCTCACCATGCTTATGTATATTGTTAGGGCGTTATGAGGATACTTAAGGCAAATATGGGTAGGTGTGGAAGGTAGTATAGGCCCGTACTGCTGAAAGCACAGGACCCATACGTGTAGCAAGGAAGTCGCAACCACTAGGGATTTATTGAGAGTTTGTTCCCCATTATTATATGGAATGTATGATATTTTCCTGGTATATTTTCAACATGGTGGTTACTAGACGATTTGTGACTGCATCCGGATCAGGATCAAGATATGGCAGTCAGGATGGACCAACGGTGCCCGAGGTCATTGGTTAGATGAGTTTGGATGAGTTGGAAGCTAGGATTCGTGAGATCCTGCATGGTGAGGTTATTACACTGTTCCGGGCACAGTTTCCGGAGATGTTTGGGTCTATCAAGACTGCTATGGTGGAGTATTTTAATGAGCTCTATGCAATTCTTGCTGAGATGGCTGCCGCTGCAGCCTTCGCAACTGTAGCAACCACTGGTAGTGGGACCAGTCGGGCTTTTCAGTATCGGGACTTCGATCACGCGAAGCCCCTGACTATTGATAGGATTAAGGACAAAATCATAGCCATAAGGTGCCTATCTGACATGGAGGAATGTTTCTTCACATGCTCATGTCCTGCTGACTAGAAGGTCAGGTGTGCTCTAAACTTACTAAGGTCCAGAGCCAAGGACTGGTAGAGGTTGATGACAGGGTCGTATACTGATGATCAGAAGCTACAATTACTTGGGATCAGTTCATGGAGATTTTCCGCGCTCGCTACATTCCACGGGTTGAGCGTGAGTGGTTGGCACAGGAGTTCTTGGAGTTGAGACAGGGTGTGGAGTCGGTGACAGAGATCACCCATATGTTTACTGAGAGGGTGATGTTTTTCCTGGAGTTTGCTTCCGAGCAGGCTCAGATGACACATTATCTGAACATGCTCAAGACTCACATCCATCAGTTTGTTGCTACCCAGTGTTGTGATACGCTGTTGGAGTTACAGGAGGCCGCTAGGCGGCGAGAGCTGGAGATTGAGTTACAGATGCAGGAGCAGAGGCAGGCCTCGGTGCAGTCGCAGCCAACGCCAAAGCGGTCCAAGACCGCTACTTCTGGGTCTGGGTGCTAGCGCGACCGCATTTGTTGGAAGTGCAGGAATGGTCATTCGGGAGTTTGTATATCGGGTAGTGCATGCCACAAATGCGGGAAGGAGGGTCATTCGGGAGTTTGTAGATCGGGTAGTGCATGCCACTACGATCAGGTTAGTCACATGAAGATCAATTGTCCACTGCTTGGTGCCAGGCTGCCAGTGTCGGCTGCACTGAGGGTTACTAACGGGAGATAGGGTTGAGAAGAGCTTGCGAAGGCTCGGGGATGCGCCTTTCATCTTACAGCCGAGGAGGCCAGGACAACACTAGATGTGGTTGTTGGTATGTTTCTATCCCTTATCTTATTGATTATATTTTTTTATGCTTATATGTGTTTGTACCTTTAATTAGGTACATTTTTAGTGAACTCCTTACCTACTTTGGTATTAGTCGACTCGGGGGCGAGTCATTCATTTGTCTCTCGATCGTTCAATAGGGAGTTCGGTTTTCCTGTAAGAGAGTTAGAGTGTCTGTTGCAAGTATCTATCGCCAATGAACACGGGGTTTCTGCTACTTCAGTCTATCAGGGTTGCGTTTTGGAGATCTTTGGGGTATCTTTCCTGATAGACTTGATTCCAATTCCCATGACGGATGTATGTGTGATTGTGGGTATGGACTGGTTGAGTTGCTTTGGTGCCATGATCGCATGTGAGGGTTAGTTGGTTGTAGTTTGAACCCCAAGTAGGGGATAACTGGTTATCTACGACGAGGGAACTAGATTAGGTTCAGGGTTTTGCTCAGCTTCCAGGGCTCGACAGTATATTCAACACGGATGTGTGGATTACTTAGCATATGTGGTGGATATGTGGGTCAGGGATCAGGTTTTGGTTTTGGATGTTCCCGTTGCCAGAGAGTTCATTGATGTGTTTCCAGAGGAGTTATCTGAAGTGCCTCCAGAGAGGCAGGTCGAGTTCAAGATCGACCTAGTGCCAGGTGTGGCCGCTATCGCCAAGGCGCCATACCGATTAGCACTACCCCGGATGCAGGAGTTGTCATCTCAGCTATAGGAATGTTGGGCAATCAGTTCATCCGTCCGAGCAGTTCTCCTTAGGGAGCATCGATACTCTTCTTCAGGAAGAAGGATGTTTCACACTGGATGTGCATTGATTACCGGGATTGGAACAAGTTAACGGTGAAGAACCGTTATCCACTCCCGAGGATAGATGATCTTTTTGATCAGTTGCAGTGAGCATCTTGGTTCTCCAAGATAGACCTAAAGTCCGGCTACCATCAGGTCAGGTTTCGGGAGGAGGATGTGCAGAAGACCGTGTTCCATACTCGATATGGATATTACGAGCTGGTGGTGATGCTGTTTGGGCTCACCAACACGCCAAGATTGTTTATGGACTTGATGAATCGGGTGTGCAGACTAATACTCGACTGCTCGGTCATTGTGTTTATATACGACATCTTAGTGTACTCCAAGACCAGGGAGCAACATGAGGAGCATCTTCGTGAGCTATTGTGAGTTCTGAGGCGAGAACAACTATATGCCAGGTTCTCAAGGTGCGAGTTTTGGTTACGATAGATTCGGTTCCTTGGACACCTCATTAAACAGTAGGGGATCTTGGTCGACCCGGAAAAGATTGAGGTGGTTATGCAATGGGAGGTTCTGAAGTCTACCTAGGATATCAGGAGCTTTTGGGGATTGACAGGGTACTACCGGAGATTTATACATGATTTCTCCAAGATTGTAGTACCCCTGATTCTTCTAACGAGGAAGGGGGTGGATATCCGATGGGGCCCTGAGCAGCAGACTGCATTTGAGACTATGAGACAGCGACTATGCGAGGCGCCAATGTTGACACTCCCTGAGGGAATTGAGGATTTTGTATTATTTTGTGATGCCTCGATCACTGAGTTAGGAGCAATCCTTATGCAGAGGGGACGGGTTATAGCCTATGCATCGTGACAGTTGAAGTCGCACGAGTCGAGATAACCCACACACGATCTTGAGTTGGGGGTAGTGTTCGTTCTCAAGATCTGGAGACATTACCTCTATGGGGTCCATTGTACCATATACACAGATCACAAGAGTTTGAGGCATATCATAGACTAGCCGAACCTGAACATAAGACAGCGCAGTTGGATGGACGCAGTCAAGCATTATGACCGCGAGATCCTTTACCATCTGGGTAAAGAGAATGTGGTTGCGGATGCCCTGAGCCGCAAGTTAACTGGATCTTCTGTTCCAGCTACATGTATGAGGATATCTGTGGATTCTCCACTCTGGAGCTTGATCAGGGAAGCTCAGGCAGAGGGTATGCAACAAGAGAACTGGAAGTTGGAGATGATTAGGGGCGACAAAGCCCGATTTGTGCATGATAGTCACATATTGTTGACCTGTTGCGGTCAGGTCTAGGTTTCGATGTCTGGTGGGGTCAGACAGATTGTTTTGGAGGAGGCTGATAAGTCTTGCTTCTCTATTCACATAGGGGCCACCAAGATGTAGGTCATCGTGGATCGATTGACTAGGAGTGCCCATTTTCTGGCCATTCGAGAGAGCTTATCGACCAAGAAGCTGGCCGATAAGTATATTCACAGGATCGTTGCTCGCCATAGGGTAATGGTCTCTATTGTATCAGTCCATGATGTTTGATTCACCTCCCATTTCTTGCAGAAGTTCCACAAGGAACTAGGCACACGGCTGCATTTCAGTACAACCTATCTGTTGGGTTTTGAGCATTCTAACATTCATATGGTGTACATGCAACCCTAGAAACCTTGGATCTATGTTTTATCTATGATACATGCAAAATTTATTTTCCAAGGTTCTTAACCTATCTAGCATACATTGGAACTTTTAATCATAAAATATAGTAAAAAAACATACCTTGTAGTACTTTAGATTCCTTGAGAACCTTGTGAGCCTAGCACCCCAATTGTGATGCTTCAAATGTCTCACACAACACCAAATACACTTGGAATAACCTTGACGGAAACAGAACACTTCAAAAATCAGCTATGCCCTCTTGTTCTCACACCAGTGCTGATTTTGGTCTACAACATGTTGCTTATATAGTGTGTCATAATTAGGGTTACACCATGTAAACCCTAATTTGACATGGCTCTTCGTTTCCATGAGCCATGGGTTTAAAGACACCATGGAGCATCCTATGGATTTTAGCCCAACTTGATAATCCATGGAGTATTAGCCCATTATACAAGTATGAGTGATTTACACAATCAACACATATATTTAATTAGTCTTCTTTTGATCACTTAATTAATATCAAATTAATTCTTGATCAATACTAATTAAATAATATTGTTAATATATTATAACTTATAATATATTAATAAACTTTAAAGTGTTATTTCTCTCATTTTGGTCTAACTAAATGCATGATGCCATGCAACCCAAATAGACCATGCTAATCGGGTTAAGTACATTCTAGAAATAGTTATGAAATTAGACACCTAATGCAACACTCTCCCACTTGGATAAGTCTAATAATTATATCTCCAAGAATAACTTCAGGAACCAATCAACAATCATAGCTCTTTCAAGGTCTCGCGGAACTAAGATGATGATGATACATCATTTAAGATAAGTGATCATATAATCTTTTGTTCTAGATATCAGCCGGGCAAATACATGGAGCAATGTCTTACTTATTGTCCAGCTGTTTGTTTCTCGATTTCCAATTTGTTTGACATAGAACTTATTTGAACACATCAACTTAGTTCTGACTGGGCCCGGTACATAGGTCAACACAAAATCATCGAGGGACCCAGATATCGCTTCTAATCCAAGAAGGAACAGATAAACTTTGACTCATATGCTTGTTCTTCTACTTGTTGAATCATACACAAAGGTACATTTTATAACATCGAGTTACCAATGTGTTATTGTACGATCAATGTATAATCAACTCATAGGCAACAAGTCATATCTCTAGGTTTGAAGACTTATATGATATTACCGTCTCATGATCACTCGAGATAGATTCCATGAAGTGATACCAGTGAGTGTGGGTTGAATCCAATACTCAGAACTTATGAGCATTCATGAGTGTTGTAGCACCACTTTTTCCAACAACTTAGACCTCTACAAGCCAACCCATGACAGTCTTGATTCATATCTACTTCCAACATATGACTGACTGAGGATGGTTTAAATAACTTAATCATTCAGGAAGAGCGACTTAGTTATTGTGGAAGTCAAAAACATGCAAAGGGAAACACAAGAATAATCGAATCAAATATGGTCTCAGAACATATGAATATAAATAGAACACCTTTTATTTATCACCATATTGATTACCCAACATTCAATGTATACTGTTTCAAACTATCAACTTATTACTTGAATTTAAAACAATAGTTGTCCCATGCTCCAAGCATGTACATTATGTTTTTCTAAACACTAGTCATGCCATAAAACAAGTATGCACACTATGTGTTTTTCTAAGATCTTTACTCTGTGAAATAGACCGATTGAACATAATTCCAATGATACTCATTTCACAATCCCAAATCCTTACTGTAAATGTGAGAATTCCAAATTCCTGCCATATACCTAAATCTATTTGATTCTAAAGTTATATGCAATGGTCCTTTTATAATTATTTTGTACCGAGTCACAAAGACTTGTCAGCAGACATTACAGAGTATTCCAACGGAGATCAACTCCATGGAAACGAAGTCTCATATTCAAATTTCATTGCTTTGAACATTCTTCTTGCATTAAGTTTCCTAATGTTACATATATTTAGTGAATAACTTCCACCTATGGGAACATTTCCATATTCCCCTTTTGACTATTACTCCTGAACAAGAGTTGCCTATTTTCAGAATATGTCAATATGGTCCTTCCAAAATTAACACTATACTTTCAACTGTCCCTGAGCAACCAATCTTTGGTAAACCATAGATTTTCCTCGACAATTGCTTAATCAAATTAGTCATATTTGGTTCTAATACTTTCTCCCTCTTACTGCTTTGGGCATTTGAAAAAATTTAGAACATATAAATATTATAGCACATGCAATCAATCCCATATCCGAAGCATATGGGACACAATTCATATAGACATGATAATAGACCAGTCTTTTGCTATAATATTTCGATTTCTATTTGCCAAGTTCTCATAATTCAGATTATGAAAAGGGATGCTGTAATCATAATCGAATTTTAGAACGCAAATAATGGACTGATATATAGAATTTCCTTATGTTGAGCCATTCCAACATATATATATATATATATATATATATATATATATATATATATATATATATATATATATATATATATATATATATATCCTTGACTAAGGATGATTAAAACGTCAATCTAAGCTTTTAGAATTGAAATGAAGTATAATTTCCTCCCCCTTATTTATAGCAAAGAAACTTTTTTCTAATTGAAACCTTTTGTTTTCTATAATTAACATTGCTAACTTGCAACACTTATTATAATTACCATGCTCCCACTTGCATGATGATTATTAGCATAACACTTATGCTCCTACTAGCTTTAACATGTACTCAGAAATCAATACAATTTTAGAACTATGATAAAACTTTATCAAAATCTACATCTTTCCTTAGATAGCACACATGTGTGTCTAAACAATTTTAGAACTATGAAAAGAGATGTTGTAATCATAGTCTCAATTGTCTAGACCTTTTCCATTTCTCACAAGTCCATGTTAGTGTGCTGGTTAACCACACACGCTCCACTAATGACTTTGAGAATGCAAATATCACAATTGATATCTACTTAAAATCTACTTAGTGAAAGCGTTTCCTCACCATCATTTTCATGAATCGAATAGAAACCTTATGACACTTTAGATTTTTATGGTGTATATGTTCCTATCCATATGAATTTGTCAAAACCGTAATCACAAGACAATGTTAGTGACAAATCCAAACTCTTATGGATTAAACTTGTGCAGTCTTAACTTCTTTCCATTTGGTAGGACAAGGGCCTACAATTGCTTCCAAGTTGTTGTGAAACCAATTGAGAACTCATATGCAAAGCCAACTTTAACTGGAATGTGCACAAAATAGGAATATGTCAACACGATAGGTTATAAACCTCAAGTTGTGTGCTAGTGATAAACTATAGTTTTTTTTTCTTGATTAAATCTAGAAACTTTTTTAAGATCTTTAAGACTCCCAATGTCCTCATGACATATAAGAATCTCTTGCCAAATATTCAAGAGATAGTGCGGATTCTTTATCAAGACAAACACTTCACACAATTGGCCTTAGTTGGTCTTTGTTTTATCCAAAACATCACAACTTACCAATTTCAAATGTACAAGAGTAGGACACTTTTACCCTTACATTTGACAAGTGTTATAAACCTTTATTTAAGATATATCACTCAACTTACAGTCTTGGAGTATGACTCTAAGGCTTGTTTTTGGAACAAAGTATGACTCATCTTCTTGATTTAACCATTTCAACAATTCATGATTCCTCTTCTTAGCCATAAGAATGCACTAAGATGTCCTTAGAGTACCAATTGTGATATGGGTTCTTAATCATTAAGATGATCACAAAACATGATACTAAAGTACTCTCCCATATTTCTTGATTTGAGAAACTTTTATCTTTCTACCTTATTTGATTCTTCTCATTCGTCCTGCAATACATTGAAACTTTTCCAATGTTTCAGAATTATACTTATACTGGTAAGTATAACCATATTTACTCAACCTTAGTAAATCGTGACAAATAGTCTTTATGATATTTTGTGGTGGACCTTGACCAGTGCACAAGACTGTGTATTGTATCCCTTAGTCCTTCACTTGAATCACATATACATGTGAACAAGGAATTAGTCTTAATTTTCCAAAGATAAAAATTCTCATTCATCATACTATACAACATGCATGATTCCAAGTTTCGGTCCAATTGAAACTTGGTTGATGAGAATCTTCTTTATTTGTAAATTTATACACTACCATAAATGAAAGAATCAAATTTACATTTCCATCATTGCTAGAACCATACAAACATCAATTTTTTCATAAAATGCCATTTCAAGGAGATATAATAAAATAAAACACAAATTTTATTTATTTATAAATGCGGAAAAAACATTTTCCTTACAATGCAACTTGAAATGAAAACGATGCTATTACATGTTTTCTAGCAATCTATCATAACCCATAAGTAGTAGCTCAAAAGTCTGATCTTCAACCATGCGATAGAAATCTATCTTCGCGATCAGATTCAGCATATTCTTTCTTTAAGTTTTCGTCCCTTTGTTTGATCCTGCCAAACATCAAAATGTAACTTAGTCACATCATGTATTAATAATCAACAATTAGGAACTTAACAGAGTTAGATAGTGGACTTACCTGAATCAGAGTTAAACTTTTTGATTCTTCTTCCTTGCAGATCCTTCAGATAGCTAGGGCAACTTTGCTTCTAATGCTCTTTTTCTTCACAATGAAAACATATAGACTCTTCGGGATTGGTACAAAAGGGTATTTCAAACTTAGATTTTTTCTTTACCTTTCGGTCCACCGGGTTGACCAAGGCCGATCCCTTTCCATTGGGAAGAGAAAGCTTTTATGGACTTCCAATGTTACCATTATCCATGTCCATGAAAGTTTGAAAAGTAGACTTTCCACCCATATTTGCTTGACTATTGCACCAAATCATTCTTGATTTAGCAGCAATAAGCAAATAAGAAAGATTTATTAGGGTCATGTCGTGATCGGTCACATAATAGTCTTTAATAAACTTACTATATGACTCAGGAAGTGACTGAAGGACCCATTCAATAGCCAACTTCCTTAGGACAATGACACCCAACATTCTCAACCTGTCAATGTGTGACTTTATTCCTAAGACATGGGTGCACAAGGTCTTCCATCTTTATGTTTCAGTGTGAGCAGGGCTTGAGTGATCTTGTACTTTTCAAGTCTTTGAGCTTGTGGGTCATGGAGAATAATTGGAGGAGGAGGAAGAAGAGAAGTATGATTTCCATGAGCCAAACTCAGGAAGTCATCTTCATTAGGAAAGCTTGTTCCATAAGATTTGGGGAGATTATTGTTGTCTAAACCAGACATCTACAAAGGGAGAAATTCAAGTTAGTTGATTTAAATACTTAATATAACACCCAATATGAAATATTAAGGCTAGGACCCAACATAATATTTTATAACTTGGAAGAGGGATGCCGTAATCCAGGATATAAAATATTTGAAGGTAGGAGAATGATGATTCAACAATTTCCACCATGAAAAACAAAATAATTTATTAGGTTTTTTTTAATTGGATTTGAAACTCCTAGATCTTTTTAGATTCATTGAACTTTTCAATGGCATGTTTCAATCTCGATTGTGACCTCTCCAGTTTTATGACTGCGATACCGAGGATCGCAAAACAAGCTGTGAATAACCATGCAAATATATTTGGTACCCTTAATACTTACCCCTCAATCGATGTGCCAGTTAACCACACGCGCTACATCGATACTATGATAAATATTAAGTTACCCTTTGCCTACCTTGTTAAATCAAGCTAGTGTGTCGGTTAACCACACACGCTCCACTAACCGACTTAAGCAGAGTGCAAAGTGTAATTTCATGGGTTAGCACCAAATTCACATTTTCCTAAGTAACTAAGATTGGGTATTAATAAGAGTTTAGTTACTTAGTATTTATCATTAATACTTTTAATGAAGGGAGAATCATAGTCCTTGTCCTATCTATTCGGCTAATGACCCTCCACCAGTTAAGGAAGCGGTGGGTGAGAGTGGACACCCATTAAAGTGCCATTTTATAGGCAGTAACCTTATACCCCCCTTATAGACCAGCTTCGTGGATGAGGCCTACTAATGGGAAATCGACTTTAATCTTATATATATATATATATATATATATATATATATATATATATATATATATATATATATATATATTATTAACTTATAATATTTTAAAGTATAAGGGTTGAATTTTAACTTTTAATTCTAAGGACTTAACATGGAATTAAATTATTCATAAAGGAAAACTTTTAAAATTCCAAAACTTGAGGGCAAGTTTTGAAACTATTTAAAACTATTCAATTCCATAACTTATGTGTTTAAAATAGTTTTAATTCAAATAACTCTTCAAGTTCCATAACTTGAGGACACGTTAGGGAAGACTTTAAACTATTAAAAGAATATGACTTATTCTTTATTCATAACCTATGGAAATATTTCTGAGTTTTATGAATCTTAAATGTGAATTTTCATATAACTTGAGGACAAGTTACAAAAACACATTTTAGAACCAACTCTTAGATTAATTTGGATTGAAAACAACAATTTCACATAACTTTTCTATTAATCTAAGCAACTCATAAGAACAAGATAACTCATATCAAACCTTTTCATGAAATTAGCCTAACCATTAAACTAATACAAAACATGAATCTATTGACAATTATCCTTGAAATTAGACTAGCATGAAGATTACCACATCAAAAACAGGTTTACAAGTCCAAAAACAGCTTAGGGTAATGTTCCTAGTCCAATTCCAACCAAAACATTCGAAGATATGTTGTCAGGGGGTCCAACTCGTCGAGTGCATGAACCAAACTCGGCGAGTTGGATGAGTTTAGCATTGGACTCGTTGAGTCCCTTCATGGAATCGACGATTCTGCTGAGTAGATAGCAACAAACTTCGATTTTTCAACCAATTTTGCAAGTATAACAAGAAAACGAGCCTAGGCTCTGATACCACTGTTGGGTTTTGAGCATTCTAACACTCCTATGGTGTACATGCAACCCTAGAAACCTTGGATCTGTGTTTTATCTATGATACATGAAAAATTGATTTTCCAAGGTTCTTAACCTCTCTAGCATACATGGGAACTTTTAATCATAAAAGATAGTAAGAAAACATACCTTATAGTACTTTGGATTCCTTGTGAACTTTTTGATGCTAGCACCCCAAGTGTGATGCCTCAAATGTCTCACACAACACCAAATATACTTCGAATAACCTTGAGAGAAATAGAACACTTCAAAAATCGGTTATGCCCTCTTGTTCTTACACTAGTGCTGATTTTGGTCTACAACATGTTGCTTATATAGTGTGTCATAATTAGGGTTACACCATGTAAACCCTAATTTGACATGGATCTTCATTTCCATGATCCATGGGTTCAAAGACACCATGGAGCATCCTATGGGTTTTAGCCCAACTTGATAATCCATGGAGCATTAGCCCATTATACAAGTATGAGTGATTTACACAATTAATTCATATATTTAATTAGTCTTCTTTTCATCACTTAATTAATATCAAATTAATTATTGATCAATACTAATTAAATAATATTGTTAATATGTTATAAATTATAATATATTAATAAACCTTAAGTGTTATTTCTCTCATTTTGGTCTATCCAAATGCATGATGCCATGCAACCCAAACGGACCATGCTAATCAGGTTAAGTATATTCTAGAAATAGTTATGAACTTAGACACCTAATATAACACTATCATCCACATACAGAAGGCCAGAGTGAGCGGACTATATCGACTCTCGAGGATATGTTGAGAGCTTGTGTTATTGACTTCGGTGGGAGCTAGGACTCCCATTTACCTTTTGCAGAGTTATCCAATAACAGTTGCTCTCATTCCAATATTGGTGCTCCACCATATGAGTCATTTTATGGATGGAGATATCACACCCCATTCTATTGGGGTGAAATTGGTCACACAGTGATGGTATGAACCGAGGTAGTTCTGCAGACTATCAAGAGGATTCAGCAGATCAGGCATTGACTGCAGACCGCTTAAAGTCGGCAAAAGATTGATGCCTACTAGCGCCGATCTGAGTTGGAGTTTCAGGTTGTTGACAATGTACTACTGAAGGTCTCACTCTAGAAGGGTGTGATTCTCTTATGAAAGAGGGGGGAAGTTGGGTCCCCAATACATTGGACCTTTTCGGGTTATTTCCAGGGTTGGCAAGTTGGCATATAGACTGGATCTTCCAGAGGAGCTCAGTCAGATTCACAGCGCTTTTCACATTTCACAATTGTGGAAGTGCATGCTAGATGAGGAGGCAGTGGTGTCATTAGATGATATTCAGGTCGATGAGCGCCTAAATTACGTGGAGAGGCAAGTGGCCATTCTGGGGAGGAAAGTGAAGGTTCAACGGAATAAGGAGGTAACTTCAGATCTGATCTCCTCAAGGCCCTCATTGACATAAATCCTCAAGCATTATGAAGTTTGGCCCTTCTCCATGCCCTAAACCTCTTCCTAAGGCTAGTTTTGAGTGTTTTAGCTTCTTGAAGCCTTGTATGGAAGGTAAAATTAGCAACTTTATGCGGTAACTACATCCTAGGAGCCTAGATATACAGTTAATAGCCTTGCTTTTGCTTAAAAGCGTCTGAATGAGAAAGGGACTAAAGGAACTCGACGAGTTGGATGAGGGTTTCCCGCTTTCTAGATTCTGCATGAACTCGACGAGTTAGCGAGATGACTCGACAAGTTGGTTAGGGTTTTTCCTAGTATTTTGGATGTTGCATGGACTCAACAAGTTACTTGGTAACTCGGCGAGTTGGCTGGGGTTTTCGTGACTTCTGAGTTCTGAAGGAACTCGATGAGTCTGTAAGCTGCACTTGAATAGTTAGGTCAACATGGACTGTTGACCTTGACCATTAACTTTGACATTGACCAAGGGTTGACTAGTTTGACTTCTGAGGGTATTTTGGTAATTTTAGAATTTTTGGAATTGGATCAATGGTGGTTGTAGGTTTTTGTGTTTGGAGCCGTGTTTTGAGAGTTTGATATTTCAGTTCCAATCGACATTGTGAGGTGAGTTTTCCTCACTATACTAACAAGGTTGAAGGCACCAATGTCAGCCCTTATTGGATTGTTATCCTGGTTATTCCATAATGATATGCTTAGTGACCTGTTAGGTCGGTATCCTAATATGTAGGTTGATGCTATGTTTAGTGACATGTTAGGCCGATATCCTGGTATATAGGATGATGCCATGATTAGTGATCTGTTTGATCGGTTTGACTGTTTGTACATGCTAGCATTGTTATCTATATGTTGATTGTATTCTTGAGGGTGGGTTGAGGTGGACCTGCTTTGTGCTATAGACCAACATACCCAAGGTCACCCGGATAGACTGTAGGCCCAATGGGGCGTGCCAGTCAAGCCGAAGGCCCGGAGAACTGTCTAGATAGGCTGAAGGCCCGGTACGGCGGACCAGACATGCTAAAGGTTCTGAGAGTGGGCCAGACCGACTGATGGCCTGGTGAGGGTGGTCCAGTCCAACTGTAGACTCTATATGCATGTTGTTTGCTATGATATGGTTATGGTTTGCATGGTGTTGGTATTTTGGGGGAACTCACTAAGATTCGAGCTTATAGTTTTGGATTTTTTTTGTAGGTACATCTGATAATCGCGGGAAGGTGAAGGTGTGACCGTGGACCTCCTCGTACTTTTATAATTTGGTTTCTGGGATACTTTGATATGAAAACTATTTTGAAAACATTTTGTAATAAATAATGGTTTTTGGATGTTTGAAAAAGTTTTAAATTTTTATGAATTTTATGGATGTTACAATACAATTTATAATTACTAGAGTATAGCTGTAAAACTTTATTAGAACAAAGTATGGCTCATCTTTGAATGAACCATTTCCAAAAATGTTTGATTCCTCTTCTTAGTCATACAATTGCACTAAGATGTTCTTTGAGGAGTCTATTGTGATACAATTCCATAAGTACTAATATGATCATAAAACATGACACTAAAGTACTTTGCTTTCTTTTAATATTGGAGAATCTTTTATCTTTGTGCCTAATAGATTCTTCTCTTTGTTTTGTTACTCTTTGAACTTTTCTAAAAGTATTAGAATTTTGTTTACTCTTACAAATAAATAATACTTACTGAATCATGTGTAAATCATGACGAATAAATTTATCGTCCCTTGTAGTGGATTTGAAGAGTCCGTATCAATATGTACTAGATCCAATGAACAATGATTTATTCATAATTTTCCAATGAACAAGATTCTCATGCATCATTCAATTCAAATTGTGTGACTCCAAGTTTCTGTCCAATTGGTTAGGAGATTTCTTTTCACCTGGTTGGTTATGATAGTACCGCAAGCACAATTTCATAAGAATCAAATCCATAATTAATATTGATACTATTAGAAACATGATCAACATATTCATTTTTGAAATTGCAAGGAAATATTAAATAAGGTAACAAAACTTCACTTTTATTGATAAAAAGAAAATTGGAACTTGTCCTTACAATGCATAAAAAGGAAAAAAAAATGTTTCTAGAAATATTAAAAAAAAATAAAAGTATTCTACTAAATTATCCTAACTCCTTAGTGGTATCTCCAAATTCTGACCATCAAACCATGCAACCAAAGTCCATTTCCCATGATCAGATTTAGCTCACTTTGCTCAAGCTTCCTTCTTTCTTTTATATCCTACAGTACCATCAAAATGTGATCATCACATTATGTACTAAGTATGAATAAGAACTTATTAAGGTAATGAAGTTGGCTAATGGATGTACCTGAAATATAGTCACACGAATTGAATTTACTATCTTTAAGATGGACTCATTGGGGTCAACATATGAAACAATCGTCGAATGGGCCTTTCTCTTTACCATAAAATCAAATAGTTTGACCTTGGTCGATGCCTTTTGATTGGGAAGAGAAATCCTTTATTGATCACCAATGTCAACATTGTCAATGTCCATCGAACACTTGGGATTAGACCCTATAAGAATTTCTGCTTCAGTTGTGTTCTTAAGCATTTCTACGTTAGCAACTATCAACATATATGTCAGATCAATTAGGTTCACGTCGAGGTTCCAAATATGAAATTTCTCAAAGAGTTGACCATATGAATCGAAAAGCAAAAGAAGAACCAAATCATTGTCTTGTTCCTTTGGAAATATGACACTCGTTCTTCCCAACTTGTCAATGGATGATTTCATTTTCAGATAATGCGCAAAGATAGAGTCTCTGTATTTATGTTTAAATGTCAATAAGGATTGATTTGTTTCATATCTTTCAACTTGAAAAAACATGATGTTGGGAGAGTCATAGGAGGAGGGGGAGGTGGTGGAAGATTTGAAGAGATAAAATTCCTAGTTCCACCATTTCCTAAGGAATGGAAGATAATTTCACCTTGACTCAAATGTGGAAGACCATCCCCAAATGATTAAGAAAAAGCTTTTCCATAAGAATGAATAAGCCATTTCTATCTTGATTAGACGTTTAAAATAAGGAGAGGAGAGAATTCAAGTTAGTTGATTTTAATCCTTAATTATTAACCTAAATTTAAATTAAGGCTAGGATCCGTATTTTCATCTCTTAATATGAAGAGGGATGTTGTAGTCATATCACGAAACTATTTCAGGTAAGTAGAAAATTTTCAACGATTTCAATCACATGAAACTCCTAGATCTTTTTAGATTGTCAATGTAATATTAATGGCATGTTTAATATCGAATTATGCTCTTACCAATTGTGACTTGGATGTTGAGGATCGCAATTAATATGTGAATAACCATGAAAACCCTCTCAAACATACTCGATCAATTTATAATCTTCCATTAATGTGTTGGTTAACCACACACGCTACATCAACAATTATAAACATGATTTTTTTCATCATTTCATCTTTATAGTCTCACATTAGTGTATTGGTAACCACATACACTCCACTAACGATTTATAAAGAAATGTTTTGTGTTTTTCATCGATTGACATACATTTTTACATTTGTTCCTAAACTAACTAGAGTGGGATTTTAGAAGGTTTTGGTACTTTATAGCATTATACTTTTAATGTGATTATGTCCTATTGAACCTGTTTGGCTAACGACCCTCCACCATACAAAGGAGCGGTGGGTGAAAAGGACACCCAATCAACAATTATTTTATAGAGCATTTCTTTATACCCCTCTTATAGTATGGGCTTCGTGAATGAGGCCTACTATTGATTCGACAGACTTTTCTTATACATGTAGTATTAAAGTTCTTATACATACATATAGAGTGTATTTTAAACATTTTAAAACCTCAATGTTGAATTGTTAATCATCTAAATTAATCATATATTTAATTAATTAATTTAAACCTAACATGGATTTTATGATTATACTTTAATTAATCTTGTAATTAAATTTATTATTAAATCCATAAGGATAATTCAATTTAATTAATCTTATAATTAAATTCATAAGGATAATTCAATTTAATTAATTTTATAATTAAAATTATCTATTCCATGATTATCTCCTAAAATTTAGGGTTTTATATAAAATCATATAAGACATTCAAAATTTGGATTTAAGTATAATTAAAATAAGATAATCACTAAAAACAACCATACTAATCATATTAGGCCGAAAAATCTTGAAAGTCAATTTTAGATTGGTGTAACGTTGTGGCATAAATCATGTCACGTCGTGCAAACAAAATTTCAAAAATTCTTTTTTTGTTTGTTCAATTCATCTCATTTACAATCAATGTTAGACACGCTAAGGCTCTAATACCACATATGGAGTTTATAGGTTATAAAATACATGTACCTACAGAAAAATCACTTAACATTTAAAGGCACATGCAACCTATAAGGATCTATGTCATAACACTTTGAAGGTAACACGCAATGAATATAAAGAACCTTACAAGATCCCTACTATAATCAGAATAAGTAGATCTAGGGTTACATACATTTGAATTGTTATAGAAAATAATTCTTTGATTCCTTTCCTTTAGATCTTCATAAAGAAATCACGAAAAGTAATATACCTCTAGTGGCTAACACCCAAAACTAGAAACCCTAGAATGAAAAGGAAAGAGGTTAGGTGAAGGAATTTCTATTCATATGCCTATAAGGAATGTCATGAAGGAAAACTGCAAGCCAGTGGATCCTATTTATAGTTTAGGTAATTTGAAGACAAATTCGTAATTTAATAATTAAGATAATATATTTAATCTCAGTTCGAATCATTTCCTTCTCTACAAATAGGAGGCTTACGGAAACACCAGAAGAGCTCCCAAAATTGTCCATGCTTAAAGAATTGATTTTTTTATTCAACTATTAAGCAATTACAGTTCATCCCTTGAACCTTTAATTATTTCTAATTAATCCCAAATTAATTCAAGATTAATTCTGATTATTAATTAATTTATTCTTACTGATTTCCTATTAATGTAGCAATCATATAAATTAACAATTTAATTATTTAAATATTGATCACATATTAATTTATTAATCACATAGTAAATTAACAAATCAACTATCTATTCCAATTAATATATTAATCATATAATACATCAACAAATCTATTTTCTCTTTCTCTTTCATAATATCATTTCTAGTTTTTTTCTAGTTATGAGGGCAACCCAAAAAGGATTTTGCGTTTATTCACAAGAATATAAAAATTTTGTTATGAGCTTACACACCTTAATCATACATTTTTCAATCATAGTCTTCCACTCCTTGAGCCTCCCAAACAATTTATTTTCATCTTTTGTCTTTAGAAAGTACACCCAACCCTTGCTTGAGTAGTCATGGATAAATTTCACAGAATATTGACATCCACCATGAGAATTCACTGGAGAGGGACCCATCTTATGATGCCACAACTCTATTTTATCATCATACTTGTCCAATGATTTAGATACTGCCATCGTTCCCCTAACCATACAACCTTTCAAGAAATAAATACCATGATTCATATTTCCATTCAAAAGTAAAAGAGCACCCTTGGAGACTCTTACCTAGTCGCCTTTTGCAGAATACTTTAGTCCATCATTCACCAAAGTTCCAAAAGATATTAGATTCTCTCGAAGATCTGGGACAACCAAACAATCCAGTTTCCTGACCATATCATCTTGAATCTTGATTTCACTGTGTCACTACCCTTTACCTTGATCATCCAATCATTACCCATCTTGAATGTGCCACTCTACTATTTAAAGGAGTCAAACCAGTGACCATTGTATGTCATATGAGAGGATTCTATAGATTCTAAGATCCAAGCATCAACGGAACCAGTTGTACATATGGCCAAAACTTCACCATCATCCCCTTCATTAAAATTTTCCTTTAGCCACAACGACATTGGTGTTATGGCTTGATTCAAGCCCATTATTTTCTTTCTTCAGCAATAAGAAATATCTTCTAAAGTGTCTGTTTTCATTGTAGTTATAACATATAATGTTGGCCTTAGATTTGGAACTTGACTCCCTTTTGTTACCTCCACCTCTATCTAATATTCTTCCACTGACTACGAACAAACCAGAATTGGAAACTTCTTCACCAACTTAAACTTTTCTATTAAGTTCCTTAGACATTAAAGAATCATTCACATCATTCATAGGAATAATTTTCCTACCATACAACATGGTATTAATAAAATTCTCAAAAGAATTTGATAGTGGACATAAGGGGATAGATGTTTAATCTTCAGAGTATATAAACTTTTCTTCTGATACATCCTATTCATCATAGAAATGTTTTGATACTTGTCACACAATTTCTCCTAAATCCTAGATGCATTGTTTGATCCACAACCTCTCTCAGTACTTTGTCTATAAAACTTCAAAGAATATCATTATGTTCTCTTGCTAGAATATCTACATTCTCCTCAGTCTCCATGTCAACTGGCAGTTTCACTTCTCCTTCCACTGTCATTGCACATCCTTTTTGAACCAGAAGAGCCTTAATCTTTACCTTTCACAAAGTGAAATTGCTTGAATGGTTGAAATTCTTCAAATTGGACTTGTGAGATTCTATCTCAATCAACAAAACACTAATAGCAGCTCTGATATCACTTATTAGAATGTAATGGGGATAAAACATGAAACTAAAAAGCACAAAAGACACAATATTTAGATGGTTCGGTAAAGGTAACCTATGTCCACAAGAAGGAAGGGAGTATTCTTATTTATAAGCTTCAAAATAGAGGTTACAAGTACAATTCGATAGAGATTCGCCTATCACTTTGGAATTAAATATACAAACAAATGACTAGCATGCATCCCTATTAGGAATCAACATTAGAACTGGAAAAACCGGAACCGGAACCTGACTGATACCAAACCAGAGCTAGACCGAATTACTAATAAGGTCTAGTTACCAGTTCTCCACTTTTATAAATATTGGTTCCTGTTCTAACACCACTTCTGTTCTGAAAACCATAATCGGACTGAATTCTGTCCCACTTATTGAAATGCCCATAATTCACTCATATGAAGTCAAAATTACTTGATTTTTTCCCAACATGTAATTTGGTGTTTTTACTTCATTTTAGACTATACAAATACATATTTTGGTTAGATATTGAATCAACTATAGACACCTAAAGACAACATATCAATCTTTTGATTTTTACTTTTCAACATTGTGTTTTTTTGGAATCAGTCCTGCTTTTAAAAGATGCATAACTTACTCATATGAAGTTGGAATTAGTTGAGTTTTTTCTAACATGTAATTTGGATTTGGAATTATTTGAGTTTTTTCTAACATGTAATTTGGTGTTTGTATTTAATTTTAGACAGTACAAATATGTATTTTAATTAGATATTAAATCAACTATAGGTGGAAGACAGCATATCAATGTTGTGATTTTTCCGTTTCAACATTTTTTTAATCTGTCCTGCTTTTTAAAATACACATAAATCACTCATATGAAGTCGAAATTACTTGATTTGGTTTCTAGCATGTAGTTTGATGTTTGTAGTTCATTTTAGACTGCAAAAATACATATTTTGGTTAGATATTAAATCAAATATAGGCCCCAGAACACAACATATCAATGCAACGATTTTTCCATTTCAATATTTTTTTTAATCTGTCACACTTTTTAAAATACGTATCACTCACTCATATGAAGTCATAATTACTTGATTATTTTCTAGCATGTAACTTAGTTCTTTTACATCATTCGAGAATGTACAAATTCATATTTTCTTTAAATATTGGATCATATACAGGCCTCGGAAAACAACATATCAACTAGTTCTGGTTTGAAAAATAACCTAAAAACTAGGACCGGAACAGGAACTGGCACGACACCAGCGGTCCAGTTCCCAGTTTCTATAAAATTACAAATCCGTTTCCAGTTTCAGACCCAGTCTAGTTCTAATCTCATCCCTAATCCCTATTTATTGACTAGGGGTCATACCTAAAACCCTAATGGGCCAAGGCTATTAATCCATAGACCCATGAAATGTGTCACCAAATCACAATTCCCATGTAGTAGCATCTGGAACTTTCATCCTTGATATATATTACATGATCATAGATATCACACATGATGGAGCGTCCTGATCTATAGTGGCTCAACACAATGCACAAATGGCACATCAAGATCTCCATGGCTAATCAACCATCATGGTGGTGCATCATGCAATAAGCCTTGACCATCTTCAACTTCTGAGCATCCTTGTATAATCTTGAGCATCATAGTGAACATCATAACATAAGTGACTCATCAAGGAATGTTGGGTTTTGAGCAATCTAATACTTCCTAAGTGTGCATGCAACCCTAATAAACCTTGGATCTATGTTTGTCTAAATACTGTTGGATAAGGTGTCTAAGTCCATAACTATTTCTGGTATGTACTTGACCCGACCCGGCATGGTCCATTTGGGTTGCATGGCACCATGCAATTGGATAGACTAAATGAGAGAAATAACACTTGGAGATTATTAATATATTATAAGTTCTAATATATTAATAATATTATTTGATTAGTTTGATCAAGAATTAATTTGGAATTAATTAAGTGATCAAAAGATAACTAATTAAATATATGGGTTGATTATGTAAATCATCCATATCTTGTATAGTGGGCTAAAAGGCTCCATGGACTATCAAGTTGGGTTCCACCCATAGGATGCTCCATAGATGCTCAATGGGAGTTACAAACCCATGGGTCATGGAAATGAAGAGTCATGACACATTAGGGCTTAACCCTAGATGTGTCAACACTATATAAGTAACATGTTCTCCACCCAAAATCGGCTACACACTAAGAAACAAGAGGGCTTGGCCGATTTTGAGAAGTGAGTATTCTCTCATAAGTTCTTCCAAGAGCATTTGGTGTTGTGTGAAGCATTTGAGGCATCACACTTGGGGTGCTAGGCTCACAAGGTTTCAAGGAACACAAGCAACAACAAGGTAAGTTATTCTATCTAGACTTTATGTTAAAATTGTTCCCCATGTATGCTAGATAGGAATATAACCTTAGAATTCAACTTTGCATGACAATTAGACAAACATAGATCCAAGGTTATTAGGGTTGCATGTACACTTAGGAAGTGTTAGAATGCTCAAAACCCATCAGTGGTATCAGAGCCTAGGCTTGTTTGTTCTTATTTGTGCTTAAAAGTTGAAAACAGAATCGGAAATTTTGCTGTCTGCGAATGGACTCGTCGAGTCTATAGGGGGGGGCTCGTCGAGTCCATGAGTATCTTCAACCAACTCGGCGAGTCAGTTTATGCACTCGGCGAGTAGGGTCGACTGAGTGCAGAATTTCGATTTAGTTGCTGGAAATGAATTAGAAACATTACCCTAAACTGTTTTGGTAATTAAAAACTTGTTTTTGGTGGTGTAATGTCTTTGCTAATTCATTTACAACAACTAGTTATCAAAATTACAAAGTTTTATGTAATTTTTTATTGTGTTCATATTCATGTTCTTGTTCTTATGATGTTTTAGATGATCATAGGAATTATTTGTAACCTATTTGGTAGTTTAATTCTTGATCATAATGTGTTTTAATGGAGTCCATAACTTATCCTTAAGTTATGGAAAACCAAGAGTCACACTTGAGTTAAAAACCATTAAGAAAACACAAGAGTTAGAAAAATGAAGAGTCTTCATTTTATTACTCTATTAAACTCATAAGTTACAAGAAATGAAAAGTTTTGAAAGTTACAAAACTTGCCCTCAAGTTTTGGAACAAGTAAAGTTAAGTTAAAACTTTAAGTTCCAACCCCTAGAATTTTAAAAGTTAAAATTCAACCCTTATACTTATATTATGATAATTTAATAATTATATATATATGTATAAGAATAAAGTCGTCTTACCGCTAGTACGCCTCATTCACGAAGCCGGTCTATAAGGTGGGTATAAGGTTGTTGCCTATAAAATGGTGACTTAATGGGTGAATATTCTCACCCACCGCTTGCTTGACTGGTGGAGGGTCGTTAGCCGAACGGGTAAGACAAGGACTTATAAATTCTCATTCAAAGTATGATGAATATAATAAAGTAACTAAATGTTTATTAAATTCCCAATCTTAGTTACTTTAGGAAAAATGTGAATAAGGTGCTAATCCATGAAATTACACTTTACACTTTGCCTAAGTCGTTGGTGGAGCGTGTGTGGTTAACCGGCACACTAACTTGGACTTAACAAGGTAGGTAAAGGGTGACTTAAGGTTTATTATAGTATCGGTGGAGCGTGTGTGGTTTACTGGCACATCGATTGAGTGATAAACTTTAAGGGTACCCAGTGATTTGCATGGTTACTTCACACCTCGTTTTGTGATCCTCGGCATCCCAGTCACAAAACCTGGAGGGCACTCCCGAGATTGAAACATGCCTTTGAAAAGTTCATTGGATCTCAAAGAATCTAGGAATTTCTAAAACCAATAAAAACTAAATATCTAATATTTCGGTTTTCGTGGTGGAAATTGGTGAATCATCATTCACCTACCTTTCAAATATGGTATAGCTTAGATTACGGCATACCTCTTCTAAGTTATATTATATTGTGATTGGATCCTAGCCTTAATATTACATTTGGGTGTTTTATTAAGGACTCTCTTAAATCTAAACTAAACTTGTTCTTCTCTTTCAGATGTCTTCAAACAATGCTTCTGGCTCGAATCCTAATGGCTCCTTTACTCTTATGAGTTTGTGTGGGAAAGTCACCTTTGATGGATCCAACTTCAATAAGTGGATCAGAAACATCAGGATGATTACCCGCTACGAGGACAAAGAATATGTCCTTGACAAGGAGCTTAAGGAAATTGACGAGTCCACTGCAACTCCCCAGGAGATCGCTGACTTTCATACTCATGAAAGAGATGCAACCAAGGTGGCTTGCATCATGTTGGCCACCATGACAGCTGAACTCCAAAAGTCTTATGAAGATTTCTACCCTTATGAAATGCACCAAGATTTGATGGAAAGATACCATCAAAGTGCACGACAAGAGAGGTACGAAGTCATCTGCTCCATGATAACAACCATGATGAAGGACGGAGAGTCCGTCACAAGCCACATGCAGAAAATGCAAAGGTATGTGGATCGTTTGCTGAAGCTCAATGTGAACTTCCCTGAGGAGCTTGCAATAGATATTATTTTGCACTCCTTACCATCGTGCTATGATCAATTCCGCATGACATATCACATGAACAAGGAAGAGGTCACCCTCAGCAAACTTCAGGGACTTCTCAAGACCGCAGAAACAGGTCTTAAGGGGAAGTCGGTTGCAATCACTCCTACTCCAGACTCAACTCCGGTCTTGGCAATCGGGCAAAGTCGAGGGAGGAAGAGAAAGAGATCTTCGTAGGGTACCAAGGCTCGGACCCTTGATGGCTCTTCTTCAAGTGGAACCAAGAAAGGTTTCATTACTCCTTCTTCTGACCCAAAAGAGGCTGAATGATTCTATTGCCATGAAAAAGCTCATTGGAAGCGAAACTGCCCAAAGTACCAGCAAGATGTAAAGGATGGGAAAGTCAAACCCAACCATGCAGGTATTTACACTATCATTTCTAATAACTCACCCCATTCGAAATCTTGGGTCCTTGATACCGGTTGCGGTATTCATATTTGTTGTGACTTGCAGGGACTAGGAAGAAGTGAGAATGTGGAGCAAGGAAGAATAAACTTGATCATGGGGAATAGGAAAGTTACACCTGTCACCAAGATTGGAGTTTATACTTTATCGCTAAGTAGTGGGTTAAATTTAGATTTGAATAAATGTTGTTATTCGCCAGAAATGGCAAGAAATATTATTTCCTTTCATGCATTGTACAAACAAGGTTTCACCTTTTCGTTTGATAATGAAGTTGGTTCGATTAATGCTTTCTTTAATAATGTACTTTATTTTAAAGCATTACCTTGTGATGGTGTGTATGAAGCTGTATCTATTGTAGATAACTCAGGAAATAATGTTTTGTGTATTGATTCTCCTAATAATAATAACTTGGATAAAGCATCATTATGGCACTGTCGTCTTGGACATATAAGCAAGAAACGCATAGGCCAACTCCAAAAGGATGGAGTCTTGGAGTCGTTTGACCTAAAGTCAAATGATAGTTGCGAATCATGATTACTTGGAAAAATGACAAAGTCACCCTTCACAGGCTCGTGTGAAAGGGGTGAAGGTTTGTTGGACCTTATACACACGGATGTGTGTGGACCATTCAAACATGCCACAAGAGATGCTAATCATTATTATTTGACTTTTACTGATGATTACAGTAGATATGGATATGTCTACTTAATCAAGCATAAGTCAGAGACTTTCGAGAAGTTTAAGGAATTTAAACAGGAAGTCGAGAATCAATTGGGCAGGAACATTAAGATGCTTCGATCCGATCGAGGTGGTGAGTATCTTAGTTCAGAGTTCCTTGACTATCTAAAGGAATGTGGGATTGTCTCACAATTGACACCTCCCAGGACACCGCAGTTGAATGGTGTGGCTGAGAGGCGTAATCGAACCTTGTTGGACATGGTTCGTTCCATGATGAGTCGAGCTTCGCTACCAATCTCATTCTGGGGGTATGCCTTAGAGACTGCCGCCCATATCCTTAATCTAGTCCTCACAAAGAAAGTTGCCAAAACTCCTCACGAGATGTGGACTGGTAAAGTACCTAAACTAGACCACATCAAGATTTGGGGATGCGAGGCTTTCGTGAGACGCGAGACTCACGATAAGCTCGAACCCCGAAGCGAGAGGTGTATTTTCATCGGCTACCCACAGCAATCCTTTAGTTACCTCTTTTACAGACCTAGTGACAACGTGGTCTTTGTAGCAAGAAGAGGAGTCTTTCGAGAAAGAGAGTTTATAAGCCAAGGAGACAGTGGGAGGCAAGTTGATCTTGAAGAAATTCAAGAGTCAAGTGGTGAAGGAACTTCAAACTCTAGCCCTCAACTTGAGGAGGAAACTCCTGTTGAGCCAATTGACGAATCTGTACCTCTGAGGCGTTCCACGAGAGTTAGGAGTGCACCTGAGCATTACTATGGATTCCATATTACTGCAGAAGGTGAGACACTTATTAGTGATGAGACACTAGTAAGTCAAGATGACCCTAACAGCTACGAGGAAGCCATGGCGGGCCCCGAGTCTGCTAAATGGAAAGAGGCTATGGATAGCGAGATACAATCCATGTATGACAATCAAGTTTGGAACTTGGTTGAGAATGTACCAGGTCGAAAGACTGTAGGGTGCAAATGGGTCTTCAAAAAGAAGACCGACATGGATGGTAAAGTACACACTTATAAGTCTAGACTGGTTGCAAAGGGCTTCTCTCAAATTCCTGGAGTGGATTATGATGAGACCTTTTCTCTGGTAGCCAAGATTAAGTCTATTCGGGTTCTGTTAGCCATAGCCGCATTTCATGAGTATGAAATTTGGCAAATGGATGTCAAAACCGCTTTCCTTAATGGGAAGTTGGCTGAAGATGTTTACATGAGTCAGCCAGAGGGTTTTGTCAGCAACGAGTACCCTAATAGAGTGTGTAAGCTTGAGAAATCCATTTATGGATTAAAGCAAGCACCTCGCAGATGGAATCTTTGCTTTGATGAAAAGGTCAAGGAATTTGGCTTTTCTAGGAGTGAAGATGAATCTTGTGTATATGTCAAGGCTAGTGGGAGTATAGTTAGATTTTTGGTATTGTATGTGGATGACATACTACTCATAGGAAACGAAATTCCAACCCTGCAGGAAGTAAAGTCCTGGCTTGGAAAGTGTTTCGCTATGAAGGACCTTGGTGAAGCTGCCTATATTTTGGGGATAAGGATCTTGAGAGATCGGAGTAAAAGACTAATTGGACTTAGTCAAAGTACCTACTTGGAGAAGGTTCTGAAGAGATTCAGAATGCAAGACTTCAAGAAAGGAGAGTTGCCCATCCAGAGTAGCGCCAAGTTGAGTAAGACACAAAGCCCTAGCACTGAGGCTGAGATAGCAGAAATGAGTCGAGTACCTTATGCTTCGGCTGTAGGATCGATCATGTATGCTATGACGTGTACTCGACCTGATGTAGCCTTTGCCTTAAGCATGGTTAGCAGGTTTCAGGGGAACCCTGGCAAGGCACACTGGATTGCGGTAAAGAATATTCTCAAGTACCTACGAAGGACTAAGGACTGGGTTCTTACCCTCGGTGGGAGTGATGACTTGAGAGTTGTAGGGTATAGTGATGCTAGCTTCCAGACTGATAGGGATAACTTCCGCTCTCAGTCGGGCTGGGTCTTTACCCTAAATGGAGGAGCAATTTCTTGGAAGAGTTCCAAGCAAGAGACAGTGGCAGATTCTACTTGTGAATCAGAGTATATTGCAGCTATCGAAGCGGCAAAGGAGGCTTTATGGCTGAGGAACTTCATTGGAGACCTTGGAGTTGTACCAGCTATTAAAGAGCCAATGGAAATTTTCTGTGATAGTGAAAGTGCTGTTGCCTTAGCCAAGGAACCAAGGGATCACGGAAGATCCAGACACATCGACAGAAAATACCATTTCATCAGACATCAGATCGAAGAAGGACTCCTCGTGGCAAAGAGGGTATCATCAGATGAGAATGCGGCAGATCCCGTCACGAAGGGACTGACTCGGGTTAAGCATCTCCAGCATGCTCGGAGCATAGGGCTGAAGGATGATATTAGATTTAGTAGTTAGATAATCTCAAAATTTGTAAAGTGTAATTGACATTTGATGATGAATAAAAGTGTTTTATTTATGAGTAAAGTGTTACTATCTCTTGTCGATCGTTTACTATATTTCTTTTGCATGTTTTGACTTCCAGAATAATTTTGTTTGGTATAACATATTATTCAAACCTCCACAGTCGGTCATATGTCGGAAGTAGGTATGAATCAAGACTGTCATGTTTGGTTGTAGAGGTCTGGGACAAGGCTACAACAATCATGAGTGCTCATAAGTTCTGAGCATTGGACTCAACCCACGCTCACTGGAATCACTTCATGGAATTCTATCTCGAGTGATTGTGAGACGGTAATATCATATAAGTCTTTAAACCTAGAGATATGATTTGTTACTTACAAGTTGGTTATGCATTGATTGTACGAAAAACGCATTGGTAACTCGATGTTATAAAATCGCGCTCTTATGTGCAATTCAATGAGTAGTAGAACAAACATATGAGTCGAAGTTTATCTGTTCCTTCTTGGATTAGAAGCTGATATCTGGGCCCCTCGATGATTTTGTTTTGACCTATGTACCGGGCCCGGTCATAACTAAATTGATGTGTTCAATGAAGTTCTTTGTCAAACAAATCGGAAATCGGGAAACAAATGTTGGACAATAAGTAAGACATTGTTCCATGTATTTGTCTGACTGATATCTAGAACGGAGGATTATATGATCACTTATCTTAAATGGCGTACCATCATCTTCTCAGTTTCGAGAAACCTTGAAAAGAGCTACGATTGCCGATCGGTTCCTGAAGTCATACTTGCAGTAATAGTTATTAGACTTATCCAAGTGGGAGACTGTTGGATAAGGTGTCTAAGTCCATAACTATTTCTGGTATGTACTTGACCCGACCCGGCATGGTCCATTTGGGTTGCATGGCACCATGCAATTGGATAGACTAAATGAGAGAAATAACACTTGGAGATTATTAATATATTATAAGTTCTAATATATTAATAATATTATTTGATTAGTTTGATCAAGAATTAATTTGGAATTAATTAAGTGATCAAAAGATAACTAATTAAATATATGGGTTGATTATGTAAATCATCCATATCTTGTATAGTGGGCTAAAAGGCTCCATGGACTATCAAGTTGGGTTCCACCCATAGGATGCTCCATGGATGCTCCATGGGAGTTACAAACCCATGGGTCATGGAAATGAAGAGTCATGACACATTAGGGCTTAACCCTAGATGTGTCAACACTATATAAGTAACATGTTCTCCACCCAAAATCGGCTACACACTAAGAAACAAGAGGGCTTGGCCGATTTTGAGAAGTGAGTATTCTCTCATAAGTTCTTCCAAGAGCATTTGGTGTTGTGTGAAGCATTTGAGGCATCACACTTGGGGTGCTAGGCTCACAAGGTTTCAAGGAACACAAGCAACAACAAGGTAAGTTATTCTATCTAGACTTTATGTTAAAATTGTTCCCCATGTATGCCAGATAGGAATATAACCTTAGAATTCAACTTTGCATGACAATTAGACAAACATAGATCCAAGGTTATTAGGGTTGCATGTACACTTAGGAAGTGTTAGAATGCTCAAAACCCATCAAATACATGCAAGATAATAATTTTCCAAGGTTCATAACCTATCTAACATGGCATCGGGTACTTTTAAACATAAAAGAATTAGATGAGATTACATACCTTTTGATGAGTTTGATTCCTAAGGAGTTTGAGGGCCAAGAACCAATAGTGTGAATGCCTCAAATGGAATCACAAATCACCACAAACTCTTGGAAAACTTTGAGAGAGTGTGTACACACTATAATTTCAGCCACACACAAACACACACACTAGTGGCTATTTCATGCAAGAAAAGCATGCTTATATAGTGTACATGATTAGGGTGAAACCCTAATAACCCATGACCTTTCCTTTTCCAAGGATCCATGGGTTAAAAGCTCCATGGATCATCCATGGACTTCCATACAAGCCTATCCCATTAACAAATGAGTGTTAGCCCACACCATATAAAACCAATAGCCCACAATCTAATTAGTCTTCCTTTTAATCTCTAAATTAATTCATAATTAATTTAAGACTAAGACTAATTAAATAACATGACTTCATATTAATATATTATAACTATAATATATTAATAATCATATGTGTATAACTCTCATAAAATTATCCATAAATAGTTCGGGTGAAGTGCAACCCAAATGGACCATGCCGGGTCGGGTCAAGTATATACCAAATAAGTTATGGACTTAGACACCTTATCTAACAGACTCCCACTTGGATAAGTCTAATAACTGTATTTGCCTATATTACTTCAGGAAGCAACCAGCAATCGTATCTCTCAAAAACTTTGTTGAACTATGAAGCGCCATTTTGATATAAGTGATCATATAATCCTCTGTTCTCATGATATCAGCCGGACAAACACATGGAACTATGTCTTGCTTAGTGTCTGGCAGTTGTTTCTCGATTTCTAATTTGTTTGACAAAGAACTCAACTGAACACATCAATTTAGTTTTGACCGGGCCCGGTACATGGGTCAACACAAAATCATCAAGGGGCCCAGATATCGCTTCTATTTCTAGAAGAAACAGATAAACTTCGACTCATATGCTTGTTCTACTACTTGTTGAATTGTACACAAAGGCACGTTTTATAACATCAAGTTACTGATGCGTTTACGTGCAATCAATGCACAACCAACTCATAGGTAACAACTCATATCTCTAGGTTTGAAGACTTATATGATATTACCGTTTCATGATCACTCGAGATAAATTCCATGAAGTGATGCAAGTGAGCGTGGGTTTATTCCAATACTCATAACTTATGAGTACTCATGAACGTTGTAGCAACCATTGCCATGTCTAAACACTTTTAGCCATCTACAAACCCAATTCATGACAATCTTGATTCATACCTACTTCCGACGTATGACCGATTGTGGAGGTTTGAATAAATTAATTATTCTGGAAGTCAAAACATGCAAAGCTGAAACAATTGTAAATAATTGACAATGATAGCAACACCTTACTCATAAATAAATCACAATTTTATTCATCATCAAATGTCGATTACATTTTACAAGTTTCAGAGAATCTATATAATATGTAAAACTAATATCGTCCCTCAGGCCGATGTGCCTCGCATGCTGAAAATGCTTAGCCCTCATCAGTCCCTTTGTAAGGGGATCCGCAGGGTTCTCATCTGACGATATCCTCTTTGCCACGAGGAGTCCTTCTTCTATCTTGTGTCTTATGAAGTGATATTTTATGTCAATGTGTCGGGATCTTCCATGATCTCTCGGTTCTTTAGCTAAAGCAACTGGACTATTGTTGTCACAGAAAATTTCCATAGGCTCCTTAATAGCTGACACAACTCCAAGGTCTCCGATGAAGTTCTTCAGCCATATCGTCTCCTTCGCTGCTTCACTCGCTGCTATATACTCTGATTCACAATTCGAATTAGCCATTGTCTCCTGCTTGGAACTCTTCCAAGAGATTGCCCCTCCATTTAAGGTAAAGACCCAGCCCGACTGAGAGCGAAAGTTATCCATATCAGTCTAAAAACTAGCATCACTATACCCTAATACTCTCAAGTCATCACTCCCACCAAGGGTAAGGATCCAATCCTTAGTCCTCCGCAGGTACTTGAGAATGCTCTTTACCGCAGTCCAGTGAACCTTGCCAGGGTTCCCCTGATACCTGCTGACCATGCTCAAAGCAAAAGCCACATTAGGGCGGGTACAAGTCATAGCATACATGATCGAGCCAACAGCGGAAGGTTTCATCATAATCAATACCCTGAGTCTAAGTAAAACCCTTCGCAACCAGTCGAGCCTTATAAGTATGCACTTTTCCTTCCATGTCGGTCTTCTTCTTGAAGATCCATTTGCACCCGACTGTTTTACGGCCTGGTACATTGTCAACCAAGTTCCAAACTTGATTATCATACATGGACTATATCTCGCTGTCCATAGCCTCCTTCCACTTAGCAGACTCCGGGCCTGCCATGGCTTCCTTAACACTGCTAGGTTCATCCAAATTTACCAGTGTACTATCGCTGATAAATGTATCACCTTCCGTAGTAATATGAAAACCATAATAAAATGCAGGTGTGTTCCCAACCCGTGTGGAACGCCTTGGAGGTAAAGACTCATCAGCTGGCTCAATAGGAGTTTCCTCCTCAGGTTGATTGCTAGTGTTTGAGGTTCCTTCACCAATTGATTCTTGGATTTCTTCAAGATCAATTTGCCTCCCACTGTATCCTTGGCTTATAAATTCTCTCTCACGAAAGACCCCTCTTCTTGCTACAAAGACCACATTCTCACTGGGTCTGTAGAAGAGGTAACCGAAGGATTTCTGTGGGTAGCTGATGAAAATACACCTTTCACTTCGGGGTTCGAGCTTATCATGAGTTTCATGCCTCACGAAAGCTTCGCAACCCCAAATTTTGATGTGGTCCAAATTGGGAACCTTCCCAGTCCACATCTCATGAGGTGTTTTGGTAACCTTCTTTGTAGGGACTAGATTAAGGATATGGGTGGCAGTCTCTAAGGCATACCCCCAAAAAGAGATTGGTAGCGAAGCTCGACTCATAATAGAGCGAACCATGTCTAACAAGGTTCGATTACGCCTCTCAGCTACACCATTTAGCTGTGGTGTCCTGGGAGGAGTCAATTGTGAGACAATCCCACACTCCTTAAGATAGTCAAGGAACTTGGTACTAAGATACTCACCACCTCGATCAGATTGAAGCATCCTAATGTTCCTGCCCAATTGATTTTCTACTTCTTGTTTGAATTCCTTAAACCTTCAAAAGGTTTCTGACTTATGTTTGATTAAGTAGACATACCCATATCTACTAAAATCATCAATAAAAGTCACATAATACCGATTAGCATCCCTTGTGGTGGTTTTGAATGGCCCACATACATCAGTATGTATTACGTCCAACAAACCCTCACCCCTTTCACAAGTTCCAGTGAAGGGTGATTTTGTCATCTTCCCAAGTAGACAAGATTCACAAGTATCATCCGATTTAAGGTCGAATGACTCCAAGACTCCACTCTTTTGGAATTGGCCTATGCGTTTCTTGTTTACATGTCCAAGACGACAATGCCACAATGATGCTTTATCTAGGCTAGTAGAAGAATCAATATACAACACATTATTTCCTAAGTTGTCTACAATCGACACAGTTTCATACACACCATCACAAGGTAATGCTTTAAAATAAAACACATTTTTAAAGAAAGCATTAATACCACCACATTCATTATCAAATGAAAAGGTAAAACCTTGTTTGTACAAAGCATGAAAAGAAATAATATTCCTCGCCATTTCAGACGAGTACACACATTTATTCAAATCTAATTTCAACCCATTATTAAGCAAAAAAGTATAAACTCCAATCTTGGAAACAGGTGAAGCCTTCCTATTCCCATGATCAAGTTTATCTTCCCGTGCTCAACATCCTCACTTCTTCTTAGGCCCTGCAAATCAGAACATATGTGAATACCACATCCTGTATCAAGCACCCAAGAGTTAGAATGTGTTGAGTAATTAGACAATATAGTGTAAATACCTGCTTGGGTGGGTTTCACTTTCCCATCCTTCAGATCCTGCAAGTACTTAGGGCAGTTTCGCTTCCAGTGTGCCTTTTCATGGCAATAAAAGCATTCAGCATCCTTGGGAATGGCAGAAGGAGTGACAGAACCGTTCTTAGTCTTTGATGAGGAGCCTTCAAGAGACTTTCCCTTGGTACCCTTCGAAGGGTGCTTCCTCTTCTTCCCTTTGCCTTGCCCAATAGCTAAAATAGGGGTAGATGTTGGAGTAGGAGTAGTAGAGGTAACAACCGCCTTACCCTTAAGACCGGATTCCGCGGTCTTCAAGAGTCCTTGAAGCTTGCTGAGGATAACTTCCTCCTTGTTCATATGATATGTCATTCGAAAATGATCATAACAAGAAGGCAAGGAGTGCAAAATGATGTCAATTGCCAACTCCTCAGGGATGTTAACATTCAGCTTCAGCAAACGGTCCACATACCTTTGCATCTTTTGCATGTGGCCCGTGACGGATTCACCGTCCTTAATGCGGGTAGTTATTATAGAGGAGATTATTTCATACCACTCCTGACGAGCACTCTGATGGTACCTTTCCATCAGGTCTTGGTGCATCTCAAAAGGGTAGAAGTCCTCATAGGACTTTTGGAGTTCGGCTGTCATTGTGGCCATCATGATGCATACCACCTTAGTAGCATCTCTCTCATGTGTCATGAATTCAGCGATCTCCTCAGGAGTAGCAGTAGACTCATCAAGCTCTTTCAACTCCTTATCGAGGACATATTCCTTCTCCTCATAACAAGTTACCATCCCGATGTTCCTAATCCAGTCCATGAAGTTGGAACCATCAAAGATGACTCTCCCACAAAGATTCATTAGAGAGAAAGAACCAGTTGGGTTAGAGCCCGAAGCATTAGTGTTGGAAGACATTTGAAAGAAGAAGGCAAGTTTAGATTAGATATATAAAGTCCTTAATAAGACACCCAAATGTAGTATTAAGGCTAGGATTCAATCACAATATATTATACTTAGAAGAGGGATGTCGTAATCTAAGTAATAATATATTTGAAAGGTAGGTGAGTGACGATTCACCAATTTCCACCACGGAAACGAAATGATTTATTAGGTTTTAATTGGATTTGAAATTCCTAGATTCTTTTGAGATTCATTGAACTTTTCAATGGCATGTTTCAATCTCGATTGTGCCCTTCAAGTTTTGTGACTGGGATGCCGAGGATCACAAAACAAGGTGTGAATAACCATGCTAATTCACTTGGTACCCTTAATATTATCACCTAATCAATGTGCCAGTTAACCACACACGCTCCATTGATCTATGACAAACATTAATTCACCCTTCGTGATCCTTACTAGTCCAAGTTAGTGTGTCGGTTAACCACACACGCTCCACCAACGACTTGGTAAGGTACAAGGTGTGAATTCCATGGACTAGCACCAAGTTCACATTTTTTCTAAAGTAACTAAGATTGGGAATTAAATAAAAGATTTAGTTACTTTAAAATATTCATCATACTTAATGAGAATTTATAAGTCCTTGTCATACCCATTCGGCTAACGACCCTCCACCAGTCAAGGAAGCGGTGGGTGAGAGTGGACACCCATTAAGTCGCCATTTTATAGGCAACAACCTTATACCCACCTTATAGACCGACTTCGTGAATGAGGGCTACTAACGGTAAGACGACTTGTTCTTATACATATATACAATAATTAACCATTAATGTTATAAATAGTATAAGTGTTGAATTTTAACTTTTAAAACTCTAAGTGTTGGAATTAAAGTTTATTAAAGTGTGTGAAACTTTTCCAAATTCCAAAACTTGAGGGCAAGTTTTGTAACTCTTCAAAACTTTTCATTTCATAACTTATGAATTAAAGGTTCATAAAATGAAGACTCTTCATTTTATGTAACTTATGTGTTTTTAATGTGTGTTAAAGAAGAGTGACCTTTGTATATCCATAACTTGAGGACAAATTATGGACTCCATTAAAACACATAAATGATCAAGAATTAATCCTAAACAATTCAGCAAATAATTCCTATCATCTTCTAAATTCATAAGAACATGAACATCAAAATTTCAAGAAAACATGAACACATATAAGACATGAAATTTTGATATGAGCCAGTGTAAATGGATTAGAACAACCATTACACCAACTAAAATAAGTTTTAAAACATCAAAACAGTTTAGGGTAAAGTTTCTAGTCCATTTCCAGCAGCAAAAGTCAAAAATCTGCATTCTGAACCTTCTACTCGCCGAGTGCACGAACCTACTCGGCGAGTAGGATGAATTTTGCCTTGGACTCGGCGAGTCCCCCACAGACTTGGCGATTCCATCATGCAGACAGCAAAAATTTAGACTTTTTTCACTATTTTGCATCAAGTATCAAACAAGCAAGCCTAGGCTCTGATACCACTGTTGGGTTTTGAGCAATCTAACACTTCCTAAGTGTGTATGCAACCCTAATAAACCTTGGATCTATGTTTGTCTAAATACATGCAAGATAATAATTTTCCAAGGTTCATAACCTATCTAACATGGCATGGGGTACTTTTAAACATAAAATAATTAGATGATATTACATACCTTTTGATGAGTTTGATTCCTAAGGAGTTTGAGGGCCAAGCACCAATAGTGTGAATGCCTCAAATGGAATCACAAATCACCACAGACTCTTGGAAAACTTTGAGAGAGTGTATACACACTATAATTTTGGCAACACACAAACACACACACTAGTGGCTATTTCATGCAACAAAAGCATGCTTATATAGTGTACATGATTAGGGTGAAACCATAATAACCCATGACCTTTCCTTTTCCAAGGATCCATGGGTTAAAAGCTCCATGGATCATCCATGGACTTCCATACAAGCCTAGCCCATTAACAAATGAGTGTTAGCCCACACCATATAAAACCAATAGCCCACAATCTAATTAGTCTTCCTTTTAATCTCTAAATTAATTCATAATTAATTTAAGACTAAGACTAATTAAATAACATGACTTCATATTCATATATTATAACTTATAATATATTAATAATAATATGTGTATAACTCTCATAAAATTATCCATAAATAGTTCGGGTGAAGTGCAACCCAAATGGACCATGTCGGGTCGGGTCAAGTATATACCAAATAAGTTATGGACTTAGACACGTTATCCAACAAGGAATACCATAAATTATCAAGGAACATATGTAGTACTCTAGGAACATGTGTGGCACATCAAGCCACCTAATGGCACATCATGATGCACAACTGGTGCATCATGATCATAAGTGGTGCATCCATGCTTCAAAAACACATCAATATTCCGGAGTACTCCATGACACTCTAGAGTGGTTCACCTTGTACTAAGGTGGCACAACTAGACCACAAGTGGAACACCTTGTTCATAGGATGGCACATCTAATTCCCAATCGGTGCATTCACCTCCATAATGAATCATCTAGCTTCAAGGTTGGTGCATCCTCTCCTAGATGGCGGATCTTGCTTCATGAGTGGCACATCTTCCTTCAGTGCACCTTGAAAATGAATGGGACACTTGCTTCCCTAGGTGGCACATCCTCATCATAGATGGTGAACTTTCTTCCAAAAAGGCGCATCATCATCATAGAGCATCACAAGATGCTCCATTCCATTCCTATATATTGTATTCCTTTTTTAGGTTCTCTACACCTCCTTTTAGATGATCTATTCATGTGTCACATGATTCGTTGCTTTTCTAGATGATCCATTCCCTTCTTAAATGATCTATTTCTTTCTTAGATGATATGTTCCTTTGTCAAATGCTCCATTGAACTCCAAGTGCTCAATTGAGCTCCAAGTGCTCCATTGAACCCAAATGATCCATGAGAGTGCTCTAAATGCTCAAGTTACATTTAACATGTACAAACCCCTAGGAAACATCATTTTCAGCCTACAGATCATCATTTGTAATGCCATGTTTTGAATTATTTCCTATTTTGAGGTGGTGATAAGGTTTTGATATTAGCAGACTAAGGATACTTGAAGAGTTAAGATTTGGAGTCATTTGGAGGTGGATGGTGTAATTTGGGTGATCCAGGTATTCAGTTTGTGATTTGGAGCCATAGGGCATTTTGGTAATATGTGAACTTGGGCTTTTATGGAAATTGGATGTTTATTCGGGAAATGGTAAGGCGGGTACTAGTTGATCAAAGTTTAGAGCTTCTCGTTACCTTTTCATGAATATATGGATCGTCGAAATTATATTTATAACGAAGAATTTATGGCCTTCAGAATATGTGAGGGTTTGAAGGGAAAACCTTGTATGTGGGGTGTACCTAGGGAGTATGTGGGGAGTACTGACGCAAATGGAATTATGTTGGGTGCAATGTGGTGTAAGCTTAGCATATTGCAAGGGTTGGATCGGGGGAGCAAGACCTTGTATGTTGGGTGTACAAGTCATACGCGGGGTGTACGAGGGGTTCAGTGAATATCCTAAATATGATGTTGTACCCTATATAAGCACATTAAATCTCCAGGGTTGGCCTCTTTACCAGCCTCTAAGTCCTCTAAACCCTAGAAATCATCCCTTAGCCTCCATGATAGTGTTTTTGAGCTCATTATGTGAATTTTGGTGTTTTTAGGTCATTTTCAAGAAGATGGAGTTTGGTCTAAGGTTGTGGATCAAAGAAGAGCTTGTGTATCTTTATTATGTGCTTAATTTCTAGCTTTTTTGAGGTAAAAAGTTTTGATCTTGTTCATTGTTGGATTATATCTATTTTGTATGATTTTTGGTCCCTTTTTTGCCCCAAGAATGAGATCTAGTGGTTTGGTACCACTCCAGGAGTTGTGAGTTGCCACTCTTGGTGTTTCTGAGGTTCTAGATGCATAAAGTTGTCTCTTTTAGGGTTTGGAATCCCCCATTCATGAGATGGTGTCCATTTTGTAAAAGTATAATGCTTTATCTTAAGGATTGGTTTTTTGGGGCATATAAAGTCACCAAGTCAATGACTTTATGGTTCTAGACACTTGTGTGGACTTAGATCTGTGTTTTGGACTTCTAGACTTAAGCATTATTAGCTAAATGTCGATTTCAGATTAATGGATGAGTATGTTAGGCATAGAAGTATGTACGCACAACATACAAGCCAAATAGCGTGCATGCTTAGCGTACAACTAAGTATGCCCTACGTACTCAGTCAGGTGGGTTTTTGCAATTGGGCTTTCTTTCGGGCCTGGGTCTTTGAGTTCTTAATGGGCCATTTGAGTACAAATATTCTAGACTAGGAAAATTGATTGGGCTTTAGGATAAGTCCCATGTAAGGGGTTTGGGCCTAATTTGGAAAATTAGGCCATATTTGAGCCTTGGTTTATTATTTGGATTTTGGGGCTTTCAGATTAGGAGTTTGGGAATTAGTTTTGGACCAAGCTAGGTTAGAGGTAAAACGGTCTTCTTACCCTGAGTATGGATTTATGGTTATGGACTGGAACCCAAATGTTGATTGGGTGTTATTTTGATATTGTTAGTTCAGGGATTTGTTAGCCAGCAGCCAGGGATCGTCTGTGTGATTCGACAGTACGAGGTAAGTTTTTCTGAGAGAAAAAATTGAGAAACACACTTGAACAAACGTTAGTACAAGTAATATTGCAGAATAAAGTTTAACTCAATGGATCATAAAGCTCAACAATAATAAGTTAAAGATTAGATAGTTAGGTGTGGAAATATAATTGACAACAAGTATTATATCAAGTATACACTTAAGTTGATTATTAACGAAGATTGCAATCAATCCAAGTTAGTGAGTGTGATCAACCTTAGTGATGAAGTCAAAAATAACTTGCTCCGAAGAGGGATTACAATCAGATAAGTTCTAAAGATGCGATGAGAGAGTAAGAAGAGAGTAAGATAAGATATGAGATTCAAGAGATGTGTATATTGAATTCAACAAGAGAACTCTATTTATAGATTCTCGAAGGTTACAAGTTCTATCTGTCAAGGGTGGCCATGCAAGGCACACTAGATAAAAGAAAGTACTCTAAGAAAACAAATAAAAGACTAAGACTAAGAACTGATGACGATGACTGCGGTTGCGGTACTTCACTACGGATGAGATTGATTTCGGATCAGGGTCAGTTGTGGTTTGATCAATTTTAAGAGGGTCACTTTACTTTTATATTTCAACAATTTCCCCCCTAAGTGACGTCTTCAACTTCCCTTCATTTATCAAGTTGTAGATATTTGATAAGAACTCACCATAAATTCCTGATTTCACGAAGCCAAACAATTCTCCTGGAGATTTCAAAATTTACTTCCGAAATAGTGTGCTTAGAATTGTGCACTGCAACTTGAGTAATCTCTAATTGTTTTCGGGTCATGCGATTCATGGCAGTCATTAGGATGAAGTCTTTCATTTCATCATTTTTGCGTTTATAAATGACTCCAAGATTTGGGAAGTTGGATGCTCTAAGGGATCTCTCTTGAAAACCTTCAGTTAAGACCGGAGCTGGTTCGAGGGGAGGAAATTTGTACTTCCAGGCGAGGGCAGGTTGGATATCTGTATTGATCCTAGCAAAGTCACAGACAGCTTCTTTTAGAACGTACAAGCCCGTTCGTGTGCAATCTTCATCTTATGATGCTTCTCACACTTGTTTTCAAAAACCCTAGCAATCAGAAAGATTTCCTTCGGGTTTATACAAGGAAAATTTGCTTGGGTTCAGACATAGTCATGGTTTCTTCTTATGAGAGTGTACTGAACAAAGTCTGATTTCATAAACTTTATGGGCTTGTAGTTCTTCATTGCGAATGGTTTATCGTTTGACCAGATCTTTTCAATTTTAGATCCATGCTTGGCATGAATTAAGTCTTTCAAATTCCAATGGCAGCCTCTGATCATCGAGGATGTTGTGGTGAAAAGGGTTGAAGATTGTGAAGTATTTTGCATTGAGAGAAATGGGAATCTCCCAATAACCATCAAGAGGGGGTTCTACAAAGGTGAGATATGTTTTGTAATCATCATCTTGTAATCTTCGAATAGGGTTGATCCATGAGTTGATGAAGGATTCATCAATTGTGATGTTAAAGCTGTGTCCCCTCCAAATTAACTCAGCAAACTTAGCTTATTTCCAGTCGACTTTATTCTGTTTGGTTGCCAGAGAGTCGAAGGATTTTTCAGATGACAAATGGGAGGCTAAAATTTTGAGATGTGGGGGAGTCTCTAGATGTGAGGAAATGGGAGGTTGAACAACTTGAACTTTTTCTTGTTGTTGCGGTGGAGACTGATGAGGAGAAGGCATAGGAGTCTGCTGTTTGGGAGATGGTTGCGGAGAAGGTTGTGGAGTGGGAACTTTGTCATGGATTATGGGTTGCTGATGGTCGGGATTGACTTGGATGGGAGATTTTAAGTGTTGATGCAGATGTGAGTGTTGGTGAGAAATACGGTCCGAATCATGGTCTTCACTTCCCCCTCTTGGGGAAAGAGCACCTGGTTCTTCCTCAAGCCATTGCTTAACACCATTTATTTTTGCACATAATTCATTGAAATAGGCCTTAAATGCCTTAGCAAGTTGTTGATTGTTAGGGATTGCGGTGTTGAAGAGCAGTTTGTGGATCTCCTTGGTTAAATTCAGAATCTCTTGGTCATGAGCATTGGAAGACAAGGATCGTCGGAGGCTATTGATTGTTGACTGAAGAAAAGAATTAGCAGACTCATAAGCATTGTGAGTTTCCTCAACAAGCTTCATTGAATGAACATTTAGGCCCGCGATGGCTGAAAGGAGTTCATTATTGATGGTGGATACCTCAGTGATGAGTTTCTCCGCAGTGGTAAGGAATTGTTCATGATTAGGCTTTCTGTTTGTATCCAGGGCGCAGATACCCATCTCGACCTTGAGAGAGATTCTCTTAGCAGCTAGTCTTTCTTTGGCTTCAATACTTTCAATACGTTCTATCAGTGTGTGCAGACCGGGAGTATCTTACGGTGGAGTGGACTTCACAGCGGCCAAAATTTGATCAACTTTTGCTTGTAAGCTCAAAAATTCTTTGCGAGATACAACAATTTTCTTCTTCTTATATTTGGGTTTGGAGGTAGTATGTTGGGATCCACTTGATTCTTCTCCATCAAAGATCATTATCACATCACCCGAAGGCTTAGGTTGGTTGACCTCATGGAGGTCAATGTCATAAAATCCAAACGTTAGTGTGGAGCTGACCTCGATTGCGGTTCCATCATCTTGAGAATATTGAATAACATGTGTTGGAGGAGGCTTGGATGTGTTGGGTTATGAGCATTCTAACACTCCTAAGTGTACATGCAACCCTAAATACCTTGGATCTATGTTTTCTCTATTATACATGCAAATATGAACATCCAAGGTATTGTTCTAAACTAGCATACAAAACTATCAATATAACAAGATAGAATACATACCTCTTTGATGGTGCTTGTCTTCATGAAGCTTGAGTGCCTAGTGCCCCAAGTGTGACACCTCAAATGGTTCACAACCATCAAAACACTTAGAATAACTTAGAGAGAATTCTACACTTCATGAAAATCGGCTAGCCCTTTCTTGAATAATACTAGTGGCCGATTTTCCCCAAGAATAAGATGCTTATATAGTTATACAATTAGGGTAAACTCTAATTGTCATGACTTTTCATTTCCTTGGATCCATGGGTTCAAATATACCATGGAGCATCCATGGAGCATCATATGGGTTTTGGCCCAACTAGATAATCCATGGAGCATTAGCCCACTATACAAGTATGGATGATTTACACAATCAACCCATATATTTAATTAGTCTTCTTTTGATCACATAATTAATCCTAGATTAATTCTTGATCAATACTAATTAAATAATCTCATTATTATTATTATTAATATACTAGAACTTATAATATATTAATAACCATAAGTGTCTTATTTCTCTCATTCTAGTCTATCCAAGTGCATGATGGTATGCAACCCAAATGGACCATGCCGGGTCGGGTCAAGTCTTACCAATTATAGTTATGGACTTAGACATTAATCCAATAGTCTCCCACTTGGATAAGTCTAAAACTATTATTGCGTATGACTTCAGGAACCAACTAGCAATCGTAGCTCTTAAAAGCTTCTGTCGAACTCTGACCTTGTAGATGAACTCTGACCTTTGTTAATGACTTGTCCATTAGATAAGGGATCATATATTCCTCCATTCTAGATATCATATGGACTGAGACATGGATTATAATCATTCTCTCTGTCCATTTGTTGTTTCCCGATTTCCGATTTATGACGACTGACTAATTGAACAAATCAAATCAGTCTTGGCCCGGCCGAGCACTTCCATTTATCATCATCAAATCATCGAGGGGCCCACAGATATCGCTTTTATCCCAAAGGTAAAAGGAATGGATAAACTTCGACTCATATGGCTTGTTCTACTACTTGTTGAATCATACACAAAGGCACGTTTTTTTTAGCACCGAGTTACCAAATGCAGTTTCGTGCAATCAATGTACAACCAACTCATAGTAACAACTCATATCTCTAGGTTTGAAGAATATAAGATATTATCGTCTCATGATCACTCGTGATAAAATCCATGAAGTGATTCCAATGAGCGTGGGTTGAATCCAATACTCAGAACTTATGAGCACTCATGAGTGTTGTAGCCATTTGTCCAACACCTTAGACCTCTACAAGCCAACCCATGACAGTCTTAATTCATATCTACTTCCAACATATGACCGACTATGGATGGTTTGAATAACTTAGTCATTCCGGAAGAATAACCTAGTTTATTCGGGAAGTCAAAACATGCAAAGTGAAACACAATAATAATTGAATCCAATATGGTCTCAGAACTTATGAATATAAATAAAACACTTTTTATTTATCACCATATGATTACACATTATTCATTGTATACTATTTCAGCTATCAACTTTATTCTTGAATTTAAAACAATAGTTGTCCCATGCTCCAAGCATGTACACTATGTTTTCCAAACACTAGTCATGCCATACACCAAGTATGCATACTATGTTTGTCTATGATCTTTACTTTGTGAACTAGATCAATTGAACATAATCTTCAATGATTCTCTTTTCACACTCCCAAATCCTTACTGCAAATGCAAGAATTCCAAATTCATGCCATTTACTGAAATCTGTTAGATTCTAAACTTATATGCATTGATCCTCTTGTAACGATTATGCACAAATTCACAAAGACTTGGCAACAATCATTACAGAGCATTCCAAAGGAGATCAACTCCTTGGAACCATCCTTCTTGCATTAAGTTTCCTTAATCTTACATAGATTGAAAATTCTAACTTTGAAACATTTCCAGATTCCATTTCGACTATCACTTCTGAACAAGAGTTGCCTCCTTACAGATTATGTCAATATGGTCCTTCCAGCATTATCACTATACTTCTAACTGTCCTTGAGCAACCAATCTTTGGTAAACCTTAGATTGTCCTTGACAATTGTTTAATCCTTTTAGTCATATCCAGTTCTAAACCTTTGCCCTTCTTAATTCCCCAGACATTTGGAAAATTTTAGAAAGGATGAATATAGCACATGTAATCGATCCTATATCCGAAGCATATGGGACACGATTCATGATGTCTCACATAAAGACTAAACCAGTCTTTTGCTTTAACATTTCCATTTCTATTTGCCAAGTTCTCATAATTCAGATTATGAAAAGGGATGTCGTAATCATAATCGAATTTTAGAACGCAAATAATGGACCCATATACAGAATTTCCTTATGTTGAGCCATTCCAACATGAAATTCATGTATATATCCTTGACTAAATGATTAAAACCTCACGATCTAAGCTTATAGATTTGAGATGAAGTATAATTTCCTCTCCCTTAACTATAGCAAAACAACTCTTTCCCAGTTGAAACTTTTGTTTTCTATAATTAACATTGCTAACTTACAATACTTATCATAATTATCATGCTCCCACTAACATGATGATTATTAGCATAACACTTATGCTCCCACTAGCTTTGACATGTACATAGAAATCAGCTGACTTTCTTACCAAAGTTCAGATTTCTGATACTAGATTGCTTTGATAAAACTTTATCAAAATCATACACCTTCCCTTAGATAGCACACTTGTGTGTCTAAACAATTATGAAGAGGTATGCCGTAATCATAATGCTTAGACCTTTTTGCCACTTCTCACAAGTCTAGGTTAGTGTGCCGGTAAACCACACACGCTCCACTAACGACTTTGAGAATGCAAACATCACAATTGCTATCTAGCTAAAATCTACTTAGTGAAAGTGTTTCCTCGCCATCATTTTCATGAATCGGAGAGAAACCTTATGACACTTAGATTTATATGGTGTATGAGTTCCTACCCATATGAATTTGTCAAAACCATAATCACAAGACAAAGATAATGACAAATCCAAAACCATATGGATTGAACTCAATCTTAATTTCTTGCCACCTGGCAGCTCAAGGGCCTGCCATTGCTTCCAAGTTGTTGTGCAACCACTTGAGAACTCTAAGAACTCATTTGCAAATCCAACTTTAACTGGAATGGGCACAGATATGTCAACACGATAGGTTATAAACCTCAAGTCGTGTGCTAGAGAAGAACTTCAGGTTTTATTCTTGATTAGTTCTTGAGACTTTCAAGACCTTTAAGACTCCCACTGTCCTCTTGACCTATAAGACTCCCTTGTCAAACATCCAAGAGATAGTGTGGATTCTAATCAAGACAAACACTTCACACAATTGGCCTAAGTTGGTCTTTGTTTTATCCAAAACATCACAACTTACCAATTTCAAATGTACAAGAGTAGAAAACTTTTACTCTTACATTTGACAAGTGTTTTAAACCTTCTTAGAGACATGTCACTCAAATTAAAATCTTGGAGTATGACTCTAAGACTTGTATTGGAACGAAGTATAACTCATCTTCTTGATTTAACCATTTCAACAATTCAAGATCCCTTCTTCTTAGTCATAAGAATGTACTCAGACTTCCTTAGAGAACTAATTTTGATATGGTTTCTTAATCATTAAGATGATCACAAAACTGATACTAAAGTACTCTCCCATCTTTTCAGATTTGAGAAACTTTTATCCTTCTGCCTAACTTGATTCTTCTTATCCGCTCTGCCATGCATTGGAACCTTTTCCAATGTCTCAGAGTTACACTTAAGCTTGTAAGTATAATCATATTTACTGAGCTTTAGTAAACTATGACGAATATCCTTATATCTTTTGTGGTGGACTTAATCAGTGCACATGACTATGTACTCAATCCCTTAGTCCATTACTTGACTCACACATCCATGTGAACAAGTAATTAGTCTTAATTTTTCCAATACTTGAAAGTTCTCATTCATCATGCTATACAACTTGCATGATTCCAAGTCCCGGTCCAATTGAGACTTTGGATGATGAGAATCTTTCCTTATTTGGTAAATTTAGACATTACCACAAATGAAAGAATATATTACATATTTCCACTCTTGCTATTAATGGAATCATATAAGCAACAAATTTCCCTCAAATGCCATTGTAAGGATATTTTAAAATAACTAAAATCAAAATTTTTCTTTATTTTAAAACTTTGCGGAAAACTTATCCTTACAATCCATATGAAAACTTGTTGTTATCTATTCCTAAGCAATATCTCATAACTCCTAAGAAGTAGCTCAAGAATCCGATTTTCAAACTACGCGATAGAAATCCATCTATGCGATCAGATTCAGCATATTCTTTCTTGAGTTCCTTTACTTTTCTTTGATTCTTAAAACATTACCATGTGACCCAGTCACATCATGTATCAAGAATCTCAGAATAGAAACTTAACAGAGTTAGATAGTGGACTTTACCTGAAGTAGAGTCAAACTTATTGACTTTAACATCCTTAGGTAAACTTGGCAGCTTCGCAACCAATGCCCCTTCCTTTGGCAATATAAACATATGGACCCTTTGATAATGGTACACGAGACTATCACAGACTTAGACTTTTTCTCTTTACCATTTGGTCAACCGAGTTGACTATGGCCGATCCCTTTCCATTGGGAAGAGAATGCTTTTCTGGATTTCCTGTGTCACTATTGTCAATGTCCATCAAGTTTTGAGGAAGTTGATCTTAACAAATAGATAAGATCATTAAGGGTCTTGTCATAGTCTGTTTCATAGGTGTTCCAAAAGAACTCACTATGTGACTTAGAAAGTAGTTGAACCACCAACTTTCTCAAGACTTTGACACCCAACTCTCCCGGCTTGTCAATATGTGACTACATCTCCAAGATGTGATCACACCTAGACCTTGCCTTGCCAATAGGGCTTGAGTGACCTTAAACTTTTCAAGAACTTGTGGGGTAGGGAGAATAATTTGGAGGAGGTGAAAGAAGTATGATTTCCATTGGAACATCATCTTCATTTAGGAAAGCTTGTTTCAAGAGATTTGGGAAGATCATAAATGTCTAATCCAGACATGTTTTGGGAGATATTCAAGATAGTTGATCTTAAAGTCCTTAATATGACACCCAATATAAAATATTAAGGCTAGGACCCAACAAACTATTTTATAACTTAAAAGAGGTATGCCGTAATCCAAGTTATAAAACAATTTGAAGGTAGGTGAATGACAATTCACCAATTTCCACCAAGATAAACGAAATGTATTATTAGGTTTTAATTGGTTTTGAAACTCCAAGATCTTTTGAGATTCATTGAACTGTTCAATGGCATGTTTCAATCTCGAGTGTGCCCTTCAGGTTTTGTGACTGGGATGCCGAGGATCACAAAATAAGGTGTGAAGTAACCATGCAAATTACTTGGTACCCTTAATAAATTACCCCTCAATCGATGAGCTGGTTAACCACACACGCTCCATCGATACTATGATAAATATTAAGTCACCCTTTACCTACCTTGTTAAGTCCAAGTTAGTGTGCCGGTTAACCACACACGCTCCACTAACGACTTAGACAAAGTGTAAAGTGTAATTTCATGGATTAGCACCTTATTCACATTTTCCTAAGTAACTAAGATTGGGAATTATTAAGAGTTTAGTTACTTAGTATTTAGCATTAATACTTTTAATGAAGGGAGAATTATAGTCCTGTCAAACCCGTTCGGCTAACGACCCTCCACCGGTCAAGCAAGCGGTGGGTGAGAGTGGACACCCATTAAGCTGCCATTTTATAGGCAACAACCTTATACCCACCTTATAGACCGGCTTCGTGAATGAGGCGTACTAGCGGTAAGACTGACTTTACTCTTATACATATATATTATTATTAACTTATAATATTATAAAGTATAAGGGTTGAATTTTAACTCTTAAAATTCTAACGGCTAACTTGGAATTAAAGTATTCATAAGAGAAAACTTTACAAATTCCAAAACTTGAGGGCAAGTTTTGAAACTATTCAAAACTAATTAATTCCATAACTTATGTGTTTAAAGTAGTTTTAATCCAAAAACTCTTCAAGTTCCATAACTTATGGAAGACTTTAAACTAATAAAAGAATTAACTTTTCTTTATTTTTATAACTTATGGAATTAATTAAGGTTACATTTTTTATTATTATTTTTTTTTTATTTAATGAAGAGACTCTTGGTCCTCCATAACTTGAGGACAAATTATGGAGTCATAACTCCAATTAATTAGAACTAGACTCTTCATTTTTTTGTAACCTTTGCCAATTTTATGAGTTTTATGAGTCTTTAATGTGACTCTTCATGTAACTTGAGGACAAGTTACACAAACACATTTTATACTCAACTCTTAGATTAAAATGGATTGAAAACAACTATTTCAATTAACTTTTCTATTAATCTAAGCAACTCATAAGAACAAGATAATTCAAATCAAACTTTTTCGTGTAATTAGTCTAACCTTTAAACTAATACAAAACATGAATCTATTGACAACTATCTTTGAAAATGGATTAGCATGAACATTACCACATCAAAAAACAAGTTTATAAGTTCAAAAACAACTTAGGGTAATGTTCCTAGTCCATTTCTAGCCAAAAAAAAGTCGAAAATATGCTGTCTGGGGTCCAACTCGTCGAGTGCATGAACACAACTCGGCGAGTTGGATGCATTTTGCCTTGGACTCGTCGAGTCCCTTCATGGACTCGGCGAGTCTGATGGGCTGACAACATCAAAACTCGATTTTTCAGCTCCATTTGCAAGTATAACAAGAAAACAAGCCTAGGCTCTGATACCACTGTTGGGTTATGAGCATTCTAACACTCCTAAGTGTACATGCAACCCTAAATACCTTGGATCTATGTTTTCTCTATTATACATGCAAATATGAACATCCAAGGTATTGTTCTAAACTAGCATACAAAACTATCAATATAACAAGATAGAATACATACCTCTTTGATGGTGCTTGTCTTCATGAAGCTTGAGTGCCTAGTGCCCCAAGTGTGACACCTCAAATGGTTCACAACCATCAAAACACTTAGAATAACTTAGAGAGAATTCTACACTTCATGAAAATCGGCTAGCCCTTTCTTGAATAATACTAGTGGCCGATTTTCCCCAAGAATAAGATGCTTATATAGTTATACAATTAGGGTAAACTCTAATTGTCATGACTTTTCATTTCCTTGGATCCATGGGTTCAAATATACCATGGAGCATCCATGGAGCATCATATGGGTTTTGGCCCAACTAGATAATCCATGGAGCATTAGCCCACTATACAAGTATGGATGATTTACACAATCAACCCATATATTTAATTAGTCTTCTTTTGATCACAGAATTAATCCTAGATTAATTCTTGATCAATACTAATTAAATAATCTCATTATTCTTATTATTAATATACTAGAACTTATAATATATTAATAACCATAAGTGTCTTATTTCTCTCATTATAGTCTATCCAAGTGCATGATGGTATGCAACCCAAATGGACCATGCCGGGTCGGGTCAAGTCTTACCAATTATACTTATGGACTTAGACATTAATCCAACAGGATGGACCTGTAGTATCTTAAATGGACTGAGCATTGCGGATGATCTAAGCCATTTTGGTCATCCAATTCTGGACTTTAAGAATGGTGGCTACGGTGTTGGCATTGTTGGTCATGTCTGCCTAGTACTTTGCCACTGTTTGAATTTCCTACTCCTTTTGTTGAAGCTGTTTAGTTTGCTGATCTTTTCTTGCTTGTTTTGCCCTGCGAAAAGCTTCAAACTTTTTGATACCAGACTCGGTCGTGGGACGATCACGAGCAAAGGCATCATCAGAGTCATAACCATCAAGTCCTTGATAACACACCCAAGTGTCGCTTAGGTTCACGGATCCTTGCATATTTGTGCTCACTGTGCCTAAACCACCTGTAGGAGATGTAAGCAAAGTAGAATTTCCTGAGCTTCCTCAGTCTCCTAGTATGGGCAGAAGAATTGCCCTGCGGTTGGGCAGGTGTATCAAGTGTTTGGATTACAAGGTCTAGAATGGAGCGCAATTCCTGTTGCTCAAAGAAATGAAGTCTGGAAGCCCTGGAGACCTTAGGGTGAGATGAACCAATTAAATCCTCTTAGGATTTAGTTGGGGGTGAGTCTCCACGTTGTGATGAAACGTGCACACTTGTTGTGCCCGAGTGACTAGAAAGTGTAGTAGCAAATGGGTTTGCGGGAACCCCAAGGACTACCAAAGCCTGTTAAGACACTGCGGTATCGGTCCGGTCATGCATTTGGCTAGATGTGGGTTTTGTTTTTCTTTCCTTGAGAACAACGATTGGTACTGAGTCATTATCAGACTCACCAGGAGATTGATTGGAATCGGATTCATCATCTGAAGACACAACATGTCTAAGTTTTCGATTCTTTGATGGTTCTGCTTTCTTGAGTGTTGCATTCTTATTGGATGTATCACTTTTCTTTGCCTTAATCCGGGGGCCTTTCTTGGATGAAACTGACAGCTTATGTCTTTTAGCTAATGGAAGATTTCATTGAGTGGTAGAAGATGGAGTTACGACACGCTTTGGATTATTGGGTGCTGTTGAGGCTAATATATTCTAACTGGGTAGAGGCGGGGTAGAAAGGTATGGGTCAATACCTTTCGTAGCCTCTATATGATCTGTGACTTCTTTGGTCTCAAGTCCAATAGTAATCAAGATGTGAATGGGTAAATGTCTCAATGATCCAAAGATAGACTGATCTTTAGAGGGTGCATACCTTTTAAGATCACGAGTAAAAAAGTATTTGACGTCGTTGCTCATGCTGAGCTTGGCATTGTGATGGAGGTTTGAAATGCAGAGAGACCAAAACCTTGTAGACATGAGCTCTGTTGGGTTTTCTTTCGGCTTCTCCTTAGAGATGTATTGGAGAAAATCATCCCACAAAATTTGGCCGTAGTTAATGTCGTGACCGGTGAATATGCTCTATACTAACTCCAGTAGTTTGAGGCATATGTTGTTGGTGCCTCCGGTTCTTCCTGATAACTCGGATCACGAAATGGAAAACAAACTGTCAGACCGTAGGGAGCTGATTTTTCTTAAACTCGCTGATACCCTTGAGCTTTTTCTGGTATCCTATCTGGTAGAGAGTAGTAATGTTGTTCGTCACACTTGGTGAAAAGAATTTGGCAGAGGGATGCACCAATAGGTTAAATTGCAGTGAGAAACTTGTCTTTGGTCAAGATGACCAAGGATCCATCCACCAAGTTCAGATGAACTTCTTGGAGATTGTTAAGGGGTCAGTACGCCGAAAAAACACATTTGAACAATGTTGAAATTGGAACCACATCTGTGAATGAGTCGATTGGTCTAGACAGTGGGTGATTGGAGATCAACTTGATCCTAACACGGATGGAGTCATTGTAAGCAAAATGATCATCGAAGACAGCCCTAAAATTGCTAGATGCAATTGAAGGCGACTGGTTTCTCCTTGCAGAATCAGAATCATTAGGTTGAACTGATGTAGAAGCCATTGATTGCTTTCTTGAAATGCCTGTTTTCACCATTTAAAAAAAGGATTTGAAGAACTTGCAGAAAAAAGGTTTGAGTGCAAAAAGGTGAAGAAGATGAAGATCGTCGTTTAAGAGTTCAGAAAGCAGCATAAAGCTTCCTTGGGGGGGGGGGGGGGGGGGGGAAGAAGTTTATATAGTGGCGAGTCTCAAAAAATTATTGTTTTTACCTTATAGAAAGTGGTTAAAGATAAAACCTTTGAGTTTTATTTTAAATCATTATCAGCCACAAAATTCATTAATGAAAAGTTTTTTTTTTGAATTTTCCAATAAGTAGCATTTAATGAAATGTCAGACCCAATATCACACGTCAGAAGCACGTGTGGTGAGGGGCGATAGTCCGTTGAATAAAGGTGGAATTTGTAAAGGATTAGACATTTTGGGGGCAAGGGAGATAGGACAGTTTAAGGAAAACGATTTCTAAAAAGATTTCTTTTCAGGGAAACTGATTTATTTTGGCATCACACCTAAAATAGGTTTGACAAAAGAATTATTTGAAAAAGAAGAATTGAAACGGTGATGTGCTACACAACGAATGTTTTTTTGAGAATGTTTTTTTATTTAATGAAGAATCATTAAATAGCACACAAAGTTTTATGAATTTATGAAGTAGTTGAAGGTTCATTCAATGTGACTGTGAATAGATCATTCATTGCGGATTAAGACTTCATTGCGGATGGGTTCATCATTGCAGTAAATGATTAGATGATTGCAGTAGAAGAATTGAGAATAACACTTGAATAAAATCAGAAATAACAAACACTAAGGATCCAAGAGATATATCTACGATATATATATATATATATATATATATATATATATATATATATATATATATATATATATATATATATATCTGACTATGATCGCAACGGAGACCAAAGATGGTCTACGGTACCTATTAATTCAAAAAGAATTTTGGATCTAGATTCATCATCCCTAACATTTGCAGAAAACTGTTGAGTTTTGTTGAGTCAAGAGCTTTGGTAAACACATCAGCAATATCTTCATGAGTGTTAACAAAAATTAGATCAATGTTACCTTTGAGGATGTGGTCTTTGATAAAATGATACCGTCGTTCAATATGCTTCGTCTTTGAGTGTTGAATAGGATTATGAGAAATCGTTATAGCACTCTCTGAGTCACAGTAAATCGGTATCTGCAACATCCTGTATCCGTAGTCCATGAGTTGAGTTTTCATCCACAAGACTTGTGAACAACAGCTGGTTGCCGCCACATATTCTGCTTATGCAGTAGACAATGAGACACAACTTTGTTTCCTTGATGATCAGCTGACGAGTCTTCCACCAAGAATTTGACACTCATTCGAATTGCTTTTTCTATCCAATCTACATCTAGCATGATCCGCATCTTTTAATGCTTGAAGGCTGAAGTCATTCCCCGCGGGATACCAGAGGCCGAGAGCCTTGTTACCCTTTAAGTATCTGATAATTTGTTTAACTACGGTCATGTGAGATACTTTCAAATCGGCTTGGTATCTTGCGCATACTCTTGTTGGGAAGATGATGTCTGGTCGGCTTGCGGTGAGGTACATCAATGAACCAATCATTCCTCAATAATTTTTGTGATCTACTGATTCTATGGAAGGATCAACAAAAATCTTATACCCGAAGGCCATAGGAACCTTGGTTGAGGAACAGTTGTCCATTGAGTATTTATTCAATAGTTCAGAGGTGTATTTCTCCTGATGGATGAATATTCCTTGCGGAACTTGTTTTACTTGAAGTCCTAGAAAGAAATTAATCTCTCTACTCATGCTCATTTGGAATTTTTTGGTCATGAGCTTTACAAAATCATCCACCATCGTCTGATCTGTTGATCCGAAGATAATATCATCCACATATATTTGTATAAGCATAAGGTGATTACCGTTCGCTTTTCTAAATAAAGTGGGATCAATCACTCCTCTTTTGTAACCGAACATGACAAGAAATTCTGAGAGAGTCTCGTACCAAGATCTTGGAGCTTGCTTTAGACCATAAACCAATTTCTCAAGCTTGTAGCAGTGATCTGGAAATTCAAGACTTTCGAAGCCTGGAGGTTGTTAAAGATAAACTTCCTCTTTCATTTCACCATTTTGGAAGGCACTCTATACAACCATTGATGTACCTTAATGTTCTTGTGAGCTGCATATGCTAAGAAGATGTGTATGGCTTTCATTCTGGCTATAGGGGTGTATGTTTCATCATAATCAACACCTTTAAGTTGACTATACCCCTTAGCAACTAGTCTTGCATTGTTTCTGACAACCGCACCGGATTCATCCAATTTATTCTTGTATACCCATCTTGTACCAACAATCGTGTGACGTTTTGGCTTTGGAACGAGTTGCCACACTTTGTTTCTTTCAAATTCTGTGTAATGACCTAAAATACGACCCAAAAAATTTTGTTTAAATAATACTAAGGCTATCAACGATTTATAATATATCATGAAATCGTACGTCATAAATCCCAAAAAGTTATAATAGATGTGTCATAGCAAAAGAACTCTAGCAACATAACATAGTATCTAAAATAAACTCCCAGGACAAAAGCTAAAGTTGTGGTGTGTGTAATGCCATCATCCTGAGCTCCTCCCTTTGCTTGCAGAAGTACTTGAAACCAAAACTGAAACTGTGAGCACAAAGCTTAGTGATCTCCCCCAGACTACCACATACCATATAATAACATATAAACACATATTGGGCCTTGCCCACTGCATCGGACCGAAGTCCGGAAACTACATCGGACCGAAGTCCGGAACTAACCAGGGCCTTGCCCTCTGCATCGGACCGAAGCCCGGAACTGACTGGGACCTTGTCCCCTGCATCGGACCGAAGTCCGGAACTAACTGCATCGAACCAAAATCCGGAACTGACTAGGACCTTGTCGCCTGCATCGAACCGAAGTCTGGAAACTGACTGAGCATAACATAACATAGCATAAACATATCAACTAGCATAACACATACATTGCATACTGCATCGGACCGAAGTCCGGAACACATAACACAAAGACATGCTTGAATCATAAAGACATCAAACACACTGAACTACTGCATCGAACCAAATTCCGGAACTACTGCTAACTTAGACGGGCCAGCATTGTCGTCGTAGACCCATTCCAACTGGAAGGAAAACTCACCTCGTACTGCTGGCTGTTGAGATGCTAACTCTAAAAGTGGCTGACTGCTGCTCCGGAACTGTCCGACTACAAATTCCAAAAACACTAGATCAGTTATTGGTAAATACTCTCAGGGTAAAATGACTATTTTACCTCTAGTCGAAGTTAACTCCTTGGTCAAAGTCAACTTCCAGTTGACCGGACTCGCAGAGTCAGGGCGCAGACTCTTCGAGTCCCTTCATCACTAACTCTGACTTTAACTCACCGAGTCCTTTCCCCACTCACTGATTCACCCTGAACAGACAACACGAAGAAAGATGGGGGACTCGCGACTCTACTCGCCAAATCCAACGAACAACTCGTCGAGTCCTAACATGCAGATTTCATACAATCGATTTTAATCCATTCAAGAGCATCTAACTCGTAGATCTAAGCTCCTGGGACCATCTGAACATGTAAAGTTGCTAACTTTACATGTAACTAAGAAGGAATGAAGTTATTTCTCTCAAACACTACTTTCCTAAGGAAAACTCATCTGACTCGCCGAGTTGTTCAAACAACTCATCGAGTCTAATGCAATCCTCATCGGACTCACCGAGTTGCTCATCCAACTCATCGAGTCCACAGCTATCTTCATATTACTCGCCGAGTCCATTTAATCCCTTTTCCATACAAACCTGATTTGAGCCATGCAGCGGCTCCAAATCACAGATCCAAGCTTCTAGGGCATGCTTATCACGTAAAGTTGCAAACGTTACGTGGATTCATGACTTTAAAGGCATCAAATGTCAAAACTAAGCTCTTAATGGGGTTCTAAGCTCAATAGGGACCTCAATCATGATTTTGACTGAAACTTTACACTTCTAGAATACCATGAGGGTCTAGATCTGAAGTTTCCATAAAAGGGGAGTCCATATCTCAAGTTTAAATCATAAGAGGCTCCAAAGAAGGCATAACAAACATTTTAATGAAGGAATGCACAAGATCAAATCTTCATTACCTGAATGAGAAACAGATGGAAGCTAACTTTTGGATCTCCCTTCTCTTCTATGGACCTTCTTTCCTTCTTTCTCTTCCCAAGGCTTCCAAGCTAGCACAAACACACTCAAAATAAAAAATGGGGCTAGGGTTTACAGGGGAAATGTTCTGAGAGTGATAGAGGCGAGGTTGGGGGTGTATAAGTGTGTTTAAATAGGGTGCAAACCCTTAAAATTAGAGCTTCATCCAGACAGGCGGACTCGTCGAGTCCCAGCGTATGGACTCGTCGAGTAGCCAACTCAATTTGCGTGGTCATCCTGTCTCTACTCGACGAGTCAGGCAACAGACTCATCGAGTACCCCCTTAAGAATGAAATTACTTTATTTAAATCACGTACCAGAAATGAGGTGCTACATTCTGCCAGTTCCTCTTGCATTGTGGATATCCAGTCAGGTTCCAATAAGGCTTCTTTGATGGTTCGGGGCTCAACCGAGGACATGAACTCTGCATAGTTACAGTGTTCAGATAAATCTTTTGAGGATCGATTTTCGATACATGCGGATGGGTTTTTGACGATTTAACACGGTGGGTGATCCTTTGTCCACACATCAAGACGAGGTTGCAGATGATCAGTGACTGCGGTGGAGGGAATGTCTTCTATATCAAAGGATTCTTTGATTGGGGATTGAAGTTCCCTCTGGACTTGAGAACAGCCTGCAAAATTGTGTCGAACTAAGGGATTTGGATCAACATTTCTTGAGCAACTGAGAGAGGTTCCCCCTGGATTGCGGATGGGAGTTCCCCTTGAACATGAGATGATTCCCCCCTGTATTGTTGAGAGAGTGATAACCCGTGTATCAATTCTTGTGCCAGTGGTCTAGATGTTTTCATCGTCTGAGTCTAAGGATACATTCGAATGTAGAAATCCTCTGCGGGGAGGGACCAGAGCTACTTCATCAAGAACTGGTAATTCGATGGTTGTCACCTGATCCGGAGTGGAACTTTCTCCTTCAATTGGTAAAGTGGAAGTATTGAGTGACACTTCATCGGATAGAGTAGGACCAAAAACTTCGGCATGTTGCTGTTGAGATTCTGGAGACACGAGAACTTCGGATAGTTGAGCTATCTCTACTGGGTCAAAAAGATCATCATAGTTTATTTCAACTATGTCAAGAGGACCCGAAGAGGATGGGATATCACTTTCTAGGATTGCTTCTAATTTGTTGGAGCAGTGTTGCGGACGTAAAAGTCATCGAATTTGAAAAGAAAAAGGCGATGAAATATGGAGACCAATGAAATAAGGTCCTCATGTTCTATTAAGACAGTGATTAGAGATTTCATTTCCACTCTTGTAGACCAAGAAGAGACTCGACAAGTACAACTGACTGCAACAAATATCGAAAAACTTTATTTAGATCAAATCGCCTTCTCTAAAATGGTTTTTGGTGAACCCCCATCTCACTTTGAACACATTAAGTTGTGCAAATCTAGTAAAGAAAATTAGGATACACTACAAGATTTGTTTGAAAGTTCAAATAACATGAAGGATAAGCGTTTGACATCCATTGTAAATGACTTAGACACATTCACTACAACTCCTAGTGAATTTATAGCCTCTGCATCAAATTGGTATAGAACCATGGTGAACAACATGATGCCACATACAGGAGTCCAAAATAAATTCGAATACAACCTTAAGTTCATCAACAACCTAGGAAAAAGGATGGGTAAATGTCAAGTCAAGTCTAAATAGTAATGGATCTTTGAAGAAACTAAAGGTCTTTCAGTTGTTTGACGAACTAGAAGGTCATGAATCTAACATTGCTCAAACATTAAGAGAACTTTCAGGAGGTCCTATCACTTTATTTAGTTCAGTCAATCCATAGATTCTGAACCCATATATTTCAAATCATATTGTAGTCACCCCACATATTCCCTGATTAACCTACACCACCTATTGTATCAACCTCTCTAATTCCAAACTATCCATACCTATTGTATCAACCTCTCTAATTCCAAACTATCCATTCGAAGAAAAACCTTGATCTAAATTTCGAACTACCTTTCCAACATGAGCTTGCACTTTTATCCATAAAGTATAGATGCCCATGAAATCCCAGTCAAAAACCTCCTCAAAACCAACTTCAAGCCCCTCACCGAAGCAATCCTCAACCCCACCCTAAACCCACTGAAAATCCACATGCATACCGACCTAACATTCCTAATTGTTTCACGGAACCTCAGGAAGTTCCAAACTCAATAAAACCTAAGGTTACATGTCATAAATGTGGTCTAAAAAACCACTAAGCTAAGGACTGTTTGGCTGAAATTCCTCAAAAACCAAAAGTGAGATTCTACCTTCTATACTCGTCAAGTACAAGAACATGTAGAAAGTGAAAAGGTATTTGTCACTTTGGTTTCCAAAAATATTGATGGGTATTGGTCATTTAGGGATGAAGATGATGAACAATTTACAAGGAAATTGTGTCTTATGGCCAGATAGTCAACTGAGTGTGAAGAGGGTTAATGGTCTTCTGGTTCGGAAACTGATGATGATGATGTTGAACCAAAGTTCTGCTACATGGCTACATATGATCTGTAACACCTGTGTTTCTAGGCATGTCATTTATGTTGATATAATAGTCTAGGTTAACCTTTGTAACCCGTTTTGAAATAACAGAAGTGTATTATTTGAGTATTATGTGTTTTGTGCTTAATTGCTTAATTATGTGGTTTGATTAATTCAGAATAAAAATAAGTGTCAAAATTTAAGTGTAAAATAAACTCGTTATCTTTAGATAATGTTGTAGGAGTTGAAACGAGGTTTCCGAATATATATAGAACGCCTAAATCTGACTTCGTATGAGGAAGTTATGAATTATTGAAGTTTCGACTTAGCGGTATGCAGCCCGAATACTCGATTTGAGATCGAGCGGTTTTTAGCCAAAACAATCTAAATGAGAATCGAAGGTCTCGTTAATAGGAGTAAAACGATAAAAAGATAGGCGAAAACGGACGTCGGATGAAGAAGTTATGAATTTATAACGGAATTTTCCTGTCCCAGCCTACTAAAAATAATTAATAAAAAATAAAGTCAAAATTAGCCGATGGAGTCTAAACGAAAGTTGTAGAGCGTAGTCTCACCTACGCGTGGATATAAAGAACGTCGAAAACGGAGTTTGTATGAAGAAGATATGAATTTTCGAAGTTTACTAAATAATTAATATTTAAATTTAATTATGAAATTCGGCCTTATCCGAAGGGGAGTCACCGAGCTTATCCGAGGTACGCCCAGCGTACAGCGAAGCGTGACATCCCTCGCACTCGAGTTCTTCGGATGACGAACGCCATGACAATTTCGGACGCGTACGCCCCGCGTACAGGCGTACGCCCAGCGTACGTACGAGGCTCAGCCTCCTATAAATAGGATGCGAGGGCAGCAGGCTCATTTGCTCTTTTTCTCTCGTCTCTCTCCTGTTTTACCTTGATTTGCATGCCAGAAGTACCCCGAAGCCCCGGTAATATTCCCGAGCCCCGAAGCAAGTCCCGAAGCCCGAAGATCCCGAGAAGTGCGATTCCTGAGCCGAAGCTCTGCCCGCGAGAAGTTTAATTTTTGTAGAGATCTTCCAGATCTGCCGAAGAATACTACTTCTACAAGTTGTAGTGCTGTCCGATCATCTTCTGATCAAGTGAGTGTGTAGTTACTTTCTTCTAACGCATAATTATGAAGTATGTTATACAAAATATGTGTTATGTGTATAATTTTGTTGTTATATGTGTGAATGTATATTCATTCTCTTCTATCTCATAGATCTGATTTATTTTCTATGAAATACGTGTTATAAGGGTGTGCCTCGTCTGTTATGTGGAATACGTATTGAATGAAAATGATATACAGGTTTTAAACTATGTATAAAAATGTATGTTTTTATCTACTAATATGTTGGGTAGAACATGGGTAGATAGTTGGTGTGTAATAAACAGATGAGAGGCCTCGATGTTGTTGTTGTTGACCTAGTTATTCAGCGGAGTATGGATAACGACCACAAACTCCTTCTAGACAGTCTTGTGGAACGCTAGCAGGTTCATAACCTGTAGGTGTTGTGAACGATGTGTTCACCGGTGTACTCTATCCCTCTCATGGTTGCCTTTAGGATATCTATTGTTAAGGAAACCCCTTAGCAGTAATGTCCGTCCCGATGAAACTCCTAGATTAGGTCCCTTGAGATAGATGTTGTTTTAAGGACGTAAAGTGAGGATAACGGGAATGGATAATCGGGATAGTGATTGGTTGGTGAAATTAAATATAATTTATTTATTGTGGGTTGAAAACCCTATATGCTCACTAGGCTCCCAAGCCTGACCCACTCAGTTTTATTTGTATTACAGGAAGTGGCGCAAGGGCGTAAGATGGATGAATCATTGAGTTGTTTTGTTTACAAGTCTGTATATGTATATATTTGTTGAATGACTTGTAATGTTATCGTTTATGCTTTATGGTCTGTATCGGAACATGACATCCCGAGTTTTGATTATATAATGAAAATGCATCTCTTGATGAAATGCTTTGATAAATATTATTTTATCATGTTTTGTTTTGGGAACAAATTCCGCAACACTTTTAAATCAAAAGGATTTACTCTGAAATTATTTTAAAAAGCATAAATGAAATCGGTCTTTTCTGGCCGTGATTTTGGGGATGTCACAGTTGGTATCAGAGCATTAGTTTAAGCGAACTAGGAATTTGTAGGATTTCTAGACTTAAAGTTAGAATGCTAATTGGAATTTTGAGATGTGTGTCTGTTGGATTTTAGACACAAGCACTAATTTATTTTTAGGAAAGTTGCCTAAAATGCTTTTATGTGCTAAATGTTATATGTTGCCATATATGATATTATTTGTTCGGATCTACGGTTTGTTGCCACCCGGATTTGAAGGTTTATGTGTTTAGGATTCAAAGCGTATGTATACGATATTAGAACTAGCATGCAATCGTTTCGGAGTGATAAGGATGATTTGAAATCTATCATGAATGAAGATCTAAATTTCACCTTATTCGGTGTGTAGATCAAAAATGGTGAGAACAAGGAGTGGCGTTGGAAACGCGGATGAAAACAGGAATCAACCGCCAGTGATTGAGCAAGTGCCTGTTGTAGCAGCAGCACCAGAACCAATAACAATGGCTGGGGTGCAAGCCATGATTCGGGCTATGTTAGCCGAACAAAGGGATGAGATGCGACAGATGTTGCATGATAATAGGGACGAACCTATCATACCTATTGAGGAACCCGAATTGATTCCCGAGCAATAGGAGGAAGGGAACAATAGTCGCATTATGAGTCAAGTTGGGACTCAAGGAGAACGAAGGAACGATCCGGAAAGGAGAAACTACAAGGATGGGCGAATGTACAAGAAATTCTTGGGCGCCAAGCCGCCAAGTCTTTCTGGGAGCCCAAAGCCTGTTGAGATAATGGATTGGATCTCCGAAATGGAGATGGTATTTGAAAGTTGCGACTGTAGCAACAAACAAAAGACTGTCTTTGCAGTTAGACAATTGAAGACTGGAGTATTGAGTTGGTCGAAGTTGTTGGCAGATACTATACCACGAGGGGAATCCCTGAAAATGACATGGGAGGAGTTCTTGGAACAACTAAGGGTGCAGTATTGTTCAGAGATAGATCTGCTTGATCTGAACAATGAGTTCCAAAACTTGAAGAAGGGGAGGATGAGCATAGACGACTATGCTACTACATTCACTGAGAAAATGAAGTTATTTCTGTACCTAGTGCCAACGGAACTCTCCAAGATTGAGAGGTTCGCTAATGGACTGCCTGCGGACTTTGGTCCGACAGTCAAGATGACAACTACTCTGAAAATAGCTGTTCGTGCAGCTAAGAATGTGAAGGCCCAGCAGAAGGAAAAGGGTTTGGAAAGGATAGAAGTTGGTGAAAAGAGGAAGTTCGATGGAACTTCAGGGTCCAATAAGAGAAACAAGTTCTGGAAGTCTGGTTCGAGGGGAAGTGGAGGCGAAGCAAAGTGGTGCGACAAATGTAAAAAGAAGCATCATGGAAAATGCGAGGTAGTGGCCACATGCTACAAATGTGGGAAGCCAGGGCATTATACCAATGAATGCACCTTCTCAAATAAGGTTTGGTATGGTTGTGGTGAGGAGGGACACATGTCGAGGGACTGCCCGAAGAAGAAGGAGGCAGCTAGACCCAACATTCCGCCAAAGCCAAAGGCGAGAGCATTCCAGATGACACTGGAAGCTGCTAAAGATAAAGTTGATGTCGCTTCAGGTACCTTTCTAGTAAACACATTGCCTGCCCAAATTTTATTTGATTATGGAGCCAACTACTCCTTTATATCGCATGAATTTGGTAGAAAACTAGTTTTGCCTGTTGTTAGACTAGATAATGCTTTATTAGTCGAAGTTGCTAGTGGCAAGTTTGTACCTGTTAGCCATCGCATGAAAAACATCTTAATCGACCTTAATGGGAATAAGTTTCACGAGGAATTATTGCCTATCAAACTTAATGGTTTCGACGTCGTTCTGGGAATGGATTGGCTTAGCGCCAATGACGCCGAGATATTGTGCAAGAAGAAGATAGTTAAAGTAAACCCGCCTGGGAAAGATTCGTTTATGGTGTATGGGGACAAACGTCGAGTGAATTCTGGAATCATTTCCCTAATGAAAGCCAGAAAGTATTTGACCAAGGGATGTACATCATATTTAGCATTCGTGATTGATGCTAAGAAGGAAAAGAAGGTGATGCAGAGTATTCCTGCAGTGTGTGATTATCCGGAAGTATTTCCCGAAGATCTTCCTGGATTACCACCTGATAGACAAGTGGAGTTCAGAATTGACTTGTTACCATGAACCACGCCAATAGCAAAAGCACCTTATCGATTAGCACCGACGGAGATGAAGGAGCTGATGATGCAACTTCAGGAGTTATTGGATAAAGGTTTCATTAGACCTAGTTCATCACCCTGGGGAGCTCCGGTGTTATTAGTAAAGAAGAAAGATGGAAGTATGAGAATGTGCATTGATTACCGAGAGCTGAATAAGGCAACAATAAAGAATAGATATCCGTTGCCGAGGATTGATGAGCTGTTCGATCAACTACAAGGTTTAAGTTATTTTTCAAAGATTGACCTAAGGTCAGGATATCATCAGCTAAAGGTGAAAGAGCAGGATATAGATAAGACTGTGTTCAAAACACGATATGGGCACTATGAGTTTTTGGTTATGTCGTTTGGACTAACCAATGCTTCAGCAGCATTCATGGATTTAATGAACATGGTTTGTAATCCGTTCCTCGATAAATCTTGATAGTGTTCGTAGATGACATTCTGATTTATTCGAAAAGCCAAGAGGATCATGGCAGACACTTGCGAGAAGTGTTAGAAGTTCTGAAGAAGGAGAAGCTATATGCAAATTTCTCCAAATGTGATTTTTGGATTAGAGAAGTCCAATTCTTGGTTTACGTGGTCAACCAAGAAGGGATGATGGTTGATCCAGCGAAAATCCAAGCCGTGATGAAGTGGGAACAATCAAAAAGTCCCACGGAGATCCGAAGCTTTTTAGGATTAACCGGATATTACCGAAGGTTTATCCAAGGCTTTTCTTCGATCGCTAATCCATTAACAGCTTTGACTCACAAAGGAGCTACTTGTGCTTGGAGTGATAAGCATAAAGAAGTGTTCGAGAAGCTAAAGAAGAAACTATGCGAGGCACCGATACTTTCTCTACCCGATGGAGTTGAAGACTTCGCTGTTTATACTGATGCGTCTGGGGTTGGATTAGGTTGTGTTCTAACCCAAAGAGATAAGGTGATCGCATATGCGTCTCGACAATTGAAAGAGCATGAAAGGAACTACCCGACTCATGATTTGGAGTTGGCAGCGGTAGTTTTCGCTTTGAAAATATGGAGGCATTACCTCTATGGCATGAAGTGCAAACTTTTCACTGATCATAAGAGTCTCCAATATCTCTTCGGTCAGAAGGAATTGAATATGAGGCAACGACGCTGGCTAGAATTGCTTAAGGACTACGACTGTGAGATACTTTACCACCTTGGTAAAGCAAATGTTGTTGTTGATGCTCTCAGTCGGAAAGTCAATCTTGAAAGAAAAAGGCCAAGAGCGTTGAGAATTGAAGTTGTCTCGATCACTGTGGAAAGTATAAAGAAAGCTCAAGAGGAAGCTTCTGAGAAGAATGACCGAAAGGAGGAACGTTTGGGCAAAACGTTGGTGTTCGGTATAAACAATCATGGACTGAAAAGATCGGATTTGGATACCTACGACAGGAGGAGTCAGAGATCTTCTTATGGAAGAAGCTCACAAAACCATGTATTCGATTCATTCCGGTAGCACTAAAATGTATAGGGACCTGAAACCCTACTACTGGTGGCCGACAATGAAGCTTGATGTTGCAAAGTATGTGGCTGAGTGTGTGACTTGTGCCAGAGTAAAGACACAACATCAGAAACCGTACGGGAGTTTAGAACCATTGGTTGTGCCTATGGGTAAGTGGGAAGACATTGCTATGGATTTTGTCACTAAATTGCCCATAACAAAATATGGTCACGACATGATTTGGGTGGTCGTTGATCGATTCACTAAGACTGTGCATTTCATAGCAGCCAAGGAGAAATAGTCTATGGAGAAGCTTGCAAATTCTTACGTGAAGGAAATTGTGAGGCTTCACGGTGTTTCGTTAACGATTGTATCGGATCGTGATAGTCGTTTCATCTCGAGGTTTTGGAAAAGTCTACAAGAGGAATTGGGTACCAAGTTGTGTTTAAGTACAGGTTACCATCCGCAGACTGATGGCCAGAGCGAACGAACGATACAAACGCTTGAAGATATGCTGAGAGCATGTACTCTGGAATTCCTAGGTAACTGGGATGAACATTTACCTTTGGTATAATTTTCCTACAATAATAGTTTCCACTCGAGCATTAGGATGGTACCTTACCAAGCTTTGTATGGACAGAAGTGTCGTACACTGTCTTGTTGGCTTGACGCTGGGGAAAAGCAGTTTATGGGACCGAAGATGGTTCATCAAACTGCTGAAAAGTTGAAAATAATTAGGGAAAGAATGTTAGCAGCTCAGGATCGTCAAAAGAGCTATGATGACAAAAAGCGAAGACCGATGACTTTTGAAGTTGGGGATTCAGTTTTGCTTAAAGTCTCGCCATGGAAGGGACTTATAAGATTTGGTAAAAGGGGAAAATTGAGTCCAAGGTTTATTGGACCGTTTAAAGTTCTTCAGAGGATTGGGAACCAAGCTTACAAGCTCGAACTACCAGAAGAACTGAATGGAATTCATAACACTTTTCATGTGTGTTATTTGGGGAAGTTCACGGGAGAAGTTCCCGACATGATTCCACTTTCGGAGTTGAGAATCGATGAGAACAAAAGGTTGATTGAAGAACCAGAGGCAATTATTGACTGAAAGACTAAGAAGTTGCGACACAAGATGGTCGAGTTAGTGCTTGCCCGATGGAAACACATGAATAGGCCGAATCTCAACTGGGAGACGGAGAGTGACATGATGGGTTGCTACCGCATTTGTTTGTTGATGTGTGATTCCGGGGACGGAATCATTCTAAAGTGGAGAGAATTGTAACGCCTGTGTTTCTAGGCCTGTCATTTATGTTGATATAATAGTCTAGGTTAACCTTTGTAACCTGTTTTGAAATAATAGAAGTGTATTATTTGAGTATTATGTGTTTTGTGCTTAATTGCTTAATTATGTGGTTTGATTAATTCATAATAAAAATAAGCGTCAAAATTTAAGTGTAAAATAAACTCGTTATCTTTGGATAATGTTGTAGTAGTTGAAACGAGGTTTCTGAATATATATAGAACGCCCAAATCTGACTTCGTATGAGGAAGTTATGATTTATTGAAGTTTCGACTTAGCGGTATGCAGCCCGAATACTCGATTTGAGATCGAGCGGTTTTTAGCCAAAACAATCTAAATGAGAATCGAAGGTCTCGTTAATAGGAGTAAAACGATAAAAAGATAGGCGAAAACGGACGTCGGATGAAGAAGTTATGAATTTATAACGGAATAATTAATAAAAAATAAATTCAAAATTAGCCGACGGAGTCTAAACGAAAGTTGTAGAGCGTAGTCTCACCTACGCGTGGATATAAAGAACGTCGAAAACGGAGTTCGTATGAAGAAGATATGAATTTTCGAAGTTTACTAAATAATTAATATTTAAATTTAATTATGAAATTCGGCCTTATCCGAAGGGGAGTCACCGAGCTTATCCGAGGTATGCCCAGCGTACAGTGAAGCGTGACATCCCTCGCACTCGAGTTCTTCGGATGACGAACGCCATGACGATTTCGGACGCGTACGCCCCGCGTACAGGCGTACGCCCATCGTACGTACGAGGCTCAGCCTCCTATAAATAGGATGCGAGGGCAGCAGACTCATTTGCTCTTTTTCTCTCTTCTCTCTCCTATTTTACCTTGATTTGCATGCCAGAAGTACCCCGAAGCCCCGGTAATATTCCCGAGCCCCGAAGCAAGTCCCGAAGCCCGAAGATCCCGAGAAGTGCGATTCCCGAGCCGAAGCTCTGCCCGAGAGAAGTTCGATTTTTGTAGAGATCTTCCAGATCTGCCGAAGAATACTACTTCTACAAGTTGTAGTGATGTCCAATCATCTTCTAATCAAGTGAGTGTGTAGTTACTTTCTTCTAACGCATAATTATGAAGTATTTTATACGAAATATGTGTTATGTGTATAATTTTGTTGTTATATGTGTGAATGTAAATTCATTCTCTTCTATCTCATAGATCTGATTTATTTTCTAGGAAATACGTGTTATGTGGGAGTGCCTCGTCTATTATGTGGAATATGTATTGAATGAAAATGATATACAGGTTTTAAACTATGTATAAAAATGTATGTTTTTATCTACTAATATGTTGGGTAGAACATGGGTAGATAGTTGGTGTGTAATAAACAGATGAGAGGCCTCGATGTTGTTGTTGTTGACCTAGTTATTCAGCGGAGTATGGATAACGATCACAAATTCCTTCTAGACAGTCTTGTGGAACACTAGCAGGTTCATAACTTGTAGGTGTTGTGAACGATGTGTTCACCGGTGTACTCTATCCCCCTCATGGTTGCCTTTAGGATATCTATTGTTGAGGAAACCCCTTAGCAGTAATGTCCGTCCCGATGAAACTCCTAGATTAGGTCCCTTGAGATAGATGTTGTTTTAGGGACGTAAAGTGAGGATAACGGGAATGGATAATCGGGATAGTGATTGGTTGGTGAAATTAAATATTATTTATTTATTGTGGGTTGAAAACCCTATATGCTCACCAGGCTCCCAAGTCTGACCCACTCAGTTTTATTTGTATTACAGGAAGTGGCGCAAGGGTGTAAGATGGATGAATCATCGAGTTGTTTTGTTTACAAGTCTGTGTATGTATATATTTGTTGAATGACTTGTAATGTTATCGTCTATGCTTTATGGTTTGTATCGGAACATGACATCCCGAGTTTTGATTATATAATGAAAATGCATCTCTTGATGAAATGCTTTGATAAATATTATTTTATCATGTTTTGTTTTGGGAACAAATTCCGCAACACTTTTAAATCAAAAGGATTTACTCTAAAATTATTTTAAAAAAGCATAAATGAAATCGGTCTTTTCTGGCCGTGATTTTGGGGATGTCACATGATCCACTTGGCTGAAGCATCGCCCAACAGGTAAAATCCGTGATTACTGATAATAATTTTAACTTACCTGTTAGTGAACCTTATTTAACTCAAATTCAATCAGATATGACGGTTATATATAAATCTTATTAATCTACCATAGAAGTTAGTGAAAAGTTGGATAGTGAATGGATGAGACTTAGACTGTGTTTTGAAGATCGCAAGCTTAAGATTAAATCATTAAAGAAAGAACTTGTAATGGCTAAGGATTAATGTATCATTTTGAATGAAAAATGTGAAATTACTATTAGTGAGGCATCTTGGTTACTGATAATAAACATATTAATGTCAAAATTGATGCTTTGAATAATTTAATTGATGTTTTTGAAGTTAAAGATAGAATGACTCACAATTTCCTTCATCCCTGGTCCAAAGCACCTGGTCTCGAAAGTGAGTTTCCAAAGCCAGTTGCTCGTACCCGTAAGGAACTTCAAAACCTCACGTTCAAGGGAGATATTTCGAAACATGCTTATTCGGATACCCCTGTCTCACCATTGTCGTCCCTTTGTGAGACCTCTGACAAATATCAATACCTGATTCTTGAGTTCAAACCAATCACTATTAAATGTCCTAATTCCACACAACTTCTACCTCTGATATCCCTGCACCTGAATCCGTCTTCGGAGTCTTTACATAACATAGGTAGTACTGGAGTTTGTGCTTGAAAATTCAGTCCTCCAAACAATTGTTTTATCGAGGAAATCATTCTTGAGACAAATGGACATGAATATGACCCGTTAAACTCCTTTTGTGATTCCATTGATAGTTATGTAGAACTTAAGACTGATAATGACTCCTTGTCCGATTCCTACGTCTCCAACTCTAAGGTAGTCTTAAAATCAACTCTAGTGCCAAAGAAGACTCCTTTCAACAATCCATCAGTTGGGAAAAAAATCCAATTCATCATCTGACTCTCAAAAGAAACCATGGTTAAACAAGAAAGCCATTGTTCATCTGAATACCGAAGCCAATAAAGCTCTTGAAAAAGAAACCAGGTCTAGGAAATGCTCTAGGTATCTTGAGAGATCCAAGAAGAAAGTGCCTCAATGGTCAATCCAGCTACTAGGAATCACAATACCTTTATGCCTGTTAAGATTCCTAAGAGGCCATCTATTCTTGTTAGTTTGGATGTTCGTAAAAAATCCATCAATAGTTGTGTGAAAAATGTTAGTGTTGAGACGTCATCTAAGAAAACTTACTCTCCTCGAACAGTATCTTCTTCTGTGCTTATTGTTACCTCGGATGGCACTATTTTTAAACCAAAACAATTTTTTAACTCAAATGTGCCTACGAATGCGGTGAACAAAGGAAAAGATGCCCGTAACAATGGTGTTCAAAAACCTTCTCTAGGTTCAAAATAAAAGTTTGAATAAGTGAAAAAGTCTGAAAACTCAACCGAAACACATTTCAACACAGTTCTTCAAGCAACATCTCAGACAAATGTTCTTCTGGAGAAAGTTATGCCCAAACAACCAATGGTCGAATATGACTTTTGGATAATTCAAACGACTCTGACATTTTGAATCTTACCAAAATAATCTCGAAAAAAGCATTCTGAGATAGAAGTTGTTCAGAAATCTCAAACCAAGTCCAAAGCCCTTGATAAAGTCCCTAAATCTAATTCGGAGCTTAAAAATTCCAAACTCATTGATTTTGCAGGCTTTTTGTGCTTTGGAACAAGATATAATTGTTGGGTTTTGAGCAATCTAACACTTCCTAAGTGTGCATGCAACCCTAATAAACCTTGGATCTATGTTTGTCTAAATACATGCAAAATAATAATTTTCCAAGGTTTATAACCTATCTAACATGGCATGGGGAACATTTCAACATAAAAGAGTTAGAAGAGATTACATACCTTTTGGTGAGTTTGGTTCTAAGGAGTTTGAGGGCCAAGCACCAATAGTGTGAATGCCTCAAATGGAATCACAAACACCACAAACTCTTGGAAAACTTTGAGAGAGTATACACCCTTGTATAAAATCGGCCACACACATGCACACACACACACACACTAGTTCACTAGTTTTCTCTTAGGCTCCATTTCATGCTCCATAAGCATGCTTATATAGTGTGCATGGTTAGGGTGAAACCCTAATAACCCATGTCTTTTCCTTTCCAAGGATCCATGGGTTAAAAGCTCCATGGATCATCCATGGACTTCCACATAAGCCTAGCCCATTAACAAATGAGTATTAGCCCACACTATATAAAACAAATAGCCCATAATCTAATTAGTCTTCCTTTTAATCTCTAAATTAATTCATAATTAATTTAAGACTAAAACTAATTAAATAACGTAACTTCATATTAATATATTATAACTCATAATATATTAATAAACATATGTGTATAACTCTCACAAAATTATCCATAATAGTTTGGATGAGATGCAACCCAAATGGACCATGCCGGTCGGGTCAAGTATATACCAAATAAGTTATGGACTTAGACACCTTATCCAACAATAATATGGTATATTGATAGTGCTTATTCCATGCACATGACTGGGAAGAAAGATTTTTTGTGTGATCTCAAACTTGCTCCAAATGATGGTTACTTTACTTCTGGAAATAATTCAAACTCTCAAATTCAAGGTTATGCTATCATTGCCAATGACCATTTCTCTATCTCAAATGTGTCTTATGTATCAAATCTCAAGCATAATATGATTAGTGTGGCTCAAGATACTAATGCAAATAGGAGAATTGAATTATGCAAGAGGCATAGCCACGTTATAACAGATGACCGAAAAGAATGTCTCATCAAGTCTAGTCGCATTAAAAATATATATCCATTGGACATCAACATGATCTTTGGAAAACCTCAACTGTGTATTCTCTCAAAATATGTTCCTGATGTCAATTGGCTATGGAATCGGAGGCTTACACATCTTAACTTTTGATACGTGAATGATCTAGTGTCTGGTGAATTGGTCCGAGGATTGCCTCTTCTCATATTAGAAAACGATCATCTCTGCACTGCATGTGAATATGGGAAGGAATCAAAGACAGGTCATTCTGTGATAATTGAAAAATCTATTTCGGAACCACTTGACCTTCTTCATATAGATCTTTGTGGACCATATGTTGTAGAAAATGTGCATTACAAAAAATATATTCTTGTAATTGTTGATGACTACACTAGTTTACATTGGTCTTCTTCCTAAGGCTAAATTCAGAATCTGCTTCCGAAGTCATAAAATTCATGAAAGGAATTGAAGTTCTGGTTAAACTTCCCGTTCGAAGAATCCGAAGTGACAATGGCTCAAAATTCACAAAGGCCACAATTGAGAAGTTCCTTATCGACAAAGGCATTGAACACAATTTCTCTGCTCCCTACACTGCTCAAGAAAAAGGTGTTTTTGAAAGAAGAAATTAAGCTCTTGTTGAAGCCATTCGGTCGATGTTGAACTTTGCAAACCTTTATCTTTATCTTTGGGACGAAGTCATTTCTACAACTTGCTTTAATCAAAATAGAAGCATCATCAATTGTCGTCTCAACATGACACCATATGAAGCAATGGATGGTTAAAATCCGAGTATCTCATTCTTACACATTTTTGGATGTAGATGCTTTATAAAAAACAACCGTGATCAACTCACCAAGTTTCAACCAAAATCCAATGAATCCATCTTTCTGGGACACATAGCCTAGTCTAAAGTTTACAAAATTTTGAAATGTAGGACTCGTTTAATTAAAGAAATCTTTGATATTACTTTTGACGATAATTTTTTTCGGAACTCAGAGCCTACTCATGTCACAACACATATCATGGAGTCTGATGCTCCACCTCCTGTGTCTCCAATTCATAAAATTATCTATGAAGTTGACTTCAAAATATTGTTCGGACCAATAAAAATTGCTCCTGGTTAAGAATCTTAATCAAGACCATCCTCATCCGCCGCTCTCATTTCTCAAAATGTTTCTGGTCCAACCCCAACATTTCCTCTATTTGATTCTGATGCATTTCAACCTTCTCAGGCTGAAGGGTAGAATAGTCATCCAACCCTCGAATCAAATGTTGATGAATTTCAAGATGCAGCAGATCAATTCATTGAATTTGAAAAATGAAGACGATATCAACTTCTTTGACTTTCTGAAAGATGACGATGCTGTCATATCCGATTCATAAGTTCAGGGGGAGCATCATCCTCAAATTCAAATTGTTAAGAGAGGGAGCAACACAACCCCATTGTTGACATCGGATCATCTGTCACTCAATAACTTCTGAGATTGCATATATGAATAAAGGATCATCCTCCGAATCATGTCATTGGAAATCTCAATGCTGGAGTTCAAACTCGCTCTTCTACCAACATTAAAAATGAGTCACTTCTTGGCATTCATATTAATGGTTGAACCCAAATCCATCAAAGAAGTGTTAGAAAATTCTGATAGGATTAAAGCCATTCAAGAAGAGTTACCAAAATTTGACAGAAATTAAGTGTAGACTCTTGTCCATCCTCCTTAGAATCTTGTTATTGAGGTATGAGAATCGATATGGGTATACCGAAACAAACTTGATGATGTTTGAGTTATAATTCGAAATAAAGCAATATTGGTGGCTAAAGGATTTACTCAGATCGAAGAACTTGACTACGACAAGACCTTTTCTCATGTTGCCCGTGTTGAAGCTATTTGAATCTTTCTTGCTTATGCTACTCAAAAAGGATTTAAAGTTTACCAAATGGATGTCAAGAGTTCTTTTTCTCAATGGCGAACTCAATAGAGAAGTATATCTTCAACAGCTTCCTGGGTTTTTAAATCTTTCATATCCGAACTACTGCTAAAATTTCAAAAAGCTGTATATGGCCTCAAGCAAGCTCCTCGCGCCTAGTACGAGACTCTCAGTGATTTTCTGAAATGTTCCAATTTTGAAAGAGGAGTTATCGATCCACCTTATTTCGAAGAATAAATGGGAAACATCTTATGCTATTTCAAATATATGTCGGCAATATCATTTTTGGGTCAACTGATCCAACGATGGTTGCAGACTTTGCAAAACTGATGGTTAGTCAATACCTAATGAGTTTGAATCGTAAATTAAGTCTCTTCCTCGGTTTGCAAGTTAAACAGACCAATAGAGGAATCTTTATTCATCAAGAAAAATACATTTCCGAAATCCTAAATAAATACTCTATGGACACTTGTGCCTATACAAAAGTTTTATTGGGTTTCAGTCATAAAATCTTCTCAGACCCATTCGGTGTTGCTGTAGATGAGAAGAAGTATAAGGGAATGATTGGATAGCTAATCTACCTCACTGCAAGTTGTACCGACATCATGTTCTCAAGGTGTATGTGTGTTAGATTCCAGGTTAATCCAAAGATGTCTCATCTTTTTGGTGGTTAAGAAAATTTTCTGATATCTCAAAGGAATAGAGAACCTTAGAATTTAGTATCCTACAAATGATAGTTTCCTTCTTCAAGCCTATTCCGGCTCAAAATATGGAGGACTTCAACTTGATAGAAAAAGTACATCTGGTGGTTGTAAATTCCCAATGTGGAAGATTGGTTAGTTGGTAATATAAGAAACAGAATTGCATTGCTCTTTCAACAGCCAAAGAAGAATACATCGCTACCGCAAGTTGCATCTCACAAGTTCTATGGATGAAATCTCAGCTTCTGGACTATGTTTAGAGATTTCAACAAATTCCTATCTATTGTGACTCTCAAAGTGAAATTATGATCAATCACAATTCAAGTCAACACTCCATGACCAAGCACATTGATATTCGGTAGCACTTTATTAAAAATCAAGTTCTAAAAGGTAACATTGAGCTCATTTTTATTCCATATGACGACAAAATTGTTGATATATTTACTAAGGCATTAGACGAAACCAATTTTAATGGATTTCTAAACAAAACGGGAATGATTATTCCTGATCCTCAATTCTTCCAAGAAGTCTATACTCTCTAATGGAAACATTAGAAAGTCAAATAATTCCGAATTAAAACTTTTTCTTTTTTGGAATAGTTTCTTCTCGAAAAAAAAAAGATCATTATATGTCTTTTTGTCTAACCTTTTTCTTCTAGTCTTGAGATTCACAGGTTACTGCGTTACTTGATGTTTTGTCTGGTATAATCACATGAGATGCCTTGAATGTTTTTCCTCAGAATCTTTTTCTCTAAAGTACACCTTGGAATTCAAATCCGATATGGTAATGTTATTTTGTTACTTATCTCTATCCGAGCTTCGTTCCTTCAGTTCTCGGAATTTCAAATCCTTTTCCAAAAACTTGTTCTCTAAGTTCTTCATGCATTGCTACTTCTGATATTCGTTTAGAGATTATGTCATCTCCAAATCTATATCATGTACAAATTATGAGTTTCATTTCTTTCAAAAGTATCTTATGAAATTCCATCTTAAAATCTGACCTGAAATTCTCAGCAATAAATGAATTTTATGGTTATCATTAAAGTTTTGATTCTAAACATTTTCTCATGATTGTCCTAATAGTAATTTCTTTTATGATTATCCTCTTAATTCTCAATAACCACGTCTTTGGCACACATTCCCATAAAGTATTGAGTGTTCTGAACTAAATCGATAGTTATGGTCTCTTATCGTCTGAATTTGCCAGAAGACCATAGTCAAATCCATAATATTTTTCACATCTCCCAATTAAGGATGTTCATTTATGGATGAATCTGCAATCATACCTTTAGGAGACATTCACATAGACAAGTGTCTAAACTATGAAGAGAAGTTTGTGGAAATTTTGGATAAGAAGACAAAGACCTTGCACAACAAGGTGATCGGTCTAGTGAAGGTTCAGTGGCAACATCGAAAAGGATTGTAATGGACTTGATCAGATCTAGAAGAAGAGATCAAGAGCCACTATCCAAAGTTATTTAATTATACTTCGGGGACGAAATCCTTGTAAGTGGGGGAGAGTTGTAACACCCCATTTTTACTATAGCCATAGATTGTAATTATTATAAAATAAAAAATAAAAATATATTACTCTTGATCCAAAATAATCATCATAGATATGTAGGAAACATCAATACGATTTCCATAGATATATAGAATGCCTAAATCCGACTTTGTATGAAAAAGTTATGCTTTTTCGAAGTTTCACGATAAAACTGACACAACTCAACGTATCGTAAAAAGTGAGTTTTAGATGGGTGGCTTATTAGCCTGAGCAATCTAAATGAAACTCATAGTAGTCTTAAAACCAAGGGTGTAAATATTTAGAACACCCAAATCTGAATTCATGAGAGGAAGTTATGATTTCCGCAGCAACCTTAGCATTCTAAGCCAATGAAAATATAAATTTTTGATAAAAAGAGAATTAGATATTAATGCCTTAATAAAAGTTGTAGCTCTAATTAAGAGGATTACGAGATTGAACTTGTATGCGAAAGTTATAGCTGTCCGAAGATCTACGAGAAACGGCTTGCGTTGATGATGTGGCAACATTGCAGTGCACCACGTCACGTGGCACCTGGAGTGCGCCACGTCACGTGGAACCATAAGAGTGTGACACGTGTCACCTTATAGAATAAGGAGAGGTAGGAAAACCTGGTCACAACATGTCGAAAAAGGGGAGGGGAGCCAGCAAGGACCAAGTGAGTGGCACACCTCTTGGCCTTGTGCGGTGCGCCTCCATCTCCCCTATAAATACCCTTCTGAAAATCACTCATTATCATCCTAAAATCCTATATATATATATATATATATATATATATATATATATATATATATATATATATATATATATATATATATATATATATTTCTCTACAATCTCTATGTTCCTTTGAGGTCCAACTTTTCCATACTTTTAGAAAATTTTAGTGGGGCTCTAGAATATCAAAGAGACCGACAAAAAGAAGTGTTCGGGTCGGGTATTTGTCCGCATATTTTTCCCGGTATTCACTAAAACCTATGTAAGTTAAGCTACACTCTCTCAATTTCAGTGTGACTTATATTTATAACCATAATTCGTTATTATAGAGTAATAAATAAGATTTATAAGTAGTTCCAAGTCAAAATACTGATCGATCTACTTATAGGAGAGGTGTCTAGAATGGTTACATTGGCTTGGTTGTTGGATTTTGAAAAAGCTATACGCTGAAATGATCATGTTGCCCAACCGTCTTGCCTGGCTGATCCTTATTTGATAAAACTATCATTATTCCTTGGGATTAGTGATAGGATCTAGCCTTTCATTACTAGATTCCTATAGGGACTAATAAATTATATTATTATAGTAATATAGGTTAATCATCATTGGAGTGTTGTACGTCAGCCGAATTGTTTGGTTATCTGTTTAACCCTTGAGAAACTATCCACGTGAGTTTATTTCACTATATTGTATACTCCAATATGTATCCACTATATGTTAGGATATAGTTTTCTATAGTATACAACTAAACAATTAGGCTACATGGTTGCCTTTAATGTAGGAATATTCCTTTCTATATGGGTTAATCTATTACGTGGGAGTTGAGGGCAGACTAGCTTCGTGCTCAAGGCCAACAGACTTGGGTAGACTAGCTTTATGCTAAAGTCCAAGGTGAGGACCAACAATATGTTGTAGGAAACATTAGGGGGTGGGGGGTGGGGGGGGGACTATATGCTGAAGGCCTAGGGGTAGACCAACTATATTTTGAAGGTCATTATGTGTATGCATTGTATATATGTTGTGGTATGAAATATTTTGAGGAAATTCACTAAGCCTCGGCTTACAGTTGTTGAATAACTGTTTTACAGGTTGTTCAACTAACTGTGAAAAGGCTCACGTGTGACTATATTTATATCGAAGCATCAATAAAGTTTTATAGCCTTCCACTGAAACACTCTTTTATAGTAACAACCCAAAATTTCAAGTAAAAATTTTCATTTAAACATTAACAATCCATGTTTATTAATTAGAGATTCCCATCATAAGTTGTTTCCAAAATTCAATACATCAACATATTATTCAGAAAGATCAAAGTGTTCACAATAACTAGTGAGGAAAATGTTGGAGAGCGCACATTATGCCATCAAGTCGGGCCCTTGTCCTTAGAGCTAGAAGTACTTGAAACAATCCAACAAAACTGCAAGCAAATGCTTAGTGAGTTTTCCCAAAACACTGAAACATATAATCACATAATGTCATGCATATGTACATATAAGGTTGCCATGGACTCCATACATCTTTTCATACAGGTACACCATTGCCAATTGACATGGAAATCGAGAATACACTTGAGAGGATCAAGAAACAAGCCAAGCTTCAGAAAAGTCAACCGGATTTCAGTACTTCTTCCTCATCTACCCTTCCGGTTATCAATATTTGGGAGGACATACCCCTCTGAAGTGCATCCGAAACTGAAACAGAAACCCTCTTACCCTCACCTAGAGACACCACTCCATCTCCCTCACCCACTCAAAGCATCCTAGACTTTACACCCACATAAACCTCAATTCCTACTCCTACCATGGGAGATGAATGAGGAAATGGAGGTAATAACAACAACAACCATGGTCCACCAAATGCACCTAACAAAAATCCATCGGTTCCTACTTTTCTTTAAGGATTTCCAATAAGTGTAACAAAAATTCTTTAAACTGAGTTGGTTGGTTATAGAATCCAGTCTATGCTTGCGCTGTTTTGTAATGTTTCTTTGCTAGCTTCTTGCTAGTTGTCTAAAAATATACGTCGTTCCAAAAAAATGTATGTTTTTAAGCTCATGTGTCATTTATATTTCCTATTCACTATGTTTTTTTTTTTAACTTTTTGTTAGATTTTAGTAAAAATAAAACTAAGTATTTTTTTTTTAAATTCCGGGATTGTTTATCGGAGTTCGACTTAATCTTGAAATTTCAGAGTTTTTTTTTTCAAAAAATTCAGAATTTCAGTATCAAATCCAATATATATATATATATATATATATATATATATATATATATATATATATATATATATATATATATATATATATATATATATATATATATATATATGGTGTTCGGAATGGTGATCCATCCGAGCTTGTTGGTTTTTTTTCAAAAAAATAATAAATAAATAAATAATAATTGTTATTAATAAATAATAATTGTTATTTTCTTTAATACTAACTTACAATATGGTTAGTTTAGTTAATATCTCTTAATTTCATGGTTTTAATGTGTGTGGTATATTCATATATACACAACACACATGTATTCATTTAGGTCAAGCAGCGATAAGGTAATGTGCCTATCAACACATGTATTCATTTAGTCATTGATTATTACTATGCCATACACATTAAAGCATAGATATGATATATTATGCAGGGTGTTGTAATTAATGATTTAAAAATATATGATCTAAATAACGACAATGTTAACGAGTGTTTAAAATTCCAATCTAATTTTTATATTTACGCCCAAGTTCATATTTAATGCATATATGTAAAAGCTATTTCAAATAATATATAACAGTTTTTATACACCTGCTACCACATTTGTAAATTTAAAAAATGGACTAGAGAACATGATTTAAAAGTTAAAACATTTAATTAAAGAATGGAAGACTTATTTGGAGTTTAGAAGAAGGTTTGGCTTTGACTCCGTGGTTTCTTCCATTGATCTTGTTTGTGTTTACCTTTTTCTCCTTTGTTTTTTCATTTTGTTATTATGTATAGAAGCTTATACACATATGCTAATCCACTAAAATCTATATACGAGTAAATTTATAAAAAATAATATGAGCCTTTTTTAATACGAGAAAATATAGTTTATATAAGTTTTTTGTTTGTAAAAAAAAACAATAGCCAGTTTCGATAATAATCATACAGCTGTCCAATATATATATATATATATATATATATATATATATATATATATATATATATATATATATATATATATATATATATATATATATATATATATATTAAAGATCATCATCTTTTTGAATAATAAAGTTCCTAAGAAGTTGGCAGAAATGGTCCCCTTATTATCGTTTAGTTGTTTCCGTTTTGTTTTTTTTACCCGACACTTTAAGAAAATATTTACATTCTTTTATACACGTGTTGATGATCATCGTTTGGATTTATCCGCTTCCGGATCCTTCCCACCGCCTCGTTATCAAATATCTTCACTCAAGTTTATTCAGAAGTTTCTTCCGCTCAACTCTTCGTCTGGGTTTACAGCTTTATCTTGATTTTTCTTTTCCTCTCGATCCTTTCTCAGTCTGGCGTTTTGCGTTGATTAAAAATCCACCACCCATGCTTTAGTCAGTCGATACCTCCATCATTTACCCAACATGGAGCGATTGTTGTGACAGTGGCCACCGACGCCGACATAGGCGGAACCCAGCTCATCACGTCGAAGAACGAGGAAGCCCCCCACCCGCCATCGTCCTCTCCCACCTCGATCGTCACCTACGTCTGGTAGGCTTCACCATCTTACCATCATCTTCGTAAGCATTTACTTTGAGTATTCTCTCTAGAGAGGCGTTCAGGGCATCACTGCTCAAGTCAGTGGTGTTCTTGCCACACAAGTAAATTTAATTTATCAAGTTTTCCTTATTGATTCTCTAAGTTTGCATCAATTTTCGATTAGGGTTTGTTTGCCATTCTTCCTAACGGTGTACGCGTTGCCACCGAGTCTCATCTACCCTCCCAGACGGCTACCGAATTAGCGGCCGACATGGAAATGGTGGACTTATCAAATGCGGTATCGGAGATGATCAGTAAGAAGAGAGTCGGTGGAGGGATGACGTACGAACCCTAGGGCATCATTTCGATGCATTGCCACAACTGCGGTTTGACGATTTTTTTGACAAACTTTCGTCCTCTCCATTGTCGCTGCATGTCGTTTTGCCATTGTTTCAGATGAACCTTTGCTTTCTTTTAAGGTTTTGATTCTTCTTATTTCTTTTCGTTTTTTTGGAATTATATTTGTTTATTGTTTTTGTTTTTGGATGGTGTTTGTATGTGCAGGTTGAATACGATTTTTCCTGATTGATGTGGTTGTTTTCCTTTTCTGGTACGTTGTCTTCTTCTTTTTTTATTGTGGCTCTTCTCTTCCGATTTCTTTTTTGGGATCGATTTCTTCAATATGATTCTTTTGTTGTATTGTTGTGTTTATGTTTTATATGTTTTGTGTCGTTCATTTCATATAAAAATACTAAAGGATGGAGAAGCTCTCTGTTTGGACGCAACAAACTATGGAAATGTTACAAGGTTTATTAATCGCTTGTAATTAACTTACATGTGTGTATAAAGTTATGATCTTTTATTAGAATCTTTATAGCTACTCTATTCTCTTTTTTTATATAAATCTAGATGCTTCGATTAAACTTTGATTGAGATCCATGTTGATTTGGAAACACTTAATCATCATTAGTATCATGTATGTAATATGAATTCATTTTCTTCATTTTGTGTTTTTTACAATAAGTATAATTAGATTTTAGACATCTGATTTGTGTTTTGGTTTATTGATTGCTTTTTCACTATAACAAATGTCAAGAAGAAAGTATTGGAGAATTATTGCTGAGAAAAAGGGTCCCCTAGGAAGAAATTATTGGAGCTATCAAAAGGTAATTTTGTCATGAGGATGATTACTGTGATGCTTCAAAAAATATTAAACAACATAGATCATTCCTTTTCAATGTAATTTCATTAAAGTTGTTTGGCTATTCTAATATCTTAAGCAATGGTGCAGGTTTTTCCTGGTCTTGAAGAAATGTTAATTTCAATTCACTTTGGAGCTTCTTTGGATGCATTTAAAACTATTAGAAGTTGATACTTCCTTTTTCTTACATCATTTGTTGTGTTTATTTCTCTGTTGCATCTTTTTAATTATTACTTGGGAGAAAAACAAGCATATTACATATTTTCATATGCATGATGAACCGAATCAAATTAATCGTTTAATTATTACTTGGTTAGAAGAATGTTTTAATGCTCAAAGATGCTCTAACAATGAGATGAATTTTGAAGCTAATAATGTGTATTGACTGGAATATTACTTTGGATAGCTTATAAAGTATTGTCTGGATAAGGTGCTGAGAGAATTGCATTTTTCCTCCCTCAGTATCTAACTAATTTATCACATGTAAGATGACTATTTTATCCTTTAGCTTATCTTTTACTTTTTTTTATTAGGTTGGTGGTTTGTTACAACCGGAAAGGAAGGGCAAGACTCGTGGGGCCGAGTGAATACAATAAGATGATAAGTTTCAAATAAGTAACAAATATTTATAAAAATGCATATGAAGTGTAATATAGTCATCGGTTGTCTTAGGCGGGTGATGATCGGGTCATGCTATTGCAGTAGCAATGAGTTTATAAACTTTTATATTAGGTAACTACTAGATTTTTTTTGTAAATGGTTATGGTTCTACTTTATATCTAATATATGTTTCTATTGTACATGTTGATAGTTCAAAATCTCAAGGTTTTCCCCTTGATACTTCTTCTTCACTCACAAGAAGGTGTGCGGCCGTGAACGTTCTTCTGAGGTGATAAGGGAGGCTATTGGGGTGGATGATGATGTTTATATAGGGGGGACCCCAAAATTAGGGGTTTCTTTAAACAACTCGGACTCGTCGAGTTGACCCTTCCGACTCGTCGAGTCACCTCCTTCCTGCGTTCCCGATACCTGACTCTACTCGACGAGTTGGTCCTCCAGCTCGCCGAGTCCATGCATGAACCTCTCCAAATTGTCAACTTTCCAGCCAATACCTGAGTCGGGTGTTACAATTGATCCTACACCGGTGATGAAGATTGATCAGATCAGTCGTATGCCGTATATAAAAGGGGGGAATTAGGTTAAAATCAACGTAACTAGCAAAATTACAGGGAGTATTTGTGGAAGTTATTTCTCTAATTACCTAGTTATCTATATTGATTTATTTAATTATTGTTTTTTCTATTAATTTTTTATTGGTCCATAATCATCCATACAATAATACAATACTTAGTTAGAATACCTGAACCTCTCTCTCTCTCTCTTTCTTTCTCTCTCTCTCTCTCTCTCTCTCTCTGTTTGTATGTGTGTGTGTGTGTGTATATATATATATATATATATATATATATATATATATATATATATATATTCGGGGCGAGGCGGTCACTGTCCCAAACCTGATAAAAGCCCGATAACGACCCGTTGTCCAACCCAAAATGCTCGAGTTTCAGGTTTCCTCGTCGATTTGGGCTTTTTTTTGGTCATCCCTACCCATAGTAGAATTTAATTAATATTATTAGTATGTGTAAATGTCACTCTAGCCCAACCAACTTATTTGTTTTGGTTTAAATGATCGCTAAACTTAATTTTTTGCTTTACAGGGTCACAAAGTGGATGCTGACCGATTTAAATGGTCTCTTTCGCCTTTGAAAACAGGTTGCTTATGCCATCTCTACATTTGAAGTGCATGTGTGTAACACACGGAATCTAGAAGATCAATGAAGGAATGAAAAACCCTAAATGATGAAGTCAACTCGTCGAGTCCATGGGAGAACCTGACGAGTCGAAGCAGTCCTGAGTCGCGAGTTAAGTGACCGACTCAGTGAGTTGGTCAAGGTTTGGGAAACCCTAAATTCGGGACTTGGTACCCTATTTAAACATCTTATTCTCTTCCTCTTTGTTCCATTCCCAGCCCCCACTATCCAGAGCTTACCCTCACGAAACCCTAAGGCCTTGTGAGAGTGTATGAGCCATCTTAGAGTGCTTTACGTGTTCTTGAAGACTAGAGGAAGAAGAAGGAGCTTGAAGGATCAAGGAGAAGGTTGTAGATCCAGGGAGTTCGTTCTAATCTCATCACTTTCTGGTAATCAAGATCTTAACTTGCCTTGTAGATTCTTAGTTCTCTTTATGGTTCCTTTTATGGAGCTTTTGTCCAAGAAGTGGGATTCATGAGTTATGGGTGTCCCAAGTTCATGATATCATCAGATTTGGGGTCATTAAGTGTTGCAAAGGCATAAAGGTGCAAACTTTATGCCATTAGAATCCCATAAAAAACCTAAGGAGGCTAGTATGGCCTTTTGTGTCCCAAAGAGCCATGCATGGAAGTAAAGATCAGGACTTTATGTGGTTATTGGATGATTAGAGCCTAGATCTTGGTTTCCTTATTTTGCATTGGAGTGATAAGGGTTTTTGGACATAGATTTATGTCTTAAGGAGCTAGGGTTTTGTCTAAACCCATTAAGAAGGACTTAGGGTGGGTAAAGTTGGAAACCTTACCCTTAAGAGGTCATTTACAACTTGTAGGCAAAATTTAGGACTTAGATATGGAGTGTAGGGGCTTAATCCATTAAGATAACCCAACAAACTGAAGGACTCGGCGAGTCCACGGAGGGACTAGACGAGTCGAAGCGAGTTGTACCATTTATGTTTATGCGAGAAATCGGCGAGTAGATTTGATAAATTGAGACCAGGAGTAGCCAGGAAACTCATTGAGTTAGGGGTTGACTCGACGATTTGGTTTGCGATTTTAGTGTTCGGAGTTTTAGTACCTCGGCGAGTTGAGTCAACTCGGAGCTTTGAATTGGACTGTTGGCCGTTGACTTTGAATTTGACCAGGGTTGACTTAGTTTGACTTTTGGAGGGTATTTTGGTCTAAGTGTCATTTTGGTAATTGATATCTCGGGGAGTTGAGTGATCAGCAGTTCGAGGATCTACCGGCTAGTAACGAGGGGTTATTCGTAGGATTCTACAGTCAGCTTGTGAGGTGAGTTTTCTCCAGTAGGAATGAGTCTAAGGCACCAATGTCGGTCCGTTTATGTATGTTAGTGTATACCAGATTTAGATCCGATGTCGGGGTTAGCCCGATGCAGTTTATATGTTCTAGATTTCAACCCGATGTCGGGCGAGGCCCGAGGAAGGTTTATATGTATGTTTCTGAGCTACGGTTCGATGTCGGGTGGTACCCGAGGCAGTAGTGTATGTTTAGTTATACTTTTTGTCTTTATGATACTTGTATGTGCCTGGTAGGGGATGAATGTGGGCGAGGGCCCGTATCTCATCACTAGCTGAGTGTGGATAGGGTTCCATATCTCATTAGTAGTAGAGTAGGGGCATGATCCAAGACAGGCGGGGACTTGAGACTAGCAATTATAGTATAATGATTGTTTGTTATGTATTAGCATGATTATATGTTATTTTTTTGTATGTGTATAGCGGGTGGGGCCCAAAGACAGGCGGGCCTAGTAGAAACAAATTTGTATACCGAGCGGGGCTTGATGCCAGGCGGGGTCTAATGTCGGATTCATCCGATGCCGAGCGGGGCCCAATGTAGCGGGCTAGGCCCATTTTTTGCACTATGTGATTATGTGTATGATATGTGGTAGCTTGGGGAACTCACTAATCTTTGTGCTTACAATTTTCAGTTTTGGTTTCAGGTACTTCCGGTAGCGGAGGGAGGAGCTCGGCATAACTGCATGGCACACACCAATAAGATTTAGCTTGGGATGTTTACTCTGATAAAAAGAACATGTTTTGAGATGATACTTTGATTTGATATAGCGACTTTTGTTATGAATGAAATGGTTGATATTTATGGTTTTTATTAATGATTTAAAACGAAAATTTTGGACCGTATTTTAGGATGTTTCAATGTGTCACCTACATCAGCATTGAAATTTCAGATTTCCTTGATAACGAAACTAAAATTCAGCTCACATACTCATCCATCTTATTATTATTATTATTATTATTATTATTATTATTATTATTATTATTATTATTATTATTTTCTTCTTCCACCAAGCTTTTGTGATGCTCCCCATTTAGAGAATCCAAACACCCTCTTCCTCAAACAACTTAAGATTGGAACCTCATTAGGACTAGATCGGAACTACAAGTGTACTTATGGCTATAAGTTTTGATTTTTTAGGTTTTGTTGGCAGTCCATCTCATCGACTCTGCCATTGTAAGTGATTGTTCGGTGATTGTTCAGGGTTAAATCGGACCTTTGAAAAACAAATCGCGGTGGTAGCTATGGAGGAGTCTTTGGGGATCAAACTAGAGAATCGATTGAACGAGTATCAACTTCTTAACCTTATACATTGAATCAATGAAATGGGTATGGACTCCCAAGCTAGATCAACGAGTCCTTCCATTTTCGAGATTTCAACCATTCCGACGACTCAAATTTCTTCTCCGATAGAGCACGATGCATCAGTCGATTTACTTTCCTTCACTATCACTGAGTCGTCATGTGGATCTCCTATTAACAAAATCTTCTTATCTCATCCGAGGAACTTCAACATCAAATGGATGCACCAACGGTTAAGTTTCTACTTCTCATGATCCTACGAGACCTTTTCACTTCAAGAATTCATCATCATCGATCCATTAAACCTAGTCGAATTAGAAACCCAAAGCTCTGAGAATCAGATGTTCAAAATTGGTAATGATCGCTTCAAAGTTTCATCTTTATGTATAACTTGGAGACACCCACTTTGAATACCCACATCAAATTGACGATAAATCACTTGAATAAGAAAATATGATCACATATTTTGTAGGTAGGGTTTTTAAGTTGAAAGAGTATATGTATATTGAGAGAGAGAGAGAGAGAGAGAGAGAGAGAGAGAGAGAGAGAGAGAGAGAGAGAGAGAGAGAGAGAGAGAGAGAGAGAGAGAGAGAGAGAGAGAGAGAGAGAGAGAGAGAGAGAGAGAGAGAGAGCTTTTTTTGGTATTATTCAAAAAGTAAAAATGCTATTTAATTTAAATTTAACCGGTTGAAAATGAAATTCAATACCCTAAATTCTAAATTTAAAGACGACTACTACCAAATATATATAAAAGAAACCTTTGTTTTTGGGCTATAGTTACATTTACCCGTTAATAATAATCTCCCGGTTGGTGTAAAGTTATACGTAACAAAAACACAATGGGTCAGAATGTAAATAAACTAAACTGATTCGTTCCCTTATAAAATCAAAAAGAACTTCGATATTTTATGTTTCCGGTGATCGATCCAGGAGGGTTTTGCTCTAGATTTTCCGACAACGTGCTCGTCTATACACACACAGACAAGTTTTGGTCTTCTCCCTTCGAAATTAACTAAAGTGTTCTCGATTTTGTATAGAAAGTTAGTGTCACTTTATTTGGAAATTCTAGGGTTTCGTCGTCGAAGTTATTCCATAGAATTGTAGAAGAATGGGTCGTTCACGCGCAGTCAATCACTCTGCAGAGGAGGATTCTAGCCAGAGGTATGTGTTATTTTTTAATTTAAATATGTTTAACTCGGTAATTTTGTTCGGACTCACTTTTTCTCTAATTTAAGTGGCTTAGATTAGCTACATTCATGTAATCAGAAGTATCTGATTGGTAATTCGCTACGATTATGAATCGGAGACCAAACCATGTGCAATAATACAACTTCAAAAGCTTTTAAGTTCGCCTGCTTGACCATTTGGACTCCGTGGTTATGCCTCCGTTTTAAGATTTTGGATAATCTTCCATCATTTTGGAAAGGAATACAGCTTTAAATTGATATCAAGCTCGATACTTTTTCAAATTTATTACAAACCAATTATCACTTATGGTACATTTTGATAAATATCAATGTGGTCAGCACAATTTCTAAACCCTTATCATCTGAAGTCAAATCTAGCTCTTTCTCTTCAGCTGGGCTGTATAAAGAGATAAAGTGAACCTTATCCATTGTATGTATTGTTCTATGAGGGTCTTTCTATAATGCCTGCCATAATTTAAATGAACACATCTTATTACTTGTATTTTAATTATATCCATCTTTTGTCCCTTACGTGGTATGAGTTGAGTTAAGTTGTAGACTTGTAGTTTGAATGAATGGTTTTATAGAATTAAATGCCTTTAGAACAACCAATCTTTAGGCTAACAAAATGTCATAATATAGTGTTATATGCTGACAATTTCATTCAATGAATGATGTCATATACAAATCAATAGAATCCAAATTCAACATCTTTCTGTAAGTGGAAATTCATAAAGGCAGCCTTGAATGAGATAGCATAAATGAATGTTAGAGTAGAAAAAATATGAAAAACATCATCATATTTGTATTTTCTTTTCATTTTTTCTGTGCATACTCTTATGGTAATTTCTCATTTCCACATTATATATACTAATAAAGTAGGTTTTTTTTTTCGGGGCTTAAAGATCAAAGGTTAGAGCGGCTGTTAGGTTATATATCGCCTCCATAGTCTTGTCTGATATGAACATAAATTCATTTCATTGCAACATAAGTTCATTTTATCGATTAATCTTTATTTTTGGCATTGTATTCTGATTGAATCCTTTGTAACTGTGATTCATTTTTATTTAGTCGATCAAAGAGAAAGAGGGTCACCTCAAATCTAGAGAATCTAGAGGCTGCAACTTCAGGTATCTATTTGATTACAAGAATGAAGAATGCTGTGATAGTTTTATATATATATATATATATATATATATATATATATATATATATATATATATATATATATATATATATATATATATATATATATATATATATATATATATGGTGTTTTTCCACTTTTAAAAACTCAATTTGTTTTATTGTATGATAATAGGCCAAGGGATGAGTGAAGGGAAAAAAGCCTTGTACCATTGTAACTACTGCAACAAGGACATTTCAGGAAAGATTCGTATAAAATGTGCTTGTTGCTCTGATTTTGATCTATGTGTTGAGTGCTTTTCTGTTGGAGCTGAGGTTTATCCTCATAAAAGCAATCATCCATATAGAGTTATGGTTAGTAATTTCTTGTTACTACTTTTTTTTTTTTTTTTTTTTTTTTTTTTTTTTTTGTGATTTGGTTCATAACCTATTCAATTTTAGTAATTTCACATCTGAATTTATTCAAGTCTTAAAGTTTTTCTTTTCCACAGGATAATCTGTCATTTCCTCTCTTCTGTTCTGATTGGAATGCAGATGAGGAGATCTTGCTACTTGAGGTATTTTCTCCTATACCCACCTTCAGATTTTTTGTTTTGTTTATATTATTAAAGTTTTCAGATTTTCTAATGAAATTTTTATTATACAGGGGATAGAAATGTATGGATTAGCAAACTGGAATGAAGTTGCTGAACATGTTGGAACCAAAAGCAAATCACATTGTATTGAACATTATAATACCATATACATGAATTCACCTTGTTTCCCTCTTCCGGTATATATAAAAAAAAAAAAGAATCATTTTTTTTATCTTATATTATTATTTTTATAGTACATTAGCAGAATCTTATGTTTTTTTTAGGACATGTCTCATGTTATGGGAAAGAATAGAGAAGAACTCCTTGCAATGGCCAGAGGCCATGGTGAAGCCATAAAAGGTTATTATTATTATTATTTCCTGGTATATAATTTTATTATTATTATTTTGTTTCTTGAAATTTTGACTCATTTTGGAGATGTTCAAATTGATTGATTTTTTAAAACTTGCATCAGGACTTCCAACTGGAGGGGAACTTTTGGTGAAAGAAGAGTCTCCATTCTCTACAAGAATCAAGTAGAAATTTACCTTTTTAACCTCTCTATATCTCTCAAAAATACTTCTCAACAGTTTTATTAAATTATATTTTTTTGGTAATATTTTCTCAGGGTTGAAGGTTCCACCACTGTTAATCCATCAACAGGGGCAGGTAAGAGAGCATCAAGCACTGTCCAAAGTGACAAAGCTGGTGATGGAATCAAAATAGAAGGTGAATTTTGAACAAGAAAACTAGTAACAATTATAAGTAGCTGAAGAATAAAGAGACATAACTTATTGTATAATAATTAATTTAATTCCCAGATTCTCACGCAGACAGAAGCTTTGGAGAGAAAAAGCTAAGAACATCAGTAGAAGAAGGCCCTTCTATAACTGAATTAACTGGCTATAATTTTAAAAGACAAGAATTTGAAGTTGAGTATGATAATGATGCTGAACAATTACTTGCTGACATGGAATTTAAGGAAACTGATACTGATGCTGAACGTGAACTTAAGCTTCGTGTCTTGCGTATATACTCAAAAAGGTCAACCATCACTTATTAAACAAACTCTCAACTGGTTTGTAGAGATTTAATTTGAATGTATACTCATTTTTCTGATTTATTTTTTTTGGTAACATTTTTCAGGCTAGATGAGAGGAAACGAAGAAAAGACTTCATTCTTGAAAGAAATTTACTTTATGCTGATCCTTTTGAACAGGGTCTTTCCCCTGAAGAAAAAGAAATATGTCGTCGATACAGAGTCTTCATGCGTTTTCATACAAAAGAAGAACACCAAGAATTGCTTAAAACTGTTATTGAAGAACACCGCATTCGAAGACGAATTGAGGATCTTCAGGTTTCTTTTTTTTTTTTCTTTTCTTAATTTAATCCTTATTATTATTTTTTGATATTAATTTTGGAATACGTGTTTAGGAAGCAAGAGCTGCTGGTTGTCGCACGTCTGCAGATGCTGAAAGATACATCGAACAAAAGAGAAAAAGAGAATCTGAAGAAAACACGCGTAGAATCAATAATAATAATAATAACATGAACAATATTAACAATATCAATAATAATAATAATAATAACAATAATAATAATATCCAACCTGGACCTAGTGGCAAATTCTTGCAAAGAGCAAATCATTTGAAAAGCGATCTTGATGGCAGTCCACATGGCGGAAAAGATTCTTCTTCGACAGGTGGAGGGTTGGCCATCGCCAGCCTGGACGATTGGGATGTTACCGGTCATTTGGGCGCTGATTTACTCAATGAAGCTGTAAGAGCTTCTATCTTTTCAACTTAATCTATACAAAACGACACTAGTATTTTACTTATTTGCCCTTCATTTTTACTATAAGTTACAAAATGACTTTTTTTTTTGGTGTAGGAAAAGCGGTTGTGCACGGAGATTAGGGTGCTTCCAGTGCATTATTTGAGCATGTTGGAGAAGCTTTCTATAGAGATTTTGAATGGTCATATATCTCAAAAGTCGGATGCGCATCGCTTGTTTAATGTGGACCCCACGAAGGTTGATAGAGTGTATGACATGCTTTTGAAGAAGGGAATTGGTCAACCGTGAGACCCGAGACCCATATTGGGTCGACCCACGGGCTGTTATTTATGGGTGTGGACTACTACAACCTTTGTATGGTTTTATGAGTTGATTCTTTTTTAAGGTAATTGATTGTGATATATGAATTATATGTATTCTTATGGAAACATATACTACAATTTCAACAGAGGATGTTGGTAAAAAGTTGTTTTTTTTTTTTGACCATTTGGCGATTTGGTTTAAACCGGTTTGGTATTGCTTCGGTTTGTGGAAAAGAACCGGTTCAGTCCCAAATTGGACTATGAAGTGAATACAAACTTAGGGTATATAATTTGAAAAATGTAAATATAAAATAATGTGTTTTTAAAATTGAAAATTGTTATATTTAATTGATAACAAATATGATTTTATTTCGAGCTATTCACAAAAATAGATACAAATATCGCGAACTCAGAAATGCTTTTTCTGAGATACCTCACCACAATAAATATATGTGAGCTCAATTTATGTTCCGTAAGAAATATTTATGATATATTCATCAGCTATTAAAAAAATATATTTATGATATATTCATCAGCTATTTATTAGCCTTTAATTCTTTAGAAAACAACCAACTTTAGTTAAGGGTTGCTCAAATTTGATATTATTTTGAATTTAGTGTGCATGTGCAAAAAATCATAAAATTCAACAAGAAATGTGCTCGAAGAAGTTTAAGGATCAAACGAAGATAGATGGTAAAGACTAATAAGATACAACACAAAAAAATGAATACAAGCAGATTGAACGAACCAAGTAAATAATGGGACAAAAACATGTTGTCATATGCAAACAAGGTGTAGCAAACCCATTTCAGACATCCATAAGTTTACTACACAAACAACTAGTTCTATAGTAATTAGATCATTTAATCAACTAATCAATTAATGATAAATGACATTCGGTAATAAAAATATACTATCTGTATTATTAGGAAGAGAAATCAAATATTCTTTTATTTTTTTTTATTTTTATCATCTTTCTATACATTTAAGACTGTGATATTTATCATGTTTAATAAAAAAAATCATTAAATTTATTATCATCTAAATGAGAAAAAGATGGTATATTTAATTTTTCTATTAGGAAAGTTATTCTTATCAAAAGTCCTCTAGCCCAAACTGATATAAGATGTATTAGGTGTGTGTCACACCCCAAAACCGAGAATGGCAGAAACGTTCTGGGGCGGAGGACGTCATGTAATGTATCACAACAATGTAAAGTAGTAAACAAGCAACAACATTATCCATTGCATTAATAGTATAATTTTAAATACAAATGTGTTCTTTCATGGTATAACACAACATAATGAATATTTAGAATTAAAGACGAGTCTTGACTGCTCCGTCTTCACAAAACCTGGTCGTTGTACCTGTCTATTTGTGACCTGAGAATACAAGTTATTTTGAAAGCGAATATCAACAATAAAGTTGGTGAATTCATAAGTATTTATCTGTCTTTGATTTGTAAAACTGTAAAGAAAAGACTTGTAAATGTTTGGAGAAAAGTTTGTATAAGTATGGAAATGTTTGTAAGTAATTGTAAACGTTTGAAAACCCTAGAAAATTTTATATTTCCTACTAGTATATAAAGTAGTCTTCTACCAAGACCCAACTGTTTTGAAAGTATGTATCACTGTAAATGTGACGGTTTTTCCCCTGTATAACTATTATTGTTATAAAACTATCGTCTACCTCATTGTCTATGTGTATGTGTCACAAAATAAAGGTAATAAGGAAAATAGTATATCTATATCAAATATATTCTACCTCATCGTTCATGTGAATATGTCACAAAGTAAAGGTAAGAAGGAAAATAATATAATAACTAAAATTGTATCCTTTTGCACTAGGATATTCACGGTGTGGTAACTTGCCGAACAGTACAACCGTAGATACCCGTCGATGTGCATTTTCCCTACTGTAGCTAACAACCTTGGGGGTGGAATGGTAAGTCCCGAAACGTAAGTAATAGTATCTATGTAATAGTATCTATGTAAACGTATCTATGTAATCATATCTATGTAAATGTATTTATGTAATCATATCTATGTAATCGTATCTCTTGTAATTGTATGTCTTGTAATTGTATGTAATCGTATCTCTTCATATAGTATGTAATGTATTAGTATTCTTGTAATTGTATCTCTTCATATAGTATGTAATGTATTAGTATAGACTCATGAATGAATCGAATCTTGTGTGATTCTTTGTACTTGTAATAGTAGGTAGTATCTCATAACTATACCTATTATAGTTACTAGTAATATACATGTACAATCGAAAGTATGCCTTTGCTACCTAAAGGTACTAAACTGACTAATGAAACTTTTATGTCTATATAGGTATACATGATATATAACTAATATTTAGACAACATTCGGACGATTAACCGATACCCTAAGGCCACATCCCAACGAGGAAAAGGAAATAAAACGAGTTAGCCGTCCTAAGTCATTTAAACATTACTTATATAACTACACATATATAGGCATGCATTTGACAATATAAAAGTATAAAAGAAGGTTTGTAAAACATTTGAAAAGTTTAATAACTAAGAAATGATGACTTGATGTCAGTTTATAAAATGATTTGAAAGTAGTTTGTTTGATAAGACAGTTTTAAGTATAAGAAAACCTTTGTTTGAAACACAATCGTAACAGAGTTTGAAAGGAAACATACAGTATGTAAGATAGTTTAATAAAGAGTTTTAACATGTAAAAACATTTGAGAAAGTCATTTGAAGTAATCTGTTTGGTAAAACAGCTAAAGTATAGTAAATCCATTTGTATGCTAGTTATTAATCACATGTGATTAATATAATAACTAGCATGATTCAACTTGTATTCCCCCCCATAAAAGCATTTATAAACATTTAATAACATTTAAAAGGTTAATTAAGGGGTATGAACTCACTTGTAGTGAGTGGATCGTATGGAAGTGTCGGACAAGTGCTTGGTGTCAAGTGAAGACTTAAACACACACAATGATCCTAATAACATATAAAGACATATGTATATATACAATTAGTGATTGTAACACTAATTAGACAAGTATAAACATTCTAAGGCGTGGAAAACACTTTAGTCAAAGTGTTAGGAGGCCATTGGTTTGCAATAAAAGATTGCAAGGCATTGTAAGTGAGTTTATGGTCAATGGACCATACTTAATGGAGTTTACGGCCTAGGGGAGTTTACTCCTAGCCGTAAACTCTATAATGGGTCACCATTTGAGGCTTAAAGGCAAGATGTCTTAAGTGGTTAAGTGTTCCAAGGCTTAACCAAGAGGCTAGGTGAGTTTAAGGTCCAGAAATGACCTTAACTTGTGTTTACGGCCTGGGGACCACTTCCCCATGAGTTTACGGCCGTAAGCTCATGGTATGAAGTACCATTTCGATGTTTGAAGTCCCTAGTTCAATGGTGTATGGTTCTAGACTAAGTTCCAAGACTTGGTAAGGGACTAGGGTGCAATTTGCCCCACTTATAAGGGTTTACGGCCCAAGAACATGTCTTGGCCGTAAACACCTTTGATCTTGCATTTCTTGGTGATTTCTAAGGCCTAAACATGTTAAACCTAGTGTACAACAAGTTAAGACAAGAGTACTTACGATCTAGGAGCTTGAATGGTCGGTTTTTGCTAAGAACACTAGTGGGTGCTCTTGGTGAAACTTGAAGATCTACACAAATGGAATGATTTCATGGATGAAATCATGTAAGATCACTAGTTCATGTAAGATATCAACTAGTTAGGGCAAGAAACTTACGAGTTTTGAAGATCGGGGACGAAGATCAGGATGATACTTGAGATGATTTTAGCCAAGGGAAAGAAAGAAGTGAACTAATGGCCAACAACTCATCATATAAGGTGGAGTTTACGGCCCACATGGAGTTAACAGTTGTAGGCTAACAGTCTTTAGCGCAGCTTATTAGGGATTTCCCAACGAAAAGGCTTTGTCGAACCCTCTTACGTTAACCTACCTTCTTGCCAGCGAAATAAAATTGGTGGCCGTGAACTCCTTGTCAAGTTGTTTCAGGCTTGTTCTTTGAGCTATAACTTCAGCAGATAAACCCCGACACTTATCCCTTAAGTGTACAAGGCTCAGAACGCTCAAACAGACTCCAAATTGTGCTAAATGATAGCAGGAATGAGTTTGACTTTCAATGAAATATTTGACTGTACAAGATAGAAAATTTCGGGTTGTCACAGTGTGAGACCTATGTATTACATGGGTTAATTAAAAAAAAATTAAATATCAAAATGTAAACATTAAGTATTTTTTAAAATTAAATTTTAAAATAAGGAAGAAAAAAACATATTTATTGCAATTTAAGATCATATTTATTACATTTAATACTTACTTATATAGCTATATATATCACGTGGTTTTTTAATTTTAAAAATTAAAAAAACCTAGAAATTGACATGTGGATATTATTTATTTCAAAAATACCACAAAATAATAAGTGTCAAAACTTATAAAAGATTAACATGTTGCAAAATGGATCTTTATTTATTAGACTAGATTGAACAAGTACCATTTAACCAAAATATTAATGATGCAAGCTTGTGACAAACAAATTTATAGATTTAGGATTACAAATTATGTTTTTTTTTTCTTTGTATTTGTAAAGTTGTTTTTAGTAATCATTATCAACGTTACGATTGTTCTTCTTTAAAATTATTTATTACTACGGTTAGTGTTGACATTGAATTCTTATAATATATATTTGCATAAAAATACATGATGTAAATCAATTTATTTTTTTTGTTATAAACTATTTGGATCACCCTTTTCCTTTTTATTTTTCACGATATATTGTTTGTTGATAACATCTTGTCATTAGTATATACATACGCTTCTGAAATGTGATTCCTTTTTTTTTTAGTTTTTATATTATTCTTAAAATTTAAAAACACATTAAAGTATGACAAAGTAAATGACTACCTTAGTTTTCAATAGTAAGTTTCCGATCAAATTAAGTTCGAGTTAAAGAAAAAGTCAAACAAGAAAAGAAAAAAAAAAATGTTCTTCTCTATTCATGTATTTAACAACCCGTCAAAAGATATATGTTTATCTGGACAAAATAAAATGATATAAGAATGAAACGGATAATTAACATTTTATTATTACGTTTATAATGGAATCAAATAATTAGTTCAGATATAGGAATAGGATGGTAACAACAGGAAGATTGTTAAAAGAATAAGATTACTTGATACAACTTTTGGGACATAGCTGTCTGGGTGGTGTAGTCGGTTATCACGCTAGTCTCACACACTAGAGGTCCCCGGTTCGAACCCGGGCTCAGACACTTTTGTTTATTCGTTTTTCTCTCATTTTTTTACCAAAAAAATCATATCTGTTTGTGACATCTAGCTATTGATTCGACAAAGATTCTATTCTTTCGAATCGAACAATGAAACAACAAGACTGAATTGGTGCATACATTTTGTTTAACTATGTTCTTTCTATTTCTCAATTGACTCGAGAGAAATTTAAAAAGATATCAAAGTATGAAAAAGTCCGACATGTTTTTCATAAGATAATAAGACACCATTTGGACACCCCATTGACCACTTTTTAAAAAATCAACTTATAGTTAACTACTTATAATCAGTTTTTTCGGAAAATAATACAATTTCAACCAATAAAAATATTTTAAAATTAAATTATAGTGTCTTTTTAACCAACCCCACTGCTATGATTCTAGAAAAGCAATTGCATTAAGTTACAAAATATGTAAAGTGTGAAGCGAATTTTAGCTTTCACAACTCAAGAAAATAAACATGTTTATAATACCCACAAATAAAATCAACAAGCTAAAACCAAAAATCCAACTTGAAGATTATTTAGTCATTTATGATTTAACAAGGGCTCATATAATTTAAATCGAACAAGTGGACATTGTAATTTGTCTTCGAATAATCGGCATATATTCATACGAAGCATGCTTCATATGATAGAGTGATCAACCATGTAACAGTTCTAACATTTTCATTTGTCTTCATTTGAATCATATAATTTAATCTAATGATATGTCAATTTAAACTAGAAAATGAGCAAAACTCCTATAAGGATAGGTGAGTCCTCAACCTTCCCTAATCAAATATTCATTCCATCTACCTTTAAATTAATTTCTTTTTTGTTTATACCCTAAAACAAGTTTGCTTTATTTGGTTCAGGTTATGTGGTTTGCAGGTTATTCGATACGGTTAAACGGATAAAGATAACCTTATTGGGTTTATGGCATACACAATGCATTGAACTCCATAGAGTTCAATAGATTGTCACATAATCTTTCTTTAATCCATACAACTCTATCAAATTTTTTTTTCTATAATGCATTGAACTTTACAAAATTTAATAGAATGTTATAAAATGTAATTTATAGTAAATATTTAAGAATTAAAATTTTTTCTTTTTCCCATTGAAAAGTTCAATGACCATTGAACTCCAAATCCATTAAATGCCAATGTAACATCTTATAATGATAGAGTTTCATCCATTGAATAACAGATAAACTTGTCTCCTCATTCAAGTCTCCGATTGAACTTATCATTATAGATGCTCTTAGATTTGATTAATTTTCTGAAAATTCAGGTTAACTAATAACACGAATAAGACCATTAGATTAATATTTTTAAAATTTGATTTTATAAATTTATTATTTTAAAACCCAAACTTGTTTTTTATTTTGGTATGACTTATTGGCAATGTCAATTCGTCATTCTAGTGTAATTGAAGTCGATCTTAACTTGGATTGAAAGTTGGTTTGTAATGTACCAGTAAATTGTTTTTAAATATATCACAACATTTTTCGTTAAAAGTTCCAAAGCCTGTTTTGATCATATAAAAAGTAGAGTGAAATAACTTATTGAAAATATATATTGTCTTTACTCAATCATCACTTGGATAATATCTAATAAATGTTGGTTTATAACTTAATCGAGTTTAATCTCGGTTCGACCAAAATGGTGGGGGTGAAAGAGTTATGTCCCCTTGCGGGGGAATACAAACATTAGAACAGAGGGGCAATAACTAAACTTCATATATAAATAAGTTTAATTTGAGATCAATTCTTCAGAACATTTGCCATATTTGCATTCAAAGGAATTGATGATAATTGATGATAGTTGTTCGAAATACTGTGAAAAACTTGCAAGTTTTCTTTTTTAAAAAACAATAAATACCTTATGTTTTTAATCAATGTACACTAAATAACATTATTAACTAACAATTAACGAAGAACCAAATGAAAAAATAATTAACAATTTTATTTGTCAACCTCGTATATCTTTTCCAACAATTATAATTATACTTTAATGAAATTACAAAAATAATTAATAATTTATAAATATAAAAAAGTAACATCTAATCCATACATCTAACAAAGCAAATTATTCTAATTTCTAATTGGATTTTTTCAAGATTTATGCAATATAAAAATCTATAAAATTACAAAACAATTAATGAAGTTTTTTTGCAGGCTTTTAATACTACTGTAAACAAGTATTATAGTCAAGTATCTATATTCCTAACTCTTCGTATTCTTTGAACTTTTAAATATAATATCGGGATTAATTCAGAAAAATCATATTATTTTGAGAAATTTTTAATAAAGTCCTAAAAGTTCTTTTTTTGAATAAAAAAAGTCTCGATTATTTAACATTTTGCCCAAATTAACAAAAAACCAATCATCTACATAAAATCTAGGTATTATAAGTTCAAAAATTGGGGTATATTGTAAATTATGTGTATCGTTTTGCAATCAAACGATTGCAACAATAATTGTAACTGGCTCCTTGGAGCCTATAAATAGGGCCTTCGTCCAAATGAAATAAACAAGTTAAGTTTGAGTGTTTAAGACTTGAGTTGATCTCAAAGTTCTTCTCTGTTGAAATAGTTTGTCTATTTCTGAATAGCAGAGTTCTATCCAAACTATCCACATAAACATTCAATTATTCAACACAATCCATCATTAAGACCCTCCATAGTCTAGGATGTAAGACCCTCCATAGTCTAGGGGTCTATATTGTAAATTATGTGTATCGTTTTGCAATCAAGCGACTGCAACAATAATTGTAACCGGCTCCTTGGAGCCTATAAATAGGGCCTTCGCCCAAATGAAATAAACAAGTTAAGTTTGAGTGTTTAAGACTTGAGTTGATCTCAAAGTTCTTCTCTGTTGAAATAGTTTATCTATTTCTGAATAGCAGAGTTCTATCCAAACTATCCACATAAACATTCAATTATTCAACACAATCCATCATCAAGACAATCCAATGCATCAATCAGGTATAATCTTATCCTAAAACCCGTGAAAGAGCCCACCCCAAGACCCGTGACCCGTAAAGGCAAGCCCCAAGACACCGAGCATCGTAAACGCAAGCCCCAAGACCCGTGAAAGAGCACAACCCCAACACGTTGCCTTGATTGCTCGAACGACAACCCAAAAACTAGCCGCGTTGCCTTGATTCCTCGAACATGTTGCCTTGATTTGTGGAACGATGACCCGATGACTAGAAGTGTTGCCTAGATTTGTCGAACGACGACCTTGAAACTAGCCCGGTTGCCTTGATTCCTTGAGCATGTTGCCTTGATTTTTTTAACAATGACCTGAAAACAAGCCTAATGGACAACATGGGTGCTATTACTCATTGCCTTGACGTATATATTGGGGGGACCATAGAGACGAAGCAACCATCTAGCACCATAAAAGCAAGCCTTAAGACCTGTGAAGGATCCCATCCCCTGAAGCGTTGCCTTGATTGCTCGAACGACGAGCCAAAAAATAGCCCCGTTGCCTTGATTCCTCGAACGTGTTGCCTTAATTTGTCGAACGCTGCCCTGATGACTAACGTTGTTTCCTAGATTTGTCGAACGATGACCTTGAAACTAGTCTTGTTGCCTTGGTTCCTTGAGCTTGTTGCCTTGATTTTTTGAACGATGACCTGAAAACTATCCTAATGGACAACATGTGGGCTATTCCTTGTTGCCTTGACGTATATATTGGGGGGACCATAGAGATGAAGCAACCATCGAGAACCAACAAGGCAAGCCCCAAGACCTGTGAAGGAGCCCACCTGCCAACGTGTTGCCTTGATTGCTCGAACGAAGAGCCAAAAACTAGCCCCGTTGCCTTGATTCCTCGAACATGTTGCCTTAATTTGTCGAACGATGACCTGATGACTAACATTGCTGCCTAGATTTGTCGAACGATAACCTTGAAGCTAGTCCTGTTGCCTTGATTCCTTGAGCTTGTTGCCTTGATTTTTTGAACGATGACCTGAAAACTGTCCTGATGGACAATCGGGTGTGCTTGTAACATCCGGGAATTTCAGGTATTATATTTATTGTTTTTATTTTGAGTTTTGAGGAAGAACTCGACGAGTTGGTGCGTAGACTCGCTGAGTAGAGACGTGATTTCTCATCCGGATTAATGACCGGACTCGACGAGTCGCAATGGTGGACTCGACGAGTTAGCGCTGTTTAATGAAACCCTAATTTCTCGGGTTTGGGCCTATTTAAAGGGCCTTATGGCCGTCATTTGTGCTCACCAGCCCCCAGAGCAAAACCCTAGAGCATTTGAGCGTGTGGAGGGAGAGAAGGAGCCATTATCAACAATTGGAGGTGTTGTTTTGCAAGGGAAAGGAAGTTTTAGCCAAGAGGAAGCAAGAGGAACAACCTCCTGAAGATTTGAGGTCCAGAACATCACATTTGAGGTACCATTTTCGACCCCTTTTCTGTTGAGGTGATGTTCATGTTTATTTAGGGTTTGTTGAGCCCTTTTGTGGCTAGATCTAGAGCCCATTTGGTACCATAAGCGAGTTAGGTTCTGGATGTAGACTCTTGGAGGTCCAGAGTGTCCCTTTGTCCAAGATTTTTACGAATCCATGGAGGTTTTGGGTTGGGATCTTTGTGTTTGAGGTCAAAACACCATTTATGAGTCATTAGGTGTGATATGAGAGCTAAGACATGAACTTTACGTGATAAATAAGCTTGGAAGGACTGGATCTATGATTTAGTGAAACAGATTCGACCTCGGAAGGTCGTTTGGGATTGTGCATGGAATGCACTCGTCGAGTCCATTAGCAGACTCGATGAGTTGGTGCGGGATGTTCATACCAGGGATTGAGTAACCGAGTTAGGTGAGTGACTCGGTGAGTCGGAAGGGACTCAGAGGAAATGGGGTTCTCGTAGGGACTCGGCGAGTCCACGCCAGACTCGGCGAGTTGGGGTTGACCATTGACCATTAACCAGAGTTGACCGGTGTTGACTTGATAGAGTTAGTCAACCTTAATTAGGAAGTGTTAATTAGAGATATGTTGTGTTATAGGAGGACTATAGCTCAGGAGATCGAGCACTAGTGGTTTCAGGGATTTATGAGTTATCGAGATACGCGAGGTGAGTCTTCTCACTATACTTTACCTTGAGTAGGTAAATAGAGTTATGTGATACAGTGCTTTATATATATATTGTTTGTTGTACTGCATTCTTCTATGTGATTTATTCTTTGCATGCTTGCAGAGTTAGAACCTGAGGGTTCACAGAGTTTGGGTGCACGGACCCACAGAGTTATAGCCTCGAGTGGCTAATATGTGTTATATGTGGTATTTTGGGGAACTCACTAAGCTTTGTGCTTACAATGTTTTGTGTTATGTGTTTCAGGTACTAGTGAGGATCGCGGGAAGGCGCCGACTTGATCAGTACACACACAGGATTTTATGATACGAGATCTTGGGATATTGTTATATGTTATACATTGAATTCCAAATGATGATGTTTTTATGATTTACAAATGAATTATGTTTTTATAAATGCGAAATTTTTTTTGGAAATGTACGGTGTTACAAGTTGGTATCAGAGCCTTGGTTTGAGGGTTTCGGGTACACCTTCGGGAGTATTTGAACTCAAACTGAGGATTTGGAAAATATTTTCAAAAGAGAACCAAATTTTCTAAAGGAAGTAAAAGATTTTTAGAGAAACACAGAGCAGAAACGTGTGTACGATCAGTTAGCGCCTGAACAGTGATTTCCCAAAATACCCTTATATTATATGTTTATGAGATTGATATGATGTATTCTCTTGCTAGAGTAGGCTAGGTATTCCTATTAGGACTAGAGTGCCCTGATTTGTGATGCCTTAGCCTAGGGAGAGGTGAGCTGCTATGAGATGCTTGAGAGTGAATAGGTAGCAGCAAGGAGCTTATGAGAGATCTGTTAAAGAGTGGATTATACATAGTAGAGTACTTGGGATTTGGGACCCAAAGAGGAGGACTTGGGGTGTATACTGATACGGTGCGGACAGTAGTATTGGGCCGATACTACTGAAAACAATGGGTCGGTGTACAGTCCAAGTAAGAATCTTTGGGATGCCAGGGATCAAGGAGGGATGAGTTATCGAGTGCGAGTATACTTGAGTGAATTTCTAATATATCGTATGTTGTATTTTAGAGGTAGATCATGGTGAGGACACGCCTTTTGCCAGAGAGCAGCGGGGCTAGTGATAAGGAGATCCACCGGATCATCCATGAGGAGGTGGCTGCGGCCATCAGGGCAGAGATACCAGAGATGTTCGAGTCTATTAAGACCATGTTGATTGAGACTTTTGACGAGCATTCTGCTGCTCTTTCTGAGGCTGCTGTTGCAGCGGCTACCGCAGCTGTTGCTGCTGCGAGGCCGCAAGGAGGTGATGCGTTGCTGTTCCGAGAGTTCAGCAACACGAAGCCACCAGAGTTTGATGGGATGCAGGATCCGATTGCGACGATGAGATAGGTGTCTGATATTGAGGGTTGTTTTTGTTGGATATAGTGTCTAAGTCCATAACTATATTTGGTATGTACTTGACCTGACCCGACATGGTCTATTTGGGTTGCACTTCACCCGAACAATTTATGGATAATATGTTGAGAATAGTACAAGTTATGATTTATTAATATATTATAAGTTCTAATATATTAATATAAGATCATATTATATAATTAGTATTGATCTATAATTAATCTAGGATTAATTTGGAGATCAAAGATATTACTAATTAAATATGGGCTTCTATATTTATATAGTGTGGGCTAATGCTTATTTGGAATGGGCTAGGCTTGCATGGAAAAGTCTATGGATACTCCATGGAGCTTTAACCCATGGATCTCATGGAAATGAAGAGACATGGGTATTAGGGTTTACATGGACGTAACCCTAATCCACCACACTATATAAAGGAGGCTTTGGTTATTGAAATCACACTAGTTGACACTTGTTGCGATGAGTAAAGCAAGAGGGCCGATTTCAAGATAGTAGTGACTATTCTCTCAAAGTTCCAAGTTTGTGGTGATTTGTGATTTCCATTTGAGGCATTCACACTATTGGTGCTAGGCTTTAAAACTCCAAGCAATCAACTACTACTACAAGGTAAGTATTTCTACTAGCTTTATTTGATTCATGTTCCCCATGCCATGCTAGTTAGGATATGAACCTTGGAAAAATAATTATTAGGGTTGCATGTACACTTAGGAAGTGTTAGAATGCTCAAAACCCATCAGTGGTATCAGAGCCTAGGCTTGTTTGTTTGATACTTGATGCAAAATAGTTCAAAAAGTCGAAAAACTTGCTGTCTGCCTGATGAACTCGTCGAGTCCATGGGGGGACTCGCCGAGTTCATGTGTATATTCAACCTACTCGGCGAGTAGGTTTATGCACTCGATGAGTAGGAGCGACAGAGTGCAAATTTTCGACTTTAGTTGCTGGAAATGGACTAGAAACATTACCCTAAACTATTTTGGTACTTGAAAACTTGTTTTAGATGGTGTAATGTCTTTGCTAATCCATTTACAACAACTTGTTATCAAAATTACAAAGTTTTATGTGTAATTTTTGATTCATGAAAGTGTTCATATTCATGTTCTTGATCTTATAATGTTTAGATGATCATAGGAATTATTTGTAACCTATGTGGTAGTTTAATTCTTGATCATAATGTGTTTTAATGGATTCCATAACTTGTCCTCAAGTTATGGAAAACCAAGAGTCACACTTGAATTAAAAACCATTACAAGAACACAAGAGTTAGAAAAATGAAGAGTCTTCATTTTATTACTCTATTTAACTCATAAGTTACAAGAAATGAAAAGTTTTGAAAGTTTACAAAACTTGCCCTCAAGTTTTGGAACAAGTAAAGTCATATTAAAACTTTAGTTCCAACCCCTAGAATTTTAAAAGTTAAAATTCAACCCTTATACTTATAATATTATAAGTTAATAGTATATATATATATATATATATATATATATATATATATATATATATATGTATGTATGTATGTATAAGATCAAAGTCGTCTTACCGCTAGTACACCTCATTCACGAAGCTAGTCTATAAGGTGGGTATAAGGTTGTTGCCTATAAAATGGCAACTTAATGGGTGTCCACTCTCACCCACCGCTTGCTTGACTAGTGGAGGGTCGTTAGCCGAACGGGTAAGACAAGGACTTATAAATTCTCATTAAAAGTATGATGAATATTATAAAGTAACTAAATGTTTTATTAAATTCCCAATCTTAGTTACTTTAGGAAAAATGTGAATAAGGTGCTAATCCATGAAATTACACTTTACACTTTGTCTAAGTCGTTAGTGGAGTGTGTGTGGTTAACCGGCACACTAACTTAGCGGAACTCCAAAAGTCCTATGAGGATTTCTACCCTTATGAAATGCACCAAGACTTGATGGAAAGATACCATCAAAGTGCTCGTCAAGAGAGGTATGAAATTATCTCCTCCATGATAACAACTCGCATGAAGGATGGTGAACCCATCACGGGCCACATGCAGAAAATGCAAAGGTTTGTGGACCGTTTGCTGAAGCTAAGTGTGAACTTCCCTGAGGAGCTAGCAATAGATATCATTTTGCACTCCCTTACCTTCATGTTATGATCAATTCCGCATGACATACCACATGAACAAGGAAGAGGTCACACTCAGCAAACTTCAAGGACTCTTAAAGACCGCGGAAAGTGGTCTTAAGGGTAAGGCGATGGTTACTCCTACTCCTACCAACTCCACCCCTGTCTTGGCAATCGGGAAAGGACGAGGGAAGAAGAGAAAGAGTTCTTCGAAGGGTACCAAGGTTAGGACCCTTGATGGCTCTTCTTCAAGTGGAACCAAGAAAGGTTTCATCACCGCTTCTTCTGACCCAAAAGAGGCTGAATGCTTCTATTGCCATGAAAAGGCACATTGGAAGCGAAACTGCCCAAAGTACCAGCAAGATGTGAAGTATGGGAAAGTAAAACCCAACCATCCAGGTATTTACACTATAATTTCTAATAACTCACCCCATTCTAATTCTTGGGTCCTTGATACTGGTTGTGGTATTCATATCTGTTCTGATTTACAGGGACTAAGAAGAAGTGAGAATGTGGAGAAAGAAAGGATAAACTTAATCATGGGGAATAGGAAAGTTACACCTGTCACCAAGATTGGAGTTTATACTTTGTCGCTAAGTAGTGGGTTAAATTTAGATTTGAATAAATGTTGTTATTCGCCAGAAATGGCAAGAAATATTATTTCCTTTCATGCATTGTATAAACAAGGCTTTACCTTTTCATTTAATAATGAAGTTGGTTCTATTGATGCTTTCTTTAATAATGTTCTTTATTTTAAAGCATTACCTTGTGATGGCGTGTATGAAACAATATCTGTGGTTGATTACTTAGGAAATAATGTATTTGTTGGATAAGGTGTCTAAGTCCATAACTTATTTGGTATATACTTGACCCGACCGGCATGGTCCATTTGGGTTGCATCTCATCCAAACTATTATGGATAATTTTATGAGAGTTATACACATATGTTTATTAATATATTATGAGTTATAATATATTAATATGAAGTTACGTTATTTAATTAGTTTTAGTCTTAAATTAATTATGAATTAATTTAGAGATTAAAAGGAATACTAATTAAATTATGGGCTATTTGTTTTATATAGTGTGGGCTAATACTCATTTGTTAATGGGCTAGGCTTATGTGGAAGTCCATGGATGATCCATGGAGCTTTTAACCCATGGATCCTTGGAAAAGGAAAAGACATGGGTTATTAGGGTTTCACCCTAACCATGCACACTATATAAGCATGCTTATGGAGCATGAAATGGAGCCTAAGAAAAAACTAGTGAACTAGTGTGTGTGTGGCCGATTTTATACAAGGTGTATACTCTCTCAAAGTTTTCCAAGAGTTTGTGGTGTTTGTGATTCCATTTGAGGCATTCACACTATTGGTGCTTGGCCCTCAAACTCCTTAGAACCAAACTCACCAAAAGGTATGTAATCTCTTCTAACTCTTTTATGTTGAAATGTTCCCCATGCCATGTTAGATAGGTTATAAACCTTGGAAAATTATTATTTTGCATGTATTTAGACAAACATAGATCCAAGGTTTATTAGGGTTGCATGCACACTTAGGAAGTGTTAGATTGCTCAAAACCCAACAGTGGTATCAGAGCCTAGGCTTGCTTGTTTGATACTTGATGCAAAATAGTGAAAAAAAGTCGAAATCGTTGCTGTCAGCATGGTGGACTCGCCGAGTCCATTGGGGGGACTCGACGAGTCCAAGGCAAACTTCAACCTACTCGGCGAGTAAGTTCATGCACTCGACGAGTAGGATCGAAAGAGTGCAGATTCTCGACTTTTGCTGCCGGAAATGGACTAGAAACATTACCCTAAACTGTTTTGGTGTTATAAAACTTATTTTAGTTGGTGTAATGGTTGTTCTAATCCATTTGCAATAGCATATATCAAAATTCCATGATTTTATGTGTTCATATAATTCTTGAATTTTTGATGATCATGTTCATGTTCTTATGAATTTAGAAAATGATAGGAATTATTTGCTGAATTGTTTAGGATTAATTCTTTATCATTTATGTGTTTTAATGGAGTCCATAATTTGTCCTCAAGTTATGGATTTCCAAAGGTCACTCTTATTTAACACACTTAAAACACATAAGTTACATGAAAATGAAGAGTCTTCATTTTTATGAACCTTTAATTCATAAGTTATGAAATGAAGAGTTTTGCAAAGTTACAAAACTTGCCCTCAAGTTTTGGAATTTGTAAAGTTTCACGCACTTTAATAAACTTTAATTCCAAACTTTAGAGTTTTAATAGTTAAAATTCAACCCTTATACTATTTATAACATTAATGGTTAATTATTATATATATGTATAAGAATAAGTCGTTTTACCGTTAGTAGGCCTCATTCACGAAGCCGGTCTATAAGGTGGGTATAAGGTTGTTGCCTATAAAATGGCGACTTAATGGGTGTATACTCTCACCCACCGCTTGCTTGATCGGTGGAGGGTCGTTAGCCGAACGGGTAGAACAATGACTTTAAATCCGCATTAAAAGTATAATGAATATTATAAAATAACTAAACTCTTTTAATTCCCAATCTTAGTTATTTTAGGAAAAATGTGAACATGGTGCTAGTCCATGGAATTCACACTTTGTACCTTACCAAGTCGTTGGTGGAGCGTGTGTGGTTAACCGGCACACTAACTAGGACTAGTAAGGATCACGAAGGGTGACTTAATGTTTGTCATAGATCAATGGAGCGTGTGTGGTTAACCGGCACATTGATTAGGTGATAATATTAAGGGTACCAAGTGAATTAGCATGGTTATTCACACCTTGTTTTGTGATCCTCGGCATCCCAGTCACAAAACTTGAAGGGCACAATCGAGATTGAAACATGCCATTGAAAAGTTCAATGAATCTTAAAAGAATCTAGGAATTTCAAATCCAATTAAACCTAATAAATCATTTCGTTTTCGTGGTGGAAATTGGTGAATCGTCATTCACCTACCTTTCAAATATATTATTACTTAGATTACGGCATCCCTCTTCTAAGTGTAATATATTGTGATTGGATCCTAGCCTTAATATTACATTTGGGTGTCTTATTAAGGATCCTAAATATCTAATCTAAACTTACTTTCTTCTTTCAGATGTCTTCCAACACTAATGCTTCAGGCTCTAACCCAACTGGTTCTTTCTCTCTCATGAATCTTTGTGGGAGGGTCATCTTTGATGGTTCCAACTTCATGGATTGGATTAGGAACATCAGGATGGTTACTCGTTACGAGGACAAGGAATATGTCCTCGATAAGGAGTTAAAAGAACTTGATGAGTCTACTGCTACTCCTGAGGAGATCGCTGAATTCAGGACTCATAAGAGAGATGCTACTAAGGTGGCATGTATCATGATGGCCACGATGACAGCCGAGCTCCAAAAGTCGTATGAAGATTTCTACCCTTTTGAGATGCACCAAGACCTGATGGAAAGGTACCATCAGAGTGCTCGTCAGGAGCGGTATGAAATAATCTCCTCCATAATAACTACCCGCATGAAGGATGGTGAATCCGTCACGGGCCACATGCAAAAGATGCAAAAGTATGTGGACCGTTTGCTGAAGCTGAATGTTAACATCCCCGAGGAGTTGGCAATTGACATCATTTTGCACTCCTTGCCTTCTTGTTATGATCATTTTCGAATGACATCTCATATGAACAAGGAGGAAGTTACCCTCAGCAAGCTTCAAGGACTCTTGAAGACCGCTGAAACCGGTCTTAAGGGTAAAGCGGTTGTTACCTCTACTACTCCTACTCCAACTTCTACCCCTGTTTTAGCTATTGGGCAAGGCAAAGGGAAAAAGAGGAAGCACCCTTCGAAGGGTACCAAGGGAAAGTCTCTTGAAGGCTCCTCATCAAAGACTAAGAACGGTTCTGTCACTCCTTCTGCCATTCCCAAGGATGCTGAATGCTTTTATTGCCATGAAAAGGAACACTGGAAGCGAAACTGCCCTAAGTACTTGCAGGATCTAAAGGATGGGAAAGTGAAACCCACCTATGCAGGTATTTACACTATATTGTCTAATTACTCAACATATTCTAACTCTTGGGTGCTTGATACAGGATGTGGTATTCACATATGTTCTGATTTGCAGGGCCTAAGAAGAAGTGAGGATGTGGAGCACGGGAAGATAAACTTAATCATGGGGAATAGGAAGGCTTCACCTGTTTCCAAGATTGGAGTTTATACATTGTTGCTTAATAATAGGTTAAAATTAGATTTGAATAAATGTGTGTACTCGTCTGAAATGGCGAGGAATATTATTTCTTTTTCATGCTTTGTACAAACAAGGTTTTACCTTTTCGTTTGATAATGAATGTGGTGGTATTAATGCTTTCTTTAATAATGTGTTTTATTTTAAAGCATTACCTTGTGATGGTGTGTATGAAACTGTGTCGATTGTGGATAACTTAGGAAATAATGTTTTGTATATTGATTCTTCTACTAGCCTAGATAAAGCATCATTGTGGAATTATCGTCTTGGACATGTAAACAAGAAATGCATAGGCCAACTCCAAAAGAGTGGAGTCTTGGAATCATTTGACCTCAAATCAGATGATAGTTGTGAATCTTGTCTACTTGGAAAAATGACAAAATCACCCTTCACTGGAACTTGTGAGAGGGGTGAAGTTTTGTTGGACCTAATACATACTGATGTATGTGGGCCATTCAAAACCGCCACAAGGGATGCTAATCGGTATTATGTGACTTTTATTGATGATTTTAGTAGATATGGGTATGTCTACTTAATCAAAAATAAGTCCGAAACCTTTGAAAGGTTTAAGGAATTCAAGCAGGAAGTAGAAAATCAATTGGGCAGGAACATTAAGATGCTTCGATCCGATCGAGGTGGTGAGTATCTTAGTACCGAGTTCCTTGACTACCTTAAGGAGTGTGGGATTGTCTCACAATTGACTCCTCCCAGGACACCACAGCTGAATGGTGTAGCTGAGAGGCGTAATCGAACCTTGTTGGACATGGTTCGCTCTATGATGAGTCGAGTTTCGTTACCAATCTCTTTTTGGGGGTATGCCTTAGAGACTGCCGCCCATATCCTTAATCTAGTCACTACAAAGAAGGTTACCAAAACACCTCATGAGATGTGGACTGGGAAGGTTCCTAATTTGGACCACATCAAAATTTGGGGTTGCGAAGTCTTCGTGAGGCGCGAAACTCATGATAAGCTTGAACCCCGAAGTGAAAGGTGTATTTTCATCGGCTACCCACAGAAATCCTTCGGTTACCTCTTCTACAGACCCAGTGAGAATGTGGTCTTTGTAGCACGAAGAGGGATCTTTCGCGAGAAAGAATTTATAAGCCAAGGAGACAGTGGGAGGCAGATTGATCTTGAAGAAATTCAAGAATCAATTGGTGAAGGAACCTCAGACACTAGCAATCAACCTGAGGAGGAAACTCCTGTTGATCCAGCTGACGAGTCTGTACCTCCGAGGCGTTCCACACGGGTTAGGAACACACCTTCGTTTTATTATGGTTTTCATATTACTACGGAAGGTGATACGTTTATTAGTGATAGTACACTAGTAAATTTGGATGAACCTAGCAGTGTTAAGGAAGCCATGGCAGGCCCGGAGTCTGCTAAATGGAAGGAGGCTATGGACAGCGAGATACAGTCCATGTATGACAATCAAGTTTGGAACTTGGTTGACAATGTACCAGGCCGTAAAATAGTCGGGTGCAAATGGATCTTCAAGAAGAAGACCAACATGGAAGGAAAAGTGCATACTTATAAGGCTCGACTGGTTGCGAAGGGTTTTACTCAAACTCAAGGTGTTGATTATGATGAAACCTTTTCGCCGGTAGCAAAGATTAAGTCTATTAGGGTTATGTTAGCCATTGCAGCATTTCATGATTTTGAAATATGGCAAATGGATGTCAAAACCGCTTTCCTTAATGGAAAGTTGGCTGAGGATGTGTACATGAATCAGCCAGAGGGTTTTGTCAATGCAAAGTACCCTAATAGAGTATGCAAGCTTGAGAAATCCATTTATGGATTAAAACAAGCATCTCGTAGCTGGAATCTTTGTTTTGATGAGAAGGTAAAAGAGTTTGGCTTCTTGAGAAGCGAAGATGAGTCTTGCGTGTATGTCAGAGCTAGTGGGAGTATAGTTAGCTTCTTAGTACTGTATGTGGATGACATACTACTCATAGGAAATGACATCCCAACCTTGCAGGAGGTTAAGTCCTGGCTTGGGAAGTGCTTTGCTATGAAGGACCTAGGGGAGGCTACCTATATCCTAGGGATAAGGATATTAAGAGAAAGGAGTAGAAGACTAATTGGACTTAGTCAGAGTATCTACTTGGATAAGGTGTTGAAAAGGTTCAACATGGAGAATTCCAAGAAAGGAGATTTACCGATCCAAAGCAATACCAAACTGAGTAAGACTCAGAGTCCGAGTACAGAGGCAGAGATAGCTGAGATGAGCCAATTACCATATGCTTCCGCAGTTGGCTCGATCATGTATGCTATGACTTGTACCCGTCTTGATGTGGCATTTGCTTTGAGCATGGTCAGCAGGTATCAGGGGAACCCTGGCAAGGCTCATTGGACCGCGGTAAAGAACATTCTCAAGTACCTGCGGAGGACTAAGGATTGGATCCTTACCCTTGGTGGCAGTGATGACTTGAGAATATTAGGGTATAGTGATGCTGGTTTTCAGACTGATAGGGATAATTTCCGCTCTCAGTCGGGCTGGATCTTTACCTTAAATGGAGGGGCAATTTCTTGGAAGAGTTCCAAGCAGGAGACGGTGGCTGATTCGACTTGTGAATCAGAGTATATAGCAGCGAGTGAAGCAGCGAAGGAGGCGATATGGCTAAAGAACTTCATCGGAGACCTTGGAGTTGTACCAGCTATTAAGGAACCTATAGAGATTTTCTATGACAACAATAGTGCGGTTACCTTAGCCAAGGAACCAAGAGATCATGGCAGATCCCGACACATTGACAGAAAATATCACTTCATAAGACACAAGATTGAAGAAGGACTCCTTGTGACAAGGAGGATATCGTCGGATGAGAATCCTGCAGATCCCCTTACGAAGGGACTGACGAGGGTTAAGCATTTTCAGCATGCGAGATGCATCGGGCTGAGGGACGATATTAGTTTTACAGATTAGATAGTTTTCCTGAAACTTGTAAAATGTAATCGACGTTTGATGATGAATAAAATTTGTGATTTATTTATGAGTAAAGTGTTACTATCATTGTCAATTATTTACTATTGTTTCAGTTTTGCATGTTTTGACTTCCAGAATAATTAATTTATTCAAACCTCCACAATCGATCATACGTCGGAAGTAGGTATGAATCAAGATTGTCATGAATTGGGTTTGTAGATGCCTTAAAGGTGTTTAGACATGGCAATGGTTGCTGCAACATTCATGAGTACTCATAAGTTATGAGTATTGGTATAAACCCACGCTCACTTGTATCACTTCATGGAATTTATCTCGAGTGATCGTGAGACGATATCATCATATAAATCTTTAAACCTAGAGATATGAGTTGTTACCTATGAGTTGGTTGTGCATTGATTTCACGTAAACGCATCAGTAACTTGATGTTATAAAATGTGCCTTTGTGTACAATTCAATAAGTAGTAGAACAAGCATATCAGTCGAAGTTTATCTGTTCCTTCTAGAAATAGAAGCGATATCTGGGCCCCTCGATGATTTTGTGTTGACCCATGTACCAGGCCTGGTTAGAACTAAACCGATGTGTTCAGTGAAGTTCTTCGTCAAACAAATCGGAAAATCGAGAAACAACTGCTAGACAATAAGCAAGACATAGTTCCATGTGTTTGTCTGGCTGATATCATGATAACAGAGGATTATGTGATCACTTATCTAAAATGGTGCTTCATAGTTCGACAGAGTCTTCATTGTTCGAGGGAGTTTTTGAGAGCTACAATTGTTGGTTGGTTCCTGAAGTTATAGGCAAATATAGTTATTAGACTTATCCAAGTGGGAGTCTGTTGGATAAGGTGTCTAAGTCCATAACTTATTTGGTATATACTTGACCCGACCGACATGGTCCATTTGGGTTGCATCTCATCCAAACTATTATGGATAATTTTATGAGAGTTATACACATATGTTTATTAATATATTATGAGTTATAATATATTAATATGAAGTTACGTTATTTAATTAGTTTTAGTCTTAAATTAATTATGAATTAATTTAGAGATTAAAAGGAATACTAATTAAATTATGGGCTATTTGTTTTATATAGTGTGGGCTAATACTCATTTGTTAATGGGCTAGGCTTATGTGGAAGTCCATGGATGATCCATGGAGCTTTTAACCCATGGATCCTTGGAAAAGGAAAAGACATGGGTTATTAGGGTTTCACCCTAACCATGCACACTATATAAGCATGCTTATGGAGCATGAAATGGAGCCTAAGAAAAAACTAGTGAACTAGTGTGTGTGTGTGCATGTGTGTGGCCGATTTTATACAAGGTGTATACTCTCTCAAAGTTTTCCAAGAGTTTGTGGTGTTTGTGATTCCATTTGAGGCATTCACACTATTGGTGCTTGGCCCTCAAACTCCTTAGAACCAAACTCACCAAAAGGTATGTAATCTCTTCTAACTCTTTTATGTTGAAATGTTCCCCATGCCATGTTAGATAGGTTATAAACCTTGGAAAATTATTATTTTGCATGTATTTAGACAAACATAGATCCAAGGTTTATTAGGGTTGCATGCACACTTAGGAAGTGTTAGATTGCTCAAAACCCAACAGTATTGTGTATTGATTCTATTCATAATAATAACTTGGATAAAGCATCATTATGGCATTGTTGTCATGGACATATAAGCAAGAAACGCATAGGCCAACTCCAAAAGGATGGAGTCTTGGAGTCGTTTGACCTAAAGTCTGATGATAGTTGCGAATCATGCTTACTTGGAAAAATGACAAAGTCACCCTTCACAGGTTCTTGTGAGAGGGGTGAAGGTTTGTAGGACCTTGTACACATGGATGTGTGTGGACCATTCAAACATGCCACAAGGGATGCTAATCGTTATTATTTGACTTTTACTGTTGATTACAGTAGATATGGATATGTCTACTTAATCAAGCATAAGTCAGAGACTTTTGAAAGGTTTAAGGAATTTAAACAGGAAGTCGAGAATCAATTGGGTAGGAACATTAAGATGCTTCGATCCGATCGAGGTGGTGAGTATCTTAGTTCAGAGTTCCTCGACTATCTTAGGGAATGTGGGATTGTCTCACAATTAACACCTCCCAGGACACCACAGTTGAATGGTGTAGCTGAGAGGCGTAATCGAACCTTGTTGGACATGGTTCGTTCCATGATGAGTCGAGCTTCGCTACCAATATCATTTTGGGGGTATGCCTTAGAGACTGCCACCCATATTCTTAATCTAGTCCCTACAAAGAAAGTTTCCAAAACTCCTCACGAGATGTGGACTGGCAAAGTACCCAAACTAGACCACATCAAGATTTGGGGTTGCGAGGCTTTTGTGAGATGCGAGACTCATGACAAGCTAGAACCCCGAAGCGAGAGGTGTATTTTCATCGGCTACCCACAAAGATCCTTTGGTTACCTCTTCTACAGACCTAGTGATAATGTGGTCTTTGTAGCAAGAAGAGGAGTATTTCGAGAGAGAGAGAGAGAGAGAGAGAGAGAGAGAGAGAGAGAGTTTATAAGCCAAGGAGATAGTGGGAGGCAAATTGATCTTGAAGAAATTCAAGAGTCAAGTGGTGAAGGAACTTCAAACGCTATCCCTCAACTTGAGGAGGAAACTCCTGTTGAGCCAATTGACGAATCTGTACCTCTGAGGCGTTCCACGAGAGTTAGGAATGCACCTGAGCATTACTATGGTTTCCATATTACTGCAGAAGGTGAGACACTTATTAGTGATGGGACACTAGTAGGTATGGATGACCCTAACAGCTACGAGGAAGCCATGGCAGGCCCCGAGTCTGCTAAATGGAAAGAGGCTATGGATAGCGAGATACAATCCGTGTATGACAATCAAGTTTGGAACTTGGTTGAGAATGTACCAGGTCGTAAGACTGTAGGGTCCAAATGAATCTTCAAGAAGAAGATCGACATGGATGGTAATGTACACACTTATAAGGCTCGAAAGGTTGCAAAGGGCTTCTCTCAAATTCCTGGAGTGGATTATGATGAGACCTTTTCTCCAGTAGCCAAGATTAAGTCTATTAGGGTTATGTTAGCCATAGCTGCATATCATGACTATGAAATTTGGCAAATGGATGTCAAAACCGCTTTCCTTAATGGAAAGTTGAATGAAGATGTTTACATGACTCAACCAGAAGGTTTTGTCAGCAACGAGTACCCTAATAGAGTGTGTAAGCTTGAGAAATCCATTTATGGATTAAAGCAAGCACCTTGCAGATGGAATCTTTGCGTTGATGAAAAGGTCAAGGAATTTGGATTTTCTAGGAGTGAAGATGAATCTTGTGTTTATGTCAAGGCTAGTGGGAGCATAGTCAGCTTGTTGGTATTGTATGTGGATGACATACTACTCATAGGAAATGACATCCCAAACCTGCAGGAAGTAAAGTCCTGGCTTGGGAAGTGTTTCGCTATGAAGGATCTTGGTGAAGCTGCCTATTGTTGGATTAATGTCTAAGTCCATAACTATAATTGGTAAGACTTGACCCGACCCGACATGGTCCATTTGGGTTGCATACCATCATGCACTTGGATAGACTATAATGAGAGAAATAAGACACTTATGGTTATTAATATATTATAAGTTATAGTATATTAATAATAAGAATAATCAGATTATTTAATTAGTATTGATCAAGAATTAATCTAGGATTAATTAAGTGATCAAAAGAAGACTAATTAAATATATGGGTTGATTGTGTAAATCATCCATACTTATATAGTGGGCTAATGCTCCATGGATAATCAAGTTGGGCTAAAACCCATAGGATGGTCCATGGATGCTCCATGGTGTATTTGAACCCATGGATCCAAGGAAATGGAAAGCCATGACAATTAAGGATTTACCCTAATTGTAACACTATATAAAAATACTATTCTTGACAAAATCGGCCACTAGTATTATTCTAGAGAGGGCTAGCCAATTTCATGAAGTGTAGAACTCTCTCAAGTTATTCTAAGTGTTTTTGATGATTGTGATTCCATTTGAGGCTTCCACACTATTGGGGCTAGGCACTCAAGCTTCATGAAGACTTTCTACATCAAAGAGGTATGTATTCTATCTTGTTATATTCATGTTTTGTATGATAGATTAGGATAATACCTTGGATATTCTTATTTGCATGTATAATAGAGAAAACATAGATCCAAGGTATTTAGGGTTGCATGTACACTTAGGAGTGTTAGAATGCTCAAAGTCCAACAATGGTATCAGAGCCTAGGCTTGTTTTCTTGTTATACTTGCAATAGAAGCTGAAAAATCGAGTTTTGATGCTGTCAGCCCAGCAGACTCGCCGAGTCCATGAAAGGACTCGATGAGTCCAAGGCAAAATGCATCCAACTCGCCGAGTTTTGTTCATGCACTCGACGAGTTGGACCCCAGACAGCATATTTTCGAGGTTTTTGGCTAGAAATGGAATAGGAACATTACCCTACGTTGTTTTTGAACTTATAAACTTGTTTTTTAATGTGGTAATGATCATGCTAATCCATTTTTAAAGATAATTGTCAATAGATTCATGTTTTGTATTAGTTTAAGGTTTAGACTAATTACATGAAGAAGTTTGATATGAATTATCTTGTTCTTATGAGTTGCTTAGATTAATAGAAAAGTTAATTGAAATAGTTGTTTTCAATCCATTTTAATCTAAGAGTTGAGTATAAAATGTGTTTGTGTAACTTGTCCTCAAGTTACATGAAGAGTCACATTAAAGACTCATAAAACTCATAAAAGTTGGTAATGGTTACAAAATGAAGAGTCTTGTGTCATTGATTTTTTTTTATGACTCCATAACTTGTCCTCAAGTTATGGAAATTCAAGACTCACTTCATTAATAAATAAATAAATAAATAAAGTGTAACCTTAATTAATTCCATAAGTTATAAAAATAAAGAAAAGTTAATTCTCTTATTAGTTTAAAGTCTTCCATAAGTTATGGAACTTGAAGAGTTTTTTTTGGATTAAAACTACTTTAAACACATAAGTTATGGAATTAATTAGTTTTGAATAGTTTCAAAACATGCCCTCAAGTTTTGGAATTTGAAAAGTTTTCTCTTATAAATGCTTTAATTCCAAGTTAGCCCTTAGAATTCTAAAGAGTTAAAATTCAACACTTATACTATTTATAACATTAATGGTTAATTATTATATATATGTATAAGAACAAGTCGTTTTACCGTTAGTAGGCTCATTCACGAAGCCGGTCTATAAGGTGGGTATAAGGTTGTTGCCTATAAAATGGCGACTTAATGGGTGTCTACTCTCACCCACCACTTGCTTGACTGGTGGAGGGTCGTTAGCCGAACGGGTAGGACAATGACTTTAAATTCTCCCTTCATTAAAAGTATTAATGATAAATACTAAGTAACTAAAATCTTAATAATTCCCAATCTTAGTTACTTTAGGAAAAATGTGAATTTGGTGCTAGCCCATGGAATTCACACTTTGTACCTTACCAAGTCGTTGGTGGAGCGTGTGTGGTTAATCGGCACACTAACTTGGACTAGTAAGGACCACAAAGGGTGACTTAATGTTTTTCATAGATCAATGGAGCGTGTGTGGTTAACGACACATTGATTAGGTGATAATATTAAGGGTACCAAGTGAATTGGTATGGTTATTCACACCTTGGTTTGTGATCCTCGGCATCCCAGTCACAAAATTTGAGAGGGCACACTCGAGATTGAAACATGCCATTGAAAAGTTCAATGAATGTCAAAAGATCTAGGAATTTCAAATCCAATTAAAACCTAATAAATTATTTCGTTTTTCATGGTGGAAATTGGTGAATCGTCATTCGCCTACCTTCAAATATTTTATAGCTTGGATTACGGCATCCCTCTTCCAAATTATAAAATATTGTGTTGGGTCCTAGCCTTAATATTTCATATTGGGTGTCATATTAAGGACTTTAAATCTACTATCTTGAATATCTCTCAAAACATGTCTGGTTTAGACATTTATGATCTTCCCAAATCTCTTGAAGATGATGTTCCTCAACATCATGCTTCACTTCCTCTATCTCCTCTAATTATTCTCCCTCACCCACAAGTTCTTGAAAAGTTTAAAGTCACTCGAACCCTATTGGCAAGTAAAGGTCTTGGTGTGGTCACATCTTGGAGATGTAGTCACATATTGACAAGCCGGGAGAGTTGGGTGTCAAAGTCTTGAGAAAGTTGGTGGTTCAATCACTTTCTAAGTCACATAGTGAGTTCTTTTGGAACACCTATGAAAAAGACTATACCCTTAATGATTTTATCTATTTGTTAAGATCAACTTCCTCAAAACTTGATGGACATTGACAATAGTGACACAGGAAATCCAGAAAAGCATTCTCTTCCCAGTGGAAAGGGATCGGCCATAGTCAACTCGGTTGACCAAATGGTAAAGAGAAAAACTAAGTCTGTGATAGTCCCGTGTACCATTATCAAAGGGTCCATATGTTTATATTGCCAAAGAAAGGGGCATTGGTTGCAAAGCTGCCATAATTTACCTAAGGATGTTAAAGTCGATAAGATTGACTCTACTTCAGGTAAAGTCCACTGTCTAACTCTATTAAGTTTCTATTATGAGATTCTTATTACATAATGTGAATGGGTCACATGCTGATGTCTTTTAAGAATCAAAGAAAAGATAGGAAGCTTAAAGAAGTATATGCTGATTTTGATTGCGAAGATGGGTTTCGATCGCATGGTTCGGTAATCAGAATTTTGAGCTGTTGCTTAAGAGTTATAATATATTGCTTATGAATAGATAACAACAAGGTTTTCATGTGGATTGTAAGGATAAGTTTTTCCGCAAAGTTTTAAAATAAAAGAAAAAAAAGGGGTTTTAATTTTATTTATTTTAAAAAAAATATCCTTACAATGGCATCGGTGGAAAATTGTTTCCAGTAATAGCAATATTGGAAAGTGGATTTGATTTTTTCATTTGTGGTAGTGTCTGAATTTACCAAATGAAGAAAGTTTTTCATCACCCAAGTTTCAATTGGACAGAAACTTGGAATCATACAAGTTGTATTGTATGATGAATGAGAATTTTCATCTTTGAAAAATTAAGACTAATTCTTTGATCACATGTATATGTGAGTCATTTGAAGGACTAAGGAATTAGGTACACTGGATGTGTGCTGGTCAAGGTCCACCACAAAGATTGATTTGTCATGATTTGCTAAAGATTAGTAAATATGATTATACTTATAAGGTTAAGTATAATTCAGTAACATTGGAAAGGTTCTAATGTATGGCAGAGCGAATAAGAAGAATCAAATTAGGCAAAAGGATAAAAGTTTCTCAAATATGAAAAGATGGGAGAGTACTTTAGTATCAGTTTTATGATCATCTTAATGATTTAGAAACCATATCACAAATTCATACTCTAAGGACGTCTTAGTGCATTGTTACGGCTAAGAAGAGAGGTCATGAATTGTTGGATTGGTTAAAATCAAGAAGATGAGTCATACTTCGTTCCAAAACAATTCTTAGAGTCATACTCCAAGATTGTAACATTGAGTGACATAAAGTATGGTTTAAAACACTTATCAAATGTAGTGTAAAATGTTTTCTACTCTTGTACATTTGAGATTGGTAAGTTGTGATGTCTTGGATGAGACAAAGACCAACTAAGACCAATTGTGTGAAGTGTTAGTCTTGATAAGAATCCACACTATCCCTTGAATATTTGTTTTGTCAAGGAATGGTTCTTGACTAGGAAAAACTTATATGTCAAGGGGACAGTGGGAGCCTTAAAGATCCTGAAAGAGTTTTAAGATTTAATCAAGAGTGAAACCTGTAATTTATCACTAGCACACGACTTAAGGTTTGCAACCTATCGTGTTGACATAATTCTTATTTCTGTACCTACTTCAAATAAGTTGAATTTACATGTGAGTTATCAGAGTTCAACTTGGAAGCATTGGTGGGCCTTGTGTTACCAAGGTGACAAGAAACTAAGATTGAATAAGTTTAATCCATGTAGGGCTGAATTTGTCACTAACCTTATCTTGTGATTATGGTTTTGACAAATTCGCATGGATAGGAACTCATACACTATAAAATCTAAGTGTCATAAGGTTTCTCTCCGATTCATGAAAATGATGGTGAGGAAACGCTTTCACTAAATAGATTTTAAGTAGATATCAATTGTGTCATTTGCATTTTCAAAAGTCATTAGTGGAGCGCGTGTGGTTAACCGGCACACTAATATGGACTTGTGAGAAATGGAAAATGCCTAAGCAATTGAGACTATGATTATGACATCCCTTTTCATAGTTCTGAAAATTGTTTAGACACACATGTGAGCTATCTAAGAAAGGGTGTATGAATCTAAATTTCAGAAGTCCAACAGATTTCTGGAAATATGTCAGAGCTAGTGGGAGCATAAGTGTTATGCTGATAATCATCATGTTAGTGGGAGCATGATTATTACGTTTAGTGTTGCAAGTTAGCAACGTTAATTATAGAAAACAAAGTTTCAATTCGTGAAGTTGCAGGGGTTGAAAGGTTGTTTTGCTATAATTAAGGGAGAGGAAATTATTCTTCATTTCAATTCTAAAGCTTAGATTGAGATTTTAATCATCTTTAGTCAAGAATATATATATGAATTTTATGTCTGAATGGTTCGACTTAAGGAAATTCTATATATATTGCGTTTTCAAAATTCGATTATGATTACGACATCCCTCTTCATAGTTAAATTTTGAAAACATGGCAAATGAAAAATATTGTAGCAAAAGACTGGTCTAGTATCATGTCTTTATGTCAAACATCATGAATCGTGTCCCATATGCTTCGGATATAGGATCGATTTCACATGCTATAATATTCATCCTTTCTAAATTTTCCAAATGCTTAAGGCATATAGAAGGGAAAAGTCTAGAACTGGATTGATTAAAAAATTATCAAGGACAATCTAAGGTTTACCAAAGATTGGTTTCTCAAGGACAATTGGAAGTATAGTGATAATTTTGGTAGGACCATATTGACATTTTCTGAAAAGAGGTAACTCTTGTTCGGAAGTGATAGTCAAATGGGACTATGGAAATGTCTCCATAGGTGGAAGTTATTCAATCTATGTAAGATTAGGAAACTTAATGCAAGAAGGATGTTCCCAAGGAGTTGATCTCCTTTGGAATGCTCTGTAATGGTTGTTGTCAAGTCTTTCTGACTTCGTGCATAATCATTACAAGAGGATCAATGCATATAAGTTTAGAATCTAACAGATTTCAGTAAATGACATGAATTTGGAATTCTTGCATTTACAATAAGGATTTGGGATTGTGAAATGAGTATCATTGGAATCATGTTCAATTGATCTACATCACAATGTAAGGATCATAGACAAACATAGTGTGCATACTTGGGGTATGGCATAACTATTGTTTAGAAAACAAAGTGTACATGCTAGGAGCATGGGACGACTGTTGTTTTATTCGAGTCTTAAGTTGATTATTTGAAACATTGAATAATGTGTAATCAATATGGTGATAAATAAAAAGTGGTTTTATTTATATTCAAAAGGGTTCTGAGACCATATTAGATTCGATTATTATTGTGTTTCACTTTGCATGTTTTGACTTCCAAAATAGCTAGGTTATTCTTTCCGAATGACTAAGTTATTTAAACACTCCACAGTCGTTCATATGTTGGAAGTAGGTATGAATCAAGACTGTCATGAATCGGGTTTGTAGATGGCTAAATGGGTTTAGTCATGGCAATGGTGCTACAACATTCATGAGTGCTCATAAGTTATGAGTATTGGAATAAACCCACGATCACTTGTATCACTTCATGGAATTTATCTCGAGTGATCGTGAGACGGTAATATCATATAAATCTTCAAACCTAGAGATATGAGTTGTTACCTATGAGTTGGTTGTGCATTGATTGCACGTAAACGCATCAGTAACTTGATGTTATAAAACGTGCCTTTGTGTACAATTCAACAAGTAGTAGAACAAGCATATGAGTCGAAGTTTATCTGTTCCTTCTAGAAATAGAAGCGATATCTGGGCCCCTCGATGATTTTGTTGTGACCTATGTACCGGCCGGTCAGAACTGAATTGATGTGTTCGATTAAGTTCTTTGTCAAACAAATCGAAAATCGGGAAACAAACTGCTGGATAATAAGTACGACGTTGTTCCATGTATTTATCCGGCTGATATCATGAGAACAGAGGATTATATGATCCCTTATCTAATGGACAAGTCATTGACAAGGTCAGAGTTCATCTACAAGGTCAGAGTTCGACAGAAGCTTTTGAGAGCTACGATTGCCAGTTGGTTCCTGAAGTCATACGCAATAATAGTTTTAGACTTATCCAAGTGGGAGTCTGTTGGATTAATGTCTAAGTCCATAACTATAATTGGTAAGACTTGACCCAACCCGGCATGGTCCATTTGGGTTGCATACCATCATGCACTTGGATAGACTATAATGAGAGAAATAAGACACTTATGGTTATTAATATATTATAAGTTATAGTATATTAATAATAAGAATAATCAGATTATTTAATTAGTATTGATCAAGAATTAATCTAGGATTAATTAAGTGATCAAAAGAAGACTAATTAAATATATGGGTTGATTGTGTAAATCATCCATACTTATATAGTGGGCTAATGCTCCATGGATAATCAAGTTGGGCTAAAACCCATAGGATGGTCCATGGATGCTCCATGGTGTATTTGAACCCATGGATCCAAGGAAATGGAAAGCCATGACAATTAAGGATTTACCCTAATTGTAACACTATATAAAGATACTATTCTTGACAAAATCGGCCACTAGTATTATTCTAGAGAGGGCTAGCCGATTTCATGAAGTGTAGAACTCTCTCAAGTTATTCTAAGTGTTTTTGATGATTTGAGGCTTCCACACTATTGGGGCTAGGCACTCAAGCTTCATGAAGACTTTCTACATCAAAGAGGTATGTATTCTATCTTGTTATATTCATGTTTTGTATGATAGATTAGGATAATACCTTGGATATTCTTATTTGCATGTATAATAGAGAAAACATAGATCCAAGGTATTTAGGGTTGCATGTACACTTAGGAGTGTTAGAATGCTCAAAGCCCAACACCTATATCCTAGGGATAAGGATTTTGAGAAACAGGAGTAAAAGACTAATTGGACTTAGTCAAAGCACCTATGTGGAGAAGGTGTTGAAAAGATTCAACATGCATAACTCCAAGAAAGGTGAGTTACCCATTCAGAGTAACGCTAGATTGAGTAAGACACAAAGCCCTAATACTGAGGCTGAGATAGAAGAAATGAGTCGAATACCTTATGCTTCAGCTGTAGGATCGATCATGTATGCTATGACGTGTACTCGACCTGATGTAGCTTTTGATTTGAGCATGGTGAGCAGGTATCAGGGGAACCCTAGCAAGGAACACTGGACTGCGGTAAAGAATATCCTCAAGTACCTGCGAAGGACTAAGGACTGGGTCCTTACCTTCGGTGGGAGTGATGACTTGAGAGTTGTAGGGTATAGTGATGCTAGCTTTCATACTGATAGGGATAATTTCCACTCTTAGTCGGACTGGGTCTTTACCTTAAACGGAGGAGCAATCACTTGGAAGAGTTCCAAGTAGGAGACAGTGGCTGATTCCACTTGTGAATTAGAGTATATAGCAGCAAGCGAGGCAGAAAAGGAGGCTATATGGCTAAAGAACTTCATCGGAGACCTTGGAGTTGTACCAGCTATAAAGGAGCCAATGGAGATTTTCTATGACAGCAATAGTGCGGTTGCCTTAGCCAAGGAACCAAGAGATCATGGGAGATCCAAATACATTGACAGAAAATATCACTTCATTAGACATCAAATAGAAGAAGGAATCCTCGTGGCAAAGAGGGTATCATCGGATGAGAACCCAACAGATCCCCTCACGAAGGGACTGAGTAGGGTTAAGCATCTCCAGCATGCTCGGAGCATAGGGCTGAAGGATGATATAAGTTTTAGTAGTTAGATAAATTATGAAATTTGTAAAGTGTAATTGACATTAGATGATGAATAAAAGGTGGTTTATTTATGAGTAAAGTGTTGCTATCTCTTGTCAATTCGTTTACTATATTTCTTTTGCATGTTTTGACTTCCAGAATAATTATGTTTGGTATATCATATTATTCAAACCTCCACAGTCGGTCATATGTCGGAAGTAGGTATGAATCAAGACCTTCATGATTGGTTGCAGAGGTCTAAGTGTTGGATATAGTGTCTATGTCCATAACTTTATTTGGTATGAACTTGACCCGACCCGGCATGGTCCATTTGGGTTGCATGGCATTGCAATACTTGGATAGACTAAATGAGAGAATAAGGCACTTATGATTATTAATATATTATAAGTTCTAATATACTAATAACAGTATTATTTAATTAGTATTTGATCAAGTATTAATCTAGTATTAATTTGGTGATCAAAGTGAGACTGATTATATATATAAGGGTTGATTATGACAATCATCAATTCTTTTATGGTGGATTAATGATCCATGGTTTATGGGTATGGATGTAACCGTTTGGAGCTCCATGGATAGTCCATGGGAGTTACAAACCCATGGGTCATGAGAAATGAAGAGTCATGACAATTAAGAGTATTCATGTGAAAACCCTAATTGTGACACCACTATAAAAGGGACCCTTTGGCTAGTAAAATCGGACCTAAGGGTTACTTGAGAGCTTGCTGCGGTGACCTGGGAGAGGTTCACCACCATGTTTTGTGATGAGTACATTCCTCCGGTGGAATGGGATCGGTTGGCACAGGAGTTTTTGACCCTCAAGCAAGGTACAGAGTCTGTTACAGTTATCACCAGGATGTTTCATGAGATGGCGATGTTCTGCCCTGAGCACGTGTCATCTGAGAAGGCACGTATGAGCCATTATTTTAGCATTTTGCGGAGGGATATTCGGGATTTCGTGGCGAACTCCTCGTACCGGAAATTTGTGGAGCTTCAGGAAAATGCACGGAAGAGGGAGATTGAGCTAGAGACTCAGGCGAGGGAGGAGGCGGAGTCTCAGGGGAGGGATCGGCGACCGGTACAGTCAGCCGGCAGCCAGAAGGGCCGCACTTGTGGGAAGTGCGGAAAGGGTCATGATAGATTTTGTAGAGCTGGATCTTGATACAAGTGTGGCAAGGAGGGGCATATGGCCAAGGACTGCCCCAAGGGGTTTGCAGTGTGTTTCCACTGCAATCAGACTGGACACCGGAAGGCAGAGTGTCCGCAGTTGCGGGGATCAGCTCAGGGAGCACCTCAGGGATCTGCCCCTGCCACCATCAGAGCTATCGAGAGTCGGACAGTGAAGGCCGAGGCACCGAAAGCACGAGGGAGAGCCTTCCAGTTGACCGCGGAGGAGGTCCACGCAGCATCCGATGTCGTGGCTGGTATGTATTCTTTCATGTAATTATTTAATGTTTAAGATTTTATGCTTATATTATGATATGCGTAGGTACTTTTCTTGTGAATTCTGTACCTGCTTTGGTGTTATTTGACTCGGGTGCGAGTCGATATTTTGTATCCTTGGCTTTCAGTCGGCACATCAGCATTAGTCGAGAGGCGTTGAGTCGACCTCTGAGAGTTTCCATCGCCGACGAGAGAGCAGTATAGTATATGCAACAGAGGTGATTCGAGGATGTGTACTTGAGATTTTCGGTGTAGAGTTTCCTATTGATTTGGTCCCGATTGTGATGGGGGACGTCTGTGTCATCGTAGGCATGGATTGGTTGAGAAGATTTGGAGCGGTTATTGACTGCGAGCGGCAGCTGGTGACCATACGAGACCCTAGTGGGGGAGTTCTTACAGTGTACGGCGAGGGTACACGTTCTGGGTTAGCATTTTGTTCGGCCGCTAGAGCGAGGCAGTGTCTAGAGCAGGGCTGTAAGGGATTTGTGGCGTACGTCATGGATACGCGGATTGATTCAGAGAGGCCAAGGTCAGTTGAGGAGGTTCCGAAAGTGCATGAGTTCCCAGATGTATTTCTAGAGGAGTTGCCGGGTGTGCCTCCCGTGAGGCAAGTAGAGTTCAGTATCAATTTGGTTCCCGGGGCCGCGCCTATCGCCAAGGTGCCTTATTGCCTTGCACCTCCAGAGATGCAAGAGTCATCCTCGCAGCTTCAGGAGCTGCTGGGAAAGGGATTTATTCGGCTGAGCAGATCGCCGTGGGGAGCGCCTATTCTTTTTGTCAAGAAGAAGGATGGTTTACACCGGATGTGCATTGATTACCGGGAGTTGAACAAGCTAACGGTCAAGAACCGTTACCCGTTGCCGAGAATTGATGATTTGTTCGATCAGTTATAGGGAGCATCTTGGTTCTCCAAGATCGATTGAGGTCTGGATATGATCAGGTGAGGGTGCGAGATGAGGACATCCAGAAGATAGCGTTCAGGACGCGTTATGGGCATTACGAGTTTGTGGTGATGCCTTTCGGGCTCACCAATGCCCCGACAGTGTTCATGGATCTCATGAATCGAGTGTGCAGGCCGATGTTGGATCGGTCAGTGATCGTATTCATCGACGACATTTTGGTATATTCGAGGTCTAGAGAGCAGCATGAGGAGCATTTGAGGGAGATCCTCGGAGTTCTGAGATCGGAGAGGCTTTATGCCAAATTCTCCAAGTGTGATTTCTGGTTGCGAGAGGTCCAGTTCCTTGGGCATCTCGTTAACCAGAAAGGGATATTGGTCGACCCGCCCAAAGTTGAGGCAGTGATGAGTTGGGTGGTGCCGAAATCTCCTTCTGAGATCAGGAGTTTTCTAGGGTTGGCCGGTTATTATCGGAGGTTCATCAGGGATTTCTCCAAGATTGCTGTTCCTTTCACCAGATTGACCCGGAAGGGTGTGGTGTTCAGCTGGGGCCCCGAGCAGCAGGCCTCATTTGAGACTATTCACCAGAGATTATGTGAAGCCCCAGTGTTAGCCCTGCCGGAGGGGATGGAGGACTTTGTGGTATATTGTGATGCGTTGATCTTGGGGTTGGGAGCGGTGCTGATGCAGAGAGGGCATGTGATAGCATACGCATCGAGGCAGCTAAAGCCTCATGAGACGAGGTATCCCACCCATGATTTAGAGTTGGGGGCAGTGGTGTTCGCCCTCAAAATTTGGCGTCACTATCTGTATGGGGTTCGGTGTACGATATACACGGACCATAAGAGCCTGATGTATTTGATGGATCATCCTAACTTAAATATACGACAGAGGAGGTGGTTGGATGTGGTCAAGGATTATGATTGTGAGATCCTGTACCATCCGGGCAAGGCTAATGTCATAGCCGATGCACTGAGTCGCAGGGCGGAGAGCACCCCATTGCGAGATGTATGTTTGTGATTGACCGTGACGGCTCCAGTATTGGATACCATTCGTGGAGCACAGGCTGAGGCCGTGAGGTCGGAGAACCAAAAGAGAGAGCGAGTTGTTCGAGTTGTATCGGAGTTCGTTACCGATGGCCGGGGGCTTATGACATTTCAGGGGCATATATGGGTGCCGTTTGTGGGAGGGACGCGTACCATTTTGATGGAAGAGGCTCATCGGTCGAAATTCTCAATCCATCCTGGGGCCACTAAGATGTATTTAAACTTGAGAAGAGAGTATTGGTTGCCCTGTATGAAGAGGGATGTTGCGTGGTTTGTTGAGAGATGCTTAACCTGTCGCAGGGTTAAGGCCGAGCACATGAGACCGCATGGTAAGTTGCAGCCGTTGGAGGCTCCCGAATGGAAGTGGGAACAGATCACCATGGATTTTATCACCAAGTTGCCGAGGACTGCTAGGGGTGTCAATGCAATTTGGGTGATTGTGTACAGGTTGACAAAGAGCACTCACTTCCTTGCCATCAGTAAGAGCTCTTCTGCTGATAGGTTAGCAGAGTTGTACGTGAGAGAGGTGGTATCGCGACATGGGGTGCCAATCTCAATTGTTTCAGATCGAGATGTGCGTTTCACTTCCAGATTTTGGAAGAAATTCCATGAGGAGTTGGGTACGAGGTTGCATTTTAGTACCGCATACCACCTGCAGATTGACAGACAAAGTGAGCGGACGATTCAAACGCTCGAGGACATGCTTCGAGTATGTGTGCTAGATTTCGGTGGAAGTTGGGACACGTATTTGCCCTTAGCGGAGTTTTCCTACAATAACAGTCATCATTCGATCATTGGTATGCCGCCCTTTGAGCTGTTGTATGGGAGGACGTGTCGGACCCCCATTTGTTGGGGAGAAGTAGGGCAGCGTGTGATGGGAAGTACAGAGATTGTGCTGCAGACGACAGGGCAGATACAGCGAGTCAGTGAGAGATTGTTGACTGCTCAAAGCCGCCAAAAGATTTATGCGGATAGACGACGATCTGAGCTTGAGTTCCAGGTCGGTGACTATGTCTCCTAAAGGTATCTCCTTGGAAAGGAGTGATTCGATTCAGGAATAGGGGCAAGCTAGGGTGTCGGTATATCGGGCCTTTCAGAGTAATCGCGAGGGTGGGAAAGGTAGCGTATCGCTTGGAGCTACCTGCAGAATTGGAGCGGATTCATAATACCTTCTATGTGTCTTAGTTGAGGAAGTGTATAGCCGACGAGTCGGCAGTAGTGCTGTTAGAGGACATTTAGCTGGATGCGAGCCTCAACTACGCGGAGAGACCAATTGTGATTGTGGATCGGAAGATCAAGGTTCTGAGGAACAAGAAGGTGCCTTTGGTTCAGGTCCAGTGGCAACATCGGAAAGGGTCGGAGCTTACTTGGGAATCGGAGCGTGAGATGGGGTGCAGCATCCGGAGCTATTTCAGGGTTGAGACTTCAAGGGCGAAGTCAGATTCAAGTGGGGGAGAATTGTAACATCCGGAAATTTGAGGTATTATATTTATTGTTTTTATTTTGAGTTTTGAGGAAGAACTCGGCGAGTTGGTGTGTAGACTCACCGATTAGAGACGCGATTTCTCATCCGGATTAATGACCGGACTCGACGAGTCGTAATGGTGGACACGGCGAGTCAACGCTGTTTAATGAAACCCTAATTTATCGGGTTTGGGACCTATTTAAAGGGCCTTATGGCCGTCATTTGTGCTCACCAGCACCCAGAGCAAAACCCTAGAGCATTTGAGCGTGTGGAGTGAGAGAAGGAGCCATTATCAACCATTGGAGGTGTTGTTTTGCAAGGAAAAGGAAGTTTTAGCCAAGAGGAAACAAGAGGAACAACCTCCTGAAGATTTGAGGTCCAGAACATCACATTTGAAGTACCATTTTCGACCCCTTTTCTGTTGAGGTGATGTTCATGTTGATTTAGGGTTTGTTGAGCCCTTTTGTAGCTAGATCTAGTGCCCATTTGGTCCCATAAGCGAGTTAGGTTCTGGATCTGGACCATTGGAGGTCTAGAGTGTCCCTTTGTCCAAGCTTTTTATGAATCCATGGAGGTTTTGGGTTGGGATCTTTGTGTTTGAGGTCAAAACACCATTTATGAGTCATTAGGTGTGATATGAGAGCTAAGACATGAACTTTACGTGATAAATAAGCTTGGAAGGACTGGATCTATGATTTAGTGAAACAGATCTGACCTCAGAAGGTCGTTTGGGATTGTGCATGGAATGCACTCGTCGAGTCCATTGGCAGACTCGACGAGTTGGTGTGGGATGTTCATAGATTTTGAACCAGGGATTGAGTAACTGAGTTGGGTGAGTGACTCGGTGAGTCGGAAGGGACTCAGAGGAAATGGCGTCCTCGTAGGGACTCGGCGAGTCCACGCCAAACTCGGCGAGTTGGGGTTGACGATTGACCATTGACCAGAGTTGACCGGTGTTGACTTGATACAGTTAGTCAACCTTAATTAGGAGTGTTAATTAGAGATGTATTGTGTTATAGGAGGACTATATCTCGGGAGATTGAGCACTAGTGGTTTCAGGGATTTACGAGTTATCGAGATACGCGGGGTGCGTCTTCTCACTATACTTTACCTTGAGTAGGTAAATAGAGTTATGTGATACAGTGCTTTATATATATTGTTTATTGTACTGCATTCTTCTATGTGATTTATGCTTTGCATGCTTGCAGAGTTAGAACCTGAGGGTTCATAGAGTTTGGGTGCACGGACCCTTTTTGCACTTAGATCTATGTGTGGTTGTTGGGGATTTTTAGCCATAATGCTATTCATTTGAGTTCGATGCCAGATCTGAAGTTGCTACTTTGAATTTAAGCATTTTATGGTCTTGAGAAGCATAAAGTATCAGCCCTTGAGTTGATTATGGAGCCTCTTTGTCTAAAACCCTAGTTTATGGTGTATTTTGCTTAGATCTCCTTCTCTACACGTAAAGTTTGCAAATTTACGTGAGGAATAGGCTTGGGAAGGGTGGATCTACAGTTTGGAGTCCATGCATGAATGAAAAGCCCTCTGCATGTAAGGGGGTTTGAATGGACTCGACGAGTCCTTTGAGTGGACTCGGCAAGTAGCATGAAGATTAAGAGCATCTCGACGAGTGGGATGAACAGCTCGTCGAGTCAGATGAAGATTGCCTTGTACTCGGCGAGTGTGTTCTTGGACTCAGCGAGTCAGGTTGCGAAACCCCAAACCCTTCAAGTTGAGACTCGAATTAGTGAGTCGAGTGGAGACTCAGTGAGTTGGGCGGGTCAGGACTCAGAAATTGGTAGACTCGGCGAGTCGAGAGGCGAAAGGAAGGATTCTGAATATATGAACTCGGCGAGTCAGTAGGGTGACTCAGTGAGTAGGGTTGACATGGAAGGTTGACCTTGACCAGGACTTTGACGTTGACCACAGTTGACTTGGTTGTCTTTCGGGGGTCTGTTAGACTCATTGTTGCATTGATATTGGTAGTTCGGGAAGCAAGGGGAGCAGGAGTTCAGTGAATTGCCGGCCAGCAGCTAGTGAGATCATCAGCAAGTTCAGCTAGTGCAGGTGAGTTTCCTTTTGTGTGAATGGATCTAAGGCCACAATGCCGACCCATGTAGTTATGAGTAGAAGACCCGGAGGTTAGCCCTAGGCACAGTATGCTAGGATGATATTCAGGACGAGGTCCATTAATAGCGGGCGGGTGCCCAAGGATTTTTTTATATGATAGTTTATACTTGTTGTCTGTGTGATACATGTATGTGCCGGGTTGGGAGGTGAGAGTGGGCGAGGTCCCGTATCTCACCAACAACAGAGTGTGGATGGGGTTCCATATCTCATTAGTAGCAGAACAGGTCCGATGCCCAAGTTAAGGAAGGAGTGAGAGTGGGCTGGGCCTGTATCTCACTACCAATAGGAGCATGGACGGGGTTCCATGACTCATCAGTAGCAGGACAAGGGCAAGGCCCAGGATAGGCGAGGCCTTAGGATAGAACCCGTTGTATGTGTTTAGTTTATGTGTTGTGATATGGTTATATGTTATTATTTGTCGGAGGGCGAGGCCCTGTGACAGGCAAGGCCTAAGTGAAACAGATCTGTATCCGAGCGGGGCTCGAAGCCAGGTGGGGCCTGGAGCGGTGGGGCCATTATAGCGGGTGAGGCCCGAGGCAGCGGGCGAGGCCCAGGATAGCGGGCGTGGCCCAGTAAGTGCAGTATGTGGTTATGCATGGTATGTGGTAGGGTGGGGAACTCACTAAGCTTCGTGCTTATGGTTTCAGTTTTGGTTTCAGGTACTTCCGGTAGCGGAGGGAAGAGCCCGGGGTGATCGCATGGCACACACCATAGATTAGGCAGCCTGGGAATGTTTACTCTGATAATGGACATGTGTTTTGAAAATTAATACCCTATTTATGTTTTGGAATGATGAGTTTGCTTAAATTAATGTTTTATTAAAAGAAATTTTTGGTCTTGAATTTTGGGTCGTTATAAGTTGGTTTCAGAGCCTTGGTTTGAGGGATTCGGACATGCTGTCGGGTGTGTGAACTCAAACTGAGGAATTGGTATAGAAGTTTTCAAAATGAAAAGACAGTTTTTGAAAAAGAGAGTTTTGAGAAAGAAAACAGTTTTAGAAAAACAAGAAGAATTCAGAAAGGAAAGAACTTTGAATAGAGAAAAGAGGTGTGGTGCATGCAATCAACCGAGCTCAAGTAAGTACCCCAAAATATCCATACAAGTCTATGTTTTGATTATCAGTTAATAGAACAGTATGCTAGATTAGGACTAAGGATCTAGGGAGGATGCCTTATGTGCATGTTATATGTGCTTTTGAGCTGCATGATAGTACTGGTTAGACAGTAGTAGGATAGCATGTTTAGGTTATGCTTGAGTTTATGAGTTTGTGTTGCATGCTAGTTCATATTCTTGGTATGATATTATGATTGCTTGAGTATGTTATGGTTAGATTTTTCCCTTTGTCTGAATGCTGCTTGCTTTGTGCATTGTGGGATTCTGAGTGATGGGAGTTAGCCATTAGGTGGATACGACACATCACATGTGATCGGGGTTGAATAATCTCAGAGTATTGGATCTGGTCCTATTGCGCAACTCTTGTTTGAGTCCAACTGTTGTAGGGACGAGTCTTTTACTTGAAGGATTATCTGAGCCTCGTCACATGTGATGGTATCCTGGTGATGGCTAATTGGCATCACAAGGAGACCTTCAGCAGCTGAGGACTGGGTTGAGTTGAGTTAGAGGTTTCCCTAGGGCAAGCCTAGGATGAGGTGGTGCTGGGAGCAATGGTAGTAGAAAAGAGACCTGGTGGAGTTGAAGCAGTTCTTAAGGAAAGTACAGATAGATGTGGAAGGTAGTACGGGCCCATACTACTGAAAGCAGAGGATCCGTACTTGATTCGGGAAAGGCTGAGACAAGACCGGGAACTTGGTAGTGAGTATGATTGGTCTCGCAGTAGTGAGGAGTATTCTGATAGTGGTTATGTTATATGTTTCAGTATGGTGACTTTGCGAGAGAGACCAGCGGGTGGATCAGGCTCAGGTTCAGGGGCCGAGCAGCTCGAGGAGCGGATGAGGGGGTTGATATCAGCTGAGGTTACACGCAGTATTCTAGCTCAGAATCCTGTGAACTTTGGCACGGTCAAGGAGGGTATATTGGAGATTTTGGATGAGAGGCTGGGAGCCTTCCGTACTGAGATGATGGCATTGATGGGAGCGCGTACCTTGAAATTTTGGGAGTTCAGGGCTTGCGGGGCACCAGTTTATCATGGGGCTAGGGACCCCATCGCTAGTAGCAGATGGTTGGCTGATGTTGCCAACGCGTTCCGTACGAGCCGATGTCTTGAGGCGGACAAGGTCAGACTCACTTCCTGTCTTCTAAAGGACAGAGCGAGGGAATGGTGGGAAGAGATTGGTCATGCCTTGGGTGATGATGCCGCGTTGGACGCGATTACTTGGAACGATTTCTCAGCTAGGTTCAGGGCGGAATTTTCGCCAATTATTGAGGTGTAGCAGTTGGCCTGAGAGTTTCAGGATTTGACGCAGACCACTGAGACTGTGGCGGAGATCACTGCCAAGTTCAGGGAGAGGGCCCTTCTTGTTCCGCAATATGTCGCGGATGAGGAGATAAAGAAGGCCCGATATCACGAGATGCTGAGGGCTGATATCAGGGAGTTCGTGAGCAGGTCCGGCTGTAAGACGCTGGAAGATATGATTTCTCGGGCCAGGGAGAGGGAAATTGATTTGGAGCAGATCCGGAAGAGGAAGCCGGATGAGGTTCAGGTAGCCGCGAGTTCGGGAAAAAGGCCCAAGGGATCGGATTCGAGATCAAGGGATTTTCAGGACCACAGTCGATGCGGGAAGTGTGGCAGGATGCACGGGGGCGCGTGCAGGAGTGGTAGCGGTGGTGAGTCTGGCTGCTTCAAGTGCGGTCGGACCGGTCATTTTAGCAGGGATTGTACTATTACCACCACTCAGGGATCCAACTTGATATATTTTCACTGCAATCAATGGGGCCATAAGAATGCCCAGTGCCCCAGTTTGGTTTCAGCAGGACGGGTGATGGCACCTGCCCCTGCAACTTTGAGGATCACAGACGGCCGTCAGGGACGTGCAGAGGCGCCTACAGTAGGAGGCAGGGATTTTCAGTTGGCTACTTTGGAGGCGCAAGAAGTGCCGGACATTGCAGGTATGCGACTTCCGTTTTTAGTCCTTTTATTTGTGCATGATTATATTGTTATGGTTCTGCATCATTATCAGTATGAGTATTTTATTTTTGAGCGGTTTGATTGTGATCGAGTTATATGCCATCTGTATACCTTGGTTATTTGGATAGTAGTTAAGGGTTGGGTTCTGTTGGAGAAGGTTACTTAGGGTGTGGTGTCTGTAGCATGCTTTGGAGGGACTCGGTATGTCCCGCTAGTTCAGAGCCGTATAAGTTTTAGAAATGGACAGGTTAGATCCCTAGCTATGGTAAGCTTGGGATTCCTCAGCAGATTGATTATGGAATGGTAGCAAGGATTAAGATTTCTATTCATTGAGCAGCGAGGTGTAAGCAGGATTGAAGTGGGGGAGAATCCTTCGAGTGTACAAGTGTAAGAGCACGCAAATCCAGAACGAGTACACGACTTCTGAGAAGGAAAAGAGGTAGTTCAACGTTTGATGATTGAGGAGTTTAGGGTTAGGAGTTTGAGAAACTCCCCCTCAGCCAGTGCGTGTATTGGTGATGGTTAGTATGTGGTTGGGAATTCAGGTTGAAGGATCGCCTGTAGGACTCGTGTGAGTCAAAACGAAGATCTTGAGGTTAGATAGCATGGGATACTTTCGTGTTAGTAGACAGTGGCATAGGCAGCATGTAGAGCATGGAAGAGCGGCGGGAGAGCCTCAGCCTTTTTCACTAGCCGTCAGTGGTGGAAGGTGTTGTAAAACTATGGGACAACTGTAGCATTCACTAGCAGCCAGTGGTGGAAAGTGTTGTCAGACTACAAGGCAGCCGTAACATTCACTAGCAGACGACGATAGAAGGTGATGTAAGACTGCGGGTAAGCCGTAGCATTCCATAGTAGCTTCCTTGGCAGAGTTGGGGTGAGGCCCTTATCTCCTAGCATTCAGGTAGGGATCAGGAATGGGTAATGGATGAGAATGGTAAGGAGTTTGCCTGAATAGCCCTTGAGAGGTGAGACCTTGGGAGAGGCCGTTCTAGGATATAGTTGGGTGAGACCCGTGGGCGAGGCCCGTATGAGAGTAGCAGTGTAGGTGAGACCTGAGAGCAGGGTTGCTCAGTAGTATGGTTGGGTGAGACCCGTGGGCGAGGCCCGTGCGAGAGTAGTTAGGCAAGTGAGACTAGAAGGATAGGGGCGGGTGAGACCCGTGGGCGAGGCCCGTGAGTCTTAGCAGCACAGGTGGGATCTGGTAGGGATCTTAGAGTCAAGATAGGGGATCGGGGATCCCAGGAAATTGTAGTTCCAACATGGCAGAATAGATTGAGGAGCTATAGGTGGTTGAAGTTTCGTTGAAAGTCGCTGGGAGCGACTAGTAGTTGTGTTGGGTCAGCGATCGGTGGGAGCCGGGAATCCATATATTGATAGGTTCGTTGGGACCAGGGTGGTCTCAGTTCATCCGGAAGCCAGATAAGGAATAACAGGATTTCCAGTCAGTAGTAGTGCAAGTATGCAGCGTATGGTGGAATTCAGTTAGTTGATCGTAGGGTGCTCGACACCAAATGATAGTAGAAAGAATGCCCAGTGGATACTGGCGATGATGACCAGTACTGGGAGTAGCGGGAGTAATAGGTTTGGTGGAGACAGGGTCTTCACAGTGACAAAGGAGATAAATGGTTATGGAGCGTTTCCTTGGGAAGGCAAGGAAATCGCGCAAGGAAAGAAGGGATGGACCCCTATGGGGTCAGTGCAAGAATTGGAGATTACCAGAAGGATTGTCGGTTGAGTAAGTTGTGTTTCTAGAATGTTTAGGGTCAGGATAGACCCGAGATTATTATCCGTAAGGATTGATGTTAGTCTGAATGACTGAGCGGAAGGCCAACGAAGGTAGGCAGCTGGTGTTAGAATAATTGTGGGGTATTGGAGGCAGATCGCAGGCAGTGGATCTTAGCAAACTTCAAGGACGAAGTTTAGTTGAAGTGGGGGAGAGTTGTAACACCCAAAGTCTGGAAGGCCAAGAAGGGAAAGAAAACCCTAATTTTAAAGGGCGACTCGGCGAGTCCAAGGATGAACTCGGCGAGTCCGAGCGGGATCTGGGTCGAGGAGTAAGTGACTGACTCGGCGAGTCGGCCAAGGGGGACTCGGCGAGTCTGGTTTGTGCGAGGAAAACCCTACAATCAAGACTTGGAGCCTATTTAAACGTCTCATTCTCTCCCCTAGGGTTCCTTTACTGCCTCTCTAACCCAGAACACCAAACCCTAGCCGCCATATCCATTGATTGAGCCATTTGTTGCCTTGGAAGGTGCATTAAAGCTTGGAGAAGGAAGAAGGAACTTGGAGAAGCAAGAAAGTACTATAGATCTGGGATTGTGAGTTCATTTATGAGCATTTGGAGGTAATAAACTAGTTCCTGGACCCTTTTTGCACTTAGATCTATGTGTGGTTGTTGGGGCTTTTTAGCCATAATGCTATTCATTTGAGTTAGAAGCTAGATCTGAAGTTGCTACTTCAGATGTAAGCATTTTATGGTCTTGAGAAGCATAAATTATCAGCCCTTGAGTTGATTATGGAGCCTCTTTGTCTTAAACCCTAGTTTATGGTGTATTTTGCTTAGATCTCCTTCTCTACACGTAAAGTTTGCAAATTTACGTGAGGAATAGGCTTGGGAAGGGTGGATCTACAGTTTGGAGTCCATGCATGAATGAAAAGCCCTATGCATGTAAGGGGATTTGAATGGACTCGACGAGTCCTTTGAGTGGACTCAGCAAGTAGCATGAAGATTAAGAGCATCTCGACGAGTTGGATGGACAACTCGTCGAGTCAGATGAAGATTGCCTTGTACTCGGTGAGTCTGTTGTTGGACTCGGCGAGTCAGGTTGCGAAACCCCAAACCCTTCAAGTTGAGACTCGAATCAGTGAGTCGAGTGGAGACTTGGTGAGTTGGACAGGTTAGGACTTAGAAATCGGTAGACTCGGCGAGTCATGGACTGACTCGGTGAGTCGAGAGGCGAAAGGAAGGATTCTGAATATATGAACTCGGCGAGTCAGTAGGGTGACTCGGCGAGTAGGGTTGACATGGAAGGTTGACCTTGACCAGGACTTTGACGTTGACCACGGTTGACTTGGTTGTCTTTCGGGGGTCTGTTAGACTCATTGTTGCATTGATATTGGTAGTTCGGGGAGCAAGGGGAGCAGGAGTTCAGTGAATTGCCGGCCAGCAGCTAGTGAGATCATCAGCAAGTTCAGCTAGTGCAAGTGAGTTTCCCTTTGTGTGAATGGATCTAAGGCCACAATGCCGACCCATGTAGTTATGAGTAGAAGACCCGGAGGTTAGCCCTAGGCACAGTATGCTAGGATGATATTCAGGACGAGGTCCATTAATAGCGGGCGGGTGCCCAAGGATTAGTTTATATGATAGTTTATACTTGTTGTCTGTGTGATACATGTATGTGCCGGGTTGGGAGGTGAGAGTGGGCGAGGTCCCGTATCTCACCAACAACAGAGTGTGGATGGGGTTCCATATCTCATTAGTAGCAGAACAGGTCCGATGCCCAAGTTAAGGAAGGAGTGAGAGTGGGCTGGGCCCGTATCTCACTACCAATAGGAGCATGGACGGGGTTCCATGACTCATCAGTAGCAGGACAAGGGCAAGGCCCAGGATAGGCGAGGCCTTAGGATATAACCCGTTGTATGTGTTTAGTTTATGTGTTGTGATATGGTTATATGTTATTATTTGTCAGCGGGTGAGGCCCTGTGACAGGCGAGGCCTAAGTGAAACAGATCTGTATCCGAGCGGGGCTCGAAGCCAGGCGGGGCGTGGAGCGGTGGGGCCGTTATAGCGGGTGAGGCCCGAGGCAGGGGGCGAGGCCCAGGATAGCGGGCGTGGCCCAGTAAGTGCAGTATGTGGTTATGCATGGTATGGGGTAGGGTGGGGAACTCATTAAGCTTCGTGCTTACGGTTTTCAATTTTGGTTTTAGGTACTTCCGGTAGCGGAGGGAAGAGCTCGCGGTGATCGCATGGCACACACCATAGATTAGACAGCCTGTGAATGTTTACTCAGATAATGAACAATATGTTTTGAAAATTAATACCCTGTGTAAGTTTTGGAATGATGAGTTTTCTTAAAGTAATGTTTTATTAAAAGAAATTTTTGGTCTTGAAAGTATCCATGTTGTCTTGATTTGTTGGGTATGTTGCCTTGTTTTTTAGAATGATGGCCTGAAAACAAGCCTCGTGGCCTTGCTTTCTAGAACATGTAGTCTTGATATCTCGAACAACATTCGGATAGCTATACCCATTGCCTTGATTTAAACATAGGGGGACCGTAGAGACGAAGAAACCACCGAGCATTGGTAAGGCAAGCCCCAAGACCCTTGAAAGAAGCCCACACCAAACATGTTGCCTTGGTTGCTCGAACGACAACCTGAAAACATGCCATGTATCCTTGATTCCTAAAACATGGTGCATTAATTTTACGAACGATGAGCTGATCACAAGCCTTGCTACCTTGATTGCTCGAATGAAGGCCTTGAAAGATGCCTAACCGAACACGTTGCCTTGTTAAATAGTTCCATGTTTCCTTGATTTCTCCAACATGTTGCCTTGATATGTTTAAGAAAATCCTGAAAACGAGCCATGCAGCCTTGTTTTCTTGAACGACGACCTGGAAACTAGCCTCGTTGCCTTGGCTGCTGGAACATGTTGCCTTGTTTTCTCTAACGACGACCAGAAAACTTGCATTGTTGCCTTTTGTTTTTAGAATAATGACATGCCATGTATCCTTGATTCCTCTATCATGTTGCATTAAGTGTATGAACGATGACCTGATCACAAGCCTTGCTGCCTTGATTGCTCGAACGACGTCCTTGAAAGATGCCTGACCGAACACGTTGCCTCGTAAATAGTTCCATGTTGTCTTGATTTCTCCAACATGTTGCCGTGATATGTTTAAGAAAATCCTGAAAACTAGCCATGTTGCCTTGTTTTCTTTAACGATGACCTTGAAAATAGCCTCGTTGCCTTGGCTGCTGGAACATGTTGCCCTGTTTTCTCTAACGACGACCATAAAACTTGCATTGTTGCCTTTTGTTTTTAGAACGATGTGTAACGCCTGTGTTTCTGGGCCTGTCATTAATGATGATATAATAGTCTAGGTTAACCTTTGTAACCTGTTTTGAAATAATAGAAGTGTATTATTTGAGTATTATGTGTTTTGTGCTTAATTGTTTAATTATGTGGTTTGATTAATTAAGAATAAAAATAAGCGTCACAATTTAAGTGTAAAATAAACTTGATATCTTTGGATAATGTTGTAGTATTTGAAACAAGGTTTCCGAAGATATAAAGAATGCCGAAATCCGAGTTATAACGAAGAAGTTATGACCTGTCGAAGTTTCGCGATAGAACCGGCAACGCTGAATCACGTAAAAAGTGAAATTTATGTTAGAGCGATATTTAGCCTTAGTGATCTAAACGAGAATCGAAGATCTCGTTGTTAGTATCGAAGTAATAAAAAGTTAGGCGAGAACGGACATCAAACGAAGAAGTTATGAATTTATAACGAAATTTTCTGTCCCGGCCTATTAAAAATAAATAATAAAAATAAATTTAAAATTAGCCGACGGAGTCTAAGCGAAAGTTGTAGAGCGTAGTCTCACCTTCGCGTGGATATAAAGAACGTCGAAAACGGAGTTCGTATGAAGAAGATATGAATTTTCGAAGTTTATTAAATAATTAATAATTAAATTTAATTATTAAATTCCGGCATTATCTGAAGAGGAGTCACCGCACTCATCCGAAGTACGCCCCGCATACCCAAGGTATGTCGAAACTCGCACTCGAGGACTTCAGATACGTAAACAGTGACGATTTCGGACTAGTACGCCCGTCATACTCCGAGGCTCCAGCCTCTTATAAATAGGATGGGAGGTTGCCGAGTTCTTTTGCTATTTTTCTCTCTTCTCTCTCCCGTTTTGTATCGTTTTGCGTGCCAGAAGTACCCCGAAGCCCCGTTAATTTTCCAGAGTCCCAAACCAAGTCCCGAGATCCCGAAGATCCCGAGAAGTGCGGTTCCCGACCCGAAGCTCTACCCGCGAGAAGTTCGACTTTTGTGAAGATCTTCCAGATCTGCTAAGGATTACTACTTCTACAAGCCGTAGTGCTGTCCGAGCATCTTCTGATCAAGTGTAGTTACTTTCTTCTAACGCATAATTATGAAGTATTTTATACGAAATACGTGTTATGTGTATATTTTGTTGTTATGTGTGTGAATGTATATTCACTTTCTTCTATCTTATAGATCTGATTATTTCTCTATGAAATACGTATTATGTGGGTGTGCCTCCTTTGTTATATGGAAAATGTATTGATTGAGCATGCTATACAGGTTTTGAAACTATGTACAAAAATGTATGTTTTATCTACTAATATGTTGGGTAGAACATGGGTAGATAGTTGGTGTGTAATAAACAGATGAGAGACCTCAATGTTGTTTTGATCCAGTCATCTAGCGGAATTTAGATGACAACCACGGACATTTCTAGACAGTCCAGTGGAACACTAGCAGGCTCATAACCTGTAGGTGTTAATGAACTTGGGTGTTCATTCGCTGTATTCCATCCCCCTCATGGTTTCCTTATTTGACTTATATTGCTGAGGAACCCCCGAAGCATGTGTTGTCACCCCGATGAAATATTCTTAGACTAGGTCCCTTGTGTAAGTTATTTTAGGGACATAAAGTGAGAATAATGAGAATGGGTAATTGGGTTATTGTTGGTTGATGAAAATTAATTTAATTATTTATTGTGGGCTGAAAACCCTATATGCTCACCAGGCTCCCAAGCCTGACCCACTCAGTTTTAATTGTATTACAGGAAGTGGTGCGAGGGGGTAAGATGGATGAACCATCAAGTTGTTTTGTTTACAAGTCTGTATATGCATATATTTGTTGTATGACTTGTAATGTTATCGTTTATGCTTATTGGTCTGTATCGGAACATGACACCCCGAGTTTTGATAATATAATGAAAATACATATCTTTTATGAAATGCTTTGGTAAACATTGTTTTTAACATGTTTTGTTTTTGGGAACAAATTTTGCAACTCTTTCAAATCAAGAGGATTTACTATGAAATTATTTGAAAAGCATAATGAAAATTGGTTTTTTCTGGCCGAGATTTTGGAGATGTCACAGTTGGTATTAGAGCATTAGTTTAAGCGAACTAGGAATTTGTAGGATTTCTAGACTTAAACTTAGAATGCTAAGTGGAATTTTGAGGTGTGTGTGTTATATTTTAGACACGAGCACTAGTTTATTTTAGGAAAGTTGCCTAAAATGCTTTATGTGCTAAATGTGATATGTTGTCATATATGATATTATTTGTTCGAATCTATGGTCTGTTGCCAACCAGATCTAGAAACTTTATGTGTGTAGGATTCTAAGCGTACGTCTACGATATTAGAACTAGCATGTAAATGTTTCAGAGTGATAAGGATGATCTGAATATCTATCGTGAATGAGGATCTAATTTCACCTTATTCGGTGTGTAGATCAAAAATGGTGAGAACAAGAAGTGGAGTTGGAAATGCTGATGAAAACAGGAATCAACCACCTGTGATTGAACAAAGACCTGTCGTAGCAGCAGCACCTGAGCCAATAACCATGACTGGTGTGCAAATGATGATTCAAACAATGTTGGATCGTTAGATGGATGAAACTAGGCGGTTGCTTCAATAGAATTGTGAAGAACTGTCAATTCGTGTGGAAGAGCCCGAATTAAATGAAGGGCACTCGGAAGGTGGAAACTTTAGTGGGTCTGTTGGTCAAGCCAACCCACCGATAGTTAGGCGAGACAACCATGATGGAAGGAATGATGGAATGGGATGCAAGTACAAGGACTTTCTAACTTGCAAACCATCGACCTTTAATGGAAAGGAGGATCCGATTGGAGTTATGGGTTGGATCTCAGAAATGGAATTGGACTTCATAACTTGTGGCTGCAGAGGCAAGTTGCAGACTATATATGCAGTGCGTCAATTCCAAGGTGGAGCCGTTCGTTGGTGGAACACTCTAGGCAAGACTTTAAGCCCTAATGAGCCACTGCAAATGTCATGGGTAGAGTTCTTGGTGCAGTTCAAGCGCAATTTCTACTCGACTCAAAATCTGTTAGAACTAGAGAACAAGTTTCTGACATTGACGAAAGGTAGCATGTCAGTTGATGAATACACCAAGAACTTCAACGATAAGTTGGAGTTTGCCTTGCGCATCGTTCCAGACGAGCTGAAAAAGGTGGACCGGTATGCGAAGGGACTCCCATGGGAGTACGAGGTGCCAGTACGCCAGTCACATACTTTAGAGGCAGCTATCTGGGCTGCCAAGTCTGTTGAGAACATGATTAAGGGAAGAACCACCGACAAGGTTGAGGTTGGTGAGAAGAGAAAGTTTGAGGGAACATCTGGTTCTGGTAAGAGAAGCAAATTTTCGAAATCTGATTCAAAAAAGTTTGGAGGAAAAGGAGGCGAAGTGAAGTGGTGTGATAAGTGTAAGAAAAAGCACTTTGGGAAATGTAGCGAGGATGTAACCTGCTACAAGTGTGGAAAGGTTGGACATTTTTCCAATGAACAAAAGGATGTGTTTTGGTTGTAATGAAGAGGGGCACATTTTGAAAGACTGTCCGAAGAAGAAGGAGGCAACTAAGCCCAACATTCCACCAAAGCCAAAGGCGAGAGCATTCCAGATGACACTGGAAGCTGCTAAAGATGAAGCTGATGTCGCTTCAGGTACCTTTCTCGTAAACACATTGCCTGCCCAAATTTTATTTGATTCTGGAGCCAACTACTCCTTTATGTCGCATGAATTTGGTAGAAAACTAGCTTTGCCTGTTGATAGACTAGATAATGCTTTATTAGTCGAAGTTGCTAGTGGCAAGTTTGTACCTTTTAGCCATCGTATGAAAAACATCTTAATCGACCTTAAAGGGAATAAGTTTCACAAAGAATTATTACTTATCGAACTTAATGGTTTCGACATCGTGTTGGGAATGGATTGGCTTAGCGCCAATGATGCCGGAATTTTATGCAAGAGGAAGATAGTTAAAGTAAACCCGCCTGGGAAAGATTCGTTTATGGTGTATGGGGACAAACGCCGAGTGAATTCTGGAATCATTTCCCTAATGAAAGCCAGAAAGTGTTTGACCAAGGGATGTACATCATATTTAGCATTCGTGATTGATGCTAAGAAGGAAAAGAAGGTGATGCAGCGTATTCCAGTGGTGTGTGATTATCCGGAAGTATTTCCCGAAGATCTTCCTGGATTACCGCCTGATCGACAAGTGGAATTCCGTATTGACTTGTTTCCCGGAACAACGCCAATTGCAAAAGCACCTTATCGATTAGCACTGACGGAGATGAAGGAGTTGATGATGCAGCTTCAGGAGTTATTGGACAAAGGTTTCATTAGACCTAGTTCATCACCCTGGGGAGCTCCGGTGTTATTCGTGAAGAAGAAAGATGGAAGCATGAGGATGTGCATCGGTTACCGAGAGCTGAATAAGGCAACAATAAAGAATAGATATCCGTTGCCGAGGATTGATGACCTATTTGATCAATTGCAAGGTTTGAGCTATTTCTCGAAGATCGATCTTAGGTCAGGATATAATCAGCTGAAAGTAAGAGAGCAGGATATAGAGAAGACTGCATTTAGAACTAGATATGGACACTACGAGTTCTTGGTTATGTCGTTTGGACTAACCAATGCTCCGACATCATTCATGGATTTAATGAGCAGAGTTTGTAATCTGTTCCTTGATAAATATGTGATAGTGTTCATAGATGACATTCTGATTTACTCGAAAAGCCAGGAGGAGCATGGCAGACACTTGCGAGAAGTGTTAGAAGTCTTGAAGAAGGAGAAGTTGTATGGTAAGTTCTCCAAATGTGATTTTTGGATTCGTGAAGTCCAATTCTTGGGTCACGTGGTCAACCAAGAAGGGATAATGGTTGATCCAGCAAAGATTGAAGCTGTCATGAAGTGGGAACAACCGAAAAGTCCCCAGAGATCCGAAGCTTTTTAGGATTAGCCGGATATTACCGAAGTTTTATCCATGGTTTTTCTTTGATCGCTAGTCCGTTAACAGCTTTGACCCACAAGGGTGCTACTTATTCTTGGAGTGATAAGCATAAAGAAGAATTCGCGAAGCTAAAGAAGAAGCTATGCGAGGCACCGATACTTTCTCTACCCGATGGAGTTGAAGACTTCGTTGTTTATAGCGCTGCGTCTGGTGTTGGATTGGGTTGTGTTTTAACCCAAAGAGAAAAGGTGATAGCATATGCGTCTCGACAGCTGAAGGAGCATGAAAAGAATTACCCGACTCATGATTTGGAGTTAGCAGCGGTAGTTTTCGCTTTGAAAATATGGAGACATTACCTCTATGGCACGAAGTGCAAATTTTTCACTGATCATAAGAGTCTCCAATATCTCTTTAATCAGAAGGAATTGAATAAGAGGCAACGACGTTGGTTGGAATTACTCATGGACGACGACTGTGAGATACTTTACCATCCCGGTAAAGCTAATATTGTTGCTGATGCTCTCAGTCGGAAAGTCAATGCTGAGAGAAAAAGGCCAAGAGCGTTGAGAATCGAAGTTGTCTCGACTATTTTGGAAAGTATAAAGAAAGGTCAAAGCGAAGCTTCTGAGAAGAATGACCGGAAGGAGGAACGTTTGGGAAAAACGTTGGTGTTCGGTGTAAACAGTCATGGACTGAAGGTGTTCCAAGATCGGATTTGGATACCTAAGATAGGAGGAGTCAGAGATCTTCTTATGGAAGAAGCTCACAAATCCATGTACTCGATTCATCCCGGTAGCATAAAATGTATAGGGACCTGAAACCCTACTACTGGTGGCCGACGATGAAGCTTGATGTTGCAAAGTATGCGGCTGAGTGTGTGACTTGTGCGAGAGTAAAGACACAGCATCAAAAACCGTACGGGAGTTTAGAACCATTGTCTGTGCCTATGGGTAAGTGGGAAGACATTGCTATGGATTTTGTCACTAAACTGCCCAGAACAAAGAATGTTCACGACATGATTTGGGTGGTCGTTGATCGATTCACTAAGAGTGCGCATTTGATAGCAGCCAAGGAGAAATGGTCTATGGAAAAGCTTGCAAATTCTTACGTGAAAGAAATTGTGATGCTTCACGGTGTTCCGTTAACGATTGTATCAGATCGTGATAGCCGTTTCACCTCAAGGTTTTGGAAAAGTCTACAAGAGGAAATGGGTACCAAGTTGTGTTTAAGTATAGCTTACCATCCGCAGACTGATGGTCATAGTGAAAGAACGATACAAACACTTGAAGATATGCTGAGAGCATGTACCTTGGAATTCCTAGGTAATTGGAATGAACATTTACCATTGGTAGAATTTTCCTATAATAATAGTTTTCACTCGAGCATTAAGATGGTACCTTACCAAGCTTTGTATGGAAAAAGTGTCGTACGCCGTCTTGTTGTCTTGAGGCTGGGGAAAAGCAGTTTATGGGACCGGAGTTGGTTCATCAAACTACTGAAAAGTTGAAAATAATTAGGGAAAGAATGTTAGCGGCTCAGGATCATCAAAAGAGCTATGCTGACAAAAAGCGATGCCCGATGACTTTTGAAGTTGGGGATTCGGTTTTGCTTAAAGTCTTGCCGTGGAAGGGACTTATAAGATTTTGAAAAAGGGGAAAGTTGAGTCCAAGGTTTATTGGACCGTTTAAAGTTCTTCAGAGGATTGGGAACCAAGCTTACAAGCTCGAACTACCAGAAGAACTGAATGGAATTCACAACACTTTTCATGTGTGTTATTTACGGAAGTTCACGGGGGAAGTTCCCGAGATGATTCCACTTTCGGAGTTGAGAATCGATGAGAACAAAAGGTTGATTGAAGAACCAGAGGCAATTGTTGATCGAAAGACTAAGAAGTTGTGACGCAAGATGGTCGAGTTAGTGCTTGTCCAATGGAAACACACGAATGGGCCGAATCTCACCTGGGAGACGGAGAGTGACATGATGGGTCACTATCCGCATTTGTTTGTTGATGTGTGATTCTGGGGACGGAATCATTCTAAGGTGGAGAGAATTGTAACGCATGTGTTTCTGGGCCTGTCATTAATGATGATATAATAGTCTACGTTAACCTTTGTAACCCGTTTTGAAATAATAGAAGTGTATTATTTGAGTATTATGTGTTTTGTGCTTAATTGCTTAATTATGTGGTTTGATTAATTAAGAATAAAAATAACCGTCAAAATTTAAGTGTAAAATAAACTTGATATCTTTGGATAATGTTGTAGTAGTTGAAACAAGGTTTCCGAGGATATAAAGAATGTTGAAATCCGAGTTATAACGAAGAAGTTATTACCTGTCGAAGTTCCGCGACAGAACCGGCAACGCTGAATCACGTAAAAAGTGAAATTTACGTTAGAGCGATATTTAGCCTTAGTGATCTAAACGAGAATTGAAGATCTCGTTGTTAGTATCGAAGCGATAAAAAGTTAGGCGAGAACGGACGTCAAACGAAGAAGTTATGAATTTATAACGAAATTTTCTGTTCCGACCTATTAAAAATAAATAATAAAAATAAAGTCAAAATTAGCGGACGGAGTCTAAACGAAAGTTGTAGAGTGTAGTCTCACCTTCGCGTGGATATAAAGAACATCGAAAACGGAGTTCGTATGAAGAAGATATGAATTTTTGAAGTTTATTAAATAATTAATAATTAAATTTAATTATTAAATTCCGGCATTATCCGAAGAGGAGTCACCGGACTTATCCGAAGTACGCCCCGCGTACCCAATGTATGTCGACACTCGCACTCGAGGACTTCGGATACGTAAACAGTGACGATTTCGGACCAGTACGCCCCGCGTATTCATAGGATGCGAGGCTACCGAGTTCTTTTGCTATTTTTCTCTATTCTCTCTCCCGTTTTGCATCGTTTTGCGTGCAAGAATTACCCCGAAGCCCCGGTAATATTCGCGAGTCCCAAAGCAAGTCTCGAGATCCCGAAGATCCCGAGAAGTGCGGTTCCGGAGCCGAAGCTCTGCCAGCGAGAAGTTCGATTTTTGTGAAGATCTTCCAGATCTGCTGAGGATTACTACTTCTACAAGCCGTAGTGCTGTCCGATCATCTTCTGATCAAGTGAGTGTGTAGTTAGTTTCTTCTAACGCATAATTATGAAGTATTTTATACAAAATACGTGTTATGTGTATATTTTGTTTTTATGTGTGTGAATGTATATTCACTTTCTTCTATCTTATAGATCTGATTATTTCTCTATGAAATACGTGTTATGTGGGTGTGCCTCATCTGTTATATGGAAAATGTATTGATTGAGCATGCTATACAGGTTTTGAAACTATGTATAAAAATGTATGCTTTATCTACTAATATGTTGGGTAGAACATGGGTAGATAGTTGGTGTGTAATAAACAGATGAGAGGCCTCGATGTTGTCTTGATCCAGTCATCTACCGGAATTTAGATGACGACCATGGACTTTTCTAGATAGTCTAGTGGAACGCTTGCAGGCTCATAACCTGTAGGTGTTAATGAACTTGGGTGTTCATTCGTTGTATTCCATCCCCCTCATGGTTGCCTTATTTGACTTATATTGCTGAGGAACCCCCGAAGCATGTGTTGTCACCCCGATGAAATATTCTTAGACTAGGTCCCTTGTGTCAGTTATTTTAGGGACATAAAGTGAGAATAATGGGAATAGGTAATTGGGTTATTGTTGGTTGATGAAAATTAATTTAATTATTTATTGTGGGTTGAAAACTCTATATGCTCACCAGGCTCCTAAACCTGACCCACTCAGTTTTAATTGTATTACAGGAAGTGGCGCGAGGGCGTAAGATGGATGAACCATCAAGTTGTTTTGTTTACAAGTCTGTATATGTATATATTTGTTGAATGACTTGTAATGTTATCGTTTGTGCTTATTGGTCTGTATCGGAACATGACACCCCGAGTTTTGATAATATAATGAAAATACATTTCTTTTATGAAATGCTTTGGTAAACATTGTTTTATCATGTATTGTTTTTGGGAACAAATTCTGCAACTCTTTCAAATCAAGAGGATGTACTCTGAAATTATTTTAAAAGCATAAATGAAAATCGGTCTTTTCTGGCCGAGATTTTGGGGATGTCACACGATGACATGCCATGTATCCTTGATTCCTCCAACATGAATTTTACGAACGATGACCTGATCACAAATCTTGTTGCCTTGATTGCTCGAACGACGACCTTGAAAGATACCTGCCCGAACACGTTGCCTTGTAAATAGTTCCATTTTGCCTTGATTTCTCCAACATGTTGCCTTGATATGTTTAATAAAATCTAGAAAGCTATCCATGTTTCCTTGTTTTCTTGAACGACGACCTGGAAACTAGCCTCGTTGCCTTGGCTGTTGGAACATGTTGCCTTGTTTTCTCTAACGACGACCAAAAAACTTGCATTGTTGCCTTTTGTTTTTAGAATGATGACATGCCATGTATCCTTGATTCCTCTAACATGTTGCATTGATTTTATGAATGATGACCTGATTACAAGCCTTGCTGCCTAGATCCGTCGAACGATGGCCTTGAAAGATGCCTACCCGAACACGTTGCCTTGTAAATAGTTCCATGTTGCCTTGATTTCTCCAACATGTTGCCTTGATATGTTTAAGAAAATCCTGAAAACTATCCATATCGCCTTGTGATTTTCTTGAACGACCCACGATGCCCTTATTTATCGAATGGAGACCAGAAAACTAGCCTCGTTTCCTTGATGTGTTTTTATCGGAGGCCGCATCACCGTTGTTGGTGAAATACGACCCGATCACCGGGTTTGATTATTGTAAGATCCTTTATCCTTGTCCAATTCGTGCCAAACCGGCTTCATTTTGGCGAGTTATTGTCACACCCCCAAACCAGAACGGCGGAAACGTTCGGGGGTGGAGGACGTCATATTCAGTATCATAACATTTCATAGAAAAGAAAGTACACACCACTATATATATCAAAGTTTCCAAGATGTTTACATAAATGTATTCATTACATGTTCAAAAGTTAAATACATAAACATCATTCAAAAGAAGTAATTAATGCCAGTGCGTTAATCCCACACGTTGATTCCCAAACCTGCTTAGCGGTTCCCTGAGAATACAAGTTAATTCAAAGAAAAAGTGTCAATAATTAAGTTGGTGAGTTCATAAGTAGTTTAGAAAAATTGGATGCCATTCCAAAATGGGTGTATGTTTTCCAGAAAACTCAGTGTTTCAAGTGTGAAGAGTTATGACTTGTTGTGTTGAAAATGAATGTATTAGATCCAGAAAATCCCATATTTTCCCTAATGGTTGAGATATGATTTGTTGTGTCTTCCAAGAAAAACCCTTATTTTCTTAAAAAAGTATGGAATGCATATGAATGTTCGTGTCATAAGTTGTAAATAATTGCACCAGGAAAATCCCTTATCTTCCTATTAGTTGTTTGGTTTGTATACAGGAAAAACCCTTATTTTCCTAACATGACTGGCAGTCTCTAAGACCGAAAATCGCAAGAAAACGACGTTCTTAAAAGTTGTGTCATAGTTTTATATAATAAAGCTATACGAAGATCGCATTTGTTAGATGAAGAATAGTTTTAACAGTTACTCGTTCATAAAAACATAATATCATAATAATTGTATACCCGATGATTTTTATAACCATACTAAACATAATATGCCTGTAACGACGTTCTTCAGGCGTCGCAACGTTATGACAACTGTCACCCCAAAAGACAGACTGTAGCTAACAGTCAGGGCTCGAGATCATGACTTCCTGTATAGATCTATACACATTTGACACGTTCTCTGAACGGGAGACTCTGGTTATAGACTATGTTTACTTGTATTCCCCCCCCCCCCCCCCAAAAAAAAAAGAGTATAAAAGCATTTAAAATGTATTTAAAGTGTGTTTGAAAGGGGTATGAACTCACTTGAAAGTTTGAAGATAGCAAGATGGAAAACCGGGCAGAGTTTCGTCTCGGGAAATGGATTTTCCTCAGGATTCTCTGGATTTCTCGGGAGTAAAATCGACCTTCGGGACTTGCACAAAATGACCAGGGCTTCGGGGTAGTGCGAGCATGGAAAACGAGGCAAAACGCAATAAAAAGGAGAGAGAATGAGCAATTTTTCCGGGAACCCTCGCATCCCTTTTATAGGGGGCTGGAAGGCCCACGTACGCGGGGCGTACTCCCGTACGCGGCGTACGGGACGTCACTGCTGACCGCATCCTCGGTTGTACCGCTTCAGACGGGATGGGGGAGGGGTAGGCTCCCATAGGGGCGACGTGGAAGATCCGAGGCCGTTGCCTCGAGTACGCGGGGCGTACGAGGGTACGCGGCGCGTACCTCGGCCCTAGGTGCTGACTCCTTCGGATAATACCAAATTTTTAATAAAAATTATATATAAATTATTTATCAAACTTCAAAAATTCATATCTCCTTCATACGAACTCCGTTTTGGATATTCTTTATATCCCCGCGAAGGTGAGACTACGATCTACAACTTTCATTTAGATTCCGTTGGCAAATTCTAAAATTATTTTTTATTATTTAGTTATTAAAATGACGTGATTAAGGAATTTCCTTAAAAATTCATAACTTTTTCATACGATGTCCGATTTGAGCGTTCTTTTTATGCATGTTTGTAGTTTAACGATATCTATGACTTTCATTTAGACACCTAAGGTCAGAAAGTGTATTGAAACTTTGCGTTTTTACGTAACTTCGTATTGCCGGTTTTTGTCGGAAATCTTAGAATGGTCATAACTTCTTCGTTATAACACGGATTTTTGTGTTATTTATATGTTTGGAAACCTTAAGACGATACCTACCATATAGCGTACTCCAAATAGAGTTTTTGAATACTTCATTTTTCGATGATATTCTAATTCCTTTCTCAAAGAGGTTACAGGACTCAATTTTTACTGACTTGAAATGACGGGCTGTTACATCATCCCCCCGTTAGAGGGAATTTCGTCCTGAAATTTTAATACAAAAGAAGAGTCTTAGGGGCTGAGGAAGAGGTGTGGGTACTTCTGTTGCATTTGATCTTCTCGTTCCCACGTGAACTCAGGTCCCCTCTTAGCATTCAATCGGACCTTTACTATTGGAATGCGACTCTGTTTAGTTCGTTTAACTTCCCTATCCATGATCTCGATGGGTTCTTCCACAAAGTTAAGATTTTCATTTAGTGCGATCTCATCGAGTGGAATTACAAGTGTTTCGTCAGACAAACACTTATTCAGGTTTGATAGGTGGAATACTGGATGTACTTTGTTAAGCTCGATTGGAAGTCGGAGTTTGTAGGCCACTGGACCAACTCTTGAAATGATTTCGAAGGGTCCAATGTACCTAGGATTTAGCATCCCACGTTTTCCAAAGCATATCATGCCCTTCCAGGGTGAGACCTTCAGTAGTACACGATCGCCAATCTGAAATTCCAAGGGTTTCCGTCTTTTGTCGGCATAGCTCTTTTGCCTATCCCTCGAGGATTTCAGTCATTCTCGTATTTGCACGATCTTTTCAGTAGTTTCTCTGATGATCTCTGGACCAGTGAGGGTGCTATCAGGAACTAGACCTTTTGCTAATTGTGTGTCGCCCACTTCCGTCCATCACAGAGGTGATCTGCACTTACAGTCGTAAAGGGCTTCAAATGGGGCAGTATTGATACTAGTATGATAACTATTGTTATAAGAGAACTCGACCAAAGGTAAGTGAACATCCCATGCTTTACCAAAGTCGATTACACATGCTCGCAACATGTCTTTCAAGGTTTGGATCGTCCTTCCACTCTGTCCGTCAGTTTGGGGGTGATAGGCTGTACTCATGTCCAATCTTGTTCCCATGGATTTTTGTAATGATTGCCAGAATCTAGACGTGAATCTGCTATCTCTGTCCGAGATGATAGACATTGGCACTCCATGGAGTCGTACGATCTCTCGGATGTAGATTCTCGCTAGCCTTTCCATTTTATCAGTTTCCTTGATCGGTAAGAAATGAGCGGACTTGGTTAATCTATCGACGATTACCCAAATAGTATCTTGGCCACCCTGAGTTTTGGGTAGTTTCGTTATGAAGTCCATGGAAATCTGCTCCCATTTCCACTCAGGAATTTCAGGTTGTTGGAGTAGTCCTGAGGGTTTCTGGTGTTCTATTTTGATCTTGGCGCAAGTCAAGCACTTGCTCACATATGTAGCGATCTCTGCTTTCATGTTTGGCCACCAGTAGAGTTGCTTGAGATCTTGATACATCTTGTCTGACCCGGGATGTACGGAGTATGGAGTCTTGTGTGCCTCGCTCATAACTACCTCTCTAAGTCCACCAAACTTAGGTGTCCATATTCGGTTCATGAGGTAGCGTGCTCCGTCACTCTTGATTTCTAAATTCTTGTCCATTCCCCTAAGGGTCTCACCTGTCACGTTTTCGGGTTTCAAGGCCTCTATTTGAGCTTCCTTGACTTGTGTTGACAGGTGCGAATGGATCGACATGGCTAATGACTTCACTCTTCGGCCAGAGTACTCCTTACGACTAAGGGCATCCGCCACAAAGTTTGCCTTTCCTGGATGATAGCGAATCTCGCATTCGTAGTCATTGAGCAATTCGACCCAACGTCGCTGTCTCATGTTCAACTCCTTCTGGTCGAAGATGTGTTGTAGGCTCTTGTGGTCTGTAAAGATAGTGCATTTTGGTACCATATAGGTAGTGTCTCCAGATTTTAAGAGCGAAGACTACCGCCCCAAGTTCTAAAGCATGAGTGGTGTAGTTGACCTCATGCGTTTTCAGTTGTCGTGAGGCATATGCAATAACCTTTCCCCTCTGCAGCCCAACCCTTGCTTTGAAGCGTCGCAATACACCACAAAATCTTCGGTTCCTTCTGGAAGAGAAAGGATGGGCGCACTGCAAAGGGCCTGTTTCAAAGTCTGAAATGCAGTATCTTGCTTTTCTCCCCAATTGTAGGTCATACCTTTCTGGGTTAAGGCGGTAAGAGGCTTTGCGATGCTGGAGAAATTCTGAATGAACCTTCGGTAATAATCAGCAAGACCTAGAAATTGGCGAATTTCTGTTGGTGTAGTTGGTGCAGACCAGTTTTTGATAGCCTTGATTTTTGATGGATCCACGTGGATTCCTTCCTTGTTGACCACGTGACCGAGGAAGTCCACCTTTCTAATCCAAAACTCACATTTTGAGAATTTTGCATACAGTCTCTCAGTCCGTAATGTCTCTAAAACTTGCCTCAGATGTTGACTATGCTCTTCTTTATTCTTTGTATAAATGAGTATGTCGTCTATGAATACTATCACGATTGATTAGATCCATGAATACGGCCGGGGCATTGGTTAGTCCGAACGGCATCACTACAAACTCGTAATGTCCGTATCGTGTTCGGAAGGCCGTCTTGGGAATATCACTCTCCAGGACTCGTAGCTGGTGATATCCCGACCTCAGATCGATCTTGGAGAAGTAGTTGGCTCCTTGGAGTTGGTCGAATAAGTCATCGATTCGGGTAGGGTGTATCGGTTCTTGATGGTAAGTTTGTTGAGTTCTCGGTAGTCGATGCACATTCTGAATGATCCATCCTTCTTTTTCACGAACAGTACGGGTGCTCCCCATGGCGAGAAGCTCGGCCTGATGAATCCTTTTCCAAGTAGTTCATTCAGTTGGCTGGATAGCTCTTGCATCTCTGCCGGGGCTAATCGATAGGGTGCTTTGGCTACTGGGGTAGCTCCAGGAACCAGATCGATTCTGAACTCAACTTGTCTCGCGGGAGGTATTCCCGGAAGGTCCTCGGGAAAAACATCGGGAAAATCGCATACGTCAGGCACATTCTTGATGTCCTGGACTTCGCGTTTCACATCTACAACATGTGCCAAAAACGCGTGACACTCCTTGCGTAGGCATTTCCGAACTTGGATACTTGAGATGATACGAAGAGTGGTACTGGGTTTGTCACTCAAGACAATGAAAGTTTCGCCGGTTGGCAGATTAAGGCGAATGGCCTTATTGTAACATAGAATGTCCGCATGATGAGAACTCAGCCAATCCATGCCAACGATGACATCGAAACTCTTAATCGAGACTGGCATGAGGTTGATTGAAAAGGGATTATCGTTTAAAGTTAGGGTGCAGTTTAAGTATATCTCCTTAGTGCCTTCGATTTTCCCGTTGGCCATTTCTACTATGAATGGTTCACTTAATGATTGTGGTATTGATTTTAGCAGGCCTTTAAAGTCGTGACTCACAAAACTCCTTTCCGCTCCACTATCAAACAAAATGCATGCATACGAGTTATCGAGAAGAAACGTACCCGTAACAACAGTAGGGTCCGCAATGGCTTCATCTTGTCCCATTGAGAAAACTCGGCCCCTTCCACCGGTATTCCGGTTGTTTGCCTTTGGGCAGTCCCTGCGGTAGTGCCCCGTGTCTCCACACTCAAAGCAGGCGCGGCTCACTCCGATATTAGCAGTGGGGATGGATGGTTGGGTTGGCTCTTTGCAATAGCGGGCTGTATGTCCCTTCTTAGTGCACTTGGTGCATTGAAGATCATGACAAGGACCGTGGTGGTGGAAGTTGCATCGGTTGCACTTAGGAAGTTTCCCATTATATGAGCTTGTGGGGGCAGGGTTGGCAGGTACAGTCATAGCGTGGGTCGCTATTACTTGTTGTTTCTTGGGGTTTTCCTGGAGGGTTTGTCCCCTACTTTTGTTCCAAGGCCTACTCAGGCCCTGAGCCTCCCTAGATGGATTTGCGGTTGTTGAAATGGTACCGTGTTTTACTCCGTGGTCGATGAGTCGTTGAGCCAGGCGTTTAGCGCTGTTGTAGGTAACAGGGCTGGAAGCTAGGACATGCCCTTGAATCTGGGGTGACAACCCCCAAATGTACCTTTCAACCTTCTTTGATTCTGGGTTGACCATGGTAGGGCACAGTGCAGCGAGGTCATTGAACCTAGCTGTGTAGGCGACTAGGTCAGACCCAGTCATTTTCAGATTCCAGAGCTCCTACTCGAGCTTTTGCACTTTGCCCCTTGGGCAGTATTGTTCCAGTAGTAGAACCTTCAGATCGTCCCAACTCATGGCGTTGGCGACAGTGTGCATCACCGAATTCACATGGATTTTCCACCAAGTGAGGGCTCGATCTATGAAAGTGCAAGCAGCGAACTTGACTTTGCTTGCTTCCAGGCATGAGCAGATCTCGAAGACCGTTTCGGTCTTCTCGAACCATTACATTAGTGCAATGACTCCCCCAGTTCCATTAAAAGTTTTTGGCTTAGCGTTAGCGAACTCCTTGTAAGTGTTGGGTTATGAGCATTCTAACAATCCTAAGTGTACATGCAACCCTAAATACCTTGGATCTATGTTTTCTCTATTATACATGCAAATATGAACATCCCAGGTATTATCCTAATCTAGCATACAAAACTATCAATATAACAAGATAGAATACATACCTCTTTGATGTAGAATGTCTTCATGTAGCTTGAGTGCCTAGTGCCCCAAGTGTGACACCTCAAATGGTTCACACAACACCAAATACACTTGCAATAACTTGAGAGAATTCTACACTTCATGAAATCGGTTAGCCCTCTCTACAATAATACTAGTCCTGATTTTGTCAAGAATAATATCTTTATATAGTGTTACAATTAGGACAAACCCTAATAGTCATGACTTTCCATTTCCTTGGATCCATGGGTTCAAATACACCATGGAGCATCATATGGGTTTTGGCCCAACTAGATAATCCATGGAGCATTAGCCCACTATACAAGTATGGATGATTTACACAATCAACCCATATATTTAATTAGTCTTCTTTTGATCACTTAATTAATCCTAGATTAATTCTTGATCAATACTAATTAAATAATCTTATTATTCTTATTATTAATATACTAGAACTTATAATATATTAATAACCGTAAGTGTCTTATTTCTCTCATTATAGTCTATCCAAGTGCATGATGCCATGCAACCCAAATGGACCATGCCGGGTCGGGTCAAGTCTTACCAATTATAGTTATGGACTTAGATATTAATCCAACAGTCTCCCACTTGGATAAGTCTGAAACTATTATTGCATATGACTTCAGGAACCAACTGGCAATCGTAGCTCTCAAAAGCTTCTGTCGAACTCTGACCTTGTCGATAAACTCTGACCTCTGCCAATGACTTGTCCATTAGATAAGGGATCATATATTCCTCCATTCTAGATATCATATGGACTGAGACATTGATTATAATCATTCTCTCTGTCCATTTGTTGTTTCCCGATTTCCGATTTATGACGACTGACTAATTGCACAAATCAAATCAGTCCTGGCCCGGCCGAGCACTTCCATTTGTCATCATCAAATCATCGAGGGGCCCACAGATATCGCTTTTATCCCGAAGGTAAAAGGAATGGATAAACTTCGACTCATATGGCTTGTTCTACTACTTGTTGAATCATACACAAAGGCACGTTTTATAACATCGAGTTACCAATGCGTTTTCGTGCAATCAATGTACTATCAACTCATAGTAACAACTCATATCTCTAGGTTTGAAGAATATAAGATATTATCATCTCATGATCACTCGTGATAAAATCCATGAAGTGATTCCAATGAGCGCGGGTTGAATCCAATACTCAGAACTTATGAGCACTCATGAGTGTTGTAGCCCTTTGTCCAACACCTTAGACCTCTACAAGCCAACCCATGACAGTCTTAATTCATATCTACTTCCAACATATGACCGACTGTGGATGGTTTGAATAACTTAGTCATTCCGGAAGAATAACCTAGTTTATTCGGGAAGTCAAAACATGCAAAGTGAAACACAATAATAATTGAATCCAATATGGTATCAAAAACCTATGAACATAAATAAAACACCTTTTATTTATCACCATATGATTACACATTATTCATTGTATACTGTTTCAGCTATGAGCTTTATTCTTGAATTTAAAACAATAGTTGTCCCATGCTCTAAGCATGTACACTATGTTTTTCTAAACACTAGTCATGCCACACACCAAGTATGCATACTATGTTTGTCTATGATCTTAACTTTGTGAACTAGATCAACTGAACATAACTTCAATGATTCTCTTTTCACACTCCCAAATCCTTACTGCAAATGCAAGAATTCCAAATTCATGCCATTTACTGAAATCTGTTAGATTCTAAACTTATATGCATTGGTCCTCTTGTAATGATTATGCACAAAGTCATAAGGACTTGACAACAACCATTACAGACCATTCTAAAGGAGATCAACTCCTTGGTAACATCCTTCTTGCATTAAGTTTCCTTAATCTTACACAGGAAATTTTTGACTTTGAAACATCTCCAGATTCATTTTGACTATCACTTCTGAATAAGAGTTGCCTCCTTACAGATTATATCAATATGGTCCTTCCAGAATTATCACTATACTTCCAACTGTCCTTGAGCAACCAATCTTTGGTAAACCTTAGATTGTCCTCGACAATTGTTTAATCCTTTTAGTCATATCCAGTTCTAAACCTTTTCCCTTCTTAATGCCCCAGGCATTTGGAAACTTTTAGAAAGGATGAATATAGCACATGTAATCGATCCTATATCCGAAGCATATGGGACACGATTCATGATGTCTCACATAAAGACTAAACCAGTCTTTTGCTATAACATTTCCATTTATATTTGCCAAGTTCTCATAATTCAGATTATTAAAAGGGATGCCGTAATCATAATCGAATTTAAGAACGCAAATAATGGACCCATATACAGAATTTCCTTATGTTGAGCCATTCCAACATGAAATTCATATATATTTCCTTGACTAAATGATTAAAACCTCACGATCTAAGCTTATAGATTTGAGATGAAGTATAATTTCCTCTCCCTTAATTATAGCAAAACAACTTTTTCCCAATTGAAACCTTTTGTTTTCTATAATTAACATTGCTAACTTGCAATACTTATCATAATTATCATGCTCCCACTAACATGATGATTATTAGCATAACACTTATGCTCCCACTAGCTTTGACATGTACTCAGAAATGAACTGACTTTCTTACCAAAGTTCAGATTTCTAATACCAGATTGTTTTGATAAAACCACTACAAGAAAAAGAGCCTTTTACGACGCGCAAACAACGATACTCATTGATTTATGTTACGCAAAAGAGAGTGACAATAAGAAAGTGTCATCTCTCTAAAAAATTTAAGGATTTAAGACACGCATTTTTGCATGCACTAAAATTCATGTCCAAAAAAAACATGGAGGGCACCTATATTAAAACGTGTGTCGTCTAAGGATGTCGTTTTATAAGTTTTTTAGTGAAAGGCGCGTTTTCCATCATTTAATAGCTAAGCGGGAAATAAAAACCCAAAAGTTAAAAATCCCGCTTGTTCTCCTCTACCTTGTTTCCACCGGTGAACCCAAAAATTAAACCCCCTTGATACGCATCCTCACCCTCTCCTCTAGATCTTCACTCTCTATAAAAACCCCTTCTACCATCGATGATCGAATTGCACTCCCAAAAATTACAGAATGAAATCCCAAAAGAATTATAAAAAATCTCGCTACTAAGAAAAATCCCAAACAACCGGTGGTATTTTCCCTAAAATTCATGGATTCCCTCATGCGATTTTAGCAATTTTCGTTTCCCCCACTATTTTTTTTTTTTTTTGCATTGACAACTTCTTAGGCGGTCTTGGCCTTCATTTTTGTTGTATCTGGTTTCCCTTGTTCTCCTCCACCTCTGTTTCCATCTTTTATCTTCAAGTTCTTCTCATCAATGATTCAGCTGATTCATATGATTCCAGATCAAGGAGGAGGAAAAAGAGCTATCGTTCAAGTTCTAGGAGTAGAAGCTGGAAATCAATATCAGTATGTGAGATCGAGTAAGATGAATCTACTGATAAAAAGAATACCCACCAAAAAAAACTCATAAACCCTCGTTATCAGCATCCTTCGTCTAGGGTTTTATTTATCAACGCTCCTGCCAAAGGTACTCTTGTTGGATTAGTGTCTAAGTCCATAACTATTTTGGTATGTACTTGACCCGATGGTGCATGGTCCTTTTGGGTTGCCTTCACCAAAGCAACTTGATTGGAGAAATGAATAAAGAGAGAAAGGATAATATGATTTATTAATATGTTATAAGAATAATATATTAAAGGAGAAATCATATTTGTTTAATTAATATTGGTCAATAATTAATTAAGAATTAGTTTTGTGATCAAATGTAATTAATTAAACTAGAGGGGCTGATTTGTAATTATGTGATAGTTACAAAATAAGGTAAGGATTGTCTTATTTATATGGTGGACGAATTTAAGGTTGGAAAGCCTTAGAATTCGAGTATGATAAGGATTCAAGGATTATCTTATTGGTTGCTTAATGGATAATCAACTAGATAAGGATAATGACTGAAACCCTATCTCTACACCTATATAAACACCCCTAGGGTCAAGAATTCGTGGCTCCCTTCCCAAGAGGTCCTAGATACGAATTCTAACCTCTCACCTCTCTCTATATACCTTCTCCACTTGCTTAAGGTGTTTGTGAGCCATTAGAGGAGTGACACTTGTGACTCTAAGCCTTCCAAAGTCAATACAAGGAGATTTGGGATTGTTATTGCTACATAACAATCAAGGTAACACTATAAACTTATTATCATGTTAATATGATTATATGTATGCTAGAATTAGGGTTTATAGTCTTGGATTCAAAGCATGTACAATAGAGAAACCTAGATCCAAGCATTAGGGTTTGTATGAGCACATAGGATGTCTTATGACCAAAACCCATCAGTGGTATCAGAGCCTAGATTGGTTTCTATTGTATTGATGCTTGATATAACTGGAAAATTCGATTTTTTGGATTCTGGAGGCTGGACTCGCCGAGTCCATGGCTGAACTCGCCGAGTCCATGCAGACTCGACGAGTCCAAGGCTGACTCAACGAGTCAACTCATCAGACAGGCGGATTTTCGGGATTTTTACCTATTATGACTTAGGATAATTACCATAATTGTTTAAACTTAATAAAATTCGAATTTTATTAATCCCTTATGATTATCCTTGTCAAAATAAAAGATTTTGGTCATCTAATTAGATAATTGTTACCTTATTTGATATATGTGAAGTTATGGAAATTATTTGATCATTATCTTGCAAGAATTTGAACTAGATCAAATTAGATAACCACCAATTATAGTTAATTGCCTTATTTGAATTATGTGATCTAGAATATTCTTGACAAAGTTTGGAATAGTTTCAAATTAATCCCTTTAGGTTTTATAGTTTAAATTTGAACCCCAAAAGTTTTGTTGTTTTGAAATTTAAATAGTTAAAACCCTAATGTTTTGAAATGTTTCAAAACTTGCCCTCAAGTTTTGGAATTTAAAGTTGATTAAAAGGCTAATTAGAAATGTTAAATTCTAAAACTCTAGTAATGTTTTGAAAAAGTTCAAATCACACCCTTATGGTTTTATTAATTAATTAAGGTGTATAATTAAAAGAGATTTAATAAATCCATAAAAGTTTAGGTTAACCTTTTAATTGAATTAAAAGTGTAATTGTTAAAGTTAACCATATAGTATTTTAAAAGTATAAAATACACCCTATACTATATATAACATTAAAAGTCTAACATTATATATAAGTATGAGTAAAAGTCAGTCTTACCGTTAGTAGGCCTCATTTACGAAGCTGGTCTATAAGGGGTGTTTAAGGAAATTGCCTATAAAATGGCGATTGAATGGGTACCCACTCTTACCCACCGCACTCTTGACTAGTGGAAGGTCGTTAGCCGAACGGGTAGGATAGGACGAAACCTTCCATTATAAGTATAATGAAATACAAAGTAACTAAATGTTTTTCAAATTCCCAATCTTAGTTACTTAGGCAAAAGTGAATTGATGCAATTCCATGAAATTACACTTTGTGCCCTTGCGAAGACGTTAGTGGAGCGTGTGTGGTTTACCGGCACACTAAATGGTTCTAAGAAAAGGTAGCAAAGGGTGACTCAATGTTTGTCATAGTTCGGTGGAGCGTGTGTGGTTTACCGGCACATCGAATAGGTGATTGTAACATGTGAGGGCACCATGTAGTTTGCATGGTTATTCACACCCGCTTTGTGATCCTCAGCATCCCAGTCACAAAATAGAGGGGCATATCGAGATTTAAACATGCCATTGAAATGTTCAATGAATCTCAAAGGATCTAGGAGTTTTCATAGATTTAAAACTTAAATTTCCTTTTCGTTTTTCATGGTGGAAACTAGTGAATCGTCATTCACTTACCTTCAAATGTTCTGCAATTTGGGTTACGGCATCCCTCTCCCGAGTTGTAGGATATTGTGTTGGGTCCTAGCCTTGGAATTTCATTTGGGTGATTTACCAAGGACTCAATCAATCAACTAACTTGAATTCGTTTTTCTCCCGATGTCAAAGTTCGACAACTATGGTCTTCGCAAATCCCGTGGAACAAGCATTCCACATGAAGATGATATTCCACGATTCGATCAAGGAACAAGAAATCATGCTTCACTTCCTCCTCCTCCTCCAATTATTCTCCCTAACCCACAAGATTGTAAAATTGAAAGGTTCAATATCACTCAAGCCCTTTTGGCAAGTAAACATAAAGAAGGAAAGTCGGTATGTGCACACGTCTTAGGGATGAAGTCACACATTGATAGGTTAAGAATGATGGGATCCGTTGTCGGTGAAAAGATGGTTGTTGATTGGGTTCTTCAATCACTTCCTAACTCATATAGTGAGTTCGTAAGAGAGTACTATATGATGAACCACGACGTGACTCTTATAGATCTCACCTATATGCTTATTGCTGCTGAATCAGCAATGGTTTGGCGCAATAGAAAAGCAAAGTTGATTGGTGAATCTTCCTTCGAGACCTCTATGGATATAGACAATGACAATGAAAGACATGAAATGATCGAAAAGTTTGATCATAAGAGAAAGGCGATGTCTGAAGTAGTTCCATGCGTTGTTCCAAAAAGAGTCAATTTGCTTTTATTGCCAAGAGAAAGGGCATTGGAGACGAAGCTGCCCTATTTACCTAAGAGATCTAAGAGATGGGAGAGTCGAAACGTATGGCTCTAATTTAGGTAAAATCCATTGACTAACTCATTTAAGCTTCATTCTAGATTCTGAATACATAATGTGATAAGATTACAATTGATGTTTAGAAGGATCAAAGAAAAAAAAAGAGAAGCTTAAGGGAAGAAGTGAGTAGAATCTAACCGTGAAGGAATGGATTGCGTTTCTCGAAGATTAGATTCTTGAGCTACTACTTAGAGTTAGAATTAGATTGCTAAGAAAGATGTATTCGCATAATTTTTTCAATGAGTTGCATCGTGAAGGACAAAATTTTTCCGCAATAAAATAAATCTTGATTTTAAATTTTATTTATTTATCCTTACAATGGGTGTATAAAAAAATTGATGCAATAATGGATTTGTTTCTTATTGTGTTATGGAAAGTCAAGAATTTACCAAATAGGGAGAGTTTCTCATCGCCCAAGTTTCAATTGGACAGAAACTTGGAATCATGCAACTTGGTTGCATGATGAATGAAAAATTTCATATTTGGAAATTAGACTAATTCATTGACAAAGTGTCAAGTGAAGGACTAGGAGATCGAGCACACAAAGTTGTGTGTTGATCAAGTTCACCATAAGAGTAACAAAGATATTCGTCATCATTTACTAAAGGTTTAGTAAATATGATTATACTTACAAGATTAAGTGTAATTTTGAATTGATTAAAGGGTTTAGATCAATAGCAAAACGAATAAGAAGAATCAAATAGGCAGAAAGATAAGAGTTTCTCCATTCTAAGAAGAAGGGAGAGTGGCTTTTATGCTTTATGATAGGTCTTAATGATTAAGAACCATATCTCAATTGATCCTCTAAGTGAGTCTTGGTACAATTGTATGTCCAAGAAGAGGAATCAAAGATTGATGAAATGGTCAAATCAAGAAGACAATCATACTTTGTTCCAAAACAAGTCTTAAAGTCAAGATTGTGACAATGAGTAAAAAGTATTAAAGGTTTATAACATTCATCAAATGTGGAAAGTTGTGATGTCTTGGATAAGACAAAGACCAACTATGACCAATTTATGAAGTGTTTTGATACAAGCTACACTAACTCTTGAAAATTTGTTTGTCAAGAAATGTTTATTGACAAAAGAATCTTATATGTCAAGGAGTCAGTGGGAGTCTTAATGGTCTCGAAAAGTTTCAAGAACAAATCAAATAAACCTTATCGATCATCACTAGCACACGAGTTGAGGTTTACAACCTATCGTGAAGACATTATTTTGTTTCTGTGCCAATCCAATCGAGTTAATTATGCATGTGAGTCCTATGAGTTCTCATTTGAATGCGTAAAACGCAAGGACCTTGATCAATGAAAGGTACATTGATAGGAAAAAGGTAAGATGCTTAACTACTTGGAAGACGTGGTGGGCAGCTGTGCTACCATAAGGCAAGAAATCAAGATTAAGAAAGTTCAATCCATATGAGTTTGAATTTGTCGTAAACTTTGGTTTTAACAAATTCGCATGGATAGGAACACATACACCGTTTAAATCTAAGTGTCATAAGATTTCCTCCTTCATGAAAATGATTGTGAGAAAATGCTTTCACTAAGAAAGATTTTAAAAGATAGTAATTGTAAAATTGCATTCTCAAATTCGATCATGGTTACGGCATCCCTTTCCATAATTTGAATTGTGAGGTTTGGCAATTAGTCTTAATTGTTAAGACACACATATGAACTATCTAAGGCAAAAGTGTATAAGTTCAAGAAGCCTTGATAAAAGATTATCAAAGCACTAAGTATTAGAAACATGAACTTAAGAAATTCAATAAGTATTGTTTTTCTGAAAGTTAAGATGTTTATGAATACATGTCGAAGCTAGTGGGAGCATAAGTGTTATGTTTTATAATAATCATCATGATAGTGGGAGCATAAATATTATGATTGTATGATTATTAAGGCACGTATTGCATAGTTGGCAATATTAATTATAGAAAACAAGAGTCATACTTTGCAAAGTTGTAAGAGTTGAAAGGTTGTTTTGCTATAATTAAGGGAGAGAATATTATACTTCATTTCAAATCTAAAGGATTAGGTTGCGAAATGTTGATAAATTTAGTCAAAGGTACATAGTGTGTTCTTAAAATTTCGATTGTGATTACGGCATTCCTCTTCGCAATTCGAATTTTGAGAACATAGCAAATAAAACATTGTGCATCATGTCCCTTACGCTTCAGGTATAGGATCGATTGCAAATGCTTTAATGTTTGACCATTCTAAAATTTTCCTAATGTCTAGTGCATTTAGAGGGAAAAGGGACGAGAATTGGTTTTGACTAAAATAATTAAACAACTATCAAAGGACAATCCAAAGTTCGACGAGGATTGGTCGCTTGTGAGTAGTTGGAAGTATAGTATTGGAAATTATGGAAGTGTTTCCATATTGGATGGACAATATCGACATCATTACGAATAAATAAGATTCTATTAAGAATGAGTTGTCATATGGAAAATATGGAAGTGTGTCCATGTTGGGAAGTAAATATTGAAAATCTATGACTAGATTAGAAACTTTTATGCAAAAGGATGTTCAAAGGAATGTACTTTGAGAGAGAGACATCATATCTAAGGAATTGTCTTGTAACAATCTCCGATAGAGGACTTTGTAATATCATTGGCAATAGTCTTTGTGACTTTGGTGCAGTGACATTACGAAAGGATCGTTGCATAAAGTGTTAGAATCTAATATATTCTATAAGTAACAAGAATTTGATATTCTTACACTTAAGAAAATGGATTTGGAGTTGTAAAATGAGAATGATTGGAAATGTGTTCAATTTGTCTATTTCACAAAAGTAAGAACCATAGGTAAACATTGTGTGCATGCTAGGAGCATGGGACAAGTGTTGGAATTCAAATGCGAAGTTGATTACCCGAAACGACAAATAATGAGTAATCGATATGGTGATAAATAAAACGTGTTTTGTTTATACTCAAAGGTTTGAGGCCATATGGGATTAGTATTATTCTTGTGTTTCACCTTGCATGTTTTGACTTCCAGAATAATTGAGTTTATTAAGAATAATCGAATTATTCAAACGGGCCACAGTCGTTCATATGTTGGAAGTAGATATGAATGAAGACTGTCGTGAATTGGTGTGTGGATTGTCTAGAAGAGTATTAGACATAAGCAAATGTTTGCTGCAACGTTCATGAGTGCTTATGAATATGATTTGAGCATTGGATTAAACCCACGCTCACTTGGATCACTCCATGAATTGTATTACGAGTGATTGGTGAGACGATAACATCTTATATTCTTGAAACCGAGATGTGTGAGTTGTATCTTGCGAATCGGTTGCACATTGATAATATGAAAACGCACTAGTAACTTGGTGTTATAAAACATATTGTTGTGTGTGATTTGGTTAGTGAGTGCAAGCAAGCATTGTATCAAAGTTTATCCGTTCCTTTTATCCAATGTAGGATAAAAGCGATATCTTTGGGCCCCTCGATGGTTTAGTGATGACATACGTAAATGCTCGGCCGGGCTAGGGCTAATTTGATTTGTTCAATTAGTCTGTCGTCATAAATCGGAAATCAAGATATAGTACAAAGAGAATGATTTGAAGTCATATCTCATACGATATCTAGAATGGAGGAATATATGATCCCTTATCTAAGGACACGCGTATCTGATATGATCAGAGTTGACAGCGGCGCTGGAAAGGTACGATTGCAGATCAGGATTTGAAGTCATACGCAGAATAGTTGTTAGACTTATCCAAGTGGGAGACTGTTGGATTAGTGTCTAAGTCCATAACTATTTTGGTATGTACTTGACCCGATGGTGCATGGTCCTTTTGGGTTGCCTTCACCAAAGCAACTTGATTGGAGAAATGAATAAAGAGAGAAAGGATAATATGATTTATTAATATGTTATAAGAATAATATATTAAAGGAGAAATCATATTTGTTTAATTAATATTGGTCAATAATTAATTAAGAATTAGTTTTGTGATCAAATGTAATTAATTAAACTAGAGGGGCTGATTTGTAATTATGTGATAGTTACAAAATAAGGTAAGGATTGTCTTATTTATATGGTGGACGAATTTAAGGTTGGAAAGCCTTAGAATTCGAGTATGATAAGGATTCAAGGATTATCTTATTGGTTGCTTAATGGATAATCAACTAGATAAGGATAATGACTGAAACCCTATCTCTACACCTATATAAACACCCCTAGGGTCATGAATTCGTGGATCCCTTCCCAAGAGGTCCTAGATACGAATTCTAACCTCTCACCTCTCTCTATATACCTTCTCCACTTGCTTAAGGTGTTTGTGAGCCATTAGAGGAGTGACACTTGTGACTCTAAGCCTTCTAAAGTCAATATAAGGAGATTTGGGATTGTTATTGCTACATAACAATCAAGGTAACACTATAAACTTATTATCATGTTAATATGATTATATGTATGCTAGAATTAGGGTTTATAGTCTTGGATTCAAAGCATGTACAATAGAGAAACCTAGATCCAAGCATTAGGGTTTGTATGAGCACATAGGATGTCTTATGACCAAAACCCATCAACTCTCGTGTCTTATTAACCTGAGTACATGTATACGTTTCTTGAAAAATTTCTTGGATTTTCTACTTTGGTTAACCTAGAAATTGACAATACTTCAAGAATTGTGGAGACATGGTTTCTACTGTTTGTTCCTGGACTTGAAGTTCTATAGATATCGAGGAGTTATTTCAGCCATTATAGGGAACTTACGGATTCTATCATGCAGATCCTGCTGATGCAGATAAATTCATTTGGAGGGTAATCATACGCATTCAAGCATTGAAAAAGGTATCTTCACTTTCACTTTCACATCTAGTGTTTAGGCCTTTTCCATTCCATTCCATGAGTTTTTCTATTAAGTCGATTCTTATTTAAGTAACAAAAGGAACAACTCATTTTGTTATGCTGAAAAGAAACAACACCATAGTTATGAGAGCTTTTGATGCTAGTTTGATTGATGATGGGGTTGCTTGCATATTGACTATCAACAGGTACCTGCTTTGGTTCTTGACTGTGAGCCAACCATTGACTTTAACAAGGATATCAAAGCTAAATAGCAGTATGATTTGTTCCATTTCACATGCTTTTTTGTTTGTTTTTTATAGGATTTGACGCCTGTTTTCATGAGGAGTTTGCAAGTAATAATATTACATTAACTCTAGTTTTTTATGTTCCTTAAAGGGTCCTAAATAAATCTCTTTGACAAACAATAAAAGCAAATGTCCTCAATTAATAGTTGAATGCAAGAAATAGTCATGTATTTTATTGTAGTATCCTACCACAAGGGAAAAACTTCCCTAGGTCACTCAAGTCATTGGATTTTAGACGAGCCATGTCTCTCATGCCTAGATCTGGATCTGGCTCGGGGTAGCCATGTTGTTTGTTGCTCAAATCTATATTTGCTTGTAAAAAGAAACTCTTAACCTTTTCCTTAATCCTTTTTTGTAGGATGAAACAAATTTAGGACAGATGATTGTAGTTTCTGTTTAATTTTTGATGTAAGGGTTTTAGTTTCCAACTTTAAATGTTATGTTTTGTAGCTTAAGCCTTTATTGTAGGATGAAACAAATTTATCTAATGTTTTTTTTGAGCTAGTTCTTGTTTTGTGTGTGTTTTGTAGCTTACAAAGGTATATTATGCATTTTTGGAGGTTCTATTCAATAGCCATATTGTTTACATGTTGAACCTTAATACAAACACTTTCATGCATATAGTTGGCTCACTAGAATCCGGATTAAAAGGCCTTGCCCAACAAATCCACAATCATTTGTTTCAGATGTTCTTGACCCATGATATTAATATAAAAACCCAAGTCCAACCAGTTTTCTTAAAATGTCGAAAAGATCACAAGACAAGTATCTTTTTAACACATGATTATATAATAATAATAACATCAGCAAGACTAGAAACCCACCCGTCCAGTAGGTCGGGAAGCCGACTTACTTTCTCTGTTTTTTAACTCCTCCCCAAAACAACTACAAATGCAGCATGTTGGTTTTGCTGTTAATTCACCTATCTTTTCTTGATCACATCCTTGTCACTGTTATATAGTGTATTAATTAATTTGCTCTTAAGGTGCAAATCCTATGAGAAAGTCAGAAAGAAACTGATGTTATTGGAGGCTCCTAATGTGCTTACTATTTCATTGAAGAGATTTCATGTAATATTTTTTTACCAAAAGATATTTGTGCAAGTCTTATTATGTTACTGAATTTGATTGTATTACAGTGTGTTAAATTTGGGAAGCTGAACAAATCGGTTGAGTTCCCAGAGATTTTAGACATGGCTCCATATGTTAGTGGGTCAAGTGATAAGTCGCCAGTTTACAGGCTTTATGGGGTGGTGGTTCATGTAGATACAATGAATGATGCCTTTTCTGGTCATTATGTTTGCTATGTTAAGAATCATCACAATCAATGGTTCAAATTTAACGACACCATGGTATGTATTCACCATTTTTTTTCTTCTAAAATACCACCTTTCATTTCTTATGCTTATGCTTATGCTTATATGAGTTATATCATGTCAATGTAGGTGAACGAGGCGGATCTTCAACATGTATTAACAAAAGGCGCATACATGCTCTTTTATGCAAGGTATTTTTATCTTTTTTTTATTTTATTTTATGTTATTAGTCAAGCAATTTCATTTTTTTTTTGTTTGCTTTGTTTTTTAGATGCTCCCCACGGACCCCACAATCAATACGCAGCTCAATAATCCAGCATCAAGATGCACAAAAACACAAAACATTCGTTCACTCCACTGAACCTTGGCAGGCTTGCAATTACCAGCCGACTTCTTATCTTGGTTACCGATACCGGAGTCTGGAGTAGGAATCTTCCTCCTCCAGTGACAACTCGGGGTTCTTCTCAGACTCATGTTCTTGCAGCACAGATAACAGCACCCAAAAGGACTCCAGTGATCACATTCCGGGTCACTGGGAACATGATTAAGCAGTTATTTATGTGTTACCTAGAGAGAGAGAGAGAGGAAAAGGTCGGTGCAGTTATTTATATGTTACCTAAAGAGCTATCATATCGACAGGGGCAACGAGGGTAAGATTATGTCCTGATGGAGAATCTGCATAATTCAGTTTGCAACAAAAACTCATCACAATATTTTTTTAATTTGAGTCGAAAGAAAAAGACTTTTTTGTGAAGCTCACCAGCATTGGATCCTACCTTATTGCACTTTCCAATTCTAGGATTTTTTTTTTGGTGGTTTTGATGCTTTCCCAGAAACAGGGGTTTGTAGAGAAGTAGTAGTAGTAGCTTAAGTGTATCTTCCTCAAGATGAGCTAGCCCAATATGGGCTATGTGATGACGATGTTTACTCAAGAAGAGTGACTGATAACTAGAGATAATTCATGAAAGGGAAGATTAATCGGACTAGGTTTTACTTCAACCAAGCCGAAGATGGAGCTTCCAAGCTTGACAAAGATAGCCTATGGCCAGTATGTTCATATTTAAATTTCAAATCTTTATTACTCCATTATTTATCCCAAAAAAGTTAATAAAAGTGTCTGTTTTTAATACACATGCATCTGTTATCTCAAATCTTACATTTATTTTTATTTATGTTATTGTTTTTTCCAGCTTTTAGGTGTTGGTGTCAAGCTTGTTGGCAATACAGTGTGGAGTACCCTCTTTCATCAATTCTTGATAGTGATCTCACGTGAGAAGTCATTTTTCTTTTTGTTAAACAAGTATTTATTATCATGTATTAGGTCAAACCATGGGTAAAAACAGCCTTGCCCCTCGTTCCGGGGTTGTCACAAAATACTTCACTTTTTAACTTTGTTTTTGGTTTCATTTAGTAATAATCCTTCTGAGGGGTTGTTTGTTGGGCTGCTTCTTTCAATATCATTAACAATAGTGGTAAGTAAAATCTTACTACTGTGAAACTCTTTTGCTTAAACCTACCTTATTGACCTGTAGCTGATTAAACATTAAAATAATTATGCAGGTTTTGAAGTTTTTGATGGAAAAGAATAGTGTTAATGCTCTTCATAGAAAAGTATGTTGGTATTTTAGGAAATTTGGCTAATAATTTAGTTAATTATATAAAAAAAATGTTGAAATGTTACATTTGTCCAATATTGGAATGATTATTTGTATTATTACATTTATCTACTATTGGAATGATTATTTGTATAACATTAACTTTTGTTTAGTGCATTGTATTATTTGTAAATGGTATTTTATTTTCCATTATGTGACATGAAATGCAAATTTAATATGAAAATAAGTAAATCTATAAATAAATTTTTTTTTAAAAAAAATTTAAAATTACGATACGCAAAAATGTGTGTCACCTTCATTTATGACATGGCCTTTCTTGACAGGGGCTTTCTTGATACACATTGCATGTCATTAACACGCGCGTCGTAAGGTCACGACACGCGAATGCGTGTCGTCTTCCTTTATGACAGGGCCTTCCTTGATACGCATTGCGTGTCGTAAACGCGCGTCGTAATTGCACGTTGTATATGCGCGTCGTCTATAGACGACGCGCAAAAGCGTGTCGTCTCTCTTTATGATAGGGCCTTCCTTGACGCGCATTTGCGCGTCGTCTGAGCCTTTTACGACGCGCAATGAGCGTCGTAAAAGGCTGTTTTTCTAGTAGTGAACTTTATCAAAATCATACACCTTCCCTTAGATAGCACATTTGTGTGTCTAAAAAATTATGAAGAGGGTTGCCATAATCATAATGGTTAGACCTTTTTGTCACTTCTCACAAGTCCAGGTTAGTGTGCCGGTAAACCACACACTCTCCACTAACGACTTTGAGAATACAAATATCACAATTGCTATCTAGCTAAAATCTACTTAGTGAAAGTGTTTCCTCACCATCATTTTCATGAATCGGAGAGAAACCTTATGACACTTAGATTTAATGGTGTATGTGTTCTTATCCATGTGAATTGTCAAAACCATAGTCACAAGACAAGGATAATGACAAATCCAAACTCATATGGACTGAACTCAATCTTAACTTCTTGCCACCTGGCAGCTCAAGGGCCTACCATTGCTTCCAAGTTGTTGTGCAACCAATTGAGAACTCTAAGAACTCAACTTTAACTGGAATGGGCACAGACTATGTCAACACGATAGGTTATAAACCTCAAGTCATGTGCTAGTGAAGAACTTTAGGTTTTATTCTTGATTAGTTCTTAAGACTTTCAAGACCTTTAAGACTCCCACTGTCCTCTTGACCTATAAGACTTCCTTGTCAAACATCCAAGAGATAGTGTGGATTCTAATCAAGACAAACACTTCACATAATTGGCCGAAGTTGGTCTTTGTTTTATCCAAAACATCACAACTTACCAATTTCAAATGTACAAGAGTAGAAAACTTTTACTCTTACATTTGACAAGTGTTTTAAACCTTCTTTAAGACATGTCACTCAAATTACAATCTTGGAGTATTACTCTAAGACTTGTATTGGAACGAAGTATGACTCATCTATCTTGATTTAACCATTTCAACAATTCAAGATCCCTTCTTCTTAGTCATAAGAATGCACTAAGAATTCCTTAGAGAACAAATTTTGATATGGTTTCTTAATCATTAAGATGATCACAAAACTGATACTAAAGTACTCTCCCATCTTTCCATATTTGTGAAACTTTTATCCTTCTGCCTAATTTGATTCTTCTTATTCGCTCTGCCTTACATTGGAACCTATTCCAATGTCTCAGAGTTACACTTAAGCTTGTAAGTATAACCATATTTACTAAGCTTTAGTAAACTATAACGAATAGTCTTATCGATCTTTTGTGGTGGACTTGCCCAGTGCACAAGAATGTGTACTCAATCCCTTAGTCCTTCACATTACTCACACATCCATGTGAACAAGTAATTAGTCTTAATTTTCCAATACTTGAAGGTTCTCATTCATCATGCTATACAACTTGCATGATTCCAAGTTCCGGTCCAATTGAGACTTGGGTGATGAGAATCTTTCCTTATTTGGTAAATTTAGACATTACCACAAATGAAAGAATCAATTTCATATTTCCACTCTTGCTATTAATGGAATCATATAAGCAACAATTTTTCCTCAAATGCCATTGTAAGGATATTTTAAAATAACTAAAATCAAGAATTTTCTTTTATTTTAAAACAATGTGGAAAAACTTATCCTTACAATCCATATGAAAACTTGTTGTTATCTATTCCTAAGCAATATCTCATAACTCCTAAGAAGTAGCTCAAGAATCCGATTTTCAAACTACGCGATAGAAATCCATCTATGCGATCAGATTCAGCATATTCTTTCTTTAAGTTCCTTTACTTTTCTTTGATTCTTAAAACATCAACATGTAACCCAGTCACATCATGTAATAAGACTCTCAGAATAGAAACTTAGTAGAGTTAGATAGTGGACTTTACTTGAAGTAGAGTCAAACTTATTGATTTTAACATCCTTAGGTTAATTTGGCAGCTTCACAACTAATGACCCTTCCTTTGGCAATATAAACATATGGACCCTTTGATAATGGTACACGGGACTATTACCGACTTAGTTTTTCTCTTTACCATTTGGTCAACCTAGTTGACTATGGTGAATCCCTTTCCTTGGGAAGAGAATGCTTTTTCTATATTTCCAGTGTCACCATTGTCAATGTCCATAAAGTTTCAGGAAGTTGATCTTAGCAAATAGATAAGATCATTAAGGGTCTTGTCATAGTCTGTTTCATAGGTGTTCCAAAAGAACTCACTATGTAACTTAGAAAGTAGTTGAACCACCAACTTTCTCAAGACTTTGACACCCAACTCTCCCGACTTGTCAATATGTGACTACATCTCCAGGATGTGACCACACCTAGACCTTTACTTGCCAATAGGGCTCGAGTGACCTTAAACTTTTCAAGAACTTGTGGGGTAGGGAGAATAATTGGAGGAGGTGAAAGAAGTATGATTTCCATGGAACATCATCTTCATTTAGGAAAGCTTGTTTCAAGAGATTTGGGAAGATCATAAATGTCTAAACCAGACATGTTTTGGGAGATATTCAAGATAGTTGATCTTAAGGTCCTTAATATGACACCCAATATGAAATATTAAGGCTAGGATCCAACAAACTATTTTATAACTTAGAAAAGGTATGCCGTAATCCAAGCTATAAAACAATTTGAAGGTAGGTGAATGACGATTCACCAATTTCCACCAAGATAAACGAAATGTATTATTAGGTTTTAATTGGATTTGAAACTTCTAGATCTTTGAGATTCATTGAACTATTCAATGGCATGTTTCAATCTCGAGTGTGCCCTTCAGGTTTTGTGACTGGGATGCCGAGGATCACAAAACAAGGTGTGAAGTAACCATGCAAATTACTTGGTACCCTTAAGTGTTTACCCCTTAATCGATGTGCCGGTTAACCACACACGCTCCATCGATACTATGATAAACATTAAGTCACCCTTTACCTACCTTGTTAAGTCCAAGTTAGTGTGCTGGTTAACCACACACGCTCCACTAACGACATAGACAAAGTGTAAAGTGTAATTTCATGTATTAGCACCTTATTCACATTTTCCTAAGTAACTAAGATTGGGTATTATTAACAGTTTAGTTACTTAGTATTTATCATTAATACTTTTAATGAAGGGAGAATTATAGTCCTGTCAAACCCGTTCGGCTAACGACCCTCCACCGGTCAAGCAAGCGGTGGGTGAGAGTGGACACCCATTAAGTTGCCATTTTATAGGCAACAACCTTATACCCACCTTATAGACCGGCTTCGTGAATGAGGCGTACTAGCGGTAAGACTGACTTTACTCTTATACATATATATATTATTAACTTATAATATTATAAAGTAGAAGGGTTGAATTTTAACTTTTAAAATTATAAGGGCTAACTTGGAATTAAAGTATTCATAAGAGAAAACTTTACAGATTCCAGAACTTGAGGGCAAGTTTTGAAACTATTCAAAACTAATTAATTCCATAACTTATGTGTTTAAAGTAGTTTTAATCCAAAAACTCTTCAAGTTCCATAACTTGAGGACAAGTTATGGAAGACTTTAAACTAATAAAAGAATTAACTTTTTCTTTATTTTATAACTTATGGAATTAATTAAGGTTACATTTTTTTTATTATTATTTTTTTTATTTAATGAAGAGACTCTTGGTCCTCCATAACTTGAGGACAAATTATGGAGTCATAACTCCAATTAATTAGAACTAGACTCTTCATTTTTGTAACCTTTGCCAACTTTTATGATTTTTATGAAACTTAAATGTGACTTTTCATATAACTTGAGGACAAGTTGCAAAACACATTTTAGAATCAACTCTTAGATTAATTTGGATTGAAAACAAGTATTTCATTCAACTTTTCTATTAATCTAAGCAACTCATAAGAACAAGATAATTCAAATCAAACTTTTTCATGTAATTAGTCTAACCTTTAAACTAATACAAAACATGAATCTATTGACAAGTATCTTTGAAATTAGATTAGCATGAACATTACCACATCAAAAACAAGTTTATAAGTTCAAAAACCTCTTAGGGTAATGTTCCTAGTCCATTTCTAGCGAAAAAACTCGAAAACATGCTGTCTGGGGGTCCAACTCGTCGAGTGCATGAACCAACTTGGAGAGTTGGATCGATTTGATCATTTTTTAGGCATGGACTCGCCGAGTCTCCTGATGGACTCGCCGAGTCTGATGATCAGACAGCAACAATTTCGATTTTTTTAAGCAGTTTTGCAAGTATAACAAGAAAACAAGCCTAGGCTCTGATACCACTGTTGGGTTATGAGCATTCTAACACTCCTAAGTGTACATGCAACCCTAAATACCTTGGATCTATGTTTTCTCTATTATACATGCAAATATGAACATCCAAGGTATTATCCTAATCTAGCATACAAAACTATCAATATAAGAAGATAGAATACATACCTCTTTGATGTCGAATGTCTTCATGTAGCTTGAGTGCCTAGTGCCCCAAGTGTGACACCTCAAATGGTTCACACAACACCAAATACACTTGGAATAATTTGAGAGAATTCTACACTTCATGAAATCGGCTAGCCCTCTCTAGAATAATACTAGTCCTGATTTTGTCAAGAATAATATATTTATATAGTGTTACAATTAGGGCAAACCCTAATTGTCATGACTTTCCATTTCCTTGGATCCATGGGTTCAAATACACCATGGAGCATCCATGGAGCATCATATGGGTTTTGCCCCAACTAGATAATCCATGGAGCATTAGCCCACTATACAAGTATGGATGATTTACACAATCAACCCATATATTTAATTAGTCTTCTTTTGATCACTTAATTAATCCTAGATTAATTCTTGATCAATACTAATTAAATAATCTTATTATTCTTATTATTAATATACTAGAACTTATAATATATTAAAAACCGTAAGTGTCTTATTTCTCTCATTATAGTCTATCCAAGTGCATGATGCCATGCAACCCAAATGGACCATGTCGGGTCGGGTCAAGTCTTACCAATTATAGTTATGGACTTAGACATTAATCCAACAGTAAGTACATTCTCTAACTTGGCCATGACCAGTGCAATGATTTGGATGATTCGTGCTGCTTCCTGTCCCTCCATTTCCACGGGAGTTTATTTGCGAGAGAGCTACAGTTACTGCTGCTGTGATAGCAGCCTGGACCATGGATGGATCATACATTGGTGGTGGAGGTGGTGGTGGTGCCGTGCCCGGCCTGGGCCTTAGGTTTGGACGAGGAGGAATCGCGTTGCCAAAGGAAAAATGAAAAATTTATAAGTTTTGGCAGTTTAGAGTTGAATGATATTGAGTTAACTTCTAATAGTTCTAGGAAATTGGGTTTGACCGACACATTGTTTTGAGCTTGAAAGTAAAGTTTGAATAGATGTACCAATGAATTGAATGAATTGCGCATGATTAACAACAAGAAAAGGGATATACCCTTATATATATTAAACATATAGTTGTGTTATAGCGGGGTCTAGACAAAAGTTCTTGACCTTTCTAAAGGCCTCCGATTACAGAACAATTTAAAGAAAATAATACTTTTATCCGAAGTCCTAATTTATAACAAAATTTGAGAGTCGGGGAAGTACTACTTGCGGCGTGCTTTGCGTTTGGAGCTCGACTCCGTGTCGGACTGCTTCGACTCCATGAGGCGCCTATCAAACACAGCTTGTTGTTCCCTCAATTCTGCGAAGGCCGCATTTGTTTGTGCTTGAAATGCTTCGGCGCGAATGTGGATGTCGTTCTGCAACATCTCTGGGCGGTTGATATCGGCCGTGTGGATTTGTACTTCCACATTGACCTCTCGGATTCCGTTGGCTTGCACTCCGGATTGATAGCACTGGTTGGCGAGTTTGCCAACCATGACTGGAAGTGCTCGGTCGGCTGATCCCCCGCCTCTGACATCATAGAAGTCTCGACACATGCCGTAGGGAGGGCGTAAGCTTTGTTGTTGGCTCCAATGATGGAGGTGACTTCCCCACACAGGAGTGGGTCCTTGGAAGTTCCTCACGTGGACGGGAGGTTATGGGATTGGTGGATTGATAATTTCTGGCTCCGAATTCGTGCCGGAGTCATCCCCTCCCTCCAACTCTATAGGCTCTTCGTCTTCTTCAGGATCTTCTTCGATCTATCCTCCATTACCTTGGTTGGGGTATTAGGGGTCATTGGGGTGATGGAATCCCGCCATTTAGACTGTACGAGAATAGGGTTAAAAATTTACTATAAGCTAGAGCACATGAAACTTACCCTTAAGTTTAATGGTTGACGGCAACACAACAACTCCCTTAGTATTATGTAATGATGTGCTTTTGGTAAGTTTTAAAATCGTTGTCCACTGTAGACACTCCTTGGCATACGTTAGTAGGCTCTTGGACAAATATAGTTGATCAGGCTATATTCTTCCCAGTTCCGATTACATGTCCCAAGGCGTACCTGTACTACACAACTTATTTATAATACTTCTAAAGTTATTTACTATGAAACTGTTATTAGTATAAAATGAGTGCATGCTTACCCTAAAACTAAATAAATTTAATTTCAAAAGTATGAACTTTCTTAGAGTGTTTTTGCCCAGTTGAGTTTATAGTTGTATACCAAAAAGAAATGGTTTTGATATACTTAATTCCCTATAAATAAAGCTCTGATACCAATCTGTCACACCCCCAAACCAGAACGGCGGAAACGTTCGGGGGCGGAGGACGTCATATTCAGTATCATAACAGTTCATAGAAAGGAAAGTACACACCACCATATATATTAAAGTTTCCAAGATGTTTACATAATTGTATTCATTACATGTTCAAAAGTTAAATACATAAACATCATTCAAAAGAAGTAATTAATGCCAGTGCGTTAATCCCAAAAGTTGATTCCCAAACCTACTTAGCGGTTCCCTGAGAATACAAGTTAATTCAAAGAAAAAGTGTCAAAAATTAAGTTGGTGAGTTCATAAGTAGTTTAGAAAAATTGGATGCCATTCCAAAATGGGTGTATGTTTTCCAGAAAACTCAGTGTTTCAAGTGTGAAGAGTTATGACTTGTGTTGAAAATGAATGTATTAGATCCAGAAAATCCTATATTTTCCCTAATGGTTGAGATATGATTTGTTGTGTCTTCCAAGAAAAACCCTTATTTTCTTATAAAAGTATGGAATGCATATGAATGTTCGTGTCATAAGTTGTAAATAATTGCACCAGGAAAATCCCTTATCTTCCTATTAATTGTTTGGTTTGTATACAGGAAAAACCCTTATTTTCCTAACATGACTGACAGTCTCTAAGACCGAAAATCGCAAGAAAACGACGTTCTTAAAAGTTGTGTCATAGTTTTATATAATAAAGCTATACGAAGATCGCATTTGTTAGATGAAGAATAGTTTTAACAGTTACTCGTTCATAAAAACATAATATCATAATAATTGTATATCCGATGATTTTTATAACCATACTAAACATAATATTCCTGTAACGACGTTCTTCAGGCATCGCAACGTTATGACAACTGTCACCCCAAAAGACGGACTGTAGCTAACAGTTAGGGCGCGAGATCATGACTTCCCGTATAGATCTATATACATTTGACACGTTCTCCGAACGGGAGACTCTGGTTATACACAGGACTTGCAGCATTACTTTCTAATAAAGAAAAGTAACGTTTGAAGATATACACGTCTCATGGATTCTCAACTAAGCCTATATTAAAGTGATAGTTTTTGCACGTGAAGTTTATCCTTTTTCACAATGTTTAACAAGGCATAAATCATAAGTTTTTAGAATATATAAAACGACTTAACCATGAAAAGTACTTTGAAATCATTATATACTTTGCATAAGTCTTATACACACAAAGTATGACAAGAGTTTTCCATAATAGTAATGAGTTCTAAGTGATTTGTTCGGTAAAACAAGCGAAGTGAAACTTTATAAAATACACGATAATAACTGTATGTTTACTTGCATTCCCCCCTAAAAGAGTATAAAAGCATTTAAAATGTATTTAAAGTGTGTTTGAAAGGGGTATGAACTCACTTGAAAGTTTGAAGATAGCAAGATGGAAAACCGGGCAGAGTTTCATCTCGGGAAATGGATTTTCCTTGGGATTCTCGGGATTTCTCGGGAGTAAAATCGACCATCGGGACTTGCACAAAATGACCAGCGCTTCGGGGTAGTGCGAGCACGGAAAACGAGGAAAAACGCAAGAAAAAGGAGAGAGAATGAGCAATTTTTCCGGGAACCCTCGCATCCCTTTTATAGGGGGCTGGAAGGCCCACGTACGCGGGGCGTACTCCTGTACGCGGCGCGTACGGGACGTCACTGCTGACCGCATCCTCGGCTGCACCGCTTCGGACGGGACGGGGGAGGGGTAGGCTCGCATAGGGGTGACGTGGATGATCCGAGGCCGTTGCCTCAAGTACGCGGGGCGTACGAGGGTACGCGGCGCGTACCTCGGCCCTAGGTGCTGACTCCTTCGGATAATACCAAATTTTTAATAAAAATTATATATAAATTATTTATCAAACTTCAAAAATTCATATCTCCTTCATACGAACTCCGTTTTGGACGTTATTTATATCCCCGCGAAGGTGAGACTATGATCTACAACTTTCATTTAGATTCTGTTGGCAAATTCCGAAATTATTTTTTATTATTTATTTATTAAAATGACGTGATTAAGGAATTTCCTTAAAAATTCATAACTTTTTCATACGATGTCCGATTTGAGCGTTCTTTTTATGCATGTTTGTAGTTTAACGATATCTATGACTTTCATTTAGACCCCTAAGGTCAGAAAGTGTTTTATTGAAACTTTGCGTTTTTACGTAACTTCGTATTGCCGGTTTTTGTCGGAAATCTTAGAATGGTCATAACTTCTTCGTTATAACACGGATTTTTGTGTTATTTATATGTTTGGAAACCTTAAGACGATACCTAACACATAGTGTACTCCAAATAGAGTTTTTGAATACTTCATTTTTTGATGATATTCTAATTCCTTTCTCAAAGAGGTTACAAGACTCGATTTTTACTGACTTGAAATGACGGGCTGTTACAGTTATAGAGAATTATAGCGTCTGAGGTTTTTCGACTCGGTCAAGACTAGATACGCCCAAGATTAACCGGTAACGAGATGACCCACCTGGACAAAATCATATTTTGGTCGGTAACTCGAAATCCGTGCACATTTTCTCGATCACGAAAGAAATTTTACCGTGTAAATCAAGGTTTCCGAGCAACTTTCATTCAATGGGTTTTTGCTAATTCGGAAGTACAAGAACACCCGGTGACCAAAGACGACACAACGCAGTGAAAGTTAGCCAAAATCACATCTTGCAAGGCAACCCGAAATCCGTGCACGTTTTATGGATCACGAAAGAAATTTAGCCCTGTAATCCAAGCAACTTTCATTCAATGGGTTTTTGCTAGTTCGGAAGTACAAGAACACCCGGTGACCAAAGACGACACAACGCGGTGAAAGTTAGCCGAAATCACATCTTGCAAGGCAACCCGAAATCCGTGCACGTTTTATCGGTCACGAAAGAAATTTTACCAGGTAAATCAATGATTTCGAGCAACTTTCATTCAATGGGTTTTTGCTAATTCGGAAGTACAAGACCACCCCGTGACCAAAGATGACCTGACCCGATGAAAGTTAGGCAAAATCACATCTTGCAAGGCAACTCGAAATCCGTGCACATTTTCTCGATCACGAAAGAAAATTTACCAGGTAAATCAATAATTTCGAGCAACTTTCATTGAAAGGGTTTTTGCCAATTCCAAAGTTATTGTTCGGTAGTGCGTGTGTACAAGTGTCGAAGCCTCAGTCCCCGGGTAATTACGGACCAAAAAATAATTTTTTTTTATTGAAACGCACATTATTCGTGTTAATAAAGAGCCACACAAAATTTCATCAAAATACGAGTTAATTTGAGGGAGTTATGGATGATTTTGAGAAATTATGCATCCTGGGGAAATCAATGCCTGTTCCTGTCACCAAGCTCTTTGTGCAATATGTATATATATATATATATATATATATATATATATAGGGTACTAGGAGGCTGCTGCCCATCGGCGCCCCAAGGGGCTTCCAGCGCGCAAGGTTGATGAGGCGAGGCCAAGACGCCCAGACTTCACGGAAACAAGGCCAAGACGTCGCCCATAGACGCCCCACTCCCGTGTCCCCTCGCCCCGACGTCGTGCGGTTCCAAAAACTATGCATCGTCACGGGATATCAATGTCTGTTCCTGTCACCAATCTCTTTGTGTAATATGTATATATAGGGGGAACCATGGGGTCTCATTCGCATAGGTGTCCGACAAGGGCTGTTGGTGGGTGACTGAGGAACATGAGGCTATATCGAGCACCAACAAGGCCACCCATGCGAAGCCCCCCGCTCATGAAAGATGCCTCCCCCAATACGTTGCCTTGTTAGCTAGTCCCCTGTTGCCTTGATTTCTCAACCACGATGCCTTGATATGTCGAACGATGGCCTGAAAACTAGCCCCGTTGCCTTGATTTCTTGAACGAAGACCTGGAAACTAGCCTCGTTGCCTTGATTGCTCGAACACGTTGCCTTGATATCTCTAACAACGACCTGAAAACTTGCATCGTTGCCTTGATTACTCGCACACATTGCCTTAAAACTCGCCACGATGGCCTGGAAACTAGCCACGATGCCTTGATTTTCCCTGACATCGTGTGCATACTAAAAATTATGCATCCTCAGGGAAATCAATGTCTGTTCCTATCACCAAGCTCTTTGTGCAATATGTATATATAGGGGAGGGCAAGGATGTTGAATCCAGCACCGAGCATCGTAAAGGCAAGCCCCAAGACCCGTGAAAGAGCCCACCCCCAACACGTTGCCTTGATTCCTCAAACGACGACCCAAAAACTAGCCACGTTGCCTTGATTCCTCATACATGTTGCCTTGATTTGTGGAACGATGACCCGATGACTAGAAGTGTTGCCTAGATTTGTCGAACGATGACCTGAAAACTATCCTAATGGACAACATGTGGGCTATTCCTTGTTGTCTTGATGTATATATTCGGGGGACCATAGAGATGAAGCAACCATCGAGCACCAACAAGGCAAGCCCCAAGACCCATGAAGGAGCCCACTTGCCAACGTGTTGCCTTGATTGCTCGAATGACGAGCCAAAAACTAGCCCCGTTGCCTTGATTCCTCGAACGCGTTGCCTTAATTTAACGAACGATGACCTGATGACTAACCTTGCTGTAGACGCCCAACTCCCGTGTCCCCTTGCCCCGACGTCGTGCGTTTCCAAAAATTATGCATTGTCACGGGATATAAATGTATGTTCTTGTCACCAAACTCTTTGTGCAATATGTATATATAGGGGGAACCATGGGGTCTCATTCGCATAGGTGCCCGACAAGGGCTGTTGGTGGGTGACTGAGGAACACGAGGCTGTATCGAGCACCAACAAGGCCACCCATGCCAAGCCCACCGGCTCATGAAAGATGCCTCCCTCAACACGTTGCCTTGTTAGCTAGTCCCCCGTTGCATTGATTTCTCAACCACGATGCCTTGATATGTCGAACGATGGCCTGAAAACTTGCCACGTTGCCTGGATTTCTTGAACGATGACCCGAAAACTAGCCTCATTGCCTTGATTGCTCGAACACGTTGCCTTGATATCTATAACGACGACCTGAAAACTTGCATCGTTGCCTTGATTACTCGCACATATTGCCTTAAAACTCGCCACGATGGTCTGGAAACTAGCCACGATGCCTTGATTTTCCCTGACGTCGTGTGCATACAAAAAATTATGCATCCTCAGGGAAATCAATGTCTGTTCCTGTCACCAAGCTCTTTGTGCAATATGTATATATATGGGAGGGCAAGGATGTTGAATCCACCACCGAGCATTGTAATGGCAAGCCCCAAGACCCGTGAAAGAGCCCACCCACAACATGTTGCCTTGATTGCTCGAACGACGACCCAAAAACTAGCTGCGTTGCCTTGATTCCTCGAACATGTTGCCTTGATTTGTGGAACAATGACCCAATGACTAGAAGTGTTGCCTAGATTTGTTGAACGACGACCTTGAAACTAGCCCGGTTGCCTTGATTCCTTGAGCATGTTGCCTTGATTTTTTTAACGATGACCTGAAAACAAGCCTAATGGACAACATGGGTGCTATTACTCATTGCCTTGACGTATATATTGGGGGACCATAGAGACGAAGCAACCATCTAGCACCATAAAAGCAATCCCTAAGACTCGTGAAGGAGCCCATCCCCTGAAGCGTTGCCGTGATTGCTCGAATGACGAACCAAAAAATAGCCCCGTTGCCTTGATTCCTCGAACGTGTTGCCTTAATTTGTCGAACAATGCCCTGATGACTAACGTTGTTGCCTAGATTTGTCGAACGATGACCTTGAAACTAGTCTTGTTGCCTTGGTTCTGTGAGCTTGTTGCCTTGATTTTTTGAACGATGACCTGAAAACTATCCTAATGGACAACATGTGGGCTATTCCTTGTTGCCTTGACGTATATATTGGGGGGACCATAGAGATGAACCAACCATCGAGCACCAACAAGGCAAGCCCCAAGACCCATGAAGGAGTCCACCTGCTAACGTGTTGCCTTGATTGCTCGAATGACGAGCCAAAAACTAGCCCCATTGCCTTGATTCCTCGAATGTGTTGCCTTAATTTATCGAATGATGACCTGATGACTAACACTGCTGCCTAGATTTGTCGAACGATAACCTTGAAGCTAGTCATGTTGCCTTGATTCCTTGAGCTTGTTGCCTTGATTTTTTGAACGATGACCTGAAAACTATCTTGATGGACAATTGGGTGTGCTATCCTTGTTGCCTTGACGTCTAATATTGGAAGGACCATAGGGATAAAGCAACCATCGAGCACCGAGAAGGCAAGACCAAAGACCCGTGAAGGAGCCCACACCCTAACACGTTGCCTTGATTGCTCGAACGACGACCAAAAAAAATCCATGTTTCCTTGATTCCTCGAACATGTTGCCTCAATTTTTCGAACGATGACACGAGGACTAGCATTGTTGCCTAGATTTTTCGAACGAAGACCTTGAAACTATCCATGTTGCCTTGATTCGTTGAGCATGTTGCCTTGATTCGTTGAGCATGTTGCCTTGATTTTTATAATGATGGCCCGAAAACAAGCCTCGTGGCCTTGCTTTGTAGAACATGTAGTCTTGATATCTCAAACAACATTCGGATAGCTATACCCATTGCCTTGATGTAAACATAGGGGGACCGTAGAGACGAAGAAAATATCGAGCAGTGGCAAGTTAAGCTCCAAGACCCTTGAAAGAAGCCCACACGAAACATGTTGCCTTGGATGCTCGAACGACGACCTGAAAACATGCCATGCATCCTTGATTCCTCGAACATGGTGCATTAATTCTATGAACGATGACCTGATTACAAGCCTTGCTGCCTAGATTTGTCGAACGATAGCCTTGAAAGTTGCCTACCCAAACATGTTGCCTTGATATGTCGAGCGACGCCAAGCCCCCAGGCTCAAGAAAGATGCCTCCCCCAACACGTTGCTTTGATATGTCGAACGATGGCCTAAAAAGTAGCCCCGTTGCCTTGATTTCTTGAACGACGACTCGAAAACTAGCCTTGTTGCCTTGATTGCTCGAACACGTTGCCTTGATATCTCTAACGACAACATGAAAACTTGCATCGTTTCCTTGATTACTTGCACACATTGCCTTAAGACTCGCCACGATGGCCTGGAAACTAGCTACGATGCCTTGATTTTCCCCGACGTCGTGTGCATACTTAAAGTTATGCATCCTTAGGGAAATCAATGTCTGTTCCTGTCACCAAGCTCTTTGTGCAATATGTATATATAGGGGAGGGCATGGATGTTGAATCCACCACCGAGCATCGTAAAGGCAAGCCCCAAGACCCGTGAAAGAGCCCACCCACAACACATTGCCTTGATTGCTCGAACGACGACCAAAAAACTTGCTGTGTTGCCTTGATTCCTCGAACATGTTGCCTTGATTTGTGGAATGATGACCGGATTACTAGAAGTGTTGCCTAGATTTGTCGAACAACGAAACATGTTGCCTTGGTTGCTCGAACGACGACCTGAAAACATGCCATGTATCCTTGATTCCTAAAACATGGTGCATTAATTTTACGGACGATGACCCGATCACAAGACTTGCTACCTTGATTGCTCGAACGACGGCCTTGAAAGATGCCTAACCGAACACGTTGCCTTGTTAAATAGTTCCATGTTGCCTTGATTTCCCCAACATGTTGCCTTGATATGTTTAAGAAAATCCTGAAAACGAGCCATGCGGCCTTGTTTTCTTGAACGACGACCTGGAAACTAGCCTCGTTGCCTTGGCTGCTGGAACATGTTGCCTTGTTTTCTCTAACGACGACCAGAAAACTTGCATTGTTGCCTTTTGTTTTTAGAATGATGACATGTCATGTATCCTTGATTCCTTTAACATGTTGCATTGATTTGATGAACGATGACCTGATTTCAAGCCTTGCTGCCTAGATCCGTCGAACGATGGCCTTGAAAGATGCCTACCCGAACACGTTGCCTTGTAAATAGTTCCATGTTGCCTTGATATGTTTAAGAAAATCCTGAAAACTAGCCATATCACCTTGTGTTTTTCTTGAACGACCCACGATGCCCTTATTTATCGAACAAAGACCAGAAAACTAGCCTCGTTTCCTTGATGTGTTTTTATCGGAGGCCGCATCACCAAGACTAGATACGCCCAAGGTTAACCGGTGACGAGATGACCCAGCTGGCCAAAATCATATTTTGCTCGGTAACTCGAAATAAGTGCACATTTTCTCGATCAAGAAAGTAATTTTTCCGTGTAAATCAAGGTTTCCGAGCAACTTTCATTCAATGGGTTTTTGCTAGTTCGGAAGTACAAGAACACCAGGTGACCAAAGACGACACAACGTGGTGAAAGTTAGCCAAAATCACATCTTGCAAGGCAACCATAAATCTGTGCACGTTTTATTGATCACGAAAGAAATTTTTCCCTGTAAATCAAGGTTTCCGAGCAACTTTTATTCAATGGGTTTTTGCTAGTTCGGAAGTACAAGAACACCCGGTGACCAAAGACGACACAACCCGGTGAAAGTTAGCCAAAATCACGTCTTGCAAGGCAACCCAAAATCCGTGCACGTTTTATCAATCACGAAAGAAATTTTACCAGGTAAATCAATGATTTCGAGCAACTTTCATTTAATGGGTTTTTGCTAATTCGGAAGTACATGACGACCCGGTGACCAAAGATGACCCGACCCGATGAAAGTTAGCCAAAATCACATCTTTCAAGGCAACTCGAAATCCGTGCACATTTTCTCGATCACGAAAGAAAATTTACCAGGTAAATCAATGATTTCGAGCAACTTTCATTCAAAGGGTTTTTGCCAATTCCAAAGTTAAAGTTCAGTAGTGCGTGTGTACAAGTGTCGAAGCCTCGGTCCCCGGGTAAATACGGACCAAAAAATAATTTTTTTTTATTGAAACGCACATTATTCGTGTTAATAAAGAGCGACGCAAAATTTCGTCAAAATCCGAGTTAATTTGAGGGAGTAATGGATGATTTTGAAAAATTATGCATCCTGGGGGAAATCAATGTCTATTCCTATCACCAAGCTCTTAGTGCAATATGTATATATAGGGGGTACTAGGGGGCTGCTGCCCATCGGCGCCCCAAGGGGCTTCCAGCGCGCAAGGTTGACGAGGCGAGGCCAAGGCGCCCGGACTTTACGGAAACAAGGCCAAGACGTCGCCCATAGACGCCCAACTCCCGTGTCCCCTCGCCCCGACGTCGTGCGTTTCCAAAAATTATGCATCGTCACGGGATATAAATGTCTGTTCTTGTCACCAAACTCTTTGTGCAATATGTATATATAGGGGGAACCATGGGGTCTCATTCGCATAGGTGCCCGACAAGGGCTGTTGGTGGGTGACTAAGGAACACGAGGCTGTATCGAGCACCAACAAGGCCACCCATGCCAAGCCCACCGGCTCATGAAAGATGCCTCCCTCAACACGTTGCCTTGTTAGCTAGTCCCCCGTTGCCTTGATTTCTCAACCACGATGCCTTGATATGTCGAACGATGGCCTGAAAACTTGCCACGTTGCCTAGATTTCTTGAACGACGACCCGAAAACTAGCCTCATTGCCTTGATTGCTCGAACACGTTGCCTTGATATCTATAACGACGACCTGAAAACTTGCATCGTTGCCTTGATTACTCGCACAGATTGTCTTAAAACTTGCCACGATGGCCTGGAAGCTAGCCACGCTGCCTTGATTTTCCCTGACGTCGTGTGCATACAAAAAATTATGCATCCTCAGGGAAATCAATGTCTGTTCCTGTCACCAAGCTCTTTGTGCGATATGTATATATAGGGGAGGGCAAGGATGTTGAATCCACCACCGAGCATCGTAAAGGCAAGCCCCAAGACCCGTGAAAGAGCCCACCCCTAACATGTTGCCTTGATTGCTCGAACGACGACCCAAAAACTAGCCACGTTGCCTTGATTCCTCGAACGTGTTGCCTTGATTTGTGGAACAATGACCCAATGACTAGAAGTGTTGCCTAGATTTTTCGAACGACGACCTTGAAACTAGCCCGGTTGCCTTGATTCCTTGAGCATGTTGCCTTGATTTTTTTAACGATGACCTGAAAACAAGCCTAATGGACAACATAGGTGCTATTACTCATTGCCTTGACGTATATATTAGGGGGACCATAGAGACGAAGCAACCATCTAGCACCATAAAAGCAATCCCTAAGACTCGTGAAGGAGCCCATCCCCTGAAGCGTTGCCCTGATTGCTCGAATGACGAGCCAAAAAATATCCCCGTTGCCTTGATTCCTCGAACGTGTTGCCTTAATTTGTCGAACAATGCCCAGATGACTAACGTTGTTGCCTAGATTTATCGAACGATGACCTTGAAACTGTTGGATTAATGTCTAAGTCCATAACTATAATTGGTAAGACTTGACCCGACCCGGCATGGTCCATTTGGGTTGCATACCATCATGCACTTGGATAGACTAAATGAGAGAAATAAGACACTTATGGTTATTAATATATTGTAAGTTCTAGTATATTAATAATAAGAATAATGAGATTATTTAATTAGTATTGATCAAGAATTACTCTAGGATTAATTAAGTGATCAAAAGAAGACTAATTAAATATATGGGTTGATTGTGTAAATCATCCATACTTGTATAGTGGGCTAATGCTCCATGGATCAAGTTGGGCTAAAACCCATAGGATGGTCCATGGATGCTCCATGGTGTATTTGAACCCATGGATCCAAGGAAATGGAAAGTCATGACAATTAGAGTTTACCCTAATTGTAACACTATATATAGATCTTATTCTTCACCAAAATCGGTTACTAGAGACACTAGTGAGTGAAAGAAAGGGCTAGCCGATTTGATGAAGTGTAGAATTCTCTCTAAGTTATTCTAAGTGTTTTGATGATTGTGAACCATTTGAGGTGTCACACTTGGGGCACTAGGCACTCAAGCTTCATGAAGACAAGCACCATCAAAGAGGTATGTACTCTATCTTGTTATATTGGTAGTTTTGTATGCTAGTTTAGGATAATACCATGGATATTCATATTTGCATGTATAATAGAGAAAACATAGATCCAAGGTATTTAGGGTTGCATGTACACTTAGGAGTGTTAGAATGCTCATAACCCAACAGTGGTATCAGAGCCTAGGCTTGTTTTCTTGTTATACCTGCAATAGAAGCTGAAAAATCGAGTTTTGATGCTGTCAGCCCAGAAGACTCGCCGAGTCCATGAAGGGACTCGACGAGTCCAAGGAAAAATGCATCCAACTTGCCGAGTTGTGTTCATGCACTCGACGAGTTGGACCCCAGACAGCATATTTTCGAGTTTTTTTGGCTAGAAATGGACTAGGAACATTACCCTAAGTTGTTTTTGAACTTATAAACTTGTTTTTTAATGTGGTAATGTTCATGCTAATCCATTTTCAAAGATAATTGTCAATAGATTCATGTTTTGTATTAGTTTAAAGTTTAGACTCATTACATGAAAAAGTTTGATTTGAATTGTCTTGTTCTTATGAGTTGCTTAGATTAATAGAAAAGTTGAGTGAAATAGTTGTTTTCAATCCAAATTAATCTAAGAGTTGAGTATAAAATGTGTTTGTGTAACTTGTCCTCAAGTTACATGAAGAGTCACATTAAAGACTCATAAAACTCATAAAATTGGCAAAGGTTACAAAAAATGAAGAGTCTAGTTCTAATTAATTAGAGTTATGACTCCATAATTTGTCCTCAAGTTACGGAGGACCAAGAGTCTCTTCATTAAATAAAAAAAAATAAAAAAAATAATGTAACCTTAATTAATTCCATAAGTTATAAAATAAAGAAAAGTTAATTCTTTATTAGTTTAAAGTCTTCCATAATTTGTCCTCAAGTTATGGAACTTGAAGAGTTTTTGGATTAAAACTACTTTAAATACATAAGTTATGGAATTAATTAGTTTTGAATAGTTTCAAAACTTGCCCTCAAGTTTTGGAATTTGTAAAGTTTTCTCATATGAACACTTTAATTCCATGTTAGCCCTTAGAATTTTAAAAGTTAAAATTCAACCCTTATACTTTATAATACTATAAGTTAATAATATATATATATGTATAAGAGCAAAGTCGGTCTTACCGCTAGTACGCCTCATTCACGAAGCCGGTCTATAAGGTGGGTATAAGGTTGTTGCCTATAAAATGGCAACTTAATGGGTGTCCACTCTCACCCACCGTTTGCTTGACCGGTGGAGGGTCGTTAGCCGAACGGGTTTGACAGAACTATAATTCTCCCTTCATTAAAAGTATTAATGATAAATACTAAGTAACTAAACTGTTAATAATACCCAATCTTAGTTACTTAGGAAAATGTGAATAAGGTGCTAATACATGAAATTACACTTTACACTTTGTCTAAGTCGTTAGTGGAGCGTGTGTGGTTAACCAGCACACTAACTTGGACTTAACAAGGTAGGTAAAGGGTGACTTAATGTTTATCATAGTATCGATGGAGCGTGTGTGGTGAACCGGCACATCGATTAAGGGGTAAACACTTAAGGGTACCAAGTAATTTGCATGGTTACTTCACACCTTGTTTTGTGATCCTCGGCATCCCAGTCACAAAACCTGAAGGGCACACTCGAGATTGAAACATGCCATTGAATAGTTCAATGAATCTCAAAGATCCAATTTGAACCTAATAATACATTTTGTTTATCTTGGTGGAAATTGGTGAATCGTCATTCACCTACCTTCAAATTGTTTTATAGCTTGGATTACGACATACCTTTTCTAAGTTATAAAATAGTTTGTTGGGTCCTAGCCTTAATATTTCATATTGGGTGTCATATTAAGGACTTTAAGATCAACTATCTTGAATATCTCCCAAAACATGTCTGGTTTAGACATTTATGATCTTCCCAAATCTCTAGAAACAAGCTTTCCTAAATGAAGATGATGTTCCATGGAAATCATACTTCTTTCACCTCCTCCAATTATTCTCCCTAACCCACAAGTTCTTGAAAAGTTTAAGATCACTCAAGCTCTATTGGCAAGGCAAGGTCTAGGTGTGTTCACATCTTGGAGATGTAGCCACATATTGACAAGCCGGGAGAGTTGGGTGTCAAAGTCTTGAAAAAGTTGGTGGTTCAACTACTTTCTAAGTCACATAGTGAGTTGTTTTTGAACACCTATGAAACAGACTATGACAAGACCCTTAATGATCTTATTTATTTGTTAAGATCAACTTCCTCAAAAACTTGATGGACATTGACAATAGTGACACAGGAAATACAGAAAAAGCATTCTCTTCCCAATGGAAAGGGATCGGCCATAGTCAACTTGGTTGAACAAATGGTAAAGAGAAAAACTAAGTCTGTAATAGTCCGGTGTATCATTATCAAAGGTCCCATATGTTTATATTGCCAAAGAAAGGGTCATTAGTTGTGAAGCTGCCAAATTTACCTAAGGATGTTAAAGTCAATAAGGTTGACTCTACTTCAAGTAAAGTCCACTAATCTAACTCTGTTAAGTTTCTATTATGAGATTCTTGATACATGATGTGACTGGGTCACATGGTAATGTTTTAAGAATTAAAGAAAAGTGAAGAAACTTAAAGAAAGAATATGCTGAATCTGATCGCATAGATGGATTTCTGTCGCGTAGTTTGAAGATCGGATTCTTGAGCTACTTCTTAGGAGTTATGAGATATTGCTTAGGAATAGATAACAACAAGTTTTCATATGGATTGTAAGGATAAGTTTTTCCGCATAGTTTTAAAATAAAAGAAAATTTTTTGATTTTATTTATTTTAAAATATCCTTACAATGGCATTTGAGGAAAAATTGTTGCTTATATGATTTCATTAATAGCAAGAGTGGAAATATGAAATTGATTCCTTCATTTGTGGTAATGTCTAAATTTACCAAATAAGAAAAGATTCTCATCATCCAAAGTCTCAATTGGACCGGGACTTGGAATCATGCAAGTTGTATAGCATGATGAATGAGAACTTTCAAGTATTGGAAAAATTAAGACTAATTACTTGTTCACATGGATGTGTGAGTAAAGTAATGGACTAAGGGATCGAGTACATAGTCATGTGCACTGATTAAGTCCACCACAAAAGATATAAGGCTATTCGTCATAGTTTACTAAAGCTCAGTAAATATGATTATACTTACAAGCTTAAGTGTAACTCTGAGACATTGGAAAAGGTTCCAATGCATGGTAGAGCGGATAAGAAGAATCAAATTAGGCAGAAGGATAAAAGTTTCTCAAATCTGAAAAGATGGGAGAGTACTTTAGTATCAGTTTTGTGATCATCTTAATGATTAAGAAACCATATCAAAATTAGTTCTCTAAGGAAGTCTTAGTGCATTCTTATGACTAAGAAGAAGGGATATTGAATTGTTTAAATGGTTAAATCAAGAAGATGAGTCATACTTCGTTCCATTACAAGTCTTAGAGTCATACTCCAAGATTGTAATTTGAGTGACATGTCTTTAAGAAGGTTTAAAACACGTGTCAAATGTAAGAGTAAAAGTGTCCTACTCTTGTTCATTTGAAGTTGGTAAGTTGTGATGTTTTGGATAAAACAAAGACCAACTTAGGCCAATTGTGTGAAGTGTTTGTCTTGGTTAGAATCCACACTATCTCTTGGATGTTTGACAAGGGAGTCTTATAGGTCAAGAGGACAGTGGGAGTCTTAAAGGTCTTGAAAGTCTTAAGAACTAATCAAGAATAAAACCTAAAGTCCTTCACTAGCACACGACTTGAGGTTTATAACCTATCGTGTTGACATATCTATGCCCATTCCAGTTAAAGTTGGCTTTGCATATGAGTTCTTAGAGTTCTCAGTTTGTTGAACAACAACTTGGAAGCAATGGCAGGCCTTTGAGCTGCCAGGTGGCAAGAAATTAAGATTCAGTTCAGTCCATATGAGTTTGGGTTTGTCATTATCCTTATCTTGTGACTATGGTTTGGACAATTCACATGGATAAGAACACATACACCATTAAATCTAAGTGTCATAAGGTTTCTCTCCGATTCATGAAAATGATGGTGATGAAACACTTTCACTAAGTAGAATTTAGCTAGATACTCAAAGTCGTTAGTGGAGCGTGTGTGGTTTACCGGCACACTAACCTGGACTTGTGAGAAGTAGCAAAAAGGTCTAACCATTATGATTACGGCATCCCTCTTCATAATTGTTTAGACACACAACTGTGCTATTTAAGGGAAGGTGTATGATTTTGATAAAGTCTTATCAAAACAATCTAGTATCAAAAATCAGAACTTTGGTAAGAAAGTCAGCTGATTTCTGAGTACATGTCAAAGCTAGTGGGAGCATAAGTGTTATGCTAATAATCATCATGTTAGTGGGAGCATGATAATTATGATAAGTATTGCAAGTTAGCAATGTTAATTATAGAAAACAAAAGGTTTCAATTGGGAAAAGTTGTTTTGCTATAATTAAGGGAGAGGAAATTATACTTCATCTCAAATCTATAAGCTTAGATCGTGAGGTTTTAATCATTTAGTCAAGGAAATATATATGAATTTCATGTTGGAATGGCTCAACATAAGGAAATTATGTATATGGGTCCATTATTTGCATTCTAAAATTCGATTATGATTACGACATCCCTTTTCATAATCTGAATTATGAGAACTTGGCAAATAGAAATGGAAATGTTATAGCAAAAGACTAGTTTAGTCTTTATGTGAGACATCATGAATTGTGTCCCATATGCTTCGGATATAGGATCGATTACATGTGCTATAGTTATCCGTTCTAAAAGTTTCCAAATGCCTGGGGCATTAAGAAGGGAAAAGGTTTAGAACTGGACATGACTAAAAGGATTAAACAATTGTCGAGGACAATATAAGGTTTACCAAAGATTGGTTTCTCAAGGACAATTGGAAGTATAGTGATAATTCTGGAAGGACCATATTGACATAATCTATAAGGAGGCAACTCTTGTTCAGAAGTGATAGTCGAAATGGAATCTGGAAATGTTTCAAAGTTAGAATTTTCAATCTGTGTAAGATTAAGGAAACTTAATGCAAGAAGGATGGTTCCAAGGAGTTGATCTCCTTTGGAATGCTCTGTAATGATTGTTGTCAAGTCTTTCTGACTTTGTGCATAATCATTACAAGAGGATCAATGCATATAAGTTTAGAATCTAACAAATTTCAGTAAATGACATGAATTTGGAATTCTTGCATTTGCAGTAAGGATTTGGGAGTGTGAAAAGAGAATCATTGAAGTTATGTTCAATTGATCTAGTTCACAAAGTAAAGATCATAGAAAAACATAGTATGCATACTTGGTGTGTGGCATGACTAGTGTTTAGATAAACATAGTGTACATGCTTGGAGCATGGGACAACTATTGTTTTAAATTCAAGAATAAAGTTGATAGCTGAAACAGTATACAATGAATAATGTGTAATCATATGGTGATAAATAAAAGGTGTTTTGTTTATGTTCATAGGTTTTGATACCATATTGGATTCAATTATTATTGTGTTTCATTTTGCATGTTTTGACTTCCCGAATAAACTAGGTTATTCTTCCGGAATGAGTAAGTTATTCAAACCATCCACAATCGGTCATATGTTGGAAGTAGATATAAATTAAGACTATCATGGGTTGGCTTGTAGAGGTATAAGGTGTTGGACAAACGGCTACAACACTCATGAGTGCTCATAAGTTCTGAGTATTGGATTCAACCCGCGCTCATTGGAATCACTTCATGGGTTTTATCACGAGTGATCATGAGACGATAATATCTTATATTCTTCAAACCTAGAGATATGAGTTGTTACTATGAGTTGATAGTACATTAATTGCACGAAACCGCATTTGGTAACTCGGTGCTATAAAACGTGCCTTTGTGTATGATTCAACAAGTAGTAGAACAAGCCATATGAGTCGAAGTTTATCCATTCCTTTTACCTCCGGGATAAAAGCGATAACTGTGGGTGCCTCGATGATTTGATGATGACAAATGGAAGTGCTCGGCCGGGCCAGGACTGATTTGATTTATTCAATTAGTCAGTCGTCATAAATCGGAAATCGGGAAACAACTAATGGACAGAGAGGATGATTATAATCCATGTCTCAGTCTATATGATATCTAGAATGGAGGAATATATGATCCCTTATCTAATGGACAAGTCATTGACAAGATCAGAGTTCATCTACAAGGTCAGAGTTTGAAAGAAGCTTTTGAGAGCTACGATTGCCAGTTGGTTCCTGAAGTCATACGCAATAATAGTTTTAGACTTATCCAAGTGGGAGACTATTGGATTAATGTCTAAGTCTATAACTATAATTGGTAAGACTTGACCCGACCCAGCATGGTCCATTTGGGTTGCATACCATCATGCACTTGGATAGACTAAATGAGAGAAATAAGACACTTATGGTTATTAATATATTGTAAGTTCTAGTATATTAATAATAAGAATAATGAGATTATTTAATTAGTATTGATCAAGAATTAATCTAGGATTAATTAAGTGATCAAAAGAAGACTAATTAAATATATGGGTTGATTATGTAAATCATCCATACTTGTATAGTGGGCTAATGCTCCATGGATAATCAAGTTGGCCTAAAACCCATAGGATGGTCCATGGATGCTCCATGGTGTATTTGAACCCATGGATCCAAGGAAATGGAAAGTCATGACAATTATAGTTTACCCTAATTGTAACACTATATATAGATCTTATTCTAGACCAAAATCGGTTACTAGAGACACTAGTGAGTGAAAGAAAGGGCTAGCCGATTTGATGAAGTGTAGAATTCTCTCTAAGTTATTCTAAGTGTTTTGATGATTGTGAACCATTTGAGGTGTCACACTTGGGGCACTAGGCACTCAAGCTTCATGAAGACAAGCACCATCAAAGAGGTATGTATTCTATCTTGTTATATTGATAGTTTTGTATGCTAGTTTAGGATAATACCATGGATATTCATATTTGCATGTATAATAGAGAAAACATAGATCCAAGGTATTTAGGGTTGCATGTACACTTAGGAGTGTTAGAATGCTCATAACCCAACAAAAACTAGTCTTGTTGCCTTGGTTCTGTGAGCTTGTTGTCTTGATTTTTTGAACGATGACCTGAAAACTATCCTAATGGACAACATGTGGGCTATTCCTTGTTGCCTTGACGTATATATTGGGGGGACCATAGAGATGAACCAACCATCGAGCACCAACAAGGCAAGCCCCAAGACCCATGAAGGAGTCCACCTGCTAACGTGTTGCCTTGATTGCTCGAATGACGAGCCAAAAACTAGCCCCATTGCCTTGATTCCTCGAATGTGTTGCCTTAATTTATCGAATGATGACCTGATGACTAACACTGCTGCCTAGATTTGTCGAACGATAACCTTGAAGCTAGTCATGTTGCCTTGATTCCTTGAGCTTGTTGCCTTGATTTTTTGAACGATGACCTGAAAACTATCTTGATGGACAATTGGGTGTGCTATCCTTGTTGCCTTGACGTCTAATATTGGAAGGACCATAGGGATAAAGCAACCATCGAGCACCGAGAAGGCAAGACCAAAGACCCGTGAAGGAGCCCACACCCTAACACGTTGCCTTGATTGCTCGAACGACGACCAAAAAAAATCCATGTTTCCTTGATTCCTCGAACATGTTGCCTCAATTTTTCGAACGATGACACGAGGACTAGCATTGTTGCCTAGATTTTTCGAACGAAGACCTTGAAACTATCCATGTTGCCTTGATTCGTTGAGCATGTTGCCTTGATTCGTTGAGCATGTTGCCTTGATTTTTATAATGATGGCCCGAAAACAAGCCTCGTGGCCTTGCTTTGTAGAACATGTAGTCTTGATATCTCAAACAACATTCGGATAGCTATACCCATTGCCTTGATGTAAACATAGGGGGACCGTAGAGACGAAGAAAATACCGAGCAGTGGCAAGTTAAGCTCCAAGACCCTTGAAAGAAGCCCACACCAAACATGTTGCCTTGGATGCTCGAACGACGACCTGAAAACATGCCATGCATCCTTGATTCCTCGAACATGGTGCATTAATTCTATGAACGATGACCTGATTACAAGCCTTACTGCCTAGATTTGTCGAATGATAGCCTTGAAAGTTGCCTACCCGAACACGTTGCCTTGATATGTCGAGCGACGCCAAGTCCCCCGGCTCATGAAAGATGCCTCCCCCAACACGTTGCTTTGATATGTCGAACGATGGCCTAAAAAGTAGCCCCGTTGCCTTGATTTCTTGAACGACGACTCGAAAACTAGCCTTGTTGCCTTGATTGCTCGAACACGTTGCCTTGATATCTCTAACGACAACATGAAAACTTGCATCGTTTCCTTGATTACTTGCACACATTGCCTAATGACTTGCCACGATGGCCTGGAAACTAGCTATGATGCCTTGATTTTCCCCGACGTCGTGTGCATACTAAAAATTATGCATCCTTAGGGAAATCAATGTCTGTTCCTGTCACCAAGCTCTTTGTGCAATATGTATATATATGGGATTCAGTAGTGTCTCGGTCAGCCGAGGGCATTGGTTGGTATGAGTAAATGGCAGGCGTGCGGGGCGGGATTCAGACCAAGAGCTTGATTGTGCAGGGCCTGGGATCAGACCGGGATCGAGTATGTATGATGGAGATAGAGTTCGGAACCCCTAGGGGGGGGGGGGCTAGAACAGTATGCATGGGAAGATTTCCCGGAGAGGTAACACGGAATGTTGATTGCCAGCTGAGCGGTCCGGATAGACTGAAGGCTAATGGGCGTACCAGTCAGGCCGAAGGCTCGGTGAACGGTCCAGCTAGACTGAAGGCCCTGGAGGGCGGTCCAGGTCTGCTGAAGGTTATGAGAGTGGTCCAGTTTGACTGAATGCCTGGTAAGGCAGTCCAGTCATGCTGAAGACTCTGCATGTGTCGTTAGATCGGTGCGAGGTATGGATTGAGTATGTCGCGATATGTTAGTGTTGCAAGGTCTGGCACCGGATATTGATCGCAATCAGTGGAGGTAGTGCATGGACTTGAGAGTCTTCTCGGGTGGATTCAGTGTATGTGTGTTGCATGGATAGCGGTTATGCCATAAAGGGGTGGTGCAGCGTTAGGTGAGCACCATGGCACTTATCGTGGTGACAAGGCAGCCAAGTGGATTTCCTCGGTAAGGAAAGAGGAAGAGAGGAGTGTAGCTCCGAGAGAAAGAGTAAATTCATGGAAGTGCAAGCGGCAGTGTAGAGTTATGATCGGAGTGGTCTGATGGTGGTCATTGAGCAGCGTGTGCGGCGGCGGTATGGGATGAAATCATGAGGGGATGTCTGCTGAGGTCGTAGGAGGAAATTCCGAGGTTGTAAAGTCAAGAGGCTCATAAGGGATGCAGGTATGGAGTTTTTTATTTTCAGCTTGTTTTCGGTGAAGGAATTGTGTAGCAGTTGTTCATCCTGAGGGATGTTTTGAGGGTCGTCAGTGTGACGAGTTTTCCTAACCCGAGGGTGCTAGAGCTAGTTCAGCATGTGCATGCGATTTCTAGAAGAGAACTCATGGGAGTTGCTCTGAAGAGTGTGTCTTTCTGTCAGCATGGAATGGATAGAGTTGGACTCGGATCGGGAATCAGGTGGTGCATAGTTATTTATAGCTCATATGGGTCGAGTAATGGTTGTGATTTGGGGCAGTATTGCATCATGAGTGGTACCTAGTTGTTGTGTGTGGTTATCAGAGGGTAAAACTGGTGCCCAGTTTGAGAAGGTGGTCAGGACACCTCAAGGAAAGAGAAAGTGAGTTCGAGTTTCGATGGGTATGCCTTGAAGGACCTGGTCCGGTTAAGGCCAGGTGGCGTGTTGTGGGAGTATTTTTGGAGATGAGTTGTCGTAGGCTTCGAGGACGAAGCCTAATTTAAGTGGGGGAGAATTGTAACATCCCGGAATAACAAGAGTAGAGTTAAAGGGCAACAAGTGTAAATCTTGAAGGGAAACTCGGCGAGTCCATGGATGGACTCGGCGAGTAGGGTCACAACTTTGGTCGCGTGTCAAGTGGCCTACTCGGCGAGTCTAAAGGTGGACTCGGTGAGTAGGTGCTGAGTGGAGAAAACCCTAAATCCGGGGAATGAGTCCTATTTAAAGAACATTATACCCTCTCCCCAGCCTCTTTGATCCCCCTTGAAGTCCAGAAACCCTAGAAAGCGTGATTGTGGAAGATTGGAGCGCATTTGGAGCTTGGGGAGGTGTTTGTTGAAGAAATCTCGAAGGAGAAGAGGCTTGGAGCAAGGGGCTTTGCTTGGATTCGAGTTTCATTGCAGTTGGGGCGTTCTTTTGAGGTAATTGTTGGATTAATGTCTAAGTCCATAAGTATAATTGGTAAGACTTGACCCGACCCGACATGGTCCATTTGGGTTGCATACCATCATGCACTTGGATAGACTATAATGAGAGAAATAAGACACTTATGGTTATTAATATATTATAAGTTCTAGTATATTAATAATAAGAATAATAAGATTATTTAATTAGTATTGATCAAGAATTAATCTAGGATTAATTAATTGATCAAAAGAAGACTAATTAAATATATGGGTTGATTGTGTAAATCATGCATACTTATATAGTGGGCTAATGCTCCATGGATAATCAAGTTGGGCTAAAACCCATAGGATGGTCCATGGATGCTCCATGGTGTATTTGAACCCATGGATCCAAAGAAATGGAAAGCCATGACAATTAAGGATTTACCCTAATTGTAACACTATATAAAGATATTATTCTTGACAAAATCGGCCACTAGGGTTATTCTAGAGAGGGCTAGCCGATTTCATGAAGTGTAGAACTCTCTCAAGTTATTCTAAGTGTTTTGATGATTGTGATTCCATTTGAGGCTTCCACACTATTGGGGCTAGGCACTCAAGCTTCATGAAGACTTTCTACATCAAAGAGGTATGTATTCTATCTTGTTACACTCATTGTTTTGTATGCTAGATTAGGATAATACCTTGGATGTTCTTATTTGCATGTATAATAGAGAAAACATAGATCCAAGGTATTTAGGGTTGCATGTACACTTAGGAGTGTTAGAATGCTCAAAACCCAACAGTGGTATCAGAGCCTAGGCTTGTTTTCTTGTTATACCTGCAATAGAAGCTGAAAAACGAATTTGTTGTTGTTTGATCATCAGACTCGGCAAGTCCATCTAGGGACTCGGCAAGTCCATGCCTAAAAATTGATCAATTCGATCCAACTCGCCGAGTTGGTTCATGCACTCGACGAGTTGGACCCCAGACAGCACATTTTCGAGGTTTTTGGCTAGAAATGGACTAGGAACATTACCCTAAGTTGTTTTTGAACTTATAAACTTGTTTTTAATGTGGTAATGTTCATGCTAATCCATTTTTAAAGATAATTGTCAATAGATTCATGTTTTGTATTAGTTTAAGGTTTAGACTAATTACATGAGGAAGTTTGATATGAATTATCTTGTTCTTATGAGTTGCTTGGATTAATAGAAAAGTTAATTGAAATAGTTGTTTTCAATCCATTTTAATCTAAGAGTTGAGTATAAAATGTGTTTGTGTAACTTGTCCTCAAGTTACATGAAGAGTCACATTAAAGACTCATAAAACTCATAAAAGTTGGTAATGGTTACAAAATGAAGAGTCTTGTGTCATTGAATTTTTTTTTATGACTCCATAACTTGTCCTCAAGTTATGGAAGTTCAAGAGTCACTTCATTAATAAATAAATAAAGTGTAACCTTAATTAATTCCATAAGTTATAAAAATAAAGAAAAGTTAATTCTTTTATTAGTTTAAAGTCTTCCATAAGTTATGGAACTTGAAGAGTTTTTTGTGTTAAAACTACTTTAAACACATAAGTTATGGAATTAATTAGTTTTGAATAGTTTCAAAACTTGCCCTCAAGTTTTGGAATTTGAAAAGTTTTCACTTATGAATACTTTAATTCCAAGTTAGCCCTTAGAATTCTAAAGAGTTAAAATTCAACACTTATACTATTTATAACATTAATGGTTAATTATATATATATATATATATATATATATGTATAAGAACAAGTCGTTTTACCGTTAGTAGGCGTCATTCACGAAGCCGGTCTATAAGGTGGGTATAAGGTTGTTGCCTATAAAATGGCGACTTAATGGGTGTATACTCTCACCCACCGCTTGCTTGACTGGTGGAGGGTCGTTAGCCGAACGGGTAGGACAATGACTTTAAATTCTCCCTTCATTAAAAGTATTAATGATAAATACTAAGTAACTAAAATCTTAATAATTCTCAATCTTAGTTACTTTAGGAAAAATGTGAATTTGGTGCTAGCCCATGGAATTCACACTTTGTACCTTACCAAGTCGTTGGTGGAGCGTGTGTGGTTAACCGGCACACTAACTTGGACTAGTAAGGACCACAAAGGGTGACTTAATGTTTGTCATACATCAATGGAGCGTGTGTGGTTAACCGACACATTGATTAGGTGATAATATTAAGGGTACCAAGTGAATTGGTATGGTTATTCACACCTTGTTTTGTGATCCTCGGCATCCCAGTCACAAAATTTGAGAGGGCACACTTGAGATTGAAACATGCCATTGAAAAGTTCAATGAATCTCAAAAGATCTAGGAATTTCAAATCCAATTAAAACCTAATAAATTATTTCATTTTTCATGGTGGAAATTGGTGAATCGTCATTCGCCTACCTTCAAATATTTTATAGCTTGGATTACGGCATCCCTCTTCCAAATTATAAAATATTGTGTTGGGTCCTAGCCTTAATATTTCATATTGGGTGTCATATTAAGGACTTTAAATCAACTATCTTGAATATCTCCCAAAACATGTCTGGTTTAGACATTTATGATCTTCCCAAATCATTTGAAGATGGTGTCCCTCAACATCATGCTTCACTTCCTCCATCTCCTCCAATTATTCTCCCTCACCCACAAGTTCTTGAAAAGTTTTGAGAAGCCGGGAGAGTTGGGTGTCAAAGTCTTGAGAAAGTTGGTGGTTCAATCACTTTCTAAGTCACATAGTGAGTTCTTTTGGAACACCTATGAAAAAGACTATGACAAGACCCTTAATGATTTTATCTATTTGTTAAGATCAACTTCCTCAAAACTTGATGGACATTGACAATAGTGACACAGGAAATCCAGAAAAGCATTCTCTTCCCAATGGAAAGGGACCGGCCATAGTCAACTCGGTTGACCAAATGGTAAAGAGAAAAACTAAGTCTGTGATAGTCACGTGTACCATTATCAAAGGGTCCATATGTTTATATTGCCAAAGAAAGGGGCATTGGTTGCAAAGCTGCCATAATTTACCTAAGGATGTTAAAGTCGATAAGTTTGAATCTACTTCAGGTAAAGTCCACTATCTAACTCTGCTAAGTTTCTATTCTGAGATTCTTGATACATGATGTGACTGGTTCACATGGTGATGTTTTATGAATCAAAGAAAAGGTAAAGAAACTTAAAGAAAGAATATGCTGAATCTGATCGCGTAGATGGATTTCTATCGCGTAGTTTGAAGATCAGATTCTTGAGCTACTTCTTAGGAGTTATAATATATTGCTTGTGAATAGATAACAACAAGGTTTTCATGTGGATTGTAAGGATAAGTTTTTCCGCAAAGTTTTAAAATAAAAGAAAAAAAGGGGTTTTATTTTTGTTTATTTTAAAAATATCCTTACAATGGCATCTGTGGAAAATTGTTGCTTATATGTTTCCAGTAATAGCAATATTGGAAAGTGGATTTGATTCTTTCATTTGTGGTAGTGTCTGAATTTACCAAATGAAGAAAGTTTTTCATCACCCAAGTTTCAATTGGACAGAAACTTGGAATCATACAAGTTGTATTGTATGATGAATGAGAATTTTCATCTTTGAAAATTAAGACTAATTCTTTGATCACATGTATATGTGAGTCAATTGAAGGACTAAGGAATTAGGTACACTAGGTGTGCGTTGGTCAAGGTCCACCACAAAGATTGATTTGTCATGATTTACTAAAGATTAGTAAATATGATTATACTTATAAGGTTAAGTATAATTCTGTAACATTGGAAAGGTTCCAATGTATGGCAGAGTGATTAAGAAGAATCAAATTAGGCAGAAGGATAAAAGTTTCTCAAATCTAAAAAGATGGGAGAGTACTTTAGTATCAGTTTTATGATCATCTTAATGATTTAGAAACCATATCACAAATTCATACTCTACGGACGTCTTAGTTCATTGTTATGGCTAAGAAGAGAGGTCATGAATTGTTGGATTGGTTATGATTAAGGAGATGAGTCATACTTCATTCCAAAACAATTCTTAGAGTCATATTCCAAGATTGTAACATTGAGTGACATAAAGTAAGGTTTAAAACACTTATCAAATGTAGTGTTGAATGTTTCTACTCTTGTACATTTGAGATTGGTAAGTTGTGATGTCTTGGATGAGACAAAGACCAACTAAGACCAATTGTGTGGAGTGTTAGTCTTGATAAGAATCCGCACTATCCCTTGAATATTTGTTTTGTCAAGGAATGGTTCTTGACTGGGGAAACTTATATGTCAAGGTGACAGTGGGAGCCTTAAAGATCCTGAAAGAGTTTCAAGATTTAATCAAGAGTAAAACCTGTAATTTATCACTAGCACACGACTTAAGGTTTGCAACCTATCGTGTTGACATAATTCTTATTTCTGTACCTACTTCAAATAAGTTGAATTTGCATGTGAGTTATCAGATTGAACAAGTTTAATCCATGTAAGGCTGGATTTGTCACTAACCTTGTCTTGTGATTATGGTTTTCACAAATTCGCATGGATAGGAACTCATAAACTATAAAATCTAAGTGTCATAAGGTTTCTCTCCGATTCATGAAAATGATGGTGAGGAAACGCTTGCACTAAGTAGATTTTACGTAGATAGCAATTGTGTTATTTGCATTTTCAAAAGTCGTTAGTGGAGCGCGTGTGGTTAACCGGCACGCTAACATGGACTTGTGAGAAATGGCAAATGCCTAAGCAATTGAGACTATGATTACGGCATCCCTTTTCATAGTTCTGAAAATTGTTTAGACACACATGTGAGCTATCTAAGAAAGGATGTATGAATCTAAATTTCAGAAGTCCAGCAGATTTCTGAAAATATGTCAGAGCTAGTGGGAGCATAAGTGTTATGCTGATAATCATCATGTTAGTGGGAGCATGATTATTATGATTAGTATTGCAAGCTAGCAATGTTAGTTATAGAAAACAAAGTTCAATTCGTGAAGTTGCAGGGGTTGAAAAGTTGTTTTGCTATAATTAAGGGAGAGGAAATTATACTTCATTTCAATTCTAGAAGCTTAGATTGAGATTTTAATCATCTTTAGTCAAGAATATATATGAATTTTGTGTTGGAATGGTTCAACTTGAAGAAATTCTATATATATTGCATTTTCAAAATTCGATTATGATTACGGCATCCCTCTTCATAGTTAAATTTTGAAAAACATGGCAAATAAAAAATATTGTAGCAAAAGACTGGTCTAGTATCATGTCTTTATGTCAAACATCATGAACCGTGTCCCTTATGCCTCAAATATTGGATCGATTTCATGTGCTATAATATTCATCTTTTCTAAATTTTCCAAATGCTTAAGGCATTTAGAAGGGAAAAGTCTAGAACTGGATATGACTAAAGTGATTAAACAATTTTCGAGGACAATCTAAGGTTTACCAAAGATTGGTTTCTCAAGGACAATTGGAAGTATAGTGATAATTCTGGAAGGACCATATTGACATAATCTGTAAGGAGGCAACTCTTGTTCAGAAGTGATAGTCAAAATGGGATCTGGAAATGTTTCAAAGTTAGAAATTATTCAATCTATGTAAGATTAGGAAACTTAATGCAAGAAGGATGTTCCCAAGGAGCTGATCTCCTTTGGAATGATCTGTAATGGTTGGTGTCAAGTCTTTCTGACTTCGTGCATAATCATTACAAGAGGATCAATGCATATAAGTTTAGAATCTAACAGATTTCAGTAAATGACATGAATTTGGAATTCTTGCATTTACAATAAGGATTTGGGATTGTGAAATGAGTGTCATTGGAATCATGTTCAATTGATCTACATCACAATGTAAGGATCATAGACAAACATAGTGTGCATACTTGAGGTATGGCATAACTATTGTTTAGAAAAACAAAGTGCACATGCTTGGAGCATGGGACGACTGTTGTTTTTATTCAAGTCTTAAGTCGATTATTTGAAACATTGAATAATGTGTAATTAATATGGTGATAAATAAAAGGTGGTTTTATTTATATTCAAAAAGGGTTCTGAGACCATATTGGATTCGATTATTATTGTGTTTCACTTTGCATGTTTTGACTTCCAAAAATAGCTAGGTTATTCTTTTCGAATGACTAAGTTATTTAAACACTCCACAGTCGCTCATATGTTGGAAGTAGGTATGAATCAAGACTGTCATGAATCGGGTTTGTAGATGGATAAATGGGTTTAGTCATGGCAATGGTTGCTACAACATTCATGAGTGCTCATAAGTTATGAGCATTGGAATAAACCCACGCTCACTTGTATCACTTCATGGAATTTATCCCGAGTGATCGTGAGACGGTAATATCATATAAATCTTCAAACCTAGAGATATGAGTTGTTACCTATGAGTTGGTTGTGCATTGATTGCACGTAAACGCATCAGTAACTTGATGTTATAAAACGTGCCTTTGTGTACAATTCAATAAGTAGTAGAACAAGCATATGAGTCGAAGTTTATCTATTCCTTCTAGAAATAGAAGCGATATCTGGGCCCCTCGATGATTTTGTTGTGACCTATGTACCGGCCGGTCAGAACTGAATTGATGTGTTCGATTAAGTTCTTTGTCAAACAAATCGAAAATTGGGAAACAAACTGCTAGACAATAAGTATAACGTTGTTCCATGTATTTGTCCGGCTGATATCATGAGAATAGAGGATTATATGATCCCTTATCTAATGGACAAGTCATTGACAAGATCAGAGTTCATCTAAGAGCTACGATTGCTAGTTGGTTCCTGAAGTCATACGCAATAATAGTTTTAGACTTATCCAAGTGGGAGACTGTTGGATTAATGTCTAAGTCCATAACTATAATTGGTAAGACTTGACCCGACCCGGCATGGTCCATTTGGGTTGCATACCATCATGCACTTGGATAGACTATAATGAGAGAAATAAGACACTTATGGTTATTAATATATCATAAGTTCTAGTATATTAATAATAAGAATAATAAGATTATTTAATTAGTATTGATCAAAAGTTAATCTAGGATTAATTAAGTGGTCAAAAGAAGACTAATAAAATATATGGGTTGATTGTGTAAATCATCCATACTTATATAGTGGGCTACTGCTCCATGGATAATCAAGTTGGGCTAAAACCCATAGGATGGTCCATGGATGCTCCATTGTGTATTTGAACCCATGGATCCAAGGAAATGGAAAGCCATGACAATTAAGGATTTACCCTAATTGTAACACTATATAAAGATCTTATTCTTGACAAAAATCGGCCACTAGAATCACATTAGAAAGTGAAGAAGAGGGCTAGCCGATTTCATGAAGTGTAGAACTCTCTCAAATTATTCTAAGTGTTTTGATGATTGTGATTCCATTTGAGGCTTCCACACTATTGGGGCTAGGCACTCAAGCTTCATGAAGACTTTCTACATCAAAGAGGTATGTATTCTATCTTGTTACACTCATTGTTTTGTATGCTAGATTAGGATAATACCTTGGATGTTCTTATTTGCATGTATAATAGAGAAAACATAGATCCAAGGTATTTAGGGTTGCATGTACACTTAGGAGTGTTAGAATGCTCAAAACCTAACAGAAACAACTAGAAAACAAAGGATCATAATTGGCCCACGTATTAACACGTTTGGTATAGGTATTGTTTCGCATTATTATTCCCTCCTTTTACTATACATACTTATTTTATTTTTTTGACAGAGAAAGTAAGCAGATTGTTTTTAATTGTAAGTGTGATTGACAATGCATTCTCCTTTAATTTTATTTCCCCTTTTTCTTAGATCTGAAAGATTTGATAAGCTTGCATACCTTGTTGTTTCCTTGATTGTGCAGGATCATACTTGTAACGACCCAATTTTCATGTCCAAAAATTTCATTTTAGTGATTTGCAAATCATTTGTAACAAAATATCATTTGATCATATCATTTAATAAAAATATGTCTCGTATCTGAAAACCGAATTGTAAAACATGATAATGTCAGAGTAAAAATCCTAGAATAACTCATAGTGCGGAAAACAAAGAGTGTGTGTGTGTGTATGATGTGCCGCAACCGCGCCAACTCCTTCCCCTTCGCTGAAGAGGTACCTGAAACCAAAACTGTAAACTGTAAGCACGAAGCTTAGTGAGTTCCCCCATTGTACCACGTACCATTTAATCACATAGCATACATATTGTCGGGCAATTCTGGGGTGCCCGACATACCCGGTACGGCCATTCTAGGGTGCCTACCTACCCGTGTCAAGCCATTCTGGGGTGCTGACCTACCCATGTCGAGCCATTCTAGGGTGCTAACCTGCCCATGTCAAGCCATTATGGGGTGCTAATCTACCCATGTCGAGCCATTCTGGGGTGTTGACCCACCCGTTGGTCCTAACAACCGACCCTCAGGGACTAATCCACCCCTACTGCTGCTACCACATATATCATAACATAAACATACGATCAGCCATATCTGGGGTGTCCGAACTACCCTTTGGTCCTAACAACCAAACTTGGGGACTATTCCCCTCCTACTACCACTATCACATGTAACATATCATGTCAGCATATAAACATATCATCACATACTATCAGACATATCTAGGTGTCTGACCTACCCTTCGGTCATAAGAACCGAACTCTACTACTATCACATATAACATATCATGCCAACATATAACGTATCAGGTAGTAGCAAACATAGATGATATCACAAAGACAATCATCTAACATACAACTCCTACTAGTGGGCCGGCATTATGGCCGTAAACCCACCGCTACTGGAAGGTAAATCACCTCGTAGTAGCTGTTGATCTGTGCGAGAATCCTCTGACTGTTGTCGTTGCTGCTCCGGAAATCCTCCGGCTATAATTCCCACAAAACACTTAGTCATACACTACTAACTGTCTTAGGGTAAAATGACCATTTTACCCCTGACCAAATCAAAGTCAAAGTCAACTTCTAGTTGACTTGACTCGCTAAGTTGGCTCGCCAAGTCCCTATCCTTCCATTTTTCCTTATATCCGTCTCTACTTGTCAAGTTAGGCGATGACTCGATGAGTTTTCCTTCTTAATGAACCTCGACTGAATCCTCATCTGACTCACCAAGTTGTGTGAACAACTCGTCGAGTTCACCTTCAACTGACACACAGGTCCTGTCCTTGACTCGCCGAGTTGTATGAACAACTCGTCGAGTTCATCTTCATCCTTAAGAAGATTGCCTTGGACTCGCCGAGTCTACTCATGCACTCGCCGAGTCCCATGAACTTCCAGAACAATGGCTTAGTCCAGAATGTTGGGTCACTCCCCAAGACCCCCTAAAACCTTTCCACACTTAACTGGGTACTTATGACTCTCAACTGATATGGGACAGAAACCTTGGACTCGCCGAGTCCAAGAGTGGACTCGTCGAGTCGGTCACATCCTCTCACTAAATCTTCGATTTCTGAAGTACAACCCTTGATCAAAAGATAGATCTATGCTTCTACAATCGATCTAGCACGTAAAGTTACAACCTTTACCTGCTTGCATGGGACTTTGAGCTCAAAAGGTCCTAAAACAACCTCTTACAATGCATGGGGCCTTCTTTGAGTGCAAGAGCCACTCCTTTCTGCCTTGTAACCCCTCTAAGGGCCTAGATCTGAAACATCAACCCTAACCACTTCCAATCATGGTTGGTGACGAATAATGGCTTAGAAAAGCCCTAAAACTCCACAAAATGGGATCTATCAAAAGAACAAACAAGGTATAAACTTTATACCGTCTGTAGACTGTAAATGATGCTCAAAATCGGATCCTTCTAGACTCCTCTTGATCCTTCAAGCTTTTCCTTCCTTCCTTGGGTCATAAAAGCACCAAAATCACTCCAAATTCCTTAGATTGCTTCAATAACGGCTAGGGTTTGCTATGGGGGTCTTCTGGGAGCAAATAGGATGAGGGAGGCCGAGTTAAGGTGTTTAAATAGGGTGCAAACCCTCGGGTTAGGGTTTTTGTCCAGACAAGGCCTACTCGTCGAGTCCGGAACCCGACTCGTCGAGTCCATTGCATAAACCCCGCGTCTCGTCCCGCTTCTACTCGGCGAGTTGGTCCTTCAATTCGCCGAGTCCAAGGCCAAAATGCAAAACATTTTAAAGAATTAATAAAAGAATACGTACCAAGAACCATGTGGTACAATACTGCAATCATTACTTTTTTGCGAATGCTTGCAATGATTGGCAAGGGTCATTATGATGCTTCTTAAAATGCAGGTACATAATTCATATTTGTTTCAACACATTAAAATTTACATGGAGGGGAAGCCAAGGAGTTTGTTCATCTTCTTTTTGTGTTCTATTCTTTTACCCTTGGCTTCCAGATCCTTAGGAGTTTGGAGCATATCCACCAATCCCAAAATGGTTTACAAAACCCACAAATGTACTCCCAAAGAATATTAAATCAGATAACCCACGATACATTTCATTGTAAAATGATTTACAAAACCCAAACATGTTAATTAGTTTAATTACCACATTAATTAAAGCATAAGATCATGCTAATTATCTAATCAAAAGCCTTTTCATTATCGGACACCTTATCAGGAACCAAATATAGAAACAGATTTATACTCACAATAGAGATTCATTATGTAAATGACCAACATAAGGAAGTAGATTTATTGTTTGATTATATATGTGTTTGATAAGAATCAATTGAAATTGGAATACAGTCGTGGTTTTCCAAAGCTTCTTCTACCATGTTGGCCAACATTGTAATCGATGGTCTAGATCATCTTGATGATCTAGAAGTATGTTTCTCTACATCTCAAATCTTCCAATTTTCTACTACAGTGTAACAGCTCGGAAATTTCAGGTATTTATTTTGGCTTATTTTTGGAAATTGTGAGTGGACTCGGCGATTGGAGCTCAAACTCGCCGAGTAGGATCGCGGTATTGGGCACGGGTTCGCGTCCGGACTTGGCAAGTCCACACTGTGTGAAGAAACCCTAATTCCCGGGGTTTGAGACCTATTTAAAGGGCCTTATGGCCGTCATTTGTGCTCACCAACCCATAGAGAGAAACCCTTGAGTGCTTGAACGTTTTGAGAGAGAGAGGAAGCGTTTCTTGACCTTGTGTGTGTTATTTAGCAAAGAAGGAGGAGGTTCTAGACAAGAGGAAGCAAAGTAGGTTGCTATAATGTGGATATGAAGCTTAGATCATCGAACTAGAGGTATGATTTCGGCTCATCTTCTGTTTTGTGAAGTATAATTGGATTTAGGGTTTCTTATGCTCATTATTGGGTTGATTTGATGCCAAATAGTTCCCTTCTTGTGTTAAGGCTCTGGATCTGGATCCATAGAGGTCCAGAGAGCCTCACTCATCAAGATTTATGTATAGCAATGGAGATTATGACCTTGAGTTGTAGTATTTGGGTCAAAAGCATCATATATGGTCATATAGATATTGTATGTGCATCAAGATAGTGACTTTACGTGCTAAATAAGCTTGGAAGGACTGGATCTATGGGTTTATGGACCGGATCTGACCTTATGAGCAAGTTTGAGTCATTGCATGGCATGGACTCGCCGAGTCCGAAGAAAAGACTCGGCGAGTAGTATGAATATTGCCTCGACCACACAGCGAGTGGTCTTGCTGAGTTGGGGAGGATTGACTCAGTGAGTCAGGGGGGGTCAGAGTGGACAGGTGGACTGAATCAAGCTGGACTCGCCGAGTTGTTCTTGAGACTCGACGAGTTGAGTCGTGGTTGCCCCACAACTCATGCCAGGTGGAACTCATTGAGTTAGGAGAATACTCGACGTGTCAATGGAGGATTCCAGGAAAATCAGTGTATACGCTCAGACTCACCGAGTAGCTATAGTGCACTCGCCGAGTCTAGTCAAAGTTGACCGTTGACCAGCGTTGACCTAAGTTGACTTGTTAAGGGGTGAGTCTTCTCACTATACTTTACCTTGAGTAGGTAACCAGAGATATATTGTGTTAACTAGAGATATATTGTGCTATAGGAGGACTATAGCTCGGGAGATCGAGCACTAGTGATTTCAGGATTTACGAATTACCGAGACACGCGAGGTGAGTCTTCTCACTATACTTTACCTTGAGTAGGTAACCAGAGTAATGTGATAGAGTATTTGTATGGTATGTATGTTATGTGTTGTACTACATTATTTCTATGTGATTTATGTTGTGCATGTTTACAGAGTTAGAACCTGAGGGTTCACAGAGTTTGAGTGCACGGACCCACAGAGTTATAGCCTCGAGTGGCTAATATGTGTTATATGTGGTATTTTGGGGAACTCACTAAGCTTTGTGCTTACAGTGTTTGATGTTATTTGTTTCAGGTACTAGTGACGACCGCGGGAAGGCGCCGACTTGATTAGTACACACACGTGGGATTTATGATTTTGAGATCTTGGGATTTTGTATTACTTGAATTGAATGATTAAATATGGTTGTTTCCTGAATATTAAATGACTTATGTTTTATAAAAATTTGAAAATTTTGTTTTGAAATTTATGGTGTTACATACAGTTCCTCATTTTTTGTATAAAATACCTAATTACAACTCCAACCCTACAAATTCACCCTTCTATAATTCCATACCTTTCGTGTGAAAGGCCATTAATCCTATCAGGTCGATACAATGGTGGTTTCCCTGAAACCCTAAAAACCAGTGATGTTCTTCCCGATATGATCGACTTCACAATCGACATTCAAGCACAACGGGGCAAGGACATATCTCTTCACAAATGTGGTCTTTGTTTACAATTTTACCACATGATCTCTTTCTAATCTTCTTTCGCCATGTTACTTTGACCACGTCTTGGCGAAAAAACAGATCGAATTCTACACAGCTCAGATATGGTTTTCACACGATACAGAGCTGGAGGTGAAGGTCCGTAAAATGAGCATGGATACTGGTATTGTGTCAGGATACACTCGTATGATCATGGTGGACATATTTATATTGAATGCTACTAATATGAGGGTACATAGTGTAATGAAGAAAGCACATCTTGGCCTTGTTACAACCCTAGCCTTCTCACAGGATTCAAGGTTCCCTCTCTTTCTTTCTTTATAAATTATTTAATTCGGACTTCAGACCTTTGACCTTTCCATACCCGTATTTTTTTTATATAAGAAAGCTTGTTTTTTTTTAATACAGAGCCCTGGTGTTTGCATCTCTTGATTCAAGTACAAGGGTCACACAGATCAAAGAAACCAAAAACAATGGTACATCACTTTCTCTCCTCACTCACATCATCATATAAACACGTGTACTTTCTATTGGATTTTTGTAGCTTGCTTCAAGTGTTACAAAAGAGAAAACAAACACTGATAAGAACATGTCAACCATGTTTGATGTGTTGAGAAGGAATAAAAATGTAAAGCTTGAAACTTTAGTCCTAAACTGTACACCCTGGTAATTATAATTTTCTCTCACTTCCCAGTTCATATTTATATATATGTTCTATGTACCATTTCTTGTCGCTTTCCTCCTTGACCAGGTCATATCATCAATTTGATTTCCCGTATTTTTTAGTTGATCATTTATTATTTGGGATTTGGGATGTTCTTGGAAACCAAACTGATTATATGTTGGTGGTTGACAGGTTGAGTCAAAGCTGAAGGAGACAACTATGAGGCTTGAACCTTTCCGTACTGGTTGACTTTTAAACTTTGAATTTTCTAATTATAATCAAGGATTTTTTTAATATATTGGTTTATGTGAATATAATGGTCGCATTATTCAAATTTATAGGTCTTATTGATGTGCATACTGTCAAGCAAAGTAGCTCGGATGTTGTGAAGGTGGGCAACAAGTTCTTGTAGTTCAACTATTATTTGTTGTTGACTTTCATCTCTCACATTTGATATATTACATTTGTCTACTATTGTAATGATTATTTGTATGACATTAACTTTTGTGCAATGGATTGTATTTTTTGTATATGTATTTTATTTTCTATTATGAGACATGAAATGCAAATTTAATTTGAAAATTAGTATATCTATAAATATATTTTTTTTAAATTTAAAATTATGATACGCAAAATTGTGTGTCATCTTCATTTATGACATCGCCTTTCTTGACAGAGACCTTAATGATATGCATTGCGTGTCATAAATACGCTTCGTAAATGCACATCGTCTATAGACGACACGCAAAAGCATGTCGTCTCTCTTTATGACAGGGCCTTCCTTAACACGCATTTGCGCGTCGTCTGAGCGTTTTACGACCCGCATTGCGCATTGTAAAAGGCTGTTTTTCTAGTAGTGAAAAGGTGTTTTATTTATATTGATAAGTTCTAAGACCATATTGGATTCGATTATTCTTGTGTTCCACTTTGCATGTTTTGACTTCCAGAATAACTAGGTTGTTCTTCCTGAATGACTAAGTTATTCAAACTATCCACAATCAGTCATATGTTGGAAGTAGATATGAATCAAGAATGTCATGAAGCTGGATTGTAGATGTCCAAGGTATGGGACATAACAAGTGGTGCTACAACATTTATGAGTACTCATAAGTTCTGAGTATTAGATTCTACCCACGCCATTGGAATCACTTCATGGATTTTATCACGAGTGGTCATGAGACAATAGTATCTTATATTCTTCAAACCTAGAGATATGAGTTGTTACTATGAGTTGGTTATACATTGATTGCACGAAAACGCATTGGTAACTTGATGTTATAAAACGTGCCTTTGTGTATGATTCAACAAGTAGTAGAACAAGCCATATGAGTCGAAGTTATCCATTCCTTTTACCTTCAGGATAAAAGCGTTATCTGTGGGCCCCTCGATGATTTAGTGATGACACCCCGAAGTGCTTGGCCAAGTCAGGACTAATGTGATTTTTTCAATTAGTCGATCGTCATAAATCGGAAATCGGGAAACAACAAATGGACAGAGAGAATGATTTTAATCCATGTCTCAGTCCATATGATATCTAGAATGGAGGAATATATGATCCCTTATCTGATGGACGCGTCATTTATTTGTTCAGAGTTCGACAGCAACAACTTTTAAGAGCTATGATTGCTAGTCGGGTTTTGAAGTCATACATAATAATAGTTTTAGACTTATCTAAGTGGTAGACTGTTGGATTAGTGTCTAATTTCATAATTATATTTGGTATATACTTAACCCGATTGAGATGGTCCATTTGGGTTGCATGGAATCATGCATTTGGGTTGCATGGTATCATGCATTTGGGTAGACTAAAATGAGAGAAATAACACTTAAGGTTTATTAATATATTATAAGTTCTAATATATTAATAAGATCATTTAATTAGTATTGATCAAGAATTAATTTGGAATTAATTAAGTGATCAAAAGGAGACTAATTAAATATATGGGTTGATTGTGTAAATCATCCATACTTGTATAGTGGGTTAATGCTCCATGGATTATCAACTTTAGCTAAAACCCATAGGATGCTCCATGGATGCTTCATGGTGTTTTTTGTACCCATGCATCATGGAAATGAAAGGCCATGAAAATTAGTGTTTACATGGTGTAACCCTAATTGTGACACATTATATAAGTATCTTATTCTTCCTAAAAATCGGGGACTATGAAGGAATGGTGAGGGCTAGCCGATTTCATGAATTATCTCATTTCTCTCAAGTTATTCTAAGTGTATTTGATGTTGTGTGAACCATTTGAGGTGTCACACTTGGGGCACTAGGCTCTTGAGCTCCATGGAATCAAGCTACATCAAAAGGGTATGTATTCTATCTAGTTTTGTTATACTAGTACTTATGATTGTATTCTAGTTAGGGTAATACCTTGGAATATTCATATTTTCATGTATAATAGAGAAAACATAGATCCAAGGTATTTAGGGTTGCATGTACACTTAGGAGTGTTAGAATGCTCAAAACCCTTCAACTTCCTCCTTGTTCATATGATAAGTCATACGAAACTGACCATAACTTGAAGGTAAGGAATGGAGAATGATATCAATCGCCATGTCCTCAAGCAAGTCCACATTAAGCTTCAACAACCGGTCCACGAACCTTTTCATTTTTTGCAAGTGACCAGTGATGGGTTCACCATCCTTCATCATGGATGTTATCATGGAGGAGAAGATTTCATACCTCTCTTGACGCGCGCTCTGATGGTACCTTTCCATTAGATCCAAGTGCATCTCATAAGGGTAGAAATCTTCATAGGATTTCTAGAGTTCGGGAGTTATAGTAGCCAACATAATGCAAGTCACTTTAGTAGCATCCCTCTAATGTGCAGCCTACTCCGCAATCTCCTCAGGAGTAGCAGTGGACTCATTGATAACCTTAAGCTCCTTGTCAAGGACATATTTTGTGTCCTCATAGCGGGTAATCTTTCTAATGTTCCTAATCCATTCATTGAAATTAGAAAAAATCAAAAGTGACTTTCCCACACAAGTTCATGAGGGAAAAAGAGCATGTGGGGTTTGAGCCAGCAGCAGTGTTGGAAGACATCTGAAAGAAAAGAAAGACAAGTTTTAATTAGATGAGAAGTCCTTAATAAGTCACCCAAATGAAATATTAAGACTAGGATCCTACAAACTATTTCATAACTTAGAAGAGGGATGCCGTAATCCAAGCTATAAAATATTTGAAAGTAGGTAAATGACGATTTACCAATTTCCAGAATTATAAATGAAATATATTATTAACTTTTAATTGGATTTGAAACTCCTAGATCTTTTGAGATACATTGAACTTTCAATGGCATGTTTAAATCTCGATTGTGCCCTCTCAAGTTTGTGACTGGGATGCCGAGGATCACAAACAAGGTGTGAATAACCATGCTATAACACCGTCAATTTCAAAACAAAATTTTCAAATTTTATAAAACATAATTCACTTAATATTCATAAAACAACCATATTTGAACATTCAATCCAAGTAATACAAAAATCCCAAGATCTCAAAATCATAAATCCCATGCGTGTGTACTGATCAAGTCGGCGCCTTCCCACGGTCATCACTAGTACCTGAAACAAATAACACCAAACACTGTAAGCACAAAGCTTAGTGAGTTCCCCAAAATACCACATATAACACATATTAGCCACTCGAGGCTATAACTCTGTGGGTCCATGCACCCAAACTCTGTGAACCCTCAGGTTCTAACTCTGTAAACATGCACAACATAAATCACAAAGAATAATGCAGCGCAACACATAACATATAAATATAGCATACAAGCACTGTATCACATTACTCTATTTACCTACTCAAAGTAAGTATAGTGAGAAGACTCACCTCGCGTATCTCGGTAATTCGTAAATCCCTGAAATCACTAGTGCTCGATCTCCCGAGCTATAGTCCTCCTATAACATAATACATCTCTAATTAACACTTTCCCAACTAAGGTTGACTATCCCTTAACAAGTCAACATAGGTCAACACTGGTCAATGGTCAACGGTCAACTTTGACCGGACTCGGTGAGTGCACTATAGCGACTCGGCGAGTCTATACGCATACATTGATTTCTCTAGGATCCTCACTTGACACGACGAGTATTCTCCTAACTCGACGAGTTCCACCTGGCATGAGTTGTTGGGCCTCCACGACTCAACTCGCCGAGTCTCAAGAACAACTCGGCGAGTCCCAGCTTGACTCAGTCCACCTGCCAACCCACTCTGACTTTCCCTGACTCACTGAGTTAATCCCTCAAGTTGGCAAGACCACTCGCTGAGTGGTGCTGGGCAATTTTCATGCTACTCGTCGAGTCTGTTCTTCGGACTCGGCGAGTCCATGCCATGCAACGACTCAAACTCACTCCTGAGGTTAGATTTGTTCCACTAACTCATAGATCCAGTCCTTCCAAGCTTATTTATCACGTAAAGTCGCTATCTTGATGTACATACAACATCTATATGACCATATTGATGGGTTTTGAGCATTCTAACACTTCCTAAGTGTACATGCAACCCTAATAACCTTGGATCTATGTTTGTCTAATTATCATGCAAAGTTGAATTCCAAGGCTATATTCCTATCTAGCATACATGGGGAACAATTTAAACTTGAATGATAGATAGAATAACTTACCTTGTTGTTGCTTGTGTTCCTTGAAACCTTATGAGCCTAGCACCCCAAGTGTGATGCCTCAAATGCTTCACACAACACCAAATGCTCTTGGAAAAACTTATGAGAGAACACACACTTCTTGAAATCGGCCAAGCCCTCTTGTTTCCTTAGTGTAGCTGATTTTGGTGGAGAATATGATTCTTATATAGTGTTGACACATCTAGGGTTACACCATGTAAACCCTAATGTGTCATAACTCTTCATTTCCATGACCCATGGGTTTGTAACTCCCATGGAGCATCCATGGAGCATCCTATGGGTGGAACCCAACTTGATAATCCATGGAGCCTCTTAGCCCACTATACAAGATATGGATGATTTACATAATCAACCCAAATATCTAATTAGTTATCTTTTGATCACTTAATTAATTCTAAATTAATTCTTGATCAAACTAATCAAATAATATTATTAATATATTAGAACTTATAATATATTAATAATCTCCAAGTGTTATTTCTCTCATTTAGTCTATCCAATTGCATGGTGTCATGCAACCCAAATGGACCATGCCGGGTCGGGTCAAGTACATACCAGAAATAGTTATGGACTTAGACACCTTATCCAACAGTCTCCCACTTGGATAAGTCTAATAACTATTACTGCAAGTATGACTTCAGGAACCGATTGGCAATCGTAGCTCTTTTCAAGGTTTCTCAGAACTGAGAAGATGATGGTACACCATTTAAGATAAGTGATCATATAATCCTCTGTTCTAGATATCAGTTGGACAAATACATGGAACAATGTCTTACTTATTGTCCAATAGTTTGTTTCCCGATTTCCGATTTGTTTGACAAAGAACTTAATTGAACACATCAACTTAGTTCTGACCGGGGCCGGTACATGGGTCAAAAAAAATCATCGAGGGGCCCAGATATCAGCTTCTAATCCAAGAAGGAACAGATAAACTTCGACTCATATGTTTGTTCTACCACTCATTGAATTACACACAAGAGCACGATTTATAACATCGAGTTACCAATGCGTTTTCGTACAATCAATGCATAACCAACTTGTAAGTAACAAATCATATCTCTAGGTTTGAAGACTTATATGATATTACTGTCTCACGATCACTCGAGATAGAATTCCATGAAGTGATTCCAGTGAGCGTGGGTTGAGTCCAATGCTCAGAACTTATGAGCACTCATGATTGTTGTAGCCCTTGTTTAACACCTTAGACCTCTGCAACCAATCATGACAGTCTTGATTCATACCTACTTCCGACATATGACCGACTGTGGAGGTTTGAATAATATGTTATACCAAACAAAATTATTCTGGAAGTCAAAACATGCAAAAGAAATATAGTAAACGATTGACAAGAGATAGCAACACTTTACTCATAAATAAAACACCTTTTATTCATCATCTAATGTCAATTACACTTTACAAATTTCGAGGTTATCTAACTACTAAATCTAATATCATCCTTCAGCCCTATGCTCCGAGCATGCTGGAGTTGCTTAACCCGAGTAAGTCCCTTCGTGAGGGGATCTGATGGGTTCTCATCCGATGATACCCTCTTTGCCACGAGGAGTCCTTCTTCTATTTGATGTCTAATAAAATGTTATTTTCTGTCGATGTGTCTGGATCTCCCGTGATCCCTTGGTTCCTTGGCTAAGGCAACAGCACTTTCACTATCACAGAAAATTTCCATTGGCTCTTTAATAGCTGGTACAACTCCAAGGTCTCCGATGAAGTTCTTTAGCCATATAGCCTCCTTTGCCGCCTCGCTCGCTGCAATATACTCTGATTCACAAGTGGAATCTGCCACTGTCTCTTGCTTGGAACTCTTCCAAGAAATTGCTCCTCCATTTAAGGTAAAGACCCAGCCTGACTGAGAGCAGAAATTATCCCTATCAGTCTGGAAGCTAGCATCACTATACCCTACAACTCTCAAGTCATCACTCTCACCGAGGGTAAGGACCCAGTCCTTAGTCCTTCGTAAGTACTTGAGAATATTCTTTACCGCAGTCCAGTGTGCCTTGCCAGGGTTCCCCTGAAACCTGCTAACCATGCTCAGGGCAAAGGCTACATCAGGTCGAGTACACGTCATAGCATACATGATCGAACCTACAGCCGAAGCATAAGGTATTCGACTCATTTCTGCTATCTCAGCCTCAGTGCTAGGGCTTTGTGTCTTACTCAATTTGGTGTTACTCTGGATGGGTAACTCTGCTTTCTTGGAGTCCTGCATGCTGAATCTTTTCAGCACCTTATCCAAGTAGGTACTCTGACTAAGTCCAATTAGTCTTTTACTCTGATCTCTCAAGATCCTTATCCCTAAAATATAGGCAGCTTCACCAAGGTCCTTCATAGAGAAACACTTTCCAAGCCAGGACTTTACTTCCTGCAGGGTTGGAATGTCGTTTCCTATGAGTAGTATGTCATCCACATACAATACCAAAAAGCTAACTATACTCCCACTAGCCTTGACATACACACAAGATTCATCTTCACTCCTGGAAAAGCCAAATTCCTTGACCTTTTCATCAAAGCAAAGATTCCATCTGTGAGGTGCTTGCTTTAATCCATAGATGGATTTCTCAAGCTTACACACTCTATTAGGGTACTCATTGTTGACAAAACCCTCTGGTTGACTCATGTAAACATCTTCAGCCAACTTTCCATTAAGGAAAGCGGTTTTGACATCTATTTGCCATATTTCATAGTCATGAAATGCAGCTATGGCTAACAGAACCCGAATAGACTTAATTTTGGCTACCGGAGAAAAGGTCTAATCATAATCCACTCCAGGAATTTGAGAGAAGCCCTTTGCAACCAGTCTAGCCTTATAAGTGTGTACTTTACCATCCATGTCAATCTTCTTCTTGAAGACCCATTTGCACCCCACTGTCTTACGACCTGGTACATTTTCAACCAAGTTCCAAACTTGATTGTCATACATGGATTGTATCTCGCTATCCATAGCCTCTTTCCATTTAGCAGACTCGGGGCCTGCCATGGCTTCCTCGTAGCTATTAGGGTCATCTTGACTTACTAGTGTCCCATCACTAATAAGTGTCTCACCTTCTGCAGTAATATGGAATCCATAGTAATGCTCAGGTGCACTCCTAACTCTCGTGGAACGTCTCAGAGGTACAGATTCATCAATTGGCTCAACAGGAGTTTCCTCCTCAAGTGGAGGGCTAGAGTTTGAAGTTCCTTCACCACTTGACTCTTGAATTTCTTCAAGATCAATTTGCCTCCCACTGTCTCCTTGGCTTATAAACTCTCTTTCTCGAAAGACTCCTCTTCTTGCTACAAAGACCACATTGTCACTAGGTCTGTAAAAGAGGTAACCAAAGGATTGTTGTGGGTAGCCGATGAAGATACACCTCTTGCTTCGAGGTTCAAGCTTATCATGAGTCTCGCGTCTCACGAAAGCCTCGCAACCCCAAATCTTGATGTGGTCTAGTTTAGGTACTTTACCAGTCCACATCTCGTGAGGAGTTTTGGCAACTTTCTTTGTAGGGACTAGATTAAGGATATGGATGGCAGTCTCTAAGGCATACCCCCAGAATGACATTGGTAGCGAAGCTCGACTCATCATGGAATGAATCATGTCCAACAGGGTTCGATTACACCTCTCAGCCACACCATTCAACTGCGGTGTCCTGGGAGGTGTCAATTGTGAGACAATCCCACATTCCCTTAGATAGTCGAGGAACTCTAAACTAAGATACTCACCACCTCGATCGGATCGAAGCATCTTAATGTTCCTGCCCAATTGATTCTCGACTTCCTATTTAAATTCCTTAAACCTTTCGAAAGTCTCTGACTTATGCTTGATTAAGTAGACATATCCATATCTACTGTAATCATCAGTAAAAGTCAAATAATAACGATTAGCATCCCTTGCGGCATGTTTGAATGGTCCACACACATCCGTGTGCACAAGGTCCAACAAACCTTCACCCCTCTCACACGAGCCTGTGAAGGGTGACTTCGTCACTTTTCCAAGTAAGCATGACTCGCAACTATCATTTGAATTTAGGTCAAATGACTCCAAGACTCCATCCTTTTAGAGTTGGCCTATGCGTTGCTTGCTTATATGTCCAAGACGACAATGCCATAATGATGCTTTATCCAAGTTATTATTATTAGGAGAATCAATACACAAAACATTATTTCCTGAGTTATCTACAACAGATACAACTTCATACACACCATCACAAGGTAATGCTTTAAAATAAAGAACATTATTAAAGAAAGCATTAATCGAACCAACTTCATTATCAAATGAAAAGGTGAAACCTTGTTTGTACAATGCATGAAAGGAAATAATATTTCTTGCCATTTCTAGCGAATAACAACACTTATTCAAATCTAAATTTAACCCACTACTTAGCGATAAAGTATAAACTCCAATCTTGGTGACAGGTGTAACTTTCCTATTCCCCATGATTAAGTTTATTCTTCCTTGCTCCACATTCTCACTTCTTCCTAGTCCCTGCAAGTCACAACAAATGTGAATACCACAACCCGTATCAAGGACCCAAGATTTAGAATGGGGTGAGTTATTAGAAATGATAGTGTAAATACCTGCATGGTTGGGTTTAACTTTCCCATCCTTCACATCTTGCTGGTATTTTGGGCAGTTCCGCTTCCAATGTGATTTTTCATGGCAATAGAAGCATTCAGCCTCTTTTGGGTCAGAAGAAGGAGTGACCAAACCTTTCTTGGTTCCACTTGAAGAAGAGCCATCAAGGTTCCTAACTTTGGTACCCTTCGAAGAACTCTTTCTCTTCTTCCCTCGACTTTTCCCGATTGCCAAAACCGGAGTGGAGTTTGGAGTAGGAGTGTTAACAACCGACTTCCCCTTAAGACCTGATTTTGCGGTCTTGAGAAGTCCCTGAAGTTTGTTGAGTGTGACCTCTTCCTTATTCATGTGATATGTCATGCGGAATTGATCATAGCACGATGGTAAGGAGCGCAAAATTATATCTATTGCAAGCTCCTGAGGGAAGTTCACATTAAGCTTCAGCAACCGATCCACATACCTTTGCATTTTCTGCATGTGGCTCGTGACGGAATCCCCGTCCTTCATCATGGTTGTTATCATGGAGCAGATGATTTCGTACCTCTCTTGTCGTGCACTTTGATGGTATCTTTCCATCAAATCTTGGTGCATTTCATAAGGGTAGAAATCCTCATAGGGCTTTTGGAGTTCTGCTGTCATTGTGGCCATCATGATGCATGCTACTTTCGTAGCATCCCTTTCATGTGCCTGAAAGTCAGCGATCTCCTGAGGAGTTGTAGTGGTCTCATCAATCTCCTTAAGCTCCTTGTCGAGGACATATTCTTTGTCCTCGTAGCGGGTAATCATCCTGATGTTTCTGATCCACTCATTGAAGTTGGATCCATCAAAAGTGACTTTCCCACACAAGCTCATAAGAGTAAAGGAGCCATTAGGATTCGAGCCAGAAGCAGCATTGTTTGAAGACATCTGACGGAAGAGGACAAGATTAGTTTAGATATTAAGAGAGTCCTTAATAAAACACCCAAATGTAATATTAAGGCTAGGATCCAATCACAATATATTATAACTTAGAAGAGGTATGCCGTAATCCAAGCTATAACATATTTGAAAGGTAGGTGAATGACGATTCACCAATTTCCACCACGAAAACCGAAATATTAGATATTAGGTTTTATGATTGGTTCTTAGAAATTCCTAGATTCTTTGAGATTCAATGAACTTTTCAAAGGCATGTTTCAATCTCGAGTGTGCCCTCCAAGTTTTGTGACTGGGATACCGAGGATCACAAAACGAGGTGTGAAGTAACCATGCAAATCACTTGGTACCCTTAAATTTTATCACTCAATCGATGTGCCGGTAAACCACACACGCTCCATCGATACTATAATAAACCTTAAGTCACCCTTTACCTACCTTGTTAAGTCCAAGTTAGTGTGCTGGTTAACCACACACGCTCCACCAACGACTTAGACAAAGTGTAAAGTGTAATTTCATGGATTAGCACCTTATTCACATTTTTCCTAAAGTAACTAAGATTGGGAATTTAATAAACATTTAGTTACTTTATAATATTCATCATACTTTGAATGAGAATTTATAAGTCCTTGTCTTACCCATTCGGCTAACGACCCTCCACCAGTCAAGAAAGCCGTGGGTGAGAGTAGACACCCATTAAGTCACCATTTTATAGGCAACAACCTTATACCCACCTTATAGACCGGCTTCGTGAATGAGGCGTACTAACAGTAAGACGACTTTGTTCTTATACATATATATATATATATATATATATATATATATATATATAATTATTAAATCATCATAATATAAGTATAAGGGTTGAATTTTAACTTTTAAAATTCTAGGGGTTGGAACTAAAGTTTTAACTTAACTTTACTTGTTCCAAAACTTGAGGGCAAGTTTTGTAACTTTCAAAACTTTTCATTTCTTGTAACTTATGAGTTTAATAGAGTAATAAAATGAAGACTCTTCATTTTCTAACTCTTGTGTTCTTTTAATGGTTTTAATTCAAGTGTGACTCTTGGTTTTCCATAACTTGAGGACAAGTTATGGACTCTATTAAAACACATTATGATCAAGAATTAATCTACCACATAGGTTACAAATAATTCCTATGATCATCTAAAACATCATAAGAACAAGAACATGAATATGAACACATTCATAAATCAAAATTACACTTAAAACTTTGTAATTTTGATAACTAGTTGTTGTAAATGAATTAGCAAAGACATTACACCATCTAAAACAAGTTTTCAAGTACCAAAACAGTTTAGGGTAATGTTTCTAATCCATTTCCAGCAACTAAAGTCGAAATTCTGCAACCTGTCGACCCTACTCGCCGAGTGCATGAACTTACTCGACGAGTCCCCCCCCCCCCCCCCCATGGACTCGACGAGTCCATTCGTTGACAACAAGATTTTCGACTTTTTTCAACTTTTAAGCACAAATAAAAAGAAAACAAACCTAGGCTCTGATACCACTGATGGGTTTTGAGCATTCTAACACTTCCTAAGTGTACATGCAACCCTAATAACCTTGGATCTATGTTTGTCTAATTATCATGCAAAGTTGAATTCCAAGGCTATATTCCTATCTAGCATACATGGGGAGCAATTTGAACTTGAATGATAGATAGAATAACTTACCTTTTTGTTGCTTGTGTTCCTTGAAACCTTATGAGCCTAGCACCCCAAGTGTGATGCCTCAAATGCTTCACACAACACCAAATGCTCTTGGAAAAACTTATGAGAGAACACACACTTCTTGAAATCGGCCAAGCCCTCTTGTTTCCTTAGTGTAGCCGATTTTGGTGGAGAATATGATTCTTATATAGTGTTGACACATCTAGGGTTACACCATGTAAACCCTAATGTGTCATGACTCTTCATTTCCATGACCCATGGGTTTGTAACTCCCATGGAGCATCCTATGGGTGGAACCCAACTTGATAATCCATGGAGCCTCTTAGCCCACTATACAAGATATGGATGATTTACATAATCAACCCATATATTTAATTAGTTCTCTTTTTGATCACTTAATTAATTCTAAATTAATTCATGATCAAACTAATCAAATAATATTATTAATATATTAGAACTTATAATATATTAATAATCTCCAAGTGTTATTTCTCTCATTTAGTCTATCCAATTGCATGGTGCCATGCAACCCAAATGGACCATGCCGGGTCGGGTCAAGTACATACCAGAAATAGTTATGGACTTAGACACCTTATCCAACACATATATGATGATTTAGCCCCAAATACCAAAACTCAAGGTCATAAACTCCATTTCTCTTCATAAAGCTTGATGAGTGAGGCTCTCTGGACCTTTATGGATCCAGATCCAAAGCCTCAACACTAGAAAGGGACTATTTGGGCATCAAATCAACCCAACAAAGGCCACAAGAAACCCTAAATCCAAATATACTTCATAAAACAGAAGATGAGCTGAAATAATACCTCAAGTGCGATGATCTAAGCTTCAAATTCACAGTATAGCAACCTCCTTTGCTTCCTCTTGGTTAGGACCTCCTTCTTCTTGCTAAACAACACCACAAAGGTCAAGAATGGCTTCCTTTCTCTCTCAAAATGCTCAAGCACTCTAGGGTTTCTCTCTATGGATTGGTGAGCACAAATGACAGCCATAAGGCCCTTTAAATAGGTCTCAAACCCTGGGAATTAGGGTTTCATTACACAGCGTGGACTCGCCGAGTCCACTCTTGGACTCACCGAGTCTAGACGCGAACCCGCGTCCAAAATCGCGATCCTACTCAACGAGTTTGAGCTCCAACACGCCGAGTCCACTCACAATTCTCCAAAAATATACCAATAATAAATACCTAGAAATTCTGGGTTGTTACACATGCAAATTGACTTGGTACCCTTAATTTTATCACCCAATCGATGTGCCGGTTAACAACACATACTCCACCGATCTATGATAAAACTTAAGTCACCCTTTGCCACTCTTACTAGTGTAACATCCCGAAATATCAAGAGTAGAGTTGAAGGGCTAAAAGTGTTAATTTTGAAGGGCAACTCGGCGAGTCCATGGATGGACTCGGCGAGTAGGGTCGCGACTTTGGTCGCGTGTCAAGTGGCCTACTCGACGAGTCCAAAGATAGACTCAGCGAGTAGGTGCTGAGTGGAGAAAACCCTAAATCCGGGGAATGAGCCCTATTTAAAGAACAGTACACCCTCTCCCCAGCCTCTTTGATCCCCCTTGAAGTCCAGAAACCCTAGAAAGCATGATTGGGGAAGATTGGAGTGCATTTGGAGCTTGGGGAGGTGTTTGTTGAAGAAATCTTGAAGGAGAAGAGGCTTGGATCAAAGGGATTTGTTTAGATTCGGATCTCTTGATGTTGGAGGCTTCATATTGAAGTAATATCTCGTTCTTGGGTTGTGTTCTTCTAGATTCTTCATCTTGGGGTTGTGTGGGAAGCTTAGATTTGTGGCATCTTGAGTTTGAAGGATAGATTTGAGGTTGCTACCTTAGATCTGGAGTGGAGAAGGTCTTAAGAGCAATAAAGTCCCTGTTCTTGTGTTGTTGATGGAGCTACCTTGTCCCAAACCCCAAACCCTAGAGTGAAAATGCCTAGATCTCTTTGGATTCACGTAAAGTTTGCCACTTTACGTGATGTATGGGTTGTAGGAGGCTAGATCTATGTTATGGATAAATTGCATGGCCTGGAATGCTTCTGTATGGATTTAGACTGGTGGCACTCGACGAGTCACAAGGGTGGACTCGACGAGTTGCTTGAAGATGAGCTGGAACTCGATGAGTTGGATGAACAACTCGGCGAGTAGGTTGAAGATAGCCTTAGACTCGACGAGTCTGTTGTTGGACTTGACGAGTCTTGTCGAAGAGTCCCAATATTTTCCGGTTGAGTTGAGAATCGGTGAGTCAAGGGATGACTCGGTGATTTGGGTGCGAGTAGACTCAGAGTTGTTGGACTCGGCGAGTCTCGGGGTGACTTGGCGAGTTAGGTCATGGATTGAGGGAAGTTCTGAGCTTGGGGACTCGGCGAGTCATCGGGTTGACTCGGCGAGTAGAGTCAGTCAGGGGTTGAGTTTGACCTTGTCCAAGGGTTGACCAGTTGTCTTCCAGGGGTATTTTGGTAATTAAGGGTATTTATTGAGTTGAGTGTTTTGGTGTTCAGTGGAGGAGTTCGTGTCGGAGTTCGGAGCAGCGGGATCTTATCCTTTCAGCCGACAGTTTCGAGGTGAGTTATCCTCACTATATCAACAGGGTCTAAGGCACCAAGGCCAGCCCTTTTATCGGATTAAGATCCGGGTATCTGTTGTTATGTTATTGTTTTGATATGTTGTATCCTGGTAGTTAGGATGGTATTCGTTAGAGACCTGGTTAAGGTCGGTATCCTGTTATAGTATGTTGTGTTATGTGATCTGCTAGATCGGTTTGCCTGAATATGAATTGTTATGTGATTGTATGTTTATGTGCACATGGTTGTTTGGACTGGAGTTGGGTTGAGGCGGGTCCTGCTTTGTGCTGTAGGCCAAGATACCCAGGGCGGACCGGTTATTCCGAAGATCCAACGAGCGGTCCGGATAGGCTGTCGGCCCCACGAGGGCGGACAAGATGTGCCGAGGCTCGGAGACTGGACCAGGCCGACTGAAGGCCCGATGCGGGCGGACCAGTCATACTGTAGACTCAGAGAGTGGACCAGGTAGGTTGAAGGCCCAGTGCGGGCAGACCAACCACACTGCAGACTCGAGGGACATGATTGGACACGGATGGTGGACCAGGTGGACTGAAGGCCCTACAAGGCGGACCAGTCCCACAGTAGACCCGATAAGCATCGATGTTCTGTGATTCATTATGAGATAGAGTGATATGTGTATGGTATACGTGGTTGGTATTTTGGGGGTATCTCACTAAGCTTTCGGGCTTACAGTTGTGGTTTAATGTTTTTCAGGTTCTTCAGGAGACTATGGCAAGGCGAAGGCGTGATCGTACTGCTTCTCATGATTTTGTAGTAATGTGATTCTGGGAATACTCTAAATGATTTGTATTGAAAACCTTTTTGTAATAATTTAATGAAATTGGGTTGTTTTTTTTTTTTTTGAAAAAATTAAATTGGTTGGATTTTTCGGTTGTTACAAATAAAGTCCCTGTTCTTGTGTTGTTGATGGAGCTACCTTATCCCAAACCCCAAACCCTAGAGTAAAAAGGCCTAGATCTCTTTGGATTCACGTAAAGTTTGCCACTTTACGTGATGGATGGGTTGTAGGAGGCTAGATCTATGTTTTGGATCAATTGCATGGCCTGGAATGCTTCTGTATGGATTCAGACCGGTGGTACTCAGCGAGTCACAAGGGTGGACTCGACGAGTTGCTTGAAGGTGAGCTGGAACTCGACGAGTTGGATGAACAACTCAGCGAGTAGGTTGAAGATAGCCTTAGACTCAGCGAGTCTGTTCTTGGACTCGGCGAGTCTTGTCGAAGAGTCCCAATATTTTCTGGTTGAGTCGAGAATCGGTGAGTCAAGGGATGCATCGGTGAGTTGGGTGCGAGTGGACTCAGAGTTGTTGGACTCGGCGAGTCAGGTCGCAGATTGAGGGAAGTTTTGAGCTTGCGGACTCGGCGAGTCATCGGGTTGACTCGGCGAGTAGAGTCAGTCAGGGGTTGACTTTGACCTTGTCCAAGGGTTGACCAATTGTCTTCCAGGGGTATTTTGGTAATTAAGGGTATTTATTGAGTTGAGTGTTTTGGTGTTCAGTGGAGGAGTTCGTGTCGGAGTTTGGAGCAGCGGGATCTTATCCTTTCAGCCGGCAGTTTCGAGGTGAGTTATCCTCACTATATCTACAGGGTCTAAGGCACCAAGGCCGGCCCTCTATCGGATTGAGATCCGGGTATTTGTTGTTATGTTATTGCTTTGATATGTATGCATCCGGGTAGTTAGGATGGTATTCATTAGAGACCTGGTTAAGTTCGGTATCCTGGTATGTAGGGTGAGGCTATGCTAGTGACCGGTTAGGTCGGTATTCTGTTAGAGCATGTTCTGTTATGTGATCTGCTACATCGGTTTGCCTGAATATGAATTGTTATGTGATTGTATGTTTATGTGCACATGGTTGTTTGGACTAGAGTTGGGTTGAGGCGAGTCCTGCTTCGTGTTGTAGGCCAAGATACCCAGGGCGGACCGGTTATTCCGAAGGCCCAACGAGCGGTCTGGATAGGCTGTAGGCCCCACGAGGGTGGACCAGACATGTCGAGGCTCGGAGAGTGGACCAGGCCGACTGAAGGCCCGGGCGCGGGCGGACCAGTCATATTGTAGACTCAGAGAGTGGACCAGGTGGGTTGAAGGCCCGGTGCGGGCGGACCAACCACACTGCAGACTCGAAGCACATTATTGGACTTAGAGAGTGGACGAGGTGTATTGAAGGCCCAGTGCGGGCGGACCAACCACACTGTAGACTCGAGGGACATGATTGGACTCGGAGGGTGGACCAGGTGCACTGAAGGCCCGACAAGGCGGACCAGTCCCACAGTAGACCCGATATTCATGGTTGTTATGTGATTCATTATGAGATAGCATGATATGTGTATGGTATATGTGGTTGGTATTTTGGGGGTATCTCACTAATCTTTCGGGCTTACAGTTGTGGTTTAATGTTTTTCAGGTTCTTTAGGAGATCGTGGCAAGGCAAAGGCGTGATCGTACCGCTCCTCATGATTTTGTAGTAATGTGATTCTGGGAATACTCTAAATGATTTGTATTGAAAACCTTTTTGTAACAATTTAATGGAATCAGGTTGTTTTTGAAAAAAAAAATTGGTTGGATTTTTCGGTTGTTACAACTAGTCCTTGTTAGCGTTTCGGTTAACCACATACGCTCCACTAACGACTTGGTAAGGTACAAAGTGTAATATCATGGGTTAGCACATATTTCACATTTTCCTAGAGTAACTAAGATTGGGAATTAATAAAGGTTTAGTTACTTTATAATTTCATTATACTTTTAATGAGGATTAATGTCCTATCCTACCCATTCGACTAACGACCCTCCACCAGTCAAGGAAGCTGTGGGTGAGAGTGAACACCCATTAAACCATCATTTTATATGTAGTAACCTTATACCCCCTTATAGGCCGGCTTCGTGAATGAGGCCTAGTAACGGTAAGACTGACTTATTCTTATACATATATATAATAATTAAACTTTTAATATTATAGAAGTATAAGGGTTGAATTTTAAACTTTTCAAATTATAAGGTTCAATTTGGAATTAAAGTATTAATGTGTGAGACGTTACAAATTCCAAGCTTGAGGGAAAGTTTTGAAACTATTCAGGACTTTTCAACTTCATAACTTATGAGTTAATGGTTTATTAAAATGAGTGACTTTTCATTTTATGTAACCTATGTGTTTTTAATATGGACTTTAAAAGAGAGACTTTTTGTAATCCATAACGTGAGGACAAATTATGGATTCCATTAAAACACATAATTGATCAAGAATTAATCATTAAACAATTCAGCAAATAATTCCTATGATCTAACAATAACTCATAAGAGCATGAACATTCATATCAAAATTTCAAGAATCATATTAACACATATAAAACATGGAATTTTGATATTAGTCATTGTAAATGCATTAGCATAACCATTACACCATCTAAAATAAGTTTTAAAACACCAAAACAGTTTAGGGTAATGTCTCTAGTCCATTTCCAGGAGCAAAACTCAAAAAACTGCATTATGGGGATCCTACTCGTTGAGTGCAAGAACCTACTCGACGAGTAGGATGAATTATCACATGGACTCGGCGATTTCATGTAGCAGATAGAAAATTTTTGAGCTTTTTTAACAAGTTTGCATCAAGTATCAAGAAAACAAGCCTAGGATCTGATACCACTATTAGGTTTTGAGCATTCTAACACTCCTATGGTGTACATGCAACCCTGGAAACCTTGGATCTATGTTTTTTTCTAAAATACATGCAAATTTGATTTCCAAGGTATACAACCTGACTAGCTTGTTATGGGGTACTTGTAATATAAAACTTTAAGTAGAATAACATACCTTTATTTTGTGGTTGATTTCTTGGAGTTTTAGAGCCTAACACCATTAGTGTGGATGCCTCAAGTGGTGTCACAAATCACCCAAAAAAAACTTTGAAATGCTTGAGAGAATATGATGGTTGCTAAAATCGGCCCAGCCTTGTTTCTCACATACTAGTGCCAATTCTAGAACCAAGGACCTCTCTATATACTACAGAGGATTAGGGTTACACCCTAATACACATGACTCTTCATTTACTTAGGATCCATGCATTAAAAGCTCCATGGACTATCCATGGACTTCTATATACTCTTAGCCCATCCTAAATAAATCATAGCCTATTCCATATATATATATATATATATATATATATATATATGTAAGAGTCCATATTTAATTAGCTTTTTTAGAGATAATAGGGGCCGAAAATGACTTTTCGACAAAAGATTATTTATAATAAATAATCTTAACCAAATTGTAGAATATGTCTCAAGGGTTCTGTACATATAAATAACGCCGAAATCCGAGTTATAACAAAAAAGTTATGGCTTGTCGAAGTTTTTCGACAAAACCAGCACGGCACCAGGAGACATAAATAGTGGATTTAAGATAGAGGACTTTTTAGCCTTAGGGATATAAATGAAAGTTGTAGAATACGTCTCCACCTACGCGTGGATATAAAGAATGTCAAAAACGGAGTTCGTATGCAAAAGTTATGGCATTCCGAAGATTTAGCTTTTAAAAACCCTAAACTAGCTAATTCACGACGTGAGAATTAAGAGGCTCACGACATTCTGTCATAATTCGGAATCTAGAAGCTGGGAGAGGATAAGATCCAATTCACCACTTGATGATTATGACGCTCACGACATTCTGTCATAATTCAGAATCTAGAAGCTGCGAAAGGATAAGATCCAATTCACGACGTGATATTTATGACACTCATGAAATGAGGTGTCATGGCCACCATCCAAAGCTAGGGACGCAAATGGCAAGTCAGTGAATCATGAGATTCACGACGTTAGTCTTATGACACTCATGACGTGAGTGTCATAAAAACATACTATAAATAGCATGCGAGCCATTCCGAAAATCTCACATCTTTCTTCATTTCTTCTCTCTAAACTTTCTCTCTCTAAGGGTTTTAACCCTCCCTTAAGCCTACGTGATCCCCAAGCACCCTAAGGAAGCCCCGAGGCTCCCGGAGTCCCGAGAAAAAGAGTCTTTCGGTTTCAAAACGCTGCTCCAAATAAAGTCCGGTTTTCTTCAAAATTCGCTGTAAGTGAGCTACGCTTACGCAATTTTTAATATAGCTTTCAAATAATTATAGTAATGTTATTAGGTGCTTAAAATAATTATTTGTGCTATTATTATGAGTTATATTGAGTGTTATTTAACGCTTATATAATAATAATAATAGCTAGACTATTAGTTAGTCACGGTTGACGTTAGACTAACCCCTAGTGGAATTGATACTAGGTTTTATCGAAGGAAAATTGTTTTGAGAGTATCAAAGCGTTGTCCGAGTGCTGAGTCACCACCTACTCAGGTGAGTGTATAGTCACTTTCACCTTACACATATATATGAAGTATTTTCTTTAAAATACGTGCTATGTGTAATTATATTAATTGTTTAATTAAGGTGACTGTTGAATAGATGTTTTATACAAGTTTTAAACTGTATATGTATTTTTATCTACAAATATGTTGGGTAAAACATGGGTAGATGAATTAGATGATGTGTGATGAAATAAAAGGTGATGAGAGGTATCGATGTTTAAGATGATCTAGTCATCTAGCAGAGTATAGACAATGGCCACATACTATTTTAGATAGTCCAGTGGAACATTAGCAGACTTGTAATCGGTAGGTATGTTTGAACTATATGTTCATAAGGTGTTCTTGAACTATATGTTCATTAGGTGTTTTTGAACTAAGTGTTCATCCGTTAGTTCTTCTTTTTTACACTATTACGTGTCGGGGTACGGGAGCGTACGAAAGTACTTTATTAGTATTTCCCTAATCCTTTATTTTGAAGAGATTTAGAGTCTTTGTTTCTTTTATGAAGTGATCGGACGAGCTTCATGAGTCAGTGTTTCCATTCTCGATGCCGGATAGGAGTGAGTCTGTGGGTTATATACCTCATGATATTCAGACCACAGCCTAGGCATTAGTCAGTGTTTCCATTCTCGATGTCGGATAGGAGTGAGTCTGGGGGTTATATACCTCACGATATTCAGACCACAACCTAGGCATTAGTCAGCGTTTCCATTGCCGGATAGGGTGCATCTGGGGGTTATATACCTGATGATATTCAGAACATAGCCTAGGCATTAATAATTACCCCTAACTTAATTGTCTGGTGGTTCTTTCTTTTATGAACAAAGGTTTGTGGTTAAACTTATTCCATTCATTTGATGTCTTCTTTGATCCTCGTTTGCTGCTAGGGAATTTCTGAAGCAGTTTCGTTAGTTGGTTGTTCATATCGATCCTTTAGGCTAGATCTAGTAAGATCACTGTATAGAATCAATATGTGGGGATCAATGTTGTTAGTGCTTGTAATATAAACCTTAGGCAGTGATGGACTTCGTGCCTATTCCTTAGGATGAATCCTTAGTAATGAGTGATAGTTGATTCTTAGGGTAAATCCTTAAGAAATTAATAAGATAATGGGGATTAGGTAATTAGGTTGATTGTTTGATTTTTAAGCATAATAAATTTATTTATTGTGGGGTAAAAACCCTATATGCTCACTAGGCTCCCAAGCCTGACCCACTCAGTTTAATTGTATCACATGTATCGATACGAATTTGCTTTACACTGAGAGATTAAGGAGATATAGATCACTAGTTAAATGAATGTAAGTTCTGTTTATGCTTATGTTTCTGTATTAACGATGACATCCCAAATGTTTTAAAATGAATAAAATAAGTTTCTTCGGAAATGCTTTGATAATGTATTTATTGTGTTTTTCTGGGAATAAATTCCGCAACATTTTTTTATTAAAAGAGGTACTATGATTTTCATAAAGCATAAACAAAATCAGTTTTGTTGGCCGTGTAATTGGGGATATTACAGTAAGCTTAAGAAATCCATTTATGGATTAAAACAAGCATCTCGTAGATGGAATCTTTGCTTAGATGAGAAAGTCAAAGAGTTTGGATTTTCGAGGAGCGAAGATGAGTCCTGTGTGTATGTTAGGGATAGTGGGAGTATAGTCAGCTTTCTGGTGTTGGATGTGGATGACATACTACTCATAGGAAATGACATCCCAACTTTGCAGGAGGTTAAGTCTTGGCTTGGGAAGTGTTTCGCTATGAAGGATCTTGGAGAAGCTGCCTATATCCTAGGGATAAGGATAATGAGAGACAGGAGTAAGAGACTAATTGGACTTAGTCAAAGTACCTACTTGGATAAGGTGCTGAGGAGGCTCAGCATGCAAGAATCCAAGAAAGGGGAATTACCTATCCAGAGTAATGCTAAGCTGAGTAAGACTTAGAGTCCAAGTACAAAGGATGAGATAGCTAAGATGAGTCATATACCATATGCTTCCGCTGTAGGCACTGTCATGTATGCTATGACTTGTACTCGCCCTGATGTGGCCTTTGCCTTGAGCATGGTCAGTAGATATCAAGGGAACCCTAGCAAGGCTCACTGGACTACGGTAAAAAAACATTCTCAAGTATCGGCGGAGGACTAATGTGACAATCTGAAAACTTTTCCGTCACGGTAACCCGTTCCCATCAGTAAAACCCGTTTGTCTTTCAAATTTTCCGTTAACATTTTGATTAAGTCATTTAATTTAAGACTTTTATTATGACCTCGTGAGTATCCAAACCCATTAGAAACACGTGAAAACGTCCCAAATGTTTATGTGGAAAATTTTTAGTTTCGACCACGCCGGGTTACGACAACTAAATCGGGTACGACCATAAGCCTCGTTTAACGTTAGTATCGGGTAGATTTCCACCGAGCCTCAAACTCAAACCCTATATAAGCGTGAGTGGACTTCATTTGAAGCTTTTTCACTCTCTCTCTCACTATCTCTCTCTACAAACCCGAAATTGATCCAAAACCACCTCTTTCAAGCTCTAATTTGGTAAGTAATCAATCCTAGCTGATAGTGTAACATGTTTAGCTGTCAAATCCATGTATAAATAATTCAAAAGGACCAAGAACATGTGTTTATGGCCCATGAATTATCCCAAACTGTAAACACCCTTAAATGGGGTTTTGGAGCCCCAAAACCCATCCAAACCACTTCTGGAGCTTAGATATGACTTAGGGGCTTATATGAATGGACTTGAAACACCAAAATCTTAACATTTGGGGAGAAAACATGAGTTTACGGCCCAAGAACATGCTTGGACCGTAAACACCCCTTCTAAGGCCGTAAACACCTATTAAGGTGTTAAGATGCCCCTTAAACACCTCCTAAGCCTTGGAACAATGTCTAGAATCAACCACCATTGTGTTAGGGAACTTAAACATGAAAGAAACCACCCCCTTAGGAGATTACAGCCGTAAACCCCCCAAGGAATGGTTCCTGGGCCGTAAACTCGTTTATAGTGGTCAAATGGTGCCCTAACTTCCTTCCTTGACTTGTACTTTGGACTAGAACCACTTGTGCTTAACCTAGGATCACCAAATCACACAAGAAAGGTTCATGTGTGAGTTTACGGCCATAAAATCCTAGTTTACTGCCGTAAACTCCTAGTTTACTACCGTAAACTCCTTACAATGGTCCCTTTGATGGTTTAACCCCTTCCCATGCCTTAGAACTTAACCTAGCTTTATTCCACTAGTGTTATAAGACTTTTAAGCACCCAAGAACACACCAACATGAGTTTACAGCCGTAAACTCATGGTGAAATGGTTATAGGGCCGTAATCTCCCTTAGGAGTTTACTCTTGAAGAGAAAACTCCATATCTAGGCCTTACACCTCCTTAGATGCTACCCGAATCACTCCTAACACTTGAAATAAAGTGTTTTCACGCCTCAGAGTGTATATTCTTATTTAATTAGTAGTTCAAAGTCTAATTAGATACAATTATGTGTCTCTTCATATTAAATAGGAACCTCGCACGTGTTCAAGCCCTAAACTGACATTTAGCATCCTAGCCGACACATTTCTCGTCTGGTGAGTTCATACCCCTACACCTTTTTCTGTGTTTTCCAATGTTTTCAGGGGGAATACAAGCAAACCATAAAGGTTTTTGGAACTTAAAACTGATGTAATTATATGATTTCCTGACAAACTTTAAATACTAAATCTTTTTTGTAATATGCGGAGCATAAGGGAGGTTTTCAGAATGTAATTACATAGCTTTCAAACAATATGGGAACTCATCAAATCATCCGATTTATAACTCATCTAATCATTTAAATTATTAAGGGAATAATTTGGGATCAACATTACTTGTTTTATGGATTAAAAAACTATGTTTGATTTAGTTTATCCATGTTTAATCTACATTATCTCGATGAATAATTATCTCGTATTTGATTATTTATATTTTACCAAACTATTTCGAAACTCGATAACGATCTATTTTTCCGTGAATTGGTAATACTAGCTTGCGAGATTCGTCTTCATTATTCCCTATGGGGTATCAGTAAATCCTCTCCGTAAGTATAACCAGAGTCTCCATTGGGGAGAACGTGAAATTTGTGGATAGATCTATTCGGGACTGACAATCCCACGCCTTAACTGCTAGCTACAGTTAGGCGGGCACGCCTGGGGTGACAAATTTTGGATTCTAGCGACGCCTGAAGAACGTCAAAGAGGTCACGGGTCAAATTAGTATGGTTATACGACTCACAATACGTATTAAATTAACAAATTTTGTTCACGGGTGTTTTTCTCTCTTGTATAGTTTATTTATTGAAACTAATGTACTTTCTAAGATAATCAGGCTTTCAGAATAATTCACTTAAATGTTACAAGTAAGGTAGATACTTGTATACTTCGTTTCGAATCGATAACAAACCACAAACTTTTAAGGAAAATAAGGGTTTTTCCTGGGATCACGAAACTGTTCTTAACCAGATTGTGTAACAAACGAATAACTCAACTCTTCTTAAAAGAAAATATGGGATTTTCTTTGATAACAACTTTTCAGAAAACCAAAGGAAACTTGTTCTTTTACTAAAACAAACTGCTTATGAACTCACAAGCTTTATGCTGATATTTTCAAAATTGCTTGTATTCTTAGGTCCACAATAGACAGGTATCCCGTGATCTTTTGGAGAAGACGAAGTATTTTTAGCAGTCTCATCTTTACGTTTGTTCATTTTGAATGTATATATCTATAATCATGTATAACTTTACTTTCAATCAAATGTAAATACTTCTATGTAATGTAATGGTTGTGTTTACTGTGCTTACTATGTACATTGGTTGTGATACTTTACATGACGGCCTCCGCCCCGGAACATTTCCACCATCGGTTTCGGGGTGTGACAACTAAGGACTGTGTCCTTACCCTCGGTGGCAGTGATGACTTGAGAGTGGAATGATATGGCGATGCTAGCTTTCAGACTGTAACACTGTAAATTTCAAAACAAAATTTTCAAATTTTATAAAACATAATTCATTTAATATTCAGAAAACAACCACATTTAGTTATCCAATTCAAGTAAATACAAAATCCCAAGATCTCAAATGTATAAACTATGTGCGTGTGTACGGATCAAGGCGCCTTCCCGCGGTCGTCACTACTACCTGAAACAATAACATCAAACACTGTAAGCACAAAGCTTAGTGTGTTCCCCAGAATACCACATATAACACATATTAGCCACTCGAGGCTATAACTCTATGGGTCCGTGCACCCAAACTCTGTGAACCCTCAGGTTCAAACTCTGTAAACATGCGCAGCATAAATCACATAGAAATAATGCAGTACAACACATAACATACATAACATACAAATACTCTATCACATAACTCTGGTTAACTACTCAAGTTAAAGTATAGTGAGAAGACTCACCTTGCTTGTCTCGGTAAGTCGTGAATCCTGAAATCACTAGTTCTCGATCTCCTGAGCTATAGTCCTCCTAAATCACAATATATCTCTAATTAACACTTTCCCAACTAAGGTTGACTACTCTTTAACAAGTCAACTTAGGTCAACGCTGGTCAACGTTCAACGGTCAACTTTGACCGGACTCGGTGAGTGCACTATAGCGACTCGGCGAGTCTGAGCATATACACTGAATTCCCTGATATCCTCCCTTGACACGTCGATCATTCTCCTAAATCGACGAGTTCCACCTGGCATGAGTTGTGGGGCCACCACGAATCAACTCGCCGAGTCTCAAGAACAACTCGGTGAGTCCAGCTTGACTTAGTCCACCTGTCCACTCTGACTTCCCCCCTGACTCACTGAGTCAACCCTCCCCAACTCTGCAAGACCACTCGCTGTGTGGTCGGGCAATATTCATACTGCTCGCCGAGTCTGTTCTTCGGACTCGGTGACTCCGTGCCATGCAATGACTCAAACTTGCTCATAAGGTAAGATCCAGTCCATTAACCCATAGATCCAGTCCTTCCAACCTTATTTAGCACGTAAAGTCACTATCTTGATGCACATACAATCTCTATATGACCATATATGATGTTTTTGTCTCAAATATTACAACTTAAGGTCATAAACTCCATTGCTATACATAAAGCTTGATGAGTGAGGCTCTCTGGACCTCTATGCATCCAGTTCCAGAGCCTCAACACAAGAAGGGAACTATTTGGCATCAAATCAACCCAAAAATGTCCATAAGAAACCCTAAATCCCATTATACTTCACAAAACAGAAAGTAAGCTGAAATCATACCTCTAGATTGATGATCTAAGCTTCAAATCCACATAATAGCAACCTCCTTAGCTTCCTCTTGCCTAGAATCTCCTCCTTCTTGCTAAATGTCACACACAAGGTCAAGAAATGCTTCCTTTCTCTCTCAAAATGTTCAAGCACTCAAGGGTTTCTCTCTAAGGGTTGGGTGAGCACAAATGACGCCCATAAGGCCCTTTAAATAGGTATCAAACCCCGGAAATTAGGGTTTCACCACACAGCGTGGACTCGCTGAGTCCACCCTTGGACTCGTCGAGTCCGGACACGAACCCGTGCCCAAATCCGCGATCCTAATCAGCGAGTTTGAGCTCCAACTCGCCGAGTCCACTCACAATTTTCATAAATAAATCCAAAATAAATACCTGGAAATTCCAGGCTATTTGTGACATCCCCAAAATCTCGGCCAGAAAAGACCGATTTCATTTATGTTTTTTAAAATAATTTTCAGAGTAAATCCTTTTAATTTTAAAAGAGATGCGGAATTTGTTCCCAAAAACAAAACATGATAAAATAGATATTTATCAAAACATTTCATAAAGAAATATGATTTCATTTCATAATCAAAAGTCGGCATGTCATGTTCCGATACAGATCATAAAGCATAAACGATAGCATTACAAGTCATTCGACAAATATATACATATACAGACTTGTAAACAAAACAACTTGATGTTCGCCCATCTTAAGCTCTTACGCCACTTCCTGTAAAATAAATCAACTGAGTGGGTCAGGCTTGGGAGCCTGGTGAGCATATAGGGTTTTCAACCCACAATAATTATATTTAATTTCAACAATCAACAATAAACCCAATTACCCATTCCCGTTATCCTCACCTTACGTTCCTAAAAATAACGTCTATTATAAGGAACCTATTTCAGGATTTTTCATCGGGACGGACATCACTGCAGAGGGGCTTCCTCAACAATAAGTTTCCTAAAGGCAACCATGTGGGGGATAGAGTACACCGGTGAACACATCGTTCACAACACCTATAGGTAATGAGCCTGCTAGTGTTCCACAGAACAGTCTAGAATAGTCCGTGGTTGTCATCCATACTCTGCTGAATGACTAGAATAACACCAATAACACCGAGGCCTCTCATCTGTTTACTACACACCAATTACCTACCCATGTTCTACCCAACATATTAGTAGATAAAAATATACATTTTTATACATTGTTTAAAAACCTGTATAACATGCTTTAATCAATACATATTCCACATAACAGATGAGGCATACACACATAACACGTATTTCATAGAGAATACATCAGATCTATAAGATAGAAGAGAGTGAATATACACTCACACGTATAACAACCAAATATATACACATAACACGTATTTTATAGGAAATACTTCATAATATTACGTTGGAATGAAAATAACTACACACTCACTTGATCAGAAGATGATCGGGCAGCACTACGGCTTGCAGAAGATGTGTTTCTCCGTAGATCTGGAAGATCTTCACAAAACTAGGCTCCTCGCGGGCAGCGTCTCGGCTCGGGAATAACGCTCTTTGGGATCCTCGGGGCTTCGGATCTTGCTTCGGGGCTCGGGAATACTACCCGGGCTTCAGGGTTGTAACATCCCGGAATCGCAAGAGTAGGGTTGAAGGGCTAAAAGTGTAAGTTTTAGAGGATGACTCGGCGAGTCCATGGATAGACTCGACGAGTCAGGTCGCGGTCATGGTCGCGTGTCAAGTGGCCTACTCGGCGATTCCCAAGGATGGACTCGGTGAGTAGGTGTTGTATGGAGAAAACCCTAATTTTCGGGGTTGAGCCCTATATAAAGAGCATTATACCCCTCCACAACCTCCCTTATTCCCCCCTTGAGTTCCAGAAACCCTAAATTCGTGGAGAGATCATTTTTGGAGCAAATTAGAGCTTGGAGAGGTGTTGTTTGAAGAGATCTTGAAGGAGAAGTGGCTTGGATCAAAGGGCTTTACTTGGATTCGAGTTTGGCTGCTATTGAGGCATCTTTTGGAGGTAATATCTTCGTCCTTAGGCTGTGCATTCCTAGTTTCATCATTTTGGGGTTTGTGGGGAGTACGTCTTGGAATGTTTTGGAGTTTGGAGGATAGATCTGAGGTTGCTACCTCAGATCTGGAATATTGAAGGCCTAGAGTGCATTAAAGTTCCTGTGTTTGAGTGCTTAGTGAAGCCACCATGTCCCAAACCTTGGTTTTAAGGTGAATATGGCTTAGATCTCATTAGATTCACGTAAATTTTGCCACTTTACGTGATGGATGGATTGTAGGAGGTTGGATCTATGTTTTGGATCAATTGCATGGCCTGAGATGCTTCTATATGGATTCAGACCGGTGGTACTCGACGAGTCACATGGGTGGACTCGATGTAACAGCCCGGAATTTCAGGTATTTTTATAATATGGTTTTGGGGTGTTTTAGGAGGGGACTCGGCGAGTTGGAGCCAGACTCGCCGAGTAGGACCACAGACTGGGTCGCGGGTTCGCGACTGGACTCGACGAGTCCATTATGGACTCGGCGAGTCTGCGCTGTTCAGCGAAAACCCTAGCCGTTTGGTTTTGGAACGTATTTAATGCAGTCATATGCCGTCATTGTCCGTCTTTTAGCCGATTGAGAAGAACCCTAGCGGCTGTGGACATCTAGAGCAAGATTGGAGGCTATTGGAACCTTGAAGAAATTGTCGGGCAAGAAAAAGAGGAGTTTTGGTTGACGGAACAGCAAGGGTTTCGAGTTCTGAGGTTTGGGGACACAGAGAGTGCGTTCTTCAGGTAATACTTCGGACCATTCTGTTATATTGATGTGTGCACGGATTTAGGATTTATGAAACCCATTTGGTGATTAGATGGATTATTACCTTGTTACCCAAACGATTATAACCCTGTATTAGGATGTTTAGAGGTCCAGAAGATCCCATGCTTGTGTATTTCGGGACAATACATATTTCAGGAAGCAGTTTGATCGACTGCATGGCATGGACTCGCCGAGTCCGATGAACAGACTCGGCGAGTAGCTTGAAGATTAACTGGGACTCGTCGAGCTGTTCTTCAGACTCGGCGAGTGGAGTCGGGGTGGCCCCGCGATTCTTCCACGAGGAACTCGTCGAGTCAAGAGGGATACTCGACGAGTAGAAAGGGAACATCAGGATTTGGTGAGGACGTCTAGACTCGCCGAGTCGCCTTAGCACTCGCCGAGTCCAGTCAAGTTGACCGTTGACCGTTGACCAGAGTTGACCTACATGTAATTTCTTAGGGTCAGTTGTATTGAAAGATAAAAGTATTAATAAGGGATATATGATATTATAGGGAGTCGGTAGCTCGGCGGATCGAGTGCGAGTGATTTCAAAAGTCGCTAGCTTTCATTACCCGCGAGGTGAGTCTTCTCACTATACTGTACCCGGAAGGGTTTGACTGTGTGACCGGAAGGTCGGATATGATTTGTGTTGTACGTGCTATAAATGGTAGGGTATTTGCTATGCGTGCTATGTATGTTTATACGGGCCGGAAGGCAATATGTTATGTGATATATGATCTATGTGCTATATGTGTTAAGATTAATGTATTAATTGTTGTGTATGTGTATGGGCCGGAAGGCAATATGTTATGGGCCGGAAGGCATTATGTTATGGGCCGGAAGGCGATTATCTCAAGGCCTGGAAAGGCGTATATGCGTAAGTAGTATACTGGGGAACTCACTAAGCATTTATGCTTACAGTTGTCATGTATGTGTTCCAGGTACTAGCGAGGACCGTGGGAAGGCGCCGGCATGACGCGTACACACTGATGATGTTTTGAGATCTTAGGGATTTTATGATTGTATTTTGATATGAAATTTGGAATAATTATATTTGGTTGAAATAATTCACTTTATTTTAAATGAAAATTTTATTTGAAAATTTACGTTGTTACAATTGGTATCAGAGCCTTGGTTTAGGGATTCGGGTGTACCTTCGGGTGTAACTAAACTCAAACCGAGGATTTGAGGAAAATCTTTTAAAAATAATAAAGGCATAAACTTTTATAAATGGTAAAGTGGTAAACAAGAAAGAAGCAGTGTGTACGATCAGCCAGCGCCCGAACGGTAAAGATCCCCAGAATACCTTACAATGTTATGTTATGCAATGAATTATGAATTGTTATGCATGCTAGAAGGCTAGGTATTCATAATAGGACTAGAGTGGCCTGATTTGTGATGCCTTAGTCTAGGGAGTTTGCCGATATGATATATTTGATAGCATGCAGGTAGATAGTGCATATCCAAAGTAGAGTACTCACTTTTCGGGGTTTGGGGAGGAAGATTTGGGACGAATGCTGATACGGTGTGGTCGGTAGTATTGGGCCCGTACTACCGAAGACACCGGGTCGGTGGGAGACCCAAGTAAGAATCCCTGGATATCGGAGACTGAGTAGGGTTGCGTATCAAGTGCAATTGTACTTGATGGAGTCTCTGATAATTTTATGTTGTATTTCAGAGACATCATGGTTACCACACGTCACGGGGCGAGTTCGAGCGGTGTGAACGACGAGGATATTCGTCAGATGATTCAGGAGGAGGTAGCTGCAGCGATCCGGGCTGAGATCCCGGAGATGTTTGGGTCTATTAAGACCACTCTGATGGAGACGTTCGAAGAGCGGTACGCCGCACTGACTGAGACTGCAGCCGCTGCCGCTACCGCAGCCGTGGCCGCTGCCAGGCCGCAAGGGGGCGATTCGTTGCTATTCCGGGAATTCAGCAACACGAAACCCCCTGAGTTCGATGGGACGCAGGATCCGATTGCTGCGATGAGGTGGATCGCCGACATTGAAGGGTGCTTCTACACTTGCTCATGCCCGGAGCACCTGAGGGTACGGTTCGCTTTGAACCAGCTCCGTCTGGGAGCGAAGGATTGGTGGAAGTTCGTGACGGCAAACTTCACTCTGACGGAGATTTCAACAGTGACATAGGAGAGGTTTACTGACATGTTCAGGGACGAGTACGTTCCCCCAGTGGAGAGGGAACGATTGATTCAGGAGTTCTTGACCCTTAAGCAGGGTACTGATTCGGTTGTGGTGGTCACACGGAAGTTTCACGAGAGGGCGATGTTCTGCCCCGAGTTGGTGTCTACAGAGCAGTCACGGATGAGCCGGTACTTAGGCGTTTTGAGGAGGGATATCCGGGAGTTTGTGTCAAACTCCACCTGTCGTACTTTCACTGAGCTTCAAGCAAATGCCAGGAAGCGCGAGATCGAGTTGGAGACCCAGGCAGGGAGGAGGCCGAGTCTCGGTAGGTGGACCGGCGGCCGGCTCAGTCTCAGCCGGCAGCCAATCGGATCAGGTCCGCTGATTTGAGGACGGAGGTCAGAAGGGCCGCACTTGCAGGAAGTGCGGAAAAAGTCATGAGGGGGCGTGCCGAGCTGGTGGTTGCTACAAGTGTGGCAAGGAAGGACACATTGCCAGGGATTGTCCTAAGGGGTTTATGGTTTGTTTCATTGCAACCAGACAGGCCATCGGAAGGCCGAGTGCCCGCAGCTTCGTCAGGGATCTACACCTACTACCAGGACTACTGAGACTCGACCGGCGAAGGTCGAGGCCCCGAGGGCTCGCGGGAGAGCCTTTCAGCTGACTGCGGAAGAGGTCCGCGTTGCGCCCGATGTTGTGGCAGGTATGCTGTAATTCACGTATTTATTTAAAGTCGAGGTGTTATGCTTATGTTAATATATGTGTAGGTACTTTTCTTGTGAACTCTATGCCTTCTCTAGTGTTATTTGATTCGGGTTCGAGTAGGTCCTTTGTATCTTTAGCTTTTAGTCAGCATATCAGCATTAGTCGTGAGCCGTTAAGTCGGCCTCTGAGCGTTTTTATAGCGGCCGAGAGGGTGGTTTGTGCCACGGAGGTTCTTCGGGGATACGTACTAGAGATTTTCGGGGTTGAGTTTCCGATTGACCTAGTTCCTATTGCGATGGGTGATGTCTGTGTCATCGTGGGCATGGACTGGTTGAGTCGATTCAGCGCTGTCATCGACTGTGAGCGCCAGCTGGTGACTATACGAGACCCTAGTGGGGGAGTTCTTACGGTGTACGACGAGGGTACCCGTTCAGGATCAGCTTTTTGTTCGGCCGCTAGGGCGAGGCAATGTCTACAGCAGGGATGTAAGGGTTTTGTGGCGTATGTGATGGATACGCGGGAGGCTTCCGAGAAACCGAGGTCAGTGGAGGAGGTTCCAGTGGTGCACGAGTTTCCAGATGTTTTTCCCGAGGACTTGCCGGGAGTGCCTCCTGCGAGGCAAGTGGAGTTTGGTATCGACCTGATTCCGGGGGCTGCACCTATTGCGAAGGTGCCTTATCGTCTCGCACCTCCAGAGATGCAAGAGTTGTCCTCGCAACTCCAGGAGTTGCTGGGGAAGGGATTTATTCGGCCAAGCAGCTCGCCGTGGGGAGCACCGATTCTGTTCGTCAAGAAGAAGGATGGTTCACACCGGATGTGCATTGACTACCGGGAGTTGAACAAGGTGACGGTCAAGAACCGCTATCCGTTACCGAGGATCGATGATTTATTCGATCAGTTGCAAGGGGCATCTTGGTTTTCCAAGATCGATCTGAGATCAGGGTACCATCAGGTAAGAGTGCGGGATGAGGACGTCCAGAAGACAGCATTTAGGACGCAGTATGGGCATTACGAGTTCGTGCTGATGCCTTTCGGGCTCACCAATACCCCGGCAGTGTTCATGGATCTCATGAACAGGGTATGCAGGCCGATGCTGGATCGGTCTGTGATTGTATTTATCGACGACATCCTGGTGTATTCGCGATCTAGAGAGCAGCATGAGGGACATTTGAGGGAGGTCCTTGGGGTACTGAGGTCGGAGAAGCTATATGCAAAATTCTCCAAATGTGACTTCTGGTTGCGGGAGGTCCAATTTCTTGGACATGTTGTTAATCAGGCAGGGATATTGGTCGATCCGGCCAAGGTCGCGGCAGTGATGAGTTGGGAGGTACCGAAGTCACCTTCTGAGATCAGGAGTTTCCTTGGGTTGGCGGGGTACTATCGAAGGTTTATTAGGGACTTCTCCAAGATCGCAGTACCGCTCACCAGATTGACCCGGAAGGGTGTTGCATTCTCATGGGGACCCGAGCAACAGACTTCTTTCGAGACACTTCGCCAGAGATTGTGCGAAGCCCCGGTATTAGCTCTCCCGGAGGGGATGGAAGATTTTGTCGTATATTGTGATGCATCGATTTCGGGACTGGGTGCAGTGTTGATGCAGAGAGGCCATGTGATAGCTTATGCATCGAGGCAGCTAAAGCCTCACGAGGCGAGATATCCCACGCATGACCTAGAGTTGGGGGCAGTAGTGTTCGCTCTCAAGATTTGGCGTCACTACCTGTATGGGGTTCGATGTACGATATACACGGACCATAAGAGCTTGAAGTATTTGATGGATCAACCCAACCTAAATATGCGTCAGAGGAGATGGTTGGATGTGGTCAAGGATTATGACTGTGAAATTCTATACCACCCGGGCAAGGCTAATGTGGTAGCCGATGCATTGAGCCGCAGGGTGGAGAGCACTCCATTGCGAGATGTATGTCTGAGACTGACGGTGATGACTCCGGTATTGGATGCTATTCGTGGGGCGCAGGCCGAGGTTGTGAGATCCGAGATGCAGAAGAAAGAGCGGGTCATTGGGTTAATCTCAGAGTTCGTTAAGGATGGACGAGGACTTCTGACGTTTCAGGGTCGGATTTGGGTACCGTTCGTGGGCGGTACCCGTGCTACTTTGATGGAAAAGGCTCACAGATCGAAATTCTCGATTCATCCCGGTGCTACAAAGATGTATTTGGACTTGAGGAAGGAATACTGGTGGCCTTGTATGAAGAGAGACTGCCTGGTTCGTTGAGAGGTGTTTGACCTGCCGTAGGGTTAAGGCCGAGCACCAGAGACCGCATGGCAAGTTGCAGCCTTTGGAGATTCCTGAGTGGAAGTGGGAACAGATTACGATGGATTTCATCACCAAATTTCCGAGAACTGCCAGGGGAGTCGATGCAATTTGGGTGATTGTGGATAGGTTGACGAAGAGTGCACATTTCCTTGCCATCAGCGAGAGTTCATCAACGGAGAAGTTGGCGGAGATATACGTGAGGGAAGTAGTATCTCGGCATGGAGTGCCGATCTCGATTGTTTCGAACCGTGATGTACGCTTCACTTCCATGTTCTGGAAGAAATTCCATGAGGAGCTGGGTACTAAACTGCATTTTAGTACCGCATACCATCCCCAGACAGACGGTCAGAGCGAGCGGACGATTCAGACATTGGAGGACATGCTTCGAGCGTGTGTGTTAGACTTCAGGGGTAGCTGGGATGCACATTTACCCTTGGCAGAGTTTTACTACAACAACAGCCATCATTCGAGCATTGGTATGCCACCTTTTGAGTTGTTGTATGGTAGGAGGTGTCGGACCCCCATTTGCTGGGGAGAGGTGGGACAGAGAGTGATGGGCAGTACGGAGATCGTACTTCAGACGACAGAGCAGATTCAGCAGGTTAGACAGAGATTATTGACCGCCCAGAGCCGACAGAAGAGTTATGCGGACAGACGCCGGTCCGAGCTTCAATTTCAGGTTGGCGACTTCGTTCTCCTGAAGGTTTCTCCTTGGAAAGGAGTGATCCGGTTCAGGAAGAGGGGCAACTTGGGGCCCCGGTTTATAGGTCCATTTCGTGTGATTGCAAGGGTAGGCCGGGTAGCTTATCGGTTGGAGTTGCCAGCAGAGTTGGGACAGATCCACAATACTTTTCACGTATCGCAGTTGAGGAAGTGTATAGCCGATGAATCGGCAGTGGTTCCATTAGAGGATATTCAGGTGGATGCGAGCCTGAATTACGCCGAGAGACCAGTAGCCATCAGAGATCGGAAGATCAAGGTTCTGAGGAACAAGGAGGTACCTCTGGTGTTGGTTCAATGGCAACACCGGAAAGGATCGGAGATGACTTGGGAGCCGGAGCGTGAGATGTGGGAGCAACATCCGGAGTTATTTGCAGAGTGAGACTTCGAGGGCGAAGTCTAGTCCTAGTAGGGAAGAGTTGTAACAGCCCGGAATTTCAGGTATTTTTATAATATGGTTTTGGGGTGTTTTAGGAGGGGACTCGGCGAGTTGGAGCCAGACTCGCCGAGTAGGACCACAGACTGGGTCGCGGGTTCGTGACTGGACTCGGCGAGTCTACACTGTTCAGCGGAAACCCTAGCCGTTTGGTTTTGGAACGTATTTAATGCACTCATATGCCGTCATTGTCCGTCTTTTAGCCGATTGAGAAGAACCCTAGCGGCTGTGGACATCTAGAGCAAGATTGGAGGCTATTGGAACCTTGAAGAAATTGTCGGGCAAGAAAGAGAGGAGTTTTGGTTGAAGGAACAGCAAGGGTTTCGAGTTCTGAGGTTTGGGGATACAGAGAGTGCGTTCTTCAGGTAATACTTCGGACCATTCTGTTATATTGATGTGTGCACGGATTTAGGGTTTATGAAACCCATTTGGTGATTAGATGGATTATTACCTTGTTACCCAAACGATTATAACCCTGTATTAGGATGTTTAGAGGTCCAGAAGATCCCATGCTTGTGTATTTCGGGACAATACATATTTCAGGAAGCAGTTTGATCGACTGCATGGCATGGACTCGCCGAGTCCGATGAACAGACTCGGCGAGTAGCTTGAAGATTAACTGGGACTCGTCGAGCTGTTCTTCAGACTCGGCGAGTGGAGTCGGGGTGGCCCCGCGATTCTTCCACGAGGAACTCGTCGAGTCAAGAGGGATACTCGACGAGTAGAAAGGGAACATCAGGATTTGGTGAGGACGTCTAGACTCGCCGAGTCGCCTTAGCACTCGCCGAGTCCGGTCAAGTTGACCGTTGATCGTTGACCAGAGTTGACCTACATGTAATTTCTTAGGGTCAGTTGTATTGAAAGATAAAAGTATTAATAAGGGATATATGATATTATAGGGAGTCGGTAGCTCGGCGGATCGAGTGCGAGTGATTTCAGGAGTCGCGAGCTTTCATTACCCGCGAGGTGAGTCTTCTCACTATACTGTACCCGGAAGGGTTTGACTGTGTGACCGGAAGGTCGGATATGATTTGTGTTGTACGTGCTATAAATGGTAGGGTATTTGTTATGCGTGCTATGTATGTTTATACGGGCCGGAAGGCAATATGTTATGTGATATATGATCTATGTGCTATATGTGTTAAGATTAATGTATTAATTGTTGTGTATGTGTATGGGCCGGAAGGCAATATGTTATGGGCCAGAAGGCATTATGTTATGGGCCGGAAGGCAATATGTTATGGGCCGGAAGGCGATTATCTCAAGGCCTGGAAAGGCGTATATGCGTAAGTAGTATACTGGGGAACTCACTAAGCATTTATGCTTACAGTTGTCATGTATGTGTTCCAGGTACTAGCGAGGACCGTGGGAAGGCGCCGGCATGACGCGTACACACTGATGATGTTTTGAGATCTTGGGGATTTTATGATTGTATTTTGATATGAAATTTGGAATAATTATATTTGGTTGAAATAATTCACTTTATTTTAAATGAAAATTTTATTTGAAAATTTACGTTGTTACACTCGACGAGTTGTTTGAAGATGGCCTGGGACTCGACGAGTTGGAAGAACAACTCGGCGAGTAGGTTGAAGATGGCCTTGGACTCGACGAGTCCATTTGGACTCGGCGAGTCTTGTCGAGGAAGTCCCAATATTTCTGGTTGAGTCGATGAATCGGTGAGTTAAGGGATGACTCGGTGAGTTGGGTGCGAGTGGACTCAGAGTTGTTGGACTCGACGAGTCTTGGGGTGACTCGGCGAGTTGGGTCACTGATTGAAGGAAGTTCTGAGCATATGGACTCGGCGAGTCATCGGGTTGACTCGGCGAGTAGGGTCAGTCAGGGGTTGACTTTGACTTGTCCGTGGTTGACCAGTTGTCTTCCAGGGGTATTTTGGTAATTAAGGGTATTTATTGAGTTGTATGTTTTGATGTTTAGTGGAGGAGTTCGTGTCAGAGTTCGGAGCAGCGGGATCTTATCTTTTCAGCCGACAGTTTCGAGGTGAGTTATCCTCACTATATCAACAGGGTCGAAGGCACCAAGGCCGGCCCTTTATTGTATTGAGATTCAGTTATGGTTATTATGTTATTGTTTGATGTGTCTGCATCCTGGTAGCTAGGAGGGTACATGGTAGGAGGCCTTGCTAAGGTCAGTTTTCCCGATATACAGAGTGATGCTATGCTAGTGACCGGTTAGGTCGATAACCCGGTTAGGGTAATGTTATGCTATGTGATCTGCTTGCTCGGTTTGTTGACTATGACTGTTATATGAATGTATGTTTTGTGCACATGGTTGTTTGGACTGGAGATGGGTTGAGGCGGGTCCTGCTTTGTGTTGTAGGCCAAGATACCCAGGGTGGACCGGTTGTTCTGAAGGCCCAGCGAGCGGTCCGGATAGGCTGTAGGCCCCACGAGGGCGGACCAGACGTGCCGAGGCTCGGAGAGTGGACCAGGCCGACTGAAGGCCCGATACGGGCGGACCAGTCACATTGTAGACTCAGAGAGTGGACCAGGTGGGTTGAAGGCCCGATGCGGGCGGACCAACCCCACTGTAGACTCAAAGGACATGACTAGACCTAGAGGATGGATCCGTTGGACTGAAGGCCCGATACGGCGGACCAGTCACACGGTAGACCCGATATGCATGGTTGTTCTATGTTCTGTTATGTTATGTATGTTTTATATGTTTTGGACCAGAAGGTCGTAGCCTGGAAGGGTGTATACGTGGTTGGTATTTTGGGGGTATCTCACTAAGCTTTCGGGCTTACAATTGTGGTTTAATGTTTTTCAGGTTCTTCAGGAGACTGTGGCAAGGCGAAGGCGCGATCGTACCGCTCCTCATGATTTTGTAGCAATGTGATTCTGGGAATACTCTAATGACTTGTATTGAAAACCTTTTTGTAAACATTTTAATGAAAATCGGGTTGTTTTGAAAAAATTTAAATTGGTTGTATTTTTCGGATGTTACAAGTTGGTATCAGAGCCTTGGTTTGAGTGAATTAGAGGAACACTTGTGTGACACCAGTATCAAATCGAGGAGAGTTTCAAAAAGAGAATTTAAAATGTTTTTCAAAATAAGTAAAGGAGGACGCGGAGGTACGATCAGCCAGAGCCAGTAAGTATCCCCAAAATACCATACATGACAATTGTTTTATTGAGCTTTGATAGAACAACATGCTAGAGTTAGGCTAGGGATCTTCAGGATTTATTGATGAGTTGCCTGATTTATGATGCCTGCTAGCCTAGGGTTCCTTGTGAGAGATTTCTAGTGTTCCTCTAGTTGTGAGGATAGAGCGTTGTTATGTGTGTCGCTAGGGTGTTGTGGGAGTACTTCATACAAATATGGGTTGGTGTGGAAGGTAGTATGGGCCCGTACTACTGAAAGCACGGACTCATACGCTTATCAGGGAAACCATGACCTCTAGGGTTGGGATGAGAGCTGGTTCCCGAGATAGTGGAATATGTCTGAGATTTGGTGTTTTATTTTCAGTATGGAGATTTCAGGGCACGCTGGGAGTGGATCCGGGTCAGGATCAGGAGCAGGAGAAGGAGTTCTGGGTGGGTCTGTACAGCCAGAGGTTGTCAGTCAGATGAGTACGCACGAGTTGGATGCGAGGATTCGTGAGATCCTGCATGATGAGGTTGCTGCATTGTTTCGGGCTGAGCTGCCAGAGTTGTTTGGGTCGATCAAGACTGCCATGGTGGAGTATTTTGATGAGCGCTATGCGGCTCTCACGGAGACGGTTGCCGCGGCGGCTATCGCAGCAGTAGCAGCGGCAGGGGGAGGAGCCAGTAGAGGTTTTCAGTATCGGGACTTCGATAATACCAAGCCTCCCACTTTCGATGGAGTTCAGGATCCGATCGTTGCTATGAGGTGGTTATCAGATGTGGAGGGATGTTTCTTCACGTGTTCATGCCCTGCTGATCAGAGGGTGAGGTGTGCTTTGAACCTGTTGAGGCTCGGAGCAAAGGATTGGTGGAGATTGACCACGGGGTCGTACTCGGATGCGCAGAGGGCTGCGATTTCATGGGATCAGTTCAGAGAAATGTTCAGCACTCGTTATGTTCCGCAGGTCGAGAGGGAGAGGTTGGCTCAGGAGTTCTTGGAGCTGAAATAGGATTCGGAATCGGTGACGGAAATCACCAGGATGTTTACTGAGAGGCCGATGTTTTTCCCTGAGTTCGCTTCGGAGCAGGCTCAGATATCCCGATATCTGAGTATGCTAAAGAGAGACATCAGACAGTTTGTGTCTGCGCAGAGGTGCGAGACTTTGTTGGAGTTGCAGGAGGCCGCCAGGCGGCGTGAGTTAGAGATTGAGTTACAGATGCGTGAGCTGAGGCAAGCTCCGGTTCAGTCGCAGCCGGCGACGAAACGGTCTAAGACCGTTGATTCCAGGATGGGAGATCAGAGTGGCGACATCTGTGGAAAGTGTGGAAGGGGTCATGCCGGGGTTTGTCGGTCCGGTGGAGCATGCCGCAAGTGCGGAAAGGAGGGACACTATGCGAGGGATTGTCGGCAGTCAGTGCCGGTTCGGGATTTGAGGATATGCTATCATTGTCATCAGGTTGGACATTTGAAGGTCAACTGTCCATGGCTTGCTGCAGGACCGGTGCAGGCTCCAGCACCGGCTACGTTAAGGATCACAGGTGGAGGTTAGGGTGGAGCTGAGCCCCCAAGGGCTAAGGGTCGTGTTTTACAGCTTGCTGCTATGGGTATGTTCTTTCTGCTGTTTTGGTTATTTATGATTGTTGTAGAGTATTGTTATCTGTTGGTTTCGTTGGTTGGTTATGGAATTGCGTTTCGGGTTTTCGTGTGGTATCCGTTGTTCCTTGAGGGTTTGGCGAGTTGTGATCAAGATTTCGTTTTAGTATCTTTTGTTCCCTGAAGGATCGTTATGGTTATGGATTAGTACGTCAAGCTATCGTTGATTATCTTTGTGAGGATTGGTGGCGGATGCGGCGTTGGTTTAAAGGCCAATTAGATTCTGCAGTCTGAGGAATGGATAGTTGAAGATTGGGTTCCTTTCGAGCGGGTTGTGCAGCGTGGGAACATGATTTGTATGAAAGTTGTTGGCGCTAGTGAAAAACATTTTGAGTGCATGTGTTGATTCCTGCAAGGTTGCTTGGGGAGATCGGTGATGGCGACCAGTGACTAACTGTCAGTGTCTTAAGCGGGGGAGAATTGGAAATTCTCCGGATGATCGTTGGGCCTAAGAGGTTGTTTAGCTGCTTGGGGAATTCAGCGGTACTTCTATCAGTCGAGAGCAGGCTCGTATGGGTGAGTAACAGGCGTGCGGGGCGAAATACAGACCTAGAGCAGTTGATTGAGGAAGGCATGGGAGCAGGCCGGGATCGAGTATGTATGATGGAGATAAAGTTCGGAACCCCTAGAGGGCTAGAACGGTATGCACGAGAGGATTTGCCGAAGAGATAGTTCGGAATGATGAATGGTTGTTGAGCGGTCCGGATAGACTGAAGGCCGGTAGGCGTACCAGTCAGACCGAAGGCTCGGAGGACGGTCCAGTCAGATTGGCTGAAGGTTCTGAGAGTGGTCCAGATTGGCTGAAGGCCTGGGGAGGCGGTCCAGTCATGCTGAAGACTCTGCGAGTATTGTTGGATCGGATTGAGGTTATGGGTTGCGTATGTTGCAGTGTGATTACATTGGGAGGTCTGGCCCCGGGTAGCGATCTTGAGCAGTGAAGGTAGTGCATGGGCTTGAGAGTCCATGTGATGAGAGTCAGAGTAGTGGTGATGCATGGATGTTGGGTACGCTTTAAAGAGGTAATGTAGCGTGGGATGAGCATCATGGTGCCTGTCATGGTGACTGGGCGGACGAGTGGTTTCCTTGGTAAGGAAAGAGGGAGGAATGGAATTCCGAAAAGGGAGTGCGAATTCACGGAAGTGAAAGCGGCAGTGTAGAGTTATGATTGGAGTGGTCCGTCGATGGTCTTTGAGTAGTGTGTTGCGGCGGTGGAATAAAAGCTCATTCGACTTGATATGTTTGCTCAGGGCGCGAAGGGAATACCGCAGGTGTAGAACCAGGGAGAGGGGTTCGGAAGGGACGTAGAGAGAGAGTCTTGGACTCTCAGTGAGATTCTGATCAGGGTATTGGCTATGTTTTAGCGGTTCATCCTGGAAGGATGTTTGAGGATATCATCAGTGTATCAGGTTTTCCAAACCTGAGGGTGCTAGAGCTAGATCAGTATATGTGTGTGATTGCGAGAGGAGAACTCGGGGGAGTTGCTCCGAAATGGAAGAATGGGTCTTTCGGTCGTCGTGGGATGGATAGAGTGGAATTCGGATCGGGGATCCAATGGTTCGTGGCATTATAGCCATATGATTCAAGTGAAAGATGAGAATTGGAGAAGTAAGGCATCATGGGTAATTCTCGGTTGTTGAGTGTGGTTATCGGAGGGTACAATTGGTGCCCAGTTTGAGTAAGTGGTGGGGACACCATATGGAAGGAGAAAGTGAGCTTCTAGTTCTATGGTTGTACCTTGAGGGACTTGGTTCGTTCAAGGTCAAGTGGCGCGTCGTGGGAAGTAATTTGAAGATGAGATGCCGTAGGCTTCGAGGATGAAGCCTAATTTAAGTGGGGGAGAATTGTAACATCCCGGAATCGCAAGAGTAGAGTTGAAGGGCTAAAAGTGTAAGTTTTAGAGGATGACTCGGCGAGTCCATGGATAGACTCGACGAGTCAGGTCGCGGTCATGGTCGCGTGTCAAGTGGCCTACTCGGCGAGTCCCAAGGATGGACTCGGCGAGTAGGTGCTGTATGGAGAAAACCCTAATTTTCAGGGTTGAGCCCTATATAAAGAGCATTATATCCCTCCACAGCCTCCCTTATTCCCCCCTTGAGTTCCAGAAACCCTAAATTCGTGGAGAGATCATTTGTGGAGCAAATTAGAGCTTGGAGAGGTGTTGTTTGAAGAGATCTTGAAGGAGAAGTGGCTTGGATCAAAGGGCTTTGCTTGCATTCGAGTTTGGCTGCTATTGAGGCATCTTTTGGAGGTAATAACTTCGTCCTTACGCTGTGCATTCCTAGTTTCATCATTTTGGGGTTTGTGGGGAGTATGTCTTGGAATGTTTTGGAGTTTGGAGGATAGATCTGAGGTTGCTACCTCAGATCTGGAATATTGAAGGCCTAGAGTGCATTAAAGTTCCTGTGTTTGAGTGCTTAGTGAAGCCACCATGTCCCAAACCTTGGTTTTAAGGTGAATATGGCTTAGATCTCGTTAGATTCACGTAAAGTTTGCCACTTTACGTGATGGATGGATTGTAGGAGGTTGGATCTATGTTTTGGATCAATTGCATGGCCTGAGATGCTTCTGTATGGATTCAGACCGGTGGTACTCGACGAGTCACATGGGTGGACTCGACGAGTTGCTTGAAGATGGCCTGGGACTCGACGAGTTGGAAGAACAACTCGGCGAGTAGGTTGAAGATGGCCTTGGACTCGACGAGTCCATTTGGACTCGGCGAGTCTTGTCGAGGAAGTCCCAATATTTCTGGTTGAGTCGATGAATCGGTGAGTTAAGGGATGACTCGGTGAGTTGGGTGCGAGTGGACTCAGAGTTGTTGGACTCGACGAGTCTTGGGGTGACTTGGCGAGTTGGGTCGTTGATTGAAGGAAGTTCTGAGCATATGGACTCGGCGAGTCATCGGGTTGACTCGGCGAGTAGGGTCAGTCAGGGGTTGACTTTGACTTGTCCGTGGTTGACCAGTTGTCTTCCAGGGGTATTTTGGTAATTAAGGGTATTTATTGAGTTGTATGTTTTGATGTTTAGTGGAGGAGTTCGTGTCAGAGTTCGGAGCAGTGGGATCTTATCTTTTCAGCTGACAATTTCGAGGTGAGTTATCCTCACTATATCAACAGGGTCTAAGGCACCAAGGCCGGCCCTTTATTGTATTGAGATTCGGTTATGGTTATTATGTTATTGTTTGATGTGTCTGCATCCTGGTAGCTAGGATGGTACATGCTAGGAGGCCTTGCTAAGGTCAGTTTTCCCGATATACAGAGTGATGCTATGCTAGTGACCGGTTAGGTCGGTAACCCGGTTAGGGTAATGATATGCTATGTGATCTGCTTGCTCGGTTTGTTGACTATGACTGTTATATGAATGTATGTTTTGTGCACATGGTTGTTTGGACTGGAGATGGGTTGAGGAGGGTCCTGCTTTGTGCTGTAGGCCAAGATACCCCGGGCGGACCGGTTGTTCCGAAGGCCCAGCGAGCGGTCCGGATAGGCTGTAGGCCCCACGAGGGCGGACCAGACGTGCCGAGGCTCGGAGAGTGGACCAGGCCGACTGAAGGCCCAATGCGGGCGGACCAGTCACACTGTAGACTCAGAGAGTGGACCAGGTGGGTTGAAGGCCCGATGCGGGCGGACCAACCCCACTGTAGACTCGAAGGACATGACTAGACCTGGAGGATGGATCCGTTGGACTGAAGGCCCGATACGGCAGACCAGTCACACGGTAGACCCGATACGCATGGCTGTTCTATGTTCTGTTATGTTATGTATGTTTTATATGTTTTGGACCGGAAGGTCGCAGCCTGGAAGGGCATATACGTGGTTGGTATTTTGGGGGTATCTCACTAAGCTTCTGGGCTTACAGTTGTGGTTTAATGTTGGATTAGTGTCTAAGTCCATAAATATTTTGGTATGTACTTGACCCGATGGTGCATGGTCCTTTTGGGTTACCTTCACCAAAGCAACTTGATAGGATGAATTATGGAGAGTAAGGATTAAATATGATTTATTAATATATTATGGGAATAATATATTAAAGGAGAAATCATATTGTTTAATTAATATTAGTCAATAATTAATTGGTAATTAGTTTTGTGACTAAAAGAGATTAATTAAACTTAAGGGACTGGAATTGTAATTATAAGATAATTATGATTTGGGCCATGGATTGCCTTGTATTAAGGGATGGACGAATTCTAATGGGAAACCCATAAGGAAATCGTCCATGGGCTTGATAAAAGGAGTCTATGGGTTGCTTAGGGCTTAAGCATCCAAATTAGGGTTTCCTTGTTAGATAACCCTAATAGTCCAACTATATAAAGACCCCTTAAGGCTCAAAAACGTGGCTAAGCTTCTTGTAAGGGTTTACACACGTTTTTAGCAGCCTCCAACCTCTCTCCTCTTCATCCTCTTGCTTATGGTGTTTGTGAACCATTAGAGGAGTGACACTTGTGACTCTAAGCCTTCCAAAGTCAATACAAGGAGGAATTGGGATTGTTATTGCTACATAACAATCAAGGTATGATCTTAAACCTAATTACATGTTAATATGATTACTTGCATGCTAGAATTAGGGTTTATAGTCTTGGATAACTTGCATGTACAATAGAGAAACCTAGATCCAAGCATTAGGGTTTGTATGAGCACATAGGATGTCTTATGACTAAAACCCATCAGTGGTATCAGAGCCTAGCTTGGTTTCAATTGTATTGATGCATTGTATAACTGAAAAATTCGATTTTTTGGATTGTGGAGGCTGGACTCGCCGAGTCCATAGCTGAACTCGCCGAGTCCATGCAGACTCGACGAGTCCATGCCTGACTCGACGAGTCAACTCGTCAGATAATGCTTATCTCGGGATTTCTTGTTGTTTTTGCATATGGATAGTTACCTTATCATGTTAGATCAATATAAATCTGATTTTATGATATATATGACCATATTCTTGATCTAATTAAAGATAATTATCAATTAATAAGATAATTGTTTCCTTATAAGATAATTGATTAAGTATTTTGAGTAAATTGATAAATTGTTTTGCAAGAAATCATTAAACAAATCAAATATGGATAATTATGTAACTAAATGTTAGTTTAGATAATTTGTTATTTGATCCTTGTTGTTATGAAAGGTTTCATATTTTCCCCTTTAGGTTTTATAGTTTAAATTTGAACCCAAAAGTTTTGAAGTTTTGAAATTTAAATAGTTAAAACCCTAATGTTTTGAAATGTTTCAAAACTTGCCCTCAAGTTTTGGAATTTAAAAGTTGATTAAAGGTTTAATTAGAAATGTTAAATTCTAAAACCCTAGTAATGTTTTGAAAAGTTCAAATCACACCTTTATGGTTTTATTAATTAATTAAGGAGTATAATTAAAAGAGGTTTAATAAATCCATAAAAGTTTAGGTTAACCATTTAATTGAATTAAAAGTGTAATTGTTAAAGTTAACCATATAGTATTTTAAAAGTGTAAAATACACCCTATACTATATATATAACATTAAAGGTTTAACATTATATATATGTATGAGTAAAAGTCAGTCTTACCGTTAGTAGGTCTCATTCACGAAGCTGGTCTATAAGGGGTGTTTAAGGAAATTGCCTATAAAATGGCGATTGAATGGGTATCCACTCTTACCTACCGCACTCTTGACTAGTGGAGGGTCGTTAGCCGAACGGGTAGGATAGGACGAAACCTTCCATTATAAGTATAATGAAATACAAAGTAACGAAATGTTTTTCAAATTCCCAATCTTAGTTACTTAGGGAAAAGTGAATTGATGCAATTCCATGAAAGTACACTTTGTGCCCTTGCGAAGACGTTAGTGGAGTGTGTGTGGTTTACCGGCACACTAAATGGTTCTAAGCAAAGGTAGCAAAGGGTGACTCAATGTTTGTCATAGTTCAGTGGAGCGTGTGTGGTTTACCGGCACATCGAATAGGTGATTGTAACATATGAGGGCACCATGTAGTTTGCATGGTTATTCACACCCGCTTTGTGATCCTCGGCATCCCAGTCACAAACAAGAGGGCCATATCGAGATTTAAACATGCCATTGAAATGTTCAATGAATCTCAAAGGATCTAGGAGTTTTCATAGATTTAAAACTTAAATTTCTTTTTCGTTTTTCATGGTGGAAACTAGTAAATCGTCATTCACGTACCTTCAAATGTTCTGCAATTTGGGTTACGGCATCCCTCTCCCGAGTTGTAGGATATTGTGTTGGGTCCTAGCCTTGGAATTTCATTTGGGTGATTTACCAAGGACTCAATCAATCAACTAACTTGAATTCGTTTTTCTCCCGATGTCAAAGTTCGACAACTATGGTCTTCTCAAATCCCGTGGAACAAGCATTCCACATGAAGATGATATTCCACGATTCGATCGAGGAACAAGAAATCATGCTTCACTTCCTCCTCCTCCTCCAATTATTCTCCCTAACCCACAAGATTGAAAGGTTCAATATCACTCAAGCCCGTTTGGCAAGTAAACATAAAGAGGGCAAGTCAGTGTGTGCACACGTCTTAGGGATGAAGTCACACATTGATAGATTAAGAATGATGGGATCCGTTGTCGGTGAAGCGATGGCTGTTGATTGAGTTCTTCGGTCACTTCCTAACTCATATAGTGAGTTCGTAAGAGAGTACTATATGATGAACCGCGACGTGACCCTTATAGATCTCACCTATATGCTTATTGCTGCTGAATCAGCAATGGCTTGGCGCAATAGAAAAGCAAAGTTGATTGGTGAATCTGCCTTCAAGACCTCTATGGATATAGACAATGGCAATGAAAGACATGTAATGATCGAAAAGTTGATCATAAGAGAAAGGCGATGTTTGAGGTAGTTCCATGTGTTGTTCCAAAGGAGTCAATTTGCTTTTATTGCCAAGAGAAGGGGCATTGGAGACAAAGTTGCCCTATTTACCTAAGAGGTCTAAGAGATGGGAGAGTCAAAAGTATGACTACGCTTTAGGTAAGAATCCACTATCTAACTCCATTAAGTTCCTATTCATTGATTCTTAATACATGATGTGATAAGATTGCATTTGAATGTTTTGAAGGATCGGTGAAAAGAAAGGAAGCTTGATAAGAGAGCAAGATGAATCTAATCACAAGAGATGGATCTCGATCTCATGGACTTGAAGATTGGATTTTGAGCTTAGATAGTTATGATAGAGTTGTTAGAAATTTTCTTTTTACATAGTTTTCAATAGATTTTGCATTGTAAGGACAAATGTTTTTCCGCTGCTTTTATAAATGAAATAAATTTTGACTCATTTATTTGTTTATTTCCTTGCAATGAAATCGTTATGAAAATTGATGTTTGAATATTTCTACAACGAATGGATATGATTCTTAGTTATGTTATTTATGGAAATGTCGAGAATTTACCAAATAGGGAGAGTTTCTTATCGCCCAAGTTTCAATTGGACAGAAACTTGGAATCATGCAACGTGGATGCACGATGAATGAGAAATTTCGTATTTGGAAATTGGACTAATTCATTGACAAAGTGTCAAGTGAAGGACTAGGAGATCGAGTACACAAAGTTGTGTGTTGATCAAGTTCACCATGAGAGTAACAAAGATATTCGTCATGATTTACTAAAGGCTTAGTAAATATGATTACACTTACAAGATTAAGTGTAATTTTGAATTGATTAATGGGTTTAGATCAATAGCAAAACGAATAAGAAGAATCAAGTAGGCAGAAAGATAAGAGTTTCTCCACTCTAAGAAGAAGGGAGAGTAGCTTTTATGCTTTATGATAGGTCTTAATGATTAAGAACCATATCTCAATTGATCCTCTAAGTGAGTCTTGGTACAATTGTATGTCCAAGAAGAGGAATCAAAGATTGAAGAAATGGTCAAATCAAGAAGTCAATCATGCTTCGTTCCAAAACAAGTCTTAAGTCAAGATTGTGACATTGAGTGAATAGTATTAAGAAGGTTTATAACATTCATCAATTGTGGAAAGTTGTGATGTCTTGGATAAGACAAAGAACAACTAAGACCAAAATTATGAAGTGTTTTGTTTTGATAAAAGCTACACTAACTCTTGAATATTTGTTTGTCAAGAAATGTTTATTGACAAGAGAATCTTATATGTCAAGGAGTCAGTGGGAGTCTTAATGGTCTTGAAAGGTTTCAAGAAAAAATCAAATAACCTTATTGATCATCACTAGCACACGAGTTGAGGTTTACAACCTATCGTGAAGACATTATTTTGTTTCTGTGCCAATCCAATCGAGTTAATTATGCATGTGAGTCCTATGAGTTCTCATTTGAATGCATAAAAGGCAAGGACCTTGATCAATGGAAAGTACATTGATAGGAAAAGGTGAGCTGCTTAACTACTTGGAAGACGTGGTGGGCAGCTGTGCTACCATAAGGCAAGAAATCAAGATTAAGAAAGTTCGATCCATATGAGTTTGAATTTGTCGTAAACTTTGGTTTTTAACAAATTCACATGGATAGGAACACATACATTGTTTAAATCTAAGTGTCATAAGATTTCCTCATTCATGAAAATGATTGTGAGGAAATGCTTTCACTAAGAAAGATTTTTAAAGATAGTGATTGTAAAATTGCATTCTTGAATTCGATCATGGTTACGGCATCCCTTTCCATAATTTGAATTGTGAGGTTTGGCAATTAGTCTTAATTGTTAAGATACACATATGAACTATCTAAGGCAAAGGTGTATAAGTTCAAGAAGCCTTGATAAAAGATTATCAAAGCACTAAGTATTAGAAACATGAACTAAAGAAATTCAATAAGTATTGTTTTTCTGAAAGTTAAGATGTTTATAAATACATGTCGAAGCTACTAGGAGCATAAGTGTTATGTTTTATAATAATCATCATGATAGTGGGAGCATAAATGTTATGATTGTATGATTATTAAGGCAAGTATTGCATAGTTTGCAATATTAATTATAGAAAACAAGAGTCATACTTTGCAAAGTTGTAAGAGTTGAAAGGTTGTTTTGCTATAATTAAGGGAGAGAATATTATGCTTCATTTCAAATCTAAAGGATTAGGTTGTGGAATGTTAATAAATTTAGTCAAAGGTACATAGTGTGTTCTTAAAGTTTCGATTACGGCATTCCTCTTCACAATTCGAATTTTGAGAACATAGAAAATAAAACATTGTGCGTCGTGTCCCATACGCTTCGGGTATAGGATCGATTGCAAATGCTTTAATGTTTGACCATTCTAAAATTTTCCAAATGTCCAGTGCATTTAGAGGGAAAAGGGACTAGAATTGGTTCTGACTAAAATAATTAAACAACTATCAAAGGACGATTCGAAGTTCGACGAGAATTGGTCGCTTGTGAGTAGTTGGAAGTATAGTATTGGAAATTATGGAAATGTTTCCGTATTGGATGGACAATATCGAAATCATTACAAATAGATAAGATTCTATTAAGAAATTAGTTGCCATATGGAAAATATGGAAGCGTGTCCATATTGGGAAGTAAATATTGAAAATCTATGACTAGATTAGAAACCTTTATGCAAAAGAATGTTCAAAGGAATGTGCTTTGAGTGAGAGACATCGTATCTAAGGAATTGTCTTGTAACAATCTCCGATAGAGGAATTTGTAATATCATTGGCAATAGTCTTTGAGACTTTGGTGCAGTGACATTACAAAAGGATCGTTGCATAAAGTGTTAGAATCTAGTATATTCTATAAGTAACAAGAATTTGATATTCTTACACTTAAGAAAATGGATTTGGAGTTGTGAAATGAGAATGATTGGAAATGTGTTCAATTTTTCTATTTCACAAAAGTAAGAACCATAGGTAAACATTGTGTGCATGCTAGGAGCATGGTACAAGTGTAATGATTCAAGTAAAAAGTTGATTACCCGAAATGACAAATAATGAGTAATCGATATGGTGAAAAATAAAACGTGTTTTGTTTATACTCAAAGGTTTGAGGCCATATAGGATTAGTATTATTCTTGTGTTTCACTTTGCATGTTTTGACTTCCAGAATAATTGAGTTTATTAAGAATAATCGAATTATTCAAACGGGCCACAGTCGTTCATATGTTGGAAGTAGATATGAATGAAGATTGTCATGAATTGGTGTGTGGATTGTCTAAAAGAGTATTAGACATAAGCAAATGTTTGCTGCAACGTTCATGAGTGCTTATGAATATTATTTAAGCATTGGATTAAACCCACGCTCACTTGGATCACTATCTCGAGTGATTAGTGAGACGATAACATCTTATATTCTTGAAACCGAGATGTGTGAGTTGTATCTTGTTGATCGGTTGCACATTGATAATATGTAAATGCACCAGTAACTTGGTGTTATAAAACATATTGTTGTGTGTAATTCGGTGAGTGAGTGCAAGCGAGCATTGTATCAAAGTTCATCCGTTCCTTTTATCCAAAGTAGGATAAAAGCGATATCTTTGGGCCCCTCGATGGTTTAGTGATGACATACGTAAATGCTCGGCCGGGCTAGGGCTAATTTGATTTGTTCAATTAGTCTGTCGTCATAAATCGGAAATTGAGATATAGTACAAAGAGAATGATTTGAAATCATATCTCATACGATATCTAGAAGGGAGGAATATATGATCCCTTATCTAAGGACACGCGTATCTGATATGATCAGAGTTGACAGCGGCTTTGGAAAGCTACGATTGCAGATCAGGATCTGAAGTCATACACAGAATAGTTGTTAGACTTATCCAAGTGGGAGACTATTGGATTAGTGTCTAAGTCCATAACTATTTTGGTATGTACTTGACCCGATGGTGCATGGTCCTTTTGGGTTGCCTTCACCAAAGCAACTTGATAGGATGAATTATGGAGAGTAAGGATTAAATATGATTTATTAATATATTATGGGAATAATATATTAAAGGAGAAATCATATTGTTTAATTAATATTAGTCAATAATTAATTGGTAATTAGTTTTGTGACTAAAAGAGATTAATTAAACTTAAGGGACTGGAATTGTAATTATAAGATAATTATGATTTGGGCCATGGATTGCCTTGTATTAAGGGATGGACGAATTCTAATGGGAAACCCATAAGGAAATCGTCCATGGGCTTGATAAAAGGAGTCTATGGGTTGCTTAGGGCTTAAGCATCCAAATTAGGGTTTCCTTGTTAGATAACCCTAATAGCCCAACTATATAAAGACCCCTTAAGGCTCAAAAACGTGGCTAAGCTTCTTGTAAGGGTTTACACAAGTTTTTTGCAGCCTCCAACCTCTCTCCTCTTCATCCTCTTGCTTATGGTGTTTGTGAACCATTAGAGGAGTGACACTTGTGACTCTAAGCCTTCCAAAGTCAATACAAGGAGGAATTGGGATTGTTATTGCTACATAACAATCAAGGTATGATCTTAAACCTAATTACATGTTAATATGATTACTTGCATGCTAGAATTAGGGTTTATAGTCTTGGATAACTTGCATGTACAATAGAGAAACCTAGATCCAAGCATTAGGGTTTGTATGAGCACATAGGATGTCTTATGACCAAAACCCATCAATTTTGGGGGTATCTCACTAAGCTTTCGGGCTTACAGTTGTGGTTTAATGTTTTTCAGGTTCTTCAGGAGACTGTGGCAAGGCGAAGGCGCGATCGTACCGCTCCTCATGATTTTGTAGCAATGTGATTCTGGGAATACTCTAATGACTTGTATTGAAAACCTTTTTGTAAACATTTTAATGAAAATCGGGTTGTTTTGAAAAAAATTTAAATTGGTTGTATTTTTCGGATGTTACAAGGGTATAAACGGCACACAAAACGAGGAAAAACTTAGAGAGAGGGAAGATTTTGAACAAGAGAAAATGGCTGAATTCGAGTTCCATTTATAGGCTGAGGGTCTGGGATTACGCGGGGCGTAATCTCAAATTACGCGGGGTGTACTTAGTACGCGGGGCGTACTTGGGTTACGCAGGGCGTACTTTGACATCACTGCGTGCGTCGACTGGTGGCACTCGAGTATCGGTCAGACAAGTTGCATCCGATTGAGTACGCTGGGCGTACTAAAATTACGCGGGGCGTAATTGACTCGTCGAACTTCTAAATTGTGTAACTTTCGCATACGAGATCCGTTTTCGACGTTCTTTATATCCACGCGATGGTCATACCATACTCTACAACTTTCATTTAGACTCCATTGGCTAATTTTGACTTTTATTTTTATTATTTATTTTTAGAAGGCCGGGACAGAAAAACTTCGTTATAAATTCATAACTTCTTCGTCTGACGTCCGTTCTCGCCTAACTTGTCATCGTTTCGCTACTAACAACGACATCTTCGATTCTCATTTAGATTGTTTCGGCTAAAAACCGCTCGATCTCAAATCGAGTATTCGGGCTGCATACTGCCACGTCGAAACTTCAGTAAATCATAACTTCCTCATACGAAGTCAGATTTGGGCGTTCCTTTTATGCACGCTCTCAGTTTAACGAAATCTACGACTTTCGTTTAGATCGCTAAGGCTAAATATCACTCTATCTTAAACTCATATTTTACGTCACTCGGCGTCGTGCCGGTTCTGTCTCGAAACTTCGATAGGTCATAGCTTCTTCGTTATAACTCGGATTTTGGCATTCCTTATATCTCCGGAATCCTTGTTTCAACCACTACAACTTTATGCAAAGATGTCGGGCTTATCTCACACTTTAATTTTGATGCTTATTTTATTCTTAATTCACTAAATTATAAAAATTAAGAAAATACACACATAAATCACATAATTCAAATAATTCACAAATAATACATTCTTATTATTTCAAGTTGAGTTACAAGGTTAACCTAGACTATTACATTGCTAAAAATGGCAAGCCCAGAAACACGGGCGTTACACTATTACAATTCTCCCCCACTAGAACTAGACTTCGCCCTCGAAGTCTCACTCTGCAAATAACTCCAGATACTGCTCTCGCATCTCATGCTCCGGTTCCCACGTCATCTCGGACCCCTTCCGATGTTGCCACTGAACCAAGACCAAAGGTACCTCCTTGTTCCTCAGAACTTTGATTTTCCGATCTCTGATGGCCACTGGTCTCTCAGCATAATTCAAGCTCGCATCCACCTGAATATCATCTAATGGAACCACTGCCGACTCATCGGCTATACACTTCCACAATTGCGACACATGGAAAGTGTCGTGAATCTGCCCCAACTCCGCTGGCAAATCCAAGCGATAGGCTACCCTGCCTACCCTCGCGACTACCCGAAATGGTCTGATATATCGGGGCCCCAACTTGCCCCTCTTCCTGAATCGGATCACTCCCTTCCAAGGAGAGACCATCAGGAGCACAAAATCACCGACCTGGAACTCAAGTTCGGACCGGCGTCTGTCCGCATAACTCTTCTGTCGACTCTGAGCAGTCAGTAACCTTTGTCTGACCTGCTGGATCTGCTATGTCGTCTGAAGCACTATCTCCGTATTGCCCATAACACGTAGGCCGACTTCTCCCCAGCAAACGGGGGTCCGACACTTCCTCCTGTACAACAGCTCAAAGGGTGGCATACCGATGCTCGAATGATGGCTGTTGTTGTAAGAAAACTCGGCCAATGGAAAATACGTATCCCAACATCCCCCGAAATCCAATACACATGCTCGGAGCATGTCCTCGAGGGTCTGAATCGTCCGCTCACTCTGTCCGTCTGTCTGGGGGTGATATGCGGTACTAAAATGCAGCCTAGTACCCAACTCCTCATGGAACTTCTTCCAGAACCTGGAAGTGAAACGCATGTCTCGGTTGGAGACAATCGAGATCGGCACCCCATGTCGAGATACCACTTCCCTCACATAAATCTCTCCTAGCATATTTAGGTTGGGCTGATCCATCAAATACTTCAGACTCTTATGGTCCGTGTATATCGTACACCGAACCCCATACAAATAATGGCGCCAAATCTTGAGGGCGAACACCACTGCCCCCAACCCTAGGTCATGGGTGGATACCTCGACTCATGAGGCTTCAACTTCCTCGATGCATACGCTATCACATGCCCTCTCTGCATCAGTACCGCTCCCAACCCCAAAATCGATGCATCGCAGTATACAACAAAGTCCTCCATTCCCTCCGGGAGGGCTAACACCGGGGCCTCGCATAACCTTTGGCGAAGCGTCTCAAAGGAAGACTGCTACTCGAGACCCCATGAAAAAGCAACACCCTTTCGGGTCAACCTAGTGAGTGGCACTGCGATCTTAGAGAAATCCCTGATAAATCTCCGATAATAACCGGCCAACCCTAGAAAACTCCTGATCTCGGAGGGTGACCTCGGCACCTCCCAACTCATCACTGCCTCCACTTTGGTCGGATCAACCAATATCCCATCCTGGTTAACAAGATGTCCTAGGAACTGGACCTCTCGCAACCAGAAATCACACTTGGAGAATTTGGCATAAAGCCTCTCCGATCTCAGAACTCCGAGGATCTCCCTCAAATGCTCCTCATGCTGCTCCCTAGATCTCGAATATACCAAAATGTCATCAATAAATACGATCACCGACCGATCCAACATCGGCCTGCATACCCAGTTCATGAGATCCATGAACACTGCCGGAGCATTGGTGAGCCCGAAAGGCATCACCACAAACTCATAATGCCCATAACGTGTCCTAAACGCTGTCTTCTGGACGTCCTCATCTCGTACCCTCACCTGATGGTATCCAGACCTCAAATCGATCTTGGAGAACCAAGATTCTCCCTGCAACTAGTCGAACAAATCATCGATCCTCGGCAACGGGTAACGGTTCTTGACCGTCAGCTTGTTCAACTCCCGGTAATCAATTCACATCCGGTGTGAACCATCCTTCTTCTTTACAAACAGAATGGGCGCTCCCCACAGCGAGCTACTCGGCCAAATAAACCCTTTCTCCAGTAGCTCCTGAAGCTGCGAGGATAGCTCTTGCATCTCTGGAGGTGCAAGACGATAAGGTACCATAGCGATAGGCGCGGCCCCCGGGACCAAATCAATACCGAACTCTACTTGCCTCACGGGAGGCACCCCCGGCAACTCCTCTGGAAAGACATCTGGGAACTCACGCACTATAGGAACCTCCTCCACCGACCTCGGCCTCCTGGAATCAACCCGCGTATCTGACACGTACACCACAAAACCCTTACAGCCCTACTGTAAACACTGCCTCACCCTAGCGGCCGAACAAAATGCTGATCCAGAACGGGTACCCTCGCTGTACATGGTAAGAACTCCCCCACTAGGGTCTCGTATGGTCACTAGCTGCCGCTCGCAGTCGATAACCACACCGAACTTGCTCAACCAGTCCATGACCACGATGACACAAACATCCCCCATGGCAATAGGAACCAAATCAATCGGGAACTCAACACCGAAAATCTCGAGTACGCACCCACGGATAACCTCTGTGGCATATATCACCTTCTCGTCAGCTATAGAATCTCTCAGAGGCCGACTCAGCGCCTCGCGAATAATATTGATGTGCTGACTAAAAGCCAAAGATACAAAGGACCGACTCGCACCCGAGTCAAATAATACCAAGGCAGGTACAGAATTCACAAGAAAAGTACCTATGCATAACATAATATAAGCATAATATTTCAACATTATAATAAATACACGAAAGAATACATACCAGCCACGACATCGGGCGCTGCGCGGACCTCCTCCGTGGTCAATTGAAATGCTCTCCCACGTGCCCTCGGCGCCTCGGCCTTCACTGGCCCACTCCCGGTAGCTCTGATGGCGGCAGGGGCAGATCCCTGAGGTGCTCCCTGAGCTGATCCCCGCAACTGCGGACACTCCGCCTTCCGGTGTCCGGTCTGGTTGCAGTGAAAACATACTGCAAACCCCTTGGGGCAGTCTTTGGCCATATGCCCCTCCTTGCCACATTTGTAGCAAGATCCCGCTCTACACACTCTATCATGACCCTTGCCGCACTATCCACAAGTGCGGCCCTTCTGGCTCCCTGATTTGGGATCAGCGGGCTTGGCCCGCTTGGCTGCCGCCTAGAATTGTGCCGGTTGCCGATCCCTCCCATGAGACTCAGCCTCCTCCTTAGCTTGGGTCTCCAGCTCGATGTCCCTCTTCCGAGCATTTGCCTGAAGCTCAGAAAATGTCCAGTATGAGGAGTTCGCCACGAACTCCCGAATGTCCCGTCTCAAAATACTCAAATATCGACTCATACGTGCCTACTCAGTGGACACGTGCTCAGGGCAGAACATCGCCCTCTCATGAAACATCCTGGTGATCACCGTAACAGACTCAGTGCCCTACTTGAGGGTTAGAAACTTCTGGGCCAAATGCTCCCTCTCCACCTGGGGAACGTACTCATCTCGGAACATGGCAGTGAACCTCTCCCAGGTCACTGCCGCAAGCTCAGCAGGCGAAATGTAACACCGTGAATTTCAAACAAATTTTTTCAAATTTTTGTAAAACATAATTCATTTAATATTCGGAAAACAACCATAATTAATTATCCAATTCAAGTAAATACAAAATCCCAAGATCTCAAAATCATAATTCCCATGCGTGTGTACTGATCAAGCCGGCGCCTTCCCGCGATCGTCACTAGTACCTGAAACAAATAACATCAAACACTGTAAGCACAAAGCTTAGTGAGTTCCCCAAAATACCACATATAACACATATTAGCCACTCGAGGCTATAACTCTATGGGTCCGCGGACCCAACTCTGTGAACCCTCCGGTTCTAACTCTGTGAACCTTACGGTTCTAACTCTATAAACATGCACAACATAAATCACATAGAAATAATGGAGTACAACACATAACATACATAGCATGCAAATACTATGTCACATAACTCTGGTTACCTACTCAAGGTAAAGTATAGTGAGAAGACTCACCTCGCGTATCTCGGAATCACTAGCGCTCGATCTCCCGAGCTATCGTCCTCCTACAACACAAGCATATCTCTGCTTAATACCACCTTGATCTTGGCTGACTAACACTACAAAGTCAAACTAGTCAACTCTGGACAACAGTCAAAGTCAACCCCTGACTAACATTACCCGCCGAGTCCCCAAGCTCATAACTTCCCTCAATCTGCGACCTGACTCGCCGAGTCCAACAACTCTAAGTCCACTCGCACCCAACTCACCGAGTCATCCGTTGACTCACCGATTCTCGACTCAACCAGAAAATATTGGGATTCTTCGACAAGACTCGTCGAGTTCCAGCTCATCTTCAAGCAACTCATCGAGTCCACCCTTGTGACTCGCCGAGTACCATCGATCTGAATCTATACAGAAGCATTCCAGGCCATGCAATTGATCCAAAACATAGATCTAGCCTCCTACAACCCATCCATCACGTAAAGTGGCAAACTTTACGTGAATCCAAAGAGATCTAGGCCTTATACACTTTAGAGCTAGGGATTGGGACATGATGGCTTCACTAAGGACTTAAACACAGGGACTTTAATGCACTCTAGACCTCCCCCATTCCAGATCTGAGGTAGCAACCTCAGATCTAACCTCCAAACTCCAAAACATACCAAGATATGCTCCCATAAACCCCAAAATGATGAATCCATATGAGTAACAGCCCAAGAACAAGATATTACCTCAAAAGAACGCCCCAACTGCAATGAAACTCGAATCCAAGCAAAGCCCCTTGCTCCAAGCCTCCAAACTCCCATGATTTCTTCAACACATACCCTTCAAGCTCCCATATGCACTTTGATCCACACACACAAATACTAAGGGTTTCTAGACTTGAGGATGAGTAAAGAGGCTAGGGGAATGGATGTTAAGTTCTTTATATAGGGCTCAACCCCGAGAATTAGGGTTTTCTCCACTCAGCACCTACTCGCCGAGTCCATCTTTGGACTCGCCGAGTAGGCCACTTGACACGCGACCAAAGTTGCGACCCTACTCGCCGAGTCCATCCATGGACTCGCCGAGTTGCCCTTCAAGATTTACACTTTTAGCCCTTCAACTCTACTCTTGATATTTCGGGGTGTTACACGAAAAGTATGCTGTGACAAACTTACACCAGTCCTTCGCTCCCAAGCAAAGCTGGTTCAACGCGAACCGTACTCTCAAATGCTCAAGATATGAGCAAGTGAAGAAACACCCCTCTATGTGAGAAATCCATCTCATGGCCGCCACCGGGTCCTGGGTCCCATCAAACTCTGGTGGTTTCGTGTTGCTGAACTCCCGGAACAGCAACGCGTCACCACCCTGCAGCCTAGCAGCAGCAACAGCTGCAGTGGCCGCCGCCACCGCAGCCTCGGAAAGAGCGGCATAACGCTCGTCGAAGGTCTCAATCATCACGGTCTTAATAGACCCGAACATCTCTGGTATCTCTTCCCTGATGACCGCAGCCACCTCCTCATGAATGATCTGTCGGATCTCCTCATCACTAGCCCCGACACCCTCCGGCATATGACGTTTCCTCACCATGATCAACCTCTGAAATACAACATACGATAAATTAGAATCCGCTCGAGCATACTCACACTCGACAACCCATCCCTCCTTGATTCTTGGTATTCCGAAGATTCTTACTTGGACTGTGCACCACCTCGGTGCTTTCAGTAGTACGGGCCCAATACTACTGTCCACACCGTCTCAGTACACACTCCAAATCCTCCTCTTCGGATCCCAAATTCCAAGTACTCTATCACTCTCTAACAGATCTCTCATAAGCTCCTCGCTGCTACCTATTCGCTCTCAAGCATCTCATAGCAACTTACATCTCCCTAGGCTAAGGCATCGCAAATCAGGGCACTCTACTCCTAATAAGAATACCTAGCCTACTCTAGCAAGAGAATACATCATAAACATATAATATAAGGGTATTTTGGGAAATCACCGTTCGGGCGCTGACTGATCGTACACACGTTTCTTCCTTGAATTTCTCTAAAAATCTTTTACTCTTAGAAAAGTTTAATTCTCTTTTGAAAATATTTTTCCAAATCCTCAGTTTGAGTTCAAATACTCCCGAAGGTGTACCCGAATCCCTCAAAGCAAGGCTCTGATACCAAATTGTAACACCGTAAATTTCAAAACAAATTTTTTCAAATTTTATAAAACATAATTCATTTAATATTTAGAAAACAACCACATTTAGTTATCCAATTCAAGTAAATACAAAATCCCAAGATCTCAAATGTATAAACTTTGTGCATGTGTACGGATCAAGCCAGCGCCTTCCCGCGGTCGTCACTACTACCTGAAATAATAACATCAAACACTGTAAGTACAAAGCTTAGTGAGTTCCCCAAAATACCACATATAACACATATTTCAAACTCTGTAAACATGCACAACATAAATCACATAGAAATAATGTAGTACAACACATAACATACATAGCATACAAATACTCTATAAGATAACTCTAGTTACCTACTCAAGGTAAAGTATAGTGAGAAGACTCACCTTGCGTGTCTCGGTAAATCGTGAATCCTGAAATCACTAGTGCTCGATCTCCCGAGCTATAGTCCTCCTAAATCACAATACATCTCTAATTAACACTTTCCCAACTAAGGTTGACTACTCTTTAACAATTCAACTTAGGTCAACGCTGGTCAACGGTCAACTTTGATCGGACTCAGCGAGTGCACTATAGCGACTCGGAGAGTCTGAGCGTATACACTGACTTCCCTGAAATCCTCCCTTGACACGTCAAGTATTCTCCTAACTCGACGAGTTCCACCTGGCATGAGCTGTGGGGCCACCACGACTCAACTCGCCGAGTCTCAAGAACAACTCGGCGAGTCCAGCTTGACTCAGTCCACCTGTCCACTCTGACTTCCCCCCGACTCACTCAGTCAACCCTCCCCAACTCGGCAAGACCACTCGCTGTGTGGTCGGGCAATATTCATACTACTCGTCGAGTCTATTCTTCGGACTCGATGAGTCCGTGCCATGCAATGACTCAAACTAGTTCATAAGGGCAGATCCAATCCATTAACCATAGATCCAGTCCTTCCAAGCTTATTTAGCACGTAAAGTCACTATCTTGATGCACATACAATCTCTATATGACCATATATGATGTTTTTGTCTCAAATATTACAACTCAAGGTCATAAACTCCGTTGCTATACATAAAGCTTGATGAGTGAGGCTCTCTGGACCTCTATGCATCCAGTTCCAGAGCCTCAACACAAGAAGGGAACTATTTGGCATTAAATCAACCCAAAAATGTCCATAAGAAACCCTAAATCCCATTATACTTCACAAAACAGAAAGTAAGCCGAAATCATACCTCTAGATTGATGATCTAAGTTTCAAATCCACAGAATAGCAACCTCCTTAGCTTCCTCTTGCCTATAATCTTCTCCTTCTTGCTAAATGTCACAAATAGGTCAAGAAATGCTTCATTTCTCTCACAAAACGTTCAAGCACTCAAGGGTTTCTCTCTAAGGGTTGGGTGAGCACAAATGACGGCCATAAGGCCCTTTAAATAGGTCTCAAACCCCGGAAATTAGGGTTTCACCACACAGCATGGACTCGCTGAGTCCACCCTTGGACTCGTCGAGTTCGAACGCGAACCCGTGCCCAAATCCGCGATCCTACTCGGCGAGTTTGAGCTCCAACTCGCCGAGTCCACTCACAATTTTCATAAATAAATCCAAAATAAATACCTGGAAATTCCGGGCTGTTACACAGACTGATAGGGATAATTTCCGCTCTCAGCCAGGCTGGGTCTTTATCCTAAATGGAGGGACAATTACTTGGAAAAGTTCCAAGCAAGAGACAATAGTTGATTCTACTTGTGAATCAGAGTACATAGCAGCGAGTGAAGCAGAAAAGGAGGCGATATGGCTAAAGAACTTCATCGGAGACCTTGGAGTTGTACCAGCTATAAAGGAGCCAATGGAAATTTTCTGTGACAGCGAAAGTGTAGTTGCTTTGGCTAAGGAACCAAGAGATCACGGGAGATCTAGGCATATTGACAGAAAATACCATTTCATTAGACATCGAATAGAAGAAGGACTCATCATAGCAAAGAAGGTATCATCAGATGAGAACCCAGCAGATCCCCTCACGAAGGGACTGAGTAGGGTTAAGCATTTACAGCATGCGAGGCGCATCGGGATGAAGGATAATATTAGTTTCAATAATTAGATTTCTGAAACTTGTAAAATGTAATTGACATTTTGATGATTAAATAAAAGTTGTTATTTATTTATGAGTAAAGTGTTACTATCTTATGTTAATCGTTTACTATGGTTTCAATTTTTCATGTTTTGACTTCCAGAATAATTATTTTATTCGAACTCTCCACAGTCGGTCATATGTCGGAAGTAGATATGAATCAAGATTGTCATCAATTTGGTTTGTATGATATGTCTAAAGAGTATTAGACATAGCAATAGTTGTTGCATCATTCATGAGTGCTCATAAGTCCTGCATATTGGATTCAACCCACGCTCACTTGCATCACTTCATGGAATTTATCTCGAGTGATCATGAGATGGTAATATCATATAAATCTTTAAACCTAGAGATATGAGTAGTTTACTATGAGTTGGTTATCCATTGATTGTACGAAAACGCATTGGTAACTCGATGTTATAAAACGTGCTTTTGTGCATAATTCAACAAGTAGTCAGTACAAGCATATGAGTCGAATTTTATCTGTTTCTTCTAGAAATAGAAGCGATATCTGGTCCCCTCAATGATTTGGTTTTGACTTATGTACCGGGCCCGGTCAGAACCTAAATGATGTGTTCAATTTAGTTCTATGTCTAAAAAAATCAGAGATCAAGAAACAAATGCTCGACAATAAGTAAAACCATGTTCCATGTGTTTTTCCGGCTGATATCTTAAATGGCGTATCATTATCATCTCAGTTCTGAGAGACTTTCAAAGAGCTATGATTGCTAGTCGGATCCTGAAGTCATATCTGCAAATATAGTTATTAGACTTATCCAAGTGGGAGACTGTTGGATATAGTGTCTAAGTCCATAACTTTATTTGGTATGTACTTGACTCGACCCGGCATGGTCCATTTGGGTTGCATGGCATTGCAATACTTGGATAGACTAAATGAGAGAAAGGACACCTATGATTATTAATATATTATAAGTTCTAATATATTAATAATAGTATTATTTAATTAGTGTTGATCAAGTATTAATTTAGAATTAATTTGGTGATCAAAATGAGACTAATTAAATATATATGGTTGATTATGACAATCATATAATCTTTTATGGTGGATTTATGATCCATGGTTTATGGAGTTGGGTTATAACCATTTAGAGCTCCATGGATAGTTCGTGGGAGTTACAAACCCATGGATCATTAGAAATGAAGAGTCACGACAATTAAGGGCATTCATGTGTAAACCCTAATTGTGACAACACTATAAAAAGAACCCTATAGCTAGCAAAATCGGACTACTAGTGAGTTCTAAGAGGGCATAACCGATTTTCAGTGCAAGTGTAATCTCTCAAGTTATTCCAAGTCTTGTAGTGTTGTGTGAAGCATTTGAGGCACAACATTTGGGGTGCTAGGCTCACAAAGTCTTCAAGGAATCCAAGCAACAAGTTAGGTATGTACTTTTACTAGTTTTTTATATTACATATTCCCCATGCCATGCTAGTTAGGAAGTAAACCTTGAAAAATCAATTTTGCATGTATATTAGAGAAAACATATATTCAAGGTTTATAGGGTTGCATGTACACCATTGGAGTGTTAGAATGCTCAAAACCATCAATTGGACCCATCAAAGATCACTCTCCCACACAAGTTCATGAGTGAGAACGATCCAGATGAGGTTGAGCCTGAAGCGTTGTTGTTGTTGTTTGAGTTCAACATCTGAAGAAAAGAACAAAGTTCGATTAGAAATGAATCCCTAATTAAACACCCAAAATGAGAAATTCTAACAACGTGAAAATTTAAAACAATTATTCATTTTTCAAACATAAAACGTCTCACATAATCAACTCAAACACAAGTGTATCAAATATTATCTAAAAAAACATATCCCAGAATCTCAAACAAATAAATCTTCATCAGTGTGTACAGATCATGTCGGTGCCTTCTTGCGATCCTCGTTGGTACTTGAAACACATATCATGCAACACGGTAAGCATAAATGTTTAGTGAGTTCCCCAAAATACCACATACGCACATACGCCACTCAATACTATAACTCTACAAGACCTTCCGGTCAATGTGTCTCGGGGGACTTATGTTCCATAATCCTGGTAGACCTTCCGCTCCATAACATCTTGACCTTCTGGTCCATAACATACTACTCATAACATAACATAGCACATACATATCATATAACAGTATACATCACATACTCATCATAGCACATAAGACCTTTCGGTCACACATAATTACCACTCTAGGTAAAGTATAGTGAGAAGACTCACCTCGTATGATGTCGGATAACCTCTCGTGCTCGATAAACCGACCTAGCCTCCTCCTATCAAAATGATAACATCTCTAATCAATACTTTCTCTTCTCCTGATATCTAAAGAATGGGTAGAAGACTATTCTACCCTTCCCTGACCTCTCTTGAATCAGCTTGACCAAAACCTTATGGTCAACTGAAGTCAAATCTAATAAACGGTCAAACTTTGAACAGACTCGTCGAGTGCACTCAGGTGACTCGGCGATTCCATGTGTGTTCTTAGAATATTCCTAAGGCCTCACTCGACTTGTCGAGTTAGCCACTCACTTGATGGTTTACCATTGGTCATGAATCACAGGGAAACCCGACTCGACTCGTCGAGTCCTCTTATGGACTCGGCGAGTTTCCTCCATAGCAACACTCAAATGATCTTCTAACGTCAGGTCTTCTTCTCTAATTTATATATCTAACCTCCTAACACCCAATAATCACGTAAAGGTCCAATCTTTAAGCTCATGCAACACTCATATATCCTTATTTGATGAAATAGCTCCTAAAATGGCAACCAAGGTCCATAACTCCAAAGGGACTGCATAAAGCTTGAAGGTTGGGACCCTCTGGACCTCTTAAGGTCCAGATCTAATGCCTATTCCAAACTGGGACTTCATATACACCATATTCCATTGAAGAAAAGGGTCAAGAAACCCTAGATTCATGCAATCTACACCATATAGAAAGAAAGGGCCGATTTGTTACCTTAAAGTGAAGCTCCTTGCTCCAAAGTCTCAGATTGACAACTTCCTTTGGTCCTCCTTGCTGAATACCTTCTCTTCCTTTGCAAAATCACACCAATAAAGCTCAAGATGGCCCTTCTCTCACTCTCAATGCTCTTTGGTTCGTAGGGATCTCTCTGTTGGATTAATGTCTAAGTCCATAACTATAATTGGTAAGACTTGAACCGACCCGGCATGGTCCATTTGGGTTGCATACCATCATGCACTTGGATAGACTATAATGAGAGAAATAAGACACTTATGGTTATTAATATATTATAAGTTATAGTATATTAATAATAAGAATAATAAGATTATTTAATTAGTATTGATCAAGAATTAATCTAGGATTAATTAAGTGATCAAAAGAAGACTAATTAAATATATGGGTTGATTGTGTAAATCATCCATACTTATATAGTGGGCTAATGCTCCATGGATAATCAAGTTGGGCTAAAACCCATAGGATGGTCCATGGATGCTCCATGGTGTATTTGAACCCATGGATCCAAGGAAATGGAAAGCCATGACAATTAAGGATTTACCCTAATTGTAACACTATATAAAGATCTTATTCTTGACAAAAATCGGCCACTAGTATTATTCTAGAGAGGGCTAGCCGATTTCATGAAGTGTAGAACTCTCTCAAGTTATTCTAAGTGTTTTGCTGATTGTGATTCCATTTGAGGCTTCCACACTATTAGGGCTAGGCACTCAAGCTTCATGAAGACTTTCTACATCAAAGAGGTATGTATTCTATCTTGTTATATTCATGTTTTGTATGATAGATTAGGATAATACCTTGGATATTCTTATTTGCATGTATAATAGAGAAAACATAGATCCAAGGTATTTAGGGTTGCATGTACACTTAGGAGTGTTAGAATGCTCAAAGCCCAACAGTGGTATCAGAGCCTAGGCTTGTTTTCTTGTTATACTTGCAAATGGAGCTGAAAAATCGAGTTTTGATGCTGTCAGCTCAGCAGACTCGCCGAGTCCATGAAGGGACTCGACGAGTCCAAGGCAAAATGCATCCAACTCGCCGAGTTTTGTTCATGCACTCGACGAGTTGGACCCCAGACAGCATATTTTCGAGGTTTTTGGCTAGAAATGGACTAGGAACATTACCCTAAGTTGTTTTTGAACTTATAAACTTGTTTTATAATGTGGTAATGTTCATGCTAATCCATTTTCAAAGATAATTGTCAATAGATTCATGTTTTGTATTAGTTTAAGGTTTAGACTAATTACATGAAGAAGTTTGATATGAATTATCTTGTTCTTATGAGTTGCTTAGATTAATAGAAAAGTTAATTGAAATAGTTGTTTTCAATCCATTTTAATCTAAGAGTTGAGTATAAAATGTGTTTGTGTAACTTGTCCTCAAGTTACATGAAGAGTCACATTAAAGACTCATAAAACTCATAAAAGTTGGTAATGGTTACAAAATGAAGAGTCTTGTATCATTGAATTTTTTTTTTTATGACTCCATAACTTGTCCTCAAGTTATGGAAATTCAAGACTCACTTCATTAATAAATAAATAAATAAATAAAGTGTAACCTTAATTAATTCCATAAGTTATAAAAATAAAGAAAAGTTAATTCTCTTATTAGTTTAAAGTCTTCCATAAGTTATGGAACTTGAAGAGTTTTTTTTGGATTAAAACTACTTTAAACACATAAGTTATGGAATTAATTAGTTTTGAATAGTTTCAAAACATGCCCTCAAGTTTTGGAATTTGAAAAGTTTTCTCTTATAAATGCTTTAATTCCAAGTTAGCCCTTAGAATTCTAAAGAGTTAAAATTCAACACTTATACTATTTATAACATTAATGGTTAATTATTATATATATGTATAAGAACAAGTCGTCTTACCGTTAGTAGGCCTCATTCACGAAGCCGGTCTATAAGGTGGGTATAAGGTTGTTGCCTATAAAATGGCGACTTAATGGGTGTCTACTCTCACCCACTGCTTGCTTGACTGGTGGAGGGTCGTTAGCCGAACGGGTAGGACAATGACTTTAAATTCTCCCTTCATTAAAAGTATTAATGATAAATACTAAGTAACTAAAATCTTAATAATTCCCAATCTTAGTTACTTTAGGAAAAATGTGAATTTGGTGCTAGCCCATGGAATTCACACTTTGTACCTTACCAAGTCGTTGGTGGAGCGTGTGTGGTTAACCGGCACACTAACTTGGACTAGTAAGGACCACGAAGGGTGACTTAATGTTTTTCATAGATCAATGGAGCGTGTGTGGTTAACCGGCACATTGATTAGGTGATAATATTAAGGGTACCAAGTGAATTGGTATGGTTATTCACACCTTGTTTTGTGATCCTCGGCATCCCAGTCACAAAATTTGAGAGGGCACACTCGAGATTGAAACATGCCATTGAAAAGTTCAATGAATCTCAAAAGATCTAGGAATTTCAAATCCAATTAAAACCTAATAAATTATTTCGTTTTTCATGGTGGAAATTGGTGAATCGTCATTTGCCTACCTTCAAATATTTTATAGCTTGGATTACGGAATCCCTCTTCTAAGTTATAAAATAGTTTGTTGGGTCCTAGCCTTAATATTTCATATTGGGTGTCATATTAAGGACTTTAAATCAACTATCTTGAATATCTCCCAAAACATGTCTGGTTTAGACATTTATGATCTTCCCAAATCTCTTGAAGATGATGTTCCTCAACATCATGCTTCACTTCCTCTATCTCCTCCAATTATTCTCCCTCACCCACAAGTTCTTGAAAAGTTTAAGGTCACTCGAGCCCTATTGGCAAGTAAAGGTCTTGGTGTGGTCACATCTTGGAGATGTAGTCACATATTGACAAGCCGGGAGAGTTGGGTGTCAAAGTCTTGAGAAAGTTGGTGGTTCAATCACTTTCTAAGTCACATAGTGAGTTCTTTTGGAACACCTATGAAATAGACTATGACAAGATCCTTAATGATCTTATCTATTTGTTAAGATCAACTTCCTCAAAACTTGATGGACATTGACAATAGTGACACAGGAAATCCAGAAAAGCATTCTCTTCCCAATGGAAAGGGACCGGCCATAGTCAACTCGGTTGACCAAATGGTAAAGAGAAAAACTAAGTCTGTGATAGTCCCGTGTACCATTATCAAAGGGTCCATATGTTTATATTGCCAAAGAAAGGGGCATTGGTTGCAAAGCTGCCATAATTTACCTAAGGATGTTAAAGTCGATAAGATTGACTCTACTTCAGGTAAAGTCCACTATCTAACTCTGCTAAGTTTCTATTTGGAGATTCTTATTACATAATGTGAATGGGTCACATGCTGATGTCTTTTAAGAATCAAAGAAAAGATAGGAAGCTTAAAGAAGTATATGCTGATTTTGATTGCGAAGATGGGTTTCGATCGCATGGTTCGGTAATCAGAATTTTGAGCTGTTGCTTAAGAGTTATAATATATTGCTTATGAATAGATAACAACAAGGTTTTCATGTGGATTGTAAGGATAAGTTTTTCCGCAAAGTTTTAAAATAAAAGAAAAAAAAGGGGTTTTAATTTTATTTATTTTAAAAAAAAAAATATCCTTACAATGGCATCGGTGGAAAATTGTTGCTTATATGTTTCCAGTAATAGCAATATTGGAAAGTGGATTTGATTCTTTCATTTGTGGTAGTGTCTGAATTTACCAAATGAAGAAAGTTTTTCGTCACCCAAGTTTCAATTGGACAGAAACTTGGAATCATACAAGTTGTATTGTATGATGAATGAGAATTTTCATCTTTGAAAAATTAAGACTAATTCTTTGATCACATGTATATGTGAGTCAATTGAAGGACTAAGGAATTAGGTACACTGGGTGTGCGCTGGTCAAGGTCCACCACAAAGATTGATTTGTCATGATTTACTAAAGATTAGTAAATATGATTATACTTATAAGGTTAAGTATAATTATGTAACATTGAAAAGGATACAATGTATGACAAAACGAATAAGAAGAATCAAATTAGGCAGAAGGATAAAAGTTTCTCAAATCTGAAAAGATGGGAGAGTAATTTAGTATCAGTTTATGATCATCTTAATGATTTAGAAACCATATTACAAATTCATATCTTAAGGACGTCTTAGTGCATTGTTATGGCTAAGAAGAGAGGTCATGAATTGTTGGATTGGTTAAAATCAAGAAGATGAGTCATACTTCATTCCAAAACAATTCTTAGAGTCATACTCCAAGATTGTAACATTGAGTGACATAAAGTAAGGTTTAAAACACTTATCAAATGTAGTGTAAAATGTTTTCTACTCTTGTACATTTGAGATTGGTAAGTTGAGATGTCTTGGATGAGACAAAGACCAACTAAGACCAATTGTGTGAAGTGTTAGTCTTGATAAGAATCCACACTATCCCTTGAATATTTGTTTTGTCAAGGAATGGTTCTTGACTAGGAAAAACTTATATGTCAAGGGGACAGTGGGAGCCTTAAAGATCCTGAAAGAGTTTTAAGATTTAATCAAGAGTGAAACCTGTAATTTATCACTAGCACACGACTTAAGGTTTGCAACCTATCGTGTTGACATAATTCTTATTTCTGTACCTACTTCAAATAAGTTGAATTTACATGTGAGTTATCAGAGTTCAACTTGGAAGCATTGGTGGGCCTTGTGTTACCAAGGTGACAAGAAACTAAGATTGAATAAGTTTAATCCATGTAGGGCTGAATTTGTCACTAACCTTATCTTGTGATTATGGTTTTGACAAATTCGCATGGATAGGAACTCATACACTATAAAATCTAAGTGTCATAAGGTTTCTCTCCGATTCATGAAAATGATGGTGAGGAAACGCTTTCACTAAATAGATTTTAAGTAGATATCAATTGTGTCATTTGCATTTTCAAAAGTCATTAGTGGAGCGCGTGTGGTTAACCGGCACACTAACATGGACTTGTGAGAAATGGCAAATGCCTAAGCAATTGATACTATGATTACGGCATCCCTTTTCATAGTTCTGAAAATTGTTTAGACACACATGTGAGCTATCTAAGAAAGGGTGTATGAATCTAAATTTCAGAAGTCCAACAGATTTCTGGAAATATGTCAGAGCTAGTGGGAGCATAAGTGTTATGCTGATAATCATCATGTTAGTGGGAGCATGATTATTACGTTTAGTGTTGCAAGTTAGCAACGTTAATTATAGAAAACAAAGTTTCAATTCGTGAAGTTGCAGGGGTTGAAAGGTTGTTTTTCTATAATTAAGGGAGAGGAAATTATACTTCATTTCAATTCTAAAGCTTAGATTGAGATTTTAATCATCTTTAGTCAAGAATATATATATGAATTTTATGTCTGAATGGTTCGACTTAAGGAAATTCTATATATATTGCGTTTTCAAAATTCGATTATGATTACGGCATCCCTCTTCATAGTTAAATTTTGAAAACATGGCAAATGAAAAATATTGTAGCAAAAGACTGGTCTAGTATCATGTCTTTATGTCAAACATCATGAATCGTGTCCCATATGCTTCGGATATAGGATCGATTTCACGTGCTATAATATTCATCCTTTCTAAATTTTCCAAATGCTTAAGGCATTTAGAAGGGAAAAGTCTAGAACTGGATATGACTAAAGTGATTAAGCAATTGTCGAGGACAATCTGAGGTTCGCCAAAGATTGGTTGCTCAGGGACATTTGGAAGTCTAGTGTTAATTTTGGTAGGACCATATTGACATTTTCTGAAAAGAGGTAACTCTTGTTCGGAAGTGATAGTCAAATGGGACTATGGAAATGTCTCCATAGGTGGAAGTTATTCAATCTATGTAAGATTAGGAAACTTAATGCAAGAAGGATGTTCCCAAGGAGCTGATCTCCTTTGGAATGCTCTGTAATGGTTGTTGTCAAGTCTTTCTGACTTCGTGCATAATCATTACAAGAGGATCAATGCATATAAGTTTAGAATCTAACAGATTTCAGTAAATGACATGAATTTGGAATTCTTGCATTTACAATAAGGATTTGGGATTGTGAAATGAGTATCATTGGAATCATGTTCAATTGATCTACATCACAATGTAAGGATCATAGACAAACATAGTGTGCATACTTGGGGTATGACATAACTATTGTTTAGAAAACAAAGTGTACATGCTAGGAGCATGGGACGACTGTTGTTTTATTTGAGTCTTAAGTTGATTATTTGTAACATTGAATAATGTGTAATCAATATGGTGATAAATAAAAAATGGTTTTATTTATATTCAAAAGGGTTCTGAGACCATATTAGATTCGATTATTATTGTGTTTCACTTTGCATGTTTTTACTTCCAAAATAGCTAGGTTATTCTTTCCGAATGACTAAGTTATTTAAACACTCCACAGTCGTTCATATGTTGGAAGTAGGTATGAATCAAGATTGTCATGAATCGGGCTTGTAGATGGCTAAATGGGTTTAGTCATGGCAATGGTGCTACAACATTCATGAGTGCTCATAAGTTATGAGTATTGGAATAAACCCACGCTCACTTGTATCACTTCATGGAATTTATCTCGAGTGATCGTGAGACGGTAATATCATATAAATCTTCAAACCTAGAGATATGAGTTGTTACCTATGAGTTGGTTGTGCATTGATTGCACGTAAACGCATCAGTAACTTGATGTTATAAAACGTGCCTTTGTGTACAATTCAACAAGTAGTAGAACAAGCATATGAGTCAAAGTTTATCTGTTCCTTCTAGAAATAGAAGCGATATCTGGGCCCCTCGATGATTTTGTTGTGACCTATGTACCGGTCGGTCAGAACTGAATTGATGTGTTCGATTAAGTTCTTTTTCAAACAAATCGAAAATCGGGAAACAAACTGCTGGACAATAAGTACGACGTTGTTCCATGTATTTGTTCGGCTGATATCATGAGAACAGAGGATTATGTGATCCCTTATCTAATGGACAAGTCATTGACAAGGTCAGAGTTCATCTACAAGGTCAGAGTTCGACAGAAGCTTTTGAGAGCTACGATTGCCAGTTGGTTCCTGAAGTCATACGCAATAATAGTTTTAGACTTATCCAAGTGGGAGTCTGTTGGATTAATGTCTAAGTCTATAACTATAATTGGTAAGACTTGACCCGACCCGGCATGGTCCATTTGGGTTGCATACCATCATGCACTTGGATAGACTATAATGAGAGAAATAAGACACTTATGGTTATTAATATATTATAATTTATAGTATATTAATAATAAGAATAATAAGATTATTTAATTAGTATTGATCAAGAATTAATCTAGGATTAATTAAGTGATCAAAAGAAGACTAATTAAATATATGGGTTGATTGTGTAAATCATCCATACTTATATAGTGGGCTAATGCTCCATGGATAATCAAGTTGGGCTAAAACCCATAGGATGGTCCATGGATGCTCCATGGTGTATTTGAACCCATGGATCCAAGGAAATGGAAAGCCATGACAATTAAGGATTTACCCTAATTGTAACACTATATAAAGATCTTATTCTTGACAAAAATCGGCCACTAGTATTATTCTAGAGAGGGCTAGCCGATTTCATGAAGTGTAGAACTCTCTCAAGTTATTCTAAGTGTTTTGATGATTGTGATTCCATTTGAGGCTTCCACACTAGTAGGGCTAGGCACTCAAGCTTCATGAAGACTTTCTACATCAAAGAGGTATGTATTCTATCTTGTTATATTCATGTTTTGTATGATAGATTAGGATAATACCTTGGATATTCTTATTTGCATGTATAATAGAGAAAACATAGATCCAAGGTATTTAGGGTTGCATGTACACTTAGGAGTGTTAGAATGCTCAAAGCCCAACACTCTCAAGGGTGAAGGGATGTCGAGGAACACAAAGTGGGTGTGAATAACCATGCAAATCTACATGGTGCCCTCATTGTTACAATCACCTATTCGATGTTCCGGTAAACCACACATGCTCCATCTAACTATGACAAACAATGAGTCACCCTTTCCCACCTTTTCTTAGAAACCAATTAGTGTGTCGGTTAACCACACACGCTCCACTAACTTCTTAGCAAGGGTACAAAGTGTAATTTTATGGGATTGCATCAATTCACTTTGCCTAAAATAACTAAGACTGAGAATTTTTGAAAAACATTTAGTTACGTTATATAGATTCATTACACTTTTAATGAGGAGAGTTTTGTCTTATCCTATCCGTTTGGCTAACGACCCTCCACCAATCAAGGAAGCGGTGGGTGAGATTGGACACCCATTAAATGGTCATTTTATATGTAACATCCCGGAATAGCAAGAGTAGAGTTGAAGAGCTAAAAGTGTAAGTCTTGAAGGGCGACTCGGCGAGTTCAAAGATGGACTCGGCGAGTAGGTGTTGGGTGAAGAAAACCCTAAATCCGGGGAATGAGCCCTATATAAAGAACATTATGTTTCCTCCCCAGCCTCTTTGATTCCCCTTGAGCCCCATAAACCCTAATTTCGTGGAGGAACATCATTGTTGGGAAAATTGGAGCTTGGAGAAGTGCTAGTTGAAGAAATCTTGAAGGAGAAGAGGCTTGGATCAAAGGGTTTTGCTTGGATTCGAGTTTCATTGCTGTTGGGGCATTCTTTGGAGGTAATATCTCGTTCTTGAGCTGCTATTGTCTAGATTCTTCATTTTTTGGGGTGTTGAGATCACATCTATTAGTGTTTTGGAGTCTAGAGGTTAGATCTGAGGTTGCTACCTCAGATCAGGAATAGAGAAGGGTTGGAATGCCTGAAAGTCCCTTTGATTGAGTATGTAGTGAAGCTATCTTGTCCCAAACCTTAACCCTAATGTGTATAATGCCTAGATCTTCATGGATTCACGTAAAGACTGCCACTCTACGTGATGGATGGCCTTAGGAGAAGTAGGCCTATGGTTTGGATCATCTGCATGGCCTGGAATGCTTCTGTATGGATTCAGACCGGTGGTACTCGGCGAGTCACATGGGTGGACTCGACGAGTTGCTTGAAGATGGCCTGGAACTCGGCGAGTTGGAAGAACAACTCGGCGAGTGGGTTGAAGATAGCCTTAGGCTCAGCGAGTCTGTTCTTGGACTCGGCGAGTCTTGTCGAAGTGTCCCAATATATTCTGGTTGAGTCGAGAATCGGCGAGTCAAGGGATGACTCGGTGAGTTGTGAGCAAGTGGACTCAGAGTTGTTGGACTCGACGAGTCTCGGGGTGACTCGGCGAGTTAGGTCGCGGATTGAGGGAAGTTCCGATTAAGAGGACTCGGCAAGTCATCGGGTTGACTCGGCGAGTAGGGTTAGTCAGGGGTTGACTTTGACCATTGTCCAAGGGTTGACCAGTTGTCTTCCAGGGGTATTTTGGTAATTAAGGGTATTTATTGAATTCAGCTGGCAGTTTCGAGATGAGTTATCCTCACTATATCAACAGGGTCTAAGGTACCAAGGTCGGCCCTTATTAGATTGAGATCCGGGTAGTTGTTGTTATTTTGTTGTTGTGATATGCTTGCATCTCGAGAGTTAGGACGGTATATGTTAGAGACCTGATTGAGATCGGTATCCTGAGAGATAGGGAGATGCTATGCTAGTGACCTGTTAGGTCGGTATCCTGCTTAGAGTATGTTATGCTATGTGATCAGCTAGATCGGTTTGTTTGAATGTGAACTATTATATGATTATATGTTTATGTGCACATGGTTGTTTGTGTCGGATAAGGTGTCTAAGTCCATAACTATTTCTGGTATGTACTTGACCCGACCCGGCATGGTCCATTTGGGTTGCATGGCACCATGCAATTGGATAGACTAAATGAGAGAAATAACACTTGGAGATTATTAATATATTATACGTTCTAATATATTAATAATATTATTTGATTAGTCTGATCAAGAATTAATTTAGAATTAATTAAGTGATCAAAAAGAGAACTAATTAAATATATGGGTTGATTATGTAAATCATCCATATCTTGTATAGTGGGCTAAGAGGCTCCATGGATTATCAAGTTGGGTTCCACCCATAGGATGCTCCATGGATGGTCCATGGGTGTTACAAACCCATGGGTCATGGAAATGAAGAGTCATGACACATTAGGGTTTACATGGTGTAACCCTAGATGTGTCAACACTATAAAAGAATCATATTCTCCACCAAAATCGGTTACTCTAAGGAAACAAGAGGGCTAGGCCGATTTCAAGAAGTGTGCATTCTCTCAAAAGTCTTTCCAAGAGCATTTGGTGTTGTGTGAAGCATTTGAGGCATCACATTTGGGGTGCTAGGCTCATAAGGTTTCAAGGAACATAAGCAACAACAAGGTAAGTTATTCTATCTATCATTCAAGTTAAAATTGTTCCCCATGTATGCTAGATAGGAATATAGCCTTGGAATTCAACTTTACATGATAATTAGACAAACATAGATCCAAGGTTATTAGGGTTGCATGTACACTTAGGAAGTGTTAGAATGCTCAAAACCCCATCAGCGGTATCAGAGCCTAGGCTTATTTGTTAGTTATTTGTGCTAAAAAGTTGAAGAAAGTCGAAAAACTTGCTGTCTGACTGCTGGACTCGTTGAGTCCATGGGGGGACTCGTCGAGTTCACTTGTATCTTCAACCTACTCGTCGAGTAGGTTAATGCACTCGGCGAGTAGGGTCGACAGAGTGCAGATTTTCGACTTTAGTTGCTGGAAATGGATTAGAAACATTACCCTAAACTGTTTTGGTACTTGAAAACTTGTTTTAGTTGGTGTAATGTCTTTGCTTATTCATTTACAACAACTAGTTATCAAAATTACAAAGTTTTAAGTGTAATTTTGATTTATGAATGTGTTCATATTCATGTTCTTGTTCTTAGGATGTTTTAGATGATCATAGGAATTATTTGTAACCTATGTGGTAGATTAATTCTTGATCATAATGTGTTTTAATGGAGTCCATAACTGGTCCTCAAGTTATGGAAAACCAAGAGTCACACTTGAATTAAAACCATTAAAAGAACACAAGAGTTAGAAAAATGAAGAGTCTTCATTTTATTACTCTATTAAACTCATTAGTTACAAGAAATGAAAAGTTTTGAAAGTTACAAAACTTGCCCTCAAGTTTTGGAACAAGTAAAGTCTTATTAAAACTTTAGTTCCAACCCTTAGAATTTTAAAAGTTAAAATTCAACCCTAATACTTATATTATTATAATTTAATAATTATATATATATATATATATATATATATATATAAATATATATATATATATATATATATATATATATAAATATATATATATATATATATATGTATAAGAACAAAGTCGTCTTACCGCTAGTACGCCTCATTCACGAAGCCGGTCTATAAGGTGGGTATAAGGTTGTTGCCTATAAAATGGCAACTTAATGGGTGTCCATTCTCACCCACCGCTCGCTTGACTGGTGGAGGGTCGTTAGTTGAACGGGTAGGACAAGGACTTATAAATTCTCATTAAAAGTATGATGAATATTGTAAAGTAACTAAATGTTTTATTAAATTCCCAATCTTAGTTACTTTTGGAAAATGTGAATAAGGTGCTAATCCATGAAATTACACTTTACACTTTGTGTAAGTCGCTGGTGGAGCGTGAGTGGTTAACCGGTACACTAACTTGGACTTAACAAGGTAGGTAAACGGTGACTTAAGGATTATTATAGTATCGGTGGAGCGTGTGTGGTTTACCGGCACATCAATTGAGTGATAAACTTTAAGGGTACCAAGTGATTTACATGGTTACTTCACACCTCGTTTTGTGATCCTCGGTATCCCAGTCACAAAACTTGGAGGGCACACTCGAGATTGAAACATGCCTTTGAAAATTTCATTGAATCTCAAAGAATCTAGGAATTTCTAAGAACCAATCATAAAACCTAATATCTAATATTTCGGTTTTCGTGGTGGAAATTGGTGAATCGTCATTCACCTACCTTTCAAATATGTTATAGCTTGGATTACGGCATACCTCTTCTAAGTTATAATATATTGTGATTGGATCCTAGCCTTAATATTACATTTGGGTGTTTTATTAAGGACTCTCTTAATATCTAAACTAATCTTGTCCTCTTCCTTCAGATGTCTTCAAACAATGCTGCTTCTGGCTCTAATCCTAATGGCTCCTTTACCCTTATGAACTTGTGTGGGAAAGTCACTTTTGATGGATCCAACTTCAATGAGTGGATCAGAAACATCAGGATGATTACCCGCTACGAGGACAAAGAATATGTCCTTGACAAGGAGCTTAAGGAGATTGATGAGACCACTGCAACTCCTCAGGAGATCGCTGACTTTCAGGCACATGAAAGGGATGCTACGAAAGTAGCATGCATCATGATGGCAACAATGACAGCGGAACTCCAAAATTCCTATGAGGATTTCTACCCTTATGAAATGCACCAAGATTTGATGGAAAGATACCACCAAAGTTCACGACAAGAGAGGTACGAAATCATCTGCTCCATGATAACAACCATGATGAAGGACGGGGATTCCGTCACGAGCCACATGCAGAAAATGCAAAGGTATGTGGATCGATTGCTGAAGCTTAATGTGAACTTCCCTGAGGAGCTTGCAATAGATATAATTTTGCGCTCCTTACCATCGTGCTATGATCAATTCCGCATGACATATCACATGAATAAGGAAGAGTTCACACTCAGCAAACTTCAGGGACTTCTCAATACCACAGAATCAGGTCTTAAGGGGAAGTCGGTTGTTAACACTCCTACTCCAAACTCCACTCCGGTTTTGGTAATCGGGAAAAGTCGAGGGAAGAAGAGAAAGAGTTCTTCGAAGGGTACCAAGGTTAGGACCCTTGATGGCTCTTCTTCAAGTGGAACCAAGAAAGGTTTCGTCACTCCTTCTTCTGACCCAAAAGAGGCTGAATGCTTCTATTGCCATGAAAAATCACATTGGAAGCGGAACTGCCCAAAATACCAGCAAGATGTGAAGGATGGGAAAGTTAAACCCAACCATGCAGGTATTTACACTATCATTTCTAATAACTCACCCCATTCGAAATCTTGGGTCCTTGATACCGGCTGTGGTATTCACATTTGTTGTGACTTGCAGGGACTAAGAAGAAGTGAGAATGTGGAGCAAGGAAGAATAAACTTAATCATGGGGAATAGGAAAGTTACACCTATCACCAAGATTGGAGTTTATACTTTATCGCTAAGTAGTGGGTTAAATTTAGATTTGAATAAATGTTGTTATTCGCCAGAAATGGCAAGAAATATTATTTCCTTTCATGCATTGTATAAACAAGGTTTCACCTTTTCATTTGATAATGAAGTTGGTTCGATTAATGCTTTCTTTAATAATGTTCTTTATTTTAAAGCATTACCTTGTGATGGTGTGTATGAAGTGGTATCTGTTGTAGATAACTTAGGAAATAATGTTTTGTGTATTGATTCTCCTAATAATAATAACTTGGATAATGCATCATTATCGCATTGTCGTCTTGGACATATAAGCAAGAAACGCATAGGCCAACTCCAAAAGGATGGAGTCTTGGATTCATTTGACCTAAAGTCAAATGATAGTTGCGAGTCATGCTTACTTGGAAAAATGACGAAGTCACCCTTCACAGGCTCGTGTGAGAGGGGTGAAGGTTTGTTGGACCTTGTGCACACGGATGTGTGTGGACCATTCAAACATGCCGCAAGGGATGCTAATCGTTATTATTTGACTTTTACTGATGATTATAATAGATATGGATATGTCTACTTAAGCAAGCATAAGTCAGAGACTTTCGAAAGGTTTAAGGAATTTAAAAAGGAAGTCGAGAATCAATTGGGCAGGAACATTAAGATGCTTCGATCCGATCGAGGTGGTGAGTATCTTAGTTCAGAGTTCCTCGACTATCTAAGGGAATGTGGGATTGTCTCGCAATTGACACCTCCCAGGACACCGCAGTTGAATGGTGTCGCTAAGAGGCGTAATCGAACCTTATTAGACATGGTTCGTTCCATGATGAGTCGAGCTTCGCTACGAATCTCATTCTGGGGGTATGCCTTAGAGACTGCCTCCCATATCCTTAATCTAGTCCCTACAAAGAAAGTTGCCAAAACTCCTCACGAGATGTGAACTGGTAAAGTACCCAAACTAGATCACATCAAGATTTGAGGTTGCGAGGCTTTCGTGAGACGCGAGACTCATGATAAGCTCGAATCTCGAAGCGAGAGGTGTATTTTCATCGGCTACCCACAGCAATCCTTTGGTTACCTCTTCTACATACCTAGTGATAATGTGGTCTTTGTAGCAAGAAGAGGAGTCTTTCGAGAAAGAGATTTTACAAGCCAAGGAGATAGTGGGAGGCAAATTGATCTTGAAGAAATTCAAGAGTCAACTGGTGAAGGAACTTCACGTTGGATAAGGTGTCTAAGTCCATAACTTATTTGGTATATACTTGACCCGACCGGCATGGTCCATTTCGGTTGCATCTCATCCAAACTATTATGGATAATTTTATGAGAGTTATACACATATGTTTATTAATATATTATGAGTTATAATATATTAATATGAAGTTACGTTATTTAATTAGTTTTAGTCTTAAATTAATTATGAATTAATTTAGAGATTAAAAGGAAGACTAATTAGATTATGGGCTATTTGTTTTATATAGTGTGGGCTAATAGTCATTTGTTAATGGGCTAGGCTTATGTGGAAGTCCATGGATGATCCATGGAGCTTCTAACCCATGGATCCTTGGAAAGGAAAAGACATGGGTTATTAGGGTTTCACCCTAACCATGCACACTATATAAGCATGCTTATGGAGCATGAAATGGAGCCTAAGAGGAAACTAGTGAACTAGTGTGTGTGTGCTTGTATGTGGCCGATTTTATACAAGGGTGTATGCTCTCTCAAAGTTTTCCAAGAGTTTGTGGTGTTTTGTGATTCCATTTGAGGCATTCACACTAATGGTGCTTGGCCCTCAAACTCCATAGAACCAAACTCACCAAAAGGTATGTAATCTCTTCTAACTCTTTTATGTTGAAATGTTCCCCATGCCATGTTAGATAGGTTATAAACCTTGGAAAATTATTATTTTTCATGTATTTAGACAAATATAGATCCAAGGTTTATTAGGGTTGCATGCACACTTAGGAAGTGTTAAATTGCTCAAAACCCAACAGTGGTATCAAAGCCAGGTTTGCTTGTTTGATACTTGATGCAAAATAGTGAAAAAAAAAGTTGAAATCGTTGCTGTCTGCATGGTGCACTCGCCGAGTCCATTGGGGGGACTCGACGAGTCCAAGGAAAACTTCAACCTACTCGACGAGTAAGTTCATGCACTCGACGAGTAGGATCGAAAGAGTGCAGTTTTTCGACTTTTGTTGCTGGAAATGGACTAAAAACATTACCCTAAATTGTTTTGGGGTTATAAAACTTATTTTAGTTGGTGTAATGGTTGTTCTAATCCATTTACAATAGCATATATCAAAATTCCATGATTTTATGTGTTCATATAATTCTTGAATTTTTTATGATCATGTTCATGTTCTTATGAATTTAGAAAATGATAGGAATTATTTGCTGAATTGTTTAGAATTAATTCTTGATCATTTATGTGTTTTAATGGAGTCCATAATTTGTCCTCAAGTTATGGATTTCCAAAGGTCACTCTTATTTAACACACACTTAAAACACATAAGTTACATGAAAATGAAGAGTCTTCATTTTTATGAACCTTTAATTCATAAGTTATGAAATGAAGAGTTTTGCAAAGTTACAAAACTTGCCCTCAAGTTTTGGAATTTGTAAAGTTTCACACACTTTAATAAACTTTAATTCCAACCCTTAGAGTTTTAATAGTTAAAATTCAACCCTTATACTATTTATAACATTAATGGTTAATTATTATATATATGTATAAGAATAAGTCGTTTTACCGTTAGTAGGCCTCATTCACGAAGCCGGTCTATAAGGTGGGTATAAGGTTGTTGCCTATAAAATGGCGACTTAATGGGTGTATACTCTCACCCACCGCTTGCTTGATCGGTGGAGGGTCGTTAGACGAACGGGTAGAACAATGACTTTAAATCCTCATTAAAAGTATAATGAATATTATAAAGTAACTAAACTCTTTTAATTCCCAATCTTAGTTATTTTAGGAAAAATGTGAACATGGTGCTAGTCCATGGAATTCACACTTTGTACCTTACCAAGTCGTTGGTGGAGCGTGTGTGGTTAACCGGCACACTAACTAGGACTAGTAAGGATCACGAAGGGTGACTTAATGTTTGTCATAGATCAATGGAGCGTGTGTGGTTAACCGGCACATTGATTAGGTGATAATATTAATGGTACCAAGTGAATTAGCATGGTTATTCACACCTTGTTTTGTGATCCTCGGCATCCCAGTCACAAAACTTGAAGGGCACAATCGAGATTGAAACATGCCATTGAAAAGTTCAATGAATCTCAAAAGAATCTAGGAATTTCAAATCCAATTAAACTTAATAAATCATTTCGTTTTCATGGTGGAAATTGGTGAATCGTCATTCACCTACCTTTCAAATATATTATTACTTAGATTACGGCATCCCTCTTCTAAGTATAATATATTGTGATTGGGTCCTAGCCTTAATATTACATTTGGGTGTCTTATTAAGGATTCTATATATCTAATCTAAACTCACTCTCTTCTTTCAGATGTCTTCCAACACTAATGCTTCAGGCTCTAACCCAACTGGTTCTTTCTCTCTCATGAATCTTTGTGGAGGGTCATCTTTGATGGTTCCAACTTCATGGATTGGATTAGGAACATCAGGATGGTTACTCGTTATGAGGACAAGGAATATGTCCTCGATAAGGAGTTAAAAGAACTTGATGAGTCTACTGCTACTCCTGAGGAGATCGCTGAATTCAGGACTCATGAGAGAGATGCTACTAAGGTAGCATGTATCATGATGGCCACGATGATAGTCGAGCTCCAAAAGTCATATGAAGATTTCTACCCTTTTGAAATGCACCAAGACCTGATGGAAAGGTACCATCAGAGTGCTCGTCAGGAGCGGTATGAAATAATCTCCTCCATAATAACTACCCGCAGGAAGGATGGTGAATCCGTCACGGGCTACATGCAAAAGATGCAAAGGTATGTGGACCGTTTGCTGAAGCTGAATGTTAACATCCCTGAGGAGTTGGCAATTGACATCATTTTGCACTCCTTGCCTTCTTGTTATGATCATTTTCGAATGACATATCATATGAACAAGGAGGAAGTTACCCTCAGCAAGCTTCAAGGACTCTTGAAGACCGCGGAATCCGGTCTTAAGGGTAAAGCGGTTGCTACCTCTACTACTCCTACTCCAACATCTACCCCTGTTTTAGCTATTGGGCAAGGCAAAGGGAAGAAGATGAAGCACCCTTCGAAGGGTACCAAGGGAAAGTCTCTTGAAGGCTCCTCATCAAAGACCAAGAGCGGTTCTGCCACTCCTTCTGCCATTCCCAAGGATGCTAAATGCTTTTATTGCCATGAAAAGGCAAACTGGAAGCGAAAATGCCCTAAGTACTTGCAGGATCTAAAGGATGGGAAAGTGAAACCCACACATGCAGGTATTTGATGGGTTTTTAGCATTCTAACACTTCCTAAGTGTACATGCAACCCTAATAACCTTGGATCTATGTTTATCTAATTATCATGCAAAGTTGAATTCCAAGGTTATATTCCTATCTAGCATACATGGGAACAATTTTAACTTTAATGATAGATAGAATAACTTACCTTGTTGTTGCTTGTGTTCCTTGAAACCTTGTGAGCCTAGCACCCCAAGTGTGATGCCTCAAATGCTTCACACAACACCAAATGCTCTTGGAAAAACTTATGAGAGAACACACACTTCTTGAATCGGCCAAGCCCTCTTGTTTCCTTAGTGTAACCGATTTTGGTGGAGAATATGATTCTTATATAGTGTTGACACGTCTAGGGTTACACCATGTAAACCCTAATGTGTCATGACTCTTCATTTCCATGACCCATGGGTTTGTAACTCCCATGGAGCATCCATGGAGCATCCTATGGGTAGAACCCAACTTGATAATCCATGGAGCCTCTTAGCCCACTATACAAGATATGGATGATTTACACAATCAACCCATATATTTAATTAGTTCTCTTTTGACCACTTAATTAATTCTAAATTAATTATTGACCAAACTAATCAAATAATATTATTAATATATTAGAACTTATAATATATTAATAATCTCCAAGTGTTATTTCTCTCATTTAGTCTGTCCAATTGCATGGTGCCATGCAACCCAAATGGACCATGCCGGGTCGGGTCAAGTACATACCAGAAATAGTTATGGACTTAGACACCTTATCCAACAGTCTCCCACTTGGATAAGTCTAATAACTATTACTGCAAGTATGACTTCAGGAACCGATCGGCAATCGTAGCTCTTTTCAAGGTTTCTCGGAACTGAGAAGATGATGGTACGCCATTTAAGATAAGTGATCATATAATCCTCTGTTCTAGATATCAGTCAGACAAATACATGGAACAATGTCTTACTTATTGTCCAACAGTTTGTTTCCCGATTTCCAATTTGTATGACAAAGAACTTAATTGAACACATCAACTTAGTTCTGACCGGGCCTGGTACATGGGTCAAAACAAAATCATCGAGGGGCCTAGATATTAGCTTCTAATCCAAGAAGGAACAGATAAACTTCAACTCATATGTTTGTTCTACCACTCATTGACTTACACACAAGAGCACGATTTATAACATCGAGTTACCAATGCGTTTTCGTACAATCAATGCATAACCAACTTGTAAGTAACAAATCATATCTCTAGGTTTGAAGACTTATACGATATTACCATCTCACGATCACTCGAGATAGAATTCCATGAAGTGATTCCAGTGAGCGTGGGTTGAGTCCAATGCTCAGAACTTATGAGCACTCATGATTGCTGTAGCCTTGTCCAAGACCTCTACAACCAAACATGATAGTCTTGATTCATACCTACTTCCGACATATGACTGACTATGGAGGTTTGAATAAAATGTTATACCAAACAAAAATTATTCTGGAAGTCAAAACATGCAAAAGAAATATAGTAAACGATCGACAAGAGATAGTAACACTTTACTCATAAATAAAACATTTTTTATTCATCATCAAATGTCAATTACACTTTACAAATTTCGAGGTTATCTAACTACTAAAGCTAATATCATCCTTCAGCCCTATGCTCCGAGCATGCTGAAGATGCTTAACCCGAGTCAGTCCCTTTGTGAGGGGATCTGCCGGATTCTCATCTGATGATACCCTCTTTGCCACGAGGAGTCCTTCTTCGATCCGATGTCTGATGAAATGGTATTTTCTGTCGATGTGTCTGGATCTCCCGTGATCCCTTGGTTCCTTGGCTAAGGCAACAACACTTTCACTATCACAGAAAATTTCCATTGGCTCTTTAATAGCTGGTACAACTCCAAGGTCTCCAATGAAGTTCTTCAGCCATATCGCCTCCTTTGCCGCCTCGCTAGCTGCAATATACTCTGATTCACAAGTAGAATCTGCCACTGTCTCTTGCTTGGAACTCTTCCAAGAAATTGCTCCTCCATTTAGGGTAAAGACCCAGCCTGACTGAGAGTGGAAATTATCCCTATCAGTATGGAAGCTAGCATCACTATACCCTACTACTCTCAAGTCATGACTCCCACCGAGGGTAAGGACCCAGTCCTTAGTCCTTCGTAGGTACTTGAGAATATTCTTTACCGCAATCCAGTGTGCCTTGCCAAGGTTCCCCTGAAACCTGCTAACCATGCTCAAGGCAAAGGCTACATCAGGTCGAGTACACGTCATAGCATACATGATCGAACCTACAGCCGAAGCATAAGGTACTAGACTCATTTATGCTATCTCAACCTCAGTGCTAGGGCTTTGTGTCTTACTCAATTTGGCGTTACTCTGGATGGGTAACTCTCCTTTCTTGGAGTCCTGCATGCTGAATCTCTTCAGCACCTTATCCAAGTAGGTACTCTGACTAAGTCCAATTAGTCTTTTACTCCGATCTCTCAAGATCCTTATCCCTAAAATATAGGCAGCTTCACCGAGGTCCTTCATAGCGAAACACTTCCCAAGCCAGGACTTTACTTCCTGCAGGGTTGGAATGTTGTTTCCTATGAGTAGTATGTCATCCACATACAATACCAAAAAGCTAACTATACTCCCACTAGCCTTGATATACACACAAGATTCATCTTCACTCCTAGAAAAGCCAAATTCCTTGACCTTTTCATCAAAGCAAAGATTCCATCTGCGAGGTGCTTGCTTTAATCCATAGATGGATTTCTCAAGCTTACACACTCTATTAGGGTACTTGCTGCTGAAAAAACCTTCTGCCTGACTCATGTAAACATCTTCAGCCAATTTTCCATTAAGGAAAGCGGTTTTGACATCCATCTGCCATATTTCATAGTCATGAAATGCAGCTATGGCTAACAGAACCCGAATAGACTTAATCTTGGCTACCGGAGAAAAGGTCTCATCATAATCCACTCCAGGAATTTGAGAGGAGCCCTTTGCAACCAGTCTAGCCTTATAAGTGTGTACCTTACCATCCATGTCGGTCTTCTTCTTGAAGACCCATTTGCACCCCACTGTCTTACGACCTGGTACATTTTCAACCAAGTTCCAAACTTGATTGTCATGCATGGATTGTATCTCGCTATCCATAGCCTCTTTCCATTTAGCAGACTCGGGGCCTGCCATTGCTTCCTCATAGCTGTTAGGGTCATCTTGACTTACTAGTGTCCTATCACTAATAAGTGTCTCACCTTCTGCAGTAATATGGAATCCATAGTAATGCTCAGGTGCACTCCTAACTCTTGTGGAATGCCTCAGAGGTACATATTCGTCAATTGGCTCAACAGGAGTTTACTCCTCAAGTTGAGGGCTAGAGTTTGAAGTTCCTTCAACACTTGACTCTTGAATTTCTTCAAGATAAATTTGCCTCCCACTGTATCCTTGGCTTATAAACTCTCTTTCTCGAAAGACTCCTCTTCTTGCTACAAAGACCACATTGTCACTAGGTCTGTAGAAGAGGTAACCAAAGGATTGCTGTGGGTAGCCGATGAAAATACACCTCTCGCTTCGAGGTTCGAGCTTATCATGAGTCTCGCGTCTCACGAAAGCCTCGCAACCCCAAATCTTGATGTGGTCTAGTTTAGGTACTTTACCAGTCCACATCTCGTGAGGAGTTTTGGCAACTTTCTTTTTAGGGACTAGATTAAGAATATGGGCGGCAGTCTCTAAGGCATACCCCCAGAATGAGATTGGTAGCGAAGCTCGACTCATCATGGAACGAACAATGTCTAACAAGGTTCGATTATGTCTCTCAGCCACACCATTCAACTGCGGTGTCCTCGGAGGTGTCAATTGTGAGACAATCCCACATTTCCTTAGATAGTCGAGGAACTCTGAACTAAGATACTCACCACCTAGATCGGATCGAAGCATCATAATGTTCCTGCCCAATTGATTCTCGACTTCCTGTTTAAATTCCTTAAACTTCTCGAAAGTCTCTGACTTATGCTTGATTAAGTAGACATGCCCATATCTACTGTAATCATCAGTAAAAGTCAAATAATAACGATTAGCATCCCTTGTGGCATGTTTGAATGGCCCACACACATCCGTGTGTATAAGGTCCAACAAACCTTCACCCCTTTCACACGAGCCTGTGAAGGGTGACTTTGTCATTTTTCCAAGTAAGCATGATTCGCAACTATCATCTGACTTTAGGTCAAATGACTCCAAGACTCCATCCTTTTGGAGTTGGCCTATGCGTTTCTTGCTTATATGTCCAAGATGACAATGCCATAATGATGCTTTATCCAAGTTATTATTAGTAGTAGAATCAATACACAAAACATTATTTCCTAAGTTATCTACAACATACACAGCTTCATACACACCATCACAAGGTAATGCTTTAAAATAAAGAACATTATTAAAGAAAACATGAATAGAACCAACTTCATTATTAAACGAAAAGCTAAACCCTTGTTTGTACAAAGCATGAAAGGAAATAATATTTCTTGCCATTCCTAGAGAGTAACAACATTTATTCAAATCTAAACTAAACCCACTACTTAGCGATAAAGTATAAACTCCAATCTTGGTGACAGGTGAAGCTTTCCTATTCCCCATGATCAAGTTTATTCTTCCTTGCTCCACATCCTCACTTCTTCTTAGTCCCTGCAAGTCACAACAAATATGAATACCACAACTGGTATCAAGGACCCCAAGATTTAGAATGGGGTGAGTTATTAGAAATGATAGTGTAAATACCTGCATGGTTGGGTTTGACTTTCCCATCCTTCACATCCTGCTGGTATTTTGGGCAGTTCCGCTTCCAATGAGCCTTTTCATGGCAATAGAAGCATTCAGCCTCTTTTGGGTTAGAAGAAGGAGTAATGAAACCTTTCTTGGTTCCACTTGAAGAAGAGCCATCAAGGGTCCGAGCCTTGCTACCCTTCGAAGATCTCTTTCTCTTCCTCCCTCGACTTTTCCTGATTGCCAAAACCGGAGTTGAGTTTGGAGTAGGAGTGATAGCAACCGACTTCCCCTTAAGACCTGTTTCTGCGGTCTTGAGAAGTCCCTGAAGTTTGTTGAGGGTGACCTCTTCCTTGTTCATGTGATATGTCATGCGGAATTGATCATAGCACGATGGTAAGGAGTGCAAAATGATATCTATTGCAAGCTCCTCAGGGAAGTTCACATTAAGCTTCAGCAAATAATCCACATACCTTTGCATTTTCTGCATGTGGCTCGTGACGGAATCTCCGTCCTTCATCATGGTTGTTATCATGGAGCAGATGATTTCGTACCTCTCTTGTCGTGCACTTTGATGGTATCTTTCCATCAAATCTTGGTGCATTTCATAAGGGTAGAAATCTTCATAAGACTTTTGGAGTTCAGCTGTCATTGTGGCCAACATGATGCAAGCCATCTTGGTCGCATCTCTTTCATGAGTATGAAAGTCAACGATCTCCTGGGGAGTTGCAGTGGACTCATCAATTTACTTAAGCTCCTTGTCAAGGACATATTCTTTGTCCTCGTAGCGGGTTATCATCCTGATGTTTCTAATCCACTCATTGAAGTTGGATCCATCAAAGGTAACTTTCCCACACAAACTCATAAGAGTAAAGGAGCCATTAGGATTCGAGCCAGAAGCAGCATTGTTTGAAGACATCTGAAAGAAGAGAACAAGTTTAGTATAGATCTATGAGAGTCCTTAATAAAACACCCAAATGTAATATTAAGGCTAGGATCCAATCACAATATATTATAACTTAGAAGAGGTATGCCGTAATCCAAGCTATAACATATTTGAAAGGTAGGTGAATGACGATTCACCAATTTCTACCACGAAAACCAAAATATTAGATATTAGGTTTTATGATTGGTTCTTAGAAATTCCTAGATTCTTTGAGATTCAATGAACTTTTCAAAGGCATGTTTCAATCTCGAGTGTACCCTCCAAGTTTTGTGACTGGGATACCGAGGATCACAAAACGAGGTGTGAAGTAACCATGCAAATCACTTGGTACCCTTAAAGTTTATCACTCAATCGATGTGCCGGTAAACCACACACGCTCGACCGATACTATAATAAACCTTAAGTCACCCTTTACCTACCTTGTTAAGTCCAAGTTAGTGTGCCGGTTAACCACACATGCTCCACCAACGACTTAGACAAAATGTAAAGTGTAATTTCATGGATTAGCACCTTATTCACATTTTCCTAAAGTAACTAAGATTGAGAATTTAATAAAACATTTTGTTACTTTATTATATTCATCATACTTTGAATGAGAATTTATAAGTCCTTGTCTTACCCGTTCGGCTAACGACCCTCCACCAGTCAAGCAAGCGGTGGGTGAGAGTAGACACCCATTAAGTCACCATTTTATAGGAAACAACCTTATACCCACCTTATAGACCGGCTTCGTGAATGAGGCGTACTAGCGGTAAGACGACTTTGTTCTTATACATATATATATATATATATATATATATATATATATATATATATATATATATATATAATTATTAAATCATCATAATATAAGTATAAGGGTTGAATTTTAACTTTTAAAATTCTAGGGGTTGGAACTAAAGTTTTAACTTAACTTTACTTGTTCCAAAACTTGAGGGCAAGTTTTGTAACTTTCAAAACTTTTTATTTCTTGTAACTTATGAGTTTAATAGAGTAATAAAATGAAGACTCTTCATTTTTCTAACTCTTGCGTTTGTTTTTAATGGTTTTAATTCAAGTGTGACTCTTGGTTTTCCATAACTTGAGGACAAGTTATGGACTCCATTAAAACACATTATGATCAAGAATTAATCTACCACATAGGTTACAAATAATTCCTATGATCATCTAAAACATCATAAGAACAAGAACATGAATATGAACTCATTCATAAATCAAAAATTACACTTAAAACTTTGTAATTTTGATAACTAGTTGTTGTAAATGAATTATCAAAGACATTACACCATCTAAAACAAGTTTTTCAAGTACCAAAAAGTTTAGGGTAATGTTTCTAATTCATTTCCAGCAACTAAAGTCGAAATTCTGCAACCAGTCGACCCTACTCGCCGAGTGCATGAACTTACTCGCCGAGTTGGTTGAAGATACACGTGAACTCGACGAGTCCCTCTTATGGACTCGACGAGTCTGATGATGAATAAAATTTGTGATTTATTTATGAGTAAAGTGTTACTATCATTGTCAATTATTTACTATTGTTTCAGTTTTGCATGTTTTGACTTCCAGAATAATTTACTTATTCAAACCTCCACAATCGATCATACGTCGGAAGTAGGTATGAATCAAGATTGTCATGAATTGGGTTTGTAGATGCCTTAAAGGTGTTTAGACATGGCAATGGTTGCTGCAACATTCATGAGTACTCATAAGTTATGAGTATTGGTATAAACCCACGCTCACTTGTATCACTTCGTGGAATTTATCTCGAGTGATCGTGAGACGATAACATCATATAAATCTTTAAACCTAGAGATATGAGTTGTTACCTATGAATTGGTTGCGCATTGATTGTACGTAAACGCATCAGTAACTTGATGTTATAAAACGTGCCTTTGTGTACAATTCAATAAGTAGTAGAACAAGCATATCAGTCGAAGTTTATCTGTTCCTTCTAGAAATAGAAGCGATATCTGGGCCCCTAGATGATTTTGTGTTGACCCATGTACCAGGCCTAGTCAGAACTAAACCGATGTGTTCAGTGAAGTTCTTCGTCAAACAAATCAGAAAATTGAGAAACAACTGCTAGAAAATAAGTAAGACATAGTTCCATGTGTTTGTTCGGCTGATATCATGAGCACAGAGGATTATGTGATCACTTATCTAAAATGGCGCTTCATAGTTCAACAGAGACTTCATAGTTCGAGGGAGTTTTCGAGAGCTACGATTGCTGGTTGGTTCCTGAAGTTATAGGCAAATACAGTTATTAGACTTATCCAAGTGGGAGTCTGTTGGATAAGGTGTCTAAGTCCATAACTTATTTGGTATATACTTGACCCGACCGGCATGGTCCATTTGGGTTGCATCTCATCCAAACTATTATGGATAATTTTATGAGAGTTATACACATATGTTTATTAATATATTATGAGTTATAATATATTAATATGAAGTTATGTTATTTAATTAGTTTTAGTCTTAAATTAATTATGAATTAATTTAGAGATTAAAAGGAAGACTAATTAGATTATGGGCTATTTGTTTTATATAGTGTGGGCTAATAGTCATTTGTTAATGGGCTAGGCTTATGTGGAAGTCCATGGATGATCCATGGAGCTTTTAACCCATGGATCCTTGGAAAGGAAAAGACATGGGTTATTAGGGTTTCACCCTAACCATGCACACTATATAAGCATGCTTATGGAGCATGAAATGGAGCCTAAGAGGAAACTAGTGAACTAGTGTGTGTGTGTGTGCTTGTGTGTGGCCGATTTTATACAAGGGTGTATACTCTCTCAAAGTTTTCCAAGAGTTTGTGGTGTTTTGTGATTCCATTTGAGGCATTCACACTATTGGTGCTTGGCCCTCAAACTCCTTAGAACCAAACTCACCAAAAGGTATGTAATCTCTTCTAACTCTTTTATGTTGAAATGTTCCCCATGCCATGTTAGATAGGTTATAAACCTTGGAAAATTATTATTTTTCATGTATTTAGAAAAACATAGATCCAAGGTTTATTAGGGTTGCATGCACACTTAGGAAGTGTTAAATTGCTCAAAACCCAACACTTCAAACTCTAGCCCTCAATTTGAGGACGAAACTCCTGTTGAGCCAATTGACGAATATGTACCTCTGAGGAATTCCACGAGAGTTAGGAGTGCACCTGAGCATTACTATGGATTCCATGTTACTGCAGAAGGTGAGACACTTATTAGTGATGGGACACTAGTAAGTCAAGATGACCCTAACAGCTACGAGGAAGCCATGGCAGGCCCCGAGTCTGCTAAATGGAAAAAGGCTATGGATAGCGGGATACAATCCATGTATGACAATCAAGTTTGGAACTTGGTTGAGAATGTACCAGGTCGTAAGACAGTAGGGTGCAAATGGATCTTCAAGAAGAAGACCGACATGGATGGTAATGTACACACTTATAAGGCTCGACTGGTCGCAAAGGGCTTCTCTCAAATTCCTGGAGTGGATTATGATGAGACCTTTTCTCCAGTAGCCAAGATTAAGTCTATTAGGGTTATGTTAGCCATAGCCGCATTTCATGACTATGAAATTTGGCAAATGGATGTCAAAACCGCTTTCCTTAATGGAAAGTTGGCTGAAGATGTTTACATGAATCAGCCAGAATGTTCTATCAGCAGCGAGTACCCTAATAGAGTGTGTAAGCTTGAAAAATCCATCTATGGATTAAAGCAAGCACCTCGCAGATGGAATCTTTGCTTTGATGAAAAGGTCAAGGAATTTGGCTTTTCTTGGAGTGAAGATGAATCTTGTGTGTATGTCAAGGCTAGTGGGAGTATAGTTAGCTTTTTGGTATTGTATGTGGATGACATACTACTCATAGGAAACGACATTCCAACCCTGCAGGAAGTAAAGTCCTGGCTTGGGAAGTGTTTCGCTATGAAGGACCTTGGTGAAGCTGCCTATATTTTAGGGATAAGGATCTTGAGAGATCGGAGTAAAAGACTAATTGGACTTAGTCAGAGTACCTACTTGGATAAGGTGCTGAAAAGATTCAGCATGCAGGACTCCAAGAAAGGAGAGTTACCCATCCAGAGTAACGCCAAATTGAGTATGACACAAAGCCCTAGCACTGAGGCTGAGATAGCATAAATGAGTTGAATACCTTATGCTTCGGTTGTAGGATCGATCATGTATGCTATGACGTGTACTCGACCTATTGTAGCCTTTGCCCTGAGCATGGTTAGCAGGTTTCAGGGGAACCCTGGCAAGGCACACTGGACTGCGGTAAAGAATATTCTCAAGTACCTACGAAGGACTAAGGACTGGGTCCTTACCCTCGGTGCGAGTGATGACTTGAGAGTTGCAGGGTATAGTGATGCTAGCTTCCAGACTGATAGGGATAATTTCCGCTCTTAGTCGGGCTGGGTCTTTACCCGAAACGGAGGAGCAATTTCTTGGAAGAGTTCCGAGCAAGAGACTGTGGCTGATTCAACTTGCAAATCAGAGTATATTGCAGCGAGCGAGGCGGAAAAGGAGGCTATATGGCTAAAGAACTTCATCGGAGACCTTGGAGTTGTACCAGCTATTAAAGAGTCAATGGAAATTTTCTTTGATTGTGAAAGCATTGTTGCCTTAGCCAAGGAACCAAGGGATCACGGGAGATCCAGACACATCGATAGAAAATACCATTTTATTAGACATCGAATAGAAGAAGGACTCCTCGTGGCAAAGTGGGTATCATCGGATGAGAACCCAGCAGATCCCCTCACGAAGGTACTGACTCGGGTTAAGCAACTTCAGCATGCTCGGAGCATAGGGCTGAAGGATGATATTAGATTTAGTAGTTAGATAACCTCGAAATTTGTAAAGTGTAATTGACGTTAGATGATGAATAAAAGGTGTTTTATTTATGAGTAAAGTGTTGCTATCTCTTGTCAATCGTTTACTATATTTCTTTTGCATGTTTTGACTTCCAGAATAATTTTGTTTGTTATAACATATTATTCAAACCTCCACAGTCGTTCATATGTCGGAAGTAGGTATGAATCAAGACTATCATGATTGGTTGCAGAGGTCTAAGGTGTTAGATAAGGCTACAACAATCATGAGTGCTCATAAGCTCTGAGCATTGGACTCAACCCACGCTCACCAAAATCACTTCATGGAATTCTATCTCGAGTGATCGTGAGACGGTAATATCATATAAGTCTTCAAACCTAGAGATATGATTTGTTACTTACAAGTTGGTTATGCATTGATTGTACGAAAACGCATTGGTAACTCGATGTTATAAATCGTGCTCTTAGGTGTAATTCAATGAGTGGTAGAACAAACATATGAGTCGAAGTTTATCTGTTCCTTATTGGATTAGAAGGTGATATATGGGCCCCTCGATGATTTTGTTTTGACCTATGTACCGGGCCCGGTCAGAACTAAGTTGATGTGTTCAATTAAGTTCTTTGTCAAACAAATCGGAAATCAGGAAACAAACTGTTGGACAATAAGTAAGACATTGTTCCATGTATTTGTCCGACTGATATCTAGAACAAAGGATTATATGATCACTTATCTTAAATGGCGTACCATCATCTTCTCAGTTCCGAGAAACCTTGAAAAGAGCTACGATTGCCGATCGGTTCCTGAAATCATACTTGCAGTAATAGTTATTAGACTTATCCATGTGGGAGACTGTTGGATAAGGTGTCTAAGTCCATAACTATTTTTGGTATGTACTTGACCCAACCCGGCATGGTCCATTTGGGTTGCATGGCACCATGCAATTGGATAGACTAAATGAGAGAAATAACACTTGGAGATTATTAATATATTATAAGTTCTAATATATTAATAATATTATTTGATTAGTTTGATCAGGAATTAATTTAGAATTAATTAAGTGATCAAAAAGAGAACTAATTAAATATATGGGTTGATTATGTAAATCATCCATATCTTGTATACTGGGCTAAGAGGCTCCATGGATTATCTAGTTGGGTTCCACCCATAGGATGCTCCATGGGAGTTACAAACCCATGGGTCATGGAAATGAAGAGTCATGACACATTAGGGTTTACACGGTGTAACCCTAGATGTGTCAACACTATATAAGAATCATATTCTCCACCAAAATCGGTTACACTAAGGAAACAAGAGGGCTTGGCCGATTCAAGAAGTGTGTGTTCTCTCAAAAGTCTTTCCAAGAGCATTTGGTGTTGTGTGAAGCATTTGAGGCATCACACTTGGGGTGCTAGGCTCATAAGGTTTCAAGGAACATAAGCAACAACAAGGTAAGTTATTCTATCTATCATTCAAGTTAAAATTGTTCCCCATGTATGCTAGATAGGAATATAGCCTTGGAATTCAACTTTGCATGATAATTAGACAAACATAGATCCAAGGTTATTAGGGTTGCATGTACACTTAGGAAGTGTTAGAATGCTCAAAACCCATCAGTTTGGATGGGAGATGGGTTGAGGCGGGTCCTGCTTTGTGCTGTAGGCCAAGATACCCAGGGCGGACCGGTTATTCCGAAGGCCCAGCGAGCGTTCCGGATATGCTGTAGGCCCCATGCGGGCGGACCAGACGTGCCGAAGGCTCGGAGAGTGGACCAGGCCGACTGAAGGCCCGATGCGGGCAGACCAGTCGTACTGTGGACTCAGAGAGTGGACCAGGTGAGTTGAAGGCCCAGTGCGGGTGGACCAACCACATTGCAGACTCGAGGTACATGATTGGACTCGGAGGGTGGACCAGGTGGACTGAAGGCCCGACATGGCAGACCAGTCCCACAGTAGACCCGATATGCATGTCTGTTTTGTGATTCGTTATGAGATAGCAGGTTATGTGTATGGTATATGTGGTTGGTATTTTGGGGGTATCTCACTAAGCTTCCGGGCTTACAGTTGTGGTTTAATGTTTTTCAGGTTCTTCAGGAGACTGTGGTAAGGCGAAGGCGTGATCGTACCGCTCCTCATGATTTTGTAGAAATGTGATTATGGGAATACTCTAAATGATTTGTATTGCAAACATTTTTGTAATAATTTAATGAAATCGGGTTGTTTTTGAAAATTTAAATTGGTTGGATTTTTCGGTCGTTACAAGTTGGTATCAAAGCCTTGGTTTGAGTGAATTGAACGAACACTCGTGTGACTCCAGTCTCAAATCGAGGAGGGTTTTCAAAAGAGAACGCGGAGGTACGATCAGCCGGAGCCAGTAAGTAACCCCAAAATACCATACATGATGTTTGTTTTATTGAGCTTTGATAGAACAGCATGCTAGAGTTAGGCTAGGGATCTTCAGGATTTATTGATGTGTTGCCTGATTTATGATGCCTGCTAGCCTAGGGTTTTCTTGTGAGAGATTTCTAGTGTTCCTCTTGTAGTGAGGATACAGCGTTGCTATGTGTGTTTTCTCTAGGGTGTTGTGGTAGTACTTCATACAAATATGGGTAGGTGTGGAAGGTAGTATGGGCTCGTACTACTGAAAGCATAGGACCCATATGCGTATCAGGGAAACCATGACCTCTAGGGTTGGATTGAGAGTTGGTTCCCGGGATAGTGGGAAGTGTCTGAGATTTTTGGTGGTTTATTTTCAGTATGGAGATTTCCGGGCATGCTGGAAGTGGATCCGGGTCAGGATCAGGAGTAGTAGAGGGAGTTCCGGGTGGGTCCGTACCGCCCGAGGTTGTCAGTCAGATGAGTACGCGCGAGTTGGATGCGAGGATTCGTGAGATCCTGCATGATGAGGTTGCTGCATTGTTTCGGGTTGAGCTGCCGGAGTTGTTTGGTTCGATCAAGACCGCCATGTTGGAGTATTTTGATGAGCGCTATGCGGCTCTCACGGAGACGGCTGTCGCATCGGCTATAGCGGCTGTGGCAGCGGCAGGGTGGAGCTATTAGAGGTTTTCAGTATCGGGACTTCGATAATACGAAGCCTCCCACCTTTGATGGATTTCAGGATCCGATAGTTGCTATGAGATGGTTGTCAAACGTGGAGGGATGTTTCTTCACGTGTTCATGCCCTGCTGATCAGAGGGTGAGGTGCACTCTGAACCTGTTAAGGCTCGGGGCAAAGGATTGGTAGAGGTTGACCACGGGGTCATGTTCGGATGCGCAGAGGGCTGCGGTTTCTTGGGATCAGTTCAGAGAGATGTTTAGCACTCGTTATGTTCCGCAGGTCGAGAGGGAGAGGTTGGCTCAGGAGTTCCTTGAGCTGAAGCAGGAGTCGGAGTCAGTGACGGAAATCACCAGGATGTTTACTGAGAGGGCGATGTTTTACCCTGAGTTCGCTTCGGAGCAGGCTCAGATGTCCCGATATCTGAGTATGCTAAAGAGAGACATCAGACAGTTTGTGTCCGCGCAGGAGGCCACCAGGCGGCGTGAGTTAGAGATTGAGTTGCAGATGCGTGAGCTGAGGCAAGCTCCGGTTCAGTCACAGCCGGCGACGAAACGGTCTAAGACCGTTGATTCCGGGATGGGAGATCAGGGTAGCCACGTCTGTGGAAAGTGTGGAAGGGGTCACGCCGGAGTTTTTTGGTCTGGTGGTGCATGTCGCAGGTGCGGAAAGGAGGGGCATTATGCGAAGGAATGTCGGCAGTCAGTGCCGGTCCGGGATTTGAGGATCAGTTATCATTATCATCAAGTTGGACACTTGAGGGTCAACTGTCCACAGCTTGCTGCAGGACCGGTGCAGGCTCCAGCACCGGCCACTTTGAGGATCACAGGTGGAGGTCAGGATGGAGCGGTGCCCCCAAGGGTTTAGGGTTGTGTTTTTCAGCTTGCAGCGGAGGAGGTTCATGCAGTGCCGGATGCAGCTGCGGGTATGTTTCTTTCTTGTTGTCTTGTTTATTATGATTATTGTGAAGGAGCGTTTATCTGCTAGTCTCGTTGGGTGGTTTTCGTTTTGGTATACGTTGATCCTTGAGGTTTTGGCATGGGTATGGGTTAGTATTTCAGGTTTTCGTTGGTTATCTTTTGTGAGGATTATTGATGGATGCGGCGTTGGTTTGAATGTCGGGTAGCATCTGCAGTCTGAGGAATGGGTATTGAAGATTGGTTTCCTTTCGAGCGGGTTTTTCAGTGTGGAAATATGATTTTTATGAAAGTTGTTAGTGCTGGTGAGAAACAATTTGCGTGTAAGTGTTGGGTTTTCTGCAAGGTTGTTTTGGGAGGTCGGTGATGGCGACCGGTGGTTAATTGTCAGTGTCTTAAGTGGGGGAGAATTGGAAATTCTCCGGATGGTCGTTAGGCTTGAGAGGTTGTTTAGCTGCTTGGGGATTCAGCGGTATTTCTATCAGCCGAGAGCAGGCTCGTATGGGTGCGTAGCAGGCATGCGGGGCGGAATACAGACCTAGGGCATTGATTGTGGAAGGCCTGGGAGCAGGCTGGGATCGAGTATGTATGATGGAGATAGAGTTCGGAACCCCTAGAGGGCTAGAACGGTATGCACGGGAGGATTTCCCGAAGAGATAGCTTGGAATGAGGAATGCTAGTTGAGCGGTCCAGATTGGCTGAAGGTTCTGAGAGTGGTCCAGATTGGCTGAAGACCTGGTGAGGCGGTCCAGTCATGTTGAAGACTCTGCGAGTATTGTTGGATCGGTTCGAGGATATGTATTGCGTATGTTGCAGTGTGATTGCATTAGAAGGTCTGGCCACGTGTAGCAATCTTGATCAGTGAAGATAGTGCATGGGCTTGAGAGTCCCTGCGATGAGAGTCAAAGTAGTTTTGTTGAATGGATATCAAGTGCGCTATAAAAAGGGTGGGTTAGCGTTGGGCGAGCACCGGGACACTTGTCGGGGTGACATTGTGGCCAAGTGGATTCCTTGGTAAAGGAAAAGAGAGAGGGGTGTAACTCCGGGGGGGAGTGCAAGTTCACGTAAGTGAAAGCGGCAGAGCAGAGTTATGATTTGAGTAATTGAAGTATGGTTTTTGAGCAGCGTGCTTGCGGCAGTGGAATAAAAGCTCATCCGATTTGGGATGTCTACTGAGGTCACGGAGGGAATTTCGCAGGTGTAGAGCCGAGGGGGCTTGGAAGGGATGCAGGGAGAGAGTCTTGGACTCTCAGTGTGATTCTGATCAGGGTAGTGGGTATGTATTAGTGGTTCATCCTGGGGGATGTTTGAGGATATCATCAGTGTAACGGGTATTCCTAACTTGAGGGTGCTAGAGCTAGTTCAGCATGTGTGTGTGATTGCAAGAGGAGAACTCGTGGGAGTTGCTCCGGGACTGAAGAATGGATCTTTCTGTCGTCATGGAATGGATAGAGTGGGTTTCGGATCGGGGATCTGATGATTCATGGTTTTCTAGCCCATACGATTCAAGTGATTGTTGAGATTTGGAGCAGTAATGGATTATGGGTAATTCTCGGTTTTTGAGTGCGGTTATCGGAGGGTACAGCCGATGCCCGGTTTAAGATGGTGGTCAGGACACCGTAAGGAAAGAGAAAGTGAGTTTGAGTTTCGTTGGGTATGCCTTGAGGGACCTGGTCCGATTAAGGTCAGGTGGCGCGTCGTGGGAGTATTTTGAAGTTGAGTTGTCGTAGGCTTTGAGGACGAAGCCTAATTTAAGTGGGGGAAAATTGTAACATCCAGGAATAGCAAGAGTAGAGTTGAAGGGCTAAAAGTGTAAGTCTTGAAGGGCGACTCGGCGAGTCCATGGATGGACTCGGCGAGTAGAGTCACGACTTTGGTCGCGTGTCAGGTGGCCTACTCGGCGAGTTTAAAGATGGACACGGCGAGTAGGTGTTGGGTGAAGAAAACCCAAAATCCGGGGAATGAGCCCTATATAAAGAACATTATGTTTCCTCCCCAGCCTCTTTGATTCCCCTTGAGCCCCAGAAACCCTAATTTCGTGCAGGAACATCATTGTTGGGCAAATTAGAGCTTGGAGAAGTGCTAGTTGAAGAAATCTTGAAGGAGAAGAGGCTTGGATCAAAGGGTTTTGCTTGGATTCGAGTTTCATTGCTGTTGGGGCATTCTTTGGAGGTAATGTCTCGTTCTTGAGCTGCTATTGTCTAGATTCTTCATTTTTGGGGGTGTTGAGATCACATCTATTAGTGTTTTGGATTCTAGAGGTTAGATCTGAGGTTGCTACCTCAGATCTGGAATAGAGAAGGGTTGGAATGCCTGAAAGTCCCTTTGATTGAGTATGTAGTGAAGCTATCTTGTCCCAAACCTTAGCCCTAATGTGTATAATTCCTAGATCTTCATGGATTCACGTAAAGACTGCCACTTTACGTGATGGATGGCCTTAGGAGAAGTAGGCCTATGGTTTGGATCATCTGCATGGCCTGGAATGCTTATGTATGGATTCAGACCGGTGGTACTCAGCGAGTCACATGGGTGGACTCGACGAGTTGCTTGAAGATGGCCTGGAACTCGGCGAGTTGGAAGAACAACTCGGCGAGTGGGTTGAAGATAGCCTTAGGCTCGGCGAGTCTGTTCTTGGACTCGGTGAGTCTTGTCGAAGTGTCCCAATATATTCTGGTTGAGTCGAGAATCGGCGAGTCAAGGGATGACTCGGTGAGTTGTGAGCGAGTGGACTCAGAGTTGTTGGACTCGACGAGTCTCGGGGTGACTCGGCGAGTTAGGTCGCGGATTGAGGGAAGTTCCGATTAGGAGGACTCGGTGAGTCATCGGGTTGACTCGGCGAGTAGGGTCAGTCAGGGGTTGACTTTGACCATTGTCCAAGGGTTGACCAGTTGTCTTCCAGGGGTATTTTGGTAATTAAGGGTATTTATTGAATTGAGTGTTTTGGTGTTTAGTGGAGGAGTTCGCGTCAGAGTTGGAGCAGCGGGATCTTGTCCTTTTCAGCCGGCAGTTTCGAGGTGAGTTATCCTCACTATATCAACAGGGTCTAAGGCACCAAGGCCGGCCCTTATCAGATTGAGATTCGGGTAGTTGTTGTTATTTTGTTGCTGTGATATGCTTGCATCACGAGAGTTAGGACGGTATTGTTGGAATAGTGTCTAAGGCTGCAACTATATTAGGCAAGTATTTGATCCGGTTGTACATGGTCCTTTTGGGTTGCCTTCACCATAGCAACTTGATGGATGATTTGTTAAGAGAGAGTAAATATTATAAGGAATAATATATGGTTATTTGATTAATATAAGTCATAGATTAATTGGAATTAATTTTGTGACTTAAAGAGATTAATTAAATAAGAGGGTATAAACTGTCAATTGTTTGATAGTTACACTTTAGACTATAAATCCTTATCCATGATAGGATGGGCGATTTCTAGGGCTTCGATAAGCCAAAATCGTCCATAGGGTTATCAAGGATAGGATATGGATCAACTTAAAGTCTAAGTTATCCAATTAGGGTTAAAGTTGTAATCCTTAAGGAGTCTACAAGTATAAATAGACCCTAGGGGTGAGGGAATTCGAGACAACACCAAAAGTAGAGATACTCTGGCCGAATTCCTCCCCTCTCCTCTCTCCTAAATCATCTTACTTGCTATTGGTGTTTGTAAGCCATTAGAGGAGTGACATTTGTGACTCTAGAAGCTCCAAGACAACAAGATCAACAAGGAATGTAAAGGTATGATTCTAGATCTATTTCAATGTTGTTATTTAACCTAATTAGCCATTACAAGTCTTGGATTCAAAGCATGTTTAATTAGAAAGCCTAGATCCGAGCATTAGGGTTTTGCATGCGCACATAGGAAAGTTCTTATGGCTAAAACCCATCAGTGGTATCAGAGCCTAGCTTGGTTTTCTTTAAATTGTTGCTTGATTAATTGAAACAAACCTGAAAAATTCGATTTTTGGGTTTATGAGTCATGGACTCGGCGAGTTCCAAAGTGGACTCGGCGAGTAGGCCTGACTCGGCGAGTCCCTTTGTGTACTCGGCGAGTCCGGGCGTCAGGATTAGGCAAAACCGGGATTTTTTTCATGTTTATCTTATGGAAACTTACCTTAATCATATTAGATCAACCCTAATCCGTTTTGTTGATATATATATGACTATAATCTTGATCTAATTAAAGATATTTATCATCTAATAAAATATTTAATTTCCTTATATGATAATTGATTAATTATTTTGATAATTATCTTAAAAGAAATCTTGGATAAATCAACTAAAGATAATTAGGATATTAATTGTTAATTGGAATTATGTGTTATTTGATCCTCCATGTTTTAAAATGTTTAAAACTTGCCCTAAAGTTTTGAAATTTATATTTGTGATTAAAAGGTTTTAATTTAGACAACTTAAATTTCAAACCCTACGTTTTAAAAGGTTTAAAACACAACCTTATACTAATATGATATTACTAGAATAATATATATATGTATAACTAAATGCTAGTCTTACCGTTAGTAGGCCTCATTCACGAAGCCGATCTATAAGGTGGGTATAAGGTTGCGGCCTATAAAATGGCGCTTAATGGGTGTACACTCACACCCACCGCTTGCTTGATTGGTGGAGGGTCGTTAGCCGAACGGGTAGGATAGGGCAACCTCATCCTCTCATTAAAAGTATAATAAGTAATACAAAGTAACTACACATTTTTAAAATTTCCCAATCTTAGTTACTTTAGGAAAAGTGAATTGATGCAATCCCATGAAATTACACTTTGCACCCTTGTGAAGAAGTTAGTGGAGCGTGTGTGGTTTACCGGCACACTAATTGGTTCTAAGAAAAGGTGGCAAAGGGTGATTCATTGTTTATCATAGTTCGATGGAGCGTGTGTGGTTTACCGGCATATCGAATAGGTGATTGTTACAATGAAGGCACCATGTGAATTTGCATGGTAATTCACACCCGCTTTGTGATCCTCGGCATCCCAGTCACAAACAAGAGGGGCATATCGAGATTTAAACATGCCATTGAATAGTTCAATGAATCTCATCCGAACCTAGGAATTCTCAATATACTTAGGACTAATATTCTAGGTTTTGTAATGGAGAATTAGTGAATCGTCATTCACTTACCTTCAATTTATTTTCATGTTAGATTACGGCATCCCTTTTCTAATATGTAAATGTTATTGTTGGATCCTAACCCTAATTTTTCTTATTGGGTGATAATTAGGGATTCTTATTCTAATCTATCTTTGTCCTTTCTATAGATGTCGAACACAAACAACGCTGCTGCGAGTTCTTTCACGTTGATGAGCCTTTGCCAAAAGGTCACCTTCGATGGAACGAACTTTAGTGAATGGATAAGATACATTCGCACCATTGCTCGCTACGAGGATAAGGAGTATGTCCTCGATGAAAAGCTTGAGAAGATCAACCCCGAAATCGCTACTCCGGCTGAAATCACCGCTTTTGAGACTCATGAGCGAGATGCAATGAAGGTACATTGCATCATGATTGCCACCATGAACTCCGAATTCCAAAAGTCCTACGAGGACATGTATCCATACGAGATGCATCAAGACTTGTTGGAGAGATACCACCAAAACGCGAGACAAGAGCGTTATGAGATTTTCACTAACATGATCTCCGCTAAGATGGGTCATGGAGAATCTCTTACCGTGCACCTGCAAAAGATGCAAAGGTATGTCGATCGCCTTCGCAAGTTAAATGTTGACTTTGGGGAAGACTTAGCGATCGACATGGTGCTTCACTCTTTGCCTCCGATGTACAACCAATTTTGGATGACCTACCACATGAACAAAGATGAGGTCACCCTAAGCAAACTCCAAGGTCTTTTGAGAGTCGCTGAGAGCAACTTCAAAGACAAGTCTGTTGCACCTACTCCCAATCCGTCTGCTGTTCCTGTCTTGGCAATTGGTCAAGGAAAGGGAAAGAAGAGGAAGGCTTCATCAAAGAACTATCACAAGGTAAAAGCCCGAGATGGTGCCTCTTCTAGTGGGACCAAAGTTGATCCCTCTAAGCCCTATCCTAACCCAAAGGAGGCAGAGTGCCACCACTGCCATAAGATAGGACATTGGAAGAGAAGTTACCCAGAATACCTACAAGCAATCAAAGAAGGAAAGATCAAGCCATCTTTCGCAGGTATATACACAATTAAATCTAACGATACTAATCATGCTATTTCTTGGGTTCTTGACACCGGTTGTGGTTATCACATTTGTTCAAATGTGCAGGGACTAAGAAGAAGTAGGGATGTGGAGCAAGGAAGGATCAATCTAATCATGGGGAACAGAAGATCGTCACCTGTTACCAAGATTGGAGTGTATTCTTTAGTTCTTAGGAATAATTTGTGTTTAGATTTGAACAATTGTTGCTATTCGCCAGAAATGGCTAGAAACATCATTTCATTTCATGGTTTATATAGACAAGGATTTAGATTTTCTTTTAATAATGAGAATGGTTCTATTATGGCTTATCTAAATAGTGTCTTTTACTTTGAAGCTATACCATGTAATGGAATATATGAAACTGTTATGATTGTTGATAACTTAGGAAATGATGTTTTGAATATTGATTCTTCCACTAGTTTGGATAAAGCATCCTTGTGGCATTTCCGTCTTGGACATGTCAATAAGAAACGCATAGCCCAACTCCAAAAGGATGGAGTGTTGGAGTCATTCAACCTTAGGGAAGATGACACATGCGAGTCTTGTTTACTTGGAAAGATGACTAAGTCACCCTTCACAAATACTTGTGAAAGGGGTGAGGGGCTATTGGACCTAATACATACCGATGTATGTGGACCTTTTAGATCAACCACGAAGGATGGGAACCGCTTCTATGTGACTTTTACCGATGATTATAGTAGATATGGGTATATCTATTTAATCAAGCAAAAGTCAGAAACCTTTGAAAAGTTCAAAGAGTTCAAGAATGAAGTGGAGAATCAATTGGGCAGGAAAATCAAGATGCTTCGATCCGATCGAGGAGGAGAGTACCTAAGTCTTGAATTCCACGATTATCTCAAGGAGTGTGGAATAGTTTCGCAATTGACGCCTCCTAGGACACCGCAGTTGAATGGTGTGGCAGAAAGGCGTAATCGAACCCTATTAGATATGGTTCGCTCTATGATGAGTCGTGCTTCACTACCTATCTTCTTTTGGGGGTATGCCTTAGAGACTGTCGCCCATATCCTTAACCGAGTCCCTACTAAGAAGGTTGCCAAAACACCTCACGAGATGTGGACGGGGAAAGCTCCCTCGTTGGCACATATCAAGGTTTGGGGTTGCGAGGCTTTCGTAAGACGAGATACTCACGAAAAGCTTGAACCTCGAAGTGAGCGATGTATTTTCATCGGCTACCCGCAGACATCCTTTGGATATCTCTTCTATAGACCGAAAGACAATGTTGTCTTTGTTGCGAGGAGAGGAGTTTTCCGAGAACGAGAACTCATAAGCCAAGGAGATAGTGGGAGGAAAATCGAACTTGAAGAGATTCAAGAGTCGATAGATGAAGGAACCTCTACCACTGGCATTCAACCCGAGGAGGAAACTCCGGTTGAACCGATTGATGAATCCTTACCTCTTAGACGTTCCGATAGAGTTAGAGTTCATCCCCAGTTTTATGGTTTTCATATTACTACCGAAGGGGACACGTATATTAGTGATGGTACACTAATAAATCTTGATGAACCTAATAGCTATAAGGAAGCCATGGCAGGCCCGGAGTCTGCGAAATGGAAAGAGGCAATGGATAGCGAGATCCAATCCATGTACGATAACCAAGTTTGGAATTTGGTTGATTATGTGCCCGGACGTAAGACCGTTGGGTGCAAGTGGATCTTCAAGAAGAAGACCGACGTGGATGGAAACGTACACACGTATAAAGCGCGATTGGTTGCGAAGGGCTTTACTCAAACTCCAGGAGTTGACTATGATGAGACCTTCTCACCAGTTGCGAAGATTAAATCTATTAGAGTGATGCTAGCAATTGCCGCATTTCATGATTATGAGATTTGGCAAATGGATGTCAAGACCGCCTTCCTTAACGGAAAGTTGGCTGAGGATGTTTACATGGCTCAGCTAGAGGGGTTTGTGAATCCGAAGCATCCAAATAGAGTGTGTAAGCTTGAGAAGTCCATTTATGGACTTAAGCAAGCGTCTTGCAGATGGAATCTTTGCTTCGATGAGAAAGTCAAAGAGTTTGGATTTGTACGAAGCGAAGACGAATCTTGTGTATATGTCAAATCCAGTGGGAGTATAGTAAGCTTTCTCATTCTATATGTCGATGACATATTACTCATAGGAAACGATGTCCCGACTCTGCAGGAAGTCAAGTCCTGGCTCGGGAAGTGTTTCGCTATGAAGGACCTCGGAGAGGCTTCTTACATTTTGGGAATAAGGATAGTAAGAGAAAGAAGTAAGAGACTAATTGGACTTAGTCAGAATACTTACTTAGAGAAGGTACTAAAACGTTTTAGTATGGAAAACTCAAAGAAGGGAGAACTACTGATACAAGGAAATGCCAAGTTGAGTAAGACTCAAAGTCCGAGTACCGAAGCTGAAATAGCAGAAATGAGTCGAATACCATATGCTTCCGCAGTTGGCTCAATCATGTACGCTATGACTTGTACTCGCCCCGATGTATCCTTTGCTTTGAGCATGGTTAGCAGATATCAACGGAACCCTGGCAAAGCACATTGGATTGCGGTGAAGAACATCCTTAAGTACCTTCGGAGGACGAAAGAATGGTTCTTAGTCCTTGGAGGGAGTGATGACTTGAAGGTGCGAGGGTATAGTGATGCTAGTTTTCAGACCGATAGGGACAACTACCGTTCGCAGTCGGGCTGGGTCTTTACCCTAAACGGAGGAGCAGTAACTTGGAAGAGTTCCAAGCAAGAAACCGTAGTTGATTCAACCTGCGAATCAGAGTACATCGCAGCGAGCGAAGCGTTGAAGGAGGCAATATGGCTAAAGAACTTCATTGGTGATCTTGGAGTTGTGCCGGCCATAAAGGAGCCCATGGAGATTTTCTGTGATATCGAAGGTGCGGTTGCCTTGACCAAGGAACCGAGGGATCCTGGTAGATCTCGACATATCGACAGAAAATATCACTTCATTAGACATCGTGTAGAAGAAGGACAACTCATAGTTAAGAGGATATCATCAGAGGATAACCCAGCAGATCCGCTTACGAAGCGACTGAGTAGGGTTAAGCACTTGCAGCATGCTAGGAGTATTGGGTTGAAGGATGATATTAGTATAGATTAGATAGTATTTAGAAACACATAATAGATAAATGTAATTAACATTTGATGATTAAATAAAGGAGTTTTATTTATAAGTAAAGTTACTGTCATATGTTAATTGTTTAACTATTGTTTCACTTTGCATGTTTTGACTTCCAGAATAATTGAGTTTATTAGGAATAATCGAATTATTCAAATTGTCCACAATCGTTCATATGTTGGAAGTAGATATGAATGAAGATTGTCATGAATTGGTGTGTAGATTGTCTAAATGGTGTTAGACATAGCAAGGGTTTCTGCAACGTTCATGAGTGCTTATGAACTGGTTTTGAGCATTGGAATAAACCCACGCTTGCTGGAATCACTTTATGGAATATGATATAAAAGGTGATCGCAAGACGATAATATCATATAGTCTTAAAACGTAGATATATGGTTTATTATTTGTTAATTGATTGTACATTGATAATGCGAAAACGCATCAGTAACTTGGTGTTATAAAACCCATTGTTGTGTATAGTTGGTTAATGAATATGTAAATGCATATAAGTCGAAGTTTATCTGTAAATTTTATCCTAAGAGGGTAGAAGATATATCTTGGCCACTTGATGATTTGATTTGACTTATGTGTCGGGCCCGGTCAGAACTGAATTGATGTGTTTGATTAAGTTCTATGTCGAATAAATCGGAGATCGAGAAATCAAATGCTAGACTAACCATTCCATAGGATTGTCAGCATGATATCTAACAGAGGACTGTACGGTCCCTTATCTAAAGGACAAGATTGATTAGATCAGAGTTTGATAGCGTCTTTGAGAGCTACGATTGCAAACCGAATTGTACTTGTATAGTTACTAGACTTATCCAAGTGGGAGACTGTTGGAATAGTGTCTAAGGATGCAACTATATTAGGCAAGTATTTGATCCGGTTGTGCATGGTCCTTTTGGGTTGCCTTCACCATAGCAACTTGATGGATGATTTGTTAAGAGAGAGTAAATATTATAAGGAATAATATATGGTTATTTGATTAATATAAGTCATAGATTAATTGGAATTAATTTGGTGACTTAAAGAGATTAATTAAATAAGAGGGTATAAACTGTCAATTGTTTGATAGTTACACTTTAGACTATAAATCCTTATCCATGATAGGATGGACGATTTCTAGGGCTTCGATAAGCCAAAATCGTCCATAGGGTTATCAAGGATAGGATATGGATCAACTTAAAGTCTAAGTTATCCAATTAGGGTTAAAGCTGTAATCCTTAAGGAGTCTACAAGTATAAATAGACCCTAGGGGTGAGGGAATTCGAGACAACACCAAAAGTAGAGATACTCTGGCTGAATTCCTCCCCTCTCCTCTCTCCTAAATCATCTTACTTGCTATTGGTGTTTGTAAGCCATTAGAGGAGTGACATTTGTGACTCTAGAAGCTCCAAGACAACAAGATCAACAAGGAATCCAAAGGTATGATTCTAGATCTATTTTAATGTTGTTATTTAACCTAATTATCCATTAGAAGTCTTGGATTCAAAGCATGTTTAATTAGAAAGCCTAGATCCGAGCATTAGGGTTTTGCATGCGCACATAGGAAAGTTCTTATGGCTAAAACCCATCAGGTATATGTTAGAGACCTGATTGAGATCGATATCCTGAGAGATAGGGAGATGCTATGCTAGTGACCTGTTAGGTCGGTATCCTGCTTAGAGTATGTTATGCTATGTGATCTGCTAGATAGGTTTGTTTGAATGTGAACTGTTATATGACTATATGTTTATGTGCACATGGTTGTTTGGACGGGAGATGGGTTGAGGCGGGTCCTGCTTTGTGCTGTAGGCCAAGATACCCAGGGCGGACCGGTTATTCCGAAGGCCCAGCGAGCAGTCCGGATATGCTGTAGGCCCCACGCGGGTGGACTAGACGTACCGAAGGCTCGGAGAGTGGACCAGGCCGACTGAAGGCCCGATGCGGGCGGACCAGTCGTACTGTAGACTCAGAAAGTGGACCAGGTGAGTTGAAGGCCCAATGCGGGTGGACCAACCACACTGCAGACTCGAGGTACATGATTGGACTAGGAGGGTGGACAAGGTGGACTGAAGGCCCGACATGGCGGACCTGTCCCACAGTAGACCCGATATGCATGTCTGTTCTGTGATTCGTTATGAGATAGCATGTTATGTGTATGGTATATGTGGTTGGTATTTTGGGGGTATCTCACTAAGCTTTCGGGCTTACAGTTGTGGTTTAATGTTTTTCAGGTTCTTCAGGAGACTGTGGCAAGGCGAAGGCGTGATCGTACCGCTCCTCATGGTTTTGTAGAAATGTGATTCTGGGAATACTCTAAATGATTTGTATTGCAAACCTTTTTGTAATAATTTAATGAAATCGGGTTGTTTTTGAAAATTTAAATTGGTTGGATTTTTCGGTCGTTACATTATAGGTCATAACCTTATCCCCCCCCCCCCCTTATAGATCGGATTTGTGAATGAGGCCTACTAACGGTAAGACTAGCATTTAAAGTTATATATATATATATATATATATATATATATATATATATATATATATATATATATATATATATATATTAATCTTATAATATTATAAAGTATAAGGTTGAATTTTAAACTTGTAAAATTGTAGGGTTTGAAATTTAAATAGTTCAAATTAAACATTTTAATCATAAAATTTAAATTTCAACACTTGAGGACAAGTTTTGAACTTTTTCAAAACATAAAGATCAAATAGCAAATAATTTTCAATTAAGCATTTTATTTAATAATTATCTAAATTTGACCTAGCCAATATTACTTGCAAGATAATTCAACAATTAGTTTAAATAATCAAGTATTATCAAATAAGGAAATTATTATTTTAAACAATTGGTAATTATCTTTTGTTTTGATGAGGATATTGATATAAGGTAATAAAATTCAGATTTTATTAGACTAAAACAATTTAGGTAATTATCCTTAAGCAAAACAGCAAGAAATCTCGAAATTCCCGAGTCCCCTTATGGACTCGTCGAGTTCATCCTATTCATCGAGTCCACAATGGGACTCGCCGATTTTATCAGGCAGAGAGCAAGAAAAATGATTTTAAAGCTTGAACAAATAAACAAGGCATCAGTACAATAGAAACCAAACATAGCTCTGATACTACAGATGGGTTTGAGGCACAAGTACATCCTATGTGCTCATGCAAACCCTAATGCTTGGATCTAGGTTTCTCTAATTGTACATGCATTCATCCAAGACTTTATAAGCCTATATCTAATGATAATAATTCGAAATTACAATGACCAAATCAGATCTGGAAGATTACCTCTTGTTGCTTGCTTGAATCTTTCTTCTTCCTTGAGCTTAGAGTCACAAGTGTAACTCCTCTAATGGCTTACAAACACCAACTAGCAAGAGGGTGGTATCTGAGAGAGGAAAGAGGCACTTACAATCGGCTCTAGGGTTCTAGGAGAAGTATTTTTCGATTTCTGTAACCTAGGGGGTCTATCTATACTGTGAGTAGCTAGGGTTTCAGTCAAAACCCTAATGAATAGCTTAAACATTAAGCAGCCCATGAAACCTTCTGGAATAAGGCCATGGACGAAAATATGATGGACTCCCATCGTAATTTCGTTCACCCCTTAGTCCATTAGGTTTCCCGGCCCAAAATACAACTATCAAACATTTGACAGTTTAAGTCCCTTTATTCAATTAATCTCTTTTAGTCACCAAATTAATTCCTAATTAATATATGACTAATATTAATCAAATAATATGACTTCTCCTTTAATATATTATTCTTATAATATATTAATAAACCATAATATCTTCTCTCTCTCTCTCCTTAAATTTCCCTGTTAAGTTGCTATTGTGAAGGCAACCCAAAAGGACCATTCACAACCGGGTCAAGTACTTACCAAATATAGTTACGGGCTTAGACACTAATCCAACACCATGTTTCCTTGATTTGGCGAACGACGACCTTGAAACTAGCCATGTTGCCTTGATTCCTTGAGCATGTTGCCTTCATTTTTTGAACGATGACCTGAAAACTATCCTAATGGACAACATGGGGGCTATTCCTTATTGCGTTGACATACACTAGTACAAAAATGACCTACAGTCACACTTTCCGAAAAACAGCCTGTCACACTGTGACATCCCCTTTTTCACAGCTAGAAAAAACCGATTTGTTAATACTTAGTTTTTAAAATCAGAGTAATCATTTAAGGAAAACAGATGTAGGATTTGTTCCCAAAACAAAATGTGATAAGAATTTATCAAACCATTTCTTTAAAGAAATGTATTTTAATTAAATAACAAAATATGGGGATGTCATGTTCTGATACAGACCAAAAGCATAAACAGTATAAAATAGACCTTACAACAATCATTTATAACTACTGATCTATAATCCAAAATCTCTCGTCAAGTCCACCAACTTATACTCATGTGCCATTACCTGTAATGCAAAGAAAACCGAGTGGGTCAGGCTTAGGAGCCTGGTGAGCATATAGGGTTTTCAACCCACAATAATATAATTATTATATTTAATCGTCAAACAATCAACCCAATTACTCATCCCCATTATCTTCCTTACTCTTAAGGTTTTACCCTAAGAATCAAATATCCTTAATTCATTCATTCCTAAGGATTTACCTAAGGAATTGGTACGAAGTCCATTGCTGCCAAAGTTTATCTATCATGTACTAAATCCATAGCTATCAGGCGCTAACTCCATAGTCACCAAGGTTCACTTAACAGGCGCTAACTCCATAGTCACCAGGGTTTATCTTGTTTATTGACAGTATTGGTTCCGATACATCCTCTAGCAATACATATCAATAGGCTTTTAGAGTACACCGGTGAACATCAAGTCCATAACACCTACAAGTTGCAAGCTTGCTAGTGTTCCACAAGACTGTCTAGAATAGTCCGTGGTTGTCATCCCTACTCTGCTGAATGACGGGGACCATCGTTTGGGTAAAAGTTTCACTCATTTTTCACCTGTCACCCTCATCTCATGATCTATATCATCTTTCATCTCATCCTCAAACTAATCTTTCCTCACACACCAACTATTTCATCTACCCATGAACAACCCAACATATTAGTAGATAAAAATATATATTTTTATACATAGTTTAAAACCTGTATGGCATTCTCATTCAATACATATTCCATACAACAGATGAGACACATACACATAACACGTATATCATAGAGAATTAATCATATATATGAGATAGAAGAAAGTGAATATACATTCACACATATAACAACAAAATATACACATAACATGTATTTCGTATAAAATATATCGTAATTATGCGTTAGAAGAAAGTAACCACACACTCACTTGATCAGAAGATGATCGGACAACACTACGGCTTGTAGAAGTAGTATTCTTCGGTAGATCTGGAAGATCTTCACAAAAATTGGCTTCCGGCGGGCAGAGCTTCCGCTCGGAAATTTTACTTCTCGGGATCTTCGAGGCTTCGGGAATTGCTTCGGGGCTCGGGATGATACCGGAGCTTCGGGATATTTCTTGCACGAAAATCAAGGCAAAACGGGAGAGAGAGAGAGAGAGAGAGAGACGAGAAAATGAGCAAAGGAATCGGCTGCCCTCACATTCTGTTTATAGGGTGCTGAATCTGGGATTACGTTGGGCGTAAATCTAGGTACGTTGGGTGTACTAAGCCTTACGTTGGGCATACGCGAAGTCATTGCATGCGTAGCTGAGGCGGTTCCGGGTACGTTGGGCGTACTCGATTAAGCAGACTTCAAACTGCCGTAATTTTCGCATACGAACTCCGTTTTTGACGTTCTTTATATCCAAGCGTAGGTGAGACTAACATCTACAAATTTCATTTAGACTCCGTCAGCTAATTTTGACCTTATTTTTTATTATATATTTTTAGTAGGCCGGGACAGGAAAACTCCATTATAAATTCATAAATTCTTCATCTGACGTCCGCTTTCATCTGTCTTTTTACCATTGGACTACTATCGATGAGATCTTCTATTCTCGTTTAGATTGTTTCGACCAACAATTACTCGATCTCAAATTCGAGTTTCAGGTTACATACTGCAAAGCTGAAACTTAAAAAATCATAACTTCCTCAGACGAAGTCAGATTTGGGCATTCTTTTTATGCACGCTCTCGGTTTAACGAACTCCACGAATTTCGTTTAGATCACTTGGGCTAAATATCGCTCTAACGTAATTTCACTATTTACGTCGCGTTGTGTCGTGCTGGTTCTGTCGCGAAACTTCGACAGGTCATAACTTCTTCGTTATAACTCGGATTTCGGCGTTCTTTATATGCACGGAAACCTTGTGACATATACTACAACTTAGTTAAGATTATTCATTCTTAATAATCTTCTATCAAAAAGTTTTTTTTGATGCTTATCATCTCTAAATTGACTAGTCCTAATCTACGGGCATTACACACACTCTTTATTAAAAGTGTGGCCAAAGGTCACTAAAAAAATTTAGAGTCTATTTTTGGATACATTTAAATTAGTTTGTGTAGCCATTATGTAGATAATCAAAACCTTAGCCACACTTACTTATACCAAATTTGACAAGTATTAGCCACACTCGAACACTATGGTCATATGTCACCATCAGCTACAATTACTGATTAACATTATGATACATTTTTCCATATGAGACAATAGATAAATATATGGTGATATGAGGCAATTGTATATGTTTTTGTATCATGGTACCTTTTAGACACATGAAATCCAATGTAGCTAATAGGTGCTACATATGGCCACATTAAATATTTTTGTGCCCATAGGGTGGTGTTACTAGTGACTTAGTAAAAGAAATAAAAGAAATTACTTTTAGTGGTTTATTATCATGTGTCTTTTATTATGTGTGTCAAAATATGATGAATTAGCTTTGAAAAAAAAACAAATATTGTTAGTGTAAGTTGCATTTGGTTATGTTTAAAATTATTATGTGTGTCTATAACTAAATCTAATAATAGAAGGAATATAATGTCTGATCAGTATAATTATAGTATGATCATTAAATATGTGACTATAATTATGTAATGGTCATTCCTTTTGTACTAGTATATGTCTAGATTTAAAGAATAGTCTTCATAAAACGAAAATATATTGTAAGTATTTATTGGTGACTTATTAATGTATCTTGATAATATTAATTCAAGAAGTTACTTTTAGTGGTTTATGGTCATATGCATTTTATTATGTATGTCAAAAAATGATGAATTGGCTACATCAAATAACTTTTGGTTATATATCAGTTTGACTTTGGGACCTATTTTGGTCATATAACAGTGGGAGTAATGTAACAGCTAGATTTTATCAGGTATCTTGTTTGTTGGATTTTGTTGTTTTGTGAGGGGGACTCGGTGAGTTGGAGCTCAGACTCGCCGAGTAGGGATGCGGATTTGAACGCAGGATCGCACCTGGACTCGACGAGTCCAGGATATGGACTCGGCGAGTCAGCGTTGTGTAATGAAACCCTAATTTCTCGGGTTTGAGACTTATTTAAAGGGCCTAATGGCCGTCATTTGTGCTCACCAGCCCCTTGAGTGAAACCCTAATCGAGTGTGAGCATTGGAGCTAAGTAGGAGGCCATTATTGACCTTGGAGGTGCCATTGTTGCAAGGAAAGGAGAAGAGCTAGCCTAGGGAAAGCAAGAAGGAGCAACTTCTGTGGGTTTGGAGTCCAGAGCATCACTTTTGTGGTAATAAATCCGAGTTACCTTCTTGTTGTTGTTGTTTATCTAGATTTAGGGTTTGTTGAACCCTTTTATGGCAAGATTTGGTGTTCTTTTGGTCCCTTATGAGGTTGGAACCATAGATCTGGACCCTTAGAGGTCCAGAGTGTCCCTTTACCCAAGCTTTTTGGGAATCAATGGAGGCTTTGGATTGGAATCCTCATGCCTTAGGTCAAAAACGCCATTATTGAGTTATAGGGTGTGTTATGAGCACCAAGATAGGAGCTTTACGTGATGAATCAGTCGAGGGAGGCCAGATCTATAGTTTTTGGAAGCAGATCTGACCTTAGAAGCGAGTTGGAGTGGTTGCATGGCATGGACTCGCCGAGTCTGCTCATCCGACTCGGCGAGTATCTTGAAGATTGCCTTCGGACTGTTCAGCGAGTGGTCTAATCGAGTCATGGGTAGACTCAGTGAGTTAGGGTGAGTTGGAGAGGGATGACGAGTGGACTGAGTCAAACTTGGACTCGCCGAGTTATCCTTGAGACTCGGCGAGTTGAGTCGGGGTGGCCCCGCGATTCATTCAGGTGAAACTCGTCGAGTAAAGGGGGGGATACTCGACGTGTAGTAAGAGGATTTCAGAAGGATGGTGAAAACGTCTAGACTCGCCGAGTCGCCAGGGTACTCGCTGAGTCCGGTCAAAGTTGACCGTTGACCGTTGACCGTTGACCAGAGTTGACCTGTGTTCACTCCTTATAGATAGTCAACCTTAGAGATATAAAGTGTTAATTAGAAACATATAATGTTATAGGAGGATTAGAGCTCGGAGGATCGAGCACAAGGGATTTCCAGGATTCGTGAGATACCGAGATACGCGAGGTGAGTCTTCTCACTATACTATATTACCTTGAGTAGGTAACCTGAGTTATGTGATAGAGTATTGTATGATATGTATGTTATGTGTTGTACTGCATTATTTCTATGTGATTTATGTAGTGCATGTTTATCAGAGCTAGAACCTGAGGGTTCACAGAGTTTGGGTGCACGGACCCACAGAGTTATAGCCTCGAGTGGCTAATATGTGTTATATGTGGTATTTTGGGGAACTCACTAAGCCTTGTGCTTACAGTGTTTGATGTTATTGTTTCAGGTACTAGTGACGACCGCGGGAAGGCGCCGGCTTGATCCGTACGCACACACACTCGGAGTTTTTACATTGTGATCTTGGGATTTTGTATTGACCTATTTTGGATAATTAATATGGTTTTTTGATGAATATTAATGGAATTATGTTTTATAAGAAAATTGAAAATTTTGTTTTGAAATTTACGGTGTTACAAATTGGTATCAGAGCCTTGGTTTGAGGGATTCGGGTACACCTTCGGGAGTATTTGAACTCAAACTGAGGAATTGGAAAGATATTTTCAAAAGAGAACCAAAATTTTCTAAGAGTAAAAGACTTTCTTGAAAAAGAAACAAATTCCAGGAAGAAACGTGTGTACGATCAGTCAGCGCCCGAACGGTGAATTCCCAAAATACCTTTATATTACGTGATATTAATATTAATATGATGTATCTGCATGCTAGAGTAGGCTAGGTATTGCTAATAGGACTAGAGTGGCCTGATTTGTGATGCCTTAGCCTAGGGAGGGGTGAGCTGCTATGAGATGCTGAGAGCGAGTAGGTAGCAGCAAGGGGTTTATGAGAGATCTGTTAAAAAGTGGTTTACGCATGATAGAGTACTTGGGAATTGGGATCCGAAGAGGAAAGTTTGGGGTGTGTACTGAGACGGTGTGGACAGTAGTATTGGGCCCGTACTACTGAAAGCACCGGGGCAGTACACAGTCCAAATAAGAGTCTTGGGATACCAAGAATCAAGGAGGGGTGGATTGTCGGGTGTAAGAGTGTTCGAGTGAATTCTAATTTATCGCATGTTGTATTTCAGAGGTTGATCATGGTGAGGACACGTCATATGCCGGAGGATGCCGGAGCTAGTGATGAGGAGATTCGACAGATCATTCATGAGGAGGTGGCTGCGGTCATCAGAGCTGAGATACTAGAGATGTTCGGGTCTATTAAGACCGCGCTGATTGAGACATTTGACGAGCGTTATGCCACTCTTTCTGAGGCTGCTGTTGCAGCGGCTACCGCAGCGATCGCTGCTGCGAGACCTCAAGGAGGTGATGCGTCACTGTTTCGGGAGTTCAGCAACACCAAACCACCAGAGTTTGATGGTACACAGGATCCGGTGGCAGCTATGAGGTGGATATCTGATATGGAGGGGTGCTTCTTCACTTGCTCATCCCCTGAGCATTTGAAGGTTCGGTTCGCGCTGAACCAGCTTCGCTTGGGAGCGAAGGACTGGTGGAAGTTTGTGACGGCGCATTTCACGCCTACTGAGCTTTCGGCAGTGACCTGGGAGAGGTTCACTACCATGTTCCGAGATGAGTACGTTCCCCAGGTGGAGAGGGAGCGTCTGGCACAGGATTTTCTGACCCTCAAGCAGGGTACTGAGTCAGTTACAGTGATCACGAGGATGTTTCATGAGAGGGCGATGTTCTGCCCTGAGCACGTGTCCACTGAGCAGGCACGTATGAGCCGCTACCTGAGCATTTTGAGACGGGATATTCGGGAGTTCGCTGCGAACTCCTCGTCTCGGACATTTGCTGAGCTTCAGGCAAATGCCCGGAAGAGGGAGATTGAGCTTGAGACTCAGGCCAGGGAGGAGGCGGAGTCTCTGGGGAGGGATCGGCGGCTGGCACAGCTTCAGCCGGCAGCCAAGCGGGCCAAGCTCGCTGATCCCAAACCCGGGAGCCAGAAGGGCCGCACTTGCGGGAAGTGCGGCAAGGGTCACGATGGAGTCTGTCGAGCAGGGTCTTGCTACAAATGTGGCAAGGAGGGGCATATGGGCAAGGACTGCCCCAAGGGGTTTGCAGTGTGTTTTCACTGCAACCAGAGCGGACACCGGAAGGCGGAGTGTCTGCTGCTGCGTGGAGCGTCTCAGGGATATGCTCCCGCCGCCATCAGAGCTACAGAGAGTCGGCCCGTGAAGGCCGAGGCACCGAGAGCTCGAGGGAGAGCCTTTCAGTTGACTGCGGAAGAGGTCCGCGCTGCACCCGACGTTGTGGCTGGTACGTTTCCTTTTATATATTTATTTTTGGTGTTGAGATATTATGCTTATATTATGCTATGCATAGGTACCTTCCTTGTGAACTCGGTGCCTGCTTTAGTGTTATTTGACTCGGGTGCGAGTCGGTCTTTTGTATCTTCGGCCTTTAGTCAGCATATCAGTGTTAGTCGTGAGGCATTGAGTCGGCCTCTGCGGGTTTCCATAGCCGCCGACAGAGTGATTTGTGCAACGGAGGTCCTCCGGGGATGTGTGTTAGAGATTTTTGGGGTTGAGTTTCCGATCGATCTGGTTCCTATTGCGATGGGTGATGTCTGTGTCATAGTGGGCATGGACTGGTTGAGCCGATTCGGCACGGTTATCGACTGTGAGCGTCAGCTGGTGACCATACGAGATCCTAGTAGGGGAGTTCTTTCGGTATACGGCGAGGGTACACGTTCTGGATCAGCCTTTTGTTCGGCCGCTAGGGCGAGGCAGTGTTTACAGCAGGGCTGTAAGGGTTTTGTGGCGTATGTGATGGATACGCGAGTGATCTCCGAGAGACCGAGTTCAGTGGATGAAGTTCCGGTGGTGCGTGAGTTTCCAGATGTTTTTCCCGAAGAGTTACCAGGTGTGCCTCCCGTGAGGCAAGTGGAGTTCGGTATCGATTTGGTTCCGGGAGCCGCACCTATCGCTAAGGTGCCTTATCGCCTTGCACCTCCAGAGATGCAAGAGTTATCCTCGCAACTTCAGGAGCTGCTGGGGAAGGGGTTTATTCGGCCGAGTAGCTCGCCATGGGGAGCACCCATTCTGTTTGTGAAGAAGAAGAACGGCTCGCATCGAATGTGTATTGATTACCGAGAATTAAATAAGCTGATGGTCAAGAACTGTTACCCGTTGCCGAGGATCGACGATTTATTCGATCAGTTGCAGGGAGCATCTTGGTTCTCCAAGATCGATTTGAGGTCGGGCTATCATCAGGTGAGAGTACGGGACGAGGACGTCCAGAAGACAGCATTCAGGACGCGTTATGGGCATTATGAGTTTGTGGTGATGCCTTTTGGGCTCACCAATGCCCCGGCTGTGTTCATGGACCTCATGAACAGGGTATGCAGACCGATGTTGGATCGGTCGGTGATTGTGTTTATCGATGATATTTTGGTATATTCGAGATCTAGAGAGCAACATGAGGAGCATTTGAGGGAGGTTCTTGGAGTTTGAGATCGGAGAAACTTTATACAAAGTTTTCCAAGTGCGATTTCTGGTTGCGGGAGGTCCAGTTTCTGGAGCACCTCGTTAATCAGAAAGGGATATTGGTCGATCCGGCCAAGGTTGACGCGGTGATGAGGTGGGAGGTGCCAAAGTCACCTTCTGAGATCAGGAGCTTCCTTGGGCTGGCAGGGTACTATCGGAGGTTTATCAAGGATTTCTCCAAGATTGCAGTGCCACTCACCAGATTGACCCGGAAGGGTGTTACATTTTTATGGGGTCCCGAGCAGCAGACCTCCTTTGAGACGCTTCGCCAAAGGTTGTGCGAAGCTCCGGTATTAGCTCTTCCGGAAGGGATGGAAGATTTTGTGGTATTCTGTAATGCATCGATTTTAGGGCTGGGAGCGGTGCTGATGCATAAGGGACATGTGATAGCATATGCATCGAGGCAGTTGAAGCCTCATGAGACGAGATATCCCACACATGATTTAGAGTTGGGGGCAATGGTGTTCGCTCTCAAGATTTGGCGGCACTACTTGTATGGGGTTCGTTGTACGATATACACGGACCATAAGAGCTTGAAGTACTTGATGGATCAGCCTAACCTAAATATGCGGCAGAGGAGGTGGTTAGATGTAGTCAAGGATTATGATTGCGAGATCTTGTATCACCCGGGCAAGGCTAATGTGGTAGCCGACGCATTGAGTCGCAGGGCGGAGAGTACTCTACTACGAAATGTATGTTTGAGATTGACCGTGATAGCTCCAGTTCTGGACGCCATTCGTGGGGCACAGGCCGAGGTTGTGCATCCGGAAATGCAGAAGAGAGAATGGGTCGTTGGGTTGGTTTCTGAGTTTGTGTCGGATAGTCGAGGCTTATGACTTTTCAGGGCCAGATTTGGGTACCGTTTGTGGGCGGTACGCGTACTACATTGATGGAGGAAGCTCATAGATCGAAATTTTCGATCTATCCCGGGGCTACAAAAATGTATTTGGATTTGAGGAAAGAGTATTGGTGGCCTTGTATGAAGAGGGACGTCACATGGTTTGTCGAGAGGTGTTTGACCTGTCGAAGGGTGAAGGTCGAGCACCAGAGACCGCATGGCAAGTTGCAGCCATTGGAGGTTCCCGAGTGGAAGTGGGAACAGATCACTATGGATTTCATCACCAAATTGCCGAGGACTGCCAGAGGAGTCGATGCAATTTGGGTGATTGTGGATAGGTTGACGAAGAGCGCTCACTTTCTTGCCATCAGTGAGAGTTCTTCGGCGGAGAAGTTGGCAGAGATTTATGTGAGGGAAGTAGTATCTCGGCATGGGGTGCCGATCTCGATTGTTTCGAACCGTGATGTGCGCTTCACTTCCCGATTCTGGAAGAAATTTCATGAGGAGTTGGGTACTAAGCTGCATTTTAGTACCGCATATCACCCCTAGACAGACGGCCAGAGTGAGCGGACGATTCAGACGCTTGAGGACATGCTTCGAGCATGTGTATTGGATTTTGGGGGTAGCTGGGATACGTATTTACCCTTGGCAGAGTTTTCCTACAATAACAGCCATCATTCGAGCATCGGTATGCCGCCCTTTGAGCTGTTGTATGGTAGGAGGTGTCGGACTCCCATTTGTTGGGGTGAGTTGGGCAGAGAGTGATGGGCAGTACAAAGATCGTGATTCAGACGACAGAGCAGATACAGCAGGTCAGACAGAGGTTATTGACCGCCCAAAGCCGAAAAAAGAGTTATACGGACAGACGCCGGTCCGAGCTTGAATTTCAGGTCGGCGACTTCGTTCTCCTGAAGGTTTCTCCTTGGAAAGGGGTGATCCGGTTCAGGAAGAGGGGCAAGTTGGGGCCCCGGTTTATAGGTCCATTTCGTGTGATTGCAAGGGTAGGCCGGGTAGCCTATCGATTGGAGTTGCCAGCAGAGTTGGGACATATTCACAACACTTTTCATGTATCACAGTTGAGGAAGTCTATAGCCAATGAATCGGCAGTGGTTCCGTTAGAGGATATTCAGGTAGATGCAAGCCTGAATTATACCGAGAGACCAGTGGCCATCAGGGATCGGAAGATCAAGGTTTTGAGAAACAAGGAGGTACCTCTGGTGTTGGTTCAGTGGCAACATCGGAGGGGAACAGAGATGACCTGGGAGCCAGAGCGTATGATGCAGGAGCAGCACCCGGAGCTGTTTTTAGAGCGAGACTTCGAGGGCGAAGTCTAGTCCAAGTGGGGGAGAGTTGTAACAGCCGGATTTTATCAGGTATCAAGTTTGTTGTATTTTGTTGTTTTGTGAGGGGGACTCGGCGAGTTGGAGCTCAGACTCACCGAGTAGGGACGCGGATTTGGACGCAGGATCGCGCCTGGACTCGACGAGTCTAGGATATGGACTCGGCGAGTCAGCGCTGTGTAATGAAACCCTAATTTCTCAGGTTTGAGACTTATTTAAAGGGCCTAATGGTCGTCATTTGTGCTCACCAGCCCCTTGAGTGAAACCCTAATCGAGTGTGAGCATTGGAGCTAAGTAGGAGGCCATTATTGACCTTGGAGGTGCCATTGTTGCAAGGAAAGGAGAAGAGCTAGCCTAGGGAAAGCAAGAAGGAGCCACTTCTGTGGTTTTGGAGTCCAGAGCATCACTTTTGTGGTAATAAATCCGAGTTACCTTCTTGTTGTTGTTGTTTATCTAGATTTAGGGTTTGTTGAACCCTTTTATGGCAAGATTTGGTGTTCTTTTGGTCCCTTATGAGGTTGGAACCATAGATCTGGACCCTTAGAGGTCCAGAGTGTCCCTTTACCCAAGCTTTTTAGGAATCAATGGAGGCTTTGGATTAGAATCCTCATGCCTTAGGTCAAAAACGCCATTATTGAGTTATAGGGTGTGTTATGAGCACCAAGATAGGAGCTTTACGTGATGAATCGGTCGAGGAAGGCCAGATCTATAGTTTTTGGAAGCAGATCTGACCTTAGAAGCGAGTTGGAGTGGTTGCATGGCATGGACTCGCCGAGTCTGTTCATCCGACTCGGCTAGTAGCTTGAAGATTGCCTTCGGACTGTTCAGCGAGTGGTCTAATCGAGTCATGGGTAGACTCAGTGAGTTAGGGTGAGTTGGAGAGGGATGACGAATGGACTGAGTCAAACTTGGACTCGCCGAGTTGTCCTTGAGACTCGGCGAGTTGAGTCGGGGTGGCCCCGCGATTCATTCAGGTGAAACTCGTCGAGTAAAGGGGGGGATACTCGACATGTAGTAAGAGGATTTCAGAAGGATGGTGAAAACGTCTAGACTCGCCGAGTCGCCAGGGTACTCGCCGAGTCCGGTCAGAGTTGACCGTTGACCGTTGACCAGAGTTGACCGTTGTTAACTCCTTATAGATAGTCAACCTTAGAGATATAAAGTGTTAATTAGAAACATATAATGTTATAGGAGGGTTAGAGCTCGGAGGATCGAGCACGAGGGATTTCCAGGATTCGTGAAATACCGAGATACGCGAGGTGAGTCTTCTCACTATACTATATTACCTTGAGTAGGTAACCTGAGTTATGTGATAGAGTATTGTATGCTATGTATGTTATGTGTTGTACTGCATTATTTCTATGTGATTTATGTAGTGCATGTTTATCAGAGCTAGAACCTGAGGGTTCACAGAGTTTGGGTGCACGGACCCACAGAGTTATAGCCTCGAGTGGCTAATATGTGTTATATGTGGTATTTTGGGGAACTCACTAAGCCTTGTGCTTACAGTGTTTAATGTTATTGTTTCAGGTACTAGTGACGACCGCGGGAAGACGTCAGCTTGATCCGTACACACACACTCGGAGTTTTTACATTGTGATCTTGGGATTTTGTATTGACCTATTTTGGATAATTAATATGGTTGTTTGATGAATATTAATTGAATTATGTTTTATAAGAAAATTGAAAATTTTGTTTTGAAATTTACGGTGTTACAAGTAATGTGAACATGTACAAAACAAATGGTTAAAATTGCATCTGAAGGGCTCCTTTAAATCCACCAAAATATCATCTTGAAGGGGACGTAAATCGTTATTACGGTCTATACCAATTTCTACATCCAAAACTCCCAAAAAAGTAAAAGACTATATTACTCTTTTGCACTAATTTAAATTGTCCCAGTTTTCTTTTATTCCATTTTAGAGATGAAAATCTAAACCAAAACATTTTCACCAACAATAGCATTTATCTTTAAAATGCACCTTTTCAACTTCTGATCATACAATAATTGGTTAAAACTGTTAAAAAAATCAAGTCTTCAGTCATACAAAGTATAAAAAATAGGAGTAAAAGAGTTTGGCTCATGAACACAAATTCTTGACTTATACTTACTACTTTTATTTACTGTTACTTGGTTCACCAGCACCACTAATATCAATTGAATTAAATATTCCAAATTACTCTATCGATACCTTCCAGCATTTTCAATCATCCACTTCCATTAGTTCACCATAATCGATATCTAAATAATATAACAAACTAAGTAAAGGAACAACAACCAAATAGATAATATTAAAACCAATCATCACCTTACCAGTTTCCTTGATGCAGATGATCCTTACCAATTACCAACAAAATGAATAACAAATTAAATAGAGTTGTCACTTCGGATTGGTGGTTTCTAGTTTTAGTAAAGCCACATCAGAATTCACAAAAAGAAAGCCCTAACTTGGAAATCAAAGTAAAAAATCATCTTCCAAGAAACAAGTGAATATATATACATAATTATAAAAACAATAGAACATACTATGACTATTGGATCTATGGCTTTGCAAACAGAGCTTTATACACTTCCTATACAAGAGCCTTCTTATGAAGGGGTTTTACTCACTCAGTTGTTATTTGTCCCCTTTGCAGATGAAGGTGAAGCATTATTGAAACCTTTAAGAGAGTCTATGTCACCAAACACATCCCCAACCTTTATGCAATATATTGCCATTTCATGTTAAGGCACACCTGTAATATGAAACAAATTACTCAACACTCTACCTGACACATACCAATCAGATTACAATCATATTAAATGTAGCAAACACTTATTGTGTGAATAACCATATAGATGATAATAACAATTCAAAGCAAAAACCAATAACTTATTTTATTCTAAGACATCTATATTTAATTTGATGTTATAGGTATAACTTTGTGCCAAAAAGAATATTTGGGAATGGTCATATCTTTTATTTAATGTCAATATCAAGAACATAAAAACAAATAATAATACACCATATATTGTCATTTCATGAAATTTAGTTCCTAAAGCGGATTCTGATAAGCCTTGACCTGATAACACACCTTATGCTCAGATTTTAACAACCAAAGTACCAAACTATAAATTAACACAAGGAAGCAAAAACAATCCGATCAATGTTTCCATCATTTTTAAGAGGATGTTTCTCTCCAAAAGTTCCTTTACCAAAACAAAACTCATAATACCCTTCTAGACTCGACCACTATCTTAAATACTAGAATAAAAGACAAAAAAAAAAAAAAAAATACAGCAACACCTGATTTAAAAAGGGTTGTTTCCACTCACAAAAGGACTGCAGACTCATACATGAAAAATTAAAAGACTAAAATGCCCATAAGATCAAAACTGCAGAAAAAGAGCATTAAATCTTTCCTTGGACCCTTTTGCCATTCTCTTATAAACCTCGAGTGGTTGGGGTCTATCAGATTCAAAAGGGATTTCTTGATAAGTAAAATAAGTTCATGGATCTGTTAATCTCCCACAGAAGTCCCAAGTGCATCATGTAACAGAAACAATGACATCATACTAATGATCAAACAAAAATTAAAAAACCGATTTCCTTCATTGAGATTTTCAGAAACAGACTTCCTTCTTTAAAGTGATTCAACAAGATTAAATTTCCATACAAAATTCAACTAAATAATATACAAGATGTAATAAGAAGTTTAGTAATGTTTAGAGGATTATACTAATAAAATGGAGAGAGAGAGAGAGAGAGAGAGAGAGAGAGACTAATGTAATATCACACAGGCAGATAGATTGAAAGCAACTTACATGGACATCCTGTAGAGGAAACATATATCTAACAAGATTCTGTGTATTATCGTTAATAGTTTTGCCCTCATCAACATCCTGTAGAGGAAACATTATTGCTTACTGTTAAGATAAACCAGAAAATCACCAAACTATATCAAAAAAATCAGATTATAAGCTTCATTGATTCCAAAAACAATCATGTGCTTAAAATTTAAGTGCTTTATCGATTCAAAAATAATATCATCACTTATCACAAGGTGCACAAACCAGGGAAAAAATATAATGGGATTCCAAACCAAAAATTGGGAACAAGAATTGAGCTTTAGATTCAAAATCATACAAGAAAGTCATATGCTTCATCGATTTTAGAACTCAAACGTCATGTATTGATCCATGAGGTGTAATCGAGTAAAGAAAGTTGGTCTTACAGACGAAGAAGCAATAGCCGCCGCCGCGATAGGAAGTCTGGAGCCGAGATGAGGGAACGATCGTCCGTGTGGGAGATCTGAGAAGGGTCACAACTCTTCACTCTGATGAACATTATGAAGGAGCGTGTCAGGGGAATGAGTCTCATGACGTGAACGAGGGTGTTGCAAGTATTGGGGGAGAACAAGGGTGTTTTGGTGATTTTAATTTAAAAATCAAAAGCTATTAGCGGGAACTGAAAACATTTTAGGGGGAAATGAAAATTAGGTTTTCGGAAATAGTTTTTGTATTTAAATTTTGATTTATTTTGGATTTAGGAAGAATATATGTACATTTTAATATTTAAAATATTTCATTTTTTATTCATGTTGTTGTAGGATTGTATGTGTCACAAGAAAATTATACTTGTTTTATACATGTTTAAATCAAGGTTCAAATAACATTAGAAGTGACTTGACGGCAATGTCAAACCTCAAAATTTTCTGAACCATGTCATTTCTAAAGCGTGACTTAAGGCGGTAATTTTTTATATAATTATTAATTCTCTATATATTTTTACTATAACTTGTTTTTATATGCATATACGACTTTATGCGGAATTTTGATAAAGCGTGGCGGCATGTACAAGCCTTTGGTCATAGCGAACTTTTTAGAATCTTGGTTTAAACGGATGAATTTGTTGTAAGACACACACCTTAAAATTGAAATATGTATCGAAACAAATACATACGGGAGACAAATTTCTCAAATCAATAAAAGAAAAATGTGTGTCAGTTGAGTCGTGTATCGAATTATTGAGTCTACCATAATGACCACCCTCTAGTTTCCCTAGATATACCATCCAAGTGTGTTCATTGTCGATTTGTTTTATGTCACTGCATAAGATGGCATGAAAGGTAGTCAAAAAAGATCTCATATTGGGTGGTATAAGGCTGGGTATCGGTTGAGTTGTGGTAGGTGGGGGTGGGGAACACTTTGTAGTTGTATTGACAATTCTAGATAACTTGTGTGTTATTTGGGTTATGACTATGTGTTAAGTGAGTTACATTAATGTCACATGGAAAAAGGGTAGAATAGGGGAACAAATTGGTCGCCTTGGTGAAAGTTCGGGGGTGTTTGGAAAAAGAGCTTATTATCTTATTAGTGGTTCCACACCGTATAAGCTAAAAACATGTTTGGATAAAAAAATATTATAGCGACATCCACTGCTAATAAGCCATTTTTTCATTAGTTACCTCACTCTAACATATAGCTTATAAGCTAATAAGTAATATTTTTTTCCAAACACCCCTTTAATAGGGCTTAAGGCTTATGCTTTAAATTGTGAAAATGAGTTAGGAATAGGTGTTATATTGTTGGGTGTATGGCATAGTGTAAGTAGGCTTATGGCTTATGGATCATGGTTTATGTCTTATGACTTATGGCTTGAGGGTTATGCTTATGTATTACGATGTATGCCTTATAGCTTAAGACTTAAGGTGTGGGGTTTATAACTTATGGTTTCATTTGATGATGGTTTTAGTGACATCAACAATTATATGTAAGGGTTTATAACATAAGCTAAATCATTATGCCATACCTACATACACCCTAACCTGCATACCTACACCCATACCCCCACAAATCCATAGCTATATGCATATTCCTACAAGCCCACACTAACGCCTACCCTACCTCACTCCCACCTCACCACTACCACCACCACCTCCACACCTTACACCCTACATCTACATACCCCTTCCACCTAGATCTACCCCTACCCACACACATACCACCCAACCACACATGTAAGAATAAATGAGAAGACTTACCTGACACTGTCGACAAGTATCTCACACCCGAACTGCCGGAACTAGTCTTTGCCTAATCAACGAAATAATTATCCCTAATTAATAATTAGGGTATATAAAAATCAATTCGTGAGTCAACATCCCACAACTAAGTCCTCCAAAGGCAAAAAGACCATTTTCCCCTTCACATGGTCCAAAACCATAAATATTGACCAAAAGTCAAAAGGCAATGAAAAGTCAACTGCCCAGCGCGTAGGCGGGGAGTACAACTCAATCAGAAGCCATTGGGGCAGAACCGGCTACGTGGGCGTAGCTAGGCGTACGCCCAACGTACTCCGACTGCTTTCTTTTTCACCAACTTTGTGTCTTTATCCTTTAAGACAACTAACCAAGCCTTATATATGACCCATCTAAGATGTCTTAATCCATAAAGTCATCGACTTTAAGCCTTTGCATGGCTAGGAAGGACTCTATGCAACAAACCTTAACTTCTAACACACTCTAAGCTACTTTACTCATGCATGAGCCATATGGAATGATCAAACAACCATTTTTATGAATCTACAGGTCCTAAAATGCATGAAAGGACAACTACAATTCCCTTGCGTGCTCCAAACTCATAGAGGTCAAATCTTTGGGAAAAAAACTCATAAAACTTCAACCGTGTAGATCAAATCGAAAACTCATCAAGGTATAAACTTTATACATGAAAAAGATGCACAAGGTGGAAAGGTTCCTGGATCTACAAGCTTGCAATCAAACACTTCTTTTTAATCAAACACTTCTTTTTTCTCTGGACTCCTTCAACAAAATGCACTAAAACACTTAATAAGCTCAAAAATCTCACACAAGCAACTAAGACTCGAAATCAGGGTTTGGGGAGGGAGTGATGGTTGATAAGGATGATCAAATAGGGATATAATGTTGTTTAAATAGGGAGAAACCCTTAAAATTAGGGTTTGGAGTAAGTATGCCCAACGTACTAGCGGATCATGCATAATTCCATGTTGTACGAGTACGTTGTGCATACTCTTAAGTATGCACTGCGTACGACCAAAAATGCAAGTGTTATCCTTAAGGGACCAATTATGCAACTTTTGATAAAGATAAAAGCAATAATAAAAAAATACTTGACATTGGAATGTTACAATACTCCTACGCCTCTCATACTCACCTTATATAACTTCCACCACCAACATATATCTACCCATACCCACATGATCCCTACCCTCACACCTACACCCAAATTCTCACATTAATCTTAATCCCACCTTACTTTTACCCCTATCCTTACCCTCGTATCGATGCCCACATACATTAATCTCTAACTAGGGTTTAACTTCCATCGTCATATTTGACCCTTTAAGTTTGTGTTTTGAGTCATTTGGTTTTTGCTTGTGGCTTAGGGCTCAAGGCTTAAGTGGTAGAGCTTAGGGCTTATGACTCATGACATCGGTCATATGACTACAGTAAAGAAAAATAAAAATACTTATATTATCATTAAAAGTTTTAAATTATATATATATATATATATATATATATATATATATATATATATATATATATATATATATATATATATATAGTACTTATGATTATAATAAAGCAAAATAAGTTAATAAGATTTTCTAGTAAACTTAATTTTAATAAAGCTAAATTATAAATTTAAGATTTAAAATAATTTTAATTATAAAATTTTATTATCAGCTATTTCAATCTATTTTTCAATACCTTAAAATTTTGACATAATTCTTATTCTAAATCTCGCTATGTTATCCCGCTCACAATTGACCGTTGTCTCCATTCTCTCTTAACCGATATCATCATGGACCAATCTTCTCTCCCTCCCACCAATCAATGGCGACGTCGACAACAATTAACCCATGACCAGTAATGAGATAATAAAACCAGGCCAATGGAAATCGAGATGAGTGAAATCGAGAATTCTAGGATCGGTGTTAGGTTCCTTCCATCTCCTATCAGCAACGTTTTACATAGAGTTTCACATAAAACAGCCCCACATTCCCATTTATGTTTTCTCTGCTTAAAATTTTAGTCTTCATCTCGATGCTACAATAGTTTGGAGCCCTATAATCGAGTGTAAATGTAATCCTTAAACATGTTTTATTTGATATTGCTGATTAGGTGATACTTTGGTTGATAAGTTAGGAGTTAATCTCCCATTAATGTTCAAGTTAATTCTTATTTCATCCTCCATGTTTAAATCTGATGTTTTTGATAAGTGGTTCAACATATTTGTTTTCAATTGTAATTAGGAAGGGGGCATTTCTTTTGTTTTTGGGTATGATTACCTGCAATCACTGCAATCAAATGGTACTAATTTCATATAAGGTTGCAAAAGACCTAAAAGCAAGTTTAAGAGAAGCAACAATATTGTTGACGGAGAGAAATATATCTTTTAATTATTTTTTTATATCTTCTGTTTATCTTTTAAATCCTTAAAACTCTTCTTATAATGCTTTAATTTGGTCTGATTATGAAGAAGAAGAATGTTGAATGATGTTTCTTACCTTAAGCAAGTCAAGGTGAGTGCTTATTAATTCATTTTACTTCATTTCTATGCAAAAATATGTAAATACCCTTTTGGTAATACCGTAATAGATCAAAATATGACCTGCAGTTGTCATTGCTAGTGGAAAGCTTATCATTGCAAGCACCTAATATTTTCTATCCTTCAAACTCTTTATTTTTTTTTCCTATATCATTAATTTTGACTTTCTTTTTTCTTTTGCAATTTCTGCATTTGGAATTAGATGGTTTTTCTCCTATATCATTAATTTTGACTTTCTTTTTTCTTTTGTAGTTTCTACATTTGGAATTAGATGGTCTGCTTTGAGACCACCACTTTTCCCTCCTCACTGACCCCTTCACAAGTAGTTTTCTTTTTCTCTACATGTTTTTCTATTTACGACATTTATTTCTTGCATTATATGTGGTTTTTGTACATCAAGTTTGCTTTCATTCAAACATATAAATCACATACATGTTTTTAGATTTTATCTCAAAAATGTTGATGATCTCATGCATTACCCTAAAGTTATCAATTTAGGGTTGTTGGGATTTGCTTTAAATTTATTATTGGTAATTCGGAGCAATCAACTTAGGGTAATTGCCAAAATTTGATTGTGATTATTTATTTTTTGATCATTGAGGATTAAAATAATGATGTCTTGTGATCATATGGTTAGTAAGATTTGCAGATTATGATGTCTTGTGATAGTTTGATAATTGATATTAACGTTTCTCTAAGTGTTTGGAGTTTTTAGGCTCGTTTGAACTTGGTATGTTGCTTCTAATTACAAGTAGAATTGACAAAGGAAAAAGTCACGCATATGTCCTAAAAAAATTGTATTTGTTTTCACATGTGAATCTTGTTCTTTCTCATGTTTGTTTACTCTTTTTTTCGTTACAAGTCTTGTATGATCACCAAGAATGTTTGTTTTGTTTGATGCAAGTGTAGGAATGGCTATGACAAGGAGATTAACTAGAAGCTGGAACAATCGTGATGCATCTAGCAATAATAACTTCAAGATTGATGATGTGGGACACAAATGATTATAATCCAAGTGTTGGGTAACATAAATACATACTAAATAATGTGGGAAAGACATACAAGAGCAAGTATTCAGGTGGTTCACTTTTCATAAGATCCCTCAAATTGATTTTGTGAGTTTTTCTTCATAATACAGTGTTATTTGATATTACAAATTCTCTAACTGATAATAAAAGACCATTTGCTGCATCTGGACTAGAAATCACACCATTGCCAATTAATATTCTATTTGTTTTTTATTTTTTGGTTGAAATAAAAAAAATACAAATTACCATTAACCAAGATTCTATCTTTTGTTTACCTCCATTTCGGTGACTTAGGTGGTGTTTAGGATTATATTAGGTGGTGTTTAGGAGTAGGATAGTTTGCCGTTTCAAAAAAAATTAACATATGAACATTTAGCAAATGCTAACTACTACTCCTATGGTCAGATTGTAATTTTGTTTTAGGTGTTGGAGAATTAAATATATGGCCAGTGTGTAATAGTGTTATTATAGAAAATGTCCAAGTGTTGTACATTGTTAGAAATTGTTCATGTTTCACAAAATTACTTAACAATTTGTATTTGTTTCAATGTTTTACACCTACAACTTTTGTTGGTCCAGGTACGAAATCCACTATCCAAACAAAATAAAAAACAATGAATTTCACATTTCAAGAAGCAAAAGAAAACATTGACAACAATATGACATCAAAAGCAAACAAAGACCAAGATGAACAAGAAAAAACTCTTGGAGATATAGTATTAGCTTATTTGCACAATCATTTCTCTTTAAAACTTCTATATATATATCCTTTGATTAAAATTTTATTTCTTTAGTATGTACATTGAAAACTTATGTATTGATTGGTTTTATTAATGTTAATATCACTTGTTTTTAGGGCTTATCTTGTTTATTGTTATATTTATTTTACAAATAAATGAAAATAAAATGGATAATATACTTATTTATAACCGTGGATTTACATAAACATTAGTTACATCATAATAATAAAAATTCACGTGGCTTTACATAAAGGAAAATGCCACTGTAGCCCCACTAACTTACAAGTTTTGGTTTAAAAGGTCTCTTATTTTATTTTTTGGCTTTAGAAGGTCATAAACTAACATTTAACCGACTAATTTGGGATTTTGACCCAATTCAACCGGTTTGCTTGGCATGTCATCATCCAAGTAAGCTACTGAGTCAACTCAGACGAGTCGGTTTACACATCATCGAATCACCACTGAGTTCACTTACTTGGGCACTAAGGGTCAGGTGGTCTCGTACTATATAAATGGATGGTCTCTTGGACAAAACCCTAAGGCATTGTTACCACTTCCGGCCAAACACAACCCGACAAATGAAAATAGAATACCTGTGTTCCCTTTCACTGTCTTCCATGGAGCCTACCCCACCACCATCACTAGATACTATAAACTCCAAAAACTCGATTAGCTCAAGAGACGGGCTATACTTGAACGATTTCTTCGATTGTGGTGATAAAATAGTTGAGCAAAAAGGTGAGGTGGAACGCATGAAGGAGGAGATGGGTCGCGATTACCTTCATTCCAGGGTTGATGTCCTGAACATGCAGCAAAGGTTCGAGAAGGTTGAGAAGCAGATTCAAGCTATTGCATTGTTGGTTGTGGGTCTTGTCGTGGTGATGCTCCTGCTAATGATTTTCATCATTCACTTTATAGTCAACAAGTGATTCTCAAGGAGGTGAATAGTAGTGGTATGATAGTCTAGTGTTCGTCGTAATCGTCTATTATGTTTAAGGTTTTTATTGTAATATATGTTATTAGGATTGTGTGTGTTCGTTTGTGTTTGTGGTAATCGTGTATGATGTTTGTGGTAATCTACTGGTGGTTGTTTACGGATGTTTTTTGAAGTCCTGGGAACATGTAATAGGCATTTTGATATTATCTTGATGAAATGTAAAGGCCTTGAATGCGTTTTGATTTGTTGGGATCAATGTTCTTGATTCAGACTAACGATTTGGACACTTGGTTGGCTTAATTAATAAAATTTAATTGTTGTTGGTACACCAACTATGACAGATGTTAATGAGGTCAAACATTGGGGTAATTTCGTCAAGGGGTATTTTCAGAATTTACAATTTTTAAGAACTTACTTCCTTACTCGGCTGGGGTATTTTCATCATTTTCTCTTTATAAGTACTTTACCTCCTTTACTCGGCAGTACATCCCATTTCTTTGTACATGTTCTTGTTTGCATTTTGAGGTATCTCGGAAATAACGAAGCAAAAATGGTGAAATTCTCATGTGGATGTTTGGCCATAATCAAAATGTCTTCCACTCCATCAAACCCTGGAAGACCATTCTATGCTTACCTCACTAAGGTTTGTTTGACTTTCTTTATCAGGTCACTGTAGCCCTAATTTATTTGTTTTTATCTTTGCATTCTACACTTCTAACTTCTAAATTGATTTTGTTAGGGACCTCGTAATGGTTTTTATTTGTTGGGTAGAAGAAGCAGACACTAAGAATATGAGTGTTGAAGCAGTTATGATTGCAAGATTGGCTAGGTCAAAAAAGAAGCTTGAATCAAAGATTTGGAAACTGAAGATGTCTTTTGTTCTAAGTTGGATTATTTTCTTTAGCATAATTGTGTACAAGTTGTAATTCGTATGTAGCAGTTTTTTATGTCCTTGTCAGGGAAATTGTTATGGTTATTTACATTATCCTTGTAATGACTTTCAATCACTAATGTCAATAATAGACACCAATGCCATGTTCACCTAGAGTAAAATGGGCCATATATATCCAACACTAATGTAAATAATGGACCCCAATACCATGCACGTCTATAAACACAACACACCATCATAAGGACATTGAAACCTTTTGCATACATAACACCACAGTGAGTTCATAACATAGTAATTTATATTAGATTAAAATTAAACAAAAATAGTACATAACATACAATCTAAACACTTAATCCAACATTGTTTAGCATAACCAAAGTGACTACATAACACCACAGTGAGTACATAACATAAAATTGAAACACTTAATCCAACATTGTTTAGCATGACCAAAGTGAGTACAAAACATCAAATTAAAACACTTAACCTGAAATCAGTTGTCATAAACACATTGACTACATAACGAAATTGACCACACTTAACCTATTCTAGTTCCATTGGCTTGTCAATAGTGTGACCTTCTCCATTTTTACCCTCAACCCGTGTACCAAGTTTTTTCTTCAAAATTCTTTCCGAGTTCTTTCTTGTCTTGACAATTACCTTTTTACCCATCCCTCCTATATCATCTTTACCATCCTTTGTCTTCCTACCATTGCTTCTTTCCCCAACATTACCATTACCGCCCTTTTTACCCCTCCTGTCACACCCCCAAACCAGACATCGGAAACGTCCGGGGGTGGAGGACTTCATTTGTAGTATCACAACACATGCATCATAGTAATCAAAGTACAAGCCACCATTGTATTTAAAAGTATAATATTTACATGTGTTCAACCATTGTATATTGAAACCAAAATAGTTATACAAAAGAAGAAGATAAGACTTATAATGGCTCCATCTTCTCAAAAAGCTCGGGGAGTACCTATTATTATTTCCCTAAGAATACAAGTAATTTGAAAAGAGAGTATCAACAATAAGTTGAGTGAGTACACAAGTCTTTATGTTTGCATGGGTGTCTTGGTATTTTGAATATGAAAACTGTTCTAGAAAATCCCATATTTTCTGTAGTATGTGAAAAGTAGTTTTATTCCCATAAAACCGTCCTATTTGTGAACCAATGTATTTGTAAAACTTGTAACTGAGTGTGTTCCTGGCTTCGCCAGCTATTATTGAAAAATGTAGTATACCATTGTACTTTGTATTTTGTAAACTAGTACTTTGAAGATGTACCTACGTTTAGTTGTTTATACACTAACGTGTTATTAATATCTTTTTAATGAGTTATTATAACCATACTAAGACATGAACGCCTGAAACAAACGCCTTGTGAGCGCTTAAACTGTTGATAACAATTGCCACTCATTGGCGTGTATGCCTGATTGTAGCTAGCAGTCTGAGTGCGAGGTTGTCAATCCCGATATAGATCTACACACAACTTGTTTCGATCTCCGGACTGGGGATTCTGGTTATAATGTCAGGGCTTTACCTTGGTTGTCTAAAATGAATTAAACAACCTGAACTGAATATCTCATAAAAAGCATATAAATGTTACATGTATATTAGTTATGAAAACCCAATCATTCTGAAATAAATGATTGACAATATGTTCTTGAATTAGTATTCTGAACATTTATTTGACAAGTTTAAACTCTTGATTTGTTTTGAATGAAAACCCTTCTTTCATGTAAAACAATGTATTCATGTATAATTAAATCCTGAAGTATTGCTCTATGTATTATAAATTATACCTATTATAATTTATATGTACTTTATGAATTGGTAAATAACTATTAATGCATGTAATACTTTGCTCAACATATTACAAAGGGTATTTAAACTGATGAGATAACTTTTATATTTATATACATGTAAAATTATGTATATTTGGGAAAAATATAAGTTTATAAAAGAGCTCAATATTTGGAGTATATTTGATGCTTTAAAATCGTTTTATCGTCATTTGAAATCATTTATTTATAACACAAAGTTGTTGTGTTATTCTTGTATTCCCCCCCCCCCCCCCCCGGTTAAAATAGTAGAAATTATGAAAATACGGGGGTATGAACTCACATGAAAGGTGGTGATTTGGACAGAGTTTTGACAGGAGAGAGGATGAATTCTCAAGAATTTCGGGGCTTCAAGGCTTACTTCGGGTTCGAGTCTTGATACCGGGGCTTTAGGGGTTGTATATGAGCTTAGGGGAGTGGAGAATGTGAAAGAGGGTGAAATTTAGGGTGAAAAAGTGAAAATTCTTTGGAATCCTCACATGCCTTATATAGGCCGAAGCCTCGGATCCGAGGCCATGCGAGGCTACCGCGTGTTGGACAGGTGGCGAAGGGAGGGGAGCTTCTTCGGACCGGAGGCTCGCTGCTGGCTGGCTCGGATTGGACTGGACTTCGGTCCAATAGAAGAACGACACGTGCGAACGGAAGTGTGCGAGGGGCGTGTGTGAGGGGCGTCTCCGGTGTGTCTCCATGCGAAGCTGCTGGCTTCTTAGTGGACCTCGGCTGCGGCCCAATCAAGAGGCAACACACGAGGCTGCGGCCCAATCAGAAGATGCCACGTGGAGGCTCGCATGCGAGGGTGACGTGGCGTTACTGTTCATGCGAAAATTCCTGGTTTTTGCTATTTTTCTTTATTTTTTTGCCAAAACTTGTAAAATTCATAACTTTTGCATACGAACTCCGTTTTTGACGTTCTTTATATGCACACGTAGGTAAAATTATAGTCTACGACTTTCGTTTAGACTTCGTCGGCTAATTTTGAATTTATTTTTAATATTATTATTTTAAACAGACCGGGACGTGAATCCGTTATAAATTCATAACTTCTTCATACGACGTCCGTTTTTGTCTGTCTTTTTACCGTTGTACTACTAAAGACGAGACCTTCAATTCTCATTTAGGTTGTGTTGGCTAAAAACTACTCGATCTTTATTTCGAGTTTTTAGCTGTACACTTCTATACTGAAACTTAAAAAAAATCATAACTTCTTAATATGAAGTCAGATTTTGGCGTTCTTTTTATGAAAGTTTTCGGTTTAACATATACTATAACTTTCATTTAGATTGTTAAGGCTAGAAATCCTTTTATTAAAAATTCAGTTTTTATACTGAACAGTGTTTTGCCGGTTTTGTCGTGGATTTTCGATTGGTCATAACTTCTTCGTTATAACTCGGATTTTTGGGTTCTTTATATTTTTGGAAACCTTGTTACAATCTCTATCACTTGGTTCATCCCAATTGAGATTATTTAATAATTTATTTTTGAGGGTCAATTATGTAAATATACATAGTATGCTAAAATTTCTCTTTATTAATTTACAAAGAAGTACAAATTGACCTACACTATTACATAGGTTTGAAATAACGGTTTGTTACATTATCCCCCTGGTAGAGAGAATTTCGTCCCGAAATTTACTTTACAGATAGACTGGGGAAAAAGATGTGGGTATTTCTGTTGCATTTGATCCTCCCGCTCCCAAGTGAATTCAGGTCTCCGCCTTGCATTCCAGCGAACCTTCACTATCGGGATGCAACTTTGTTTGGTTTTCTTAACTTCCCTATCTAGTATCTCTACGGGTTCTTCCACACAATTGAGGCTCTCATTTAACTTGATTTCCTCGAGTGGTATCACAAGAGTCTCATCGAAAAGACACTTTTTCAAGTTCGAAACGTGGAAGGTAGGATGAATGTTACTTAGTTCTTGGGGTAATCGTAGTTTGTAAGCTACAGGACCGATTCGGGCAAGAATTTCGAATGGTCCTATGTACCTTGGATTTAGTTTGTCATGCTTTCCAAAGCGTATCATGCCCTTCCAGGGTGAGACCTTCAGCAAAACTAGGTCACCAACCTGGAATTCCAAGGGTTTTCTCCTTTTGTCTGCGTAGCTTTTCTGTCTATCTCTGGAAGCTTTAAGTCATTCCTGAATTTGTACGATCCTCTCAGTAGTTTCTCGAATAATTTCTGGATCTGTAAGAGCGCTGTCAGGAGTTTGACCTTTAGCTAGCTGGGTGTCTCCCACTTCTGCCGAACACATAGGGGATCTGCACTTGCGGCCATAAAGGGCTTCAAATGGAGCAGCTTTTATGCTAGTGTGATAACTGTTGTTATAAGAGAATTCAACAAGGGGTAAATGAATATCCCATGCCTTCCCAAAGTCTATCACACAAGCTCGTAACATATCTTCTAACGTTTGAATCGTCCTTTCACTTTGTCCATCGGTTTGCGGATGGTAGGCTGTGCTCATGTCTAGCCTAGTTCCCACAGAGTTTTGTAAAGACTGCCAAAAACGAGAGGTGAATCTACTATCTCGATCTGAAATAATGGATATTGGTACACCATGCAGTCGAACAATCTCCTTGAGGTATGTTCTCGTTAGCTTTTCCATCTTGTCAGTCTCCTTGATTGGTAAGAAGTGTGCGAATTTGGTTAATCTATCGATGATTACCCAAATAGTATCATAACCACTTGACGTCTTGGGTAACTTGGTTATGAAATCCATTGTAATCCGCTCCCACTTCCATTCAGGGATTTCAGGTTGTTGTAATAATCCTGAAGGTTTCTAGTACTCTACCTTAACTTTGGCGCAAGTAAGGCACTTGACCATAAAGGTAGCGATTTCAGCCTTCATGTTAGGCCACCGATATAGTTTCTTAAGGTCCAGATACATCTTGTCTGAACCTGGGTGGATGGAGTATTGGGTTTTGTGTGCTTCATTCATAACCACGTCTCTGTAACCAACAAACTTTGGTTTCCAGATTCGCTTCATGAAATAATAGACTCCATCAACCCTAACTTCGAAGTTCTTATCCATTCCTCTTAGGGTTTCACCTGCCACATTTTCGAGTTTCAAGGCTTCAAATGTGAATGGATTGTCATGGTCAACGACTTTACCCGGCATCCCGAGTATTCTTTTCTACTAAGGGCGTTAGCTACTACGTTTGCTTTACCAGGGTGATAAAGAATTTCACACTCGTAATCGTTCAATAGCTCCACCCATCGTCGTTGTCTCATATTCAGCTCTTTCTGATCGAAGATATGTTGGAGACTTTTATGGTCCGTGAATATTGTGCATTTCGTGCCATATAAGTAATGTCTCCAGATCTTCAGAGCAAACACCACTGCTTATAGTTCAAGGTCATGTGTTGTATAGTTGACTTCATGTGTCTTTAGCTGTCTTGAGGCATAGGATATAACCTTTCCTCTTTGCATAAGAACACATCCAAGCCCTTGATTAGAAGCATCACAGTACACTACGAAATCCTCTGTCCCTTCAGGGAGAGATAGGATCGGTGCACTACACAAGGCTCGCTTCAGCATTTGGAACGTTGTTTCTTGCTTTTCTCCCCAACTATAAGTCACACCCTTTTGGGTCAGAGTAGTAAGAGGCTTAGCTATTCGAGAGAAATTTTGAATGAATCTGCGATAATAGCCAGCAAGACCTAAGAATTGTCGGATTTCTGTAGATGTTTTGGGTGCTGACCAGCTTTCAATTGCCTTTATTTTGGAAGGGTCGACGTGTATTCCTTCTGATCTGACAACATGACCTAGGAAAATTCGCATAGAGCTTCTCCGATCTAAGTGTTTGTAATATTTGACGAAGATGTTGGCCATGTTCCTCTTTGCTCTTTGAGTAGATAAGGATATCATCAATGAAGACTATAACGAATTTGTCCAAGAATGGACGACACACTCTGTTCATTAGGTCCATGAACACTGAAGGTGCATTTGTTAATCCGAATGGCATCACTGTAAAATCGTAATGACCATAGCGAGTTCTAAAAGCGGTTTTGGGAACGTCTTCCTCCAAAATTCGTAACTGGTGATACCCGGATCTTAAGTCTATCTTTGAGAAGTAGTTCGCCCCTTGAAGTTGTTCGAACAGATCGTCAATGCGAGGCAGAGGGTATCAATTCTTGATGGTAACTTTAGTCAGTTCACGGTAGTCTATACACATGCGGAATGATCCATCCTTCTTCTTTACGAACAAAATCGGTGCTCCCCAAGGTGAGAAGCTTAGTCTTATGAAACCTTTGCTTAGGAGTTTGTTAAGTTGGCTGGATAATTCCTACATTTCAGAAGGTGCAAGACGATAGGGGGATTTGGCTACAGGGGTAGCTCTAGGGATTAAGTCGATTCGGAATTCGACTTGTCGTTCGGGAGGCACCCCTAGAAGATCATTGGGAAATACATCAGGAAAGTTGCAGACCTTAGGAATGCTTGCGATGTCTTTCACTTCTTGATTTTTGTCTACCACATGATCTAGGAATGCACAATACTCTTTGCGAAGGTATTTTTGTGCCTTAATGCAAGAAATGATCTGAAGGTTCGTTCCGGGTTTTTCGCCGTAGATAATAAGAGTTTCGTTAGTTGGTAAGTTCAAACGAATAGCTCTTTCATAGCATAGGATGTCGGCATGGTTGGGGCACAACCAATCCATACCTATTATGATGTCAAAACTTTTGACAGAGACCGACACAAGGTCTATTGGGAAAGACAAGTTATTTAAGGTAAGGATACATCCTATGTATATATCGTTGGTGGATTCGAATTTCCCATTAGCCATTTCTACTGTGAAAGTTTTATTTAGTGGTTGGGAGTTCTGATTTAGTAGATGTTTAAAGTTATGGCTTACGAAGCTCCTCTCGGCACCACAATAAAAAAGAATGCATGCATAAGTATTGTTGAGAAGGAACGTACCCATGACCACTGCAGGGTCTGCTACTGCTTCTTCGTGACCTAGTGCTAGAATTCTCCCAACCCCACCGGCATTTCCAGCTTTTGGAAAATCTCTCTTGAAATGCCCCACATCACCGCATTGGTAGCATGCTCGACTTACTCCAGCGGCAGGTACTTGGTTAAGGGGTTGAGGTGGTGTTCTACAGAATCGGGCAGTATGCCCTTTCCTGTTGCAGTTACGACACTGCATTTCAGGGCAATTCCCGGTGTGGTGAAAATTTCACTTGTTGCATTTAGGGAGGCTACCGACATAGGGTTTAGTTGGTGATGGCTAGTTAGGGGCAACAGTAGGTGCAATAGTAGGTATGGTAGCAGGCACAGTAGTAGCATGGACTGCCACTATTTGTTGCTTCTTTGAAGGTTCCATAGGAGATTTTCCCTTTCTTTTGTTCCAACCCTTGTTGTTGTTGTTGTTGTTGTTCTCCCTAGGTTGTTCTGGGGCAGTAACCACAGAGTTTTGACGGTTTCCGTGGTCAATAAGTGACTATGCCAGTTCTTTGGCACTATCAAAGGTGACAGGTTTAGATGCAATGACGCTTACTTGTATCTGTTGGGTTATGAGCATTCTAACACTCCTAAGTGTACATGCAACCCTAAATAGCTTGGATCTATGTTTTCTCTATTATACATGCAAATATGAACATCCAAGGTATTATCCTAATCTAGCATACAAAACTATCAACATAACAAGATAGAATACATACCTCTTTGATGTAGAATGTCTTCATGAAGCTTGAATGCCTAGTGCCCCAAGTGTGACACCTCAAATGGTTCACACAACACCAAATACACTTGGAATAACTTGAGAGAATTCTACACTTCATGAAATCGGCTAGCCCTTTCTTAGTCTCTTACTAGTGGCCGATTTTCCTCAAGAATAAGATGCTTATATAGTTATACAATTAGGGTAAACCCTAATTGTCATGACTTTCCATTTCCTTGGATCCATGGGTTCAAATACACCATGGAGCATCCATGGAGCATCATATGGGTTTTGGCCCAACTAGATAATCCATGGAACATTAGCCCACTATACAAGTATGGATGATTTACACAATCAACCCATATATTTAATTAGTCTTCTTTTGATCACTTAATTAATCCTAGATTAATTCTTGATCAATACTAATTAAATAATCTCATTATTCTTATTATTAATATACTAGAACTTATAATATATTAATAACCGTAAGTGTCTTATTTCTCTCATTATAGTCTATCCAAGTGCATGATGCCATGCAACCCAAATGGACCATGCCGGGTCGGGTCAAGTCTTACCAATTATAGTTATGGACTTAGACATTAATCCAACAGTCTCCCACTTGGATAAGTCTAAAACTATTATTGCGTATGACTTCAGGAACCAACTAGCAATCGTAGCTCTCAAAAGCTTCTGTCGAACTCTGACCTTGTAGATGAACTCTGATCTTGTCAATGACTTGTCCATTAGATAAGGGATCATATATTCCTCCATTCTAGATATCATATGGACTGAGACATGGATTATAATCATTCTCTCTGTCCATTTGCTGTTTCCCGATTTCCGATTTATGACGACTGACTAATTGAACAAATCAAATCAGTCTTGGCCCGACCGAGCACTTCCATTTGTCATCATCAAATCATCGAGGGGCCCACAGATATCGCTTTTATCCCGAAGGTAAAAGGAATGGATAAACTTTGACTCATATGGCTTGTTCTACTACTTGTTGAATCATACACAAAGACACGTTTTATAGCACCGAGTTACCAAATGCGGTTTCGTGCAATCAATGTACAACCAACTCATAGTAACAACTCATATCTCTAGGTTTGAAGAATATAAGATATTATCGTCTCATGATCACTCGTGATAAAATCCATGAAGTGATTCCAATGAGCGCGGGTTGAATCTAATACTCAGAACTTATGAGCACTCATGAGTGTTGTAGCCATTTGTCCAATACCTTAGACCTCTACAAGCCAACCCATGATAGTCTTAATTCATATATACTTCCAACATATGACCGACTGTGGATGGTTTGAATAACTTAGTCATTCTAGAAGAATGACCTAGCTTATTCGGGAAGTCAAAACATGCAAAGTGAAACACAATAATAATTGAATCCAATATGGTATCGAAACCTATGAACATAAATAAAACTCCTTTTTATTTATTACCATTTGATTACACATTATTCATTGTATAGTGTTTCAGCTATCAACTTTATTCTTGAATTTAAAACAATAGTTGTCCCATGCTCCAAGCATGTACACTATGTTTTCAAAACACTAGTCATGCCATACACCAAGTATGCATACTATGTTTGTCTATGATCTTTACTTTGTGAACTAGATCCATTGAGCATAACTTCAATGATTCTCTTTTCACACTCCCAAATCCTTACTGTAAATACAAGAATTCCAAATTCATGTCATTTACTGAAATCTGTTAGATTCTAAACTTATATGCTTTGATCCTCTTGTAATGATTATGCACAAATTCATAAAGACTTGACAACAATCATTACAGAGCATTCCAAAGGAGATCAGCTCCTTAGAACCATCCTTCTTGCATTAAGTTTCCTAATCTTAAACAGATTGAAAATTCTAACTTTGAAACATTTCCAGATTCCATTTTCACTATCACTTCTGAACAAGAGTTGCCTCCTTACAGATTATGTCAATATGGTCCTTCCAGAATTATCACTATACTTCCAACTGTCCTTGAGCAACCAATCTTTGGTAAACCTTAGATTGTCCTCGAGAATTGTTTAATTCTTTTAGTCATATCTAGTTCTAAACCTTTTCTCTTCTTAATGCCCCAGGCATTTGGAAAATTTTTAGAAAGGATGAATATAGCACATGTAATCGATCCTATATCCGAAGCATATGGGACACAATTCATGATGTCTCACATAAAGACTAAACCAGTCTTTTGCCATAATATTTCCATTTCAATTTGCCAAGTTCTCATAATTTTGATTATAAAAAAAGGGATGTCGTAATCATAATCGAATTTTAGAACGCAAATAATGGACCCATATACAAAATTTCCTTATGTTGAGCCATCCCAACATGAAATTCATATATATATATATATATCCTTGACTAAATGATTAAAACCTCACGATCTAAGCTTATAGATTTGAGATGAAGTATAATTTCCTCTCCTTTAATTATAGCAAAACAACCTTTTTCCCAATTGAAACCTTTTGTTTTTCTATAATTAACATTGCTAACTTGCAATACTTATCATAATTATCATGCTCCCACTAATATGATGATTATTAGCATAACACTTATGCTCCCACTAGCTTTGACATGTACTCAGAAATCAGCTGGACTTCTAGAAATCAATACTTTATTGACTTTCTTACCAAAGTTCAGATTTCTGATACTAGATTGTTTTGATAGAACTTTATCAAAATCAGACACCTTCCCTTAGATAGCACACTTGTGTGTCTAAACAATTATGAAGAGGAATCCGTAATCATAATGGTTAGACCTTTTTGCCACTTCTCACAAGTCCAGGTTAGTGTGCCGGTAAACCACACATGCTCCACTAACGACTTTGAGAATGCAAACATCACAATTGCTATCCAGCTAAAATCTACTTAGTGAAAGTGTTTCCTCACCATCTCATGAATCGGAGAGAAACCTTATGACACTTAGATTTATATGGTGTATGAGTTCCTACCCATATGAATTTGTCAAAACCATAATCACAAGATAAGGATAATGACAAATCCAAAACCATATGGATTGAACTCAATATTAATTTCTTGCCACCTGGCAGCTCAAGGGCCTGCCATTGCTTCCAAGTTGTTGTGCAACCAATTAAGAACTCTAAGAACTCATATGCAAAACCAACTTTAACTGGAATGGGCACAGAATGTGTCAACACGATAGGTTATAAACCTCAAGTTGTGTGCTAGTGAGGAACTTCAGGTTTCATTCTTGATTAGTTCTTGAGACTTTCAAGACCTTTAAGACTCCCACTGTCCTCTTGACCTATAAGACTCCCTTGTCAAACATCCAAGAGATAGTGTGGATTCTAATCAAGACAAACACTTCACACAATTGGCCGAAGTTGGTCTTTGTTTTATCCAAAACATCACAACTTACCAATTTCAAATGTACAAGAGTAGAAAACCTTTACTCTTACATTTGACAAGTGTTTTAAACCTTCCTTAAGACATGTCACTCAAGTTACAATCTTGGAGTATGACTCTAAGACTTGTATTGGAACGAAGTATGACTCATCTTCTTGATTTAACCATTTCAACAATTCAAGATCCCTTCTTCTTAGTCATAAGAATGAACTAAGACTTCCTTAGAGAACTAATTTTGATATGGTTTCTTAATCATTAAGATGATCACAAAACTGATACTAAAGTACTCTCCCATCTTTTCATATTTGAGAAACTTTTATCCTTCTGCCTAATTTGATTCTTCTTATTCGCTCTGCCTTACATTGGAACCTTTTCCAATGTCTCAGAGTTACACTTAAGCTTGTAAGTATAATCATATTTACTGAGCTTTAGTAAACTATGACGAATAGTCTTATCAATCTTTTGTGGTGGACTTAATTAGTGCACATGACTATGTACTCGATCCCTTAGTCCATTACTTGACTTACACATCCATGTGAATAAGTAATTAGTCTTAATTTTCCAATACTTGAAAGTTCTCATTCATCATGCTATAGAACTTGCATGATTCCAAGTCCCGGTCCACTTGAGACTTGGGTGACGAGAATCTTTCATTATTTGGTAAATTTAGACATTACCACAAATGAAAGAATCAATTTCATATTTCCACTCTTGTTATTAATGGAATTATATAAGTAACAATTTTTCCTGAAATGCCATTGTAAGGATATTTTAAAATAACTAAAATCAAAAATTTTCTTTTATTTTAAAACTATTACAATCCACATGAAAACCTTGTTGTTATCTATTCCTAGGCAACATCTCATAACTCCTAAGAATTAGCTCAAGAATCCGATTTTCAAACTGCGCAATAGAAATCCATCTATGCGATCAGATTCAGCATATTCTTTCTTTAAGTTCCTTCACTTTTCTTTGATTCTTAAAACATTAACATGTGACCTAGTCACATCATGTAATAAGAATTTCAGAATAGAAACTTAGCAGAGTTAGATAGTGGACTTTACCTGAAGTAGAGTCAAACTTACTGACTTTAACATCCTTAGGTAAACTTGGCAGCTTCGCAACTAATGACCCTTCCTTTGGCAATATAAACATATGGATTCTTTGATAATGGTACACGAGACTATTACAGACTTAGCCTTTTCTCTTTACTATTTGGTCAACCTAGTTGACTATGGTCAATCCCTTTCGTTGGGAAGAGAATGTTTTTTCTGTATTTCCTGTGTCACTATTATCAATGTCCATCAAGTTTCAGGAAGTTGATCTTAGCAAATAGATAAGATCATTAAGGGTCTTGTCATAGTCTATTTCATAGGTGTTCCAAAAGAACTCACTATGTGACTTAGAAAGTAGTTAAACCTACAACTTTCTCAAGACTTTGACACCCTTCTCTCTCGGCTTGTCAATATGTGACTACATCTCCAAGATGTGATCACACCTAGACCTTGCCTTGCCAATAGGGCTTGAGTGACCTTAAACTTTTCAAGAACTTGTGGGTTAGGGAGAATAATTGGAGGAGGAGAAAGAAGTATGATTTCCATTGGAATATCATCTTCATTTAGGAAAGCTAGTTTCAGGAGATTTGGGAAGATCATAAATGTCTAAACCAGACATGTTTTGGGAGGTATTCAAGATAGTTGATCTTAAAGTCCTTAATATGACACCCAATATGAAATATTAAGGCTAGGACCCTACAAACTATTTTATAACTTAGAAGAGGTATGCCGTAATCCAAGCTATAAAACAATTTAAAGGTAGGTGAATGACGATTCACCAATTTCCACCAAGATAAACGAAATGTATTATTAGGTTTTAATTGGATTTGAAACTCCTAGATCTTTTGAGATTCATTGAACTGTTCAATGACATGTTTCAATCTCGAGTGTGCCCTTCAGGTTTTGTGACTGGGATGCCGAGGATCACAAAACAAGGTGTGAAGTAACCATGCAAATTACTTGGTACCCTTAAGTGTTTATCCCTCAATCGATGTGCCGGTTAACCACACACGCTCCATCGATACTATGATAAACATTAAGTTACCCTTTGCCTACCTTGTTAAATACGAGTTAGTGTGCCGGTTAACCATACACGCTCCACTAACCGACTTAAACAAAGTGCAGAGTGTAATTTCATGGATTAACACCTTATTCACATTTTCCTAAGTAACTAAGATTGGGTATTTATAAAAGGTTTAGTTACTTAGTATTTATCATTAATACTTTTAATGAAGGGAGAATTATAGTCCTGTCAAACCCGTTCGGCTAACGACCCTCCACCGGTCAAGCAAGCGGTGGGTGAGAGTAGACACCCATTAAGTTGCCATTTTATAGGCAACAACCTTATACCCACATTATAGACCGGCTTCGTGAATGAGGCGTACTAGCGGTAAGACCGACTTTACTCTTATACATATATATATATATATATATATATATATATATATATATATATATATATATTATTATTAACTTATAATATTATAAAGTATAAGGGTTGAATTTTAACTTTTAAAATTCTAAGGGCTAACTTGGAATTAAAGTATTCATAAGAGAAAACTTTACAAATTCCAAAACTTGAGGGCAAGTTTTGAAACTATTCAAAACTAATTAATTCCATAACTTATGTGTTTAAAGTAGTTTTAATCCAAAAACTCTTAAAGTTCCATAACTTAAGGACAAGTTATAGAAGACTTTAAACTAATAAAAGAATTAACTTTTCTTTATTTTATACTTATGGATTTAATTATGGTTACATATTTTATTTATTTATTTATTAATGAAGTGACTCTTGAACCTTCATAACTTAAGGACAAGACTCTTCATCTTTTGTAACCATTGCCAACTTTTATGAGTTTTATGAAACTTAAATGTGACTTTTCATATAACTTGAGGACAAGTTACAAAAACACATTTTAGAATCAACTCTTAGATTAATTTGGAATGAAAACAACTATTTCATTCAACTTTTCTATTAATCTAAGCAACTCATAAGAACAAGATAATTCAAATCAAAATTTTTCATGTAATTAGTCTAACCTTTAAACTAATACAAAACATGAATCTATTGACAATTATCTTTGAAAATGGATTAGCATGAACATTACCACATTAAAAAACAAGTTTATAAGTTCAAAAACAACTTAGGGTAATGTTCCTAGTCCATTTCTAGCCAAAAACCTCGAAAATATGCTGTTTGGGGTCCAACTCATCGAGTGCACGAACACAACTCGGCGAGTTGGATGCATTTTGCCTTGGACTCGTTGAGTCCCTTCATGGACTCGGTGAGTCTGCTGGGCTGACAGCATCAAAACTCGATTTTTCAGCTCCATTTGCAAGTATAACAAGAAAACAAGCCTAGGCTCTGATACCACTGTTGGGTTATGAGCATTCTAACACTCCTAAGTGTACATGCAACCCTAAATAGCTTGGATCTATGTTTTCTCTATTATACATGCAAATATGAACATCCAAGGTATTATCCTAATCTAGCATACAAAACTATCAACATAACAAGATAGAATACATACCTCTTTGATGTAGAATGTCTTCATGAAGCTTGAGTGCCTAGTGCCCCAAGTGTGACACCTCAAATGGTTCACACAACACCAAATACACTTGGAATAACTTGAGATAATTCTACACTTCATGAAATCGGCTAGCCCTTTCTTAGTCTCTTACTAGTGGCCGATTTCCCTCAAGAATAAGATGCTTATATAGTTATACAATTAGGGTAAACCCTAATTGTCATGACTTTCCATTTCCTTGGATCCATGGGTTCAAATACACCATGGAGCATCCATGGAGCATCATATGGGTTTTGGCCCAACTAGACAATCCATGGAGCATTAGCCCACTATACAAGTATGGATGATTTACACAATCAACCCATATATTTAATTAGTCTTCTTTTGATCACTTAATTAATCCTAGATTAATTCTTGATCAATACTAATTAAATAATCTCATTATTCTTATTATTAATATACTAGAACTTATAATATATTAATAACCGTAAGTGTCTTATTTCTCTCATTATAGTCTATCCAAGTGCATGATGCCATGCAACCCAAATGGACCATGCCGGGTCGGGTCAAGTCTTACCAATTATAGTTATGGACTTAGACATTAATCCAACAGTATCTGGGGCGACACTCCCCAAATATACCTTTCAATCTTTTTGCTCTCTGGAGCAACCATCTCCTGACATAGAATCGCCAAGTCACAGAATCGATTCGTGTAAGTCGTTATGTCGGTACCGGTCATAGTAATACCCCAAATTTCTTGTTCCAGTTTCTGAATTTCCCCTCACGGCCAGTATGTGTGTGAGGCACCGATTCTCACCCTACCAGAGGGAGTAGATGACTTTGTAGTCTACTGTGACGCTTTGATCACAGGTATGGGAGCGGTATTTATGCAGCGAGGTTATGTGATAGCCTACGCTTCGAGGCAGCTGAAGCCTCACAAGGCTAACTATCTAACGCACGATTTGGAGTTGGGGCTATGGCATTCGCCCTCAAGATTTGGTGGCATTACCTCTACGGGGTCCGGTGTACCATTTACACGGATCATAAGAGTTTGAGGTACCTTATGGATCAGCTGGATCTGAACATGAGGCAACATCGGTGGTTAGATGTGGTGAAGGATTACGATTGTGAGATCCTTTACCACCCAATAAAGGCCAATGTAGTGGAAGATTCCCTGAGCCACAAGGTGGTGGCAGTCCCAATCCGAGACATATGTTTGAGGATGATAGTGATGACTCCACTGCTGAAGCAGATTAGGGAGGCACAGGTCGAGGGCTTGGAGGAGGAGTGCCAGAAGTGCAAGAGGATTGTGGGTCGAGTAGTTACGTTTGAATACGATAGCCAAGGATTTTTGACCTTGCATGAGAGGGCCTGGGTACCGTATTGGGGCGGAGTATGGAAAGTACTGATAGATGAGGCCTACAAGTGTCGGTTCTCCATCTATACAGGGTGATGAAGATGTACAGAGATATTCGACCTGATTACTGGTGGCCCTGCATGAAGCGGGACGTAGCTTGGTACGTGGAGAGATGCCTGACCTACAAGAAGGTCAAGGAGGAGCACCAGAGGCCTCACGGAAAGATGCAGTCGTTAGACATTCCTGTGTGGAAGTGGGAGGATATCACTATGGATTTCATTACTAAGCTTCCCAAGACCGCACATGGGGTCGATCTGATATGGGTCGTTGTGGATCGGTTGACCAAGAGTGCTCATTTCATACCGATCCATGAGAGTATATCGACCGAGAAGTTGGCCGAGATTTATGCGCGGGAGATAGTAGCACGTCATGGAGTGCCTGTCTTGGTGGTGTCAAAACGAGATGTCCAGTTTACTTTCAGGTTTTGGAAGCGGTTCACGACGAGATGAGTACTCGTCTCCATTTCAGCATCGCATTCCACCCCCAGACGGACGCCAGAGCGGGAGGATGATTCAGACTCTCGATGACAGGCTACGCGCATGTGTATTAGATTTTGATGGTAATTAGGATACGTATCTTCCGTTAGTGGAATTTTCGTATAACAACAGTTACCATGCCAGCATAAACCGACCTCCCTTTGAGATGCTCTATGGGAGGAAGTGTAGGACCCTAATCTGTTGGGGTGAGGTCGGTTAGAGGGTCATGGGGAGTATGGAGGTAGTACTCAAGACCACATATCAGATTTAGAAAGTCTGGAGTGAAGTTTCAGGTGGGTGATATGGTCCTCCTAAAAGTGTCACCCTAGAAGGGTGTTATCTGGTTTCGGAAGCGGGGCAAGTTGGGCCTTAGGTTCATTGTCTGTTTAGGGTTTTGGCATGGGTGGGTCGGGTTGCTTACAGATTGGATCTTCCAACAAAGCTCAGCCAAATCCACAGCACTTTCCACGTTTCCCAGTTGCGGAAGTGCTTGATGAATAATTCAGTAGTGATCTTCAGGTCGACGATTCATTCAATGGGTTTTTGCTAATTCGGAAGTACAAGACCACCCGGTGACCAAAGATGACCCGACCCGATGAAAGTTAGCCGAAATCACATCTTGCAAGGAAACTCGAAATCCGTGCACATTTTCTCGATCACAAAAGAAAATTTACCAGGTAAATCAATGATTTCGAGCAACTTTCATTCAATGGGTTTTTGCCAATTCCAAAGTTAAAGTTCGGTAGTGCGTGTGTACAAGTGTCGAAGCCTCGGTCCCCGGGTATTTACGGACCAAAAAAATATATATTTTTTTATTGAAACGCACATTATTCGTGTTAGTAAAGAGCCACGCAAAATTTCGTCAAAATCCGACTTAATTTGAGGGAGTTATGGATGATTTTGAAAAATTATGCATGCTGGGGGAAATCAATGTCTGTTCCTGTCACCAAGCTCTTTGTGCAATATGTATATATAGGGGGTACTAGGGGGATGCTGCCCATCGGCGCCCCAAGGGGCTTCCAGCGCGCAAGGTTGACGAGGCTGGCAGGCTCGAGGCGAGGCCAAGGCGCCCAGACTTCAAGGAAACAAGGCCAAAACATCGCCCATAGACGCCCCACTCCCGTGTCCCCTTGCCCCGACGTCGTGCGTTTCCAAAAATTATGCATCGTCACGGGATATCAATGTCTGTTCCTGTCACCAAGCTCTTTGTGCAATATGTATATATAGGGGGAACCATGGGGTCTCATTCGCATAGGTGCCCGACAAGGGTTGTTGGTGGGTGATTAAGGAACATGAGGCTGTATCGACCACCAACAAGGCCAACCATGCCAAGCCCCCCCACCCCCCACCCCCACCCCCGGCTCATGAAAGATGCCTCCCCTAACAGGTTGCCTTGTTAGCTAGTCCCCTGTTGCCTTGAATTCTCCAACACGATGCCTTGATATGTCGAACGATGGCCTGAAAACTAGCCCCGTTGCCTTGATTTCTTGAACGACGACCCGGAAACTAGCCTCGTTGCCTTGATTGCTCGAACACGTTGCCTTGATATCTCTAACGACGACCTGAAAACTTGCATCGTTTCCTTGATTACTCGCACACATTGCCTTAAAACTCGCCACGATGGCCTGGAAACTAGCCACGATGCCTTGATTTTCCACGACGTCGTGTGCATACTAAAAATTATGCATGGTCAGGGAAATCAATGCCTGTTCTGTCCCTAAGATCTTTGTGCAATATGTATATATAGGGGAGGGCATGGATGTTGAATCCACCAGCGAGCATCGTAAAGGCAAGCCCCAAGACCCGTGAAAGAGCCCACCCCTAACACGTTGCCAGATTGCTCGAACGATGACCCAAAAACTAGCCACGTTGCCTTGATTCCTCGAACATGTTGCCTTGATTTGTGGAACGCTGACCCGGTGACTAGAAGTGTTGCCTAGATTTGTCGAACGATGACCATGAAACTAGCTCGGTTGCCTCGATTCCTTGAGCATGTTGCCTTTATTTTTTTAACGATGACCTGAAAACAAGCCTAATGGACAACATGGGTGCTATTACTCATTGCCTTGATGCATATATTGGGGGGACTATAGAGACGAAGCAACCATCTAGCACCATAAAAGCATTCCCTAAGACGCGTGAAGGAGCCCATCCCCTGAAGCGTTGCCTTGATTGCTCGAACGACGAGCCAAAAAATAGCCCCGTTGCCTTGAGTCCTCGAACGTATTGCCTTAATTTGTCGAACGATGCCCTGATGACTAACATTGTTGCCTAGATTTTTCGAACGATGACCTTGAAACTAGTCTTGTTGCCTTGGTTCCTTGAGCTTGTTGCCTTGATTTTTTGAACGGTGACCTGAAAACTATCCTAATGGACAACATGTGCGCTATTCCTTGTTGCCTTGACGCATATATTAGGGGGACCATAGAGATGAAGCAACCATCGAGCACCAACAAGGCAAGCCCCAAGACCCGTGAAGGAGCCCACCTGCCAACGTGTTGCCTTGATTTCTCGAACAACGAGCCAAAAACTAGCCCCGTTGCCTTGATTCCTCGAACGTGTTGCCTTAATTTGTCGAACGATGACCTGATGACTAACATTGCTACCCAGATTTGTCGAATGATAACCTTGAAGCTAGTCCTGTTGCCTTGATTCCTTGAGCTTGTTGCCTTGATTTTTTGAACGATGACCTGAAAACTATCCTGATGGACAATCGGGTGCGCTATCCTTATTGCCTTGACGTCTAATATTGGGAGGACCATAAGGTTAAGCAACCATCGAGCACCGAGAAGGCAAGCCCCAAGACCCGTGAAGGAGCCCACACCCTAACACGTTGCCTTGATTGCTCGAACGACGACCAAAAAAAAGCCCTGTTTCCTTGATTCCTCGAACATGTTGCCTTAATTTGTCGAACGATGACACGATGAGTAGCATTGTTGCCTATATTTGTCGAACGACGACCTTGAAACTATCCATGTTGCCTTGATTCGTTGAGCATGTTGCCTTGATTTTCAGAATGGTGGCCTGAAAACAAGCCTCGTGGCCTTGATTTCTAGAACATGTAGTCTTGATATCTCGAACAACATTCGGATAGCTATACCCATTGCCTTGATGTAAACATAGGGGGACCATAGAGACGAAGAAAATACCAAGCATTGGCAAGGTAAGCCCCAAGACCCTTGAAAGAAGCCCACACCAAACATGTTGCCTTGGTTGCTCGAACGACGACTTGAAAACATGCCATGTGTCCTTGATCCCTCTAACATGGTTCATTAATTTTATGAACGATGACCTGATAACTAGCCTTGCTGCCTAGATTTGTCGAAAGATAGCCTTGAAAGCTGCCTACCCGAACACGTTGCCTTGATATGTCGAACGACGCCAAGGCCCCCGGCTCATTAAAGATGCTTCCCGCAACACGTTGCTTTGATATATCTATCGATGGCCTGAAAACTAGTCACGTTGCCTTGATTTCTTGAGCGACGACCCGGACACTAGCCTCGTTGCCTTGATTGCTCGAACACGTTGCCTTGATATCTCTAACGACGACCTGAAAACTTGCATCGTTGCCTTGATTACTCGCACACATTGCCTTAAAACTCGCCACGATGGCCTGGAAACTAGCCACGATGCCTTGATTTTCGCCGACGTCGTGTGCATACTAAAAATTATGCATGGTCAGGGAAATCAATGTCTGTTCCTGTCACCAAGCTCTTTGTGCAATATGTATATATAGGGGAGTGCATGGATGTTGAATCCACCAGCGAGCATCGCAAAGGCAAGCCCCAAGACCCGTGAAAGAGCCCACCCCCAACACGTTGCCTTGATTGCTCGAACGACGACCCAAAAACTAGCCGCGTTGCCTTGATTCCTCGAACATGTTGCCTTGATTTGTGGAGCGATGACCCGATGACTAGAAGTGTTGCCCAGTTTTGTCGAACGACGACCTTGAAACTAGCATGGTTGCCATGATTCCTTGAGCATGTTGCCTTGATTTTTTGAATGATGAACTGAAAACAAGCCTAATGCACAACATGGGTGATATTCCTCATTGCCTTGATGTATATATTGGGGGGACCATAGAGACGAAACATCCATCTAGCACCAACAAAGCAAGCCCTAAGACCCGTGAAGGAGCCCATCCTCTGAAGGGTTGCCTTGATTGCTCGAACGACGAGCCAAAAAATAGCCCCGTTGCCTTGATTCCTCGAGCGTGTTGCCTTAATTTGTCGAACGATGCCTTGATGACTAACATTGTTTCTTCGATTTGTCGAACGACGACCTTGAAACTAGTCTTGTTGCCTTGGTACCTAGAGCTTGTTGCCTTGATTTTTTGAACGATGACCTGAAAACTTTCCTAATGGACAACATGTGGGCTATTCCTTGTCGCCATGATGTATATATTGGAGGGAACATAGAGTCGAAGCAACCATCAAGCACCAATAAGGCAAGCCCCAAGACCAGTGAAGGAGCCCACCTGCCAATGCGTTGCCTTGATTGCTCGAACGACGAGCCAAAAACTATCCCGGTTTCCTTGATTCCTCGAATGTGTTGCCTTAATTTGTCGAACGATGACCTGATGACTAACATTGCTGCCTAGATTTGTCGAAAGATGACCTTGAAGCTAGTCCTGTTTCCTTGATTCCTTGAGCTTGTTGCCTTGATTTTTTGAACGATGACCTAAAAACTATCTTGATGGACAACCGGGTTGTGCTATCCTCGTTGCCTTGACGTCTAATATTGGGGCGACCATAGGGATGAAGCAACGATCGTGCACGGACAAGGCAAGCCCCAAATCCCGTGAAGGAGCCCACCCCTAACACGTTGCCTTGATTGATCGAACGACGACCTAGAAAAATATCTCTGTTTCCTTGATTCCTCGAACATGTTGCCTTAATTTGTCGAACGATGACGTGATGACTAGCATTGTTGCCTATATTTGTCGAATGACGACCTTGAAAGTATCCATGTTGCCTTGATTCGTTGAGCATGTTGCCTTGATTTTTAGAATGATGGCCTGAAAACAAGCCTCGTGGCCTTGCTTTCTAGAACATGTAGTCTTGATATCTCGAACAACATTCGGATAGCTATACCCATTTCCTTGATGTAAACATAGGGGGACCATAGAGACGAAGAAACCACCGAGCAGTGGCAAGGCAAGCCCCAATACCCTTGAAAGAAGCCCACACCAAACATGTTGCCTTGGTTGCTCGAACGACGACCTGAAAACATGCATGGTATCCTTGATTCGTAAAACATGGTGCATTAATTTTACAAACGATGGCCTAATCACAAGGCTTGCTACCTTGATTGCTCGAACGACGGCCTTGAAAGATGCCTAACCGAACACGTTGCCTTGTTAAATAGTTCCATGTTGCCTTGATTTCTCCAACATGTTGCCTTGATATGTTTAAGAAAATCCTGAAACCGAGCCATGTTGCCTTGTTTTCTTGAACGACGACCTGGAAACTAGCCTCGTTGCCTTGGCTGCTAGAACATGTTGCCTTGTTTTCTCTAACGATGACCAGAAAACTTGCATTGTTGCCTTTTGTTTTTAGAACGATGACATGCCATGTATCCTTGATTCCTCTATCATGTCGCATTAAGTTTATGAATGATGACGTGATCACAAGCCTGACTGCCTTGATTGCTCGAACGACGACCTTGAAAGATGCCTGCTCGAACACGTTGCCTTGAAAAATAGTTCCATGTTGCCTTGATTTCTCCAACATGTTGCCGTGATATGTTTAAGAAAATCCTGAAAACTAGCCATGTTGCGTTGTTTTCTTGAACGATGACCTTGAAAATAGCCTTGTTGCCTTGGCTGCTGGAACATGTTGCCTTGTTTTCTCTAACGACGACCATAAAACTTGAATTGTTGCCTTTTGTTTTTAGAACGATGACATGCCATGTATCCTTGATTCCTCTAACATGAATTTTACGAACGATGACCTGATCACAAGCCTTGCTGCCTTGATTGATCGAATGATGGCCTTGAAAGATGCCCGCCCGAACACGTTGCCTTGTAAATAGTTCCATGTTGCCTTGATTTCTCCAACACGTTGCCTTTGATATGTTTAAGAAAATCCAGAAAGCTACCCATGTTGCCTTGTTTTCTTGAACGACGACCTGGAAACTAGCCTCATTGCCTTGGCTGCAGGAAGAGGTTGCCTTGTTTTCTCTCACGACGACCAGAAAACCTGCATTGTTGCCTTTTGTTTATAGAACGATGACATGCCATGTATCCTTGATTCCTCTAACATGTTGCATTGGTTTTATGAACGATGACCTGATAACAAGCCTTGCTGCCTAGATCCGTCGAACGATGGCCTTGAAAGATGCCTACCCGAACACGTTACCTTGTAAATTGTTCCATGTTGCCTTGATTTCTCCAACATGTTGCCTTGATATGTTTAAGAGAATCCTGAAAACTAGCCATATCTCCTTGTGTTTTTCTTGAACGACCCACGATGCCCTTATTTATCGAACGAAGACCAGAAAACTAGCCTCGTTTCCTCGATGTGTTTTTATCGGAGGCCGCGTCACCGTTGTTGGTGAAATACAACTCGGTCAACGGGTTTGATTATGGTAAGTTACTTTATCCTTGTCCAATTCGTGCCAAACCGGCTTCATTTTGGTGAGTTATAGAGAATCATAGCATCTGAGGTTTTTCGACTCGGCCAAGAGTAGATACGCCCAAGATTAACCGGTGACGAGATGACCCACCTGGCCAAAATCATATTTTTCTCGGTAACTCGGAATCCGTGCACATTTTCTCGATCACGAAAGAAATTTTGCCCTGTAAATCAAGGTTTCCGAGCAACTTTCATTCAATGGGTTTATGCTAATTCGGAAGTACAAGAACACCCGGTGACCAAAGACGACACAACGCGGTGAAAGTTAGCCAAAATCACATCTTGCAAGGCAACTCGAAATCCGTGCACGTTTTATCGATCAAGAAAGAAATTTTACCAGGTAAATCAATGATTTCGAGCAACTTTCATTCAATGGGTTTTTGCCAATTCCAAAGTTAATGTTCGGTAGTGCGTGTGTACAAGTGTCGAAGCCTCGGTCCCCGGGTATTTACGGACCAAATTTTTTTTTTATTGAAACGCACATTATTCGTGTTAGTAAAGAGCCACGCAAAATTTCGTCAAAATCCGACTTAATTTGAGGTAGTTATGGATGATTTTGAAAAATTATGCATGCTGGGGGAAATCAATGTCTGTTCCTGTCACCAAGCTCTTTGTGCAATATGTATATATAGGGGGTACTGGGGGGCTGCTGCCCATCGGTGCCCCAAGGGGGATCCAGCGCGCAAGGGTGACGAGGCTGGAAGGCTCGAGGCGAGGCCAAGGCGCCCAGACTTCCAGGAAACAAGGCCAAAACGTCGCCCATAGATGCCCCACTCCCGTGTCCCCTTGCCCCGACATCGTGCGTTTCCAAAAATTATGCATCGTCACGGGAAATCAATGTTTGTTCCTGTCACCAAGCTCTTTGTGCAATATGTATATATAGGGGGTACTAGGGGGCTGCTGCCCATCGGCGCCCCAAGGGTGTTCCAGCGCGCAAGGGTGACGAGGTTGGCAGGCTCGAGGCTAGGCCAAGGTGCCCAGACTTCAAGGAAACAAGGCCAAAACGTCACCCATAGACGCCCCACTCCCGTGTCCCCTTGCCCCGACGTCGTGCGTTTCCAAAAATTATGCATCGTCACAAGATCTCAATGTCTGTTCCTGTCACCAAGCTCTTTGTGCAATATGTATATATAGGGGGAACCATGGGGTCTCATTCACATAGGTGCCCGACAAGGGGTGTTGGTGGGTGACTAAGGAACATGAGGCTGTGTCGAGCACCAACAAGGCCACCCATGCCAAGCCCCCCCCCACCCCCACCCCCGTGTCACGGGATGCTTCAATCACCGTGCGCCACTTAGTATTTTCTCCGACTAAGTCAGGCTATCTTCGATGGCTTAGATGTATTAACGATTAAAGGAAGCAAGAGAAACGATAAGAAACACTTCTAAGAAAAGAGCTTCTTTATACAACTTTACTTCTTACAAAAGAACTTCTTGGATGCCTTGGACAAATGAGCCCTCCTCCTATTTATAGGCATCCTACACCTCCTCAAAGGGAAGTTTCTAGATTTCGTATATTCCCGAGTATTCTAGATTGTTCTTACAAGATCCTTATCTATATACAATGTTCTACACAATTCTATTCTATACTTTTGCATCCTAGAGAATTCTAGATCGTTCTAGGGACTTATGGTAGATTATTACTTGTTCTACCATCTTCTTGATCGGTCTGGAAGATTCTAGAACACCGAATCGTGACACCCTCCCCCACTGAAATCCTTGACGTCCCCGTCAAGCCTTGGACTTGTATGCTTCAATCTTGTCTCTGAACTGCCATAAGTCTTGTTCTCGTTCCGAACTAGATTCCGTATCGGGTTGTCCCTTCCATCGAACATAGTACTCGGTCCAGTTTGGTGATCCTCTTTTGCGAATTATTCTATCGGCCAAAATTTCGTCTACTTCCTTATCAAAGGAGATCACATTCGCAACTGGAGCTCGTTGTGATTCACTCCTAGACGGGTCTTCTTCATCTCGATTATAAGGTTTAAGGAGACTTACATGGAATACGGGGTGGACCTTTAAGTGGGTTGGTAAATCGAGCTTATATGATCTTGTCCCAACCTTTTGAATCACCTGATACGGCCCTTCATATCTTCTTGTTAAGCCCTTGTGTACTTGTCGAGTGGACTTGAACATTCTCTGGGGAAATTTCACCATCACTTCGTCGCCAACCATAAATTCACGCGGTTGTCTGTTTCCGTCTGCCCACTTCTTCATGCGTTTGGCTGCTTTGTTCAAGTAAGACCTTGCTATGTCAAGTTCCTCGTTCCACCCTTTTGCGAACTTGTATGCGGGTGGACTATTGCCTTTATACCCCCTAGTTAGTTCTTGTGGTGTCAAAGGTTGTTGACCCATGATGATTTCAAAAGGGCTTCTTCCGGTAGCCTCGCTCCGTTGTAGATTATAAGAAAATTGGGATACATCAATTAACTTAGCCCAATCCCGTTGATTAGCACTAACAAAGTGCCTTAGATAAATTTCCAGCAAATGATTCACCCTCTCGGTTTGTCCATCAGTTTGCGGGTGGAAACTGGTCGAAAAGTGGAGCTCGGAACCCATGAGCTTAAATAATTCCCTCCAAAATTTTCCAGTAAACCGAGGGTCTCTATCACTTATGATGCTCCGAGGGAGTCCCCAATACTTTGCCACATGTTTGAAGAATAACCGACCAGCTTGCTCAGCTGTGCAATCTCTAGGCGCGGGAATGAACGTCCCATATTTGGAGAAACGGTCTACGACCACCATGATGGAACCACAACCTTCAGATGTAGGTAAGGCCGAGATGAAATCCAAAGTTAGACTTTCCCATGGGTGCTCCGCAATCGGCAACGGTTCTAACAACCCTACTGTCTTGGACTGTTCTACCTTGTCTTGTTGGCATACGAGACATGTCCGAACATAGGTGTCTATAATTTGCCATGGTTCGGTGTGTTCCAGGATGCCCTGCCCATTTTGAATCGTGGCATTCTTTTAGGACTTCTCTCCTTAAGTTGTCCCAGTTCGGAACATACATTCGATTACCAACAGTGAGTAATAGTCCATCTTCGATCCAAAATTTTCGAGTCTTCCCTTTTTTAGCCATCTCCATTAAGCTTTTTGTTAACGGGTCATGGCTTATTCCTTCTTTGACGCGGTTAGTAAATGAGCAGGTTACCCGGGAGATGGTTGCCAATTCCGCTTTCCGACTTAGAGCATCGGCGATGACATTTGCCTTCCCTGGCTTATACTCCATGACATAATCGAACTCAGCCAAGAAATCTTGCCAACAGGCTTGCTTGGGACTTAGTTTTTTCTGATTTTGAAAGTAGCTTGTAGCGACATTGTCAGTTTGAATTACAAACCGATTCCCGAGTAAATAGTGTCTCCATACTCGAAGGCAATGTATAATCGCTGTCATCTCCTTATCATGTATCGGATACCTTCGCTCGGTCTCATTAAGTTTCCGACTTTCGTACGCCACCGGATGACCTTCTTGTAACAAAACACCTCCTATAGCAAAGTCTGAGGCATCAGTTTGTACCTGGAACGGCTTCGAGTAATTGGCTAATGCTAGAATTGGTTCTTTCGTTACGGCCTTCTTTAGCTCCTCAAATGTTTCTTGACACTTATCCGTCCACTCCCATGCAACCTTCTTTTTAAGTAGATCAGTTAGTGGAGTTGACCGTGCCGAGTATTCTGATATGAATCTTCGATAATAATTGACCAGACCTAGGAACGATCGTAGTTCGAACACGTTCTTAGGTGGTTCCCATTCTGAAATTGCTTTTATTTTTCTTTCATCCATGTAGATCCTCCCGTCCTTAATCTTGTGCCCAAGGAATCTTACGTCAGGTTGGGCAAAAGTGCATTTCTCCATCTTCACATACAATTGGTTTTCCTTTAATGACTGAAAAACCAATCTTAGATGTTCCACGTGTTCCTCCAACGTTTCTGAGTAGACTACGATGTCGTCTAGATACACTACTACGAACTTATCCAAGAACGGGTGGAAGATTTTGTTCATGAGGGTGCAAAATGTGGCCGGTGCATTTGTGAGTCCAAAGGGCATGACCAAGAACTCAAACGATCCATACCTGGTCACACATGTTGTCTTTGGCTCGTCTCCTGCTGCTATGCGAACTTGCCAATACCCTGATCGTAGATCTAACTTTGTGAACCATCGAGCATTTGTGAGTCGATCGAAGAGATCGGCGACTAAGGGGATTGGGTACTTGTTCTTCACGGTTACCTTATTCAAGGCTCGATAGTCAATACACATTCTTATACTACCATCTTGTTTCCTTTGGAACAATACTGGGGCACCAAATGGAGCTTTGGAAGGTCTGATGAAGCCAGCATCTAGTAACTCCTTCAACTGTTTTCTTAACTCTTCTAATTCTGGTGGTGCCATTCGGTAAGGCCCCAATGCTGGTGGCCTTGCTCCTGGTTCTAATTCTATCTCATGATCTATCTCTCTTCGTGGTGGTAGTTTCTTGGGTAATTCCGGTGGCATTACCTCTTTAAATTCCTCAAGCACTTTCTTGATTTTGTTCGGTACCTCCATTTCTGGAAAATCGACTTCTTCTTTTAATGTGGCTAGGAATGTCACCTCGCCCCTCCGAAGGCCTTTTCTAAGTTGCATGGCTGAAATGATACGGGAATTCGCCTTGCTTCTTTCTAAGGGAACGATGTGAATCGAGGATCCCTTGGTGAGGCGCATGGTTTGATCTTCAAATGAAAAAGGTCGGGCTTCGTCTAGGAATTCCATCCCAAGCACCATGCAGTAATCATCCATAGGGACTACCGTTAAGTCTATGATTCCTTTCCATCCTCCTATCTCGATGGGCACATTGTGGGCGACACCAACGATGGGTTCGGATGGGGAATTTACTGCTTTCAGCCAACCTATCTCCTTGGAGTATTGAATATTCCTTTTCTTGGCTTCATTTTCAGCAAGAAAGTTATGAGACGCACCTGTATCGACTAAGGCTTTAGTTGTCTCTCCATTTATTTTAGTCTTCACGAACATGAGACCTCCTCCCTTCTTTGGTTTTGTCTCTTCCTTAGCCACCGAGTTGAGGAGACGCATCGAGCTTAGTTGTTGTTCGTCCCTTTCTTCATTTTCATCTTCAAAGACCATGGCGTTGAAACTTTTCTTCTTGGGACAATCTCTTATTAGATGGGGACCGTCACATAAATAACACTTCACCTCCTTACGAGTCCCTCCTTCGATCGCCTTTCCTTTGAAAGTTGAGGGTTTGACAACGGGTCTATCGTCCCTTGGTGACGGCTTTGACACAACTTTATCTCCCCCACTAGTCCTTCTAATCGGTGCATCTCTTCGGAAGTCTATGAGGTCTTCCGCTACAGCAATAGCTTCATCAACGTCTTGGACATTCCTTCGCTTGAGCTCGTTATAGGCCTAAGATTGTAGTCCATCTTGGAAATAAAATAACTTGTCTTTTTCTTGTAATTCAGGCAACTCCAGCATTAAAGCAGAAATTCTGCTACATAATCTTTAATCGACCCAACGTGTTTCAGTCCCCGAAGCTTCTTCATTGCTACATCGTCGGCGTTATGGGGACAAAACTGCTTCTTGAGCTGCCTTTTGAACTCATCCCAGCTCTCTATGGTGTATAGCCCTTTTTCTATGTCGTTATGCTTCCGCCTCCACCATAGGGCGGCGTTCTCACATAGGTATAGGACAGCCGTGTCTATTTTAGGCTTATCGTCCTTTACTCCGATTGCCTTGAAATAACATTCTACGGACCAGAAAAATTCTTCAAGAAGTTTAGGGTCACGCTTACCTCCGTACTTCAGGGGTTTAGGTGCATCGGTATGTGGCGTCATCTTTGTACTTGCTCCTCCAGCAATTGCGGCTTTGCACAACTTTACTTCGGCTTCTAGTAGCTACCTTCTCACGGAACTCATTCCGAAGCGTGTTAATAAGTCCAAGGACTTCTTCCTTGATGACACCGATGGTCTCCTTCAATCCATCGCTCGTGTCACTTATCTCGGCAACGAACTGATCGACGGTATCCTTCCATTCAAGGATCTCACCGACGTTAATCTCCGTCCTTGTAAGCTTGTTCTCTAAGCTTGCCAAGGCATCTATCGATTGGTCCCTCTTCCTGGACTTTCTTCCTTTCTCCTCGACGACAGGGGGCACGGTTGCGACTTCACTACTTCCTGCTTCCGTAGTCATGATCTCTTGCTTGTACGAACACTAGCTCTGATACCACGTGTCACGGGATGCTTCAATCACCGTGCGCCACTTAGTATTTTCTCCGACTAAGTCAGGCTAACTTCGATGGCTTAGATGTATTAACGATTAAAGGAAGCAAGAGAAACGACAAGAAACACTTCTAAGAAAAGAGTTTCTTTATACAACTTTACTTCTTACAAAAGAACTTCTTGGATGCCTTGGACAAATGAGCCCTCCTCCTATTTATAGGCATCCTACACCTCCTCAAAGGGAAGTTTCTAGATTTCGTATATTCCCGAGTATTCTAGATTGTTCTTACAAGATCCATATCTATATACAAAGTTCTACACAATTCTATTCTATACTTTTGCATCCTAGAGAATTCTAGATCGTTCTAGGGACTTATGGTAGATTATTACTTGTTCTACCATCTTCTTGATCGGCCTGGAAGATTCTAGAACACCGAATCGTGACACCCGGCTCATGAATGATGCGTCCCCCAACACGTTGCCTTGTTAGCTAGTCCCCTGTTGCCTTGATTCTCCAACACGATGCCTTGATATGTCGAACGATGGCCTGAAAACTAGCCCCGTTGCCTTGATTTCTTGAACGACGACCCGAAAACTAGCCTCGTTGCCTTGATTGCTCGAACACGTTGCCTTGATATCTCTAACGATGACCTGAAAACTTGCATCGTTGCCTTGATTACTCGCACACATTGCCTTAAAACTCGCCACGATGGCCTGGAAACTAGCCACGATCCCTTGATTTTCCCCGACGCCGTGTGCATACTAAAAATTATGCATGGTCAGGGAAATCAATGTCTGTTCATGTCACCAAGCTCTTTGTGCAATACGTATATATAGGGGAGGGCATGGATGTTGAATCCACCAGCGAGCATCGCAAAGGCAAGCCCCAAGACCCGTGAAAGAGCCTACCCCCCAACACGTTGCCTTGATTGCTCGAACGACGACCCAAAAACTAGCCGCGTTGCCTTGATTCCTCGAACATGTTGCCTTGATTTGTGGAGCGATGACCCGATGACTAGAACTGTTGCCCAGTTTTGTTGAACGATGACCTTGAAACTAGCATGGTTGCCATGATTCCTTGAGCATGTTGCCTTGATTTTTTGAATGATGAACTGAAAACAAGCCTAATGCACAACATGGGTGATATTCCTCATTGCCTTGACGTATATATTGGGGGGACCATAGAGACGAAACATCCATCTAGCACCAACAAAGCAAGCCCTAAGACCCGTGAAGGAGCCCATCCTCTGAAGGGTTGCCTTGATTGCTCGAACGACGAGCCAAAAAATAGCCCCGTTGCCTTGATTCCTCGAGCGTGTTGCCTTAATTTGTCGAACGATGCCTTGATGACTAACATTGTTGCTTCGATTTATCGAACGACGACCTTGAAACTAGTCTTGTTGCCTTGGTACCTAGAGCTTGTTGCCTTGATTTTTTGAACGATGACCTGATAACTTTCCTAATGGACAACATGTGGGCTATTCCTTGTCGCCATGATGTATATATTGGGGGGAACATAGAGTCGAAGCAACCATCAAGCACCAACAAGGCAAGCCCCAAGACCAGTGAAGGAGTCCACCTGCCAACGTGTTGCCTTGATTGCTCGAACGATGAGCCAAAAACTATCCCGGTTTCCTTGATTCCTCGAATGTGTTGCCTTAATTTGTCGAAGGATGACCTGATGACTAACATTGCTGCCTAGATTTGTCGAAAGATGACCTTGAAGCTAGTCCTGTTGCCTTGATTCCTTGAGCTTGTTGCCTTGATTTTTTGAACGATGACCTAAAAACTATTTTGATGGACAACCGGGGTGTGCTATCCTCGTTGCCTTGACGTCTAATATGTTGGGTTTTGAGCAATCTAACACTTCCTAAGTGTGCATGCAACCCTAATAAACCTTGGATCTATGTTTGTCTAAATACATGCAAAATAATAATTTTCCAAGGTTTATAACCTATCTAACATGGCATGGGGAACATTTCAACATAAAAGAGTTAGAAGAGATTACATACCTTTTGGTGAGTTTGGTTCTAAGGAGTTTGAGGGCCAAGCACCAATAGTGTGAATGCCTCAAATGGAATCACAAACACCACAAACTCTTGGAAAACTTTGAGAGAGTATACACCTTGTATAAAATCGGCCACACACATGCACACACACACACTAGTTCACTAGTTTTCTCTTAGGCTCCATTTCATGCTCCATAAGCATGCTTATATAGTGTGCATAGTTAGGGTGAAACCCTAATAACCCATGTCTTTTCCTTTTCCAAGGATCCATGGGTTAAAAGCTCCATGGATCATCCATGGACTTCCACATAAGCCTAGCCCATTAACAAATGAGTATTAGCCCACACTATATAAAACAAATAGCCCATAATTTAATTAGTATTCCTTTTAATCTCTAAATTAATTCATAATTAATTTAAGACTAAAACTAATTAAATAACGTAACTTCATATTAATATATTATAACTCATAATATATTAATAAACATATGTGTATAACTCTCATAAAATTATCCATAATAGTTTGGATGAGATGCAACCTAAATGGACCATGCCGGTCGGGTCAAGTATATACCAAATAAGTTATGGACTTAGACACCTTATCCAACAAACTCCCACTTGGATAAGTCTAATAACTATATTTTCCTACAACTTCAGGAACCAACCAACAATCGTAGCTCTCGAAAACTCCCTCGAACAATGAAGACCCTGTCGAACTATGAAGCGCCATTTTAGATAAGTGATCACATAATCCTCTGTTCTCATGATATCAGCCAGACAAACACATGGAACTATGTCTTGCTTATTGTCTAGCAGTTGTTTCTCGATTTTCCGATTTGTTTGACGAAGAACTTCACTGAACACATCGGTTTAGTTCTGACTAGGCCTGGTACATGGGTCAACACAAAATCATCGAGGGGCCCAGATATCGCTTCTATTTCTAGAAGGAACAGATAAACTTCGACTGATATGCTTGTTCTACTACTTATTGAATTGTACACAAAGGCACGTTTTATAACATCAAGTTACTGATGCGTTTACGTGCAATCAATGCACAACCAACTCATAGGTAACAACTCATATCTCTAGGTTTAAAGATTTATATGATGTTATCGTCTCACGATCACTCGAGATAAATTCCATGAAGTGATACAAGTGAGCATGGGTTTATACCAATACTCATAACTTATGAGTACTCATGAATGTTGCAGCAACCATTGCCATGTCTAAACACCTTTAAGGCATCTACAAACCCAATTCATGACAATCTTGATTCATACCTACTTCCGACGTATGATCGATTGTGGAGGTTTGAATAAATTAATTATTCTGGAAGTCAAAACATGCAAAACTGAAACAATAGTAAATAATTGACAATGATAGTAACACTTTACTCATAAATAAATCACAAATTTTATTCATCATCAAACGTCGATTACATTTTACAAGTTTCAGGAAAACTATCTAATCTGTAAAACTAATATCGTCCCTCAGCCCGATGCGTCTCGCATGCTGAAAATGCTTAACCCTCGTCAGTCCCTTCGTAAGGGGATCTGCAGGATTCTCATCCGACGATATCCTCCTTGTCACAAGGAGTCCTTCTTCAATCTTGTGTCTTATGAAGTGATATTTTCTGTCAATGTGTCGGGATCTGCCATGATCTCTTGGTTCCTTGGCTAAGGTAACCGCACTATTGTTGTCACAGAAAATCTCTATAGGTTCCTTAATAGCTGGTACAACTCCAAGGTCTCCGATGAAGTTCTTTAGCCATATCGCCTCCTTCGCTGCTTCACTCGCTGCTATATACTCTGATTCACAAGTCGAATCAGCCACCATCTCCTGCTTGGAACTCTTCCAAGAAATTGCCCCTCCATTTAAGGTAAAGATCCAGCCCGACTGAGAGCGGAAATTATCCCTATCAGTCTGAAAACCAGCATCACTATACCCTAATATTCTCAAGTCATCACTGCCACCAAGGGTAAGGATCCAATCCTTAGTCCTCCACAGGTACTTGAGAATGTTCTTTACCGCGGTCCAATGAGCCTTGCCAGGGTTCCCCTGATACCTGCTGACCATGCTCAAAGCAAATGCGACATCAGGACGGGTACAAGTCATAGCATACATGATCGAGCCAACTGCGGAAGCATATGGTAATTGGCTCATCTCACCTATCTCTGCCTTTGTACTCGGACTCTGAGTCTTACTCAGTTTGGTATTGCTTTGGATCGGCAAATCTCCTTTCTTGGAATTCTCCATGTTGAACCTTTTCAACACCTTATCCAAGTAGATACTCTGACTAAGTCCAATTAGTCTTCTACTCCTTTCTCTTAATATCCTTATCCCTAGGATATAGGTAGCCTCCCCTAGGTCCTTCATAGCAAAGCACTTCCCAAGCCAGGACTTAACCTCCTGCAAGGTTAGGATGTCATTTCCTATGAGTAGTATGTCATCCACATACAGTACCAAGAAGCTAACTATACTCCCACTAGCTCTGACATACACGCAAGACTCATCTTCGCTTCTCAAGAAGCCAAACTCTTTTACCTTCTCATCAAAACAAAGATTCCAGCTACGAGATGCTTGTTTTAATCCATAAATGGATTTCTCAAGCTTGCATACTCTATTAGGGTACTCTGCATTGACAAAACCCTCTGGCTGATTCATGTACACATCCTCAGCCAACTTTCCATTAAGGAAAGCGGTTTTGACATCCATTTGCCATATTTCATAATCATGAAATGCTGCAATGGCTAACACAACCCTAATAGACTTAATCTTTGCTACCGGCGAAAAGGTTTCATCATAATCAACACCTTGAGTTTGAGTAAAACCCTTCGCAACCAGTCGAGCCTTATAAGTATGCACTTTTCCTTCCATGTTTGTCTTCTTTTTGAAGATCCATTTGCACCCGACTGTTTTACGGCCTGATACATTGTCAACCAAGTTCCAAACTTGATTGTCATACATGGACTGTATCTCGCTGTCCATAGCCTCCTTCCATTTAGCAGACTCCGGGCCTGCCATGGCTTCCTTAACACTGCTAGGTTCATCCAAATTTACTAGTGTACTATCACTAATAAACGTATCACCTTCCGTAGTAATATGAAAACCATAATAAAACGAAGGTGTGTTCCTAACCCGTGTGGAACGCCTCGGAAGTACAGACTCGTCAGCTGGATCAACAGGAGTTTCCTCCTCAGGTTGATTGCTAGTGTCTGAGGTTCCTTCACCAATTGATTCTTGAATTTCTTCAAGATCAATCTGCCTCCCACTGTCTCCTTGGCTTATAAATTCTTTCTCGCGAAAGATCCCTCTTCGTGCTACAAAGACCACATTCTCACTGGGTCTGTAGAAGAGGTAACCGAAGGATTTCTGTGGGTAGCCGATGAAAATACACCTTTCAATTCGGGGTTCAAGCTTATCATGAGTTTCGCGCCTCACGAAGACTTCGCAACCCCAAATTTTGATGTGGTCCAAATTGGGAACCTTCCCAGTCCACATCTCATGAGGTGTTTTGGTAACCTTCTTTGTAGGGACTAGATTAAGGATATGGGCGGCAGTCTCTAAGGCATACCCCCAAAAAGAGATTGGTAACGAAACTCGACTCATCATAGAGCGAACCATGTCCAACAAGGTTCGATTACGCCTCTCAGCTACACCATTCAGCTGTGGTGTCCTGGGAGGAGTCAATTGTGAGACAATCCCACACTCCTTAAGGTAGTCAAGGAACTCGGTACTAAGATACTCACCACCTCGATCGGATCGAAGCATCTTAATGTTCCTGCCCAATTGATTTTCTACTTCCTGCTTGAATTCCTTAAACCTTTCAAAGGTTTCGGACTTATTTTTGATTAAGTAGACATACCCATATCTACTAAAATCATCAATAAAAGTCACATAATACCGATTAGCATCCCTTGTGGCGGTTTTGAATGGCCCACATACATCAGTATGTATTAGGTCCAACAAACCTTCACCCCTCTCACAAGTTCCAGTGAAGGGTGATTTTGTCATTTTTCCAAGTAGACAAGATTCACAACTATCATCTGATTTGAGGTCAAATGATTCCAAGACTCCACTCTTTTGGAGTTGGCCTATGCGTTTCTTGTTTACATGTCCAAGACGACAATGCCACAATGATTCTTTATCTAGGCTAGTAGAAGAATCAATATACAACACATTATTTCCTAAGTTGTCCACAATCGACACAGTTTCATACACACCATCACAAGGTAATGCTTTAAAATAAAACACATTATTAAAGAAAGCATTAATACCACCACATTCATTATCAAACGAAAAGGTAAAACCTTGTTTGTACAAAGTATGAAAAGAAATAATATTCCTCGCCATTTCAGACGAGTACACACATTTATTCAAATCTAATTTTAACCCATTATTAAGCAACAAAGTATAAACTCCAATCTTGGAAACAGGTGAAGCCTTCCTATTCCCCATGATTAAGTTTATCTTCCCGTGCTCCACATCCTCACTTCTTCTTAGGCCCTGCAAATCAGAACATATGTGAATACCACATCCTGTATCAAGCACCCAAGAGTTAGAATATGTTGAGTAATTAGACAATATAGTGTAAATACCTGCATAGGTGGGTTTCACTTTCCCATCCTTTAGATCCTGCAAGTACTTAGGGCAGTTTTGCTTCCAGTGTGCCTTTTCATGGCAATAAAAGCATTCAGCATCCTTGGGAATGGCAGAAGGAGTGACAGAACCGTTCTTAGTCTTTGATGAGGAGCCTTCAAGAGACTTTTCCTTGGTACCCTTCGAAGGGTGCTTCCTCTTTTTCCCTTTGCCTTGCCCAATAGCTAAAACAGGGGTAGAAGTTGGAGTAGGAGTAGTAGAGGTAACAACCGCTTTACCCTTAAGACCGGTTTCAGCGGTCTTCAAGAGTCCTTGAAGCTTGCTGAGGGTAACTTCCTCCTTGTTCATATGATATGTCATTCGAAAATGATCATAACAAGAAGGCAAGGAGTGCAAAATGATGTCAATTGCCAACTCCTCGGGGATGTTAACATTCAGCTTCAGCAAACGGTCCACATACCTTTGCATCTTTTGCATGTGGCCCGTGACGGATTCACCATCCTTCATGCGGGTAGTTATTATGGAGGAGATTATTTCATACCGCTCCTGACGAGCACTCTGATGGTACCTTTCCATCAGGTCTTGGTGCATCTCAAAAGGGTAGAAATCTTCATACGACTTTTGGAGCTCGGCTGTCATTGTGGACATCATGATACATGCCACCTTAGTAGCATCTCTCTCATGAGTCCTGAATTCAGCGATCTCCTCAGGAGTAGAAGTAGACTCATCAAGTTCTTTTAACTCCTTATCGAGGACATATTCCTTGTCCTCGTAACGAGTAACCATCCTGATGTTCCTAATCCAATCCATGAAGTTGGAACCATCAAAGATGACCCTCCCACAAAGATTCATGAGAGAGAAAGAACCAGTTGGGTTAGAGCCTGAAGCATTAGTGTTGGAAGACATCTGAAAGAAGAAAGTAAGTTTAGATTAGATATTTAGGATCCTTAATAAGACACCCAAATGTAATATTAAGGCTAGGATCCAATCACAATATATTACACTTAGAAGAAGGATGCCGTAATCTAAGTAATAATATATTTGAAAGGTAGGTGAATGACGATTCACCAATTTCCACCATGAAAACGAAATGATTTATTAGGTTTAATTGGATTTGAAATTCCTAGATTCTTTTGAGATTCATTGAACTTTTCAATGGCATGTTTCAATCTCGATTGTGCCCTTCAAGTTTTGTGACTGGGATGCCGAGGATCACAAAACAAGGTGTGAATAACCATGCTAATTCACTTGGTACTCTTAATGTTATCACCTAATCAATGTGCTGGTTAACCACACACGCTCCATTGATCTATGACAAACATAAGTCACCCTTCGTGATCCTTACTAGTCCTAGTTAGTGTGCCGGTTAACTACACATGCTCCACCAACGACTTAGTAAGGTACAAAGTGTGAATTCCATGGACTAGCACCATGTTCACATTTTTCCTAAAATAACTAAGATTGGGAATTAAAAGAGTTTAGTTACTTTATTATATTCATTATACTTTTAATGAGGATTTAAAGTCATTGTTCTACCCGTTGGGCTAACGACCCTCCACCGATCAAGCAAGCGGTGGGTGAGAGTATACACCCATTAAGTCGCCATTTTATAGGCAACAACCTTATACCCACCTTATAGACCGGCTTCGTGAATGAGGCCTACTAACGGTAAAACGACTTATTCTTATACATATATATAATAATTAACCATTAATGTTATAAATAGTATAAGGGTTGAATTTTAACTATTAAAACTCTAAGGTTTGGAATTAAAGTTTATTAAAGTGTGTGAAACTTTACAAATTCCAAAACTTGAGGGCAAGTTTTGTAACTTTGCAAAACTCTTCATTTCATAACTTATGAATTAAAGGTTCATAAAAATGAAGACTCTTCATTTTCATGTAACTTATGTGTTTTAAGTGTGTGTTAAATGAAAGTGACCTTTGGTAATCCATAACTTGAGGACAAATTATGGACTCCATTAAAACACATAAATGATAAAGAATTAATCCTAAACAATTCAGCAAATAATTCCTATCATTTTCTAAATTCATAAGAACATGAACATGATCATCAAAAATTCAAGAATTATATGAACACATAAAATCATGGAATTTTGATATATGCTATTGCAAATGGATTAGAACAACCATTACACCAACTAAAATAAGTTTTATAACACCAAAACAATTTAGGGTAATGTTTCTATTCCATTTCCAGCAGCAAAAGTCGAGAATCTGCACTCTTTCGATCCTACTCGTCGAGTGCATGAACTTACTCGCCGAGTAGGTTGAAGTTTGCCTTGGACTCGTCGAGTCCCCCCAATGGACTCGGCGAGTCCACCATGCTGACAACAACGATTTCAACTTTTTTTTTACTATTTTGCATCAAGTATCAAACAAGCAAGCCTAGTCTCTGATACCACTGTTGGGTTTTGAGCAATCTAACACTTCCTAAGTGTGCATGCAACCCTAATAAACCTTGGATCTATGTTTGTCTAAATACATGCAAAATAATAATTTTCCAAGGTTTATAACCTATCTAACATGGCATGGGGAACATTTCAACATAAAAGAGTTAGAAGAGATTACATACCTTTTGGTGAGTTTGGTTCTAAGGAGTTTGAGGGCCAAGCACCAATAGTGTGAATGCCTCAAATGGAATCACAAACACCACAAACTCTTGGAAAACTTTGAGAGAGTATACACCTTGTATAAAATCGGCCACACACATGCACACACACACTAGTTCACTAGTTTTCTCTTAGGCTCCATTTCATGCTCCATAAGCATGCTTATATAGTGTGCATGGTTAGGGTGAAACCCTAATAACCCATGTCTTTTCCTTTTCCAAGGATCCATGGGTTAAAAGCTCCATGGATCATCCATGGACTTCCACATAAGCCTAGCCCATTAACAAATGAGTATTAGCCCACACTATATAAAACAAATAGCCCATAATTTAATTAGTATTCCTTTTAATCTCTAAATTAATTCATAATTAATTTAAGACTAAAACTAATTAAATAACGTAACTTCATATTAATATATTATAACTCATAATATATTAATAAACATATGTGTATAACTCTCATAAAATTATCCATAATAGTTTGGATGAGATGCAACCCAAATGGACGATGCCGGTCGGGTCAAGTATATACCAAATAAGTTATGGACTTAGACACCTTATCCAACATAATATTGGGGCGACCATAGGGACGAAGCAACCATCAAGAACGGACAAGGCAAGCCCCAAGACCCGTGAAGGAGCCCACCCCTAACACGTTGCCTTGATTGATCGAACGACGACCTAGAAAAATATGTCTGTTTCCTTGATTCCTCGAACATGTTGCCTTAATTTGTCGAACGATGACGCGATGACTAGCATTGTTGCCTATATTTGTCGAATGACGACCTTGAAACTATCCATGTTGCCTTGATTCGTTGAGCATGTTGCCTTGATTTTTAGAATGATGGCATGAAAACAAGCCTCGTGGCCTTGCTTTCTAGAACATGTAGTCTTGATATCTCGAACAACATTCGGATAGCTATACCCATTTCCTTGATGTAAACATAGGGGGACCGTAGAGACGAAGAAACCACCGAGCAGTGGCAAGGCAAGCCCCAATACCCTTGAAAGAAGCCCACACCAAACATGTTGCCTTGGTTGCTCGAACGACGACCTGAAAACATGCATGGTATCCTTGATTCGTAAAACATGGTGCATTAATTTTACGAACGATGGCCTGATCACAAGGCTTGCTACCTTGATTGCTCGAACGACGGCCTTGAAAGATGCCTAACCGAACACGTAGCCTTGTTAAATAGTTCCATGTTGCCTTGATTTCTCCAACATGTTGCCTTGATATGTTTAAGAAAATCCTGAAACCGAGCCATGTTGCCTTGTTTTCTTGAACGACGACCTGGAAACTAGCCTCGTTGCCTTGGCTGCTAGAACATGTTTCCTTGTTTTCTCTAACGACGACCAGAAAACTTGCATTGTTGCCTTTTGTTTTTAGAACGATGACATGCCATGTATCCTTGATTCCTCTATCATGTCGCATTAAGTTTATGAACGATGACGTGATCACAAGCCTTGCTGCCTTGATTGCTCGAACGACGGCCTTGAAAGATGCCTGCCCGAACACGTTGCCTTGTAAATAGTTCCATGTTGCCTTGATTTTGTGACAACTGCCAATTCAGGTCATTCTTGGACTCATGCATCTTTATAATAACCATTCATGCACAACATGCCATGACCTAGTAGTATAAATTAGGTAAAAAATCTTGCATAAACTAGGATCCAACTAAGGTCTAGGACTAATATACTTGATACTTACAATTCTAGTAAGTTGCTTAGCTACAATAGGAAATGCCAATACTATAATTAGAATAAAGCTTCAAGCTTTGTTATAATTGAAATAGGGTATAAAACTCTAAAAATAAATTAAAACATTCTAATTATACTTCAACATGTTGTTGAATATCAAACAATATTCCAAAAACCCTAAAGAGCCAAAAATCCAAAGTTATAAATTATAAAGCTTAAAAACTTTATAAAATTTGGCTATAAACTTCCTAATATCAAATTTTATTAATCAAATTATGGATTATACCAATAAACTAGAAATATAAATTACAAGTATTAATCATAAGTTATTTGTTGAAAACAAGATTTTTAAATAAATCAAATTGCTTAATAAACATTTTATAAAAATGAATGTTTTTATATAAAATATAGGAGGGAAGTTTATAAAGTTTAAAATTTAGGAGAGAGGAGGCCAAAATGCATGCAAAAACCGGCCATCACCCCTCCCCATTCCCTCTCTCTTCCCCAAAACACAATCATTAAGCTTAAACCCTTACTCCACTTCTTCCCTCTTCACTCTCTCACTTCACTCTCTTCACACACTTCACTCTCTTCTTCCCTCTCTCTAAAATCACAAAAATCCTCTCATTTCTCTGCAAAATTTCGAGATTGTGAAGCCCTTGAAGTGTTCTTACTTCTCTCAAGGTCAAAACCAAGGTAAACAACAACATCTTCTTCCATAGTTTCATGGTTAAACCTCTTTTTCTTCTTAGTCTTCTCTACTTTTCGGATTCTATGCCTTTCCATGGCTAGAAATCTTTATTCTCCCCTTGTGGTTTGTAGATTCTCACCATAACACAATGCATGTGTTAGAGATGCTGAAAATCCGTGATCAAACCCATGCAAGGAGTGGAAAAGATGCACATATGATCATGTGACATCAAAACCTAATATTTCATGTTCTTCTCCATTTCTTTTGTGTTCATGCATGAACAAAAGCATTTAAACCATTTCTAGTACATCTTGGATGCTCATTCATTCCATGCATGTGTTAGAAATCGGCCCTTACCAAAGACATGCATGATGTTCTTGTTGAAATACCCTAATAATGCACACAAGCAAACATGCAATCTGCCAGATTACTTTGTTCGACTTTGAACAGTCATAACTCAGTCATTTCTTAACCAAATCATGATATTATTTTTTTATTGGTTAGTTCCACGAGTTAAATTTCAAACCCAACTGGTCTCACTGTAAAATATTAAACATCCGATTTTTAGCAGATTTTACAAAAAGGTTGCGCATACAGCTCTTTTTCTGTGATCACTATTTTTATCTTGCTTAAACAATGGCCTTAAACCCAACCATAAATCTGAGGAAAAATACCTTAGAAACTTAACATATCTAGTGAATTATGGTTGAAATTTCGTGGCTTAAAACCTCACTGAATGGGCTACACAAATTCATGAACTTCAGCCACATTTACACTTCATGCATTATTGCATGCAACTTTTCTTAAATTGTTTGGAATCATTACCCTCATTTCTCTTCTGAATACATTTTTTTACATTTTTTCTTTTGAAAGCCCTTGCATGCATGAGATAATCTGGAAAATTTCAAGAGCTTTTGTTATTTCTTTGATTTATTAGAATTATTGCTAAAACCAAGAGCATAAATCATATAAAATACTTCTAGAGGTCAATAAATCCTAAATAAATTCATGGATGATCCTTATGGGGAATAATGACCCCTCACCAAATTTCAGCAATTATTGTTACTTTTTCATATGATTTCTAATTTTCTTTTATTTAGTACATGATAAATTACAAAACTACTTTATAGGATGTGAAAATTGTATCTAACAATTTTCGCATACCTTACCTGTGATGGGTGACTCCAGAAAATAATTTCAAGATTTTCCATCATGTTTTACTATTTTCCCAATTTTTGGTAATTATAATGGTCTAAAAATGGGAGAAATAGTTCTGACTATCCAAAATTCATGAAAATTTACCAGGATATAATATTATAGAATAGGAGGTTACATAAAAATTTTGAATATTTTTCTCTACTGTAAACTATTTTTCTCTTATTTTCTAAAGTTAATTGCACTAAAATACACTTAAATATACATAAATACCCAAAACCAGTTTATACATTATGAAAACCACTTTTGATATTTTTCCCAGGATATTTATACTGTAAATGATGTTACAAAAATTTATGGTGATTTATTTTAACTATTTAATATTATTTCTTTAATTAATGACTATTTAAAGGAATAAAGCAAGGAAAAATAGAAATACCCACTGAAAAATATCTTTTATGTTTTTCCCAGCCTATTTATGTATAATAACAATTAAATAAAAAGTTTGGGTAATTTTGGAAACTGTTTTCTATTTATTTCAATTTTTATTGAAATAAATGCTCAAAAATCATAAAATATAATTAAACAGCTTGAAAATACATTCTTATAATTTTCCCAGCTTAGTATTGTGTAATAACAGTTAAATAAAAAGTTTGAAAATTTTTATCCCTCGAATGCTATTTTCGTGAATTTATGTTGTAATAAGGACATAAAAATTTGGAAAGTTTATATTCCAAGGTTGTAATTAATCGCCCGATATATAGAATTTCATTACTTCAGAAAAAGTGTAACCAATTGATATAAAATCCAATACTAAAACATAAATTGGCATTTCCCTATATGTAGAGTTTAGTATATTAGCATTAGATATCGACATGGAAACTCACTAGTGCGTGTGTTTGATGTCGTAGGATCCCGGTAGTAAGACGTTGGTGCATCCCGAAGTACCGCTTGTGTCTACACAAAACATCGTGAGTATTCACGCACTCCCTTATTTTCGGTTTTTATGTTTTGGGGTGGAAAAGCATGTCCAGAAAAACTACTGTTTGCATGTTGTATTTAAATTGAATTGTATCAAACATGATTGCTATTGTATTGCTATGTTTCTTTATGTATGTCTATGCAACACGGAACATGAGAACTTATCGTACTAAGGCCCTTCCCTTATCTCTAACCATTAACTCTTTGAGCCAATTGTCGTTATGGATAGCGTTATTAGGAATTGACAACTCCTCACTCGCCCGAATCGCTGGAGTGCATGATACCATATTCATCTATGGAACGATAAGCATAGATCTCGATAGGGCTTCAGTCATAGGTTTGGTTGAGACTCATTGTTTGCTCATACACATACAAACGCGTTTCCCGTTCTAGCAATAAACTTGTATACCTTAATAGCAATCAACTTTGTTTTATCATTAAAGCAATGTACTTGTACTTACGAAAAGCATTATTGTACCCTCGATTTATAAACTTGTGATACTCACCAATTATTTTCATAGTTGACGCTCGTTTTACATGCTTTTTCAGGAAGTAATTAGTAAGTGGATGTAAAGATTCATCATCATAGAGCATGCTGCATCGTGTTAAAGCTATTATGAAGCTATATTTTGAACAATGTTATTTTGAAAAACTTGTATTTTGTTTCTTTTGAAGCTATGGGTTGTAAACTTTTAAATACTGCTATGGTGATGTATCTTTATCTTTTGCATTGAAACCGTTATCGCTGTCATACCTTGCGTTTCCGCTTTAGCGGGGTGTGACAGATTTCTCCAACATGTTGTCGTGATATGTTTAAGAAAATCCTGAAAACTAGCCATGTTGCGTTGTTTTCTTGAACGATGACCTTGAAAATAGCCTTGTTGCCTTGGCTGCTGGAACATGTTGCCTTGTTTTCTCTAACGACGACCATAAAACTTGAATTGTTGCCTTTTGTTTTTAGAACGATGACATGCCATGTATCCTTGATTCCTCTAACATGAATTTTACGAACGATGACCTGATCACAAGCCTTGCTGCCTTGATTGCTCGAATGACGGCCTTGAAAGATGCCCGCCGAACACGTTGCCTTGTAAATAGTTCCATGTTGCCTTGATTTCTCCAACACGTTGCCTTTGATATGTTTAAGAAAATCCGGAAAGCTACCCATGTTGCCTTGTTTTCTTGAACGACGACCTGGAAACTAGCCTCATTGCCTTGGCTGCAGGAACAGGTTGCCTTGTTTTCTCTCACGACGACCAGAAAACCTGCATTGTTGCCTTTTGTTTATAGAACGATGACATGCCATGTATCCTTGATTCCTCTAACATGTTGCATTGGTTTTATGAACGATGACCTGATAACAAGCCTTGCTGCCTAGATCCGTCGAACGATAGTCTTGGAAGATGCCTACCCGAACACGTTGCCTTGTAAATTGTTCCATGTTGCCTTGATTTCTCCAACATGTTGCCTTGATATGTTTAAGAGAATCCTGAAAACTAGCCATATCTCCTTGTGTTTTTCTTGAACGACCCACGATGCCCTTATTTATCGAATGAAGACCAGAAAACTAGCCTCGTTTCCTCGATGTGTTTTTATCGGAGGCCGCGTCACCGTTGTTGGTGAAATACGGCCCGGTCACCGGGTTTGATTATGGTAAGTTACTTTATCCTTGTCCAATTCGTGCCAAACCGGCTTCATTTTGGCGAGTTATAGAGAATCATAGCGTCTGAGGTTTTTCGACTCGGCCAAGAGTAGATACGCCCAAGATTAACCGGTGACGAGATGACCCACCTGGCCAAAATCATATTTTTCTCGGTAACTCGGAATCCGTGCACATTTTCTCGTTCACGAAAGAAATTTTGCCCTGTAAATCAAGGTTTCCGAGCAACTTTCATTCAATGGGTTTATGCTAATTCGGAAGTACAAGAACACCCGGTGACCAAAGACGACACAACGCGGTGAAAGTTAGCCAAAATCACATCTTGCAAGGCAACTCAAAATTCGTGCACGTTTTATCGATCACGAAAGAAATTTTACCAGGTAAATCAATGATTTCGAGCAACTTTCATTCAATGGGTTTTTGCCAATTCCAAAGTTAATGTTCGGTAGTGCGTGTGTACAAGTGTCGAAGCCTCGGTCCCCGGGTATTTACGGACCAAAAAAAAATTTTTTTTTTTATTGAAACGCACATTATTCGTGTTAGTAAAGAGCCACGCAAAATTTCGTCAAAATCCGACTTAATTTGAGGGAGTTATGGATGATTTTGAAAAATTATGCATGCTGGGGGAAATCAATGTCTGTTCCTGTCACCAAGCTCTTTGTGCAATATGTATATATAGGGGGTACTAGGGGGCTGCTGCCCATCGGCGCCCCAAGGGGGTTCCAGCGCGCAAGGGTGACGAGGCTGGCAGGCTCGAGGCGAGGCCAAGGCGCCCAGACTTCAAGGAAACAAGGCCAAAACGTCGCCCATAGATGCCCCACTCCCGTGTCCCCTTGCCCCGACGTCGTGCGTTTCCAAAAATTATGCATCGTCACGGGAAATCAATGTTTGTTCCTGTCACCAAGCTCTTTGTGCAATATGTATATATAGGGGGTACTAGGGGGCTGCTACCCATCGGCGCCCCACGTGAGTTCCAGCGCGCAAGGGTGACGAGGCTGGCAGGCTCGAGGCTAGGCCAAGGCGCCCAGACTTCAAGGAAACAAGGCCAAAACGTCGCCCATAGACGCCCCACTCCCGTGTCCCCTTGCCCCGACGTCGTGCGTTTCCAAAAATTATGCATTGTCACAAGATCTCAATGTCTGTTCCTGTCACCAAGCTCTTTGTGCAATATGTATATATAGGGGGAACCATGGGGTCTCATTCACATAGGTGCCCGACAAGGGGTGTTGGTGGGTGACTAAGGAACATGAGGCTGTGTCGAGCACCAACATGGCCACCCATGCCAAGCCCCCCCCACCCCCACCCCCGGCTCATGAAAGATGCCTCCCCCAACACGTTGCCTTGTTAGCTAGTCCCCTGTTGCCTTGATTTCTCCAACACGATGCCTTGATATGTCGAACGATGGCCTGAAAACTAGCCCCGTTGCCTTGATTTCTTGAATGACGACCCGGAAACTAGCCTCGTTGCCTTGATTGCTCGAACACGTTGCCTTGATATCTCTAACGACGACCTGAAAACTTGCATCGTTGCCTTGATTACTCGCACACATTGCCTTAAAACTCGCCACGATGGCCTGGAAACTAGCCACGATGCCTTGTTAACTAGTTCCATGTCGCCTTGATTTCTCCAACATGTGGCCTTGATACGTTTAAGTAAATCCTGAAAACTAGGCATGTCACCTTGTTTTCTCGAACGACAACCTGCTTAGCGGCTGGAACATGCTGCCTTGCTTTCTCTAATGACGACCAGAAAACTTGCATTGTTGCCTTTTGTTTTTAGAACGATGCCATGCCATGTATCCTTGATTCCTCTAACATGTTGCATTAATTTTATGAACGATGACCTGATTACAGGCCTTGGTGCCTAGATCTGTCGAACGATGGCCTTGAAAGCTGCCTACCCGAACACGTTGCCTTGTTAACTAGTTCCATGTCGCCTTGATTTCTCCAACATGTGGCCTTGATATGTTTAAGAAAATCCTGAAAACTAGCCATGTTGCCTTGTTTTCTTGAACGATGACCTGTAAACTAGCCTCGTTGCCTTAGCTGCTGGAACATGCTGCCTTGCTTTCTTTAACGACGACCAGAAAACTTGCATTGTTACCTTTTGTTTTTAGAACGATGACATGCCATGTATCCTTGATTCCTCTAAAATGTTGCATTAATTTTATGAACGATGACATGATTACAGGTCTTGGTGCCTAGATTTGTCGAACGATGGCCTTGAAAGTTGCCTACCCGAACACGTTGCCTAGTTGACTAGTTCCATGTTGCCTTGATTTCTCCAACATGTTGCCTTGATATGTTTAAGAAAATTGTAACAATTGGTAAAAATAGGAAGAATCGTACGATGCTATGTTTTGATTATTAAACAATATGAGTATTTTATCAAGAATGGTTGAAAGAATTTAACCTCTTTTATTTAGATAAGTTCTTGTGAAATATAAAACAAGTAACTAACGATAATTTCGTTATGATGTATGACTACGAACCATCACCGGTTTGTGAAATTAGCATATAACATCATTTAAACGCAACAAACTTAATTTTTGTATCAACATGTCTCTAGTGTATAAGTAAGTTAGGTTCTATGTAAAACGTTTGCTTAATAGATGTGAAGGATCTAAATCTGACAAGTATACGAACCAAAGTGACAAAACGTGTTTAACGATATGGTTAACCGGTTAAATGTCACGAAATTATACATTGCTCAATAAATTTTATATTTAAATAAATTAAAATATAAAATGAATTATTATAAGATATAATTAAAATGTATTTAAGTGTTTTTGAATAAAAAGAATAAAACATAAACATGAAAGTTCAAATACACAAAAACTACATTGTTATTTTATACTAAGTATACATGTATGTATTTTTATATATGTATTATTATCTAGTGAATGACTAGTTATGAGTCATGAATTAAAGTGATTTCATGTAAGTTTTATGATGTCTAAATCAATTAAGATAAGAGAATTGGTGGAGATAAGTGCCAACTTAACTAATAAGTGCTTAATAACTTAATACATTTTACTAAGAATGCTTATTAATCCCTCTTCTAATTTTCGAGATTAAGACCTTCCCTCTCCTTAACTAGAACTCCTAACTAACTAAATAACTAGTAGTTAGTTAGTTAACTAACTCTATCTCTAAACAACCACCCAAGCAAGTGGCTAGACAAGATCACATCACTTAAACTCACATCCCATCACAAGCTAGTCTAGGTTTTGTCCCCTTATCCTCTTCCACTCTTTTCTCCTTCATAATCACCAAATTTCATCTTCATTTTACCCTCATTTGACCAGCAAATACTCCAGGGAATTTCTCTCAACCTTCATCTCATTTTCAAGCACAAGAACTTCCTTCCAAAGCCATCAAAACCATGAACTAAAGGGCTGCTGTCCCTTTTGTGTTTCAGCCACCATTTCACCCATCTACACCTTCCTTTTGCTTGATATTTTTACCACCAAATACCCCTGGAAGTTACTTGTTTTGATACTCAAAATTATTGATTCAAAACAGTGAGTAAACTACCCTTTTTCTTGCTCTTTTGCTGTGAAATTTTCGTGACAGCAACATAGCCAAAAGAGTGGCTGTTTTGGAGCATCAAACCAACAACCAAAAGTTCATCTTCAACCTTCCATTCTTCAAGTATTCACATAAGGTGAGTTCATACCCCTTCATTTTCATGTTTTCTTCAAGTTTTAAGGGGGGGAATACAAGTTAGAACACTAAACATAACTTAAATTTAAATGACAGCTATCTACAGAAACGTTGAGTCCTGTTCACGGACTGTTTTGACCAACTTAAACTTAATATCTTTCAAAACTGTACAATATGAAAATAGTTCAAGTTTATACCTTTCTAATGACTACTCGCACACATTCATACGATTTTTCTACAATTTATGGCGATTTTTATAAAACTGCCTGTCATTTCAGAAGTGATTTCGGACCAGTCTGTGAAGATGTTCATTTTCACACTAGTTTGAGACAACTAAAAATCATAATAAAAATTAGGAACAAAGTAGACTCATTTTATAAACTCTCAGAGGTGACGGATTCAGTTTTTGACTTACGAGGATTTTTCTATGAGCTTTCTAAAAACAGGGACAGTAAAGGGTAAAACTGTCAAAAGTGGTTTATAGATTTATTAACACCTTCTAACATTTTTGAGCAATGTTTATACATTAAGGAAGTTAAAAAACAATCATTTAAATATGTTTAATTACCATTTTTACAAAAGTGATAAGTACAAAAAGATCTTTAGTATCAAACTTAAGGATTATTTCATGCAAAGTTTCTAATAAAAACGTAAGAATATGAACAACAATTACAAAACATACCAAATAATCTTTTAAAACTTATACATATATATAACCATATACATATATAGGTTTTGTTTACAAACTTGTCTTCTACATCAAAAATTTCACTTTACTCGTTTTTATCAAATGAATCACTTGTGATTTATTACTACTATGTGAAAACTCTTGTCATACTTTGTGTGCATTAGACTTACGCAAAGTATATAATGATTTCAAAGTACCTTTCATTGTTAAGTCGTTTTATACATTCTAAAAACTTATGATTTATGCTTTGTCAAACATTGTGAAAAAGGATAAACTTTGCATACAAAAACTATCACTTTAATACAGGCTTAGTTGAGAATCCATGAGACGTGTATATCTTCAAACGTTACTTTTCTTTATTAGAAAGTAATGCTGCAAGTCTTGCCTATAACCAGAGTCTCCCGTTCGGAGAACGTGTCAAATGTGTATAGATCTATACGGGAAGTCATGATCCCGCACCCTCACTGTTAGCTACAGTCCGTCCTTTGGGGTGACAGTTTGTCATAACGCTACGACGCCTGAAGAACGTCGCTACAGGCATATTATGTTTAGTATGGTTATAAAACTCACCGGATATACAATTAATACAGTATTATGCTTTTATGAACGAGTAGCTATTAAAACTATGCTACAACTTTTAAGCATGTCGGTTGCTTGCGATTTTCGGTCTTAGAGACTGCTAGTTATGTTAGGAAAATAAGGGTTTTTCCTGGATACAAACCAAACAACTAATAGGAAAATAAGGAATTTTCTTGGTGCAATTACTTACAACTTATAACACGAACATTCTGTTGGATTAATGTCTAAGTCCATAACTATAATTGGTAAGACTTGACCCGACCCGGCATGGTCCATTTGGGTTGCATGGCATCATGCACTTGGATAGACTAAAATGAGAGAAATAACACTTAAGGTTTGTTAATATATTATAAGTTCTAATATATTAATAAGGTTATTTAATTAGTATTGATTAAGAATTAATCTAGGATTAATTAAGTGGTCAAAAGAAGACTAATTAAATATATGGGTTGATTGTGTAAATCATTCATTCTTATATATGTGGGCTTGTGATCCAAGATTCCTTATGTTGGACTAAGTCCATGGGGTGACCCATGGATACTCCATGGAGGTTAAAATCCATGGACCATAAGGAATGGGTAAAGTCATGGGTTACATGGTGTAACCCTAATAGCCACCATATAAAAGAAACCCATGGCTAAAGAAATCGAAACTACATGTATGTGTATGAGGGCTAGACGATTTCATGAAGTGTTCTAATTTCTCTCTAAGTTATTCCAAGTGCTTATGGTGTTGTGTGAACCATTTGAGGTGTCACACTTGGGGCACTAGGCACTCAAGCTTCATGAAGACAAGCACTATCAAAGAGGTATGTATTCTATCTTGTTATATCTATTATTTTGTATGCTAGATTAGGATGATACCTTGGATGTTCATATTTGCATGTATAATAGAGAAAACATAGATCCAAGGTATTTAGGGTTGCATGTACACTTAGGAGTGTTAGAATGCTCATAACCCAACAGTGGTATCAGAGCCTAGGCTTGTTTTCTTGTTATACTTGCAATAGAAGCTGAAAAATCGAAATTGATGCTGTCAGCCCAACAGACTCGCCGAGTCCATGAAGGGACTCGACGAGTCCAAGGCAAAATGCATCCAACTCGCCGAGTTGTGTTCATGCACTCGACGAGTTGGACCCCAGACAGCATACTTTCGAGGTTTTTGGCTAGAAATGGACTAGGAACATTACCCTAAGTTGTTTTTGAACTTATAAACTTCTTTTTTGATGTGGTAATGTTCATGCTAATCCATTTTCAAAGATAATTGTCAATAGATTCATGTTTTGTATTAGTTTAAAGGTTAGACTAATTATATGAAAAAGTTTGATTTGAATTATCTTGTTCTTATGAGTTTCTTAGATTAATAGAAAAGTTGAATGAAATAGTTGTTTTCAATCCATTTTAATCTAAGAGTTGAGTATAAAATGTGTTTGTGTAACTTATCCTCAAGTTACATGAAGAGTCACATTAAAGACTCATAAAACTCATAAAGTTGGCAAAGGTTACAAAATGAAGAGTCTAGTTCTAATTAATTGGAGTTATGACTCCATAATTTGTCCTCAAGTTATGGAGGACCAAGAGTCTCTTCATTAAATAATATATATATATATATATATATATATATATATATATATATATATATATATATAATAATGTAACCTTAATTAATTTCATAAGTTATAAAATAAAGAAAAAGTTAATTCTTTATTAGTTTAAAGTCTTCCATAATTTGTCCTCAAGTTATGGAACTTGAAGAGTTTTTGGATTAAAACTACTTTAAACATATAAGTTATGGAATTAATTAGTTTTGAATAGTTTCAAAACTTGCCCTCAAGTTTTGGAATTTGTAAAGTTTTCTCTTATGAATACTTTAATTTCAAGTTAGCCCTTAGAATTTTAAAAGTTAAAATTCAACCCTTATACTTTATAATATTATAAGTTAATAATATATATATATATATATATATATATATATATATATATATATATATATGTATAAGAGTAAAGTCGGTCTTACCGCTAGTACGCCTCATTCACGAAGCCGGTCTATAAGGTGGATATAAGGTTGTTGCCTATAAAATGGCAACTTAATGGGTGTCCACTCTCACCCACCGCTTGCTTGACTGGTGGAGGGTCGTTAGCCGAACGGGTTTGACAGGACTATAATTCTCCCTTCATTAAAAGTATTAATGATAAATACTAAGTAACTAAACTCTTAATAAATACCCAATCTTAGTTACTTAGGAAAATGTGAATAAGGTGCTAATCCATGAAATTACACTTTGCACTTTGTTTAAGTCGGTTAGTGGAGCGTGTGTGGTTAACCGACACACTAACTTGTATTGAACAAGGTAGGCAAAGGGTGACTTAATGTTTATCATAGTATCGATGGAGCGTGTGTGGTTAACCGGCACATCGATTGAGGGGTAAACACTTAAGGGTACCAAGTAATTTGCATGGTTACTTCACACCTTGTTTTGTGATCCTCGGCATCCCAGTCACAAAACCTGAAGGGCACACTCGAGATTGAAACATGCCATTGAACAGTTCAATGAATCTCAAAAGATCTAGGAGTTTCAAAAACCAATTAAAACCTAATAATACATTTCGTTTATCTTGGTGGAAATTGGTGAATCGTCATTCACCTACCTTCAAATTGTTTTATAGCTTGGATTACGGCATACCTCTTCTAAGTTATAAATAGTCTGTTGGGTCCTAGCCTTAATATTTTCATATTGGGTGTCATATTAAGGACTCAAAGATCAACTATCTTGAATATCTCCCATAACATGTCTGGTTTAGACATTTATGATCTTCCCAAATCTCTTGAAACAAGCTTTCCTAAATGAAGATGATGTCCCATGGATATCATACTTCTCTCTCCTCCTCCAATTATTCTCCCTAACCCACAAGTTCTTAAAAAGTTTAAGGTCACTCAAGCCCTAATGGCAAGGCAAGGTCTAGGTGTGATCACATCTTGGAGATGTAGTCACATATTAACAAGCCGGGAGAGTTGGGTGTCAAAGTCTTGAGAAAGTTAGTGGCTCAATTACTTTCTAAGTCACATAGTGAGTTCTTTTGGAACACCTATGAAACACACTATGACAAGACCCTTAATGATCTTATCTATTTGATAAGATCAACTTCCTGAAACTTTATGGACATTGACAATAGTCACACAGGAAATCCAGAAAAGCATTCTCTTCCCAATGGAAAGGGATCGGCCATAGTCAACTCGGTTGAACAAATGGTAAAGAGAAAAGCTAAGTCTGTGATAGTCCCGTGTACCATTATCAAAGGATCCATATGTTTATATTGCCAAAGAAAGGGTCATTAGTTGCGAAGCTGCCTAATTTACCTAAGGATGTTAAAGTCAATAAGATTGACTCTACTTCAGGTAAAGTCCACTATCTAACTCGGTTAAGTTTCTATTATGAGATTCCTGATACATGATGTGACTGGGTCACATGGTAATGTTTTAAGAATCAAAGAAAAGTAAAGGAACTCAAAGAAAGAATATGCTGAATCTGATCGCGTAGATGGATTTCTATCGCGTAGTTTGAAAATCAGATTCTTGAGCTACTTCTTAGGAGTTATGAGGTATTGCTTAGGAATAAATAGCAACAAGTTTTCATATGGATTGTAAGGATAAGTTTTCCGCATAGTTTTAAAATAAAAGAAAATTTGATTTTATTTATTTTAAAATATCCTTACAATGGCATTTGAGGAAAAATTGTTGCGTATATGATTCCATTAATAGCAAGAGTGGAAGTATGAAATTGATTCTTTCATTTGTGGTAATGTCTAAATTTATCAAATAAAGGAAACATTCTCATCACCCAAGTCTCAATTGGACCGGGACTTGGAATCATGCAAGTTGTATAGCATGATGAATGAGAACTTTCAAGTATTGGAAAAATTAAGACTAATTACTTGTTCACATGGATGTGTGAGTCAAGTAATGGACTAAGGGATCGAGTACATAGTCTTGTGCACTGATTAAGTCCACCACAAAAGATATAAGGCTATTCGTCATAGTTTACTAAAGCTCAGTAAATATGATTATACTTACAAGCTTAAGTGTAACTCTGAGACATTGGAAAAGGTTCCAATGTAAGGCAGAGCGAATAAGAAGAATCAAATTAGGCAGAAGGATAAAAGTTTCTCAAATCTGAAAAGATGGGAGAGTACTTTAGTATCAGCTTTGTGATCATCTCAATGATTAAGAAACCATATCAAAATTAGTTCTCTAAGGAAGTCTTAGTGCATTCTTATGACTAAGAAGAAGGGATCTTGAATTGTTGAAATGGTTAAATCAAGAAGATGAGTCATACTTCGTTCCAATACAAGTCTTAGAGTCATACTCCAAGATTGTAATTTGGGTGACATGTCTTAAAGAAGGTTTAAAACACTTATCAAATGTAAGAGTAAAAGTTTTCTACTCTTGTACATTTGAAATTGGTAAGTTGTGATGTTTTGGATAAAACAAAGACCAACTAAGGCCAATTGTGTGAAGTGTTTGTCTTGATTAGAATCCGCACTATCTCTTGGATGTTTGACAAGGGAGTCTTATAGGTCAAGAGGACAGTGGGAGTCTTAAAGCTCTTGAAATTCTCAAGAACTAATCAAGAATGAAACCTGAAGTTCTTCACTAGCACACAACTTGAGGTTTATAACCTATCGTGTTGACATATTCTGTGCCCATTCTAGTTAAAGTTGGCTTTGCATATGAGTTCTTAGAGTTCTCAATGTGTTGCACAACAACTTGGAAGCAATGGTAGGCCCTTGAGCTGCCAGGTGGCAAGAAATTAAGATTGAGTTCAATCCATATGGTTTTGGATTTGTCATTATCCTTGTCTTGTGATTATGGTTTTGACAAATTCATATGGGTAGGAACTCATACACCAATAAATCTAAGTGTCATAAGGTTTCTCTCCGATTCATGAAAATGATGGTGAGGAAACACTTCCACTAAGTAGATTTTAGCTAGATAGCAATTGTGATCTCAAAGTCGTTAGTGGAGCGTGTGTGGTTTACCGGCACACTAACTTGGACTTGTGAGAAATGGCAAAGGTCAAAACGATCAAGACTATGATTACGGCATCCCTTTTCATAGTTCTCAAAATTGTTTTGACACACCCATAAGCTATCTAAGGAAGGTGTATGTTTTTGATAAAGTCTTATCAAAACAATCTAGTATCAGAAATCTGAACTTTGGTTAGAAAGTCAATAAAGTATTGATTTCTAGAAGTCGAGCTTTCTGAGTACATGTCAAAGCTAGTGGGAGCATAAGTGTTATGCTAATAATCATCATGTTAGTGGGAGCATGATAATTATGATAAGTATTGCAAGCTAGCAATGTTAATTATAGAAAACAAAAGGTTTCAATTGGGAAAAAGTTGTTTTGCTATAATTAAGGGAGAGGAAATTATACTTCATCTCAAATCTATAAGCTTAGATCGTGAGGTTTTAATCATTTAGTCAAGGATATATATGAATTTCATGTTGGAATGGCTCAACATAAGGAAATTCTGTATATGGGTCCATTATTTGCGTTCTTAAATTCGATTATGATTACGGCATCCCTTTTCATAATCTGAATTATGAGAACTTGGCAAATAGAAATGGAAATGTTATAGCAAAAGACTGGTTTAGTCTTTATGTGAGACATCATGAATCGTGTCCCATATGCTTCGGATATAGGATCGATTACATGTGCTATATTCATCCTTTCTAAATTTTCCAAATGCCTAGGGCATTAAGAAGGAAAAAGGTTTAGAACTGGATATGACTAAAAGGATTAAACAATTGTTGAGGACAATCTAAGGTTTACCAAAGACTGGTTTCTCAAGGACAATTGGAAGTATAGTGATAATTCTGGAAGGACCATATTGACATAATCTGTAAGGAGGCAACTCTTGTTCAGAAGTGATAGTCGAAATGGAATCTGGAAATGTTTCAAAGTTAGATTTTTCAATCTGTGTAAGATTAAGGAAACTTAATGCAAGAAGGATGGTTCCAAGGACTTGATCTCCTTTGGAATGCTCTGTAATGATTGTTGTTAAGTCTTTCTGACTTTGTGCATAATCATTACAAGAGGATCGATGCATATAAGTTTAGAATCTAACAGATTTCAGTAAATGACATGAATTTGGAATTCTTGCATTTGCAGTAAGGATTTGGGAGTGTGAAAAGAGAATCATTGAAGTTATGTTCATTTGATCTAGTTCACAAAATAAAGATCATAGACAAACATATTATGCATACTTGGTGTATGGCATGACTAGCGTTTAGAAAAACATAGTGTACATGCTTGGAGCATGGGACAACTATTGTTTTAAATTCAAGAATAATGTTGATAGCTGAAACAGTATACAATGAATAATGTGTAATCATATGGTGATAAATAAAAAGTGTTTTATATATATTCATAAGTTCTGAGACCATATTGGATTCAATTATTATCGTGTTTCACTTTGCATGTTTTGACTTCCCGAATAAACTAGGTTATTCTTCCGGAATGACTAAGTTATTCAAACCATCCACAGTCGGTCATATGTTGGAAGTAGATATGAATCAAGACTGTCATGGGTTGGCTTGTAGAGGTCTAAGTTGTTGGACAAATGGCTACAACACTCATGAGTGCTCATAAGTTCTGAGTATTGGATTCAACCCGCGCTCATTGGAATCACTTCATGGATTTTTATCACGAGTGATCATGAGACGATAATATCTTATATCCTTCAAACCTAGAGATATGAGTTGTTACTATGAGTTGATAGTACATTGATTACACGAAACGCATTGGTAACTCGATGTTATAAAACGTGTCTTTGTGTATGATTCAATAAGTAGTAGAACAAGCCATATGAGTCGAAATTTATCCATTCCTTTTACCTTCGGGATAAAAGCGATATCTGTGGGCCCCTCGATGATTTGATGATGACAAATGGAAGTGCTCGGCCGGGCCAGGACTGATTTGATTTGTTCAATTAGTCAGTTGTCATAAATCGGAAATCGGGAAACAACAAATGGACAGAGAGAATGATTATAATCCATGTCTCAGTCCATATGATATCTGGAATGGAGGAATATATGATCCCTTATCTAATGGACAAGTCATTGACAAGATCATAGTTCATCTACAAGGTCAAAGTTCGACAGAAGCTTTTGAGAGCTACGATTGCCAGTTGCTTCCTGAAGTCATACGCAATAATAGTTTTAGACTTATCCAAGTGGGAGACTGTTGGATTAATGTCTAAGTCCATAACTAGAATTGGTAAGACTTGACCCGACCCGGCATGGTCCATTTGGGTTGCATGGCATCATGCACTTGGATAGACTAAAATGAGAGAAATAACACTTAAGGTTTGTTAATATATTATAAGTTCTAATATATTAATAAGGTTATTTAATTAGTATTGATCAAGAATTAATCTAGGATTAATTAAGTGGTCAAAAGAAGACTAATTAAATATATGGGTTGATTGTGTAAATCATTCATTCTTATATATGTGGGCTTGTGATCCAAGATTCCTTATGTTGGACTAAGTCCATGGGGTGACCCATGGATACTCCATGGAGGTTAAAATCCATGGACCATAAGGAATGGGTAAAGTCATGGGTTACATGGTGTAACCCTAATAGCCACCATATAAAAGAAACCCATGTATGTGTATGAGGGCTAGACGATTTCATGAAGTGTTCTAATTTCTCTCTAAGTTATTCCAAGTGCTTATGGTGTTGTGTGAACCATTTGAGGTGTCACACTTGGGGCACTAGGCACTCAAGCTTCATGAAGACAAGCACTATCAAAGAGGTATGTATTCTATCTTGTTATATCTATTATTTTGTATGCTAGATTAGGATGATACCTTGGATGTTCATATTTGCATGTATAATAGAGAAAACATAGATCCAAGGTATTTAGGGTTGCATGTACACTTAGGAGTGTTAGAATGCTCATAACCCAACACATTCATATGCATTTCATACTTTTATAAGAAAATAAGGGTTTTTCTTGGAAAACACAACAGTTCGTATCTCAACCATTAAGGAAAATATGGGATTTTCTAGATCTAATACATTCATTGTCAACACAACGAATCATAACTCTTTACATTTGAAATACTGCGTTTTCTGGAAAACATACATGAACTTTCGAATGGCGTACATTTTCTCAAAACACTACTTATGAACTCACCAACTTAATTGTTGACACTTTTTCTTTGAAATAACTTGTATTCTCAGGGAACCGCTAAGCAGGTTTGGAGATCAACTTTTGGGGATTAACGTGCTGACGTTAATTACTTCTTTTGAAAGATGTTTATGTATTTATCTTTTGATCATGTAACGAATACAATTATGTAAACATTTTGAAAAACTTAATATATATGGTGGTGTGTACTTTCCTTTCTATGAACTGTTATGATACTGAATATGACGTCCTCCGCCCCCGAACGTTTCCGCCGTTCTGGTTTGGGGGTGTGACAGATTGGTATCAGAGCTTTGTTTATAGGGAATTAAGTATATCAAAACTATTCCTTTTTGATATACAACTATAAACTCAACTGGGCAAAAACACTCTGAGTAAGAGTCGTACTTTTAAAATTAAATTTATTTAGTTTTTGTAAAGTAGACATGCATTCATTTCATATTAATAACATGGTCAGTATCATAATTAAAACAATATAGAAGTATTATATATAAGTTGCGCAGTGCAGGTATGCCTTGGAACATGTAATCAGAACTGGGATGAATGTAGCTTGATCAACTATATTTGTCCAAGGGCCGACTAACGTATGCCAAGGAGTGCCTGTAGTGGACAACAAATTTAAAACTTACCAAAAGCATATCGCTAAAGAATACTGAGGGAGTATTCGAGTGCCGTCAACCATTAAACTTAAGATTAAATTCCATGTGCTTTAGCTTATAGTCCATTCTTAACCCTATTCTCGTATAGACTCAAATGGCTGGATTCCATCACCCCGGTGACCCCTACTACCCCAACCATGGTAATGGAGAAGGGATAGAGAATGATCCTGAAGAAGGAATGTAAGAAGAATCAGACTCAGATCCAGAGAACAATAACCTACCCTTAACGGCTCCAATTCAAAATCCTAATCCTTGACCAGAATTTCATGGCTCGACGCCCCTTTGGGAAACTAACCTGGATAGGTGGAGCCGCGAACAGGATCAACCCCTTCCATTCAACGGACACCGAAGCTTCTACAACCTAAGCGAGGGAGGCTCAGCAGACCGAGCCCTTCCTATATTGGTTCGTCGAATTTCTCGAATTGGTGAGCAAGGACGGACGACCATCCATCAAACTGAGGAAAATGATGTGAACACTGGAGTCAACACAGTTCGCATCCAACAGTTAGGATTATCTCACGGGAGAATCGTAAATCGAAATGAAGCGTTGCAAAGAGAGCTAACGGCAACTCAAACCGAATTGATAGAACTTCGGGCACGCCAGGCAAGACATGAACTACATATGCTCGAGATGGAGCGTCAGTTGGCATAATCTAAGGCCCATGTAGCCAGCTCGCGTAACAAATAATACCTGTCTTACTTCCAAAAATTTTTCATAGCATAAGACCTCGGATAAAGTCCTTACTTTTCTTAACCTTGTAATCGGAAACCTTTAGATAGGTCAAATTTTCCTAACTACAAAATGTAATGCACCATGTTTTATAATATATGATGTATTTCCTTTATTAAACCCTTTGCATACCCCTCCAATTCATGAGTTTATCTACTCTCCTTATGAGTCGAACTCAAAACCCTATTCAGGGGTAAACCAAACTTCTGATATAACAAATCACTAATGCGCGACTTTCGAATCATTAAAACTTATAGTTCTTCTTGTTATTTCCTTATCAGAACAATGTCTCCTCGTAGATCAACACGTAGAAACGCAACCCCACCACCACCTCCTCAATATGACCCCAACATAGTGCAATCTGCTATCGCTGCGGCAGTAACAACTGCACTGTCTCAAGAAAACGTTAGCGGCGCAGCAAGGACTGGAAATAACCAACTTACCAACGCAACCCCATTCCTACAATTAGACACCGCCACTTTGCAAGCTACAGTTATAGCCACAATGGCAGCCATTATAGCATACAATAACTCTGTCAACTCAAGCAGGGAAGGAAACGATATCAAAAATTCTAATCAAAGAAACAATCGAAGTCACCTACCAGTAGCTACCTACAAGAATACCGCAAGGTGCGAACACAAGAACATGAAACGACAACCCTGGAGCAAGAAGGGAGGCAAATCAACTCAAGGAAACGCCAAAAAGCAATCAACATACCATACTCCTACACCCAAAAGGTCGTACAACGGCAACCAACCTATGTGCAACCGATGCAACTTTCATCATCACGGATCCTGCCGTGAAATGCATTGCGTTAGGTGCAATGGAAAGGGACACACCATACGCTACTGTAGAGAACTAGCCCAACCAACTGCTCCAACCACAAATGTAGGAGTAGACCGTGCGTGTTATGAGTGCAGAGTAACAGGACACTTCCGAAGGGACTGCCCGGAGTCAAACGTCATGAATGCTGGTGAAGGAGGCCGAGTATTCGCAATGGGCCAAGGGGAGGCTATTGCAGACCCCACGACTATTCTGGGTACGTTTCTCCTCGATAACTTATTTGCATACATTCCAATTGATAGTAGGGATGTAGGGGAGTTCCGTGAGTAACAAGTTAGAAATCTACTCGAACAAACACCCCCAATCATTCAAGAAAACCTTTATAGCAGTAATAATAGAGATAGACTAAAAAGCACTAAAAACACATATGTATATTTCACTATCCCACTAACAAGCGACTTACAATGAGAAGTACCGACATCGGCATTCGACGTGGATTGGTGTGGCCCTACCCATACCAGTTCCATGTGTTATAAAAGACCCTTTCACTTTAAACATCGACTATTGATAGACGACCGATTCATAATGACAAACCCGGCACAAAACCCCAATTGGTTTCTAGTTTCAAAACCCCGAAGTACTCATATGAGGAATCTTTACAACCTTCCCGTAGTATTCCCCAACAGATCATCTAGAAATACCACGCTTACAACAGGTCAAATCCAAGCTCAGAAACTAGCAGTGAATCAAAACCATGAACTTCAAAATATAGCTGCCCTAATTCATCGAGTGAATATGCTAACATTTAGAAGAACATAAGTAAATAAACCCAAAACCGCACGATCTCGATCGGTCGAAGTGATAGGCGGAGTAATGAAGGTCCGCTAAAACATGCACATTAGGATCTAGTTTCATAAAGGAAGAAGAGGAACAAATGGACCATAAGAACTCACGCCTGCCCGCAAGTATTGGACCCCTATATAATTAAGATTCTACGGACATAGGATTGGTAATTTCGCTTTAAATCCTTTTCCTTGTTTTGATGTGGGCTTAGAATAGAATCACCGATTCGATTGTCTTTTTTATCTTAATTATATACGACTTATAAACACAAAGAGATGATAGATGAATCAGTTATGAGTCATACCATGAACTCCATGACAAGTTACCCAAGACAGTGGATGGAATTGCTACCACTTGAGCAATCTTAGACAAATGAACCAAACCCACACACTTTCTACCGACCAAGGCTACAAAGAAAAATAGAAAAGCTGACACGGGCATATCACAAGAAGATTGCGAGACTGCATAGTATACCACTATCTATCATTTTGGATAAGGGACAGGCGATTCGCCTCGTGTTTTTAATAGTCGTTAAAGAAATCCTTTTTATCACCCTCAAACTGAAAGACAAAGAGGAAGAACCATTCATTGAATCCTTATACAACATCAACTATTACATTAACATCAAGGTCACGTCATTCGAAGCTCTCTGTAGAAGCAAGTGTAGATCACCTCTTTGATGGGATGAGGTAGGTAACACACAAATAGCTAACAGGCAAGTTCCTAACGACACTCTTGTTGGGTTTTGAGCAATCTAACACTTCCTAACTGTGCATGCAACCCTAGTAAACCTTGGATCTATATTTGTCTAAATACATGCAAAATAATAATTTTCCAAGGTTTATAACCTATCTAACATGGCATGGGGAACATTTCAACATAAAAGAGTTAGAAGAGATTACATACCTTTTGGTGAGTTTGGTTCTAAGGAGTTTGAGGGCCAAGCACCAATTGTGTGAATGCCTCAAATGGAATCACAAACACCACAAACTCTTGGAAAACTTTGAGAGAGTATACACCTTTGTATAAAATCGGCCACACACAAGCACACACACACTAGTTCACTAGTTTTCTCTTAGGCTCCATTTCATGCTCCATAAGCATGCTTATATAGTGTGCATGGTTAGGGTGAAACCCTAATAACCCATGTCTTTTCCTTTCCAAGGATCCATGGGTTAAAAGCTCCATGTATCATCCATGGACTTCCACATAAGCCTAGCCCATTAGCAAATGAGTATTAGCCCACACTATATAAAACAAATAGCCCATAATCTAATTAGTCTTCCTTTTAATCTCTAAATTAATTCATAATTAATTTAAGACTAAAACTAATTAAATAACATAACTTCATATTAATATATTATAACTCATAATATATTAATAAACATATGTGTATAACTCTCATAAAATTATCCATAATAGTTTGGATGAGATGCAACCCAAATGGACCATGTCGGTCGGGTCAAGTATATACCAAATAAGTTATGGACTTAGACACCTTATCCAACAGACTCCCACTTGGATAAGTCTAATAACTGTATTTGCCTATAACTTCAGGAACCAACCAGCAATCGTAGCTCTCGAAAACTCCCTCTAACTATGAAGACTCTGTCGAACTATGAAGCGCCATTTTAGATAAGTGATCACATAATCCTCTATTCTCATGATATCAGCCGGACAAACACATGGAACTATGTCTTGCTTATTGTCTAGCAGTTGTTTCTCGATTTTCCGATTTGTTTGACGAAGACCTTCACTGAACACATCGGTTTAGTTCTGACCAGGCCTGGTACATGGGTCAACACGAAATCATCGAGGGGCCCAGATATCGCTTCTATTTCTAGAAGGAACAGATAAACTTCGACTGATATGCTTGTTCTACTACTTATTGAATTGTACACAAAGGCACGTTTTATAACATCAAGTTACTGATGCATTTATGTGCAATCAATGCCCAACCAACTCATAGGTAATAACTCATATCTCTAGGTTTAAAGATTTATATGATGTTATCATCTCACGATCACTCGAGATAAATTCCATGAAGTGATACAAGTGAGCGTGGGTATATACCAGTACTCATAACTTATGAGTACTCATTAATGTTGCAGCAATCATTGCCATGTCTAAACACCTTTAAGGCATCTACAAACCCAATTCATGACAATCTTGATTCATACCTACTTCCGACGTATGATCGATTGTGGAAGTTTGAATAAATTAATTATTCTGGAAGTCAAAACATGCAAAACTGAAACAATAGTAAATAATTGACAATGATAGTAACACTTTACTCATAAATAAATCACAAATTTTATTCATCATCAAACGTCGATTACATTTTACAAGTTTCAGGAAAACTATCTAATCTGTAAAACTAATATCGTCCCTCAGCCGATGCGTCTCGCATGCTGAAAATGCTTAACCCTCGTCAGTCCCTTCGTAAGGGGAACTGCAGGATTCTCATCCGATGATATCCTCCTTGTCACAAGGAGTCCTTCTTCAATCTTGTGTCTTATGAAGTGATATTTTCTGTCAATGTGTCAGGATCTGCCATGATCTCTTGGTTCCTTGGCTAAGATAAGTGCACCATTGTTGTCACAGAAAATCTCTATAGGTTCCTTAATAGCTGGTACAACTCCAAGGTCTCCGATGAAGTTCTTTAGCCATATCGCCTCCTTCGCTGCTTCACTCGCTGCTATATACTCTGATTCACAAGTCGAATCAGCCATCGTCTCCTGCTTGGAACTCTTCCAAGAAATTGCCCCTCCATTTAAGGTAAAGATCCAGCCCGACTGAGAGCGGAAATTATCCCTATCAGTCTGAAAACCAGCATCACTATACCCTAATACTTTCAAGTCATCACTACCACCAAGGGTAAGGATCCAATCCTTAGTCCTCCGCAGGTAGTTGAGAATGTTCTTTACCGCGGTCCAATGAGCCTTGCCAGGGTTCCCCTGAAACCTGCTGACCATGCTCAAAGCAAATGCCACATCAGGACGGGTACAAGTCATAGCATACATGATTGAGCCAACTACGGAAGCATATGGTAATTGGCTCATCTCAGCTATCTCTGCCTCTGTACTCGGACTCTGAGTCTTACTCAGTTTGGTATTGCTTTGGATCGGTAAATCTCCTTTCTTGGAATTTTGCATGTTGAACCTTTTCAACACCTTATCCAAGTAGGTACTCTGACTAAGTCCAATTAGTCTTCTACTCCTTTCTCTTAATATCCTTATCCCTAGGATATAGGTAGCCTCCCCTAGGTCCTTTATAGCAAAGCACTTCCCAAGCTAGGACTTAACCTCCTGCAAGGTTGGGATGTCATTTCCTATGAGTAGTATGTCATCCACATACAGTACCAAGAAGCTAACTATACTCCCACTAGCACTGACATACACGCAAAACTCATCTTCGCTTCTCGAGAAGCCAAACTCTTTTACCTTCTCATCAAAACAAAGATTCCAGCTACGTGATGCTTGTTTTAATCCATAAATGGATTTCTCAAGCTTGCATACTCTATTAGGGTACTCTGCACTGACAAAACCCTATGGCTGATTCATGTACACATCCTTATCCAACTTTCCATTAAGGAAAGCAGTTTTGACATCCATTTGCCATATTTCATAATCATGAAATGCTGCAATGGCTAACATAACCCTAATAGACTTAATCTTTGCTACCGGCGAGAAGGTTTCATCATAATCAATACCTTGATTTTGAGTAAAACCCTTCGCAACCAGTCGAGCCTTATAAGTATGCACTTTTCCTTCCATGTCTGTCTTCTTCTTGAAGATCCATTTGCACCCGACTGTTTTACGGCCTGGTACATTGTCAACCAAGTTCCAAACTTGATTGTCATACATGGACTGTATCTCGCTGTCCATAGCCTCCTTCCATTTAGCAGACTCCGGGCCTGCCATGGCCTCCTTAACACTGCTAGGTTCATCCAAATTTACCAATGTACTATCACTGATGAACGTATTACCTTCCGTAGTAATATGAAAACCATAATAAAACGAAGGTGTGTTCCTAACCCGTGTAGAACGCCTTGGAGGTACAGACTCGTCAACTGGATCAACATGATTTTCCTCCTCAGGTTGATTGCTAGTGTCTGAGGTTCCTTCACCAATTGATTCTTGAATTTCTTCAAGATCAATCTGCCTCCCACTGTCTCCTTGGCTTATAAATTCTTTCTCGCAAAAGATCCCTCTTTGTGCTACAAAGACCACATCTCACTGGGTCTGTAGAATAGGTAACCGAAGGATTTCTGTGGGTAGCCGATGAAAATACACCTTTCACTTTGGGGTTCAAGCTTATCATGAGTTTCACGCCTCACAAAAGATTCGCAACCCCAAATTTTTATGTGGTCCAAATTGGGAACCTTCCCAGTCCACATCTCATGAGGTGTTTTGGTAACCTTCTTTGTAGGGACTAGATTAAGGATATGGGCGGCAGTCTCTAAGGCATACCCCCAAAAAGAGATTGGTAACGAAACTCGACTCATCATAGATCTAAACATGTCCAAAAAAGTTCGATTACGCCTCTCAGCTACACCATTCAGCTGTGGTGTCCTGGGAGGAGTCAATTGTGAGACAATCCCACACTCCTTAAGATAGTCAAGGAACTCGGTACTAAGATAATCACCACCTTGATCGGATCGAAGCATCTTAATATTCCTGCCCAATTGATTTTCTACTTCCTGTTTGAATTCCTTAAACCTTTCAAAGGTTTCTGACTTATGTTTGATTAAGTAGACATACCCATATCTACTAAAATCATCAATAAAAGTCACATAATACCGATTAGCATCCCTTGTGGCGGTTTTGAATGGCCCACATACATCAGTATGTATTTGATCCAACAAACCCTCTGTCACACCCCCAAACCAGAACGGCGGAAACGTTCGGGGGCGGAGGACGTCATATTCAGTATCATAACAGTTCATAGAAAGGAAAGTACACACCACCATATATATTAAAGTTTCCAAGATGTTTACATAATTGTATTCATTACATGTTCAAAAGATAAATACATAAACATCATTCAAAAGAAGTAATTAACGCCAGCGCGTTAATCCCAAAAGTTGATTCCCAAACCTGCTTAGCGGTTCCCTGAGAATACAAGTTATTTCAAAGAAAAAGTGTCAACAATTAAGTTGGTGAGTTCATAAGTAGTTTAGAAAAATTGGATGCCATTCCAAAATGGGTGTATATTTTCTAGAAAACGCAGCATTTCAAATGTAAAGAGTTGTGATTTGTTTTGTTGAAAGTGAATGTATTAAATCCAGAAAATCCCATATTTTCCCTAATGGTTGCGATACGAGTTGTTGTGTTTCCCAAGAAAAACCCTTATTTTCTTATAAAAGTATGAAATGCATATTAATGTTCGTGTTATAAGTTGTAAATAATTGCACCAGGAAAATCCCTTATTTTCCTAACATAAATGGCAGTCTCTAAGACCAAAACTTTGCAAGAAACCGACGTTCAAGAGTTGTGTCATAGTTTTATATAATAAAGCTATACGAAGATCGCATTTGTTAGATGAAGAATAGGTTTAATAGTTACTCGTTCATAAAAGCATAATACCATAATAATTGTATATCCGATGAGTTTTATAACCATACTAAACATAATATGCCTGTAACGACGTTCTTCAGGCATCGCAGCGTTATGACAACTGTCACCCCAAAAGACGGACTGTAGCTAACAGTCAGGGCACAGGATCATGACTTCCCGTATAGATCTATACACATTTGACACGTTCTCCGAAAGGAAGACTCTGGTTATAGACAGGACTTGCAGCATTACTTTCTAATAAAGAAAAGTAACGTTTGAAGATATACACGTCTCATGGATTCTCAACTAAGTCGGTATTAAAGTGATAGTTTTGTATGCAAAGTTTATCCTTTTTCACAATGTTTGACAAAGCAAAATCATAAGTTTTTAGAATGTATAAAAAGACTTAACAATGAAAGGTACTTTGAAATCATTGTATACTTTGTATAATGTCTAATGCACACAAAGTATGACAAGAGTTTTCCATAATAGAAATAAGTTCCAAGTGATTTATTTGATAAAACAAGTGAAGTAAAACTTTATAAAATACACGATAATAACCGTATGTTTACTTGTATTCCCCCCCCCCCTAAAAGAGTATAAAAGCATTTAAATGTATTTAAAGTGTGTTTGAAAGGGGTATGAACTCACTTGAAAGTTTGAAGATAGCAAGATGGAAAACCGGGCAGAGTTTCGTCTCGGGAAATGGATTTTCCTCGGAAATCTCGGGATTCCTCGGGAGTAAAATCGACCTTCGGGACTTGCACAAAATGACCAGGGCTTCGGGGTAGTGCGAGCACGGAAAACGAGGTAAAACGCAAGCAAAAGGAGAGAGAATGGGCCATTTTCCTGGGAACCCTTGCATGCTATTTATAGGGGGCCTGAGAGGCCTCGTACGCAGGGCGTACACTCGTACGCAGCGCGTACGCGTACGTCATGCGTGACCGAAGCCTCGACTGCCTCGGCCTCGGATGGGACGGCTCAGGCTGTCGGGTCGGATGGGACGGCGGGTCGGACGGGCGGGTCGGATGCCTCGCATAGGGCGACGTGGACGGTTTGAGGCCAAGTTCCTCGGGTACGCGGGGCGTACAGGGGTACGCAGCGCGTACCTCGGATGAGGACGCTGACTCCTCTTCGGATAATACCGAAGTTTTAATAAAAATTATATATAAATTATTTATCAAACTTCGAAAATTCATATCTCCTTCATACGAACTCCGTTTTTGACGTTCTTTATATCCCCGCGAAGGTAAGACTACGATCTACAACTTTCATTTAGATTCCGTTGGAAAATTCCGGAATTATTTTTATTATTTATTTATTAAAATGACGTGATTAAGGAATTTCTTTAAAAATTCATAACTTATTTATACGATGTCCGATTTGAGCGTTCTTTTTATGCATGTTTGTAGTTTAACGATATCTACGACTTTCATTTAGACACCTAAGGTCGGAAAGTGTTTTATTGAAACTTTGCGTTTTTACGGAACTTCGTATTGCCGGTTTTTGTCGGAAAACTTAGAATGATCATAACTTCTTTGTTATAACTCGGATTTTTGTGTTATTTATATGTTTGGAAACCTTAAGACGATACCTACCACATAGTGTAATCTAAATAGAGTTTTTGAATACTTCATTTTTCGATGATATTCTAATTCTTTTCTCAAAGAGGTTACAGGCTTCGATTTTTTTTACTGACTTGAAATAACGGGTTGTTACATCATCCCCCCGTTAGAGGGAATTTCGTCCCGAAATTTTAATACAAAAGAAGAGTCTTAGGGGCTGGGGAAGAGATGTGGATACTTCTGTTGCATTTGATCTTCTCGTTCCCACGTGAACTCAGGTCCCCTCTTAGCATTCCATCGGACCTTTACTATTGGGATGCGACTATGTTTAGTTCGTTTAACTTCCCTATCCATGATCTCGACGGGTTCTTCCACAAAGTTAAGATTTTCATTTAGTTCGATCTCATCGAGTGGAATTACAAGTGTTTCGTCGGACAAACACTTCTTTAGGTTTGATACGTGGAATACTGGATGTACTTTGTTAAGCTCTATTGGAAGTCGGAGTTTGTAGGCTACTGGACCAACCCTTGAAATGATTTCGAAGGGTCCAATGTACCTAGGATTTAGCTTCCCACGCTTTCCAAAGCGTATCATGCCCTTCCAGGGTGAGACCTTCAGTAGTACCCGATCGCCAATCTGAAATTCCAAGGGTTTACGTCTTTTGTCGGCATAGCTCTTTTGCCTATCCCTCGAGGATTTCAGTCGTTCTCGTATTTGCATGATCTTTTCAGTAGTTTCTCTGATGATCTCTGGACCAGTGAGGGTGCTATCAGGGACTAGAACTTTTGCTAGTTGTGTGTCGCCCACTTCTGTCCAGCACAGAGGTGATCTGCACTTACGTCCGTAAAGGGCTTCAAATGGAGCAGTATTGATACTAGTATGATAACTATTGTTATAAGAGAACTTAACCAAAGGTAAGTGAACATCCCATGCTTTACCAAAGTCGATCACACATGCTGGCAACATGTCTTCCAAGGTTTGGATCGTTCTTTCGCTCTGTCCGTCAGTTTGGGGGTGATAGGCTGTACTTATGTCCAATCTTGTTCCCATGGATTTTTGCAATGATTGCCAGAATCTAGACGTGAATCTGCTGTCTCTATCCGAGATGATAGACATTGGCACTCCATGGAGTCGTACGATCTCTCGGATGTAGATTCTCGATAGCTTTTCCATTTTATCAGTTTCCTTGATCGGTAGGAAATGAGCGGACTTGGTTAATCTATCGACGATTACCCAAATAGTATCTTGGCCACCCTGAGTTTTGGGCAGTTTCGTTATGAAGTCCATGGAAATCTGCTCCCATTTCCACTCAGGAATTTTAGGTTGTTGGAGTAGTCCTGAGGGTTTCTGGTGTTCTATTTTGATCTTGGCGCAAGTCAAACACTTGCTCACATATGTAGCGATCTCTGCTTTCATGTTTGGCCACCAGTAGAGTTGTTTGAGATCTTGATACATCTTGTCTGACCCGGGGTGTACGGAGTATGGAGTCTTGTGTGCCTCGCTCATAACTACCTCTCTAAGTCCACCAAACTTGGGTGTCCATATTCGGTTCATGAGGTAGCGTGCTCCGTCACTCTTGATTTCTAAATTCTTGTCCATTCCCCTAAGGGTCTCACCTGTCACGTTTTCGGGTTTCAGGGCCTCTATTTGAGCTTCCTTGACTTGTGTCGACAGGTGCGAATGGATTGACATGGCTAATGACTTCACTCTTCGGCCAGAGTACTCCTTACGACTAAGGGCATCTGCCACGACGTTAGCCTTTCCTGGATGATAGTGAATCTCACATTCGTAGTCGTTGAGCAATTCGACCCAACGTCGCTGTCTCATGTTCAATTCCTTCTGGTCGAAGATGTGTTGTAGGCTCTTGTGGTCTGTAAAGATAGTGCATTTGATACCATATAGGTAGTGTCTCCAGATTTTAAGAGCGAAGACCACCGCCCCAAGTTCTAAATCATGAGTGGTGTAATTGACCTCATGTGTTTTCAGTTGTCGTGAGGCATATGCAATAACCTTTCCCCTCTGCATTAGTACACAGCCCAGCCCTTGCTTCGAAGCGTCGCAATACACCACAAAATCTTCGGTCCCTTCTAGGAGAGAAAGGATGGGCGCACTGCAAAGGGCCTGTTTCAAAGTCTGAAATGCAACATCTTGCTTTTCTCCCCAATTGTAGGTCACACCTTTCTGGGTTAAGGCGGTAAGAGGCTTTGCGATGCTGGAGAAATTATGGATGAACCTTCGGTAATAACCAGCAAGACCTAGAAATTGGCGAATTTATGTTGGTGTAGTTGGCGCAGACCAGTTTTTGATAGCCTTGATTTTTGATGGATCCACGTGGATTCCTTCCTTGCTGACCACGTGACCGAGGAAGTCCACCTTTCTAATCCAAAATTCACATTTTGAGAATTTTACATACAGTCTCTCAGTCCGTAACGTCTCTAAAACTTGCCTCAGATGTTGACCATGCTCTTCTTTATTCTTTGAATAAATGAGTATGTCGTCTATGAATACTATCACGAATTTATCCAAGAATGGACGACATACTCGATTCATTAGGTCCATGAATACGGCCGGGGCATTGGTTAGTCCGAACGGCATCACTACGAACTCGTAATGTCCGTATCGTGTTCGGAAGGCCGTCTTGGGAATATCACTCTCCAGGACTCGCAGCTGGTGATATCCCGACCTCAGATCGATCTTGGAGAAGTAGTTGGCTCCTTGGAGTAGGTCGAATAAGTCATCGATTCGGGGTAGGGGGTATCGGTTCTTGATGGTAAGTTTGTTGAGTTCTCGGTAGTCGATGCACATTCTGAATGATCCATCCTTCTTTTTCATGAACAGTACGGGTGCTCCCCATGGCGAGAAGCTCGGCCCGATGAATCCTTTTCCAAGTAGTTCATTCAGTTGGCTGGATAGCTCTTGCATCTCTGTCGGGGCTAATCGATAGGGTGCTTTGGCTACTGGGGTAGCTCTGGGAACCAAATCGATTCGGAACTCAACTTGTCTCGCGGGTGGTATTCCCGGAAGGTCCTCGGGAAAAACATCGGGAAAATCGCGTACGTCGGGCACACTCTTGATGTCTTGGACTTCGCGTTTCATATCTACAACATGTGCCAAGAACGCGTGACACTCCTTGCGTAGGCATTTCCGAGCTTGGATACTTGAGATGATACGAAGAGTGGTACTTGGTTTGTCGCTCAAGACAATGAAAGTTTCGCCGGTTGGCAGATTAAGGCGAACGGCCTTATCGTAACATAGAATGTCCGCATGATGAGAACTCAGCCAATCCATGCCAATGATGACATCGAAACTCTTAATCGAGACTGGCATGAGGTTGATTGAAAAGGGATTATCGTTTAAAGTTAAGGTGCAGTTTAAGTATATCTCCTTAGTGCCTTCGGTTTTCCCGTTGGCCATTTCTACTATGAATGGTTCACTTAATGATTGTGGTATTGATTTTAGCAGGCCTTTAAAGTCGTGACTCACAAAACTCCTTTCCGCTCCACTATCAAACAAAATGAATGCATACGAGTTATCGAGAAGAAACATACCCGTAACAACAGTAGGGTCCGCAATGGCTTCATCTTGTCCCATTGCGAAAACTCCACCCCTTCCGTCGGTATTTCGGTTGTTTGCCTTTGGGCAGTTCCTGCGGTAGTGCCCCGTGTCTTCGTACTCAAAGCAGGCGCGGCTTACCCCGGTATTAGTAGTGGGGAGGGATGGTTGGGTTGGCCCTTTGCAATGGCGGGCTGTATGTCCCTTCTTATTACACTTGGTGCATTGAAGATCATGGCAAGGACCATGGTGGTGGAAGCTGCATCAGTCGCACTTAAGAAGTTTCCCATTATATGAGCTTGTGGGGCTAGGGTTCACAGGTACAGTCATAGCGTGGGTCGCTATTACTTGTTGTTTCTTGGGGTTTTCCTGGAGATTTTGTCCCCTCCTTTTGTTCCAAGGCCTGCTCTGGCCCTGAGCCTCCCTAGGTAGATTTGCGGTTGCTGAAATGATACTGGGTTTTACTCCGTGGTTGATGAGTCGCTGAGCCAGGCGTTTAGCGCTGTTGTAGGTAACAGGGCCGGAAGATAGGACATGCCCTTGAATCTGGGGTGACAACCCCCAAATGTACCTTTCAACCTTCTTTGATTCTGGGTTGACCATGGTAGGGCACAGTGCAGCGAGGTCGTTGAACCTAGCTGTGTAGGTGACTAGGTCAGACCCAGTCATTTTCAGATTCTAGAGCTCCTGCTCAAGCTTTTGCACTTCGCCCCTTGGGCAGTATTCTTCCAGTAGTAGAACCTTTAGATCGTCCCAACTCATGGCGTTGGCGACAGTGAGCGTCACTGAATTCACATGGCTTTTCCACCAAGTAAGGGCTCGATCTACGAAAGTGCAAGCAGCGAATTTGACTTTGCTTGCTTCTAGGCATGAGCAGATCTCGAAGACCATTTCGGTCTTCTCGAACCATTGCATTAGTGCAATGACTCCCCCAGTTCCATTAAAAGTTTTTGGCTTAGCGTTAGAGAACTCCTTGTAAGTACATTCTCTTCCTTGGCCATGACCAGTGCCATGATTTGGATGATTCGTGCTGCTTCCCGCCCCTCCATTTCCGTGAGAGTTTATTTGCGAGAGGGCTGCAGTTACTACTTCTGTGATAGCAGCCTGGACCATGGCTGGATCATAAGCTGGTGGTGGAGGTGGTGGTGGTGCCGTGCCCGGCCTAGGCCTTAGGGTTGGACGAGGAGGCATCGTGCTGCCAAAAGAAAAATGGAAAATTTATAAGTTTTGGCAGTTCAGAGTTAAATGATATTGAGTTAACTTCTAATAGTTCTAAGAAGTTGGGTTTGACCGACACAATGTTTTGAGCTTGAAGGTAAAGTTTGATTACATGTACCAATGAATTGAACGAATTGCGCATGATTAACAACAACAAGAAAAGGGATATACCCTTATATATATTAAACATATAGTTGTGTTACAGCGGGGTCTAGACAAAAGTTCTTGGCCTTTCTAAAGGCCTCCGATTACAGAACAATTTAAAGAAAATAATACTTTTATCCGAAGTCCTAATTTATAACAAAATTTTGAGAGTCGGGCAAGTACTACTTGCGGCGCGCTTTGCGTTTGGAGCTCGACTCCGTGTCGGACTGCTTTGACTCCATGAGGCGTCTATCAAACGCAGCTTATTGTTCTCTTAATTCTGCGAAGGCCACATTTGCTTGTGCTTGAAATGCTTCGGCGCGAATGTGGATGTCGTTCTGCAACAACTCTAGGCGGTTGATATCGGCCGTGTGGATTTGTACTTCCACATTGACCTCTCGGATTCGGTTGGCTTGCACTCCGGATTGATAGCACTGGTTGGCGAGTTTGCCAACCATGACCGGAAGTGCTCGGTCGGCTGATCCCCCTCCTCTCACATCATAGAAGTCTCGGCACATGCCGTAGGGAGGGCGTAAGCTTTGTTGTTGGCTCCAATGATGGAGGTGACTTCCCCATACTGGAGTGGGTCCTTGGAAATTCCTCACGTGGACGGGAGATTGTGGGATTGGTGGATTTATAATTTCTGGCTCCGAATCCGTGCCAGAGTCATCCCCTCCCTCCAACTCTATAGGCGCTTCGTCTTCTTCAGGATCTTCTTCAATCCACCCCCCATTACCTTGGTTGGGGTAGTAGGGGTCATTGGGGTGATGGAATCCCGCCATTTAGACTGTACGAGAATAGAGTTAAAAATTTACTATAAGCTAGAGGACATGAAACTTACCCTTAAGTTTAATGGTTGACGGCACTCGAATACTCCCTCAGTATTCTTTAGCGATATGCTTTTGGTAAGTTTTAAATTTGTTGTCCATTACAGGCACTCCTTGGCATACGTTAGTCGGCCCTTGGACAAATATAGTTGATCAAGCTACATTCATCCCAGTTCTGATTACATGTTCCAAGGCATACCTGCACTGCGCAACTTATATATAATACTTCTATATTGTTTTAATTATGATACTGACCATGTTATTAATATGAAATGAATGCATGTCTACTTTACAAAAACTAAATAAATTTAATTTTAAAAGTATGACTCTTACTTAGAGTGTTTTTGCCCAGTTGAGTTTATAGTTGTATATCAAAAAGGAATGGTTTTGATATACTTAATTCCCTATAAATAAAGCTCTGATACCAATCTGTCACACCCCCAAACCAGAACGGCGGAAACGTTCGGGGGCGGAGGACGTCATATTCAGTATCATAACAGTTCATAGAAAGGAAAGTACACACCACCATATATATTAAAGTTTCCAAGATGTTTACATAATTGTATTCATTACATGTTCAAAAGATAAATACATAAACATCATTCAAAAGAAGTAATTAACGCCAGCGCGTTAATCCCAAAAGTTGATTCCCAAACCTGCTTAGCGGTTCCCTGAGAATACAAGTTATTTCAAAGAAAAAGTGTCAACAATTAAGTTGGTGAGTTCATAAGTAGTTTAGAAAAATTGGATGCCATTCCAAAATGGGTGTATATTTTCCAGAAAACGCAGCATTTCAAATGTAAAGAGTTGTGATTTGTTTTGTTGAAAGTGAATGTATTAAATCCAGAAAATCCCATATTTTCCCTAATGGTTGCGATACGAGTTGTTGTGTTTCCCAAGAAAAACCCTTATTTTCTTATAAAAGTATGAAATGCATATGAATGTTCGTGTTATAAATTGTAAATAATTGCACCAGGAAAATCCCTTATTTTCCTAACATAAATGGCAGTCTCTAAGACCAAAACTTTGCAAGAAACCGACGTTCAAGAGTTGTGTCATAGTTTTATATAATAAAGCTATACGAAGATCGCATTTGTTAGATGAAGAATAGTTTTAATAGTTACTCGTTCATAAAAGCATAATACCATAATAATTGTATATCCGATGAGTTTTATAACCATACTAAACATAATATGCCTGTAACGACGTTCTTCAGGCGTCGCAACGTTATGACAACTGTCACCCCAAAAGACGAACTGTAGCTAACAGTCAGGGCACGGGATCATGACTTCCCGTATAGATCTATACACATTTGACACGTTCTCCGAAAGGAAGACTCTGGTTATAGACAGGACTTGCAGCATTACTTTCTAATAAAGAAAAGTAACGTTTGAAGATATACACGTCTCATGGATTCTCAACTAAGTCGGTATTAAAGTGATAGTTTTGTATGCAAAGTTTATCCTTTTTCACAATGTTTGACAAAGCAAAATCATAAGTTTTTAGAATGTATAAAAAGACTTAACAATGAAAGGTACTTTGAAATCATTATATACTTTGTATAATGTCTAATGCACACAAAGTATGACAAGAGTTTTCCATAATAGAACTAAGTTCCAAGTGATTTATTCGATAAAACAAGTGAAGTAAAACTTTATAAAATACACGATAATAACCGTATATTTACTTGTATTCCCCCCCCCCCCCCTAAAAGAGTATAAAAGCATTTAAATGTATTTAAAGTGTGTTTGAAAGGGGTATGAACTCACTTGAAAGCTTGAAGATAGCAAGATGGAAAACCGGGCAGAGTTTCGTCTCGGGAAATGGATTTTCCTCGGAAATCTCGGGATTCCTTGGGAGTAAAATCGACCTTCGAGACTTGCACAAAATTACCAGGGCTTCGGGGTAGTGCGAGCACGGAAAATGAGGTAAAACGCAAGCAAAAGGAGAGAAAATGGGCCATTTTCCCGGGAACCCTCACATGCTATTTATAGGGGGGCCTGAGAGGCCTCGTACGCGGGGCGTACGCTCGTACGTAGCGCGTACGCTCGTACGCAGCGCGTACGCGTACGTCATGCGTGACCGAAGCCTCGACTGCCTCGGCCTCGGATGGGACGACTCAGGCTGTCGGGTCGTTTTAATAAAACTTATATATAAATTATTTATCAAACTTCGAAAATTCATATCTCCTTCATACGAACTCCGTTTTTGACGTTATTTATATCCCTGCGAAGGTGAGACTACGATCTACAACTTTCATTTAGATTCCGTTGGCAAATTCCGGAATTATTTTTATTATTTATTTATTAAAATGAAGTGATTAAGGAATTTCTTTAAAAATTCATAACTTATTCATACGATGTCCGATTTGAGCGTTCTTTTTATGCATGTTTGTAGTTTAACGATATCTACGACTTTCATTTAGACACCTAAGGTCGGAAAGTGTTTTATTGAAACTTTGCGTTTTTACGCAACTTCGTATTGCCGGTTTTTGTCGGAAAACTTAGAATGATCATAACTTCTTCGTTATAACTCGGATTTTTGTGTTATTTATATGTTTGGAAACCTTAAGACGATACCTACCACATAGTGTACTCCAAATAGAGTTTTTGAATACTTCATTTTTCGATGATATTCTAATTCTTTTCTCAAAGAGGTTACAGGACTCGATTTTTTTTACTGACTTGAAATAACGGGTTGTTACACCCTCACCCCTCTCACAAGTTCCAGTGAAGGGTGATTTTGTCATCTTTCCAAGTAGACAAGATTCACAATTATCATCCGATTTAAGGTCAAATGATTCCAAGACTCCACTCTTTTGGAGTTGGCCTATGCGTTTCTTGTTTACATGTCCAAGACGACAATGCCACAATGATGCTTTATCTAGGCTAGTAGAAGAATCAATATACAACACATTATTTCCTAAGTTGTCTACAATCGACACAGTTTCATGCACACCATCAGAAGGTAATGCTTTAAAATAAAACACATTATTAAAAAAGCATTAATACCACCACATTCATTATCAAACGAAAAGGTAAAACCTTGTTTGTACAAAGCATGAAAAGAAATAATATTCCTTGCCATTTCAGATGAGTACACACATTTATTCAAATCTAATTTTAACACATTATTAAGCAACAAAGTATAAACTCCAATCTTGGAAACAGGTGAAGCCTTCCTATTCCCCATGATTAAGTTTATCTTCCCGTGCTCCACATCCTCACTTCTTCTTAGGCCCTGCATATAAGAACATATGTGAATACCACATCCTGTATCAAGCACTCAAGAGTTAGAATATGTTGAGTAATTAGACAATATAGTGTAAATACCTGCATGGGTGGGTTTCACTTTCCCATCCTTTAGATCCTGCAAGTACTTAGGGCAAGTTCGCTTCCAGTGTGCCTTTTCATGGCAATAAAAGCATTCAGCATCTTTGGGAATGGCAGAAGGAGTGGTAGAACCACTCTTGGTCTTTGATGCGGAGCCTTCAAGAGACTTTCCCTTGGTACCCTTCGAAGGGTGCTTCCTCTTCTTCCCTTTGCCTTGCCCAATAGCTAAAACAGGGGTAGATGTTGGAGTAGGAGTAGTAGAGGTAACAACCGCCTTACCCTTAAGACTGGATTACGCGGTCTTCAAGAGTCCTTGAAGCTTGCTGAGGGTAACTTCCTCCTTGTTCATATGATATGTCATTCGAAAATGATCATAACAAGAAGGAAAGGAGTGCAAAATGATGTCAATTTCCAACTCCTCGGGGCTGTTAACATTCAGCTTCAGCAAACGGTCCACATACCTTTGCATCTTTTGCATGTGGCTCGTGACGGATTCACCGTCCTTCATGCGGGTAGTTATTATGGAGGAGATTATTTCATACCGCTCCTGACGAGCACTCTGATGGTACCTTTCCATCAGGTCTAGGTGCATTTCAAAAGGGTAGAAATCTTCATATGACTTTTAGAGCTCGGTTGTCATCATGACCATCATGATACATGCCACCTTAGTAGCATCTCTCTTATGAGTCCTGAATTCAGCGATCTCCTCAGGAGTAGCAGTAGACTCATCAAGTTCTTTTAACTCCTTATCGAGGACATATTCTTTGTCCTCATAACGAGTAACCATCCTGATATTCCTAATCCAATCCATGAAGTTGGAACCATCAAAGATGACCCTCCCACAAAGATTCATGAGAGAGAAAGAACCAGTTGGGTTAGACCCTGAAGCATTAGTGTTGGAAGACATCTGAAAGAAGAAAGTAAGTTTAGATTAGATATTTAGGATCCTTAATAAGACACCCAAATGTAATATTAAGGCTAGGATCCAATCACAATATATTACACTTAGAAGAAGGATGCCGTAATCTAAGTAATAATATATTTGAAAGGTAGATGAATGATGATTCACCAATTTCCACCACGAAAACGAAATGATTTATTAGGTTTAATTGGATTTGAAATTCCTAGATTCTTTTGAGATTCATTGAACTTTTCAATGGCATGTTTCAAACTCGATTGTGCCCTTCAAGTTTTGTGACTGGGATGCCGAGGATCACAAAACAAGGTGTGAATAACCATGCTAATTCACTTGGTACCCTTAATATTATCACATAATCATTGTGCCGGTTAACCACACACGCTCCATTGATCTATGACAAACATTAAGTCACCCTTCGTGATCCTTACTAGTCATAGTTAGTGTGTCGGTTAACCACACACGCTCCACCAACAACTTGGTAAGGTACAAAGTGTGAATTCCATGGACTAGCACCATGTTCACATTTTTCCTAAAATAACTAAGATTGGGAATTAAAAGATTTTAGTTATTTTATAATATTCATTATACTTTTAATGCGGATTTAAAGTCATTGTTCTACCCGTTCGGCTAACGACCCTCCACCGATCAAGCAAGCGGTGGGTGAGAGTATACACCCATTAAGTCGCCATTTTATAGGCAACAACCTTATACCCACCTTATAGACCGGCTTCGTGAATGAGGCCTACTAACGGTAAAACGACTTATTCTTATACATATATATAATAATTAACCATTAATGTTATAAATAGTATAAGGGTTGAATTTTAACTATTAAAACTCTAAGGGTTGGAATTAAAGTTTATTAAAGTGTGTGAAACTTTACAAATTCCAAAACATGAGGGCAAGTTTTGTAACTTTGCAAAACTCTTCATTTCATAACTTATGAATTAAAGGTTTATAAAAATGAAGACTCTTCATTTTCATGTAACTTATGTGTTTTAAGTGTGTGTTAAATAAGAGTGACCTTTGGAAATCCATAACTTGAGGACAAATTATGGACTCCATTAAAACACATAAATGATAAAGAATTAATCCTAAACAATTCAGCAAATAATTCCTATCATTTTCTAAATTCATAAGAACATGAACATGATCATCAAAAATTCAAGAATTATATGAACACATAAAATCATGGAATTTTGATATATGCTATTGCAAATGGATTAGAACAACCATTACACCAACTAATATAAGTTTTATAACACCAAAACAATTTAGGGTAATGTTTCTATTCCATTTCCAGCAACAAAAGTCGAGAATCTAGACTCCTTCGATCCTACTCGTCGTGTGCATGAACTGACTCATCGAGTAGGTTGAAGTTTGCCTTGGACTCGTCGAGTCCCCCCCAATGGACTCGGCGAGTCCACCATGCTGACGGCAACAATTTCGACTTTTTTCACTATTTTGCATCAAGTATCAAACAAGCAAGCCTAGGCTCTGATACCACTGTTGGGTTTTGAGCAATCTAACACTTCCTAAGTGTGCATGCAACCCTAATAAACCTTGGATCTATGTTTGTCTAAATACATGCAAAATAATAATTTTCCAAGGTTTATAACCCATCTAACATGGCATGGGGAACATTTCAACATAAAAGAGTTAGAAGAGATTACATACCATTTGGTGAGTTTGGTTCTAAGGAGTTTGAGGGCCAAGCACCAATAGTGTGAATGCCTCAAATGGAATCACAAACACCACAAACTCTTGGAAAACTTTGAGAGAGTATACACCCTTGTATAAAATCGGCCACACACAAGCACACACACACTAGTTCACTAGTTTTCTCTTAGGCTCCATTTCATGCTCCATAAGCATGCTTATATAGTGTGCATGGTTAAGGTGAAACCCTAATAACCCATGTCTTTTCGTTTCCAAGGATCCATGGGTTAAAAGCTCCATGGATCATCCATGGACTTCCACATAAGCCTAGCCCATTAGCAAATGAGTATTAGCCCACACTATATAAAACAAATAGCCCATAATCTAATTAGTCTTCCTTTTAATCTCTAAATTAATTCATAATTAATTTAAGACTAAAACTAATTAAATAACGTAACTTCATATTAATATATTATAACTCATAATATATTAATAAGCATATGTGTATAACTCTCATAAAATTATCCATAATAGTTTGGATGAGATGCAACCCAAATGGACCATGCTGGTCGGGTCAAGTATATACCAAATAAGTTATGGACTTAGACACCTTATCCAACAACTCTCACCAGCCCCCAGATCATACGAGAAACTACAGAGAAGATTGTTCTTAACCGTGAATAATTGAAGGAATCCCAGGATCGGAAGAAGAACTTGTCTGATGAGACTCTTGTTATTCCACTGGATGAAATTTAAATCAACGGGAGTCTAAACTTCATCGAAGAACCGGTGGAAATCATGGATCAGGAGGTCAAAAGGACAAAACAAAGCCGCATACCCATAGTGAAGGCCCGTTGGAACGCCAAGTGAGGACCTGAATTCACTAGGGAACGCGAGAATCAAATAAAAAAAAGAAGAAGAAACACCCCTAATTGTTTAGTGATATCCCGTCTACAAGTTGAATTTCGGGGCCAAATTCTTTTAACGGGAGGAAAATGTAACAATTGGTAAAAATAGGAACAATCGTACGATGCTATGTTTTGATTATTAAACAATATGAGTATTTTATCAAGAATGGTTGAAAGAATTTAACCTCTTTTATTTAGATAATTTCTTGTGAAATATAAAACAAGTAACTAACGATAATTTCGTTATGATGTATGACTACGAACCATCACCGGTTTGTGAAATTAGCATATAACATCATTTAAACGCAACAAACTTAATTTTTGTATCAACATGTCTCTAGTTGATAAGTAAGTTAGGTTCTATGTCAAACGTTTGCTTAATAGATGTGAAGGATCTAACTTTGACAAATATACGAACCAAAGTGACAAAACGTGTTTAACGATATGGTTAACCGGTTAAATGTCACGAAATGTGCCGGTTAACCACACACGCTCCATTGATCTATGACAAACATTAAGTCACCCATCGTGATCCTTACTAGTCCTAGTTAGTGTGCCGGTTAACCACACACGCTCCACCAACGACTTGGTAAGGTACAAAGTGTGAATTCCATGGACTAGCACCATGTTCACATTTTTCCTAAAATAACTAAGATTGGGAATTAAAAGAGTTTAGTTATTTTATAATATTCATTATACTTTTAATGAGGATTTAAAGTCATTGTTCTACCCGTTCGGCTAACGACCCTCCACCGATCAAGCAAGCGGTGGGTGAGAGTATACACCCATTAAGTCGCCATTTTATAGGCAACAACCTTATACCCACCTTATAGACCGGCTTCGTGAATGAGGCCTACTAACGGTAAAACGACTTATTCTTATACATATATATAATAATTAACCATTAATGTTATAAATAGTATAAGGGTTGAATTTTAACTATTAAAACTCTAAGGGTTGGAATTAAAGTTTATTAAAGTGTGTGAAACTTTACAAATTCCAAAACTTGAGGGCAAGTTTTGTAACTTTGCAAAACTCTTCATTTCATAACTTATAAATTAAAGGTTCATAAAAATGAAGACTCTTCATTTTCATGTAACTTATGTGTTTTAAGTGTGTGTTAAATAAGAGTGACCTTTGGAAATCCATAACTTGAGGACAAATTATGGACTCCATTAAAACACATAAATGACAAAGAATTAATCCTAAACAATCCAGCAAATAATTTCTATCATTTTCTAAATTCATAAGAACATGAACATGATCATCAAAAATTCAAGAATTATATGAACACATAAAATCATGGAATTTTGATATATGCTCTTACAAATGGATTAGAATAACCATTACACCAACTAAAATAAGTTTTATAACACCAAAACAATTTAGGGTAATGTTTCTATTCCATTTCCAGCAGCAAAAGTCGAGAATCTGCACTCTTTCGATCCTACTCATCGAGTGCATGAACTGACTCGTCGAGTAGGTTGAAGTTTGCCTTGGACTCGTCGAGTCCCCCCAATGGACTCGGCGAGTACACCATGCTGACGGCAACAATTTCGACTTTTTTTCACTATCTTGCATAAAGTATCAAACAAGCAAGCCTAGGCTCTGATACCACTGTTGGGTTTTGAGCAATCTAACACTTCCTAAGTGTGCATGCAACCCTAATAAACCTTGGATCTATGTTTGTCTTAATACATGCAAAATAATAATTTTCCAAGGTTTATAACCTATCTAACATGGCATGGGGAACATTTCAACATAAAAGAGTTAGAAGAGATTACATACCTTTTGGTGAGTTTGGTTCTAAGGAGTTTGAGGGCCAAGCACCAATAGTGTGAATGCCTCAAATGGAATCACAAACACCACAAACTCTTGGAAAACTTTGAGAGAGTATACACCCTTGTATAAAATCGGCCACACACAAGCACACACACACTAGTTCACTAGTTTTCTCTTAGGCTCCATTTCATGCTCCATAAGCATGCTCATATAATGTGCATGGTTAGGGTGAAACCCTAATAACCCATGTCTTTTCCTTTCCAAGGATCCATGGGTTAAAAGCTCCATGGATCATCCATGGACTTCCACATAAGCCTAGCCCATTAGCAAATGAGTATTAGCCCACACTATATAAAACAAATAGCCCATAATCTAATTAGTCTTCCTTTTAATCTCTAAATTAATTCATAATTAATTTAAGACCAAAACTAATTAAATAACGTAACTTCATATTAATATATTATAACTCATAATATATTAATAAGCATATGTGTATAACTCTCATAAAATTATCCATAATAGTTTGGATGAGATGCAACCCAAATGGACCATGCTGGTCGGGTCAAGTATATACCAAATAAGTTATGGACTTAGACACCTTATCCAACAACTCTCACCAGCCCCCAGATCATACGAGAAACTACAGAGAAGATTGTTGTTAACCGTGAATAATTGAAGGCATCCCAGGATCGGAAGAAGAACTTATCTGATGAGACTCTTGTTATTCCACTGGATGAAATTTAAATCAACGGGAGTCTAAACTTCATCGAAGAACCGGTGGAAATCATGGATCAGGAGGTCAAAAGGACGAAACAAAGCCGCATACCCATAGTGAAGGCCCGTTGGAACGCCAAGCGAGGACCTGAATTCACTAGGGAACGCGAGAATCAAATAAAAAAAAGAAGAAGAAGAAACACCCCTAATTGTTTAGTGATATCCCGTCTACAAGTTGAATTTCGGGGCGAAATTCTTTTAACGGGGGGAGAATGTAACAATTGGTAAAAATAGGAACAATCGTACGATGCTATGTTTTGATTATTAAACAATATGAGTATTTTATCAAGAATGGTTGAAAGAATTTAACCTCTTTTATTTAGATAAGTTCTTGTGAAATATAAAACAAGTAACTAACGATAATTTCGTTATGATGTATGACTACGAACCATCACCGGTTAGTGAAATTAGCATATATCATCATTTAAACGCAACAAACTTAATTTTTGTATCAACATGTCTCTAGTTGATAAGTAAGTTAGGTTCTATGTAAAACGTTTGCTTAATAGATGTGAAGGATCTAAATTTGACAAATATACGAACCAAAGTGACAAAACGTGTTTAACGATATGGTTAACCGGTTAAATGTCACGAAATGTGCCGGTTAACCACACACGCTCCATTGATCTATGACAAACATTAAGTCACCCTTCGTGATCCTTACTAGTCCTAGTTAGTGTGCCGGTTAACCACACACGCTCAACCAACGACTTGGTAAGGTACAAAGTGTGAATTCCATGGACTGGCACCATGTTCACATTTTTCCTAAAATAACTAAGATTGGGAATTAAAAGAGTTTAGTTATTTTATAATATTCATTATACTTTTAATGCGGATTTAAAGTCATTGTTCTACCCGTTCGGCTAACGACCCTCCACCGATCAAGCAAGCGGTGGGTGAGAGTATACACCCATTAAGTCGCCATTTTATAGGCAACAACCTTATACCCACCTTATAGACCGGCTTCGTGAATGAGGCCTACTAACGGTAAAACGACTTATTCTTATACATATATATAATAATTAACCATTAATGTTATAAATAGTATAAGGGTTGAATTTTAACTATTAAAACTCTAAGGGTTGGAATTAAAGTTTATTAAAGTGTGTGAAACTTTACAAATTCCAAAACTTGAGGGCAAGTTTTGTAACTTTGCAAAACTCTTCATTTCATAACTTATGAATTAAAGGTTCATAAAAATGAAGACTCTTCATTTTCATGTAACCTATGTGTTTTAAGTGTGTGTTAAATAAGAGTGACCTTTGGAAATCCATAACTTGAGGACAAATTATGGACTCCATTAAAACACATAAATGATAAAGAATTAATCCTAAACAATCCAGCAAATAATTTCTATCATTTTCTAAATTCATAAGAACATGAACATGATCATCAAAAATTCAAGAATTATATGAACACATAAAATCATGGAATTTTGATATATGCTATTGCAAATGGATTAGAATAACCATTACACCAACTAAAATAAGTTTTGTAACACCAAAACAATTTAGGGTAATGTTTCTATTCCATTTCCAGCAGCAAAAGTCGAGAATCTGCACTCTTTCGATCCTACTCGTCGAGTGCATGAACTGACTCGTCGAGTAGGTTGAAGTTTGCCTTGGACTCGTCGAGTCCCCCCAATGGACTCGGCGAGTCCACCTAGCTGACGGCAATAATTTCGACTTTTTTCACTATTTTGCATCAAGTATCAAACAAGCAAGCCTAGGCTCTGATACCATTGTTGGGTTTTGAGCAATCTAACACTTCCTAAGTGTGCATGCAACCCTATTAAACCTTGGATCTATGTTTGTCTAAATACATGCAAAATAATAATTTTCCAAGGTTTATAACCTATCTAACATGGCATGGGGAACATTTCAACATAAAAGAGTTAGAAGAGATTACATACCTTTTGGTGAGTTTGGTTCTAAGGAGTTTGAGGGTCAAGCACCAATAGTGTGAATGCCTCAAATGGAATCACAAACACCACAAACTCTTGGAAAACTTTGAGAGAGTATACACCCTTGTATAAAATCGGCCACACACAAGCACACACACACTAGTTCACTAGTTTTCTCTTAGGCTCCATTTCATGCTCCATAAGCATGCTTATATAGTGTGCATGGTTAGGGTGAAACCCTAATAACCCATGTCTTTTCCTTTCCAAGGATCCATGGGTTAAAAGCTCCATGGATCATCAATGGAGTTCCACATAAGCCTAGCCCATTAGCAAATGAGTAGTAGCCCACACTATATAAAACAAATAGCCCATAATCTAATTAGTCTTCCTTTTAATCTCTAAATTAATTCATAATTAATTTAAGACTAAAACTAATTAAATAACGTAACTTCATATTAATATATTATAACTCATAATATATTAATAAGCATATGTTTATAACTCTCATAAAATTATCCATAATAGTTTGGATGAGATGCAACCCAAATGGACCATGCCGGTCGGGTCAAGTATATATACCAAATAAGTTATGGACTTAGACACCTTATCTAACAACTCTCACCAGTCCCCAGATCATACGAGAAACTACAGAGAAGATTGTTCTTAACCGTGAATAATTGAAGGCATCCCAGGATCGGAAGAAGAACTTGTCTGATGAGACTCTTGTTATTCCACTGGATGAAATTTAAATCAACGGGAGTCTAAACTTCATCGAAGAACCGGTGGAAATCATGGATCAGGAGGTCAAAAGGACAAAACACAGACGCATACCCATAGTGAAGGCCCGTTGGAACGCCAAGCGAGGACCTGAATTCACTAGGGAACGCGAGAATCAAATAAAAAAAAAAAGAAGAAGAAGAAACACCCCTAATTGTTTAGTGATATCCCGTCTACAAGTTGAATTTCGGGGCGAAATTCTTTTAACGGGGGGAGAATGTAACAATTGGTAAAAATAGGAACAATCGTACAATGCTATGTTTTGATTATTAAACAATATGAGTATTTTATCAAGAATGGTTGAAAGAATTTAACCTCTTTTATTTAGATAAGTTCTTGTGAAATATAAAACAAGTAACTAACGATAATTTCGTTATGATGTATAACTACGAACCATCACCGGTTTGTGAAATTAGCATATAACATCATTTAAACGCAACAAACTTAATTTTTGTATCAACATGTCTCTAGTTGATAAGTAAGTTAGGTTCTATGTAAAACGTTTGCTTAATAGATGTGAAGGATCTAAATTTGACAAATATACGAACCAAAGTGGCAAAACGTGTTTAACGATATGGTTAACCGGTTAAATGTCACGAAATGTGCCGGTTAACCACACACGCTCCATTGATCTATGACAAACATTAAGTCACCCTTCGTGATCCTTACTAGTCCTAGTTAGTGTGCCGGTTAACCACACACGCTCAACCAACGACTTGGTAAGGTATAAAAGTGTGAATTCCATGGACTAGCACCATGTTCACATTTTTCCTAAAATAACTAAGATTGGGAATTAAAAGAGTTTAGTTATTTTGTAATATTCATTATACTTTTAATGCGGATTTAAAGTCATTGTTCTACCCGTTCGGCTAACGACCCTCCACCGATCAAGCAAGCGGTGGGTGAGAGTATACACCCATTAAGTCGCCATTTTATAGACAACAACCTTATACCCACCTTATAGACCGGCTTCGTGAATGAGGCCTACTAATGGTAAAACGACTTATTCTTATACATATATATAATAATTAACCATTAATGTTATAAATAGTATAAGGGTTGAATTTTAACTATTAAAACTCTAAGGGTTGGAATTAAAGTTTATTAAAGTGTGTGAAACTTTACAAATTCCAAAACTTGAGGGCAAGTTTTGTAACTTTGCAAAACTCTTCATTTCATAACTTATGAATTAAAGGTTCATAAAAATGAAGACTCTTCATTTTCATGTAACCTATGTGTTTTAAGTGTGTGTTAAATAAGAGTGACCTTTGGAAATCCATAACTTGAGGACAAATTATGGACTCCATTAAAACACATAAATGATAAAGAATTAATCCTAAACAATCCAGCAAATAATTTCTATCATTTTCTAAATTCATAAGAACATGAACATGATCATCAAAAATTCAAGAATTATATGAACACATAAAATCATGGAATTTTGATATATGCTATTGCAAATGGATTAGAATAACCATTACACCAACTAAAATAAGTTTTGTAACACCAAAACAATTTAGGGTAATGTTTCTATTCCATTTCCAGCAGCAAAAGTCGAGAATCTGCACTCTTTCGATCCTACTCGTCGAGTGCATGAACTGACTCGTCGAGTAGGTTGAAGTTTGCCTTGGACTCGTCGAGTCCCCCCAATGGACTCGGCGAGTCCACCTAGCTGATGGCAATAATTTCGACTTTTTTCACTATTTTGCATCAAGTATCAAACAAGCAAGCCTAGGCTCTGATACCACTGTTGGGTTTTGAGCAATCTAACACTTCCTAAGTGTGCATGCAACCCTAATAAACCTTGGATCTATGTTTGTCTAAATACATGCAAAATAATAATTTTCCAAGGTTTATAACCTATCTAACATGGCATGGGGAACATTTCAACATAAAAGAGTTAGAAGAGATTACATACCTTTTGGTGAGTTTGGTTCTAAGGAGTTTGAGGGCCAAGCACCAATAGTGTGAATGCCTCAAATGGAATCACAAACACCACAAACTCTTGGAAAACTTTGAGAGAGTATACACCCTTGTATAAAATCGGCCACACACAAGCACACACACACTAGTTCACTAGTTTTCTCTTAGGCTCCATTTCATGCTCCATAAGCATGCTTATATAGTGTGCATGGTTAGGGTGAAACCCTAATAACCCATGTCTTTTCCTTTCCCAGGATCCATGGGTTAAAAGCTCCATGGATCATCCATGGACTTCCACATCAGCCTAGCCCATTAGCAAATGAGTATTAGCCCACACTATATAAAACAAATAGCCCATAATCTAATTAGTCTTCCTTTTAATCTCTAAATTAATTCATAATTAATTTAAGACTAAAACTAATTAAATAACGTAACTTCATATTAATATATTATAACTCATAATATATTAATAAGCATATGTGTATAACTCTCATAAAATTATCCATAATAGTTTGGATGAGATGCAACCCAAATGGACCATGCCGGTCGGGTCAAGTATATAACCAAATAAGTTATGGACTTAGACACCTTATCCAACAACTCTCACCAGCCCCCAGATCATACGAGAAACTACAGAGAAGATTTTTCTTAACCGTGAATAATTGAAGGCATCCCAGGATCGGAAGAAGAACTTGTCTGATGAGACTCTTGTTATTCCACTGGATGAAATTTAAATCAACGGGAGTCTAAACTTCATCGAAGAACCGGTGGAAATCATGGATCAGGAGGTCAAAAGGACGAAACAAAGTCGCACACCCATAGTGAAGCCCGTTGGAACACCAAGCGAGGACCTGAATTCACTCGGGAACGCGAGAATCAAATAAAAAAAAGAAGAAGAAGAAGAAACACCCCTAATTGTTTAGTGATATCCCGTCTACAAGTTGAATTTTGGGGGGAAATTCTTTTAACGGGGGGAGAATGTAACAATTGGTAAAACTAGGAACAATCGTACGATGCTATGTTTTGATTATTAAACAATATGAGTATTTTATCAAGAATGGTTGAAAGAATTTAACCTCTTTTATTTAGATAAGTTCTTGTGAAATATAAAACAAGTAACTAACGATAATTTCGTTATGATGTATGACTACGAACCATCACCGGTTTGTGAAATTAGCATATAACATCATTTAAACGCAACAAACTTAATTTTTGTATCAACATGTCTCTAGTTGATAAGTAAGTTAGGTTCTATGTAAAACGTTTGCTAAATAGATGTGAAGGATCTAAATTTGACAAATATACGAACCAAAGTGACAAAACGTGTATAACGATATCGTTAACCGGTTAAATGTCATGAAATGTGCCGATTAACCACACACGCTCCATTGATCTATGACAAACATTAAGTCACCCTTCGTGATCCTTACTAGTCCTAGTTAGTGTGCCGGTTAACCACACACGCTCCACCAACGACTTGGTAAGGTACAAAGTGTGAATTCCATGGACTAGCACCATGTTCACATTTTTCCTAAAATAACTAAGATTGGGAATTAAAAGAGTTTAGTTATTTTATAATATTCATTATACTTTTAATGCGGATTTAAAGTCATTGTTCTACCCGTTCGGCTAACGACCCTCCACCGATCAAGCAAGCGGTGGGTGAGAGTATACACCCATTAAATTGCCATTTTATAGGCAACAACCTTATACCCACCTTATAGACCGGCTTCGTGAATGAGGCCTACTAACGGTAAAACGACTTATTCTTATACATATATATAATAATTAACCATTAATGTTATAAATAGTATAAGGGTTGAATTTTAACTATTAAATCTCTATGGGTTGGAATTAAAGTTTATTAAAGTGTGTGAAACTTTACAAATTCCAAAACTTGAGGGCAAGTTTTGCAACTTTGCAAAACTCTTCATTTCATAACTTATGAATTAAAGGTTCATAAAAATGAAGACTCTTCATTTTCATGTAACTTATGTGTTTTAAGTGTGTGTTAAATAAGAGTGACCTTTGGAAATCCATAACTTGAGGACAAATTATGGACTCCATTAAAACACAAAAATGATAAAGAATTAATCCTAAACAATTCAGCAAATAATTCCTATCATTTTCTAAATTCATAAGAACATGAACATGATCATCAAAAATTCAAGAATTATATGAACACATAAAATCATGGAATTTTGATATATGCTATTGCAAATGGATTAGAACAACCATTACACCAACTAAAATAAGTTTTATAACACCAAAACAATTTAGGGTAATGTTTCTATTCCATTTCCAGCAGCAAAAGTCAAGAATCTGCACTCTTTCGATCCTACTCGTCGAGTGCATGAACTGACTCATCGAGTAGGTTGAAGTTTGCCTTGGACTCGTCGAGTCCCCCCAATGGACTCGGCGAGTCCACCATGCTGACGGCAACAATTTCGACTTTTTTCACTATTTTGCATCAAGTATCAAACAAGCAAGCCTAGGCTCTGATACCACTGTTGGGTTTTGAGCAATCTAACACTTCCTAAGTGTGCATGCAACCCTAATAAACCTTGGATCTATGTTTGTCTAAATACATGCAAAATAATAATTTTCCAAGGTTTATAACCTATCTAACATGGCATGGGGAACATTTCAACATAAAAGAGTTAGAAGAGATTACATACCTTTTGGTGAGTTTGGTTCTAAGGAGTTTGAGGGTCAAGCACCAATAGTGTGAATGCCTCAAATGGAATCACAAACACCACAAACTCTTGTAAGTTCCTTTATCCTTGTCCAATTCGTACCAAACCGGCTTCATTTTGGCAAGTTATAGAGAATCATAGCGTCTGAGGTTTTTCGACTCGGCCAAGAGTAGATACGCCCAAGATTAACCGGTGACGAGATGACCCACCTGGCCAAAATCGTATTTTGCTCGGTAACTCGAAATCCGTGCACATTTTCTCGATCACGAAAGAAATTTTGCCGTGTAAATCAAGGTTTCCGAGCAAGTTTCATCCAATGGGTTTTTGCTAATTCGGAAGTACAAGAACACCCGGTGACCAAAGACGACACAACACGATGAAAGTTAGCCAAAATCACATCTTGCAAGGCAACTCGAAATCCGTGCACGTTTTATCGATCACGAAAGAAATTTTACCAGGTAAATCAATGATTTCGAGCAACTTTCATTCAATGGGTTTTTGCCAATTCCAAAGTTAATGTTCGGTAGTGCGTGTGTACAAGTGTCGAAGCCTCGGTCCCCGGGTATTTACGGACCAAAAAAATTTTTTTTTTTATTGAAACGCACATTATTCGTGTTAGTAAAGAGCCATGCAAAATTTCGTCAAAATCCGACTTGATTTGAGGGAGTTATGGATGATTTTGAAAAATTATGCATGCTGGGGGAAATCAATGACTGTTCCTGTCACCAAGCTCTTTGTGCAATATGTATATATAGGGGTACTAGGGGGCTGCTGCCCATCGGCGCCCCAAGGTGGTTCCAGCACGCAAGGGTGACGAGGCTGGCAGGCTCAAGGCGAGGCCAAGGCGCCCAGACTTCAAGGAAACAAGGCCAAAACGTCGCCCATAGACGCCCCACTCCCGTGTCCCCTTGCCCCGACGTCGTGCGTTTCCAAAAATTATGCATCGTCACGGGAAATCAATGTATGTTCCTGTCACCAAGCTCTTTGTGCAATATGTATATATAGGGGGTACTAGGGGGCTGCTGCCCATCGGCGTCACAAGGGAGTTCCAGCGCGCAAGGGTGACGAGGCTGGCAGGATCGAGGCTAGGCCAAGGCGCCCAGACTTCAAGGAAACAAGACCAAAACGTCGCCCATAGACGCCCCACTCCCGTGTCCCCTTGCCCCGACGTCGTGCGTTTCCAAAAATTATGCATCGTCACAAGATCTCAATGTCTGTTCCTGTCACCAAGCTCTTTGTGCAATATGTATATATACAGGGAACCATGGGGTCTCATTCGCATAGGTGCCCAACAAGGGGTGTTAGTGGGTGACTAAGGAACATAAGGCTGTGTCGAGCACCAACAAGGCCACACATGCCAATCCCCCCCCCCCCACCCCCACCCCCGACTCATGAAAGATGCCTCCCCCAACACGTTGCCTTGTTAGCTATTCCCCTGTTGCCTTGATTTCTCCAACACAATGCCTTGATATGTCGAACGATGGCCTGAAAACTAGCCCCGTTGCCTTGATTTCTTGAACGACGACTCGGAAACTAGCCTCGTTGCCTTGATTTCTCGAACACGTTGCCTTGATATCTCTAACGACGACCTGAAAACTTGCATCGTTGCCTTGATTACTCGCACACATTTCCTTAAAACTCGCCACGATGGCCTGAAAACTAGCCACGATGCCTTGATTTTCCCCGACGTCGTGTGCATACTAAAAATTATGCATGGTCAGGGAAATCAATGTCTGTTCCTGTCACCAAGCTGTTTGTGCAATATGTATATATAGGGGAGGGCATGGATGTTGAATCCACCAGCGAGCATCGCAAAGGCAAGCCCCAAGACCCGTAAAAGAGCCCACCCCCCCAACACGTTGCCTTGATTGCTCGAACGACGACCCAAAAACTAGCCGCGTTGCCTTGATTCCTCGAACATGTTGCCTTGATTTGTGGAGCGATGACCCGATGACTAGAAGTGTTGCCCAGTTTTGTCGAACGACGACCTTGAAACTAGCATGGTTGCCATGATTCCATGAGCATGTTGCCTTGATTTTTTGAATGATGAACTGAAAACAAGCCTAATGCACAACATGGGTGATATTCCTCATTGCCTTGACGTATATATTGGGGGGACCATAAAGACGAAACATCCATCTAGCACCAACAAATCAAGCCCTAAGACCCGTGAAGGAGCCCATCCTCTGAAGGGTTGCCTTGATTGCTCGAACGACGAGCCAAAAAATAGCCCCGTTGCCTTGATTCCTCGAGCGTGTTGCCTTAATTTGTCGAACGATGCCTTGATGACTAACATTGTTGCTTCGATTTATCGAACGACGACCTTGAAACCAGTCTTTTTGCCTTGGTACCTAGAGCTTGTTGCCTTGATTTTTTGAACGATGACCTGAAAACTTTCCTAATGGACAATATGTGGGCTATTCCTTGTCGCCATGATGTATATATTGGGGGGAACATAGAGTCGAAGCAACCATCAAGCACCAATAAGGCAAGCCCCAAGACCAGTGAAGGAGCCCACCTGCCAACGTGTTGCCTTGATTGCTCGAACGACGAGCCAAAAACTATCCCCGTTTCCTTGATTCCTCGAATGTGTTGCCTTTTGTTTTTAGAACGATGACATGCCATGTATCCTTGATTCCTCTATCATGCCGCATTAAGTTTATGAACGATGACGTTATCACAAGCCTTGCTACCTTGATTGCTCGAATAACGGCCTTGAAAGATGCCCGCCCGAACACGTTGCCTTGTAAATAGTTCCATGTTGCCTTGATTTCTCCAACACGTTGCCTTGATATGTTTAAGAAAATCCGGAAAGCTACCCATGTTTCCTTGTTTTCTAGAACGACGACATGGAAACTAGCCTCGTTGCCTTGGCTGCAGAAACATGTTGCCTTGTTTTCTCTCACGACGACCAGAAAACTTGCATTGGTGCCTTTTGTTTATAGAACGATGACATGCCATGTATCCTTGATTCCTCTAACATGTTGCATTGGTTTTATGAATGATGACCTGATAACAAGCCTTGCTGCCTAGATCCGTCGAACGATGGCCTTGAAAGATGCCTACCCGAACACGTTGCCTTGTAAATAGTTCCATGTTGCCTTGATTTCTCCAACATGTTGCCTTGATATGTTTAAGAGAATCCTGAAAACTAGCCATATCTCCTTGTGTTTTTCTTGAACGACCCACGATGCCCTTATTTATCGAACGAAGACCAGAAAACTAGCCTCGTTTCCTCGATGTGTTTTTATCGGAGGCCGCGTCACCGTTGTTGGTGAAATACGGCCCGGTCACCGGGTTTGATTATTGTAAGTTCCTTTATCCTTGTCCAATTCGTGCCAAATCGGCTTCATTTTGGCGAGTTATAGAGAATCATAGCGTCTGAGGTTTTTCGACTCAGCCAAGAGTAGATACGCCCAAGATTAACCGGTGACGAGATGACCCACCTGGCCAAAATCATATTTTGCTCGGTAACTCGAAATCCGTGCACATTTTCTCGATCACGAAAGAAATTTTTCCGTGTAAATCAAGGTTTCCGAGCAAGTTTCATCCAATGGGTTTTTGCTAATTCGGAAGTACAAGAACACCCGGTGACCAAAGACGACACAACGCGGTGAAAGTTAGCCAAAATCACATCTTGCAAGGCAACTCGAAATTGATGCACGTTTTATCGATCATGAAAGAAACTTTACCAGGTAAATCAATGATTTCGAGCAACTTTCATTCAATGGGTTTTTGCCAATTCCAAAGTTAATGTTCGGTAGTGCGTGTGTACAAGTGTCGAAGCCTCGGTCCCCGGGTATTTACGGACCAAAAAAATTTTTTTTTTTATTGAAACGCACATTATTCGTGTTAGTAAAGAGCCATGCAAAATTTCGTCAAAATCCGACTTGATTTGAGGGAGTTATGGATGATTTTGAAAAATTATGCATGCTGGGGGAAATCAATGACTGTTCCTGTCACCAAGCTCTTTGTGCAATATGTATATATAGGGGTACTAGGGGGCTGCTGCCCATCGGCGCCCCAAGGTGGTTCCAGCACGCAAGGGTGACGAGGCTGGCAGGCTCAAGGCGAGGCCAAGGCGCCCAGACTTCAAGGAAACAAGGCCAAAACGTCGCCCATAGACGCCCCACTCCCGTGTCCCCTTGCCCCGACGTCGTGCGTTTCCAAAAATTATGCATCGTCACGGGAAATCAATGTATGTTCCTGTCACCAAGCTCTTTGTGCAATATGTATATATAGGGGGTACTAGGGGGCTGCTGCCCATCGGCGTCACAAGGGAGTTCCAGCGCGCAAGGGTGACGAGGCTGGCAGGATCGAGGCTAGGCCAAGGCGCCCAGACTTCAAGGAAACAAGACCAAAACGTCGCCCATAGACGCCCCACTCCCGTGTCCCCTTGCCCCGACGTCGTGCGTTTCCAAAAATTATGCATCGTCACAAGATCTCAATGTCTGTTCCTGTCACCAAGCTCTTTGTGCAATATGTATATATACAGGGAACCATGGGGTCTCATTCGCATAGGTGCCCAACAAGGGGTGTTAGTGGGTGACTAAGGAACATAAGGCTGTGTCGAGCACCAACAAGGCCACACATGCCAATCCCCCCCCCCCCCACCCCCACCCCCGACTCATGAAAGATGCCTCCCCCAACACGTTGCCTTGTTAGCTATTCCCCTGTTGCCTTGATTTCTCCAACACAATGCCTTGATATGTCGAACGATGGCCTGAAAACTAGCCCCGTTGCCTTGATTTCTTGAACGACGACTCGGAAACTAGCCTCGTTGCCTTGATTTCTCGAACACGTTGCCTTGATATCTCTAACGACGACCTGAAAACTTGCATCGTTGCCTTGATTACTCGCACACATTTCCTTAAAACTCGCCACGATGGCCTGAAAACTAGCCACGATGCCTTGATTTTCCCCGACGTCGTGTGCATACTAAAAATTATGCATGGTCAGGGAAATCAATGTCTGTTCCTGTCACCAAGCTGTTTGTGCAATATGTATATATAGGGGAGGGCATGGATGTTGAATCCACCAGCGAGCATCGCAAAGGCAAGCCCCAAGACCCGTAAAAGAGCCCACCCCCCCAACACGTTGCCTTGATTGCTCGAACGACGACCCAAAAACTAGCCGCGTTGCCTTGATTCCTCGAACATGTTGCCTTGATTTGTGGAGCGATGACCCGATGACTAGAAGTGTTGCCCAGTTTTGTCGAACGACGACCTTGAAACTAGCATGGTTGCCATGATTCCATGAGCATGTTGCCTTGATTTTTTGAATGATGAACTGAAAACAAGCCTAATGCACAACATGGGTGATATTCCTCATTGCCTTGACGTATATATTGGGGGGACCATAAAGACGAAACATCCATCTAGCACCAACAAATCAAGCCCTAAGACCCGTGAAGGAGCCCATCCTCTGAAGGGTTGCCTTGATTGCTCGAACGACGAGCCAAAAAATAGCCCCGTTGCCTTGATTCCTCGAGCGTGTTGCCTTAATTTGTCGAACGATGCCTTGATGACTAACATTGTTGCTTCGATTTATCGAACGACGACCTTGAAACCAGTCTTTTTGCCTTGGTACCTAGAGCTTGTTTCCTTGATTTTTTGAACGATGACCTGAAAACTTTCCTAATGGACAATATGTGGGCTATTCCTTGTCGCCATGATGTATATATTGGGGGGAACATAGAGTCGAAGCAACCATCAAGCACCAATAAGGCAAGCCCCAAGACCAGTGAAGGAGCCCACCTGCCAACGTGTTGCCTTGATTGCTCGAACGACGAGCCAAAAACTATCCCCGTTTCCTTGATTCCTCGAATGTGTTGCCTTTTGTTTTTAGAACGATGACATGCCATGTATCCTTGATTCCTCTATCATGCCGCATTAAGTTTATGAACGATGACGTTATCACAAGCCTTGCTACCTTGATTGCTCGAATAACGGCCTTGAAAGATGCCCGCCCGAACACGTTGCCTTGTAAATAGTTCCATGTTGCCTTGATTTCTCCAACACGTTGCCTTGATATGTTTAAGAAAATCCGGAAAGCTACCCATGTTTCCTTGTTTTCTAGAACGACGACATGGAAACTAGCCTCGTTGCCTTGGCTGCAGAAACATGTTGCCTTGTTTTCTCTCACGACGACCAGAAAACTTGCATTGGTGCCTTTTGTTTATAGAACGATGACATGCCATGTATCCTTGATTCCTCTAACATGTTGCATTGGTTTTATGAATGATGACCTGATAACAAGCCTTGCTGCCTAGATCCGTCGAACGATGGCCTTGAAAGATGCCTACCCGAACACGTTGCCTTGTAAATAGTTCCATGTTGCCTTGATTTCTCCAACATGTTGCCTTGATATGTTTAAGAGAATCCTGAAAACTAGCCATATCTCCTTGTGTTTTTCTTGAACGACCCACGATGCCCTTATTTATCGAACGAAGACCAGAAAACTAGCCTCGTTTCCTCGATGTGTTTTTATCGGAGGCCGCGTCACCGTTGTTGGTGAAATACGGCCCGGTCACCGGGTTTGATTATTGTAAGTTCCTTTATCCTTGTCCAATTCGTGCCAAATCGGCTTCATTTTGGCGAGTTATAGAGAATCATAGCGTCTGAGGTTTTTCGACTCAGCCAAGAGTAGATACGCCCAAGATTAACCGGTGACGAGATGACCCACCTGGCCAAAATCATATTTTGCTCGGTAACTCGAAATCCGTGCACATTTTCTCGATCACGAAAGAAATTTTTCCGTGTAAATCAAGGTTTCCGAGCAAGTTTCATCCAATGGGTTTTTGCTAATTCGGAAGTACAAGAACACCCGGTGACCAAAGACGACACAACGCGGTGAAAGTTAGCCAAAATCACATCTTGCAAGGCAACTCGAAATTGATGCACGTTTTATCGATCATGAAAGAAACTTTACCAGGTAAATCAATGATTTCGAGCAACTTTCATTCAATGGGTTTTTGCCAATTCCAAAGTTAATGTTCGGTAGTGCGTGTGTACAAGTGTCGAAGCCTCGGTCCCCGGGTATTTACGGACCAAATTTTTTTTTTATTGAAACGCACATTATTCGTGTTAGTAAAGAGCCATGCAAAATTTCGTCAAAATCCGACTTAATTTGAGGGAGTTATGGATGATTTTGAAAAATTATGCATGCTGGGGGAAATCAATGTCTTTTCCTGTCACCAAGCTCTTTGTGCAATATGTATATATAAGGGGTACTAGGGGGCTGCTGCCCAAGGTGGCTCCAGCGCGCAAGGGTGACGAGGCTGGCAGGCTCGAGGCGAGGCCAAGGCGCCCAGACTTCAAGGAAACAAGGCCAAAACGTCGCCCATAGACGCCCCACTCCCGTGTCCCCTTGCCCCGACGTCGTGCGTTTCCAAAATTTATGCATCGTCACGGGATATCAATGTATGTTCCTGTCACCAAGCTCTTTTTGCAATATGTATATATAGGGGGAACCATGGGGTCTCATTCGCATAGGTGCCCGACAAGGGGTGTTGGTGGGTGACTAAGGAACATGAGGCTGTATCGAGCACCAACAAGGCCACCCATGCCAAGCCCCCCACCCCCACCCCCAGCTCATGAAAGATGCCTCCCCCAACATGTTGCCTTGTTAGCTAGTCCCCTGTTGCCTTGATTTCTCCAACACGATGCCTTGAGATGTCGAACGATGGCCTGAAAACTAGCCCCGTTGCATTGATTTCTTGAACGACGACCCGGAAACTAGCCTCGTTGCCTTGATTGCTCGAACATGTTGCCTTGATATCTCTAACGACGACCTGAAAACTTGCATTGTTGCCTTGATTACTCGCACACATTGCCTTAAAACTCACCACGATGGCCTGGAAACTAGCCACGATGCCTTGATTTTCCACGACGTCGTGTGCATACTAAAAATTATGCATGGTCAGGGAAATCAATGTCTGTTCCTGTCACCAAGCTCTTTGTGCAATATGTATATATAGGGGAGGGCATGGACGTTGAATCCACCAACAAGCATCGCAAAGGCGAGCCCCAAGACCCGTGAAAGAGCCCACCCCCCAACACGTTGCCTTGATTGCTCGAACGACAACCCAAAAACTAGCCGCGTTGCCTTGATTCCTCGAACATGTTGCCTTGATTTGTGGAGCGATGACCCGATGACTAGAAGTGTTGCCCATTTTTGTCGAACGACGACCTTGAAACTAGCATGGTTGCCATGATTCCTTGAGCATGTTGCCTTGATTTTTTGAATGATGACCTGAAAACAAGCCTAATGCACAACATGGGTGATATTCCTCATTGCCTTGACGTATATATTGGGGGGACCATAGAGACGAAACATCCATCTAGCACCAACAAAGCAAGCCCTAAGACCCGTGAAGGAGCCCATCCTCTGAAGGGTTGCCTTGATTGCTCGAACGATGAGCCAAACAATAGCCCCGTTGCCTTGATTCCTCGAGCGTGTTGCCTTAATTTGTCGAACGATGCCTTGATGACTAACATTGTTGCTTCGATTTGTCGAACGACGACCTTGAAACCAGTCTTGTTGCCTTGGTACCTAGAGCTTGTTGCCTTGATTTTTTGAACGATGACCTGAAAACTTTCCTAATGGACAACATGTGGGCTATTCCTTGTCGCCATGATGTATATATTGGGGGGAACATAGAGTCGAAGCAACCATCAAGCACCAATAAGGCAAGCCCCAAGACCAGTGAAGGAGCCCACCTGCCAACGTGTTGCCTTGATTGCTCGAACGACGAGCCAAAAACTATCCCCGTTTCCTTGATTCCTCGAATGTGTTGCCTTAATTTGTCGAACGATGACCTGATGACTAACATTGCTGCCTAGATTTGTCGAAAGATGACCTTGAAGCTAGTCCTGTTGCCTTGATTCCTTGAGCTTGTTGCCTTGATTTTTTGAACGATGACCTAAAAACTATCTTGATGGACAACCAGGGTGTGCTATCCTCCTTGCCTTGACGTCTAATATTGGGGCGACCATAGGGACGAAGCATCCATCGAGCACCGACAAGGCAAGCCCCAAGACCCGTGAAGGAGCCCACCCCTAACACGTTGCCTTGATTGATCGAACGACGACCTTGAAAAACATCTCTGTTTCCTTGATTCCTCGAACATGTTGCCTTAATTTGTCGAATGATGACGCGATGACTAGCATTGTTGCCTATATTTGTCGAATGACGACCTTGAAACTATCCATGTTGCCTTGATTCGTTGAGCATATTGCCTTGATTTTTAGAATAATGGCATGAAAACAAGCCTCGTGGCCTTGCTTTCTAGAACATGTAGTCTTGATATCTCGAACAACATTCGGATAGCTATACCCATTGCCTTGATGTAAACATAGGGGGACCGTAGAGACGAAGAAAATACCGAGCAGTGGCAAGTTAAGCTCCAAGACCCTTGAAAGAAGCCCACACCAAACATGTTTCCTTGGATGCTCGTACGACGACCTGAAAACATGCCATGCATCCTTGATTCCTCTAACATGGTGCATTAATTCTATGAACGATGACCTGATTGCAAGCCTTGCTACCTAGATTTGTCGAACGATAGCCTTGAAAGTTGCCTACCCGAACACATTGCCTTGATATGTCGAACGACGCCAAGCCCCACGGCTCATGAAAGATGCCTCCCCAAACACGTTGCTTTGATATGTCGAACGATGGCCTAAAAAGTAGCCCCGTTGCCTTGATTTCTTGAACGACGACCCGAAAACTAGCCTTGTTGCCTTGATTGCTCGAACACGTTGCCTTGATATCTCTAACGATAACATGAAAACTTGCATCTTTTCCTTGATTACTTGCACACATTGCCTTAAGACTCACCACGATGGCCTGGCAACTAGCTACGATGCCTTGATTTTCCCTGACGTCGTGTGCATACTAAAAATTATGCATCCTTAGGGCAATCAATGTCTGTTCCTGTCACCAAGCTCTTTCTGCAATATGTATATATAGGGGAGGGCATGGATGTTGAATCCACCACCGAGCATCGTAAAGCCAAGCCCCAAGACCCGTGAAACAACCCACCCACAACACGTTGCCTTGATTGCTCGAATGACGACCCAAAAACTTGTCGTGTTGCCTTGATTCCTCGAACATGTTGCCTTGGTTTGTGGAATGATGACCGGATTACTAGAAGTGTTGCCTAGATTTGTCGAACGACGAAACATCTTGCCTTGGTTTCTCGAACGACGACCTGAAAACACGCCATGTATCCTTGATTCCTAAAACATGGTGCATTAATTTTACGAACGATGACCCGATCACAAGACTTGCTACCTTGATTGCTTGAACGACGGCCTTGAAAGATGCCTAACCGAACACGTTGCCTTGTTAAATAGTTCCATGTTGCCTTGATTTCTCCAACATGTTGCCTTGATATGTTTAAGAAAATCCTGAAACCGAGCCATGTCGCCTTATTTTCTTGAACGACGACCTGGAAACTAGCCTCGTTGCCTTGGCTGCTGGAACATGTTGCCTTGTTTTCTCTAACGACGACCAGAATACTTGCATTGTTGCCTTTTGATTTTAGAACAATGACATGCCATGTATCCTTGATTCCTCTAACGTGTTGCATTGATTTGATGAACGATGACCTGATTACAAGCCTTGCTGCCTAGATCCGTTGAACGATGGCCTTGAAAGATGCCTACCCGAACACGTTGCCTTGTAAATAGTTCCATGTTGCCTTATTTCTCCAACATGTTGCCTTGATATGTTTAAGAAAATCCTGAAAACTAGCCATATCACCTTATGTTTTTCTTGAACGACCCACGATGCCCTTATTTATCGAACGGAGACCAGAAAACTAGCCTCGTTTCCTTGATGTGTTTTTATCGGAGGCCGCGTCACCGTTGTTGGTGAAATACGGCCCGATCACCGGGTTTGATTATTGTAAGTTCCTTTATCCTTGTCCAATTCGTGCCAAACCGGATTCATTTTGGCGAGTTATAGAGAATTATAGCGTCAGAGGTTTTTCGACTCGGCCAAGACTAGATACGCCCAAGATTAGCCGGTGACGAGATGACCCACTTGGCCAAAATCATATTTTGCTCGGTCACTCGAAATAAGTGCACATTTTCTCGATCACGAATTTCCGTGTAAATCAAGGTTTCCGAGCAACTTTCATTCAATGGGTTTTTGCTAGTTCGGAAGTACAAGAACACCCGGTGACCAAAGACGACACAATGCGGTGAAAGTTAGCCAAAATCACATCTTGCAAGCCAACCCGAAATCCGTGCACATTTTATCGATCACGAAAGAAATTTTGCCGTGTAAATCAAGGTTTCCGAGCAACTTTCATTCAATGGGTTTTTTCTAGTTCGGAAGTACAATAACACCCGATGACCAAAGACGACACAAGATGTGAAGGAGCCTACCTGCCAACGTGTTGCCTTGATTTCTCGAATGACGAGCCAAAAACTAGCCCCGTTGCCTTGATTCCTTGAACGTGTTGCCTTAATTTATCGAACAATGACCTGATGACTAACATTGCTGCCTAGATTTGTCGAACGATAACCTTGAAGCTAGTCCTGTTGCCTTGATTCCTTCAGCTTGTTGCCTTGATTTTTTGAACGATGACTTGAAAACTATCCTGATGGACAATCGGGTGTGCTATCCTTGTTGCCTTGATGTCTAATATTGGGGGGACCATAGGGATAAAGCAACCATCGAGCACCGAGAAGGCAAGCCCCAGGAACCATGAAGGAGCCCACACCCTAACACGTAGCCTTGATTGCTCGAACGACGACCAAAAAAAATCCATGTTTCCTTGATTCCTCGAACATGTTGCCTTAATTTGTCGAACGATGACACGATGACTAGCATTGTTGCCTAGATTTGTAGAACGACGACCTTGAAACTATCCATGTTGCCTTGATTCGTTGAGCATGTTGCCCCTATTTTTATAATGATGGCCTGAAAATAAGCCTCGTGGCCTTGCTTTCTAGAACATGTAGTCTTGATATCTCGAACAACATTCGGATAGCTATACCCATTGCCTTGATGTAAACATAGGGGGACCGTAGAGACGAAGAAAATACCAAGGAGTGGCACGTTAAGCCCCAAGACCCTTGAAAGAAGCCCACACCAAACATGTTTCCTTGGATGCTCGAACGACGACACGAAAACATGCCATGTATCCTTGATACCTCTAACATGGTGCATTAATTCTATGAACGGTGACCTGATTACAAGCCTTGCAGCCTAGATTTGCCAAACGATAGCCTTGAAAGTTGCCTACCATAACACATTGCCTTGATATGTCGAACGACGCCAAGCCCCCCGGCTCATGAAAGATGCCTCCCCCAACACGTTGCTTTGATATGTCGAACGATGGCCTGAAAACTAGCCCCATTGCCTTGATTTCTTGAACGACGACCCGAAAACTAGCCTCGTTGCCTTGATTGCTCGAACATGTTGCCTTGATATCTCTAATGACAACATGAAAACTAGCATCGCTTCCTTGATTACTCGCACACATTGCCTTAAAACTCGCCACAATGGCCTGGAAACTAGCTACGATGCCTTGATTTTCCCCGACGTCGTGTGCATACTAAAAATTATGCATCCTTAGGGAAATCAATGTATGTTCCTGTCACCAAGCTCTTTGTGGAATATGTATATATAGGGGAGGGCATGGATGTTCAATGCACCACCGAGCATCGTAAAGGCAAGCCCCAAGACCCGTGAAAGAGCCCACCCCCAACACGTTGCCTTGATTCCTTGAACGACGACCCAAAAACTTGTCGTGTTGCCTTGATTCCTCGAACATGTTGCCTTGATTTGTGGAATGATAACCGGATTACTAGAAGTGTTGCCTAGATTTGTCGAACGACAAAACATGTTGCCTTGGTTGCTCGAACGAAAACCTGAAAACATGCCATGTATCCTTGATTCCTAAAACATGGTGCATTAATTTTACGAACGATGACCCAATCACATGACTTTCTACCTTGATTGCTCGAACGACGGCCTTGAAAGATGCCTAACCAAACACGTTGCCTTGTTAAATAGTTCCATGTTGCCTTGATTTCTCCAACATGTTGCCTTGATATGTTTAAGAAAATCCTGAAAACAAGCCATACGGCCTTGTTTTCTTGAACGACGACCTGGAAACTAGCCTCGTTGCCTTGTCTGCTGGAACATGTTGCCTTGTTTTCTCTAACGACGACCAGAAAACTTGCATTGTTGTCTGTTGTTTTTAGAACGATGACATGCCATGTATCCTTGATTCCTCTAACATGTTGCATTGATTTTATGATCGATGACCTGATTACAAGCCTTGCTGCCTAGATCCGTCGAACAATGGCCTTGAAAGATGCCTACCCGAACACGTTGCCTTGTAAATAGTTCCATGTTGCCTTGATTTTTCCAACATGTTGCCTTGATATGTTTAAGAAAATACTGAAAACTAGCCATATCGCCTTGTGTTTTTCTTGAACGACCCACGATGCCCTTATTTATCAAGCGGAGACCAGAAAACTAGCCTCGTTTCCTTGATGTGTTTTTATCGGAGGCCGCGTCACCGTTGTTGTTGAAATACGGCACGATCACCGGGTTTGATTATTGTAAGTTCCTTTATCCTTGTCCAATTCGTGCCAAACCGGATTCATTTTGGCGAGTTATAGAGAATTATAGCGTCTGAGGTTTTCCGACTCGGCCAAGACTAGATACGCCCAAGATTAGCCGGTGACGAGATGACCCACCTGGCCAAAATCATATTTTGCTCGGTAACTCAAAATCCGTGCACATTTTCTCAATCACGAAAGAAATTTTTCCGTGTAAATCAAGGTTTCCGAGCAACTTTCATTCAATGGGTTTTTGCTAGTTCGGAAGTACAAGAACACCCGGTGACCAAAGACGACACAACGCGGTGAAAGTTAGCCAAAATCACATCTTGCAAGGCAACCCGAAATCCGTGCACGTTTTATCGATCATAAAAGAAATTTTGCCCTGTAAATCAAGGTTTCCGAGCAACTTTCATTCAATGGTTTTTTGCTAGTTCGGAAGTACAAGAACACCCGGTGACCAAAGACGACACAACACGGTGAAAGTTAGCCAAAATCACATCTTGCAAGGCAACCCGAAATCCATGCACGTTTTATCGATGACAAAATAAATTTTACCAGGTAAATCAATGATTTCGAGCAACTTTCATTCAATGGGTTTTTGCTAATTCGAAAGTACAAGACCACCTGGTGACCAAAGATGACCCGACCCGATGAAAGTTAGCCAAAATCACATCTTGCAAGGCAACTCGAAATCCGTGCACATTTTCTCGATCACGAAAGAAAATTTACTAGGTAAATCAATGATTTCGAGCAACTTTCATTCAAAGGGTTTTTGCCATTTCCAAAGTTAAAGTTCGGTAGTGCGTGTGTACAAGTGTCGAAGCCTCGGTCCCCCGGTAATTACGGACCAAAAAATAAATTTTTTTATTGAAACGCACATTATTCATGTTAATAAAGAGCGACGCAAAATTTCGTCAAAATACGAATTAATTTGAGGGAGTTATGGATGATTTTGAAAATTTATGCATCCTAGGGGAAATCAATGTCTGTTCCTGTCACCAAGCTCTTTGTACAATATGTATATATAGGGGGTACTAGGGGGCTGCTGCCCCTCGGCGCCCCAAGGGGCTTCTAGCACGCAAGGTTGACGAGGCGAGGCCAAGGCGCCCAAACTTCACGGAAACAAGGCCAAGACGTCGCCCATAGACGCCCCACTCCCGTGTCCCCTCGCCCCGACGTCGTGCGTTTCCAAAAATTATGCATCGTCACGGGATATCAATGTCTGTTCCTGTCACCAAGCACTTTGTGCAATATGTATATATAGGGGGAACCATGGGGACTCATTCGCATAGGTGCCCGACAAGGACTATTGGTGGGTGACTGAGGAACATGAGGCTGTATCGAGCACCAACAAGGCCACCCATGCCAAGCCCCCCAGCTCATGAAAGATGCCTCACGGTGTTCATGGTGTTCCGCTAACAACTTTGTGAAGGAAATTGTGAGACTTCACGGTGTTCCGCTAACAATTTTGTCGGATCGTGATAGTCGTTTCACCTCACGATTTTGGAAAAGTCTACAAGAGGAATTGGGTACCAAGTTGTGTTTAAGTACAACTTACCATCCGCAGACTGATGGTCAGAGTGAAAGAACGATACAAACACTTGAAGATATGTTGAGAGCATGTACCTTGGAATTCCTAGGTAATTGGGATGAACATTTACCATTGGTAGAATTTTCCTATAACAATAGTTTTCACTCGAGCATTAAGATGGCACCTTGCCAAGCTTTGTATGGAAAAAAGTGTCGTACGCCGTCTTGTTGGCTTGAGGCTGTGGAAAAGCAGTTTATGGGACCGGAGATGGTTCATCAAACTGCTGAAAACTTGAAAATAATTAGGGAAAGAATAATAGCAGCTAAAGATCGTCAAAAGAGTTATGCTGACAAAAAGCGAAGACCGATGACTTTTGAAGTTGGGGATTCGGTTTTGCTTAAAGTCTCGTCGTGGAAGGGACTTATAAGATTTGGTAAAAGGGGAAAGTTGAGTCCAAGGTTTATTGGACCGTTTAAAGTTCTTCAGAGGATTGGGAACCAAGCTTACAAGCTCGAACTACCAGAAGAACTAAATGGAATTCATAACACTTTTCATGTGTGTTATTTACGAAAGTTCACGGGGGAAGTTCCCGACATGATTCCACTTTCGGAGTTGAGAATCGATGAGAACAAAAGGTTGATTGAAGAACCAGAGGCAATTGTTGACCGAAAGACTAAGAAGTTGCGATGCAAGATGGTCGAGTTAATGCTTGTCCGATGGAAACACATGAATGGGCCGAATCTCACCTGGGAGACGGAGAGTGACATGATGGGTCGCTATCCGCATTTGTTTGTTGAGGTGTGATTCCGGGGACGGAATCATTCTAAGAATAAAAATAAGCATCAAAATTTAATGGTAAAATAAACTCGATATCTTTAGATAATGTTGTAGTAGTTGAAACAAGGTTTCCGAAGATATAAAGAATGCCGAAATCCGAGTTATAACGAGGAAGTTATGACCTGTCGAAGTTTCGCTACAAAACCGGCACCGTTGAATGACGTAAAAAGTGGAATTTACGTTAGAGCGATATTTAGCCTTAGTGATCTAAACGAGAATCGAATCTCGTTGTTAGTATCAAAGTGATAAAAAGTTAGGCGAGAACGGACGTCAAACGAAGAAGTTATGAATTTATAACGAAATTTTCTGTCTCGGCCTATTAAAAATAAATAATAAAAATAAAGTCAAAATTAGCCAACGGAGTCTAAACGAAAGTTGTAGAGCGTAGTCTCACCTTCGCGTGGATATAATGAACGTCGAAAACGAAGTTAGTATGAAGGAGATATGAAATTTCGAAGTTTATTAAATAACTAATAATTAAATTTAATTATTAAATCCGGCCTTATCCGAAGACGAGTCACCGGACTCATCCGGAGTACGCCCCGCGTACTCGAGTACGCCCCACGTACAGCAAGAAATGTCGACACTTCGGATGACGCATGCAGTGACGACTTCGGAGCCATGTACGCCCCGCGTACGAGGAGGTTCCAGCCTCCTATAAACAGGATGTGAGGGGTCCTGGCATAGTTGCTCATTTCTCCTCCGTTTCGTGCCGAAGCTCTGCGTTTTTACCCCCGAAGCCCCGGTAATATTCCCGAGTCCCAAAGCAAGTCCTGAGATTCTGAAGATCCCGAGAAGTGCGGTTTTCGAGCCGTAGCTCTGCCCGCGAGAAGTTCGATTTTTGTAGTGATCTTCCAGATCTGCTGAGGATTACAACTTTTGCAAGCCGTAGTGTTGTCTGATCATTGATGTGTGTAAAACTCACTTAGTTTTAAACCTACTTTAATTATCAAATAACACACAAAAGGCAGTGAACCTATCAATTGTGGTATAGCTAAATAAGCAGGGTATCGAACACAGGGAACGGCAAATTAAATTAAAAACTAATTCTATCTAAGTTGATTAAGAAATAGGGGTTTTTCTGTAGTTTTACAAGACTAGAAACTTACTAACTATAACTAATTTAAGACTAGAAAATAACAACTTAACTAGATTCAATAATTGGAAAGGAATTTCTATTTAGTTCAACTCAGTTAACTCTATGGTTGATTTCAAGGTAATAGTGCAATGGATTAATTCTTTCGTTGGTTACCGATTCAAGTGATTAGGTTCATGTTCACTACCCTAATCCTTAGCAAATAAACTAACTCAAACAGTGGCCAATTGCTTAATTTAATTATATTTACTAGATTAATTATTCGGGTTAAGTTAGACTTGCAATAGCTAATTAATTTATTATGTTTAATTAACCTCTTGTTTGATGGTCATCTTACAAGCTTGCACATGAATTTTCTCAATTTCCTTATTAATTCTAGTTTCATATTCATTAATCCTAGACATATAGTATAGTGGTCACATATCATATGAGGTCAATAATCAATAGATGTTCATGCTAATCAATTATCTTCCTATTAACAGATGATTAATTATTATTCATACACAAGGTTCTTTAGCAAGCTAAAATAACAAAAATTCACCAACTTGGAATTAATCCTACCAATCAATCAAACCATATTGTCAACTTTGTATCCCCAAACAGAAGTCTAAAGGTTTTAGTTCATAATTAAAGTAAATAACAGCAAACAAACAAGTTCAAGTTGCTTAATCATGTTGACAAAACAAAAGAATAAGTAGAATGATGAAATTGTGCCTTAATTACTCCCGGAATTGAATTCTAGCTTTCTTTGCCGACTTCTAGGGTTCTTCTGGCTTCTTAATCGCAGCAAAACACTTCTGAATTGTCCCAGAACTCTCTCTAATCGATCTGAGGAGTTATATTTAAATAAGCGATCCGACTCGTCGAGTCAAGTGGTGACTCATCGAGTCTCTCTCACATTCCCCGTATTGCGATAACTATCTGGAATTCCGAGTCATTATCTTTTGATTCCTCGACCGGACTTGTCGAGTAGGCTATCTGACTCGACGAGTAGGTGCCTTTTTTAGTATTTTTCTTCTTCATTCCATTCTCGAGCTCCTAACCGCTTCTCCTGCTTCCTTTTGCTTCCGAGCTTCATCTTTGGACTGAAAAACATAATTTAACACTTTTAAGTACCTTTTGTCCATAATATGCGATAATTTAGCTAATATATGAATAAAAACTATACTTAATACACACTAAATATGCACATATCAAAATACCCCACACTTGACTTTTGCTTGCCCCCAAGCAAAACTGAATTTTAACACATTAGAATTATGTATGACAACTCCAATCTAACCCAGCCATTATGCCAAGACCGCAACGCATGCATTTGTGTCTAAAATTTTTCCTAAAGAACCCCCCATACTCCAAATACTCACAATCCTCATAAACATTCACCCACTCACCCCGAACTATGCTCATTTTATGCAACCCTCCGAATCCATCCTCAGAAAACCTCTTTACCCTCAAGGTATTTTTAATTGAGCAACCCAAGCATACATATTCTAGAATTACAACTTTTCGATACCACTATGGAGCTCTTTTGAATTCTTCACTTCCTTGATAATTTGATCTTTGATATCTTTGAATTCACCACCTTGTATTGATTTTTGGTATCTTCAACTTTTTGAATTTCTTGGAATTTTGATCTTTAGATCTTCACTTCATTTGCTCGAAAATTCTTACACCTTTTCTTGTAATTCTCTCCTATTTTTTTTTACATGTATACCTCACTTTTGTCACTTAAATCCCTACATGCTTAAGCAGGGGCGCTCAATCTCAACCTTTATTGGCTAACGATAAAAATTTTCCTGGATACATTTCAAGTTTAGGCTGCTAAACATATTGCATCTCTCAGGCTGAGCAAGGTCATGTTTTTGTCCCATGATTTCACTGGAATAAGGAAGCCACAAATGCACTAGAACGTATATAGGCTCAACTAAACATTTGGGTCTTCATGCAATTATCAACACATTTCTAACATGGAATCCTAATTTTTTTACCAAAATTCTCTAATTAAGTCCTAAATAATACTTTTGGTATGCAATTTTTTTTTAAAATTGACTATTATGCAACCAACCCCCTACCCCACACTTATGTGATGCAATGCCCTCATTGCATATGATGCATAAAAACAAAAAAAAACTAAAGAGGGAATTGGAACAAACTCCCCTGGGATAGCAGTGGATAGGTTGATCACTTTCATTTAAGCTCCAACTTCAATTAACTTTAGACATGGTAACATCTCATCCATGCCTTGGGTGTCTCGTGTCGTGTGGGTCGCTCCAAATACACGGAAATTGGTGTAAGATCTTCAAGAATGTATATGGAAGAATAAGTGAGCAAGTGGTACAAGTAGCAGCATCAAATCAGCAGTCCGTTGGTATTAAAAATGAATGACTCGTCGAGTCATATGGTCGACTCGTCGAGTACCAGCGCGCCTTCTCAGAATATGTGGAAATACAAGGCGACTCGTCGAGTCAGTTAAGTGCACTCGACGAGTAGGTCACTGAACGAAAAAAATTGGTATTTTGCAACTGTGTCAGCCTCTAAAAACTTCTCTAACTCTTCCTCATGTTTAGACTCAATTGCTCATACCCCTAGGGACCGGACTCGACACGTTGACGTTAAACTTCCGCTTCCTTGACTCGCTTTCACTCGTTATAACACCCGTTCGCTATAACTCTAAACGCTTCCTAAGCAAGCAATCCTAATCCAATCCTGAAAAATAACTAAAGCATACAATCATTAAACACAATAAAGTCTTAAACAAGTCATACACACCAAATAATAATTAAAAAAACAGAAAATAAAAATTGTTTGATTAAAACACAAAAATCAATCTTCGTCCTCGTCCTCATCCGCGGCGGCTCCACTTCCTCCGGCTCCACTTCGTCACGCACCAATCACCTCATCCCAAGATGGAATAAATGGGCAATTTCCACCATCAATATGTGGAATATTGAAGTGGTCAAAAAGTCGGATATGAGATTGGTTGCTAAAATTCAACCCCCGCGCCATTTGATCCTGCAGCCGCCTCATCTCCACATTGTACCAATCCATTGGTACGTCTTCATTCTCAACCGGAATCACCGGCGGCTCGTCCTCCACATCCCGCTCTCTTCTTGATCTTACCCTCCTTCCCGGTGCTTCGGGACCAACAACAGGGTCATCATTTGGGATGGCATAATGGCCACCACCATAATCTTCAATTATCCTTGCTCTTCGGAAAAGAATGGGATTGAACGGAGGTGTAGGAATCAATGTCATGAAGTTCCATGCACCGCGGTTCATCAACCCGAATGAGTTGGCCAATCGGGTGACAAACATCCCACAATTAATACGGGAGGTTTTGCGATCTTTGACCGCACCCTCCGAAAGATATGAAGCTAGACACCAAGGAATGTTGCAAAAGACGCCGGGTGTAATTATGCTCCATAAATAGAAGACGTCAAGGTTGGAAACCTTGTCATCATCTTTTCTTTGATTGATGGTGGACGAAATAAGGTGGTGTATGAGGCGGTGAGTTGGGGATTGGATGCTCCCTTCCTGTGCAGACTTTGGGATATAAACTTTGTTTCCAATAGTATTCCACCAGCCCGTACTTGTAACTCCCTCGGGAAACACCATATGAGTTTGTGCCAAAAAGTACCGAAAGATGTTTCTTGAAACCAAGGGCTGATCGTAGATCCCTAATCGACAGGCAAGATCCACCACAGAGCATTGACGATACTCGCCCCCAAGGCAAAAACTAAAGTTGGTTGGGTGATAAACATCCACTCCCCCGGTAAAAGATATCGTGGAGAAAAACTCCAAACAAAGCTCCAAATAAACCGGCTCTTGAATACGGAAGACCCGGCTCCACCCGTCACAGACCATTGTTTCGCCTTCATGTTGGAACTCCTTCAAAAGGTAAGGAGCTAATTCCTCCTCATAGCGAACACTTTGCAGCCACTCTCAATCTATCCTGTTTGGCACATAAACCTCCTTCTTCTTGATATCAGATAGCTTCTTCTTCCATTTCCGCATTATCGAAGCGGACTCAATTTGTGGGAAGTTTAGCCATGGAAACTCCCCTTGGTTGCCACTTGAACTTTGTCCCCTTCTGAACATGATTTCTGCAAAACAAATACACAAAACCCAGAAAACACAGAATATAATTAAAAAAATGTCTGCTATAGGTTACTCGACTGGACTCGTCGAGTCCATGCCCGACTCGACGAGTCGCGCAAACTGCACGAGTCAGTCGACGGGTCGATGCAAATTGGACCATAAAACCTGGAGATTTTGTCAAGGGTTTTGTCTAAGCACTTAGTATTGATGTATTAAGGACAAAATAAACATTCTAAAAACATAATTCATGAAAAATCAAAACCCTAGAAATTTAGTACTTTTCAAAAACGGGTTTTTCATGAAATTGCTACCATAGATGGCCTTATAATCATGTTCTTAACAGAAAATAAGAAGAATTTTGTTACCTTTTGAGATTAGGCTTGAGAAATTTGAAAGAAACTTGAAGAAGAATGATGAATGCTTGAGAGAGAGAGAGAGAGAGAGAGAATGACGGCACCCGATGAGTATGGTTGTGAAAACTGATTCTTAGGGTTAAAACCCTAGTTACCCATTATAAAATTAATTTCGAAATTATTTTTTTTCTGAGCCTGAATTAAATGAAGGGCACTCAGAAGGTGGAAACTTCAGTGGATATGTTGGTCAAGACAACCCACCGATAGTTAGGCGAGACCACCATGATAGAAGGAATGATGGAATGGGATGCAAGTACAAGGACTTTCTAACTTGCAAACCATCGACCTTCAATGGAAAGGAGGATCCGATTGGAGTAATGGATTGGATTTCAGAAATGGAATTGGCCTTCATGACTTGTAGCTGCAGAGGCAAGTTGCAGACTATCTATGCAGTGCATCAATTCCGAGGTGGAGTCGTTCGTTGGTGGAACACTCTAGGCAAGACTTTAAGCCCTAATGAACCACTGCAAATGTCATGGGCAGAGTTCTTGGTGCAGTTCAAGCGCAAGTTCTGCTCCGCTCAAAATCTGTTGGAACTAGAGAACAAGTTTCTGACATTGACGAAAGGTAGCATGTCAGTTGATGAATACACCAAGAACATCACTGATAAGATGGAGTTTGCCTTGCGTATCATTCCAGACGAGCTGACAAAGGTGGACCGGCATGCGAAGGGACTCCCATGGGAGTACGAGGTGCCAGTAGGTCAGGCACATACTTTAGAGGCAGCTATATGGGCTGCCAAGTCTGTTGAGAACACGATTACGGGAAGAACCACCGACAAGGTTGAGGTTGGTGAGAAGAGAAAGTTTGAGGGAACATCTGGTTCCGGTAAGAGAAGCAAATTTTCGAAATCTGATTTGAAAAGGTTTGGTGGGGGAAAAGGAGGCGAAGCAAAGTGGTGTTAAAAGTGTAAGAAAAGGCACTTTGGGAAATGTAGCGAGGATGTAACCTGCTACAAGTGTGGAAAGGTTGGACATTTTGCCAATGAATGTCCGAACAACAAAAGGATGTGTTTTGGTTGTAATGAAGAGGGGCACATTTTGAAAGACTGTCCAAAGAAGAAGGAGGCAGCTAAGCCCAACATTCCACCAAAGCCAAAGACGAGAGCATTCCAGATGACACTAGAAGCTGCTAAAGATGAAGTTGATGTCACTTCAGGTACCTTTCTTGTAAACACATTGCATGCCCAAATTTTATTTGATTCTGGAGCCAACTACTCCTTTATATCGCATGAATTTGGTAGAAAACTAGCTTTGCCTGTTGATAGACTAGATGATGCTTTATTACTCGAAGTTTCTAGTGGCAAGTTTGTACCTGTTAGCCATCGTATGAAAAACATCTTAATCGACCTAAATGGGAATAAGTTTCACGAAGAATTATTACCTATCGAACTTAATGGTTTCGACATCGTTTTGGGAATGGATTGGCTCAGTGCCAATGATGCCGAAATTTTATGCAAGAAGAAGATAGTTAAAGTAAACACACCTGGAAAGGAATCGTTTATGGTGTATGGGGACAAACGCCGAGTGAATTCTGGAATCATTTCCCTAATGAAATCCAGAAAGTATTTGTCCAAGGGATGTACATCGTATTTAGCATTCGTGATTGATGCTAAGAAGGAAAAGAAGGTGATGCAGAGTATTCCAGTGGTGTGTGATTATCCGGAAGTATTTCCTGAAGATCCTCTTGGATTACCACCTGATAGACAAGTAGAGTTCAGAATAGACTTGTTACCAGGAACCACGCCAATAGCAAAAGCACCTTATCGATTAGCACCGATGGAGATGAAGGAGCTGATGATGCAACTTCAGGAGTTATTGGACAAAGGTTTCATTAGACCTAGTTCATCACCCTGGGGAGCTCCGGTGTTATTCGTGAAGAAGAAAGATGGAAGTATGAGAACGTGCATTGATTACAAAGAGTTGAACAAGGCAACAATAAAGAATAGATATCCGTTGCCAAGGATTGATGACCTGTTTGATCAATTGCAAGGTTCGAGCTATTTCTCGAAGAATGATCTTAGGTCAGAATATCATCAGCTGAAAGTAAGAGAGCAGGATATAGATAAGACTACATTGAGAACTAGATATGGACACTACAAGTTCTTGGTTATGTCGTTTGGACTAACCAATGCTCCGGCAGCATTCATGGATTTAATGAATAGGGTTTGTAATCCGTTCCTTGATAAATCCGTAATAGTGTTCATAGACGACATTCTGATTTACTCAAAAAGCCAAGAGGAGCATGGCAGACACTTGCGAGAAGTGTTAGAAGTCTTGAAGAAGGAGAAGTTGTATGCTAAGTTCTCCAAATGTGATTTTTGGATTCTTGAAGTCCAATTCTTGGGTCACGTGGTCAACCAAGATGGGATAATGGTTGATCCAGCAAAGATTGAAGCTGTAATGAAGTGGGAACAACCGAAAAGTCCCACGGAGATCCGAAGCTTTTTAGGATTAGTCGGATATTACCGCAGGTTTATCCAAGGCTTTTCTTCGATCGCTAGTCCATTAACAGCTTTGACCCACAAAGGAGCTACTTATGCTTGGAGTGATAAGCATAAAGAAGCATTCGAGAAGCTAAAGAAGAAGCTATGCGAGGCACCGATACTTTCTCTACCCGATGGAGTTGAAGACTTCGCTATTTATAGCGATGCGTCTGGTGTTGGATTGGGTTGTGTTTTAACCCAAAGAGAAAAGGTGATAGCATATGCATCTAGACAACTGAAGTAGCATGAAAAGAACTACCTGACTCATGATTTGGAATTGGCAGCGGTAGTTTTCGCTATGAAGATATGGAGGCATTACCTCTATGGCACGAAGTGCAAACTTTTCACTGATCATAAGAGTCTCCAATACCTCTTTAATCAGAAGGAATTGAATATGAGGCAACGACGCTGGCTGGAATTACTCAAGGACTACGACTGTGAGATACTTTACCATCCCGGTAAAGCTAATGTTGTTGCTGATGCTCTCAGTCGGAAAGTCAATCTTGAAAGGAAAAGGCCAAGAGCGTTGAGAATTGAAGTTGTCTCGACTATTGTGGAAAGTATAAAGAAAGCTCAAGAGGAAGCTTCTGAAAAGAATGACCGAAAGGAGGAACGTTTGGGCAAAACGTTGGTGTTCGGTGTAAACAGTCATGGGCTGAAGGTGTTCCAAGATCGGATTTGGATACCTAAGATAGGAGGAATCAGAGATCTTCTGATGGAAGAAGCTCACAAGACCATGTACTCGATTCATCCCGGTAGCACTAAAATGTATAGGGACCTGAAACCCTACTATTGGTGGCCGACGATGAAGCTTGACGTTGCAAAGTATATGGACGAGTGTGTGACTTGTGTGAGAGTCAAGACACAACATCAGAAACCGTATGGGAGTTTAGAACCTTTACCTGTGCCTATGGGTAAGTGGGAAGACATTGATATGGATTTTGTCACTAAACTACCCAGAACAAAGAATGTTCACGACATGATTTGGGTGGTTGTCGATCGATTCACTAAGAGTGCGCATTTCATAGCAGCCAGGGAGAAATGGTCTATGGAGAAGCTTGCAAATTCTTATGTGAAGGAAATTGTGAGACTTCACGGTGTTCCACTAACAATTTTTTCGGATCGTGATAGTCGTTTCACCTCACGATTTTGGAAAAGTCTACAAGAGGAATTGGGTACCAAGTTGTGTTTAAGTACAGCTTACCATCCGCAGACTGATGGTCAGAGTGAAAGAACGATACAAACACTTGAAGATATGCTGAGAGCATGTACCTTGGAATTCCTAGGTAATTGGGATGAACATTTACCATTGGTAGAATTTTCCTATAACAATAGTTTTCACTCGAGCATTAAGATGGCACCTTACCAAGCTTTGTATGGACAAAAGTGACGTACACCGTCTTGTTGGCTTGAGGCTGGGGAAAAGCAGTTTATGGGACCGGAGATGGTTCATCAAACTGCTGAAAAGTTGAAAATAATTAGGGAAAGAATGTTAGCAGCTCAAGATCATCAAAAGAGTTATGCTGACAAAAAGCGAAGACCGATGAATTTTGAAGTTGGGGATTCGGTTTTGCTTAAAGTCTCGCCGTGGAAGGGACTTATAAGATTTGGTAAAAGGGGAAAGTTGAGTCCAAGGTTTATTGGACTGTTTAAAGTTCTTCAGAGGATTGGGAACCAAGCTTACAAGCTCGAACTACCAGAAGAACTAAATGGAATTCATAACACTTTTCATGTGTGTTATTTACGAAAGTTCACGGGGGAAGTTCCCGACATGATTCCACTTTCGGAGTTGAGAATCGATGAGAACAAAAGGTTGATTGAAGAACCAGAGGCAATTGTTGACCGAAAGACTAAGAAGTTGCGACGCAAGATGGTCGAGTTAGTGCTTGTCCGATGGAAACACACGAATGGGCTGAATCTCACCTGGGAGACGGAGAGTGACATGATGGGTCGTTATCCGCATTTGTTTGTTGAGGTGTGATTCCGGGGACGAAATCATTCTAAGGTGGGGAGAATTGTAACGCCTGTGTTTCTGGGCTTGCCATTTTTAGCAATGTGATAGTCTAGGTTAACCTTTGTAACCCGTTTTGAAATAATAGAAATGTATTATTTGAGTATTATGTGTTTTGTGCTTAATTGCTTAAGTATGTGGTTTGATTAATTAAGAATAAAAATAAGCATCAAAATTTAAGTGTAAAATAAACTCGATATCTTTAGATAATGTTGTAGTAGTTGAAACAAGGTTTCCGAAGATATAAAGAATGCCGAAATCCGAGTTATAACGAGGAAGTTATGACCTGTCGAAGTTTCGCGACAAAACCGGCACCGCTAAATGACGTAAAAAGTAGAATTTATGTTAGAGCGATATTTAGCCTTAGTGATCTAAACGAGAATCGAAGATCTCGTTGTTAGTATCAAAGCGATAAAAAGCTAGGCGAGAACGGACGTCAAACGAAGAAGTTATGAATTTATAACGAAATTTTCTGTCCCAGCCTATTAAAAATAAATAATAAAAATAAATTCAAAATTAACCGACGGAGTCTAAACGAAAGTTGTAGAGCGTAGTCTCACCTTCGCGTGGATATAAAGAACGTCGAAAACGGAGTTTGTATGAAGGAGATATGAATTTTCGATGTTTACTAAATAATTAATAATTAAATTTAATAATTAAATCTGGCCTTATCCGAAGACGAGTCACCGGACTCATCCGGAGAACGCCCCGCGTACAGCAAGAAATGTCGACACTTCGGATGATGCATGCAGTGACTACTTCGGAGCCATGTACGCCCCGCGTACGAGGAGGTTCCATCCTCCTATAAATAGGATGCGAGGGGTCCGGGCATAGTTGCTCATTTCTCCTCCGTTCGTGCCGAAGCTCTGCGTTTTTACCCCTGAAGCCACCCCGAAGCCCCGGTAATATTCCCGAGTCCCGAAGCAAGTCCTGAGATCCCGAGAAGTGCGGTTTTCGAGCCGAAGCTCTGCCCGCGAGAAGTTCGATTTTTGTAGTGATCGTCCAGATCTGCTGAGGAATACTACTTTTGCAAGCCGTAGTGCTGTCTGATCATCTTCTGATCAAGTGAGTGTATACTACCTTTCATAAACGCAATAATAATACAAGTATGGTTTGAGTGTATTAAGTATATTGTTGTTTATACGTGTGAGTGCGTTGTTACTTTCTCCTAACGTATAATTATGAAGTATTTTATACGAGATACGTGTTATGTGTATATTTTGTTGTTATGTGTGTGAATGTATATTCACTTTCTTCTATCTTACAGATCTGATTATTTCTATATGAAATACGTGTTATGTGTGTGTGCCTCATCTGTTATATGGAAAATGTAATGATCAAGCATGCTGTACAGGTTTTGAAAATATGAATAAAAATGTATGTTTTTATCTACTAATATGTTGGGTAGAATGATGTGCACAAAAGTACCCACTAATTTTAATATTTATAACCTAACAAACTAAGACTAACTATGCACTTATAGGTAGTGTACCTAGTCAGATTACAGTATAGCTTAGGTAAGTCGGGTGTCGATCACAGGGAACGGTGTTACTAATTAATCTACTTACTATTAAATTAACCTAATTTATTAACAAATTTAATAAAGGGTTTTATCTGGTTTTGCAAGATCAAATGAACTTAATCAAATTAAATAAAAACACACTCTTGCTTAGTTGAATCCACTTCTTCCCTATGGCTAGCTAATGATTATGGGTTATTAAGTTGGGTTTTAGTTATATTAGTAATTTAGTTCTATCTTACCAATAAGTAACTAATTCATGTTAAACCATGTATGTTCACACATAATTAAACACATAACTAATTATGAATGTAGATATGCTATGTAAGATTTGTTGTATAAACGCAATTATGGTCACAATTCACGTTCTCTAGCACAGCTAAGATTTATTCAGTCTAATTACTAACTAAGATTGGTCAATCCTAGCTCTAACAATTTAATGTTCACTAAATTATTAGGTAAACAAGTTCATGCAGTTTCATAGTCACTAAGCTACACAGAACATGCAATCTAGCAATTAGATAAACAAATATTAACATGCTAGGTTATACAAATCAAACACAAGCAATTCTTACCAACTCAAATTAATCCATAAACATATAATTATTCATAAGTTCAAAGCTTCATCTAGCTAAGAAAAAGTAGCTAGATTTAGCTGCTCATCATAGTAATTAAACTAACACAGCTAAAACTAATGAAAAACATGTTTATAATCAACTAAATATAAAACTTTACTTCTTTTGGTGTTGAAATCTCTCTTCCAGAACCTTTCTTCTCTTCTGAAACGTCTCCTAGAACTCCTTTTCTTCTGCCAAAAGTCCCTTTATTCATAATAGTCAAGGATCTTTATAGCTGCTGTTATCCATACATTCACGTCGTGAATAATAATAAATTCACGTCGTGAGTAGTAGATAACCGTGCCCGCCAAGGATTTCTTCACCCGCGTACATATCTTCTAGAACCATTAATTCACGTCGTGAGTTCTTTAATTCTCACGTCGTGAGTAACCCCTTTCTCCATATTTGCTTCACTTTTACTCCTCTAATTCCCAAGTTTCTTTCTTTAACGTTTCCAGTCCTCTTTTCTTCAAAATGTCTTCTTTTTTTGCTGTAAACAACATTTAAGCTCATAAGTACCATTATTCTAAACAAATTACCAACTTTTCAATAAAAATGTACTTAAATATTGCCTAAAAATAAATATAAATATGGAAATATCATAGAACATGGGTAGATAGTTGGTGTGTAATAAACAGATGAGAGGCCTCGTTGTTGTTTTGATCCAGTCATCAAGCGGAATTTAGATGACGACCACGGACTTTTCTAGACAGTCCAGTGGAACCCTAGCAGGCTCATAACCTGTAGGTGTTAATGAACTTGGGTGTTCATTCGCTGTATTCCATCCCCCTCATGGTTGCCTTATTTGACTTATATTGTTGAGGAACCCCCACAGCATGTGTTGTCACCCCGATGAAAATATTCTTAGATTAGGTCCCTTGTGTTAGTTATTTTAGGGACGTAAAGTGAGAATAACGGGAATGGGTAACTGGGTTATTGTTGGTTGATAATAATTAATTTAATTATTTATTGTGGGTTGAAAACCCTATATGCTCACCAGGCTCCCAAGCCTGACCCACTCAGTTTTATTTGTATTACAGGAAGTGGCGCAAGGGCGTAAGATGGATGAACCATCAAGTTGTTTTGTTTACAAGTCTGTATATGTAAATATTTGTTGAATGACTTGTAACGTTATCGTTTATGCTTATTGGTCTATATCAGAACATGACATCCCGAGTTTTGATTATATAATGAAAAATACATTTCTTTTATGAAATGATTTGGTAAAACATTGTTTTATCATGTTTTGTTTTTGGGAACAAATTCCGCAACTCTTTCAAATCAAAAGGATTTACTCTGAATTTATTTTAAAAGCATAAATGAAAATCGGTCTTTTCTGGACGAGATTTTGGGGATGTCACACCTCAGACTTTGATATAGGCGGTGTTTTGTTACAAGAAGGTCATCCGGTGGCGTACAAAAGTCGGAAACTTAATGAGACTGAGCGAAGGTATCCGATACATGATAAGGAGATGACAGCGATTATACATTGGCTTCGAGTATGGAGACATTATTTACTTAGGAATCGGTTTGTAATTCAAACTGACAATGTCGCTTCAAGATACTTTCAAAATCAGAAAAAGCTAAGTCCCAAGCAAGTCCGTTGGCAAGATTTCTTGGCTGAGTTCGATTATGTCATGAAGTATAAGCCAGGTAAGGCAAATGTCATCGTCGATGCTCTAAGTCGGAAAGCAGAATTGGCAACCATCTCCCGGGTAACCTGCTCATTTACTGATCGCATCAAAGTAGGAATAAGCCATGACCCGTTAACAAAAAGCTTAATGGAGATGGATAAAGAAGGGAAGACTCGAAAAATTTTGGGTCGAAGATGGACTATTACTCACTGTCGATAATCGAATGTATGTTCCGAAATGGGACAACTTAAGGAGAGAAGTCCTAAAAGAATGCCACGGTTCAAAATTGGCAGGGCATCCTGGAACACACCGAACCATGGCAATTGTAGAAAAGACTTACTACTAGCCAAGGATGAGGGACGATGTAGACACCTATGTTTGGACATGTCTCGTATGCCAACAAGACAAGGTGGAACAGTCCAAGACAACAGGGTTGTTAGAACCGTTGCCGATTGCGGAGCACCCTTGGGAAAGTATAACCTTGGATTTCATCTCGGCCTTACCTACATCTGAAGGTTGTGGTTCCATCATGGTGGTCGTAGACCGTTTCTCCAAATACAGGACGTTCATTCCCGAGCCCAGAGATTGCACAGCTGAGGAAGCTGGTTGGTTATTCTTCAAGCATGTGGCAAAGTATTGGGGATTCCCTCGGAGCATCATAAGTGATAGAGACCCTCGGTTTACTGGGAAATTTTGGAGGGAATTATTTAAGCTCATGGGTTCCGAGCTCCACTTTTCGACCAGTTTCCAACTGCAAACTGATGGACAAACCGAGAGGGTGAATCATTTGCTGGAGATTTATCTAAGGCACTTTGTTAGTGCTAATCAACAGGATTGGGCCAAGTTAATTGATGTAGCCTAATTTTCTTATAATCTACAACGGAGCGAGGCTACCGGAAGGAGCTCTTTTGAAATCATCATGGGTCAACAACCTTTGACACCACAAGAACTAACTAGGGGGTATAAAGGCGCTAGTCCACCCGCATACAAGTTCGCTAAAGGGTGGAACGAGGAACTTGACATAGCAAGGTCTTACTTAAATAAAGCAGCCAAACGCATGAAGAAGTGGGCGGACAGAAACAGACAACCACGTGAATTTATGGTTGGCGACGAAGTGATGGTGAAATTTCCCCAGAGATAGTTCAAGTCCACTCGACAAGTACACAAGGGCTTAACAAGAAGATATGAAGGGTCGTTTCAGGTGATCCAAAAGGTCGGGACAAGATCATATAAGCTCGACTTACCAAACCACTTAGAGGTCCACCCCGTATTCCATGTAAGTCTCCTTAAACCTTATAATCGAGATGAAGAAGACCCGTCTAGGAGTGGATCACAATGAGCTCCAATTGCGAATGTGATCTCCTTTGATAAGGAAGTAGACGAAATTCTGGCCGATAGAATAATTCGCAAAAGAGGATCACCCAACTGGACCAAGTACTATGTTCGATGGAAGGGACAACCCCATACAGAATCTAGTTGGGAACGAGAACAAGACTTATGGCAGTTCAAAGACAAGATCGAAGCATACAAGTCCAAGGCTTGACGGGGACGTCAAGGATTTCGGTGGGGGAGGGTGTCACGAGTCGGTGTTCTAGAACCTTCCAGACCGATCAAGAAGATGGTAGAATAAGTAATAATCTACCATAAGTCCCTAGAACGATCTAGAATTCTATAGCATGCAAAAGTATAGAATAGAATTGTGTACAACTTTGTATATAGATAAAGATCTTGTAAGAACAATCTAGAATACTCGGGAATATACGAAATCTAGAAACTTCCCTTTGAGGAGGTGTGGGATGCCTATAAATAGGAAGAGGACTCATTTATCCAAGGCATCCAAGAAGTTCTCTTGTAAGAAGTAAAGTTGTATAAAGAAGCTCTTTTCTTAGAAGTGTTTCTTGTCATTTCTCTTGCTTCCTTTAATCGTTAGTACATCTAAGCCATCGAAGTTAGCCTGACTTAGTCGGAGAAAATACTAAGTGTCGCACGGTGATTGAAGCATCCCTTGACAGAAGGCCCTATTTATAGGCTCGAAGGAGCCGGTTACAATTATTGTTGCAATCGTTTGATTGCAAAACGATACACATAATTTACAATATAGACCCCTAAACTATGGAGGGTCTTACATCCTACCGATACTATTTTAATACAAACGACAAATACAAATAATTCTACCGACACTTTACATAATTAAAAATATAATAATCCCTTCCACATTGAAAGGACAGGTGTCTTCAATAATGGCTTTTTACGTCATTGCTTACGTCATTCCTCCCGCCTCCGAAAAAGCAGATATTTTTTGATTCTTGTGTTAGTCTTCCATGAATAGTGTTGCTTCTTATATGGGTTGCTTTATGATAGCTTCCATTCTCTTGTTAGTGTGTCTGCTATATGATTGTTGGCACTTTTGATATACTTGAGGTATGGGTGAAATTGATGTAATTGTAATTGCCAACGGATTAAACGTACACGACAATAATCTTCTTGTAATTTATATCGCCAAAAGCCAAGTAGATATTTGGAATCTGTGCGTAGCTCGAATCTGGTTTGGAGTAGGTCGACTTTCCATTTTTTTCAATGTTCTGAGACATGCTAGTGTTTCTCGTTCATGTGTGCTGTAATTTTGCTCCATTTGGGAAAATGTTCCCAATATATACTTGCATAATTTTTGCTCATATTTATCTGTTTTTAATACTTCAGGTAATACATCTGTGTCAGTGTATGCTTTTGGTGACATTTTCATATCACTGTATACTTTATCATTGTTTACTTCGGATGGTATTTTCATACCAATGTATGCTTTATCATTGTGTACTTTTGATGGGTTAGATGTGAGGTTTCCCTCACTATCTAATCTTAATAATACTTTTCCACATATGATTGCTTTTAGGCATCCTGCCCAAGTGTCTTGTGACGCATCTGTTTCCACAATTAGAAAATCGTCGATCTTTGCATTATATAAGGTAGGAAGAACTTGAATTTTTTTCTTTTATACTTTGTACTAAAATAGTATCTGTATTTGTTCAAGACCAAGGTATTTTTTCTGATATTTTCTTTTGTAAAGCTCTTCTTTCTTTTGCAAAGTTTTTTTAAAAATCCTTGTTCTGCAATATAATTTAAACAACCAAGAAATCGTTGTATTTGTTTTCTATTTTCAAGTTTATTAGGAAACATATTTAATTTTTCTCGTATGTTGTCTGTTAAAGATAGTTGGCCATTTTCTCCAATTTTTAAACCAAGATATTCAACTGTAGTTCGAAAAAGTTTTGATTTCTTTTATGATAAAACTAAACCTTTTTCTTTGATTCTTTGTAAAACTTTGATAACTGCGTCGATGTGTGTTTGTTCATTTCCTTTTGTAAAAACAATTATATCATCAATATATGCAAGACAAATATGATCTAAACCATTTAAGGTTTCATCCATGAATCATTGATATATTGCTGGTGCCTGCTTTAAACCGAATGGAAGGACATTCCATTCATAGTGCTTCTGAGGAGGACATGAAAAAGCGGTTAGTGGTTTCGTATTTTCATGTAAGCATAATTGTCAATATCCAGATTTTCCATCAAATGTACTAAAGTGTGTATTTCCTTTTATTTTTTTCCCAAATGTATTCTTTTCGTGGTAATTTATATGAGTCTCTAATAGTAGCATCGTTCATTTTCTTGTAATTAATTACCATTCTTCGTTTTCCTCATTTTATTTCATTATTATTTTCTACATAAAATGCAGGTGCAGAATGAGAACTTGTGCTAGGTCGAATGATTCCCTTTTCTAATAATTCAGTACATTCTTGTTTAAATTCAGAAACATCTTTGATACTATATGGAATTTTGTTTGGAATATTAACTTCGTCATTAGGGTTTTTTAATAATATTATTATTTCTTGATTATTTCTATTTTTTAAATGATCTAACGGGTCTTCACTACATACTTCTTCGAGTTGTTTTTCAGCAATTTCTTTAGCGAATGTTAGTAATATGTGTAGTTGAAAGCCAACTTCCTATTTGATTATTTTAATAAGATCAAAATGTTTGATAATTGCAGTTTTTATAATTCCTTTTGTTGGGTGATTGAGACTTATATGATCATTTGTTTGTATAAATGGTTGATATAATTTAAGAAAATTATGTCCTATTACTAAATCTATTCCCGAATCGTGTTGATATATAGTTGGAGTTTTAAATTGTCACACCCCAAAACCGGAACGGCGGAAACGTTCTGGGGTGGATGACGTCATGTCAAGTATCACAACACATGCATTATAGTAATCAAAGTACAACAAAACATTGCATTAATAGTAATAGTTTTACAAGGTTACATTACAACAATTTTAAGTAATACAAGTAATAGAATAAATACAGCATGGTACGAAGCTATCTTCATCAACAGCTCCGGGGATGTACCTGTCTAATGCTAACCTGAGAATACAAGTTATTTGAAAAGCGAGTATCAGCATTTTTACAAATGCTGGTGAGTTCATAAGCATTTAGTGACATTTCATTCAAATAACTTAATAAAGTGATAGTTTAAGAGATTTCAGTGTATTAGAGTTCCTTCCAGAAAATCCTATATTTTCTTTAATAAAAGCAGCCTTCTACCAAGACTGGTCAGTGTAATGTGGTAATTGCTAATAATATCAAAATACTAAATTTGATTATTAACGAAAGCAGAGACATCAGGGAATAACATATACCTCAGCAGTGAGGACTGCTGACTAAGGCAAAAGAGTCCTAGACTCCAGGAAAGTATCGAACTAACGACACGCCTGGTTTAGTCTAACAAATGGAGAAACAGACCCCCAAAGGTACCAAATGAAAGGTACAACTAGTAAGGTCTAACACAGTGAACGCAGACCGAAGACGATACCAAATGGAAGGTACATCTTGCAAGTCAAACAGTGATAACAGACCCCAGACGGTATCAAATGAAAGATACATCTTGTAAGGTCAAACAGAGATAACAGACCCCAGACGGTATCAAATGAAAGATACATCTAGCAAGGTCAAAACAGTGTGACTCTGAAAAAGGTGACATCAGCATACAGTGTAAATCGCTGACGAAATACTGTTACCTTAAAGCCACGAATTATAAGGCAACCCAGGATACTCGTAACCATACTGACTAGAGTACTAGACGCCCTACAAGCATCTATATAATGTGACATTTGTCACCCCTTGGCTTGGTAGGTCGTGGACTGTAGCTAGCAGTCAGGGTGCGGGGTTGTCAATCCCGTATAGGCCTATACACACAATGTCTGCTTTCCCTACAGGAGACTCTGGTTACCAACTAGACGACGGAGAAGGCCGCGTCCCGAAGATGCATCCCAAATAGAGGATAGTGTGTTACTAAGAGGGAGTGGGTTTCTAATGTAAGTGTAGACTAGAGGTAGAGACTCTTAACAGACTGAAGAAAACTCGTATGTCTATGCTCGTATACATAATATATAACTAATGAATCAAACAACCTTCAGATGGACATCCGATCCCACCAGACCACATCTCAACGAAGAAAAGGAAATAGGGCGGACAAGCCTTCCTAAGTCCTTCAATCATTATTTATATGCATCTATGCAGGCATAAACATACATCTAACTACGCTTGAGTGTGTATCATACAGTGAAGTATAAGTGTACAGTGGAACATCTGAGTCGTGAAGTATAAGTGTACAGTGGAACATCTGAGTCGTGAAGTATAAGAGTACAGTGGAACATCTGAGTCGTGAAGTATAAGTGTACAGTGGAACATCTGAGTCGTGAAGTATAAGAGTACAGTGGAACATCTGAGTCGTGAAGTATAAGTGTACAGTGGAACATCTGAGTCGTGAAGTATAAGAGTACAGTGTGGGATAATCAAACCATGAAGTATAAGCGTACCAAGTATAAGTGTATCACGAAGCAGAGACGACAATAAGTGATGTAAGAACGTCTATCAAGTATAAGTGGAGTAAAGTCGTTATCCAGTATAAGTGAAGGAGAAATCGTATCACTAAGTAAGAGCGTGAATAAGTATAAGCGTCATCAAGTATAAGCGACTATAGGTATAAGTGAAAGTGTTACCGAGTCAGAGTATAAAATAAGTATAAGTGAAGCAGCAGTGTTTAACAAGTAAAAGTATACGTCAAAAAGGGAAATCTTTAATGAAAAGCCTTTATGTACAGAGAAAATCACAAATTGTATTCCTTTGTAAAATACGTTTAAAACCTTAGAGGATCTTTCATAAACCAATTTAGTATGAATTTGAATAAATCAGTATAAGTAAAAGTTATGAAACAGGTAAAAGTCATTTTAGTGTCCCACTCGGTAAAACAGTGTAAAAGTGGTAAAATCTTGTGCATGCGGGTTATCAATCATATGAGATTGACATGATAACTGGCATGTTTAACTTGTATTCCCCCCTATAAAACATTTAAAAGCATTTAAAAGGTTCATTCAGGGGTATGAACTCACCTGGTGTAAGTAGGTCCGACGAAAGTGCCGATTGGGCGTTCGGGGTCACACAAGGACTTGAACACACACAAGGACCTATTTTAACATATGATAACATATGTTCACATACAATTAGCATATAATATACTAATTAAACAATTATACACACTCAAAGGAGTGGAAAACACTTTTGGTTGAGTGTTTGGGGTCCCGGGTAACGTTTACGGGTGCTAAGGGTCTCTTATCAGTTGTGGGACTTTGCTATACTCACATATCAAGTGTGTAAATGGATTTAAAACACCAACATGGACCAAACAAGGAGTTTACGGCCCAACCTAAGGGAGTTTACGGCCGTAAACTCCCAAGGTCAATTTCTTGGGTGTTTGATGCTTCTAGCTTGTTCATAGAATTATTCTAAGCACTTTTCCTCAAAGGCATGAGTGGGTTTGAGGTTTCTAAGGGCCTTATAATGGATTTTACAGCCTAAGAACAACTCCTAAAGGAGTTTACGGCCGTAAACTCTAAATCATTGAGTTTTGTGATGTTTCAAGCCCCTAATGCCTTTCTAGTGATTTCTAATGAAGTGTGATGCCATTTTGGGTGATTAAAACCAACATTTGAGGGGGTTTTGGGGAGTTTACGGCCTAGATAAAGCTTGGGCCGTAAACTCCAAGAAATCCCTCATTTTCCTTGTGTTTAAGCCCTTAATTCCTTTCTAGCATTTTATAGAAATAGCCTATGATCATTTGGGGGGCAAAAACTACAATTTTGGGCATGAATTAGGGTGTTTACGGCCTTGACCATGTCTGGGCCGTAAACTCCTTTCATTAAATTATTTTGGAGTGTTTCAAGGGTCTAAACTCAAGAGGCTAAGTCCCTAAATTATGTAATAAGCCCTAGGATGAGTTTGGGAGTGTTTTGGGGCACTTTTGACATGATTTTGAGGAGTTTACGGCCTAAGATTGTGCTTGGGCCGTAAACTCTTGTTTGAGTCCTAAAATCATGCATTTTAATGTTTAAACACCCCTAGGCTATATCCCCTAATTATTTCCAAGCTTATGGACAAGTTTAGAGGCATGTTTGGCACCATTTTAGGGGTTTACGGCCCTAGAGTGTTCTTGGGCTGTAAAATCCTCATTCCATGCCTTCTTGGATGATTTTTGGGCTATAAACATAAATCACTATGTTTAGAATAAGCTAGGGTAAGCGGACTTACTATTTGGAAGCGTTTGGTTGCGGTTTCGGGGCGAAAACGGGTCTAGAGAGAGAGTGTAAAAATTCTCCAATAGACTCCACTCACCCTTATATAGGGTTTTGAGTTGGGACACAGTGGAAGTCTACCCGATACTACCGTTAAACGGGGCTTTTGGTCGCACCCGATTTAGTGGTCGTAATAATAAACTAATATTTTCCAAGTAAATGGAAATATGTGCTATGTATTTTATTTCCTTTCATCACGACTTAACGGCATATAAACATACACAATTGAAATGTTTATTAAACTTGAAGACTTCTCATTAACGGAACTTTTGAACAGTGGAATATTCCGTTAACAGTAACAGAGAAATGTAACGGGACAACTTGATAAATAGTGCTTTTTCAATTACTATATCTATGTCTCTTCCTATGAACCAAATTTTGTGAATTGATTTATCAGCAATTGTAATTTTTAATGGTTTTTTTTATTTTTCCCAAATTTTTAATATCTTTTTTCTTCCGAAACATAAAGTAGCTCATGTATCTATATATGAGACTAGTTCTTTTCTTGTATTTTAGTTGTAATAAAGGTACTATTTGGATTAATATTTGTTTTTCTTCTACTCATTAGAGTTGGTTTATAAATTTCTATATGTACAAAGTTTTCATATTAACAAGTTGTGTTTGTTACAATGGTTGAAGCATTGCGTATTGTTTTTAAATTACGATTTTGTGATTTTTTGTATTTCTTAATTCCTTCTTGTAATCGAGATATCCTTTTTAATTGATTACTATATTCTTCACTTTCCGAGTGTAATCTTATCAAACAGTTTTGTTCATATGATAAAGTTTTTTCTAAATGTTGAATGGTATTAGAGATATTAGAATTTATTTTCCAATGGTTTTTTAATATATTAGTCCAAAGCATGTTATCTTTTGAAGAATTAATTTGTACTTTTGAATTCATTTTAACAAATTATTAAGGCGTCTGAAAGAAAATTAATTAAATTGTTAATGTTTTTTTATTACTATTTTAGAATGATTAATTTGAGTTCTTAATCTTCCTATTTTGATTAATTGATATGCAGGATAATTTTTGTTTTTAGAAATTAGTTCTTGTACTCAGATTCTTTTTCTTTTAAATGTTTTATGGAATTTTCTAAATCTTTCCATAATTTTTTAAGTAAATCGACTTTATATTTATTATCGAAATTACAATATATTTGAGTTTTATTGCTCATTATTTATTTTTACCATGTAAAAGGTGGTTTAATAGTGAGTGGTTTTTGTTCAAGCGATTTCTCATGTGGCTCTTCTTTAATAGTTTTTATTTATAAATATTTTTCGAGTAATATTTTCTGTTGAGTTAAACTTTGTAATAGCTCAGGAATTTGTTTTAGTACAAGTAAACTTTCTATATCTATAATATTATTTAATTTTTGACTAATTATATTTAACTTATCTCCTATTGATTTATCTTCTTCAGAATCAAGACCAATATTATATATTGTTCCTTGTGGTAAATTATGTGGTATTTCTATAATCATTTCTTTATCTGGTATGCACGGTTTTGTATTTTGATATGAACCTTCGAGTGTTTTAAAATATTTTAAAGCACTACTAGATGATTCTGTCACATTCTTAAACTTAATGATTTAATCATTTGTTTTATGTCTTCTAATTTTTCATCTTGGCTATTAGTAGATGTTGTAGGTTGATTCTCTGATATAGAAAATCTACATGTTATAGTTGAAATTGGAGGTTCTATAATTGGATTTCTTTTTATTAACGGAATAGTTATTATCGATGGAAAATTGATTTCATTAAAAATTCTATTATTATTCATATTTGGTGATTCAAGTGATAATAAAGGGGTAAATAATTTATCTATATAAATTCTATCTTTTGTTTTAAACGTAATACTATGATGAGAATTTGTTAATGCATAATTTATTTGATATGTAATAGTAAATGGATGATTTACTTTAAACATAAAATTTTGTCTTAATAATTTATATCGTACGGTAATACTATTACATAAATTTTTATCTTTTAGACTTAATCCTAGTTGTATATTAATATCAAATTTTATTTTTCCTTCAATTAAATTTCCTTTTCCTTTTGCAATAATACTTTCTTGATTATTAATTATACGATCATCTCTAATTTCTAATTCTATTGGTGTGTCTAAATCGCTAAAAGTACTTTTTAAAATTATTTGAATAGTTGATATATGAATATAAGCGATTTTTGTTCTATCTACTTCTTTAATATTAGATAATTTATTTCTAATTTGTTGTTTATTTATTATTGATATAATAATATTTCCTTATGTTGATTCTATTGGTTTTGGTTCTTCTCCTATAATTTTTCCATAATATATAATGTTTTTTCTAGAAAAGAAATTTTTCAATGAGTTATATCTAAAATTATGTTTTTCAGATAGTATAAAATTTGATTTCGTTATAGCATCTTTATTAATATTATTTTTATTAATTAGAGCATCAAAAGCGTATCCTGATTCATTTTCTTCGTTATTAATAAGAGTACATTACAAGAATGGTCCCTATGGTTTGGGTAATTTGCGTGTTTGGTCCCTAACTAATTTTTTTAACTCGGAAGGTTCCTACTGTTTGTTTTTGTTACATGCTTGGTCCCTACTGTTTGTTTTTATTATATATTTGGTCCCTATCTTACCTAAAAATACTATTATTTAAATAGGAAAAAATGATGAGGTGTGTAAGGTAAAGTGAAGGAGTGTGATTGGGTGTGTGTTTATTTAAATAAATCAAAAAATCAAGGGCAAAATAGTCTTTTTAGGTAAGACAGGGACCAAGCGCGTAACAAAAACAAACAGTAGAGACCTTCCGAGTTAAAAAAGTAAGTTAGGGACCAAACACGCAAATTACCCTAAACCATAGGGACTATTCGTGTAATTTACTCTATTAATAATGATTGGTGTATTTTCTATTTCTTGAAACATATTTAATAAATTATTCTTGCTATTTTATCTTCAAGATTTTTTATTTGTAAATATTTAAACTTGAAAAACTCATGATAATAATTTTTAGAAACAAAATGATAATTTATTTTTTTCTTTCAAAGTTACGATTTATAAATTCTAATAAGATGTTGATGGTGGAGTTTTTTAATACTATTATATTTATGATGCAGTCAGAGAATTAAAAACTTATATGAAATGTGTTTCTAACTTCTTGGTACATAGTCATAATTGTAAAAAAACCTTCTACCGACATATGTTCAAATTGTAGGTGGATAGTAGTATTTGATTTTAATAATGAGTTTATGATAATAACTTATAACGATGACTGTTTGTAACGATGAATATTCATAAGAATATATATGATGAACATGTATTCATATGAACGAAAGATTTAACATTCATAATCATAATAAGAACGATACTTAGCTCTGATACCAATTTTAACAACATGACGGATAAATGAATATTAGGATAAGATTATACCTGATTGATGCTTTGGATTGTCGATGGATTGTGTTGAATAATTGAATGTTTATGTGGATAGTTTGGATAGAACTCTGCTATTCAGAAATAGACAAACTATTTCAACAGAGAAGAACTTTGAGATCAACTAAAGTCTTAAACACTCAAACTTAACTTGTTTATTTCATATGGGCGAAGGCCCTATTTATAGGCTCGAAGGAGCCGGTTACAATTATTGTTGCAATCGTTTGATTGCAAAACGATACACATAATTTACAATATAGACCCCTAGACTATGGGGGTCTTACATCCTACCGACACTATTTTAATACAAACGACAAATACAAATTATTCTAGTTTGGATAGAACTCTGATTAATGTGTTGGATTGTCTTGATGATGGATTGTGTTGAATAATTGAATGTTTATGTGGATAGTTCGGATAGAACTCTGCTATTCAGAAATAGACAAACTATTTCAACAGAGAAGAACTTTGAGATCAACTCAAGTCTTAAACACTCAAACTTAACTTGTTTATTTCATTTGGGCGAATGCCCTATTTATAGGCTCGAAGGAGCCGGTTACAATTATTGTTGCAATCGTTTGATTGCAAAACGATAAACATAATTTACAATATAGACCCCTAGACTATGGAGGGTCTTACATCCTACCGACACTATTTTAATACAAACGACAAATACAAATAATTCTACCGACACTTTACATAATTAAATATATAATAATCTCATATGGGCGAAGGCCCTATTTATAGGCTCGAAGGAGCCGGTTACAATTATTGTTGCAATCGTTTGATTGCAAAACAATACACATAATTTACAATATAGACCCTTAGACTATGGAGGGTCTTACATCCTACCGACACTATTTTAATACAAACGACAAATACAAATTATTCTTGCCGACACTTACATAACTACAAAAGACAAGATAGAATTATTATCTTCTATAATGTTTCGTTATCTTCAATTATGTGTTTTCTTTAATAATGATTGCTTACGTCATTCTCATTCCTCCCACCTCCAAAAAGACATATTTTTGAATAGTGTTTTAATCTTCTATGAATGGTGTTTCTTCTGTGTTTTCTGAACAGTGACTGCAATTATGTCTTGGTGCATGCATAATATGTTCACAAAGTTGTTTTTTGATATCAGCAGGTAATTCAGCTAATTGATGAGAAAAATTTTCGAAAGGTTGTTCTAAGGTTTCAATTGCTTTCATTGCTTCCGGAGTGATTTCACTGTCTGTTAACGAATAGATAATGAAAGTTTTACTGGCGTAGTTCACTCTGATTCTTGACTTTTGATCTTTACCGTTGCCTATGCGTGATGATGCTAAATAGACACCGGCGAGTGCAAAAAATAGATGATCTTGTGTTGGTGATTCTCGTGGTAGATCATCTTTTGTTGGTTTTGAGCCGTTGCTTATTCCCATGTTTGCGAAAGTAATACCTGGGACAATTAATTGAGAGTCTTCATCAAAAATTGGATAGCTAGAATGCATTTTAATGAATAATCCTCTTTCCTATTTTGCAAATCGTATTTTATAATTTATGATGATAGTTTGCATAGCAGAAGGGAACTCGCTGATGCAGTGTAAATTGGTGCCTTCTAGATAGATGGTGTCGATGAATCCATGAATAAAATAATCCCATAAAGTCATAGGATCTGATAAGTCGGCTAAGAAAACTGCTTTAGGACCTGGGTGTCTGGCTACTGGGTAAAAGCCCATCAAGGAATGGACTTCGGTGTATGAAATGAGGTTGTCCCATAATTCGGCAAATTTTTTGGCAGATGGTTTTTTCATGGCTTCTTTGTCTTTGGTTGATAGAATGGATTCAAGGGTAATTTTTGCATTTATTTGGTTAAGGGATCTTGGGATGGAAACAGGTTTTTGTGGTGTGAAGCTGGATATAGGTTTTTGTGGTGTTAGGAGAACTGTTTTTGAACATTCGACGTTATCTTTTATTACTGCTTTGTATGCTTCGTTGTATGCGGTTTCTGCTTCATTTTTCGTTCTGTAACTTTTGTGAATGATATTTTTTCCAAGAATATATGAACTGGCGATTCCCCAATCATCATATACTCCTTTGTTTTCTCCGTTGAAAATTACGTACCATTTCTTTATATTTTTATGATCTGCTTGTAGTGGTGGATACTCCTCCTAGTTTGGCATCATAATTTTTTTTTCTGTTTCGAGTGCTATTTGTGGTTGACTTTCATCGGATGATATTTCTTGAATTTCTTCTTTTGGTTGCTTTGTTGTTGAGCTGCTGGCTGCTTCTTCTTTAGATGCTGAATAAGATGATAGAATTTGTATTGTTTGTTGTAGTTGCTCTTTTTCACGTTTGACTACTTCAAGCTGTCTGATTAATGATGCTTCTTGCTCCTCTTTTTGTCTAAACTAGTGTTTGACTTGCTTCATGATGGCTTCCATTTCAATATTTCTGCTGAATGAATATTTGCGCCTTTTGGGTACCTGAATAATTGCTGATTTTTGTTTGCTTTTAATATTTTAAATTATGATATGAGAATTTTCATATCAATGTATGCTTTGGTGATATTTTCATATCACTGTATACTTTATCATTGTTTACTTTGGATGGTATTTTCATACCAATATATGCTTTAGCAATGTATACTTTAGATAGGTTAGATATGAGGTTTCCCTCATGTTCTAAACCCAATAATGCTTTCTTCATAGGACTATTTACCTGAATCAGAATCAGTATTAGTTGTATATGCATAAATGTCTATATCTGAATTTATTCCTGAATCTTCTATAGGTTCATACCCGAGATCATATGCAATTTTTAATAAGTTTGTTTCTTTTTCTTTTTTAGTCTTTTTTGGACATTCGTAGGCTTTGTGTCCGTCTTCTTGACATATCCAACATTTACAATCTTTTTTATTAGATGGACAGTAATTTGTGTTAGATTGATATTTTTTCTTATATTGTTTTCTGTCTCGAAAATATTTTCTTTCACCTTGTTTATAATATTGTTTATATTTAGGTTTATAAGTTTGTTTTTCCAAATTTTCTTTTTATATTTTTGTTTTTTATTATCTTTACAACCATATTGATTAACTTTATTAGATAAGGTATCACAGCATAAATTCTTGCATCTTGTGTTATTTTTTGTTCTAAACATATTTTCTGCATCCATGCTTTTAATATACTTATCCTTGCTCCTAAGGTCTTTGCAATTTTATTTTGTTGTAATGCTTCTTGGAAATCTTTTATTACACTTTGACTTACTAATGATGGTAATTTTTGGTAAAACATGTCTAATGCTATCTTTTTTCTAGTAAAATCTAGATTATAATAATGTTCAGAATACTCGCATATAAATGGGTCTAAATAACACATGTTACAAATTCGTAAGTTAGTTAGATGCCATAATGATTCCAATTGAAAAGCTTTTTGATATGTTTTATCTTCTATTTGTTTTGCTATGAATTCTTGAATAAGCCGATTTAATACATTTTTAAATGTTTCCATAGCGTCAGTGGTTGCTATCATCATCGTCTCTGTTTCATCGAGAGATGAAAGGAAACGATATGCATTGCCCTATGTTTTATGTATAATATAATTAAGAAAATTATTTGGATGTCGATTTCTTAATTCTTTAGTTAGTTGAATTTGAATTCCCATTTTATTACTCCATTCTTGAATTTTTGCTTCGGGATTTTGCTCACAATCAATAAAAAGAATATCTGAATTTGTTGGAAAAGTAAATAGTTTAGGTATATATTGTGGAGGGATTTTTTCCCATTTGTTTTGTTTATTTTTGACCATTCCTTGTCTATATAAAAAAATTTCTTCTAACGAAGGTGGTCCATAAATATATTGACTTTGATAATCATCTTCAACATATGATTGTTTTCGTTTTAATTCAAAATTGTGTTGTGAATTTTTATATGGATTTGAATAAGGGTTTTCATCATCTGAAGAAAAATCATATATTACTTCTGCGTCATCATTATCTGAATTATTTTCTATTATATTATTTTCTTGAGTTTCAGACGGAATTTCTAATGCTGCAAATAATTTAGTTAGTGTTTCTACTTTTTCTTGTAAAGTTTCCATATATATAAAATTTTTAGTTTCTTTTTTCTAGTGAATTAGTTATTGTCAACGCTTTTTCTATCTTTTTGAAACTTATTTAACAAATTAATTTTGTTATCTTATCTTCAAGGTTTTTTATTTGTTCTTGTTTTCAATTTATACTATTATTTATTATATGTATTGCTTCAATATTAGATATACAATTTATTATTGATATGTTAGAATCTATTTTTAAATTTAGAAGAAATTTTTTAAACTGTTTTAATGTTTTACGAAGAAAATTTAATTCTTGTTTATTTGTGTTTAGGCTTGAAAAACTCATAATTATAACTTTAATAACTTATAATGATGATTATTTATATAATGTTTATGATGACAAATAAAGACGGTCATACCAAAGAAAGAAACAATAATACAAATGAATATTTATTAATATTTAAAAGTTATATGTTTTATTTTAAAATACAAATAGTTTTGTTTTTAGATGACGTATTTGCTTGTAACGAATACTAGTTCTTATAAAATATCTAACATCATGAATATGGTTATTGTTTAAAACCGTACCTTGATTATTAGCTTCGTAAGAATCCTTAAGATTTTGCTCAGAATTATTAATAGATTCATGTATTTGCTGTATTCTTAAAATAATATTTCTATTAGGAATACAATTCATCAAAATTTTGTTAGACATAAATATATATTTCAAGCATGAATTTGATTAATTTGATTATTAATAAAAATGAGTATTATTTTAATAAAAATTTCAAATTTTGTAGAATTAATAGTTAGAAAAACTCGAAATGATACTATCATGGAGAAATAAAAGTAGTATAACAATTGAAAATATCTTGAGACATATTTATGATATTAAATCTTCTTATGATAAATATTTTAATTGTTGGTGATGACTTTTTAAATATGAGTATTTAAAAACAATGACTTTTCGTTATTATGTTTACGATGTTGCATATGTTTATTTTCTTATTGACAATAGATTGAATATGTAAAATAATAAGAACGTTACTTAGCTTTGATACCAATTTTAACAACATGACGGATAAATGAATAATAGGATAAGATTATACCTGATTGATGCGTTGGATTGTCTTGATGATGAATTGTGTTGAATAATTGAATGTTTATGTGGATAGTTTGGATAAAACTCTGCTATTCAGAAATAGACAAACTATTTCAACAGAGAAAAACTTTGAGATCAACTCAAGTCTTAAACACTCAAACTTAATTTGTTTATTTCATATGGGCGAAGGCCCTATTTATAAGCTCGAAGGAACCCGTTACAATTATAGTTGCAATCGTTTGATTGCAAAACGATACACATAATTTACAATATAGACCCCTAGACTATGGGGGGTCTTACATCCTACCGACACTATTTTAATACAAACGACAAATACAAATTATTCTTACTGACACTTACATAATTACAAAAGACAAGATAAAATTATTATCTTCTATAATGTTTCGTTATCTTCAATGATGTGTTTTCTTTAATAATGATTGCTTACGTTATTCTCATTCCTCCCATCTCCAAAAGATCCACCACTGCTTGAAAGCTAAAGAAATTTTACGGAAAATATTATTTTCATAATATATTTTCTATGATTATCTTTTAAACTCACATTCATTATTTATATGATAAAATCAACATTTAATGCTAATTTGTTCTTTTATCTTTGACAATCAAATTCTATTAATCTCTAGTTCGTAGTTTCTCATTAGTGTTTTGAATTGAAATTGTTCCTTGAAAAATTACCCTCAAAATATGGATTTCAGGATACTCAAATATAGGATTAAAATATTATATTTGGAAAGTAATCACACAATCTTTTAAACAGATCAATAAAAACTTTTGATTTCAGAAATGACCCTTCGTCCCAAACGATAACATGATTTATCTGTTTTTCAAGTCCAAAATAATGTTTTTGGGTTTTAAATAACGAGTCTAACATTACATTTCTGTTTGATTTATCTTTTTTGGATATAGATGCAAATATCAAAATTAGATATACACATTGAATAAAACTTTTGTTTGTATTGCTTCCTTCAAGTCCCATCTTCACTTTAGGTCAACGACTATCATAAATTGGCCCATCTAGAGAGCCCAAAATGCCTCAGCCCACATTCATTTTGTTAGAAACCTTTATTCTCATATTACTTCTAGCTCAAAAGTCTACTTTAGTTAGCCCGGCAAGATGTAGTCCTTGAATGAGTTGAGATTCTTTAACATAGATCAGATAGATTGCAATCTTCCTTTTTTTTTTTTAATTTAATTATCATAGTTGAATACAATATCTTGTTCATCAAATACATCTTTGTGATTGTGTTTGTTCTTATACTCTGCATCATAGTTGAGATTCTTTAACGTAGATTAGATAGATTGCAATCTTCCCTTTTTTTAATTTCGTTATCATTATTGAATACAATATCTTGTTCACCAAATACATCTCCATGATTATGTTTGTTCTTATATTTTACATCATCAAATCATTATATTTGACACACCAATATTTTCAATAAGCTATTTACTTTACTTTTTAGGTCATTGACATAAAAACACATTAAAATTTTACATTTGGTTTTAAATGACCATTTACCTGTCTAATATACCATTTCATACAAAATTAACCGGTTTCCTAGTTCCATTCCTCATATTTACATTGACTTTGATAGTCAAAGGTTTTTACTCACATATATATACACGGTCTCTTCTAGTAGTCAAAGGTTTTCGAAGCTAAGGGTAGATCCATCACCAATTGAAGAATAATTGTTTAACTTCTTAAGAAAAATCTACATCGATCAATGAAAGGACTCCCGTCTTCAATAGAAAACTACGGAGATGAAAGTGTGTTATCTCAATCATATAACAACTATGTGGATGAAAGTGTCTTCAATAGAAAACTTCGGAGATGAAAGTGTCTTCAATAGAAAACTTCGGAGATGAAAGTGTCTTCAAGAGGCATTTAAAACCAATGGTAAAACTTTGATGTCTTGTTATGTCAATAACCCTTACTTTTTATATGATCAAAACAAGCTTTGAGACTTTTATCGGAAAATGTTGTTATATACATGAAACAATTTACCGGTATAATGAATAAAACTAGCTTTAGGACTTTTAATAGAAAATGTTGCTAGCTTTAGGAATTTTATTAAATAGTCATGTGCAAGCCCCGTTATTCCAAAATCATGTGTTGAAGTATCAACTCAAAAGTCTAAACAAAACTGGAAAAAATATAAACCGTGAATAGGGCTACCATGACTTGTAAAGAACCTACGATGAACAAATTTTAGTCTTAGTTTCTTAGTTTGTGACGGAAAAACAATTGGTCTAAAAGATTACAACATATGAAATCTTATTTACTTTACCCTTTAAATTGAACCGAATCCCAAAAACCGATTAAATCGGATATTATTCGATTTTGTTAAATTAAAATTGCTAACTAAAAAGTATCCGATTAAAAAGAAGGGCTAATGACTCTTTAGGGTAAATAACTTTTGCGTTTGTACTCATTTGGTCAATTTCCTTTTTTTTTATTCAATATACCATAGAACTTGTTGTTTGTGTTCACCATAACCCTTTTGACCGACTTTTGACCTGTGATAGCCGATCAAAGGGTTATGGTGAACATAAACAATAAGTTCGATAGTATATTGAGTACAAAAAAAAAAGGAAATGGACCAAATGAGAAAAAAACTCAACAGTTGGTTACCCTCCTGAGTCATTTTCCTCGAAAAGTTAAATAAAATTAAAGTTGCAAAATTATCAAAGATTGCAACCTTCTTTGGCTATAACGTATATGAAGAGCGTTTCAGAGAAGTAACTTCGTTAAAACATGATCTATGTTATGTTTACTGTGGTTAGCTGTCAACACCTCTCTTCAAAAGGATATGATTGTGTATGAGAGGTATATTTATTAGCATAAACGTTTACCTCAAGGTATATTATGGTGATGTGTCTGCAAAAACAGCATGATATTGTACATATTGATGTTGTATCTTATCCTATGAATTCGATCTTAAAGCTAAGTAAACTAAAAAATCACAACACTTGTGATTCCACTCATTTGTAGACTTGTCTAGAATCCATGATACGATAAATCATTCGATTGGAAATGTAAATGTAGTCGTGAAATGCGTCTGCTTAGTCAAGATTCCCCTAATAAATATTCAAGTGCATTACAAAGTTGTACATGTATGAATAGCGCTCTTTCGTGAGTTATGTTTTGAAGAGAAGTAAGAATGAATTTCATAAAGTCATTAATATCAGTAGGAGTTGATGTAAGATTTGCTGTAAATGAGTAAAGGGAAAATGACTCAGGAGGGTAACCAACTGTTGTGTTTGTTCTCATTTGGTCCTTTTCCTTTTTTTTGTACTCAATATACCATCGAACATGTTGTTTGTGTTCACCATAACCCTTTGACCGGTTATCACAGGTCAAAAGCCTGTCAAAAGGGTTATGGTGAACACAAACAATAAGTTCGATGGTATATTGAATAAATAAATAAAAAAAAGACCAAATAAATACAAATACAAAAGTTAATTACCCTCAATAGTCATTTTCCCTAAAAAGAATCCCTATAAACAAATATGAAGAAGGCCGGCCCTTATCCATCTTATTACCATCATTATCGAAGATGATCTTAACTAAAAATAGTAATTCTGACATAAAATACAATGTTGAATTGTTTAAACCATACATCCAAATTTTTGGATTTCTTTCTTTTAAATAACACAAAAAATAAACACATTCATACTAAAAGTTAAAACATAAAACTTGATTATTAATCAACAATTATAATTCTAAAAAAATTTGTCATATCTAGTCGGTAACCAGTGCTTCAGATTTCTATACATTATCTACATTCATAAAAAATATATATATAATTTTTGGTATCATAATTAAGAATTAATTATTATTTGCTATTTGAGGCAATTTGATTTGAACTTTCAAAAAGCCATGTGGTGAAGAAAGAGGTGGTCACATGGCCATGGCTTCTCAAATCTTTACAATGTTTATGTTTTTAGGGTTTTAGTGCATGTGTGTCTGCTCAAAAAGAATCCTTTCTTGTATTCTTAACACTTCCAAGATTCATTAGTTTCTATTCTCTAACTCATACGAAATCCTGTGTTTATTTCCCAAAAACCCCATGGATTATTGCTTTTCTTCTCCCCATTCTCACATACGCTTATGGGTCTTTCTGTAATTTCCCCATCTTTTTCTTCCTCATCACAGTTTTGATATTGGTTTCTTCTACCTTTCTGTTCTTGCCACTAGCAAAACTCAAAGTACAAGTTCTTAAGAAAGAACAGTCGCAACAACAAGATGACCATGATCATATCTGCTCTGATCGGAAGATCTCAAACCAGGCTCAAGATGAATTAAAGATTGGTTTTTCCGACACAGGTTTGCCGGAATCTTTCTCGGAAAAAGACATTATTGGCCGGTTTTCATCCACCAGTGAAGAGGATTCCGACTTTGACTGTGGGCAGTTTCCGAGCGAGAGTCCCGACTGCTCCGACGAGGAGAGCCTGATAGAAATAGAACTTCCGGCCGGGGACTATGTTGGGTTGAAAGGAGGAGGAGAAGAAGATGATGAAGAAGAAGAGTTGTGTTTTGAGCAATTATCACCGGAATCTATTTACCGGTGGTCGGAGATGAATGAGGAAGAAAATTTGATTGAAATCGACATATCCATGGGGTCCATCAAGTAATCATAAGCATTGTTCGGTTCGGATGTAATCAATCGTGAAATTTTGTTCGCATGTATTTTGTCCGATCAAAACATCATGATTGCTCAAAAATCAGAGTGTGCTTTTTTATAAATACTTATTTTTACTAACCTTCTAAATAAAAGAGAATGAAAAAAATGATTTTTACGATTTTAAAATTATATTTATATAGAATATTATGTAAATCGGATAAAGTAGCATTTTTTTTATAAAAAAATTAAAGAAATGGAAAAAAGTGAAGCATTTCATTTAGTTTTTGTTGTGTTAATTTCCAATAATATGTCGTATCTCATTCATATCATTATATAGATTTGCAAGGGAAAATTGTAGATATACAATATAGAATAATATATATATATATATATATATATATATATATATATATATATATATATATATATATATATATAGAGAGAGAGAGAGAGAGAGAGAGAGAGATATGAGGGTTCAGGTTCATTTGATGTCATTCTAATTTTGTGAGATCGTGAGATCAAATCTAAAAATAATTTTAAAATGCAAAATAAATGAAAAAAAAATCCAAAAATTCTTTTTTTTTAAATATTATTTTTGGAATGTAAATTAACTACAAAAAAAATTTTAAAAATAAATAAAATCCTATTTTTTTGAAAAATACGTGAAATATTTTAATAGAATATTACACTAACATATTCTAAAAAATAATTTTAAAATGCAAAATAAATGTAAAAATCTAAAAATTTGTTTTTTAATATTATTTTCGGAACTTGAATTAACTAAAAAAAATAAAAATAAAAATCATTTTTTTTTAAAATACGTGAAATATTCTAATAGAATATTACACTATACATATTCTATAAAATAGTTTTAAAATGCAAAATAAATGGAAAAATCCAATTTTTTTTTTTAAATATTATTTTCGGAACTTGAATTAAATAAAAGAAAAAAAATGACATGAACCTAACCTTCTATATATATATATATATATATATATATATATATATATATATATATATATATATATATATATATATATATATATATATATATATATATATATATAACACCCCCCCCCCCCTCCCTCTGGGTTTGAGCGGGACGATGATTTTGAACGTTCAACTTGGACGTATTTAATGTTGAACATGATTTAAGGCGAGGTAAACGAGATTGACATTGTTTCATTGTTATAGTAGATAATGGTAGCAGTGGTAGGTGGTTGTTAGAGTTCGCAAAACAAATTGGGAAACCAACATGTCTAGGAAACAACATTGTTTGGCATGAGATCCTAGACTTGACGTTTTGATGACCATAAGAGGAGGTTTTGGCCAAGACACACACAACAGCCAGAGGTAGATCATGAAATACATCTCGTATGAATTATTTGAAATGCTTATTTAAAATGTATTTTAAGTAATTTGGATAATACTAAATTTTAAGAAAGACATTTTGCAAAAATTGGTCATAAATGGTCGAAGTTTTAACATTTAACATAACATATACGATGGTGTGATAAACTAATTAGAGATAAATGCAAGGTTAACAACTTACAACCATTAAAATCTAAATTACAATCACTACAATAAAATGAAACTAACGAAAGTTTGGTAAAATTTTGCATTAAGCCTTGAAAATGTTGAATTTTGCCTAAAGTAACACTATTTTGCCTAAAGTAACACTTTATCAACTGTTGTGTTACGCGACAACAGAGTAATCCTTTTCCGAAAGAGTTGCAGGTATTATACATAATATAGATCCAATCAGATTTCACATGCAATCATGCAAATTCATATTTTTAATGTTTCAAATACAATATTTTTATACTTATATACAATTTTTATTATAGTTTTACTTACAAAAAATACGACCTTGATTACATGTAAATTTAACCTAACAAAAAATATAGCATCTCTTTAACCAAAATACACTGTTTTTTTGTTTAAGTTTTATGATGCTAACCAAGCATGTTTTTTTCATGTTAAAGCAACTTTTCATTTACTTAAATGACACGAAGTACGTTTTTTTTCTTGTTAAAGCAACATTTATTGCTAATATGACATGATCGTATTCTATCAGTGGCAGTTTTAGGATGGGTCCATGGTGGCACTGACAACCCCAGATTTTTCGGACATAATGGAAAATTTTCGAAAATTTTATTTTTTGTACTATTGTACAACCCATGAGTTTCCCTTGACACCATTACTGTGAAATCATACATCCGCCCCTGTATTCTATTATATTTGTAGCTATCATTATTTCATGCAATAAAATTGCTATTAATATGCATTAGTTGTTTAATTACACACTTACACCATAACACACACATACATATACATATATATATATATATATATATATATATATATATATCATAAAATAACATCCAATTAATAATTGGATCTCGACTCACACTAAGAGTCCAAACTATGTTGAAAGACCTTTTTACCCTTTATAGAACTTGGCGCAAGTAAACTATCCAAAATGTCCAAATTCCAAAATGATCACCCAAAACCCAAATATGGTCCAATCTTCCAAATTGGGCCCAAATCCCTTCGTAGGCATTTAACCAAAAGAGTCCAACACAATAGCATCAGCCCAAAAATAGAATTTTGATGGCCCAACAAAGCCCTAGACTCCTAAGGTCCAACATGGGTACAATACCGAAAAACCCAAAATTCCAAAGCCCACTGCTAAGTACGCGGGGCGCACTCAGCTCGTACACTTAGTGTACACGCTCTGGGGAAAATACGCGCAGCGTACCGGTTTGTATGCCTATGTATTCCCCATTTTGACATCCCACATCATTAAGCACTTAATTCATTCAACCCTTGCTTCATACTATCAGATTTGACTTCCTTAAGGTGGCTTATCACATAAAATTGGCAACTTTACGTGCATGCATAACTTAATGGGGCTCTAGAGCTCAAAAGAACTTAACAAAGGGTCTTAACACATGCATGAGTCCATAAACACCTCAAAGCTTGCATTTTTATGGACAAAGGGACCAAAATAAACCTAGATCTACCATCAATCACTTCTGGAGTGAATCTAGAAACTCATCAATCACTCCAAGGACTCAAAAAGCACAAAAATAGCAAAATAACTAGATCTAGCATCATAGATTAGCAGGTTGTGAGATTTATACATCAAAAGGCTAGAAAATGATAAGCTAATCTCGTATCCTCAAGATCCAAGCACAACTCCAAATGGTCCACTTCTTTTTCTCCCTCACAAAGCACCAACAAACACTTTTTATGGCTCAAAACTTTCAAGAACTCACTAGGGTTTTGAATCCTATACAAGGAAGGGTGGAGGCTATCTAAACATGACCAAATGAGGCAATCATAAGGCTTAAATAGGGTGCAATACCCTAGAAATTAAGGTTTCATAATCCACATGTACGCCATGCGTACTCCACTTACACCCAGTGGACATGGACTGAATACGCGACCCTAAATATACTAGTACGCCCAGCGTATAAGGAGTATGCCCAGCGTACTCCAACTTTCCTGAAGTTGGGAATTCTGCCCCCTAGGGACCAAAATAGCAAAACATTAACACACCAAGGGTCTAAACTAAAAAGTACTTTGAATCGGATGTTACAACTCTCTTCCACTTAAATTAGATTTTGTCCTTGAAATCATTCCTTACCATCCCAGGCATGCCAGACAGCCTGAGCAAATCAACCATAACCCCGATGTGGACCGAGTAAGCAACCATGGGCATACAACAACCTTCTAAAGTCTAACAGAACCCAACCTTAGAAGGGCTCCCAAATCCCGACAATGAATGAATCCTTACTCAACTTAAATTAACCCCAGAAGAATAACCACTTCTACTTTACTCGAAATCTAAAATCTTGAACTTGTCTGACTCCGTGACAGACAACCCATACTGAACCACTGCTAATTCAATTCCACTTTGTCTTCCATTTGACTACCAAACTTATGAGTACTTGATGTTCCCATTGGAAAATAGAATCACAGGCCATTCGCTACTGTCGGAAAGTTTCCACTTGACAAAAGGGATTAGACAATCCTTCGAGTAAAAGACTCATCCTGAAGATAACGAATCCATGAACATATTGCACCACAAGAGGCATTATGAGAGTTAAACCTTCTAGTGCTGAACAAGTCACTAATTCCTTAACTTTCGAACCAAAACACTACTGTTATAATTTTGAAGTCCCATAACTTGCTAGACCTACAATGTAACGCCCGCAGATTCGGGCTAGTCAAATTAGAGACAATAACCGTCAAAAATGACTTTTTGATGGAAGATTATTTTGAAAGAATAATCTTAACCAAGTTATATTATATGCTATAAGGGTTCCATACATATAAATAACGCCAAAATCCGAATTATAACGAAGAAGTTATGGCCCGTCGAAATTTTATGACAAAACCAACACGACACAGCGTAACGTAAAAAGTGAATTTTTGATGTACTACTTTTTATCCTTCAAGATCTAAATTAAAGTGTTAGTATACTTCAAACCGAGAGTGTGCATAAAAAGAACGCCCAAATCTGACTTCGTATGAGGAAGTTATGATATTTCAAGATTTGGCATAATAATGTATAGCCCAAAATTTGAATTTTAGATCGATCCATTTTTGGCCAACGTAACCTAAATGAGACTTGAAGATCTCATTAATAGGAGCTCAACGATAAAAAGACAGACGAAAACGAAGTTCGTATGTAGAAGTTATAAATTTTACACGGTCATTTAACAATGTAATCTTCTCATACTGTTAAATTTAGAATCGGTCAAGAATTAACCGATGGAGTCAAATGGAAAGTTGTAGATCTTGTCTTTACCTACGTGTGGATATAAAGAATGTCAAAAACAAAGTTCGTATATGAAAGTTATGAGTTTTTAAAGATTGACTGTTTTACATGTGTCCGGCGCCACGGGTCAGCACCAGACTTCGCGTTGGCACCTACGCAAGGCTCACGACGGGAGCACCTGATGTGTGTAAAATGCACTAGTTTTAGTCCTACTTTTTAAATATAATTTAGACACACAAAAGGCAGTGTACCTATCAATTGGTGGTATAGTTAAGCAAGCAGGGTATCGAACACATGAGAACGACAATTAAACTAATTACTAAAATTATCTAAAACAAGTAATAAAAGGAAAAGGTTTTCTCTAATTTTGCAGTACTAGAAAATTAAACAATTAAATAAAACTCAAACTAAGCAACTAACAGCTAAAGCAAAGAAACAATCAACTAAATTCAATAATAAGAAGACTTTTGTTTAGGTTCGATTCATTTACTCTTATGGTTGATTTTATGGCAAGTGCAATGGATTAATTGTTATTGGCTACCGATTAATACGATTAGGTTCACGTTCGCTATTACTAATACTTAGAAAACAAATAAATTTTGTAGTGATCAAGTGCTTAAACTAATAAATTTCCTAGTTTATTGATTCTTGTTAAGTAAGACTTATAGTTAGCTAATCAAATTACCAATTTAATTAACCTCTTGTTGATGGTTCATCACACATGCTCACACATTAACTTACCTATTTTCTAGTTAACCCTAGTTTCATGTTCACTATTCCTAGGAACATAACAACGTTTTCACACAAATCATATGACATAAGCAATTAGGAGATGTTCATGCAGCTTAATATACTTGTTAATTAACAGAAAATATTTGTTGTTAAGACATAAGGTTTTTCAACAAGCTTAACAAAACAAAACTCACCAAATTCAATTAATCCAACCACAAAATCAAACCACAGTCATAAATTCATCTACCCTAAACAGAAGATATGAGTTTTAGCTCATGATTAAGTTAGCGATTTTTCAAATTGTTAATAAATAATGAGCAGTGCTATGTGTATATGTCTTATGTGTAAGTATTTGAATTACAAACATGTGTTTTGCACTTTTTCATTATTTTATTCATGTGGTTTTATTGGGAAAATAGCAAATATAATGTGATAAAGCAAAAAAGTCATATTAATTTATACTAAATAAGATATTGTAATTAATACTTTTGAAATTTGATATTGGCAACCAATGTAAATATTTATAGTGAATTTGTTGGATTTGAACATAAATATTTCTACCTTAAATAAATTTATATACAAAGTGAGAAATTTTTTTATCTTAAACTATTTATAAACAATTTTACAAATAGACAACTTCTTTTAAATTGTTAAGTATTAATATTCTGAATGAAAACAATAATAAGAAATGTCAAATGATCTTATACAAAATGAGAACATACAAGCATATATTCATGATTTCAATGTTAAAACATTACCATCACCACCACTTTCACCTTTAAAAAATTTATTTAATATTTATTTAAGTGTATTTATATGTATTATTAAAAATATTAATAATAATGAATTTAAAAATTATTACACTTGTTTATATTTTTAATATAATAATAATAATAATAATAATAATAATAAAGTTTTTGTTTCCAGGAAAATCCTAATATTTTTTTTGCGGAGAAGTCCTAATATTTTGGTTCAGTTTATAAAATAGTCTCAAATTAATTTGTTACCGGTTCCAACCGGTCAAAAAAGGTAAAAATGCAAGTTTTTGCCGGTTTATAGGACTTTTTCGTAAACAAAAATTAATTTAGGACTAAAATGTAAACCGGATCAAAATTTTAGGACTTTATTGGAGATTTCCCATAGAATAGTATATTAAGATTTTCAATTTTTAAGAATGTGATAACAAAAATTTAACTTTTATCAAAAAAATTGTTAATCTTAGAAAGTTCATTCAATCAAAAAATGTTGTTATTTCGTTTGAAGAATGATATGATCTGATATCCTCGTAGAATATATCAGTTCTAACAAAATGTCATTCTGACAGAATAAATTCGTTTATTATAAAAAATACGTTAGAACTAATATTGAATTATTTTTAAAAAAAAATCAAAATTTAAAAAGTAAGAGAATTAATTATCCTTAAATTTTCGAAAATTTCTTTTTTTTTAAATATAGTTTATTGTCCAAAATCCTTATACTGAAATTTGTATGATTAAATTGATTATTTTTAATTAATTAATAAATATTAAACCGTTACTTAAATTATCTAAAATGATTGGCTAATAATCAATATCACAGAGAGACAATATTTAATAGAAACAAATTAACCTAAGCATATATATATATATATATATATATATATATATATATATATATATATATATATATATATATATATATATATATATATATATATATATATGGGTAAAGTGAATATACCTAATAACCTTATATAATCTTAGGTACCTAACTCCATAATACTACATCGATTTGTATCATATTTACGTTGTAATTGCCTAAGGTTCTTAAACTTCAAACCCATAACTTTATTACTTCCAAAATCTTTGGATTTTCACCAACATCTTTCTTTTACATCACGTCTTTCTATTGAATACCGCCTGATGGGCTTCATATCCTACCGCTACAAATGAAATGATGTAGGAGAAATATAACGATCAATTTCCAAATTTTTTCGAAGTAAATCAAGTTTAGGGATGAAGTTTAAGAACCTTGGATGATTGCAATGAAAATTTAATGCAAAATGACCTAGTTTGATGAGGTTGGGTACCTAAGCTTATATAAGGTTGTTAGGTATATTCACTTTACCCTATATGGGTATATATATATATATATATATATATATATATATATATATATATATATATATATATATATATATATTAACAAGTTAAATTACAAAATAAGATTATAGTTTATTTTTAAACAATAAAATAAAATACATCAGAATAAAATAAGTATTTTTATTTTAAAAGTTAATAACTGGTTAACATGTGTTAACTATAAAATCCAAATTAAAGCAGCCAAAACTGAATTTGTGCGACTTTGGTTGTGAGGAGATCGATTATTTCTGTGTTAACTTTTTTTTGGTTCTGTAATTCGGATTTCGTTAGTCTAGAACCTTTGAAATCATCAATAAAAATTGTTTAAATAATATTATATTTATGTAATCAAATGAATGGTTTATTTTAAAATACATCTACAATTTAGATAATCAAAATTATTGTTTAATTATAAATATTTAACATACTTTTTTTAATTATTAATTTGCAGTATTGTTTTCCGAATCCGTTAAAAATATTTTTTTATGTGTAATTTACACAAAATTAAAAGAATCTTAAAAGGGAAGGGTAGAATATATAATTAAAGCACCGGATACCCGTTAAAACACTTAGAAAATGGACCCTTGTGTTATTATCACGTCCCCTATATCTTCCTCCAATACCAAAAAGGTCGCCAAAATTCCCATTAAATGGAGGTCCACATGCGATGCAATTTCCACTCTTTCAATAATTGCAATTCAACCCATTAAATATATTCAGAGAATAATGTATACAGATGTGAATACACACTTATAACATGAAATTAAAATTATTTTAAGACGAACGTCTCAACAAAATACTGTCTATTTTCTTTTTTTTATTTAAAAAAAAAAAACGTCTAACTTAAAGCAAAGAGAAGAAGTTTTTGTTGAATTTTATGATATGATTTTCCCATCAATCTAAAAATAATCAATCAATATCAAATCTAAATCCATACAAACCTTAAACTAGTTAGAAGATTGGTAGAATGTCTAGATACGACAATGACCAATAAATTGCCAAAATTAGGCATAACTTTAATTGAAAAACGATAAAAAAAAAAAAAAAAAGACATTCGTGTAGTACGAAGCACATGAAATTAGATACATCCATTACCAAATTGAAAACCAACCTTCAAGTACACATTACATTTAATCAAAGCACATTTTAGTCTTTTTATATATGTAATGACAAAATCGTATGCATCTTGATATAACAAACGAATATTAACATGCTTGTGTTTTTCACAAAAATTTTAAGAAGTTTTTGCTTTCAAATTTTAAGAAAAAGCTTTAAAAAGAAAAGTTTTGTTTGATAATTTTCTATTTTTATTTTAAACAAAAAACTTTAAATCTAAAAACTGTTTTAAGAAGTTTTTTTTGAGGTTTTTGTTATATTAATTATAATTAATTTTATATATATATATATATATATATATATATATATATATATATATATATATATATAAATCTGTTAGCTATTTTTTTCAAATATTTGATAAATAAAAATTACAGTTTCCTATTTCAAACTAAAGGTTTTCTAACTTCTAATTAATTTTATCAATCATGTCCACAAACAAGTTTTAATTTATGGCTGTGTTTGGCACGCCACAACTAGCTGAAAAAGCTAGTTTATTTTTCGAGTTTTTTTAAGTTGTCATGTTTGACAAGCCAAAAAATAACTTATAAGCTAGCTTTTTAAAAAGCTATTTAGACTAGTTTTTGAGAAAAATTTTAAAAAATTTCCAAATATACCTATTAATTAATTATAAAATCACATTCTTTTAAATATTTTTTATGTCATTTCATATTTTTCAGCTAATTCTATCAAACGTTATTTTTTATCACTTAGTTTTATTTTTAAAAATTAGCTTTTTAGGTAACCATTTGCTTTTCAATTAATACGCCGAACATAACCTATATTTATTGATATTACACACCTACTGTAACTAAATTATTTTATCAAGTTATGTTTTATATTTTTATTATTTTTGTTTTTGTTTTTATAGAAAGGGAAATAAATTGTCTCGTGGAACTTTTATCCAACTTGCATCGATTTTTAGCAAAAAGTCAAATAAAAAATCATGCCTCGTCAAGTCGTCATCCAGCCGTCTAAATTGTTTCCACCCTACATCTACATCCGTCGTCTATAACCCATGCCACGTAAGCAGTTTCTTATCAATAAACAAACGGCTATTATTTATCCACGTGTCGCCGTTGATGCGTTATTACACCCTCGATCCAACGGACCGCGGTACTCGTTTCCGCAGCTCTCAAATTCTCCACCACTTTCGCCTGCACCCCCAACATCCCCGGAGCTCCGGCAGTCTCTGTCTCTTCTAGAGCCGGAGATCTACTTCGCGCCAAATTAATTCGAATAATTCAACGGCTATGGCGGACTCGGATAACGAATCTGGAGGACACAACGCAGGCGGCGATTTGTCGGCCAGAGAGCAAGACAGGTTTCTTCCGATTGCTAACGTGAGTCGGATCATGAAGAAGGCGTTGCCGGCGAACGCAAAGATCTCTAAGGATGCGAAGGAAACGGTGCAGGAGTGCGTGTCGGAGTTCATCAGCTTTATAACCGGCGAGGCTTCGGATAAGTGCCAGAGGGAGAAGAGGAAGACGATCAACGGCGACGATTTGCTATGGGCGATGACGACGTTAGGGTTTGAGGAGTACGTTGAGCCTCTGAAGGTGTACTTAGCGAAGTACAGGGAATTGGAAGGGGAGAAGACGACGATGGGAAGGCCAGGGGAGAAGGACGGTTCATCTGGAGGAGGTGTTGATGCTGCTGTAGGCGGCGGAGGTAGTGGCGGAGGAGTTAATTCCGGTGGATATAACGGGATGTACGGAGGGACAGGGTATCATCAAATGTACAATTCGGGTCAGTATCAACAAACGGGTATGGGTATGGGTATGGGTATGGGCGTTGGAGTGGGTAGTCCAACGGGCAGCCTGGGCAGATCGGGCAGCATTGGTAGGGGCGGTGGCGCTTCGTCTTTGAAGCCAGGTAGGTAAAGTGGGTTAGTTATGAAAAATTAAATTAAATAAAAAGCAAAAGAAAATTAAAAAGAATGCGAAAAAGAAAAAAAATAATTTCCCACTTTTTTTTTACTACTTTTTGCTAATTGGGTTATTTTTCTGATTAATTATTGACATGTGAATTTATAAGCTTGTTACTAGGTTTTGTAATTTTCATTTGTAATATTAAATTCAGTTTACGACTGTTTTTTATTTTAAATTTGAATATAGATTGGAAATCTAGAAATTGTTGTATCTAACTATGTATTGTGTAGCAATAAAAGATAATTGTATTTATTGTAAACTATAGACGACAATGCATTTGATTTATAAATTTTATTTTTAATCTTTTTAACACTTTTTAGACATGAAATCATAGTGTAACATTTTAATTTTTTTAACAGACCTTGTAATTTTGGAAACTATAAATGCAATAAATGGTATGGTCAATTATTTTGTAAATTGCTATAACATGCTTTCTCTTAATGAAAGAAAAAAGCAAAAGAATAATACAATCCATGAATACATGTGGGTAAAAAAATCTAAAAAATATACGATTTGTATGGTATGGTCAATTATTTTATACATTCAATGTTTTACCCCACTCATTCACAAACATGTCTCACTACGTTAAGCTTTTAGGATCTTGATCGTACAAATTATTAACTTTTGTACACATGTAGTTTGGACAAATTATGTTTCCCAACAACTTGAACAATCTAATATAAACACTATTTTCACATTTGTCCCTATTAGTAAAACAAAGACATAATCATACAACCAATTTTGAATATTCAAATTGAATTGCAACTTATAGAAATAAATAACAATACATATAACACAAAATCTTGAATCATACCAAATTTGAAGATTATTCACCCTTTAATACATTTCTAACTAATAAAAGTTCAATTTTTTAGCAAGTGATCATTCAAACAAAAAATAAAATAAAATAAAATAAAAAACAACAAAACTATAAAGAAACTATAAATACCTATATACCCATAAACTATAAGTTGAAATTAAACTAAACTTTACAAAGAATTCACCCGCATTAGCTTATGGTGGCTTTCTCACATTGCATCGGTATACTCGACAACTTTCATTCTTTTTCGAAACTAACCTAACTTGAAAAACCTTAAAGATAAGAGAATAAAAATTAAATGATTATCATATTTCATTTACCGTCAAATTCAAACCCGGAGATGAGATAATAGAGTCATAGAGATCGAGAAATCAATTTCAGTTGACAATTGAACTTTAGAACGTCATATTTCAAAAATCAGTATTTAAATTTTGTAGAGCTTTAGAATGAGAAATCAGAACTCGGGCTAGAAATGGATTAGCAGATCAATTGGCAAATTGGACAATTAGAAATCAAAAAAAAAAAAAAAAAGTAAGAGGGACATAATCGCAATCCCATTGGGGGTTCAATTTGGTTTGACCGATCCTGTCAATCGTTTGAGAAATTGTCGTCACTGATGTATTAGTTTTTAACGCTTCAATTCTCTGTGAAACGATTGACATTAAATTTGAGTTCTCAAACTAGTTGGATTGTAAAAGGTCGCCCTCATTGCCTTGATCTGATTTTTTGAACTCATGTCTTAATATTTACTTAAGTTATCTAAGATTATTTACAGAGAAATTAAATATCCTTTTATTTTTTGTTTCTACAAATCTTCTTATCCATTTAAATGATATTTAAGTATATTAAAATGATATATATCATCATTTAATAAGGTATCATGATTTGTAGGAATAAATTTAGGAGGATATTTAATTTTCTTATTTACAAAACCAATCATATAATTTTGAAAATAAAAAATAATTATGAATTCTGAAAAATTATAGTTTTTTTAAATAAATTCTAACAAAAAAAAAATTAAAAATAATAATAATAATTGGAACTTGTTAGTTTTTTTCTTTTCCAGTAAATTCGAAAATCTATATGTAGTTTGAAATTTTCAAAACTCATTTATATTTGTTTTTGCATTGATTTTCAAATTTGTCTACGATTTTCTAATTTGTTCTTGAGTTTCAAACTATCTACCTGTGTTAGAAATATATTAAAATGATACCATAATGAGTAAAAAAGAGAGAAACAATCGATCTTCGGTTTAAAAAAAAATGATGATTGGAAAGAATATGATTGAGAAAAAATTTCGAAGAAAATAAGATTTTTTTTTCGAAAATAAGAAAATCTCGATTTTTAAAATCATGGTTAGTAATTGAAGTTCTATTTTAAATGGTCATTATTTAATTACTAAGATATAATTTCTTAGAGAATAAGGTAGTGTTTGTTTTTTGTCTGCAGATCTGCGAGATGTCTTCTGTCTGCGCCGCGCAGACCACGCGCAGACATTAGTCTTCGCAGACTGTTTGTTTTTTTGAAGACTGCAGACCTAAAAATGTCTGCGCGCCCTCTTCTTGGCGCAGATGTGGACCAGAGTCTTCTAACATCTTCAGACATCTTCTAGCTTAAAAAAACATATATATCTTTATTTTTTTTAAGTTTTTTTTTTTTAATTTATATTTTTTCCAACTTTATTAATGATAAACAATATGAAAAAAAAATTACAAAACTTAAAAAAAAAACATTTGACGATACAAACATGATATTTTTAACAAATTTATAAATAAAAATTTATTATAATAATAGTCGTTGAAGTTGTTTATATAAATATGAAAAAAAAAAAAATCATAATATATTCTTATATTTTTTTGCCAAAATTTTGTAAAACTTTATTTAATAGAGTATCATCAATTTCTCGAGAAAATATTTATCGTACGTTTTTAATAGATTTATTTGAAAAAATCGAAGTTTATTTCCATCTATTTATGTATCAAATTCTTTGATCACTAATTATAATGTTTAGTTATAACTTTACAATCAAAGTTGTTGGTTTTTATCAAATATGTATATGAATTAATACCATTTTTATTTTTATTTTTTATATAATAATACATAAAAGTTGATCTAGATTCGTTATATATTTATAAGAAAGTCGTAAAAATATATAAAAAATTCGCTTTGAAGTTTTAAAAAATCAGTTTATTTAGATTTCAGTTTATTTTAATAGCCCGTGGATGTTAAAAAAACAAACAATCTTCTTTTTTCAGACTGCAGACGTTTGATCCACCTCTTCTACTGCAAAGGTCTACAGATGTGGTCCGCAGACTGCAGACATTTTGCCTCAGAAAAAACAAACAGCACCTAAGTTTATTGGGTCAATATCCCTTTGTAGGTACATTTCTTTTGTGGATTCTTAGTTTCTATATACTGGATTAATGAGTATGTGTCAAAATGTTATAGGAATTCTAGCTTCGTCAGTAAGATAGCATCTTATATATTTTGGGATTCCAGCACATGATCGTGATTGTACCTTTGTGATCAAAAAAGAATTGGAACAAAATCTTAAAAGGTAATAAAAGTGCACAAAAAAAGGCATTAAAACTTTATCATAAATCATGCATGAAGATACTTGTAAATCATTTTCTTCTTTATTAACTATTGGCTTAAACTGATTTGTATATTTGGCACTAAGTTGGTTAACAAAGCACATATTGTTTTCTGCCAGTAATATATGTTTACTTTAACGTAACTGTACTGAAAAAAAAAAATCCAAAAATGATTCTTAAACTGTATCACCATAAATGTTAGAGAACATAACAAATATAACTTAATTTCTTAAGCATTTGCTAAGTAATAACAAAAAAAATTAAGAAATGACCAAAATAATAAAAAATATCATAGGTGGGCATTTATGGGCTGCAATTTTCGCTAATGGGTTAGTTTCGTAAGATCACTTAGGATTTCGTCATTGATATAAAAAGTTAAGGATTTTGCCCCTGTGGAGATCATAGATGACATGCGGCCAACTACGATTCTTTCTCTTAAATTGCAATTTAATGTTTTTTCCCTCTAAAATCTTAACATTTTGACTACATTCATAAATTTTAACTGTGATTTCTTACACTTTAACTAAGAAAAATACATAAAAATATTGTAACATATACTTTTATCTATATAATAACGAGGAAACCAAATTTAGAGTTTTTCAATTTGATTTTAAGCTATATATATATATATATATATATATATATATATATATATATATATATATATATATATATATATATATATATATATATATCGAGTTCTAGTAACATTTTCGTTGTCGTTTGCACCGATGGGAAGTTGGGGAATATTGATGATCAACAAAGATATATTAGGCCTTTAGTAAAGAATTACAGAGAAAATCAGTTTTTTCATATTTGGTGGAAAAGAATATCAAAAGAAGATCGGTTTGCTTTTTCTTTTCTGCAAATATTAATTTTACTGTTTGTTTTTTGTTTTTTTTTTTTTTTTTTTTCATATTTAGTGGAAAAGAAGATCGGTTGCTAGCTAAATTAGATATTAGTTTTGTATTTCTAATATCATGAAATGTTTTATGCTATAGATATAGTTGATGATAGTGATGTTTGTCATATGATCAATGTAAATGAAGGTAACAAAACGTTGTGCATGTGGTTAAAGGTGATGGTTATAATCAATGCAACGGGAGAGAAAAAGACTCATATAAGAACAAATCTCGACAGATTACAAAATAACAATCAAATGTGTTATTTTAACTCTACCAATGTACCTCAATATCATGTTGATGATTTTAATAATTACCGGTTCATTTTATATAATGAAATTTATACATGTTTCAAAAGTATTATATTTTAGTTTTTATATAAGGTTGGAGATGTGAAGTGCACACCTTTATTAGTCTATATTAATCATGGTGCGACTAAAAGAATTTGGGTGAAGGGGGCCGCGTTCCCTTGTGAGGTTCCAAGGGGCAGCGCCCCTTGGTGGGTGGTTAGGAAATTCATACACATCGTATTCAAATCCTGAGACATATCATAATGATCTCTCATCTTTTTGAAACATACGAAATTCATACACATCGTATTCCTTTTTTTTAAATCAATTTTATGTGCCTAGAATCCTGAATGTTCCTTTAAGGATTATCTAAGATCACATTTCTCATAACCCACGCATGTGGGAAAATATTGATTCGAAAAGTGAACTAACTCGATCCTTGAAGAATCCAACGATGATATATTATATTTCTACCCTATTTTTCTAACATATCATAGTGTTCCTGGACACGATAATATTCCAAAACAATAGTGTAATCACTGATCACTGATTCACTATGTTGATCCTACTAATTTTGTAACATTTCGTTTAATAAATAAATAAATAGATAAAATTAATAAATGAATAGTAGCCCTAAATTCATAATAATTTATCGGTGTTAGTCATACGAAGTTAAATGATATAATTTATAGAATTTTGGATCTTTATTGAAACATTTGGACTTGAATTGTAATGAATTTTGGAAGCTGAGGGTTGTTTGGTAATTAATGGGCTTAGTTTGAAAACAATTTGAGGGGGAGGGACTGGAAGTTGAATAGAGTAGAGATCGAGATAGAGATGAAGGACAAGGGTGGAGATGGAAGATGGTACTGATAGAGTATGTGGCGTTGTCTAGGAGGTGAAGGAGACGCCTGGAGCGTCACTGTGTAAATAGGGGAAACAATTGTATTTTTTTGGGTCGCCTATTTTTTGGCAGATCGAACCAACATTTATTTTGGACCGATTCAGATACATGGGTTGGGTCAGAGGCATAATCTTCACAAATCAAACATTATGATCAAACCATCAGATGAAGACATCTGACTGTATTGGTCTGTACCAAATCAAACAGACCCTTACATTCTTATCTGATACCATTGTAACGATAGCGATATCAATTTCCAATGTTTTTCTTGATACCCATCATGGAATTGATGACCACCATTTGTATTCCAATTTAACGATTAAATTCAACACTAATCAAAAGACTAAAGCTATGTTCTGGGAGGCTTAAAATCCTACACACTCGCTTAATTCGAGGAAATAATAGAAAAAAATACATAATGTAAGATAATGGGTATGAGACTACTTACACATAGCCAATCCTAAAAAATGGGCTAAGGCGTATTTTGATGGCTTTTAGTAATCTTATGACATTTAGTAATGTCGAGTCCATGCATGCATTATCTAGATATGCTTGAAAGATGCAAGTGTTGACGTTGATCAACTTCTTCTATGCAACAATGCATAAGTGGTGTATTCAACATTGCAATTTCGCAAGGATAAATTACATTATTGATGATTGTTACAAATAAATTACTGGTGAACCTAACTGTGATATTTGTTAATGTTTGCAGTAACAGTAAGAACAACACTCACCCATGAGCCAATATAAGGTGTGAAAAGAGTAGTAATTTAACGATCTACTCAATTACAAATACAATATTTCGGGTTCAGGACATCAAAAAAGGTGGCATCGTTGATTTTGATGAACATACTTGTTCATGTAGGACGTGGGAACTATCTGGCTTACCTTGTGGGCATGTCATAAAAGTGTTAAGGACCATAAATCATGAAGACTATGTAACGAAGGCTATTAAGGATTATCAAGTTGATGTTTTTGAAAAGACATATGAAGTATGTGTTAACACTCTTCCAACCCCATTGATTGTGAGATCCCCAATAGTTTGATGATTGTAAATCTACCAACAATGGTGAAATGTCAACCTGATTGTCCAAAAAACAATGATTGTATTCATTCACAAGGTGAGGATCCAATCATACAAGATTGCCCTCAAAACTTGCAATGTTAATTTTCAATTTAAGTTAATATTGGATATATACCTTGTTTTTATATTATTTTTAATGCTTTATATTTGTTTCAAAACCAAATTACTAGAAATTTGATTCTTTATTCTTCAAATGTTAATTGACAAATTTATTTAGTAGTGGACATTTAAGTAGAGTATTATATCAAGCTTAATATTGGTTGCATGGTATCTGTTAATTGTAAAGGCAATATTTGAGGGTAAATATCTATGATGTTTAGTCAAATTGATTATACAAAACTTGTTTAAATTGTCATTGATTTTTTAGGAATGTTTCATATATTGATATTTACAATTTATGTGGAAATGTGACATATTATGACGGTTTTTGAAATTTTAAATTGTTTCGGGAGTATTCGGCAAAACTAGATGGTAGCGGATAGCTTGTAGCTGGTAGCATTTTGTTAAATACTACGTGAAATACCATTTGAATTTAGCGTGTTTTGTTTAAATTAAATGCTAGAAGCTTGTAGTGTCAAACTATAAAGGTAGATAGAATTACTGTAGAATCAAACACAAATAGTTACACATTAACGTGCCTTATATTGGTAAAGTACAAGATGGAAGGAACTCATTTACAAGAGTAATTTAAGGAACTATTTTAGGTATTTTGACCGCACATTTGACACACATTTTTGGGTGTAACTAGATGTGATTTTAACATATATGGGATGTGTTGATCCAGTGGGCTTGGTATCTCTAATACTCTCCCGCAAGATGGAGGATCCATCGGAGACTCTAATATTGGATCGGTTTCGCAAAAAAGGCAGGCGAGGAAGTGACTTGGCTAACATGTCAGCAAGTTGATCTTGTGAGTTGATGTGGAGTACTCTGATAAGACTAGAAGAGATTTGTTCCCTTACGAAGTGATAGTCAAGTGCTATGTGCTTCATTCGTGAGTGATAAACAGGATTTTCACATAAATAGGTGGCACCTGTGTTGTCACAAAATGGAGTTGGTGTTTGTTGGACAATGATGCCGAGTTCTTTCATTATGTTCTTTAGCCAAATGAGTTTAGTTGAGGCATTAGCCAATGCCTTGTACTCAACTTCAGTGGAGGACCGAGAGACTGACTTTTGCTTTGTAGACCTCCAAGAAATGATATTTGTACCAAGGTACAGGAGGTATGTTGTAGTGGACCGACCTGCACTATGGTCCTCACCCCAATCAGAATATGAGAAGGCGGAGAGTGTTAGAGAGGAATTGCAGTTTAAAAACAGGTCAAAATGAATAGTGCCCTTTAGGTATCGAAGAACACGTTTGAGAGCTTGTCAATGAAATTGGCGAGGAGTATGCATAAATTGAGAAAGCTTGTTGACAGCAAAGGGGATGTCTGGACGAGTAAAAGCAAAGTATTGAAGAGAACTAACGAGCTTGCGATATGGAGTAACATCAATAAGAAAGGATTGATCAGTGATATATAATATGTCAGTAGCGCTGAGAGGAGTGGTGACTTATTTGGCACCTTCCATGTGAAATTGGTTGAGAATATCTTGAATATGACGATGTTAGGATAGGAAAATACCACTAGCTGTGGGAATGACTTCGACACCTAAGAAGTGATGAAGCATCCCTATGTATTTTAAGGAGAATTTGTTACTTAAGGCAGTGATGAAGTGAGAGAGGAAGGTGGAGCCATTACCTGTGAGAACAATGTCATCTACATATACGAGGAAGTAACATGTAACATTATTATGGGTGTAAATGAAAAGAGAAGCAACAACTAAGGACTTTTTAAAACTGAATTAAAGAAGAAATATGGTGAGCTCAACATACCAAGCTCGGGGAGCTTGCTTTAAACCATATATGGAATTTTTGAGCTTGAATATGATTAGGAAATTAAGGGTGAATGTACCCCGGTGGTTGTCTCATGAAAACTTCATCGTAAAGAGTGCCTTGCAGGAAGGTATTGTTAATGTCAAGTTGCCTTAGTGGTCAATTATTAGCCAATGCTTTGAAAGAATGGTACGAATTATGACAGGTTTGGTGACAGGATTGAAAGTGTCAGAGTAATCTCTTTAATATTGTTGAAGAAATCCTTTGGCAATGAGACGGGTCTTGTATTTTTCAATGGAACCGTTAGGTTTGCGCTTAATACGGAAGACCCATTTGCAACCGATGGGATATTTGGATGATGGAGGTACTAGATCCCAAGTTTGATTTTGAAGAAGGGCATTAAACTCAGAATCCATGGCACTACGCTAGTTGGGGTCATTTAAGGCTTGGTAATGAGTAGATGGTTCAAGGGTGGAAGGGATTGGATGGAGAGTAGTAGAATTAATGAGCTTATGGTTGAAATATTTTGGGTTTTGTTTCCGTGAAATTTAAGGGTATGAGGATGTAGCTTGGGGATTGGAAGTTGACGTAGTGGATGGTTGTGTGGGTAATGTTGTGGAAAATAAAGGAGGCGATGGGTAGGTGGAGTGGTGTTAACAGTGGGGTTTATTAGTGAGTTCATGGAGAGGGTGATGTTGCTGTCCTTGAGAAAACATGCTAGCTTCCTGCAATCCTTAGTATCGTGACCAGGGATATGACAATATTGACAATAATTTCAATTACCACGTTGAGTGTTGAGGTTTCCACTGTTCTATTCTTGGAATCGATTTGGCCTTGCACATGTGTTGTTGTACCTGTTTAAGTTTCGATTGTCATAACCAGATTTGGGTGGATAACGATTGGAAGATTTTTGAGTGTTGTTGATTGTGGCTAGAAGATGTGTATGCTTGATTTCTTTCAAGGATCTCTCATGATCCACCGATTTTTTGAACAGATCAGGAAAGGAAATCGGGGTATCGCTAATTTTTAAGGCGGATGAGATGTGGGTGTATTCTTCACCTAGTTGTCCTAAGATGTGAACAACCAAATCTTCCTCATCTACGGGGTTTTGTGCAAGAGCCAGTTCATCTGCAATTGTCTCCATGTCATGGAGAAATTTAGAAACAGGTTAGGAGCCTTTGGTGTTATCGGCAAGTCTTGATTTCAGGGAGATAATACGGGACCTAGATATACTTGCATAGCTTTCGCTCAAGTGTGTGAAGGCTTGACGAGAGGTCTCTGTTGTAGAGACGATTGGTTGAATAGTGTCAGAATAGCTTCCAAGAAGATCTCCAAGGAGTATCTGGTCTTGGCGGTACAATGGAAGATACTTTGGGTTAGGTTTTGTCAAATCCGAGGGTAGTTGTTTTGGTGGGGCTTTAGTGGAACCATCAACATAACTGTCTAGACCTAAAATTAGGGTAGCGATGACTTGTTTTCTCCAAACAGGGAAGTTGTTTGGAGTAAGTTTTATGGGGACGTGAGTGTGGCATGTAACTTCAACAATGGTTGACATAGTGGTTAAGGAAGAGAAGAGGATGGATAAGAAAATTTTCAGAGGAGTTGTTTTGGCTTTGATACCATATAAAGGTAGAGAGAACTACAGTAGAATCACACACAATTATTTACACATGAACGTGCCATATATCGGCAAAATACATGATGAAAGGAACTCATTTACAAAAGTAATTTAAGGAACTGTTTTAAGTATTTTGACAACACATTTTGGGTGTAACTAGATGTGATTTTAACCTAAATGGGATGTGTTGACTAGGGGTGGAATTGGTACGGTACCGAATTTTTTTTCTTCAAACCGTGTACCGTACCAACTATAGTTGGTATAAGATTTTAGCTACCAGTACCGTACCAAGTGTACTTTGTACCAATCAATTTGGCTACTAACAAATTTGGTTGGTATATATTGGTATTTAGTATATACCAAAATTTTTAACTAATATTTATTATACATGAATATAAGTTGAATTTGTGGACATTTGGCCGTTGCTTCATTCGCTTCTGGTAGTATTTTTTTTGGAAACCACTAAAATGATTAAAAGATGTCCACCCTAGCAAGTTGCTAGAGGAAATAAATGGTAAAAGTACAAGTACAAGTACAATGAATGATAAGTTAGTATTTCTTTTTAAGTTTTAGTGTATGTATCACCGATCTCGTGCACATCAAACAATAAGTATTAAGAAATTTGTCGGTTAATGTGTTAATTTAGTAATTCTAAGACTTGTTAGTTGTTATTCTAATTAAAACATGAAGATATGAGAACTCGTATTTCTTTGTATTTATGAACTGATATATATATATATATATATATATATATATATATATATATATATATATATATATATATATATATATATATATATATATATTGGTTGGTACGGTACAACCGTGGTATTCAAAATTTCATACTATTACCATACCAAGACTACTTAATTTGCATGATATTACCAGCCAAACATATTGGCTACCAAACAATTTGGCTACTGATTTAATTGGTTCGGTTGGGAACATGTTGGTTGGTTCTCTGTGGTACATATTTGTCAGCTCTAGTGTTGACCTAGTGGGCTTGGTATCTCTAATACAAACAACGTTTTTTGTTCAAAATAAAGTGTTTTGTCAAACGTTAGAAACGCTTTGTGCCGAACACGCCATCACATATTCATATTTATTCCAACGTTTATTTCCGATGAAAAGCTAATGACTATTCAAATTTAACAATTGTTTTCCTAATATCTATAATATATTAAATTTTCTTGACTATATGTGTTACTATTGCATCTTCAAAGAAATTGTTTTAAATTGAAGTTGATGCAGAGGCAGTTTTAGTAAGGTCTCAGTGTGACACCGACAAAACCTATTTTTTCTGCTTTCAGTGGAAAAAATTTTGATTTTTTGTTTTTTTGTTTTTTTTTTTACCTATTTTTCATGTATTAGCAATACCTATTTCATTTCAACGACAACCACTATTTATTCTTGCGTTCGTCCTGGCTTTGATAACAACTGAAAAAAACAATTCAGATACAATTTCTTGTCAATACGTAATTGAAATATTCGTTTCAATGAATGTTACAAGGACGACAACGTTTATACAAGTAGATTAATTTTTAATATTCTTTTCAATGAAAAATGTCATTTCTATGCTATGATATGAAATAAAATTTGCGGGATTGTATTTTTATTTATTTATTTATTTATTTTTTAATATTCTGCTAATTTTAGGGCATAAATTTAATGAACTGCCCAAGGCCCTAAAATATCTGCCTGAGTTATTGAGGGGGGCAAGAGATATTAGTCTAATACACTATATTAAATTTGTATGTATATAACATGTTTGTGGGTAATTTCCGTAATATCATTCTCACATTCTATGGATTTTATTCGATTAAGAAAAACTCTGCAATCGAAATATTTCGAGTAATCATATATTAACTTGTCATCATTATTCCACAAAATGTGTTTTATTCAAATGGATCATTTATACCATTAAAAGTTAACTTGTCATTAATGGAAACTAATTGAGGAAAACACAATTATGGTTCAAAAACAGCTAAAGATTCCAGATTATAATTCAAGTGAAAACCCAAAGTCTCAAGACCAAGGAGTCCAAAATTTAAAGGGCTTAAGTCCATATTCAACAGATCCACTTCACAAAATTATTAGACTGGATCACTTATAAGAGCATCTACAAAAAATATAACCGAAGATATCAAATATCTCAAGTCTTAAAGATAAATATGTTTGTAATTTTAATTTGATTTTTAAATATTTTAATTGAAGCTAGTTTAGCAATTTACCTTTATTATATATAATAATAATATAACCAGCTTCTAAAAAATAAAAAAGAAAAAAAGGACATTTGTCTTGTCACGAACATACAACATACGAGACTCGTTTTCCCCCTTTCCGTCCCCACGTTTATCACATTTTTAATCAAACACATCAACATTATTATCGAACTTCCACTAAAAAACAAGACCGTTTTTTTTAAAACAATTATAACGTTTAATATAACATGCAATAATAAAAACCTTTAAGTAGTGATTAAATAATAAGATGTCTCCGAATGAGTTTGCTTCGAAAAAGAAAAAAAAAAAATCACGACATTTCGAAATGGGTTCGATCGGGATACTCACAGTTCTTTTTTAAGATTATATAAAATTAATTAAAATACGATATTGTTACAACCACAACATAACATTTTTAATAAATCAACCAAAGAAGTTTTATATATTTTAGACAAAAGTACACCACAAATATCACTGCGGTGATTACATCAACCGAAGAAGTTTTATACATTTTAGACAAAAGTACACCACAAATGTCCCTGCGGTTAGCAAAATCAACTACAAGTCTTTATGAAAAAGTTTCTGACATGGATGGGTCTTATAGCTCAAATTCTTGTATTGTTGTAAGCTAGTATAAAATTAATTAAAATACGATATTGTTACAACCACAACGTAACATTTTTAATAAATCAACGGAAGAAGTTTTATATATTTTAGACAAAAGTACACCACAAATGTCCATGCGGTTAGCAAAAATCAACTACAAGTCTTTATGAAAAGTTTCCGACATGGATGGGTCTGATAGCTCAAATTTCTGTATTGTTGGTCATTATGAATAACGTCGAGGAAAACATGTTAAATACACCAAGCTTCGGAATGTTTCTAATGCCGTGATAGCGAGCCATAAATGGATCAAACAAAGGTTTTGGGCTTAAAGAGAATAGAGTTTAGACCCTATGAGATGTTAATAATGTTGGTTAAGTCATTAAAGCCTTCGAAATGTGCTTTGAAGAAAAAGAGTAAAATAGGAAAAGTAATATTTCGGGCTTCTTTCATGGATTATGCTTTTAGTTTGACATGTATTAAGTCAAAAATAATTATATAGGGTTGTGGGGCTTGTCAATACCTTTCCGTGCATATAAAAATCGCCGAAAACGGAGTGAAACAAAGAAGCTACGACTGTTTTAAATTTGAATGGAATTAGGTGGAAACGCGTTGTCAGGAGGTGAGGAGCATATCCTCATAACGTGAGGAGCTTGTAACAAGGTGACAAGTAGACTGTCACGGGGTGAGAATTGGGCAATCCAAACCCACACATTTTAGGGTTTTCTATGTATTTAAAGTGGGTTCCGTGTTTTGGGGGTATTTTTCCATCATCCATCACATTTAAAGCCTTTTGAGAGAAACCTCATCCTCTATCTACCACTTTGAGTCTCCCTTCTCATCTTTCATCAATTTTTGAAGTTTTTGGAGGTTTTGAAGCAATGCTTTCATGCAAGGTTGATCCTTGCAGCTAGGCAATTGAATATCTCAACTTCCATCTACCTTCTAGACCTTTGTAAGTTATAAAGTTCCAAGCTTTATTGCATTTCGTCTTTGAATCTAAGTGTATTTGGTGTTTTGGTCCATTTTAATGAGTTTTGAGTGAGAACTGGGAATAATGTTTGCAACTTTAATTTCTCTCTAAGGTCCTAAGAACATTTTATGTTTCAAATCTGGACTCACAAGAAGTTTTGATGTCATGCAGATTTTGACCCATTTCTTACCCCCTTTTTGACCTACTTTTGGGAATATGCATGAGCATAAAGCAAGGAATTTTATGTTAGATTTAGGTGTATTAGAGCCTTTTGGAAAGTATGGATGAGTGGGTTAAAGGATTAAGAACTTAATGCAGTAAGAAGGCCAGAGCTGCTCTCGTGATATGAAGGATTAGCCTTCACGATGTGAGAAAGGGGAACTCTACACGACTGTTTTGTCTAGGCCACCACGACATGACAAAAAGCTTGGTTACGACATGGCGGCCGACTGTTGGATTTTTGACTGTTGACTTTGATTGTTGACTTTTTGACAAAGTTTGACTTTAGGTTAATTTTTGGGGTTTTGGGTTGTAGTTTGAGATTTGGTCCCTAATTGTTATATAGGTGACATGTAGGGTTAGTTATTGGATCCGTGAGCAGGGCTATTTCTGCTAGACTACGAGGTGAGTTTTCTACTATACTTTATATTGTAGTATATTCCATTGTGTGCAGGATGTTGGTATACTATAATGATCTATTAGATTTGGTAGATCTGTATGATTACTTGTACTTGCTGGTTTTTATATTATCGTTTGCAAATGTCAACATGGTGTGGTTGGGGTGAGGCAATACTGCTTTGTGATGTAAGCCAACAAAACCGGGAGAAATTCAGTTATGATATGAGGGTCAGGAGGACATTCCAGTCTTATGATTTGGGCTTGAGGGCAATCCAGTCATAAGCTGAGGGTCGGGAAGGCATTCCAGTCTTATGTTTAGGGCCTGATGTGTGTGTGTGTGTGTGTGTGTGTGTGTATATATATATATCCTCCCTAATAAATCAAAATCTTTTTGTCACATTTCCTCTTCTCCTTCATTTGGACAAATGACATTTTCTAGAATTTTTTAATTTTATATTTTCCACTTGTCATTTTATTGTATTTTTTATTTTATTAAATTAAAATTCCACATTTAATATATAATGTAATATATATATGTAAGGTATTTATTAAAAAGGGTTTATATATGTTATGTATTCAATGTATTAAAGCCTCATTAATTTTAATAATTCAAAATATTTCTCATTTTTCTTATAAATTCAAACTTCTCAAATTGTAAAAATTTCATATTTAATTTTTTTAAACAAACTCATGTAATACATGGGACTCACACCTAGTGTGTGTGTGTGTATATATATATATATATATATATATATATATATATATATTGTTGTGTGAGGTATTTTGGGGGAGCTCACTAAGCTTTGTCTTAAAGTTATGGATTTAAATGTTTTTTAGTAACTTTTCGGACTGCGAATGTGAGACTTACACACGCACATCAACAATTTTATGATTCAAGATTCTACATTGTTTTCCTTATAACTCTAATTTTGAATTATAGTTTATGAAAAAATGGTTTGACTTAACGTAAATTTATAAAAATGGGTGTTCATTCTATTTTAAAAATGAAAAAATTATACTAGATATTGGGACGTTTCAAGTTGGTATCAGAGCCCTGGTTTAGGGATTTAGATGAACATTAGTGTGAATCCAAACTCAAACTTGGATCTGAGAATTTTCACAAATGATTTAAAAAAGGAATTAAGAAAATAGTTGGATTAGAGACATGATGTGACATCCACACTTTTACGGTATGAAAAAGACTTTTTGTTTATGCTTAATTAAAACATTTATTAATGTGGAACTGGTCCCAAAATATGCTTGATAGATACAATATCAAATCAAGGCATTCCAAAAGATTGTTTTTCATTCATATTTTCAAAAATCGGGATGTCATAATTGATATAAGAAACATAAGCATAAACAAAGAATTACTACATTTCATTACAGTAAGAGTCTACATCTCCTTGAATCTCTCAGCAGATACATACATCATTATCCATATATAATTATCTATGATGCAAAGAAACTAAGTGAGTCGGATTGAGAAACCTGGTGAGATACATAGGGTTTTCAACCCACAATATTATAATCTTTAATTTTATATATATATATATATATATATATATATATATATATATACACACACACACACAAAGAGAGAGAGAGAGAGAGAGAGAGAGCATTCAAATAACCCAATTAACATATAGTTTTAATTCCTAGATGATTAGGCACGACAATATGATAATACTTTGGGTAAACACAAAAACACAACAATACGTTAGTATATTGGATAGTCATGCCATGCACGACGGTACAATAATACTTTGGCTTAGCATGACAGTATAAAAGTACTTTAAATAGATACGATAGACATGACTTATTATCTCAAATGGCTTTTACTAACCTATCACAACCACCATCTCACACATCCCTATCACAACCTGTAATGCCCCGATTTTCAGGTATTGACTATGTGAGAATTTTATTGATTTCAAGGCCTACTCGACGAGTTGGCTGCCCTACTCGTCGAGTAGCAACGGGTTGGTTTGCGTGTTTTAGTGATCTACTCGTCGAGTCCAAGAAGGAACTCGATGAGTATGAGTTGGAAGATGAAACCCTAAATCCCGGGCTATTGTGCCCTATTTAAAGGATCATTAGCCTTCCCCAGCCTCCCCTTAACAGCTTCTTGGCACTGTTAAACCCTAAATTGTGTGTGTGTGTGTTTCTTTGGTGTGATAGAGCTTGGAAGAGAGAGATTTTGGTAAGGAGCACTTGGGGAAAGCAAGGAAATCAAGGCTAGGAACTCGTGGGGAGCTAAGAGATTCATCACTTGTCATTCGCTGGAAGGTATTAAGCTGCTTCTTTAGCTCATCTCTCTTTTAATCTATTTTGGGTGGGTTTTAGGAAAGGCTTTTTGGTGTTTGAGCCAAGATCTGAAGCTGCAACTTTAGATATGGACTCATTTTGGTCTCTAGATCCATAAAAATAGTAGCTTGGTTGAGTATGAGCCTCCCCTCAAGTGTTGAACTTCACTTCAAGCCTAGTTTTGTCATTTTAAGGGCCTTAAAGCTTTGCATGCACGTAAAGTTTGCAACTTTACATGATAAGAAGGCCTTGGAAGGTTAGATCTGTAGTCTGGAACTTTTGCATGACTTAAAAAGCATTTGTATGGATGAAGGATTGAAAGGACTCGACAAGTCGCATAGTCGACTCGGCAAGTCATATGGAGATGGTCGTAAACTCTACGAGTTTTATGAACAGCTCGGCGAGTCCGATGAAGATTATCGTGGACTCGACGAGTCAGTAGAGTGACCCGGTGAGTCGGTTAAGGTCCTTACCAACCGTTGCATGCGTGTGAACTTGTCGAGTTGTAGGGGAAACTCGACGAGTGGTCAGGGGGTTCGGCCGCGAGCCTTAGGAACTCGATAAGTCACTCTGGTGACTCGGTGAGCGGATGAGTTATACCGGGAACTCGGCGAATGGATGGATACACTCGACGAGTTCAGGTCAACATGGACTGTTGACCTGTGCACTTGACCTTGATTTTGACTTTGATGTTGACCAAGGATTAACCTGTTGACTTCTAGGGTATCTGGGAATTTATGAACTTTATGATGTGTTTGGGTATAGGTGGTGGAGTTCGTGGAGGTGATTCAAGAGTTGAGCTTTCTATTTCTAGTCGACAGTTGAAAGGTGAGTTATCCTCACTATACTCAAGGGTCTAAGGCACCAAGGCCGGCCCTTTGGATTGTTATCTGGTTATGTTATGCTAGTATGATCTGTTAGATCGGTATCCTAGAGGGTAGGATAATATTATGTAGTAAGTGCTATGATTTGTGAGATCGGTATCCTGGTAGATAGGATGATATTATGTGTTGTGTGGTATGATCCATTAGATCAGTTGTTGTCTATAAAATGTTATGTGATTATCTGTTATGTATATATATGTGCACATATTTGTTTAGCGGTTGAGGCTCATCTGCTTTGTACGAAAGCCAATAGACCTGGGCATTCCAACCTGTTGGTTGTGGGCCGTGAGTATTCCATCCTGAGGATGATCGGACTCATAGTATGTGGGCATTCCAACCTGTCGGTTCTGGGCCTAGGGTATTCCATCCCGAGGATGATTGGACCCATAGTATGTGGGTATTCCAACCTATTGGTTGTGGGCTTGGGGTATTCCAACTTGCTGGTTGACTGGACATATAGTATGATGTTTGTGATGCTATGTGTATTGTTGTGAGTATGAGTATTTTGGGGGAACTAACTAAGATTTCGGGCTTACAGTTTTAGTTTATTGTTTCAGGTACATCGGGGGATCGCGGCAAGGCAAAGGCGTGATCGTACAACTCCTCACCTTTTGTTATGGTTTCTGGGAAAAACTATGATATAGACTATTTTGGAAACAAAGTTGTAATAACTATTAATTTAAAAATGTTTTGAAAAGTTTAAATTTGGTGTAAATTTTTATGGGTGTTACACAACCTCTCATTTTTTTATTTCACACAACCCTTCACTACCAAATCATATTATTAAGTATGATAAATATACGATTAAATCAAGTAAAAATCACAATGTACAACTACATTAAACAGAGCAAAGACAACATACATAGTAAATAAGAATTAAGAAAACTTGTATTTATATGTAAGTTTGAAAGTAGCTACACACTCACTTGAATTAGGTGGGTGAGTAGTGATCTAGGTAGAGTCTCACCTAACACCTTAGATATTCCCTTGACGTGACCTGAGTATGATTAATACATAGTTTTAGTCTAAGGATTCTGGTGACTAACAATAGTCTAATTCCTCACTAATCCTAATATACATCAAGATCTATCAAGTAAAGATCATCCAGGTAGGATAGTTGGGAGGCAAGATCATTTCGGCACAATAGCTTTATTGAAATCCATCAACCAAGCCAGCGTAACCATTCTAGACACCTCTCCCGTAAGTATATCAATGAATATAATGACTTGGAGTTACTGATAAATCTTATTTATAGGTTCATAATAACGACTTATGACTATAAATATAAGTTACACTGCAAATGATAGAATGTAGCTTAACTTATAGATCTTTTAAGCAAAAACTAGGAAAAAGCACAGACAGAACTTCAAAACCAAAAACTTCTATTTACTAGGCTCTCCTGGACCTTAGAACCTTACTTAAAAATTTTAAAAGCCCAAATAAATCGGATCCAAGGAGAGAAATGACTCTAGGGAGAAAAAAGAGTTAAACTGGTATGGGAGAAATGAATTTCGAGGGCTATATATAGGCATTAGCAAGGCACCCTGCGTACAGCCTGGGGGCACTCCATGCACCAGGGTTGTGCTGGCTCCTATACTTGCTTGCCACGTGTCATGATTAGAGTGAACAACCCATGCCCCTTCATGAACATGCAACATGTCGTGTTTTCATGGTGCCACATGTACAAATCTCATGATGCCACGTCACATTGTCACTTGGAGGAGGGAATGATTGCCAGTGTCATGTGTCGCTTTCGGAGCGTGCCACATCATCAATGTGTGTGGCGCACTTTGAGCGCCCGATTTTACCATATTTTCAAAATGGAGTAACTTTTTCATACGAGCTCTATTTTCAATGTTCTTTATATCCCTAGAAAGCGCTATAAGAGATCTACAAGTTTCTTTTAGATTCCGACAACTAATTCTCAATCTATCAAAAATTTATATTTTTGGTAGGCATAGGTCACTTGTTAGAAATCATTATAGAAAGCATAACTCCTATATACAGACTTTGTTCTCAGTGATCTTTATATTGATGAAATCCTATTAAAAAGATCTTCACCTCTCATTTATATTGTTTAGGCTAACAATCAACCAATTAGAATTTCGATTTCTATGCCCGAACTGCTACATTGATTTAATCGTGAAAATTTGATGAAACATAACTTCTTCATAGAAGTTGGATTTCAGCATTCTTTATATGTATGAAATCCTTGTTACATACACAACAACTTGGTTAAGATTATTTATCCTAAATATTCTTTTATCAAAAAGTCATTTTTAACGCTTATGATCTCTGAATTGATTAGCCTGAATCTACGGGTGTTATAATTATCTCCCCTTAGGATGATTACATCCCGAAATAATAATAAAAAAGGCTTGTATAATGACTATGCACATTACCTTTCCATCCTAGGTAACAACCGTAACTCTTATGTCTTTTCTATTGAGTTTCTAACTCCTTAGACTTCTCGATTGTTGACGGCACTTAATCTTGCACATGCTCTTCTATATTTGATCTCCATTGGAGGCTCCTGCTTCTTCTTGAATTGAATTATCCTAAAATAAGGCCCTTACTTCAACTACCATAATAGATCGATGGGTCATGTTCTAATGATCTCTCGTTGTGTGATTCAATGGTTAGACGAAGGTCTCTTTAAGTCGGACTCTAACACGAATTATACCTTACTTCATGTTCTAATATGATATAATCACGTTTTAGAATGTAACACTTCCATCTATAGACTACTTAATTTTACCGGTAATCTCAAGAGCTCGATGAGTTCTCCTTCAAAAAAACATTAGGACCTTCTTCAACTGACTCGTCGAGTTCATCCTTGAACTCGTCGAGTTCATCTTCATCCGTATGAAGGTGTTTAGTCTATAACTCGCCGATTTGATCATTGAACTCGTCACGTCTGTCTTCATGTGGTCGGGACATTGCCTTGAAATCACCGAGTTCCTCCTTGGGCTCGTTGAGTCATTCGATATTCAAGTCCATAATAAACTTCCAACAGATTGAGTTTTCCTTCAACTCAACCCAAGACCATTTCCAGAAGACGTTTGGGGAAACTGCAACCCGACTCGCCGAGTCCCTCTTTGTCTAAGACTATACTGTCGATTTTAATCGGTCTTAATGCACCCAAACCATAGATCTGACCTCCTAAGGTCCATTTTATACGTAAAGCCACGAACTTGATGTTCATGCATGGGATTTTAGGCTCAAAAGGCTCTAAAATGGGGTTTATATGATGCATGGGACTCCCATGGCCATAAACTTGGCACCTTTATGCCATGGGAACCACCAAATGGTTCCAGATCTGAAGCTATACCCTCAATGAACCACAAAATTCCAAGTATGACACCTCTAAGGCTTAGAAAAGGTTGAAATGAACCCTAACTAGAGATATAAGCGATAGATGGTCAAGGTTGAAGCTTTTTACCTTGAATGAACTGAGAATGAAGCAAAGCCTCTTGATCTTCTTGCTTCTTTTGGAATCCTAAAGCTTTTACTTCCTCTTCAAGCTTTACAATCACCACAAACACACACACACATAAATGGCTCAAGATCACTCAAACAAGGTGAGGGTTTCGATTTAGGGTTTCTCTGAGTTGGGAGGGACGATGAAGGTTGAGTAGGGACAAGATAAGTTGTTTAATTAGGGTGCAAACCCTGAATATTAGGGTTTGTCCAGACAACACTACTCGTCGAGTCGGTTTCCCGACTCGTCGAGTAGGTCACTTATCCTCCCGATCAAAATTCGAGTCTACTCGATGAGTTGGGCCTCCAACTCGCCGAGTCCCAGTGCAAAACATGAAGTTACTTGAATTTAAATACGTACCAGGAACCGGGTGTTACAGTGTGTGTGTGTGTGAGAGAGAGAGAGAGAGAGAGAGAGAGGCTAAGGTTGTATGTTCTAGTGCATTTTTGGAAGGAATATGAGAAGAAAAAGGCTTGGAATGAGAACAAGCCCTTGGATCCAATGTTCTTTTAGTGCTAGCTGCTATCATCTTGATCATTGTTTGGTTAGATCTCTTCACTAGGGAGTTTATGGTCATTTCCATCTTTTATTTGGGACCATAAGTTGTTTGAGCTTTCCATGGAGTTAAGACTTCAGATATGGATAGTATGAGGTCCCTTGGGCCTAAAGATTCAAGCTTTATCAAGCTATTGACCAGCTTTCATGCATTAAACCATCTATAGAGCTTGTTTTTGTTAGGTTTTATACAAACAATCCTATGTGTGCATACAACCCTAGTTTGGATCTATGTTTTCACTATAAGACATACAACTATATGAACACAAAATAAACCTTGGCATGCTTCTATGATTTTCGAAATTTACATAGAAGTGTAGAAAACATACCTTTGTTGTTATATAGCAATAACAACTAGTTTCCTTGATCTCTTGAACTCTCTAGAACTCTTGAAAGCAAGCACCACAATTGTAGTGCCTCTAATGGCTCACAAACACCTTGAAGCAAGAAGGCAACTAAGAGAGAGAAGGGAATGGTGCTAATTTCGGCCCTAGGGTTCCCTTGGAATCAAGTGGCCTTAAATTGAAGCATAGGGTATGTATTTATACTATAGGGTGCTAGGGTTTCAGTCAAAACCCTAATGGACAGCTTAGCCACCAAGCAGCCCAAGAAACCTTATGGAATGAGGCCTTGGACGAAAATATGATGATCCTTCATCATAATTTCGTTCCCCCTTAGTCCATTAGGTTTCCTAGCCCAAAACTCAACTATCACACAATTGACAGTTTATACCCCTTTATTTAATTTGTCTCTTTTAGTCACCAAATTAATTCCTAATTAATTTATGACTAATACTAATCAAATAAATATGATTTCTCCTTTAATATATTATTCTTATAATATATTAATAAATCATAATATCTCCTCTCTCATATCAAATTACCTTGTCAAGTTGCTTTGGTGAAGGCAACCCAAAAGGACCATGCACACTCGGGTCAAGTATATACCAAATATGGTTACTGACTTAGACATTAATCCAACAGTTTTGGCATTTTAAACCCTATATGCCATGCTCGGACGTAAAGCTTGCAGCTTTACATGATACTTCATCCTTAAAAAGCAAGATCTAGATTACGGGGCCTTAGTTCTGCTTAAAAACTCCTGAGTGAGAGAATGGACTGAAGGGACCTGATGAGTTGATGAGCCAACTCGACGAGTTGGCTAGGGTGTTCCCCGATAGTCTGGATGCGTTACAACTCGTCGAGTTGATGACACTGTTGGGTTATGAGCATTCTAACACTCCTAAGTGTACATGCAACCCTAAATACCTTGGATCTATGTTTTCTCTATTATACATGCAAATATGAACATCCAAGGTATTATCCTAATCTAGCATACAGAACTATCAATATAACAAGATAGAATACATACCTCTTTGATGTAGAATGTCTTCATGAAGCTTGAGTGCCTAGTGCCCCAAGTGTGACACCTCAAATGGTTCACACAACACCAAATACACTTGGAATAACTTGAGAGAATTCTACACTTCATGAAAATCAGCTAGCCCTTTCTTTCTCTCTCTAGTGGCCGATTTTGATCAAGAATAAGATGCTTATATAGTTATACAATTAGGGTAAACCCTAATTGTCATGACTTTCCATTTCCTTGGATCCATGGGTTCAAATACACCATGGAGCATCCATGGACCATCCTATGGGTTTTAGCCCAACTTGATTATCCATGGAGCATTAGCCCACTATACAAGTATGGATGATTTACATAATCAACCCATATATTTAATTAGTCTTCTTTTGATCACTTAATTAATCCTAGATTAATTCTTGATCAATACTAATTAAATAATCTCATTATTCTTATTATTAATATACTAGAACTTATAATATATTAATAACCATAAGTGTCTTATTTATCTCATTATAGTCTATCCAAGTGCATGATGCCATGCAACCCAAATGGACCATGCCGGGTCGGGTCAAGTCTTACCAATTATAGTTATGGACTTAGACATTAATCCAACAGTCTCCCACTTGGATAAGTCTAAAACTATTATTGCGTATGACTTCAGGAACCAGCTGGCAATCGTAGCTCTCAAAAGCTTCTGTCGAACTCTGACCTTGTCGATAAACGCTGACCTTTGTCAATGACTTGTCCATTAGTTAAGGGATCATATACTCCTCCATTCTAGATATCATATGGACTGAGACATGGATTATAATCATTCTCTCTGTCCATTTGTTGTTTCCCGATTTCCGATTTATGATGACTGACTAATTGAACAAATCAAATCAGTCCTGGCCCGGCCGAGCACTTCCATGTGTCATCATCAAATCATCGAGGGGCCCACAGATATCGCTTTTATCCCGAAGGTAAAAGGAATGGATAAACTTTGACTCATATGGCTTGTTCTACTACTTGTTGAATCATACACAAAGGCACGTTTTATAGCACTGAGTTACCAAATGCGGTTTCGTGCAATCAATGTACAATCAACTCATAGTAACAACTCATATCTCTAGGTTTGAAGAATATAAGATATTATCGTCTCATGATCACTCGTGATAAAATCCATGAAGTGATTCCAATGAGCGCGGGTTGAATCCAATACTCAGAACTTATGAGCACTCATGAGTGTTGTAGCCCTTTGTCCAACACCTTAGACCTCTACAAGCCAACCCATGACAGTCTTAATTCATATCTACTTCCAACATATGACCGACTGTGGATGGTTTAAATAACTTAGTCATTCCGGAAGAATAACCTAGTTTATTCGGGAAGTCAAAACATGCAAAGTGAAACACAATAATAATTGAATCCAATATGGTATCAAACCTATGAACATAAATAAAACACCTTTTATTTATCACCATATGATTACACATTATTCATTGTATACTGTTTCAGCTATCAACTTTATTCTTGAATTTAAAACAATAGTTGTCCCATGCTCCAAGCATGTACACTATGTTTTTCTAAACACTAGTCATGCCACACACCAAGTATGCATACTATGTTTGTCTATGATCTTTACTTTGTGAACTGGATCAACTGAACATAACTTTAATGATTCTCTTTTCACACTCCCAAATCCTTACTGCAAATGCAAGAATTCCAAATTCATGCCATTTACTGAAATCTGTTAGATTCTAAACTTATATACATTGGTCCTCTTGTAATGATTATGCACAAAGTCATAAGGACTTGACAACAACCATTACAGACCATTCTAAAGGAGATCAACTCCTTGGAAACATCCTTCTTGCATTAAGTTTCCTTAATCTTACACAGATTGAAATTTCTGACTTTGAAACATTTCCAGATTCAATTTGACTATCACTTCTGAACAAGAGTTGCCTCCTTACAGATTATGTCAATATGGTCCTTCAAGAATTATCACTATACTTCCAATTGTCCTTGAGCATCCAATCATTGGTAAACCTTAGATTGTCCTCGACAATTGTTTAATCCTTTTCGTCATATCCAGTTCTAAACCTTTTCCCTTCTTAATCCCCCAAGCATTTGGGAACTTTTAGAAAGGATGAATATAGCACATGTAATCGATCCTATATCCGAAGCGTATAGGACACGATTCATGATGTCTCACATAAAGACTAAACCAGTCTTTTGCTATAACATTTCCATTTCTATTTGCCATGTTCTCATAATTCAGATTATGAAAATGGATGCCGTAATCATAATCGAATTTTAGAACGCAAATAATGGACCCATATACAGAATTTCCTTTTGTTGAGCCATTCCAACATGAGATTCATATATATCCTTGACTGAATGATTAAAACCTCACGATCTAAGCTTATAGATTTGAGATGAAGTATAATTTCCTCTCCCTTAATTATAGCAAAACAACTTTTTCCAAATTGAAACCTTTTGTTTTCTATAATTAACATTGCTAACTTGCAATACTTATCATAATTATCATGCTCCCACTAACATGATGATTATTAGCATAACACTTATGCTCCCACTAGCTTTGACATGTACTCAGAAAGCTCGACTTCTAGAAATCAATACTTTATTGACTTTCTTACCAAAGTTCAGATTTCTGATACTAGATTGTTTTGATAAGACTTTATCAAAAAAAACATACACCTTCCCTTAGATAGCACATTTGTGTGTCTAAACAATTATGAAGAGGGATGCCGTAATCATAATGGTTAGACCTTTTTGCCACTTCTCACAAGTCCAGGTTAGTGTGCCGATAAACCACACACACTCCACTAACGACTTTGAGAATGCAAATATCACAATTGCTATCTAACTAAAATCTACTTAGTGAAAGTGTTTCCTCACCATCATTTTCATGAATCGGAGAGAAACCTTATGACACTTAGATTTAATGGTGTATGTGTTCTTATCCATGTGAATTGTCAAAACCATAGTCACAAGACAAGGATAATGACAAATCCAAACTCATATGGACTGAACTCAATCTTAACTTCTTGCCACCTGGCAGCTCAAGGGCCTGCCATTGCTTCCAAGTTGTTGTGCAACCAATTGAGAACTCTAAGAACTCATATGCAAGGCCAACTTTGATTGGAATGGGCACAGAATATGTTAACACGATAGGCTATAAACCTTAAGTCGTGTGCTAGAGAAGAACTTCAGGTTTTATTCTTGATTAGTTCTTGAGACTTTCAAGACCTTTAAGACTCTCACTGTCCTCTTGACCTATAAGACTCTCTTGTCAGATATTCGAGGGATAGTGCGGATTCTTTATCAAGACAAACACTTCACATAGTTGGCCTAAGTTGGTCTTTGTTTTATCCAAAACATCACAACTTACCAATTTCAAATGTACAAGAGTAGGAAACTTTTACTCTTACATTTGACAAGTGTTTTAAACCTTCTTTAAGACATGTCACTCATGTTAAAATCTTGGAGTATGACTCTAAGACTTGTATTGGAACGAGGTATGACTCATCTTCTTGATTTAACCATTTCAACAATTCAGGATCCCTTCTTCTTAGTCATAAGAATGCACTAAGACTTCCTTAGAGAACTAATTTTGATATGGTTTCTTAATCATTAAGATGATCACAAAACTGATACTAAAGTACTCTCCCATCTTTTCAGATTTGAGAAACTTTTATCATTCTGCCTAATTTGATTCTTCTTATTCGCTCTGCCTTGCATTGAAACCTTTTCCAATGTCTCAGAGTTACACTTAAGCTTGTAAGTATAATCATATTTACTGAGCTTTAGTAAACTATGACGAATAGTCTTATCAATCTTTTGTGGTGGACTTAATCAGTGCACATGACTATGTACTCGATCCCTTAGTCCATTACTTGACTCACACATCCATGTGAATAAGTAATTAGTCTTAATTTTCCAATACTTGAAAGTTCTCATTCATCATGCTATACACCTTGCATGATTCCAAGTTCCGGTCTAACTGAAACTTGGGTGATGAGAATCTTTCCTTACTTGGTAAATTTAGACATTACCACAAATGAAAGAATCAATTTCATACTTCCACTCATGCTATTAATGGAATCATATAAGCAACAATTTTTTTCTCAAATGTCATTGTAAGGATATTTTAAAATAACTAAAATCAAAAATTTTCTTTTATTTTAAAACTATGCGGAAAAACTTATCCTTACAACCCATATGAAAAGTTGTTGTTATCTATTCCTAAGCAATATCTCATAACTCCTAAGAAGTAGCTCAGGAATCCGATCTTCAAACTACGCCATAGAAATCCATCTATGCGATCAGATTCAACATATTCTTTCTTTATGTTCCTTCACATTTCTTTGATTCTTAAAACATTACCATGTGACCCAGTCACATCATGTATCAGGAATCTCAGAATAGAAACTTAATAGAATTAGATTAGTGGACTTTACCTGAAGTAGAGTCAAACTTATTGACTTTAACATCCTTAGGTAAATTTGGCAGCTTCATAACTAATGACCCTTCCTTTGGCAATAGAAACATATGGACCCTTTGATAATGGTACACGGGACTATTACAGACTTAGCATTTTCTCTTTACCATTTGGTCAACCTAGTTGACTATGGTCAATCCTTTTCCTTGGGACGAGAATGCTTTTTCTGTATTTCCTGTGTCACTATTGTCAATGTCCATCAAGTTTTGAGGAAGTTGATCTTAACAAATAAATAAGATCATTAAGGGTCTTTCATAGTCTGTTTCATAGGTGTTCCAAAAGAACTCACTATGTGACTTAGAAAGTAGTTGAACCACCAACTTTCTCAAGACTTTGACACCCTTCTCTCCCGGCTTGTCAATATGTGACTACATCTCCAAGATGTGATCACACCTAGACCTTGCCTTGCCAATAGGGTTTGAGTGACTTTGAACTTGTGGGTTGGGAGAATAATTTGAGGAGGTGAAAGAAGTATGATTTCCATGGGACATCATCTTCATTTAGGAAAGCTTGTTTCAAGAGATTTGGGAAGATCATAAATGTCTAAACCAGACATGTTTTGGGAGATATTCAAGATAGTTGATTTAAAGTCCTTAATATGACACCCAATATGAAATATTAAGGCTAGGACCCAACAAACTATTTTTATAACTTAGAAGAGGTATGCCGTAATCCAAGCTATAAAATATTTGAAGGTAGGTGAATGACGATTCACCAATTTCCACCAAGATAAACGAAATGTATTATTAGGTTTTAATTGGATTTGAAACTCCTAGATCTTTGAAATTCATTGAACTGTTCAATGGCATGTTTCAATCTCGAGTGTTCCCTTCAGGTTTTGTGACTGGGATGCCGATGATCACAAAACAAGGTGTGAAGTAACCATGCAAATTACTTGGTACCCTTAATAAATTACCCCTCAATCGATGTGCCGGTTAACCACACACACTCCATCGATACTATGATAAATATTAAGTCACCCTTTACCTACCTTGTTAAGTCCAAGTTAGTGTGCCGGTTAACCACACACGCTCCACTAACGACTTAGACAAAGTGTAAAGTGTAATTTCATGGATTAGCACCTTATTCACATTTTCCTAAGTAACTAAGATTGGGAATTATTAAAAGTTTAGTTACTTAGTATTTATCATTACTACTTTTAATGAAAGGAGAATTATAGTCCTGTCAAACCCGTTCGGCTAACGACCCTCCACCAGTCAAGCAAGCGGTGGGTGAGAGTGGACACCCATTAAGTTGCCATTTTATAGGCAACAACCTTATACCCACCTTATAGATCGGCTTCGTGAATGAGGCGTACTAGCGGTAAGACTGACTTTACTCTTATACATGTATATATTATTAACTTATAATATTATAAAGTATAAGGGTTGAATTTTAACTTTTAAAATTCTAAGGGCTAACTTGGAATTAAAGTATTAGAGAAAACTTTACAAATTCCAAAACTTGAGGGCAAGTTTTGAAACTATTCAAAACTAATTAATTCCATAACTTATGTGTTTAAAGTAGTTTTAATCCAAAAACTCTGCAAGTTCCATAACTTGAGGACAAGTTATGGAAGACTTTAAACTAATAAAAGAATTAACTTTTCTTTATTTTATAACTTATGGAATTAATTAAGGTTACATTTTTTTTATTATTTTTTATTTAATGAAGAGACTCTTGGTCCTCCATAACTTGAGGACAAATTATGGAGTCATAACTCCAATTAATTAGAACTAGACTCTTCATTTTGTAACCTTTGCCAACTTTTATGAGTTTTATGACACTTAAATGTGACTTTTCATATAACTTGAGGACAAGTTACAAAAACACATTTTAGAATCAACTCTTAGATTAATTTGGATTGAGAACAATTTTTTTCACTCAACTTTTCTATTAATCTAAGCAACTCATAAGAACAAGATAATTCAAATCAAACTTTTTCATGTAATTAGTCTAAACTTTAAACTAATACAAAACATGAATCTATTGACAATTATCTTTGAAATTGGATTAGCATGAACATTACCACATCAAAAACAAGTTTATAAGTTCAAAAACATCTTAGGGTAATGTTCCTAGTCCAATTCCAGCCAAAAAGGTCGAATTTATGCTGTCTGGGGTCCAACTCGTCGAGTGCACTAACCAACTCGGCGAGTTGGATGCTTTGTGCCTTGGACTCGTCGAGTCCCTTCATGGACTCGGCGAGTCTGCTGGGTAGACAGCAACAAAACTCGATTTTTCAGCTTCTATTGCAAGTATAACAAGAAAACAAGCCTTGGCTCTGATACCACTGTTGGGTTATGAGCATTCTAACACTCCTAAGTGTACATGCAACCCTAAATACCTTGGATCTATGTTTTCTCTATTATACATGCAAATATGAACATCCAAGGTATTATCCTAATCTAGCATACAGAACTATCAATATAACAAGATAGAATACATACCTCTTTGATGTAGAATGTCTTCATGAAGCTTGAGTGCCTAGTGCCCCAAGTGTGACACCTCAAATGGTTCACACAACACCAAATACACTTGGAATAACTTGAGAGAATTCTACACTTCATGAAAATCGGCTAGCCCTTTCTTTCTCTCTCTCGTGGCCGATTTTGATCAAGAATAAGATGCTTATATAGTTATACAATTAGGGTAAACCCTAATTGTCATGACTTTCCATTTCCTTGGATCCATGGATTCAAATACACCATGGAGCATCCATGGACCATCCTATGGGTTTTAGCCCAACTTGATTATCCATGGAGCATTAGCCCACTATACAAGTATGGATGATTTACATAATCAACCCATATATTTAATTAGTCTTCTTTTGATCACTTAATTAATCCTAGATTAATTCTTGATCAATACTAATTAAATAATCTCATTATTCTTATTATTAATATACTAGAACTTATAATATATTAATAACCATAAGTGTTTTATTTCTCTCATTATAGTCTATCCAAGTGCATGATGCCATGCAACCCAAATGGACCATGCCGGGTCGGGTCAAGTCTTACCAATTATAGTTATGGACTTAGACATTAATCCAACAGACACAACTCGACGAGTTGAGTAAGGTTCTCCCGTTTTTGGATTCAAAGTGAACTCGACGAGTTGGTGGGACAACTCGACGAGTTGTTAGGGTTTTTTCAGATCTCCTAGACTCTGCATGGACTCGACGAGTTGGTTAGCAACTTGGCGAGTTGAATCGGGTTTTCGTGATTTACTAAGCATTGAGAAACTCGACGAGTTCATGAGAAGCACTCGACGAGTAAGGTTAGCTTTGATTGTTGACTTCTATTGACTTTAGGGTTTTGGCCAAGCTATGGATTTTGGAGACCATGGAGTGACAGAGTCTAAACCAGGAGTTTGAATGTGTGATATATTGCTTTACCAGGCGAGGCGAGTCTTCTCACTATACTTACCTTATTGGTAATATTGTGTGACCGCAGGGTCTTATTTGAGTTATCAACCGAAGGGTCTTATGTGCTTATACTGGGTTATGTGATATTATGCATTTTGTGTTTGTGATTTATGTTGTATATTATTATGTGCCTTACTGAGTTAGGACCGGAGGGTCCAAACCGAGATACAGGATTGGAGGGTCCGGCCCGAGCTGTGAGACTGGAGAGTCCAACCCGAGCTATGAGACTGGAGGGTCTTCACTGAGACACATGACCGGATGGTCCATACCGAGCCGTGAGACCAAAGGGTCCTCACTGAGATGCATGACCGAAGGGTCCATGCTGAGCTATAACCATGAGAGGCTTATTATTTGTGTACGTGGTATTTTTAGGGAACTCACTAAGTTTCGTGCTTACAGTGTTTGTGTAAAATATGTTTCAGGTACATCTCAAGATTGTGAGAAGGCGCCGGTATGATTGTACACACCAGCTAGAGATTATGTTTTTGAGGATTTTGGGATATTATTAAACCATTTGTTTTCTTGTGTTTTGAACAACTTATATATTTTGTGTTTTGAGAAATGTGAGATTGTGTTTTTATGTGGTTTTAAAAATGAAAATTTTTATTTAAAAATTTAGAGTGTTATACTTTGTGTAGATAAAAACGTAGCCAACATGAATGATAATGATGTCACTTAGATATAATAAATTCATCTTGATACAAAATTGAGATATTTACTAGTAAAAATGGTCATATAAGATATATCTTACACATAGGAAATTTACAAGATGCTTGTTATCAATTTTTATGTTTTGAATTTAATGGTAGAGAATTTACTTAATAACATTCTAAACGAATTTTCTTTTGTGACCCCAGTTTGATTTTCACACAAGATATCCAAAATATCAGGGTTGAATGTGTGGTTTTTTTTTAAAGATTTAGGTCGTTATAGTCATTATATACATGTATTTTTTTAAAACCTAGTTTTTTAGTTCACCCGGTATGGTAATTAAGTTAGGGTCAACATTTTCAACATGTTCAACCGCTAGGTCAATCCAATTTTTGGATTTTTCATTTCGTTTCATATATAATATATTGAACTCCATTATAAAAGTAATACATCAAGTTCAAATACATAGAGACAGAAACGATGGATGCATTAGAAGATATATAGCAATTCTTTGCAAATTCATCAGGTGATATATATACTGTCAAAAATATTATATTTAATTCATTTTGTATAATAGTGTTAATACATAATATAAAAATATGTAGTGAGAAATATGTTTATTTTTTGGCCAAAAACAACGATACATTTATATCATTAAACCAAAATGGAAACATGTTTATTGATTCAAAACAGGAACATACTTATAGTATTAAACCAAAAATCAAGGTTCTTTAGTTATTCTTCCAAAACATCACCATATTTTTATTTTTTAAACAAAATAACTAATACAAGTTTGGTTTTTTAAGCCGATACATGTAACGATTTCTAAAATATTTGTTTGCAAATCTATAACTAATATTATGTTTTTTAAAATTTCAATTTTGTTTTACTTGATCAACCGTATAACACAGGTTATAAATACATAATATAAAAACATGTAATGGATATGTGAAAAAGGTTGATAATTTCTCGTTTACATCTTGTTTGATGAGAAACTTTCATTTTTTTTTTCCTTCTAAATTTCAATAAGATACATATGCTTTTATATCTAAAGTTAATGGGAGATAAAAAAGTGCTGCAAATTTTGAGTAACCAGTTTAACCTGAATTTTTAGTAGTTTCGGATCAATGGTTCAACCGGATTTTTGAGAAACCCGACCAATTTTGAGGTAAAATAAGCAAATAATCACTTATGATTGACCCGCTCTCTTAATTAGATTATGATTCAACTAGTTCGATAGACCAAGTCAACCAGTATTTTAAAACATTATATACATGATTTAAAAGTGGATTTTAAGTATCTTATGGGTTAACTAACTTAGACTATTTTTTTAATTGTACTAAATATATGTATAGATGATAATTCTGAGCAACGTAAAATTATATTTTATCTATAAGAAGTTAAATTAATACAAAATTGTAACAAATTATGAATTGGTTTACAAATTACCCAGACTTTTATCAAATATGTAACAAATTATGAATTGGTTTACAAAAAAATCGCTTACCACTAGAATTATATCTGGCTATTTATTAAACTAAGAGAAATTGTATATAAATCAGTCTATTCCGACCAAATTCATTCCGTGTATTTTTGTGATAGATATAAGTTGTAATTTAAAAAATGGATCTTTATATGAAAAGTAGAAAGAAGACAAAAAAATTAATATTATAAAAAGATCCGAGTGAGTGTTGGGTCAAATTCGGAGTGTAGTCAACAAGTCAATAAGGTCGGGTTGTTTAGTTAAACTTAAAAAATCAAAGTAGCAGGCAGGCTGCGATCCCCTATGGCTCCTAGCAGCCTATTTTCTGCATCCTCTCTCCCTGTATATATATAACCGTCATCACTCCGATTTCCTAGTAACATCCTCTCTGTTTAAATCCTCTCTCAAACATTTATCTACACACACAAACACAGTATCAGTCGCAAAACCACTTCAAATCCGAAGGTATGGTTTATATCGCTTCAATTCTTGTTACACTTGTTATACTCTCTGTTTTCGTATAAAGAATCGGATTTGAGTTAGCAATTAGCTGTTTATATATAGATCTAGTGTCGGATGCTTATGATTTTGGTTGCTTTCATCGACTACTTTCGGATTATAAGCATTCATCTTTTACATATCATGACTTTTGTGTGTTGAGTGATTATTCTTTTGAATGATATGAGTACAGTGGTTAGAATCGTATACATGTGTGTTTGAATTTCGTTTTTCTTTTGAACGAACAGATATCCGATTACATATCGACATGGCTCCAGCTGCTGCAACCAATGGTTCAGATTCGATAAAACCTAGAGGTAGTTTAATATTGCTGCATCTGCATGTATATTCGTATTGGAATTCTTGTCCTATGAATACTTTATTAGATTGTTGAAGAATAGATTCCTTTTTTTGTTCTCTGAAAAAGAACAATAAAATATTAATCCTCACATCTGGTTTGTTCATTCTTCACAATTTTTGAACTAAACTATTGGGTTCAGTTTTGTAGATCTATCTATTTCTTTGTTATACTTATATACGAATATACCATTTGTACAATCACATAAACTAATCTCTCAATCCACATTTCAGATGTGTGTATTGTTGGTGTTGCACGAACCCCACTTGGTGGGTTTCTTGGTTCTCTTTCATCATTACCCGCCACAAAACTTGGATCCATAGCAATCCAAAGTAAGTTTCCTTTCATTTGTTTATAAAATCCAAAACATGTTATATTATCTATTGGATACTGAATTCTATTTTTGCTTTTAATGCAAAACTTCAGGTGCTTTAAAGAGGGCAAATGTTGATCCATCACTTGTACAAGAAGTTATTTTTGGAAATGTTCTTGGTGCAAATTTAGGGCAGGGTCCCGCCAGGCAAGCGGCATTAGGTGCAGGAATCCCTAATACTGTTGTCAGCACCACAGTCAACAAAGTCTGTGCATCAGGGATGAAAGGTATGTGATTTTCAGATACGATTTATATTCATTTTTGAGATTAAATTGTGGAAAATTTACATATTTTGTTTTTGGTAATTGCAGCAACTATGTTGGCAGCTCAAAGCATCCAATTGGGAATAAATGATGTAGTTGTGGCTGGTGGCATGGAAAGCATGTCTAATGTCCCCAAATATATTTCAGAAGCAAGGTGAATGTTACCTTTAAATTTAATCATTATTGTGTTATATTTTAAACTTTGCTCTCATTATAGTAAGGGCTTACAGAAAAAGGTGGAAACTGTTTCTAATTTCAGGAAAGGATCTAAATTTGGACATGACACTCTTGTTGATGGAATCTTGAAAGACGGATTGTGGGATGTTTTCAATGATTTTAAAATGGGAAATGCTGCTGAAATATGCGCTGATATGTATGAACTTACAAGAGAGCATCAGGTATCGTATATTTAAACCTTTTTTTTTCATTCTTCAATTCATCATCTTTCAGTTCAGAAAAATATTTATTATTAACTGATAACATTTAGGATGACTATGCTATTCAAAGTTTTGAGCGTGGTATTGCTGCCCGAGATAGTGGTGCCTTTGAATGGGAAATTACTCCTGTAAGATTTAAAACTAATTTTACTAAAAAACGGATGCTTAAAATTTTTTAAATTTTATGCTAATGGCGATGTGTGGAACTTTACAGGTTGAAGTTCCTGGGCCAAGAGGAAGACCATCAACAATTGTAGACAAGGATGACGATTTATCAAAGGTGTTGTGTTGTACCTATATCATATAATCTATATTTTTTTTTCGCCTTTTATGGTTGAAATTATTATTCAATTAAATTTGAATTCATTTTCCTTCAGTTTGATCCAGCTAAATTGAGGAAACTTCGCCCCGCTTTCAAGGAAAACGGCGGTAGTGTCACTGCCGGCAATTCCTCTGGCATAAAGTAAGCCACATTTTGTGGATTGAGAGATTAGTCTATGTGATTGTAACAATTTATCCTACAATATTTTAGTTTCTCTTTGGTTTTGGAGTTTTCTCTATTGTTTTTTCATTGGGCGGGTTGTTAGGAATCTTTGAGGCCGTTTTTGCAACATATTTATGCTAATGAGGAAGATGTTGTTTGTTATGACAGTGATGGTGCTGCTGCACTTGTGTTGGTTAGTGGAGAGAAGGCACTTGAGCTTGGGTTGAAAGTGATTGCTAAGGTTTCCGGATATGCTGATGCTGAACAGGCACCTGAGCTGTTCACAACTTCTCCAGCTCTTGCTATACCCAAGGCCATTTCAAGAGCTGGATTAGAAGCTTCTCAAATAGATTTCTATGAAATCAACGAAGCATTTGCAGTAAGAATTCCCGCTTTAATCTAGCTAATCTAGATTACACCTACTTTATACAAATCTTAATTCTTTCACGTCCGGATTACAGGCTGTCGCTCTTGCAAACCAAAAATTACTCAATTTGGATTCGGTAAGTATTCGACTTACAAAAACATAATCACATGTCATATTATTGTTTGTTGGCATTAATAATATTTGGGTGTTCTACTTTCTTCCAGGCAAAACTTAACGTACATGGTGGTGGTGTGTCGCTAGGGCATCCTCTAGGTTGCAGTGGTGCACGTATCTTGGTCACACTATTGGGGGTACGTTTGTTCACAGTTGTTTCATATATAGTGTCAATGTCAGTGTCACACATCAGCTAGACCCAGTCTCATCTGTCTTTAACATATATAAATAGTTAAGTGGTTTTAATGGTGGGATGTATAATTAATATGCAGGTTTTGAAGAATAAAGGTGGGAAATATGGAGCAGCGGGTGTGTGCAATGGAGGAGGAGGTGCATCGGCGTTTGTTCTAGAGCTTGTTTGAAATCTTGCCAGACGAATGTTGTTATTTTTCGGTTGTTTGTTTAAGTTATTGATTTTTTTTTTTTGGCACTCTTAGGAGTTATTCCAAGCGATAAATAAGGGTGTATGTAGTTGAATCTTAGATAAATAAAAATGTGTTGGCAGTTGCTTGTTTGATTGTTGTGCATTGCTCTTTGCTAATTGTGAGATGACATTTTTAAAGAACTAGGTATTTAACAAAATACTAACTCTGGTACAAGGTCCAAATAAATTGAAAGATGTTAAGATTTGAATGAAAAGCAAATTGTTTGTTTATTTAGACGACGTAAACGAAGTTATTTTATTTATTTTGGAATAGAATATAGGTATTTACATCAATTTGATCATACCATATTGTAAAACATGTGTATCCAGCGATTTACACGTTTGAATGCATCTCTGGTGACAGTATTTAGGATCTTCGTGGTACAAGAGATTTGGTGATATCTTTTTAGTTAGATATCAAACAAACTATTTCTGTAATAATGATAATAATAATAATAATAGAACTTTATTTTGTTGAACATGATTGATATTCATAATTCATGATAATTTTATTGAACAAACATCCAAAGTACACTCAAAGTTTCCATATTTATTTTTTTCCAGAAATTTTTTATTTAATTTTCGTTAAAACATAAAAGTTTTACATAGACATAGTAGGTAAACAGACAACAAGTTGTGCTGCTAACCCTTTTTGGACGATGAAACTAATTCTTTAGAAAACAACATCCATAGTTCATAGATCTAAGGATCATAATATTACTATGCATGACCCGTTGAATATTATTGAGGAGCCTCATAACATTTGGTGTAACGAAACTGAGAGTATAAAACGCGAAAGATATAAGCGTGTATTGATTTTCCTTACACGTTTTCTCAGGTTTTATCACTTTGCATGAAAAAAGTTTAAAACAATATGCCCCATTCTTCAAACCCACAAGATGAGAAACCTCTATTAGGTTCACATAGGGTCACACATATGCTTGCTTCCTTCCTAAACATTTTTGGATGAGTTTTATTTTACAATACTTATTTATTTATATAAGCTAACTATTTTAATCTGAACCTATGTTGATGTTATATTATGATATGAAACCTTCGATTAATGGTCGAACGATTATAAGATTATTAGGAAAATGCCATAATGTCACTCTTAACAAAACAAACATAAAAGTCGTTTTCTATCTTAAGTGGACTTTAAAAGGTCGTTTACTTTTATTTTAATTAATATATTTTCAAAATATGATATATATTTTTGCAGTCAAATGAAAAACCGATCGATTTAGACGTTACACAAGCATCATTTTCTAAAGACCAAATTTCAGAAATCTTCCTTGTAGTTTAGAAAATATCACAATTTTAGTTCAAGTTTTCGACTTGTATCATGAGTCCTTGTGCTTTATAGTTTTTGCAATGTGAGTGTAGCCCACTAATCCTACCTAAATCGAGCCATTAAGGAGATACACATGTCTTCCATGAGAGAGTATTTTCGTCTAACTCATGCTTTCTCTTTCCGTGGTTTGTACGTACTGCAATTAGAGTGTCAATAATGGTCTACTTTTTATTACATACCCCTAAATGACAGCTAACAAAACCCAAGAAACCCTTAAATCTCTTGCATCAAGTGACGAGGCACATTAAACCTAACCAACCTGTGTTTCTTTGACGACCATTAAAGAACAATTTTCTTAAGCTAACATTTTTTACAAAATGCCTCCTACAATATGGATCCATCATGAAAGTATAACTATAATGGATCCCCAAACTGACTATGATAAATGAATTTAGTTTTTTGATTTATGTTTGAAAATCTTGACGCACACCATTTTTTAAATAATCACTTTCTTTTATCATGTGTATATGTCATGGGGATAGGGGGGGGGGGGGGGGGGGTGAGTTCACTGATAGTCCATGGACTAGATACATTAAAGGTAGGACTAGTTATGTTGATTTCATCGACATAGATAAATTTTCAATACATGATTTAAATGGCATGGTTTACGAGTTAGGATATGTCACATGTAAGACTAAAATGATTTACTACTACTTTCTAATACATGATACCTATATGGATTATAGTCTACTCCTACCAGGTAATGATCAAGATGTCATTGTGTTGTCAAGGTACATTACTCATAACAAGGAAATAAGTGTGTTTAATGAACAGTGGAGGACTTTATTATACAAATATTTTAAGTCGCGGGGTAAAGTCATTTTAGAGTAAATTCAAGTATAAGGGTCACCATAATATGTTAGGCATAGAAAACATAGTAAGAAAACAAGGTCTTGTAGTATAAGGTTAAATGTAGAGGATCCTTGTGAAACATCTATGCCTATTGTTCCTTATGTATTTAACATGAGAAATTTAGAAGAGTCATAAGGTCCTAGTGAGAGTTTAACTACTGTTGGTCTAAAGGCTGTTAGTTATAGGGTGATGGTCCAAGGGGTAAAAGTTCTAGGAGTGGATGTATAAAAGGCATTGGTTCAATGGTGGAGGTCTTAGAGGTGTAAGTTTTAGGGTGGAAGTCCAAGAGGTATGGGTTCAAGGGGTGGAGGTCCACGAGGTATAGGCTTTAGGGGTGGAGGTCCAAGGGGTTCAGGTTTTAGGGGTATTGGTAGCCGGTTTAATTGTTCAAGGAGTGTTAGTGCAGCTGGTTCAAGAGGTTTATAGGGTGGTGGTGCAGATGGTTCACGAGGTTCAAGGGGTGGTGATGTAATGGTGCAGATGGTTCATGAGGTTCAAGGGGTGGTGATGTAGATGGTTCAGGAGGTGTGTGGGATGGTTAGGCAACCTTCTGATTTATGGTTTGTGTTTTTATGGTATCTATTGAACATTGATAGCTTTTGTTATGATTTATGTTGACTAATAGTATCTTTTGTTATGGTTTTATTGACCATTGGTATATTTTATTGTGGTTTTGTTGACCACTGCTTTCTTTTGTGAAGGCTAGAATAGATTGCAATGTAATCAATACTTTGTTCACTTGAAAATAATGTAATGATATTTTGTTGACTCTAATTGCATATGCAAAGCAACTATGCTCTTTTTGTTGTATGCAATTTCCTTTATTTCCTTTATTTAATGAGTTTAGATTGATTACACACAGTAAAATTACATTGTTCAATGACATAGCTTATCACTGTGGTAAGTTATTCAAATTACCAAGGTTGTAAAAGTCAATAGGCGGTGGTCGGACAGTCGACTGGGGTAAAGAGACTAATCGGTCTAGGCGGAGATTAATCAGCACCTAGTCGGAGACCCTTAATTATAATATAATTTATTTTTTAAAAATTAAATATTATCTATATCTTAACAAAATCAATAAAAAACCATAAGCTTTTGCATAACTTTTAGACTATTTGGGGATCTTTTTTTTAATAGTTTTAGTGATCAATCATCATAATTTAGTCATCCAATATCATAAACTTGACTATCAAGGATTTTTTTGAAAATTTTGACTATCTGGCTTTTTTACCTGCTTAGACCGCCTAGAACCGCATAGTGTTGGGTTGTTATTGTATTGTGTCAAAGTGTTTTGTACTAGAACAGTCTCATTTATTAACGGATTGGGCCTGTTTATCCATCATTATGGTTTGCTAGGGTTAGACAATTTATTATGCATGCATGTAGCGTTGGCATTGCCCTCGTAGCTCTCACAGAGAAGTTCATGTTGAACTCTTCTATAGCTTTGATAATATTAAGCATTCATAACATCTTTGATCTTTTTTCTTATTGTTTGATTCACTTTACTGTTAAGAATCTATCGATCTTTAGTTTAATTGTTTCATCAATTGGTATCAGAGCAGGGGATTGTGTAACTCATACACTAATCTTCTGTTGAGTTCTGTTAGGGTTTGCATTTTTGTTGGATCTGTTTTGTTGTCTTCATCGTCTCTATAGAGTGTAGACGTCAGATCTAAATCCTTATTTTACCCTAAACTTGTTTATTGTTTTACACATCTGATTCTATACATGTTTATGTAAATCTCTAAATCATGTAGCACGAAGATCCCCATACTCTTTCTTTCAATCTATCCAGTAGCATCAGATCTACTACCAGGATCCCAATCCTCTTCCCACAGGATTATGAGGTTTGGGCCTTGCACTTCGAAGACTACGTTCTAGGTCTTGAAGAACACGACTCAACCATATGGCAAGCAATGATACAAGAGACATTTTCTCACACAGTAACCCGAAAAATTATCAAAACTCAAGTTGAATACAATGCTCTTCTTATTGAACACAAAAATATTCCTCAGGATGAAAAAGACAAGTTGCATAGTAACATCAAGGCGCTGAGAATAATAAGGTTTGCTCTTCCACCAAATACTTTTCGTCTGGTGAGTCCAAGTGAAATGGCAAAAGAAATATTGGATAGGTTAAAGGAGCTTTATTCAATCAATGCCAATTTGGAACATTCAGTTCAAAAGTTGCTTCTATCAGAGTTTGGTGCTTTTGTTCAAAACCCAGAAGAAAAACTTAATCAAACGTTCAATCGTTTTAGTCATCTTATAATTAGGAAGTTAAAACAGAAAACCAAGCGTGAAATAATAGAGCAAAAAGTCACGTTTATGAATGGATTGAGATCAGAATGGAAAGCAGTTGTATCTACAGCAAAAGCTCATGAACAGTTCAAGAGTTACACTTTGGTGAAGCTTGTGGGAATTCTAAGATCCCACAAAGATGAAGTTGCGAAGGATGTTGTGACAACCGGCAAATTCGAGTCAAGTCAAAGTCAAATAAAGTCAAACCGGTCAACCCAATTAACCCTTGGATGTTAGGGTTTATGTTATGTAATTACTGTACAACTCGCTATTTTAATGAGAAAACATCATTTGGAAAAATTCGTGTGTTTAAATTTCCTTAGCCTTAATAGTGCTAAACGATGAACCAAAGCGATAAAACATTATTGCACATTCATCGGGAGTGTGTACAACTCTTAAACATGGCTTAACGGGGTCTACGAACCTTGCGCTGCGAAGCCGAACACTCAGAAAGGTTACAAGTGAAGTCTCTCCCAATCTCTTTCACTCTCTCTCTCTCTCTCTATATATATATATATATATATATATATATATATATATATATATATATATATATATATATAAAATCTCTCCCAAATCTCTTCCAAAAGTTGTCGTGACTTTTTGTAATCATTCGGGTCATCCCGACCATTAACCGGGTAAAAAATCGCTTAAAATGGGGTAAAAAACGAGTAAAATAGCCTTAAGGAACCGAAACCCTCCCTTAAGGAGCGAAGCCTCTCGGGCCCGAAACCTCTTGGAACCGAACTGCCTAGGACCGAAGATCGCAAGAACCGAACCCGAAGTTCCTTTCGGACCGAGCCTCGCAAGAACCAAACTCGAAGGTCCTTTCGGACCGAGCCTCGCATGGACTGAACCCGAAGGTCCTCTCGGACCCTAGAATCGCATGGACCGAAGGTCCTCTCGGATCGAGCTATGCCTTCGCCTTCGCCCCTCTGACCCTCGCAGCTTCGGCTTCCCTTCCCGGTTTTCGACTACGACTTCGTTTTAGGCCTGTTTTTCATGATTTTAACGCGGGATTTTCACCAAAAACTTTATTTTAACATATGAAGACCCAAAATAAATAATTCATCACGTTTTTAATGCCAATCTTATCCAAGATTTAATGGGTGAAGTACAAGGGGGTGGAATGATGACTTTTCTTTGATTTATGACACAAGCAACCACACCCACTCCATGACCAGCCCACACCTCCACCATACCTGGTCATTCATTGTCCTTTTTCCCATCATTTCCCAACCCCATTCTTTGTCTAAGGCTGAAATCTATTCTCTCTCCTAACACTCTCTCGTTTTTCTCATTCTTCCACCAAAAATCAAACACATTTTCTCTCTCTCAATTCTCTCACAAAAATTCAAGATTCAAGGGACTTATTCCAAGTTTTCTTCCACTTTTTGTAAGTATATTCATCCTTCATATGATTATTTCACTTCCTTCTATCCAAATCATAGATTACTTACACAAATTCCATCATAATGGTGTTAGATCTTCAAATCTTCTAGCAACATTCTAAGTGTTCTTGAGTTGAATACCTCTTTTATTCATCATCCATCTACTGAAATCACTCAAGGTGAGTTCATACTCCTATATTTTCATCTTTTCTTAACTTTTAAGGGGGGGGGGGGGGGGATACAAGTTAAACCAACAAGAACACAACTAAACTCTTCCAACAGCTTTCATCAGAAAAGCTGGACTCTATTCACAGACTATTTTGGACGACTTAAACATTTTAGTTTACAAAATTGTACTAGGTGCCAATAGTTAAAGTTATTAGATTTAAAATGAATACTTGCACATCTTCATACGATTTTTTTACAATTTTTGACGATTTTTACAAAACTGCCTATCACTGTAGCTACGAATACGGACCAGTCTGTGAATATGGACATTTTCACACAAGTTAGAGACATCTAAAAATCATGATAAAATTTATGAAAAAACTAGACACATTTTGTAAACTCCCATAGTTTACAGATTCTGTTTTCGACTTTGTATGATTTTTTTGGGATTTTTCCAAAATAGTACAAAAATATTAAAAACACGTTGACAGCTTACAACTTTCATCCACACCTTGTAACTTGTTGAGCAAGGTGTGTATCATTATGTGATTATATATTATTACATTATGTGTCATTTTTTCTTGTTATGTAGACATACATCAAAAAACAAATGGGTTTTACTATATTAAGTATGGTGAAATAATAAATTGTCGTAAACAAAGTATACATCCGATTACATACAAACATTTGGTAAACCATGACAAGGATAGTACTAATTGAATACATGTGAATGATAATACATATTATTTACCTTATCTTGAAGATACAAATCATATACCAAGGTTTGCCACTACTACTAGTAATTACAATAAACTATAATAAGTGTACACTACCAACAAATACGCTAACTATAGTAGGTATAGTTAGATTGCATTACATTACAAACAATTTGGATAAACTATAATATGCATAATTCATGTTCACTATTACTACCACTATTTGGTGAATTATGATATGTATAGTTTATTGATATTGCCATATTTATACTTATTTTTAGGTAGTATTTAAGTACATTTTTATTAATAAATTGATAATATGTTCAGAATAGTAATATTTATGAGTTTAAATTGTTATTTTCAGTCAATACAAAGGATTTTCGAAGAGAGGGACCAGAGGTGACAAAATGGGGAACATGGGAGGCTTGGAAGACAAGAAAATAATAAATTCATGATAAGAGCTTAATTCACGACGTGGCGGTGAAGCCCACGACGTGGCACGGGTGTTCCAGAAGATAAACATCGCGACGTGGAGGATTTCCTTGAAGGATACGTTTTACTTGAAGCCCACGACGTGGCGCATCTGGCCACGACATGGCGCAGGTTTTTGAGGATTATATAAGTCCTCCTATTATTACGAATAAAAGACTTTTGGGCAGAAGAAAAGGAGTTCCAGGAGACGTTTCAGAGGAGAAGAAAGGTCCTGGAAGAGGGATTTCAACACCAAAAGAAGTAAAGTTTTATATTTCAGTTGATTATGAACATGTCTTTCATTAGTTTTAGCTGTGTTAGTTTAACTACTATGATGAGCAGCTAAATCTAGTTACTTTTGCTTAGCTAGATGAAGCTTTGAACTTATGAATAGTTATATGTTTATGGATTAATTTGAGTTGGTAAGAATTGTTTGTGTTTGATTTGTATAACCTAGCATGTTATTATTTGTTTATCTAATTGCTAGATTGCATTTTCTCTGTAGCTTAGTGACCATGAAACTGCATGAACTTGTTTACCTAATAATTTAGTGAACATTAAATTGTTAGAGCTAGGATTGACCAATCTTAGTTAGTAATTAGACTGAATAAATCTTATCTGTGCTAGAGAACGTGAATTGTGACCATAATTGCGTTTATACAACAAATCTTACATAGCATATCTACATTCATAATTAGTTCTGTGTTTAATTATGTGTGAACGTACATGGTTTGACATGAATTAGTTAATTATTGGTAAGATAGAACTAAATTACTAATATAACTAAAAACCAACTTAATAACCCATAATCATTAGCTAGCCATAAGGAAGAAGTGGATTCAACTAAGCAAGAGTGTGTTTTTATTAAATTTGATTTAAGTTCATCTGATCTTGCAAAACCAGATAAAACCCCTTATTAAATTTATTAATAAATTAGGTTAATTTAATAGTAAGTAGATTAATTAGTAACACCGTTCCCTGTGATCGACACCCGACTTACCTAAGCTATACTGTAATCTGACTAGGTACATTGCCTATAAGTGCATAGTTAGTCTTAGTTTGTTAGGTTATAAATATTAAAATTAGTGGGTACTTTTGTGCACATCAAGTTTTTGGCGCCGTTGCCGGGGAACGATGCAGATTATTAGTTTATTTAGTTGCATTAGATTAATCGTTTTTTTAGGAATAAAATCTGCAGAATGTTTAATTGGTTATTTATTTTGCTAGCTTATCTTAGTTTAATTTTTGTTCTGTTTGTCACAGAGTTCACAATGTGAGATTTAGTATATTCACGACGTGAAATCTGAGAGTTCATTTTTAGTTTTTCTTATTTTAGTCCAGTTTTACGTTTTAGTTTAGCAAGTTGCAGGAGTTAATGACCAGAGGCTCAAATACACCATTGGTGCCACCACTAGAAGATCTCGAGTCTGCAATTCACAAGAAAAAGACGTCTTTGCAAGAATTGAAGTCAGGCTTCTCTAGGAAGTCGGGAAAGAAGACCGGAGAGTCAAGTTCATCATCGAAGCACGAGAGAAATCTTGAGCATTTGGATCATACACTTGTGCAAACCGAGTACGAAAGTGATACCGAGCCAGAATTTGAAGAACACACGAGTGAACCCGAGAACGAGCCAAGGAACGAGATGGCAGCTATTGAAGAAATGTCCATGGGAGCTTACAAGAAGCGGATCCGAGAATATGTGGGTCCCGGATTAGTCCAACCCGCAATACCTGCCAATGCCACATTCGAGCTGAAGGGACACATATTGACTGCGCTGAAGGACATCCCATTTTTCGGGAAAGACCATGAGGATGCTTTTAAGCATCTAGATGAAGTCAACGACATTGCAGATTACTTCAATGTCCCAAATGTCAACAGGAACACAGTCTTGCTGAGGATGCTGCCCGTCACTTTCAAAGGAGCTGCTAAGGAATGGTTAAAAGCACTCCCACCGTGTACAATCACTACTTGGGCTCAAATGCGTGAGCAATTCCTAGACCAGTTTTGCCCACCATCCAAGATAGCCAAACTCAAGAAGGCAATAGCCAACTTTGAGCAACAGCCGGGGGAGTCACTGTACGAAGCATGGGAGCGGTACAAGGGCTTACTCAGAAACTTCCCGCAACATGACCTAAATGTGCAGCAAGAGATGTCAATCTTTTATGATGGGGTCAATGTGATGACAAGACAACTCCTTGATTCTCAAGGATCATTGACAAGGAAAAATCCAAGGGAGGTCAAGGAGCTAATTGAAGAATTCGCGAAACACTCCCGCGAATACCATAACCCGAGGCAGGATGGAAACAAAGGCGGTGGAGGAGCCCAAACTGAAGAAATTGCAGCTGTCATGGCCATGCTGAATAACATGGATCGCAGGATAACACAAATGGACCAGTCGATACATGCCATAAGAGTGGGGTGCGAGCGATGCAATGGTCCACACTTGACCAAGGACTGCAACGTGGATGAATTTGGGAACAGAAAAGCTCAAGTGTGCTACTCTAATAGGGATAAGTTTGAAGAGGACTGGAGGAAACCGAAGAAGGAGTGGCTGCCATATGAAGAGTATAAGAAGCAAAAAGAAGAGAAGTATAGGCAGACAGGTCGAGGCCTCTATCAAAAGGAGCAGCCACCAGCCGAGAAGAAACCCGACCTAGAGACCATTTTATTGAAATTTATGGAAGCATCGGAAAAGCGACACGAGGCCACGGATTCCGCTATCATGGAACAACAAACATTGATAAAGAACCAACAAGCCTCCATCCATAACCTTGAAGTACAATTTGGTCAACTAGCCACTTTAGTTAATGAAAAATTGTCCCCGAAGAGTCCCGAAGTACAAGCCCAATCTCACGTAATGACCATCGATACTGAAGAAGATACAATATCTGAGTTCCTGGAGGTGTTGGAAGAAGAACCGCAGCAGCCCAAGAAATTAAGGATCGAAAATGGAGAAAGTGCTGAACCAGGCGACCCACGACGTGACACTCCTCTGGCCACGATGTGGCGCAAGTCTGAGCAAAAACCCTTTGTGCCTATTCCATCTTATCATCCACCTATGCCATTTCCCACCCGCGCAACACTTAGTCAACTGGAGAAGGAACATTTAGAGTTTGTGAAGCATGTGAAAGGGATTCCAATTAATACTCCCTTTGTTGAATCCTTATCCAAAGCTTCCGAAAACCAGAAATTACTACAAGACTTGATAGATACGCGAAGGCAATTAAAGAAGCAGTCTACAGTGATTCTAAGTGAACAAACTTCAAAAGTTATGTTGGGAGAAACACCAGAAAAGATGGGGGATCCTAGACGCCTCACTCTTCCATGCGAGTTTGAGAATAAAATGAAGGTTAGTGCTTTAGCCGATTCCGGGGCTAGCATTAATCTAATGCCTTTTTCATTTTATCAAAAATTGGAGATTCAGAAGATGAAGGCTACAAAAATGAAGATTCACATGGTGAACCGTTCGGTGACACAACCCCGAGGCATAGTGGAGGATATTTTGGTGAGAATTGGAAAATATATTTTTCCAATAGACTTTGTAGTCTTGGACATGAAAGAAGATCCAGATGTTTCGATAATCCTAGGTCGGCCATTGCTCAACACTGCTGGTGCCCTTGTTGATATCCGCGAGTCGAAGCTAACTTTGAGGGTTGGAGATGAACAAGAAGTCTTTGGGATAAAGGATGACTTTCAAGAAAATAAAGAAGAGGTTTTCACAATTAATGAAGAGAATGAACTAGAAGAACTGGAAAAGCTTATGGAAGAAGAGATAAAGGTAGTTCATCAAGTCAAAATGACAAAACCAAAGGCATCTGTTCCATATTTGATTAAAGTCATAGCTTACAAGAGCCCGCCTTCTTGGGTAAGCAAAGGGGGTGAGGAAATAACAAGTGATGAAGAGGAGGTCACTTCAAGAGTAACAAGGCCGGTGGTGAAAGCAGAAGAGAATGACATAAAGTACAAGGAGGCAACCAAGGGCACAAAACACAAGCTTGAAGAAAAGGGAAAAGCTAAAAAGGAGAATTCAAAGAAGGCGTATAAAAGGAGAGTTCAAGCTTACAAAAGGCGGTTCAAGGAACAAAAGATCTTGGTGGATGACTCTTCCGAAGATTCAACGTAGAAGGCACGGAGTCCAGCTTAAGACTCCAAGAAAAAGAAGCGCTTCTCGGGAGGCAACCCGAGTTTGGTTTGCATTTTTTTTTTAAATTTTCTTTTCTTTCTTTTCTTTTTAATTAGGAAAGACATCGATTCATCATCTAAAAAAACCGGTACCTAGTAGAGAATTAGTTGTAGGGAACTTTAAATAATGAATGATATGCAAAATAATTAATTAATATGATAAACATTATTGAGAATTTTGCATCTGGCAGTTTCCACGATGTGGGCATAGCCCAGCCACGTCGTGGGCAAAAAGGAATGCGTGACTGAGAAAAAACAATTTAAGGTCCACGATGTGGGCATAGCCCGCCACGTCGTGGCCTTTAAAAATCAGGGGGGACCATTTGCTTAAAACCCTTTGACCGATAATTCTCATTCCCACTTGAGGCTGCCGCACGAACGGAAACATTGTAACCCCACAGCTAATTTCGTATTCTACTTCTAATTTCCTTGCAAGATCTTGCCAATTAATCTATGTGGTACGTGTTTTCCTCATTATTTTGTAGTAATTCTTCCAATTTCAAGTTTTCATGGTTAGGGTTTGTATGATTCACGAAATTGGTTGAATCTAGTGGTTGATTTTAGATTAAATATACCTTTAATGGTCATAGGAACAAACCCCAACCATTGATTTTAGTAGAAATCGCATGCATATAGACCGAGCCACACTCTGTGAACGACGCGACCCACGACGTGGCGCAGCCTGGCCACGTCGTGACTTCTGTCAAATTGTTTAAACTGTTTAATGTGTTGGTTGTTTGCTGTTTTGGTTTGTTTTGATTGCAGAAATGGGACCACGACGAGCTGTTCCGCAGGAAGAAGACCCGATAGATGTCGCAAGCATACATCCTTTATACCAGTTTCCTCAAAACATTCCCCGACCGTTGCTAACAACCTACGAGAATCGGCTTGGATGGTTATACAATAGGGAGTTTGCAATAGCCCTGATTATTGATTGGGGATGGCTAGGTGGAGTGGGCATGGTAGTGGAGCTGGGACGTTATTGGTCAAAGACTTATGTTGGAGATCAATTTTCGTTTACTTGTCACGGGTGGAGGAATTTATTCACCATTCAAGAACCCGTGTATCGGGAATTGTCGGTAGAATTTTTCTCTACCGTATGTTTCGAAGAACGCACCCTTGATGCCACCTACAATAGAGCACTTGTTTTTCGTTTGGGTGGTGTATATCGTGAGTGTAGCCTTCGGGAATTTGCTTGGTGTATGGGGCTCTATACGGAAGTGGAGACGTAATCTCCGTTTTTTATCCCTTTCTTGCTTGGATGTGTGCGGAATTTTGCTCCGGGTACCTTGGATGTGCAGTTTTGGCAGGGCATTTCTAACCATGAATACAACACTCGTGACTCGAGTGAGTCACAAATTCAGAATCCTGTTTTCCGATTTTTGCACCGCCTTATCACGTTTTCAATCAATCACAAGCATCATGGTGACAAGGTCCCCATCCAGAATCTATTTTATTTATGGACTCTTATTACCCCGGGGGTTTGCTGTGATTTGCCTTATATGTTGGCAAGGTTTATGGGGAAGAAAGCGGCCAATTCTAGGCCTGGGAGCCCGATTACTGGGGGGCATTTGGTTACTCGCCTGGCTAGGTCATATCATATTTTGACCCATGACCTTGTGAGGAATCTTACTCGATTCCCGGACACAGACTTGACCATTCAAGTCTTGGGTGTGATGCGAGCGGTGGTGAATATCGGGGGTCGATTTGTTATACCACCGATAGATGACGAGCAGGAGGAGGGGCAGCCGGGACAGCAACCACCAGCTAGGCCGAGGCGTCGAAATGTGCGGGCTAGAGGTGAGGTCGAGCGAGAGCGTGCTGCTTCACAATATGTGCAGGGAGTGCCCACCGACCCTTTTCAGAGTCGGGTGGGAACATATTTGGATAATCTACGGGGTCATGCCATTTACCATACCCAGCTTACCGAGGGTATTTATTCACATTTGGGTGTGACCCGACCACCTGCTATGCCACCACAGTATCCCTATTTTCCGACATGGGAGGAGCTATGGCGTCCGCAAAATGATGAGGCAGGGCCAAGTGGAGCACAAGATCACGATGATGATTGATTTGATTTTATTTTTTTTAGTAGTTTTTTTTAGTTTGACTTTGGTGTGTGATGTAAAACCTTATTTAAACTATGATGTTACTTTTTATTTCTTTTGGGTTGTTCTAACTTTTCAGATTAGCGTTGGAATGCTAAGGAGCATAGAAGGTTATCTTTCGAGTCGTGTTTGTCTAGTCAAGGAAGCTTAGAGTCGTGAGTCAGAACCCACAGTTCAAGATAAGTGTGGGGTATATTAGGAGAGAGGTTATAGTTGGGAAATATATTTGCATAGAAGTGTCGGACACCAGTTAGCCATTGGTCAAAGCTGCTAGAGTAAATAAAGCAAATAAGTCATTTTCTACTGAAGCCCAGTTTCCACAACGTGGATTCCTTATGCCAGGTCGTGGCACTCTTGCAGTTTGTAGTAGTTCATCATTTTGGTGTTCACAGTTTCCACCCATATCACGACGTGTCCAGGTATATGCCACGACGTGATCCGGTTTATCATTGCCACATTTTTCCTTACAAATACCCATTTTGACGAATTGCAGTTTCGAGTCCTGTTCGTGGTTTATTTACATATTTAACCAGTTCTACACCGAGTTTCTATTTTTGGAAGTCCAATTGCACATTTTCCACACTTTTCGAGATGCTCACGCCGCTATTCCAGGGGAGTCTGTTCCTTTTTCTCCCTTTTCTTTAATTTTGATTTGTTTTTATACATACAATGAGGGCATTGTATGAAATAAGTGTGGGGTAAGGGTAGAAAAAGTAAATTGCTAGGAAATTTTGAAAATTCAAATTTTTATTAATTGAATCTAGTAATAATAATTTGAGCTATAATTGCTAGTTTTATGCGGGATGATCCGATGAAAGTTCAAATGTTTAGTTGAGCCAATATATGTTATAGTGCATTTGTGGCTTCCCTTATTTTAGTGAAATCATGGAACAAAAACATAATCCCGCTCGGTTTGAAGGATGCAATATGTTTAGCAGCCTAAACCTGAAATGTATCCAGAAAAATTATTATCATTAACCAATAAAGGTTGAGGTTGAGCGCCTCTGCTTAAGCATGTAGGTTTTGAGTGAAAAAAAAGAGAGGTACGTGTAAAAGAGAGAGAGAGAGAGAGAGAGAGAGAGAGAGAGAGAGAATTACGAAAAAGTTTGAAGAATTTTGGAGCAAATAAAGTGAAGATCTAAAGATCAAAATTCCAAGAAATTCAAAAAGTTGAAGATACCAAGAAATCAAATCAAATAAGGTGGTGAATTCAAAGAAATCAAAGATCAAATTGTTAAGGAAGTGAAGAATTCCTAAAAAGCTCCATAGTGGTATCGGAAAAAATTGTAATTCTAGATTATGTATGCTTAGGTTGCTCAACTAAAAATACCTTGAGGTTAAGAGGTTTTCTGAGGATGGATTCGGAGGGTTGCATAAAATCAGCATTGTTCGGAAAAAGTGGGCGAGTGTTTATGAAGATTGTTAGTATTTAAAGTATGGGGGGGGGGGGGGGTACTTTAGGAGAATTTTAGACACAAATGCATGCGTTGAGGTTTTGGCATAATGACTGAACTAGAGTCGGATTGTTCTGTGTAGTGTTAGTAATTAAGAATTAAGTTTAAATTTGCTTGAGGGCAAGCAAAGCCTAAGTGTGAGGTATTTTGATATTGCCATATTTATACTTATTTTTAGGCAGTATTTAAGTACATTTTTATTAATAAATTGATAATATGTTCAGAATAGTGATATTTATGAGTTTAAATTGTTATTTTCAGTCAATACAAAGGATTTTCGAAGAGAGGGACCAGAGGTGACAAAATGGGGAACATGGGAGGCTTGGAAGACAAGAAAATAATAAATTCATGATAAGAGCTTAATTCACGACATGGCGGTGAAGCCCACGACGTGGCACAAGTGTTCCAGAAGATAAACATCGCGACGCGGAGGATTTCCTTGAAGGATACGTTTTACTTGAAGCCCACGACGTGGCGCATCTGGCCACGACGTGGCGCAGGTTTTTGAGGATTATATAAGTCCTCCTATTATTACGAATAAAAGACTTTTGGGCAGAAGAAAAGGAGTTCCAGGAGACGTTTCAAAGGAGAAGAAAGGTCCTGGAAGAGGGATTTCAACACCAAAAGAAGTAAAGTTTTATATTTCAGTTGATTATGAACATGTCTTTCATTAGTTTTAGCTGTGTTAGTTTAACTACTATGATGAGCAGCTAAATCTAGCTACTTTTGCTTAGCTAGATGAAACTTTGAACTTCTGAATAGTTATATGTTTATGGATTAATTTGAGTTGGTAAGAATTGTTTGTGTTTGATTTGTATAACCTAGCATGTTATTATTTGTTTATCTAATTGCTAGATTGCATGTTCTGTGTAGCTTAGTGACCATGAAACTGCATGAACTTTTTTACCTAATAATTTAGTGAACATTAAATTGTTAGAGCTAGGATTGACCAATCTTAGTTAGTAATTAGACTGAATAAATCTTAGCTGTGCTAGAGAACGTGAATTGTGACCATAATTGCGTTTATACAACAAATCTTACATAGCATATCTACATTCATAATTAGTTCTGTGTTTAATTATGTGTGAACGTACATGGTTTGACATGAATTAGTTAATTATTGGTAAGATAGAACTAAATTACTAATATAACTAAAAACCAACTTAATAACCCATAATCATTAGCTAGCCATAAGGAAGAAGTGGATTCAACTAAGCAAGAGTGTGTTTTTATTAAATTTGATTTAAGTTCATCTGATCTTGCAAAACTAGATAAAACCCCTTATTAAAGTTGTTAATAAATTAGGTTAATTTAATAGTAAGTAGATTAATTAGTAACACCGTTTCCTGTGATCGACACCCGACTTACCTAAGCTATACTGTAATCTGACTAGGTACACTGCCTATAAGTGCATAGTTAGTCTTAGTTTGTTAGGTTATAAATATTAAAATTAGTGGGTACTTTTGTGCACATCATTTATGTTCACTTCCACCACCACTTTTGGATAAAATATAATATGGATATATCATGTTCACTATCACTACCACTATTTGGTGAATTATGATATTTATAGTTTATGTCCACTACCACCACTTGATGAACTATGATAGGCATAGTCTCGGTCTTTGGTTTTTAAGACTACATTCTATCTAGAATCTTTAGTTTTCAACCATAATTACTAAGTGTATATGCTAGAGTTATATAGAATTTAGTCGTGATCAACTTAGAATTGGTGGGTCCGCTTTATTTCCTGTTCCTTGTTTGGTTGTGGGCCTAGGGCAGACCCATTACATTCGCCGGTTTATTTAGCTTTAATTTTATATAACTTATATACACTTGGAGATTATGGAAGGAAATTATAGGGAATTCTAGGATGCACAACTTCATAACACGGAAACTTACAACACACTTTTCAAGGAAAATATTGGATTTTCTGGAATCCCTTTACCGCTTTTACAAGGAAAACAGTGTATTTCTCAATTAAAACTCTTATGAACTCACCAACCTTTGTGTTGACACTTTTTCAAACAACTTGTATTTTCAGGAAATCACTAAACAGGTAATCAACTGCTTTCGAGGAAGGGACGCTAAGGCGTTAAATTCAAAACTTATTTTGTCATCATGATGTAATTGATTTTGAAACATGTAAACTTACTCTATGATGTAACCCTTTCAATTATATTGATGATGGTTGTGTTTGCTTTCTTCACTATTATACTCGTTGTTATGATACTATACATGAAGTCATCCACCCCCTAACATTTCCGCCGTTCTGGTTTGGGGGTGTGACAGATTGGTATAAGAGCATTGTTTATAGTGAACTAAGTATATCAAACCGTATAAGATATACAAACTATAAATACATTGGGATTGAAAGTCTTTGATTTAACATTTTTCCAAATAACCATATTTTTTTTTGAAACAAATAGTTTTTCGTTAAAAAGTATGAGTACCTGCATACACACTAGGGTCAGTATCATGGTGGGACAATACAAAAGTGGTGATTGTTGAACAGACACAAGTAGGCTTGGGGATGTATAGTCAGATCTGGGAATGACATAGACTGATCAACTATGTTTATCCCAGAAGTGATTAGCATATGCCCAAGAATGGATGTGGTGTTGCAACAAGTCTAAAACTTACCAAGGAGATATTGAGATCATAAGTCAAACATTTAAAATACTATAGGAGTATTTTGTGGAACTATAACTAACTTATGTGAAAACTAAAGACCCTTATTAGTTGGTCTAAAATGACTAAGTGCATACGCTAAGGTTATACATAACTATTGCTTTACTTCCTGTTCCTTGTTTGGTTGTGGATTTAGAGTAGAGTCATCTATTCGAAGGTCTATTTATCTCAGATTATGTATAACTGGTATGCACTATGTGAGTATAGAAGTGACTGATAAGGGTCACCCCTATAAGAAGTTGTAGGATTAGGCGTCTAATAACTATCTCTTCTACCCCCATTCTCGCACGAACAACATGGCAAGAGCTCAACTACCAGGAGATCCCTATTCGCCCAACCAGGAAAATGGTGGTTAGAACGAAGAAACTCCTGAAGGGGATCCTGAAGAAATAATGGAGGAAGACCCCAGAGACAATTAGAAGGGGAACGAGAGGAAGTGAAACCAAAGGAAAACAAAGGAAAGAAGAAACGAGAGAAGATTCTGACGAGGAGACGAGGCCTACAATACACCCTCCAGACTCCACATCCCGATGAGACTTCCATGGCCCAACACCTCGATGAGCCATAGATTTAAATAGATGGAGTCTGAGACAAGGTCGAACACCCTACCTACAGTATGGAAAAAGGATTTTACAACCCCAATGGAGGAGGATCAGTAGACAAGGACCTCTTTGTCATAGTATACCACATCGATTACCAGAGGATACAAACATGAGCACTGTTCAACCGAATCAGGAAGGTTAGTGCTATCACCAAGATCACCGCAATTCGCCCTTTTCACCTGGATGGAGGACATGACAGGCCAAGAACCACACCAAGGCCTATAAATAGAAGTGACTACAACTCGAGCCTGGAATCGGAGAGTATAGGGAATCTCAAACAGTGTTGGAGAAAACGCGTGGTAAAGGCAACACATTAAATGATAGAAGCCAAGGCAGAGGTTAGGTTGATGCGGAAGCCTACACATGGTGGATGTTCTATAGATTTTGAAGATGATGAAGTTTGGAAGCCTACACATGGTGGATGTTTTGTTGGAAAGTTTGTAGTGCACAAGTATGAAGGAAGTTGTCTGATGGTTCAGAACAGGGTCTCGAAACAGAGGGGATACGCGACTGATGGTGGTCAGCCCACTTAAAATTGTTTTGCTGTGAGACCTATTTCTAAACATGTGAGTGAATGTGGGAAGTTCATCAACAAGGTACACTCTATACTCCAATATCTTAATACTCTTGTTACTCGTTACAAATCTGTTTTAGATGATTTAAATTATATTGTCACTAATTTTAGTGATAGTTTAAAGGGAACATGTCTGAGCAATTCTAACTTAAGTGATCAAATCAGCAGGGTAACAAATAAGAGTGAAGAGAGAAGGATATGGATAGAGAAGTTGGAATTAGAGCTTAACAAATCTAAGGATGTTGTCATTTATCTTAAGAGAGACAATTTAGCACTTTTAAAACAAAGGAATATTTTATGTTTCATTACGAAACGTTTATATTTCAATATCACTCAACTGCATCTTAATTGTGAAATAGGTAAAAATATACACAAAATGATTTTACCCTTTCTCGAATTGAAAGAGGATGAAATCGATGCAGAGTGCTATAGGTGTGAATCAATTGTTTCCTCTGATGATGTTTCTGATTTGTACAAAGTTGGGCTTAACAAAATAGAAGCATATATTCAATCCAAAGAACAAAAGAATATGTTAAAACAAATGTTGGATGATAAAGATAAATAACGAATTAAATCTAATATTGTGCAAAAATTGGACTCGTTGTGCATGAAATTAAGTTCAGAAAATACTTCTGATACTGAAAACGTTTCTGAATTTGACAAAAGCGACCTGAGTGAAATTTTTGTGGATGATGAGATTGATTGTTCAACATTTGTACAAAATGAGACTGAACCAAAGAAAAAGTTGATTTCTAAAAATTCAATGGAATATGTTCGTGTTGTTGAAAATAAAGGTTCAGATGTTTTAAAAGCAAAAACCAAAGTTTTTCCGAAAGTAAAAATTGTTCCGAATCAGGTTTTTGTAAAAACCGGACTAAAAAAACGACACTTCAGAATTAACGTCCATTTTCAATAATTATAATGCTGATGGTTGTAACGAATATTTTTGGTCTGATCCAATAGACAATTCGACGAAACAAAAGGTCTTTCCGAAATGACCTCATGGAAAACGAAAGGAAAATATGTTTCGGAACCAATGAATCGTGTTGACCTTCGTTACGATCAGGTAGGACAAAGTGGCACAAAGGATGTCCCGACTGAAGCATCTTCCTAACAGAGCTATAAGCCAATTTGAAAAGAGAAACTTAGGTCTATGGTTCATTTGTCTGCTGAAGAAATTGTTGCAAAGAAAAGGCAGATGAATGTGACATATAGGAAAAATTTACAAGACAGAAAGCGTTTTTGGAAAAGCAAGAATTCCAATCAAAATTCTGTTAAATCAGAAAGATCTTCAGTTCGAAATACAAATTCTTCTCTGACTTTGAAACTATAATCAAAATCTTTTCCAACATCACCTATTTCAAAATCAAAGGTTTCCAAACTTCAAGTTTCAAAACCTCTTGAAAAACCTAAATCATATTGTCTACCCAAAACTCATTTTTCAAAATCTGTTAACATCGAATCAAAAGATGTTAAGGACAAAGGTAAAATTGTTTTGGAACCTGAGATAGGTCTCGACATATACAAAGCAAATTTAAAAAGAGAGGCAAAGAAATTTGTGAAAAAGGTGGCTAAGCAACACAAAGAATCAAAACAAAGAAAATCTCCTTTTGTGGAAATTAATCTTGAAGAAAAAAGAAGGAAGGTTTTCAAAATCTTTAAAGGAGAGAATAGTGTTTTGCTAAAAAGAACTTTTTTGGGTTGATAAGAATTTTGTTTTTTCTAATGTTAAGAAATCCTTACAAGGATCCAAGAAGGTTTGGGTTCCTAAATCTCTCTGAATTTTGTAGGCAATGTGTGACGAACAATATGACTCTGAATGGTATACCGACAGTGGTTGTTCTCGTCACGTAACTGGTAGGAGTGAAGAACTGAGGGAATTCTGATCATTGAAGGACAGTGGCAGAGTAAAGTTTGGAAACAATGTCACAAGAGAAATTAAAGGATATGTCATGATTATGAATGGAAAATTCTCCATTCGGAAGGTAGCTTATGTGGAAGGCCTACAACATAATCTAATAAGCGTTTCTCAATTGGTTGTAGGTACATGGTTGAAAGTGTCATTTGATAATGAAGGATCAGAGATTATTGAGAAGAAAACAAAAACAATGCTTCTAAAATCCAAAAGAAAGGGAGAGATATTTCCTTTGAACATAAAACCAATCATCGGGAAGCCTTCGATTTGCCTACTTACGAAAGCATCTTCGGATGACAGTTGGCTATGACATCGAAGATTCTCACATCTAAATTTCAAGGACATCAACAAACTTCTGCTAGGCGATCTTGTGCGAGGCTTACCTCTTCTGAAGTTTGAAAAGGAACATTTGTGTGCTGCTGGCGAGCTGGGAAAGCAAATTTGTAAAAGTCACTCGACTATTATCAATACCAAAGTAATTGAACCATTAAAACTGTTACACATTGATCTTTGTGGCCCATCTACTATAGAGAGCATTGGTGGTAATAAGTATATTCTAGTTATAGTTGATGATTTTTAAAGATTTACTTGGGTTTACTCTCTTAGACAGAAATCAGATGCCACTTTGAAGCTAAAGGATTTCATCAAACAAATCGAGCTTCAATTGCGAAAGCCCGTTCGTAGTGATAACGGTTCTAAATTAAAAAACCAAGAGTTTGAAATATTCTTAACTGACAAAGGAGTTTCTCACAACTTCTTTGCTCTTTACACTCCTTAGAAGAACGGTGTCGTTGAAAGACGAAACCAATCCCTTTGCGAAGCTACAAGGACTATGCTATATTTTGCGAACCTTCCCCTTTATTTCTAGGCTGATGCTATCGGAACTGCCTGTTTCACTCAGAATCGATCTTTGATCAATAAAAGATTCTTAATCACAACTTATGAGACTCTGAATAAAATAAAACCTAACGTAAAGTTTTTTCATGTATTTGGTTCCAGGTGTTTCATATTAAATTCAAAAGAACAAATAAACAAATTTGATGTCAAAGAAGACAAAGGAATCCCTTTAGGGTACTCTCTTACTTTGAAGGCATATAGGTTTCTGAACAAAAAGTTGGGAAAGATAGAAGAAACCTATTATGTCACCTGATGATAATTATCTAAAGAAGTATCAAAAAACTGATTGTCCTTTCGAGGAGATTTTTCTTTCGACAAATCCAATGACGATTCCTCTTTCAAATATTTATGGGGGGTTCATGAATTTTTTTGATGAGCCCTAAAAGCTATTTCTTCAGAATCAAATGCAACAGATAATAAGGAAGATAAACTAAAGAAAATAATTGATGACGTTGCCCAAGATCTTAGAAAATAATCATCCATTCACCTCAGCTACAAGCTTCTAATGCTCCAAATCAGAGAGGGGGGGGGGGTTGTGTTCCACTTCAACCTTCACATCTGATACACCTATTAAGGGGGAGCATTCAAATCTCAAAGTTAATGCATATATTCCGATCCAGGGGTTAATTCGATTCTGAACGTAGAGTCAGATGTAAAATTCTAAGGGGAGAACGAGAATGAAAATAATGACTCCGACGCTCAATTAGAATTCAAAGATGTGAATGTAGAATTAGATCCAACCTACGATTCGAACCATCCTCCATTGACCAAATGGACCAAATATCATCCTAAATCTCAAGTAATCGGAGTAGCTTCTTCAGGAGTACTCACAATAGCTCAACAAAAAACAAATCAAACTGCATTATTTTTAAAGATGGAAATTTTCATGTTTAACTATTTCATCTCCAAAATTAAACCTAAATGTAAAGATTTCTCTTGATCATTCTGATTGGGTGCAATCTATGCAAGAAGAGCTTAATGAGTTTGAGCATAACAAAATATGGAGATTGATTCCAACTCTAAATGATGCATCTATGGTTGGATTAAAATGGGTTTTTTCAGAATAATCTTTTGACCAGTTTGACTTTTAGTCAAATTTGGAGAGGTTTTGAGTGGTAGCATGATGTTTGATTTATGATTGTTTAGGAGGTTCATGTAGCTAATTTTGTAAGTTTTTTGAGTAAAGGATTACAGCTCGTTAATCATGTGAGTTTCTATGTAGGGAACTAGGTGTTGTATGTGCTTGTTGTCTTTGTGACTCTTGTTGTTATGCTGCATGAAAGTCAATGGGGAGGGCCATGACAACTGCAGGGGTGTTGTAAGACTATAACTTGGTTGTAACATTCACATGTGATGAAATATGCTCGTTGGTTGAAATAGGTCGTACAAGGGTGATTGTAAGATTATGATGTAACACCATATCACTTAGGATGAAATAGGCTCGTTGGCTGACATAGGTCGTATTTCATGTTTATGGTTATGTATGGTGTATGATATTTTGGGAAACGCACCAAGCTCTGTGCTTACGGTTTAAGTTTTAAATGTTTTAGGTACTTCCAGCAGCAAATGAAAAGAGCCAACTCGATTGCATTGCATCCACCGATGATTTCCATACTACGAGATTTTGGGATTTACTCTGATCTTTTTGTGAAACAATATACTAATGTTTTGGATTACTTGACTTGTGATGTTTATAAGATGGTTTTACTACTTAAAATAAAAAAAAAATCTGGTATTTTTGGAATGTTACACATCTCCTTCAAAGTTCTTCAATGATGGATATGAGAAAGAGCAAAACACCCTCATGTTGAAGACATGTGTGTCCCATTACCAACTCAATTTACACGAGGTTAGTAGGCTTTACTCACATTGCAAAAATTAAAAAACACATCTGCACATGAACTCAATTGATATAAATCGAAAAGTTAAACTCAAATTGTGATGTTCATTAAACCACAAGGAGCATCTTGAAACTAGTCTTTTCTAAATTTATGTCAATATATCAATTTCTATTTTACATATAGTCGATTTTTATTTTAAATAGTCAAATAAATAGTTCCACCATAGACCAATGGGAATATGATTTTAATCGCGGATAGTTTAGAAACATTCAATATTCAATAATTAATATGCAAATAACAAAAATAATTAATTTAGACATCCCACAAGCGTCCAGCTGTACCTCGTTCCTACACCTTTCTTCAATCTATGCAAAAAAGGGGAAAAGAAAAGTTAGGTTTTATAAGATTCTTTCAAAAATCAAAACCCCATTCCATCAAATCAATTCTCTTTACACTTTCTCTTCGCATCATCTCTCTGTGCTTGAATCATGGCGGTATGTTCATCTCCCAATTCGATCATTCTCGTTTCAATTTCACCTTTCAATTTTGTTTCTGTAATTGTAATTTAGTTCGATACTGTTACTCTTTCATTTCACTCCGATACTCGATCATTTTCATTTCAACTTCAACTTTTCATTTTGTCTATATCATTGTAAATTCGTTCGAGACTCGATTGATTTTGCTTGCTTTCATATACGTTCATGTATCCGTTTGAATCATATTTGGTTTGCTTGAGTTTTATATATATAACTAATCCACCTATCGAAACTTTAATGAATTGTTTCCTCTTCCTACAATCTTGATTTGTGCTTCGATGCAATTACAATGATGTTAGGGTTGTAATTTTACAGGAAGTAGGACAACCACTGCCAAAGTTCGGTGAATGGGATGTGAATGATCCTGCATCAGCCGAGGGCTTTACGGTAATTTTCAACAAGGCTAGGAATGAGAAAAAGACAGGCGGAGCAACCGATTCACCGGCTCAAAGTGATTTCACACCTCGTAAATCTGGTGGAGCTTCTTCACTTGGAAAGCCTCAATCTGTAAGCCAATCATGCGTTTTATTTACAATGCTTCAAATATGAAATTAGTCCTTCATTTTTATACCAGATTTTAAATAATACAAATACTAATCTTAATATATTTAAACAACAATGATCTGTAGTTGATTTGGTTTTAGATATCAGTTTATGAACTCTTAACTTCATTCTAATGAAACTAATAACCTTTATTGTGCAGAAGAAATGGTTCTGCTTCAAGGCATGAAAAAAAAAAAATATATAAATATGTGTATAATGGAAGATTATTATTTGTCTTCTTGACCATATATAGATGATGATGTTGTGAACTTAAAAAATATATTTGGCTTTGTTTGGTGTCTTTTCTCTGTGATATCTCTTGTTTTATTTTTGTTGTCAATAATAAGGTTTTGTTGTATGGTTTATATTATTCAATTCATTTCACAATATTTGGTGTTTGGGTTCTTGTTTATTCATGGGTACATGCTTAATTGTGGAGTTTAGAGAAAACGACACAAAGACTTGGAACAAGTACTAAATTGACAACTCATTCGAAGTAATAATTTATGTCATGACAATATGTAAACATGTTTATATATTTTTTACATATTTGCCTAAAATTACTTTTTCTTTACTTATTAGTTTTTTAAGACCTTTTTTACAGTGTTTTTGAACTTTTTATTGAAAATACAACTTTTTATATAATCTTTTACACCTTTACAACCTTTTTTTTTTTCAACAATTTTAACTTTTTTACAACCATTTTAAATATTTTTGTATGTTTTTAAAATTGTTTACAACCAATACAAAAATAGATGGAGACCCGTAGAACCAACCAACATAAAAAATAGATCGAAACCCACAAAACTAACTTTGTTGTTCGATCTATTTACGGATCAAATATGGAAAGAGAAATCTTACATATTGGATAACAAAGTTGGTTGTATGGGTTTCCATTTATTTATTTATTTTTTGAGTTTGTTGGTTCTATGAGATTCAATCTATTTCCATATTCAATCTAGGTTTATTTATTTATTTATTTATTGTAAAAATGATTAAAAAAAAGTTGTAAAAAAGCTTTAAAATGTTTAAAACAAAAGTTGTAAAAAGTGATTTTTTTTAATAATATAGTTTAAAAGGTTGCACAAAAAGTTATAAAAAACTGTAACTTTATTTTATATTGTAACTTTATTTTATATAAAAATTAAATTCCGCAAAGCACAAAGTCGAGCACGGAATGCAATAAATGAAAATAAATTTAAAGATCTAGAATTGATTTTTGAAAATACAAAATGAAATCCATGAAAAGAATGATATGAAAAATGTATAATAGTTAAAATGATATATGTACAAGGTCGAATTTTGCATCAAACATAAAAGCCATATATACATGCACCATAAAGGGTAGTTCTGAGGATTCAAATGCCCAGAATGATGTGCAAAAACAGACCTTAGCCCGTAACATGTGACGAATTAAATTATATAAATTGAAGTTTTTTTTTTTTTTTAAACGATGATAAGTTTTAGAAATCTGTTTTTCTCATGTGGAAGTGTAAGTCATAATTTGTTTAGATCAACAGACTTATCTTTAAATCATAGAAGGATATTTTATCAATCACTTTGTTAATAACAAGAAGGTACAACTTCTATTCAAAGTGAAAGGCCATAAGTTTCAGAAATCTACTTTTTTCATGGGGCAAATGCTATAAAAGTTCCTAAGTTTTCAAAAAATTATTGGTTTTACCTTTGATGTTTCTTGGATTTATTAAAGCCTCCGATTTTGTTTAATGGGTTCATTTATTGCATTTATTAGGTTTTACCTATTTTGTCGGTTACCCTCATCCGAAAAAATCCGACATCAAGCAAGGATAAAATCTGTGACTGCATCAAAAAGCACCAAACTCACAAATTTATAAAAGAAAAACAAGATGGTTTGTTAATGCTAGGAAACAATGGTGACAAGATACTATTCAAACATTTTGAGTACTCCATACTTCATCACTTGGAAATAAAATGAGTTACATTGTAATTTTGGATGTAAGATTCGTTATGTCAAAACCTCAAGCATTTACCTATACATGAAGTGATCCAAGACAAACATTGTCGAGTTAAAACTTGCGACAATCCCAATTTACTTACTGATCATGGAAACTAGGGATGAGATTTAAAACTAGAAAATCGGATTGGAACCGGAATCGGACCAAAATCAGAACCGTTAGAATCGGAATATATAGAACAGATTCCAATTTCGGGTTTAAAAAATTGCTTTATCCGGGTTCCGGATAATCCGGGTTTGGATCCATCGGGTCCAGACAAACCGATCTAAAAACCGGAACCGATGTTAGCAATCGGAACCACTTTTAGGGTCCAGAACCGGTTATTGTGAAACATTTAAAACATGCATCTCATTCGTTTCAAGTCGGATTGACATACGGTTTTTTCCAACATGTAGTTTAGGGTTTGTACATGATTTTAGACTATAATTTTGTCATTTTTAGTTTTATATTCCATGACTTACAGTCCCCCAAAGTTGAGATATCAAAGTTGGAAGTTTTTAGTTTTTAAGCCTTATTGTATTATGTGAAAGTTTTTAAAATATGCATATCTAATTCATTTGAAGCCGGATTGACATGCGGTTTTTTTCCAACTTGTAGCTTAGAGTTTGTACATGATTTTAGACTATAATTTTGTCATTTTTGGTTTAATATTCAAGGACTTACAATCCCCCAAAGTCGGAATATCAAAGTTGAAAATTTTCAAATTTTCAGCTATTTATTTTTATACTTTGAATTCCGTGAAAATGTTAACACATGCATATCTCATTCGTTTAAATTGGGATTGACATGTGGTTTTTTCCAGAGTGTAGTTTAGAGTTTGTACATGATTTTAGACTATAATTTTGTCAATTTTGGTTTAATATTCAATGACTTACAGTTCTCTAAAGTTGGAATGTTAATATGAAAATTTTGAAAGTTCAACCAACAAAGTAGTAAGTAATTACCAAAAAATTTCGGGTTTTTTTTCTTCGGGTTTTCCTATTCTAAACCCATTTTATCTGGTTCCAACCTACCCACTTTTATGTTTTTGGGTTTTCCGATTCTAGATCCACTTTACCCGGTACCGTACCCGGAATCAAACCGAAACCGATTCCTATATATTGGTTCGGTTTTCGGTTCTACAAAATCCCGTTAACCGGTTTCGGGTTTTTCCGGGTCCGGGTCCATCCGGTTCGGGTTTAGACCCACTTTCATCCCTAATGGAAACATCCAAAAAATTAGTTAACCCCAGACCAACAAATTAATCATCGAAATAACATTGTGATTCACCACAAAATTAAAATTGATAAAATCATTACAAACACGTCTCATACCTAATAGGAAAGAATTGTTCATAATAATCAAATCAACAGAGATCGGATTCATGAAATGTTAAATTTGATATAGTATCTAACTATAAAGATGATCAATCGAAGCATATAATTCTTATACTTAGACGACATTTATATTAATAACGAAACTGCAAGAGATACAAAATACTATGATATTGTTACCTAGGTTTTGTTGGTGATTTAATATCATAAATATTATTTAAGTGTAATAGGATTAAATTTATTGACCAAAAGTGATATTGTTGAATATTGAACACGTTAGGATGGTGTAGGAGTGCACATTTATTCAAGTTTTCAAGATTCAAAGTACACTGTTATTTAGAGGCGAAGACCCTAAACGAATGAGGGTCCCGGGGCAACGCCCTTGGGAGCGGGGTCCAAGGGGCGGCAACCCCTGGCTCGGTAGTTTTGATGACCCTTTTCTATAAGATCTGTTTTATGTCAGGTTTGGTAGTTTTGATGACAGTTTGTAATTGTCTTGTGACAGTTTTCAGTCAGGAATCATATAACCATTTTTTGGTCATTTTCTAGTATATATTTTTTTTGTAGAACATGTCACATACATTCTCTGATTTCGTATCTCTGACTTTCATCCAATTGAGTGTTCGATCTATGTCATCGAAATACTTCAATTTGATAGTGAATTACGACTTTTAGAGAATCCAAACAATATGTTCATCCATTATTTCTAATAGGTTCTTGATCGAACCTAGAATGATGGTATCCGTAAGGGAACTGAAATCGGAATCACGACCCTAGCGACGAGATCAGAAGTTTGAAGTGCCGAAATGTATAACATATTAACAAAATGGTCCCTTGAAAATTTTACACCCTCTTCAAGCCCATCTTGCCCCTACCCTACCTACACCGGCCATGGCACCATATTTAGCATGGGTCCAAAACCATGCATCGCCCAAACCATGAAACTATCAAACAAACCTTTTTTTCAACTCATCTTCTCTTATTTTATATTCTTTATATTTGCAATACATGGATAAGATTGGACATGACATAACCATAAGTCCATAAGTGAACAAGATAGAACAAAATTAAATAAATTATTTGCGTCTAAATAAATTATTTGTGTTGCATTTGGTACGACGATGCAGGAACGGAACAACAACAAAATTACCACATCTTTCCTATAATTAAACACTTTTCTAGGGTTTTTTTTTAAGGGAACTGATTTGTACACAACACTTTTTTTCCGCACACAACAATTTGTGCTTTAAAGTGTTGTATTGTACAACTCTATAATGCATAAATTGTTGTATACGGCAAAAAATTGTTGTGTACGAATCACTTCCCTTTTTTTAATAGTAATAATTACTAGATACATGTTTTATTTAACATATACGTATATATTAAATTCAAGGTAGAAAGTTTTAGATTCTATTTGGAAACTAAAAATACGAACTATGATATTTAGGAATATTTTATAATAATTATTAAGAAATTAAAAAAAAACAAGTTTTCTTTACTTTGGTAGAAGTTGTGAAGCAACAGGAGGGTATTTGAGTTTTAATGTTCTTGTCAACCTTTGTTCCATTATTTTTAGTCCTAAAATTTGGGAGTTTACTCCTTTTTTTATTTGGTCTTTGTTCCATTCAATTTTATTTCCTTCCTAACCAAATGCTATGTCTACGTATCAATATTGTTCTATTGTGTCCGATCTCACTTATCAAATGCTACCTTAAAGATCCTAACTCTCTTATTCTATGTACTTACTAACTTACTTACATGTACTTACATACAAACGTTTAAAAAGGCTAACGAGTCTAATGCAATGGAAAAAGAATATCATGTACTTATCTGTAATAAAACATGGGTCTTTGTGCATGACCTAGCGATTTGAACATTATTTAATTGCATTTGGCTGTTTAATAAAAAAGTAAAATGAAGATGGCTCCTTAGCTTGATATAAAGATAGGCTTGTTGCTAAAGGCCGTAACTAACAATTAGGCGGCACTACGCATGAGTCGATTTTCGGGTAAAATCAAAATCAAACTAAAAAATTGGGGGTGCGTTTAGTTGCGGAAAAATGAGCCGTTTTTCGGAAAATTTTTCCAAGAAAAATGAGAATTTTGAAAACGCGTTTAGTTCGTCTATTTTTCTAAAATTTTCACGGAAAATGAAATTTTTTTCGTTTTCTAAAATTACAAAGAAGTTGGAAAATTTTGGAAAACTGATAATCATTGTTTTCCACATTTTTTTAATTCCAAATTTTTTTTATAAACACACACCCACCCATACACATACACCAACCCACACACACACCCACCCACACACACACCAACCCACACACATACATACATACCCATCCACACACACCCACACACACCCACACACCAACCCACACACAAACACACACACACACATATATACCCACCCACCCACCCACCCCGACACACACACACACCCACCCACAAACACACACACACATACATACCCACACACCCGCACACACACACAAACCCACACCTATCCCCACCCCCACCCCCACCCTCACAGACACATACACCCACACACACAAACCTACACATACCCCCACAAACACACACTCGCACCCCCACCAACCCAACACCACCATGACAATCACCGACCTATCATCACCACCACCACTAACCCGTCACTAGCACCACCACCATCGCTGCCGCTACCATCACCACCATTGACACAATTGCTGCCGCCACCACCATCGTCTATCATCACCACCACCGCCGCCGACCCGCTACCGTCACCGCCCCCACCCACACACTACCACCGCTACCGTTTTTTAAAAATGAAAACCGATAGAAAAATACACAGCTAAACACGTTTTCTAATTTTCTAAAACTAAAAATGAAAAATGAATAAGTTTAACTAAACACGTTTTCTAAATTTTTCAATGAAAAATGAAAACGGAAAACAAAAATCGAAAAGGGAAAACAAAAAACGGAAAATGAAAATTGTTTTTCCGTAACTAAACGCAACCTGGGTTTTCAGCTTTTGAAACATATTAAGTTTGGTTTTCGGTTCTAGGGTTGTGCTTTTCAGTTTTTTTTGTTCAATGGGTTGTTGGATTTTGGGTTCTAACCTGTTTTCCACCGATTATAAAGAAAATGAAACAAATTCAAGACAAATTTAACACCAAACGATCAAGTTTACAAGGAAAACACAATCAAATTGCTAAAAATTTAAAACCACAAAGTTTAACACGAACAACAAACTTAAAGATACAATTCAACAACCCAATAAAAATGCCAAATTGACGTTATGCCCTATAAGTTGCATAAAAATAAAAATAAAATATATTCTTTTAAGTTTTAAAATGTACACATGTTGGGTCGGTTCGGGTTCCGTGGGTTGGTTTCCTTGTTTGGTTTTACATATTTGGCTGGTTCGATTTTTTGGATCGGTTTCAAAGATCCAAATCATCCCCAAACAAAATTTTTCGGTTTTAAAAAACCCGGTTTTTGTAACATTTTGTTTAAAATAAATTAAATAAAGTAAAACAAGTAAATAAATAAATAAATAAATAATAAACCCTAAACCTTGCGATGTATTTTTTATATATTAATTTTAGCCATAAAGTCGTATTAATTTAGCGGGGTGTACATCTTGGAGTGTTAAAAGTTATATTTTCAAGAAACTGAAGGTTAAACTGTAACATATTGACTTGTTATGAATAGATTTTCGAAGGCAGGAGCTGTATGCTAACTATTGGACGTGAAAAGAATTGTGAAAGCAAGGGGGTGTAGTGTAAATGTTAGACCTTATCTGAATTAAATTGTGGAGATAGGGACCAATCTAGTAAAAATGAATTCAAAGTTTGAATTAGGCACGAGACTTAAACCCGGTCCTTTCCCTTCTCGCTTAAAAGAAGCATGTAAACCCTAACCCTATTTTTTTAAATGCCAGCCGCCACATCTTATTCTCCAGCCGCCACCACTCCATTTTTCTTACTATTCCGATTAGCCAAGACCACTCGATGGATCTTTGCTGCCGGCGAAATCATGGACCGATGAGAACCGTGCACGTCAAGATCGTTGAGGGAAAGGTTGGGTTTAAGGCGGAATCTCGTGTGTGTATGTTTCGCATGTATATGTGTACTACAGTATAACTGCTCGTTGTATGCTTGTTGTTGGACGAAAATCCATTTAGAAAACCACCATGGCAGCCAACCATGGTGGATGCCGCCTTGCTGCCAACTCCTACCACCACTAGCCACCATGTGTCACACCCCCAAACCAGAACGACGGAAACGTCTGGGGGCGGATGACTTCATGTACAGTATCATAACAACTAAATAATAGAGATCAAAGCATCACAACCATTGCATTGAATATTTACTATGTTTACATTATGCTCAAAAATATTGTTTACATGATATCAAATGCATGTGACAAAAATGAAATAACGAGATACGACGACGTCCCATCCACCAAAATCTCTTGTGGTTACCTGTTTACTGGTTTCCTGAGAATACAAGTGATTTTAAAAAGTATCAACAATTAAGTTGGTGAGTTCATAAACATTTTTGTATGAAAAAAGGGGTTTGTAATGTTTCGTGAAAAAGATAGTGTATACTTCCAGAAAATCCAATATTTGCTCAATATTTTCTTAAAAATGAGCTGTAAGTCTTAAGTACCAAGACTAGAAATGTAAGTAATGTTGTACCATAAAGTAATGTAATGAAGTTTTATCTTTAAATAACACTACTTGAATATATGTTAACTCGTAAATCAAATGTGTTGTCGATACCCTATGTGAGTTATTATAACCATAGTAATGTGACTAGTTGCTTGAACGACGCGCTTCAGATATCGAAACTGTTACGACATTTGTCACCCCAGACCTGCTAGTCTCTGTAGCTAGCAGTTTAGGTATGGAGTTATCAATCTCATATAGATCTATACACAAGTATCACGCTCTCCCTACAAGAGACTCTGATTATAATATAGGTTTTAGTATGTGTACTCTGGTGGGTACGGTGAAGCAAAATTTCTCACAACTAGTATTTATCGATTTACGTGAACTGAAGACTCCTTTTTCTTGTAGATGGATTAATTATACCTTTAAATAATTAGATGTTTTTGTTGTAATGATAGTGTAGTTTTGTGACTCCCAAACTATACCATTTATAGTTTATCATGTTGTTTGTCAAAAACATTTATACAAATACATAGTAGTTATCTTGTTTAGTTTCAAAATGTAAGATCCAACTTCATAGTTTTAGGTTTTAACCCACAAAATAATGAAATAACTTGAGTGTACTCGTTTTGATTGGAAAAGCTATATTTTCGTAAAAAAAACTTCCAAAAACCTTGTAGTTTTGCAAATCATAATTTTTCTCATGATTTTTATAACATAGATCATGTTTTGTTTTTGTTAGTTTTGCATTTTAAAACTAATATATCACAACTATTTGTGAAAAAGTTAGTAATAATCACATATTATGCAAATAATGGCTTATACTTTAACATAAAGATGAAACATGCAAGTATTTGTATGATAAACAAATTTTGACTTGTACTCCTCCCTAAGACATGGAAAATCTCGAAAATGTGGGGGTATGAACTCACCTTGAGTGGATTTGTGGGTTGTTTGAGAAGATGGTGTGAAGATTTCCAAGCCTAACCACTTGAATGGGTTGATGAACTTCCTTGAAAATATTATTATCCCAAGGGTTTTAACACATAATAATATGTGTAAATAATATGAAACTAACATGAAAGTGTAACAAAACACTAGATCAACAAGTAAATCTTACCAAAATTCTAAGGATGAACTTGGGAAATTTTGAACTTGAAAGCTTGGAATTTGCTCTTGAGAAGAAATGGAAGTTAACCGAAAGTAAAATGGAGAAATGGTGGAGTTTGTGGAATGAATTCAGCCTTAAGATAAGGTGGTAAAATGATGGGATGTTTATTTGGGTGGCTGTTGTGTGATTGTGTGGATATACGATTGGTATTATTTTATATAGGAAATGGTTAAACTTTTAATTCATAAAGTCAACACCTTTATCTCTTTATTCAGCCGAAACCCCCTTGAAACTCCCTAGTATGGCCAAAATCATATGTGATTTCCGCCTAAGGGAAGATTTCGACATAGTGGCTTTTAGTTTGTGTTGATTTCGGTCCTATACTATCCCCTTATAATGTTTTCGGTCTTGGTATCACCCATTAAAGGGTGATTTTGGTCTTAGTGTTTTCTTAGTATGTGTTTTTGGTCTTGTGTTTTGGATTCTTGGGTGTTTTCGGCCTCCTCACAACCGAAATCTCAAGGTGGGTGGGGTACTAGGCCAAAAACTATAAGGCAATATTTAATTTATGATTGGTTCTATCTTGTTAACTTGTCGATGTTAATTAAGACATGGTTTCTCAAAGTATATATATATATATATATATATATATATATATATATATATATATATATATATATATATATATATATATATGTTAACTTATACAAACAATGCCCTTTTGGTTTTCAAAGTTGTATTGTAACAAATTACTTTATGAATTCACTTGTACACGATTATTATTTAGACCCTGCTTGTTCCAAAAAATTTCGGTTGTCACACCATGTGAGGTGGTTGAGTGCATGTAATTTGGTGTGTGTATGCGTGTTTTCTGCATGATTGTTGTAGTGGGAGTTGTTTGGTCAGATTTTAACTCAAAACTGCCATCATTGCCGTGAGTGAGTGGCTGCCGCCATGGATTGCCTCCGACCACCACTGTCGAGGTGGCGGTGGGTGGTGCCCGACTTACTAAACACTAAATGACCAAAGCATGTAACCTAATACCGAGTGGCATGTGTTTGGGTTGCAAACATTAATTAGGGTTTAGATGTAACATCCCAATGATGAGGTACTTCTAATTTTGACCTATGTTTGAATAATATTGCATCTTGGCTCGTGGGATTGAAAAGGATTGAAAAATGCCCCATAGTGGCATTGTTGTAATTTTTGGGTGAAACACATGTATGCTGGGCGTACCAACATGGTACATGTAACGACCCAATTTTCACCTCCAAAAATTTCGTTTTTAAAATATTACTATAGAAAACATTAATAATTAAAAACATTGTTTGATCAAAATACATCACAACGTAAACCATGTCTAAAAGCCAAATCATACAACCAATCGAAATATCAGAGTATAAATCCTAGAGAAATCTAATGGATGCGGAAACCAGTGTGCCGCTACCGTGCCAGCTCCTTCCCCTTCGATGAAGAGGTACCTGAAACCAAAACTGTAAACTGTAAGCACAAAGCTTAGTTAGTTCCCCCATCGTACCACATACCATACAATACATAACATACATACTACCAGGATATTCTGGGGTGCCTGACTACCCGGTACGGCCATTCTGGGGTGCCGACTACGTGTGCGGCCATTCTGGGGTGCCGTCCTACCCGTGTCAAGCCATTCTGGGGCGCTGACCTACCCATGTCGAGCTATTATGGGGTCCTGACTACCCTTCGGTCCTAACAACCGAACCCCGGGGACTATTTCACCCCCTACTACTACCATCACATATATCATAACACAAACATAATATCAGACATATCTGGGGTGTCTGACTACCCTTCGGTCCTAACAACCGAACTCTACTACTATCACATACAACATATCATGCTAGCACATAACATATCAGGTAGTAGCAAACCTAGATGATATCACAAAGACAATCATCTATCATACATCTCCTAATTGTGGGCTGACATTGTGGCCTTAGACCCACCGCTACTGGAAGGCAACTCACCTCGGAGTAGCTGCTGATTTGTATGGGAATAGTCTGTCTGCTGCTGCTGCTGCTGCTCCGGAAATCCTTCGACTGTAATTCCCACCAAACACTTAGTCAAAAACTACTAACTATCCTTTGGGTAAAATGACCATTTTACCGCTGATCATGCCCTAAGTCAAAGTCAGAGTCAATTTCCAGTTGACCGACTCACCGAGTTGGCTCGCCAACTCGCCGAGTCCATGTCCAAACGACTAACCTGGATTCTGTTTCTACTCGTCGAGTTAGGCGTTGACTCGACGAGTTCTCCTTCCAAACTGATGTTCAAGTCCTTCATCCTACTCGCCGAGTTGTATGAACAACTCGCCGAGTTCATCTTCATCCGATGAACAATTTATACTGTGACTCGCCGAGTTGTATGAACAACTCGCCGAGTCTGTTCTTGATCTAAGGAGATTTCCTTGAACTCGCTGAGTCTGGGCATCGACTCGCTGAGTTCCATTATGGGTGAGTTTTGGCTTCCAACTCACCGAGTCCACCCTGAACTCACTACACAACTCGACACAGCTAAAAGAGGACAATCTCGGAGACTCACGACTAGACTCGCCGAGTCAGATGAGTGACTCGCCGAGTCTGCTTCATGCAAGAGCCATATACGCGATTTTGCTCGAATCTAGTACATTCCATTCATAGATCTGGGTTCCTGGAGCATGAATAACACGTAAAGTTTCCAACTTTACGTGTAGATATTCATCCATGAGGGTTTTAGGGTTCAAAATGCACCAAAAGAGTAGATCTAAGGTCTTCATGCAATATAGGTCCATAAAGGTAGTAGATCTGAGCTCCTGGAGCTCAACCAAGCCTAGATCTAGAGGCCAATCAACTTATTACGAAATATGATGCACATACAAGCTTAGGGAAGGGATCAAGGAAGACTTTAATGGAGTTATAAGCATATAGACTGGGGGAAAACGAGTTTCACCTCAAGGAAATCACTGAGAGGACACTAAGATGCTTGGCTTCCTTCCCTTCCTCTTGATCTACTCCACTTCCTTCTCAAAATCTTCAAGAACACATACTAAAATGCCTCAAACTCACAAGAACAAGAGCTAGAACGTATGGAGAGCTTCTGGGGGTGAATGGGGCGGAGTTAGGGCGCAAATGGGTGTTTAAATAGGGTGCAAACCCTTGGAAATTAGGGTTTCATCAAACAGCGCAGACTCGCCGAGTCCCTAATATGGACTCGTCGAGTCACCATCTTATCCGCGCCCCAAAGTCTTGTCTCTACTCGGCGAGTCGGGCCTCCAACTCGCCGAGTCCACGGCCAAAAACACAAGTGCTTAGGCAAAAATCACGTACCAGGAACCAGGTGCTACAAATCTCTCCCACTTATTTTAGACTTCGTCCTCGAATTCTGCCGCTCGATCCTGAAACAGCTCGGGGTAATGCTCCATCATCTCTTCTATCGGCTCCCAAGTCCACTCCGAACCCTTGCGGTGCTGCCATTGCACCTTCACCAGTTCCATCCTCTTGTTCCTCAAATCCTTCGACTTTCGGTCGAGGATTGCGAATGGGCGCTCAATGTAATTCAGGCTGTCATCAACCTGAATATCCTCCAACGGCACTACTACTGAATCATCCACTAAGCACTTCCGCAGTTGAGAGACATGGAAAGTGCTGTGGATCTGGCTGAGCTCGACCGGCAGATCCAATGTATACGCCACCTTGCACCACCCGGGCTACAACCCTGAACGACCCGAAAAATCTCGGGCCCAACTTTTCCCGCTTCTTGAATCGAATGACGCCTTTCCAAGGCGACACCTTCGGGAGAACCATATCCCCGACTTGGAACTCCAAGTCGGATCGACGCTTGTCGGCGTAACTTTTCTGCCGACTCTGAGCAGTCTGAAGCCTGCTCCGAACCTGTTGGATCCTCTCGGTCGTCTCGAGCACCACCTCGGTGCTCCCCATGACCCTTTGGCCAACTTCACCCCAACATATCGGGGTCCTACACCTCCGTCTGTACAACATCTCGAACAAGGGACGGTCAATACTCGCGTGGTAGCTGTTGTTGTATGAGAACTCAGCCAAGGGAAGATAGGTATCCCAGCTAACACCGAAATCTAACACACATGCCCACAACATATCCTCCAAAGTCTGGATGGTCCGCTCGCTCTGACCATCCGTCTGTGGGTGCAAGGCGGTGCTAAAATGAAAACGAGTGCCCAACTCGTCATGAAACTTCTTCCAAAATCTGGAAGTGAATCGCACATCTCGGTCTGATATCACTGACACTGGCACCCCGTGCAGTGCTAGTATCTCCCTGATGTAGATATCGGCCAACTTTTCGGCCGAGATGCTCTCCTGGATCGGAATAAAATGGGCGCTCTTGGTCAATCGATCCACAATGACCCAAATCGAATCTACTCCACGCGCAGTCCTGGGAAGCTTTGTGATAAAATCCATCGTGATGTCTTCCCATTTCCACAACGGGATGTCCAACGGCTGCATCTTCCCATGCGGTCTCTGATGTTCGGCCTTGACCTTCCTGCAGGTCAAGCACCGCTCGACGTACCATGCCACATCCCGCTTCATGCAGGGCCACCAACAGTCTAGACGTAGATCCCTATACATCTTCGTCGCCCCGGGATGAATAGAGAATCGGGACTTGTGCGCCTCCTCCATCAAGATCTGGCGTATGCCTCCGTGATACGGCACCCACACCCTGCGGTGTTAGTGTCAATAGTTCTTGGCTATCATAATCGAAGGAGGAAACCTGACCCACCACACACTCGCTCTTCCGATGCTCCTCCTCGATAGCCTCCTGTTAAGCCTCCTGAATCTGCTCCAACAGGGGAGTCACTACAGTCATCCTCATGCAAATATCCCTGATCGGTGCCGCCTTGCGGCTAAGCGCATCGGCCACCACGTTGGCCTTTCCCGGGTGGTAAAGGATCTCACAATCATAATCCTTCACCATGTCTAACCACCGACGCTGCCTCATGTTCAGATTCGGCTGATCCATGAGGTACCTCAAACTCTTATGGTCCGTGTAAATGGTACACCGAACCCCGTAGAGGTAATGCCGCCAAATCTTGAGGGTGAAAACCACCGCCCCCAACTCCAAATCATGCGTCGGGTAGTTTGCCTCATGAGGCTTGAGCTGCCTCGAAGCGTAGGCAATGACATGCCCCCTCTGCATCAATACCGCACCCAACCCTGAAATAGACGCATCACAATAAACCACAAAATCCTCTATGCCCTCTGGCAGGGCTAAGATCGGCGCCTCGTACAATCTCTGTCTCAGTGTCTCAAACGTTGCTTGCTGCTCGGGTCCCCACCGAAAGACCACGACTTTCTTCGTCAACCGTGTCAGGGGTACAACTATCTTGGAGAAATCTTGAATGAACCTCCGATAATAGCCCGCCAATCCTAGGAAACTCCGAATCTCAGATGGAGACTTCGGAACCTCCCATCTCATCACAACGTCGACCTTGGCCGGATCAACCAGAATCCCGTTCTAGTTGACAAGGTGTCCGAGAAATTGCACCTCGCGCAACCAAAACTCACACTTGGAGAACTTGGCATACAAGCTCTCCCTCCTCAGGGTCTCCAATACCTCTCTCAGATTCTCCTCATGCTCTTCCTACGTCTTGGAATAAACCAAGATGTCATCGATAAAGACTATCACAGACCGATCCAACATCGGTCTGCATATGCGGTTCATGAGGTCCATGAACGCGGCAGGAGCATTGGTGAGCCCAAACGGCATCACCATGAACTCATAGTGGCCATAGAGCGTCCAAAATGCGGTCTTCTGCGTATTCTCCTCCTGACCCTCATCTGATGATAACCCGAACGCAAATCAATCTTGGAGAACCAAGATGATCCCTGAAGCTGGTCAAAGAGATCATCAATCCTCGGGAGTGGGTAACGGTTCTTCACAGTTACCTTGTTCAACTCCCGATAATCTATACACATCCGGTGCGATCCGTCCTTCTTCTTCACAAACAGAATCGGGGCTCCCCAGGGTGAACTGCTCGGTCTAATGAATCCCTTGTCTAGCAGCTCCTGCAGTTGTGTAGACAACTCCTGCATCTCAGGAGGAGCCAACCGATATGGTGCCCATGCTATCGGAGCCGCACCAGGAACGAGGTCAATCCTGAACTCCACCTGTCACTCTGGAGGTATCCCAGGAAGCTCCTCTGGGAAAACATCTGCGAAATCTCACACCACTGGAACCTCGATCACTGTCGCCTTACCCGCCTCCCGGGTATCCATCACGTACGCAACATAACCTGCGCATCCCTGCTGAAGGTATCGTCTAGCCCTCGCTGCTGAACAGACTGAGGGTCCACACTGTGGCCTCTCACCATGAATCACTAACTCTCCCCCACCTGGGGTCCGGACTCGCACTAGCTGCTGTGCGCAATCTATCACTGCCCCATTAGGGCTCAACCAATCCATGCCTATGATCACCTTGTTTCCACGCAACGGAATGGGAACCAAATCTACCAAGTAGCGCTCCTCGAACAAACGCAATACGCAGTCCCGAAACACCATCGATGCTTGCACCGATCGATCATCAGCAATTTCTACCTCCAAAGGGCAATCCAACATGCCCGAAGACTTAGGAAACTTCTTGTTAAGCGCAAGGGACACAAACGATCGGGATGCACCCGAGTCGAACAACACCTGAACTAGGATACTGTTCACATGGAACGATCCTAACACATATACATATACCGAGCACATATCAATATCATAACATCATATAAATAAATGAGAAGGAAAGAATCATACCCGTCACCACATCGGGTGCAGCGCGTGCCTCATCGGCGGTCAGCTGAAATGCACGACTCCTCACCACTGGAGCCTCTGCCTTGCCCTGCCGGCCATCTGTGATCCGCAGGGTCGCTGGAGCTGGCGCCTTCACCGACGCTGTAGCTGTCAACTGGGGGCAATTGGCCTTCTTGTGGCCTCTCTGGTTGCAGTGGAAGCACAGCAACTCAGATGTCTGAATAACTGCTGCCGGAGCAGTGCAATCCCTGCTAAAGTGCCCAGACTTGCCGCACTTATAGCAGCCTCACGATCCCAACCTGCACGCCCCCTCGTGCGTCTTGCCGCATTTACTGCAGTGGCCCGGTCCCTATTGGCCTTTCGGCCCCACATCTGATTCCTTGGGCTTCTTCCCCGAAGCCCCTCCTGGCTGTCCCTCCTCCGCCTTCCGTTTTCGGATGTGCTCCAAATCTATCTCCTTCTCCCTCGCTCTGGCAATCATAGAGTCCAAGGTGGGGCAAGCTGAAAATCTAACGTGCTCCCGGATATCAGCCCGGAGCATGTCATGATAGCGGGTCCTTCTCATGTCCTCATCGCCCGCATATTGGGGCACTAACAGTGCCCTCTCCTGGAACTTGGCGGTGATCTCCGCCACGGTCTTTGTCGTCTGTCTCATATCCAAAAACTCTTTGGCCAGTTGCTGAAGCTCGACAGCGGGCGCAAACTCTGCCCTGAACCTGGTCACAAAGTCCGACCAGGTCATAGCCTCGATAGCTGAGGCTCCTATGGAGTCACCCACTGACTCCCACCAATCTCGAGCTTGGTCTCGTAAACACCCTGCTGCATACCTCACCTTCGACCCCTCGGGGCAGAAGCTAGTCAACTGTGCAGACTCGATGTCTGCAATCCATCGCCTGGCAACAATGGAGTCCTTCACCCAGTGGAAATCCGGCGCACCACTGCCCCTGAAGTCCTTAAAGGACAGTGTGCGAGATCCCGAGTGGCCAGATGCCATGTCGCCCCTGAACGCCCTAAGGCGATCCTCCATCAACTCGATAATTGTAACGCCCGTCTTTCTGGGCTTTCCATTTTTAGCAATGTAATAGTCTAGGTTAACCTTTGTAACTAAATTTCAAATAATAAAAATGTATTATTTGTGAATTATGTGTTTATTTTCTTGATTTTTATAATTTAATGAATTAAGAATAAAATAAGCGTCAAAAATAAAGTGTGAGATAAGCCCGATATCTTTGCATAAAGTTGTAGTGGTCGAAACAAGGATTCCAGAGATATAAGGAATGCCAAAATCCGAGTTATAACGAAGAAGTTATGACCTGTCGATGTTTCGTGACAGAACCGACACGACGCCGAGTGACGTAAAATATGAATTTAAGATAGATCGATATTTAGCCTTATCGATCTAAAAGAAAGTCGTAGATTTCGTTAAACCGAGAGCGTGCATAAAAGGAACGCCCAAATCTGACTTCGTATGAGGAAGTTATGATTTTTCTGAAGTTTCAACGTGGCAGTATGCAGCCCGAATACTCGATTTGAGATCGAGCGGGTTTTAGCCGAAACAATCTAAATGAGAATCGAAGATCTCGTTGTTAGTAACGAAACGATGAAAAGTTAGGCGAGAACGGACGCCAGACGAAGAAGTTATGAATTTATAACGAAGTTTTTCTGTCCCGACCTTCTAAAAATAAATAATAAAAATAAAAGTCAAAATTAGACAACGGAGTCTAAATGAAAGTTGTAGAGTATGGTCTGACCTTCGCGTGGATATAAAGAACGTCGAAAATGGAGCTCGTATGCGAAAGTTACGCAATTTAGAAGTTCGACGAGTCAATTACGCCCCGCGTAATTTGAGTACGCCCAGCGTACTCAGTCGGATGCAACTTCTCTGACCGATACTCGAGTGCCACCAGTCGACGCACGCAGTGACGTCAAAGTACGCCCCGCGTAACCCGAGTACGCCCTGCGTAATTTTAGATTACGCCCCGCGTAATCCCGGACCCTCAACCTATAAATAGAACTCGAATTCAGCCATTTTCTCTTGTTCAAACTCTTCCCTCTCTCTAAGTTTTGCCTCGTTTTGCGTGCCGTTTATACCCCGAAGCCCCGGTAATATTCCCGAGCCCCGAAGCAAGATCCGAAGCCCCGAGGATCTCGAAGAGCGTTATTCCCGAGCCGAAACGCTGCCCGCGAGGAGCCCGGTTTTGTGAAGATCTTCTAGATCTACGGAGAAACACCTCTTCTGCAAGCCGTAGTGCTGCCCGATCATCTTCTGATCAAGTGAGTGTGTAGTTATTTTCTTTCCAACGCAATATTATGAAGTATATTATATAAAATACGTGCTACGTGTATATTATTGTGTTGTTATATGTGTGAGTGTATATTCACTCCCTTCTATCTCATAGATCTGGCTTATTCCCTATGAAATACGTGTTATGTGTGTATGCCTCATCTGTTATGTGGAATATGTATTGATTAAAGCATGTTATACAGGTTTTTAAACTATGTATAAAAATGTATATTTTTATATACTAATATTTTGGGTAGAACATGGGTAGATAATTGGTGTGTAATAAACAGATGAGAGGCCTCGGTGTTATTGGTGTTATTCTAGTCATTCAGCAGAGTATGGATGACGACCACGGACTATTCTAGACTGTCTTGTAGAACACTAGCAGGCTCATTACCTGTAGGTGTTGTGAACGACGTGTTCACCGGTGTACTCTATCCCCCACATGGTTGCCTTTAGGACACTTAATGTTGAGGAAGCCCCTCTGCAGTAATGTCTGTCCCGATGAAAAATCCTGAAATAGGTTCCTTATAATAGACGTTATTTTTAGGAACGTAAAGTGAGGATAACGAGAATGGGTAATCGGTTTTATTGTGGATTGTTGTAATTAAATATAATTATTGTGGGTTTGAAAACCCTATATGCTCACCAGGCTCTCAAGCCTGACCCACTCAGTTGATTTATTTTACAGGAAGTGGCGCAAGAGCTTAAGATGGGCGAACATCAAGTTGTTTTGTTTACAAGTCTGTATATGTATATATTTGTTGAATGACTTGTAATGCTATCGTTTATGCTTTATGATCTGTATCGGAACATGACATCCCGACTTTTGATTATGAAATGAAATCATATTTCTTTATGAAATGTTTTGATAAATATCTATTTTATCATGTTTTGTTTTTGGGAACAAATTTCGCATCTCTTTTAAAATTAAAAGGATTTACTCTGAAAATGTTTAAAAAGCATAAATGAAATCGGTCTTTTTTGGCCATGAAAATGGGGATGTCACAGTTGGTATCAGAGCATTAGTTTAAGCGAACTAGGAATTTGTAGGATTTCTAAACTTAAACTTAGGATGCTAAGTGGAGATTGCGAGGTGTGTGTCTGTTGGATTTTAGACACAAGCACTAGTTTATTTTAGGAAAGTTGCCTAAAATGCTTTTATGTGCTAAATGTTATATGTTGCCATATATGATATTATTTGTTCGGATCTACGGTTTATTGCCAACCGGATCTGAAGGTTTATGTGTTTAGGATTCTAAGCGTATATGTACGATATTAGAACTAGCATGTAATCGTTCGTAGTAATAAGGTGAAATTATTCGGTGTGTAGATCAAAAATGGTGAGAACAAGAAGCGGAGTTGGAAATGCTGATGAAAACAGGAATCAACCGCCTGTAAATCAACAAGTACCTGTCGTAGCTGCTGCACCTGAGCCGATAACAATGGCTGGTGTACAAATGATGATTCAAATGATGTTGGATCGTCAGATGGAAGAAACAAGACGCCTGCTTAGGCAGAATCGTGAAGAACCGTCAATTCAAGTGGAAGAGCCGAGGAGAATGGAGGGCAGTCTGAAGGAGAAAACTTTAGTGGGATCATTGGTCAAGACGAACAACCAGTGGTTAGACGCAATAACCAGTATGGAGGAAATGATGGTCGTGGGTGCAAGTATAAGGATTTCATGGCATCCAAACCACCATGCCTATCCGGAAGCCCGACGCCGGTACAAGTTATGGACTGGGTCTCCAAAATGGAGACTATGTTTGAAAGTTGCGAATGCAGCAATAGGCAGAAGACCGCTCTTGCGATCCCTCTGCTAAAATCTGGCGTGTTGAGTTGGTGGAAGCTGTTAGCTGACTCTATGCCCAAGGGAGAAGCAAGCAAAATGTCTTGGGAAGACTTTGTGGAACAACTAAAGCTACAATACTGCTCCGAACAGGACCTTCTGGAAATCAGTAATGACTTTCAGAATTTGAAGAAGGGGAAGTTGAGCGTTACTGAATACGCTACAAGTTTCACGGAAAAGATGAAGTTTATCCCATATTTGGTGCCTACAGAACTCTCTAAGGTCAACAAGTTTGCCCTTGGACTACCAGCGGACTATGGTCCAATGGTTAAGCAAGCGACCACATTGAAAGCCGCCATCTGGGCTGCTAGAAATGTTGAGACCCAGATCAGGGAAAAAGGTCTAGAAAGGTCAGAGGTTGGTGAGAAAAGGAAAATCGATGGATTTTCAGGGTCCAACAAGAAAAGTAAATTCTTGAAGTCTAGTTCGAGAGGAAGTGGAGGAAAGGTAGAGGCGAAATGGTGCGACAAGTGCAAGAAGAAGCATCATGGGAAGTGTGGCGGGGAAACCACATGCTTCAAATGTGGAAAGCCAGGGAATTATGCCAACGACTGCACTTTCACCAAGAATGTTTGTTATGGTTGTGGTGAGGAGGGGCACATCTCAAGGGATTATCCGAAAAAGAAGGAAGCATCAAGACCCAACATTCCGCCAAAGCCAAAGGCGAGATCATTCCAGATGACACTGGAAGCTGCTAAAGATGAAGCTGATGTCGCTTCAGGTACCTTTCTCGTTAACAAATTGCCTGCCCAAATTTTATTTGATTCTGGAGCCAACTACTCCTTTATATCACATGAATTTGGTAGAAAACTAGTTTTGCCTATTGTGAGACTAGATAATGCTTTATTAGTTGAAGTTGCTAGTGGCAAGTTTGTACCTGTTAGCCATCGTATGAAAAACATTTTAATTGATTTGAATGGGAATAAGTTCCACGAGGAATTATTACCTATAGAACTTAATGGTTTCGACATTGTTTTGGGAATGGATTGGCTTAGTGCCAATGATGCCGAAATTTTATGCAAGAAGAAAATAGTGAAAGTGAATCCGCCTGGAAAGGAATCGTTTATGGTGTATGGAGATAAACGCAGAGTAAATTCTGGAATCATTTCTCTAATGAAAGTAAGAAAATGTTTGACCAAGGGGTGTACATCATACTTAGCATTCGTGATCGATGCTAAGAAGGAAAAGAAGGTGATGCAAAATATTCCTGTTGTGTGTGATTATCCGGAAGTATTTCCCGAAGATCTTCTTGGATTACCACCCGATCGACAAGTAGAATTTCGTATTGACTTGTTGCCCGGAACAACGCCAATTGCAAAAGCACCTTATCGATTAGCACCGACGGAGATGAAGGAGCTAATGATGCAACTTCAGGAGTTATTGGACAAAGGTTTCATTAGACCTAGTTCATCACCCTGGGGAGCTCCGGTGTTATTCGTAAAGAAGAAAGATGGAAGCATGAGGATGTGCATTGATTACCGAGAGCTGAATAAGGCAACAATAAAGAATAGATATCCGTTGCCAAGGATTGATGACCTATTCGATCAACTACAAGGTTCAAGTTATTTCTCAAAGATCGACTTGAGGTCAGGATATCATCAGCTGAAAGTAAGGGAGCAGGATATAGAGAAGACCGCATTCAGAACGCGATATGGACACTATGAGTTTTTGGTTATGTCGTTTGGACTAACCAATGCTCCAGCAGCATTCATGGATTTAATGAACAGAATTTGTAATCCGTTCCTTGATAAATCTGTGATAGTGTTCATAGATGACATTCTGATTTATTCAAAAAGCCAAGAGGAGCATGGCAGACACTTGCGAGAAGTGTTAGAAGTCTTGAAGAAGGAGAAGCTGTATGCAAAGTTCTCCAAATGTGATTTTTGGATTCGAGAAGTCCAATTCTTGGGTCACGTGGTCAACCAAGAAGGTATAATGGTTGATCCAGCAAAGATTGAAGCTATAATGAAGTGGGAACAACCAAAAAGTCCCACGGAGATCCGAAGCTTTTTAGGATTAGCCGGATATTACCGAAGATTTATCCAAGGCTTTTCTTCGATCGCTAGTCCATTAACAGCTTTGACCCACAAAGGAGCTACTTATGCTTGGAATGATAAGCATAAAGAAGCATTCGAGAAACTAAAGAAGAAACTATGCGAGGCACCGATACTTTCTCTACCCGATGGAGTTGAAGACTTCGTTGTTTATAGCGATGCGTCTGGTGTTGGATTGGGTTGTGTCTTGGCCCAAAGAGATAAGGTGATCGCGTATGCATCTCGACAGCTGAAAGAGCATGAAAAGAACTACCCGACTCATGATTTGGAGTTGGCAACGGTAGTTTTCGCTCTGAAAATATGGAGGCATTACCTCTATGGCACGAAGTGCAAACTTTTCACTGATCATAAGAGTCTCCAATATCTCTTCAATCAGAAGGAATTGAATATGAGGCAACGACGTTGGCTAGAATTACTTAAAGACTACGACTGTGAGATACTTTACCACCCTGGTAAAGCCAATGTTGTCGCTGATGCTCTCAGTCGGAAAGTCAATCTTGAAAGGAGAAGGCCAAGAGCGTTGAGAATTGAAGTTGTCTCGACTATTTTGGAAAGTATAAAGAAAGCTCAAAGCGAAGCTTCTGAGAAGAATGACCGAAAGGAGGAACGTTTGGGCAAAACGTTGGTGTTCGGTGTAAACAGTCACGAACTGAAGGTGTTCCAAGATCGGATTTGGATACCTAAGACAGGAGGAGTCAGAGATCTTCTGATGGAAGAAGCTCACAAGACCATGTACTCGATTCATCCCGGTAGCACTAAAATGTATAGGGACCTAAAACCCTACTACTGGTGGCCGACGATGAAGCTTGACATTGCGAAGTATGTGGTGGAGTGTGTGACTTGTGCGAGAGTCCAGACACAACATCAGAAACCGTACAGGAGTTTAGAACCATTGCCTGTGCCTATGGGTAAGTGGGAAGACATTACTATGGATTTTGTCACTAAACTGCCCAGAACAAAGAATGGTCATGACATGATTTGGGTGGTCGTCGATCGATTCACTAAGAGTGCGCATTTCATAGCAGCCAGGGAGAAATGGTCTATGGAAAAGCTTGCGAATTCTTATGTGAAGGAAATTGTGAGATTTCACGGTGTTCCGCTAACAATTGTGTCGGATCGTGATAGTCGTTTCACCTCAAGATTTTGGAAAAGTCTACAAGAGGAATTGGGTACAAAGTTGTGTTTAAGTACAGCTTACCATCCGCAGACTGATGGTCAGAGCGAACGGACAATACAAACACTTGAAGATATGTTGAGAGCGTGTACCTTGGAATTCCTAGGTAATTGGGATGAACATTTACCTTTGGTAGAATTTTCCTATAATAATAGTTTTCACTCGAGCATAAAGATGACACCTTATCAAGCTTTGTATGGACAGAAGTGTCGTACGCCGTCTTGTTGGCTTGAGGCTGGGGAAAAGCAGTTTATGGGGCCGGAGATAGTCCATCAAACTGCTGAAAAGTTGAAAATAATTAGGGAGAGAATGTTAGCAGCTCAGGACCGTCAAAAGAGCTATGCTGACAAAAAGTGAAGACCGATGACTTTTGAAGTTGGAGATTCGGTTTTGCTTAAAGTCTCGCCGTGGAAGGGACTTATAAGATTTGGAAAAAGGGGAAAGTTAAGTCCAAGGTTTATTGGACCGTTTAAAGTTCTTCAGAGGATTGGGAACCAAGCTTACAAGCTCGAACTACCAGAAGAACTGAATGGAATTCATAACACTTTCCATGTGTGTTATTTGAGGAAGTTCACGGGAGAAGTTCCCGACAAAATTCCACTTTCGGAGTTGAGGATCGATGAGAACAAAAGGTTGATTGAGGAACCGGAGGCAATTGTTGACCGAAAGACTATGAAATTGCGACGTAAGATGGTGGAGTTAGTGCTTGTCCAATGGAAACACACGAATGGGCCAAATCTCACCTGGGAGACGGAGAGTGACATGAGGAGTCGCTATCCGCATTTGTTTGTTGTTGTGTGATTCCGGGGACGGAATCATTCTAAGGTGGAGAGAATTGTAACGCCCGTGTTTCTGGGCTTGCCATTTTTAGCAATGTAATAGTCTAGGTTAACCTTTGTAACTAAATTTGAAATAATAAAAATGTATTATTTGTGAATTATGTGATTTATGTGTTTATTTTCTTGATTTTTATAATTTAATGAATTAAGAATAAAATAAGCGTCAAAATTAAAGTGTGAGATAAGCCCGATATCTTTGCATAAAGTTGTAGTGGTCGAAACAAGGATTCCAGAGATATAAGGAATGCCAAAATCCAAGTTATAACGAAGAAGTTATGACCTGTCGAAGTTTCGTGACAGAACCGACACGACGCCGAGTGACGTAAAATATGAATTTAAGATAGAGCGATATTTAGCCTTAGCAATCTAAACGAAAGTCGTAGATTTCGTTAAACCGAGAGCGTGCATAAAAGGAACGCCCAAATCTGACTTCGTATGAGGAAGTTATGATTTTTCTGAAGTTTCAACGTGGCAGTATGCAGCCCGAATACTCGATTGGAGATCGAGCGGGTTTTAGCCGAAACAATCTAAATGAGAATCGAAGATCTCGTTGTTAGTAACGAAACGATGAAAAGTTAGGCGAGAACGGACGCCAGACGAAGAAGTTATGAATTTATAACGAAGTTTTTCTGTCCCGGCCTTCTAGAAATAAATAATAAAAATAATAGTCAAAATTAGCCAACAGAGTCTAAATGAAAGTTGTAGAGTATGGTCTGACCTTCGCATGGATATAAAGAACGTCGAAAATGGATCTCGTATGCGAAAGTTACGCAATTTAGAAGTTCGACGAGTCAATTACGCCCCACGTAATTTGAGTACGCCCAGCGTACTCAGTCGGATGCAACTTCTCTGACCGATACTCGAGTGCCACCAGTCGACGCACGCAGTGACGTCAAAGTACGCCCCGGGTAACCCAAGTACGCCCTGCGTAATTTTAGATTACGCCCCGCGTAATCCCAGACCCTCAGCCTATAAATAGAATTCGAATTCAGCAATTTTCTCTTGTTCAAACTCTTCCCTCTCTCTAAGTTTTGCCTCGTTTTGCGTGCCGTTTATACCCCGAAGCCCCGGTAATATTCCCGAGCCCCGAAGCAAGATCCGAAGCCCCGAGGATCCCGAAGAGCGTTATTCCCGAGCCGAAACGCTGCCCGCGAGGAGCCCGGTTTTGTGAAGATCTTCCAGATCTACGGAGAAACACCTCTTCTGCAAGCCGTAGTGCTGCCCGATCATCTTCTGATCAAGTGAGTGTGTAGTTATTTTCTTTCCAACGCAATATTATGAAGTATATTATATAAAATACGTGCTACGTGTATATTATTGTGTTGTTATATGTGTGAGTGTATATTCACTCCCTTCTATCTCATAGATCTGGCTTATTCCCTATGAAATACGTGTTATGTGTGTATGCCTCATTTGTTATGTGGAATATGTATTGATTAAAGCATGTTATACAGGTTTTTAAACTATGTATAAAAATGTATATTTTTATATACTAATATTTTGGGTAGAACATGGGTAGATAATTGGTGTGTAATAAACAGATGAGAGGCCTCGGTGTTATTGGTGTTATTCTAGTCATTCAGCAGAGTATGGATGACGACCACGGACTATTCTAGACTGTCTTGTGGAACACTAGCAGGCTCATTACCTGTAGGTGTTGTGAACGACGTGTTCACCGGTGTACTCTATCCCCCACATGGTTGCCTTTAGGACACTTAATGTTGAGGAAGCCCCTCTGCAGTAATGTCTGTCCCGATGAAAAATCCTGAAATAGGTTCCTTATAATAGACGTTATTTTTAGGAACGTAAAGTGAGGATAACGAGAATGGGTAATCGGTTTTATTGTGGATTGTTGTAATTAAATATAATTATTGTGGGTTTGAAAACCCTATATGCTCACCAGGCTCTCAAGCCTGACCCACTCAGTTGATTTATTTTACAGGAAGTGGCGCAAGAGCTTAAGATGGGCGAACATCAAGTTGTTTTGTTTACAAGTCTGTATATGTATATATTTGTTGAATGACTTGTAATGCTATCGTTTATGCTTTATGATCTGTATCGGAACATGACATCCCGACTTTTGATTATGAAATGAAATCATATTTCTTTATGAAATGTTTTGATAAATATCTATTTTATCATGTTTTGTTTTTGGGAACAAATTTCGCATCTCTTTTAAAATTAAAAGGATTTACTCTGAAAATGTTTAAAAAGCATAAATGAAATCGGTCTTTTCTGGCCATGAAAATGGGGATGTCACAATAATCCCTTCCTTGATCGTCCCGAAGATAATGGGGGTCGACTCAAGGATGCCTCTGGTAATCTCAGACGTGATGAACTCACGTAGCCTCTCATCTACTGGCTCGGAACCTAATCCCGAACCCGATCCCTCTCCTGAACTGCCAACTGGTGGCCTCGGGCGTAGTACCACCATTCTGAAATACAAAGAAGTAACAACTGTTAGCGATACTGATACCCCTGGAGGGATCCCACCCACTTCAAGTTCCCTAGTCTTATCTTAGCCTTCCTCGGTTCGGGTATGGATCCTCTGCTTTTAGTAGTACGGGCCCATACTACCTTCCACAACTATCCATACCTTCCCCAAGGACCGCCTCGACTCAACTAGGTCCCTTCCCCTACCGCTGATCACTGCTACTCTTTATCCTAGGCTTACCCTAGGAAAGCTCTGACTCCACCCTACCCAGTCCTCAGCTGCTGAAGGCCTCTTGGTGATGCCAATTAACTGCTACCTGAATACAATCACATGTGCTGAGGCTCGGATAATCCTTCGAGTAAGGGACTCATCTCTACAACGGTTAGGACTCAAACAAGAGCTACGCAATAGAGTCAAATCCAACACTCTGAGATTATTCAACCCTGATCACATGTGACTTTGACGTATTCACCTAACAGTTAACTCCCATCACTTCAAAGCCCACATAGCACGAAGCAAACAACATTTGGACATAAGAAAAACAATCTCAAGCAACTCTATCCTCGTAGAGAGAACTGAACTAGCATACAATGCTAAACTCGTACTATCAGGAATAACCTAAACAGGCTACCCTACTGCTGTCTACTCAACTCTAGCATGCAACTCTTTCATATACTGAAGCACATAAAGCAGGCACATAAGGCATCACTCCTAGATCCTTAGTCCTATTCTAGCATGTTGTTCTACAGAAACTGATAAACATAAATAAACTTGTATGGGTACATTGGGGAATACTTACTTGAGCTTGGCCGGTCGCGCACATCACACACATTGTTCTTTCTTAAAACCCTTTACTTAACCTTTTAGAAAACATTTTCTCTTTCCAAAATCTTTTAATCCCTTGATTTGAGTTCAAACACCCCCGAAGGTGTGTCCGAATCCCTCAAACCAGAGCTCTGATACCAACTTGTAACGACCCAATTTTCACCTCCAAAAATTTCGTTTTTAAAATATTACTTTAGAAAACGTTAATAATTAAAAACATTGTTTGATCAAACTACATCACAACGTAAACCATGTCTAAAAGCCAAATCATACAACCAATCGAAATATCAGAGTATAAATCCTAGAGAAATCTAATAGATGCGGAAACCAGTGTGTGCATGATGTGCCGCTACCGTGCCAGCTCCTTCCCCTTCGATGAAGAGGTACCTGAAACCAAAACTGTAAACTGTAATAACAAAGCTTAGTGAGTTCCCCCATCGTACCACATACCATACAATACGTAACATACATACTGCCAGGCTATTCTGGGGTGCCTGACTACCCGGTACGGCCATTCTGGGGTGCCGACTACCCGTGCGGCCATTCTGGGGTGCCGTCCTACCCGTGTTAAGCCATTTTGGGGCGCTGACCTACCCATGTAGAGCTATTCTGGGGTGCTGACTACCCTTCGGTCCTAACAACCGAACCTCGGGGACTATTTCACCCCGTACTACTACCATCACATATATCATAACACAAACATAATATCAGACATATATGGGGTGTCTGACTGCCCTTCGGTCCTAACAACCGAACTCTACTACTATCACATACAACATATCATGCTAGCATATAACATATCAGGTAGTAGCAAACCTAGATGATATCACAAAGACAATCATCTATCACACATCTCCTAATTGTGGACCGACATTGTGGCCTTAGACCCACCGCTACTGGAAGGCAACTCACCTCGGAGTAGCTGCTGATCTGTGTGGGAATAGTCTGTTTGCTGCTGCTGCTGCTCCGGAAATCCTCCGGCTGTAATTCCCACCAAACACTTAGTCAAAAACTACTAACTGTCCTTTGGGTAAAATGACCATTTTACCCCTGATCATGCCCTAAGTCAAAGTCAGAGACAACTTCCAGTTGACCCGACTCACCGAGTTGGCTCACCAACTCGCCGAGTCCATATCCAAATGACTGACCTGGATTCTGTTTCTACTCGTCGATTAAGGCGTTGAATCGACGAGTTCTCCTTCCAAAATGATGTTCAAGTCCTTCATCCTACTCGCCGAGTTGTATGAATAACTCGCTGAGTTCATCTTCATCCGATGAACAATTTATACTGTGACTCGCCGAGTTGTATAAACAACTCGCCGAGTCTGTTCTTGATCTAAGGAGATTCCCTTGAACTCGCCGAGTCTGGGCATCGACTCACCGAGTTCCATTATGGGTGATTTTTGGCTGTCAACTCACCGAGTCCACTGTGGACTCACTACACAACTCGACATAGCTAAAAGGGGACAATCTCGGAGACTCGTGACTAGACTCGCCGAGTCAGATGAGCGACTCGCCGAGTCTGCTTCATGCAAGAGCCATATAAGCGATTTTGCTCGAATCTAGTCCATTCCATTCATAGATCTGGGTTCCTGGAGCATGAATAACACGTAAAGTTTCCAACTTTACGTGTAGATATTCATCCATGAGGGTTTTAGGGTTCAAAATCCACCAAAAGAGTAGATCTAAGGTCTTCATTCAATATGGGTCCATAAAGGTAGTAGATCTGAGCTCCTAGAGCTCAACCAAGCCTAGATCTAGAGGCCAATCAACTTATTACGAAATATGATGCACATACAAGCTTGGGGAAGGGCTCAAGGAAGACTTTAATGGAGTTATAAGCATATAGACTGGGGGAAAACGAGTTTTACCTCAAGGAAATCACTGAGAGGACACTAAGATGCTTGGCTTCCTTCCCTTCCTCTTGATCTACTCCACTTCCTTCTCAAAATCTTCAAGAACACACACTAAAATGCCTCAAACTCACAAGAACAAGAGCTAGAACGTATGGAGAGCTTCTGGGGGTGAATGGGGCGGAGTTGGGGCGCAAATGGGTGTTTAAATAGGGTGCAAACCCTTGGAAATTAGGGTTTCATCAAACAGCGCAGACTCGCCGAGTCCCTAATATGGACTCGTCGAGTCGCCATCTTATCCGCGCCCCAAAGTCTCGTCTCTACTCGACGATTCGGGCCTCCAACTCGCCGAGTCCACGGCCAAAAACACAAGTACTTAGGTAAAACTCACGTACCAGGAACCAGGTGCTACAGTACACGAGGCGTAAGGCCTCTTAATGGAAGCGATGCCGTTTTGAGTATGTTGGGAGTACTCTGTCTGGACGAAAGCCCTAATCTTGAGGGTTTGGAACCTATTTATTGATCCTTAAGTCCCATTTCTTCACCGCATTCCTAACCTCCATCACTTGAAACATTCCCTTGCAAACCCTAGTCCTCTTTATTGCATTTTGAGACCTTTGAGTGTGTTTTTGTGTGTTCCAAAGAAAGAAGACGGTGGTAGTGAACCCTAGAAGCTAGAAGCAAGTTTGGATATGGAATTCTTGCCTCATTCTTTATCTCCATACGGTAAAAAGTTACCACCATGATGATTAAGTTGCTAGATCTAGTTGTATGATGATAATATGAGATTTTGTCCCCAAACATGGCCTTTCTTGTGCATGGCATGCTATAGAACGTTTTGGTTGTCCTTTTGGATGTATTTCCATGTATTGAGTCATAAAAATATGATTGTGGCCCTTGAGATCCCTTCATCCAAGCCATTAAGAGCTTTATAGGTTAAGATAAGTTAGGGTTTTGTTGTTGGGCTTGATCTAGACATGTAGAACCATAAAGTTGGAAATTTTATGGTTTGGGATGCTATTTGGGGCTAAGACTGAAATTTTGAGGTAGTGACTCATGGAATTAAGCCCTCAAATAGAATTTATTAAGTCATTGTGTACGTTGGGCGTAGCTTATCATACGCTGAGCGTATGCCTGAGGGATCCCGATCCAGATCCCAAGTATGCAGGGTGTACGATCCGAGTACACGGGGCGTACTCGGTCTGGGTGACTTTTCTTGATCCGTTGACTTTGACTTTGACCAAATTTGACATAGGGGTATTTTGGATTGTATTTGAGAATTGGTCATTTAGATGGATAGGTGATGGTTAGAGCTGAGATTTGGAGTCTCGACCTCATTAGCTATTGTCCATATTATGAGGTAAGTTTTCCTCACTGTACTTGTGGGTCGAAAGAACCAAGGCCAGCCTATTAGATTAATATCCGGTTATACATTGATATGCTGAGTATGGGATATATCTGTATGATTATGTGATAGTTACCAATATGCGTAGATTGATATTCCAGTCCGCTAACTGAGTGGACTCGAGGGTATTCCAGTCCGATGATCGAGTGGGCCCACTATATATTGGTATTCCTATCTGATGACTGAGTAGACCTGTTATATATTGGCCTTCCATTCCGATGACTGATTGGGCCAGGAAGGGGTATCCTACCCGATGGATGTGGATCCGAGGGTATTCCAGTCTGATGACTGATTGGACCCTACATGCTTGTTCGTTATGGTATGTGTTTTGCATGGTGGTACTTTGGCGGAACTCACTAAGCGTTGGCTTACAGTTTTTGGTTATAGTTTCAGGTACATATGAGGATCATGGAAAGGCAAAGGTATGACCGTACACATCTATATATTATGTTGTTGATCCTGGGAAACTCTGTTTTGAACAATGATTTGAAAAGAATGGTTTTGTAGACACTTTTATTTGTAAATGGGTTCATGGTTTTGTAGACAATTTTATTTGTAAATGGGTTGATTCAAAAAGTTTAAATTGGTTATGGTTTTTGAGATGGTACATTTGAAAACCCTAATGTCAAGAAAACTCTAAATTTGGAGTTTTGTCGGGACTCACGTTAAACTATTAATTGAACTTTAAATTATAATCGATAATGCCCTATGATTAACTTAATGCAGTATTGGACTTAAGGAATTAAGTCCTTAAGGGGTTAAGTGTGGAACACTAACCCTAGTTATCATTTTATGTGGAAATCCTAAAAATCGGGAAGCCCTATTTTGGGCAATGATCGGGGCATGTAATTGGGCTATTTCTTGGATTATTATTATACTTGAGAATGACTATGTTAAATCTTAATCAGTCCTACCCTTAGGTGGTTAAGTCCTTAACGGGTTAAGTGTTCTTACTTAACCCTAATCGTCATATTATGTGGAACCATAATCGTCATTTCATGTGATGTAGTCACAGTTGCAAGTGACTGTGACATGTGGTTGTGAAATTACTCAAGTATCTTTCTGTAGGTGTTGGAAGTGAGTTGAAGCTAGTAGAGTTCTTCTTTTCTACGGTAGTGAGCTACGCACATATCGAGGTGATTTTCGCCTCACTGTACCTGTGGGTTAAAGGCACCAATGACGGACCACTAATTTTGACAATCTCTTAGTAGAGGGATTCCTTAGGGACTACATATAATCATGTAGGATAGACTGAGGACTCTTGATCTAAGCTCTCTTGTTCCTTGTTTGGTTGTGGTTCTAGCGTAGGATCACCTAACCGGGTGACTATCCCACCTCTGAGTATATACAACCATGTATTCCATTCCTTAGATTATTGATATTTAGTATGCTACTATGTTGTCGTGATCTGTTATATCTATTTCCTGTTATCGATTATGCTGCTATGATGTAGTGATCTGTTAGATCTGTATCATGGTATCGAGTATGTTGCTATATTGTAGTGATCTGTTAGACCTGTATGCTGGTATCGAGTATATTGCTTTGTTGTAATAATCTGTAGAACTATATGTTATTTGTGCTTGCTGGTTATCATCCATGGAGTGCCCTTAGGGACTATTTGTGGTCATGTAGGATAGCTTGAGAACTCTTGATCCAATATTTCTTGCCTGTTCCTTGTTTGGTTGTGACTCTAGAGTAGGATCATTTTTTCAGGTGACTATTTTACCTTTGGTTACTTATGGTTATGCATTTCATGGAGTTTAGTTGGTAGTGGGATTGTATGCTGTGAGAGGACTAGTAGGCAGTAGTGAGTTGTATGATTGATGTTGCCTGTATTATGTGCCTACTTCATCCTTGATTGTTTACATGTCGACATGTTGTGTTTGGTTTGGGGTTGAGGCGGTCCTGCTTTGTGCTATAGGCCAAAGATACCTGGTGTGGGTCGATTGTAAGCCGTACGAATGGAGGCTCGGGATGAGTGGTTGGGTTGAGGTGCTAAGGCCAATAAACCCGATATAGTTGGTCATTCTAGTCCGATGACTGATTGGGCCCACTGCTCGTTTATTTGTTTAGTTATGTGTGGTATTTTGGGGGAAACTCACTAAGCTTTATGCTTATCTGGTTGTTTATTGTTTTAGGTATCATCAATGTCTATGGGAAGGCGAAGTGGGACTATACACACTCGTTAGTAGCATTAAGGATTAAGCGTTTTCTACAATACTCTGATTTTAAATAAATGTAATGTGGAATAAATGTTTTTTTCTTAATAATTGATTTATAAATTGGAAAGTTTGACCTAAATAAAAATGAAAAATATTGGGTTGTGAAAAATGGGACGTTACAAGTTGGTATCAGATCCCTGGTTCGAGTGAATTGGAGAAACACGTGTGTGAATCCAGTCTTAAACTGGGATCTGTGAGTTTTTTCAAAATCTTTTTGAAAGAAATAATTTATAATAAGTTGGTTGGGCTAAGGACATGGACGCAGTCTTTTTTCATGCTCTTGTTTTATTGTTGGCTTAGGATCGGGAAAGTGGACCTTGACTTAACTTTGGCTTTTTTAGGAAGATTTGGTGTGTATAGTCAACCAAAGCCCGAACATGAGAGTTGTTCCCAAAACACCCATATTGTTATGTTTGGTGAGTTTTGATTTTGCTGATAGATGAATTGTTAGAAAAGCATGCTAGTGGATAAGGTTATTTTAGAAAATGTTGGATAGTAATGCCGGATTTTTGTAATGCCTTTTGATATAGGGAGTTGCTTACCAGATATAAGCTTTTGGTTGTGTAATTGTTGCAAGTATGTTGATTAGTTGTATATGGTCTGGAATGAATAGCCTTAGAGTGATTGACTTGGCCTTACTTCCTGTTCCTTGTTTGGTTGTGGATTTAGGGAAGATTTGATTATTTAATAGTCCATCTGACACTGTATTATGTATAATAAGCATGCAAAAAAGCAACCAATGGTGCAGGAGCGAGGGTAATCTTAAGAAGAGTGCTTAGGAAGTTAGTTGTAGCTCGCACACATATGATTGTTTGCTATGTCTAATAGTGAAAAACATAGATAGGAAATTAGGGTTGCATGCACACATATGATTGTTTGCTATGTATAAAACCCATCACTTAGGGTTTGGTGTTGTGCCTCTTTTAGCCATGCAAAGGTGTTAAGTCAGATAATTTATCACTTAGGATGTTCATTAGGTCTAGATCTGAAAATTGATGTTTAGTCCTTATGTATTAAGAGCTTAATGTGAAGTTGGAAAAATAGTGTAATTACGTTGGGCATAATTTAGGCTACACTTAGCTTAGCCTGAATTGTTCCCGTTTCCCATCAGAGGCTCTACGCTAGGCGTAGGGCATAGTGTACGTTGGGCGTAGCACCGAAAGGGTGATTTTGGACAAAATGGATATTAGGTCGATTGGAGTGGGTTCTAATCTTAGAAGGGTAAAATGGTCTTTTACCCCAAGTGCAGCATCTATGAACCAAGACCATCGAGTGTGAATTATTAACTTAATTTTTATTAGGGTCTTATTATGTAATGATTAGTGTAGGGAGTTCCAGTATCAAAATCTCGAGTGTAATATTTGTATGTCTTCAAATTGAGGCGTGTCTTCTCACTTTACTATATAGGATGCTAGTTGTCTTTGTGACTATTGCATGTGTATGTTGGCATGAGCTCACTTTTTATATGTAAGGCTAGGTCTGGTCAGTTAATCACGTCGAGATCTCGGAGGGATAGCGTTTCAATGGTGTTTGCAAAATATCGGTTTCAAATAGCATTCTAAAATATCGGAGCTGAGATTATCGCCGATATCAGCCGGTATCGACCGCTATTTCATCGATATTTCAATACCGGTATCCCAGTTTTTTCCCGTTATTTGATTTTTTTGGGTCTTTTATATAGATTTATAAAAAAAAGTACTTTGATATGGATTAGCTCACAACTTGTAATATTATAATTCCAATCTCCTTTTTTAACGTTGTGACCTAATCTGAACTCGAATGAAACCAGATGGAAACAATTTGGAACAAACAAATATATAAAAACTTTTAGTTTGTAATTAAACCTTGGTTAATGCAACTAATTTGCAATTATAATCAAACCTCATTTATGCATTTAATTTGTAACTCTTTTTGTGCAACATGTTATAGTTTTACCTTGTAAACCGGTTACTTTTGTGATTATATATATATATATATATATATATATATATATATATGGCTTGAAGAATATGTGGCTGCTATGTATCTAATATTAGATATAAAACTATAAAAAACAAAATTCAATCAAATATCTCTACCATATTTCTTGTATACTCTACTAGATCTTATGTTAGACTTTGTATATATTTTTTAGAGAGTTTTATAAGTTTAATTTTGCACTACAAATTGCATATAAAAACATTTTACCAACTACATGTAGTTTGATATATTGAAATTTATTACAAAAAACTATTGTTAAAGATTGAAATTGTTCAATAAAAACTTGATAAACCTCTTCCCGTAGTCCATCAAAAAAAAAAAAACAATGCAAGTATACATATAGTAGGTGTAGGGGAAAGTTATGAAGCTTCTACTAGAGGTTTAATAAAAAACACATTTGAAATACATAGATGTTAGTGATAAATTACAAAATAAAAAATAATATGAGTTCAGAAGCAATATACAAAGAAGCTAACAATGAAATAAAATTGTGTTTTTTTTATTATTAAAATGAAGTCAATTTAAATGGTTCTATACCTAATATATTACATATATAATAGCTACATATTCATTTTTCATATATATATATATATATATATATATATATATATATATATATATATATATATATATATATATATATATATATATAATTTTTAAAAACCCCAATTACACTGTGAGAACCATTATTTTAAATCACGGTAAGTAAACACTAAGATTTTATACCGAGATAACAGCATAGGGTTGGGCTATTTATATGAATGTTGAGCTGACTCATTTGTATAATTGGGCTGAGTATATTTGTTTAATTTTATAGGATTTTTAAATCTATTGAGTATATTTGTTTCATGAATTTTGTAGGATTTTGAAGAAATTAAAAAGGAAACTTCATAAAAATCGTGTTTGGTTTACAAAATTTATTAATAAATTTCTATGAAATTGAATTAAATTCTTATGATTCATCGAGATAAATCCAAAAAATTAAACGAATTTATAGAAGAATTGAAGTTCCATTCCTTATTTCCTTACCCCTGTTAAAAAAAAAAAAAAATTTCACATAAAACCTACGTCTCTCTTGTCTGCGATTGCTCGGCTCCCGCCATACACAACCATACGCTTCTTCACTCCTTAAAAACCTTTGCGGAAGACTCCAAGACTGTCCTTTTCAATGGCAAACCTTTTGTTGAATCACCCGATGATGATTGCGCAGACATCAAAAGCGCCCATGACGATGACAAACCTTTTCTTGAACGCTGCGCAGGCACCGAAACCCCCAATGGCGACGACAGCAAACCTTTTGTTGACCCCCCCGCTTTTGTTGATCCCCCCGCTAATGATCAGTGCCCTAAAATACACTCAACAGCGTCCTTCTCTCTTTCAAAGGGGTTTCTCTAATACTTGTCGCTCTAAAAAGAGTTTCTCATATACTCCGCCAACATCCTCTTCCTCGCGCCCTCTGTCTCTTCGTCTTTCTTCGAACCATGCTGCAGTGCCCATCACTCCAGTCCTTAAAAAGGTCAACCGAAATACTTTTTCTTTTTCTTTTTCATATGCATGCATGCTGCATCTCCTAATCTTATGCAGTCATATACACCATGTTCTTTCTCTTAGGTTCTGTTTTTCTTTTCACGATTTTCCGCATCCAGGAAAATAACGGTTTTGGTGGCAACATGAACTGCGCTGATTTTTGGGGCCCTTTGTCGGGTTGGGATGATGTGGTGCAAAAGGGTACAAAGGTTCGTGGACTGTATTTTTATTGTTAAATTAATCTGTTCTGCATGAATTTGCGTTTTAGGTGCATAATTCTCGCCAATATTTGTTTCATGGTATATAGTATAATCAGGTGATTTGTAGCAGCCAATTTTTGACTTCGTACATTCATAAAAGTCAAAATCCTACTCTCTGTCTAGTGAAGGGAATTGGTTTTGAATTCCAAAAACTAACAAGAATAATGTTGATTGTAGACAGTTATGATAATTATAGTTTGTAAAGTTAAATGTTTGAATTTCTAGAATCAAAACTTTTGGAGTTTTGGGACATGGGTACTTTATATATATATATATAAGGTTAGGTTCATGTGAGACGGCCTAATTTTGTAAGATCGTGAGACGCATTTTTTTATTTTTTTAAAATTTTTTTTAGTTAATTCAAGTTTCGAAAATAATATTTAAAAATAGATTTTTTTGAATTTTCTATTTATTTTGCATTTTAAAATTATTTTTAGAATATGTACAGTGTAATATATTCTATTTAGAATATTTCACGTATTTTAAAAAAAAAGGATTTTTTTTATTATTATTTTTATTTTTTTTAATTAATTCGAGTTCCGAAAATAATATTTAAAAAAAAAGAATTTTTAGATTTTTGCATTTTAAAATTATTTTTTAGAATATATCAGTGTAATATTCTATTTAGAATATTTTATGTATTAGAATAGTCTCAAATGAACCTGAACCTATATATATATATATATATATATATATGACTTATATATACCGTTGCATTACTGATTATCTGCAACACCTGTGAAGTTTGTGTGTCAATGGGTGGCCAAAGAGGACAATACTAGTGTTGTTGCAGAGACCGAAGATGGTATGCAATTTTTTTCTTTAATGTGTGATTACATTGACAACAGAAATTCATTGCATAATTTTCTTGAGTTACATTGCAGACACACAAGAGGCGAAAAGAAAAACTCCTAAAACAACAAGGATGTCTGATGGCAAATTGAGTCGAAAGATATACATGGTTATGGTCGGAGTTTCTTTTTGTGCACTTGTAGCATTTGTACCAAAACAACAAGCATCATGTTGCATAGTTGCCTCCGAGCATTTATCCAGAGCAATGAAGGACATCTTTTTTTGTGCCCTCTTGGTCTGCCCATTGACACGGCAGCTTTCATACGACTCGATGAAAATGTTCGTGTTTAACCTGTTTGTTATAGCCCCTGCCTGGATTAATATCTGGCAATTTTGGTATTACCATAAGGGTTTGCAAAGTTCTGAAGAAATTAAAAATAGAAAACCGAGTAAGAAACAATCCATAACTTTTGATGACGTGGAAGGAGTTGATGCTGCCAAAGCTGAACTTCTCGAGGTAGTTTACTAATTTGTCCCCTTTCCTTATTATGACATGGGATATGAATGATGAAAGAGATTAATCCTACATGAGTGTTGAACTTTTGTAGATTGTCTTATGCATTAAAGGAGATAGTAGATATATGAAACTTGGGGCAAAGTTACCACGGGGGGTTCTGCTTGCGGGTCCCCCGGGAACCGGAAAAACATTGTTGGCCCGTGCGGTGGCCGGAGAAGCTGACGTGACGTTTTTCTCGATGTCTGCTAGTGAATTTGTGGAGGTTTTTGCTGGTAAAGGGGCTGCCCGTGTTCGAAATCTTTTCCAAGAGGCGAGAAAACATTCACCGTCTATTATTTTCATTGATGAGATAGATTCTGTTGGAGGGCAACGTGGAAATACTATGAATTCTGAACGTGACCAGACTTTAAACCAGGTAAATATAATTTTAATTTAATGCTCATGGCCAAAGTTAAACAATGAAATTGTTGACATGAAATGTGGTCTTTAATGTGGTAGCTTTTGACTGAGATGGATGGATTTGAGAAGGGTGCAAGTGTGGTGGTTATGGCTGCTACTAACAGACCCGAGTTACTGGATTCTGCTTTGATGAGACCGGGTCGGTTTTCTAGGAAAGTGGTTGTGGGTAAACCGGATGAAGATGGAAGGAGAAAGATTTTTGCTTTATATTTACAGAAGGTGCCCATGAAGGAGGACAAACAAGTCATTTGTGACCTTGTTGCTTCACGTACACCAGGGTTAGTTGGGGCTGATCTTGAAAATATAGCTAATGAAGCTGTATTGCTTGCTGCTCGTAGAGGTTTGTTCAATACTTAACATTAAGTACTGTTTAGACATAGCAATGTGTTGATTATGATTGGGTATGTTATTAGGTGTTGATTTTGTGACCAAGGAGGATGTTCTTCAAGCTGTTGAGAGAGCAACAACGAAGATTTATAATGATGATACTACCAATAAAGCTAACTCACCGTATTTGTTTGGAGAAATGGCACTAGAAAGCGTGCATGCCGGGGGATGTTAATTTCGAACTAATCATCAATAGGATTCATTCAAGATGGCGCATTCGATTTTGGTTTTTTTTTTTTTTTTTTTTTTTTTTTTTTTAAGATTTCGTGTTTCTTGTAAGTATATAGATCTTTTGGCAAAAGTGGATATAGATTTTGTGTAAGTTCGGCTGAATTTAACCAAATTGGCTAAAATTATTGCAAATGTTTATTTTTTTGGGATGAGAATGTATTAATATAAAGTTTGAAGGTTATGAAGAGGGTATTTTGGCATAAGCGATCCCATAGGGATATATTCAATTATATTTATACAGGTACAATCACAACATAGAGATAAGGACTAGATCCTGATTGATTGGATCTAATTTTTACGATACAACATTTGAATCATACTAATCTCTCTATTAGGTACCTGTTTTACATTCCCCCTTAATCTTAACCGTAACAAGTATCATATTTTATCTTAGACGATCTAACATGAATCCACCGGCTACTTATCACTTGACGATATAAAACGAACATCAAAAGTGCCCATTGCTACATTATCACAAACAAAAAGAAAATCCACCACTATGTGTTTTGTACGTGCATGAAACACAAGATTGTCTGTTAGATAAGTTACTCCTAGATTATTGCACCACAAGACTGATGGTCGGGGGTGTCAGACACTCAACTCTTTAAGAAAAGATTACACCCATGTTGCTTCTACAGTACCATTAGCTAAGGCCTTGTATTCAACTTCTGTACTTGATGTACTCGATCTGGACACTGTAGGTTGCTTGTGAGAACTCTAAGAAATCAGATGTAGCCCTACGAATACAACAAAACCTATAGTAGACCTTCGATAATCTAAACATCCTGCCCAATCAATATTTGTAAACACACTTGGAAGTGTAGAATTAGACCATCGACTGTGTAGCCTTGTAGTCATCGTGCCTTTTACATATCTTAGAATTCTCTTGACCACTTCCCAATGGATATCTGTGGGTATGGAAGATATTAACATACTTTGCTAACATCAAATGAAATGTCAAGTCGTGCTAAAGTAAGATATTGTAGACCGCCAACCATACTTCTATATTTAAAAGCATCATCTTCTCCAAGGGCTTTGCCATAATGTTGGTCCACTTTATAAGTGACAAACATCGGGGTTGAAACACTTTTACAATTCACCATATTAGCATGATGATGTTGTAAATCATTAGCATACTTATGTTGCATCAAGGTGATTCTCCCTGAATTGTGAACAACTTCAATCCCAAGAAGTAATTTAGTCGATCAAGATCCTTAATTGGAAAGGAAGAAGATAATACACAGATCAATTTATCAACTATTGTTTGAGAAGACCTCGCAATGACAATGTCATCGACATAAACCAACATGTAGATAGTAATATCTCGATGATGAAATATGAATAGGGAAGTGTCGGCTTTGGAAGAGCGAAAACCAAGCTGGTAGAGGTTATCACTAAGCTGAGAAAACCACGAACCCGGAGACTACTTAGACCACAAATTGCCATTTTTTTTAAAAAATTTGCACACGTATTGAGGTCGTTGAGGACTTTCAAAAATTGGTGGTTGCTGCATATAGACTTCTTCATTTAAAGATCCATGGAGAAAAGTACTACTGACATCAATTTGACGAAGGTGCCGACCTCGAGAAACGACCAATGAGAGTATTAGGGGAACTATGGCTAGTTTTACAACTAGACTAAAGGTGTAATGGTAATCAATTTCCATCGCGTTGAGTAAAGCCAAGATAAACCTAATGTGCCTTATTCTTGTCAATATACCCATCTGGATGTTATTTAAGTTTGAAAATGCACTTAGAACCAACTAGATTAACACCAAGTCATCGAGGAACTAAAGCCCATGTGTTATTTTGCTGAAGAGCATCAAATTCTACCTCCTTGGCTTTACACTAGGCCAACTCAGAAAGGGCCAGTCAATGGGAAGCGGGTACTTATTTTGTATTGGATTGGGCCTGCCCATCTAGGTTTATTATTGCTAGGGTTTGACTATTTATTGTGTATGCATGTATCGTTCTAGGGTTATCAGTTGTTGTTGGGTACATTAACCTTGTGACATTAACCTTGTGACATGAGATAGAGAGCGAGAGAGAGAGAGGCATGTAAACACCTCTATATAAGGTGGGTTCATACCACTTATGGAGATGTGCTTGAGAGATGTAACATTGAGCGTGTGTGTCTGTTATTTATGTAGATTTAGATCTAGATCATTTTTTTCTATAACACCATACATAATCAAATTCTTCTCTTAAACACCCAAATCATCGTGTTCCATTGTGTGTTATTTAATTCCGCATGCCAAACAATTGTTCATAATTCACTACATTTGGTATCAGAGTGGGTCTTCAAAGATCTACACGATTTTTTGAAGAAATGATTCTCAGTTTGGCAAAAATTGTCACAATTAGAGCGATTATGGTGAGTCTCTCTCTCTCAATGATCTCTCTTAATCTTGTTGATTCGTGCGTTGCGTTCTTGATTTTTTGATTGTTTTGTCTTAATGATCGAAATTGGTTTTAACCCCATTGATTGATCCATTTATTGTTGCTTAGATCAAAAGTTCATAAATAAAATCAAATTCCAAAATTTTTTCGAAGTTACTGTTCAATGTTCATGAGCCAAAATTGATCCAAATTCCATTATCTGTTACTATTCACGTATTTTGAGCCTAAAATCAAAATTTGAATATTGTTCATGATCGTTTGAGCCCATAAAAGTTTTGAGTACTGTTCATCTGAAGCCCAATTCATGATACAAGTTAATTTGCTCCGGTTTGTTTTTTCATATATCTCGAGTGTAATTGATCTGTTTGTTCCATCTACTCATTCGATTCAAGATTAATATTCACAATGTTTTACATAACTTCAAGAATCGACTGATTGGTGATTCAATCCAATTTTGTTGTGATCATATTTTCAAATCTGTTCATTTCGTATCTTCCGAATTTCATTTTAATCTGATTTGAGATAATCGAAATCGACTTGAATGATGATATCAATTCTTCATGCTTAATGATTGAATAAATGGTTGAATATCTTCTTGGCTAGTCAAATGAAGTTCTTGAAGAAGGATAAAGAGTCAAATAAGAAAAGTCAAAGTTTGATTCTTATGAGTCTAGGATTTGAAATCAATTAGGTTTTGAATGTCGAGATGTGATTGGTAATTTTGACATGTGAATCGAAATTGAACGCATTCTTTGGTTCATGTATTTGACTAATCGTTCGATGTGCTAACTGTCATTTCAAAGTTTGAACAACTTGATTTCGTTTTTGGGTTATACGAGTAATTCGATAGCTAGGATTAAGATGATGGCGATTTTGGAATCAATCGATGTTTCGAAGACTGAGTATACCGACATCAATGGATTAATTTTGGTTGATGGTTATAGTCTGATTTCGAAGGTTTGATATTGACTAGAATTGAATCCTTGAAGTTCAATTGAGGAAGGATTGGAATCGAACAAAAAATGAATTGGGATTGAAAAATCAAAGTATTGTGGTTCAAATGATAAGTTTAATGATCGAAGTTATGAATTTGCTTGAGGTTTAATGTTGATGATGAAGCATGGGAAGATCGATTGGAAAGTTAATGGTTCATCATTTGGTTCACTTGGGAAGTTGGTTTGAAGGTTTGATAATGAAAATCAAAGACTTGGACAAAAGTGAAGATTGGGTTTTGATGATATTTTCGAAGGTCTTGGTGATTACGGGATTAACGAAAGTATTGTGAAATTCGTTACCGGGTAACAAATGGAGAAGGATAGTGGAACGTTTCGAAAATACCCCTTGAAGTTTTGAATGTTTGTCACTTTTTAACCCATTTCGAAAGATAAAACTGCAAATTTGGTCCTTGTGGTATTTAAAAAAACTTTAGATAGGATCTAAAAAGTTTTCAGCTTGCATGAAAGGTCCAAAGTCAAGTTTTATCTAGGTTTTTGGTCGAAAAAAAAAACTTAACAAGATGGTTATGTCCTTTTTGATTTCTTTTTTTCATTTTTCTAGAAGTATTTTAATGCTTTTTTGATTTAAAAAAAAAGAATTTATCACCCCCACCACACTCTCTCTCTCTCTCTCTCACTCTCTCTCACACACACACACATACACAACCTTTTCTATTCATATCTTCTTCCCCATCCTTCATCTTAAACCCATCTTGCTTATCTTCCATAAATTAGAGACGACACAACATCGCATATACTTCACTTTGTGTAGAATTTTCAATCTGTTCACTTCATGCTTCTTCCCCATCGTGTTTCTTCACCTCGGATTTCTTCTCTGAGATCGACTAAGATCAAATTAGTGATTCCAGCTCCAATGGTGTGCATCAGGAACAAATCTGATTAAGGTCGATGAGGGTTCCTCTGTCCACGCTTAGAGGAGAACAATATTAGGAATTTCATTGTCTGATTTTAGAGTAGATGGATTTGAATGCATGTTCGGTGGAATACCCTCTCGCAAATCCCTCTTTGACAGCTGCTAACCCACATCTGTACTTAAACATTTTACTCTCAACTCCCTGTCTGTGGTATTATCCAGTTCTCCCTTATCTCACCGAAAACTGATCCGCAGGTATGATTTGTAGGTTTCATCTTCTCTTCATATTTCAATTTCAATAGCAATACGGACCCAATTTCAGGACTTGAAATCTCCTCTCCTTCATTCGAATTCCCCTGCTCTAATTCCACTTCCAACCTCTTCATCAATTCCTCCATTTTCTTCTACTTCTTTTCCACCAGAGCTTTCTTTACCTTTCCCGAAGTCAGTATTGTTGCCGCCACTGGCGGTGAAATGTTCACAACATTCACCATCGGAAAATTCCACAAATTCCCTTCATCACCATTCTTCAATGCCCTCACTCTATTCCTCCTTCCGAAACCAAAATTAAACTCCAAATTATAACCAAATCCGAGCCCCATTGGGTACGCATAACAAGTTTTCAAATTTAGAGAGAAGTTATTAGATGATTTGTAGTTTTGGATTGTGGATTTCGAGCTCCCCATGATGTCAAAGGTGGGTTAGAAGAAGGAGAGAAAAGAGAGAGGGGGTGGGTGGGTGGGAGTGGCGGGCAATTTTTTCTTTTCTTTTTATTTTTAAAGTAAAAAATACAAAAAAAAGTATTAGAATAATTATAGAAAATACAAAAAGAAAACAAAAGGGCATAACCGTCTTTTCAAGTTTTTTTGGACCAAATTCACAAGAAGTTTTTGATTTTGGACCTTCCATGCAAGTTGAAAACTCTTTGGACCTTATCCAAAGTTTTTCGCAAACCACAAGGACCAATTTTACAGTCTTGTCCATTTCGAAATAAGGAGGTAATTTCATAAGTTTGAAGTTGTGGGTAGACTTTTCAAAATCAGTACCTAAAGTTTCGAATGTTTGACATCTTATGCCCACCTTCGAAAGTTGAATAATTTTGGACATTTTGGGATAAAATACAGAAATTTCGAAAGCAGTCCCTGAAGTTTCGAAACTTTGGCTGTTAATACCCAATTTCGAAATTGGATTGATTTTGCTGAGAAATTGAAGAATATGCATTTCAGGCCCCTACAATTAATGCGAATTGATGCTTTCTACCTAGTTTCGCAAATGGGGAGAGTTTCCTATTTTTGGCTGTTTTGGGCACACCGGTCAGTGCAAAATTTTGAAATTGACAATTTCTACCAATTTTTGAGAAATTTTGTCAAAGACTGTCCGTGAACGAAACTAAAAATAGAAGATTTTTTTGGATTTTCCGGATCGAAGCAAAAGGTTTATGCCACAAGTTAAGGGGGAGTTTTGGCAGGAAAATTCCGAATAGAGCATATTCTCTTTCCTTGTTGGTTTTATAATCAAATTTCCCGATTATAAAAGGGGGAGAAATTTATATGGAAATTCGAAAGTTGAATTTTTCATAAGGCTGAAGTGACCTTGAGTATTGGATGTTAATGAAATGATTCGGTTGGAGATTCGGAAGTGATTTCGGTTCATGATGGGTTTGGACTTATTGAAGATTTTTGGGGTGTGTTTTTATGCTCAACTTTAGGGTGATTAATTGGAGTTTGAGAAGCTCTTCATTATCCGTTGATGCTTGGTTCGTATAGTTTCACATCCTAGAGCCCAAAATTAAAGATTTGTGGTTGATCTTTACATATGTCACGCTTGAGGCTCGTTCGCGTAGTTGCTTGATTTTGGAAGATTTGAAATGGGTCATCCATTCCTAACTTTGAGGGGGAGAATGTTGGGTATAAAGTTATCCATGTATGACTTTGTAAATGGGTTGAATTTTGTAGACCCAGTTGCATGTGGTGCATTAGCCTTGTGACATGAGATAGAGAGTGAGAGAGACATGTAAACACCTCTATATAAGGTGGGTCCATACCACTTATAGAGGTGTGCTTGAGAGATGTAACATTGAGTGTGTGTGTATTAATTTTATAGATTTTGATCTAGATCCTTTTTTATGTAACACCATAGAAAAATGAATGCATCTCTTAAACACCAAATCACCGTGTGCATTGTGTGTTCTTTAATTCCGCATGCCAATCCAATGTTCATAATTCGCTATAGTTGTTTTACCCTAATTAGTTTTTATAGAAAAGTTCTCGTTGAACTCTTCTAAAGCTTTAATAATATTAAGCATTTGACACATCTTTGATCAATGTTTTTGTTCTTGATTCATTAAATTGTTTAGAATCTATCGATTTATAATTTTATTGTTTCAACAATGTGTGGTATGTGGTATCTTGGGGAACTCACTAAGATTCATACTTATGGTTTTCAGTTTATGTTTCTGGTATTTCGATTTTTAATGGAAGAGCTCAGGACCGTTTCATGGAACACACCACATGTTTCCGCATTCTATGATTTACTCAGATTCGATGATGTTTTACTAAATCTTGATAACCATTGTTTCATGGAAATGATATGTATTACGATTTATTAATTTATAAATGAAATTTTATGTTATTATTTTTGGGATGTTACATAATAAGTTTTTTAGTAATGTGAATATGTTCAACATCACACAACTATTGTCACTTTCATGCATTTTCACTAATTCTAATTCAATTTTGTTCTCACACATCATTTTTCATTCATTTCCATTCTTACAGAATACAACTCAATAAACATTATTCTAAAAAAATGAGAATAATAATAAAAAGTCTATAATAACCTTATAAACAATTTAATTAGTGAGAATGTGTGATAATGACAATAGTTATGTAAGATTGAACGTATTCATATTATCAAACATCATATTTTCTTTGTCATTCTCACATAATAGCATTTTCAATACGTCTGCACAATAGATGTCAATCCATATTTGAACATCTCTCTCTCTCTCTCTCTCTCTCTCTCCCTCTCTCTCTCTATATATATATATATATGTGTGTGTGTGTGTGTGTGTGTATTTGTGTGTGTGCACGCGCCAAGATCCTCCTTCATGATTATATGCCCCAACGTCTTTCTTCAATGCAGGTTGCACTAACCATCTCTACACTCCTTGAGGACCGACATGGATGTATGACTTTACATTAGGGCCTCGTTTATGGATTAGACTAATGTTGGTAGGTTTTGATAATGAATGACATTGTTATTGAAGAAAGTGATGAATATATGTACATTGTTCTATGCTATGTGGTGGAATCTAGGCATGCTCGTGTTCTTCAATTGTTCGTGAAAATAGATACAGATGTAGAAGCAAAAACAAACAAGGGTTTCACAATAATGGAAACTATAGAGTCACTAAATTACAAGAGTTTTCACTAGAAGAGCTAAACTAAAGATAAATTAGGCATTGAAATAAGCTCAATGAAGAAAATGACTATATGTATAAACCACTTTTCAGTAGCTTTAATTGATTCGTTTCACCGTTGCATGTGATCAGAATAAGGGTGAATTACGATTTTATAGAAAATTACATAACTATCCATGTTGTGTGGGGGTATATTAAATGAACTATTCTTATTGCTATTTTTTTTTTGTACTTGAGTGATCTGGTTGGTATTATCTTGTTTTGTTTTTCATCCCTGACAAATTTAAAAAGATTGTTACCTTTTTAGATTTTGGAATCAATTTTATTATTTTTAATTGTTAAACAAGATTATGCAAGCAGGAACCACCCCCCCCCCCCTCTCTCTCTCTCTCTCTCTCTATATATATATATATATATATATATATATATATATATATATATATATATATATATATATCACACCTCATACCCCACCTTTATTTTTTGGCCAGCGGCATACCACTGACAGAGGTGAGTTTTCCGGTCACCACCGATACTGTTGGAAAATTTAATAAAATTTATGATTTTTTAAAAACTTTGCACATTTAAATATAAATATATATTATATATATTAATAATTTTTAATGGGTTATGTTCTCCTCCGTGAGAGCTTTAATACAACTTATAATGTATCCAAAATGAAGCATGAGTGAATTAGATATCGATACTCAAAGTTGAGTATTTGGAATAAAATTTAGCAAAACAGAGTGTGGGAATGTGTCCCACATAGGGTAAAAAGTAAACTCTCAATGAGTTTATAACCATGGTAGTGTTTATAATGTTGGTATTGTAAAGGGTTCCAAATATGGATTTTACAGACAAAAATAACTGAACTCATGTATCGGCACGACCTGCGGACGAAACGTTGTTGTGAGTGAAGAGTATAAATAAACGATTAAGGGGTGAGTGATAGTTTAATGGTTCATTTAAAACGTGGCATGAGGAGATTAAATAGAACTTGCTAGACAAGTAGCAAGAACTTGCTAGACAAGTAGAAATCGGAGAAGAAAGAAATGTCATGTTTGAAGATATAATAAAGTTGCTGGGACTAAAAATGGTGCAAGCTTCTGAATTACCGGATCGGAATATGTTGGGATAAATCATTATCTATAACATTTTAATCCCAGGGGTATTTTTGGAACCTTCCTTTTACATAGGTTTTGTGTTAGATGATGATACAGTTTTATTAGCATAAATAAGTTCAATGTTTAGGATGTTTTAGTTAAGGAACTGATTCTTACATAATATTACAATTTTAAGTTTTTCTAACAAATTAGACCTTCTTCAGCAAGTAATTATGAGTTCGTTTTTCTTCTTTATATTCCCCTGTTATTCTGTTTCTTTTCTTTGTTTCCTTGGGCATCAAGGTATCATCAGATTGATACCTTACAAAACCTACGTCTCTCTTGAGTCTGCTATTGCTCTGCTCCCGCCATCCATAAACATACGCGCTCCTTCATTCCTTAAAAACCATTGCGTGGCGATGGCAACCCTTTTGTTGAACCACCCGATGATGACTGCACAGATATCAAAAGCCCCCATGACAATGGCAAACCTTTTCTTGAACGCCGCGGAGACGCCAAAACCCTCCATGGCGACGACGCCAAACCTTTTGTTGACCCCTCCGCTTTTGTTGATCCCTCCTGTTACGATCAAGATTCTAGACTCTTCCGGAGTACTCAAGAAAATGGGAGAACTTACAAATATAACACATTAGAGCCTGGAACGTCCTAGATTTCTCTAGGACATCAAAGAATGATTTAGAACATATCATGAAGACTTGTAAATATATGTAACCTGGTAGAATATTCTAGATTAGTCAAGAATATAGGACTAATGTAGTAATATCTAGAAACTTCCCAAGAGGGGGAAGGACAAGTATAAATAGGGAGGAGCTCATTTGCTCCAAACCATTGGAGGTTCTCTTGTATTCTCTTGTGCTCTATAATAGAAGTCTTCTTTCGTTTCTAGAACTTCGAAGCCTTTATTCTCTTGCTTACTTAGTCGTTTATACATCCAAAGGAAGCGTCGTAGCCTGACTTAGTCGAAGTTACACTAAGTGGCACACGGTGATTGTGTTGTCCCGTGACACGTGGTATTAGAGCCAGGTTCGTACAAGCAAGAGATCATGACTACAGAAGCAGGAAGTAGCGAAGTAGCAAACCTACCCCCTGTTGTCGAAGAAAGAGGAAGAAAGTCCAAGAAGAGGGACCAATCGATAGATGCCTTGGCAAGCTTAGAAACCAAGCTTACAAGGACGGAGATCAACGTCGGGGAGATCCTTGAATGGAAGGATACCGTCGATCAGTTCGTTGCGGAGATAAGTGACACAAGCGATGGATTGAAGGAGACCATCGGTGTCATCAAGGAAGAAGTCCTTGGACTTGTCAACACCTTGCGGAATGAGTTTCGCGAAAAGATAAGCTCTTTAGAAGATGAAGTGAAGCTATGCAAAGCAGCGATCGCCGGAGGATCTGTCACGAAGATGACGCCACACACAGAAGCACCTAAGCCCTCGAAATATGGAGGTAAGCGTGATCCTAAACTACTCGAAGAATTTTTCTGGTCCCTAGAATGTTATTTCAATGCCGTCGGAGTAAAAGAAGACAAGTACAAAATAGATACAGCTATTCTATACTTGAGTGAAAATGCGGCACTATGGTGGAGGCGGAAGCATGGTGACATGGAAAAGGGCTTGTATGTCATAGACACGTGGGATGAGTTTAAGAGACAACTCAAGAAACAATTCTGTCCCCATAATGCTGAAGACGTGGCCATGAAGAAGCTACGAGGATTGAAACATGTCGGGTCTATTAAAGATTACGTGGCAGAATTTACCGCCTTGATGTTGGAGTTGCCCGATTTACAAGAAAAAGATAAGTTATTTTATTTCCAAGACGGACTACAATCTTGGGCTTATAACGAGCTCAAGAGGAGAAACGTCCAAGATGTGGACGAAGCTATAGCAGTAGCGGAAGACCTTATGGACCTCCGAAGAGATACCCCGGCTAGGAAACCTAGTGGGGGAGAAAGACCAACAACAAGGCTGTTACAAAAGGACGATAAACCCGCTGCAAGATCGGCAACCTTCAAAGGGAAGGCGATTGAAGTAGGTCCTCGAAAGGAAGTCAAGTGCTATTTATGTGATGGCCCTCATCTAATCAGAGATTGTCCCAAAAAGAAAAGTTTCAACACGATGGTTTTTGAAGAAGAAAAGGAAGGAAGAGACGAGGCACAACTAGGCTCCATGCGACTCCTTAATTCGGTGGCAAAAGAAGACGGCCGCACGATTAAAGAAAAAGGACTCATGTTTGTGAAAGTTGACATAAACAACCAAGTCACTAAAGCCCTAATAGACACAGGTGCGTCCCATAATTTCCTTTCTAAAAACGAAGCTGAAAAGATGAACGTTCAATACACAAAAGAAATAGGCTGGTTGAAAGCTGTCAACTCTCCTTCGGAACCTATCCTTGGAGTCGCTTATGGATTAATTGTCGAGATCGGAGGATGGAAGGGCCCTATCGATCTAACCGTAGTTCCCATGGATGATTATCACATGGTCTTGGGGATGGAGTTCTTTGAGCAGGTACGCCCTTTCTCGTTCGAAAATCAAACCATGCGTATCACCAAAGATTCAACGATACACATCGTACCCGTGGAAAGAAGCAAAACAGAGTCCCGGATCTTATCAGCCATACAACTCAACAAGGGACTAAAGAAGAGAGAGGTGACATACTTAGGTACCTTAAAAGAAGAAACTGAACTCCCCAAGTCAGAAGTTCCTAAAGAAATCAAGAAGGTACTAGAAGAATTCAAAGACGTAATGCCACCGGATTTGCCAAAGAAGTTATCACCAAGAAGGGAGGTAGATCACGAAATAGAGCTTGAACCTGGAGCCAAGCCACCAGCAATGTGTCCGTATAGAATGGCTCCACCGGAGTTGGAAGAACTAAGGCAACAGTTGAAAGAGTTACTGGATGCTGGGTTCATTAGACCTTCCAAAGCCCCGTTTGGTGCACCAGTACTATTCCAAAAGAAACACGATGGTAGCTTGAGAATGTGCATCGACTATCGAGCACTAAATAAAGTGACGGTGAAGAACAAGTACCCCATACCCTTGGTCGCTGATCTGTTTGATCGACTAGTGAAGGCACGATGGTTTTCAAAGCTGGATTTGCGATCGGGATATTGGCAAGTGCGTATAGCAGCAGGAGACGAACCAAAGACAACGTGTGTAACGAGGTATGGCTCTTTTGAGTTTTTAGTAATGCCCTTTGGGTTAACCAACGCACCTGCCACATTTTGCACCTTGATGAATAAAATATTCCACCCGTTCTTGGACAAATTTGTGGTGGTATATTTGAACGATATCGTAGTGTACTCAGAGTCACTCGAAGAACACGTCGAACACCTACGATCGGTTTTCAAAATACTTAAAGAAAACCAACTATATGTGAAAGCAGAGAAGTGTTCCTTTGCCCAAACTGAAGTATCGTTTCTAGGGCATAAAATTATAGGTGGAAAGATCCATATGGAGAAAGACAAAGTACGTGCTATCAAAGAATGGGAGGCACCAAAGAACGTGTCCGAACTACGCTCGTTCCTAGGATTAATTAATTATTATCGAAGGTTCATACCTAGCTACTCAGCCAGGGCTACACCGCTGGCGGAGCTCCTAAAGAAAAAGGCGACTTGGCAGTGGACGGAAAAGTGCCAAAAGACCTTCGATGACCTGAAGAACGTTGTCATGGAAGAACCAATCTTGAAACTACCAGATTATTCCAAACAATTCCAGGTACAAACTGACGCTTCTGACTTTGCCATCGGAGGAGTATTAATACAGGACAACCACCCCGTGGCGTATGAAAGTCGAAAACTAAACGAGACAGAACGAAGATACCCGGTACACGACAAAGAAATGACAGCAATTGTACATTGCCTTCGAGTATGGAGACACTATTTGCTTGGGAGTCGGTTCGTTATCCAAACCGACAATGTGGCGACTAGTTACTTCCAAAATCAGAAGAAGATAAGTCCTAAGCAAGCTCGTTGGCAAGATTTCTTAGCAGAATTCGATTATATCATGGAATATAAGCCAGGAAAAACCAATGTAATTGCGGATTCCCTGAGTCGAAAGGCCGATCTAGCAACCCTCTCTCGAGTAACATGCGATTTTGCTGACCGGATCAAGGAAGGGCTAAATCAGGATCCGTTAACGAAGAACTTAATGGAAATGGAAAGAGAAGGCAAGACCAGAAAATTTTGGGTCGAAGGCGAATTATTATTCACGGTCGGCAATCGAATGTATGTCCCAAGATGGAACAACTTGAGAAGAGAAATCCTAAAGGAATGTCATGATTCCAAATGGGCTGGACATCCAGGTACTCATCGTACAAAAGCACTTATAGAACGATCCTATTATTGGCCCAATATACGAAGTGACATAGACGCCTATGTGAGGACTTGCCTTATTTGTCAACAAGATAAGGTCGAACAGGCCAAACCGGCGGGATTATTGGAACCACTACCGATCCCCGAAAGACCATGGGAAAGCATATCGATGGATTTTATTTCAGCATTACTGACGTCCGAAGGGTGCGGATCAATAATGGTGATTGTAGATCGATTTTCCAAATATGGAACGTTTATTCCAGCCCCTCGGGATTGCATAGCTGAAGAAGTAGGGCGACTATTCTTCAAGCATGTCGTGAAGTATTGGGGACTTCCTCGAAGCATTATAAGTGATAGAGATCCCCGCTTTACAGGGAAGTTTTGGAGGGAGCTATTTAAGCTAATGGGATCAGAACTCCACTTCTCGACTAGTTTCCACCCTCAAACCGATGGCCAAACTGAAAGGGTAAATCACTTGCTCGAGATTTATTTGAGGCACTTTGTCAGTGCAAACCAACGGGATTGGGCCAAGCTAATTGATGTGGCCTAATTTTCATATAACTTACAACAGAGTGAGGCTACAGGGAAGAGTCCTTTCGAGATTGTAACAGGCCAACAACCATTGACGCCCCAAGAACTAACAAACGGTTACAAAGGATCAAGCCCACCTGCGTACAAGTTTGTCAAAGCATGGGACGAGGAACTTGACATAGCAAAGTCTTACTTACACAAGGCAGCCAAGTGAATGAAGAAATGGGCGAGCAAAAAGAGGCAGCCAAGAGAGTTCATAGTAGGGGACGAGGTGATGGTAAAACTCCCACAAAGGATGTTCAAATCCACCCGAAAGGTACACAAAGGCTTAACACGAAGATACGAGGGGCCATACAAAGTTCTTGAAAAGGTTGGGACCCGATCATGCAAGCTTGAATTACCATCCTACTTAAAAATCCATCCCGTATTCCATGTAAGTCTTCTTAAAACTTACAACCGCGATGAAGAAGATCCATCGAGGAGCAAATCACATCGAGCCCCAGTAGCAAACGTGGTCTCATATGACAAGGAGGTGGATGAAATCCTAGCTGATAGAATAGTTCGTAAACGAGGCTTACCCAATTGGACAGAATATTATGTTCGATGGAAGGGACTACCCGATAGCGAGTCCAGTTGGGAACGAGAACAAGATCTGTGGCAGTTCCGAAGCAAGATCGAGGAGTACATATCTAAGACTTGACGAGGTCGTCAAGAACTTAAGTGGGGGAGGGTGTTACGATCAAGATTCTAGACTCTTCCGGAGTACTCAAGAAAATGGGAGAACTTACAAATATAACACATTAGAGCCTGGAACGTCCTAGATTTCTCTAGGACATCAAAGAATTATTTAGAACATATCATGAAGACTTGTAAATATATGTAACCTGGTAGAATATTCTAGATTAGTCAAGAATATAGGACTAATGTAGTAATATCTAGAAACTTCCCAAGAGGGGGAAGGACAAGTATAATAGGGAGGAGCTCATTTGCTCCAAACCATTGGAAGTTCTCTTGTATTCTCTTGTGCTCTATAATAGAAGTCTTCTTTCGTTTGTAGAACTTCGAAGCCTTTATTCTCTTGCTTACTTAGTTGTTTATACATCCAAAGGAAGCGTCGTAGCCTGACTTAGTCGAAGTTACACTAAGTGGCACACGGTGATTGTGTTGTCCCGTGACACTCCGCTGATGATGTTTGCCCTAAAATCCACTCAACAGCCTCCTCTCTTTAAAAATACACTAGTACAGAAGAGATTTGATGATGCGGTTAATATAGTTTGTTGATGCGGTTTTTTGACCGCACCAAAAAATATGGCATTAAAAAATTGTACTATTTGATGATGCGGTTTACAAACCGCATTAAAAAACACTAGAAACCGCCTTATAAGATACCAAAATTAAAATAACAAATCGCATTAAAAAATCAGCAACCGCTCTATTAAATATTAGCACTAAAAAAATCAAAAACCGCCCTATTAAGTAATCGCACCAACAAATAAGGAACCGTTCTATTAAATATTAGCACTAAAAAATAAACAACCGCCTTATTAAATAATCGCACCAGAAATCGGAAACTGCTCTATTAAATAATGGAGCCAAAAATTAGAAACCGTCGTATTAAATAATATATATATATATATATATATATATATATATATATATATATATATATATATATATATATATATATATATATATATATATATCACAAAAACAAAACCGCACTATAAAAAATAATATATCATTTAAAAATCATTAATAAACAAAAACATAGTATTTAACAAAACTTCATTATACAAAAAACCAACAATTTCTAATTTACATTTTAGTTATAATAAAACACAAAACATTATCATTATTAGAAAGTTCTTTTCTGACTATTATTCACCATCTTAATTAAATGAGGTATTATTTCTGAGACCATATCTTCAAGTTTAACGGGCGTAACAATACTCTTCTTTTTCCATAACTGCAACAAACAAACAAACAACATATATATATATATATATATATATATATATATATATATATATATATATATATATATATATATATATATATATAGACACACACACATACAAAATATTGATATTTTAAATCTATACAAAATACTTACTTTATTTTCAAAATCATGTTGAATGGTCTCAACAAACTCTTTCATATGTTTTATTACTATAAATCCACATTCCCATCCACCTTTTTGTTTGTAGCACTGTATTTAATTCACAATAACTATTTCAAACCACTTTAAATACATTGATAAAAATTAATAGAAAACATACATGTACTGTTTCCCACTTATTAACTCGTCCCGGGAAAACATTATCAATGAAAGAAGGAAAGTGGTAAGGGTCTTTTTTCTTTTCTTGGTTGTTTTCACATAAAGAATCAAGAATATAACCACATATGCTTTCAGGACATAGGATAAAAAGCAACCAATGCATACTGCAAAAATAAGAATTATTTAACAAGTAAGCATATATGTGTACTGTGTTTATATAAGTGTAGTGTGTATATGTATGTGAACGTATTATGGAAAGAAAAAAATTACCCCTGTAAATATGGAGCAAGAAAATATCGTTTGCCTCTATGATACGAAAATACTTCTTCGATATGTTTAGTGACGGGCGTCAGGTCTGTTTTAGTATCTAAGCGTGCAATGCAAAGCGGATCAAAAAAAGCACATTCGGAATTGGGCGACCTAAAAAGAAGCCTATATATATTACACAATGTTAGTAAAATTAATTATATCTAAAAAGTTATAATACCATATTAAAAAATATAATAATAACTTACATTGCAAACCAATGAATAACGCTTTGATTAATCCAATCTCTTAAAAATAGTTGTAATACCTCGATATATTGGATGGTAATTTGAACCCTACGGCGATACATCCCTTTGGGTGAAAAAATATTAACAACATTTGCATTCCCAAAAAACTCTACTACTTGAAAACCAACAGATTGAATTTGAGGTCTTTGTTCTTGTAATTTGCTCAAGGATGTATACAAGTCAGGTTCATCATGTGTAACAAATTCAGGTTCGGGTTCGGATTCGGATTCAAATTCGGATTCGGGTTAGGGTCTGGCTCTCGGTTCGGGTGCATTTAAATGAACTTGTGGTGGATTCATAGATAACATCTACAGACAAACACAAAACATTAGTAATTAGATATGATTATATACAAACATAAAACATCTAAAAAAACATAATATGTCTAAAAATGAGCAAAAAACAAGTTTTTAAGACTAACCATATCAACTAAACCACCTTGAAAATGTTCATTAATTTCATGTTGATAAGAAATGTGGTTTTCCTCAAACTAAAATAACAAAAAAATTAAAAGTTGTTATAATATTATCAAAATAATACTAAATTAACAAAAAGTAAGAGTGAACTGGTTGAATACTTGTGGACGATAAACTGAAGTCGTCATGATGTGATCAACATGTATGTATGGTGAGGCGCGATTCAACCCCATTCCCGTGCCACTATTTGATTTGCTAGGTGTCTTGTTCACAACCTACAATATTTTGTAATATTTAAATAAACATATATTAAAATATATATTTATATTTAAATATAAATATACCTTTATTGCATATCTCGGCCACTGAACGATGGTATGTAGAAGATGTTTAACATATTCAACTTCTTCCGTCCGTGTGACGGCATGCATAGGCAAGTTCTCATATATTTTGAAGATTTCATCAACCTGTACTTTCACACGTGTACTTATTGGTTGTGAATGTATGACCGTTTCAGATGTTGGCCATGCAATACCATTAGCTACTATCAATTGAGTATCAGCCACATTCACTAGCAATTCACATTCTATCCTAACCTGTGAATCATACAACTTTTTTTGTAAATATAATATAGAAAACATAACTTATAATATACATATATATATATATATATATATATATATATATATATATATATATATATTATGTGAAAACTATAAATATATTACCTTAATAGGTGGGTATTCTGTCAACCGTCCACCAGATGCACCACTAGATTCATGCAATGATGGGATCATGTCAACCTGTTGTCTCGGTCTCGTGGTTCTACTATTTTCCACATTTTGAACAATCCACCATAAACCTGGTATGGCCAATGATATTAGATATTGTCCGTGATCGCCCCTCGTGCTCGCGTCCCAAAAGTCTAACTAATGGGTCTTCCTTATTTTGGAAATAACTCCCATCAACTATCATTCTTTTCTCTTCTTGTTCCTATAAAGAAAAAAAAAATACTTGTAAAGATATATCTACTAACAAATCAAAATCTTCATAAATTGAAAAAAAAATTGTTTACCAAAAATTGAAAATATTTAATTGCCACTTGGGGAAGATCGTACGTATTGGTTTCTGGGTTAATTAATGCGAAATCCATTAAATATAACATAGACCGCTCATTTTGTATACGATCCAGAAACTCGTATTTGGCTACAAATTGAGGTCATATAATATGTCTTTTTTTTTTCAAGACCCTTCCATCCACTTCGACCTAAACGTGTAATGAATATCCTTTTCACATTGCTTTCTTTAGCTTTTGCACTTCTTGCCTTCACACATATCAACAAATTGTTAATAATAATAATAATAAATAAATAAATAAATAAATAAATAAATAAACAATTAAAACATACCAAAAACTCAGGAGTAGTTTTTTGTGCAACAAATCTTTCCCATTCATCAGGTTTTATAAAATCATATTTGAGACAAGCATTCAATTCTTGATTCACAAAATTTGAAACAAGGAATGATTTAAAATTTGATGCAAGTTTTACAGCTTTACTCTTCAAATATTTTTCTGTTCATTAGACTCGATGTTCCACTGTTTCTACAATTTCAAAACAAAATATGTTAAACATAATAATTAATTAACAAGTTATTTATATTTGCAATAAATTAAAATATAAATATCTTAGTTTCCAACCATAAATCTTTAAAATACATTTCTCTAGCTTTACGCGACTCTATATCTATAGGAAAACTGCGTCGAACCTTCATGTCAAACCAAGAACTAAACTATGCTGGCATGCCATCATCTAGTATATTATTTTTATCAAACTTCACTTTATATTTTTCCGGAGAAATCTTTGACTTAAATGCAGCAATACCACGTTCACCTCTTTTTTTTGGTCGTACATTTTCCATTTTTACAAGCCTAACAACATTAAACAAATTAAAAATATTTTTATCCATGGATAATAAAAGACAAACATAACATAAGGACAAAAAACATAATCCAATACAATAGTATATTCCATGAATACAAAACAAGAATCTAACATAATGCAATGAAAAGGAAGGATCGAACCAATAAATTGGTAGACCCCATATATGTGGGGCCATGTATTACATTTATTAACCAGGAGACAATTACACGTTTATGTATTCTAAAGATTTTGAACTATAATGTAAAGTAATAAGACTTTTTCACAACATCAAATTAATACTTTACAGATTCTAAAAATTCTAATGCTATACGACACGAGACAAGTCACGGTCAATTCTAAAAGATTCCAAACACTTTTTAAGAATAAACTTTTGAAAACAAAGCAATATATATACACCACCAACAAATCAATGTAAATATACCTTAAACGACAAAGCAACTCAAAACAGAAAATGTGGCCGGGAGTTGTGGAAGTTTCAGACGAGAGCTATGGAGGTTTACCGCGGAGACTTGTGGAGGTCCTAGCGTCAACTTAGCCGTCCACTAAAACCGGAATTCCCGTCAGCGACGACAAGGGTTTACGAATCGCTATGGAGGTTTCGAGATGGCGCGCAGTGAAAAAATTAGAAAACCACAGGAGGGTAAACTTGAGGTATTGACTGTGGGCGGATGATTTTATGAGGCGGTGATTTTCAGATAATGCGGTTTCACTTTTTTGAGGCGGTTCCTTCCTATTTTATAAGGCAGTTTCCTTTTTTTTTTTTTTTTTTTTTTTTAATCATAATCATAAATTAATAATATAAATAAGGCTTCAGGTATTTTTATGGTGCGACTATTGTGGAGCGATGTTTTTTATGAGGCGGTGCAATTCTTATGCGATCATTAATATTTAGCAATTATATTGGTTTTATAAAAATTATTTTTAGAAATTATTCAATTTAATATTTCGTTATGACTCATAATTAATTATATATAATTCTAAAAATAAGTATTACAAAAACAATAAAAACATAATATATACTTCCAAAATTTAAAAAATTATGGTTTAAGTTTCAATGTTTTAGTGTTTAGGGTGCATGGTTTAGCGTTTAGTGTTTACCTAAGACCGAACATGCTGCTTAGTGTTTAGTGGTGTAACATCCTAAAATTTCCAATAAATTTGAACTTTTTAAAATAACATAAATCATATATTTAATGTATTTTATTCGAAACAAATGAAATATCAAACCCCAAGGTCAATTCAGTTTCCGAACATTATTAGTTATAATTTTAAAATTCATGAAAAGATAACCAATTCAATATCAATTCCAAAAACCCGCCTCGAGCCGGTGTGTATAATCATGTCCGATTTACTGTATAGGATTTACTGTTTGTGGATTTAATTTGGAGTTTTGGGTTTAAGGATTTAGTGTTTGGGTATAGGGATTAGGGTTTATGGTTTAGTGTTTAATGGTTAGGGTTTATGGTTTAAGGTTCAAGGTTTAGTGTTTAGGGGTTAGGGTTTACGTGTAACACCCAAAATCAGAAAGACCAAGAAAAAAAAGGAAACCCTAAGTCAAAAGGGGGTCAACTCGTCGAGTCTATTTAATTGTCTCTTTCAGCCACCACTCATCCCTATTGCTCCCAAAAATCATCCATAGCAAACCCTAAGTGTTTTGGTGCAAGATCTAAGGCTTTTGAGTGATTTTTGTGGGTTTTGAACACAAGGGAGAAGGAAGAGCATAGAAGGTAACTCACGAGGAGACTGAAGGATTCGAGTTTGGTGCAAGTTCAAGGTTCTTAGTGTAAATAAGGAAGGTCGACTCGGCGAGTCGATGGATAGACTCGGTGAGTCGAGTCGCAATTCTGGTCAGGGTTCTTAGTGTAAGAAGCTTGGGGATTTGGAGGCCATCATCAAGGGGCTTGGGTAGATCTGGAATCTACTTCTGTTTGGGCATATTTCAGGGGTAAGGAAACTCCTCCTTAAGCTATTTCATTATTGATTCATGAATGGTGGTTGATTTGGGATTCATTAGCTTGTTTGGGAGCTATCTCGAGTTTGAGGCTTAGATCTGAAGTTGCTACTTCAGATCTAGACTTGTGATGGCCCAAAAGGTCATAAAGTTCCTGTCTAAGAGTCATTAGTGAAGCCCTTTGTCTTAAACCCTATCCCTAGAAGTGTTTTGGGCTTATATCTCCTTTCTTTTCACGTAAAGTTTGCAACTTTATGTGAGGGTTAGGCTGTAGAAGAGTGGATCTATGGATTGGAGTCCCTGCATGGCTTGAAAAGCCTCTGTATGTGTAACATCCAAAAAATACGGGCCAAAAATTTCATTTTCAAACATATACTTAGCAAAACATTAGAAATACAACGTTCACAGATCATATCATTTCATAAAAGATATCGCATGTCTGGAAAAACATTTTATAAAACATAATAATGTCAGAGTATAAATCCCCAGGAAGATCTCATAGTGTGGAATACGAGGCATGTGTGTGATGTGCCGCTACCGCGCCAGCTCCTTCCCCTTCAAAGAAGAGATTCTTGAAACCAAAACTGAAAACTATAAGCACGAAGCTTAGTGAGTTCCCCCAACATACCACATACCATACAATCGCAGAACATACATATATTGTCAGGCATATCTGGGTGCCTGACCTACCCCTTCTGTCCTCTCGACCGGGTATTGGGGACTATTTCACCCCCTACTACGACCGGGTACTCGACTCGCCGAGTCCGATGAACGACTTGCCGAGTATTTCGCATGTAAATACTATATGCTCGATTTTGCTTGATTCCAGCTCATGCCATACATAGATCTGGGTTCCTAGGGCTCGATTATCACGTAAAGTTTCCAACTTTACGTGTAAACAAACACAATGAAGGTTTTAGGGCTCAAAATGCACTAAGAGAGTACATCTAGGGCTTTCATGCAATATGGCTCCATAAAGGCAGTAGATCCGAGCTCCTGGAGCTCAACCGTGCCTAGATCTAAAGGTTAATCAGCTTATTACAAACCCTAATTCATAATCAAGCTTGGAAATGGCTCAAGAAGGACTTTGATTAGTTGTGAGATGTTATATGATTACATGTTTATGTGCACATGGTTGTTGGATTGGGGTTGGGTTGAGGCGGGTCCTGCTTTGTGCTGTAGGCCAACATACCCAGGGCGGACTAGTTAGACCGAAGGCTCGGCGAGCGGTCCGGATAGGCAGAAGGCCCCAAGAGGGCGGACCAGTCATACTATAGACTCAGAGAGTGGACCATGTGGATTGGGAGGGGTCACAAGGTAGATTGGAGTTGATTTTTGCACCCATGGAAGGTCCCTTGCAACATAAGAGCCATTTTAGGGTCTTTTGAGCTCATAGTCCCATGCATGCACGTAAAGTTCGTCACTTTACGTGCTAGATGGATCTTAGGAGTCTATTTAAGGGCACTCATAGCCTCTCATTGCAAGGGACCTATTTAAGGGCACTCATAGCCTCTCATTGCGGCTACCAGTCCCTTGAGAGAAACCCTAAGTGAGCTAAATCGTTTTTGAGGAAGGAGAGGCCAAAAGGGGGTGGTCATACCCAGTCATACTAGATAGAATATGGTTATGTGTTACATGCTATGTGGTAGTAGTAGGGGGTGAAATAGCCCCCAGCATCCGGTCTATGAGATGATGTGATTTCACAGTATTTTCTTAAGAATATTTTTATGAGTTAGTTAATTAGATAAAATTTTGGACTTGAAAATTGGGTCGTTACAGATCCAGAGTTGGATTGAGTGTTCTAGCCTCATAACACCTTGCATGCACCTAAAGTTAGCAACTTTACATGCAAAGCTGGCATTAGAAGTCCAGATCTATGAGTTGAAGGTGTTGGAATGGACTGTAATCGACATAATAGAGATGTCACAAGGTGTACTCGGCGAGTCAGTTCATGGACTCGGCGAGTCAGGTCGCAAACCCATGACTCATCGTGGACTTAGCAATAATATATATATATTTTTTCATTTTACCAATAGTTTGTACATTAATTGAATGTAAAAATTAAAAAAATATTACTCGTTGTTTTTTTAAATTAAATAATTTAGTTTTTCTAAAAAGAAAATAGCAATACATAATTATCTTTTCTAAAATACTACTCAATCAAAACTCAATATGTTTTTATGCGTTTATCGATTTTTTGATGCTATTTTTAGCTTCTTTTTATGCGTATTTTTTTAGGCGGTTTTGTATTTTTTGATGCTGTCTTTGTCTTTTGAGGCGGTTACTTTTATTTTTTAGGGCGGCGGTTTCCATGTAACTAGAAGTATATCTTTGGATGCGGTTTTCGTTTTTTTGAAGCGGTTTGTTTATTTTTTAGGGCGGTTTTCATTTTTTTGAAGCGGTTTGTTTATTTTTTAGGGCGGTTTTCACCAAAAAAGTAGATTACCTATTTAGTAAATGACTGATACATTAAATGCCATCACAAGCGATCAAACACCGTAGATAAAAAAAAGTCTTAACTGATACTTTTAAATGTTATTTGATATTTCTTATAACAATTATACAAACATTATAATTATCAAAAGATAAGGGCAATATTGTTATTATTTATCAATAGATAGTATTTCATACAAAATTCATGTAAAAACAACATTCAAAAAAGAAAAAAAACAATCCATGCACTTAATCAACATATGTCCCTTCTATGTTAGATCGTACAAATGTTGTGCGTTCAATATTATCATAATTACCGGGTTCAATACCAACCGAAAATGGTGGTAGATCATCAAAGTGGTCGTATTCTTCTTCGTCAACGACATCATCAACACTAATAATACGTCGTTTGCCTTGTAAGACGATGTGCTCTTTTTTCTTGCTTGGGTCTTTGATATAGAAAACCCGTGTGACATGTTTTGCGAGAACGAATGGCTCAGATACATAGCCATTACTTGAAAGGTCAACAAGTGTAAAAGCATCTTTATCAACTTGAACACCTGTACCATTATTCACCCATTTACATTTGAACACAGGAATAATGAAGTCATAATAATTCAACTCCCAAATTTTGTGTATAACACCGTAATAAGAATCTTTGGCTATTCTTATCAAAGTATCATGATCCCGTCTATCGAATTCGGTCGTTGATGCTATCATTGTAACTCCACTATTCTGCATTGTACTTTTTTCATCTTGATCTTTGGTGTAAAATGTATAACCGTTAATGTCGTACCCTTGATAAGATTTAACTCTACAATCTGGCCCACGTCCCAACCTTTTCACGGTTTCATCAACATCCGTTTCTGCTACCTTCTTTTCCAGCCAACTCGAAAACTCTTTGTTATGATTGTTTATGTACCACATTTTTTCCTTACCCGGGTATTTCAACTTTAACATGTCCATGTGTTCATCAACGTAAGGAGTAAGACATTTCATGTGTTTTAGGACCACTAAATGTGCAACTTGTAACTCTTCATAAGTTGGCATGTTTATTTTGCAACCGACTCCTCCCTTTCCTTCAAGTCGACCTGAATGACGAGTTTTTGGAACACCAACACTTTCGACATCTTTCATATAGCCTACAAAAAATATTAATATTATATATAAAATATTATAGATTGTTATAACTGTAATATATTATTAATAGGATTACCTTGGCAGAACTCAATAACCTCTTCACAAGTATACCCTTCAACAATACTGCCCTCTGGCCGATTACGGTTTCTTACGTAACCTTTTAGGATACCCATGTATCTTTCAAAAGGGTACATGTATCGTAAGAATACAGGACCACAAGCCTTAATTTCTTGTACGATATGAGATATGAGGTGAACCATTATATCAAAAAATGAGGGTGGAAAGTGCATCTCTAGTTCACAAAGTGTAACATAAACGTCTTTCTCCCATTGATCCAAATCTTCTACATCAATAACCTTTGAGTGAATGTTGTTAAAAAACAAACAAAGCTTAGTGATATAATGTCGGACATCATCTTGTAAAATTCCACGAATTGCGATAGGAATCATATGTGTCATCAAAACATGACAATCATGAGACTTCATTCCAAACAATTTACAGTCTTTCATCGACACAAATCTTTTAATGTTTGCATAATAAGTTGATAGGACCTTAATATCATGTAAACATTGAAAAAACTTTATTTTTTCTTCTTTTGATGTAGTATAACAAGCAGGTGGGAGATAAACACCGTTAGCACTCTGTTCGGGGGCAAGATCTTCACATATCCCCATCTCAGCCATGTCCTTTCGGGCATTAACCTCTTTAATTTTATGCTTCATCTCTAATAATAAGCATACCAAGCTCTCACATACATTTTTTTCTATATGCATAACATCTAGACAATGTCTAACATCCAAATATCTCCAGTAAGGCAATTAAAAAAAATTGACTTTTTTTTTTTCCAAAGGGCATTTTTATCAACACGAAATCTTTTTCCCAACACAACATTTAAACTTGCAACTCGTGCAAATGCATCAAATCGTTTCCTCATCGTTCTGATCTCAATACTTCCGTCAAACTCAATAGTTTTCTTCCTAAAACGGTGACCCTTAGGAAGAAATCTTCGATGTCCCATGTATACATTTTTTTTGGAATTTGTTAACCATATTGAGCTTGTTTGATCTTCACAAACTGGACAAGCTTTCTTACCCTTTGTTTTGTATCCTGACAAGTTACCGTATGCTAGAAAATCACTTATAGTACAAAAAATCATGGTCCGCAATTGAAAGTGTTGTTTCTTATAAGCATCATATACATCTACACCCGAACTCCAAAGAGTTTTTAAGTCATCAATCAAAGGAGACAAATACACATCAATATCGTTACCAGGTTGTCTCGGCCCCTGAATCAACAACGATATCATAATGTATTTTCGTTTCATGCATAACCATGGTGGAAGATTGTAAATGCATAAAAGAACCGGCCACGTACTATGACGACTGCTAATGTTCCCAAAAGGATTGATCCCGTCTGAACTCAACCCAAACCGTATGTTTCTCATCTCTTTTCCAAATTCAGGATACTTCTTATCAATATTTCTCCACTAAGGTGAATCTGCAACATGTCTTAGTTTTCCGTCAGTTACACGTTCTTCCGAATGCCAACAAAGTAACTTTGCTTCTTTTTCGTTTGAAAATAACCTTTTTAGTCTTGGTATAATAGGGAGATACCATAATATTTTAGCCGGTGGTCCATTTTTCGTCACATCATCATCTACTTCATCCGAATCTTTTTTCCGTTTATACCTCGATGCATCGCAAAAAACACAATTATGTTTAATCTCGAACTCCTTTCTGTACAACATACAATTATTTGGACATGCATGTATTCTTTCAACTTCCAATCCCATCGGACACATAAGCTTTTTTGCTTGATATGTAGAAATGGGTAATACATTATCTTCCGGAAGAATGTCATGCAAAACCTCTAATAGACTTGTGAAACTTTTATCAGTCCATCCGTTTTTCGACTTTAAGTTAATCAACCTACATACCACATCGAGTTTCATAAATTTGGAACCGCTATATAATGGTGTTTCCGCTTCTTCAAATACGCGTTGTAACTTTTCTTGTTCAACATCATCCATTTTAGTCTCCATGTCATCAAACATTTCATTGAAATTGTCATTTGGGTCATTTGAATGATGATCATCTTCATCAACATATGAATCATTGTTGTATGTACTATTATGAATATTTATATTGATCGACGATGTGCCACAATCAACAAGTGTTTCTCCATGTCTTGACCAACAAGTGTAATTAGGCACAAAACCATTTTGCAACAAATGATACTCTATTTCTCCAATAAAATTAAACGTTTTAAAGTTTTTACAAAGGTTACAAGGACAAGAAATCGATTCATTTCCATTATTCATGCGATTTGCTTCGGCAACCCTAATAAAAGTTCGAACACTCTCTATATAAAGTTCAGAAAAGCCCGCAAATGTTAGAAGTGGGTTGAGGCGCCGATGGTGAAGATGGGTTCGTTCAAGGAGGAGTCGACTGGAAGTAGCGGTGTTTTTTTTTAGGTTAAAAGCCCGCAGATGTTAGAAGTGGTTGGTCCATGTCTGTGTGGTGAAGACTTCACGCAGACGTTTTTAGATCTTAGCCCTTCGAAAAAACAAACAATTTGCGGGGATAAAAGTTTGCGCGTTGTCTGCGGGGCGCAGACAAAAGTGGTGCTGCAGCTCTTTTAAAAAAAAAAAACAAACTACTCCTAAGACACTAGCCATTTCCGACGCGTCCGGGGTTTTATCTGATGTAGACGTCGATAAGGAACCTTCCCTCATCGGCATTGGTGGTGGGGGATAGAGGTTGCGGTGGATCCGGCGGAGGAGATGACGGAGGTGGGGGTGATGAAGACGATTTTTTAAAAGGGCTGCTGTTTCCTGCAGCTCTAGCAGATGAAAACCACTCTCCAGAATGGGATGAGCATGGTCTCACTGCAAATAGAGTTGTTCAGTTGAACAGACTCAGTGGACTGAAAAAATACAGAGTATCGGAGATCGTGTTTTTTGATAGACAGAATTTTGTTGAAATAGCAGCATATGTCAATGAATGTAACATTGATAAGAAGCGATTTTTTTTTTTTTTTTGTAGGATGATCTTGCTTTGAAGCTGGAATATGTGCATCCTTACTTAGATGGTATATCTAATTCAAGAAACCGCACGTTACATACAAGCTACTTTAACAGCAGAAAGCTCACAGGTTGGCCAGGAATAGATGAAGTTCCTCCAATATTGCTTTTGCAATCTGGCTACAAGGATCTCATGTTTGAGATGTATTGCCAGTAGAATGAATCTCTCTCTCTCTCTCTCTCTCTCTCTCTCTCTCTCTCTCTCTCTCTCTCATTTTGTTTGGACTTATTTAAGATGTATCTACTTACAATTCACAAACCGACACCTGAGGGATGAATTATGTGTTGCTTTTTGTTTAAGCATCAAGAGGCCAAAGGAACTTTTAGGCCATGTAGTCGGCATTCTATTCTAGTCAAATGCATTAGATTAGGATTAATCTGAATGGAACAAAAATTCCAACCTTTTGTTGTACCTAAAAGGATTTGCTCTTGATTTGTTTGTGCAAGAAACGGTAATTGGAACCTAAAAAGTCGATTAGACTCTCTGACCACAATACGTAACATGCTTTCTTTAGGGACTAAAAAGTCTATTAGACTCCCTGTCCAAATGTAATTTATGAATCAAAATTACTGTCACTAGCGAATTTTCAAACGAATGAAAATCTTACGAAATTAGACCTTAACATTTACTTAAGTGTTTTTCTAACAAATTAGACCTTCTTCAGCAAGTAATTATAAGTTCGTTTTTCTTCTTTATATTCCCCTGTTATTCTGTTTCTTTTCTTTGTTTCCTTGGGCATCAAGGTATCATCAGATTGATACCTTACAAAACATATGTCTCTCTTGAGTCTGCTATTGCTCTGCTCCCGCCATCCATAAACATACGCGCTCCTTCATTCCTTAAAAACCATTGCGCGGCGATGGCAACCCTTTTGTTGAACCACCCGATGATGACTGCACAGATATCAAAAGCCCCCATGACAATGGCAAACCTTTTCTTGAACGCTGCGCAGACGCCAAAACCCTCCATGGCGACGACGCCAAACCTTTTGTTGACCCCTCCGCTTTTGTTGATCCCTCCGCTGGTGATGTTTGCCCTAAAATCCACTCAACAGCCTCCTCTCTTTAAAAATAGTATCTTGAATACTTCTCACTCTAAAAAGAGTTTCTCATATACTCCGCCAACATCCTCCTCCTCTGTCACTTCGTCTTTCTTCGAACAATGCTGCCGTGCCCATCTCTCCGGTCCTTAAAAAGGTCAACTGGAATACTATTTATTTTTCTTTTTCATATGCATGATACATATCCTAATCTCATGCAGTCATATAAACCATGTTCATACTCTTAGATTCCGTTTTCCTTTACACGATTTTCCTCAGGACCACAAGGGTTTTGGTGGCAACATGAGCTGCGCTGATTTTTGGGGCCCTTTGTCGAGTTGGGATGATGTGGGGCAAATGGATAAAAAGGTTCGTGGACTGCATTTGTTATACTAATTTCTTCTTCATGAAATTGCGGTTTATGTGCGTAGTTGTGGCCAATATTTACATGGGTAATTTGTTATGTGCGACTACTGTAATATTACTGACTTACTGCATCATCTGTGAAGTTCGTGTGTGGATGGGCAGCGAAAGAGGACAGTACTGTTGCAGAGACCGAAGATGGTATATGTAACATTTTTTTAAATGTGGGTATTACATTGACAACAGAAATTCATTGCATTTTTTTTTTTTTTTGAGTTACATTACAGACATACAGGAGGCAAAAAGAAAAGTTCATAAAACAATAACAAGGATGTCTGATGGCAAATTGAGTCGAAAGATATTCATGGTTGTAATCGGAGCTTCTTTTTGTGTACTTGTAGCATTTGTCCTACCAAAACAAGAGGCATCGCGTTGGGTAGTTGACCCTGAGCATTTATCCAGAGCAATGAAGGATATATTTTTTGGTGCCTTCTTCGCCTGCCCATTGACACAGCAGCTTTCATTCAAATCAATAAAAAAATTAATAAAAAGATTCTGGCTTCAAATGTCAGATTTTGCCCCTACCTTGTTGCGTATCTGGCACTCATGGTATTACCTTCAAAGTTGGAAATTTTTTGGAAAAAGAAAAGATAGAAATCCGAGTAAGAAACAATGCGTAACTTTCAATGATGTGGAAGGAGTTGATGCTGCCAAGGCTGAACTTCTCGAGGTAATTTACTAATTTGTCCCCCTTGCTTATTTTGACTTGGGATATATGATGAAAGAAAGATTATAAATCCTGCATGCTTGTTATTGAACTTTTGTAGATTGTCTCATGCATTAAAGGAGATAGTAAATATATGAAACTTGGGGCAAAATTACCACGTGGGGTTCTGCTTGCGGGTCCCCCGGGAACCGGAAAAACATTGTTGGCCCGTGCAGTGGCCGGAGAAGCTGGCGTGGCGTTTTTCTCGATGTCTGCTAGTGAATTTGTCGAGATTTTTGTTGGTAACGGGGCTGCCCGTGTTCGAAATCTTTTCAGCGATGCCAGAAAACGTTCACCGTCTATTATTTTCATTGATGAGATAGATGCTGTTGGAGGGCATCGTGGAATATCTTTCAATAGTGAACGTGATCAAACTTTAAACCAGGTAAATATTATTTTAATTTAATGTTCATTGTCAAAGTTAAACAAGGAAATAGTTGACATAAAATGTGGTGCTTGATGTGTTAGCTTTTGACTGAGATGGATGGATTTGAGAAGGGTGCAACTGTGGTGGTTATAGCGGCTACTAACAGACCAGAGTTGCTGGATTCTGCCTTGATTAGACCGGGTCGGTTTTCCAGGAAAGTGGTTGTGGGTAAACCGGATGAAGATGGAAGAAGAAAGATTTTTTCTTTATATTTACAAAAGGTGCCCATGGGCAAGGAGGACAAACAAGTCATTTGTGACCTTGTTGCTTCACGTACGTCGGGGTTAGTTGGGGCTGATCTTGAAAATATAGCTCATGAGGCTGTAATGCTTGCAGGTCGTAGAGGTTTGTGCTAAACTTAACATTTACTTAAGTGTTTAGACATGGCAATGTCTTGAGTATGTTTGGGTATGTTGTTAATTAGGTGGTGATTTTGTGACCAAGGAGGATGTTCTTCAAGCTCTTGGGAGGGCCACAACGAAGATTTGTAATGACGATACTACCAGTGAAGCTAAGTCACCGTATTTGTTTGGACAAATGGCACTAGAAAGTGTCCACGCTGAGGGATATCAATTTCGAACTAATCATCTATAGGGTTCGTTCAAGATGGAGAATTTTTAATTTTGGTTTTATTAGATTTCGTATTTCTAGCTTGTAAGTATATAGATCTTTTAGCACATTGGAATAGGTTATCAATAGTGTTAGTTAGGCTAAATTTAAAAAAAGTGACATAAAGTGACTAAAATTTTTGCATATGTTTATTTGTTTGGGATGAGAACATATATATATATATATATATATATATATATATATATATATATATATATATATATATATATATATATATATATAACTTTGAAGGTTTAACATTAAGTTTGTCAATGTTGGGATCTTATATACGATTATTTTCATGTAATTTACAAAATCATAATTGTGAGATCCTACCAAAAGAGACATATTTATATTTTTACTACATTCAGTCTCATACTTAATGTGTAGGGGTTAAAGCGCAATGGTACATATGTTCACATTAACATTAATTAATAAACACTATAACACCTAAGGACACACAAAAAAAAAAAAATTGCAGCATGTTAACAAACTCTGTTGTTGATCGATTATTTATAAAATGAATGTTTTAGGTCTTCTATAGCCTTCAACCATTTTCCAACATTAATATATAAAACTAAGATAAACTCAACCATCAACTATTTCATGACATTGATTTTAGGAAGAATTGTGTCTATATATCCTTCTAAACTTTCATATATATATATATATATATATATATATATATATATATATATATATATATATATATATATATATATATATATATATATATATATATATATATATATATAGGTAGAGGTAGAGGTTCATTTGAGACCACTTATATTTTGTGAGACATGGAGACTAAATCTTGGCCTTTGATCAAAACTGATCTTGTGGCTCATAAAAAAAAACGTGATTAACCCTAATTAATCTAATTGATTAGTTAATGAGGGGTGATTAGTCCCTAGGTAAAGTTTAATATGATCAGATCTGATATAATGTTAGTATTATCTTCACGTCATCAAGAAATCATCTGCTTTGATTCTTCTACCAAGATATTCGCTGGATCAACATTCCTGTTCTTCAATTCAATCTGATCGGTCTTCTATCTCCTTAAATCATCTATTCTTTCAACCGATAATTAGTTTGAGTTGGATATTGATCAAACAATGCTAAATAATACTTTTAAAGTCACGATTTATGTGTTTCACGAGTTCATGTTCTTCATTCTTCTGCATCTACAATTGATAATTTGAGTGATTGAGGTTTATGTTCATCTATCGACACCAACAATTAATTACAAGATTGTTACTGATTTTAGCTCTGTGATGACCGATTTCATCCGAGGTAGAGTTTCAAGTGTTCAGTATCTTCAACAATTGCTAACGACCTTTCAAACTGTGATTTGTATTCTAAATCACGATTTCATCAATTGATCAAAGTTTGAGTTTTCTTCCTTGAGTTTTCATCGCTTTCATTGTTACTTGCATGTAACAAGTTCAATTGTTAACCTTGTAACATGAACTGGTTGAATTACCAAGCTACTAGTGATTTCTCCATTTCATATATGTATGATTTGTGATTTCAACAATCAAACATCATATTGATTGATTGAAATCAATTATTGTTCTTGAGAAAATTTTCTTAAACTATACATGCATTCTACCTATTTGATGAAAGTCCTGAATGAATAAAAATTCTGATGTATCACCCCCTCCTTCCCATAAATAAACTCCTCTTTAAGAATGAGTATACTTCCAAAATATGAGTTAGAATTGGAGTAAAATAATTTAATATTGACTAATCTTATTAAATTTATCTTAGTTTTGTTAAAATATGTAATTTTCTTTAAACACAAATTGTTAGAGATGCATTTTACCATACTTTTGTTTAAAAATGCTCTTGTTAACCTGTAACAAATAGGTTGTATTAAAAAATATTAGATACTATTAAATAAAGTATGGTTCTTATAAAGATAGTATATGTTAACAATGAGTTATTTTATGGCTAATTTCACAAGAATGTATATTGTTCTGATTATATCTATTGGATACATACCATCAGTGATATGTTATTACATGATATGATTCTCTAATATTGTATGTTATTCTGATTAGACTACCTTAATTCTAACATTGAAATGTTATGAATATAATTTTGTAAATCCTTATCCATGTGAAGTTTGAATCACTTGTTAAAACATAGTATTTATTTTAATCCATATCGATTCTAAAAATTCATTCATTTTTGTTGCAAATAAATTTAGTTAATGAAGCCTAACTCGAAAGGAATGTGAATGTTTCAAATTAAAAGTTCTTACGACATATGTTGAGATTAAAGAACATGTAATATCTTAGTGAAAGGTTTAGGTTAGTCATAGCCCTCCTTGTCAGTTGCATGTTAAGTAAAATATACATTGACTAGTTTTGTATGAAGTAGAACAGGTTCAGGTTAGTCATAATCCTCATTCCCACAACATAAGTCCTCTTTAAGAATAAGTTTATACTTCCAAAATATGAGTAAAATGATATAATGTTTATTGCTCCCTCATTCCCATAGTGTTGTTTAAATCTGATTTTTTTCGAAACATAAAGGTTGGAGATGGATCTTTAGCATAAGTTAGTTTAAATAAGGATATTATTGTATTTTTGTATGATTAGAATAATAGTATACTTATGTTTTATGTTAAGTATCATGATGTATGTTTTAAGCATGTTTGTAAGATTGGTGTTAACATCATAGGTAAATGTCTGACCATGTTGATTCTTGGATCTTACAACATTAATTATTATTGGTTTTTTATTTTGACTATCTTAGTGAAAGGTTCATGTATTCATAGTCCTTGTCAATTGCATGTTAAGTAAAATATGTATTAGTTAGTTTTGCATGAAGTAGAAGAGATTCAGGTTAGTCATAATCCTCCTTGTCACTTGCTTTTTTACTTTATTCATTAAAAACTTGACTGAAACTATAATGTTAAGATTATACCATATGTTAAATATATCATTAACAGTCCAATCATAAGTAGAATATTATACTACAAAATAAAACATTACACCACAAACTAGAATTTAGGACTTTGTTAAAAATAATAATTGACATGATACTGTGTTTGATGTTATACATTTGTCTTTTATCTAAGTTTCTATAGAAACCAACTCTTTAATACAATAACATGGTTTTGTTTTAAAAAAATTCAAACACAAAAAGTTGGAGATGTTTTTTTAGCATAAATTTGTGTAAATCTAGATAACACTACATATTTTTATAATTAGATGAATAGTATGTTTAATGTTTTATGTTAAGAGTTAGTGATTCAAATACTCTTTGTAATGAGGAAAATCAATCACAAACCCAAGTAATTTTGTTACTAATATCAATTATTCTTATAGAATATTGATCATAAATTTATTAATACCTATTATTAACATCAAGTTGTTGATAAGTTCATGTTACTACATATTGTTCTTGTAGAATATTGAACATACATTTATGTAGAATATTAATACACGTAATTCTGATTATATGTTAATGTGGTGGTATATTTTTTTGTAGTTCAAAGTGGCAATGTTGCAGCACAATATAGCTCTTGCAAATAATTCATTAGACCTGATGGTTATTTCTTTTGGATTCCAGAGGTTGAAAGGAACTTGATATTTCAAGCTAGACATTTTCAACTATAAATGTCAAGAAATGAATATGTAATAGATTTTATAACAAAAAGCAACATATGACTCGTCAAATCAAAATATGTATAATATCAAGTTATAAAATACAAATATAATATTAGAATCTTATAAAATATAATTTCATTTTACACATTACAAAATATTAGAATATTAGACTTTAATATTAGAATATTACACACAACTTCAGAATATTAAATCTTAACAACACAATATTTAATATTTAATATTTAGAATAACTAGAATAATAACATATCAATAAGTTTTAAACAAACCTAAATTTAATTAGGTATTATTCTATCAGAATACTCCACGTATAACTTAGATAATCCAACAACATTATTCTATTAGAATATTATGAATATTACTTTTGTAAAGAGATAACATATAACATTTTTCTAGTAGAATATTCTATATACATATTATTTTCAAGTATTCTATTAACTTATTCACTTGAAAACCTAGAACATTATTCTGTTAGAATATTCTAATTATACACTTATGAAAACATACAACATATAATATTATTCTATTAGAATATTATATATCTACTTAATATAACATAAAATATAGAATATTACTTTAAAAGAATATTATACACACAAAGTTTAATTTTAGACTCATATGATATTACTAACATTACATTACATAAACTATAACATTACATGTATCATTCTTTAAAATACATAACACAAATTGAATATCAACATTATACATCTTATTTTCTAAAATTACAACTATATTGTCATATATACTTGTTTTATATTCTGTTGGCGCGTCTTTGATCAGTTGATGAGTTATCTGACAAGGTACCATGTAACGTCCCGATTCCAGGTATAAATTTAATTAAAGAATAATTGGTCTTATGTCCTACTGGGCGATTTGGTTGCCCTACTCGCCGAGTAGCAGTGGGAATGGAACGCGTGTTTAGTGACCTACTCGGCGAGTCCACCAAGGGACTCGGCGAGTAGGAGCTGGCAGATGAAACCCTAAATTCTGGGGGTTTACAACCTATTTAAAGGATCATTGGCCTCCACCAGCCTCTCCTTATGCTCCTTGTCCCTCTCAAACCCTAAAACGTGTGTGTGTGTGTGTGTTCTTTGGTGTCCAAGCTTGAAGGAGTAACCTTAGAAGGAAGCACTTGAAGAAGCAAGGAAAAGCAAGGCCAGGAAACTCAGGGAAACTAAGGGATTGCATCAGACATCACTCTCTGGAAGGTAATAGGCTATTCCTTAAGCTCTTTTCACTTTGAACCTCCCTTGGATGGGTGTTATGAAGGACTCTCCATGTTTAAGCTAAAATCTGAAGTTATAACTTTAGATCTGGACTTCCCTTGACCTCTAGATCCATAAAGTTCCCTGATTGTGCAAGGATGAAACTCTCCCAAGGAGTAAAACTCCATTGAAGAGCTTAGATTGATCATTTCGGGCCTTTAGAGCCTTGCATGTACGTAAAGATTGCAACTTTACGTGATAAACGTGCCTTAGGAGCTTGGATCTGTAATTTGGGGACTTGCCATGGCTAAAAGAGCATCTACATGGACTCGGCGAGTTGAATAAGGGACTCAGCGAGTCCGTTGAATATGGCCATGAACTCGGCGAGTTGGATGAACAACTCGGCGAGTTCGTTGAAGATTGCCTTGAACTCGGCGAGTTGTTAGAAAACTCGGCAAGTTGTTAGAAAACTCGGCGAGTTGGCTAGGGCTTCTTCTAAATCTTGGCCGCATATGAACTCGACGAGTTAAAAGGAGACCTCGGCAAGCAAATCAAGGATTTCACGACTTCTCGAACTCAGGAAGAACTCGGCGAGTCGGTGACCTGCACTCGGCGAGTCGAGTCAACATAGACTGTTGACTCTGACTGTGGACTTTGACTTGGACCAAGGGTTGACCAATTGCATTCTGTGGGTTTCTGGGATTGGGAGATTTATGAAAAAGGTTGTGTGGTACTTTTAGGTGGTGGAGTTCGTGTTGGACCCGAGAGTTGAGCTTTCTTATTTCCGACGACAGTTGTGAGGTGAGTTATCCTCACTATACTAAGGGGTCTAAGGCACCAAGGCCGGCCCATTGGATATGATATCTTAGTAGTTGTATTATGTTGAGTCAGAGTTAGATATGCATGCTAGTTTGATACTATTGAGGGTAGGACTGTAGGACTACCTGTGATACTGATTGATTTCCTGTATGTGCATTATCTGTTACATGTGATATGTTATGTGGGATGGGTTGAGGTTGTACTACTCCGTGCGGTAGCCAACAAACCCTAGAGTATTCCAGATATGAGCTGAGGGCCCGGTAGGAATTCCAGACTCATACTGAGGACTTTGTGGCAAACCAGATGTAAGCTGAGGGCCCGGTAGGCATTCCAGACTCACACTGTGGGCCCAGGGGTATTCCAGTTTGTAATGTTGTGGACCCGTTACGTGCTATTCTGTTCAGTTTGTTATGATATGTTAAGGTGTGACAGGGTTATGTGGACTGTATGTGTATCGGTATTTTGGGGGTAACTCACTAAGCTCTCGGGATTATAGTTTCAGTTTATTGTTTCGGGTACCTCAGGGGATCGCGGCAAGACGAAGGCATGATCGTACATCTCCTCCTATTGTATTATGTTTCTGGGAAAACTCTGATATAAATGTATTTTGAAAACAAAGTTGTAATGTTTTGATGAATTCGACGTGTTTCGAAAATTTAAAATTTGGCTTAATTTTGAGCGTTACAAGTTGGTATCAGAGCCTTGGTTTGAGTGAATTGGAGGAAAATTCGCGTGAATCCAGTCTCAAATCAAGGAAAGATTTTCAAAATGGTTTTAAATGATTTTCAAAATAAGTAAAGGAGGATGCAGGGTGTACGATCAGCCGGAGCCAGTAAGTGGACCCTAAATTACCATACAATTATTTGATATTGTGATATGTTAGAACAACATGCTAGTACTAGGCTAGGGATCTTCAGGAATTGCATGATAGAATTGCTTGATTATATGATGCCTAATAGCCTAGGGATCCCTTATGTGAGATTGACATCATTACTGTAGTTGTCTAATGTATGCATCACAGTTGTACCTAATTAAGATCTTATAGCCTAAGAATGTTTGATTTGGCCTTATGTTCTGTTCTTGTTTGATTGGGAGATTGGGGTAGGATTGGATATTCGAAAGTCTATAGGGTCCAACGTTATGTATGGCTAGCATACATTAGTACTGTAGGGTTGGTGGAAGTTTCATGGATAAGAGGGATTGAGAGAGACCGAGAGGTCGGTTGTGAGATATTTAGCATTCCTCTAGGAGTGAGGGTTGAGCGCTCGCCATGTTGTGCATGTTGTTAGGGTGGTGTGGGGATACTTGGGATGATTATGGGTAGGTGTGGAATGTAGTAGGGGCCCATGCTACTGAAAGAACAAAACCTATATGTGTGCCAAGTAAGTCGCAATCCCTAGGGTTAGTAGGGAGTTGGCTCCTAAAGATTTATATGAATCATCTAATATCTTGTGCTATGTTTCAGAATGGTGATGACGAGATGCTTCGTGGTTGGATCCGGTTCGGGATCAGGATCGAGGGATGGAGGTTAAGAGAGGCCGACAACACCTGAGCCAGTGGTGCAGATGGGTACAGAGGAGTTGGATGCCAGGATTCGGGAAATCCTGCATAATGAGGTCGCTGCTGCATTCCGGGCTCAGTTACCGGAGATGTTCGGGTCGATTAAGAGCGCCATGGTGGAGTATTTTGATGAGCGCTATGCAGCCCTTGCAGAGACAGCCGCCACCGCAGCTGCATCAACTGTATCAGCGACGGGGGGAGGAGTTGGTAGGGGTTTTCAGTACAAGGACTTCGATAACACGAAGCCCCCTACTTATGATGGGACGCAGGATCCCATCAAGGCTATGAGGTGGATTTCAGATGTGGAGGGGTGTTTCTTCACCTGCTCGTGTCCTGCTGACCAGAAGGTCAGGTGTGCACTGAACCTGCTTAGGTCGGGGGCCAAGGACTGGTGGAGACTTGCGAATGGGTCATACTCTAATGATCATAGAGCTGCTTTTACTTGGGAGCAGTCCAGGGATATGTTCCGTGCCCGTTACATTCCACGGGTTGAACGGGAGTGATTGTCACAGGAGTTTTTGAGTTTGAAATAGGATGGGGAGTCGGTGACGGAGATCACCCGGATGTTCACTGAGAGGGTGATGTTTTGCCCGGAGTTTTCTTTAGAGCAGGCTCAGATGACCCGTTATCTGAGCATGCTCAAGACGGATATCCGTCAGTTTGTGTCTACCCAGCGATGTGATACACTTCTAGAGTTGCAGGAGGCCGCCAGACGACGTGAGTTGGAGATTGAGCAACAATTGAGAGAACAGCGGCAGGCCCCGACACATTCTCAGCCGGCGCTGAAGCGGTCTAAGATCGCTGATACTAGGACTCGGGGTCAACAGAGCCGCACATGTGGGAAGTGTGGCAAGGGTCATTCTGGTGTGTGTCGAGCTGGTAGTGGATGCCACAAGTGTGGAAGGGACGGGCATTACACGAGGGACTGTCGTCAGGCCGCTCCAGTTCAGAGTCTGAGGTTATATTACCATTGTGATCAGGTTGGCCATTTGAAGGCCAACTGCCCGTTACTCGCCGCCAAGCCGGTGCAGGCTCCAGCACCAGCTACTTTGAGGATCACGGATGGGAGACCAGTCAGGACCGAGCCTCCAAAGGCTCAGGGTCGTGCCTTCCAGCTTATAGCAGAGAAGGCCAGAGCAGCACCGGATGTGGTGGCTGGTACGTTTTTAGTGAACTCCTTACCTGCTTTGGTCTTATTTGACTCGGGGGCGAGTCGGTCCTTCGTATCTCAGACTTTTAGTAGGGGGTTCAGTGCACCAGTGGGCGAGTTAGAGTGTCCGTTGCAAGTGTCTATCGCCAACGAACACGAGGTTTTTGCTTCTTCAGTTTATCGAGGGTGCGACTTGGAGATTTTCGGGGTGTCATTTCGGATAGATTTGATTCTGATACCATGGGGGAGGTATGCATGATTGTAGGCATGGATTGGCTCAGTCGATTCGGTTCCATGATCGACTGTGAGGGGCAGCATGTAGTAGTTCGAACCCCAAGTGGGGGAGAACTGATTGTTTATGGCGAGGGCACAGAGTGGGATCAGGGTTTTGTTCAGTTGCCAGGGCACGGCAGTACCTTCAGCATGGGTGTACAGGTTATCTAGCGTACGTGATAGATACGCGAGCTAGGGACTAGATTTCGGTTTCCAACGTGCCGGTGGTCAGGGAATTCGCTGGTGTATTCCCGGAGGAATTACCAGGGATACCTCCAGAAAGGCAGGTCGAATTCAGGATTGACCTGGTGCCAGGTGCAGCCCCTATTACTAAGGCGTCGTACCGGTTGGCACCGCCAGAGATGCAGGAGCTGTCATCGCAGCTGCAGGAACTGCTGGGCAAGTAGTTCATTCAGCCTAGTAGTTCTCCATGGGGAGCACCGATACTTTTCATCCGGAAAAAGGATGGTTCATACCGGATGTGTATCGATTATCGGGAGTTGAATAAGTTGACGGTGAAGAACCGTTACCCGCTCCCGAGGATAGATGATCTCTTCGACCAGTTACAGGGTGCATCTTGGTTTTCTAAGATAGACTTGAGGTATGGGTATCATCAAGTCAGGGTCAGAGAGGAGGACGTGGAGAAGACCGCATTTCGAACTCGTTATGGACATTTCGAGTTTGTGGTGATGCCATTCGGGCTCACCAACACGCCAGCGGTGTTCATGGACTTGATGAATCGGGTCTGTAGACCGATGCTTGATCGCTCGGTCATAGTATTTATAGATGATATTTTGGTGTATTCCAAAACCCGAGAGCAGCATGAGGAGCATCTTCGGGAGCTGTTGGGAGCTCTGAGATAGGAACGGTTGTACGCCAAGTTCTCGAAGTGTGAGTTTTGGCTACGGAAGGTCCAGTTCCTTGGACATCTCGTTAACTAGGAGGGGATTTTGGTCGATCCGACCAAGATCGAGGCGGTTATGCAGTGGGAGGTTCCGAAATCTCCCTCAGATATTAGGAGCTTTCTGGGATTGGCAGGGTACTACCGGAGGTTTATACGGGACTTCTCCAAGATAGCAGTGCCACTCACTCGTCTGACTAGGAAGGGAGTGGATTTCCGATGGGGTCCCGAGCATCAAACGACGTTTGAGACCCTCCATCAGAAATTGTGCAAGGCTCCAGTGTTGACACTCCCGTTGGGATTCGAGGATTTTGTGGTGTTCTGTGATGCATCCATCACAGGTTTAGGGGCGGTCCTAATGCAAAGAGGACGAGTGATAGCCTACGCATCGCGACAGCTAAAGCTGCATGAGACGAGATACCCTACCCATGACTTGGAGTTGGTGGCGGTGGTGTTTGCTCTCAAGATATGGAGACACTACCGATACGAGGTCTGTTGTACCATTTACAAAGATCACAAGAGCTTGAGACATATCATGGATCAGCCACACCTGAACATGAGGCAGCACAGGTGGCTGGACGTAGTCAAGGACTACGATTGTGAGATTCTTTACCATCCCGGTAAAGCGAATATAGTGGCGGACGCTTTGAGCCGCAAGTCAGTAGGGTCTTCCACCCCAGCAGTATGTATGGGGATATCAATGGATTCTCCGCTGGTGGGTTTGATCAGAGGTGCCCAAGTCGAGGGCATCCGCCCGAAAAATTGGAAGCTGGAAAGGATCAAAGGCGAGGACACCCAGTTCGTGAAGGATAGTCGGGGACTTTTAACCCGATGTGGTCAGGTTTGGGTCCCGATGAAGGGTGGGGTTAGGCAGACGGTTATGGAACAGGCTCATAAGTCTCATTTCTCTATTCACCCGGGGGCCACCAAGATGTATCGAGATTTGAGGTTGAGTTATTGGTGGCCGTGTAAGAAGCAGGAAATAGCTTGGTACGTTGAGAGGTGCTTGACCTGTAGGATGGTCAAGGCCGAGCATCAGAGGCCGCATGTTAAACTGCAGCCCATAGAGATTCCCATGTGGAAATGGGAACATATCACAATGGACTTTATTACCAAATTGCCAAAGACAGCAAGGGGGTGTGATGCTATATGGGTCATCGTGGATCGATTAACCAAGAGCACCCATTTCTTGGCTATTCGAGAGGGCTCATCGGCCGAGAAACTGGCCGAATTGTACGTTCGGGAGATCGTGTCTCGCCATGGGGTTCCTGTCTCCATTGTCTCTGATCGGGATGTCAGGTTTACCTCTTGCTTCTGGCAAAAGTTTCACGAGGAGCTGGGCACGTGGTTGCACTTCAGCACAACATTCCACCCGTAGACCGACGGCCAGAGCGAGCAGACTATTCAGACCCTCGAGGACATGTTTAGGGCATGTGTCATTGATTTAGGCGGGAGCTGGGACTCCTACCTATCGCTTGCAGAGTTCGCCTACAACAAAAGCCATCACTCTAGTCTGGGCGCCCCGCCATTTGAGTTGTTGTACAGGCGGAGATGTCGCACCCCGGTCTGTTGGGGCGAAGTTGGACTCAGGGTAATGGGTAGTACAGAGGTGGTTTTGCAGACTACCGAAAAGATCCAGCAAGTTAGACAGCGCTTGCAGACCGCTCAGAGTCGATAGAAGAGTTATGCCACAAACGCCGATCTGAGTTGGATTTTCAGGTGGGGGACATGGTAATCCTGAAGGTCTCGCCCTGGAAGGGAGTGATCCGCTTCAGGAACAGGGGAAAATTGGGTCCCCGATATATCGGACTGTTCAGGATCACTGTGAGGGTTGGCAAGGTGGCTTACATGTTAGAGCTGCCAGAGGAGCTTAGTCGGATACACAGCACTTTCCACGTTTCGCAGCTACGAAAGTGCGTCATGGATCAGGAGGCGGTGGTGTCGTTGGATGATATTCAGGTCGATGAGCACCTGAACTATGTGGAGAGACCCGTGGCCGTACTGGAGAAGAAGGTGAAGATATTAAGGAACAAGGAAATACCTTTGGTGAAGGTACAATGGGAGCATCGGAAGGGATCCGAATGGACATGGGAGGCAGAGGCAGAAATGCGAGAACATTATCCGGGACTATTCACCACAGCAGACTTCGAGGATGAAGTCTAGTTCAAGTGGGGGAGAATTGTAACGTCCCAATTCTAGGTATAAATTTAATTAAAGAATAATTGGTCTTATGTCCTACTCGGCGAGTTGGTTGCCCTTCTCGCCGAGTAGCAGTGGGAATGGAACGCGTGTTTAGTGACCTACTCGGCGAGTCCACCAAGGGACTTGGTGAGTAGGAGCTGGCAGATGAAACCCTAAATTCTAGGGGTTTTACACCCTATTTAAAGGATCATTGGCCTCCACCAACCTCCCCTTATGCTCCTTGTCCCTCTCAAACCCTAAAACGTGTGTGTGTCTTCTTTGGTGTCCAAGCTTGAATGAGTAACCTTGGAAGGAAGCACTTGAAGAAGCAAGGAAAAGCAAGGCCAGGAAACTCGGGGAAACTATGGGATTGCATCAGAAATCACTCTCTGGAAGGTAATAGGCTATTCCTTAAGCTCTTTTCGCTTTGAACCTCCCTTGGATGGATGTTATGAAGGACTCTCCATGTTTAAGCTAAGATTTAAAGTTATTACTTTAGATCTGGACTTCCCTTGACCTCTAGATCGATAAAGTTCCCTGATTGTGCAAGGATGAAACTCTCCCAAGGAGTAAAACTCCATTGAAGAGCTTAGATTGATCATTTCGGGCCTTTAGAGCCTTGCATGTACGTAAAGATTGCAACTTTACGTGATAAACGTGCCTTAGGAGCTTGGATCTGTAATTTGGGGACTTGCCATGGCTAAAAGAGCATCTACATGGACTCGGCGAGTTGAATAAGGGACTCAGCGAGTCCGTTGAAGATGGCCATGAACTCGGCGAGTTGGATGAACAAATCGGTGAGTTCGTTGAAGATTGCCTTGAACTCGGCGAGTTGTTAGAAAACTCGACGAGTTGGCTAGGGCTTCTTCCAAATCTTGGCCGCATATGAACTCGACGAGTTAAAAGGAGACCTCGGCGAGCAAATCAAGGATTTCACGACTTCTCGAACTCAGGAAGAACTCGGCGAGTCGGTGACCTGCACTCGGCGAGTCGAGTCAGCATAGACTGTTGACTCTGACTGTGGACTTTGACTTGGACTAAGGGTTGACCAATTGAATTCTATGGGTTTCTGGGATTGGGAGATTTATGAAAAAGGTTGTGTGGTACTTTTAGGTGGTGGAGTTCGTGTTGGACCCGAGAGTTAAGCTTTCTTATTTCCGACGACAGTTGCGAAGTGAGTTATCCTCACTATACTAAGGGGTCTAAGGCACCAAGGTCGGCCCATTGGATATGATATCTTAGTAGTTGTATTATGTTGAGTCATAGTTAGATATGCATGCTAGTTTGATACTATTGAGGGTAGGACTGTAGGACTACCTGTGATACTGATTGATTTCCTATATGTGCATTATCTGTTACATGTGATATGTTATGTGGGATGGGTTGAGGTTGTACTACTCCGTGCGGTAGCCAACAAACCCTAGAGTATTCCAGATATGAGATGAGGGCCCGGTAGGAATTCCAGACTCATACTGAGGACTTGGTGGCAAACCAGATGTAAGCTGAGGGCCCGGTAGGCATTCCAGACTCGCACTGTGGGCCCAGGGGTATTCCAGTTTGTAATTTTGTGGACCCGTTACGTGCTATTTTGTTCAGTTTGTTATGATATGTTAAGGTGTGACAGGGTTATGTGGACTGTATGTGTATCAGTATTTTGGGGGTAACTCACTAAGCTCTCGGGCTTATAGTTTTAGTTTATTGTTTCGGGTACCTCAGGGGATCGCGGCAAGGCGAAGGCATGATCGTACAACTCCTCCTATTGTATTATGTTTTTGGGAAAACTCTGACATAAATGTATTTTGAAAACAATGTTGTAATGATACACCTTGTTGTGCATGCTTTCCTTTAGGATCAAAAACTCATTTTTCCCTTTATTTGATAATTCCTCATTTCACCTGCATCAAAAAAATAAACCATACTTTTGTTAAAATAATAAAACTAGAATATAAACAAGAAATAAAAAAATGTTCAAAACGTGTTGTTTCCAACAAAATCAAAATGTCTAAAATCATATATTAAACATTACTTAAGAGAGTGTACAAAACATGTTTTTTTGAACAGAATCAGAATGTCTAAAACATACAGTATATTATGTATTACTTTAACAAAAAGGTTGAAAGCAAGTTGTTTCTAACAGAATTAGAATATGACACATAATTTTACAATATTTCACATAACTTCATAGTATATCAAATACTCTTAGAATATTACACGTTACTTCACCGAAAGGTTCAATTCAAGTAGTTTAGACAAAATAAGAATTTAGAGAGCAAAACCTAAAACACTCTATTTGTATTGTATCCTCTAATTAAGTAATGTAATAACATTTGAATTTAGATTATACTAATAAGAATACATAGAATATCAAAATTGAAAAAACTTTTTACTAAATTTTTGCTAGAAGATAATCAATCCACATAATACCTTAAATAACTCATATATTGTCTTCATTGGAATCATAATGTTACTTTGTATGAGAACTTTTTTTTTTGAATCATTTATCCTTGACTCGGTTACTTCTTCAAATTAGAATAGATAAGGCTGACTATTGTTGTTTTGAATCAAAATCACAATTAAAATTGCTAGATGAAATCATAATAATTATAATCAAAATTAAGGATAATTCAAGAGAATGTAGAACAAAACTTCTTGAATTGTTGTTGATTTATAATTTAGAATAACTATATCATAAACCCTAGTTACGTAAATCATAAAATTTTATTACCAAGTTACAATTTAAATATAGACAAAATCAATAGCTTTTTGTGAAGTGAGGAATGATCAGGTGTATAATTCGAATATGAATCTATATAATGAGGCGTTTCTGTGATTTGTTTGATTTTTTGTCGTGTTGAAATCTGAATATATATATATATATATATATATATATATATATATATATATATATATATATATATATATATATATATAATCACGAAAAACGTGTTGATTCAGAAATAGTTGAAAACCGAGCTTGATGATTATGTATTCTAGGGTTTTAGGTTTTTACAATATCACATAATAGCAAACTTTATATATAGAATTTAATATTAAAACACATATTTCAACTCATAGAATAACAAGAATATCATGTAATAACATTTCATAATATGTAGAATATTCTACAAGAACATACATTATAATAATTAGAGTAATTAAAATATAACATAATAAGAATCAAGAATATATATATATATATATATATATATATATATATATATATATAAAATAAATATCAATATAAAATATACAGAGTGTTCAAATAAATCATACATTACAATTCAGAACATATCTAAAATTATACTAAAACACACATTATACTACAAAGAAGAATTGGAATATCACATAAAACATTCCAGAACATGTAGACTTTACTGGAATTATCAACTTCATGATGGGGATCGATCAAAGTTGTTATAATAAAGCATCACCAAAAAATTTGTACAATGCTATATTTTGGAATTATCAAGCAACATAATATTCTAAAAATATCAAGTTTATGATGATGATGATGATCAAGGTTTGTATTATTAAGCAACACATGTTATCTATAATTATCAAGAAACATTAATTTGTTGGAATTATAAAATCCATACAAAATTATCAAGAAAAAAATTAGGTTTGAAAAGAAATTAGGATTTAGGAGATATTACAAGATAACAAATTAAAGGAGAAGAAAGAACCTGTCAATTTCTTTTACACGGTGAAAATAGATCAAAATTAGAATTAGAACACGAATTCGAACGTGATGTATTTGAAAATTTATTGAATCGATGAAGTCTCGATGAAATCACAATTTTATCTTGATGAAATCTGAAAATATATGAATCTTAATCAGCAAGATTAAATTCGAAAAAGATGACATTAGAATAAGTTTTCTATGGAGTTAAATGCATGATAAAAGCATGACATTCCTGATTGTTCAAAGCATAAATATACTTTAACCATGACTATTATTCTATGAAATATTCACCAGACATTCAAAAAAACCGTACCAACTGTTCAAAATTAAAAAGATAACCAACATTCAAAAAACAAAACATTACCATGTCATACATAATCAAAGATTTCTAAATCTTCCAGAAATTTTATTCACATCATTCTAATGTACATATTCCTTGCATCGATCAATCCACTCACCATTTTTAATGAGCCTCCTTATCAACCTTTCCTTATTCCTTTGATCTGTTAATTTTTTTTGTTCTTGTGCTTGTTTATTGTATGTATATAATACTTTGCAGCGTACATGCAACATAAAGTATGTAAGCTTCTTATTCTATAGAAAACCTTATTTACCTAAGTCAAAATTCCAGATTTCCACTTACTTACATGTTACCAAAATACTTTTAGATCTGTCACATTAACAATACACCATAGTTGCTTATAAGTTCCTTGGATTACTAAAGCAAGTTCATCCTACATACTGAAAGTAACTTTGTTGTAATGTATTTTAATAAAATTACATTATTTATTATTTTCTAAGAAAAATCATACATTAATCAGTTATAGTTACATATATATATTAATCAGAAGACTAACAAAATAAATGTTCTTAAAAAATATATTAAATTAACAACAAACATTAATCATTGTAACATTGTATTAATATTTACAAGCATAAAACCCAAAATAAATATCTAGTAAGATATAATGTTGTTAAGTCAATCGAATTTGAAACAAGTTAACTCAGACTAATTGCAAACATAAAAAGTCAATAACATTCTAAAGCTTTACAGCAAACAGGAGATTCCCTTAGTTACCAAATCATGAAAAATAAATCAATAATCCATGGATTCATAGAAATTGAAATCATATAGAAAGAAAATTCATATAAACATTGAATTCATAGAAATCAAACTCATAAAAAATAAACTAAAGGATATATTAGTTTCATCTTACCAATTGTTGAAATATTCATTCTTGATGATCATAATCGGAATAAAGAGATCCAAAATCAGAGGTATTCAAGATTTGATTTGTGGTAGAATGAAATCATGGTTTTTAGAAGAAGAACCAGAATCAATTTCTTAGGGTTTTATTGAGGGGTTTTGGAGAAAAGTATCATAATTAAAATCGCAATCGATTTAATGATGATAGGAAGCTCAATGCGAAGCAAAATCAAAATCAAGAATAAGAGAAAGTTGAAAGGTATTCAGTTCTTCCATCGAGATTGCATATCACGAAGAAATATAATTTTTAGCGTTCGGTGGTAGGTGAGGGTTTTTCCGGAGCGTGAAGAATGAATATGTTTGAATCACAATTGCAAATCAATTAAAAGTAAATTTACATAACCACCCCTCCGTGTTTTTCACTAATCCTAAAGTTTGAAAAAATTACATAAATGCCACCGCCTCTTTATGTTTTGTTTTGATTTAATCTCAGCCATAGATCATGGTGGTTGAATGGTTTAGATTTTGTCCCCATGTCTCACAAAATATCATTGTCTCAATTGAACTCAACCATATATATATATATATATATATATATATATATATATATATATATATATATATATATATATATATATATATATATATATATATTATAAATCTTCTAAATTGCATGTATATACTTATAGCACACGTATATAACCAATTACTTAATTTAATCATAATTTATTTACTTAAAAATTAATAATAATATCTTTAGATTGATTTTTTATGATTAAAAAATAATTAACTTGTAAATGAAGAACTAGAGGCAGAACAAAATTGTTTAGATGTGAATAATTGCCACTACTAGAAAATAGGCCTCTAATGACAAGTATTATGTGTCATTAGTTCGATATGTTTTAATTTAAAAGTAATTAGATAGAATTATCGGGCTTGTCAATACCATTGTGTGGATATAAAGTTAGCATTTTTGGTCATTTTAGTGCATAAAGTTTAGATCTTGTTTGATTGGAGTATCTTAATAGGTAATGTTGAAAACTTTATCCATTAAGACATTGTAAAGGTCCGCACCTGAAAGTTTGAGGGTTTAGCTTTCTGTTTTGAGAGCTTATTAAAGTTTTTGGACTTCTGGGGCTACGTTGAGGGTAGCTTTCTATACACTGAGCATAGGGTTGGAATATCCCGTTATCTCATCTGGAGGTCTACGTCGAGCGTGGTAGTGTGCCACATCGAGTGTAGGTCAATTAAAGGTTGACCGGTGACTTTTTTTTAACCAATTTGACTTTTAGTCAACTAAGTTGGGACTTAGTCTTAGAAAGGTAATCTGGTCTTTTTCTCCAAGGAGGATTAGCTCTGAACCAAGATCCTTTGAGAGATAGTTATTGCCTTAATTGCTAATTAGGGTTTAATCATGTGTATGTTTAGTGTGAGGAGACTCGATATCATCAACTCGAGTTCATGGGTTATTTTTTCTATAGATTGAGGTAAGTCTTCTCACTATACTTTGTAGGACACTAGATATCATTCTGTGCTTGTTGTCTTTGTGATTCTTGTTGTATTCTTGTATGAAAGACCATATGGGATCCCATGGTAATTGCATGAGTGTTGTAAGACTACAAATTTTCTTGTAGCTTTCACTTGGGATGAAATAGGCTCTTTGGTTGAAATAGACTGTTGCAGTAATGATTGTAAGACTATGATTAGACACATAACATTCATTTGGGATGAAATAGGTCATATGGTATGGATATATTTGGTATGTGGTACTTTGGGGAACTCGCTAAGATTTGTGTTAACGATTTTATGTTTAAAATATTTCAAGTTTTGTAGCACCTGGTTCCTGGTACGTAAAAATTTATCTAAGTAGTTTTCATTTTAGCCTTGGACTCGGCGAGTTGTAGGTTCGACTCGCCGAGTAGGGACGCGGTCCGGGGGCACCCTTAAGTTGGCGACTCGGCGAGTCCATATCCTGGACTCGGCGAGTCATCGCTGTTTGATGAAACTCTAATTCCAAGGGTTTGCCCCCTATTTAAGCTAGCTTGTGCGATCCAAGCTTGCCTCCTTTCACCCTCAGAGCGCCCTACATCAAACCCTAACTCATTTCTTGTGAGATTGATGGGATTAGAGTGATTCCATGAAGTTTTTGGGAGAAGAAGGAGAGTGGAGCAAGAAGAGGAGAAGGAGACCAGATATCTTGGTGCTATTTCAGAGTTCTCTGAGGTATATCTCTACTCTATTCTGTTTGCATGCTTAAAACCCCATTAGAGCACCTTTTGAGCTCTTCTTGAACCTTTTCCAAGCTTGTGCATGAAGTAGAATTCATAATAGGTTGAGCATCCACTATAACTAGTCTTGTTTGAGCTCCAGAAGCTCAGATCTATAACCTTTATGGGAGTAAATTGCTGGAATGTCCTAGATCTACCTTCTTAGCCATTATTTCGCCCCTAATCCCCATTATATGCATTTCTACACGTAAAGTTGGAAACTTTACGTGTAAACCAGGCCCTAGGAACCAGATCTATGAATGGAATGAGCTGGATCCAAGCAAAATCGCGTGTATGGTTTTTGCATGTGGCCGACTCGGCGAGTCGTTCATATGACTCGGTGAGTCGGGTCGCGAGTCCTAGGGTTGTTCCATTTTGTGTCTGCAAGTTGGAGTAGTGAGTTATAGGGTATGACTTAGTGAGTTGGAAGCCAGACTCACTCATGAAGTAACTCGGCGAGTCAATGCCATGACTCGACGAGTTCAAGACAATCTTCTTAGATCAAGAACAGACTCGATAAGTTGTTCATACAACTCGGCGAGTCACATTATAAAGTGTTCTTCGGATGAAGATGAACTCGACGAGTTGTTCATGCAACTCGGCGAGTAGGATGAAGGACTTGGACATCAGTTTAGAAGGAGAAATCATCGAGTCAACGCCTAACTCGACGAGTAGAGACGGGATATAGGTCAATGGATTGGATAAAGACTCGGCGAGTTGGGCATCCAACTCGGCGAGTCGGGTCAACTGAAAGTTGACTCTGACCTTGACTTATGACTTGGTCAGGGGTAAAATGGTCATTTTACCCCAAGGGTCAGTTAGCAGTGATTGATTGAGTGTTTTGTGGGAATTATAGCCGGAGGATTTCCGGAGTAAGAGAAACAGCAACAAACAGTTAATTCCCACACATATCAGCAGTTACATCGAGGTGAGTTACCTTCCAGTAGCGGTGGGTCTACGGCCACAATTCCAGCCCACCAGTAGGAGTCGTATGATGGATGATTGTCTCTGTGATGTTCTTCTAAGGTTGCTACTACTCGTGATATGTTTATGTGCTAGTATGATATGATGCTATGCGTTAGTGACAGTAGGGGGAGATAGTCCCCAGATTACCGGTCGATAGGGCCGAAGGGGCGATCATGCCCAGCCATGCTAGATAGATTACGAGATATATGTGTTATGTGGTAGTAGTCGGGGGGTCAAATAGTCCCCAGTATCCGGTCGAGAGGACCGAAGGAGGAGACCAGCACCCAGATATGCTAGTTAGTATCCGGTCAAGAGGACCGATGGGGAGACCAGCACCCAGATATGCTAGTTAGTATCCGGTCGAGAGGACCGAAGGGGAGGCAAGCTCCCAGTTTTGCTAGACAGTATCCGCCCGAGAGGACCGAAGGGGTAGGTCGGGCATCCAGATATGCCTGACGATATATGCATGTTATGTGATTGTATGGTATGTGGTAGGTTGGGGGAACTCACTAAGCTTCGTTCTTACAGTTTTCAGTTTTGGTTTCAGGTACCTCTTCTTCGAAGGGGAAGGAGCTGGCGTGGTAGCGGCCCATCACACACATGCTTCGTATTCCGCATCATGAGAACTTCCTGGGGATTTGTACTCTGACATTATTATGTTTATTGAAATGTTTTCCAGACAGGCGATATCTTATGAAAATACTTTGATCAGTAAATGTTTTAATTCAAATGTTTTGTTAAAAATATGTTTTCAAAAATGAAAATTTTGGCTCGTATTTTGTGGTGTTACAAGTTTTCTTACAGTGAAGGAAGGCCATGGCTTGATTGTATCGTATCCACTAGAGAATTTCTGCAGTTATTAACTCTTTTTTCTACACTCTAATAAATATTTTGAATCAAATGGTTTTAATTGATGTTGGAAATTATAATTGGTACAAAATCATTTATATTTTAAATGAAAATTTTGTTTTGAAATTTAGGGGCATTACAAGTTGGTATAAGAGCCTTAGTTTGAGGGATTCGGGCGAACTATATACTGTGTTTGAACTCAAATTGAGTGCTGAAGGATTTCTTTTTACATAAACAATTTTTAAAAGTTTTTGCAAAAAGAAAAGGATGTGATTGCAATCAGTTAGAGCTCAAGTAAGTGATTCCCAAAATATCCATACATGTTGATATGTTATATGTGTTATAGGATGATATGCATGCTAAAAGTTTGAATAAGGATGCTCAAGATTGCATGCTAGAACACTTGCTTAGGAGATATGCCTTTTGTGCCTGATATGTGAATTGTTAGAGATGCATGATAGTGTGTATGCTAAGGATCTTTAGGGATTACGTGTTAGAATTGTCTGATCTTTATGATGCCTTGTGCTTGTTTGATTTGCTGCTTGAATGTTGCTTGTTTTGTGATATGTAAAACCTATGTTGATATTAATTAAATATTAAGCGAATACATTAAGTTGCATGCCATAAATATTAAATGGTTTTAGAATGCTTGATTTGGCCTTATTGCGCAACTCTTATTTGAGTCCAACCGTTGTAGTGCAGACTCTTTTAGTCGAAGGACTATTTAATTTTTGTTGTGTGTGACTATATTCGTAAGATAGTTAAATGAAATAGGTAAAAGTTTCTTCTGCAACTTGTAGCAGGGTGGGGGGAATTCCTAGTGACCTAGGAATAGTATTAGAATGTGATAGTGTGGGAACTTGCATATAAGAGATCCTAGATGGAGAATCTAGGAAGATTAGTAGTTTGTACTAGGGATAGTTTAGGTGGTTGCAGATGTCGCGACAAGTGTGGGAATACGTAAGATGATTCTTGTAGTATGGTTGCCTCGAGATATATCAGATGTGGGCAAAAGAGTTAGGTCATGTTCTAGCTAGTTGCTTTAGGTAATCAGGAGAGGTGATTTGAGACCAACAATTTTCCTTCTCTCTGGTACGTCTCGATTTTTAGATTGATACCTCTTTTATTTATGATTGATTCTTACGGTGAGTTGTTTTATGTGGATTTGTAGGCGGGGTTTGGGGTAGTCTATTTGTATCCTACTAGAGAATCGGTGTTATGATGAGATTGTCATAATAGTTGTTTGTGCATATTTATAACACTCGTGTTTCTAGGCTAAGCATTAGTAATATGATGTAATAGTTAGGGTCAACAATTGTAACCTATTTTGAAGTAATAAGGAAGAATTGTTTGAGTATTATATGAATTATGTGATTTTATGTGCATTAAACTTGCTTATAACGATGTAATAAATTAAGAATAAAAATAAGTGTCAAAAATGAAATAATAGATAGACCCAATATCTATGAATTAATTTATAGTGGTCAGGGTTCCGGAGATGTAAAGAACATCGAAATCCGATTTAGAAGAAGGTATGACTTGTCAAAGTTTCACGACAAAACTGTCACGACGCTGTATGACGTAAAAAGTGAGTTTGCGATAAAATACTTTTTAGCCATAGTGATCTAAACGAAAGTCGTAGTAGACATTAAATCGAGAGTGTGCATAAAAAGAACGTCCAAATCTTACTTCGTATAAAGAAGTAATGATTTTTCTAAGATTTGACATAGCAATATGCAGCCTGAAATTCGAATTTTAGAAAGACTGACTTTTAGCCGACACAACCTAAACGAAAATCAAAGATCTCTTTAATAAGAGCACAACGATAAAAAGAAAGACCAAAACGGATGTCAGATGAAAAAACTATGATTTTTTAAAGAACTTTACATGTCCAAGCCTATTAAAATATAACATTAAAAATAAATTCAAAATTAGCCGACAGAGTCTAAACGAAAGTTGTAGAGTACGTTTCCACCTATGCGTGGATGTAAAGAACGTCAAAAACGGAGCTCGTATGCGATAGTTATGGAATTTAGAAGTCGGAGTAGGCTAATGTGAGGGCACACATGTACGCCTCGCGTAGAGAAGTCCTACGCCTCGGGCACTCGCATATGCTATGATACGAGTCCCAGAGGGCCAGAAGGATTCGAGAAATAGAGCTTTTCGGCTCAGAAGATTTGCCCCCGCAGAGCCCAAACCCCTATGTAAGTGAGTTATGCTTACCCTACTCTAAGTATAACTTATGTTTAAATTTATTATCGTTATTTGAAACCTATAAAGAATATATGAGCTAAATATTATAAATTATAGTGTTGTTATAATACATTTCTAGCTACTCGCGGTACGGAGAATCCGATTTGAAGGGTCGTCTGGGTTGTTGGATTTTAGAAGTTCTATAATGCCAAAATGGTCCTGCCCTCCGGTGTTTTATGTATGGCCTCTGTCTGTACATAGTGGTTGAAAAGTATTGTTTATACACTTATAAAACAATATCGCTCATAAATAATCACAATAAATATTATAGTAAAATCTAGTGGTAATAATACTAGGTTTCATCGAAGGAAAATATATTATTAGAAGTGAAGCACTGCCAGATTTTGGAATCATCACTTTAACAAGTGAGTGCATAGTTACTTTCATCTTACACAAAGATATGAAGTCTTTAATATAAATTACATGTTATGTGTGCATATTATCTGTATACTTGATATCTATGATGGATGAACAATTTATACATGTTTTAATTTATTTAAATTTTATATATTTTTTATATCTACAAATATGTTTGGTAAACGTGGGTAGATGAAATAGATGATGTGTGATGAAATAAAATTGATGAGGTCCTCGATGTTTAAGATGATCCAGTCATCTAGGGGAGTATAGATGACGACTACAGACTATTCTAGATAGTCTAGTAGAACGCTAGCAAGCTCGTAACCTATAGGTGTTTTTGAACTAAGTGTTCACCGGATGTACTCCATCCTCCTCATGGTTTCCTGATTTGACATAAATTGCTAAGGAATCCCCTAAGTAGTGTTGTCACCCCAATGAAAATCCTTAGGCTAGGTCCATTAATTTAGATGCTTTAGGGACAGAAAGTGAGGATAATGGGAATGGGTAATCGGGTTGTTTGATTTGATGATAATAATAAACTTAGTTATTGTGGGTTGAAAACCCTATGTGCTCACCAAGCTCCTAAGCCTAGCCCACTTAGTTTCTTGTATTACAGGTAGTGGCACAAGAGCATAGATGTGATGATCGGATGTGAGTTTATAGATTATAAGCCAATAGATATGAGTAAATGTTGTAAGGCCTATGTTCTTTTAGTTTTTACATTTGATCTATATTGACAATGACATCCCAAGGTTTTAATATAATGAAATACATTTCTTCGGAAATGCTTTGATAAAATCGTTATCATATAGTTTGGGAACAAATTCCACAACAGTTTCTTCAAAAAGTTACTCTGATTTTTATATAAAGCATAAACAAAATTGGTCTTTTCTAGTGGTGAAAATGGTGATGTCACAGTTGGTATCCGAGTATTAGTTTAATTCGAACTAGAAATTTGTAGGATTTCTAGACTTAAACTTAGAATGCTAAGTGATGATTGTGAAATGAGAGTCTACTATATTTTAGACACAAACACTAGCTTATTTTAGGAAAGATGCCTAAAATGTTTTAATTTATGTGCTAAATGATTTATGTTATAGCTATAAAGATGACTTATATGTCATTATTTGATCGTATCTATGGTTTTTTGTTGATCGAATCTGGGAACTTTATGTGTTTAAGATTCTAAAGGCATAGTTACGGTATTAGAACTAGCATGTAACTTTTCGTAGTGACAAGGAGGATTTAAATATCTATATAAAATAAATATCTAAATTCACCTACTTTGGTGTATAGATATAAATGGCAAGAACCCGAAGCAGATTCGGAAATGCTAACGCTAATGGCAATCAGAAGCTAGAATCACAAGTAATTGAGCTTGTACCGGTAGTAGCAGCTACACCCGAGACAATAACGATGACAGGAGTGCAGGCAATGATCCAAATGATGTTGGATCGTCAAATGGAGGAAAAAAGGAGTTTACTTCAATAGAATAAGGATAAGCTTATGATGCCTATTGAACAGCCTGAACTAAATGACGGACAATCAGAAGAAGGGAATTACAGTAGAACTGTTGGTCAAGCTGAACCGCCAGTGGTTAGAAGGAATAACCAAGATGAAGGAATCGAAAGGAATGGATGCAAGTACAAAGACTTTACAACTTGCAAGCCATCGAATATTACTGTGAAAGAGGATCCAATCGGAGTCATGGACTGGATCTCGGAGATGGAACTAGCTTTCATAACATGTGGTTGCAAGGGCAATCTAGAAACCACATATGCAGTGCGTCAATTCAGGGGTGATGCTATTCGTTGGTGGAACACTTTGGGGAAGACCATAAGCCCAAATGAGCCACTACAACTGACATGGGAAGAGTTCGTGGTGCACCTTAAGCACAAGTTCTACTTAGCCCAAAACCTGCTAGAGCTAGAGAACCAATTCCCGACGTTGAAGAAGGGAAACATGTCCATTGATGAACACACCAATTCCTTCGTAGAAAAGATGGAGTATTCTTTGCGCATCATCTCTGAAGAGTTGACAAAAATCGATAAGTACGTGAAAGGACTACCATGGTAGTATGTCGTGCCAATACGCCAGCCACCTACTCTTGAGGCAACTATTTGCGTTGCCAAGTCTGCTGAGGAGATGATCAAAGGAAGAGTCGTCATCAAGGTTGAGGTTGGCGAGAAGAGGAAATTTGAAGGATCTTCAAGATCCAAAAAGAAGAGCAAGTCTGTTTTAAGGAAATTTGGAGGTGGAGGACATGAAGCAAAGTGGTGCGAGAAGTGCAACAAGAAGCTTTTTGGAAAATGTGACGGGGAGGTGACCTTTTATAAATGTGGAAAACAGGGCATTACGCCAATGAGTGTACATCCATCAAAAATATATGTTATGTAACGAAGAAGGGAATATTGAGAAGGACTTCCCGAAGGAGAAGGAAGCAGCAAGGCCTAACATTCCATCAAGGCCAAAGGCAAGAGCATTCTAGATGACCCTGAAAGTCGTAAAGGATACAACAGATGTCGCTTCAGGTACCTTTCTTGTAAATGGATTGCCTACCAATATATTGTTTGATTCCAGAGCAAATTACTCCTTTATATCACACAAATTTGGTGGAAGATTAGCATTGCTTCTAAATAAACTTGATAATGCTCTAGTTGTAGATGTTGCCAGTGGGAAATTCATACTTGTTAGCGATTGCACTAAAAACATCATCATCGAATTGAACGAAATGAATTCCACAAAGAGTTGTTACCCATTGATTAAAATGGTTTTGACATCGTAATAGGAATGGATTGGCTTAGTGCAAAGGATGTCTAGATTTTATGCAGAAAGTGTTTGGTTATGAGTAAAACATCAATCCTATAGTGCACATGCAAACCCTAATGCTAGGATCTAGTTTTTCAATTTGTACATGCAAAAATTGTCCAAGGCTTGAAAACCCTAATCTAGCATATAACAAAAATCGAAATCAACATAAATAAACTAGTAAGAATGTTACCTTTGATTGTAGCTTTATGATCTTTAGCATATGAGAACCTAGCACCTCAAATACGATGCCTCTAATGAATCCCAAACACCAAAGTAATTGGATGATATTGGAGAGAGAGGGGGAGGCTCAAAATTGGATCTATGATCTCTAAGGTTTAATTGGTAGCTGAATTCTAGTGCCCAAGGGTTCCTTATATAGCTGCCGAGTTAGGGTTTCAGTCAAAGACCTAATCCAGTTGCTTAGGCTCTAAGCAGCCCACAAGATCCTTCTAGAATCCCTAGCTTGGATGATTTTTATACCGGCTCCTATATAAAATCGTCAATCCCGTTCCTAGGGATCCACAACACATACTTCAACTATCTTATAATTAAAATATAAGTCCCCTAAGTTTAATTAATATCTTTTGACCACAAAATTAATTCTAAATTAATTATTGACCAATATTAATTAAACAAATATGATTTCTCCAATAATATATTATTCATAGAATATATTAATAAACCAAAATAACCTCTTTCTCCGTTACTCATCCAGTCAAGTTACTTTGGTGAAGGAAACCTAAAAGGACCATTCTATAACCGGGTCGAGTACATACCATATATAGTTATGGCTTAAACACCTAATCCAACAAAAAGAAGATGGTGTGTGACAACCCGAAACTTTCATTTTGTACGATTGGTCAATTTTTATCAATGTTAAATTTGATTTCGTCACTTTTTAACGCCATTAAAGGGTTCATTTAAGTGTTCTAAGCCTTAGTACAGCCAGGAACGAGATTAGGAATAAGTCAACATGTCGTAAAGAATCAAAACCATGGCAGAATTTGTTCCACTGGTCCATCTGTCTAAGGCGTACTCCTATGCATCCTACATTCAAGTTGATGGAGTGATTACCTTCGAGGTAGCCTCACACAAGTCTACGATCAACAAAGCCCGTTTCTGCAGAATTCTAGGGCTTTCTTCAACTGAAGGACTTGTGGATCCCTAAGTAATTTCCACTACTGCACATATCGAGATGTTTCACTAGATGGGATACTATGGAGACATATCCCTCTTTTCTAAGTTCAGGAAGTTGTTTCTTCCTCCAATGTGGAATGGGATCTTCACTCTTCTGTTCAAGAGTTTTTTTTGAACGAGTCGTTGGATCTGACAATGTGAGTAAGTTGTTCTACACTATCATATATGGTCTCTACCATGGAATCAATCTAGATTATGGTTCAATCTTGTGGTCTCAACTGATTCAAATTATAACTTCTACTAGTCGCAATATCAAGATTTCATGTGCTCGATTTTGGTCATTATGTGACATCCCCATTTTCACGGCCAGAAAAGACCGATTTTGTTTATGCTTTATAAAAATCAGATTACTTTTTTTCATAAAAATATTGCGGAATTTGTTCCCAGAAAAATACGATAAACACGTTATGAAAACATTTTCGAAGAAACGTATTTTTATTTATGTTAAAATGTTTGGGATGTCATCGTCAATACAGAAACATAAGCATAAACGGAACTTACATTTATTTACACTAGTGATCTACATCTCTTTAATCTCTCAGTGTAATGTGACTGCATATCAATACCTGTGATGTAAATAAACTGAGTCGGTCAGGTTGGGAAACCTGGTGAGTACATAGGGTTTTCAACCCACAATAATATAAATTATTATGTTTAAATATTTAAGCAATCAATCCAATTACCCATCCCCATTCTCTTCTTTATTCTACTCTAAGAATTCAACTATTCCTCATTTATTTATTCCTAAGGGTTATCCTAAGGAATAGGCATGAAATCCATCGTTGCCAAGGTTTACTCAACGGGCACTAAATCCATAGTTCCCAAGGTTTATCTCGTTTATTGACAGTATCGTTTTCGAGACTCCTCTCGCAATACAGGTCAATGGGTTTTATCTCGTTTATCGACGGTATCGTTTCCGAGACTCTACTCGCAATACATGTCGATGGGTTTTTAGAGTACACCTGGTGAATACACAGTTCAAAACACCTACAGGTTGCGAGCCTGCTAGTGTCCACTGGACTGTCTAGAATAGTCCGTGGTTGTCATCCATACTCTGCTAGATGACGGGGCCATCAATTGGGAAAAAGGCTTCTCTCATGGTTCACCTCTCACCCTTATCTCATGGTCTATATTACCTCTTCCTCATTTTATTTTTGTCTCATAGAAACTATTTCATCTACCCATGTTTTATCCCAACATATTTTTAGATATAAAATACATATACATTTTAAATCATTTAAAACGTGTATAAAATCGTTCATTTAGCATAGACAACAAGTACTCACATAATATGCACACATAGCACGTAATTTATATAAAATACTTCATATCTATGTGTAAGATGAAAGTAACTATGCACTCATTTGAGAAGGTGGTGACTCGGTACTCGGACAACGCTTCTTTTACATTAAAATAATATCCTTCGATGAAACCTAGTATTATCACCACTAGATTTTCGTCTAATATTACCGTGACTAATTATTAGTCTTATTATTATTATTATTATTATTATTATTATTATTATTATTATTATTATTATTATTATTATTATTATTATATAAGCATTTAAACAATACTTTCCAACCACTATGTACAGATAGGGGCCAGACATAAAACACCGGAGGGCAGGACCATTTTGGCGCATAGCACTTTTGAAATCCAACAACCCTATGCGGCCCTTTAAACCAGATTCCCCGTACCGCGGGTAGTTAAAAAGATATCATAACGACACTTATATAAGTCATAATAATAGCTCAAATATTTATTATAAATTTATAATAACAATACTAATTTTAAAAATAAACTATATTTAAAATAGGGTAAGCATAACTTACTTACAGTGGGATTTTAGCTAGGAGTCGGGCTCTGCAAGGGCAGAACTTCGTCGCTGAATCTTTCTAAGAAAGATTCGTGCAGCGCTTCAGCGCTCAACTTACTATACTAAAACTACAGAAAGAGAAGTCGAATCACAAGGGACCGAAATGCTCGGGGGATAAGGAGAGAAAGACTCTTGAATCAAGAGAATGGTGCAAGAAATATGAGAGCCCAAGCCTCATATTTATAGTAATTAAATTTACAAAAACTACCTTCCACAATTACTTAATGACCTTATAGTTATATAAACAACTAAACACCCCTTCACAATACTATTTTAAATAGATTTAACGATATTTGCACTGAACTAATGTCGAAAGAACTCAACATTAGTCTTATAATGACTGCATCGTCGATACCTTTCTAATAATATATACATATGTATATATATATATATATATATATATATGTGTGTGTGTGTGTGTGTATGTATATATGATTTATACTTTATTTTAATACGTAAATATGCTATTATAATTTGTAACTCGTTCATACAAACTCCGTTTTTCATGTTATTTATATCCACACGTAGGTCGAGACGTACTCTACAACTTTCGTTTACACTCCGTCGACTAATTTTGACTTTATTTTTAAAGTTATATTTTTAACAGGCCGGGACATGATTGGTCCGTTAAAATCTCATAACTTCTTTATCCGATGTCCATTTTCGTCTGTCTTTTTATCGCTACGCTACTAATAATGAGATCTTCGATTCTCGTTTAGGTTGTGTCGGCTAAAAAAACTGCTCGATTTAATACTCGAACTTCGGGCTGTACACCGCGAAGCCGAAACTTCGAGAAATCATAACTTCCTCATAAGAAGTCAGATTTGGGCGTTCTTTTTATGGACGCTCTCAGGTTAACATATTCTACAAATTTCATTTAGATTACTAAGGCTAAAAGAAGCTCTATCATAAATTCACTATTTACGTCTCCCGGTGCCGTGCCGGTTTTGCCGTAAAACTTCGACAGGCCAAAACTTCTTCGTTATAACTTGGATTTCGACGCTCTTTATATGTACGGAAACCTTGTAACATATACTAAAACTTGGTTGAGATTATTTATTCTTAATAATCTTTTGTTGAAAAGTCATTTTCGACCCTTATTGTCTCTAAATTGACTAGCCCGGATCTACGGGCGTTACACATTAGTGGTTAAACGAGCCCTAAACCACTACAAAGTTCAAGTGACAGAAGATTTTGTTGTTGCGACAATTCTGATTTTGCAAACATCAACCTGTATGAAGTCAGAACCAAGCAAGTTTGATTTGGTGGGTTCAATTCCAGAAGTAATGTTGGGAAAAGTTCCGCCTAACAATGCCATTGTGACTGAGTATCGACAGTAGCCTGCCTCTGGAGTTCGCCTTATGTCAGAAGAATTATGAAAGGCGATTAAGGAGGCAAACAAACCAAAGAGGGGTAGAAAGCGAACAGCGAAATCTGGTCCTTCTGATGTTGTCAAAAGTCTGAAACAGAAGGTCAATAAGCAAGCTCGGAAACCGAGATCACCATCTCAAATAGTTCAAGAGGCTTCGGAATCCATAACACACTCAGATATTCATGAGGATGATCCAGTTCAGAATGAAGTTGAGGATAAAACAACCACTTCGGAACCAACCCAACCGAACTAATTCCGAAGGTATCTACTACACCCACTTTTACTATTCCATTTTCTGACTACTTTCCGATGAACACTCCACCATCTTGTCCTACCACTACTACAATTTCGATCTCCATCCCTCCATTACCACGAAGACTTTATGTTGGAACTTCACCTCCACAGGCCTCTGTCCCTTTCTCCACCACCTTCTTTACCAATTCAACCGCTACAATAACAACACCAGCTGTTAGTACATCAGAAGTCACTGTCAACGTATCTGATACGATGGAAGATATCAATTTTGGTGTTACTATTGGTCCAGGCACGTCTACAACTTCGCCACTTTGTGATGATGATCTAGATATTATGTTTGGGGATGATCAAGATAATTTTCAAGATTTTGTTTTTATCCCCTTCACCTTCCATCAAACTAGTGATGACGATGATGCCCCAATGCCAAAAGGGCAGTTTAAAGCTCTCAATGAAAATTTGGATTCTCTTATGGAGTCTTCAAAATCTTCGTTTAACTATGAGTACATGTTGAAGTCTCATTAAGCAATGGTTGAGATGTTAACAAAAGAAAATGAAAAAGCCTATGCAGAATCCACAAAGTCAGTCTAAGCATCTGAGAAAACCATCTCAAAAAGCGACGGTGAAACTTGAAAACTATATGATGAAGTTATGAAATTCATCGCTGAATTCCGAAGCTCTTTTGATACAAATATCGAAGTAGCAAATAAAGTTATTGCAAGTCTTGGTACTACTTTGCAAACTAAGAAATAGGAACTTTCACGTGTTCATTTTGAAGCCAAGCTTGACAACACCGAGCTGAACGCCTCCATTGTGTCGAAGATTCAGAAACTTCAAACATACCTTGTTGTAAAGAACAATCTCATGGATAAACTGGCTGAAAAGACTAAAAAATCCAAGGTTCTGTCGATAAAGCTTCACTACACCAACAAGCATCTTGATGACTTGAACTCCGAGAAGACAGTGGTTAAAAGCTATGTTTCGGAAATTTAATCAGTATCTACGATGGCTAGTGGATACTCGTGACACCGATGTTCGCAATGCTAAATCAATTAGAAGGTGTTTTGGGTAGCGATGCTCTTCCGAAACAAGGGGGAGACAAATTAGATAAAGATGAAATCCGCATGGAAGAACCCCAACCAAATCAACCGACTAATGAACAACATGAAGAAAACCTGAAGATTGATGCTCAGAAGGGTAATGAAGCTTTTGCATCATGTAAAGGAAAATAAAAAGTTCTTGATGATGATGATGATGATGATGATGATGATGATGAACTTTCAGAAGGTGAAAAGCTAGTCAGAAAGAAGCACGACATGGAGCTTGATAATCTGTTGCATCATCATAAGGAGTTAGAGGCAAAGGAGGTTGAAGCTAGAGTTGCAAAAGTCACTCTTGAAACACAAAAGACGATCTTTCCTCTATGGAAAATAGAAAAAATTCAGAAGGAAGCAATTGATGGTCTGAGCATTCTGCAGTTGGAGCCTTCGGTATAATTTGATCTGAATAACACTGCAGATTCTCAGTTTGATTTTCCGATTACTCCTAGAGCTTTTATGTTTTGATGATTCGAGAAGATTGAGAGAGCTCCACTCTCGGACTATGATGTTAATCACATGCTCTTCTCTTTATATTTTAAGTATAGAAAGCCTCAATTCTTGACCTGGAGCTTTAAGAACATTGTTGTTGTAAAGGTGTATACACCTATTGCGACTGAAAACTTCATAAACATCAAATTCAAAGGATTCCGAGGAGCTATTCGTTCTGAAAATGAATATACACTTGTTGGTCTTCCATGCATGAATTCTTACGATTGGTTTTCCTTGTTCATGATTTTGTCTAAAGATGAATAGAAGTACGAGTCAATCGTAGCTCATCGAAAGAGGATGCTTGTTTGTTACATTCATGAGATTACGAAGATGGATGTAGAAATAGCATTTGTTCTGAGGAAAAGGCATGTTCTAAATCCTGAAGAAGAATAGTCGGATCTCCTCAAGATGAAGTTAGGCAGAATCAGAAAAGATAATTGGTGTGTAGTGTACCAACGAAAGGATGGTCAGAAAGTTCAGAAGAACTTGTTTTTCTTGAAAGATAAACATTTGTACTCCACTGTTGCACTGAACTCCATTATGGGACCGACTAAAGCTTGAAAATCAAACACCGTTGCTTATCTGAAATGCTTTACTGATATGATCAAGTGGTATCTTGTGGTCATCAACACTCTTCTGAATTTGATGCCAAGATTGTTTAATGTGTAGAAGAAACAACAATGAACAATCTCCTCCGGAATTTGACACAAAGGGGGAGATTGTTGGGTTTATTATAGTTGTGTCAAATGTATGTGCTATATAGGTCCATTTATTCTGAGATGGGCCTGTCCATTCTCATGTTTTATTCTTTATAGTCTAGCCTATATATAAGCTCATATCTGAACTTTGGACGTAAGGTCTTAAGGCATTAAGACCTAAATAAGAGTTTTGACTCTGGGTGCGTACGTCGGGCGTAAATAGACATACGTTGTGTATGGTGCACCTTGGCCCCGACTCCCTTTGTTGTATCAGTCGCTTGTACACGGGGTGTGTGACTCGGTTTCATCTTTGGTCCGTTCTTTTGGGCCTTGGACCATCACGAGTTGGGCTTTTTGTTGGATATAGTGTCTAAGTCCATAACTATATTTAGTATGTACTTGACCCGACCCGGCATGGTCCACATGGGTTGCACTTCACCCGAACATTTTATGGATAATCTTTTGAGAATAGTATAAGTTATAATTTATTAATATATTATAAGTTCTAATATATTATATAAAATCATAATTAGTATTGATCTATAATTAATTTAGAGATCAAAAGTATGACTGATTAAATATGGGCTCTTGTATTTATATACTGTGGGCTAATGCTAATTTGGAATGGGCTAGGATTGCATGGAAAGTCCATGGATACTCCATGGAACTTCAACCCATGGATCTCATGAAATTGAAAAGACATGGGTATTAGGGTTTACATGGATGTAACCCTAATCCACCACACTATATAAAAGAGGCTTTGGTTCTTGAAATCACACTAGTTGTCGTGAGTATACTAAGAGGGTTAATTTCAAGAAAGGTTGTGACTATTCTCTCGAGTTTCCAAGTTTTTGGTGATTTGTGACTTCCATTTGAGGCATCCACACTATTGGTGCTAGGCTCTCAAACTCTAAGCAATCAACTATAACTACAAGGTAAGTAATTCTGCTAGCTTTATTTGATTCAAGTACTACATGCCATGCTAGTTAGGATAAGAACCTTGTAAAAATGATTATTTGCATGTATCTTAGTCAAACATAGATCAAATGTTTCTAGAGTTGCATTTACACCATAGGAGTGTTAGAATGCTCAAAACGTATCAGTGATATTAGAGCCTAGGCTTGTTTACTTGATACTTGATGCAAATAGCTTGAAAATTGAATTTTTTTGTTCATTGCCCGTATGAACTCGCCGAGTCCATGGGGGGACTCGACGAGTCCATGAAGAAATGCATGCTACTCGTCGAGTCTGTTCATGCACTCGATGAGTAGAGGCTGCAGTGTCCACATTTTCGAGTTTTGTTGTTGGAAATGGACTAGAAACATTAACCAACACATTGATTGAGGAGTAGTACATTAATGGTACCAAGTAATTTTCATAGTTACTTCACACCTTTTTTTGTGATCCTCGGCATCCCAATCACAAAACTTGAAGGGCACACTCGAGATTGAAACATGCCCTTTTAAAGTTCAATGAATCGCAAAGAATCTAGGAGTTTCTAAACCAATTAGAACATAATTAAATAATTTGTTTTTCATGGTGGAAATTGGTGAATCATCATTCACCTACCTTCAAATATCTTATAACTTAGATTACGGCATCCCTCTTCTAAGTTATAAAATATTGTGTTGGGTCCTAGCCTTAATATTACATTTAGGTGTATTATTAAGGACTATCTTTACATCTAATCTAATCTATTCTTTCTTTCTTTTCAGATGTCTTCCAATAACAATGCTTTTGGGTCAAACCCTACTAGCTCCTTCTCTCTCATGAATCTTTGTAGGAGAGTCATCTTTGATGGATCCAACTTTATGGATTGGATCAGAAACATCAGGATGGTCACTCGTTATGAGGACAAAGAATATGTCCTTGATTAGGAGCTAAGGGATATTGATGAGTCAACTGCTACTCCAGAGGAGATTGTTGCATTTCAGGCACATGAAAGGGATGCTACTAAGGTAGCATGCATCATTATGGCCACTCTGACAGCTGAGCTCCAAAAGTCCTATGAGGACCACTACCCTTTTGAGATGTACATGGATTTGATGGACCGCTACCATCAAAGTGCTCGTCAAGAAAGTTTTGAAATTATCTCCTCCGTGATAACTACCCGAATGAAGGATGGTGAGACCATCACGGCCCACATGTAGAAAATGCAAAGGTTTGTGGATCGTTTGAAGAAACTAAATGTTGACTTTCCTGAGAAGATGGCAATAGATATCATTTTGCACTCCTTACCTTCATGTTATGATCAATTTAGAATGACATACCACATGAACAAGGAAGAAGTTACACTTAGTAAACTTCAAGGGATTTTAAAGACTGCAGATTCAATCCATGAAGTAACGAACTCCATCATTCTTGACTTCAAGCTTATTATCCATTCCCCTTAAGGCTTCTCCTGTCACATTTTCAGATTTTAGGGCTTCTATTTGGGCTTCCTTGATTTGCGTGGACAGGTGTGAATAGATTGTCATAGTTAGAGACTTCACTCTGCTGCCCGAGTATTCCTTTCGACTGAGTGCATCAGCCACTACGTCATTCATAATCACTTAGTAGTTCTACCCATTGTCTTTGTCTCATGTTAAGTTCTTTCTGGTTGAGGATATGCTGGAGGCTTTTATGATCGGTGAAGATTGTACATTTCGTGCCGTAGAGATAGTGCCTCCATATCTTTAGAGCAAAAACGACTGCTCCTAGTTCAAGATCGTGCATCGTGTAGTTTACTCCGTGCATCTTTAGTTGCCTTGAGGCGTAGGCGATGATATTCCCTCGTTGCATCAGGACACATCCAAGTCCTTGGTTTGACGCATCACAATAGACTACGAAGTCCTTTATTCCTTCTGGAAAGGTTAGGATGGGCGCACTACATAAGGCTCGCTTTAGTGTTTGAAACGCGATGTCTTGTTTTTCTCCCCAATCAAAGGTCACACTCTTCTGAGTTAGGGTGGTAAGTGGCTTGGCAATCTTCGAAAAGTTTTGTATGAACCTTCGGTAATATCCGGAGAGTCCCAAAAATTGATGGATTTCTGTTGGGGTTCTTAGAGTTGTCCAACTCTCTATTGCCTTGATCTTTGAAGGGTCCACGTGTATTCCCTCTTTGCTTACAACGTGACCTAGGAAATCTACTTCCCGAATCCAAAACTCGCATTTTGAAAATTTTGCGTGTAGCTTCTCTACCCTCAATGTTTCCAAAACTTGGCGGAGGTGTTGGTTGTGTTCTTCCTGGCTTCTTGAATAGATGAGTATATCATCGATGAACACGATTACGAATTTATCCAAGAAGGGACGACATACTCGGTTCATCAAGTCCGTGAACACCGCTGGTGCATTTGTCAATCCGAAGGGCATCACTACAAACTCGTAGTGGCCATAGCGTCTTCAGAATGTCGTTTTGGGGATGTCTCCTTCCAATACTCGCAGTTGGTGATAACCAGATCTTAGGTTGATCTTTGAGAAGTAGCTTGCTCTTTGTAGTTGATCGAACAAATCATCTATGCGCGGTAGGGGATATCGATTCTTGATCGTGAGTTTGTTCAGTTCTCTGTAATTGATGCACATGCGGAAGGATCCGTCCTTCTTTTTCACGAATAGGACTGGTGCTCCCCATGGTGAGAAGCTTGGCCTGATGAAGCCTTTGCTCAGCAGCTCGTTTAGTTGGCTGGACAGTTCCTGCATTTTGGCCGGGGCTAGATGGTATGGCGATTTTGCTACTGGAGTAGCTGCGGGAATTAAGTCGATTCTGAACTCGACTTGGCGTTCTGGTGGGATTCCTGGGAGATCTTCTGGAAAGATTTCTGGGAAGTTGCAGACTTCCGGAATGTCTTTAATGTTCTTCGATTCTCGTTTCTTGTCTACTACGTGGGCTAGAAAGGCATGATATTCTTTGCGAAGATATTTTTGTGCTTTAACACAAGAGATGATTTGTAAATTTGAACTAGGTTTGTCACCATAAATGACAAGAGTTTTTCCGTTTGGCAGATTGAGGCGAATGGCCCTTTCGTGACAAAGTATATCGGCATGGTTAAGGCTTAACCAATCAAAACTTCTTATTGAAATGGGCATCAGGTCGATTTGAAATAAGTGCTCGTTTAAATTTAATGTGCATCCTACGTACATATTGCTTGTGCTTTCCGTTATACCATTTTCCATTTCTACAGTGAATATTTTATTGAGTGGTTGGGGTTTTTGATTAAGTAGGTGTTTGAATTTATGACTCACAAAACTTCTCTCCGCACCGCAGTCAAAGAGTATGCATGCATAAATGTTGTCGAGGAGAAACGTACCCATAACTACCGTGGGGTCCGCTATTGCTTCATTTTGCCCTATTGCTAGCACTCTTCCAACACCGCCAGCATTCCTTGCCTTGGGGCAATCCCTCTTGAAGTGCCCAGTTTCTCCACACCCATAACATGCCTAACTTACTCCAGTACCAGGAACTTGAGTGATTGGTCGCGCCGGTGCCTTATAGAAACGGGCAGTGTGCCCTTTCCTGTCACAGTTTTTATATTGCATTTCACGGAAGTTACCGTGGTGGTGGCAATTGCATTTGTTGCACTTTGGCAGGTTCCCAGCATATTGCTTTGTTGGCGTAGGGGTAGCAGGGGTTGCAGTGGGGGTAGTAGCGGCATGGACCGCCACCATTTGTTTCTTTGAAGGTTCTTGTGATGTTTGACCTTTCCTCTTGTTCCAGAACTTCTTATTGCTGTTGTTGTTGACATTGTTGTCGTTGTTGTTGCTTCCTTTGGTTGGTTCGACAACGACGGTCGTGACACTCTGACAGACACCATGATCGACGAGAGATTGCGCCAGTTCCTTAGCGCTGTCGAATTCCGTGGGTTTGGAGGCTAACACACTCCCTCGAAGTTGGGGTGATACTCCCCAAATATACCTTTCCACCTTTTGGCTTTCTAGGACCATCATTCCTGAGCAAAGTATTACCAAGTCACTGAATCTATTGGTATAGCCTGAGATGTCCGAGCCTACCATCGTATGGTCCCACAGCTCTTGTTCGAGCTTTTGAATCTCGCCTCTGGGGCAATACTCTCGTAGGAGCATTCGTTTCAGGTTCTCCCAACCCATGGAGTTTGCCACCGGTAGGGTTAGTGGCTTGACGTGGCCATTCCACCATGTTAGGGCTCGTTTGGAGAAAGTATAAGAGGCGAATTTCACTTTGCTTTCTTCGGGGCACGCGCAAATCTCGAACACGACTTCCATTTTCTCTATCCATTGGGATAGCGCCATTACTCCCTCAGTTCCACTAAAGGGAATAGGTTTGCTGTTGGTGAAGTCCTTGTAAGTACATTCCCCAGTACGGCCCTGGTTTTGGCCACTTTTAGAGCTGTTTATTCTCCTCCTGACCCATTGTTACTGATTTGTGTCATCGCTGTGGTTACAACGGCTGTTACAGCAGCTTGGAACATCGTTGTATCTGTAGTTAGAGGGGGTGGTGGAGGTGGTGTTGGAGCTGAGTTTTTGCGCAATGATCTACAAGGAGGCATGTTCTAGTAGAGAAATAATAATAACGACTATAAGTTTCTAATGAATTTACAATTGTGCACTAGAGGGTTATTCATATCTTGTAATTTGTTTTGACATTAGTTAATGGTTTCAAAGTAGATATAGCAATTTTGAATAATCCGTTGAGTTTCGAGAGGTATGTATAGACATACTTTATATATATATATATATATATATATATATATATATATATATATATATATATATCACACCTACGGTGCGTTACATTATGCTTCATATTTTGAGGAAAATTTTGACCTATCTAGAGGTCTTCGAGTACAAGTTCAAGGAAAATAAGAAAACTTTATCCGAGGTCCTATTCTATATCAAAATTGTTGGAGTCGGACAAGTCCTACTTGCGGCGTGGTGTGCGTTTGGAGCTAGATTATGTATCCGACTGTTTGACTCCCATTAAAAGCCTCTAAAGAACCGCTTTTTGTTCCTTCATCTCTCTTATTTCTGCAAGTGCTGCCTCCATTTGGTTTTGAAGCGTCCTTGTGTGGAGTTGGGTACCTTCGTGTAGTCCTTCCAGACGACGGATGTCTGCGGCGTTACCCTGTGTAGCAGCATTGATCTCACGAACTTTGGCCACTTGCATGTCTGCATGGTAGTTCTGGGTGGCTATAGTGCCCACAATAATGGGAAGCGCTCGATCGGCTGAGCCTCCCCCACTGACATTGTAAAAATCTTGACACATGCCGAAAGGAGGGCGTACAACTAGTTGGCGGCTCCAGTAGTAGAGATGGCTTCCCCACATGGGAATGGGAGGTTGGCAAGCCCTTCTAACTTCAGGAGGATGAGGAGCGGGAGGGTCGATTACTTCCGTCTCGGAGTCTATCCCATCAGTAGCTTCTTCTTCCTCCTCGATTTCTTCGTCGACTTCGAATTCCTCTCCGACTTCGTCTTCGACTTCGAATTCTTCTTCGACTTCCTCTTCGACCTCGAATTTTTCTTCGACTTCCTCTTCGATTTCCTCCGGATCTTCTTCTATCCATCCGCCGTTACCTTGGTTTGGGTTGTAGGGATCTCCCGGTATATGGAATCCGGCCATTTTGTCTGTACTAGGATAGAGGTATAAGAATTTTATAAGAAAAGAAATTTCTATTTAACAACATCCTATGTTTAGCTATATTTTGTGCAGGTTTTTACTGTTCCTATATTTTATAATAATACTTCTATAGAATTTCGAATTTAGAAAATTTTATTTGGTAAGTTTTTGACTCGTTGTCCACTACGACCATTCCTCAACGTATGTTGGTCAAATCTGGGATATATATAGTTAATCAGGCTATATTTATTCTCGATTTAATTACATACCTCGAGGCCCAATCATAGCATCGCAACTCGTCTTAATACTTTTTAGAAAACTTTGTTATGATACGAGACCGATGCATGCGTGTAAAAATGTTTATTTTTTAAAAGAAAACATGTCGTTTATGAAAACGCGTTGTCAGAGGGTTTTTGGTCCCCTTTTGCATTTATAGTTTGTATATCTTATGTGGTTTGATATACTTAGTTCACTATAAACAATGCTCTGATACCAATTTGTCACACCCCCAAACCAGAATGGCGAAAACATTCGGGGGTGGATGACTTCACGTAGTACCATAACAATTGAATATCGTAAAGAAAGTAACACAACCATCATATATATAACAAAAACATTCATTGTGGTGTTATACATGTTTCAAAAAGAATATTACAATAAGATGGTTTAAAATGTTTGAAAATAAATGCCATAGCGTTCCTTCTTCAAAAGGTGGTCGTTACCTGTATTACCGATTCCCTAAGAAATACAAGTGGTTTCGAAAAAGTGTTAACAATAAAGCTGGTGAGTTCATAAGAGTTTTTGTATAGAAAAGTATGTCATTCTGGAAGAAAGTAGATGAATGTAGTTTCCAGAAAATCCAATATTTTCCACATATAGTTTTCGAAAAGTTCTCAAAGTTGGAGGGCGTTAGTATCTTTCGTACTTAAATGATAAAGATAAATCTTGTGCTCAAAATAAAGTAAATACTGAATGCATTTGTGAGTCTCGTAAATCAAGTTTGTTTTTATACTTTCGTGTGAGTTTTATAACCATACTATCGACACAGATTGCTTGTAACAACATTCTTCAGGTGTTGTAGTGTTATGACATTTGTCACTCCAGACCTGCCGGTCTAACTGTAGCTAACAGTTTAGGTGTGGGATTGTCAATCCCGTATAGATCCATACACAAGTATCACGCTCTGCCTCCAAGAGATTATGGTTTATAATACAGGACTTTAAATGCATACTAGAAAGTACGTTGAAGTTGAATCTCTCACATCACTTAGTATAAACAGATTCACGATAAGAAAGTCTTTGTTTTACTTTAGATGAAAGTATTTCGTTTTTCAATATGTATACGTAAGAATGTATGAGTAACTTGCAAACTATACCCATTATAGTTTTTCAGAAAGTATGTTCCATTTGATGAAAATAACTTGGTAAAATACTAAACTTTATACGTAAAGTAGGATAGATGTTGTATTTATATCGATACGTTTTCTTGTATTGTACTTGTATCCCCCCCCCCACCCCCTAAAACATGAAAAGACTTGAAAAGTAGGGGTATGAACTCACTTGTTCGGTTTGGAGAGAGTGGGGCTAGAGTCGGGAAGAACTTCGAGTGTGGAAGGTTGCATCTTCGAGCTTCTCGGGTATCTCGGTAGCGTAGAACCTTCGTCGGGGGCTCGAGTGCGGAAGTCGAGGGTGTCGGGACGGTCTCTGGTGCTTGCAAGTGTGCGAGAGTAAGTGTGAGTTTGAGAAATGTGTGCTAAAATCCGGAGCTTATGCCTTCTATTTATAGAGCTTAAGGCGCGAGTGCACTGGGCGTACACCGGAGTACGCTGGGTGTACGCGTTACGCTGGGCGTAACTTTGCGTCATGGATTACGACTCCGATCTAGCTAGGCGTAGAGCTGCAGCCGATGGGACTCGACCCTGCACCTGAGTACGTTGGGCGTACTCCTGAATTACGCTGGGTGTAATCCCAACTTCAATCTTTTAAATTTCGTAACTTTTGTGTACGAGCTCCGTTTTTCATGTTCTTTATATCCATGCGTAGGTGAGACTATGCTCTACAACTTTCATTTAGGCTCTGTCGGCTAGTTTTGATTTATTTTGAATACTATGTTTTTAATAGGCCGGGACTACTAAAGTCCGTTAAAAATTCATAGTTTCTTTATCCGACGTTTGTTTTCGTTTGTCTTTTTATCATCTTACTCCCGGTGTGGAGACCTTCAACTCTCATTTAGGTCGTGTTAGCTAAATATCGTTCGATCTTCAATTCGAGTTTTTAGCTCTCTACTACCGTTACGAAACTTTGAAAATTCGTAACTTCTTCATATGAGGTCCAATTTGGGCGATCTTTTTATGTACGTTTACAGTTTAACGAACTCAACAACTTTTGTTTAGATACTTAATGCTAAAATGCATTTTATTGGAATTTCACTTTTTATGATAAATAGTGTTTTACCGAGTGTGTTGTAAATATTTGAGTGGTTATAGTTTCTTCAATATAATCTCGTTTCGAATGTTCTTTATGTTTTTGGAAACCTTGGCACGATATTTAACATTTGATGCATCCCAACTTTAGATTTCGAACATTTTATTTTTGAGGCTAATTCAGTTAATTCCAAATAGTTTCGTTGTATTAGACTTTTAAGTGTTACATTGCTGTGGAAGAATATCGGGTTGTCACAGATTTCACTCCATCTATAATCTTAAAGGGGGAAGTACGTATGTTTTTAAACATCCAGTTGCATCTCTATTTCCATATCAGCCATATAGTGCCAAAACATACGCTGATGAAGTTATTTCTCCTCTTCACACATGATCCTTAACTATTTAAAAAACTTATGAGTTCTCCAATATCATGGAGCTGCGGTTGAGGAATCGCACAACATTTGAACACCAACCCCCAGACTGCAGTTGACATAGGACAACGAATCAGGATATGTTTCGTATCTTCATCCTCCTGCAAACATTGCGAACATTTAGCTTCAACCCCTGGCACCCCTCTTCTTATTAGCGCCTCGTTGGATGGAATTCGACCAAGATTGGCTCTCCAAATGAAAGTTAAAACCTTGATTAGGATATCATGTATCCATGGTATAATCACATCACTACTCGCCGGTTCCATATTATCCCGTTTTGATCTAAGGTCATATACGTGATAGTTTCCATCATTCGATATGGTACACTTCCAATTATCCATCTCGGATGTCAGGCGGAAATCACCTATAACAGTTAAAAGCGTTTGCAAACTCTGTACCTGATCATCCGTTGTTAAGGACGATCTCCACTTCCACATTGGACCTGCATCGTGTATCCTTTCCTTAACTGTACATGACTTTCGGCGCTCCATTTGAAACAGCTCAGGAAATTTCTTTCTTAAAGATTCCTTATCACACCATGCATCCATCCAAAAGAGAGTGTCACCACCATCTTTAACCTGTTTTCTTAAAATATCTTGAAAACTGATTCCCGCCTTTTCTAATTCCTTTATTACCCCTGCTATGTTGTTCCATACACCGGGGATGGTTTTCTTTGAAAATCTCTCTGCAGGTTTATTTTTTAAGTTATGAATTCCCACGACTACTCTTCGCCACAATGCTGCTGTGTTATTCTTCATATCCCACCACCATTTAACTATTAATGCCAGGTTGAAAGCTCGCAGGGAACCTAATCCCAACCCCCTTTTTCTTTTGGAGCAATGACCTTCTCCCATGAAGCCCATGATATTTTATACTTATTATCACCTCCACCCCAAAGAAATTTTCTACGAATTTTTTCAAGTATTTCAATGACACCTGTTGGAGCAACAAAAATTGACATGTAATATGATGGAAGGCTACCGAGAACAGCCTTATCCAAGGTTAATCTACCTCCAAATGAGAGAGTTTTTGCTTTCCATGGAGAAAGTTTGGAATAAAATCTGTCAATTATGGGTTTCCAGTGCTTTTTTAACTTCATATTCACCCCCACCGGTATCCCAAGATACGTGAACGGTAGAGAAGTAGGTTCACATCCTAATGGTGCAGCCCATCGAGTGATTTCCTGCATGTCAACTTCAATACCAAACACCCTTGACTTAGAAAAGTTAACTTTCAATCCCGATGCTACTTGAAAATATCTCAACACCCTTGCAAGGTTTTTGATATTATCTTGATTCCACTCTCCTACAAATAGGGCATCGTCGGCATAAAACAAATGTGAGATGGTTGTTTCTGAGTGTGGAACTTTGATTCCACGAAAAATTCCCTTTTGATAAGCTGCCCTCATAGCAATATTAAGACCTCCCATTGCTACTATAAAAAGGAATGGTGATAAAGGATCACCCTGCCTCACACCTTTCTTCATTTCAAATTCTTTCGTTGGAGAGTCGTTAATAAGGACTGATAATCTAGCTGAATGAAGACATCCTCTAATCCACATTCGCCATTTATCTCCATACCCCATTTGACTAAGAATCGATTCCAGATATTCCCAATTTACGGAGTCAAAGGCTTTTTCAAAATCAACTTTGAACAATAGCATTTGTTTTTTGACTCTTGTTGCCCACGTGCATAGTTCTTAACTATTAGTGGTCCATCTAAGATATTCCTTCCCTCCACATACACTGATTGAGCTTCTCCGATGTTCTGACCTATTACATTTTTGATTCGATTAGCTAAGAGTTTTGAGATTATCTTATATAGGCATCCAATCAGACTGATAGGTCTATAATCCCGTAGGTGTAATGGATCTTTGATCTTTGGGATAAGGGTGATAAAAGCCGAATTACATCCCCGTCCAATCTTCTGTATCTTTCGAAGTGTTTTACATAATTAATGATATCTTCATGTAGTATACCCCAATATTTTTTAATAAAACCGCGTGTGAACCCATCCGGTCCGAGAGTTTTATCTCCATCACACGCCCATACAGCCCTTTTGACTTCATCTGCTGTGAACGGTTCTTCAATTTCAGAACTAGCACTCGGAGAAAGCTTGCTAAAATTGTCACTAATAATTTTTGGCCTTGATGGCCACCGCTCCTGGAATTTCCCTTGGAAGAAATTGAACGCCTCAAGTTTAATTGCATCTGCTTCAGTGGTCTATGATCCGTCAACGATCAGACCATGTATTCAGTTTTTGCATCTCCTGTTGTTGACATACCCATGAAAGAACCGGGAATTCTCATCTCCATCTATAACCCACCTTATTCTGGACCGTTGTTTTAGATTCATCAACCTTAGTTTCTCAAGTTGTGCAATCCTTTGGAACCCAAGAGTTCTTTCATTAATTTCATCACTTGAGAGAATACGACTTTCAGCCTCAATCTCCAGTTTGTGTGTCCTCTCTTTGAGTTCTTTTAATTCCTTCATCTATCTTGGATTATCATTTGCTCTCTAAATTTTTATTTCCCTTTTTAGATACCTAAGCTTTGCAGCCAAATACGCATCTGGGGTACCGTATCCCTTAAAATTCTCCCATGCCTCCCGAATTATATGCTCACAGCCTTCACGTTTCATCCAGGAATTAAAGAACCGGAATGGAGCTTTCCCAAAGTCAACATCAGCAGTGCGAAGGATGATAGGGCAATGATCAGACAGCTCCCTTGGTAAAGCTATAGCTGATACATTAGGAAAAATCTCCATGAAGTTCTTACAAACTAGGAATCTATCGAGTTTGCTCATCTTGACATCGGTCCGACAACAATAGGTGTATCTACTTCCCCCCATTCTGAGATCATGTAAATTTTCTAGATCTATAAATCGGTTGAACCAGAATGCTTCAGAGTGGTCGAACTGGGAGTTATATCTTTCGCATTCTCTTCTTACAGTGTTGAAATCCCCAAAAATTACCCAAATACCCTTTTTCATTGCTCTAATCTGTTTGATCTCTTCCCATAGCTTCTTCTTTTCTAGCGAATTGTGAGGGCCGTATATATTTGCAAAAACCATTTGGCCTTGAATTCCAGAGCACTTACTAATAGTAATTAAAAAATGTCTCGCTTTAATTATTTCATCTACCTGGTATAAGCTAGAATCCCATATATTGAGTAGTACCCGAGATCTCCCAGTAGATGAATTTGCTATGTACCCAAAATCTCCATTACCCCAACAGCCTCTAACATCGATTTTACTTGTATCCGTTAGTTGAGTTTCCTGTATCCCCAAATACATTGTATGATATTTAGTTGTTAATCGCCTCACCCACTCAATCTTATGATCTTCGCCAATACCCCTTATATTCAAGCTTAAAATATTCATTGGGGGATGTTTTGCTCTCCATTTACACCCATTGTTTCCCTTAATATAGCGTTTCCTGATTCAATTTCGAATCCTACTTCCTTACCTACCTCTGTGGTGCTGGCCAATTCAAGAGAAGAGGAGCTCTGGATGCTACTGGTGGGACAATTGGGGGTAGCATCAGGTTTTCTGTTAAGATCAATTGTGCTAGGGGGGTGACAGTCACTCGTCTTCTTTTAGTACTCAAAGCCTTCCCGCATGCACAAATACTAACCACAAAAAGACAATATTTTTGTATTATGACGTCACCATTTGCAGGGCAACGGGTTTTTTTGTTGTCAAATGTCATCTATCCCCCTCCCGAACCAAAAAAAAAAAAAAACTAAGGTTGTCAATTATGTCGGGTTCATACGTATTCAGTCGTAAACACAAATGTGTAATTGTGATAACTAGTTTGATTTAGAACATGCAACAAACATAAGGCCATAAGGTATGGTTTTGAGATTTTACGCTTTAAAGGGCTGTCGCATCATCATCAACCCCTTTTCACCATTCATTCACTATAGGATAGAAATGGTGTTCACTAGTGAACAACCAATGAGAATGCATTCAATTTGGAGGTAACTAATCAAAATTCCCGTAATCGTCCGTGACCCATCTCAATCCGCGTCACATTTACCATGGAGGGGGGCGGTGTTCACGCGTGAATACCCTCTCCACGTCACCCTTTATGCGTAAAAACATCCTCCATACCCCATGGCCTAAGTTGATAGGGATAGTTCTTTGAGTTCAAATATTTTCATATCCGGTGAGTATTTGGCAAAGCTTATTTAAAAGGATTTATGATTTTTTCACTTGTAACTTATTTGGTGAACTAAGAAGTTTTTAATAAGTTAGGAGTAAGTTATTTATCACTTTTTGACTTATTAGAGGTTATCAACAGCTATATATATATATATATATATATATATATATATATATATATATATATATATATATATATATATATATATATATATATATATATATATATATATATATATATATATATATATATATATATATATATATATACACACCGGTATCAAACCATAAGTCAAATAACTTTTTTTTAAGCTTTGCCAAACACCCCCTCATTTTAAGGTGGCTAAGAGGGGGTTATACTATAACAGGTTCGTGGGTTGACCCGTAAGCCCAAATACTAACTCAAGCACAACTTGTTTATTTGGCAGGTTGACAGAGTCAGAAATCTCAACTTAAACCCGTTTATTTTTATGTCGAATTCGTGTCGGTCTCGAGAGAATTGTTACTACTACCCAAAATGACTTTGTTTTGGACGAGAAAAACACAAATAACATCTCATTTAGCAGATGGTTATATGTAAATATTACAGCTAAAAGGCTTATTTTTTTTTTTACTATTTTGTGGTAACATGTTAAAAAAAATGTATTATAGTCATTTGTAATTATCCTATTTATTTTATTTTAGTTTTAACAAAAGATGTTACAATTATAAATTCAGAACATATTATATACATAAGTTTTATCAGTTATACTGTTATATCACAATTTTAATAACTACAATGGTTTTAATATAAACAACAAACTTTACACATAAAAATTTAGTAAATAGTAGAGTTTCAGGATTTGTTTTAAATTAAGGTTAAGATAAAGACATTTAATGTAGCATTTTCATTCTTTACGGTCTTTAGTTTTCTTAGTTAAATTGGAAAACTCGTTATGTGTAATTTATAATTTCTGTTGGTTTGTTCGTTATAAAACAGCCTTTAGGAAAAGGACATGAAAGGAAATAAAAAGATAACATGTCTAATCTTAAAAGAAACATGGTTTCATCTTCTTCCGAGTTCCGACCACCCTGCATCCTCATCGGAAAAGAACTACCCGGCAGGCCTGCCACATTGTCGATGGGACCTACACGCCTTCCACCTCTTAGTGACGTGACCGGAGTTTCATCTTGCTCACGGTAGACCCTATGTATATAATCCAACCACAAATGCCTGTGAATTCTTTCCCCCAAATTCCATCCCAATCCTCCAAATCTCTCTCTCGGGTATCCATGGCGTCAACGACCGCCGGTTTTCTCCTGTCCGCGGCCCTCATCGGTGTTTTGGCAATCTCCACCACCGCGAGACCTTGCAAAACCATCTTCTTCATCACTTCGTCCTCTCACTACCCCACCGAGGCACCGACGATCCTTTCCTTCCAAAACCTTATTTCCATATTCTTCGAAACCCCAACAATTCCACATGTCTCACCTTCTTCGTCACCGAAATCCACGAATTCCATCGCACCAGATCGCTTCCCCGTTTTGCATCTTTTGATTGCTCTATCATCATCATCATCATCATCCTCATCCAGTGATGTCGTCTCTTCCGCTCCATATTATTACCTTTGTTAAATCATCGATTTGTGAACGCTATGGACATCATTGTTGAAGGCCATCACTAGCCTGATAGAATCATGTTATTGTCTAGAAGAAGTTAGCATATTCTAGAATGATCTGGAAGATTCTAGAACATTATGGAATTCTATGGAGAAGTCTAGAAGATGCCAGAAGATTCTAGAATACTCTAGAATGAGATGGAAGACCCTGGAAGGCTATGGAACATTCTAGAACACTATGGAAGGCACAAGAATGTCTATACTTATCTAGGACATTATAGAATATTCTAGAAACATATAAAAGATTGTAATTGATATAGAATATGGTAGATAGTTCTAGAATAGTCATGAATGTATGTGGATCTAGAAACTTCCTATAAGGAGGTGGAAACACCTATAAATAGGTCTGGAGCTCATTTGCTCCAAATCAATCCAACATCTAAGTATCCAAGAAAAGCCTCCAAGTAAGAAAAGTGTGTACTAGTCTCACAAAGTGTAAGATCTTCTTAAGCGTCTTAATAAAAGTCTTGTTGTTTCCCATACAAAGAGTCATGTTCAACAGTCATGAGCATCGTCGGCGCGTTGCTCTTCGGCGTTGGATGTGGTGCTCTCACCGCCGCTACTATGTACTTAATTTAGTCCCTGTTCGCCCCAAACGCTTTGATTTTGGCGCGGATTCTAATGAGGAAAGCGATGAATGCTGAACCCATATGCCTCTTACTGCCGACGAAGTTGTTGCAATGAAATGAATGAAGCGTTTTCGAGGGTTCTGCTTCTAGTAAGGGTTTTCAATTTTCAAAAACTTTCTTCTCTCGGTCTATTCTACCTGATTTTACTAAACCTGAATGTTGCAACGCAATGAATTGTTATCTCACTAGTCGTATAGCAAATACAATTTGTTTCAAACTCAAAACCATCAGAAATTTGTTGAAATTCATGAGAAATCGCAAAAGTGAGTATTACAAAACTGAGAGCTCATGAGAATACATCTTACAAATATTATTTTATTCAACCAAATGCATGTTTCTCAGTTTCATTCTTCGACTTCAACTCCTTCCATGTGCAGCTCCTTCTTTGTCACCTCGTAGATCTGGTTACTTGTCTTCTCATAGAGCACCTGAACCTCTCCACTTGGACACTAAACAATGAACACAATATAATTGATTTACAAAAAATTTAACTGAATACGATAAAATAGTTTTTGATAATTACCTGCATCTTGAGTTTTAGAAACCTCCTTGGACGAAATTTCCTGAGTGTTGATGAAATTTGTTGTATCTTCACAATTTTCGAAATTTCTTAGCATCAAATGAGACCTTGTAAGGATCGTGGAACAGCATCATCGGAAAGTATGAGAGTTATGCTACATGATTGCGGGAAAGGATGTGATATGAAGGATATTAATGGAGTTTATTACCCGAGGGTAGTACTTTTAAAAAATATTTACTGAAGTCTTGTGGTTTCAATTTTATTTATAGAAACATAGTAAAAATGTTTTGTTATGTATAACTCTTTTATGAAAATAAATAAAAAACCAAGTGATCCCACGTATTTTAGAAACGAAGGGTGTTCATCAATGTTGAGGGGTTTGTCAAATTTATCATCACCATTACCATTGTTTTCGACACCATCATTATTTTCCCGCCACAACCATACAACTACTTAATATTGAAATTGAGATTTAAAACACCAAACAAAACCACTACGAATAGCATTAATATGGAGGATTCGAAAACCCCTTACGAGTAGCATGCATTACCATGAGCGATATTCTCTCGTCGTTTACAATTTTATAATTCAAAGACAAATAACATTCATATCTAGGAGGAACATTCATTCTACGATCATTATTACAAAAATATTATGCATCCAACTTTCTCATTGAAAAGAAAAAATATATGCACCCAATCACAATCGGCGATGATTTTGAGCTGCTGGAGGATACAAGGGAGATAGAGGGACCGGTGGGACTGGTGGTTTAAACAAGAAAATGAGTATGTATGCTCCGACCAGAAAAATAAAAAAGAGAAAGACGAAGTAGGAGAAAGGGAGATGGAAAAATTGCTTTTACCTGTCTTTTAATATAATAATAGCAAAAATATAGGTCAAGAACCATGTTTTGAAAACGGATGGGATCAACCGATTTGACAGAACCAGTCTCGGATTCGGTTCTTAAAGACTAAAAAATCTAAAAAATCGGTATTCATGTGAACCAGTAAAAACTAGTAAAAACCGGTCGAACCGATAAAACCGATCTGATTGAACAGTAAAATAGGTCAAAACCGAAAATTTTAAAAAAATATATGCAAGGGTTTTCGCCGTCAGTTATCTAGAGAATTGATGAACTTACTGTGAGTGAATTGATGAAACTAGACAAGTTTCAAACTTATCACCACCATTACCATTGTTTTCGACACCATCTTTATTTCTGGCAACCACCAAATTTTCCGACCGCAAAACCAATAGAAAATGCAATTAATTAATATTGAAATTTAGATTTAAAACACCAAACAAACCACTACGAATAACATTAATATGGAGGGTCCGGAAACCCGTTATGAGTAGCATTACCATGAGCGATATTCCGTCGTCGTTTCCAATTTTATAATTCAAAGACAAATAGCATTCCTAGCTAGGAGGAACATTCGTTCTATGATCTTATCAAAAAATATTATGCACCCAACTTTTTCATTAAAAGAAAAAATATGCAACCACTCACAATCACAATCAGTGATGATTTTGAGCAGTCGAAGGACATAAGGGAGATGGAGGGATTGATGGGACTGGTGGTTTAAACAACAAAATGAGAATACATGCTCTGACTATAATGTCCCAAATTTTCAATAAAATTAAAGTTTTAAAACAACCCATTTACTAAAAGAAGTGTTTACAAAATCAATGTTTCCAGAACATTATTTAAAATCAAAGTCTCCTAAGATCCAAATTGTCGTAAAACCAAAGATGTGTACGGTCACATCTTCGCCTTGTCACAATCATCTAAAGCACCTGAAATTGTAAACACGAAGCTTAGTGAGTTTCCCCCAAAGTACCACCACATAAACATAAACATAATAACAAACAACATGCATACAGAGCCTTCAACCTGACTGGAACGCCGCACCGACCTACAGACTATTTGGAACGTTCACCTAACCTTTAGCATGACTGGAACGCCTCACAGGGCCTTCAGCCTATCTAGACTATTCTTTGGGCCTTCGGCTTGACTAGTACGCCTCTCAAGCCTACAATATATTCGGGATGCCCTGGGTCTCTTGGCCTTCAGTCTACACCGGTTCGCGTCAACCCAACCATACATAACATGTCGCCATACACATAATAGATACAGATACATATAACCAGTTAAAAGACAATCAGACAGATCTTACAGATCACTAAGCATAGCATCATCCTATATACCAGGATACCGATCTAACAGATCTCTACAACACGATAACATACGATCACATAAGAGGATATCTAATCTAATGGGCCGGCCGTGGGGCATTCGATTTGTAAGTAAAGTGAGGAAAACTCACCTCGCAAACCTAACAAAAGTTAATGAGGTCTCGACTCAAAATCTCTGCTCAAATCGACACATATTCCAACCAAATGACCTCTCAATAAATATCCCAAAAGACTAAACATACCCTTAAGGTCAAACTAGTCTAACCAACTGAGTCAATCCAGCCAAGTCACTACAGAGTAAGTACGTGGGGCATACTCCGAAGATACGTTGGGCATACTTGCATGTTCACCACCATCGGGGTGGTTGGCCTCGTATACAGGGCGTACTCCAGGTATGCACGGCATACTCCGAGAAGCTCAAAATCTCAATAAGTGCTTAATGGCTTAAGCATTCACGTCCACTTTTCGGATCCATGGCTAAAATATCCTTTAGAGTCATAAAGTTTTCAACTTTATGACTTTGCATGTCCATTAAGAGCTTAACTCAACTTCTTAATCCATTAAGACCTTCTAAATGATGCATTAAGACCTTCTTAATGATGCATCAAGCAAAACCAACAACTTAATAGATCAAGAACATGCTATGTTCATGAATCTTCATATTGGGACCAAAAAGGACATAAAATCATCACATAAACAAGATCTAACTAACTAGCCATCACGGTATGAACTTTATACCTTCTAATGATGAGAAATACTTCCAGATCCAAGCTTGCTTCTAGCTTCTAAGTTTCACCACCACCTTCTTCTTCCTTTGAAACACACAAAAACTCACACTCAAACTTCCAATTGCTTTAATGGGGCTAGGGTTTGCAAGAGAAGAAGTTTATGATGATGGAGGCTGGAAATAGGGAAGGAAATGGGGCTTAATGATGTTTAAATATGGTCAAAACCTTAAAAACTAGGGTTTGGAATCTGGCTACATATGCCCTACGTACGAGTGTACACCCAACGTACTAGGGTGTGCCCAGCGTACGCATGTACGCACCACATACTCCTCAATGGCTAAATTTATGAAAATGCCACTAGGGCCACTTTTGCACTCTTTTCTCACTTAGGGACCAAAATGCAATAAATCTCAATATAAGGGTCAACAATGGAAGTGCCATAAAACCAGATGTTACAATTCTTCGCCACTTGAATTAGACTTCGTCCTCGAAGTCTGCTGTAGTAACTTACCCAGGGTAGTGATTCCATATCTCTACGTTGGGTCGCTCAGACAGTCCTCCCCAGAACACAATCTGAACTAAAAGTCAACTCATTCAGGCGACTGACCACCCATATATACCATCCTTGACTTGCTACTTTCATTACTGGACAAACCATTACAACCTTCCTTAAATTTGGAAACCCAATACATTAACTGAATCTTAAGCAAACAAAACCATCTCGGAATGTCTTTACGATATCTTTACCACCGAACCTTACGAAACCCTTTCGACCCTGACTTACCTTGCTAATCCATTGGGGAATAAAGACTCCTGACCATTCTCTATTGTTGAACACTTCATTTGAAAACAAGGCGACTCAAAATTCGAGCCTCAGCTAGATAACCATTGTAGAGAGGCACAAACAACACTAGCATATTCCACAACTTTTTGGCTAAGATCGAATGTCTAGCGAGATCCACAAATTCGGGAGGCTACAACCACCGAATCAGTTCTATTAATATTCTTCCCGATATCGGGAACCCATCAGATCTAAATTTCAGAACTCATATTCCAGGACTGACATTTATCCATTTATTGAATCCATCCCTCGTCTTTCAGTCTAATTACTACCAAACACGTGGAAAAGAACTCAAACACATCAATCGTGAATTTCCACCAATTCCAAATCCATAAGATGTACCAAAAGCTTTTAATAAACCCTTGATTCCCTGTCACACCATTTCAAACCACTGCTCATACGAGAAAAGATGAGAAACCCAAGAATTTTCACATTTTCCCCCAATCCTTATCAACTCAGGTGTACCCCCATATGGAAAATCACTCGAGACATTCACAAAGAACTTCATGATTTGAGACTTCATAATCGATACCCAACCTTGATATCCAAACCCCTAATAACAGCTTGTGAACCAACGAGATATATAATGCAACACTCCACAAAGACTTTCTAATGCATGACTGATACTCCCAACCACCCTTAACTGTTCACTTCATCCAAACCAATTGATTCGTGAGTCTCCCAAAATCCATCAATGGACCCACCCAAATTCCTTCAGGTAGATACGACAGCTTCGCATCCAATGCACCTTCTCTTGGTAATAAAAACAAACAGACTCTTTTGATATGGTACATGCGACTATCTCAGACTCAGCCTTTCTCTTTACCATTTGGCCAAACGGTTTGACCTTGGCCGATCCCTTTCCATTGGGTAGAGAAAGCTTTTCCGGACATCCTTTGTTGCCATTTTTAATGTCCATGGAAGTTTGGGAGATTGATCTTCCATCGAATTTTCTTTACCAGTGTGCCAAATCATTGTTGATTCAGTAGCAATTAGAAAATATGTTAGATCAATGAGGGTCACGTCATGGTCTATTATAGTAATCTTTAACGAACGCACTATATGACTCAGGAAGTGATTGAAGAACCAAGTCAACATCCAGCTTCCTCGAGACAACGACACCCAACATTCCCAACCTATTAATATGCAACTTCATCTCCAAGACATGAGCACATACAAACTTTCCATCTTCGTGTTTTCTTACCAATAGGGCTTTAGTGACCTTGAAATTTTCAAGTTGATGAACACGCGGGTCAGGGAGAACTATTGGAGGAAGTGGAGGAATTAAAGTATGATTTCAAGTTCCTCGATCAAAATGTGGAACATTATCTTCATGAGGAAATATTTTTCCAAAAGATGTGGGAAGACCATAGTTGTTAGAACTAGACGTCTACAAACAGGTGAAATTCAAGTTAGTTGATTCAATCCTTAATATAACACCAAAAAGAGATATTAAGGCTAGGACCCAACACAATAATTCACAAACAGAAGAGGGATACCGTAATCCAATTGAAAATTATTTGCCGGTGGGTAAATGATGATTTACCAATTCCACCACGAAAATGAAATTTTAAACGAATTAGAAATTAAACTCCTAGATCTTTTGAGATTCATTGAACTTTTTCAATGGCATGTTTAATCTCGATTATGCCCTTCAAGTTTGTGACTGGGATCCTGAGGATCACAAACAAGTTGTGAATAACCATGCAAATTCGCTTGGTACTCTCGAAGTCATTTATCATCTAATTAAGGTGTCGGTTAGCCACACACGCTCCATCGATCTATAATAATCAACGAGCTACCCATTGTCATCCTTCATTAGTCCTGTATTAGTGTGTCGGTTAACCACACACGCTCAACTAACGACCAATAAGGTGTAATGTGCAATTTCATGGGTAAACATCAAATTCATATTATTCCTAAAGTAACTAAGAGTTGGGAATTTATAAAATCGTTTAGTTACTTTGTATTTTATTATACTTATTAATGAGAGTTTGTGTCCTATCCTGTCCGTTCGGCTAAGGACCCTCCACTAGTCAAGGAAGCGGAGGGTAAGAGTAGACACACATTCAAGCGCCATTTTATAGGCATATTTCTTATACCCCTTATAGACTAACTTCATAAATGATGCCTACTAACGGTAAGGTTGACCTTTTACTTATACATATAATATATTAGACTTTTAATTTTATATAGTATAAGGGTGTATTTTACACATTTAAAATACTAGGTGGTTTAATCTATTAATAAATTAGACTTTTAATTTAATTAAATTTAAACCATATAATTATGGATTTATTAATTCTCTCTTTTAATTAAACACTTAATTAATTTAATAAAATCCATAAGGGTGTAATTTGAACTATTCAAAATATCAAGGTTCTAAATTTAAGATTTCAAAATTAAAGCTATTTAATCAAATTTTAAATTACAAAACCATGAGGTGCACTTTTGAAACTTTTTCAAAATACTAGGGTTTAAGAATTTAATATTTCAAAATTAAAACTTTTAATTAAATTTTAAATTCCAAAACATAAGGGTAAAATTTGAAACTTTTCAAAATTTCTAGATCAAATTTAAAATAATTAAAATAATCATATAATTTTATCTTTATCAAAATTTGACCTAATCCCTTTTTATTTGGTAAGATAATTCAAATAAAATTTTACAAATAACTAATTTATCACATAATCTTGTAATTATCTTAAAATCTGACAATTATCCTTCAATTAGATGAGGATATTCATTACCATATTAGAAAATTGATTTTAGGCATTAAAAACAAGTTATGGTAATAATCCAAATCAAAATCTGACCAATAAATCAAAAAATCCGGCACCAGACAAGTCATCTCGTCGAGTTGCCAAGTGAAGTCGTCGAGTTCATACAACTCGTCGAGTTTGATACCCAACTCGTCGATTTCTTATTCTTTTGGCAATCCACTTTTGCAATTCAATTGAAAAACATCCTAGTCTCTGATACCACTGATGGGATTTGAGCACTACAACATTCCTATGGTGTACATGCAACCCTAATGCTTTGGATGTAGGTTTTTCTCTATTGAACATGCAAATACACACTCCAAAGCAATAACCCTATGGACTAGTATGCGATTTCGAAAATTGACATAAAATAGGGTTAGAACATTACCTTACTTGTTATGTAGCAATAACAAGAATTCCTTGACTCTTGATTAGTGCCCCAATTGTTGCATCTCTAATGGAGTCACAAACACCCAATGCAAAGGATGAAGATGGAGAGTAAGGATTTTCGGCTAGGGTTATGATTTTTAAGCATAGGCTGAAAATCCCATAACCTGGAGGGTTTATATAGCTAAGAGCTACTAGGGTTTTCAGGTGGAAACCTAATACCTTGCTTAGGCAACAAGCAGCCCATGGATTCCATCTTTAGAGCCCCTGGACTAAATCTAGTGGGCTTCCCATAGGATTTCGTCCACTCCACTCAATGGAGTCCATCAGCCCAGTTTTGCAACTATCAATGATTTACAAAACTAGTCCCGCATTCATTAATTAGTTCATTTAATCCCAAAATTAATACTACATTAATTTTTGATTAATCACCAATTTATAATATAATTTCCAAATATTATATGTGACATCCCCAATTTTCACGACCAGAAAAGACCGATTTTGTTTATGCTTTATAAAAATCAGAGTACCCTTTTTTTTAATAAAAGTGTTGCGGAATTTGTCCCCAGAAAAACATGAAAATTACGTTATCAAATCATTTCCGAAGAAATGTATTTTTTTATTCATTTTAAAACATTGGGATGTCATCGTCAATACAGATAAACAGAACTTACATTTATTTACACTAGTGGTCTACATCTCTTTTAAATCTCTCAATGTGAAGTAGCTTCGTATCGACATGTGTGAAACAAATAAGTTGGAGTGGGTCGGGTTGGGAAACCTGGTGAGTACATAGGGTTTTCAACCCACAATAATATAATTATTATATTTAAACATCAAACAATCAACCCAATTACCCATTCCTATTATCTTCTTAAGGATTTACCCTAAGGATCAGCTATTTCTCATTAATTCATTCCTAATGATTATTCTAAGGAATATGTACGAAGTCCATTGTTTTCAATGACATAGCTATCAAGCACAGCTGCTAGTTCTATCACTTAGGCGTAGTTGCCATAGTTGTGACATTCTATATGAGGCGCTTCTGCTGGTATCATCCTTTAGACGCTACTGTCAAGGTTATAATGTTCTCTATTAGGCGCAGCTACTAATATTATCCTTAGAGCGCAGCTTCTTGGATGTTTATCGTAGATCAACAACATCTACAGGTTGTGGCGTAGCTGCCAGTACTTATCTATAGGGTATTGGTCCATTGTTGTCAATGTTCACCTATAGGGCACTAGGTCCATACCACTAATATTCCTCTATTTCAGCTTTCACCCTTCTTCCTTCTTCTACCCATGTTTTACCCAACATATTTTGTAGATATAAAAATACGTATACAGTTTAAAACATTTAAAACATGTATAAAATCTCTCACCTAGCATAGACAACAAGTATTCAGATAATATGAACACATAGCACGTAATTTATATTAAAATACTTCATATCTATGTGTAAGATGAAAAGGACTATGCACTCACCTGATTAGGTGGTGACTCGGCACTCGGACATCACTTCGTTACTCTTAAAACAATTTCCTCGACAAAACCTAGTATCAATATGACTAGGGTTTAGTCTGACGCTAACCGTGATTAATTAACAGTCTAGCTATTATTATTATATAAGCGTTACAAAACACTCAATATAACTCATAATAATAGCCCAAATAATTATTTTAAGGTCCCAATAATGTTACTATAATTAGTTAGAAGCTATATTAAAACTAGCGTAGGCATAGCTCACTTACAACGGGTTTTTCGCAAAACCGGGATTCGCTGGAGCAACGTTCCCGAACCGAAAGGCTCTTTTCTCGGAGCCGTCGCACGCTCCAGGGCTTCCACCTCGTGCTAGGGAGTTACCCTAGGCTTTAGGGGGGGGGGGGTAGGGAGGCTTAGAGAAAGAGTTTAAAGAGAGAAAGAAGAGGGTTGAGGGGTGAGGAAATGAGGGAACCCGACACCTCTATTTATAGGGTGAAATCCTGACGGACTCACCGAGTCGGTTCATGGACTTGCCGATTCGGTGCCACGTGTCATCACCTGATGGCTTTTCTTGGGGAGAAAGCTTTGGCCCTCATTCAACCACGTCACCCCTTTCGCAACAGCATCCTGCCGACTTCTAAACCCCATAACTTTCGCATACGAGCTCCATTTTTGACGTTTTTTATATCCACGCGTAGGTAAAAATAAGATCTACAACTTTCATTTAGATTTCGTCGGTTAATTCTCGACCGATCTTAAATTTAAAAGTAGAAGGAGTTTAGATTGTTAAATGACCGCGAAGAATTCGTAATTCCTTCATACGGACTCCGTTTTCGTCTGTATTTTTACCGTTGAGTTCCTATTAATGAGATATTCAACTCTCATTTAGGTCGCGTAATCCAAAAACCGCTCGAACTAAAATTCGAGTTTTGGGTCGTGCACTGCTATGCCAAATCTTAGCAAATTCATAACTTCCTCATACGAAGTCAGATTTGGGCGTTTTTTTTTTGTATGTTCTCAGCTTAACGTATACTAAAACTTTGGTTTAGATCACTAAGGCTAACAAGTCCTCTATCGTAAATTCACTATTTACGTGTCGCGGTGCCGTGTCGGTTTTGCCGTAAAACTTCGACGGGCCATAACTTCTTTGTTATAACTTGGATTTCGACGCTCTTTATATGTAGGGAATCCTTGAGACATATTCTACAACTTGGTTATGATTATTTATTCTAAATAATATTTTGTCTAAAATTCATTTTCGACCCCTATTATCTCTAAATTGACTAGCCCGGATCTACGGGTGTTACATTATATTAATAATATAATATATTAATAAAATCAGTCTGAGTACTAATTTATTATTCATATAATAAATCCTACTCTCTCTCTCTCTGTCTCTCTCTCTCTCTCTCTCTCTCTCTCTCTCTCTCTCTCTCTCTCTCTTTCTCTCTCTAGTTATCATCTTATCAAGTTGCATGAGTGAATGCAACCCAAAAGGACCATGCTCATAATAAAACCAAGTACATACCAACAATAGTTATGGGCTTAGACACCTAATCCAACACGCTTAGCATAAAACTAAGTACTCCCCACGCACTTAGTCAGTGGGCTTCGGATGTTTTGGGCTTCAGTTTGGGCCATTCTTTTGGGCTTTGACGCTTAGGGATTTGTGGGCCATCTTAATGCAATTGCATTGGACTAGGAAGTTTGTTGGGTCTTGGGGCAAGGCCCATGTAAGGGTTGGGGCCCAATTTGGAAAATTGGACCATGTATTGGCCTTGAGAGTTTATATGGATTTTCGGCCTTTAGATTGTTGGTTTAGGGCCGAGGTTTTGGTCATGTTGAGTAAACGGTAAAAGGTCCTTTACCCTAGTTTGAGAAATTATTGTAGACCAGATCTGATTGTTTATGAGTGATTATTTTGATGGTTTTTAGCACGGGGATTTTAGCATGGAAGAAACTAGAGATTCTTTCTATGGAATTCGTTAGTAGGAGGTGAGTTTTCCTCACAGTACTTTCGGGTCGACGGCACCAAGGCCAGCCCTTTGGATTGTTATCCTCGTTTATTGTATGATTTTATGTTGTAGTGATATATTAGATTGTTATCCAGATATATAGGATGATGCTATTTTTAGTGATATGTGAGATCTGTATCCTGGTATATAGGATGATGCTATGATGTAGTGATCTTTTAGATCTGTATCCTGGTATATAGGATGATGCTATGTTTAGTGATATGTTGGATCTGTATCCGGGTATATAGGATGATCCTATGCTTAGCAATTTGTTAGATCTGTACCCTGGTATATAGGATGATGTCAGTATTAGTGATCTGTTAGATCTGTATGACTGTCTGTATATGCTAGCTAGTATTTGATATGGAATATGTTGATATGTGTTAGTGTGTTGGGTAGAGGCGGTCCTGCTGTGTGCTGAAGGCCAAGAGACCCAAGGCGGCCCGGATAGACTGCAGGCAAAGGGGTGTACCAGTCAAGTCAAAGGCCCGGAGAATGCTCTAGATAAGTTAAAAAGCCTAGTGAGGCGGTCCAGTCATGCTGAAGGTTCTGTGAGCATTCTAGATAGTCTGTAGGCCTGGAAGGCAATCCAGTCAGGCTGAAGGCTCTATATACATGTTGTTTGTTGTTGTTATTATGATTATGTGTTGTGTTGGTACTTTGGTGGAAACTCACTAAACTTTGGGTTTACAATTTTGGGTTGTGTTTCAAGTACTTCAGATGATCGTTGGAAGGCGAAGGCGTGAACCTACACATCCTTGTGTTTTGATTTATGATTTTGGGAAACTCTGATATGGAACATGTTTTGGAAACTATGTTGTAAACAAATTATGATTTTTAGGTCGTTTTTAGAAGTTTAAAACTTTCATGATTTTATGGATGTTACAGTTTATCAGTGACAATACACTAGTAAATTTGGATGAACCTGCAAACTACAAGGAAGCAATAACAAGCCTTGAGGCAGCCAAATGGAAAGAGGCAATGGATAGCGAGATCAAGTCCATGTATGACAATCAAGTTTGGAATTTGATTGACAATGTACTAGGTCGTAAAACAGTTGGGTGTAAATGGATCTTCAACAAGAAACCTAACATGGATGGAAAGGTACACACTTTCAAAGCTCGGCAGGTTGCGAAGGGCTTTACTAAAACCCTGGGGGTTGACTATGATGAGACCTTCTCCCCAGTGGCTAAGATAAAGTCTATTAGGGTAATGCTAGCCATAGCTACGTTTCATGATTATGAAATTTGGCAGATGGATGTCAAAACAACTTTCCTTAATGGGAAGTTAGCTGAGGATGTTTTTATGAGTTAGCCAGAGGGTTTTGTAGATTCAAAGTACCCAAATAGAGTGTGTAAGATTGAGAAATCAATCTATGGATTGAAACAAGCTTCTTGCAGATGGAATCTTTGCTTTGAATATAAGGTAAATGAGTTTGGTTTCTCTTGAAGTGAAGATGAATCTTCTGTATATGTCAAAGCTAGTGGGTGTATAGTTACCTTCCTGGTATTGTATGTTGATGTCATACTTCTTATAGGAAACGACGTTCCAACCTTACAAAAGGTTAAGACTTGGCTTGAAAAGTGTTTCGCTATGAAAGATCTTGGAGAGGCTGCTTATATTTTGGGGATAAGGATTCTGAGACACAGAAGTAAGAGAATAATTGGACTTAGTCAAAATACATATTTGGAAAAGGTGCTAAAACGTTTTAGAATGGAAAATTCCAAAAAGGGGGAGCTGCATATCTAGAGTAATACCAAACTGAGTAAGACTCAGAGTTTGAGTATTGATGTGGAGATAGCAGAAATGAGTAGATTTCCATATGCTTATGCAGTTGCGTTTATCATGTATGTTATGACATGTACTTGTCCTGAATTGGCATTTGATTTGAGCATGGTTAGTCGTTATAAGGGAAATCCAGGTAAAGCTCATTGGATAGCAGTTAAGAATATACTTAAGTATCTGCGAAGGACTAAGGATTGGGTTTTAGTGCTTGATGGCAGTGATACGTTAAGAGTAATTAGGTATAGTGACGCCAGCTTTCAAACAGATAGGGAGACTTTCCATTCGCAATCTGGTTGGATGTTTACCCTGAATGGAGAAGCAGTTGCTTGGAAAACTTCCAAGAAAGAGACAGTGGCTAATTCTACCTATAAATCAGAGTACATAGCAGCACGTGAAGCATCTAAGGAAGCAATTTGGTTGAAGAACTTCATTGGAGATCTTGGAATTGTGCCAACGATCAATGAGCCAATGGATATTTTCTGTGGTAATGAAGAAGCGGTTGCCTTAACTAAGGAACCTTATGATCATGGCACATCTAGACATATCGATAGAAAATACCATTTAATCAGATATAGAGTGGAAGAAGGTCACCTCGTTGTTAAGAGGGTGTCATCTGAAGAATATCCTGCAGACTCCCTCACAAAGGATCTGAGTAGGGTCAAGCATATTCAACATGCTCGGAGCATATGTATGAGAGATGATATTAGTTTTAGTAGTTAGGTAGTTAGTTTGAGACTTGTAACAATGTAAATGTAATTGACTTTTGGTGATTAAATAATAGTGATTTATTTATGATTATTGTTTGCTACCTTTTGTCAATTGGTTAGTATTGTGTTTCATTTTGCATGTTTTACTTCCAGAATAATTTGATTATTCAAACTCTGCAGTCGTTCATACTTTAGCAAGTAAGTAATGAATTAAGACTTTCGTGAATTGAGTTATAGATTGTCTAAGGGTTTATACATAACAATAGACTGCTATAACGTTCATAAGTATATGAAAATAGGGATTTTAAGTATTGGATTAACCCACACTTAGAGAATTACTTCATGGAATTCATCACGAGTAATTTTGAGACGATGGTATATTGTAATCTTGAAACAGAGATATATGAGTTGTGGTTTACAAATCAGTTGTGCATTGATAATATATAAACACAACAGTAACTTTGTGTTATAAAACATATTGTTTTGTATGATTTGGTAAGTAAATATTACAAGCATATAATTCAATGTTTATCCATTCCTTTTTACCTAATGGGAAAACCGATATTTGTGGGTCCCTCGATGATTTGGTGTTGACTTATAGTGTTGGACCCGACCAAGACTAAATTGATGTGTTCAATTAGTAGTTTTTGTCATTACAAATTAAAACAAGGGAAACAGAATATTGGACAATGAGATTGATTCTATTCCATGCCTCATATCTAAATGATATCTTGTATAACGAAGTATTATATGATCACTTATCTTAGGACACGTTACAGACTGGGTCAGAGTTCAACAACGGTTTTTGGTTGCTATAATTTGCTGGTCAGATTGGAAGTTATACTTGCAGTTATAGTTAATAGACTTATCCAAGTGAGAGACTGTTGGATTAGGTGTCTAATCCCATAACTAAAATTGGTATAAACTTGAATTGATAGTAACACAGTCCTTTTGGGTTGCCCACAAAGTTGGCAATTGGACAAGATTATTTTTGGAGAGATATATGATTTATATTTTATTAACAAGTTCGAATAATTAATTTGTTAATATATTATGAGAATAATATATTAATTAGAAATTATGATATTTAATTATTAATTGATCAGAAATTAATTTGAATTAATTTTGGGATTAATTAGATTAATTAAAAGTGCAGGGCTTGTTTGGTTATTTATTGATAGTTGAGAAAAAAAGGCTCTAGAACCTCCTTGTAAGGGGTTGGACGAAAACATCTAGGAAGGGTCTATAATTTTCGTCCAAAGGCTCTTGGATGGAGGATCATGAGTTGCTTGGTCAGCAAGCAAAGGGATTAGGGTTTCCTCCTTAAACCTTGCTTTGGCTCTAAACTACCTCACCTATATAAAGGGCCTTAACCCTCACAAATTCAACACCTCCTACCCTAGAGGAGTTCTGGTTGAAAATCATATCTTTCCTCTCTATAATCCTTAGTTGCTAGCCTTAGGTGTGAACCATCAAAAGCACTACACTTGTGGTGCTATCTGCCAAAGGTTTTACAAGAAGGATTCAATATTGTTTACAATAACAATCTTTAAGGTTAGTTTTCTTATCTTATGAATTAGTTTCTTCATAGAAAAATATTTTAAGATAACCATTCATAGTATGTTGCTATATATGAAAGACATAGATCAAACTAGGTTGTATGTGCCCTAATTAATTAAATTGTTTAATTGTTTTTCCACTTAAGGAATTGTAGTTATAACATTAAAAACCCATCAACACACACACAAAAATTACATGTAAGAATCACTAAGATAAACAACATACAATACACTCATCAGGCCCCGCCTGGCATCGGACCCTGCCCGGTATACATATCACATACTACACATGTAGAGTCACACCGACAACTAGCGTCGTAATCATAATAAATCATTGTCCGACATTGGTGCCATCGACCCGCCGAACACAGTGAGGAGACTCACGTCAAACTATTGAAAATCAGATAAATGTTTGGACTGCTGATCCAGAAAAACTTCGCGCTAATCAATCAAATAAAACCCCAATTAATAATTGGGCCATAAACCATGACAGAGGATCCAATTCATTTGTCTCACTGCCAAGGTAAAAGATCATTTTACCCTTTCTTTACTTGGCCCAATAACCAATGTTTAAACTAATAGCTGTAAAAGACCAATATGGTCCAAAATCTTAAATGACACCCAAACCCATTATGGGCCTGAATCCATGAAGGCCCAAAGCCTAACAATGGCCTAAAGTCAGAAAGACTTGTGGCCCAACAATGCCTAAACCCCTAATAGTCCAAATACGACCCAAATTACAGAAGTCAACAAAAGTTAAGGCTATTGAGTATGCCTAACGTATTCAAACTTACACCTTGCGTACACCATATTTGAAGAGTACGACTTGCGTACGAGTTGGGTACGCCCACCATGGTCCACAACATGACCAACTTGCCATTACAAGTTTAATCGATTAAGCCACTATGTCCAATTTTTAACTATGATCCTAAATGATGTCTTGACATGTAAAGTCGTCAATTTATTACTTTGTTTGTCTTAATGGGACCCAAACTCAATAAAACCCATAATAAGAATCCTAACTCATGTACGGTCAAATATAACACACCAAGATTGCATTTTTATGAACAAGAGACCTCAAAAGTTCTAAGATCTACCATCCCTAGCTTCTGCAGTAGTTCATACTCTCATGCATGACATAAACGACCATCATCACAAAAGAAAGTCCTAAGTAGATCTATTAAAAATAACCATCAAGTTAAGAGCTTTATACCTCCAAAATATTTCCAAGTTGGAGATGATTTTGGATCCACAAGCTCTACCACACCAATGCAACCTCTAAGAGTTATTCTTCCTTCAAAATCACCAAAAACACCTTCAAAGTTCACCTATAAGCTCAAAACACTCAAATGGCAATTAGGGTTTTGTTCTTAGGGTTTGGAGATGTGGAGTTTGGTCATAAGAAGGGCCATGAGTGTCTTAAGGTGTTTAAACCCTGTTGGCCGTATGCCCAACGTATGTGGGTTTCCTCTGCGATCAAGATTCAACCTAGTATGCCCCAGTGTACTTCTAGCGTACGCCCAACGTACTCGGACAGGGACGAAAATGCGAGAAATTTTAAGTTAAGGACAAGAACGAAAAAAACCTGAAATGCAAATGTTACACTTAGTTTTAGCATGCCTTTCTAATAAATGGCGCTTCATTTTTCAAGAAGCAATCATGAATGTCTGATGAAGTCCCCTCGTTATACATGACTTCACAACAGTTTCACGAATGGAATAATTCATCATGAAATCTTTCTTGTTTCATAAATATTTAAGTTAAATAATCAAAAATCTACCATCTTATTTCTCTATTCATTTGTGACTCTTCGTTCAATGTTTTTTAATACATTCAAATCCATTATTTCTTTATCCAAGTTGGAGTTTTTGGTTATTGAATCAATCTACAAGTACTTAATTATGATTTAGATTGGTTTCTAATTCCTACTTACATGTATAGATGGTCTTTGGTTCTCTTCCAGATCTTGTTCGGTTCAAGATGCTACAAAATGATCCTTATTGGCAGTTGATGGATTATGAAAGTTCTTGGGAATTTTTTTGGCTTCTAACTTAAATTCATTAGTGTTGTTGCAACATTCTTATGCCTCATACAAACCTCCTTACTATAAAGCGTACTTTGGTGGTTTTTTATTTTTGGTTCAGGTTTGGACCATTTGCCCTCGACGATTATTCAGTCATGTTGTATGTTCCCTAGAGCTGTTGTGTATAGAGTTAGAGCAATTGTGGATTTCTAATTGCATTTACAATGTTAATTCATGGAGTCTGATGTATTTTACCTACCATTCACCATTTTACCCCTGATGAATTTTAGAGGTGTTCTGGGCCTAATTCTAGATTTTCGTATGTTGTTGATGTGTTGAAATGTTAAGTTACCCGCATAAAATTCATTTGGTATTGTTCAGGTTGTTGGTCTAATAGTTTTTGGTTGGTGTCTTTACTCTTTTTTCCCCTTTGGGGTAGTTTTTTATAATTCTCCTTGGTGTTGTAAGATTCGGTGGACTTGACTCAATGATTTTTTGAACTTAAGACATGTTATGTCTTCAACTAATGGATAAATAAAGAAGACAAAATTGGTTGTAATTAACTTACTTATCTTTTGTGTTTTTTTAAATGTTTCTTCTTTATGGGTTTACAAGAATCATTTTATCCAATTCCAACATCTTTACATACAAATGTTTTCAATTTTTTGTATTAATTTTTTTAGTTTTTTTTAGATACCTTCTTTTTCATATCTTTCTATATTTAAAGGGCCTCAAATTGGTTTGGCCGGCGCTGGTTGGGATAATTCAGAATCTAAAACGTTTTAATCCTAGGAATAATTTGGGAAACTTTACTTTTATGAAAGTTTTGATACTAGTTTTATTTTTATAAATAAGGTTATTGTTTTAAATGTTTTAATTAAGTTTTTCCAACAAATTAGACATTGTTCGCCAAGCAACCTGTTCGTTCGTTTTTGTTCTTTATATTCCTTTGTTTCTTTGCTTTGTTCAGTTTTTTCCTTGGCCATTAAGGTATCATCAGATTGATAGATTACAAAACCTACGTCTCTCTTGAGTCTCCTATCGCTCTGCTCCCCCATCCATAGACACACGTACTCCTTTCCTTAAAAACCATTTTGCAGACACCAAAACCCTCAGTGTAATGGAACTTATTTTATACTATTTAGATTATCTAGACATATGTGTAGTATTTATCTTTTATATGGATGATAATTATCTTTTCCTTGAAGTCAGTTAGGTTTGTTATCTTTGTTTGGCTCACGTATAAAAGGTCATTCCCCTGTAACTTTTATGAGATATATAAAACAATTGATAAACTCCTTGATTCATCTCTTCCACTGTCAATTTTTTTATGGTATCAAAGCCAACGATCTAGAAGAAACCCTAAAATCCATCATAGATCATGGCGGGAGACAAACCAACAGGTTCAGGAAAAGAAACCAGTGGGGAGACGATCGATGTCAACTCGCCATACTATATTCACCCGTCTGATTATCCCAAACAGATGCAAGTGAATGATGTCTTGAACGATCACAATTACAACGAATGGAAACAAGAGATGACCAATTTCTTGTTGGCGAAAAACAAGATGGGACTAGTCGACGGAACTATCGAGAAACCAGGAGCTGAACCACCAATGTCTCTTGCATGGGTAAGGGATGACGCTATGATAAAAGGGTGCTTGACGACTGTAATGGAGTGAGAAATAAGGACCAATGTGAGGTATGTGAAGACCTCGTCAGAAATATGGAGAGATTTGGAGGAACATTTCGAGAAGGAGGGAGCCCCACGAGCATACGAGCTTAAGAAGACCCTAAACTCCATAAGACAAGGAGGTACAACTGTTTCTAATTACTATACCAAGTTGAGATCGATTTGGGATGAGTTGCAACTCGTTCTCCCGACTCCTCGTTGTGCCTGTGAAGGATGTAAATGCAACATTGGAAAGATGTTAAACGAACTGAAAGAAAAAGAAGGACATATGACTTTCTTATGGGTCTGGATGACAATTTTTCGGTGATTCGTACCCAAATCTTAGCGATGAAACCCACACCCCCATTAACCACTGTTACCACCTTCTCGCTGAAGATGAGCAGCAACGAGCAATAACAACAGTGTCAAAGAGGCCGAAAGCTGAAGCGACTGCATTTCAAGTTAATCACTCAAATCGCAAGGGGGCTCAACAAAATCAAGGGAGGCAACAATATCAGTCATCACAGTCATCACAACAGCCCTCTGACAAAGGCACTTCAAAATATCAAAAATCAGAAAATGATAAAAAGTAGTATTGTACTTCCTGTTCAAAAGAAGGACACAACAGAGATGGGTGTTTCAAGATAATCGGCTATCCCGACTGGTTCCCGGAAAGAAAGACAAACCATGAACCAAGGAAACATGTGTAGAGCTTGGGCCTAGCCCCATCGCAGGTTTGACTGACGAGCAATATCACTTGTTCGTGAACCATTTTAAGGAGGAGAACATTGTCGACGGTAAAAACACTAAACCAATGGCACATATGGCAGGTAAAATTGATTCTAATTGTGAATGGGTTGTGGATTCAGGAGCTACTGAACACATCACCCATCGAATCGATTTTTTAGAAAATGTCACTAAAAACCCGAAAGAGACACCTGTTGTCATCCCTAATGGTGAAAAGGTGTCTGTTGAGGGAGAAGGTGTTCATTTTTTGTCCGGTGGGATTAAAATAAATCGTGTTTTACACGTGCCAGATTTCAATTATAACCTTTTGTCGGTTGGGAGACTTACAAATAGCCTCAATTGTGTCGTTACCTTTTTTCCACGATTTTTTGAGATGCAAGATCTGTCAACGAAGCACTTGATTGGTGCGGGTAACTTTTCAGAAGGGTTGTACCGGATGGGGGAGGCAAAGAAGCATCAAGCTCTTATGGTCAATTTTGAAGTTTGGCACAAGCAACTTGGACATTCCTCAAATAAGAAGATTTCTACTTTAGATTTTATTAAAGATGTTTCAAATAAGACTACAAATTGTGATGCCTGTTACAAAGCAAAACACACAAGGCTACCTTTTCCACTTAGTACAATAAAGACGATTTCTTGTTTCGAATTAATTCATTGTGATTTGTGGGGAAAATATAGAACTCCTTCGTTAAATAAAGCTTTTTATTTTTTAACCATAGTGGATGATTTTAGTCGTGCTGTGTGGACTTTTCTTCTTAAACACAAAGATGAAGCTAGTACATGTCTAATAGACTTTTGCAGGATGATCAAAACCCAGTTTAATAAACAAATAAAACACATACATTGCAACAACGGGGGAGAATTTGTATCTAATGCCATGTGAGAATTTTATGCAAAGGAAGGGATGGTTCTTGAAACGTCGTGCCCTTACACTCCACAACAAAATGGAGTTGTGGAGTGTAAGCATCGTCATCTTCTCGAGACAGCGCGAGCTCTCAGGTTTGAGGCAAATTTACCAAAGCATTTTTGGGGAGAGTGTATTTTAACTTCTACTTTTTGTCATCAATAGAATGCCATCAAAGGTCTTGAATGGGTTGACACCTTATGAGATTCTTTATGGTCAAAAGCCTAGCTATGATAATATGCGAGTATTTTGATGTTTAGCATATTACCGTAGCACAGAAACTGGCGGAGATAAGTTCGAGCCTCGTGGGAGACCGGGAATATTTGTGGGGTATTTACAAGGTGTTAAGGGCTATAAGATTTATGATTTGGAAAGCCATAAAATTATCATATCTAGAGACGTTCGTTTTTTGGAGGATACATTTCCCATGAGCAATTTAGACAATAATGTGGAGTCTGAGGAATGTACATTTGAAGCAGGCTGCAGGACGCATGAACCCAACCCAATATACAACAGCGGGCCCATTGTGGAGGAGCCGGCGGATCAACAGGTGGCCATTTTGCCTTCGCTGGAGTCGACGCACGAGCTCGATACAGCGCCGTCAGCCCATAATACTGCATCAGTCCAAGATACCTCGCAAGCACATGATAACGAAACTGACACAGAGTTAAATATTGAAAGTTCCGCCTGCCCAGATAGAACGGCTCGCCCCGACAGAATCAAAAATCCACCAGCTCGGTTCAAAGATTACAACGTCACACTGCCCCCATCCATCAACCACTCACAAGGTACTCCCAATCAAGTCGCTTCCATAGTACATCCTCTCACTAACTATGTTTCATATGAAAAATTTTCTAACTCTCATAAATCTTTTCTAGTGGCCATTGTGGCACACAATGAGCCCAAAAATTTCAAACAGGTCTCTCGTGATCCGGAATGGAGAATGGCCATGCACAAAGAAATAAAAGCTCTTGAGTTGAATGATACGTGGGCGGTAACATATTTACCAAAAGGTAAACGCGCCATAGATTCCAAATGGGTGTACAAGATCAAGTACAAGCCTAACGGTGAAGTTGAAAGGTACAAAGCAAGGCTCGTGGCTAAGGGCTATACACAAATGGAAGGAGTAGATTTTCACGACACTATCGCACCTGTGGCTAAATTGGTTACAGTTTGTGTCCTTTTAACAATTGCCATCAAGAATGATTGGATAATTAATCAGCTAGATGTGAATAATGCCTTTCTACACGGAGACCTTGAGGAAGAGGTTTATATGAAAATGCCTCAAGGGTTCGGACAGAAAAATGACAACCGAGTTTGCAGACTCAAAAAGCCCATATATGGACTCAAACAAGCCTCTATAAACTGGTTCTACAAGTTTACCGCTGCTTTACAAATTCTTGATTTCGCTCCATCTCATGCAGATCCTTCATTGTTCACTTTCAAAAGTGGGACTATTTTTGTTGCAGCTTTGATCTATGTTGATGATGTCATTGTTGTGGGCAATGATAGTACAAAAATTGAAGAAACGAAACGATATCTTGATGAACAGTTTAGTATTAAAGATCTTGGAGATCTTAAATACTTTCTCGGTATCGAAGTGGCTCGAACAAAAGAAGGTCTTGTCCTAAGTCAACGCAAGTATTCTATCGATATTCTTGAGGATGCAGGTTTACTTGGTTGTCGTCCTAGCTGGTTCCCTATGGAACAACATTTAAAATTAGATAAAGGTGATGAAGAAGAGCGTGTGGATGTAGGCAGGTATAGGCGTTTGGTTGGACGATTACTCTATTTACAAGCTACTCGCCCAGACCTTTCTTATTCAGTGAGCATACTCAGTCGATTTGTTGCTGACCCACGACAAAGTCATTGGGATGCTACCATGCGTGTGCTACGTTATCTAAAGTTTACGTTGGGGCAGGGAATTCTTCTATCTAAAGATGAGGGAAACGATATCATGGCTTATAGTGATTCGGACTGGCTGGGATGTCCGTTCTCGAGGAGGTCAAGAATGGGTTATTTATTGTTGCTGGGTGGCGCTCCTGTTTCTTGGAAGTCAAAGAAACAGTCTGTGGTATCTCGTTCGTCTGCAGAGGCTGAGTACCGAGCTATGGCCACCACAGTTAGTGAAGTGTTGTGGATGCGATGGTTGTTGTCTGAGCTTGGCTTCCTGTTTCTTCACCTACCAAGCTTTTCTGTGACAATCAGTCAGCTCGCCACATTGCTCATAATCCAGTTTTCCATGAGCGTACCAAACATGTGGAATGGATTGCTACTTTGTTCGAGAAAGAGTCGAGTCTAAAGAGATTGAACCAATTGCCATTCATACAACAAATCAGTTGGCAGACCTTTTTACTAAACCACTTGGATCTGAAAGACTTCAAGCCTTGGTTGTCAAGTTGGGCATTCGTAATCTACATACTCCAACTTGAGGGGGAGTAATGGAACTTATTTTATACCGTTTAGATTATCTAGACATCTATGTAGTATTTATCTTTTATATGGATGATAATTATCTTTTCCTTGAAGTCAGTTAGGTTTGTTATCTTTGTTTGGCTCACGTATAAAAGGTCATTCCCCTGTAACTTTTATGAGATATATAAAACAATTGATAAACTCCTTGATTCATCTCTTCCACTGTCAATTTTATTACAGTGGTGATCGCAAATCTTTTGTTGAACCCGCCGATGATGATTGCGCATACACTAAAAGCTCCCATGCCGATGGCAAACCTTTTTTTGAACGCTGCACAGACACCAAAAGCCTCCATGGCGACACGGGAAACCTTTGGATGACCACTCCGCTTTTGTTGATCCCTCCGTTGATCATGATTGCCCTAAAATCCACGCAACAACCTCCTCCTCGATGTAAAAGTAGTTTCTCGAGTACTTCTCGCTTGACAAAGAATTTCTCATATACTCCACCAACATCCTCCCCCACGCGTCCTCTGTCTCTCCGTCTTTCTTCGAACCATGCTGCAGTGCCTATCTCTCCAGTCCTTAAAAAGGTCAACTGGAATACTATTTATTTTTCTTTTTCATATGCATGATGCATTTCCTAATCTCATGCAGTCATATACACCATGTTCATACTCTTAGATTCCGTTTATTTTCACGATTTTCCTCAGGAACACAAGGGTTTCGGTGGCAACATGAACTGCGCGGATTTTTGGGGCCCTTTGTCGGGTTGGGATGATGTGGTGCATGCAAACGGATAAAAAGGTTCGTGGACTGATTTTTATTAAATTAATTTCTTCTTCATGAAATTGCGGTTTAGGTGCATAGTTATGGTAAATATTTTTTGCAATGATAGCATATGGGTATTTTTTTATGTGTGATTTATATGTATAGTAACGTTACTGACTATCTGCATCATCTGTGAAGTTCGTTTATCAATGGGCGACCAAAGACGACAGTACTACTGTTGTTGCAGAGACCGAAGATGGTATGCAACATTTTCTTTAATGCGTGATTACATTACATTGACAACTGGAGTTCATTGCATAATTTTCTTTAGTTACATTACAGACACACAAGACGTGAAAAGAAAAAGTCCTAAAACAACAAGGATGTCTGATGGCAAATTGAGCCGAAAGATATTCATGGTTATGGTCGGAGCTTCTTTTTGTGTATTTGTAGCATTTATCCTACCAAAACAACAAGCATCGCGTTGGGTAGTTGACCCTGAGCATTTATCCATAATAATGAAGGATATTTATTTTCGTGTCCTCTTCTCCTGTCCATTGAAACAGCAGCTTTTAAACGAATCAATGAAAGATTTCTTGGGTGAAATTTTTTATTTTGCCCCTACCTTGCTCGATATCTGGTATTATTGGTATCACCTATACAGTTGGCAAAATATTGGAAAAATAAAAAATAAAAAACTGAATAGAAACAATCCATAACTTTCGCTGATGTGGAAGGAGTTGATGCTGCCAAAGCTGAACTTCTCGAGGTAATTTACTAATGTGTTCCCTTGCTTCTTAATTATTATGAATTACGATATGATGAAAGAAAGATTATAAATCCTGCATCCATGTTGAGCTTTTGTAGATTGTCTTATGCATTAAAGGAGATAGTAAATATATGAAACTTGGGGCGAAATTACCACGAGGGGTTTTGCTTGCGGGTCCCCCGGGAACTGGAAAAACATTGTTGGCCCGTGCAGTGGCCGGAGAAGCTGACGTGGCGTTTTTCTCGATGTCTGCTAGTGAATTTGTTGAGATTTTTCCTGGTAGAGATCTTTTCCATGATGCGAGAAAACGTTCACCGTCGATTATTTTCATTGATGAGATAGACGCTGTTATCTTTTAATAGTGAACGTGACCAAACTTTAAACCAGGTAAATATAATTTTAATTTTATGCTCATGATCAAAGTCAAACAATCAAATAGTTGACATAGAATCTCGTCTTTTGATGTATTAGCTTTTAACAGAGATGGATGGGTTTGAGAAGGGTGCAACCGTGGTGGTTATAGTTGCTACTAACAGACCCGAGTTATTGGATTCTGCTTTGATGAGACGGGGTCGGTTTTCCAGGAAAGTGGTTGTGGATAAACCGGATGAAAATGGAAGGAGAAAGATTCTTGATTTATATTTACAAAAGGTGCCAATGGAGGAGGACAAACTAGTCATTTGTGACCTTGTTGCTTCACGTACACTAGGGTTAGTTGGGGCTGATCTTGAAAATATAGCTAATGAGGCTGTAATGCTTGCTGCTCGTAGAGGTTTGTGCTAAACTTAACATTTCGTTGAGTGTTTAGATATAGCAATGTCTTGATTGTGTTTGGGTATGTTGTTAGGTGGTGATTTTGTGACCAATGAGGATGTTCTTCAATCTCTTGAGAGGGCCACAACGAAGATTTGTGATGATGATACTGCCTGTGAAGCTAAATCACCATATTTGTTTGGACAAATGGCACTAGAAAGCATGTACGCCAGGGGATGTTGATTTGGAGCTAATCATCTATAGGATTTGTTCAAGATGGAGAATTCGATTTTGGTGTTATTAGATTTCATATATTTAGCTGGTAAGTATATAGATCTTTTGGCACATTCGGAGATAGGTTGTCGATAGTGTTAGTTAGGCTAAATTTAACCAAAGTGACTAAAATTATTGCATATGTTTATTTGTTTGGAATGAGAACATATTAATATAAACTTTAACAGTCTAACACTAATGTTGTCAAGGCCGACATCTTATATACGATTGTTTTTCGCTTTGCAAGATTGTGATTGTATGATACTACCAAAAACGACATAAATATAACCTATTCAAAAACATTTGGTCAAGTACCTAATATGCAGTGGTTGAATTGCTTGCTTTTTTATGATATATACCGTCACATTACCATTAATGAACACTTGCTTCTCTTTCAATTGCATAATTGATATAAAAAATAAAGTCTTTGAAGTTCTAAACCAGCGGCACCAAAAAACTATAACACCAAGGACTCCAAAACATAAGCTAACATTGATAAATACTAGACTCTACGGAAACTAAGAACTCCAAAATAAACAATACCAATATAGAAGCTAACATTTATGAACACTAAGCACCAAAAGACTCCAAAATAAAAGCTAACATTAACAAACACTTTAGCAACTAATAACTAAGGACTCCAAAAATAAACAACACCAAAAAACAATAAAACCTAAGGACACCAAAGAGAAACAAATTTTGAAGTTTGTTAGTAAGAGGTGTCATCATTATGATGGCATCATTTACTTACAAAATTAAAATCTTAGGTCTTCTCTAACCTTCAACCCTATTATTAATTTTACAATATTTGGTCTCGTTCCTAATGTGCAGCTGTTGAAGCACAACCGTACATATGGTCACGTTAACATTAATACACATTATAGCACCTAAGGACACCAAAATTAAATAATTTATGAAGCTTGTTAACAATAAGTGCCACCATTTTGCTCATATCCTACGCGAACTCTATCGTTGAACATTTACTTATAAAATGAAAGTCTTAGGTCTTCTCTAACCTTCAACCATTTTCCAACATTAATATACACAACAAGAATAATGATTGTTAGTGGCAACGAGCGTCACTAAAGGGCCACCTTTGTTGGTAATGGAATTTTAAGGTTACAACTTCAATGTACTTGCGGAAATTCTCTTAACACTTAAGGGTACATGCAATCTAAAGATCCACATCTTTACAATTAATAACAACATACTATGAAACTATAAGAACCCTAGCTATAATAAAAAAATCATAAGATTAGGGTTGCATACCTTTGCATTGTTATAACTAACAATACTTTTGAATCCTTCCTTGAACTTCAGAAAGCAAGCACCAATAGTATGATGTTGCTAATGACTCACACCCAAAACTCTTAAAACCCTAAAACAAATAGGAGAGATAGGAGGGAGGATGAAATTTTGTTCATATGCTTCTTGGGAATGTCATGAACCGAAATTACAAGCCAAGGAGTCATGTTTATAGTTTAGGTAACTTGCAGATGAATCTAGATTTGAATTAATTAAATAATATATTTTATCCTAGTTCAAATTGTTTTCTTATCTGTAATCAGGATGCTTCCAGAAACCCTAGGAACTCCTCCAAAACTATATATATCATAGATGGTTCTAGAATTGTTTCTTTTGTTCAACTATTGAACAATTACAATTCACCCATTGAACCTTTAACTAATTCCAGTTAATCTAGAAATTAATTCCAATTAAATCTGATTAGTTATTAATTCTTATTGATTTCATATTAATTTATTAATCATATAAATTAACAATTAATTATTCAACTATTCATCTCATATTAATTTATTAATCATATAATAAATTAATAAATCAATCATCTATTTCTAATTAATAAATTAATCATATAATATATTAACAAATCATTTCATGTCTCTCCTAATATCATTTCTAGCTATTTCTGATTATGTGGGAAACCCAAAAAGAACTTTGCTTCTAATTAAAATAATATATCAAGGGTTACTCAATTATATAGATTTGATGATGCAAAATATATACACAGTAGAATTTCATACGCACCAATCAATTCTCGCCATATTTTCTTCTTTAGAATTTCATGATTCAGTGTATGAAGCCAGACGATGATGAAAATTCGAAAACTCGGTGTCGATTGGTGTATCATTGTCCGTGATATATTATACGCACCTACCTACTCTTTCCCAACATTTCTTCTATTAAAGAAGTTAATGATTCAACGTTTAAAACCATATGTGATGAGACTTTGCAATTCTGTGTAAATGATCTATTATTAGAACAACACAATAGTGTGATACATCTATCCTATCCTCTAACTTTATTTGATGTTTTAACAATACTAAAATATATGCCTTTAATGACATGCAAACCACGACATGCAGTGATTTATGTTACGCAAAAGAGAGTGACCTTAAAATAGTGTTATCTCTCCAAAAAATTTAAGGATTTAGGTCACGTATTATTGTGTTCTCTTAAATTAGTGTCTTATAATAAAAAATAAAAGAGGGGCGCGCTATCTTAAACGTGCATCCTCTATAACTGTCACTTTATAAATTTAACAGCGCGTTATCTTAAACGCATGTCCTCTATAACCATCACTTTATAATTTTAATGAAACGCGCGTCTCTTGTTAACGGGGGAAAACGAGAGCCCTAAAATTTTGAAAACCCTCCTTGTTCTTTGATACCTTATTTCTATCTTTCATCTTCACGATCGACTCTCCCCTCTTGTTTTTCTTATGTGAGAAGTGACAAAAAGAAGGGAGATTGGGATGGATTCGCCGATGATGATGGATGGAGGTGCTTTCCGGTCAATTTTAGAGATGGTGCTGTCAATTTTGATGGTGGTGTTAGCATACATGTGTGAATCCTTAGCAACGAGGAATCAAATCCACCCTTTTTCTTCTTGGTATCGAAAATTAGGTTTAAAGGGGTGAAATCCATATCTTTGATACTTATGTTTACGTCTCGATTTCGGATTGCTTAGACAAGAACAATAAGAGAGTCAACGATGGGAATATATGACAATGAAGCCCTTTGTGCTATTGATTCTGGCTTCAGCATCCAAAGAGAAGCTACATTACACCTTGATGAAGATAGTGTGAGAAGCTTCTATGTCGAGCACTCAATAAATAGTTTCTTTCCTAACCTTGTTAAATATATAACAAGGTATTTTCGTCTTCTTAAAACGAGCTGCTCAGTTTTTATAAAAGTTACAGTCTAAACTAATTGTTCTTAATCTTGGGAGTCTCTATATTTATGAAAGTATGCTTTATTGTAATATAAATTCTATTTCTTTACTTATTTTCATTTTATTAATACCTTTTACTTCTTAATAATGAGATTCATAGAAGAATTCTATATGGTACTACTTTATTTTCTGTGTGAGGAAACGACTCAACTCACCAGGGAATCAACTAACATGTTTAGAAAATTTCACATCTTTCCTGCTTATGTGTTCGACTGACTTGTGATCCGATCTGAACCACTTTGATTAAGCAGTATGATTCACTTTCCTGCGATTATTTATTAAGAGGGCTTTCCATTTATACCGTTTCTGCGTTGTTAAATTTTGAAATTCTGTGAAGCCCTTTGTGGTGTCATTATTTGTTATTGATAAACTACAATATATCTAATCTACCACTAGGTCCACTAGAGTAAAAAGGGTTGCCAATTTTGTATATTGGCTACTAAAATTAACACATGGTCTTATGATCTTTATAACTTGTTAGTTGTCAGTAGTCCAATGTTAATAATGGTTTTGCAAAAAGCTAATGCTTTTGTTCATTGACACTTGACTTGATCCGACTTGAAGATTGGTTTTTGTTGAATCTGGAGGAAACTAGGCATCACAATTTCTACTTGGTTTTTGTGTCTTTTGATAACGTATTGATGGGCTCAATGTTGTTTGATGTCATTAAATTATAATGAACCACTGGGAAACACGACCTTGCCTGTTTCTTGTTAGCGATTCTGTCTATCCATGTACAACATTCATCAGATAGCACATATCGTAACGTAGCAAAACTTTTATTAAAATAAGATGCTCGGTAAGATTTTGTAGCCTCCAAAAACAAATTTTTTTAATTCTTTCTTGTTTCTAGATCTTTGTTTGCATATCCATCAACAAATAACGACAATAGAATCTGTGATATGCATAGGGGGGACCCAGCTTGAATGTTCATTTCAATGGAATTGGCTCTATCAGATACGATAGACAAAGAGCTGATGTCCCAAATACATTTGTGAGTCTTGATAAGAACCATATCCATGAATCCCCACTTTCTATTTTTCCAACACCAAATGCTATTGGGAATATTGTCCAATGTCATTAACTAAATGATAATATTTCTAAATAATAGCAGGGTCCCTGTGGGTTGGCTTCATCACACAGTGAGAAATTAAAAGAAAACACATAACGAGAAAATTTGTTTACTAATTTATTATGTTTAATAAATTAATCATAAAATATTTCGGAATTAATTGGGAAGTAATTAATTCAAAGGGTTGAACATTAATTAGTTAAAAGATTGACTAACTGGAATATTCGAGAACCTTTAAAGGTAAAAGGATTTCAAAATTCTCATCCCACATTGAATGGGAATTTAATTTTGAATTATATCTCCATCCCACATGGGATGGGAGACGAAACTAAGGAAGCCTTCTAAGGTTATAAATAGTGTGTTAAGAGTTTCATTCCTCCTTGCACCTTGGCATCAGAGTTCACCACCTTCTTTCAAGGGTTTGTAGAAGGCTTTCCCTTTACTATTTTTCTTTTGGTTCTCTCTTGGAGTCTTGGGTTTGATTCCATTATAGGGAATCTTCTTTGGGTCCTCTCATCCAAACAACATGGTTGGATCAAGAAGATTCAAAAAGGGTTCAAGAAGATCCAGATCAAGCTACATAAGAGGTTAGTAATTTTGTCTTTCTTAGTAGATTTACAGTTTTAAAATAGGTTGCTATAATTAGTAAAACCTAGATTATGGGGTGCATACACACATAGGGGTTATTTTTGATTATTTTAATGCTTTAATCTAGTGTGCATAGATGTATAAAAAGCCAACACAATCAGATAATATTCCCTTCAAGAAGTGACCTAATATCTTTGTGTTGGCTTGGCAACGACGGGGAAGGAGTTGTGTGTTTAAGAAAGTGTGGTTATCCGATAGCTTATCTTTTGTATCCCATAACCACCATTTACATTTTTTCACAAAGCGAAAAACTTCATACTTGTCTTTTGTAGATTTTATCACTCTAATTTGAATACCCTCTGTAACACATTTAAATCCTAACTTAAGCTTAAGTTGTTCTTTGCTTTTGAAGAGTTGATAGAGCTTCGTATAACAAGAATAGTTGTAGGCTACATCACCTTTATGTTTTTGTCGAGCTAATCCGGGGAATGGTAAAGGTTTAGGCATCCTCAAATGAGTGGTTTGTTTTTCTTTAGAATTGGAAAAATAATAAGGATAATTTTCCTCTTGTAATTTGCGGTGTATTAAGGGCTATGACATCCCCAATTTCATGGCCAGAAAAGACCGATTTGTTTATGCTTTTTTTAAATCAAAGTAATCTTTTAAAGAAAACAGTTGCGGAATTTGTTCCCAAAACAAAATATGATAAAATTTTATCAAAGCATTTCTTTAAAGAAATGTATTTTCATTATATAACAAAATATCGGGATGTCATGTTCAATACTGACCAAAAGCATAAACAGAACAAAATAGACCTTACAACAGTTATCACAACTACTGGCCTATAATCCCAAATCTCTCGTTATGTCAGCCAACCAATGCTCTTGTGCCATAACCTGTAATACAAAGAAAACTGAGAGGGTCAGGCTTGGGAGCCTGGTGAGCATATAGGGTTTTCAACCCACAATAATATACTTATTATATTCAATTATCAAACAATCAATCCAATTACCCACCCCCACTATATCCATTTATTTCATAAAGATTTATCCTAAGAACCGATTATCCTTCTCCCATTCATTTCTAAGGATTGCCCTAACGAATTGGCATAAAGTCTAGTGTTGCCAAGGTTCTTAGATTACCTCTGGTGAACATGCAATTCACAATAATTAATTAACACCTAGTTCAAGAACACCTAATGAACACTTAGTTCCAATATTACCCAATGAACACCTAGTTCACAAACACTTAACGAACACTTAGTTCAAATATCCCTGATGAACACTAAGTTCAAGTATCTAATGAACACTTAGTTCGAATATCCCTGGTGAACCCAATCACCTAAGGAACACAGAGTACGAAAGCTCTTAGTTCAAACAATCTGATAATAAAGTATATCTCGATCCTGCAAAACCACTAATATTATAAACACATATAAATCATACTTCTAAAACAATATATCTCATCCCGTCGATCCCCAAATACTGACCCTATACAATGATCTAACGAGATCTAGCCTATGGAATCGATATGAACCACACTGACAAAGCTGCTTCGGAAACTCCCTGGCAGCAAACGAGGATCAATAAAGACATCAAATGAGGGGAATGGAATAAGTTTCACCATGAACCTTTGTTCGTAAAAGAAAGAACCACAAGACAATTTAAGTCAGGGGTAGTTATCTAGATAACAATGCCTACGCGTGGCCCGACTATCATGAGGTATTATACCCCCAGACTCTACCTATCCTAGCATCGAACTTTGCCTAGAAGTGGCCTGAATATCATGAGGTATTTCACCCCCATACGCACCCTATCCAGCAATATAACACAAGACATACCTAGCAGTGGTCTATTACCGACACACTTTATTAGGCAGTCTACAAAGTTCCCTTAATTACTTCGTGAAAGAAAACACTAACATATGAAGCTCGATCGATCACTTTATAAAAGAAACGTTGACTCCAAAGCTCTCTTAAAATAAAAGTATGCGAAAATACTACTAGAGTACTCCTGTATGCTCCTGTAACCGACAGACAAAATTGTCAAAAAGACTTTGTACATGATAGTACTTCTGGTACGTTATAGTACTCTGGTTTGCGAAAGACTCGTACCCGAGAACATAATAGTACCCTGGCATAAGCAACACCCAAGACACAGAGCTTTGAAAAGCATTTCGTACATAAAATGTACTTCTGTACGTAGGACGCACTCCACCGATCATCAATTTCACCCCACATGTACTCTTAATAAGAGACTAACCAAAGTCCAATCTTAACTGAACTAAACATCCCATTTAAGTCTTAACCCATCACTAGGCAAACCTACAATACTTATAATCAATTCCGATACTATCTCCATTTAGGAAACACTAACTAGTGTATACTTAACACAAAGTTTTAAGTAATAATATCATATATACACATCTTAACACATATTGGACCATAACTGGTTCGCATGTTGTATATCATCAATTATACATATAACACATGTTTTGAGCAGTAGTAAATATTTCACACACATATATATTTCATACTTTAATCAATACTCGTATTAAAATCACGTTCATAAAAGGGACTATACACATGATACCTTATCGAATGAACACATAGTTCAAAAATACATAAACCGTACTCCAGGATCTAAATATTACCTCGTTACCTAATCCATATTCCCGAATCTAAAACTAACCTCCTGGTCTAATTCATACTCTCAGATCTAAAACAAGTTTATCTCTTTACCCTTTTATCCCATACCAACAATCTCATCTACCCATGTTCTACCCAACATATTTGTAGATACACAATACATATACATTTTAACTCATTAAAACCTATATAATTCATCCATTCCACAATCATCTTAAATAAACAACAATATAAACACATGTAGTACGTATTTCATACCAATTACTTAATATTTATGTGTAAGAAGAAAGTGACTATACACTCACTTGATAAGACGATGATCAGATAGCACCTCGTCTCTTAAAATAATCTTTTGCGACGAAACCGAGTGTTTTCCTCCAAAACCGGGCTTCACGCAGGCAGAGCTTCGGCTCGGGAATCTTTCTTCTCAGGATCTTTGGGGCTTCGATACTTACTTTGGGTCTCGGGGATGATACCGGGGCTTTGGGATATTTCTTGTACCCAAAACGATGCAAAAATGAGAGAGAAAGGAAGAAATGAGCAAAGAAACTCGGTTGTCATCGACTTCTATTTATAAGGGTTGAAACCCCGATTTACGTTGGGCGTAACTCAAAACTATGTTGGACATAATGCTCGTCGACATGTACGTTGGGCGTACATCTAGGTACGCTGGGCGTACCAGGTGGATAGGGCCGGATGAGTCACGGGTTTGGTATTATCCGATTTTATAATTAAATAAATATATTTTAATTATTTAAAAACTTCATATATTCCTCATATGGACTCTGTTTTCGACTTTCTTTATATCCACGCGTAGGTGAGTCTAAGCTCTACAACTTTCATTTAGACTCCGTCGGCTGATTTCGAATTTATTTTTAATATATTATTTTTAGTAGGCCATGATAGAAAAACTCCGTTATAAATTCATAACTTCTTCATCCGACGTTCGTTTTCGTCTTTCTTTTCACCATTGCACTACTAATAACGAGATCTTCGATTCTCGTTTAGATTGTTTTTACCAAAAATCTCTCGATCTCAAATTCGGGTTTCGGGCTCCATACTTCTAAGCTGAAACTTTGAAAAATCATAACTTCCTCGTACGAAGTCAGATTTTGGCGTTCTTTTTATGCACGCTCTCGGTTTAACGAACTCTGCAATTTTCATTTAGATCACTAAGGCTAAAAATCACTTTATCGTAAATTCATTATTTACGTCGCCTTGTGTCGTGCCGGTTCTGTCGTGAAACTTCGACATGTCATAACTTCTTCGTTATAACGCAGATTTCAATGTTCTTTATATGTACGGAATCCTTGTAACATATACTACAACTTAGTTAAGATTATTCATTCTAAATAATCTTCTATCAGAAAGTCATTTTTGACGCTTAACATCTCTAAATTGACTAACCCGCAAGGGCTCAATTTCCTCCTCTTCATATTCAGTCTAGCCCCTAACAGAATCAGTGAAACTCTGGAAATGTTCAACTAGCTCTCCATGTGGATTTATATTGTTATCATCAACCAACACCATTAGTTTTTCCTGTTCAGTTTAAGATTCATCGATATCAAATGATGAAGCAGCATCAACTACAACCTTGGATTTGTACCTAAATTCACCCCATTTTATATGCTCATTATAAGAAGGTACATGATTGGTTGTCATAGGTAATAAATTACAAATTTAGTTACTTCTAGCACCGAAAGACCCATTGCCATGAGAACGGATTTCCCTGGGAAATCGATGAATACTACTAACAGTATTAATAACAAACAATTATATTGTGTTAGGAGGCATATTACTAATAAAACTAAGAAAATATTTGACATAACTATCCTCAAGATCTGCATAACTATATTTGATCAAGTACATTGAAAAGATAGACGTATTTGATTAGTATGTAACCTGGACCTGGAAGAAACCAATGTATATAAACTGTTTAAGTTGATATCACTAATTATATCTACATCAAATCTTGTGTTGTCTGGAGCAATATACTACATTGATCACTCGATACGATGCCATTGCCCTCTACTAGAAACTAGAACTAGAAAAAAAATCATTATACAATGTCATTTTTTTGTATCTGAAAACTATCAAATTGGGGTTTCAGCAATAGAGGACCAAAGAAATGATATATGGTACGTGTTGAAGAAAATAGAACATACAAATAGCCTAATTTTACCAATCCGAAACACCATTGAAGAATGACCATACATTTTGGAATACAGTTTGGAATACGCTTTTCCAGTCTGGAACGTATAGGTGTCAGATTCCAGAATCGATACCTATCAACCACCACCAACTCAAGAATGAACATAGTTGATCCGGAATGACATATTCCAGAGTAAGTGGTCATTTTATTTTTTTATGAAAAGTGAGTTATTTTTTAAAATAACTCAATTATATGGGTTAGAATACTCAATTTCCTTAAATAAACTTCACTAAGTTTCGTTTTCCAATACCCAATTCAAACCCACTCAAACACCAAAACATGAACAAATCAAGTTCTCCATTAGTGTGTCCCTCCCTCATCTCCTCCCCCTCTCAATTTCAGCCTTTCCAAGTTGATCGACGGTGAATGCAGACAACTACAACAGATGCAGAAAACATCCACTATAATGAGAACTTATGCTCTTATGGATATCCCACTCCTAATGGTATTTCCCTCAAAAAAATTAGAATAGGTTATATGCTTTACATATTTACATGTACTGTACACTGACATTAAACAACGTAATGTTGCGATCAATATCCAACAGTTGAAGCTTGAGATCTGACGGTTTTAGTTTCTTAAATTATTTCATTTATGAATTTAGAAATATATATTCTCTAATGCATTTATAATGTTCACAAAATTACATATCAATTAAAAAAGAGATTGTAATTTACTTCTACTACTACTTTTCATGCACAAATTCAACAGCAGAATGTTTGCTATTTCAAAAAATTTTATGAATAGTAACTCTAAGAAGCATATCAATTGATAAGGGTGATGTTTTTCCAACTTTACACATAGTATTCTTCTTGTCTAAATCTTAAATTTATAGAAATTTCACTTTGAATCTTTTGTGTTGTTTGTTCTACTAAACTAGAATCGAGAATCTTTCCAACCATAGTGAATTGTATGATGCTTTAATTTCCATGCTTAGACTTAGAGTAACTTTTAAATTAAAGGACAAATGTCATATTAGCCCATCAAACTTTTCGTGTTTCTTTTAAAAGGTCACTAAACTATTTTTATTGCACATTAAGGGAATGAAGTTGAATATGACCAGTTGAAATGGTCCTTTAACCCCTTATAAGAGGTTTCAATGCTAAATCGTACTAAAAGTTGTGAGGTGGATGCCTAGTCACTATTGTTTGGTTTTGTGACAACCGTCAAATTTCGGTTAAGTCAAAGTCAACTAAAGTCAGCGAGTCAAGCCGTTTGACTCAATTTGCCCATGAGTACTAAAATTCACATTATGAAACTTCTACATAACTCTCTACGCTAATGAGAAATCATAAATCGAAAAGTACGTACAACTAGATCTCTTTAACCTAAAACTGTGCTACGTGGCGAGCCAAACCGATAAAACAATGTTGCATACTCATTGGGAATGTGTAAGATCCTAAAACAAGGCTTAACAGGGTTTACAAACCCTGCCTTGCGAAGCTAGACACTCACAAATGCCACACTCGAAACCTCTCTCAATCGTTATCACTCTACCTCTCTCTATTTGAAATCTCTCTAAGTATGTGAAACCTCTCCCAAAACTCTTTTTGTATGAGAAATCTCTATAAGTATGTTAAATCTCTCCCAAATCTCTCTAAGTATGTGAAACTTCTCCCAAAACTCTCTTTGTATGAGAAATCTCTATAAGTATGTTAAATCTCTCCCAAGTCTCTCTAAGTATGTGAAATCTCTCCCAAATCTCTCCAAGTATGTGAAATCTCTCTCGAATATCTCTCTGTATGACAAATCTCTCCAAATATGTGAAACCTCTCTCAAATATCTCTTTGTATGAGAAATCTCTCCAAGAATGTCAAATCTCTCCCAAATCTCTCCAAGTATGTGAAATCTCTCCCAAATCTCTCTCAAAAGCTTCTCGTAACTTTTTAGAATCATTCGGGTCATTCCGACCCTAAACTGGGTCAAAAACGGCTTAAAACGGGATAAAAACGAGAAAAATGGACCTTAGGAACCGAAACCCTCTTATAAGAGGCGAAGTTCCTTAGGACCCGAAAGTCCTCTTAGGGACCGAAAGTAAGAGGACCGAACCCTCCTGCTGCCGAACCGAAACCTCCTGATGCCGAACCGAAACCTCCTGAGCCAAACCGAAACCTCCTGATGCCGAACCGAAACCTCCTGAGCCGAACCGAAACCACTTGAGCCGAACCGAAAGTACTGTTCACCCGAACCGAAGGTACTGTTCACCCGAACCGAAAGTACTGTTCACTAGAGTCCGTTCGGTTCGCATATTCTCGCCTTTTATCGCCGAACCGAGCCTCGGTCTCTGATCTCTATTCTCTCGCTCGGTCTCTGATCTCCGCTCCTCGCCTCTCTGTTCTCTCCTTCCCCCTCTCGGCTCTTTCCCTTCTCTCTTCTTCTTCTCTCGGTTTCTGCCTCCCTCTCTCTCGGTTCAGCACCAGAAGGCCGAACCTCGGCCAGAATTTCGCATATTTGCCACTTCTAGCCCATTTTTGATATTTTTAACATTTTAAGCCCGTTTTTCGTGATTTTAAAGCGGGATTTTCTCCAGAAATTATATTTTAACATAATAAACCCTAAATATTCATAATTTAAACATATTTTGATGAAAATCATTATTTAAATAATAAAAATCAAATGGGTGAATTATTAAAGGTGGAGTGTTGACTTTGCCTTATCCAATGTCACAAGCAACCACCCCACACCCACTCTTTGACTAACCACACCTCCCCACCTTACCTAGGTCACATCAATGTCCCTCACACTCAATTTACCCTCATTCCCACGTTTTTAGAGCTGGAACAAACATCCTCTCTCCTTATTTCTCTCAATTGCCCTCATTTCACTAAGTATCAAACACCACTTTTCTCTCAAACTTTTCCCACTCAAATTTCGAGATTCAAGGCTGGTTTTCAAGTGTTGTTTCACTCTTAGTAAGTATAATTCATCCTCCTTATGATTATTTCACTTCATTCTACTCAAATCATGAATATCTTACACAAACTCCATCATATTAACGTTAGAGCTTCGAATCTTCAAGTGATTCTTCAAGTGTTCTTGGGTTGAACACTTCTCTTCTTCAACACTTATCTACTGAAATCACTCAAGGTGAGTTCATACCCCTACATTTTCATGTTTTCTCAAGTTTTCAGGGGGGGAATACAAGTTACAACACTAAGAACATAACTAGATTTTTCTAACAGCCTTCATCAGAAAAGTTCAACTCCATTCACGGACTGTTTTGGGAATCTTAAACATTTTTGTTTTCAAAACTGTACAAGGTGAAAATATTTCAAGTTTTTAGCTTTAAAATGACTACTTGCACATCTCCATACGATTTTTCTACAATTTATGGTGATTTTTACAAAACTGCCTATCATTTCAAACAACAATCCGGATCAGTCTGTGATTATGGACTTTTTCACCCAAGTTATAGGTCATTATAAATTGTGATAAAACTTATGAGCAAACTAGACACATTTTGTGAGCTCTCAGAATTTACGGATCTAGTTTTCAACTTCGTATGATTTTTCTAGGATTTTTCCAAAACAGGGCAGAATTGCTAAATTTTGCCAACAGCATGTAAATATCATAACACTTTGTATTATGTTGAGCAAAGTGTATAATCATAAGTTTTAATATTTGAATGTGTTTCCTAGTTAGTTTATCATTATGAACTGAAACTAAGACATTCATATTAAATATTATTCATTCATTTTGGAACACGTATTATTTAACTATAAAAAGTATAGTTTGAATATATTTATAACACTAATACATTTCCATAAAAGAGTTCATACATATTACATACATTTTAGATAAACTATAATAGGTATAGTTTATGATACATCACTCAACACACTCGTACAAAAAGGGTACATTCATACAATAAAGATTTATATTCACACACATTTAACGTAAACTTGTTATCCTATATTGTGAGTTTCTCTATTTTTCTCTCTCTCTCTCTCTCTCCCCGTACGTCCGAGTGCGGGAAATAATTCCTGGTAGTTATAATCAGAATCTCCTTGAGGGAGAACGTGATACTTGTATATAGATCTATATTGGGTTTGACACCCCACACCTTTCTGCTAGCTACAGTTGGACCTGCAGGTCTACGGGTGACAAATGTCATTTTAATTTTCGCGACGCCTGAGAATGTCGTGGCAGGTTCACATAGTCATAGTATGATTATAGCGGCTCACATAGGATATAACAATCCATAAGTTTACGGGATTTTATTTTAAAACCTAAATGAGTTTTATGTCGATTTAAAATCACTTTTTTTTTATCTCTATGAGTACAGATATTACTGTACACTTTTGGTTTTGGTAGTTACGACTACACATCGTTTGAAACCACATTTATACTTTTAAGTATGGTCAATACTTGTTATTACTCGGTCCTCTAATTTAGGACTACATATATATAATGTATTAACAAACTATTTTCATCTAGAACTGTTAGACTTCAACTATAATCGCTGACCGTACATGTTTGAGTCATATAAGAATTTAGTCTTGATTGGCCTAGAATTGGTGGTGCCCGCCTCATCTCCTGTTCCTTGTTTGGTTGTGGACCTAGGGCAGACCCACTATATTCAACGTTTTATCTAATTTAAACCTTATATAACTTATATACGCTGGACGATTATAGAGGAACTCTACGGGTCATTCTAGGATTCATTAATGCATCATATAGGAATATTTCTATTCACACTTAAATAAGAAAATATTGGATTTTCTGGAAATCAAACTATATCGATCTTACAAGGAAAAACGGTTTCTTCATCAAACAAAACTCTTATGAACTCACCAACCTTTGTGTTGACACTTTTTAAAACTACTTGTATTCTCAGGAAATCAGTGAAACAGGAAAACTTCATCGCTTCGAGGATGGGACGTTAAACCGTCAACAACTTAATTTGTCATCATAATGTAATTGCTTTTGAAACATGTAAACATATACTTTGGTGTAACTTTTGCAATTATATATATGGTGGTTGTTTTTACTTTGAGCACTATTATACACATTGTTGTGATACTGTACATGAAGTCCTCCACCCCAGACGTTTCCGCCATCCTTGGTTTGGGGGTGTGACAGGTTTTTCTTAATTATTTTTAGTTGTTATAATTTATATGTTATTGTTACGATAATAATATAAATCAAAAAAATTATATATAAAAAAAAAGGAAAACTTAAACCTAATCATAAGCAACCCATCTCCATCCATAACCAACTACCATCGGTTTCTAATTCGCATCCCTCAAGCAAAAGAAATCATCCTTACATCTTTGCATCATCTCATATAATCCATACATACCACACCACATCATCATGTCCGGTCACTGAAATTTGAAGATCCCAACTCCATCTGCCCTCCAATGCCAATCCACCCTTCAACTTACTAGACCTCAATTCTGTTCTTGTCACCATTAGCGCCTACAAGAATCCTATCCATACAAATTTTCAGAAAAGAAAGAAGCACATACTTGTAAAAATCATCAATCATATAACAATTACATCAATAAAAACACTTCATAACTCAAGTAACTAGGCATAAAACCAAAACTTTTCATTGATCTACATTCAAACAAAATCCATATACAGATAAATGAAGTACGAACCAAAATATGGATATGAACCAAAATGTGGATGCCATGAAATGAAATGGATTTTAACTTGGGCGTAATTTCGGTGTGTTGGTGGTGGGTAATGAGAAGAATGGTGATAGGCTGGGACTTGGGGTTAATCGCCAAATGCTCCAGGTGTTGTTCAACATCATATTCGATTACTTCTCCATTTTTTCGATTTTGATAGTTTGGGGTTTTCATCTTCATCAGATGGTGGCTCCGGAGCAGAGTCTGAGCAATGCTAATTTTGGTCTGTCCAGTAGCTCCGAAAACAAACACCGTATTCAGATCCATACGTCTACCAAACAAAGAACCCGAAGATGATGGATTACTCACAACTGGAATCAACAATTTCATTTCAAAAACCTTCCCGAAGTCAAAATTGAATCGAAATCGATTCTCGGTTTCACCTTCTCCGGCAGAAGATACATCAGATTTCTTCGCACATATTATTAATCTCCTAGGGTTTTTGAGTGAGTGAGACTGGTGCGAGGTGTAGTGGCAAGGAGAAATGAGTTAGAGGTGAGAGGCGGACATGTATATTACCTTTGAATCCGGTTGCAGGTAATAAAAGGGTATTTTAAAACATGGAAATGAGAGTTTATTACTTTAATGTGCAAAAAAATTAGTTTAGTGACCTTTTAAAACAAACGTCAAAAGTTTGATGGGCTAATATGACATTTGCCATAAATTATAACGCACATAGATTAGGGCTAGTCAATTTAAGGACAATAAGCGTCGAAAATGACTTTTTGATGGAAGATTAACTTAGAATGAATAATCTTAACTAAGTTTTAGTATATGTTACAAGGATTCCGTACATATAAAGAACGCCGAAATCCAAGTTATAACGAAGAAGTTATGACCTGTCGAAGTTTCGCAACAAAACCGGCACGACAGCGCGACGTAAATAGTGAATTTATGATAGAGCAATATTTGGATTTAGCGATCTAAATGAAATTCGTAGACTACGTTAAACTGAGAGTGTGCATAAAAATAACGTCCAAATCTGACTTCGTATGAGGAAGTTATGATTTTTCTAAGTTTCAGCTTAGCAGTATACAGCCCGAAGTTCGAATATGAGATCGATGGATTTCCATCCGAAACAATCTTAATGAGAATCGAAGATCTCATCAATACTAGTTCAATGGTAAAAAGACAACGTAAACGAACGTCGGATGAAGAAGTTATGAGTTTATAACGGAGTTTTCCTGTCCCAGCCTACTAAAAATAATATAATAAAAATTAAAGTCAAAATTTGCCAACGAAGTCTAAACGAAAGTTGTAGATCTTGTTGTTACCTACTCGTGGATATAAACAACGTCAAAAATGGAGTTCGTATGCGAAAATTATGAATTTCTGAAGTTCGGGGCGCGAAACCCCAAAACTATCAGGGTTGACGACGTGAAAACAGTATTCACGACGTGAACTGACTTCTGACGCCTTCTGGAGCCTCCAGAGCAAGTGGACAAATGACAAATGCAGTGACCTGCTATGCTCACAACATGAGAACTTAAAACTCACAACGTGAGTACGGAAAACGGCACTATAAATAGAATTGAAGGGGCAGTCAGCCATGGTTGGAAATTCACTCTTCTCTCACCCATATTACCTCAATTTACATGCAAAGAAGTAACCCTGAAGCCCCAATATCATCCCGAGACCCAAAGGGAGTCCCGAAGACCGAAGATCCCGAGAAGTGAAATTCGCGAGCCGAAGCTCTGCCTGCGAGAAGCCGGTTTTTGTGAAGATCTTCCAGATCTACCGAAGAATACTACTTTTACAAGTCGTAGTGTTGTCCGAGCATCGTCTAATCAAGTAAGTGTGTAGTTACTTTCTTCTAACACATAAATACGAAGTATTTTCTATGAAATACGTGTTATGTGTTTATATATTGTTTGTTTATTTGAGGTGGGTGGAATGAATGTTTTATATAGGTTTTAAATGAGTTAACCTGTATATATAATTTATATCTACAAATATGTTGGGTAGAAAATGGGTAGATGGAATAGTTGGTGTGTGTTGAGAGATGGTATGAGTACACCCTCGTGACTATGAGATGTAGTGTCTATTAGATAAACCATGGTGATGATGTGACTTCGTGCCTATTAAAGTGAACCTTGGTGACTATGGAGTTAGCGCCTATTAAGTGAACCTTGGTGACTATCGAGTTAGCACCTATTAAAGTGAACCTTGGTGACTATGGAGTTATCACCTGTTAAGTGAACCTTGGTGACTATGGAGTTAGCGCCTGATAGCTATGGATTTAGTACCTGATAGATAAACTTTGACAGCAATGGACTTCGTGCCAATTCCTTAGGTTAATCCTTAGGAACGAATGAATAAAGGATATTTGATTCTTAGGGTAAAACCTTAAGAAATTAAGAAGATAATGGGGATGGGTAATTGGGTTGATTGTTTGATGATTAAATATAATAATTATATTATTGTGGGTTGAAAACCCTATATGCTCACCAGGCTCCCAAGCCTGACACACTCAGCTTTCTTTGCATTACAGTTAATGGCACACGAGTATAAGTTGGTGGACTTGACAAGAGATTTTGGATTATAGATCAGTAGTTATAAATAACTGTTGTAAGGTCTATTTTATACTATTTATGCTTTTGGTCTATATCGGAACATGACATCCCGAGATTTTGTTATTTAATGAAAATACATTTCTTTAAAGAAATATTTTGCTAAATTCTTATCAAATTTTGTTTTGGGAACAAATTCCGCAACTGTTTTCTATAAACGATTACTCTTATTTTAAAACAAAGCATAAACAAATCGGTCTTTTCTGGCTGTGAAAATGGGGATATCACAGTTGGTATCAGAGCATTAGTTTAAGCGAACTATGAAATCTGTAGGATTTCTAGACTTAAGCTTAGAATACTAAGCGGTGATTGTGAAATGAGTGTCTACCATATTTTAGACACGAGGACTAATATATTTTAGGAAAGTTGCCTAAAATGCTTTTATGTGCTAAATGTTATATGTTTTCCACATATGATATTATTTGTTCGGATCTAAATTCACCTTATTCGGTGTATAGATCAACAATGGAGAGAACGAGAAGTGGAGTTGGAAACGATGACGAGCACAGGAATCAAGCACATGTGATTGAACCAGTAGTTGTGGCAGCAGTAGCACCTAAGCCAATGACAATGGTCGGAGTTCAAGTGATGATCCAAGAAATGTTGGATCGTCAGATTGAAGAAACCAGACGTCTGATTAGGCGGAATCGCAAAGAATTGTCAATTCAAGTTGAAGAGTTCGAAGTAAATGGAGGGCAGTCTGAAGGAGGAAAATACAGTAGGACCGTTGGTCAAGCCAACCCACCAATAGTTCACCAAAACAACCAGGATGGAGGAAATGATGAACGTGGATGCAAGTACAAGGATTTAATGGAATCCAAACCACGGTGTCTTTCTGGGAGCCCTACACCGGTGCAATTCATGGACTGGATCTCCGAGATGGAGACAATGTTTGAAAGTTGCAAATGTAGCAACAAACAGAAGACCGCCCTTGCAATTCCTCTGTTAAAATCTAGAGTACTAAGCTGGTGGAAGTTACTGGCTAGTTCAATGCCCAAGGAGGAAGCTAGCAAGATGTATTGGGAAGAGTTCGTGGTGCAACTGGAAATGCAATACTGCTCTGATCAGGATCTTCTGGAAATCAACAATGAGTTCCAGAATCTGAAGAAGGGAAAATTGAGCGTCATTAAATATACTACAAGCGTTACGGAGAAAATGAAGCTTATTCCATACCTAATTCCAACTGAACTTTCCAAGGTCAACAAATTTTCCAATGGATTACCAGCGTACTTTGGTCCGATAGTCAAGCAAACAACCACTCTGAAAGCCGCCATTTGGGCAGCCAAGAATGTTGAGACCCAAATAAAATAAAAGGGTCTGGAGAGAGCTAAATTTGGAGAGAATAGGAAACATGAAAGATCTTCAACGATCAACAAAGAAAGATAATTCTCGAAGTCTGGTGGAAGATGAAGCTAAGTAGTGTGAGAAGTGTAAACAGAAACACTTCGGGAAATGTAGCGAGGAGATGACTTGCTACAAATGTGGGAAGACAGGGCATTACGCCAACAAGTGTGCACCCATCAAGAAGGTGTGCTACAGATGTAACGAAGAAGGTCATATTTCTAAAGACTGCCCACATAAAAACACACTGCCACAGCCAAGGGCATTCCACATGCTCCTCGATGAAGCGGAAAACGATGGTATGATTAAAAGATGAAGACTTCATATTGATATATAAAGTCTGTATCAGGAAGCATAGCCTGTTAGAGGCATAGTATAGGGTGAACTTGAACTTTTGTGTAATCATTTCAAGAAATAATATAAACCTTGGTTTTGTTATCCGATGTGATGAATGATTATATGATTTATGTATGGTGACTTGGTTGACTGCGAGATAAATCTTGGGATGAGTATGAGTAGGTGTGAGTGGTAGTAGAGATCTATGCTACCGGAAGCACATGACTCACACTTGGATAAGGGAATGCCGTAAGGTTACCAAGAAGCTAGTAATTGATTCAATTTTATTCAAGTATGTCATTACCATTGTTTCGGTAATGACTAGTAGGATGGTTGTTATTCCGAGCCTAGTGGTCATATCAAATTTAGTCCGACTACGATGAGAGGTCATCGAGACACAACCCATCGGTTTGTTACAATAATAAAGGAATGTATTTATCCTAAGAAGAAGAAGGAGTCCAAAATAAGGATTTATTTTGTAACTTGAACGTTACGATTGAAAGTCCAATATAGTATGAAGAGCAGATGTAAGATTGGGCATCAAGGTTATTAATTAGGATGGAAAGTTAACGTATGGACTCATTATTCAAGCCCTGTTTCGTTGATGATTCTGGGATGTAATCATCCTAAGGGGGAGATAAATGTAACACCCGTAGATTAGGGCTAGTCAATTTAAGGACAATAAGCATCAAGAATGACTTGTTATGGAATATTATTTATAAGGAGTAATCTAAACGAAGTTGTAGTATATGTTACAAGGATTCTGTACATATAAAAAACGCCAAAATCCGAGTTATAACGAAGAAGTTATGACCAATTGAAGTTTTGCAACAAAACCGACACGACACAGCGCGACGTAAATAGTGAATTTATGATAGAGCGATATTTGGATTTAGCGATCTAAACGAAAATCATAGAATACGTTAAACCGAGAGCGTGCATAAAAAGAACGTCCAAATTTGACTTCGTATGAGGAAGTTATGATTTTTCTAAGTTTCAGCTTAGCAGTATGCAGCCCGAAGTTCGAATATGAGATCGACGGATTTATAAAAGAAAAAATCTAAATTAGAATCGAAGATCTCGTCGATAGTAGTTCAATGATAAAAAGACAGACGAAAACGGACGTTAGATGAAGAAGTTATGAGTTTATAACGGAGTTTTCCTGTCACAGCCTACTAAAAATAATTTAATAAAAATTAAAATCAAAAGTAGCCAACGAAGTCTAAAAGAAAGTTGTAGATCTTGTTTTTACCAATGCGTGGTAATAAAGAACGTCGAAAACAGAGTTCGTATGCGAAAATTATGAATTTATGAAGTTTAGGGCGCGAAACCCCAAAACTATCAAGGTTCACGATGTGAACCGACTTCTGACGCCTTCTGGAGCCCCCAGAGCAAGTGGATGAATGAAGAACGCAGTGACCTACTGTGCTCACAACGTGAGCACTTAAAACTCACGACGTGAGTATGAAAATGGCCCTATAAATAGAATTGAAGGGTTAGCCGCCCATGGTTGCAAATTCACTCTTCTCTCACCCATATTACCTCAATTTACATGCAAAGAAGTAACCCTGAAGCCCCAATATCATCCCGAGACCCGAAGCCCGAAGATCCCGAGAAGTGAAATTCGCGAGTCGAAGCTCTGCCTGCAAAAAGCTGGTTTTTGTGAAGATCTTCCAGATCTACCGAAGAATACTACTTTTACAAGTCGTAGTGTTGTCTGAGCATCGTCTAATCAAGTAAGTGTGTAGTTACTTTCTTCTAACACATAAATACGAAGTATTTTCTATGAAATACGTGCTATGTGTTTATATATTTTCTGTTTATTTGAGGTGGGTGGAATGAATGTTTTATATAGGTTGTAAATGAGTTAACCTGTATATATAATTTATATCTACAAATATGTTGGTTAGAACATGAGTAGATGGAATAGTTGGTGTGTGATGAGAGATGGTATGAGTAAACCCTGGTGACTATGAGATGTAGTGCCTATTAGATATACCCTGGCGAAGATGTGACTTTGTGCCTGTTAAAGTGAACCTTGGTGACTATGGAGTTAGCGCCTATTAATGAACCTTGGTGACTATCGAGTTAGCACCTATTAAAGTGAACCTTGGTGACTATGGAGTTATCACCTGTTAAGTGAACCTTGGTGACTATGGAGTTAGCGCCAGATAGCTATGGATTTAGTACCTGATAGATAAACTTTGGTAGCAATGGACTTCGTGCCAATTCCTTAGGTAAATCCTTAGGAACGAGTGAATAAAGGATAATTGATTCTTAGGGTAAAACCTTAAGAAATAAAGAAGATAATGGGGATGGGTAATTGGGTTGATTGTTTGATGATTAATATAATAATTATATTATTGTGGGTTGAAAACCCTATATGCTCACCAGGCTCCCAAGCCTGACCCACTCAGTTTTCTTTTCATTACAGGTATTGGCATAAAAGTATAAGTTGGTGGACTTGACGAGAGATTTTGGATTATAGATCAATAGTTATAAACGGTTACTCTAATTTTAAAACAAAGCATAAACAAATTGGTCTTTTTCTGGTTGTGAAAATGGGGATGTCACATAAATTAAATAACCGACTGCTCCTATATGTGTATATACATAATTCCATTCATAGTATCGACTTTCAACTCTAGTGTAATAGAGGTGAAGAAAAGTGATAAATGGTTGACAATTGAATCAGTTTTACCCTAAACTAAATGATTACACATTATCAACTATCTCTTAGTTTCATAATGTATTCTCTAATATCTAGTGGTATCCATCTAGCACTACCAAATAAGAAATGAGAACAACTTTCCATACAATTTCATATTTTTTAATGGAATCAGCATTATGAATGTTAAAACAATTTCATATGTTTGATGTCTGGTTTCTTATGTTCCTGCAATGAGGTCGAAATATGATATTAGATATGTTGACTGAGCTTAAATCTTGATTTTTCTTACATTTCATATGTTTCATTTGTTGTTGCTTATTTTCATGTATTGTTGTAGCAAATATATTTATTTAGAATCCAGATACATGATCCATGAGTTTGTAGGTTGAATTTTGAACTTTGTAATATATTACATTTTGAAAATTATATGAACTTGTTTTCTGAATGAAAATAATGGTCCCTATGATTTACATAAAGTCATATGGATGGTAAAAAATTGAAATTCGCCTAATGTTTTCCCTACTTTCATTTTTGTTACAATGTTGGTCCAAGATCCATATAAATAATTGTACTTTAAAAACTTTACCCAATCATATCATTCTACTTTTGATTTTTTAAACTACACAAACGAAAATTGGTGTACATTACCATAATTTGTAGGATTTTCAAAGCTAAATGTTGTGATAGGAAAATAGAAGTGAGATTGTTGTTTATGGGTAAAGAATGAATCTAGATTCTTTTATGAGTAAAATTTAATTACAATGCCTATATTCGTAAAAGGAATAAAGTACATTGCTCTTGCTTATATACATTTACAGGATGCTTCAAAATTCTCAATAAGGTTTAATGTAACAAATAAAAGCTTACTTTCATTGTCATGTTGACTATATAGAATCCTATTTTTGTTTTTAACTTACAGAAAAATATTATTAGTTATAGAATTTCATTTTCAATGTTTTTAATTATCAGGACATTATATTTTGAAAAATTAATCCATTTATGTTAGTGAAAGATTTTTTGTTTCAATGAATTAGTACAATTAGATAGATTTATCAAAGTAAAATGTTGTTACAAAAAGAAATGAAAGTATGACGCTATCATAAAAAAATCAATGAACCTATATTGTTGCTTCTGGCAATGAGGCCTTATTATTACTCATAATTTGGACAAAAATCACTAGGATTTGAAAGACTCTAAGAATTTGTTTTGTCGAAAACAACCGAGAACACAGGTTTGCTCAAAGTTAGATCAAAGCCATGTAAAGTTTTTGATGTTTTAAAGATAAATCCCAAGAAGAGGTACATGAAGATATTTAATGAAATTTAGTTGAACATAAGCAAATAGTAGTTAATTGCAACATAATTGACTTACTCATTTTTAGCTAAGAAATATGATCGAAGAACTTGAAAGTAAGATAATGAACATGGAAAACCTTCTTGGTCACAACATGTTTGTTTTTATTTTTCTTATTATATAGTTGTTTTATGTGTATCTTTCTAAACATCTAGGAGTTGATCTTCATGGTTATTGGTTTTACCATTTATATAATTTATATCCTATTTTTTTATTATAGTTTGTTACTTTAATGTATGAATACGAGTTTAACAATGTTTTCCAAAATGGAGATAAAAATATAAAATTCATTACTATATCTACTCAAATGAACTATAATTTAATCCAAAATTTGTATGTTTCGGAAAACTTGTGCACTCATGATATTCGATCAAATTTATATTTCTTAATCTTTCCCAAAATGATAAAAATGTTTCATTTTTAAAGTAATTAAGAAGTCTTAACCTGTTCTTAAATGTTATGAATGCTATAGGTAACAAGATATTAAAATAAATAAGCAGTCTTAACCACTCTTTAAGATTAGTGTCATGAAGATGCCATTGTTGGGTTGGGGGTGTTGGTGTGTATTTGAATAGATATAGGCCTACGGCCCAAATGGCCCTATTTCCTATATGCATATTTGTAGTGCGTGTTGTCAATCAATGAGAAAGATATCATTCTACATGGTATCGGAGAATTATTTCATACTCTCCTAAAATCTCTCTATTTCCTTCCTAATCTAATCCTTACATTCTCTACATTCATCTTCTTCCCTACTAAACCCTAATGGTTGGTGATGATATTCCATAGTCGCTTACTCCTTCCACCAAGGCCTATGTTGTCACCAACATTAAACCATACGTTCCACTAGTTCTTGATCTTACCACTCACAACTATGCTACACAGATAGATCTCTTCACCACCCATTGTATCGTCTTTGAAGCGATCGATCATATTTATAGCACCTTCGTGCACCCAAATAACCACCTATCGATTCGGAATGGAAACAACTTGACCAACTCGTGAAACTCTGGTTGTTCAGGTCTATCTCTCAATCCCTCATTACCTCCGTCTACACCATTAACACAACAATACGAAAGATTTTATGTAATAGAGAAGCCATATTCCGTGAAAATAAAGATTACACCACCATGCAACTTGAAAGCAAGTTACGTTCAATCACTATTGGGAATCTTAAGATTCATGACTCATTCAACGAAATCATGAAAATTACGAATATTCTACAATGCATTTTCGAGAAGATTAAAGAAAAGCACATCGTTATTCATGCCATTAATAGGTTGTCTAGCAAGTTTGATATCACCTTTACTAATTCACCATAGCAAAACACTTCTGAATTTTGATGAAGTGACGTCCATGTTGCTCGTTGAAGAATAGAGGCTTATTACTAACTAGGTTCCTACTCTATCTGATGATAATCAGTCTTCTTTTCTATGGTTGTAACACCCAAGTTTTAAATACAAAGTACCCCCAAAATTTTCTATTTTTAAAACATAATACATAACAAATGTGGTGTACTTTCGTATTGTAAATCAGTACAACTAATTATCAAAAGGATCTTATATATATATATATATATATATATATATATATATATATATATATATATATATATATATATATATATATAGGAATAATTTCAAATGAAGGCAGCAAATAAAGTGAGGACGTGAAGACACTACTTTTATGTTATTATTATGCCATGAATCTTCTATATACTGTCTTATGTCTTTATTCGGTAATGAATATATGAATAATCATATTTTGATATTAACATTATAACTTACTACAAATATGTACTCCCTCCGTCCCAAATTGATAGTCCATTTTTGACTTTTGAAGTATTTTTCTTCAACTTTGACCTTAAATATTTTTGTTTTTGATAGATAATACTTGATGCAAAATATATGAATGGATTGTATTTTAAATGTTTTTTCATTTTTATAAGTTTTATTAAGTAATATATAACATGTGTAAAAATATTTAAGGTTAAACTTGAAGAAAAAACTCTTGAAAAGTCAAAAGTGGACTATCAATTTGGGACGGAGGGAGTATATGAATAATCATACGCCAAATATTCACATTGGAATTATAAAAATAGAACATTTATGTAAAATTCTTAGCAGAATAATATATATATATATATATATATATATATATATATATATATATATATATATATATACTCTCATCGCAGTACGATACGTAGAAGTGTTAACATCAAGAGGAAATCAGAAAGCACTAGAACGTTTACAAAGAGTACATTGTCTAACACACTAGGAGTGCATCATCATATAGTAGACGTTGCTTTCAAATCGGCCAAACTTTTGTTCAGTAAAGAGTCCATTTCTATCATTCATCATGAGTTGGCATGGTCCTCACCATAATAAGTTCATATGTTTCTATCGCTTTGACCGTCAAATTCGCGAAACCTTCGTCACTAGTAACGACAGGCCGACCTAGACCTCAATTTTATCTCTCGTATTTTAAACCAAAAAGCACTCATGCGAAGAGTATTTCATCCTCCGAAGCATTACCGCCGTATGTTCTACAGACCGCCACAAAATACCACTCGTCCAGCAGACCGAGTTTGAGCACAGAGGCTAAGGATGAACACAGTCCACCTATCACTATTTAGTGTATACGCGAGAGTAGTATATGATTATGATTACACAGATTTAGTATGTGTGCTTCTGCCCTATCTCCTGTTCCTTGTTTGGTTGTGGACCCGGGGCAGAGTCGCACATCCGACCATCTAACTAATTTGAAATTATAGACGACTTGTATACACGAGGTAATAATAAATGGACCAAGTATGAATCCTATCATGGACATTAGGGCAAAGTTGTTAGGTCTATGAGTGGGTATTCTGCCAATTAGAGGAGTACAACCCCATTAGTTCTGCTAAGAAAGCTAATTTCGGGACAAAATTCCATCTAACGGGGGAATGATGTGACAACCCGAAAATTTTTGCTTTGTAAAGTCCAGCCATTCAATTCAACAGTGTATCAGACTCATTTCTTCTATCATTTAGCCTTGTTTAGAGTCTGTTAAAGGGTTCAAAGCTCAGTATATTCAAGCATTGGGTATAGGATCGAGTTTCATAAGTTCTTCGCGTCAAAATCAAGCCATACACTCCATGTGAGGGAGTGTACGGCCATACACATGTGTGTGCGGCCATACACATGTGTGTGCGGATGTACACCTATGTTTGGCTGTACATCCCCTCCCTAAGTATGATATCCTTCCATTTCCAAGTCATTCCTCCAGTCTCCAAGTCAAGAACATCGATTTCTCTCTCAACTATCATCACATTTCTCATATTGATCTTCAAAAGTGGTAAGTGATTCTTCCATATTTCTTGATATCCTTCCTAGTATTGTGATCATCTCTTGATTCATCCATGCAAACATCTCTTTTGACTAGATCTTAAAATCTTCATCCATTTCACCAAGAACACACACTTGTTCATGGTGATTGTGAGCCCTTTTGAGCCTCCAAATCGTAAGTACTCCTTCTTTATGCTTAGTAATTGTTAGGAACACTTGATTAACATCCTAAAAATGACCAAAACTCATTATCATAAGGAGTGTATGGTCATACACCGATGTGTGGCCGTACACCCCTCAAAACACCCCTAAAGGGCCTTCCAAATGTAAATCTAGCTTCAAGACTTGATGAGCAATAGTCCCACAAGCATCCCTACAATTCAAGCCAACATTTGTGCACTTGTTACCATGAGTGTACGACCGTACACCCATGGCCGCACACTCCTCATTGTGGCCGTACACTCCCCTTAGATGAATCATATATGATTCTAACACTTGGTCCAAGTGTTTCCTAGTCCCTAAAGGTGTTTCCTTGCATTTGGTTTCTTCTAAACACTATATACATGCCAATATATGTCATTATATGTCATTTAGGACTTGTTTGTGTCTCGGGATTTCATTCGTGGAACTTCTCATCCTTACGCGCATATTCGTTTGAGTCACCCACATAAGGTGAGTTCATACCCCTATAATCAATCTTTTAAACTTTATTAAATGCTTTTAGGGGGGGGGGGGGAATACAAGTTGAGCACAATTGATAATTGTGTAAATGTTTGATATAAACATCTTTCAAAGGTTGCTTATGTTTTTATAAGTGATCAAAACATTTCAAAAACTCTTTTCAAGTTTTGTTACTTTATATTTTATAAAACTCCGTTTTAAAGTACATTCATAACTTAGTATTTAAATGAGTCTTTTCAAGAACAGTTCAAGTAAACATACTAGTAAACTATAATGGGTATAGTTTAGGGATTCAGTTCATACTAGATACTAGAACATGCTATAAAGAGAAACAGGGAGGTAGATACAATACACAATAATAGAAGGAACATACTAAGATACTATAACAGAAGGAACATAGTAAGATACTATAATAGAAAGAACATACTAAATGCTATAGCAGAAGAGCAATACAGGGTCTGCTTATACCAATAATCACTAACGCGTTGTTCTAAACAAAAGGTGATAACAAATTGGGTATATAAGACTATTATAAATGTAATGTGAGACTACTTCACGGCTTAGTAATTTGTTTACTGAAATCGCGTTTTGTAACCAAAATCTCTTGGAGGGAGAGGATATAGTATGGGTACAACCACACCACATTATTGTTGGATTAGTGTCTAAGTCCATAACTATTTTGGTATGTACTTGACCCGATGGTGCATGGTCCTTTTGGGTTGCCTTCACCAAAGCAACTTGATAGGATTAATTATGGAGAGAAAGGATTAAATATGATTTATTAATGTATTATGAGAATAATATATTAAAGGAGAAATCATATTTTTTAATTAATATTAGTCAATAATTAATTGGTAATTAGTTTTGTGACTAAAAGAGATTAATTAAACTTGAGGGACTGGAATTGTAATTATAAGATAATTATAATTTGGGCCATGGATTGCCTTATATGATAAGGTGGACGAATTCTATGGGGAAGCCCATATGAAATCTTCCAAGGCCTTAAGGAAAGGGGTCCATGGGTTGCTTAGGGCTTAAGCATCCAATTTAGGGTTTCCTTGTTAGATAACCCTAATAGCCTTACTATATATAAGACCCTTATGACCCAAAAACGTGGCTAATGATCTTTCTAGGGTTTCACACGTTTTTGGGCAGCCTCCAACCTCTCTTTTCTTCATCCTCTTGCTTATGGTGTTTGTGAACCATTAGAGGAGTGAGACTTGTGACTCTAAGCCTTCCAAAGTCAATTCAAGGAGATTTGGGATTGTTATTGCTACATAACAATCAAGGTAACATTATAAACTTATTCTTACGGCTAATATGAATATTTGCATGCTAGAATTAGGGTTTATAGTCTTGGATAACTTGCATGTACAATATAGAAACCTAGATCCAAGCTTTAGGGTTTGTATGAGAACATAGGATGTTCTTAGGACTAAAACCCATCAGTGGTATCAAAGCCTTGATTGGTTTCCATTGTATTGATGCTTAATGTAACTGAAAAACGTGTTTTGGCCTCACTGTTCGACCTGAATCGGCGAGTCAGCCCAACTCGGCGAGTTCCAGAGGGTGACTCGGCGAGTCGATGCGTCAGATAGAGGTAATTTCGGGATTTTTTGCTGTTTATCTTTGAGATACTTGCCTTTATCATATTAGATCAATATAAATCCGATTTTATGATATATATATATATATATATATATATATATATATATATATATATATATATATGACTATATTCTTGATCTAATTAAAGATAATTATCAATTAATAAAATATTTGTTTCCTTATGTGATAATTGATTGATTATTTTGATTAAATTGATAAATTGTTTTGCACGAAATCATTAAATAAATCAAATATGGATAATTATGTGATTAAATGTTAATTTAGATTATTTGTTATTTGATCCTTGTTGTTATGAAAAGTTTCATATTTTGCCCTTTAGGTTTTACAGTTTAAATTTGAACCCAAAAGTTTTGTTGTTTCAAAACTTGCCCTCAAGTTTTGGAATTTAAATTTTGATTAAATAGTTTAATTTTGATGTATATTTAAATTCTAAACCCTAATGTTTTGAAATGTTTCAAAACTTGCCCTCAAGTTTTGGAATTTAAAAGTTGATTAAAAGTTAATTAGGAATGTTAAATTCTAAAACCCTAGTAATGTTTTGAAAAGTTCAAATCACTCCCTTATGGTTTTATTAATTAATTAAGGTGTATAATTAAAAGAGATTTAATAAATCCATAAAAGTTTAGGTTAACCATTTAATTGAATTAAAAGTGTAATTGTTAAAGTTAACCACATAGTATTTTAAAAGTGTAAAATACACCCTATACTATATATAACATTAAAAGTCTAACATTATATATGTATGAGTAAAAGTCAGTCTTACCGTTAGTAGGCCTCATTCACGAAGCTGGTCTATAAGGGGTGTTTAAGGAAATTGCCTATAATATGGCGATTGAATGGGTATCCACTCTTACCCACCGCACTCTTGACTAGTGGAGGGTCGTTAGCCGAACGGGTAGGATAGAACGAAACCTTCCATTATAAGTATAATGAAATACAAAGTAATTAAATGTTTTTCAAATTCCCAATCTTAGTTACTTAGGCAAAAGTGAATTGATGCAATTCCATGAAATTTCACTTTGTGCCCTTGCGAAGACGTTAGTGGAGCGTGTGTGGTTTACCGGCACACTAAATGGTTCTAAGCAAAGGTAGCAAAGGGTGACTCAATGTTTGTCATAGTTCGGTGGAGCGTGTGTGGTTTACCGGCACATCGAATAGGTGACTGTAACATGTGAGGGCACCATGTAAGTTTGCATGGTTATTCACACCCGCTTTGTGATCCTCGAAATCCCAGTCACAAACAAGAGGGGCATATCGAGATTTAAACATGCCATTGAAATGTTCAATGAATCTCAAAGGTTCTAGGAGTTTTCATAGATTTAAAACTTAAATTTCTTTTTCGTTTTTCATGGTGGAAATTAGTGAATCGTCATTCACTTACCTTCAAATATTCTGCAACTAGATTACGGCATCCCTTTTCTAGGTTGTAGCGTATTGTGTTGGGTCCTAGCCTTAGTATCTCATTTGGGAGATTTACTAAGGACTCAATCGATCAACTAACTTGAATTTGTTTTCTCCCGTTTTGTAGATGTCAAAGTTCGACAACCATGGTCTTCCCAAATCCTGTGGAACAAGCATTCCACATGAAGATGGTATTCCACGATTCGATCGAGGAACAAGATATCATGCTTCACTTCCTCCACCTCCTCCAATTGTTCTCCCTAACCCACAAGATCGAAGAATTGAAAGGTTCAACATCACTAAAGCCCTATTGGAAATGAAACATGAAGATGGTAAACCCGTGTGTGCCGACGTATTAGGAATGAAATCACACATTGATAGGTTGATAATGTTGGGTGTGTCATTCCCAAATGAGTTGGCTGTAAATTGGGTTTTGCAGTCACTTCCTGAATCATATAATGAGTTCAAAAGAAAGTATTATATGATGGATCATGACAACAACCTCATTGACCTAACTTACATGCTTATTGCTGCTGAATCAGAAATGATTTGGCGAAGCAATGGAGCGTATTTGTTGGGAAGGTCAACTGACCATGCTTCCGAGGACGTTCTAAGAGAAGCGAACCGCGTCTGCTGCCAAGAGAAAGGGCGTTGGATAAAAGTCTGCCCCAAGAGCCTGAAAATTCCAAAGATGGGAGAGTCAAAGAGTATGACTGCGCTTCAGGTAAAATCAATTATCTAACTTAATTAAATTCCTATTCGTTGATTCTTAATACATGATGTGATAAGATTACATTTGAATGTTTTTGTAGGATCGGTGAAAAGAAAGGAAGCTTGGTGAAAGAGCAAGATGAATCTAATCACAAGAAATGGATCTTGATCGCATGGACTTGAAGATTAGATTTTGAGCTTAGATAGTTATGGTAGAGTTGTTAGAAATTTTCTTTTTGAAATACGTAGTTTTCAATGGATTTTGCATTGTAAGGACAAATGTTTTCCGCTGCTTTTATAAATAAAATAAGTTTTGGTTTGACTTATTTATTTATTTGATTACTTCCTTGCAATGAAATCATTATGAAAATTGATGTTTGAATATTTCTACAACAAATGGATATGATTCTTATTTATGGTGTTTATGGAAAAGTCGAGAATTAACCAAATAGGGAGAGTTTCTCATCGCCCAAGTTTCAATTGGACAGAAATTTGGAATCATGCAACTTGGTTGCATGATGAATGAGAAATTCCATATTTGGAAATTAGACTAATTCGTTGACAAAGTGTCAAGTGAATGACTAGGAGATCGAGCACACAAAGTTGTGTGTTGATCAAGGTCACCATAAGAGTAACAAAGATATTCGTCATGATTTATTAAAGGTTTAGTAAATATGATTATACTTATAAGATTAAGTGTAACTCTGAATTTATTGAAAAAGTTTAAATCAATGGCAGAACGAATAAGAAGAATCAAGTAGGCAGAAAGATAAAAGGTTCTCCATTCTAAGAAGAAGGGAGAGTACCGTTTATGCTTTATGATAGGTCTTAATGACTAAGAACCATATCTTAATTGATCCTCTAAGTGAGTCTTAGTATAATTGTATGTTTAAGAAGAGGAATCAAGAATTAAAGAAATGGTTAAATCAAAAGGTCAATCATACTTCGTTCCAATAACAAGTCTTAAAGTTAAGATTGTGACAATGAGTGAAAAGTATTAAGAAGGTTTATAACATTCATCAAATGTGGAAAGTTGTGATGTCTTGGATAAGATAAAGGCCAACTAGGACCAATTTATGAAATGTTTTGATAAAAACTACACTAACTCTTGAATATTTGGTTGTCAAGAAATGTTTATTGACAAGAGAATCTTATACGTCAAGGAGTCCGTGGGAGTCTTAATGGTCTTGAAAGGTTTCAAGAACAAATCAAATAAACCTTATCGATCATCACTAGCACACGAGTTGAGGTTTACAACCTATCGTATTGACATTATTTTGTTTCTGTGTTGTTTCCAATTGAGTTAATTATGCATGAGAGTTCTATGAGTTCTCATTTTGAACGCATAAAAGGCAAGACACCTTGATCAATGAAAGGTACATTGATAGGAAAAGGTGAACTGCTTAACTACTTGGAAGACATGGTGGGCAGCTGTGCTACCATAAGGCAAGAAATCAAGATTAAAAAAGTTCGATCCATATGAGTTTGAATTTGTCGTAAACTTTGGTTTTGACAAATTCACATGGATAGTAACAAATACACCGCTTTAAATCTAAGTTTCATAAGATTTCCTCCTTCATGAAAATGATTGTGAGGAAATGCTTTCACTAAGAAAGATTTTAAGAAGATAGTGATTGTAAAATTGCATTTTCGAATTTGATTATGGTTACGGTATCCCTTTCCATAATTTGAATTGTGAGGTTTGGCAATTAGTCTTAAGTGTTTACTCACACATATGAACTATCTAAGGCAAAGGTGTATAAGTTCGAGAAGCCTTGATAAAAGATTATCAAAGCATTAAGTATTAGAAACATGGACTTAAGAAATTCAATAGGTATTGTTTTTCTGAAAGTTAAGATGTTTATGAATACATGTCAAAGCTAGTGGGAGCATAAGTGTTATGTTTATAATAATCATCATGATAGTGGGAGCATAAATGTTATGATTATATGATTATTAAGGCAAGTATTGCAAGTTGGCAATATTAATTATAGAAAACAAGAGTCATTCTTTGCAAAAGTAGTAAGGATGGAATAGTTGTTTTGCTATAATTAAGGGAGAGAATATTATGCTTCATTTCAAATCTAAAGGCTTAGGTTGAGAAATGTTTATAAATTTAGTCAAAGGTACATAGTGTGTTCTTAAAATTTCGATTATGATTACGGCATTCCTCTTCACAATTCGAATTTTGAGAACATAGCAAATAAAACAATATTATGCGTCGTGTCCCATACGCTTCGGGTATAGGATCGATTGCAAATGCCTTAATGTTTGACATTCTAAAATTTTCCAAATGTCTAGCGCATTTAGAGGGAAAAAGGACTAGAATTGTTTTTGACTAAAATAATTAAATAACTATCAAAGGACAATCCAAAGTTCGACGAGGATTGGTCGCTTGTGAGTAGTTGGAAGTATAGTAGTGGAAAATATGGAAATGTTTCCATAATGGATGGACCATATCGACATTATTATGAATAGATAAGATTCTATTAAGAATGAGTTGTCATATGGAAAATATGGAAGCGTGTCCATAATGGGAATTGAATATTGAAAATCTATGTCTAGATTAGAAACTTTTATGCAAAAGGATGTTCAAAGGAATGTACTTTGAGTGAGAGACATCATATCTAAGGAATTGTATTGTAACGATTTCCAATAGAGGACTTTGTAGTATCATTGACAATAGTCTTTGTGACTTTGGTGCAGTGACATTACGAAAGGATCATTGCATGGAATGTTAGAATCTAGCATATTTTATAAGTAACAAGAATTTGATATTCTTACACTTATGAAAAGGATGTGGAGTTGTGAAATAGGAATGATTGGAAATGTGTTCAATGTGATCTATTTCACAAAGTAAGAACCATAGGTGAACATTGTGTACATGCTAGGAGCATGGGACAAGTGTTGTAATTCAAGTAAGAAGTTGATTACCCGAAACGACAAATAATGAGTAATCGATATGGTGATAAATAAAAGGTATTTTATCTATACTCAAAGGTTTGAGGCCATACGGGATTAGTATTATTCTTGTGTTTCACTTTGCATGTTTTGACTTCCACAATAATTGAGTTTATTAAGAATAATCGAATTATTCGAACGGGCCACAGTCGTTCATATGTTGGAAGTAGGTATGAATGAAGACTGTTGTGAATTGGTGTGTGGATTGTCTAAAAGAGTATTAGACATAAGCAAATGTTTGTTGCAACGTTCATGAGTGCTTATGAATATGAATTTGAGCATTGGATTAAACCCACGCTCACTTGGATCACTCTATGAATTGTATCACGAGTGATTGGTGAGACGATAACATCTTATATTCTTGAAACCGAGATGTGTGAGTTGTATCTTGCTAATCGGTTGCACATTGATAATATGAAAACGCACTAGTAACTTGGTGTTATAAAACATATTGTTGTGTGTGATTCGGTGAGTGAGTTCAAGCAAGCATTGTATCAAAGTTTATCCGTTCCTTTTATCCAAAGAAGGATAAAAGCGATATCTTTGGTCCCCTCGATGATTTAGTGATGACAAACGTAAATGCTCAGCCGGGCTAGGGCTAATTTGATTTGTTCAATTAGTCAGTCGTCATAAATCGGAGATCGAGAAATAGTACAAAGAGAATGATTAGAAATCATATCTCAGACGATATCTAGAATAGAGGAATATATGATCCCTTATCTAAGGACACGCTTATTTGATAGGATCAGAGTTGACAGCGGCTTTGGAAAGCTACGATTGCAGATCAAGATCTGAAGTCACACGCATAATAGTTATTAGACTTATCCAAGTGGGAGACTGTTGGATTAGTGTCTAAGTCCATAACTATTTTGGTATGTACTTGACCCGATGGTGCATGGTCCTTTTGGGTTGCCTTCACCAAAGCAACTTGATAGGATTAATTATGGAGAGAAAGGATTAAATATGATTTATTAATGTATTATGAGAATAATATATTAAAGGAGAAATCATATTGTTTAATTAATATTAGTCAATAATTAATTGGTAATTAGTTTTGTGACTAAAAGAGATTAATTAAACTTGAAGGACTGGAATTGTAATTATAAGATAATTATAATTTGGGCCATGGATTGCCTTATATGATAAGGTGGACGAATTCTATGGGGAAGCCCATATGAAATCGTCCAAGGCCTTGAGGAAAGGGGTCCATGGGTTGCTTATGGCTTAAGCATCCAATTTAGGGTTTCCTTGTTAGATAACCCTAATAGCCTTACTATATATAAGACCCTTATGACCCAAAAACGTGGCTAATGATCTTTCTAGGGTTTCACACGTTTTTGGGCAGCCTCCAACCTCTCTCCTCTTCATCCTCTTGCTTATGGTGTTTGTGAACCATTAGAGGAGTGACACTTGTGACTCTAAGCCTTCCAAAGTCAATTCAAGGAGATTTGGGATTGTTATTGCTACATAACAATCAAGGTAACATTATAAACTTATTCTTATGGCTAATATAAATATTTGCATGCTAGAATTAGGGTTTATAGTTTTGGATAACTTGCATGTACAATAGAGAAACCTAGATCCAAGCTTTAGGGTTTGTATGAGTACATAGGATGTTCTTAGGACTAAAACCCATCAATTATGACCTTAATAAAACATACTTCTTTTAAGGTAATCAGTACGTCAGGATGTCAATTCAAAAGACAACTAAATACTTACATTTTCCCATTACTTTCATATTTTGACAGTTCCACTTGAAAGTTAATGCAAACTATTTTCGAGTTAAAATAGTTATAAACTAGGGAAAACTTACATCTTTTCAAACGACAAACATAACAATCGAGTCTGGTACATTCAGTAGAAAGGGACCTATAATGCTAATTTTATGATTCCTTAGTTTATACATCAGGAATATATATTAATCAAATCCGATAGGTAGTAGGATGTGTGCGTTCTGCTTCATTTCCTATTCCTTTTTTGGTTGTGGGCTTAGAGCAGATTCACCCAGCCTACAATATATTCGATCTTAGCTATATATATGTTCTGTATACACTAAGTAATCACAAAGGGTACCAGGTATGTGTCAGGTCATAGGAAACTAATTCAATGCACATATTTCTAGTACAAAACATACTTTTCAAATAGAACATGTATACAAAACTAGAAACTTACTAGTAAAGGGTTTAATCCATTTTATTAAACCGAAATAACCTAAAGGACCTTAGGTGGTTAATTCTATAATACATTTGTTTATACATCAGGGTTATATATAATTAATACCCAATAGATAGTTAGATGTGTGCCTTCCACCTTATTTCCCGTTCCTTGTTTGGTTGTGGGCTTAGGGCAGATTCACACAATTAACTATCTGTTCGATATTAGATTATATAGAGCTAGTATAAACAAATAGATTATAGAAGGAACCACTGTGGTTACCAATTTTTACTAAAAGAAATAAGGGTTTTCTTAAAGGATCTTTTCATCAAATATAAAGGAACTATTACAGTTAACTCTGTGAGTACCAAGTGAATACACCAGGGTTATATACAACGAAGAGCTAACAACCTATGGGATGTGTGTCATCCGCCTCATTCCATGTTCCTTGTTTAGTTGTGGGCTTAGGGCAGATACATACAATCGATTGTTTGTTTACTCTGGGTTTTATATAAATTGTATCCACTTAGCACTCATAGAAAGGATTGTAGAGTCATTTTTACTTATCTTTCATCAAAGCAGGAAATATAGAATTTTCTGGAGGAACAGACGAACTTTTCTAAACAAAACTTACAACTTACTACAACTCTCTTACAACTTACAATACATCACTAAAATCTTATGAACTCACCAGCTTAAATGTTGATCTACGCTTTCAAAATAACTTGTATTCTCAGGAAACCAGTAGACAGGTACACGTACTGGGATTCAGAAGATGGAGCATTATATTTTCATGTCTTTTTGGTTATTTACTTTGTAGTCTATGTTATGTGAACCACATACTTTGTAAACACTTTCTGATGAAATGGTTGTTTATTACTTTGATTACTATGATGCATGTCTTGTGATACTAAACATGATGTCCTCCACCCCGCCCCCCCCCCCCCCCCCGAATGTTTCCGCCATTCCGGTTTTGGGGTGTGACAGCAGCTGCTGGTAAAGAAGCAAAGTGGCTAAGGAATTTAGTCTATGAGATTACTTTGTGGTCTAAACCAATAACACCTATATCTATCATTTGTGATAGTGCAACCACTTTGGCTAAGGCATATAGCCAGGTTTATAATGGCAAGTCTAGACACCTAGGAGTTAAACATAGTATGATTAGAGAACTAATCATTAATGTTGTGATTTCAGTTGAGTTTTTGAAATCGCAATAAAATTTAGCAGATCACTTGACTAAAGGTCTGACAAGAGACTTAGTGTACAAGTTTGTAATTAGGATGGAATTAAAGTCTATTTAATTATGTAATGATGAGACACCTAATTCCCCCCTAATATAATGTTAGGAGTTGAATTCAATGTGGAAAGCTCATACTTATAGATTGGAACACATGAAATATCCATTCCAGGTATGTGTTCGGTTCTGCAAGTTATCCAGGTTGAAGTTTAACTTCTTAATAATTCATTTGATAAATGTATGTGCAGATACATGTAAAGGAGTTACCTACGTGATTATGAAGTGTAGCCGCATTTCAAGAGGTTGTGGACTTGACCTTGATACGATCATGAGAGGATTGGGAAACATGACTTTATAGTAGTGTCAAGTTGTATTTTGCTAGAAATTTAATAAACTAGTATGCATTTTTCTTTTTGGTATTCAGATGGGTTGATGGGTTCAATTCTTAGAACACCCTGATTCTCGAGTATTTTCAAGTGTATGATACTAAGTGGAAATTTAATCATTTCGATATTTTCATTATGTACTAGTTTGGTTTGGTTTTGATAAGGTTATGTTTGTTCAAGGGTTACATTAAAATGGGGGAAGATTATTGGTGATTTTAGTGCCAACGTGTCATTTTATGTAATTGGAACGAACATATGAGCTAAGGGGCTTTGTAATTTGTACTCTAATATATGTACGGGTTTGTGCGGAGTGCACACATGCATAAGATCGAATTAGAAGCTGTTTCGATGACAAGTTGGGGGTCCGAGGGTAGTGCCCCTTTGGCGGGGTGTAGGGGCAGCGCCCCTAGCGAGGTCCAAGGGGTAGAGCCCCTGGCTGGGATTATGGTAAAATTTTGAGGGTGATTATGGTAAAACTAATGAAATTCGTTAGTTTTAGAAACCCTAAATCCCGATTAAATTTCGAATTTCCTGACTTGCTTCTAAAACAATCCATGACGGCCAACCCTAATGAAAACTCTAATCTTGTTTATTATATAATCGACTCTTCTCTTTTATAAGGGAAACACGAAAATCATTAGCTCTCTTTTTTCTTTAAACAAACACATAATCCTTCCAACAATTTGGTTTGCGACTTCTGTACCTAGAATCTTAAGTGTCCTCTTAGATTATCCTAGGCTAAATTTCTTGTAGTCCAGACATATGGTAGAAATATCAGTTCGGAAAGTGTTCACACGATCCAAGTGGTATCCAGATCTCCAATATAAACACTATTATTTCCAACATCACCTCATTTGTGTGTAGCATGCAGGCAAAATCCATCTATAAATAGTCTTCAAAGTTCAATCCTTTTCCACATCCATTCAACTACTCCCTCTCTCGAATTTCTTGTTACTTTAGCTCTAGATTTCCCATAGTTTTAGTGTTCGGTGAAGCCTTGAGATCCCTAGAAGCCCTGTGGTGTTATATAGCCGGTGAATAGAAGCTCCCAGATCAGAGTTATGCACGTATAATTCCTGGTTTTCATCAAAAAAATTTGTAATATAGGTTACACTTATTATACTCAAGTGTAACTTTTAATTATACTCATAGTTGTTATTATGAACCGATAATTAAGATTTATCAGTGATTCCAAGTCATTATACTGATTGATCTACTTACGAGGATGATGTCTAGACAATATTTAGTGAGGTGTTTAAAGTGGAATTTTAAAACAATATAGTATGTATACCAAACGAACCCTACATCCGATATGATGCTACCTGGTTGTTCCTTACTTGATAGATCTTGATGTAAACATTCAGATTAGTTAGGAATCTAGACTATCAATTATTCGCCAGAAAAGTAAGACTAAGACTTAGCGATATTCTGAGGCATCCACTCTTATCAGGTGAATGCATAGTCCTTTTTATAAACATGATTTTAGTACAAGTATTCATTAATGTATTAAGTAATATTGTAATAACTATCCATAAAGTAATTTCACATGTCCAATGATATTTATGTTAAGCAGATATGTTTGGAAAAGCTTTATCATATAATGTTATATTATTTTCAAAGGATATATTTTTTTGGTGAAACTTCTTGGGAAATCTCCGAAAAAAGCCCTAATATTTTACCTTAATTTATGAAAATTTCTCATACTAAAATTTATTTACGAAAAAAACATGCATTACCAGTAAAAATAATTATTTGACCCATTTTTTCCACTTTACCGGTTTCATTATTTATCCGGTTTCATTAAAATCTCATTATATTATCATAATTTACGAATAAGTCTCCAACTAAAGTTAAGTGATGATTTGACAATTTTCTTACTGTAACATACATATTACTGATTTTATTTCTGAATTGGACGTCTTGTCATTAAATGAACTGATTAGATGGATATGTAGGGTTATATAATATTATGCTTACCATAAAACTTGAAATCCTGGCGTACTATATATTTTTTGAAATATAAAATGCATCCAACAAAGACTAAAATAATTACATAAACTAGAAACAACTTCGTTATTTCTTAAGCTTATAAGAAATTTCAAATCGCTTATCTAGTCTTATATAACCTAATATATCAATTTCATCAGCTCATTTCCCACTCTTTTTCATGGAAACATACATTTTATCAGTTTTATTGTTGATCAAGATATATAATCATAAATGAGTCGATGAGATTGATATCAAATTTTATGGTAATTATAGTATTATATAAACCATCATATCCATCTTATAAGTTCATTTAATTACTAAACATCAATGTCAACAATCAAACCGGTAAATTTTATGTTACATGAAGAAAAATATCAAATCATCATTTAATTTTAGTTTGGAACTTATTCATATATTATAATAAAATAATGGGAGTTTGATGGAACTAGATAAGTAATGAAACCAATAAATCGGAAAAAAAATATCAAATCGTCATTTTCACCAGTAATTTATGTTTTTTCGTAAATAAATTTTAGTTTGAAATTTTTTCATAAAATATTATGATTTTTTTTGAAGATATTTTATTGAAGAAAATTTTACTGTATAGTTTTTTATTTGACCCAGTGATACCAAGTGTCGTTCTTTCTTTTTGAAATCACGGATTTAATTTCTGAAACATAGATGGTATTAAAAGTAGGTTAGATTTGTAGTGTAAAAAATAAAAAATAATAAAAAAATAAAAAAATCTCACATTATGATATTTCAATCAATATTTCGTGTTGGATATTTTGGTGCACTCAAAAGGTTATCTAACCGAAGAATGCAACGGCCTCTTCCGGCCACCGCGTCCTCCCTCGTCCCCGTGCGCATTTTATAAACTACAGCAAATCCAACGCTCTTAGATATGCAGGAGTTAATTTGCGCAACATCTTCGGTTTCTTTTAACTCCCTTCCTTCCTCACCCGTCAATCACACATTCTATGATAATACTCGATTCACTTTCAGGTTCCTGAGGAACAAACACATCGCCTCATTTCCTTGTATGCGAGCTCAACAGGTAGATTATCTACGATCTTTCCAACTTCTTGCGCTATTTTCTTATTACTGTTAATTAACCTCAAATGCCATTGTTTCATGAGGGTAATGATCCGGGGGATGGGTGACCATGTATTCGTGCCCTAAACTATTTCGCGCCCTAATTAAAGAATGAAATCTGATTGATAGACCTTCACACAACACCCAAACTTCAAAATTCTTTGAAACATCAGATTGATTATAGTAGAACTTCATTTTTTTTTTTTTTTTACTGATTTGTAGTCTGAAGCTACTGATGGATCTGCCATCAATATTGCATCGGATGATTCCAAAGTCGATGCACTCGATATTAAGGAATCAAAGGTTAAAAATTCCCAAATCGACATAGCTGCTACACAAGGGATAAAAATTAGAAGACGACCACCAACCGGGCCTCCATTACATCATGTTGGTCCTTTTGAGTTCAGGTTACAGAACGAAGGCAATACTCCCCGCAACATACTCGAGGAAATTGTATGGAACAAGGACACTGAGGTTGCCCAGGTCTGGTTTTTTCTTCACTTTATACACAGTTTTTCATACTACATTTATCTTATCATTCCCTAACAAGGATCAGTTTCAGATGAGAGAGAAAAAGCCTCTGGGTTCACTGAAGAAAGCTACTGACATCGCTGCTCCTCCTAGAGACTTTATAGGAGCTCTTAAGGCATCATCCGAAAAAACAGGAATGCCTGCTTTAATTGCTGAAGTGAAAAAGGCTTCACCCAGTAGAGGAGTTCTAAGAGAAGATTTTGATCCTGTAAGTTGCCACTTCCATGATGTAATTACCACTATATACGTAATTATTTGATTAATGAATATACAAATCTTGTTGTGACAGGTTGAAATTGCAAAAGCCTATGAGAAAGGTGGAGCAGCGTGTCTGAGTGTTTTAACAGATGCGAAATATTTTCAGGTACAATCTTTTTGATTGATTATTCAATTTAATTAATCATATAATAATTTTGTTTGTCAATTCAGGGAAGCTTTGAGAATCTAGAGGCTATACGTAATGCTGGAGTAAAGGTATAGTTTTCCTTATCTTTTCACACATCATATCAATTTAATTGATTAATTATTATTTATCTTCATTCTACAGTGTCCTCTTTTATGCAAAGAATTCATTGTAGATGCATGGCAACTCTATTATGCACGTGCAAAAGGTGCTGATGCTGTTCTGTTAATCGCTGCTATTCTACAAGATCTTGACATCAAATATATGACAAAGATTTGTAAGATGATTGGATTGACAGTGCTTGTGGAGGTTTGAAGTTTTTTGTCTATTCAAATCATTTTCAATTCGGAGTTTTTAAATAAATCGTTTTGGGTTTTTTAAGGTGCATGATGAGAATGAAATGGATCGTGTGCTTGAAATCGATGGGATTCAATTAATTGGTATCAATAATCGTAACCTTGGTAATCAATTTTTTTTTTTTTTTTTTTGGTTTCATATATCATAATCTTTATATCCTTTTCAAGTGTTATGGAATGTTTGTAGAAACGTTTGAGGTTGATATCAGTAACACAAAGAAATTACTGGAAGGTGAACGTGGTGAAAAGATTCGCCAAAAAGGCATAATAGTAAGATTATATGAAACCATTTATTTATTATTTTTTTTTTTTATGAAAGATTTTTGATGTTTGAATTTCGTTAGGTGGTGGGGGAGTCTGGATTGTTCACTCCTGCTGATGTGGCGTATGTACAAGAAGCGGGTGTTAAAGCTGTAAGTGATTTGATTATGTAATTGGTGCCCTAAATTGTTCATCTATCAATAAGTGTAATGATATTGAATTTGATGAATTGATGCACTTTTTTAGATCTTGGTAGGGGAATCTCTTGTGAAACTAGAAGATCCCACGAAAGGAATTGCTTTACTTTTTGGAAAAGACATTTCAGAATAACTCAGGGGACAGCAAAAGGTTAATCAAGATATATAATTACAAAAGCGACTAAAATTTTGTATAAATTTTATGCAATATTGATATGAAATATGAAGTTGGAAGTTCATTTTTTTGTTCATTGGCATTTGCTGCTATTATGTTATATTGAATGAATTTTAGCTAAATCATTTTGTAAATTGTATAAGGAGGTCGTGGTTAATATTAATCATTAAGGTACAGAAATTTGTTTGTTATTATGGAATTTTGATGACTATTTTGCTTTTTATTGTGTATGTCCTCTCGTATATGCATATGATTTGTGGCAATGGTCCGTTTTTTTTTTAATTGCAAATGTGCTTTCACATTTGGAAGGTCTCAAAAATATTGAGAAAAGGAGTAGTAGAATGTATTAGAAAGTTGAAATAGGAATAAAATGTGAAAATTTTGAGAAATTATATGGTGTATGAGGTTTCGGCATCACGGGTGAATTTATGGAAGTTGAAAGGGCACAACCAAACCATCAACCAACTCAACACCATTTGGCATCTGGGTATTTTAACATTTTACAACCAACCCACTAGGTTGTGAAAATGATGTTCACTGTAAAATGGAAACTCATGTCTTCCCATTCTACCCCCAACCCACCAGCCTCCGAGGCAGTATTTAACGGTGGGTTGGTGTGCCACATAGGAAACCCAAGTGTGAATTACTTTTTATACCGGATAGCCTTACGCGTTATGAGAACTTTATTTATTTATTTATTTATTTTTTTGTAACATTTCGAAACTGTGTAAACGTGTTTTGCAAGATGGAAATTTAACATATTGTTCATTGAAAATTTGGCAATTTAAGTAGATTTAGCAATTAGGGAAGAGGAGATATTACAATTTAAGGATTTTGTCAAATGATATTTCCATAGCATGCTTATATTAAATGTTCTTAGGGGTTCTCAAGTTTTTGTAATAGTTTTCCTTATTTGTTTAATATGTTATGAAACTAACACTTCGAAGTTCGAACATATGTGCACTTAGCAATCTTAGTTGCTTCAAGAAAAAGCTTAACAAAACATTTAGCAAACATTTATACATTTAGTAATTTTCATACGAAATGTTGCCAAAGAGGATTAACATCCTTGTTAAAGGCTATATATATATATATATATATATATATATATATATATATATATATATATATATATATATATATATATATATATATATATATATAACTTGTAACAAAGTCATAAACAAAGATATATTGGAACAAGATAATGAAGACGGTGAATGCCCAACCGGGTCTTTAACTGGTCATATCTAATCTTGGGCTCAATCCAACAATCCTTAATTGGGTCTTATCTAATTAGACCAGGAAATCCTTATATCGTCCGGTTATTTTTACTGATTAAAAAAAGTAAAAGAAGTAATACTTATTAGTTAACAAATTGTTCAAAAAACACTAAAAGACAAAAATGGCTAATATGCAGACATTTTTTTAACAAACTTTAAAAGATTTTGTAAAATAAGTGTGAAACTTATTTTGACTTTAACCAATACTTCTATGTAGAAAATCCAATGGATTACGAACCGATAAAGGATAGAGTGGACTAAAACCAAGCAATCTTTTTTTTTTTTTGGAAACTGTGAGATTCTATTAACTCATTGCTTAGATAGAGCCTAAGAGACAAAGAAAACAAAAAACACAATTACATAATTGATAAAGGATTACAACACCAATTCATCCAATTACAATTTCCGAATCTCCCCTTAACCCTTACCCAGTTGAAAACTAAAGAAATCACATCATCAGCCACCATAGATGAAGAAGATCAGATATTGTTGAAAATCAAATCATTTATCGCCCTCCAAATGCACCAAAAGCAACCATACACAATGGAAAGGATTACATGCTTTTTCTTAGGACAACTTCCCCAATTAGTTGCAAAGGTGATAATCTCCCACGGTGTCAAAAGCAGGAGGAATAATGGCACACCAATTCCAAATCCAACGAAGCACATCAATAGCGAACGGGCACTTGACAAGAATATGCTCGGCTTCATCGACACCCCCACACAGTCGCTGTATGAAAGGTCATTGATGTTGATCCCATGCCTGGATAGCGCACACGCAGTGGGAATTCTACCAATACAAGCTCTCCATATGAAACAATTAATTTTCAAAGGCACCGTGTGATTCCAGATTGTGCCATTTGCATGGGACATGAGACGTAAGAGTCAATTAGATTTCTAACACTACTCGCTAAAAGCCTCCCGTCACTTGAAAGCTTTGTTCTCAGAGTATCATCCGCGCCAGATCGAGTGTGGTTAGACAAAATACTTCTTAACATATTTAGCTCATCAAGCTCCTCCTTGTGATTTGGTTGCCGTTTCCAAGCCCAACCTCCAATATCCGGACAAATTCTCTCTTCGATGAAAAAAATCTTCCGCCGTTCAAGAGAAAACAGCCAAGGGAATTTAGAAGCAAAAATGAAGTCCCCTGCCCACTGGTCGAACCAGAAGAACATAACATTCCCTCTTCCCACCTTGACTTCAAAAATAGATGAAAATTTTATGTCAATCTCTCCCGACTCATCAACAATTTTCATTACATTTTGCCAGCACCAATGAATCAATTTTTTATATAAGGAAGTTATAGGCTTCCTTGCAAGATAATGAATGCCACAGATTACCTTGCACCAAAAACTGTTTTCTCCTCCTTAAATCCCCGTACCCATTTAAACAAGCAATTTGATCTACGAAAATACTGGAGTATATAGAGGTGGTAGGTAGGCATCAACCTTTTTTTTTCTTAGAAAAGCAAATCTCTATGTTACTCCTAAGCTATTCCATTTGTCTCAAACGAGACTTGAACAGTTACGAGACACTTTTTCACAAACACTTGTTATTGTTGAGCTACAAGCCCTTTGATCGCATTTGGACCAGTTACCTGATTTGTGACCAGTCCGAAAGCCAATTAAAAAAACTCGGCTTGTTTATAGAAAACTACGGTGACACTTGGTTATGCTAATTTTAGAAAGGACCGGTTAGATACATGAAATTTGTAATCGACTCATAACTCGCTGTTAAAAAAACACGTGTCTGTCATTTTTTTTATACCCTTTAGATATCCCATAGACACCTTTATTGAGTCGATTTATTACAACCATCTTCCAATTTGGTAATTTTTTTATTATCCCATAATTCTATTCAATAGCCTATATGTGGGTTTTAGTTTGCAAATACAGAAGGTGAAATTATGTGTAAGGGTTCATCACTACATCTTATCCGCTTTCTCTCTCTCTCTCTCTCTCTCTCTCTCTCTCTCTCTCTCTCTCTCTTCATATTTTCTGCATGGTGATTTTTTGCCGGTTTTTAGTTGTGCCTCCTGTAGAGACAACAATAACCAATAATAAGACAATCGACACCCAGTGCCTGCTTTTTATTCTACATTGATGTTATCTTCACTTAATCCTAATTTGCAGGTAGCTGCCGCTAGAATCTACGTCAAAACTCAAACGGTAACACAAATCAAAATCTCTTCGATTTCATCGATCATGATTTCTATAAGTCATTACGTACCTCCAATTCTTTCTTCTACCATCCAAAACCTAAACCTTTTTTCCCTCGATAATAACATGCTACTCAAATTATTCGGCTCCCGTACCAACATCCCTAACCCTAAACCTAACCCTAGCTTTGAGGGAATTGTCGTAGGAGAAAAGCCATTGATCTTGCAGATTATTCATGCCGGAGGTGTGGTTGAACGACACTACATGGCATTCCCAGCGTCTTCAATCATTGACAAGTATCCCAACTTCGTTTTGGCTCGTCCAGAGATATTCCGGCAGCCGTGGGACTCCATTGTTCCGCCGGAGGAGATTCTCGTCCCTGGACAAAAGTACTTTCTCGTTCCTCTCCGGACAGTGAAAAAACTCCGTCGCCGAGCAAGAAATCCGAGCAATTATGAGATGCCTAATAGTTTGATTTGTCGAGACGAGAATACACCTTCTACCAAATCTTCGTTGCTTCCCAAACCTAAACCTATATCATGTAATCGTCGTGTTCGTTTCAAGGGGATCGACTCCAAAACCCCAAATGCCAAAGGATCGAGGAAGAAGTTGATTGTGCGCTTTGCCCCTTCACTTACTGTGATTGATGAAACTCAAGGCTTCGATGATTAGACTTCTTCTTTTGATACTCTAATGTTTTGATTTCCAGTAAGTTTCCACTGATCGACTAATGTGTTTTATTTGTACTTTTACTCGTTCTTAAATAACCATTTCCTTCATTTTTGTTCTTTGATTACCTTTCTTAATAAAAACCTATTCATTTGAATATTCAAATTCAAATCAAGAATATATGTGCCTCTTGAAGAATACGTGGGGTGCATACATATTACCTCTCTTTTATTTCTATATTCAAACCTACTTTAATGTTCGTGGATTATGTTGATCATCTCATAGTTACTAAATAAGAAAAACGGGAGGAAAAAGTGGCACAAAATTCCCAAAATTTGAGGTGTAGGAAAGAGGGATTATAGTCACCATAGAATCTCAACAAAAAAAGGAAAGATAGGGGGAATTGTATGTTTGAGGAAATCAAAGGCTCCCAAAAGATGTTCGTCCTTTTCATCTTCATAGTTATCTTCTCTATCGTCATCATATCCATTAACAAGAAAAAGTGGATAGACAATCAAGCTCCTGCCATTATCAAAAAAGGTAAACAAACTCTCATGAACTTCCTCTTTTTCTTTTTGTTTTTTGTTTTTTTCCAATGAATCGATTCAGATCCTATTTGTTTCATCCGATGTTCTTCTAGATACGAGTAAACCTGTGTTCGAATCTTTAAACACACAAGATTCTTCCGGTGAAGATATGTCAAAGCCACCACCAAAACAACCCAAGACTGATCTACAGGAACTATCTCTAGAAGATGACATGAACAACGCAAGAATCGAAGCATTATCATCCAATCCATCTTCTCCACGTGCCAGAAAATCCTCCGCCATGAAGATCAGTTGTCTGTGTGCTCCGACCAACCACCCTGGCTCCTTCAGGTGTCGCTACCACCGGAACAGTGTCTCAGTCGGCTCCAACCTTTCTGAATTAGCCTACCGGAAAACTGCCTCCGTCGGTTCAAACCTTTCAGATTTAGGAAACACAACCACCAACATGAAGAAATCGAGACGACCTAGAGAATGCTGATAAAATTCTTATCGATTCATTATGTGTAAAAAACTAACATGTACTTTCATTCAAATATATTATTATTATTATTATTATTATTATATATAATTCAAACTGGAACAAAGCTTTTCCGTTTCTCAGATGCATATGACATCGGAAACCATGGAGTTTAATATGTACAAAACTCAAAACTGACTATACTCCTAACAAATCTAAACTCGATCTCGTAATATCACGATCACATCGGGCAGGTGTTTTCTTCGGATTCTAAAGGCGCCATCATGTGGTTTCGACACAGAGGACAAGTGGTGTTCCAGTATTTTAACCATTTCTCGAGGCATGATTTATGGAAAACGTGTCCACACGAGAGGTGGTTTATCTCTGCGTCTGGTTTGAATTCAATCAAGCAAACGGAACATTCTTGTTTGGTGAGGGGAGAAGAGAGGAGGGAGTCGTACCGGAGTGTTGGTGTCCGGCTTCTGAACTCCTCCATGTAACTCGTTGATGGTGTTCCACGGCATTCCGGTGACTCGACGAAGCTTTGATCGGAAACATCCTCCCACCACGGGAAACGAATCCCGACGAGATTAAGGATGGAACGAAGGATCTCCTTCATGAAGGATATCGACATGGCGGTTTTCACCAGAATTATACATAGGATTCCGGCATCGGAAGGGTTTGAGTATGGTGAGAGACCCATATTGGTGCTTGAACCTGTAAATACAACACAAAAATTATCAAAATTAGTCGATTTCGACAAAAGAAATCATACAAATTTTCATCCAATTTCTATTCGACCTCTTTTAATATGGGGGAAAAGGGGGAAGAATGAACCAAGTGTTATATAACCTAATTTCTTATGAGCAGTTCGCAAAAGATCTTAATCACCACAGTTTTCATTTCAATTTTATGAATCTACAGTACAATTTTTTTGGAAGATCGATAGATAAGAATTCAGATTGTGAAGAACAAAGAATAAAAACATCCCCAAAAACGACGTTCAGATCATGTAATGGAAACTTCATGAATCAAAAACATAAAAACAGATTCAACTTCCATTTTTAAAACAATACAACAGATAAATAAGAAAAATAATAGAAATCTACGCAGAGATCTAGAAGTACTGAAGAAAGAGAGAGATTACTTACTTGGAAGCAGGGGGTAGGTTGAAGATGAAATAGTTAGTTGAAATCGTTGAAGTTGAATGGGAAATTGAGGTTGGTTTTAAGAGTTGCGAGATAGAAAAAGGACAGTACTGGGGCTTTAACGGCGGAGGATGGTGGCACCGGCACACCGCTGGTTAGAAACAGGAGGTGGTGTTAGAGTGAATCCACTGCTTCAGTTGAGAATATATACTCCCCCGTCCCCATCTTTCCATTAAAGTTAATTTAGCTATATGCTTTATTCATATTAAAAAATAAAAGATAACTTTCAATATATTATTGAACTTAAAGTATTTATCGACAGAAAAGAAAAAGTAAAAGGAATTTGTTTTTCAAAAATAATAATAATATCTTGTAAACCAATTATTTGATAACATTTTTTTTCGGATAAACTATATTTTACTGATTTTATTAAAGGAAAAGAAGACAATAAGTAGCACCATATAGATGATTAATGCCGAATTCACGCCTAAGCCAATCATATAGGATAAATCGCAAAACATAAATATTCATATACCATATGTGAAATTCGGCATATCAAGTGCTAGTGCTAGTTATAATCGTAACCATGGATATCAAGTAAAATAATCTTTCAATTCTTATATATTATGGTTAAATTTGATATTTTTATTTGAACTTTGGACCTGATACGTTACGTGCAGAAAGATTGATAAAAATAAAAAATAAAAAGATATTTAATTTCTCTATTTGAAAACATAGGATGAAATACATATAAAATAAATATATGTTTATTAAAATAATATGTTGAGATGTTTGTGTTAAGGTTATCAATATCAAAATCTCGTATTCATACCATAAATTGTAATTGTTATACTGAATCAAGATTGAAAAATCCCAAAACAAAAATTAAATGGTTACAACTTCAAACATAAAAAATGTTTTTTCATTTACAATATACAAGTTATAGAAAAATATGGATGATATGTTTAAAACAATATCATATATAGAATATGATTGTTGTAAAACATAGAAGCAATAACGTGAAAATTAAGAAACAAATTGTATCCAAAAGGTCCGAACATATCGATTTCGAGTTGCATTTAAGAAGTTGTAAAGCTTGGTTTGATGTTTCCCTTTCGAGTCAAAGAGCGAAGTTAGAGCCTTTTTATGGCTCTGTGTTATGCTCTTGCTTCGAATTTTCGATTCTAATTTCTATGTTATATGGTTCAAAGTCATATACCCTTGAATTAAACCTTCAATTAAAGTAAAAGATGTGAGATCAAAATATAATATGATCTTAATAATTAAGATAAGTAGTTACAATGTCAAATATAAAACTTAACACGAAATGTCAAATTAACAATATAATTATCTAACAACTATTTTATAATAATAATAGGTAATACATAACATGAAATCGATATATATATATATATATATATATATATATATATATATATATATATATATATATATATATATATATATATATATATATATATATATATATATATATATATATATATATATATATATATATATATATATATATATATATATATATATATCTGTGTGTAGTTTGATTTCATTTGATATGTTTTTTGTTGTTTTACTTGTGCGACGTTTCCAATTTTCTCGGCAAGAAAAGATATTTGTATTTATGCTTATTTTAAAACATGGTTTACTTATAAAAGCGGAATTTGGTCCCGCAAAAGTATTTATGAATAAATGTTTTTCATCGATTATTAAAAACTTGGAATTTCATAGCTAATACAAGAATCATAAACATAAGTGTAGTCATTACAAGTCTTACAATATCTTTTACATCTTTTATACCATGGCTTATATTTCCTTGAATCTCTCATCAGGTTCGAACATCGTTATCTTTGTACTGCTTCATATGATTCAAAAAAGTTGAGTAGGTCAAGTTGGAAAACCTGGTGAGTACATAGGGTTTTCAACCACAAGAATATAGTTAATTTGTTTATCTATTTTATACCAAACAATTAACCCGATTTCTCATTCCTATTATCTTCTTTATTCATCTATAGAGATCTATCTTAAGGACCACCATTATATTTGTCGTGGTTGTCATCTATATTCTATTAGGTGACTACATCATTGGTACACTAGTGCCACTTCTACATCGTTAATACAATAGTACTATTTTCTACATCATTAATACAATAGTATCAGTCCATACATCATTAGTACATTAGTACAAGTTCCTACATTGTGTTTGCATGTGTACACACATAATTTCCATCTTCATATTTACATGCCAATAGGGCTTGAGTAGTTTCATATCTTTCGAATTAAGGAAAACATGATGTAGGAAGAGTCACATGGGGAGTAGGAGGAGATGGAAGATTTGAATGAGGACAAAGTCCAATTGCACTATTACCCAAGAAAGGAAAAACTTTTTAACATTGATCAGAATGTAGAAGACCATCTCCAGAAGATTGAAGAAAATCATTTCCAAAAGAACAAGAAAACCCATTATTATCTTTATTTGACATCTAAAATGTAGGAAAATAGAGAATTCAAGTTAGTTGATTTTAATCCTTAATTATTAACCTAAAATTCAAATTAAGGCTAGGATCCATATTTCCATTCCATAATATGAAGATGGATGTCGTAGTCATATCACGAAACTATTTTAGATAGGTAGAAACATTTCACCAATTTCAATCACATGAAACTCCTAAGATCTTTTGGGATTTTCATTGAAACATGAATGACATGTATTGATGGGTTTTAGTATACTACAACATCCTAGGTGCACATACAACCCTAAATACATTGGATCTATATTTTCACTAATTATGCATGCAAAAGTGTTTCCAAGGCATTAAACCTATAACTAGCATGCAATTTGTCATACACAATACAAGATACTAGTTAGAGTAACATACATTTTATGTGGCTTGAAGTCTTGATGTATTTGGTGTTGCTTGAAAGACTTTGGCCTTTAAGAAGTTAGTGCCCCAAGTGTTGCACCTCAAATGGAATCACAACTCACCTAGAACAAAGGTGACTCTTGAGAGAGAATTCCATGCACCCAAAAACCTCCATATTTCTCTAAGAAAAAGAAGCACACGTTTTGGTCATAAACTAACATATTTATATGTTGGATTCCAAGGGTCATGTGTATAACCCAAATCCATATCCATGGGTTTTATGATCCATGGTTCAGGTGGCCAAATCTTTATGTATTCATACATAAACTTGGTCCAACATGGATCATAAGCCCAACATATATAAATATAACTAATTACCATAATTAGTCCCCATAGATTTAATTAGTCTCTTTTGATCACTAAAGTAATTCCGAATTAATTCTTGATCAATACTAATTAAAACATATGATCTTATATTAATATATTAGAACTTATAATATATTAATAAATCATATATAACCCTCTCTCAAGAATCCATCCTAACAAATTGTCATGGTGTTATGCAACCCAAATGGACCATGCTACTCTCGGGTCGAGTACATACCAATAATAGTTATGGGCTTAGACATATAATCCAATAGTCTCCCACTTGGATAAGTCTAAAACTATTATTGCGTATGACTCCATGATCTCGACTAGAAATCATAACTCTTAAAAGCCGTTGTCGAACTATGACCTAGTCAATGACGTTTCCATTAGATAAGGGATCATATATTCCTCCATTTTAGATATCATATGGATTGAGACATGGATTATAATCATTCTCTCTGTCCATTTGTTGTTTCTCAATTTCCGATTTATGATGACTAACTAATTGAACAAATCAAATCAGTCCAGGCTCGACCAAGCACTTACATTTGTCATCACTAAATAATCGAGGGACCCACATATATCGCTTTTTATCCCTCCAAGGGTAAAAGGAATGGATAAAATTCGACCTAAATGTTCGCTTGTACTTACTCATCAAATTACACATAATGATATGTTTTGTAACAACCAAGTTACTAGTTGCGTTTATATATGTCAATGTGCAACTGACGTGCAACTACAACTCGCACGTCTCCGTTTGAAGAATATAAGATATTATCGTATCATGATCACTCATGATAAAATCCATGAAGTGAGTCAAATGAGTGTGGTTTTAATCCAATGCTCGAATCTCATTCCAGGAGTACTCATGAATACTGCTGCTATGTCTAGGCCACCTAGACAAACTACAGACCCATTCATGATAGTCTTGCCTCATACCTACTTCCAAAGTATGATTGATTGTGGATAGTTTGAATAACCTAGTTATTCGAGAAGTCAAAACATGTAAAGTGAAACACAAGAATAATACTAATCCTATATGGCCCCAAGCACCTTTAAGAGTAAATAAAACACCTTTTATTTAAACACCATATTGATTACTCATTATTCATTGTATAATGTTTCGAATAATCAACTTTATACTTGAATTAAAACAATAGTTATGCCATGCGCCAAGCATACACACTATGTTTGTCCAAACAATAATTATGCCACACTCCAAGTATGCACACTATATTTGTCTATGATCCTTACTTTGTGAAATAGATCAATTTGAACATGATTCCAATGATGCTCATTTCACAATCCAAATCCTTATCGTAAATGTAAGAATTCCAAATTCCTGCCATTTACCGAAATCTGTTAGATTCTAAACTTATATGCATTGATCCGCTTGTAATGACTATGCACAAAGTCACAAAGACTTGTCAACAAACATTACAGAGTATTCCAATGGAGATCAACTCCATGGAAACGAAGTCTCAAATTCAAAGTATATTCCTTTGAACATCCTTCTTGAATTAAGTTTTCTAATCTTACACAGATTTAATGAATAACTTCCACCTATGGAAACATTTCCATATTCTCATTTTGACTATCACTTTTGAACAAGAGTTGCCTCTTTTCAGAATATGTCAATATGGTCCTTCCAAATTTTACACCATAATTCCAACTATCCATGAGCAACCAATCTTTGGTAAACCTCAGATTGTCCTCGACAATTGCTTAATCATTTTAGCCATATCCATTTCTAGACATATTCCCCCCTTAATGCCTTAGACATTTTGAAAATTTAGAAAGGATAAATATTAGAACATGAAATCGATCATATATCCGAAGCATATGGGATAGAATTCATGATATCTCACATAAGGACATGATCCTAGACCAATCTTTTGCTACCATATTTTTTATTTTCCATGTTTTCATAATTCGACTATGAAGAGGGATGTCGTAATCATAATCGAATTTTGAGAACGCAATATTTATATAGAATTTCCTTATGTTGAACCATTCCAACATAAAATTCATATATATATATATATATATATATATATATATATATATATATATATATATATATATATATATATATATATATATGACTAAAGATGATTAAAATCTCAATGTAAGCTTTTATAATTGAAATGAAGTATAATTTCATCTCCCTTAATTATAGCAAAACAACTTTTTCCAATTGAAACTTTTGTTTTCTATAATTAACATTGCTAACTTGCTACACTTATCATAATTATCATGCTCCCACTAACATGATAATTATTAGCATAACAATTATGCTCCCACTGGCTTTGACATGTATCCAGAAATCAGCTGGACTTCTAGAAATTAATACTTTATTGACTTTCTTACCAAAGTTCAAATTTCTGATACAAGATGCTTTTATAAGACTTTATCAGAATCATACACCTTTCCTTAGATAGCTCATATGCGTGTCTAAACAGTTTTTAGAACTATGAAAAGGGATTCCGTAATCATAGTCTGAATTGTTTAGACCTTTGCCATTTCTCACAAATCCATGTTAGGGTGTCGGTTAACCACACACACCCCACTAACGACTTTGAGAATGCATATATCATAATTGCTATCTACTTAAAATCTATTTAGCGAAAGCGCTTCCTCACTATCATTTTCATGAATCGGAGAGAAACCTTATGACACTTAGATTTTACGGTGTATGTGTTCTTATCCATGTGAATTTGTCATAAGCATAATCACAAGACAAGGTTAGTGACAAATCCAAACTCATATGGACTGAACTTGCTCAGTCTTAACTTCTTGCCACCTGGCAGCACAAGGGCCTACCATTGCTTCCAAGTAGTTATGCAAACAACTGAGAACTCATAGAACTCAAATGCATAGTCAACTCTAATTGGAATGGGCATAGGAAACAAGACTATGTCAACACGATAGGTTACAAACCTCAAGTCGTGTGCTAGTGATCAACAAGTTTTATTCTTGATTAGTTCTTGAAACTCTTTCAGTATCTTTAAAACTCCCACTGACCTCTTGACATATAAGATTCTATTGTCAAGAGCCATTCCTTGACAATGCAAATATTCAAGAGTTAGTGCATATTCTTATCAAGAAAAACACTTTATATAATTGGCCTTAGTTGGTCTTTGTTTTATCCAAAACATCGCAACTTACCAATTTCAAATGTACTAGAGTAAGGAAACATTTTACTCTACATTTGACAAGTGTTATAAACCTTCTTAAGATTATGTCGCTTAATTTACAATCTTGGAGTATTATTCTAAGACTTGTTTTTGGAACGAATTATGATTTATCTTTTAATTCAACCATTTCAACAATTCACGATTCCTCTTCTTAGTCAAACAAATGCACAAAGATGTCCTTAGAGGATCAATTGTGATAAGGTTTCATAATCATAAGACACGATACTAAAGTACTCTCCCATCTTTTCATATTAGAGAAACTTTTATCTTTCTACCTAATTTGATTCTTCTCATTCGTCCTGTCATACATATAAACTTTTCCAATGTTTCAGAATTACACTTAAACTTGTAAGTATAACCATATTCACTAAACTTTAGTAAATCATGACGAATAGCCTTATCAATCTGTGTGGTGGACCTGACCCGCACACAACCAAGTGTACCCGATCCTATAGTCCTTCACTTAACTCACACGAACATGTGAACAATTAATTAGTCTTAATTTTCCAAAGATAAAAATTATCATTCATCACACAATACAAGTTGCATGATTCCAAGTTTCTATCCAACTGAAACTTGGATGATGAGAATCTTTCCTTATATGGTAAATTATGACACTACCACAAACGAAAGAATCAAATCCATTTTCCAATATTGCTATCAATGGAATCATATAAACAACAATTTTTTCACAATTGCCATTGTAAGGATACTTAAAATAAATAAAATCAAAACTTTTCTTTTATTTAAAACATGCGGAAAAAACTTATCATTACAACACAAATGCATATGAAAAACATGTTGTTATCTATTCCTAAGCAATATATCATAACTCTTAAGTAGCAGCTCAAAATTCTGATCTTCGAATCATGCGATCGAAATCCGTCTTCGCGATCAGAATCAACTTACTTTTCTTTTAAGCTTCCTCTATTTTCTTTGATTCTACGAAATAGAAAAATGTGACCTAGTCACATCATGTATTAAGAATCTAAAAATAGAGACTTAATGGAGTTAGATAGTGGACTTTACCCAGTAGAGTCAAACTTTTTTACTTTACTATCCTTATGATCTTTCAGGTAAATAGGGCAACTTCACAACAAATGCCCCTTCTCTTGGCATATGGTGTAACACCCCCCTCTGGAACGTATCACAATATTGTCCGCTTTGGGCCACTCGACACGAGGACTTCCCAGGGGGTCACCCATCCTGGTACTACTCCCGCCCGAGCACGCTTAACTGCAGAGTTCTTATGGGATCTACTGCCCTCACGGCTTTAAAATGCGTTGTGACAAGGAAGGTATCCACACCCCTTATAAGGAGATGTTTTTGTTGGGTTATGAGCATTCTAACACTCCTAAGTGTACATGCAACCCTAAATACCTTGGATCTATGTTTTCTCTATTATACATACAAATATGAACATCCAAGGTATTATCCTAATCTAGCATACAAAACTATCAATATAACAAGATAGAATACATACCTCTTTGATGTAGAATGTCTTCATGAAGCTTGAGTGCCTAGTGCCCCAAGTGTGACACCTTAAATGGTTCACACAACACCAAATACACTTGGAATAACTTGAGAGAATTCTACACTTCATGAAATCGGCTAGCCCTTTCTTAGTCTCTTACTAGTGGCCGATTTTCCTCAAGAATAAGATGCTTATATAGTTATACAATTAGGGTAAACCCTAATTGTCATGACTTTCCATTTCCTTGGATCCATGGGTTCAAATACACTATGGAGCATCCATGGAGCATCATATGGGTTTTGGCCCAACTAGATAATCCATGGAGCATTAGCCCACTATACAAGTATGGATGATTTACACAATCAACCCATATATTTAATTAGTCTTCTTTTGATCACTTAATTAATCCTAGATTAATTCTTGATCAATACTAATTAAATAATCTCATTATTCTTATTATTAATATACTAGAACTTATAATATATTAATAACCGTAAGTGTCTTATTTCTCTCATTATAGTCTATCCAAGTGCATGATGCCATGCAACCCAAATGGACCATGCCGGGTCGGGTCAAGTCTTACCAATTATAGTTATGGACTTAGACATTAATCCAACAGTCTCCCACTTGGATAAGTCTAAAACTATTATTGCGTATGACTTCAGGAACCAACTAGCAATCGTAGCTCTCAAAAGCTTCTGTCGAACTCTGACCTTGTAGATGAACTCTGATCTTGTCAATGACTTATCCATTAGATAAGGGATCATATATTCCTCCATTCTAGATATCATATGGACTGAGACATGGATTATAATCATTCTCTCTGTCCATTTGTTGTTTCCCGATTTCCGATTTATGACGACTGACTAATTGAACAAATCAAATCAGTCTTGGCCTGACCGAGCACTTCCATTTGTCATCATCAAATCATCGAGGGGCCCACAGATATCACTTTTATCCCGAAGGTAAAAGGAATGGATAAACATCGACTCATATGGCTTGTTCTACTACTTGTTTAATCATACACAAAGATACGTTTTATAGCACCGAGTTACCAAATGCGGTTTCGTGCAATCAATGTACAACCAACTCATAGTAACAACTCATATCTCTAGGTTTGAAGAATATCAGATATTATCGTCTCATGATCACTCGTGATAAAATCCATGAAGTGATTCCAATGAGCGTGGGTTGAATCCAATACTTAGAACTTATGAGCACTCATGAGTGTTGTAGCCATTTGTCCAATACCTTAGACCTCTACAAGCCAACCCATGACAGTCTTAATTCATATATACTTCCAACATATGACCGACTGTGGATGGTTTGAATAACTTAGTCATTCTAGAAGAATGACCTAGCTTATTCGGGAAGTCAAAACATGCAAAGTGAAACACAATAATAATTGAATCCAATATGGTATCAAAACCTATGAACATAAATAAAACTCCTTTTTATTTATTACCATATGATTACACATTATTCATTGTATAGTGTTTCAGCTATCAACTTTATTCTTGAATTTAAAACAATAGTTGTCCCATGCTCCAAGCATGTACACTATGTTTTCTAAACACTAGTCATGCCATACACCAAGTATGCATACTATGTTTGTCTATGATCTTTACTTTGTGAACTAGATCCATTGAGCATAACTTCAATGATTCTCTTTTCACACTCCCAAATCCTTACTGTAAATACAAGAATTCCAAATTCATGTCATTTACTGAAATCTGTTAGATTCTAAACTTATATGCATTGATCCTCTTGTAATGATTATGCACAAAGTCAGAAAGACTTGACAACAATCATTACAGAGCATTCCAAAAGAGATCAACTCCTTGGAACCATCCTTCTTGCATTAAGTTTCCTTAATCTTACACATATTGAAAATTCTAACTTTGAAACATTTCCAGATTCCATTTTGACTATTACTTCTGAACAAGAGTTGCCTCCTTACAGATTATGTCAATATGGTCCTTCCAGAACTATCACTATACTTCCAATTATCCTTGAGCAACCAATCTTTGGTAAACCTTAGATTGTCCTTGACAATTGTTTAATTCTTTTAGTCATATCCAGTTCTAAACCTTTTCTCTTCTTAATGCCCCAGGCATTTGGAAAAATTTTAGAAAGGATGAATATAGCACATGTAATCGATCCTATATCCGAAGCATATAGGACACAATTCATGATGTCTCACATAAAGACTAAACCAGTCTTTTGCCATAATATTTCCATTTCAATTTGCCAAGTTCTCATAATTCTGATTATGAAAAGGGATGCCGTAATCATAATCGAATTTTAGAACGCAAATAATGGACCCATATACAGAATTTCCTTATGTTGAGCCATTCCAACATGAAATTCATATATATATATATCCTTGACTAAATGATTAAAACCTCACGATCTAAGCTTATAGATTTGAGATGAAGTATAATTTCCTCTCCCTTAATTATAGCAAAACAACTTTTTCCCAATTGAAACCTTTTGTTTTCTATAATTAACATTGCTAACTTGCAATCTTTATCATAATTATCATGCTCCCACTAACATGATGATCATTAGCATAACACTTATGCTCCCACTAGCTTTGACATGTACTCAGAAAGCTCGACTTCTAGAAATCAATACTTTATTGACTTTCTTACCAAAGTTCAGATTTCTGATACTAGATTGTTTTGATAAGACTTTATCAAAAACATACACCTTCCCTTAGATAGCACACTTGTGTGTCTAAACAATTATGAAGAGGGATGCCGTAATCATAATGGTTAGACCTTTTTGCCACTTCTCACAAGTCTAGGTTAGTGTGCCAGTAAACCACACACGCTCCACTAATGACTTTGAGAATGCAAATATCACAATTGCTATCTAACTAAAATCTACTTAGTGAAAGTGTTTCCTCACCATCATTTTTGTGAATCGGAGAGAAACCTTATGACACTTAGATTTATATGGTGTATGAGTTCCTATCCATATGAATTTGTCAAAACCATAATCACAAGACAAAGATAATGACAAATCCAAAACCATATGGATTGAACTCAATCTTAATTTCTTGCCACCTGGCAGCTCAAGGGCCTACCATTGCTTCCAAGTTGTTGTGCAACACATTGAGAACTCTAAGAACTCATATGCAAAGCCAACTTTAACTGGAATCGGCACAGAATATGTCAACACGATAGGTTATAAACCTCAAGTTGTGTACTAGTGAGGAACTTCAGGTTTCATTCTTGATTAGTTCTTGAGACTTTCAAGACCTTTAAGACTCCCACTATCCTCTTGACCTATAAGACTCCCTTGTCAAACATCCAAGAGATAGTGCGGATTCTAATCAAGACAAACACTTCACACAATTGGCCTTAGTTGGTCTTTGTTTTATCCAAAACATCACAACTTACCAATTTCAAATGTACAAGAGTAGAAAACTTTTACTCTTACATTTGATAAGTTTTTTTAAACCTTCTTAAAGACATGTCACTCAAATTACAATCTTGGAGTATGACTCTAAGACTTGTATTGGAACGAAGTATGACTCATCTTCTTGATTTAACCATTTCAACAATTCAATATCCCTCTTCTTAGTCATCAGAATGCACTAAGATTTCCTTAGAGAACTAATTGTGCTATGGTTTGTTAATCATTAAGATGATCACAAAAATTGATACTAAAGTACTCTCCCATCTTTTCAGATTTGAGAGACTTTTATCCTTCTGCCTAATTTGATTCTTCTTATTCGCTCTGCTATGCATTGAAACCTTTTCCAATGTCTCGGAGTTACACTTAAGCTTGTAAGTATAATCATATTTACTGAGCTTTAGTAAACTATGACGAATAGCCTTATATCTTTTGTGGTGGACTTAATCAGTGCACATGACTATGTACTCGATCCCTTAGTCCATTACTTGACTCACACATCCATGTGAACAAGTAATTAGTCTTAATTTTTCCAATACTTGAAAGTTCTCATTCATCATGCTATACAACTTGCATGATTCCAAGTCTCGGTCCAACTGAGATTTTGGATGATGAGAATCTTTCCTTATTTGGTAAATTTAGACATTACCACAAATGAAGGAATCAATTTCATATTTCCACTCTTGCTATTAATGGAATCATATAAGCAACAATTTTTCCTTAAATGCCATTGTAAGGATATTTTAAAATAAATAAAATCAAAAAATTTTCTTTTATTTTAAAACTATGCGGAAAAACTTTTCCTTACAATCCATATGAAAACTTGTTGTTATCTATTCCTAAGCAATATCCCATAACTCCTAAGAAGTAGCTCAAGAATCCGATTTTCAAACTACGCGATAGAAATCCATCTATGCGATCAGATTCAGCATATTCTTTTTTTTAAGTTCCTTTACTTTTTTTCTTTGATTCTTAAAACATTACCATGTGACCCAGTCACATCATGTAATAAGAATCTCAGAATAGAAACTTAGCAGAGTTAGATATTGGACTTTACCTGAAGTAGAGTCAAACTTATTGACTTTAACATCCTTAGGTAAATTTGGCAGCTTCGCAACTAATGACCCTTCCTTTGGCAATATAAACATATGGACCCTTTGATAATGGTACACAGGACTATTACAGACTTAGCCTTTTCTCTTTACCATTTGGTCAACCTAGTTGACTATGGTCAATCCCTTTCCTTGGGAAGAGAATGCTTTTTCTGTATTTCCAGTGTCACCATTGTCAATGTCCATAAAGTTTTAGGAAGTTGATCTTAGCAAATAGATAAGATCATTAAGGGTCTTGTCATAGTCTGTTTCATAGGTGTTCCAAAAGAACTCACTATGTGACTTAGAAAGTAGTTGAACCACCAACTTTCTCAAGACTTTGACACCCAACTCTCCCGACTTGTCAATATGTGACTACATCTCCAAGATGTGACCACACCTAGACCTTTACTTGCCAATAGGGCTCGAGTGACTTTAAACTTTTCAAGAACTTGTGGGGTAGGGAGAATAATTGGAGGAGGTGAAAGAAGTATGATTTCCATTGGAATATCATCTTCATTTAGGAAAGCTAGTTTCAGGAGATTTGGGAAGATCATAAATGTCTAAACCAGACATGTTTTGGGAGGTATTCAAGATAGTTGATCTTAAAGTCCTTAATATGACACCCAATATGAAATATTAAGGCTAGGACCCAACAAACTATTTTATAACTTAGAAGAGGTATGCCGTAATCCAAGCTATAAAACAATTTGAAGGTAGGTGAATGACGATTCACCAATTTCCACCAAGATAAACGAAATGTATTATTAGGTTTTAATTGGATTTGAAACTCCTAGATCTTTTGAGATTCATTGAACTGTTCAATGGCATGTTTCAATCTCGAGTGTGCCCCTCAGGTTTTGTGACTGGGATGCCGAGGATCACAAAACAAGGTGTGAAGTAACCATGCAAATTACTTGGTACCCTTAAGTGTTTATCCCTCAATCGATGTGCCGGTTAACCACACACGCTCCATCGATACTATGATAAACATTAAGTTACCCTTTGCCTACCTTGTTAAATACGAGTTAGTGTGCCGGTTAACCACACACGCTCCACTAACCGACTTAAACAAAGTGCAGAGTGTAATTTCATGGATTAGCACCTTATTCACATTTTCCTAAGTAACTAAGATTGGGTATTTATAAAAGGTTTAGTTACTTAGTACTTATCATTAATACTTTTAATGAAGGGAGAATTATAGTCCTATCAAACCCGTTCGGCTAACGACCCTCCACCAGTCAAGCAAGCGGTGGGTGAGAGTAGACACCCATTAAGTTGCCATTTTATAGGCAACAAACTTATACCCACCTTATAGACCGGTTTCGTGAATGAGGCGTACTAGCGGTAAGACCGACTTTACTCTTATACATATATATATTATTAACTTATAATATTATAAAGTATAAGGATTGAATTTTAACTTTTAAAATTCTAAGGGCTAACTTGGAATTAAAGTATTCATAAGTGAACACTTTACAAATTCCAAAACTTGAGGGCAAGTTTTGAAACTGTTCAAAACTAATTAATTCCATAACTTATATGTTTAAAGTAGTTTTAATCCAAAAACTCTTCAAGTTCCATAACTTAAGGACAAGTTATGGAAGACTTTAAACCAGTGTTGTAAAAATCGGCCTAGGCGCTTGGCGGAGGTAAACTGTATAGGATTTTTGATAGGCGTTGGAATTAATCGGAATCGTTCAACGACGGTCAAAGGCGGAAAATGGCGGTCTAGGCGGTCAAAATAGGTCAACATAAGTCAACTAAAAAAAGTCAAAATTAAACCTTTTTTCTTAACCTAATCGACTAAAAGAAATACAGCTTCATCTTGTTTTTTTTTGCGCCTCATTCATCTCGTTCTCTTCTCCAGCGATCGACTACAACATTCTCCATCAGACTCCGGCGACAAGGGTTTAGCGATTCCGGCTACAACATTCACCATCGGACTCCGACACATGGGACGACGACGTATCGCAGATTCGCACTCGCAGGTTTGTTTCTGATTTTTGCGATTTAATTGTTATTCAACGACGCATCGCATATTCGCACAACATTCACCATCGTGATTTCTAATCATCGCTGCAACGTATTCCGACCACACGTTCGAGTCCAAACAATTCAATCTGTCGATTCCGGATTCGGGATTTCTCACAATCGACTTTGACCAGCTGTCATCGGTAAGTTTTTCCCTTGGTTTCGGTTTTTCATTCCAGTTTTTGTTTGCTTACGAACATAAGAATATACAAGTTGCACAATGGTCCAACTATTTTGGTTTGGGTTTTCCTTTCCTGTGTTTTGATTTTTGCCCCTGTTTCATAAGTGATCATACAAGCTGGACCATTTTGCCCCTGTTTCAATCCTAATTTTTGCCCATGTTTCATTCCATCTTTTTCATGCCTGTTTCATTCCTGTTTCATTCCAGATTACAATTATTTTCTGCCCATGTCTAATTACCATTTCTTTCAAAATTTCACAGATTAAAGGTTGTTAACGGCATCTAAAAATTCAACTATACAATCATTGGATTCAACAGCTACTGGTTTAAAGAGGAATTCAAATGATATTGCTTGGGAATTTGCTATTTTCCCAGATCCTACAAACTTGGATAAATTGAAGTGTACATTGTGTGGAAAAGTTTATAGTGGGGGGGGGGGGGGGGCTTCAAGAATGAAACAACATATTGCTCATGTGAAAGGAAATGTAGCTCCATGTCAAAAGTCTACCAAAGATGATCAGTTGAGATGTCGAGATGCTATCAATGAAGGAAAGTTAAAAAAGAAGGGAAAACAAGCACATGATGAAGCGTTAAGATCGGAGGTGAGATTTGATACTAATGAAAACATTAGTATAGACACGGATGAAATAGAGAATAATTTTGGGAGCTTGAGGGAACCATATGTTATAGGCCCGATGGATAACTTTGCAAACAGATTAAACCCCGAAGAATCTTTGAAGTCGGGAAAAGGCAAAAAAGTTGATATTAACAATGCTATTCGAAAAGAAAGAATATCAACTGTGAAAAGTTTCATTGGTAGGTGGGCATATGAGTGTGCAATTCCTTTTCATGCCTTCGAAAAGGATAGCTTTAAAATGATGGTGGAGGTAATCGGCCAATATGGAACCGGGCTTCCAACTCCTACTAGGTATGAGTTGAGTAACACAATTTTAAAAAAAGAAGTTGAAAGAACAAAAAATTTAGTGAAAAAAAATGAAGAAGAATGGAAACAAGATGGATGCTCGATTATGACGGATGCTTGGTCTGATAGAAAGAGGAGGAGCATTATGAATTTATGTGTCAATTCAAAGATAGGTACCGTTTTTTTATCTTCAAAAGAATGTTCGGATGAAGCACATACAAGTCAACATATATATGAGTATGTGGAATCTTGCATTCAAGAAGTTGGTCCCGAACATGTTGTTCAAATAGTAACCGATAATGCCACGAATAACATGGGAGCCGCAAAGTTGCTAAAAGAGAAAAGACCAAAGATTTTCTGGACATCATGTGCGACACATACCATAAACCTTATGCTTGAAAGTATTTGTAATTTTATTTATTGTGTTTTATAATTCTATTTGTGTTTTTAATCGTGATTATTTTTTGAAGGTATTGGTGGGCTTCCAAGGTTCAAGAAAGTCTTAGATCAAGCAAAGCAACTAACCATCTTCATTTATGCCCACCACAAAACGTTAGCTATGATGAGAAAATTCACTAACAAAAGGGATATCATCCGACCGGGTGTCACGAGATTTGCTTCCGCCTATCTAACATTACAAAGTTTGTCTGAAAAAAAAGAGCAACTAAGGCATATGTTCTCTAGCAACGAATGGGAAGAATGTAAATTTTCAAATGCAGTTAAAGGGAGATCTAGTCATACATTGGTGACAGGTTCCACATTTTGGGCGGGTGTGGCACTTTGCTTAAAGGTGTTTTCCCCTTTGGTGAAAGTTCTTCGTATGGTTGATGCGGATTGGAAGCCCTCGATGGGTTTTGTTTATGGTGAGATTAAAAAAGCAAAAAAAGAAATCATTGATGCTTTAGGCAGTAACAAAAAAGCATATGAGCCTATCATAAATATCATATCAAAGAAAATGAAAGGTAGACTAGATTCAAAATTGCATTTGACGGCTTATCTTCTAAATCCTTATTATCATTATAAGGATCCACAACTCCAACATGATCCCGAAGTAATGCATGCGGTTCTTGAGTTTTTTGATACATTATTTGCCGGAGATTTAGAGATGCAAAAGCAAGTCGTGACTATTGAGTTGCCAAAGTACAAGAAAAAAATGGATAGATTTGGTCGGGAACTTGCAGTTAAAGCATGTGAAGTTAATGACGGTGACTATGATCCGGGTAAAACATTTTACTTTTGTTTAATTATTTTATAAAAATTCATATTTATCAATTTATGAATCTAATAATGTGATTTATGTTTAAAAATCATAGCAACTTGGTGGGGTACGTTTGGTGGAGCAACTCCTCATTTGACAAAGATTGCAATAAGAATTCTTTCTTTGACTAGTAGTTCATCTGGATGTGAAAGGAATTGGAGCACCTTTGAAGGGGTTAGAATTCAAACTTCAAATTTAAGCAATTTATTTAAATTATAATTTTATATCATAATATTGTATATTTTTTACCATTTTTTTTTATGTTTGTAGATTCACACGAAGAAAAGAAATAGGTTGGATGCAAGTAAAATGAACAATCTTGTTTATGTCCAATTTAATGCTAATTTGATGGAAAAAAACAAAAAGAGAAAAGAAAGGAATATGGAAGTGTTATTAGCTAATGATAGTCACACGGCTCAAGAATGGATTGTTGATTGTGGTGATTGTGATGAAGATGGAGTTGGCATAGTTGGTGATGGTCAAGGAACCGATGAACTCGGACAAAGTTCAAGAACAAGAGAACTTTTAGATGAAGATTTTGCGTCAGGTAGTGAGGAGGAAGTATTTGAAGAAGTTGATTATGAATCGGATGGAGTTCACATCATGGAAGAATGCGGAGATAAAGAGTAGAAGCCTGTGAACAATCAAAAGTTTGATCTTATAAAAGTTATTTTGGACTTTGTATGATGCTTTATGACCTGAATATGTAAACGTTTATGAATATTTACTTACTTTGGACATGTATTGTTTTATGACTTGAATATGTAAACGTTTATGGATATTTACATGTTTTGTTAGTATTTTTTTTAGAGATAATCATATGATATAGGTAATATTTAAGTTTTTTTTTTTACAATTAAGGGTCCCCGCCTAGGCGGCGATTAATCCCCGCCTAGACCGATTAATCGCTTGACCCCAGTTGACCGCCGAGGTACCGCCGAGCAATTTTTACAACCTTGCTTTAAACTAATAAAAGAATTAACTTTTCTTTATTTTATAACTTATGGATTTAATTATGGTTACATATTTTATTTATTTATTAATGAAGTGACTCTTGAACCTCCATAACTTAAGGACAAGACTCTTCATCTTTTGTAACCATTGCCAACTTTTATGAGTTTTATGAAACTTAAATGTGACTTTTCATATAACTTGAGGACAAGTTACAAAAACACATTTTAGAATCAACTCTTAGATTAATTTGGATTGAAAACAACTATTTCATTCAACTTTTCTATTAATCTAAGCAACTCATAAGAACAAGATAATTCAAATCAAACTTTTTCATGTAATTAGTCTAACCTTTAAACTAATACAAAACATGAATCTATTGACAATTATCTTTGAAAATGGATTAGCATGAACATTACCACATTAAAAAACAAGTTTATAAGTTCAAAAACAACTTAGGGTAATGTTCCTAGTCCATTTCTAGCCAAAAACCTCGAAAATATGCTGTCTGGGGTCCAACTCGTCGAGTGCACGAACACAACTCGGCGAGTTGGATGCATTTTGCCTTGGACTCGTCGAGTCCCTTCATGGACTCAGCGAGTCTGCTGGGCTGACAGCACCAATTTCGATTTTTCAGCTTCTATTGCAAGTATAACAAGAAAACAAGCCTAGGCTCTGATACCAGTGTTGGGTTATGAGCATTCTAACACTCCTAAGTGTACATGCAACCCTAAATACCTTGGATCTATGTTTTCTCTATTATACATACAAATATGAACATCCAAGGTATTATCCTAATCTAGCATACAAAACTATCAATATAACAAGATAGAATACATACCTCTTTGATGTAGAATGGCTTCATGAAGCTTGAGTGCCTAGTGCCCCAAGTGTGACACCTCAAATGGTTCACACAACACCAAATACACTTGGAATAACTTGAGAGAATTCTACACTTCATGAAATCGGCTAGCCCTTTCTTAGTCTCTTACTAGTGGCCGATTTTCCTCAAGAATAAGATGCTTATTTAGTTATACAATTAGGGTAAACCCTAATTGTCATGACTTTCCATTTCCTTAGATCCATGGGTTCAAATACACCATGGAGCATCCATGGAGCATCATATGGGTTTTGGCCCAACTAGATAATCCATGGAGCATTAGCCCACTATACAAGTATGGATGATTTACACAATCAACCCATATATTTAATTAGTCTTCTTTTGATCACTTAATTAATCCTAGATTAATTCTTGATCAATACTAATTAAATAATCTCATTATTCTTATTATTAATATACTAGAACTTATAATATATTAATAACCGTAAGTGTCTTATTTCTCTCATTATAGTCTATCCAAGTGCATGATGCCATGCAACCCAAATGGACCATGCCGGGTCGGGTCAAGTCTTACCAATTATAGTTATGGACTTAGACATTAATCCAACAGTTTTGTTCTCTTTCCAAGCCGATGTAGGATCAGGTGCAACCCACCTTACTTGTAACATCCCAAAAATACAGGCTAAAATAAATTATTTTTAAATAAGTCATTATAAAACCAATAGTGTAATAAAACATTTGTAATATCATGTCATGTCAAAACCAAAGTAGAAATAATTAAACATGTTATCATAAAACAATATCAGAGTGTAATCCCAAAGATCCCATGTGCGGAAAACCATAGTATGATGCGCTGCGATCAAGCCGGCTCCTTTCCTTTAGACACGAAGTACCTGAAACCAAAACTGAAAATCGTAAGCACGAAGCTTAGTGAGTTCCCCCATCATACCACATACCATATAATCACATAACATACATATATTGTCAGGCATATCTGGGTGCCCGACCTACCCCTTCGGTCCTCTCGACCGGATACTGACTAGCATATCTGGGTGCTGGTCTCCCCTTCGGTCCTCTCGACCGGATACTGGGGAATATTTCACCCCTACCACTACCACATAACACGTATCACATAATATATTGAACATGGCTGGGCTTGACTGCCCCTTCGGCCCTATCGACCGGTAACCTGGGGACTATCTCCCCTACTATCACTAGCAAATAACATCATATCATACAAACACATAAATATAACACAGGTAGTAGCAACCCTAGATGAATATCACAAAGACAATCATCTAATCATATACTTCCTACTAGTGGGCCGGCATTGTGGCCTTAGACCCACTACTACTAGAAGGTAACTCACCTCACACTACTGAAGTCCTGAAGACAAAATCCCACACTTGCTGAAGTCTCACAGACTCAACCCCAGCTGCTGGATGACAGATTCCTGAACTGTCAACACCAAAATAACACCCAATTAATAATTGGGTCCCAACGCATAACCATAAATACATACTTGGATAATTATTACATTACCCTAAGATTTGCTTTATTCAAGTACAAGGCCCAAACCATAGGCCCAATGCGAACTAGGAATCGAAGCCCAACATATGGCCCAACATAATACAATCATTAAGGCCCAACTATGGTCCATCTATGGCCCAATTTTCCAAATTGGGCCCAACCCCTTACATGGGACTTACCCTAGGCCCATTAAATTATTTTAGCCCATATAATTATTCTTGGATGGCCCATTAATAATCCAATTATTAAGGCCCAATAGAAAGGCCCAACAATAAACCCAAGTGAAGTTAGGGTTTCACATAAAATGCCGATTAGGGTTAAGTTTCCTACTTAACCCATTAAGGAATTGTTCCTCTAAGGACTTAATCCATTAAGTCCATTATTCTTTTAAATAAGTCATATGGTGTGATTGGGCTTAATCACACAATTTCATTCCAATGGCCCAAATGTGGGTCTCGATAAGTCCAAGCGCATAATCCCAAATAAGAGTTTTCACATGAAATGATGATTAAGGTTCAGTGTTTCCTTCTTAACCCATTAAGGACTTAATCCATTAAGTCCATTATTCCCTACGCTAGTTTGCCAATGATTATTAATTACGGTTTAAGATTTAATAATTAATTCTCGTGTGCGTCCCAAGCAATTTCCACAAATTAGGGTTTTATTGGCATTATGGTGTTCCAATCCAAATATTAGCCCATTTATCAATTTGTTGGCCTTTTATGACAATTAGGGCTTTATTGGGCCTAATAAGCCCACTAAAATCTTATTAAGCCCATTAGGGTTTTATTGGGTCCATTAGAATCCCTTAAGCTTCGTTAGGCCCAATAGGGTTTCAAGGCCCATTAGGGTTTTAGTCCCTTGTCCAATCATCCAAACGAGTCCAAACACCATCAAAGCACACCACCACCCGACACGGCGGCCGGTAGCGGCAGGAGGCGACAGCCACCACCTTACGGTGGTGGTTTTGAATTCCTTTCTCATTATTCCAAGTTGTGATTTACAATATACAATGCTAAATATCAAAATAACACACTAAACAAATACACATGCAGCCACCTTGTGGTGGCCGGCGGCGGCAGATGGTGGCAGCCACCACCCTATGGTGGTGGTAATGCCTTTTCTGAGGATTCCTGCCATACACCCACGCACACATCGACTGAAACATGCACTTCTTCATTCCTTTACTCGGAGAGGGAAGCCAACCACCCACTTTGTGGCATAAGGCAACGGTAGCAAGGTGATAGCCGCCATGGCGGCTGCTATAGTGGTTCCCACGCTTTTCTGGCCAATAGCAAGTAGGCATACAAGGAAACTCACCCCAACTCGACAGGTGATAACCCACACAAACTCGATAGCCCTTTGGGGTGGCGACCACGACCGGAGCAACAGAAGCACGCCCTTGGCGGCGGATGGAGCGGAAGGGAAAAGAAAAGAACAGTAGCAGCAAGACAAGTTCCGAAACAGGTAGCGGTTACAGGCCATCTCCGGCCATACACGACGTAACTGCCATGGCCTTCTTCAACGAAGCAGTAGGCGATGACGAGAACTATCGAGCCTGGTGATGCCCTCGGTTGTTGAGAGGCTTCTATGGTGACGGCGGCGATCGGAATCGATGGAGATGGTTGGTGCAACGTCGATGAGGGTGAAGGAGAGTGTAGAGGAAGTTGGCGGCTATACAATGAGGCTAGGGTTAGGTACCGGGGTTGACGGGTTTATATACCCTGATCCCCATAACTTCTTTTCAAAATTCCAAGTTTAGCCCCTCCATCCAGAAATCATTACAATGTAAATCCCATATTTACCTTTTAAACCCCAACATTAAAATCCATTGCAACCTAGGTACAAAACTTACCAAACAGCCCCCTATATCTTAATTATGACATAATCACCCTATATCTTAATTAGATTTCGTCCTTGAAATCACCAATCTCAACCATGAAAAATGAAATAGGCATTAGGTTTTAATTGGTTTGAAACTCCTAGATATTTTGAGATTCATTGAACTTTTCAATGGCATGTTTAAATCTCGGTTGTGCCCTCTCAAGTTTGTGACTGGGATGCCGATGATCACAAAAAAGGTGTGAATAACCATGCAAATTAACTTGGTACCCTTAATTTTTATCACCTAATCGATGTGTCGGTTACCCACACGTGCTCCACCGATCTATGATAAACATTAAGTCACACCTTACAGACCGACTTCGTGAATGAGGCCTACTAACGGTAAGACTGACTTTGTTCATATACATATATATAATTATTAACTATTAATATTATAATAGTAAAAGGGTTGAATTTTAAACTTCTAAAATTCTAGGGTTGGAATTAAAGTATACATGGGGGGTAACTTTACAAATTTCAAAACTTGAGGGCAAGTTTTGAACAATTCAAAAACTTTTGATTTCTATAACTTATCAGTGTAAAGTAGTTTTAATGAAAAACTCTACAAGTTCCATAACTTGAGGACAAGTTATGGAAGACTTTAAAACATTTAAAAATGAGACTCTTCATTTTCATAACTTATGGAAATTTTATGAGTTTTAAAAATCTTAAATGTGACTTTTCATATAACTTGAGGACAAGTTACAAAAACACATATTATGAACAACTTTTAGATCAAGCTGGATCAAAAACAAATTATCACATAATTTTTCTATTAATCTAAACTAACGCATAAGAACAAGATAATTCAAATCATCAATCTTCAAGAAAACAACATGAACATATAAACTAATACAAATCTTGAAATTATGACAATTATATTTGAAATTGGATTAGCATGATCATTACCACATCAAAAACTGGTTTATAAGTTCAAAAACAACTTAGGGTAATGATTCTTTTCTAATTCCAGCAAAAAAACATCGAAAATATGTTGTCATGGGATCCAACTCAACGAGTGCAAGAACAAACTTGACGAGTTGGATGAGTTTGTACATGGACTCGTCGAGTCCCTTAGTGGACTGGTCGAGTCCCCCGTCCAGATAGCAAAAAAACTTCGATTTTCAGCAATTTGCATCAAATATAATCGAAAACAAGCCTTGTTTCTGATACCATCAATGAGTTTTAGTATACTACAACATCCTATGGTGCACATACAACCCTAAATACCTTGGATCTATGTTTTCACTAATTATACATGCAAAAGTGTTTCCAAGGCATTAAACATATAACTAGCATGCAATTTGTCATAAACAATACAAGATACTAGTTACAGCAACATTCCTTTTATATGGCTTGAAGTCTTGATGTATTTGGTGTTGCTTGAAAGAATTTGGCCTTTAAGAACTTAGTGCCCCAAGTGTTTCACCTCAAATGGAATCACAACTCAACTATAACAAAGGTGACTCTTGAGAGAGAATTCCATGCACCCAAAAACCTCCATATTTCTCTAAGAAAAAGAAGCACACATTTTGGCATGAACTAACATATATATATATATATATATATATATGTTGGATTCCAAGGGTCATTTGTATAACCCAAATCCATATCCATGGGTTTTATGATCCATGGTTCATGTCGCCCAACTCTTTATGTATTCATACATAAACTTTGTCCAACATGGATCATAAGCCCAACACATATAAATATAACTAATTATCATAATTAGCCCTCATAGATTTAATTAGTCTCTTTTGATCACTACATTAATTCCATATTAATTCTTGATCAATACTAATTAAAACATATGATCTTATATTAATATATTAGAACTTATAATATATTAATAAATCATATATAACCATCTCTCAAGAGTCCATCCTAACAAATTATCCTGGTGTTATGCAACCCAAATGGACCATGCTACTCTCGGGTCGACTACATACCAATAATAGTTATGAGCTTAGACATCTAATCCAACATGTATAATATCGAATTATGCTCTTACCAACTGTGATAAGGATGCCGAGGATCACAATTAAGATGTGAATAACCATGCAAAGTGACTCAAACATTCTCGGTCGATTTATAATCTTCCATTGATGTGTCGGTGTACTACACATGCTCCATCAATAATTATAAACACGATTTGTTTCATCATTTCATATTTATAGTCCTATATTAGTGTGTCGGCTAACCACGCATGATTCACTAGTGACTAATAAAGAAATCCTTTGCGTTTTCAGGGATTAGCATAAAACTTCACATTTTTTCTAAATTTACGAGATTGAGATTTTAGAAGGTTCTAATACTTTATAACGTTATACTTTTAATATGATTATGTCCTATCAAACCCGTTCGGTTATGGACCCTGCACCATACAAATGAGCGGTGGGTGAAAGTAACACCCATTCAATAATTATTTTACAAGTCGTTTCCTTATAACATTGTTATAGTATGGTTAAAAAAATAAGACGTACTAGATATTTGATTGACTTTTCTTATCTAAATTAATCAATTTAAACTTGTCATTGATTTGTAATTATCTTTTAATTAAATTTGTTATTAAATTCATAAGGATAATTTAATTTAATTAATCTTATAGTTATCTAAATTAATCAATTTAAACTTGTCATTGATTTGTAATTATCATTTAATTAAATTTGTTATTAAATTCAGAAGGATATTTTAATTTAATTAATCTTATAGTTAAACATTATCTATTCAGGAATATCTCATAATATTTAGGGTTTTATATTTTTTTAATAAAATAAGGTATTCAAAATTAAATTTTGATAGAATTAAAACCAGATAATTACCAAACTAATCACACAAATCAGATTAGGCAGAAAATCCTGAAATTCAGTTTTGGACTGGAGTCATGTTGTGACGGAGGCTATGTCACGTCGTGACAGACATATTTTTCAAAAGTTCTATTTTTTTAGTTTATCTCAAGAACAATCAATGTTAGACACAACTAGTCTCTGATACAACTGAATAGTTTTATAGGTTACAAAACTATGTGCTTGTGGAAAATCTCTTAACACTTATGGGTACATGCAACTTACAATGAACAAAAAACTAGATTAACCCCAATGTAATCAAACTACCAAGTTTGGGTTCATACCTTTGATTTGTTATAGTAAACAAATCACTTCAATCCCTTGTGGTTGTTGGTCTTGGATAACCTTGGAAAAAGTATTCTGTATGTATTTTAGACAAACATAGATCCAAGGTTTCTAGGGTTGCATGTACACCTTAGGAGTGTTAGAATGCTCAAAACCCAACAGTGGTATTAGAGCCTAAGCTTGTTTGTTTGATACTTGATGTAAAATAGTGAAAAAGTCGATTTTCTTGTTGTCTGCATAGGGGACTCACCGAGTCCATGGGGGGACTCGACGAGTCCAAGTGTTTCTTCAACCAACTCAGCGATTTGGTTATTGCACTCGACGAGTTGGGCATGCAGAATGCAATTTTTTCGATTTTTGTTGCTGGAAATGGACTAGAAACATTACCCTAAACTGTTTTGGTGTTTCAAAACTTGTTTTAGATGGTGTAATGGTTGTTCTAATCCGTTTACAATGGCTAATATCAAAATTACATGATTATATGTGTTCATATGTTCTTGAAATTTTGATATGACTATTCATGTTCTTATGAATTCTTGATAGATCACAGGAATTACCTGTTTGATGCTTAATTCATGATCTTGATTTTGTTTTAATGGAGTCCATAACTTGTCCTCAAGTTATGGATAACCAAGAGTCATTTTTTATTAAATCCATTAAAAGAACACATAAGTTACAAAAAATGAAGAGTCTTCATTTTAATGACTCATAAGTTATGAATTGAAAGGTTTTGTAAAGTTACAAAACTTGCCCCCAAGTTTTGGAACATGTAAAGTCATCTAATAAAATTTAGTTCCAACCTTTAGAATTTTTAAAAGTTAAAATTCAACCCTTATACTTTATAATATTATAAGTTAATTATATATATATATATATATATATATATATATATATATATATATATATATATATATATGTGTGTGTGTGTGTGTGTGTTTATAAGATCAAGTCGTTTTACCGTTAGTATGCCCCATTCACGAAGCCGGTCTATAAGGGGGGTATAAGGTTGTTACCTATAAAATGTCAACTTAATGCGTGTCCACTCTCACCCACCACTTCCTTGACTGGTGGAGGGTCGTTAGCTGAATGGGTAACACAATGACTTAAAACTCTCATTAAAAGTATAATGATTATTATAAAGTAACTAAATGTTTTATTAATTTTCAATCTTAGTTACTTTAGGAAAATGTGAATAAGGTGCTAATCCATGAAATTACGATTTGCACCTTGATTAAGTCGTTGGCGGAGCGTGCGTGGCTAACCGACACACTAACTTGAACTTAACAAGGTAGGAAAAGGGTGACTTAAAGTTTTTCATATGTCGGTGGAGCGCGTGTGGTTAATCGGCACATCGATTGAGTGAAAAACATTAAGGCTACCAAGTAATTTGCATGGTTAATTCATACCATGTTTTGTGATCCTCAGCATCCCAGTCACAAAACATGAAGGGCACACTCGAGATTGAAACATGCCATTGAAAAGTTCAATGAATCTCAAAAGAATCTAGGAATTTCTAAAACCTAATAATTCATATTTCGTTTTCATGGTGGAAATTGGTGAATCGTCATTCGCCTACCGTTCAAATATGTTATAGCTTAGATTACGACTTCCCTCTTCTAAGCTATAATATATTGTAATTGGGTCCTAGCCTTAATATTACATTTGGTGTTTTATTAAGGACTATCTTTATATCTAATCTAAACTTGTTCTCTTCTTTTCAAATGTATTCCAACAATACTTCTTCTGGATCAAACCCTACCGGCTCCTTCTCTCTCATGAACCTTTGTGGGAGAGTCATCTTTGATGGTTCCAACTTTATGGATTGGATCCGAAACATCAGGATGGCCACACGCTACGAGGACAAGGAATATATCCTCGACAAGGAGCTAAAGGATATTTATGAGTCAACTGCTACTCCTGAGGAGATCGCTGAATTCAAGACTCATGAGAGAGATGCCACGAAAATGGCTTGTATCATGATGGACATAATGACAGACGAGCTCCAAAAGTCCTATGAGGACTATTACCCTTTTGAGATGCACCAAGACTTGATGGACCACTACCATCAGAGTTCTCGCCAATAGAGGTATGACATCATCTGCTCCATGATAACAACCCGAATGAAGGATGGTGAACCCATCACCAGTCACTTGCAGAAAATGAAAAGGTATGTGGACCGGTTGCTGAAACTTAATGTGAAATTCCCCAAGGAGTTGGAAATAGATATCATTTTACACTCCTTACCCTCGTGTTATGATCAATTTTGCATGACATACCACATGAACAAGGAGGAAGTTACCCTCAACAAGCTTCAAGGACTCCTTAATACCGCTGAAACAAGTCTTAAAGGAAAGTAGGTTGTTACCACTCCTACTCCTACTCCAAACTCCGCCCCTGTGCTGGTAATCGGGAAAGGTAGAGGGGAAAAAAGGAAGAACCCTTCGAAGGGTACCAAGGGTAAGACCCTTGAAGGCTCCCCTTCAAGTGGAACCAAGAAAGGTTTCGTCACTCCCTCTTCTGACCCAAAAGAGGTTGAATGTTTCTATTTCCATGAAAAGTCACATTGGAAGCGAAACTGCCCAATGTACCAACAAGATATTAAGGATGGGAAAGTAAAACTCACCCATGCAGGTATTTACACAATATTGTCTAGTAAATCACCCTATTCTAACTCTTGGGTCCTTGATACAGGTTGTGGAATTCACATATGTTTTGACTAAGAAGAAGTGAGAATGTGGAGCATGGAAAGATAAACTTGATCATAGGGAATAGGAAAGCTTCACCTGTCACCAAGATTGGAGTTTATTCTTTGTTGCTAAGTAGTGGGTTTACATTAGATTTGAATAAACGTTGTTACACACCTGAAATGGCAAGCAATATTATTTCCTTTCATGCTTTGTATAAACAAGGTTTTACCTTTTCTTTTGATAATGAAGTAGGTGGAATAAATGCTTTCTTTAATAATGTTCTTTATTTTAAAGCATTACCTTGTGATGGTGTGTATGAAGCTATGTCTGTTATAGATAACCTAGGAAATAATGTGTTGTGTATTGATTCTAATAATAATAACTTGGATAAAGCATCTTTATGGCATTGTCGTCTTGGACATGTAAGCAAGAAACACATAGGCCAACTCCAGAAGCATGGAGTCTTGGAGTCATTTGACCTAAAGTCAGATAATAGTTGTGAATCATGCTTACTTGGAAAAATGACAAAGTCACCCTTTACTGGCTCTTGTGCAAGGGGTGAAGGCTTGTTGGATCTAGTACACATTGATATGTGTGGACCCTTCAAGACTGCCACAAGGGATGCTAATCGTTATTAAGTGAGTTTTACAGATGATTATAGTAGATATGGATAAGTCTACTTAATCAAGCATAAGTCAGAGACTTTTGAAAGGTTTAAAGAGTTTAAACAAGAAGTCGAGAATCAATTAGGCAGGAACATTAAGATGCTTCGATTCGATCGAGGTGGTGAGTAACTTAGTACAGAGTTCCTCGACTATCTTAACGAATGTGGGATTGTCTCACAATTGACACCTCCCAGGACACCTCAGCCGAATGGTGTGGCTGAGAGGCGAAACCGAACCTTGTTGGACATGGTTCGTTCCATGATGAGTCGAGCTTCGCTACCAATCTCATTCTGGGGGTATGCCTTAGAGACTGCCGCCCATATCCTTAATTTAATCCCTACAAAGAAAGTTGCCAAAACTCCTCAAGAGATGTGGACTAGAAAAGTTCCTAATCTAGACCATATCAAGATTTGGGGTTGCCTTAGAAAAGTTCCTAATCTAGACCATATCAAGGTTTAGACCATATCGTGAGGCATGAGACTCACAATAAGCTCGAACTCAAAGTGAGAGTTGTTTTTTCATCGGCTACCCACAAAAATCCTTTGGTTACATCTTCTACAGACCCAGCGAAAATGTGGTCTTTGTAGCAAGAAGGGTTATCTTTCGAGAACTGTTGGCAGCAAGCAAGGGACTATTGGCCTTCACATAGCCAAACTGGTCGCAGTGATAGCAAATCCTGGTTCTAGGTATTGGAACCTACTAACTGTAGTCCCTCACAATGTGGCCCTTCCTGCCACTTTTTTGGCATCCGAAAGAAGATTTGCAATCACCATCATGAACCTTGCCATACTACCTACAAGTATGGCCCTTATGAACTCTATATCTTGTTGGATTAATGTCTAAATCCATAACTATAATTGGTAAGACTTGACCCGACCCGACATGGTCCATTTGGGTTGCATACCATCATGCACTTGGATAGACTATAATGAGAAGAAATAAGACACTTATGGTTATTAATATATTATAAGTTCTAGTATATTAATAATAAGAATAATAAGATTATTTAATTAGTATTGATCAAGAGTTAATCTAGGATTAATTAAGTGATCAAAAGAAGACTAATTAAATATATGGGTTGATTGTGTAAATCATCCATACTTATATAGTGGGCTAATGCTCCATGGATAATCAAGTTGGGCTAAAACCCATAGGATGGTCCATGGATGCTCCATGGTGTTTTTGAACCCATGGATCCAAGGAAATGGAAATCCATGACAATTAAGGATTTACCCTAATTGTAACACTATATAAAGATCTTATTCTTGACAAAAATCTGCCACTAGAATCACATTAGAAAGTGAAGAAGAGGGCTAGCCGATTTCATGAAGTGTAGAACTCTCTCAAGTTATTCTAAGTGTTTTGATGATTGTGATTCCATTTGAGGCTTCCACACTATTGGGGCTAGGCACTCAAGCTTCATGAAGACTTTCTACATCAAAAAGGTATGTATTCTATCTTGTTACACTCATTGTTTTGTATGCTAGATTAGGATAATATCTTGGATGTTCTTATTTGCCTGTATAATAGAGAAAACATAAATCCAAGGTATTTAGGGTTGCATGTACACTTAGGAGTGTTAGAATGCTCAAAACCCAACAGTGGTATCAGAGCCTAGGCTTGTTTTCTTGTTATACCTGCAATAGATGCTTAAAAAATCGAAAGTGTTGCTGTTTGATCATCAGACTCGGCGAGTCCATCAAGGGACTCGGCGAGTCCATGCCTAAAATTTAATCAAAACGATCCAACTTGCCGAGTTGGTTCATGCACTCGACGAGTTGGACCCCAGACAACATATTTTCGAGGTTTTTGGCTAGAAATGGACTAGGAACATTACCCTAAGTTGTTTTTGAACTTATAAACTTGTTTTTTAATGTGGTAATGTTCATGCTAATCCATTTTCAAAGATAATTGTCAATAGATTCATGTTTTGTATTAGTTTAAGGTTTAGACTAATTACATGAAGAAGTTTGATATGAATTATCTTGTTCTTATGAGTTGCTTAGATTAATAGAAAAGTTAATTGAAATAGTTGCTTTCAATCCATTTTAATCTAAAAGTTGAGTATAAAATGTGTTTGTGTAACTTGTCCTCAAGTTACATGAAGAGTCACATTAAAGACTCATAAAACTCATAAAAGTTGGTAATGGTTACAAAATGAAGAGTCTTGTGTCATTGATTTTTTTTATGACTCCATAACTTGTTCTCAAGTTATGGAAGTTCAAGAGTCACTTCATTAATAAATAAATAAATAAATAAAGTGTAACCTTAATTAATTCCATAAGTTATAAAAATAAAGAAAAGTTAATTCTTTTATTAGTTTAAAGTCTTCCATAAGTTATGGAAGTTGAAGAGTTTTTTGGATTAAAGCTACTTTAAACACATAAGTTGTGGAATTAATTAGTTTTGAATAGTTTCAAAACTTGCCCTCAAGTTTTGGAATTTGAAAAGTTTTCACTTATGAATACTTTAATTCCAAGTTAGCCCTTAGAATTCTAAAGAGTTAAAATTCAGCACTTATACTATTTATAACATTAATGGTTAATTATTATATATATGTATAAGAACAATTCGTTTTACCGTTAGTAGGCCTCATTCACGAAACCGATCTATAAGGTGGGTATAAGGTTGTTGCCTATAAAATGGCGACTTAATGGGTGTCCACTCTCACCCACCGCTTGCTTGATCGGTGGAGGGTCGTTAGCCGAACGGGTAGGACAATGACTTTAAATTCTCCCTTCATTAAAAGTATTAATGATAAATACTAAGTAACTAAACTCTTAATAATTCCCAATCTTAGTTACTTTAGAAAAAATGTGAATTTGGTGCTAGCCCATGGAATTCACACTTTGTACCTTACCAAGTCGTTGGTGGAGCGTGTGTGGTTAACCGACACACTAACTTGGACTAGTAAGGACCACGAAGGGTGACTTAATGTTTGTCATAGATCAATGGAGCGTGTGTGGTTAACCGGCACATTGATTAGGTGATAATATTAAGGGTACCAAGTGAATTGGTATGGTTATTCACACCTTGTTTTGTGATCCTCGGCATCCCAGTCACAAAATTTGAGAGGGCACACTTGAGATTGAAACATGCCATTGAAAAGTTCAATGAATCTCAAAAGATCTAGGAATTTCAAATCCAATTAAAACCTAATAAATTATTTCGTTTTTTGTGGTGGAAATTGGTGAATCGTCATTCGCCTACCTTCAAATATTTTATAGCTTGGATTACGGCATCCCTCTTCCAAATTATAAAATACTGTGTTGGATCCTAGCCTTAATATTTCATATTGGGTGTCATATTAAGGACTTTAAATCAACTATCTTGAATCTCCCAAAACATGTCTGGTTCAGACATTTATGATCTTCCCAAATCTCTTGAAGATGATGTTCCTCAACATCATGCTTCACTTCCTCCACCTCCTCTAATTATTCTCCCTCACCCACAAGTTCTTAAAAAGTTCAAAGTCACTCGAGCCCTATTGGCAAGTAAAGGTCTTGGTGTGGTCACATCTTGGAGATGTAGTCGCATATTGACAAGCTGGGAGAGTTGGGTGTCAAAGTCTTGAGAAAGTTGGTGGTTCAATCACTTCCTAAGTCACATAGTGAGTTCTTTTGGAACACCTATGAAAAAGACTATGACAAGACCCTTAATGATTTTATCTATTTGTTAAGATCAACTTCCTCAAAACTTGATGGACATTGACAATAGTGACACACGAAATCCAGAAAAGCATTCTCTTCCCAATGGAAAGGGACCGGCCATAGTCAACTCGGTTGACCAAATGGTAAAGAGAAAAACTAAGTCTGTGATAGTCCCGTGTACCATTATCAAAGGGTCAATATGTTTATATTGCCAAAGAAAGGGGCATTGGTTGCAAAGCTGCCATAATTTACCTAAGGATGTTAAAGTCGATAAGTTTGACTCTACTTCAGGTAAAGTCCACTATCTAACTCTGCTAAGTTTCTATTTGAAGATTCTTATTACATAATGTGAATGGGTCACATGCTGATGTCTTTTAAAAATCAAAGAAAAGATAGGAAGCTTAAAGAAGTATATGCTGATTTTGATTGCGAAGATGGGTCTCGATCGCATGGTTCGGTAATCAGAATTTTGAGCTGTTGCTTAAGAGTTATAATATATTGCTTATATAACAACAAGGTTTTCATGTGGATTGTAAGGATAAGTTTTTCCGCAAAGTTTTAAAATAAAAGAAAAAAAAGGTTTTAATTTTATTTATTTTAAAAATATCCTTACAATGACATCTGTGGAAAATTGTTGCTTATATGTTTCCAGTAATAGCAATATTGGAAAGGGGATTTGATTCTTTCATTTGTGGTAGTGTCTGAATTTACCAAATGAAGAAAGTTTTTCATCACCCAAGTTTCAATTGGACAGAAACTTGGAATCATACAAGTTGTATTGTATGATGAATGAGAATTTTCATCTTTGAAAATTAAGACTAATTCTTTGATCACATGTATATATGAGTCAGTTGAAGGACTAAGGAATTATGTACACTGGGTGTGCGGTGGTCAAGGTCCACCACAAAGATTGATTTGTTATGATTAGTAAGTATGATTATACTTATAAGGTTGAGTATAATTCTATTAGATTGGAAAGGTTCCAATGTATGGCAAAGCGAATAAGAAGAATCAAATTAGGCAGAAAGATAAAAGTTTCTCAAATCTGAAAAGATGGGAGAGTACTTTAGTATCAGTTTTATGATCATCTTAATGATATAGAAACCATATCACAAATTCATACTCTAAGGACGTATTAGTGCACGGTTATGGCTAAGAAGAGAGGTCATGAATTGTTGGATTGGTTAAGATCAAGAAAATGAGTCATACTTCGTTCCAAAACAATTCTTAGAATCATACTCCGAGATTGTAACCTTGAGTGACATAAAGGAAGATTTATTAACACTAGTCAAATGTAAGAGTAAAATGTTTTCTGCTCTTGTACATTTGAGATTAGTAAGTTGTGATGTCTTGGATGAGACAAAGACCAACTAAGACCAATTGTGTGAAGTGTTAGTCTTGATAAGAATCCGCACTATCCCTTGAATATTTGTTTTGTCAAGGAATGGTTCTTGAATAGGAAAACTTATATGTCAAGGGGACAGTGGGAGCCTTAAAGATCCTGAAAGAGTTTCAAGATTTAATCAAGGGTGAAACCTGTAATTTATCACTAGCACATGACTTAAGGTTTGCAACCTATCGTGTTGACATAATTCTTATTTCTGTACCTACTTCAAATAAGTTGGATTTGCATGTGAGTTATCAGAGTTCAACTTGGAAGCATTGGTGGGCCTTGTGCTACCAAGGTGACAAGAAACTAAGATTGAACAAGTTTAATCCATGTAAGGCTGAATTTGTCACTAAGCTTATCTTGTGATTATGGTTTTGACAAATTCGCATGGGTAGGAACTCATACACTATAAAATCTAAGTGTCATAAGGTTTCTCTCCGATTCATGAAAATGATGGTGAGGAAACGCTTTCACTAAGTAGATTTTACGTAGATAGCAATTGTGTTATTTGCATTTTCAAAAGTCGTTAGTGGAGTGTGTGTGGTTAACCGGCACGCTAACATGGACTTGTGAGAAATGGCAAATGCCTAAGCAATTGAGACTATGATTACGGCATCCCTTTTCATAGTTTTGAAAATTGTTTAGACACACATGTGAGCTATCTAAGAAAGGGTGTATGAATCTAAATTTTAGAAGTCCAGCAGACTTCTGGAAATATGTCAGAGCTAGTGAGAGCATAAGTGTTTGATACTTGATGTAAAATAGTGAAAAAGTCGATTTTCTTGTTGTCTGCATAGGGGAATCATCGAGTCCATGGGGGGACTCGACGAGTCCAAGTGTTTCTTCAACCAACTCGGCGATTTGGTTATTGCACTCGACGAGTTGGGCATGCAGAATGCAATTTTTTTGATTTTTGTTGCTGGAAATGGACTAGAAACATTACCCTAAACTGTTTTGGTGTTTCAAAACTTGTTTTAGATGGTGTAATGGTTGTTCTAATCCGTTTACAATGGCTAATATCAAAATTACATGATTATATGTGTTCATATGTTCTTGAAATTTTGATATGACTATTCATGTTCTTATGAGTTCTTGATAGATCACAGGAATTACCTGTTTGATGCTTAATTCATGATCTTGATTTTGTTTTAATGGAGTCCATAACTTGTCCTCAAGTTATGGATAACCAAGAGTCATTTTGTATTAAATCCATTAAAAGAACACATAAGTTACAAAAAATGAAGAGTCTTCATTTTAATGACTCATAAGTTATGAATTGAAAGGTTTTGTAAAGTTACAAAACTTGCCCCCAAGTTTTGGAACATGTAAAGTCATCTAATAAAATTTAGTTCCAACCTTTAGAATTTTTAAAAGTTAAAATTCAACCCTTATACTTTATAATATTATAAGTTAATTATATATATATATATATATATATATGTGTGTGTGTGTGTGTGTGTTTATAAGATCAAGTCGTTTTACCGTTAGTATGCCCCATTCACGAAGCCGGTCTATAAGGGGGGTATAAGGTTGTTACCTATAAAATGTCAACTTAATGCGTGTCCACTCTCACCCACCGCTTCCTTGACTGGTGGAGGGTCGTTAGCTGAATGGGTAACACAATGACTTAAAACTCTCATTAAAAGTATAATGATTATTATAAAGTAACTAAATGTTTTATTAATTTTCAATCTTAGTTACTTTAGGAAAATGTGAATAAGGTGCTAATCCATGAAATTACGATTTGCACCTTGATTAAGTCGTTGGCGGAGCGTGCGTGGCTAACCGACACACTAACTTGAACTTAACAAGGTAGGAAAAGGGTGACTTAAAGTTTTTCATATGTCGGTGGAGCGCGTGTGGTTAATCGGCACATCGATTGAGTGAAAAACATTAAGGCTACCAAGTAATTTGCATGGTTAATTCATACCATGTTTTGTGATCCTCAGCATCCCAGCCACAAAACATGAAGGGCACACTCGAGATTGAAACATGCCATTGAAAAGTTCAATGAATCTCAAAAGAATCTAGGAATTTCTAAAACCTAATAATTCATATTTCGTTTTCATGGTGGAAATTGGTGAATCGTCATTCGCCTACCGTTCAAATATGTTATAGCTTAGATTACGACTTCCCTCTTCTAAGCTATAATATATTGTAATTGGGTCCTAGCCTTAATATTACATTTGGTGTTTTATTAAGGACTATCTTTATATCTAATCTAAACTTGTTCTCTTCTTTTCAAATGTATTCCAACAATACTTCTTCTGGATCAAACCCTACCGGCTCCTTCTCTCTCATGAACCTTTGTGGGAGAGTCATCTTTGATGGTTCCAACTTTATGGATTGGATCCGAAACATCAGGATGGCCACACGCTACGAGGACAAGGAATATATCCTCGACAAGGAGCTAAAGGATATTTATGAGTCAACTGCTACTCCTGAGGAGATCGCTGAATTCAAGACTCATGAGAGAGATGCCACGAAAATGGCTTGTATCATGATGGACATAATGACAGACGAGCTCCAAAAGTCCTATGAGGACTATTACCCTTTTGAGATGCACCAAGACTTGATGGACCACTACCATCAGAGTTCTCGCCAATAGAGGTATGACATCATCTGCTCCATGATAACAACCCGAATGAAGGATGGTGAACCCATCACCAGTCACTTGCAGAAAATGAAAAGGTATGTGGACCGGTTGCTGAAACTTAATGTGAAATTCCCCAAGGAGTTGGAAATAGATATCATTTTACACTCCTTACCCTCGTGTTATGATCAATTTTGCATGACATACCACATGAACAAGGAGGAAGTTACCCTCAACAAGCTTCAAGGACTCCTTAATACCGCTGAAACAAGTCTTAAAGGAAAATAGGTTGTTACCACTCCTACTCCTACTCCAAACTCCGCCCCTGTGCTGGTAATCGGGAAAGGTAGAGGGGAAAAAAGGAAGAACCCTTCGAAGGGTACCAAGGGTAAGACCCTTGAAGGCTCCCCTTCAAGTGGAACCAAGAAAGGTTTCGTCACTCCCTCTTCTGACCCAAAAGAGGTTGAATGTTTCTATTTCCATGAAAAGTCACATTGGAAGCGAAACTGCCCAATGTACCAACAAGATATTAAGGATGGGAAAGTAAAACTCACCCATGCAGGTATTTACACAATATTGTCTAGTAAATCACCCTATTCTAACTCTTGGGTCCTTGATACAGGTTGTGGAATTCACATATGTTTTGACTAAGAAGAAGTGAGAATGTGGAGCATGGAAAGATAAACTTGATCATAGGGAATAGGAAAGCTTCACCTGTCACCAAGATTGGAGTTTATTCTTTGTTGCTAAGTAGTGGGTTTACATTAGATTTGAATAAACGTTGTTACACACCTGAAATGGCAAGCAATATTATTTCCTTTCATGCTTTGTATAAACAAGGTTTTACCTTTTCTTTTGATAATGAAGTAGGTGGAATAAATGCTTTCTTTAATAATGTTCTTTATTTTAAAGCATTACCTTGTGATGGTGTGTATGAAGCTATGTCTGTTATAGATAACCTAGGAAATAATGTGTTGTGTATTGATTCTAATAATAATAACTTGGATAAAGCATCTTTATGGCATTGTCGTCTTGGACATGTAAGCAAGAAACACATAGGCCAACTCCAGAAGCATGGAGTCTTGGAGTCATTTGACCTAAAGTCAGATGATAGTTGTGAATCATGCTTACTTGGAAAAATGACAAAGTCACCCTTTACTGGCTCTTGTGCAAGGGGTGAAGGCTTGTTGGATCTAGTACACATTGATATGTGTGGACCCTTCAAGACTGCCACAAGGGATGCTAATCGTTATTAAGTGAGTTTTACAGATGATTATAGTAGATATGGATAAGTCTACTTAATCAAGCATAAGTCAGAGACTTTTGAAAGGTTTAAAGAGTTTAAACAAGAAGTCGAGAATCAATTAGGCAGGAACATTAAGATGCTTCGATTCGATCGAGGTGGTGAGTAACTTAGTACAGAGTTCCTCGACTATCTTAACGAATGTGGGATTGTCTCACAATTGACACCTCCCAGGACACCTCAGCCGAATGGTGTGGCTGAGAGGCGAAACCGAACCTTGTTGGACATGGTTCGTTCCATGATGAGTCGAGCTTCGCTACCAATCTCATTCTGGGGGTATGCCTTAGAGACTGCCGCCCATATCCTTAATTTAATCCCTACAAAGAAAGTTGCCAAAACTCCTCAAGAGATGTGGACTAGAAAAGTTCCTAATCTAGACCATATCAAGATTTGGGGTTGCCTTAGAAAAGTTCCTAATCTAGACCATATCAAGGTTTAGACCATATCGTGAGGCATGAGACTCACAATAAGCTCGAACTCAAAGTGAGAGTTGTTTTTTCATCGGCTACCCACAAAAATCCTTTGGTTACATCTTCTACAGACCCAGCGAAAATGTGGTCTTTGTAGCAAGAAGGGTTATCTTTCGAGAACTGTTGGCAGCAAGCAAGGGACTATTGGCCTTCACATAGCCAAACTGGTCGCAGTGATAGCAAATCCTGGTTCTAGGTATTGGAACCTACTAACTGTAGTCCCTCACAATGTGGCCCTTCCTGCCACTTTTTTGGCATCCGAAAGAAGATTTGCAATCACCATCATGAACCTTGCCATACTACCTACAAGTATGGCCCTTATGAACTCTATATCTTGTTGGATTAATGTCTAAATCCATAACTATAATTGGTAAGACTTGACCCGACCCGACATGGTCCATTTGGGTTGCATACCATCATGCACTTGGATAGACTATAATGAGAAGAAATAAGACACTTATGGTTATTAATATATTATAAGTTCTAGTATATTAATAATAAGAATAATAAGATTATTTAATTAGTATTGATCAAGAGTTAATCTAGGATTAATTAAGTGATCAAAAGAAGACTAATTAAATATATGGGTTGATTGTGTAAATCATCCATACTTATATAGTGGGCTAATGCTCCATGGATAATCAAGTTGGGCTAAAACCCATAGGATGGTCCATGGATGCTCCATGGTGTTTTTGAACCCATGGATCCAAGGAAATGGAAATCCATGACAATTAAGGATTTACCCTAATTGTAACACTATATAAAGATCTTATTCTTGACAAAAATCTGCCACTAGAATCACATTAGAAAGTGAAGAAGAGGGCTAGCCGATTTCATGAAGTGTAGAACTCTCTCAAGTTATTCTAAGTGTTTTGATGATTGTGATTCCATTTGAGGCTTCCACACTATTGGGGCTAGGCACTCAAGCTTCATGAAGACTTTCTACATCAAAAAGGTATGTATTCTATCTTGTTACACTCATTGTTTTGTATGCTAGATTAGGATAATATCTTGGATGTTCTTATTTGCCTGTATAATAGAGAAAACATAAATCCAAGGTATTTAGGGTTGCATGTACACTTAGGAGTGTTAGAATGCTCAAAACCCAACAGTGGTATCAGAGCCTAGGCTTGTTTTCTTGTTATACCTGCAATAGATGCTTAAAAAATCGAAAGTGTTGCTGTTTGATCATCAGACTCGGCGAGTCCATCAAGGGACTCGGCGAGTCCATGCCTAAAATTTAATCAAAACGATCCAACTTGCCGAGTTGGTTCATGCACTCGACGAGTTGGACCCCAGACAACATATTTTCGAGGTTTTTGGCTAGAAATGGACTAGGAACATTACCCTAAGTTGTTTTTGAACTTATAAACTTGTTTTTTAATGTGGTAATGTTCATGCTAATCCATTTTCAAAGATAATTGTCAATAGATTCATGTTTTGTATTAGTTTAAGGTTTAGACTAATTACATGAAGAAGTTTGATATGAATTATCTTGTTCTTATGAGTTGCTTAGATTAATAGAAAAGTTAATTGAAATAGTTGCTTTCAATCCATTTTAATCTAAAAGTTGAGTATAAAATGTGTTTGTGTAACTTGTCCTCAAGTTACATGAAGAGTCACATTAAAGACTCATAAAACTCATAAAAGTTGGTAATGGTTACAAAATGAAGAGTCTTGTGTCATTGATTTTTTTTATGACTCCATAACTTGTTCTCAAGTTATGGAAGTTCAAGAGTCACTTCATTAATAAATAAATAAATAAATAAAGTGTAACCTTAATTAATTCCATAAGTTATAAAAATAAAGAAAAGTTAATTCTTTTATTAGTTTAAAGTCTTCCATAAGTTATGGAAGTTGAAGAGTTTTTTGGATTAAAGCTACTTTAAACACATAAGTTGTGGAATTAATTAGTTTTGAATAGTTTCAAAACTTGCCCTCAAGTTTTGGAATTTGAAAAGTTTTCACTTATGAATACTTTAATTCCAAGTTAGCCCTTAGAATTCTAAAGAGTTAAAATTCAGCACTTATACTATTTATAACATTAATGGTTAATTATTATATATATGTATAAGAACAATTCGTTTTACCGTTAGTAGGCCTCATTCACGAAACCGATCTATAAGGTGGGTATAAGGTTGTTGCCTATAAAATGGCGACTTAATGGGTGTCCACTCTCACCCACCGCTTGCTTGATCGGTGGAGGGTCGTTAGCCGAACGGGTAGGACAATGACTTTAAATTCTCCCTTCATTAAAAGTATTAATGATAAATACTAAGTAACTAAACTCTTAATAATTCCCAATCTTAGTTACTTTAGAAAAAATGTGAATTTGGTGCTAGCCCATGGAATTCACACTTTGTACCTTACCAAGTCGTTGGTGGAGCGTGTGTGGTTAACCGACACACTAACTTGGACTAGTAAGGACCACGAAGGGTGACTTAATGTTTGTCATAGATCAATGGAGCGTGTGTGGTTAACCGGCACATTGATTAGGTGATAATATTAAGGGTACCAAGTGAATTGGTATGGTTATTCACACCTTGTTTTGTGATCCTCGGCATCCCAGTCACAAAATTTGAGAGGGCACACTTGAGATTGAAACATGCCATTGAAAAGTTCAATGAATCTCAAAAGATCTAGGAATTTCAAATCCAATTAAAACCTAATAAATTATTTCGTTTTTTGTGGTGGAAATTGGTGAATCGTCATTCGCCTACCTTCAAATATTTTATAGCTTGGATTACGGCATCCCTCTTCCAAATTATAAAATACTGTGTTGGATCCTAGACTTAATATTTCATATTGGGTGTCATATTAAGGACTTTAAATCAACTATCTTGAATCTCCCAAAACATGTCTGGTTCAGACATTTATGATCTTCCCAAATCTCTTGAAGATGATGTTCCTCAACATCATGCTTCACTTCCTCCACCTCCTCTAATTATTCTCCCTCACCCACAAGTTCTTAAAAAGTTCAAAGTCACTCGAGCCCTATTGGCAAGTAAAGGTCTTGGTGTGGTCACATCTTGGAGATGTAGTTGCATATTGACAAGCTGGGAGAGTTGGGTGTCAAAGTCTTGAGAAAGTTGGTGGTTCAATCACTTTCTAAGTCACATAGTGAGTTCTTTTGGAACACCTATGAAAAAGACTATGACAAGACCCTTAATGATTTTATCTATTTGTTAAGATCAACTTCCTCAAAACTTGATGGACATTGACAATAGTGACACACGAAATCCAGAAAAGCATTCTCTTCCCAATGGAAAGGGACCGGCCATAGTCAACTCGGTTGATCAAATGGTAAAGAGAAAAACTAAGTCTGTGATAGTCCCGTGTACCTTTATCAAAGGGTCAATATGTTTATATTGCCAAAGAAAGGGGCATTGGTTGCAAAGCTGCCATAATTTACCTAAGGATGTTAAAGTCGATAAGTTTGACTCTACTTCCGGTAAAGTCCACTATCTAACTCTGCTAAGTTTCTATTTGAAGATTCTTATTACATAATGTGAATGGGTCACATGCTGATGTCTTTTAAAAATCAAAGAAAAGATAGGAAGCTTAAAGAAGTATATGCTGATTTTGATTGCGAAGATGGGTCTCGATCGCATGGTTCGGTAATCAGAATTTTGAGCTGTTGCTTAAGAGTTATAATATATTGCTTATATAACAACAAGGTTTTCATGTGGATTGTAAGGATAAGTTTTTCCGCAAAGTTTTAAAATAAAAGAAAAAAAAAGGTTTTAATTTTATTTATTTTAAAAATATCCTTACAATGACATCTGTGGAAAATTGTTGCTTATATGTTTCCAGTAATAGCAATATTGGAAAGGGGATTTGATTCTTTCATTTGTGGTAGTGTCTGAATTTACCAAATGAAGAAAGTTTTTCATCACCCAAGTTTCAATTGGACAGAAACTTGGAATCATACAAGTTGTATTGTATGATGAATGAGAATTTTCATCTTTGAAAATTAAGACTAATTCTTTGATCACATGTATATATGAGTCAGTTGAAGGACTAAGGAATTATGTACACTGGGTGTGCGGTGGTCAAGGTCCACCACAAAGATTGATTTGTTATGATTAGTAAGTATGATTATACTTATAAGGTTGAGTATAATTCTATTAGATTGGAAAGGTTCCAATGTATGGCAAAGCGAATAAGAAGAATCAAATTAGGCAGAAAGATAAAAGTTTCTCAAATCTGAAAAGATGGGAGAGTACTTTAGTATCAGTTTTATGATCATCTTAATGATATAGTAACCATATCACAAATTCATACTCTAAGGACGTATTAGTGCACGGTTATGGCTAAGAAGAGAGGTCATGAATTGTTGGATTGGTTAAGATCAAGAAAATGAGTCATACTTCGTTCCAAAACAATTCTTAGAATCATACTCCGAGATTGTAACCTTGAGTGACATAAAGGAAGATTTATTAACACTAGTCAAATGTAAGAGTAAAATGTTTTCTGCTCTTGTACATTTGAGATTAGTAAGTTGTAATGTCTTGGATGAGACAAAGACCAACTAAGACCAATTGTGTGAAGTGTTAGTCTTGATAAGAATCCGCACTATCCCTTGAATATTTGTTTTGTCAAGGAATGGTTCTTGACTAGGAAAACTTATATGTCAAGGGGACAGTGGGAGCCTTAAAGATCCTGAAAGAGTTTCAAGATTTAATCAAGGGTGAAACCTGTAATTTATCACTAGCACATGACTTAAGGTTTGCAACCTATCGTGTTGACATAATTCTTATTTCTGTACCTACTTCAAATAAGTTGGATTTGCATGTGAGTTATCAGAGTTCAACTTGGAAGCATTGGTGGGCCTTGTGCTACCAAGGTGACAAGAAACTAAGATTGAACAAGTTTAATCCATGTAAGGCTGAATTTGTCACTAAGCTTATCTTGTGATTATGGTTTTGACAAATTCGCATGGGTAGGAACTCATACACTATAAAATCTAAGTGTCATAAGGTTTCTCTCCGATTCATGAAAATGATGGTGAGGAAACGCTTTCACTAAGTAGATTTTACGTAGATAGCAATTGTGTTATTTGCATTTTCAAAAGTCGTTAGTGGAGTGTGTGTGGTTAACCGGCACGCTAACATGGACTTGTGAGAAATGGCAAATGCCTAAGCAATTGAGACTATGATTACGACATCCCTTTTCATAGTTTTGAAAATTGTTTAGACACACATGTGAGCTATCTAAGAAAGGGTGTATGAATCTAAATTTTAGAAGTCCAGCAGACTTCTGGAAATATGTCAGAGCTAGTGAGAGCATAAGTGTTATGCTAATAATCATCATGTTAGTGGGAGCATGATAATTATGATTAGAGTTGCAAGTTAGCAATGTTAATTATAGAAAACAAAAGTTTCAATTCGTGAAGTTGCAGGGGTTGAAAAGTTGTTTTGCTATAATTAAGGGAGAGGAAATTATACTTCATTTCAATTATAAAGCTTAGATAGAGATCTTAATCATCTTTAGTCAAGAATATATATGAATTTTGTGTTGGAATGGTTCAACTTGAAGAAATTCTATATATATTGCATTTTCAAAATTCGATTATGATTACGGCATCCCTCTTCATAGTTAAATTTTGAAAAACATGGCAAATAAAAAATATTGTAGCAAAAGACTGGTCTAGTATCATGTCTTTATGTCAAACATCATGAATCGTGTCCCATATGCTTCGGATATAGGATCGATTTCACGTGCTATAATATTCATCCTTTCTAAATTTTCCAAATGCTTAAGGCATTTAGAAGGGAAAAGTCTAGAACTGGATATGACTAAAGTGATTAAACAATTGTCGAGGACAATCTAAGGTTTACCAAAGATTGATTTCTCAAGGACAATTGGAAGTATAGTGATAATTCTGGAAGGACCATATTGACATAATCTGTAAGGAGGCAACTCTTGTTCAGAAGTGATAGTCAAAATGGAATCTGGAAATGTTTCAAAGTTAGAAATTATTCAATCTGTGGAAGATTAGGAAACTTAATGCAAGAAGGATGTTCCCAAGGAGCTGATCTCCTTTGGAATGCTCTGTAATAGTTGTTGTCAAGTCTTTCTGACTTCGTGCATAATCATTACAAGAGGATCAATGCATATAAGTTTAGAATCTAACAGATTTCAGTAAATGATAGGAATCGTGGATTCTCACATTTACAATAAGGATTTGGGTTTGTGAAATGAGCAACATTCGAATCATGTTCAATCGATCTACTTCACAAAGTAAAGATCATAGCCAAACATAGTGTGCATACTTGAGGTATGGCATAACTATTGTTTAGAAAAACAAAGTGTACATGCTAGGAGCATGGGACGACTGTTGTTTTTTTATTCAAATCTTAAGTTGATTATTTGAAACATTGAATAATGTGTAATCAATATGGTGATAAATAAAAGGTGGTTTTATTTATATTCAAAAGGGTTTTGAGACCATATTGGATTCGATTATTATTGTGTTTCACTTTGCATGTTTTGACTTCCAAAATAGCTAGGTTATTCTTTCCGAATGACTAAGTTATTTTAAACACTCCACAGTCGTTCATATGTTGGAAGTAGGTATGAACCAAGACTGTCATGAATCGGGTTTGTAGATGGCTAAATGGGTTTAGTCATGGAAATGGTTGCTACAACATTCATGAGTGCTCATAAGTTATGAGTATTGGAATAAACCCACGCTCACTTGTATCACTTCATGGAATTTATCTCGAGTGATCGTGAGATGGTAATATCATATAAATCTTCAAACCTAGAGATATGAGTTGTTACCTATGAGTTGGTTGTGCATTGATTGCACGTAAACGCATCAGTAACTTGATGTTATAAAACGTGCCTTTGTGTACAATTCAACAAGTAGTAGAACAAGCATATGAGTCGAATTTTATCTGTTCCTTCTAGAAATAGAAGAGATATCTGGGCCCCTCGATGATTTTGTTGTGACCTATGTACCGGCCGGTCAGAACTGAATTGATGTGTTCGATTAAGTTCTTTGTCAAACAAATCGAAAATCGGGAAACAAACTACTGGACAATAAGTACGACGTTGTTCCATGTATTTGTCCGGCTGATATCATGAGAACAGAGGATTATATGATCCCTTATCTAATGGACACGTCATTAACAAGATCAGAGTTCATCTACAAGGTCAGAGTTCGACAGAAGCTTTTGAGAGCTACGATTGCCAGTTGGTTCCTGAAGTCATACACAATAAATAGTTTTAGACTTATCCAAGTGGGAGACTGTTGGATTAATGTCTAAGTCCATAACTATAATTGGTAAGACTTGACCCGACCCGGCATGGTCCATTTGGGTTGCATACCATCATGCACTTGGATAGACTATAATGAGAAGAAATAAGACACTTATGGTTATTAATATATTATAAGTTCTAGTATATTAATAATAAGAATAATAAGATTATTTAATTAGTATTGATCAAGAGTTAATCTAGGATTAATTAAGTGATCAAAAGAAGACTAATTAAATATATGGGTTGATTGTGTAAATCATCCATACTTATATAGTGGGCTAATGCTCCATGGATAATCAAGTTGGGCTAAAACCCATAGGATGGTCCATGGATGCTCCATGGTGTATTTGAACCCATGGATCCAAGGAAATGGAAAGCCATGACAATTAAGGGTTTACCCTAATTGTAACACTATATAAAGATCTTATTCTTGACAAAAATCGGCCACTAGAATCACATTAGAAAGTGAAGAAGAGGGCTAGCCGATTTCATGAAGTGTAGAACTCTCTCAAGTTATTCTAAGTGTTTTGATGATTGTGATTCCATTTGAGGCTTCCACACTATTGGGGCTAGGCACTCAAGCTTCATGAAGACTTTCTACATCAAAGAGGTATGTATTCTATCTTGTTACACTCATTGTTTTGTATGCTAGATTAGGATAATATCTTGGATGTTCTTATTTGCATGTATAATAGAGAAAACATAGATCCAAGGTATTTAGGGTTGCATGTACACTTAGGAGTGTTAGAATGCTCAAAACCCAACAGATCTAACATCAACGCCTTTGAACCGCTTCGTTGTATGCTGTCACTATGTGATTTCGGTCCCCATAACCGAAAGCACCATAAGCCCACTAACAATAAACATTCCTAAGCCCAAGTAAAATAAGCCATTAAACTATGACCCAATATAAACCACTTAAATATGACCCAACAGTAATCCCAACGGGCTAACAACATGCTCTATTGGATAAGAGCATGCCTTATGGGTTATCCGTACCCATGGGGACTATTAGTAGTCCCAATGGAATAACAACATACCCTGTAGGTTATCTGTAACATCCCAAAAATATAGTCCAAAATTTTCAATTTTAAATCATTAATTAACAGAATTACTAAAAATCATGTATCCAAAACACAAACCATAATATCTAACCATAATATCTCAAATTTTAAAACAGTATATCCATATCAATCATATGTAAAATAAATCAGAGTAAAATATCCCATGCTAAAAGCTGAGGAGTGTGCCATGCAATCATCCTGAGCTCTTCCTCTTGCTAGGGGAAGTATCTGAAACCAAAACTGAAAACTGTAAGCATGAAGCTTAGTGAGTCTCTCCAAACTACCATATACCATACACATAATCACATAATAGCATACATTGGGCCTTACCCACTACCTCGGGCCCCACCCAACATCGGATGAATCCGGCATCGGGCCCCGCCCAGCATCGGACCGAAATCCGGTATACATATAACATAAATACATATCATAACATATAAGCTAAATCTTCCTTGGGCTTGCCCCGACATCGGACTGAAGTCCGGAACGTATAGCACATAACATATAAACATACACATGCAAGAAATCAAGCATACCAACATTCCTTGGGCTTGCCCCGACATTGGATCGATGTCTAGAAACATATAATCTACATTGGGCTAATCCTGGCATCAGACTGAAGTCCGGGATACGCTAACATACATAAACGATCCAGCAGAGGTTCCTTCGACCCATTCCTACTGGAGGAAAACTCACCTATCAAGTTGGCTGCTGAAATATCGCGTGAGGAATCTCTGATGGCTGCTCCAACAACTCCCCTGCAATCATTAACAATAACACTTAGTCAAAAATCCAATAATCCTTCTTAGGGTAAAATGACCTTTTACCCCATGATCTAATTTGGACCATAACCTAGGCTTAATTCGTTCTAACTTTTCCAAGACTACTAATGCCCCACTAAAGGCCCACTAATGGCCTAATTTTCTAAATTGGGCCCAACTGCTCAATTGGGCCTTCCGTTAAGCCCAAACATGTCCTTGATCCATTATCTGATTTCCAATGGCCCATTTCGACCCCATAACTACTATGCCCAAAGATTGGCCCAAATGTCACAATGCCCAAAATTTGAGAGTACGTTAAGCGTACTCCTCTGTACGCTATGCGTACAACTTTCATGGATTGTACGTTGTGTGTACTGGCGAGTACGCCCAACGTACCACTTTGTTAAGCCATCTTCTTTAAAACTGATTAATCCCTTAAGACAATAAGTCCAAATTACATATCTGAGTCCAATAACATGTCTTAACTCATAAAGTTGATTACTTGGAGGCTTGCAACCCACCAAGTGAGCCCAAACTTGGAATATTGCATTTAACTTTCATATAAATGACCTAAACTCATGCATGGTCATAAAAGGACCTTAAATATCGACACTTTACTACTTGTAGGACATGAATATCACTGAGGGTGGAACCCCTTGGCCTAGAAACAAACTTAAGTTATGAAGGTCCATTATTGGAACTAAAAAGATCCCAAAACAACACTACATTAGATCTAAGCATTCAAAAAATAAAGTTGAAAGCTTTAAACCTCCAATGAGTCCCAAATGTTGATGTTATCCTGGATCTATGAGCTCAAGACACTCAAGTTCCTTTTTACTGTCTTCTCCTTCCTTCTGTCAAGCTTCTAAGTTCCAAAACAAGCTTCACAAAGTCCAAACACACACAAGAATGAGAAAGGGAGGCTATCTAGGGTTTCCAAAGACGAGGGGCTGGTCAAAAGGCTAGGGTTTGAGTCATAATGTGGGATTTATATGGCTTAAACCCTAAAAATTAGGGTTTGAAATCTGCTCACATACTCTGCATGTACTCCTTCGTACACTGCGCGTACGTGCATGCATCACCCGCATCCAATGCTTCTCTATGCCCCGCATACACCGACGCTACGCCTAGCGTACGTCTTTTGGGCGGCCCAACTCTTCGGCCCACTCATTAATGGTCCACTCAATTAGTCCTATTTAACACTTAGCCCAACAATTAATTATGAAATATGAAATAATTACTACCTCAAGTGATGGTCGTTAAAATTCTCCCCGACTTGAATCAGAATTCTTCCTCGAAGTCTGCTGCATCCAGGAACAACTCTGGGTAGTGCATCCCTCATCTCCTCCTCGGGCTCCCAAGTCCACTCCGAGCCCTTGCGGTGCTGCCAATGCATATTCACCAGCTCAACCCTCTTGTTTCTCAGTTCCTTTGTCTTTCTATCGAGAATAGCTACTGGTCTCTCGATGTAGTTCGGGTTGTCATCAACCTGAATATCCTCTAAAGGCACATTCGTTGAATCATCAACTAAGCACTTCTGCAGCTGAGAAACATGGAAAGTGTTGTGGATCTGGCTGAGCTCTGCTGGAAGATCCAAACGATACGCAACATTGCCCACCTGGGCTATAACCCTGAAATGACTGATGTATATGGGACCGAGCTTGCCTCGCTTCCTGAACTGGATGACACCTTTCCAAGGTGACACCTTTAGAAGGACCATATCACCCACATGAAACTCAAAATCTGAACGCCGCTTGTCGGCGTAGGTCTTCTGCCAACTTTGAGCAGTCTGGAGCCTGCTCCAAACCTGCTGAATACTCTCAATGGTCTTGAGTACTACCTCAGTACTCCTCATGACTCTGTGAACGACCTCGCCCCAACAGATTGGGGTCCTACACTTCCTCCCGTAGAGTATCTCGAAGAGAGGTCGGTCTATGCTGTCGTGGTAACTATTCTTATATGACAATTCCGCTAACAGAAAATACATATCCTAACTACCACCAAAATCCAAAAACATGCGTGTAGCATGTCCTCAAGAGTCTTTATCGTCCTATCGCTTTGTCCGTCCATCTGAGGGTGGAAAGCAGTGTTGAAGTGGAGATGAGTACCCATATCGTCCTGAAACCACCTCCAAAATCTTGAAGTGAAACAGACATCTCGGTCTGACACCACCAAAAAAGGCACTCCTTTCCGTGCCACTATCTCACACATGTAAATCTCAACTAGCTTCTCAGCCGATGTGCTCTCCGAGATCAGGATAAAATGGGCACTCTTGGTCAACCGATCCACGATAACCCATATCAAATCTACTCCACGTGTGGTCCAGGGAAGCTTCATAATGAAATCCATAGTAATGTCCTCCCACTTCCACACATGAATATCTAACGGTTGCATCTTGCTGTGAGGCCTCTGGTGCTCTGCCTTGACCTTCCTGCATGTTAAGCATCTCTTAACATACCAAGCTACATCCCGCTTCATGCAGGGTCACCAGTAATCAGGACGAAGATCCTTGTACATCTTTGTCGCCCCGGGATGGATTGAAAATCTATATTTGTGGGCCTCATCCATCCGATTTTTCTATACTCCACCTCAGTATGGAACCCAGACCCTCCCATGCAGGGTCAACAACTCACGACTGTTGTAATCAAAGGAGGCCACATAGCCTATGATCCGCTCGCACTTCCAACGCTCCTCTTTCAGGCCCTCAACCTATGCTGCTTTGATCTGCTCCAGCAATGGAGTAACCACTTTCATCCTCAGACAGATGTCTCGAATCGGGGCCGCTACTATAGCACCCAATTCCTGGTAGGTATTTTAGTTCATGTAATTATTACATTTTGACTTGGGACTTAGTGAGTTGAAGGCCCAACTCGTCGAGTAGAATCGACTTTGGTCACGAGATTTTAATGACCTACTCGATGATTCGAAAGACCGACTCGATAAGTAGACAAAACCCTAATATTTAGGGTTTGCACCCTATTTAAAAAACTTACCTTCTCCCCAACCAGCCTCCATCGTCCCTATTAGTTCCAGAAGGCCCTAAATCAAAACCCTAGCTGTATTTGAGTATTATTAATCCATTTTTGTACATTTCGTGGTTGTGAAGCTAGAGAAGAAGAAAGGAGTTTGAGAGATCGAGTTGAGGCTAGTGGATCTAGAGGTTGTGTTCTATCTCCAGTTCATATAAGGTAAAAAGCTCCAGCCTTGGTTTCCATTTGATAGATCCATTTTAGGGCTTGGAACTTGACATCTTTTGGACATTTCTCAGCTTTTTCGGGTTCCAGAGCATAGTGAAGGGTAAAGGCCTCAAATCATGGGCCTTGAAGGGTCCTCATGGCATAAAGGTGCCAACTTTATGGCCATGAGAGCCCCATGCACCTTGTAGACCTCATTTTTGGTCTTTTGAGCTTAAAGACCCATGCATGGACATCAAGTGTTTAACTTTACATGAAAAAGGGACTCTAGGAGGCCAGATCTATAGTTTTGAAGCATTAAGACCCATTGTAATCGACTGTATAGTTTTGGACAAAGGTGGACTCGGCAAGTCGGGACGTTTTTCCCCCAAAAACGTCTTCTGGAAATGGTTTTGGTTGAGTGTAAGAAACACTCCGCCTGCTAAGGGTTTGTTTTGGACCTGGAAATCATAGGACCCGGCGACTGTATGAACAGACTCGACGAGTCCAAGGCAATCTCCAAACCCATGAGGACGGACTCGACGAGTTGTTCATACAACTTGGCGAGTCACAGACTAGACAAGCTCATATGAGGAAGCTGAACTCGACGAGTTCAAGGAAGAACTCGGCGAGTCAGTTAAAGATTGTCCTGATGTTGTAAGTGAAGGAGAACTCGTCGAGTTCTTGCTAGACTCGATGAGTAGAGTCGGGTTGGGAGCAGATAATGGAATAGGGACTCGACGAGTTGGCGGGCCAACTCGGCGAGTCGAGCCAACTAGAGGTTGACTTTGACCTTGACTTTTACTTGGGTTTGGGTTGACTCCTGAAAGGGTTATTAGTATGCATAGTAATCGAGAAAGATCGTTGTGTAGGGATTGAGGAGTCGAGACGAGTTGATACCTGTATCGAGGACTGTGCGGATACTACACAACATCGAGGTGAGTTACCTTCCGGTAGAGGTGGGTCTAAGGCACCAAGGTCGGCCCACTAGTATGAGTTAAAGTTGAGATGATTGTCCTTGTGATAACTGTCTAGTATGTGTAATACGTTATGATTACGTGCTAGTATGCTATGATGCTATGTGTTATATGATAGTAGGGGTAGGATAGACATCGATACCGGTTGAAAGGACCGAAGGGGTAGTTAGTGCCCAGTCATATTTGTTATCTTATGTTATGTGCTATGATTTTTGGTGATAGTAGTAGAGGGGTGAAATAGTCCCCGACGATTGGTCGAGAGGACCAAAAGGGTAGGCCAACACCCAGATATGCTAGGCTACATTACCTGCTGAGAGGATCGAAGGGGTAGGCCAGCACCGAGGTATTCTAGGCAAGGTTACCGGTCGAGAGGACTGAAGGGGTAGGTCAGGAACCTAGATATCCCTTGTAGTATGTGTTATGATGAGGGAACTCACTAAGCTTCGTTCTTACAGTTTTCAGTTTTGTTTCAGGTACCTCTTCATCGAAGGGGAAGGAGCCAGCGCGGTAGCTGCACATTACACGCACATTAGATTTCCGCATTTTGTGATTCATGTGATTGTACTCTGATTTTTATTATTATTCGATGTTTTCATTTTGAGACATGTTTTGATGGTTTAGGGTTTGATGTGATATCGATAAGGTTTTCAGTGAACAATTTTATAATTACTTAACTAAAATGAAATTTTTAGACTCGAAATTTGGGATGTTATAGCTACCGCCTTGCGGCTTAGGGCATCGACCACCACATTGGCCTTGCCCGGATGGTAAACGATCTCATAGTCGTAGTCCTTCACCACATCTAACCACCGACGTTGCCTGATGTTCAGATTCGGCTGATCCATGAGGTACCTTAAACTCTTATGGTCTGTATAAATGGTACAACGGACCCCACAAAGGTAATGCCGCCAAATCTTCAGGTTCAAAACCATAGCCCCCGACTCCACATCACGTGTCAGATACTTAGCCTCGTGAGTTGTGAGGCTTCAACTGCCTCGAAGCGTAAGCTATCATGTGACCCTGTTGCATCAATATAGTACCCATGCCTATGGTCAAAGCGTCACAGTAAACCACGAAGTCATCGACACCCTCCGAAAAAGTCAGAATCAATGTCTCATATAACTGCTGTCTAAGAGTCTTGAAGGTTGTCTGCTGCTTAGGCTCCCAATGAAACGTCACCGACTTCTTGGTCAGTCGGGTCAAAGGAACGACGATCTTGGAGAAGTCCTTAATGAATCTCTGGTAATAACCCACTAGACTAAGGAAACTCCGAATCTCATTTGGAGACCTCAGAATCTCCCACTGCATCATAGGCTCTATATTGGTCGGATCGACCATAATACTTTTGGTTGACAAGGTGCCCAAGAAACTTCACCTCACGCAACTAGAACTCACACTTGGAGAAATTTGCAAAGAGTCTCTCCCTCCTCAGAGTCTCCAACACCTTCCTCAGGTGCTCCTAATGCTGCTCCTGAGTCCTGGAATAAACCAAGATGTCATCGATGAAAACAATCACAATCCGATCCAGCACAGTATGCACATGCGGTTCATGAGGTCCATGAACGCGGCTGGAGCATTGGCAAGCCCAAACGGCATCACCACATAACCATAGTGACGATAGCGAGTCCTAAAAGTTGTCTTCTGCATATCCTCATCCATGACTCGCATATGGTGATAATCCAATCGTAGATCAATCTTGGAGAACTAAGATGCTCCCTGTAGCTGGTCAAACAAATCATCAATCCTCGGCAGAGGATAACAGTTCTTCATCGTTACATTATTCATCTCTCAGTAGTCTATAACATGAGATGTGACCCATCATTCTTCTTCACAAACAAGATCGGGACTCCCCATGGCGAACTGCTCGACCTGATAAATCCCTTGTCTAGAAGCTCTTGCAGCTGCGTAAAAACTCATGCATCTTAGGAGGAGCCAACCGATATGGTGCCTTGGCTATCGGAGCCGCACCAAGGACTAGGTCAATCCTAAACTCAATCTGTCTCTCCGGAGGTATCCCAGGTAAATCCTCCGGGAATACGTCTGGGTACTCTTGCACTACCTTTACGCCATCAACTATCCCCTTGCCCTTATCCCGGGTATCCATGACATAGGCGACATAACCCACACAACCCTGCTAAAGAAAGACCTCGTTGCTAAACATAGGGTCAGTCCACCCTACGACCTTTCACCTTGAATCACTAACCCTCCCCCACCAGGAGTCCAAACACTCACTAGTTATTGCTCATAGTCGATGACTGCCCCCATTGGGGCTCAACTAGTCCATACCGACTATAACCTTATTCCCTCACAGGGGAATAGGGACTAGATCCACATAAAACTGCTTATCGAACAACTGTAGTGTACATCCTAGGTGAACCCTCGCAGCCGTGATGGTATTGTCATCTGCTATCTCTACATCAAGTGGGAAATCCAGCTCCCCAGGAGCCCTTGAGAATCGCTTGCTGAGCGCGAATGACCCAAAAGATTGGGTGGCACCTGAATCAAATAGTACCAAAGATGATACATCCTTCACTAGGAATGATCCTATAACAAAACACATAAAAATAAGTAATAATAAGAATAAATAAAGAGATATGAAGAAGATACATACTCGTCACCACGTCGGGAGCTGCTCATGCCTCCTCCGCTGTCAACTGAAAGGCCCTGATCTTCTGGGGGCCCCTCACCCCAGCCTTGACGATCATTTGTAATCCTCAACGTAGCAGGAACAAGTGTTGCCACTTGCCCTGCTGCTGCTAAACTCGGGCACTAGGACCGCTTGTGTCCCCTCTGATTGCACTGGAAGCCAATCAGATCTGATACTTTCGTAGTGGTGGTAGTTGTTGTACAGTCTATGCATACATGCCCAGTTCGGCCGCACTTAAAGCAACTTGAACTCCCTGCCTTGCATGTCCCCTCGTGCAGCTTGCCGCATTTGCCGCAACAGTTGCGGCCCTGCTGGCTCCTAGGTCTGTGATCTGAATCATTGGGATTTTTTCCTGCACTCCTTCTCTGAACCCCATCAGGTTTCCTCTTCCTCTTCCACTCTATCTCCAAATCCAATTTTTCTCTCTCTATCTCTCTCTCTCTCTGTCTTTCTCTCTTTCTCTCTCTCTCTCTCTCTGTCTTTCTCTCTCTCTCTCTCTCTGTCTTTCTCTCTCTCTCTCTCTCTCTCTCTCTCTCTCTCTCTTTCTTTTTCTCTCTCTCTCTCTCTCTCTCTCTCTCTCTCTCTCTTTCTCTTTCTTTCTTTCTCTCTCTCTCTTTCTTTCTCTCTCTCTCTCTCTCTCTCTCTCTCTCTCTCTATCTCTATCTCTATCTCTTCTCTCTCTCTCGCCCTAGTAATCATATCCTCCAGCGTCTTACAGCTGGATCGGCTCACAAACTGGTGGATATCACTCCGCAACATCTCATGATATCTATCCTTTTTCATCTCCGCGCCCACCACGTACTATGGAACGAGAAGAGCCATCTCCCTTAGCATAGTAGTGATCTCGGTCACTGTCTCACTCATCTACTGGAGATCCTAGAACTCCCTAGCAAGCTATTGTACCTTTATCACAGGTGCAAACTTGGCTCTGAACCTACCCAAGAATTCGGTCCAAGTCATAATATCAAGGGCAGCTTCACCCACATCATGCCCAACCTCCTCCCACCAGTCGCATGCTCTGTGCTTCAGAAGATAGGATGCAAGTCGGACTTTGCCCCCCTCGGGACATCTGCTAGTGCGGAATGTGTTGGCAACATCCACCAACCATCTGGTGCTCGCAATGGGGTCCTGCGCCCCATGGTAATCGGGAGCTCCACAAGCTTTGAACTCCCTAAATGTCAGTGTGTGCGACCCCATCATGGCCGCCACCTTGGTGCAGAAGTCACTCAATCTCTCATCCAAAAGCTCCAAAATACCCTCATTGATCGTACCGAGGATCACAGGAGTCTGATCCAGAATACTGCGCGTGATCTCAGAGGAGATGAATTCCTTCGTCTGGTCATCTAGTTGCCCGACTACAGAGCCCGAGCCTGATCCCTCACCGGCACCTGAACTTCTGACTGGTCTAGTGCATAGTACCACCATACTGAAAAACATACCATAAAAAACATCAGACTACTAATCATATCTCGAGGGATCATATATACTACAAGTTCCCTGGATTCATCCTAGCCTTCCTTGATTCGAGTACGGATCCTATACTTTCAGTAGTACGGGCCCATACTACCTTCTACATCTATCTGTACTTTCCTCAAGAGCTGCATTGACTTCACCAAGTCCCTTCTACTACTAATGCCTCATGCGCTAATCTCATCCTAGGCTTGCCATAGGGTGATCACCATCGCACTCTCCGCCATCAGCTGCATAAGAAATCTCAGCTATCTCCCCCTAACCAGCTTATGAATACCATTACATATCACTAAGACTAGATAATTCTTCGAATGAGAGATCCTACCCCTATAACGGTTGGACTCAGACAAAAGCTGCGAAATAGAGCTGGACCTAACCTTCTGAAATTATTTAGTCCTTGCTATATGTAACTCTACATATTCGTTCACTAGTTAATAAAAGATAACTAGAACTCCTAAAACCACAAAGCGAGCAACATTTAAGCATTGAGTAAACATAATTAAGCATATCCTAATCAGGACATCATATCACTGACTAATCTATACTAACATGCAGTTTATAAAGCCGATACACATATAACAGAAACATAAGGCATCCTTCCTAGATCCTTAGCCCTAATTTAGCATGCAATTCTCATAAGCATATCATAACACAAACTTGTATAGGTAATTTAGGAGTGCTTACTTGAGCTTGGCTGATTTCATGTACCACACCCTTTTCTCTTTTTCAAAATTCATTTCTCTTTTCAAAGTTCTTTTATAAAAATGATTTCTTTTGAAAATTTTCTATACCGATTCCTTAGTTTGAGTTCAGACACACCCGAGAGTGTGCCCGAATCCCTCAAACCAAGTCTCTGATACCAACTTGTAACATCCTAAAAATATAGTCCAAAATTTTCGTTTTTAAATCGTTAATTAAACCAGAATTACTAAAAATCATGAATCCAAAATGCAAACCATAATATCTCAAATGTCAAAACATTATATCCATATCAATCATATGTCAAATAAATCAGAGTAAAGTATCCCAGGCTAAAAGTGGTGGTGTGTGCCATGCAGTCATCCCGTGCTCTTCCCTTTGCTAGCAGAAGTACCTGAAACCAAAGCTGAAAACTGTAAGCACGAAGCTTAGTGAGTCTCCCCAAACTACCAGATACCATACACATAATCACATAATAGCATACATTAGGCCTTGCCCACTACATCAGGCCCTGCCCGGCATCAGAGGAATCCGGCATCGGGCCCCGCCCGACATCCGACCAAAGTCCGACATCGGGCCCCACCCGACATCCGACCGAAGTCCGATATACATATAACATAACAAAAAGCATATAATATAAACAAATATCATAACATATAAGCTAAATCTTCCTCGGGCTTTCCCCGGCATCAAACTGAAGTCCAGAACATATAGCACATAACATATAAACATAGACATCCAAGAATCACAAAGACATCAAGCATACAAACATTCCTTGGTGTTGCCCCAGCATCGGACCAAAGTCCAGAAACATATAATCTACATCGGGCTAACCCCGACATTGAACCGAAGTCCGATAAACGCTAACATACATAAACACGCAAGCATTGGTGCCTTCGACCCATTCCCCCATTCCTACTAGAGGATAATTCACCTCTTAAATTGGCTGCTGAAATCTCGTGTGAGGCATCTTTAATGGCTGCTCTAACGACTCCCCGACTATCATCAACAATAACAGTTAGTCAAAAATCCAATAATCCTTGTTAGGGTATAATGACCATTTTAACCCCCTGATCTAATTTGGACCATAACCTAGGCCCAATTCCTTCTCACTTTTCCAATCCCACTAAAGGTCCACTAATGGCCTAGTTTTCTAAATGGGGACCAACTCCCAAATGGTCCTTCCCTTAAGCCCAAGCATGTCCTTGGTCAATTATCCAATTCCTGATGGCCCATTTCGGCCCATAACTGCTAAACCCAAAGATTGGCCTAAACCTAGGCCTAAATGTTGCAAAGCCCAAAATATGATAGTATGTTGATCATACTCCTCTGTACACTATGCGTACAACTTGCATGGCTTGTACGTTGTGTGTACTGGCATGTACGCCCAATGTACCCGTTGACAAGAATCTGAACACTGAGGAATCGTCAATGACTCTAAAATTGAACATGGAGGAATTGTCAACGACTCTAAAATTGCATGGCTTGTATGCTGCGCGTACTGGTGTGTACGCCCAATGGCTTGTACGCTGCGCATACTGGCGTGTACGCCCAATGTATGCTACCCCCATTTCACAAATTGAACACGGAGGAATCAGCAACGACGGAATACCCGTTGGCAAGAATCTGAAGCTCTACCCTCTACTGATCACCGCCCATTTGAACCACTCATACCGACTCTAAAATTGGTTGACAAACCAACTACTGCCCTATTCTGGAGTATAGATCACAATCTATACCCATACTTGCCAATCTCAGCTATTTCACCCAGAACTCGGCGACTCATCCGCCTCGAACTTAATAATTGCAAACCCAAAAAATATCTAGCCATAATAAGTTCCCTGAACAATGACCACCTACCATGGATTCATTCATCTTTCCTTAAGCACATACTCATACATCATCTCGCCTTGCACCTCGCAGCATCCACCAAGATCCCAAGTTTCATGTCTCCGCACCACAAATTTTCATAATCAATTGCACTTGAACAAATTATTGATCTTCTTAAATGAATACCCAGTTCTCCCCCACTCAGGGTTCGAACCATCACCAGGTACATCACACTTGACTCTTGGAATGTACCACACAACCACTTAATGATCCTCCTTATGGAAATCAAGCAACTCCAAATATCTCGTATTTCATACAAGAGCCTCAGAATCCTCCCAACTTGACAACCTCAGGTTATCTCGAAACCTCAAACTAACACACCACCGAATACCTCAATTGTTCCAAAATAACCCTGACACTCTGTCCGAAAATAATGCACTATCACACACCTTATCTCTGATTCCTCGACCAGCCTCCCAACATGGGGATCTTCATCAAAGAACGAGACCTCACTCTCATAACTGATACACAACATAACAATGAGAGCCACTACCCCCATATGTTCCTTTTAACCACCTGAAACTGGTGTTCAAAGTATGCCACACTCATAAAGGCACCTTCCTGGGTCTCTTCCATCTTGGCCTCCACCAATGACTCCATGGTACCAGAAATACCTCACAGCAGACAAACTACCCACATAATCCGATGAAAAGGTCACCGCTAATGCTACCCGACGGGGTTTACCTCCAAACTCTGAAACCAGAAACTCGATATTTCCTTCGCTTCTCCCTGAAATGGAAACAACATAACTCTTTCCACAGAAGGTGGCATTTCATCCATCAGCCGATGGCTCGTCTCAGACCTTGATCCTCCAATAAGCATCATCTCTACTCATCCCTGAGTCTTGCGACTCCAACTAACATCTCACCAATAAAATCCCTCGGGAATAAACTCGATTTCCCTTTCAGGGTATATTCCATTAAAATTTTCTCGACATGGCCCTCTAGCCCCAAACTTTATCACATCTGATCTCAGCCTGATTAATCACAAAGGAAATAACCAGCGAACCCGAAACATTAACCGCCACGATTCATGGTACTCAAACCATGTGATCACCTCTCAATCTGCTACTCAAAACCTCTAGTATGCTCCCTATATTGAGTATAGGTCCTCTGCTTTCAGTAGTATGGGCCCATATTACCTGCCACATCTACCCATACTTTCCACACGGTCCATCCTAGAGTTCCTAAGTAGCTGCTCAACCTTCTCGATCACCATTCCCGTTAAATCCGGTTGCTCCCCAGCAAATACTCTCCCCTATCAGCATACTCAACTGACTAAGGTCTTCCCCTTGGCTCTTCCTATGTTCTCTCACTTCTCTGCCATCAGCTGCTGAAGTAATCCTTATGACGCCAGCCATCTACCTCCTGAATATCATCATATTCACTTGGTAGCTGACTCCCATCATCAAGAGTTCCACAAAGCACGAAGCAAGCAGCATTCGGATATCAAGTAATCTATACTAACACGTAAAACCACTCTAGGTTACAAATCCACTTGCTCTACTCACTTAAGAGATATCCCGAACTCAAGCAACTCTACCTTTCACAGGTATCTAACTACTCTCTTAGTAGGATCCTCCAATGATCATCTAGGTATTGTTGGATAAGGTGTCTAAGTCCATAACTTATTTGGTATATACTTGACCCGACCGACATGGTCCATTTGGGTTGCATCTCATCCAAACTATTATGGATAATTTTATGAGAGTTATACACATATGTTTATTAATATATTATAAGTTATAATATATTAATATGAAGTTACGTTATTTAATTAGTTTTAGTCTTAAATTAATTATGAATTAATTTAGAGATTAAAAGGAAGGCTAATTAGATTATGGGCTATTTGTTTTATATAGTGTGGGCTAATACTCATTTGTTAATGGGCTAGGCTTATGTGGAAGTCCATGGATGATCCATGGAGCTTTTAACCCATGGATCCTTGGAAAGGAAAAGACATGGTTTATTAGGGTTTCACCCTAATCATGCACACTATATAAGCATGCTTATGGAGCATGAAATGGAGCCTAAGAGAAAACTAGTGAACTAGTGTGTGTGTGCATGTGTGTGGCCGATTTTATACAAGGTTGTATGCTCTCTCAAAGTTTTCCAAGAGTTTGTGGTGTTTTGTGATTCCATTTGAGTTATTCACACTATTGGTGCTTGGCCCTCAAACTCCTTAGAACCAAACTCTCCAAAAGGTATGTAATCTCTTCTAACTCTTTTATGTTGAAATGTTCCCCATGCCATGTTAGATAGGTTATAAACCTTGGAAAATTTATTATTTTGCATGTATTTAGACAAACATAGATCCAAGGTTTATTAGGGTTGCATGCACACTTAGGAAGTGTTAGATTGCTCAAAACCCAACAGGTATCTCCCTTAGATTACTCCTCTACTCATAGCACTCTCTCTCTCTCTCTCTCTAGATGACTCCTGCTAGATACTCTTACTCAGCACGTACTCAAAAGCACATCATATATAACAACAACCTCCTAGGCTAGGGCATTACAAATCAGGCCACTCTAGTCCTAAAATGTGAAATACCTAGACTATCATCTAGCATGCATAATATCACAAAAATATCTCATAACACAAAAGTAGGGTATTTTGGAAAATTACCGTTCGGGCTCTGGTTGATTGTACGCACTACTCCTTCTTGTTTTTCTCTTAGAAACTCTTGCTTGTTTTAGAAAAATCATTTCCTTTGAAAATTTCTCTCAAATCCTCAGTTTGAGTTCAGATTTACCCAATGGTGCATCCGAATCCCTCAAACTAAGGCTCTGAAACCCACTAGTAACACCATAAATTTTCAAAACAAATTTATCATTTATAAATCGCATAACTCTCATAACACATTTCTCAAAATCCCCATTTATTTAATTTACAAAACACATCTCCATAATTATTTAATTAATAATCCAGGATCCTCGAACATAACTCCTTCTATAGTTTGTACAATCAAGCCGGTACCTTCCCACGATTCCGGTAAGAACCTGAAACACATAACACGGTAAGCACGAAGCTTAGTGAGTTCCCCAAAATACCACGTACATATAATCAGCCACTTGAGGCTATAACTCTGTAAGACCCTCTGGTCAAAGTGTCTCAGTGGAACCCTCCAGTCCCACAACTCTGATGGACCCTCTGGTTTCTAAATCTATGGACCCTCCGGTACTAACTCTGTAAACTCTGGGTAATACAAAACATAAATCACAAAGAAATAATGCATGATATCACGATACACAATTAAGCACATAAGACATCTCTATCACACAAAATACCACTCATGGTAAAGTATAGTGAGAAGACTCGCCTCAGATGATGAACAACCTCTATAAATGCTACTGCTACACACCAGTCTCTAACTCTGTGCCAAACCCACAAATATCCCAATTAGGAACTAAGCCCAAACTCTCACTCATTAGGTCTAAAGGTAGCCTACTAACTAGCCCATCAATGACCTAAACCCAATGGGCCCACCACGACCCAATAATAAATGGGTTCTCCCGAGGCCCAACTCTCACATCTAATGGCAAGCCCAACACAAGGGCCCAAAGCACATATATAATCCTCTAGTCCAAGACTCTATTGCAACAAGCCCAAACTCCAGGCCCAACACTCAAGGCCTAAAATAATACTTTGTCCAAAGGCCCACAGTGAGCTTACGCGGGGCGTACGCATGCATGAACTGATCGGGGACACCAACCCAGTACGCGGGGCGTACACTCAGTTTTGCTTAATCCCACTCCCTTGGTCTTAACCCATTAAGATCTTTGCTCATTTCTCAGATCTAGACTCCCTAATATCTCTTACTCCATAAAGTCAATGACTTTAAGCCTTTGCATGTTTGATTTGGTCATAAACACATAAAACTGTTACTCTCTTAACTCAAAATGCTCATATCTCATGCATGGGTTGATCCTCACATTCAAGACCTCTTCTTTACAGATTCTCTCCACTAGAAACACTTAAAAGGATAGATATTAAACTTTGTAGTGCAACAACTCATAAAGCCTCAAGCTTTGGGATCAAAAACCCTAAAATGGACAATATCATGCACAAAACAAAAAGGATGGGAAAAGATTTGAGCTTTATACCTCTAAATGAAGCTTCCAACTCAGACATGCTTAGATCCAAGGCCTGGACTTCTCACTCCTTCTTCTCCAAGGCTCCTTCTTTACTCCAAGATCACACAAAATCACTTAAGGCTCTCAAATGCATTCACAAGCTTCATGAACGAGAGGTTAGCGTTTTATAGGGTTTATTGACTGAGGATGGTGGCTAGGAATGAGGACATCTCATTCTTTATATAGGGACACATCCAAAGTTAGGGTTTCCACTTTATGCCTAGTACGCCCAGCGTACTAGGTGGCTCCGCTTAAAAATCACGCACATGAATACGCTAAGCGTACACATATGTACGCCCCACATACTCAGCTGCCACCTTTCTCAAATAAGGGACTTATCCTGCCACTATTTCAAACTCCCAACGCTTCCTCGATGTAACCTCGATTCCCATGAACCTCATACCTATGAAAAGGTGACGAGATGCCCTATGCTTCTAGCAACTCGTCGCAACCCTGAGACCTCCTCATGCCCAGTCTGCAGCCCACGAACCCTAAACACGGCCGATCCGAAACAGGATGTTACATCTAAGCTCAAAACAAGTTTCATAAGGCCAAACGCACACAAGAATGAGAAAGGGAGGCTATCTAGGGTTTCTGAAGATGAGGGGTTGGTAAGGAGGCTAGGGTTTGAGTCATAATGTGGTATTTATATGGCTTAAACCCTAAAATTTAGGGTTTGAAATCTGCTCACGTACGTTGTGCGTACTCCTTGGTACGCTGCGCGTACGTGCATGCGTCCCCCGTATTCAATGCTTCTCTACGCCCCGCGTACACTGAGGCTACTCCCATCGTACGTCTTTTGGGCGGCCCAACTCTTCGACCCACTCACTAATGGTCCACTCAATTAATCCTTCTATTTAATACTTAGCCCAGCAGTTAATTAAGAAATATTAAATAATTACTACCTCAAGTGACGGTCATTACATTATCAGCAACCCTAGGGACTATGAGCAGTCCCAATGGGCTAATAACATGTCATGGAGCTATCATCTGCTTAGTAACACATAAGAACAATCAACAAATTATAACAAAAAATAGGCAACACCTATACTAGTATATCAGACTAAAAACTCAATACCGCATGTGGGGCCTCACACAATACTCAACATCACCATTAGCATACCATTATTGAATGCATAACTATATGTAATCAGAGGTAAGATAGACAGTCATATAGACAATCACACTCTAGAGCCACAACCAAACAAGGAATAAGCATGAAAACCTAGATCAAGAGTTCTTAGGCTATCCTACATGACCGCATACAACCCCTAAGTCATTTAACTAGGAGATCACTAACCTCCTGATACTCTAAACAACGTACTGCTACCCTTACGTCAATGTAAACATTTATGAGTTATCAGCAATCCTATGACTATCAACAACCATGAGGAGTATCAGCAGTCCTGGAGTTATCAGCAACTCGGTACATACTCATAAGAACCAATATATACTAAGACTCAACTAGTCTAGCATGCACCCTACTATGACATAGATAATATAGTGAGAAAACTCACTTGAATCGAAGACCCAAGAAACACAGTAACACGTTCACTCCCTACACTGATTGCTCCCCCAAACCGACTAGCACCAAACCATGATATAACCTTAATCGATGACCTAATTCCTTCAAGTTGACCTAAAGTCAAACTAGTAAAAAGGTCAACAGTCAACGGTCAAACCCTCACCACAATGTGGATGACTATTGGGCACGTCGTGGGAACATCTGGATAAACATTCGTGATATCCTCAAACGCCATGACGTGATGGGCATATCATCATGTCATGAGAAGTGATTATGGACAACTTAATGGATCAAGTCTTTAATCCATTAAGCCATACACTCATCTCCTCCAGAAGGCTTTCTTGCACCTAAAGGGTCATAAAAATCAATGATTTATAGACATGCATGCCATATGCAAGTCTTGAGCTCAAGTTAGGTCACAAATGATGAAAAAGAGGTAAAAACATCATGCATGAGTTCAAAATTTTACCAAACTTCATATTTAAAACAACTAACCCTAATTGGACCCTAAGGACCATAAAGTTGCCAACTTTATGGAATGCCAACACTCCAACTAGTCTAAACATGGAGAATAATGCATAACAATCCACATCTAGCAGCATAGAATCATAAAGCTTGGAGCTTGAATATTCACAAAGGTCCAAAGTAAGTGCCAAAAGATGATGATGAGACCTGCATGTTGGATCTATGCACCAAGGATGATTCCTTCTCCTTCAAGGCACCAAAAACACAACCAAACACTCAAGAACTCAACAATGGAGGCTAAAGTAGATGCCATGTGCCTTGAGTTTAAGGGCTTAAATATGAAAAAAAAAAAAAAAAAAAAAAAAGGTCACGGGCTTTTCATGTAGCTGACCTTCATTCCATCACGTCGTGACGACTATTCTGGATATACGTTCATCCAATTGGCATGTCACGTCGTGATGCTCCATTCATCACATCGTGATACAAGCTTTTTCCAAAAACCGTGTATTTGATCATTATAAACACTTAGTTGATCTATTCTAGAAAACGTTACAAATTAGAAGGTTAATTTTCGAAGGAATACTGTGTTTTAGTTATGAAGTGTATTTTTTTATATATTAAATCGTGTTTTGAATTATTAAGTTGTGTTTCTTGGTATTTTACGTTTTATTTTATTGTAACTTTTTATTTAATATAAAATGTTTGTGTTTTTTAAAATATAATTTATTTAATATTAATTGTTTGTGTTTTAGAAAAATATAATTTATTTAATATGAAATGTTTGTTCATTAAAAAATATAATTTATTTAAAAAAAAAAAAGGTCAATGAGTGGTAGAGGTGTTACCACTTCGTATGAAATGCTAAGAAAAAAATACAAGCGAGTTAGTAGACAAAAAATTGACTTAACAATCAAAAAAATAATATGACAAAGTGCTAGAAGTGCTACCACTTCTTTCAGCATTATGAGGATTTAGCATCAATCATATTTATTATCTTTGATTGTCGTGTGGAGTGAAAACGACCATGTGAGATGAAAAAGACATGTCAAGACAATATACGATCTATCATTATAGCATCGAAGTTATAGGTTACTTCTGTTATTTAAATATGTTTTTGTAGCCATAGGAATCGTGCACAACTAATTGATTAATGATCACCATATAGTTACGTTTGTATAAACAGGGATGGCAATGATATTAAGCCTAAACCATCTTAACTGTTCACGTGGGATCCACATATAATAAGTTTCTTAGAGTAAGTAGCCACTAATCTAAAGAAGCTATGATATTTTCCCCGAATTGTCTGCATGTAATCTTAAGAGAAATGTTTTTATATGAGAACCTAACATCCACAAAACATGGGTGGTAGCTTTTACGTATCAAATCACATGTATCTTTTTGGTTCATAAAAGTGAATATGAAAGCAATCAAATATAAAAAGACTCAAGTATTGATATGGAATATTACTTTGGTACACTTTTCCTATACCTTAGTTTTGTGAAATTTTAACACTTCGGATTTTATTGCATTCGAGAAAAAAATAACGAAAAAGGTGTTTATCGACTTTTGCTAATAAATAAAAACCTTCGAGTTCAAATGTTACATTTAAGTATGTGTGCCTCATAACTTACTATAAATATTCCAGTAAACAAAGTATAAATAGTTTTATGTTTCAAATATGATTTCTCCGTTCTTTTATAATTTATAAAATAAATAAATAAATAAATAAAGTTTATTAGTATATTTAAAAAAGAAAGAATCTTATCCAATATTGGTTTGTTGATATTTGGTTGGAATTTTTAGATCCATTTTTGTACCAAAAAGATGTGATTATGAGATCCTTGGTATTTGGATGGTGATGACTTATTACACATGTCCATGGCTCTAGAAACGTCGTAATTCAATTATTTACATTAGTCACAAGTCACAACTCTTTAAAGGACCTACCTTATTTATTCAATATTAATGTAATCGTTAGAAAGGCGACCCTCTTTGATTTTATACTTATGGAATCTTTCTAATGGTTTTATAATAGGAGCACTAAGTTAAAATCAGGTTCTTTTGAAACCTTAATGTCATAAAACTTGTAGAAATATTTATATATACAATTTTTGAATATCACAATATCACACTTATTTAATATAAATTTCAAATATTATATTCAACTTCTATAAAAATTTAAAATATCAGAATTACCTAAATCTCTACTTTTAATATTTCTAAATATCTAATATTTATTTTTATCTGAGTATTATACTCATCTTATAAATCCAAAATTAAATGTCATTCTTTTAGATTTTTTAGCTTTTATATACAATATACATGTGATAAACAAGTGAACTCTTATCAATTGCATTGATTTGAACACTAATTTTGACAACAAATGTGTAAACTTGTTGGCATGATGTAAGGTTGCAAGGTATAAGCCTCTTAAGCAACGTTTTTGCCTACGTGAAGACACATCAATGTCGGTATAAAGCCGCAAGCACCGTCCCTCGTTGGTTTCTCATTGCTTCTTATTCCCAGCGTAACACCTCTTAACACCCGTTTTCTTTCTTCCTTCCTTTGGTTTTCTGCTTTTCTTCTTCCTCAACGTCTTTTCAATAAAATGAACACCATCCCCTTAGATGTTATGGAGATGGTATGCAGAGAAGATGATGATGTGACAACATTGTGCTTGGGTATCCATACCTAACAATCATAAGCTTTCTAAATCATCACAACCTTAAAGAACATTATGGATGATAAATTCTAGTTTTAAGAAATGCATAGTTTTTTGAAAAAGGTTCCCAATCGACCACAAAGTCAAGAATGGATCTTATCTGACAAAAGGATATTCATCTAGATAAAAACCTAAGGCATGCATTTCCGAGAAGAGCCTCAAAAGCTTCCTCGTTACATTCAAAATCAGTCAAACCCGCAATAATGAGATTCTACATCGCACAGTTCTATTCAACAATTCATTGAACACTTTGTGTGCAATATCCAAGTCATCGCTTTGCATAAACCGCCTGATCAATATCTTGCAAGTCATGATGTTTTTCTTGGGCATTACTTCAAACAATGAGATAGAGGTCTAAAATTAACCGCACTTAAAATATGCATTAAGGAGGTGGTAGATGACAAGCATGGTTGAAGAACATCCATACATGATTATCTAAGAGTTGAACTAGTAAGATTGAAGGGAATTGCATGCGTGATTTGAGGAGATGAGAGATGATATTGATGGTTTTATAGATAGCAACTATGTACAATGCAGAAAACAATTAACAATTAATAGGGCACATGCATTCTATAAAAGATATATGTCATACACTTTGATAACAACATATATTGAACAGCTAAACTTGCCTAACCCTAGTGTAAATCGAAAATTAAATAGTTTATGATACATGCCTTTGATTTTTTATAGCAAAAACAAATCAAACCAATCCTTGAAGTTATGAAGCTTGTAAAGACTAGCACCAAAGTGATGATGCAATGGCTTGTACCCAAACCTTAGCAACAAGAGCACAAGAGGAGAGAAGATGAGGGTAAGGAATTTCGGCTATAGAAGAGCTTGAGAGCATTCACGAAAATAATGACCCTTAAGTTCCTATATATCGGTGATAAGGAATTCTTGGATAACACTCAAATGAATATAATAATAATATCTCAAAATAGATAGTTATCCAAATCCTTTACTTATCTTCCAAGGCTTCCTAGAAGCCTTAGGAAGCTCCATAAAACCTTCCCCATGACGGAGGTTCTAGAATCTCTTCATTGCTAAACTTTTAAACAATGTTACCTTTATTCCCTACGCTTCTAATTAATTTAATTATTCCAAAAAATTAATTTCAATTAATTTCTGATTAATTCTAAATTAATAATTACCATTTCAAAATAATATATTAATCATATAACATATTAATAAATTACCCTCTCTCTCTAAATATAATTCTTCTCAGTTGCTAGTTCTGAGGGTAACACAAAAAGGACTTCACTTTTATTTCAAGAATATACTAATTTAGTTATTGGCTTAAACACCTAGATCAACAGTTTCCCACTTAGATAAGCATGTAACTACAATTGCGAGTATAAACCTTAAAGTAACCAGTAAAGTGCGCTCTCCAAAGCCATTGCAAAACTCTGATTCAAATTAACTATCGACCCTAAGGTAAGTGATCAACTCTTCCTTTGTTCTTCAAGATATCATAAGGACACGAGATATGTATAAGAATCAATCTCATTGTCCAAGATTCTGTTTCTCGAGTTCCTGATTTGTAAAGACTTAATTAAACTTCAATTGAATGGATCAATTAGTCCTGGTTGGGCCCAACACTATATATAGTCAACATCAAATCATCAAGGGGCCCAAAGATATCACTTTTCTTGTTAAGGGAAAAGGAACGAATTCCCTTGACTATATAGTCATACAATTTGCTAACCAAATCATACATGGAATTATTCTTTATAACACCGAGTTACGAGATGCATTTGGGTAAACCAATGTACAACTGATTCGTAAACTATGAATTATATATCTCTACTTAAGAATAGTAGATATTATCGTCTTAGAATTACTTACTAGATCCATGAAGTAATTTCTAAGAGTGAGTTTATCCAATACTTAAATCTATATTTTCAAAGTACTCATGAATATTGTAGTAATTCCGATTGCAATGTCTTAACCTTAATCGACAATCTACAATCAATTCATGACAATCTTGATTCACTACTTACTTCCAAAATTATAAGCGACTGTGGGGTTCAAATAATTCAAATTACTTAGGAAGTATAAACATGCAAAAAAGAAACACTAGAATAAATAATTGAATAAGGTAGTATGCTACTCATAAAGAATTATATATTATTCATTCACCAAAACAATTACATTTAATTTGTTATACGTTTCGAAATATCACCAAACTACTAAAACTAATGTCATCTCTTAGGCCAATGCTACTAGTATGTTGGTAGTGTTTGACTCTACTCAAAGCTTTTGTGAAAGGATCTGCAACATTATTTTCTAATGATATTTTCTTTCCTAGAAGTTGTCCTTCTTCTACTCGATGTCGAATATAATGGTACTTTATGTTGATATGTTTGGATCTACCATGATCATTTGGTTCTTTTTTCAAAACAATCGTGCCTTCATTATCACAGAACAGTTCCATTGGTTTCTGAATAGTAGGAACGACTCGAGTATCTCCAATAAAGTTCTTTAGGCTAGTCGCTTTTTTCGATGCTTCACTCGTTGCAATGTACTCTTACTTATGGTTGGAATCAACCGTTGTGTCTTGCCTGGAACTTTTCCAAGTAACCAATCCCCTATTTAATAAGAATACCCAGTCAGACTATGAACAAAAGTTGTCACAATCTCTTTGAAGGTTGGCATCACTATAACCAGTCACTCTTAACTTATCACTACCACCAGGAACTAGGAACATGTCTTTTTTTATGTGAAGATACTTAAGAATATTCTTCACCGCATTCCAATGGGCTCTACTAGAATTTCCTTAAAATTGACTAACCATGTTCAAAGTATAAGTCACATCAGGGTGAGTACATATCATTTCATACATGATCGATCCTACAACCGAATAATATAGGACTCGACTCATGTCAGCTATCTATCTATCAGTACTAGGACTTTGAGTCTTATTCAACTTGATAGTACTATGAATAGGAAATTCTCTTTTCTTTGAATTCTCCATACTAAAACGCTTCATTATTTTATCAAAATATGTATTCTGGCTAAGACCAATAAGAAAATTCTTTCTATCATGATGAATCCTTATTCTCAGAATATAGAATGCTTCCCTAGATCCTTCATAGCGAAACATTTTCCAAGCCAAGACTTAACTTCTTTTAAAGTTGGAATTTTGTTTCCTATAAGGAGTATGTCATCAGCATACAACACTAGGAAAGTCACTCTACTTCTATTATCTTTGACATATACACATGCATCATATTTGCTTCTAGAGAACCTAAACTCATTGACTTTGTGATGGAAGCAAAGATTCCAGCTGCGAGATGCTTGTTTCAATCCATAAATGGATTTCTCAAGCTTACATACTCTATTAGGAAACTTGGCATGTATAAACCCATGTGGATGACTCATGTTAACATACTCAGATAACTTTCCATTAAGGAAAGTAATTTTAACATCCATATGCTAAATTTGATAATCATAAAATGCAGCTATAGAAAGCATAATCCCGATAGACTTTATCTTAGCTACCGATGAGAAGGTCTCATCATAGTTAATCCCTTGGGTTTGAGTAAAGACCTTTGCAACCAACCTATCTTTGAAAGTGTGTACTTTCATATCCATGTTGGTCTTCTTCTTGAAGATCCATTTACACCCAATTGTCTTTCGACCAGGTATATGATCAACCAAGTTCCACACTTGATTATCATACATGGACTGAATCTCACTCTCTATTGCCCCCTTCCATCTAGCAGCCTCAGGGACTGCCATTGCTTCATTGTAGTTAACATGTTCATCTAGATTTAGCAGTGTTTGATCATTGATAAACGTATCACCATCTGATGTAATATGGAAACCATAAAGCATAGGTGACATGCTAACACTACTGGATCGACGGAAGGGTAATGATTTATCAATCTGCTCAATTGGAATTTCTTCCTCAAGTTGAGTGTTAGTGTTGTTAGAGGTTTCTTCATTGGTTGACTCTTGAATTTATTTAAGATCAAGAACACTTATACTATCCTATTTGAATATGAGCTCTCTCTCTCGCGAAAGACTCCTATTCAAGCTACAAACACCATGTTCTCACTAGGTCTATAAACAAGTATCCAAATGACTTTTGTGGGTAGCCAATGAAATAACACTTCTCGGCTCTTATTTGAGTTTTTCATGAGTCTCTCATCTCACGAGTTCCTCACAACCCCAGACCTTGATATGTGTGAGCAAGGGAGCCTTGCATGTCCACATTTCATGAGGTGTTTTGGAAACCTTCTTTGTTGGAAAAAGATGAAGGGCTTTGAGCACTCTAACAACCTTATGGTGCACATGCAACCCTAGATGCTTTGGATCTATGTTTTCTCTAATTATACATGCAAATTGATTTTCCAAGCATTCATCCTAACTATCATACAATTAAACAAAATAACTAGTTAGATAACTTACCTCTTAATGGGACTTGTAATTCTTGGCCTTCAAAAGCTTTAGAACCTCAAATGTGATGCCTCTAATGTGTCGCAAACACCAAGTGCAAAAGGAGGTTTAATAGAATAAGTTATATGGCTCAAAATCGATTCACACTCTCCAAGAATGTTTGTGTCAACTGATTTTAGCTCTAGAGGACTCCTTTTATAGTGTGACAAGTGCTAGGGTTACATCCATGTAAATCCTAATGCTCCATGACTCTTCATATTACTTAGGCTCCATGGGTTAAACCTCCATGGAATATTCATGTTGTTTCAACCCATCCTAATTATCCATGGATCATTGGCTCACACTATAAGAATAAGTGATTTACCAAATCAGTCCCCATATATTTAATTAGTCTCTTTTGATCACTAAATTAATTCCAAATTAATTCTTGATCAATACTAATTAAATAATATGATTTCATATTAATATATTATACTTGTAATATATTAATAAATCACAAATAACCTTATTCTCAAAAATCCATCCTATCAAATTGCATTGGTGAAGGCAACCCAAAAGGACCATGCTACTCTCGGGTCAAGTACATACCAATTATAGTTATGGGCTTAGACACCTAATCCAACACAAGATTCAAGATATGGGCAGTTGTCTCTAGGGCATACCCCAATAAATGAATATGAAGAGAAACATGACTCATCATGGAATGGTCCATATTTTTTAAGGTTCGATTACGCCTCTCAGCCACACCATTAAGTTGTGGTACTCTAGGAGGAGTTAATTGTGAAACGATTCCACATTCATTTAGATAGTTATGGAAATCCATACTAAGATACTCACCACCTTTGTGAGATATGATCATATTTATCTTCTTGCCCAATTGCTTCCGACTTCGTGCTTAAACTCTTTAAAATTTTCAAATGTTTCTGATTTATGTTTGATCAAGTAAATATAACCATATCTGCTATAGTCATCCGTAAATGTAACTTAATATCAATTACCCTCTCTTGTGGTGGATATGAATATGTCACATACATCTGTGTGGGTGAGGTTCGACAACCCTTCACCACTTTCACATGTTCTAGTGAAAGGTGATTTTGTCATTTTTCCTAATAGACAAGACTCGCATTCATCATTTGTCCTAAGATCAAATGATTCCAAGACTCCATCCTTATGGAGTTGGGGGATGTATTTCTTGTTTATGTGTCGAAGACAACAATGCCACAAACATGATTTGTCCACACCATTGGACAAATCAATATGAAACACATTATTTCCTAAATTATCAACATAAGTTACAATTTCATACACTCCATTACAAAGTAAAGCTTTAAACATAAAAACACCATTTTTAAAAACAGATATTGAACCAATATCATTATCAAAAGAATATTTAAACCTTGTATGAACAATACATGAAATGAAATAATATTTTGTGTCATTTCTGATGATCAGCAACCATTTAATAATTCAATCCAAACATCACAACTAAGCACAAGCCCATAAGTCCCAATCTTGGTGATAGGTGAAGATTGCCTATTCCATATGATTAGATTGAGCTTCCCATGCTCCACCTCCTCACTTTCTCTTAGTCCGTGCAAATCAAAACAAATGTGGAAGAAACATCCTGTATCAAGAACCCATGAATGAGAAGGTTGTGTGTTATTGATTTGGGTAGTGTAAATACCTGACGAATACACCTTGATATTTCTATCCTTCAATTCCTATAAGTATTTTCAGCACTTTCTTATCCAATGAACCTTTTCTACATAATGGAAGAAAGTGGCCTTCTTTAGATCACTGATCGCAGGAACATCAAAGCTGGGCTTCTCCTTGGACCCACTAGTAGACCCTCCAGCATGGGCCTTCCCTTTCCCGGTGGATTAGGAAGGAGTCTTCCTTTTTTCCCTTTTCCAGATCTAATGGCTAGGACATGAGGATTTTTCACAGTAGGAGCATGATTCTTCTTCATCCCCAACTGAGGAGTCTACAACAAATTATGGAGTTGGGTCAATGTCGTCTTCGTGTTGTTTAAATGATAAGTTAAGACAAATTGATTATAATTAGGAGGCAAGGAGTTTAGGACCATGTCAATAGCCAATTCCTCATTGAATGAAACCTTGAGCCTCTAGAGTTACTCCACATACCTTTGCATTTTCTTTACGTGAGCACAACCCAATTCTTTTTCCTTGAGCTTGCATGTTATAAGAGATTTGTCCACTTCATAGTGTTTTTGTCTGGCCTTCTTGTGTAACGTTCCAGCAAGGTTAAGGGCCATCTCATATGACCAGTAGTCCTCATTGAACTTGGTCGGGTCAGGTGCCATAATGGCCACCATGATACAAGCTAACTTCATGGCGTCATCATAATGTTTGTTGTAGGAAGCAATTTCCTCAATAGTAGCGGTAGAATGATCAATTTCAACAAGAGGCTTATCAAGGACATTTTCGTTGCTTTCATATCAAATAGTCATCTTCAAGTTTCTCATCTAATCCATGTAGTTAGGACCAATGATCTTCTATTTTGACAAAAATGAGAGTAAGGAGAAGTTTGAGTTTGAGGATCCATTTTGAGTAGTTGTGAGTTCACCATTTCCAGATATCTATATAAAGAGACATAGTTTTTAGTTAGTGATATAAATCCTTAATATTTTAACCCAAAATTAATATTTAAGGCTAGGATCCAAAAATACAATTCACAACAAAGAAAAGGGATGTTGTAATCTGATTGTGAGTTTATTAAGGTAAGTAAAACAAATCCTAGTCCCTTGATTGGTTCAGTTGCAACGTTTCCCATCTTCACAACAGATTCATCATCAATTGGTTGAAAGACCATGAACCAATATAGATCTTTGCAAACATGACTTGTTTCTCCTGAATCAACCCACCATGCAACATTATCATCTTGCATATAAAATGCTTCAGAAATCATAGAAATATAATTCTAAATATATTTAACATTCTACATAAAAACAGAAATATGACCTTGTTGCTTTTTTGGATCCTTAGATCCACTTGGTCCATCACCATCCTTGTTCACTTTACGAATATGACAATCTTTCTTGAAGTGACCCGGTTTGTTACAATTCCAATACACCACCTTAGCCTTCTTGTTGGAAGACTTGTCATCTTTTCCTTTAAACTTCCTTTTTCCGTTAGACTTATTTTGATTCTTTGATCCTTCTCCATCCACCATGTTCACAGAAGAGGAACCAACTTGGTTCTTTCCTTTGGGGTTATTATCAAGTTCGTGAGTCCTTAATGACTCTTCAATCCGTAAATGGATTCCAAGTTGAGTCATAGTCAATTCCTCTTTGTTATGTTTCAGATTCTGTTTAAAATCCTTCCAAGAAGGAAACAATTTGTCTATGATCACAGCCACATAAATGGCTTCATCCATTTTTAGATTGTGTTGAGCAAACTGTCCTAGAATCTTTAACATTTCATGGGATTCTAGCATAACAGGTCTTCAGTCAACCATCTTGTAACCCATAAAGTTACTGACAAGAAACTTCTTGCTAGAAGCATCTTCAGCCATGTACTTGGATTCAATAGAATCCCACAAATCTTTTGCGGATTCGAAATTTTGATAGATATCAAAAAGAGAGTCAGAGATACCATTAAGAATATGACCACGACATATGTAATCATCATTTTACCAATTTGATCTTCTTCTTGTTGCCTCCAAAGGTTCATCTTCAATAGATTCTTGTAAGACTACCATGGGTGTACTCTGAACATACACCACTTTTAGAGTGGTAAGGAGAAACTTCATCTTCTTCTTCCATCTATGAAAGTCTTTCCCTTTAAATTTGTTTAGTTTGTCAAACTTACCTGTCATTTCCTTCGCAAAATCTCTACTTGCCATGATCACATAAATACTTTAATCTTTGTTAGGAATTTGGGGTACAAAAAGTCTAGGGAATTTTGAGAATTGTATTAAACACTTTCAGATTAAAGTATTTGGTTGGTACTCCCAATATTCTTTAATTGGATAAGATTCAGAGAGACAAGAACAGAGAATGTTTTGATGATAGTTTAGTATGTTCCAGAAAATAAAGACCAAAATCGACTTTTTGATCTTTGTCTAAAAACTATCATATGATAGTTTCAAACTATCATAAAACCATAAAAACTGACATAAAAATGAAAGATTGGATAAGGGTCAAACCAATGGTTAATTATTTGAAAATCCCATCCAGCCCTTGGACCCCGCCAGTGGCTGACGCCCCTTGGACCCCGCTCCCAGGGGTGCTGCTCCCGGACCCCCGTTCGTTTAGGGGCTTCACCCCTAAATGAAAGTGTAATTTGAAACTTGATCAAACTTAAACAAGTGTGTACTCCACACCTTCCTTACTTGTTTAATATTTATCAAGATCACTTTTGGTTAGAACTGAAGATGCTGGATGCTTTAGTGATACGACCTTTTAAATGAAGATGTAGAAATTTCTGTAGATGTGGTTTTGATGGAGCATATTTATGGTTAATGTGGTCGTAGAATAAAGGAGATAGAAAGAGCTTAAACTTGCATTGGAGAACTCCTGAGTGTAAAACTTGCCCATAAATCAACATAATATCTCTCTTCTAATTAATTCTCGGTTTGCTAAATACAAAAACATATCAAACCGATCAAGGTTATTTAACACTCTAATCTTAAAGTACTTCGGTAATTACATAAACATATCAAATAGATCAACTTTGTTTAAACTACATTTAAATATATAAAAAAATTACTTTTTTAGATGTTAAATTGTATTTGTATCATTAGTTATATCAAAAGTTACGAACAACATTATTAAAACTATTTTTACCACTTAAAGAGTATCCATAGTTTTTTATTTTTTTATTTTTTAATTGTTTTGCGAAGGTGGTTTATAACAAACATTAATAGTTTTTCTATCGTTTAAGCTTTATTTAAAAAAAATTATGTTATTTATCTATAAATTGTATCAAATCCTACATTTCTTTTGTTTCTTCTCAGCTGATTTCTTTGATCCTCATCTAAATACACACACCTACAACATGCAAAGAGTAATGCACACACATATAAGGTCTCAAACCAGTAAAAATGCCTCACCATATCTCCAGTAAAAATCGAAACCCTCTCTTTAAATCAGAACAAATCATCACTACGGGTTCTTTTTAAAAAAAAATATAAACCAAATTACATGTTTTGTATAATATTAGGGGAGGATGGGTGGTTGGTTGTGTGAATCAACATTTCATAGTGTTTTAAGATCCTAATCATCACGAAACTAGGGTTTGGTCACTCCACATTGTCCCATCCATTTTTAGTCGAATTTCTCTTTACCTCATGTCATGTATTATAAGAAAATAGGGACATGATTGTTTCATATTATTTAATTCTTTTTCTAGTTTATTTTATCATATTTCATCTCATTTTAGTTAGTCTTCATGCATATTTTCTCTTTTTTTATATCTTTATTGGGTACTTTCTAGTCGTTTGAGCTTAATTGTAAGATTTATCGAAGATTATTAAATGAAGAGTGATTTCGGGATCGCGAGATCTTGAAACTTGAAGCCTACAGTATACTTGCGGACTTGAGCATGGATCAATTATGCTTGGTGTCAAAAAGAGTATGGAACTAATTTGGGCTAATGATTTTATGGATGTGTGATAAATTGGAGCTTTGGATGATCAAAGAAGACTTTGGCTAGTTTGGATTACTTAGAAGACAATAATTAGGATCATGGTGACATAACTAATGAGCTGGACCAAAAGACAAGAAGTTAGTAAAGGAAAAATGTTACAAAAATGGGTTAAATATCACTTTAAAGGAGCTCATGCGGTCCTTGTGAAGGACCAAAACAGTCTGTGTGAGTCATGCAGGGGAAAATACGGATTTTAGTCTTGGCTGTTATTTGAGGAAAGTGGGTGGGAAACTTTTGCAGAATGTTTTGAATATGAAAATTAGGTGTGGAGTTTTGGAGCCTCAAGAATACTTGAAGAACATCATATTTTCATCTCATTTTCACTTGAATGTTTGGTACATTTAACTTTTAGTTTGTTTTCTTAAGCTTAGACATGCTAGGCTAATCTTCTTTTGGTTGACTTTGGTGAAACTTCTTGAATGTTTGGTTGACTTTGAAGAACTCCATGAACTTGTTCTTGAATCTTTACGTAAGTCTTGTCCATTTTAACATCTTCTTTCTACTTATATGCCTTTATTCATGAGTTTACCTGTATATGTAGTGATTAGTTGGCTAATTTCTTGATTAAGTAATGGATCTTAAAATTAGAAAGCGATAAGTGGTTCTTGTGTTAGTTTTCACTTCACACAATCACAAAAACATTTTCACCAACATGATAGTGAAAGATTTTGACACCTCTTCTGTTTGGTGACCTTTTGGTTATTAATGCTAGTTAATTTTCACTAATTACACGCCTAATGAAAACTATAACTTTAACTAAGGAAATGTGTTATGAGTTTCTCTGGCTATTTTAATAACTAAGAAAAGTCTAGGCAATATCAAGATTTTTCGACTACTATAGCCAAATTAGAGATTTATGACAAGTAATGCACATTGGGTTCTAAAGATGTGTTTAAAAAAGGTTCAAGTGATGAAACCTTAAGTTAACCATCTTTCTCTCATTGATATTTCATCAAACCTTGATTTTTTTGAACTGTGTTTTCAAAATCCAATTTTAATTTTTAAGTCCTTTAAACAATCTAAAGATTAAAACACCCTTTTCATTTTTACTCTAGTTTCACAAGTATTTGTATAACAAGATTTTTATAGAAGTTACAAATTGAACAAATATCAGTGGATACGATCCATTTAGCATTATACGTTAATTTGTGTGCAATATTAAGGGTATTCATTTTTGTTGGCCTCAACAACCACCAAATTTTGGCATCATTGATGGAGACTGGTTTATGTTTAATCAGTTTGTTTCGCTATGCCTAGATCTCATCGTATAAGTACTTTAATCTACAATCCTTAAATTGAAAAACAAGAAAGACATTTGGAAAAGAAAAAGGGAATAAAATGTGGTCAATCTTCTCATACTAACATGGATCTGATGGTTGAAACCACTTATTCTAATGACCCCAATACCAAAGTGGAACCCGAATCTAGTCCCAATACTCTTGAAGAAATTATTAAAACACCACCTACTGACCCGATTCCAAATAATCCATATATCCCACCCAATCCACCCATCATAAACCAAATTCCAATAGACATGGGGAACGGAGCCCCTATGAGAACCTTGAGACAAATGATGGAGATTGATGTCACTCAAAATCCTATAGGTATCAATTACCCTATTTTGGAAGGAGGATTGGAATTAAAGTCAAGCTCAGTTCATCACCTTCCAACTTTTTGTGGACTTGAGAATGAAGACCCTCATAAGCACTTGAAGATGTTCCTTATCATTTAGCATAAGTATGAAGCCACATGGTTCAATTGATGACCAAATCAATTAATGCCATTCCCTTTTTCATTGGCCGATAGAGAAAAAGATTGGTTATTTTATCTTCCATCAGTGTCGATTAGTTCTTGGAAAAATATGGCAATATCTTCCCCTTATAAGTTATAACCCACTTCTAGAGTCTCAAGTTTTAGAATTGAAATTTGTGGAATCTACCAAGGTCAAAATGAAACATTCCATTATTATTGGGAGAGATTCAATAGCTTATGCTTAAGTTGCCCACAACACCAAATATTGGAACAAATCCTCATTCAACATTTCTATGAGGGTTTGTCGTCAATGGAGAAAAGACTAGTTAATGATTCAAGTGGTGGAGATGTATTTAGCAAAACTCCTCAACAAATAAGACAACTCTTCAACGCCATAGCCACCAATTCCCAACACTTTGTCCCCCACCAAGTTATGAAGAGGTTGATGAGTTTTCTTGGTAATAAATTTTAAATGTAGCGGAAAAACACTTACACCCTTACGTTCACATGTAACCTAAAAAGGATCTATGTTTTCTCTATTGATAGCAACTAACTATGAGTATCAAGAAATCCTAGGAGATAGGCTATGAAATTAAAATTTATATCAAATTAGTGTTACATAGCTTTTTATTATTATAAGTAGAATCATTCTTCAAAATCTTGGAAAGATAGCACAAAAGGAAGGGATGCTTCTAATGGCTTGTACCAAAAACCCTAATAACAAGAAGACTTGAGGAGAGAGGAGGCTAGAGAAAAAAATTTCTCTATGAAAGAATCAAGGAATAAACAAAATAATAAGAGCCAGAGAGGGGTTTATATAGCTAAAGGAAACTTGAGGCCAAATCTAGGGTTTTTAGGATAAGGCCACGATTAATTATTATAATAATCAAGTTACCTTATTTCCTTATCCTAAGCCTTATGAACGAAATTTCTAGCTTTTTCCTAGCTAAATTTAGTACACCCCCATCCTATGGATTCTAGAGTCTTTTGGCTTCAACTTTCAATAAATAACCAAACAGTCCCTACACTTTTAATTAATTCAATTAATCTCAAAATTACTTCTAATTAATTTTTTATTAATTCCAAACTAATTATTATTATTTTTTATTAATATATTAATCCTATAATATATTAATAAACTATTTATTCCAATTTATTAATCATATAATAAATCACCAATTCAGCCTCTTCCTCCAAAAGTCATTATATACAAATATTAGTTTTGAGGGGCAACCCAAACAAGACTTTGCTTATAATTCAAGAATATACCAATTTAGTTATTGGATTAGACATCTTAATCCAACAATCTCTCACTTGGAAAATTCTGCAACTACAGTTGTAAGTATAGACCCTGAAATAAACAACAAAGAGTGCTTTCCAAAGCCACTGCCAAACTCTGATTCAAATCAGCTATTATCCCTAAGATAAGTGATCGGCTATTCCTTCGTTCTTCAAGACATCATGTGGATATGATACATGGATTAGAATCAATGTCATTGTATAAAATTTTGTTTCCTAATTTCCTGATTTGTAAAAACTTTCATTGGACTTCAAATTGAACATAGCAAAGTCAAGGCTTTAAGCTTTGCTCCGTCAAATGATTGTTCGTAATTAGTCCTGGTTGTGCCCATCACTATATACAGTCAACATCAAATCATCGAGGGGCCCAATGATATCACTTTTCCTATTAGGGAAAAAGGAACGAATTACATTGAATATATAGTCAAACAATTTAGCTATCAAATCACACATGGAATAACCCTTTATAACATCCTATTACGATATGCGTTTGAGCAAACCAACGCACAATTGATCTGTAAATTATGAACTATATATCTTTGCTTTAAGTATAAGATATTATCATCCCAGAATTACTTGTGATTGAATCCATGAAGTAATCTCTAAATGTGGGTTTATGTAATACTTAAAATATCTATTTTCAAAGTACGCATGAATATCATTGCAATTCCAATTGCAATATCCTAACCTCAATTGACAATCTACAATCAATTCATGACATTGTTAATTCACTACTTACTTCCAAAAGTATGAATGACCGTGGAATTTTGAATAATATCAAAATTGCTTAGGGAAGTAAAACATGCAAAGTAAAACACAAGAATAAAATAATTATCTATGGTATCATACCCATTGATCATAAATAAATCCATATTATTTAATCATCATAAAAATTATGAATTTATCTATTGTATAATGTTTCGCGTAATCAACTGACCACTTCAATTAGATAACATCAGTGTAACGCCCGTGTTTCTGGGATAAACAATAAAGGTGATGTAATAGTTTAGGTTAACATTTTTAACTCGTTTTAAAGTAATAAAGAGGAATTATGTGAATGTTATGTGAATTATGTGCTTATTTACTTAATTATTATGATTTAATGAATTAAGAATAAAAATAAACATCAAAAATAAATATTAGATAATCTCGATATCTAAGAATGAAGTTGTAGTGGTTGAAACAAGGACTCCGGAGATATAAAAAGTACCGAAATCCGAGTTATAACGAAGAAATTATGACCTGTCGAAGTTTCACGACAGAACCACCACAACACTGTATGACTTAAAAAGTGAATTTACGATAAAGTATTTTTTAGCCTTAACGACTTAAATTAAAGTCATAGTAGTCATTAAACCGAGAGCGTGCATAAAAAGAATGTCCAAATCTGACTTCGTATGAGAAAGTTAAGAATTTTATAAGATTTTATATAACAGTATGTAGCCCGAAACTCAAATTTTAGATAGAGTGATTTTTAGCCGAAACAACCTAAACACGAATTGAAGATCTTGTTGATAGTAGTTCAACGGTAAAAAGACATACGAAAACGGACATCAGATGAAGAAGATATGAATTTTTAACGGACTTTTCCTGTCCCGGCCTGTTAAAAATATAACTTGAAAAATAAAGTCAAAATTAGCCGACGGAGTCTAAACGAAAGTTGTAGAGCTTAAATTCACCTATGCGTGAATATAAAGAACGTCAAAAACAAAGTTCGTATGCAAAAGATATGAATTTCTGAAGTTTGGAACACAAACTTCGAGGTTTAACCAACTCATGACGTGAACAAAGCATGGTTCACGGCGTGAACTAGTTGATTGATACTTATCAATCCTAGAAGTCACGTGGCAAGCCTGGGGGATGACCAGGATCAAAGTTCACGACATGAATATACATGGTTCACGACGTGAATGTCGAATTTTCATCCTATAAATAGAAAGCAAGGTAACCGGGAATGGTTGCTAATTCACACTCTCTATACCCTCTTAAAACACCCCGAAGCCTCGGGAACACCCCCAAAACCCGAAGAAAGTCTGGAGCCCCGAAGTCTCCAAGAAAAAGAGTTTTTCGAGTTGAAACTCTACCCGTGTGAAAGCCGTTTTTTTAGGAAACATCCCGATTTCATCGAAAAAGATTGTTTTAAGGGACAAAGTGCTGTCCAACCACCATCTTATCAAGTGAGTGTGTAGTTACTTTCATCTTACACATAGATATGAAGTATTCACAAAATACGTGCTATGTGTATATTTATTGTTTATTTATTTGAGATGGGTATTGAATGAATGTTTTATACAGGTTTTAAAATAATTTAAATTGTATATGTATTTTTATCTACAAATATGTTGGGTATAACATGGGTAGATGAAATAGTTGTTGTATGTTAAAATGATGAGAGGCCTTGATGTTGTTGTTGTTGTTGTTCTAGTCATCTGGTGGAGTATATATGACGACCACGGACCTTTCTAGAAAGTCCAGTGGAACACTAGCAGGCTCGCAACCTGTAGGTGTTGGTGAACTATATGTTTGCTGGTGTACTCCATCCCCCTCATAGTTGCCTTAAGGGCATGTATGGCTGAGGAATCCCCTTACCAGTAGTGTCCATCCCGATGATGATCCTTAGGCTAGGTCCCTTGTGATAGGTGTTTAGGGACGTAAGGTGAGGATAACGGGAACGGGTAATCAGGGTTAGTGTTGGTTGATGAAATTAATAAATTTATTGTAGGTTAATGGAATTAATAAATTTATTATTATTTTTGGGTTGAAAACCCTATATGCTCAACAGGCTCCCAAGTCTGACCTACTAAGCTTTTAATATTACAGGTGGTGGACCCAAAGCATAGTTTGGATGATGAAGAGGGATTTTTGGATAAATTTTTATCATGTTTTGTTTTGGGGAAAAATTCCGCAGCATCTTTTAAAAGATTACTCTGATTTTATTTCAAAAGCATAAACTAATTCGGTCTTTTCTGGCCTAGAAATTTGGGGATGTCACAGTAGCACTTATTGTAGAATGGGTATCACTTTTCTTCATTCCAGACTTATCAGTTTGCAACAAGTTATGGAGCTTGGTCAATTACGTCTCCGTGTTGTTCAAATGATAATTCAGGACAAACTAATAATAGGAGTGAAGGACCATGTCAATGGCCAACTCATCATCAAACAACACATTAACCCTTTTTAGTTTCTCCGCGTACCTTTGCATCTTTTGTATGTGAGGGTAAACAGATTCCCCTTCCTTGAGCTTGCATGCCATAAGAGACTTGACCACTTCGAAACACTATTGTCTCTCCTTATTGTGGAACTTTCTAGCAAGGTTGAGAGCTATCTCATATCGCCAATATAGTTCTTAGAACTTGGCCAGCTCAGGTTCCATTGTTTCCACCATGATGCATGCGACCTTTGTGGCATCATCAAAGTGTTTTTCGTACGAGGCACTTTCCTCAGGAGTAGCAGTGGAGTGATCGATTTGAACAAGAGGCTTTTCAAGGACATATTCATTTTCCCTCACATCGAAGAGTCATCTTCAAATTCCTCATCCAGTCCATGTAGTTGGGACCAGTGGGTTTCTCTTTTGACATAATCGAGAGTAGTGAGAGGTTTGAGTTGGAGGGGGCAGATTGAGTAGTATCAAGATCACCGTTTCTAGACATATATATATATATATATATATATATATATATATATATATATATATATATATATATATATATATATAAAGAGACATAGTTTTTAGTTAGTGACATGAATCCTTAATATTTTAGCCTAAAATAAATATTCAAGGCTAGGATCCAAAGTAAAATTCACAATAAAGAACAGGGATGCCATAATATAATTGTGAATTTATCAAGATAGGTAATACAAATTTACTAATTTCATTCTAGTATGAAACTCCTAGATCATTTGAGATTCATTGAATCTAATCAATGGCATGTTTAATCTCAGATTATGCTCTTCAAATTTGTGATTGGGATGCTAAAGATCACAAATAAGATGTGAATAACCATGCAAACCTGCTTGACAACCTCGATATCATTTATCATCTCAAATTAATGTGTTGGTAAACCATACACGCTCCATTAAATGATATTTTTCGATTTGTCCATCAGTTAACTTTATAGTCCCAAATTAGTGTGTCGGTTAACTACACACGCTCGACTAATGACATATAAAGAGTGATGTGTGTTTTCATGGATTAGCATACACTTCACATTTTTGTCTTAAAGTAACTAGATTTTGGATTTATTCAAAAACGTTCTAGTATTTTAATAACATCATACTCTTAAGAGGTTATGTCCTATCAATTCCGTTCAGCTAACAACCCTCCACCATACAAGGGAGCAGTGGGTGAGAGTAGCCACTCATTCAACAGTCATTTTATAGGTCGCTTCCTTATCCCCCCCCCCCTCTTAGAGCATGGTTTCGTGATTTAGGCATACTACTAGCGATTTGACTGACTTGTCTTGTACATATAATATTTAAACTTTTAATCATATATAGTATACGGTGTATTTTAAAACTTTTTGAAATACTAGGGTTTAAAATTAATTAAACAATTAATAATTAATTAATTTTAAACTAAATGATGCTTTAATCTTTTATCTTAGTTAAAAAATTAATTAAATAAATCTAAATCATATAGATTAAATAGTTATTTATCAATTAAACAATTAATTAAATAATTTAAATTTAATCCTAATCCCTTAGCCTTTTAATTTTACAAAAAAAGGGTAAGGGTTACGAAGTTTTTGTTGTCCAAATTTTAAGGTATTTAAAATTGTAATTAAGGAAACTAGAAACCCTAATGGGTCTTCCCATTTTTCAAAAATAAGGGTGGATGCTAGGGTTTCAAGAACCCTAGCCATTATCGAAATTTTGAGCCTTTAGAATTTAATTTCCATAAACCCTAATTTTGATTAATTCATTTTAGAGCACAATCAAATAGAAAACTAAGGCTCTGACACCACTTATGAGTTTTCTAGTTTCTAAAATTTTATGTGGTGGAAAAACTCTTAAACCCTTAACTTCACATGCAACCTAGAAAGGATCTGTGTTTCATCTATTGATAGCAATTAACTATGAATATCAAGAAACCCTAAGAAACCCTAGTATAGTCCCAACTAGAAAGTTTAGGGTTGAGATTGTGACTCTTGCTCAAATAATCCCTTTATGTAACCTTATTTCATTAGGCTATTGAACTCCAAAATTACAATGTTATTGAAATTCATATGAGCGTACATTTAGGATTAAAGTTGAAATAGCCTCACACAAGTCGAAAAACTCGATTCAATAGCTAAGTCTAATCAATTTTGGGCCTTAGCCCAGGAATTCTCGGCCCAACACCCTATTGGACCAAAAAACACTCCTTCTTTGGGCCTTATTGGGCCGATAACCCTTCATTGGGCGTTATTGGGCCGATGACTTTTTCCGTGAGCTTTATTGGGTCGAGAGCATTACTTTGGGCTTTAATGGACCGAAAAATCCTATTGGGCCAAGCCAAAAATCAAAACCCATTTTTTTGGGCTCTCTTTTGGACCGAAAACCCTATATGGGGTCGGTTATGGTTAAATAAACAAAAAAAGATAGAAAAGAAGAGATAAAGGAATGGATTAAAAGTGTGCCACCTCCTTATTACCCAACATACACCAATGCTATGGACTACCATGTACCCATGTAAGCTTCACATCACCTAAGCCACAAAGTCAACTCTTTTACCTCTTTCCTTCTTAACTTTGGTTGAATCTACACTCTCACACACACGACACTCATTTGTAATTCATCACACTCCAAACTCTCTCAAATCCTCTCATTTTCCGTCAAGATTTTCGAGACCATCTTCAAGGAAGGAGGTCATTTCAAGGAAAAATCTTAATCATTTGGTAAGAACTTCATGTAGCCTTGTAATTCTAAGCATTTTTATGATAACAACTTCTTGTTTACACATTTTTGTTGTGTGTTAAACTCATGGAAACATCAATTTTTCAAGGATCTCTCCAAGGCAAGGCTATGCTCAAAAATTTCCTTCTTCTTCTTCTACCGCACGAAATCCTCAAGATTCATACCCCCATATCTTTCTTATTTTTCATGTTTCAGGGGGAGGATACAAGTCAAATCTCGTTTAATCGTTGATTAATTGCATGGACCCATGTGTTATGTGTTTAGCCTTTGAGTAATAGCATAAACATGGATTTTACCTTATACATCTGCATAAAAATCATGAGAAATGTGTTTGTTAACATATACGTTGCATGAAATCTTGTGGATATGGGTTGCACATTCAAAAATGACAAAACTATGAGTGTTGTGCTCAAACATGTTAACTTTTGGACATATACATTTTTAAACACTTATACTTACATAAATATTGGAATATAATAAATTTCAAGATATCTATATTCATTTTGTTAAAAACTGTGACATGTTAGAGTCACAACAAAATAGTATATTTTGTGTTACAAAACTCTTAAACAAAATTTTTGTCTGTTAAACAACCTACAAAATTTGAGTAGTTTACTAAAAGTAATTTCAACTAATAAAATAGTCGAAATATGATGTCACCATTTTAATGGTACAAAAACTTAGAGGATTATGCTATTTACACAACATATATTACAAATTGACAAGTCCATTAATGATTATTTATAAAAAGTGTTATAAATAATTTAACCTAAACGGTATACAAAACAGAACTATACAACAGAAAATTTTGTGTGTCATAATTTGTCCATCATAAAGCTTTTTAAAAGTACAAGTTATAAGTTGTATGTCATAAAGCCGTAAAAAGTGTGTCATAAAACTTCAGTCATAAATTTACACTAGTAATGTCATTTTCATTAGTCAACGAGTGGAGTCAAAGTTTGCGTAAATTAGTTAAAGCTCTTATGAAACTTTTTCTTCATCGTACCTACCTAGCAAACACCGTAAATCCTACGTTATAATCAGAGTCTCCTGGAGGGAGAGTGAGACCATTGTGTATAGATCTATACGGGATTGACAACCCCACACCTCAGTTGTTCGCTACAGTTAACCCGGCATGTCTAGGGTGACAAAGGTTCCCCCCGGCTCCGATGCTTGAAGAACGTCGTGTTCAGGCATATCAGTCACATTAGTATGGTTATAAGAACTACATAGGGATTAACATACTATTTCGGTTTACGAGAAGCTTACACTTCATTGCGTTCATTAAACTATAAATTTGCAAATCATTTTTAAAGTATTCAGTCTCTTACACTTCTGGTCTTAGGGTTTTAAGACTACAGTTTTTCTTACAGCAGAAAATATTGTATTTTCTGCGAGCGTTCGGTTTACTTTTACAAACAAAAGATAACAACAGACATGCATGCATATATTCACAGTGTTGAAACGAGACTTACAAATTATTTTAATAGAAAATATCGGATTTTTTGAAAGTACTATGAGAACTATTCTAAACAAGTGTAAAACCATTTTTAACAAAAATGCTTATGAACTCACCTACTTTTTAGTTGACACTTTTCAAAACGACTTGTATTCTCAGGGATCCAGTAATAGGTAATTAGCTCAGCTATGAGATCAAGTGGTGCAACTTTATGAAATTTTATTTTTGTCACTTCTGTGTAACTGATGAACAAATACAATATGTAAACAGTGTAAGTTTGTTATCTCAATGTATTCTGTCTGGTTGTTCTGTTTTATTTATATTCAAATGTTATGATATTATACAATGACGTCATCTGCCCCCGGACGTTTCTATCGTCCTGGTTCGGGGGTGTGACAGTATAATCGAAATTACAAAAGGTTTAGGGTTACATACATTTTTGATTAATGTAGTAATTAATTAACCAAAATCTCCTTTGACTTCCTAAGAAAGCAAGCACCAAAAGATTGGATGTCTCTACTGGCTTGTACCCAAAACCCTAACAACTAGAAGGCTTTGAGAGAGGGGAAAGGAGAGAAAAATTTCGGCTCTTGTATGAGGAATGCGAGGGACAAAATTAAAGAACCCTAAGGGGGTTTATATAGGTGAATAAGGAAGCTTAAATAAGGCATGTATCCCTAGATAACCCTTATCCCTTTTCTTGCTCCCTAAAGCTCCTAAAAACCCTAGGAAGCCTCTGGAACCCCCCCCCCCCCCCCCCCCCCACCCACTATGGGAAGGTTCTGTAATCCTTCAATGTTCAACTTGTAAACATTTACACCTTTAGTCCCTACACTTTCAATTAATCTAAATAATCACAAAATGAATTTTTAATTAATATCAATTCTAATTTATATATTAATCATATAATATATTAATAAATCATTTATTTTTATTTCTAGTTAATTTATCAATCATATAATAAATTAATAAATCAGTCTCCATCTCTCTCCAAAAGGCATTATATTCAGTTACTAGTTATGAGGGTAACCCAAAAAACGACTTTGCTATTAATTCAAGAATATACCAATTTAGTTATTAGCTTAGGCACCTTAATCTAACATACCTAAATGCCACAACAAACCAATTGCATTAAATGCAAGAATCAACATTTTATTGAAACCGAATTTGGAATATTGTTCATTGCATAAGCTTCCAGTTATTTTTTGATCGATGCATATAACTATGTCACTTGAATAGTTAAGGTTCTACCAACCCAAGGACTATATAAGTCCACTTTTACATCTCCACCAGATTATAATATTTTTTCACATTTGGATGTGTTGAGTTTCTATACTTATGTGAGTATCCAGTATACATGCTTTTTCATTAGATCATCTTATGTATTTTTATTGAGTATATTACCTTATATAAAGGGTAGGTTTGCTTGGATTTGTCTACATCACGTATCTATATAGCATGTCATGCTTAGTTTTACTAGTCTATATTTCTTTTTTCTAACAACTTACATGTTGTGGATCTTTATACATTGGTCTTTTATATCTTTCCGGACCCGACTTGATTATCACTTTAATCATCCCAACTAAAACCTAGTTGTGACTCATGTACATCTAACTCTACCCCATCAATGCTCTTATAACCTGCCAACATTTGCACATTTTGGAATAACCATTTACCATGTCACCCACTGACCCTCCCTCCTCACCACCAATGGTCCATCTATAGCCTCCTTTATGCCTCCACCCTACCACATTGCACCAAACCAATATAGAGTACATGATCACCACCCAACCCCAAGTTGGAAATTTCAAACCATGTCATGTTATTGACATTGATCAACCACTAAAAAATAGCCTTCACGTAACTCCTTTTATCGATAAGAAATCAACGGGATACAAATCGTCTGCCAAGAAACCTTATTAGTTTTCAGATATAGGTGAAATATGACTGCCTTACGAGCTAAGCACACTTAGGTATAGTATATCATCCATAATCCTCAAACATCTTTGGTTATAAATGGGTATTTTGCACAAAATACTATTTTGACGGCTCTAATGACTGACTTAAATGATGCTCATTGGCTAAAGGGTTTACTTAAATTCTCATGTCAGATTACTCATATATGTTCAACATGCCTATCAAAGATTTTATTATTCGGATCATGATTTCCCTTGTTGTCTATAAAAAGTTATACATACACCAAATAAATTTCAAAAATACCCTCTTGAATAATGATCTAAGTGAAACCAATGTTATATAAACACATGCAGGATTTATTAACTACACTTAATGTGTGACACCAGTCAAATTTAGGTCAAAATAAATTGATTAATAATAATGATTGGGATGAACCAAGTGGTAGAGATTGTAACAAGGTTTCCAAAAATACAAAGAACACTGAAATCCGAGTTATAACGAAGAAGTTATGACCAATCAAAAATCCGCGATAAAACCGGCAAAACACTATTCATTGTAAAAAGCGAATTTTCGATAAAATGATTTTTATCCTTAACAATCTAAATAAAAGTTGAAGAATATGTTAAACCAAGAATGTTCATAAAAAGAACGTCAAAATCTGACTTCATATGAGGAAGTTATGATTTTTCGAAGTTTCGGTTTAGCAGTAGGCAGCTAAAAATTTGAAATATAAATCGATCGATATTTAGCCAACGCAACTTAAACGAGAATAGAAGGTCTCATCAAAAGTAGCACAACGGTAAAAAGACAGAGAAAACGGACGTCATATGAAGAGGTTATGAATTTTTAACGTATTCCCATCCCGATCTGTTTAAAATAATAATATTAAAAATAAAGTCAAAATCGGCTGACGAATTCTAAACTAAAGTCGTAGAGTATGATTTTACCTACGCGTGCATATAAAGAACGCCAAAAACAGAGCTCGTATACGAAAGTTATGATTTTCGCAAGTTTTTGGCACAAAAATGAAGAAAATATTGAAAACCGGGAAATTTCGTTGAGTCACTCCTCGGACACGTCACCTCGCATGCAAGGCCTCCATGTGTCATCCTCTGGTTGAACCGAGCTTCGCGTGTCGCCTTCTGATTGGACCAACTCCGCGGTCCACTAAGCTTCGCACAGGCTCGCATGAGACACCCCGCGGATGCTCCTCGGACACCCTCCTCACCTCGTGTACTCCTCCTATTGGGCCGAAGCAAGGCCCAATCAGAAGCTGCCAGATCCGAACCCTCGCACGTGGCTTCGCTGCTGACCGATGCGTGGCTGCTGACTCACCCTCGCCTCGCCAGCTGTCCCCCTTTGGCCGAACCCTCGCACCCCTATATAAAGGGTGCAAGACGTCTCGGATTTGAGAGGTTTTTCACCCCAAATTTCACCATTTTTCACCTTTTCACCCCCTCGACTTTCTCACGACCCCCGAATGCCCCGATATTGCATCTAAAGCCCGAACAAGCCCCGGAGCCCTGGAATTCTCGAGAATTCATAATCTCTCCTGTCGAAACTCTGTCCGATTTAAGCCGATTTTTCGTCAAACAAACTATTTTTCGGGAACGAAACGTTGCCCAAATTACCACCTATCAAGGTGAGTTCATACCCCTATAATTTACATTTTTAATGGTTTTTAAATGCTTTTTAGGGGGGAGGGGGTGGGGGAATACAAGTTTAACACAATATTAAGTTGTGTTAGAAACTGTATCTGATAATAATCACACAAACAGTTTCCGTATGCTTTTATCCAAAATGACTTAAAGCCATGTTTTTAAAGTCATGTAAACTCCGCTAAATTCTTTGAAAAATGTTTTATAAACTATTTCAAATTATAAATGCCAAAAATCATGTTTATATATGTATAAATATATAAATAAGATTTGAAGGGCTTAGGACTAATGAATTATCTTATTTCCTTTTCCTTGTTTGGATGTGGAGTTAAGGTTGTGTTATTTGTCCGAAGGTCATTTCCTTCTTAATTATATATATATTATACATATATGAGTATAAAATAGGTTACTCCTTTTGGTATCATTACCTATGTATCAGGCTGAGCAAAAGTGTTCATCCATGAGAAATCATGTTAACCAGATAGAACATATAAATTATAATAGGTATAATTTATGATTCAAAAATAAATATACAAGTATGATTCACATTCCAAGGAAAGTACCAAAACTTATTTAACTATACCAGGATATGTATAATGCCTTTAATATACGAATAACATATTAAAGAAGTAAAGATACATCATATCGGGTTTGTATTAACAAAGGTACGATACAGAGTACCAGGGTTAGCAAACATGGGGTAATAATACATCATATTAGGTTTGCATTAACAAAGGTATGATACAGAGTACCAGGGTTAGCAAACATGGGGTAATAATACATCATATCGGGTTTGCATTAACAAAGGTACGATACAGAGTACCAGGGTTAGCAAACATGGGGTAATAATACATCATATCGGGTTTGCATTAATAAAGGTACGATACAGAGTACCGGGGTTAGCAAACACAGGGTAATAATACATCATATCGGGTTTGCATTAAAAAAGTTATGATACAGAGTACCAGGGTTAGCAAACACAGGGTAATAATACATCGTAAATCTCGTTGAAACACTAAATTTGTGAGACCCTTCACGGTGTACTTATCTAAGTGCGACTTTAAGTCCTGACCTATTAACCAGAATCTCTTGTAGGGAGAGCGTGAATTTGGGTATAGTTCTATATGGGACTGACAATCCCGCACCTCTACTGTTCGCTACAGTTTGGCCTGTAGGCCTAGGGTGTCAAATATCATTTCATTCTGACGCCTGAAGAATGTCGCTACAGGCATATCAATCATATTAGTATGGTTAATAGAACTCACATGGATAAAACAACGAGTGAATTACTAAGTAATATACTTCTCTTAAAACAGTAAGAAAAGATAATTACATCCCGACCAAATATACCTTATGTAGTTTTTACTCACAGTAAAACCTACGTATCATGAAATCAGGTATGGTAAATATACTTGTACTTCTGGATTTGAACATTTAAAACCACAAGCCAGTATTATGGATAATATAATATTTTCCATGATTAATACTAAGGTTTTTACTATAGAGCAAATATAACTAAGAATACTTTTACAAATGAAACGGTTTAGGGAATTAAACCAATCTTTCAAAAGAAATGGTTTATGGGATTAAACCACTTATACAAAGGAAACAGTGTATGGGATTAAACCACTTTTACAAATGGAACGGTTTATGGGATTCAACCACTTTTACAAATGAAATGGTTTACGGAATTAAACTACTTATCAAATGGAACTTAGTCATTCAATCTCTATAAACTAGTATAACATAAAAGACCTTTAGTGGTTAATTCTATAATTCCTTAGTTTTTACATCAAAGTTATATATAAGTAATATCCGATTGACAGTGAAATGTGCGACTTTCACCTTACTTCCTCTTCCTTGTTCAGTTGTGGGCTTAGGGCAGATACACCCATTTAACTGTCAGTTCGATATTAGGTTATATATAATTAGTATAAACTAAGTAGTTACAGAGGGAAACTATTGAGGTTATCAGTTTATCACCTTAGGAAATATAGGATTTTCTAGGGGAAACAGTGAACTTTTCTAAAGAACATAGAGTATACTTAATAGAACTAAAATAAGTATGAACTCACCAGCTTAAATGTTGATCTACTCTTTCCAAATAACTTGTATTCTCAGGAATCGAGTAGACAGGTACACTCCCGAAGCTCTTGAGAAGACTACCTAGTACCGTACCGCGACTCTTATCTTCTACTTTACCTACTTTGGTGTTTGAGTATGTAATCTTTAAACACTTATGTAAAACTTATACTTATTAATACAGTGGTTGTTTGTACTTGGAATACTATACTGCATGTGTTGTGAGACTTACATGAAGTCCTCCGCCCCCGAACGTTTCTACTGTTCTGGTTTGGGGTGCGACTTAATGTATCATGTTTGTTTCCTCAAAAGATGTTATCTAATCCCAAAAAATCTGCCAATCATGGTTTGAATCACTTTTCTTGGACTTATGTGCACTTATGCAAACACATATCTATTTATTAATAAGATTCTTGCACTTTATATATCTACACTTAATGTATCATGTTTGTTTCCCGGTCTCATCTCGGCCTTTCTCGACTCGGGTACGGATCCTCTGCTTTCAGTAGTACGGGCCCATACTACCTTCCATATCTATCCGTACTTTCCTCAAGAACTGCTTCAACTCCACCAGGTCCCTTTTTCTACTACTACTACTCCCAACACTATCTCATCCTAGGCTTACCCTAGGGAAACCTCTTAATCAACTCAAACCAATCCTCAGCTCCTGAAGGCCTCCTTGTGGTGCCAATTAGCCATCACCTGAATACCACCATATCTGATGAGGCTCAGATAATCCTTCGAGTAGAAGACTCGTCCCTACAACGGTTGGACTTAGACAAGAGCTGCACAATAGGCCCAAATCCAACACTCTGAGATTATTCAACCCTAATCACATGTGACGTGACGTATTCACCTAATGGCTAACTCCCATCACTTAAAATCCCAAAATGCACAAAGCAAGTAGAATTCGGACAAGGGAAAAATCTAACCATAACATACTCAACAATCATAATCTCATATCAAGAATCTGCACTAGCATGCGACATAAGCTCATAAACTCAGGCATAACCTAAACAGGCTATCCTACTACTGTCTAATCAGCACTATCATGCAGCTCAAAGCACATATAACAGGCACATAAGGCATCCTTCGTAGATCCTTAGTCCTAATCTAGCATGTTGCTCTACTAACTGATAATCATAACATAAACTTGTATGGGTATTTTGAGGTACTTACTTGAGCTCGGCTGATTGCACGCACCACACCTTTTTCTCTTATAAAAGTTCTTTTTCTTTTTGAATTCTTTTCGCTTTTCTAAAACTGTTTCATTTCTAAAACTCTTTTTACAAAACTGTCTTTTCATTTTGAAAACTTTTAGACCAATCCCTTAGTATGAGTTCAGGCACACCCGAGAGTATGTCCGAATCCCTCAAACCAAGGATCTGATACCAACTTGCAACATCCCAAAAATCCGTACCAAAAATTTTTCTTTAAATCATTATCAAAGCCATATTCATCAAAACATATCATAAGTCATAGCACAAATTCAGAGTATTACATCCAAAACATAATTCATTATCAGAGTAAAACATCCTAGGCTGACTAATCAATGATGTGTGCCATGTGATCACCCCGAGCTCTTCCCTCCGCTACCGAAAGTACCTGGAACCAAAACTGAAAACCGTAAGCACGAAGCTTAATGAGTTCCCCCAAACTACCACATACCCTTCACAAACACATATAACATATATTGGGCCATGCCTGTTATTTCAAGCCTCGCCCCCTACCTCGGTCCCCACCTGCTACAACGGCCCAGCCGCTCTAGGCCCCGCCTGGCTTCGAGCCCCGCTCGGATACATATCTGTTTCTTTTAGGCCCCGCCTGTCTCTAGGCCCCGCCCACTGACCACATATAGTACAAAATAACATATAACACATAACTAAACATACCCTACTGCATTCTTGTCCTTAGGCCTCACTTGTCTTGGGCCTCGCCCCTGTCCTGTCACTAGTGAGTCATGGAACCCCGTCCAAGCTCCTACGGTAAGTGAGATATGGGCCCACGCACACACTCACTCCATGCCTATCTTGGGCCTCGCCCATGCTCTGCTACTAATGAGATATGGAACACTGTCCATACTCTGCTATTGGTGAGATACGGGACCTCGCACACACTCTCCTTCCTACCAGGCACATACATGCATCACACAGGCAACAAGTATACTCTATCATGCAAACCATTCCTTGGGCACCCGCCCGACATCGGACCTTGGTTCGGAATATCATACTAGCAAACAGTGCCTAGGGCTAACCCCCGGGTCTTCCTACTCATAACTGCATGGGCCAGAATTATGGTCATATAACCCATTCACACAAAGGGAAACTCACCTGCACGGCTGAACTTGCTGATAACCCTCTTGTTGTTGACCGATAATTCTCTGAACTGCTGCTCCACTAGCTCCCCGAGCTACAAATATCAATACATATATCACTTAGTTCCAACTGAACTCTAGATGCCAAACTAAGTCAACTCTGGTCAAAGTCAATCTTTCTAGCTGACTCTACCCGCCGAGTCAGTCCTTTGACTCGTCGAGTACATATACTCAGAACTCTCACAATGCGACCCAACTCGCTGAGTCGCCCCACGACTCGTCGAGTTCAACTATCTCTGCGTCCCATCCTGTCCAACTCACTAGGTCACCATTCAACTCACTGATCTGAGCCTTAACCAGAAGGGGTTAGTGTTTTGCGACCTGGCTCGCCGAGTCCATGACAATCTTCAATAGACTCGCCGAGTTGTTCTTCCAACTCGTCGAGTCCATGCCCATCTTCATCCAACTCGTCGAGTCCACCCATGTGACTCGCCGAGTCGCTTCAGTTCTTAATCCATACAGTGGCTTTTCGAGCCATGCAAGGGCTCCAACTCATAGATCCACTCTTCCTAAGTCTATTCCTCACTTAAAGTTGCAAACTTTACGTGAAACCAAAGAGATATGGTCTTAAAACTCTCTAGGGCTAGGGTTTGTGACCAATGGGCTTCACCCACAACTTATTGGCATAAACTTTATGGATTTCTGGATCCTTAATAGCCTAGATCTGAGGTAGCAACCTCAGATCTACTCCAAACTCGAAATAAACCTCCTCCATACTCAAAATGCCCAAATCTCAACCATAGGATAGATCTAAATGCAATAAGGTCAGCTTATTACCTCAAAGGATCTGAAAGGTCACACCAACTATGTATCCAAGGCTTTCTCTTCCACCATTATGAACCTCCTTCTCTTCCAAGCTTCAAATCACTTCACCAAGGCTAGATCTTGCTCCAAATGGATATTATGGCTAGGGCTCGTTATTCTGGGTAAGAGAGACTATATATGAACCCTAGGGAAGAGAATGAGACATTTAAATAGGGCACCAAGTCCCGAACTTAGGGTTTCCCATTCCAGACCGGACTCGCTGAGTCCACTTTCCGACTCGTCGAGTTGGTCACTTACTCTTCCACCTGCATCCCGCTCGGACTCGTCGAGTTCCACCCTGGACTCGACGAGTTGACCCCTTTGACTTAGGGTTTTCCTTTCCTTTCTTGGTATTTCTGATTATGGGTGTTACAAATTTCCCCCACTTAAACTAAACATCGTCCTCGAAGTTTCTCTACGACCAATTGCCTTGCAATCAATACTCTGCTTCAGAAAACCTAACACTCGCTGACTACCTTCGTTGGCCTTCCGCCCGATCATTCTGACTATCATTAGTCCTTGCGGATAATATTCTTAGGTTTACCCTAACCCTAACCATCCTGGAAACACAACTTACTCAACTGAAAATCCTTCTGGTCCTCCCCAAGTAATTATGTTGGACACCCTAGGGGTTCACCCCCTTTCCTTGTGCGTTATCTGGCCTCCCCCAGGAAATGTTCCATAACCAACTACTTCCTCTGTCACTGTGAAGGTCCTATCCTTCACCAACTCCATTACTCCCGCTACTTCCAGTACGGGTCATTACCGCAAGTATCCACTGGACACTTCTCACTACTATAACTTAGTGCTGAGCACCCCTCCCAGCGAATGGTTCGGATAATCCTTCGAGTAAAAGATTCATCCCCGCAACGGTTAGACTCAGACGAGAGCTGCGCAACAGGATCAAACCCTTCCCTCTGAGATTATCCAACCTGTTGTGATGTGCATAGCACCCCTCGATCAACTAACTGTATTCCACCATAGTCTACTTACCATCACTGCCGCTGACTGAAAATTTCTGCTCTCCCTTATCCACCTTCCAGATGAACCAATACCACCCTGGTCCCTACTGATCTATCAATACCTGGATTACAGGCTCCCACCGATCGCTAGCCCCAACACAAACTTCTAGTCGCTCCCAGCGACTTCCGAGGAAACTTAGGCTACATAATACTGCCCCCTCTACTCTGCCACTCTGGCGCTACAAGTCCTGGGATCCTTGATCCCCCCTAACTTGACCTTAAGGTCCTTATCAGGTCCCACCTGTGTTACTAAAACTCATGGGCCTCGCCCATGGGTCTCACCCGACTATACTACTGAGTAACCTTGCTCTCAGTTCTCACCTATATTGCTACTCTCATACGGGCCTCGCCCACGGGTCTCACCCAACTACATCCTGGAGCGGCCTTTCCCAAGGTCTTACCTCTCTAGGGTTATGCAGTCAAGCTCCATACTATTCTCATCCACTACTCATTCTTGATTCCTACCTGGATCACTAGGAGGTAAGGGCCTTGCCCCAACTCCGCTAACTAAGCTGCTAGGGAATGCCACGGCTTACCCATAGTCTTACAACACCTTCCATACTCACTGACTGCTAGTGAATGCTACGGCTATCCCGTAGTCTTACAACACTTTCCACCTCTGACTGCTGCTGGAGAAAGCTACGGCTCTCCCGCCACTCTGTCATGTTCTACATGCTGTCACTGCCACTAACTACTAACACGAAAGCATCCCATGCTAACCATTCTTAAAATTCTCCTTCCAACTTTCTCGAGCCCTACAGGCAACCCTCCAACCTTAAATTCCAACCAGATACTAACCATCTTGATTACATGAACTAATTGTTGGGAAGTTTCTCAAACTCCCAACGCTGAACTCCTTAATCCATCAATCGTTGTGCTACTTCTTTTCCATCTCAGAGGTCGTGTACTCATTCTGGATCTGCATGCTCTTACCCTTGTACACTCGGAGGGTTCTCCCCCACTTTGATCCTGCTTATACCTCACTGCTCAATGCTTGAGAATAATTCCCAATCTTCTCTGCTATATCGCAATCAATTTGCTGAAGAACCAAGCTTGCCATAGCTAGGGGTCTAAACCATCCATTACTCGATGACACCTTCTTGAATCTAGCGAGACACTATTGAGTCCCACATAAGCATGCTATAGTTACTGCATCCAAAGTAACCTGCTTCCATAGGGCACGACCCCTAACTACCATTTTAATACCCAAGGTATGCAAATAGCATATAACTAAATCACAAGAAAGCCACACAATTCTAAAATACTTATACCAATAATGATGCAGAACCTTAACAATATAATCATGAACAAAGTTAACAGAGAAACAAAAGACATAAACCTACTACGTCTGGTGTTGCTCGCGTCTCCATGGTAGTCATCTAAAAAACCCTGCCTCCTACTGCAGGCGCCTCTGCTCGGCCCTGACGGCCTTCTGTGATCCTCAGAGTTGCAGGGGCAGGTGCTATCACCCATCCTGCCGAAAACAAACTGGGGCACCCCGCTAACTGCAGTGGAAACACATCAAGTCTGATCCCTGTGTGGTGGTATGTCACACCCCCAAACCAAGGATGGCGGAAACGTCCGGGGGTGGAGGACTTCATGTAGAGTATCACAACAATGAATATAATAGTGCTCAAAGTAATTACAACCATCACAAATATAATTGAAAACGTTACATCAAAGCACATGTTTACATGATTCACATCAATTACATTATGATACAAAATGAACTGTTTGACGATTTATCGTCCCATCCTCAAAACGTTGTTGATTTCCTGTTTTCACTGAATTCCTGAGAATACAAGTAGTTTTGAAAAGTGTCAACACAAAGGTTGGTGAGTTCATAAGAGATTTCGTTAGAAAGTGAATCGTTTTCCTTGTAAAAGCGTTAGAATATGTATCCAGAAAATCCGATATTTTCTTTAAAATCTGTGTAATGTAGTCTTATGACCAAAGACCAAAATGTATAAGTAACCTTTCTTATTAATAGAAAATGTTATGTACTTAAATGGACATGGACGCGTTTGAATTAAATGAAATCTATGTACGTTCTCATGTTTGTTAATACTTTATATATATGTAGTCCTAAATTAGAGGACCGAGCAATAACAAGTATTGACCATACTTAAAGGTATAAATGTGGTTTCAAATGATGTGTAGTCGTAACTACCAAAACCAAAATTTTACAGTAATATCTGTACTCATTAAGATAAAAAGTGATTTTAAATCGACATAAAACTCATTTAGGTTTTAAAAATAAAATCCCGTAAACTTATGGATTGTTATATCCCTATGTGAGTCGCTATAATCATACTATGACTATGTAAACCTGCCACGACGTTCTCAGGCGTCGCGAAAACTGAAATGACATTTATCACCCGTAGACCTGCAGGTCCCACTGTAGCTAGCAGCAAGGTGTGGGGTGTCAAACCCAATATAGATCTATATACAAGTATCACGTTCTCCCTCAAGGAGATTCTGATTATAACTACCAGGAATTATATCCCGCACTCGGACGTACGGGGAGAGAGAGAGTCTCACGATATAGGTTAACAAGTTTACGTGAAATGTGTGTGAATATAAATCTTTTCTGTATGAGTGTACCCTTTTTGTACGAGTGTGTTGAGTGATGTATCATAAACTATACCTATTATAGTTTATCTAAAATGTATGTAATATGTATGAACTCTTTTATGGAAATGTATTAGTGTTATGAATTTATCAAACTATACTCTTTATAGTTTATTATACTTGTTCTAAAATGAATGCATAATATTTATTACGAATGACTTAGTTTCAGTTCATGATGATAAACTATCAAAGAAACACATTCAATAATTTGAACTTATGATTATACACTTTGCTCAACATAATACAAAGTGTTATGATATTTATATGCTGTTGGCTAACTTTAGCTTTTCTGCACTGTTTTGGAAAAATCATAGAAAAATCATACGAAGTCGAAAACTAGATCCGTAAATTCTGAGAGTTCACAAAATGTGTCTAGTTTACTCATAATTTTATCACGGTTTTTAATGACCTCCAACTTGGGTGAATAAGTCCAAAATCACAGACTGGTCTGGATTGTTGTTTGAAATGATAGGCAGTTTTGTAAAAATCACCATAAATTGTAGAAAAATCGTATGGAGATGTGAAAGTAGTCATTTTAAAGCTAAAAACTTGAACTATTTTCACCTTGTACAGTTTTGAAAACAAAAATGTTTAAGATGCCCAAAACAGTCTGTGAATGGAGTTGAACTTTTCTGATGAAGGCTGTTAGAAAATTTTAGTTATGTTCTTAGTGTTTTAACTTGTATTCCCCCCCTGAAAACTTGAGAAAACATGAAAATGTAGGGGTATGAACTCACCTTGAGTGATTTCAGTAGATAAGTGTTGAAGAAGAGAAGTGTTCAACCCAAGAACACTTGAAGAATCACTTGAAGATTCGAAGCTCTAACACAAATATAATGGAGTTTGTGTAAGATATCAATGATTTGAGTGGAAATAAGTGAGATAATCATAAAAAGAATGGATTATACTTACCAAATGTGGAGGAAAAACTCAAGATCAGCCCTTGAATCTCGAATTTCTAGAGAGAGAAAGTGAGAGAGGAAAGAGTTTGATCTTCTTGTGAAATGAGAGCAAATGAGAGAAGTGAGGAGAGAGGATGAATATTCAGCTCTCAAAAACGTGGGAAAGAGTGATGATTGAGTGGAAAGGACATTGATGTGACCTAGGTAAGGTGGGGAGGTGTGGCTGGTCATGGAGTGGGTGTGGGAGTGGTTGCTTGTGTCATAAGGTAAAGCAAAGTCAACACTCCACCTCTTTGTACTTTACCCACTTGCTTTTATTATTTAAATAAAGATTTTTATGAAAATATGATTAAATTGTGAATATTTAGGGTTTATTATGTTAAAATATGATTTTTGGTGAAAATCCCGCATTAAAATAATTAAAAACGGGCCTTAAACGCAAAACTACACGAAAACCGGGAGAAAATGAGTTCCCAACGAGACCTCTCGGTCCTAGGCCGAGGTTCGGTCCCTAGGCCGAGACTTGGTCCACGCTGAGGATTGTAGCCGGAAACGAACAGACAGAGGGAAGCGAAGGGACAAGGAGGCGAGAGGAGGCGAGGAAGCGAGAAGGCGCGAACCGGAAGTGAGAGGCGAAGGCGAGGGTTCGGTCCGGAGATGAAAGGCGAGAAGTCAGACCCGAAATGAACCGAATGAACAGTAGTGAACAGTACCTTCGGGTTCGGTTCCTACTGGGCTCGGGTTCGGTTCCACCTGCTCTCGGGTTCGGTTCCTCCTGGGCTCGGGTTCGGTTCCACCTGCTCTCGGGTTCGGTTCCTCTTGGGCTCGGGTTCGGCCCTCTTGCTCTCGGTCCCTAAGAGGACCTCTTGGTCCTAAGAAGCTTCTCTCTCTTCTCGAGAGGTTTCGGTTCCTAATGTCCATTTTTCTCGTTTTTACCCCGTTTTAAGCCGTTTTTGACCCGGTTAAGGGTCGGAATGACCCGAATGATTCCAAAAAGTTACGGGAAACTTTCGAGAGAGATTTGGGAGAGATTTCACGTACTTGAAGAGATTTGGGAGAGATTTGGCATTCTTGGAAAGATTTCTCATACAAAGAGATATTTGAGAGAGATTTCACATACTTAGAGAGATTTGACATTCTTGGAGAGATTTCTCATACAGAGATATATTTGAGAGAGATTTCATACTTGGAGAGATTTGGGAGAGATTTCACATACTTAGAGAGATTTGACATTCTTGGAGAGATTTCTCATATAGAGATATATTTGAGAGAGATTTCACATACTTAGAGAGATTTGGGAGAAATTTGACATTCTTGGAGAGATTTCTCATACAGAGATATATTTGAGAGAGATTTCACATACTTGGAGAGATTTGGGAGAGATTTCACGTACTTAGAGAGATTTGGGAGAGATTTCACATACTTATAGAGATTTGGGAGAGATTTCACATTCTTAGAGAGATTTCTCATACAAAGAGAGTTTTGGGAGAGATTTCACATACTTAGAGAGATTTGGGAGAGATTTCACATACTTATAGAGATTTGGGAGAGATTTCACATACTTAGAGAGATTTCTAGTAGAGAGAGATAGAGTGAAAACGATTGAGAGAGGTTTCGAGTGTGGCATTTGTGAGTGTCCGGCTCCACAATGCAAGGTCCGTAAACACCGTTAAGCCTTGTTTAAGGATCTTACACACTCCCGATGAGTATGCAACATTGTTTTATCGGTTTGGCTAGCCACGTACCACAGTTTTAGGTTAAGGAGATCTAGATGTTCGCACTTTTTGATTTATGATCTCTCATTAGAATAGAGAGTTGTGTAGAAATTTCATAATGTAAATTCTAGTACCCAAGGGCAAATTGAGTCAAACGGTTTGACTTGTTGACTTTAGTTGACTTTGAATTGACCGAAATTTGACAGTTGTCACATGGTAGCAGTACAATCCATGCTAAGATGACCAGTCCGACCGCACTTGAATCAGCCTGAATCTCCACCACTACCACTCCTACACGCACCCTCGTGCATCCTGTCGCACCTCCCGCATCGGTCGCAGCTTTGGTAATCCCTCGATCTCGAATTTGACCCCTTGGGTCTATTGCCCGACCCTGTGGCTACCTGAACCTCATCCGGCTTCCTCTTCCAGATCTGCTCCAAATCAATCTCCCTCTCTCTAGCTCGACAAATCATATCTTCCAGCGTCTTATAGTCGGACCTGCTCACAAACTCCCTAATGTCAGCACTCAACATCTCGTGATATCAGGCCTTCTTCATCTCCTCGTCTGCGACATACTATGGAACAAGGAGGGCCCTCTCCTTGAACTTGGAGGTGATCTCCGCCACAGTCTCAGTAGTTTATGTTAAATCCTGAAACTCCTGTGCCAACTACCGCACCTCAATAATCGGTGAAAACTCAGCCCTAAACCTGGCCAAGAAATCGCTCAATGTCATCGCATCCAACGAGGCATCATCACCAATGGCATGACCAACCTCCTCCCACCAATACCTCGCTCTGTCCTTCAGAAAACAGGAGGCGAGTCTGACCTTTCCCCCCTCGGGACACCGGCTTGTACGGAATGCGTTGGCAACATCGGCCAACCACCTGCTGCTAGCGATAAGGTCCCCAGCCCTATGATAATTTGGTGCTCCGCAAGGTCTAAACTCTCAGAATGTCATAGTACGCGCTCCCATCAAAGCCATTATCTCGGTACGAAAGGCTCCCAGCCTCTCATCCAAGATCTCTAGTATACCGTCCTTGACCGTGCCAAAGATCATAGGAGTCTAATCTAGGATACTACGCGTAACCTCCACTAATATAAACTCCCTCATCCGCTCCTCGAGCTACTCGGACCCTGAACCCAAGCCTAATCCCTCTCCGGTGCCTGAAACGCCCACTGGTCTCTCTCGCAATGTCACCATGCTGAAAACATATCGCAATACTATCAGAATACTCATCACTGCTGCGGATCATACGCACACACTACAAGTTTCCCGGTCTCATCTCGGCCTTTCTCGAATCGACTACAGATCTTCTGTTTTCAGTAGTACGGGCCCATATTAACTTCCACATCTATCCGTACTTTCCTCAAGAACTGCTTCGACTCCACCATGTCCCTTTTTCTACTACAACTTCTCCCAACACTATCTCATCCTAGGCTTACCCTACGGAAACCTATGACTCACCTCAAACTAGTCTTCAGCTGTTAAAGGCCTCCTTGTGGTGCCAATTAGCCATCACCTAAATACCACCACATATGACAAGGCTCAGATAATCCTTTGAGTAGAAGACTCGTCCCTACAACGGTTGGACTTAGACAAGAGATGCGCAATAGGTCCAAATCCATCACTCTGAGATTATTCAACCCTGATCACATGTGACGTGACGTATTCACCTAATGGCTAACTCCCATCACTTAAAATCCCACAATGCACAAAGCAAGTAGCATTCGGACAAGGGAAAAATCTAACCATAACATACTCAACAATCATAATCTCATATCAAGAATCTGCACTAGCATGCGACATAAGCTCATAAACTCAAGCATAACCTAAACAGGCTATCCTACTACTGTCTAATCAGCACTATCATGCAGCTCAAAGCACATATAACAGGCACATAAGGCATCCTTCGTAGATCCTTAGTCCTAATCTAGCATGTTGCTCTACTAACTGATAATCATAACATAAACTTGTATGGGTATTTTGAAGTACTTACTTGAGCTCGGCTGATTGCACGCACCACACCTTTTTCTCTTATAAAAGTTCTTTTTCTTTTTGAATTCTTTTCGCTTTTCTAAAACTGTTTCATTTCTAAAACTCTTTTTACAAAACTGTCTTTTCATTTTGAAAACTTTTAGACCAATCCCTTAGTTTGAGTTCAGGCACACCCGAGAGTATGTCCGAATCCCTCAAACCAAGGATCTGATACCAACTTGTAACATCCCAAAAATCCGTACCAAAATTTTTTCTTTAAATCATTATCAAAGCCATATTCATAAAAACATATCATAAGTCATAGCATAAATTCAGAGTATTACATCCAAAACATAATTCATTATCAGAGTAAAACATCCCAGGCTGACTAATCAATGATGTGTGCCATGTGATCACACCGAGCTCTTCCCTCCGCTACCGAAAGTACCTGGAACCAAAACTGAAAACCGTAAGCACGAAGCTTAATTAGTTCCCCCAAACTACCACATACCCTTCACAAACACATATAACATATATTGGGCCATGCCTGCTATTTCAAGCCTCGCCCCCTACCTCGGGCCCTGCCTGGCTTCGAGCCCCGCTCGGATACATATCTGTTTCTTTTAGGCCCCGCCTGTCTCTGGGCCTCGCCCACTAACCACATATAGTACAAAATAACATATAACACATAATTGAACATACCCTACTGCATTCTTGTCCTTAGGCCTCACTTGTCTTGGGCCTTACCCCTGTCCTGTCACTAGTGAGTCATGGAATCCCGTCCAAGCTCCTACGGTAAGTAAGATATGGGCCCACGCATACACTCACTCCATGCCTATCTCGAGCCTCGCCCATGCTCTGCTACTAATGAGATATGGAACACTGTCCATACTCTGCTATTGGTGAGATACGGGACCTTGCCCACACTCACCTTCCTACCAGGCACATACATGCATCACACAGGCAACAAGTATACTCTATCATGCAAACCATTCCTTGGGCACCCGCCCGACATCGGACCTTGGTCCGGAATATCATACTAGCAAACAGTGCCTAGGGCTAACCCCCGGGTCTTCCTACTCATAACTGCATGGGCCAGAATTATGGCCATAGAACCCATTCACACAAAGGGAAACTCACCTGCACTGCTGAACTTGCTGATAACCCTCTTGTTATTGACCGATAATTCTCTGAATTGCTGCTCCACTAGCTCCACAAGCTATCAATATCAATACATATATCACTTAGCTCCAACTGAACTCTAGAAGCCAAACTAAGTCAACTCTAGTCAAAGTCAATCTTTCTGGATGACTCTACCCGCCGATTCAGTCATTTGACTCGTTGAGTACATATACTCATAACTCTCACAATGCGACCTAACTCGCCAAGTCACCCCAATACTCGTCTAGTTCAATGGTCTCTGAGTCCCATCCTGTCCAACTCACTGGGTCACCATTCAACTCACTAATCTGAGCCTTAACCAGAAGGGGTTAGTGTTTCGCAACCTGACTCGTCGAGTCCAAGAACAGACTCGCCGAGTCCATGACAATCTTCAACAGACTCGCCGAGTTGTTCTTCCAACTCGTCGAGTCCATGCCCATCTTCATCCAACTCGCTGAGTCCACCCATGTGACTTGCTGAGTCGCTTTAGTTCTTAATCCATACAGTGGCTTTTCGAGCCATGTAGGGGCTCCAACTCATAGATCCACTCTTCCCAAGTCTATTACTCACGTAAAGTTGCAAACTTTATGTGAAACCAAAGAGATATGGGCTTAAAACTCTCTAAGGCTAGGGTTTGCGACCAAAGGGCTTCACCCACAACTTATTGGCATAAACTTTATGGCTTTCTGGATCCTTAATAGCCTAGATCTGAGGTAGCAACCTCAGATCTACTCCAAACTCGAAATAAACCTCCTCCATACTCAAAATGCCCAAATCTAAACCATAAGATAGATCTATATGCAATAAGGTCAGCTTATTACCTCAAAGGATCTGAAAAGTCACACCAAATATGTATCCAAGGCTTCCTCTTGCGCCATTATGAACGTCCTTCTCTTCCATGCTTCAAATCACTTCACCGAGGCTAAATCTTGCTCCAAATGGATATGGTGACTAGGGTTCGGTATTCTGGGTGAGAGAGACTATATATGAACCCTAGGGAAGAGAATGAGACGTTTAAATAGGGCACCAAGTCCCGAACTTAGGGTTTCCCAATCCAGACCGGACTCGTCAAGTCCACTTTCTGACTCGTCGAGTCGGTCACTTACTCTTCGACCCGGATCCCGCTCAAACTCGTCGAGTTCCACCCTGGACTCGATGAGTTGACCCCTTTGACTTAGGGTTTTCCTTTCCTTTCTTGGCCTTTCTGATTATGGGTGTTACAGTCCAGTTATAATTAATAACTAATTTTGTGTTTGCTTGTGTAGGACTTTACAAAGTAGTACATGAATCGGTGAAAATATTAATAGATTTGACCAAATTTCTAATTACATATAAATTGTAACAAACTTTATTAATCCATAAATAAGAACTAACCATAGGAAAAAAGGTGGATTCGAAACTAAATGAAAGTGTTTTAATATATTGATTACAATCGTTTTTAGTTGAGTGCTTAAGTGTTTTTCTGAACTTGTAAAATCAAATAAAAAACCCTCATTTTAGTCGTTTTTCTTAGTTGAGCTTTTACTAGTTATTATGTTAATTAAATACGGTTCCCTGTGATCGACACCCGGCTTACCTAAACTATTCTATAATTCGACTAGGTACAATGCCAAGGTGCGTTATAGCTAGTTAAGTTCGTTAGATTATAGATTTAAAACTAGATAGGTACGTATATTTTTGCACACATCACTCCGCTCCCGCCCGCCCCTGTTTCTCCACCCACGAATGATTTTAGGATTTTTCTTATTGGACTAAAAGAAGTTGTTTTGGGGCTTAAAGAAGCTATTTTTTTTTTTACTAAAAATAGTTATTTATAACATAATTTCACATGTTAAAAACAAAAATGTTATCACATCTCAAAAACGTTATACTAAAAAGTTGAAAACATATTTTTGTTGACATTTGGAAGCTCAAAATCATCGATATTATATATATATATATATATATATATATATCTATATATATATATATATATATATATATATATATATAACAGGGGGTTAACCTTGCCCCCGTCCCCACGGCCCCACCCCTGAATTAAAACAGGGGTTAACATTGCCCCCGTTCCCGCTCCCGATTTATTAACAAATATCCCCCATATAGGATTAGGATCTGTGGGTTTGAAGTCTCACGACACTTTTTAACATCCCTAGATGTTACACAGTTTGAAATGGGCACTTAGCATCGATTGTATCAGTGAACAAACCTTAATGTGCACTGATTCACTTTTGATAGACCTGACAATGGGGCGGGTTTGAAACGAATTGACCTTGATCCAAACCCGTTTAACACATTTCAAATTCCAAACCAAACCCGCTCTGTAACCCGTGGGGTTTTGAATAATCAAACCCATATCCTTATCCGCCGAATCAACAGATATCCAAACCTGCCCCATAACCCGTAAGTTTTTTTGAATAATGAAACATATTGTACTTAAACCTCAGAATAACATTTAATAAATAACACAAATGTTGATTTAAATAACACAATACGTACTCGAGGACTTTCGATTGGAATCAAAATCATTTTCGTAGTAACTTCTGATTGGTTTTTGACTGTCGATTGCATTGATAAAGAATAACAATTTCAAACTTTCTTCTGATTGATAAATGATTGTTTGGTTGATGAAATATAAATAAAATGACATGTTTCATGCTAGAATACTGAAAGTGTAGAAGTCGAGTCCTCAATTCCTATGTAAAAACTTTAGTCTTTGGTCTTTTCTCTTTAGACTTTCGATTAGAATTAAAAGTAAACTTCATGTTGTATAAAATATAAATTTATAATTCTACAATTTATACGGGGTATGATATAAACGGAATGGATCAGTGATAATCCATACCCGATCCATTTAATAAAAGGGTTAGTGGATACATGTCGTTAACGGGTAAACGAATCAAAAACTATACTTTAAACTCATATAATTATTAAGGGGTTGGATTTGATAAAGGTCAAAACCCGCTCCACTACCTAACTTTTGATTTGCATGTCAATGTTTTTTATTATTTCAACTATAGCCTATAGGGCATTCTTAAGAACCGTGGATAATCAATTTTTAGAAATATGTGTCATAATTTTGTTTTTACAATATTCTCTCTTTATCCAAAGGTTATTTCCTTGTAATATCATTACGTAAAACGATAAAATATAGAAAAAGTTAAACATAAAAGTAAGATCTATACCAATAAAATGAGGAATTATTGATTAGGAAATAAAAGGTGAAAGGTACCCATTAGTTTCCTAGGTGTTGCCTTTTGTCATACCAAAACAAGAGAAGCTTGATTGAATGATAATTTGTGTAAGCCAAAATGCTCACAAACACTTATCAGAAACGAAAGATTGTAAAGGCCACCAACAAGGCATACGGTCTTGGTTCACCTCAAAATCAATGGTCCATTGATTGAATATGACTCCTACAAAACAACAATTTCCTTGCTCTTTCATAAACACAAGAAATCAAAACCAAAATCAAGAAAGTTAACACAAAAAATCTTTCAAAATTTTCGTTGTTATTGGAAGATTTTAAAGATAACCGGAATTATTCTAGGTTCTTGTTTATATCATTAACTTAGTTATATGATATATATAAAACAATTCAATTGAGTTTCCAACATTATTTTCAGAGAAATTGCTAAATCGTTCATATTACAATGATTTTAGTTGTTTTATTTTCTATCATAAACGACACGTTTTTATGGCATTAAAGCCATAAACGACTGTTTTTGTGTTTTTTTGTTAGAAAACTGACAATAACATATGTTTGGACTTATATGTGTAAATGTATATATATTATATAATATTAAAGTCTCTTTCTCATGTCATACTAAATGGAATTAACACCCTTTCGAGATAAAAATAAACACAATTAAGAATTCCATTCGTTGGATAAAATGAACACAACTAAAATTTCCATCGTTGGACATAACAATTTAGTTAACAAGTTTTTTAAAAAAAAAATAAAATATGCTAAGATAAATATAAAATAACAAATAAAGATATTAATATAAAAAAAAATATGTCAAAATCATGTAAAAGGTAAGCAGAAAAGACAAAAAGAATAAGGCCCAAGGTCATTGAATGGGTAAGTGGACCCCGAAGCCCATATCACCAACACATTGACGCCTATGGTCCCTTCACGTGCCTTGGCCAGGTCATGTCGTCTTCTGCCACCTGTCTGTTTTGGCCTCATTTTCCCTAGTTGCCCCGGACCCTTTCGCTGACACGTAGAGACGCTTAAATACTCCGGTCCAGTTTTTACGTCGATTATTTGTTTCATGGAATCTGGACCGTTTCTTCGTGTGTTGACTCCTTTTTTTAGATAAAAAGACTTCTTTGGAGTTTGTACACTTTATTTTAAATAAGTACTTGTACCTGTTTGGTGGATTCTAGTGACTAGACTATGCATAAAATTCAAAAACAACAATATAAAATTCTATTAATAAACTTTAATGAAGTAAGATATTAATCGCTATATCGTGTATTTGTACAACGGACCTACAGTGTATGGTTGATTTTAGGGATAATGACTTGAAAGGGTAACGAACTTTCAACTTTTGTCACATTTAGTCACTAAACTTTTTTTCGTTATCTATTTGCCATTGAACTATTGAAACTGTTCACATTTTACCCTTATGACCGGCTATTACCGGTCATAAGGGTAAAATGTGAACAGTTTCAATAGTTTAGTGGCAAATTGATAACGAAAAAAAGTTTAGTGACTAAATGTGAACAAAATTGAAAGTTTGTTTCCCTCTAAAAAGTTCAATGACTAAATGTGAACACACTTCCTGTTGTATTATGTTTTAGGAAAATTATTTATTTTTGTTTAATTGTAGCAACATTTGTTGATGAAGAAATCTATGAAATAAAAAAAAACAAAATGAAACATCCGGATTTCCAGGTATCATAATTTAAGTATTTTTCTTTTGAGTTAGGAAGAGAGACTCAACGAGTTGACGCCTCAACTCGTCGAGTAAGGTCGCGACTGATGACTTGGATTAATGAATGGACTCGACGAGTCGGTGAGGCGATTCGACGAGTCCGCGCTGTTGGCAGAAACCCTAAATCTTTGGGCCCGAGCCATATTTAAAGGAACTTATGACCTTCAATTGCGACTACTTTTCCTATAAGTGAGAACCCTAGCGAGCTTGAGTGTGTAGAGTGAGAGGAAGAGCTATCTTGAGATTTTTGGTGTGATAGATCTGGACCCTTCTAGGTCCAGAGAGACGAGAATATGAAACTTTAGTAGAGTAAACCTTGGGGTTCGAAGTTATGAAGCATAACCTTAACCAGCAATGTGATGAAATAAAATGATGAGAGATAGGTGATGATAGAAAGGTGATGATAATTAGGTAAATAGATGATGATGAATATGTGATGTAGGATGAAAGGAGATACCATAACCTTAACCAGCACTGTGGCGATGTAGTCATCTACCAGAGTATAGATGGCGACCACGGACTATTCTAGACAGCCCAGTGGAAACACCAACAGGCCCATAACGTGTAGGTGATGAATTACAATTTTAGGCGATATTGTAACTACGTATTCATGCGATGATACTCTAACCCCTTACTATGAATTACGAGTTCAGACGATGTTGTAACTATATATTCATGGGATGTCACAAATTTCGCATGCCAAACCAATGGTCATAATTCACATCAGTGAGAATGATCCATTTTTTTGTAAAACCAAAATCAGATTGGAAATTTTGATTTTTTATTTTGGAAAATGTCAAACCATTGGTTTTTTATTTCGGTTTTGGTTTTTTGTTTTTTTTTTTTTTAAATATATTTTCAGGGTTTTGTTTTGTTTTTTTTATTTCATAGATTTCTTCATCAACAAATGTTGCTACAATTTAACAAAAATAAATAATTTGCTAAAACATAATACAAGAGGAAGTTTGTTCACATTTAGTCATTGAACTTTTTAGAGGGAAACGAACTTTCGATTTCGTTCATATTTAGTCACTAAACTTTTTTTCGTTATCTATTTGTCATTGAACTATTGAAACTGTTCACATTTTACCCTTATGACCGGCAACAGCCGGTCATAAGGGTAAAATGTGAACAGTTTCAATAGTTCAATGGCGAATACATAACGAAAAAAAGTTTAGTGACTAAATGTGACAAAAATTGAAAGCTCGTTACCCTTTCAAGTCATTATCCCTTGATTTTATCTTTCGTATCGGGTTATGGCAATGACATAATATTAAAACGTGTAGGTATGGAACTCAACGAGATTGAAGGGGATAAAATTTCAAAACTTAATGATGTTTGATAGTTGTATTTAGTCGGTCTTTATTAATTTAATCATTGATTGAACCACACACAACTTTGTGTAAGACATAAAAAAGTCACATCATGTACCGTAGGGCTGAGTTAGAATCATCTAATTATGATATCAAATAATCCAAATCTAAGGACAAAACTCAAATTCTTTTCAAACACAGTAAAAGAAATGTCAAAGAGCCCCTTCGATAATGATTGATTCACCTCTTTTACATATGCAATATGCCATATTATTTTATCTTTTTAGATGGGATAAAGGTGATAACATTTTACAGTACATGAAAATAAAAGGGTTTGAGATAAGTTATCAGACCCGCCAACCCCACAACATGCACACCTGTTTATTATACGGATCGTCTTCAGTTTGCAAATCTAATATATGTCAATTGTAGTACAACATATTATCTGTTGTCTTGTAGTGCGTCTATCCTCATCGATTATATATATATATATATATATATATATATATATATATATATATATATATATATATATATATATATATATATATATATATATATATATAAGGTTCAATTGAGAAAAAAGAAGTTGAGAATGAGGGAATGAATCTAGACTACTCATATCGAGTCTTTTGATTAAGCATTCCAGCATACCGAGAGGATGGAACAAATTTTATTCATATATGAATATAGCGATTGGTGGCGGTGGTCAGGGTAATTGTGGTGGTTGTAACATCCAAATCTTCAAGGCATGAAATTTTAAGTAAAATATGAGCTTTAAGTGGTTCACGACGTGAGGGAGGCATCGTCATGACGTGACATGGCCGCAAGAGACATGAGTCTCATTTAAGTATCACGACGTGACACTATGATGGTCATGATACGACACCTAATCAGGGGAAAATCCTAATTTTCAGACTTAGTCCCTATTTAAAGGAAGTGTGGAGCTAAGTTTTCCTCCACACTTAGCCTCCATCACCTCCTAAACCCCCTTGAAGAAACCTTAATCCCTCACCTCCATTTTTTAGCTCATCTTGGTGTTTTTGGTTGCTTTTGAAGGAAAAAGAAGGCGTTGGTAGTGTTATGATCATTTTAGCAAGCTTTGGGACTTCATTTAGGCACCTATGGACCTTTGTAAGTATTCAAGATCCAAACTTTATTGTTCTAGGTTGCTAGATCTAAGTTTTTGTCCCTTTATCTTCAAGTTTGAGCTAGTTGAAATGGTGGGATTCAATAAACTTGGAAACTTTATGGGTCCTTGATGTCCCTTGATGAATATAGGGTTCAAATCTAGAGTTTGCAAGTGTATTGAATCCATACATGAGATCATTGGTGATGTTTCTCAATTTTTGACCTAGTTTGAGCTTTAGACTCACAATAAGCATACATGGTTGAAAAGCATCGATCTTTAGGTGGTATTGGATGTTAGGAAGCCTTCTGGAAAGAATGGATGGATGGCTTAATGGATTAAGAGCTTGATCTGTTAAGTTGAGAAAGCCCAACTTCATAACGTAATAGCCTCCTCGTCATGACGTGGCGATTAAAGATTTCCCGAATATTTTAGACATATTTTGTCACGACATGATGGCTCGATCATCACGAAATTACGGTAGCTTAGATCGAAACTAAGTTGGATCATGACCGAGTTAGGATGTAACATCCCAAAATACAACTCAATTTTTTTTTATATATATAATAAAATAATATGCTGAACGTCGTATCATAAATCCATACGTCAAATATCTCAAACCATAATAAAAGGTCGTGATAGAATTGTATCAAATCAAACTAAGTATCAACACAATCTCCCAGGACAAAAACTGAAGTTGTGGTGTGTGCGATGCCATCAACTCGAGCTCTTCCCTTTGCTTACGGAAGTACCTGAAACCAAAACTGAAACTGTAAGCACGAAGCTTAGTGAGCTCCCCCAAATTACCACATACCATACAAACATACAACAACTACTAGGCTTTGCCCACTGCATCGGACCGGAGTCCGGAAACTGTATCGGACCGAAGTTCGGAACTAACCAGGGCCTTGCCCTCTGCATCGGACCGAAGTCCGGAACTACTGAGGCCTTGCCTCCTGCATCAGACCGAAATCTGGAACTAACTGCATCGGATCGAAGTCCGGAACTGACTGCATCGAACAGAAGTCCGGAACTACTGAACATAGCATAGCATAAACATATCAACTAACACAACAACACATACTGCATACTGCTTCGGGCAATAACCCGGAACACATAACACGCAAACCTGTCTGAGCCACGAAGGCGTCAAACATACTAACTACTGCATCGGACCGAGGTCCAGAAACTACTGCTAGCTAAACGGGACGGCATTGTGGCCTTAGACCCGTTCCTACTGGAAGGAAACTCACCTCGTGAACTGGTTGCTGAGTGTATGGCTCTGGAAGCTATCTGCTGCTGCTCCGGTATCTCCTCGGCTACAATTCCACAAACACACTCAATCAAATACTAATAACTGCATTGGGGTAAAATGACTCTTTTACCCCTGGCTAAAGTCAACTCTCCCGGTCAAAGTCAACTTACAGTTGACCTGACTCGCCGAGTTGGGCCGCCAACTCACCGAGTCCCTACTCTTACTTCTCAACCCTGTTCGTTGCTACTCGTCGAGTATGGCATCAACTCGACGAGTTCCCTTTCGATTCTAGAACTCAGGCTATCTGCATCCGACTCGCCGAGTTGTATGAACAACTCGACGAGTTGTTCTTGAATCTATGAAGACTGCCTTAGACTCGCCGAGTTGTATGAACAACTCGTCGAGTCCCTCCATTACTGAATCTGACCTCCGGCTCACTGAGTCCATTCTACTACTCACTGGTCCCCACTCGGAATCACTCAAAGGGGAAAAATCGGGGACTAGCGGCTCGACTCGCCGAGTCCGAAGAACGACTCGCCGAGTCGCATGCATGCAGCTATTAAAAACTCGATTCTGCTTGAATCCAGCGCATATAACTTGTAGATCTAGGCTTCTTATGCTCGATTAACACATAAAGATTCTATCTTTATGTGCCCATAAGCATCCATGAAGATTAAAAAGGCTCAAAAGGCATAATAAAGCCTAGATCTAGGGTTCTCATGCAAGGCAAATCGAAAAAGGAAATAGACCAGGGCTCTAAAACTCCTAAATGAAAAGATCTAGGGATATCTCGACCCAACAAGGCATCCATACAACTATAAAGCTTGGAAAATACATTAAACTAGCCTTAGAGGTGTTCTAATGGAGGTTTTAAGCACAAAACAGAATAGATATACCTCAATGAACTCTGACTTTGGCCTTGGATCTTTGCTCTACACTTCCTCTTTTTGATCCTTTCTTCTTCTTCTTCTTCAATCCTTCAAAAATCCACACAAAACACTTTAATCATACAAGGAATCGTTTAGGGTTTCTCACAAGCTCTCTGAGGGTGAAGGAGGCGAGTTAGGGCACAAAACATTGCTTAAATAGTGAACAAACTTGGGGATTTAGGGTTTCTTCCTAGCAGGCGGACTCGCCGAGTCCCGAATATGAACTCGTCAAGTCGCCAACCTACACGTGCACGAAATCCCGTCTTTACTCGACGAGTCGGGCAATAGACTCGCTGAGTCCCTCTTGAAAACTTCTAAATAAATAACATGGAAACAACATACCAGAGACGGGTCGTTACAAATCTCCCCCACTTGACTCAGACTTCATCCTCGAAGTCTGCTACGGCTGAATCTGTAAATAACTTCGGGTAGTGCTCTCTCATCTCATCTTCAGCCTCCCACGTCCACTCAGACCCCTTCCGGTGCTGCCACTGCACCTTCACTAGCTGAATTACCTTGTTCCTCAAGGTCTTTGTCTTCCGGTCCAGAATCGCGACCGACTTCTCAATATAATTCTGGCTGCTATCAACCTGAATATCTTCTAAGGGAACAACTGCTGACTCATCCACCAAACACTTCCTCAACTGAGACACATGGAAAGTATTGTGGATCTGGCTAAGCTCCGCCGGAAGATCCAACCGATAAGCAACCCGACCCACTCGGACCAAAACCCTGAAAGGACCAATGAACCTGGGGCCCAGCTTGCCCCTCTTCCGAAACCTGATGACACCCTTCCAAGGTGAGACCTTCAGAAGGACCATATCGCCTACCCGGAACTCTAAGTCTGAACGCCTCCTGTCGGTGTAGCTCTTCTGTTGACTCTACGCAGTCTGCAGTCTGCAGTCTACTACAAACCTGCTGAATCAACTCGGTCGTCTTGAGCACCACCTCCGTGCTCCCAATGACTCGTTGAACGACCTCGCCCCAATAAATCGGGGTCCTGCACTTCCTCCCATAAAGCATCTCAAAGGGAGGTCGATCAATGCTCGCATGATAACTGTTGTTATACGAAAATTCCGCTAACGGAAGATACGTATCCCAACTGCCACCGAAGTCTAGGACACATGCCCAGAGCATGTCCTCGAGAGTCTGAATCGTCCTCTCGCTCTGCCCGTCCGTCTGAGGGTAGAAAGCAGTGCTGAAATGGAGACGAGTACCCATCTCGTTGTGAATCCGCTTCCAGAATCTAGATGTAAAACGGACGTCTCGGTCTGACACCACTGATACCGGCACTCCATGACGTGCCACTACCTCCCGCACATAGATATCGGCTAACTTTTTCGCCGATATGCTCTCCTGGATCGGTATGAAATGAGCACTCTTCGTCAACCGGTCCACTACTATCCAAATCGAATCTACCCCACGTATGGTCCTAGGAAGCTTGGTGATAAAATCCATGGTGATGTCCTCCCATTTCCACATGGGAATGTCTAACGGCTTCATCTTGTCATGAGGCCTCTGGTGTTCTGCCTTGACCTTCCTACGGGTCAGGCACCTCTCTACATACCAGGTGACATCCCACTTCATGCAGGGCCACCAGTAATCGAGTCGAAGATCTCTATACATCTTTGTCGCCCCTGGGTGGATAGAAAATCGAGACTTATGAGCCTCGTCCATCAACACCTGTCATACTCCGCCCCCGTACGGTACCCACACTCTCCCATGAAGGGTCAACAACCCCCGACTATCATAATCAAACGAAGCTACTCGGCCCACTATCCTCTCACACTTCTGCCTCTCCTCCTTGAGGCCCTCAACCTGAGCCTCCCTGATCCGTTCCAACAACGGAGTAATCATTGTCATCCTCAGACATTAGTCTCTGATAGGGGCTGCTGTCACCTTGCGGCTTAGGGTGTCGGCCACTACGTTGGCCTTCCCTAGATGGTAAAGGATTTCACAATCATAATCCTTCAGCACATCCAACCACTTCCTATGTCTCATGTTTAGACTCGGCTGATCCATAAGGTACCTCAAACTCTTGTGATCCGTGTAGATGGTACAACGGACCCCATAAAGGTAATGTCTCCAAATCTTGAGGGAAAACACCACCACCCCCAGCTCTAAATCGTGGGTAGGATAGTTAGCCTCGTGAGGCTTCAACTGTCTCGAGGCATAAGCTATCACATGCCCTTGTTGCATCAATATTGCTCCCATACCTGTGATTGAGGCATCACAATAGACTACAAAATCCTCTATTCCCTCTGGCAGGGTAAGGATCGGAGCCTCGCACAATCTCTGCCTGAGGGTTTCAAACGCCGCCTGCTGCTCAGGCCCCCAACAAAACACCACCGACTTCTTGGTCAGTCGGGTGAGCGGTACTGCTATCTTGGAGAAATCTTGAATGAATCTTCTGTAATACCCTGCCAAACCTAGGAAGCTCTGAATCTCGGATGGAGACTTCGGGACCTCCCACTGCATCACGGCCTCTATCTTGGCCGGATCTACCAAAATACCCTTCTGGTTGACAAGGTGACCAAGGAACTGCACCTCACGCAACCAGAACTCGCACTTGGAGAACTTTGTGAAAAATCTCTCCCTTCTCAAAACTTCTAGCACCTCCCTCAGGTGCTCCTCATGCTGCTCCTGAGTCTTGGAATATACCAAGATATCATCTATGAATACTATCACAGACTGATCCAGCATCGGTCTGCATACGCGATTCATGAGATCCATGAACGCGGCTGGAGCATTAGTGAGCCCAAAAGGCATCACCACGAACTCGAAATGACCATAGCGGATCCTGAAAGCAATCTTCTGCACATCTTCGCTCTGACCCGCATCTGGTGATATCCGGAGGATAAATCGATCTTGGAGAACCAAGATGCCCCCTGAAGCTGATCAAACAAATCGTCTATCCTCGGGAGGGGATAACGGTTCTTCACCATTACCTTATTCAACTCCCAGTAGTCTATACACATACGGTGCGACCCATCCTTCTTCTTCACAAACAAGATCGGCACTCCCCAAGGTGAACTACTCGGCCGAATAAAACCCTTTGTCTAGTAGCTCCTGTAGCTGCGTAGACAACTCCTGCATCTCAGGGGGAGCTAGCCAGTACGGTGCCTTAACTATCGGAGCCGCATCAGGAATTAGGTCGATCCCAAACTCGACCTGCCTCTCAGGAGGTATTCCCGGTAAATCCTCTGGAAATACATCCGGGAAATCTCGCACCACCGGAACATCGTCAACTGTCGTCTTGCCCTTCTCCTGGGCATCCAAGACATAAGCTACATAACCGGCGCAACCCTGCTGAAAATAGCGCCTCGCTCTCACGACTGAACAAAAAGCTGGTCCGCGATGTGGCCTCTCGCCCTGAATCACTAACTCTCCCCCACTGGGAGTGCGAACCCTCACTACCTGCAACTCGCAATCAATCATCGCCCCGTTGGGAATCAACCAATCCATGGCCACAATAACCTTATTCCCTCGCAGGGGAATAGGGACCAAGTCCACCAGAAACTGCTCGTCGAACAACTGAAGAGAACATCCTCTACGCACTCTAACAACCCTCACGGTCCTGTCATCTACTATCTCGACCTCTAGTGGACAATCCAGCTCCCCTGGAGTTCTACTAAATCTCTTGCTAAGTGCTAGCGATACAAACGATTGGGTAGCCACCGAATCAAATAATATTGTAGCAGAAATGTCGTTCACAGAGAACGACCCTATACAAAACATATAACCATAAGCAATAATCAATAATAATATAGAGATGAAGGGAAGATACATACCCGTCACCACATCAGGAGTCGCTCGTGCCTCCTCTGCTGTCATCTGAAAAGCTCTCCTCTTTGCCACTGGCACCTCGGCTCGGCCTTGTCGGCCATCTGTAATCCTCAAAGTAGCAGGGGCAGGTGTAGCCACCTTCCCTGCTGCAACTAAACTCGTACACTGGGACTTTTTATGTCCCCTCTGATTGCACTGAAAGCAAATCAGATCCGATGCTGCAATGGCGGTAGCAGGGGCCGTACAATCCCTGCTCAAATTCCCAGTCGGACCGCACTTGTAGCAGCCGGAACTCCTTGCCTTGCACACCCCATCGTGCAATCTCCCACACTTTCCACATCGACCGTGGCTTTGCTGACTCCTAGATCTGTGATCTGAAACCTTGGGCTTTTTCCCCGAACTACCTGTATCCTAAACCGCCTCCGGTTTCCTCTTCTTCTCCATCTCAAGGTCAATATCCCTCTCCCGAGCCCTAGCAATCATGTCATCCAGCGTTTTATAGTTGGACCGGCTCACAAACTGGCGGATATCACTCCTCAACATCTCAGGATAACGGGCCTTCTTCATTCCCTCATCGGCTGCATACTGAGGAACGAGAAGAGCCCTCTCCTTGAATTTGGCGGTGATCTCCGCCATGGTATCTGTAGTCTAGGTGAGGTCCTGAAACTCTCTGGCTAACTGCTGCACCTCAATAACCGGTGCAAACTCCACCCTGAACCTGGTAGAGAAATCAGCCCAAGTCATGGCATCTAGCGCTGCATCATCTCCAATGGTATGTCAAACCTCATTCCACCAATCTCGTGCCCTGTCCTTCAGAAGACAGGACGCCAATCTTACCTTGTCCCCCTCGGGACACCTGCTCGTGTGGAAAGCGTTGGCCACATCCGCCAACCATCTAGTACTCGCTATAGGGTCCCGCGCCCCATGGTAATCTGGAGCTCCACATGCCCTGAACTCCCTAAACGTAAGCGTGCGCGACCCCACCATGGCCGCTACCTCAGCACGGAAAGTACTTAGCCTCTCGTCCATCATCTCTAAGATACCCTCCTTGATCGAACCAAAGATCACAGGAGTCTGCTCAAGTATAGTTCGAGTAATCTCTGAAGAGAGAAACTCCCTGGTCTGCTCATCCAACTGCCCAGCCTCCGGGCCTGGTCCTAATCCCCCTCCGGCACCTGAACTGTCGACTGCTGGTCTAGGGCGTAATTCCACCATTCTGAAACACAACATAATAAATGTCAGGAACGCTGATATATCTCGAGGGATCATTGATACCAATACTAGCTTCCTGGTCTTGTCTCAGCCTTCCTTGATTCGAGTACGGATCCTCTGCTTTCAGTAGTACGGGCCCATACTACCTTCCACATCTATCCGTACTTTCCTCAAGTACTGCCTTAACTCCACCAAGTCACTTCTACTACTACTGATCTTTGCTACTCTCATCCTAGGCTTGCCCTAGGGAAATCTCTGACTCCACTCAAACCAGTCCTCAGCTGCTGAAGACCTCCTTGTAATGCTAATTAGCCATCACCTGAATACCATCACATGTGATGAGGCTCAGATAATCCTTCGAGTAAAAGACTCGTCCCTACAACAGTTAGACTCAAACAAGAGCTGCGCAATAGGGCCAAATCCAACACTCTGAGATTATTCAACTCTGATCACATGTGACGTGACGTATTCACCTAACGGCTAACTGCCATCACCAAGAGTTCTACAAAACACAAAGTAAGCAGCATTCGGACACAGGAACTACTCAAGCAAATCTATTCTCATAACGAGAAACTGTACTAGCATACAATGCTAAGCTCATACTATCAGGCATAACGTAAACAGGCTATCCTACTATTGTCTACTCAATACTAGCATGCAAATCTTGTAAAGCTGAAACACATATAGCAGGCACATAAGACATCCTCCTAGATCCTTAGTCCTATTCTAGCATGCTGTTCCACTGAAACTATAACTGTCAATCATAACATAACTTGTATGGGTAATTTGGGAGTACTTACTTGAGCTCGGCTGATCGCATGCACCACACCCTTATCTCGTTTAAAAATTATTTTCTTTCTAAGTGCTTTTCAAAATCTCTTCCGAATATATATATATATATATATATATATATATATATATATATATATATATATTTAAAATCTTTTTATCTTTCCCTTAGTTTGAGTTCAGATACACCCGGAAGTGTACCCGAATCCCTCAAACCAAGGCTTTGATATCAACTTGTAACATCCCAAAATACAACTCAATTTCTTTTTATATATAATAAAATCATATGTTGAACGTCATATCATAAATCCATACGTAAAATATCTCAAACCATAATAAAATGTCGTGATACAATTGTATCAAATCAAACTAAGTATCAAAATAATCTCCTAGGACAAAAACTGAAGTTGTGGTGTGTGTGAAGCCATCAACTCGAGCTCTTCCCTTTGCTTGCAGAAGTACCTGAAACCAAAACTGAAACTGTAAGCACGAAGCTTAGTGAGCTCCCCTAAATTACCGCATACCATACAAACATAAAACAACTACTGGGCCTTGCCCACTGCATCGGACCGAAGTCCGGAAACTGCATCAGACCGAAGTCTGGAACTAACCAGGGCCTTGCCCTCTGCATCGGACCGAAGTCCGGAACTACTGAGGCCTTGCCTCCTGCATCGGACCAAAATCTGGAACTAACTGCATCGGACCGAAGTCCGGAACTGACTGCATCGGACAGAAGTCCGGAACTACTGAACATATCATAGCATAAACATATCAACTAACACAACAACACATACTGCATACTGCTTCGGGCAATAACCCGGAACACATAACACGCAAACCTGTCTGAGCCACGAAGGCGTCAAACATACTAACTACCTGCATCGGACCGAGGTCCAGAAACTACTACTAGCTAAACGGGCCGGCATTGTGGCCTTAGACCCGTTCCTACTGGAAGGAAACTCACCTCATGAACTGGTTACTGAGTGTATGGCTCTGGAAGTTATCTGCTGCTGCTCCGGTATCTCCCCGGCTACAATTCCACAAACACACTCAATCAAATACTAATAACTGCATTGGGGTAAAATGACTCTTTTACCCCTGGCTAAAGTCAACTCTCCCGGTCAAAGTCAACTTACAGTTGACCTGACTCGCCGAGTTGGGCCGCCAACTCACCAAGTCCCTACTCTTACTTCTCAACCCTGTTCGTTGCTACTCGTCGAGTATGGCATCAACTCGACGAGTTCCCTTTCGATTCTAGAACTCAGGCTATCTGCATCCGACTCGCCGAGTTGTATGAACAACTCGACGAGTTGTTCTTGAATCTATGAAGACTGCCTTAGACTCGCCGAGTTGTATGAACAACTCGTCGAGTCCCTCCATTACTGAATCTGACCTCCGGCTCACTGAGTTCATTCTACTACTCACTGGTCCCCACTCGGAATCACCCAAAGGGGAAAAATCGGGGACTAGCGGCTCGACTCGCCGAGTCCGAAGAACGACTCGCCGAGTCGCATGCATGCAGCTATTAAAAACTCGATTCTGCTTGAATCCAGCGCATATAACTTGTAGATCTAGGCTTCTTATGCTCGATTAACACATAAAGATTCTATCTTTATGTGCCCATAAGCATCCATGAAGATTAAAAAGGCTCAAAAGGCATAATAAAGCCTAGATCTAGGGTTCTCATGCAAGGCAACTCGAAAAAGGAAATAGATCAGGGCTCTAAAACTCCTAAATGAATAGATCTAGGGATATCTCGACCCAACAAGGCATCTATACAACTATATATCTTGGAAAATACATTAAACTAGCCTTAGAGGTGTTCTAATGGAGGTTTTAAGCACAAAGGAGAATAATTCCGAGATATACCTCAATGAACTCTGACTTTGGCCTTGGATCTTTGCTCTACACTTCCTATTTTTGATCCTTTCTTCTTCTTCTTCTTCTTCAATCCTTCAAAAGTCCACACAAAACACTTTAATCATACAAGGAATGGTTTAGGGTTTCTCACAAGCTCTCTAAGGGTGAAGGAGGCGAGTTGGGGCACAAAACATTGCTTAAATAGTGAACAAACCCGGGGATTTAGGGTTTCTTCCTGGCAGGCGGACTCGCCGAGTCCCGAATATGAACTCGTCGAGTCGCCAACCTACACGTGTACGAAATCCCATCTCTACTCGACGAGTCGGGCTATAGACTCGCCGAGTCCCTCTTGAAAACTTCTAAATAAATAACATGGAAACAACATACCAGAGACGGGTCGTTACATAGGAATCAAGCTGAGTTCGTCTTTCATGATGTGACCATGGGTTGGTCACGACGTGAGGATCAGCTAATAGTGATGTTGACCGTTGACTTTGACTCGGACTGTTGACTTGTTGACTTGCATTAACTTTTTTGTCAATTGGCTACTTCTAGAGTATATACTAAGGTGAGACCTTGTTCAATTCGATAGGTGTGCTGTAGCACCTATTGCGTGGTATTGATTTGTGGTTTGTCTGACTTCGTGTGGAAGGTGAGACTTCTCACTATACTATATAGGTTGCTAGATTGTCTCTATAACACTTGGATGAAAGACTATGGTTGGATCACAAAACCTATATGAAAGACTGTAATTAGATCACAACACCTGTATGTAATACGGTGGTTGGATCACAACACCTATATGTAAGACTATGGTTAGATCACAACACTTGTTTGTATTTGTGAATTTCATGGAAGACCACTGTTGGATCATGGCAAAAAGGTTATGGTTGGTCTGTAATTTGGAAGTAACTATAAGACTATGGTTGGAGCATAGCTTTCACATAGGGTTGAAATGCACCCCTAGGGTTTGGCCCACTGATGCGCTAATTTGGAGAGCTTACTAAGCTTTTTGCTTACATTTTTTGGTTTAAACATTTTCAAGTACTTCCGGTTCCAAAGGGAAGGGCATGTCTTAACTGCATAGCATCCCCTGATGATTTTCCGCACTGATAAATATCATTTTACTTTGATAAATGACATATTTTTACTCTGAGTGATTTTGGAACAAACATTGTATGGATTTGATGGTTTTAAAATGAAATTTTATTATTATTATTTTTGGGTTGTTACTATGGTAGTGATGGTGGCGGTTGCGGTGACATGCATGGTGGTGTCAACGGCAGCAAAGGTGGTGGCAACGATGACAAAGGTGGCGAGCGTGGTAGAGGTAGCGGTGGTGGTGGCGGAGGTGTCGGTGACGGAGGTGGTGATGAGTGGTGGCGGATATGGCGATGATGAAGGTGGGGTGGTGTTAGATGTAGTGGAAGTGATAGTTGGTAGGTGGCGGAGGAGAGTAGAGGTGGTGAATTTATATATTATATTCACATATTATTGTTATATCTCCTCCGTTATGTCGTTATGACGGAGGATTTTACAGCAAAATATAAATGAGTGGCTGAAATTGATTTAATATTTTCAACTTATATATATATATATATATATATATATATATATATATATATATATATATATATATATATATATATATATATATAGTCCGGATCCGGTAGGAACCACGATGACTATTCTCCACCAATCATTTCGTCAATGCACAAACGTCAAACCCATTTACTTGGTCGTGACGTGTTCGCTCAACGCAAGTGCATGGAACGTAATACAAACTCGATGGGATAATCATGTGCGACGAACGTCCATGAGACGTCATTTAAATGAGTTTTTCTTTTCTTTTTTATTATTTTTTTTGTTTTTTGTTTAAAAAAAATCATTTTTTAAATAGATATATGCTCGATTTTAATGTTTTTAATTTTTTTTTCGTTTTTTTATATTTTTTCATTTTAAAAAAAGGGGATTTTTTTAATTATATTTACTATATACTTAAAGATAGTAGAAACTTTTTTTGTTCTTATTTTTAATTTTTTTTTTGTTTTTTTTAAATTAAATATCGGTTTGAGTTTTTTAATATTTAACAGTTATAATATTTTAAATAAGAAAAATATGAAGGATCATAATATTTTTCGTTCATATTTTTTTTAATTATATTATTTTTGGATAATAAAATTTTGAATCATAGTATTTTGAATTATAACGATATTATGCATCATATATTTTTGGATCATATTAATTTAGATTATAATATATTGAATTAAATAAAGTTTTTGTTCAATACAACATATGGATTATTATATTTTTTGAATCATTTAGTTTTGAATCATAAAAAATATAATAACTAAGGACCATTAAATATTTGAATCAAAATATTTTTAGATCATAACAAGTTAAGGATCATAAACATATTGAATCATAATATTATTGGATCATAAATATTGTGAATTATCTCTATTTGCATCATATTATGTATAATATTTTTTTGAAAAACTTTTAATCTTTTAAAATCAAGTTTGGTATCTAAGACACCTTATTTTTTACAAAGATTATTTTTACAAAATCATTAGAATAGTGAGTAGAAACATTAATTAAATTTTTATAATTTCTGGAGACTTTTTTTTTTGGATTTATATATATATATATATATATATATATATATATATATATATATATATATATATATATATATATATATATATATATATATATATATATATATATATATTTTGAAATTTTTACGATTATGCTCATTTTGTAGATAATTAAATTTTAAGAACTTTGGTTTTTTCAGATGTTTTTTTTTTTCAAAGATAAAAAAAAGTTATGACCGAAAAACTAAATTGATGAAAAAAATAGTTAATCAAGTAGTGACAAGTGTCAAGAAGAGGTGGGGGGGGGGGTCGATTATTGACTTGCACCTACCTTAAGATCATTCGTTATACTCACCGCATACCACATATGTGGTGAGTGCCATATCAACACCACATTCCCCGACCACTAAATGGTGTAACACCCAAAGTCAGGAAGGCCAAGAAGGAAAGAAACCCCTAAGTCAAAGGGGTCAACTCGCCGAGTCCAGGGTGGAAATTGGCGAGTCCGAGCGGGATCCAGGTTCAGGAATTAGTAACCGACTCGGCGAGTCGACTAAGGGGACTCGGTGAGTCTGGTCTGAGTGAGGAAAATACTATGATTCAAAATTTTCCTTCCTCAGCCTCCTTATCATCCTAGAGAACCTGTAAACCCTAGATTTCATGTGAGCTTCTATCATTTGAGAGAAATAGCTTTGAAGGAAGGAAACTTTGGAAAGGAACTTGAAGATCAAGAAGGGTGCTTCAAAGGGGAGGTAAAGATCCGGGATCTACTTCAGTTTGTGTTCATCTTGGAGGTAATAAGCTGCTATCTTCCCTCCTTTGCATCTTGATCTACTTTTGTTATGAGATTTGCGAGTTTTATGGTTGTTTGAGACCCAATTCGAGTTTGGGGCCTAGATATGCAGTTGCCACTTCAGATCTAGTGTTGGGTTGGTCCAATATGTCATAAAGCATCAGAAGATGAGTAGTTGGTGAAGCCCTTTTGTCCCTAAACCTAGCCCTAGAGTGTTTTGAGCCTTGATCTCTTTAGTTATACCTAAAGTTTGCAACTGTACGTGAGGATTGAGCTCTGGGAGTATGGATCTATGAGTTGGAGCCCCTGCATGGCTCGAAAAGCCACTGTATGGATTAAGAATTGGTGCAACTCGGCGAGTCACATGGGTAGACTCGGCGAGTTGGATGAAGTTGGGCAGGAACTCGGCGAGTTGGAAGAACAACTCGGCGAGTCTGTTGAAGATTGCCTTGGACTTGGCGAGTCTGTTCTTGGACTCGGCGAGTCAAGTTGCAAAACCCCAAACCCTTTCGAGTTAAGACTCGGATCAGTGAGTTGAGTGGGGACTCAGTGAGCTGGATAGGTCAGGACTAGGAAATCGGTGAATTCGACAAGTCAGCAGGCAGACTCGGCGAGTAAGGTTGACCTGGAAGGTTGACCTTGACCAGGACTTTGTCGTTAACCAGAGTTGACTTGGTTGACTTTCAGGGGACAGTTAGACTAAGTGTTGCATTGATATGGTAGCTTGGGAGCTAGTGGAGCAGGAGTTCAGAGTGTTGTCGGGCAGCAGCTAAAGGGGTTATCAGCAAGTTCAGAAAGTGCAGGTGAGTTTCCCATTGTGTGAATGGGTCTAAGGCCACAATGTCGGCCCATGTAGATACAAGTAGGAAGACCCGGGGGTTAGCCCTAGGCACAATATGCTAGTATGATATTCAGGACGAGGTCCAATGATAGCGGGCGGGTCCCCAAGGAATGGTTTATATGTTAGTTTATAATTGTTGTCTGTGTGATACATGTATGCGCCTGGTAGGGAGGTGAGTGTGGGCGAGGTCCCGTATCTCACCAATAGCAGAGTGCAGATAGTGTTCCACATCTCCTTAGCAGCAGAACAGGGGTGAGGCCCAAGTTAGGGAAAGAGTGAGTGTGGGTTGGGCCCGTATCTCACTATCAGTAAGTGCGTGGATGGGGTTCCATGACTCATCAGTAGCAGGACAAGGGTGAGGCCCAAGATAGGCGAGGCCTCAGGACAGGATTTGCGAGTATATGTTAGCTTATGTGTTGTTATATGCTTATGTGCTATTATATGTTAGCGGGCGGGGCCCAGTGACAGGCGAGGCCTAAGTTAGACAGATCTGTATCCGAGCGGGGCTCGAAGCCAGGCGAGGCTTGGAGCGGCGGGGCCGTTGTAGCGGGCGAGGCCCGAGGTAGGGGGTGAGGCCCAAAATAGCGGGCGTGGCCCAGTATGTGCAGTATGTGGTTATGCATGGTATGTGGTAGGGTGGGGAACTCACTAAGCTTCATGCTTGTGGTTTTCAGTTTTGGTTTCAGGTACTTCCGGTAGCGGAGGGAAGAGCTCGGGATGATCGCATGGCACACACCATAGATTAGACAGCCTGTGAATATTTTACTCTGATAACGAACATGTGTTTTGGAAATTAATACTCTGTTTATGTTTTGGATTGATGATTTTGCTTTAAGTAATGTTTTATTAAAAGACATTTTTAGTCTTAAATTTTGGGTCGTTACAAATGGGTTACCTACCACTAACACACCACTTCATCTCATTTTTTTAATTTAAATTTATTTCAAAAATACAATAAAATCATTTTTTAATACTAGTTTTCCATTAAATTAAAAGACTAAATTACATTAAATAAAAACTACATTATTTGAAATAAAAATAAATAAATAATAACAATAAAAATAAAAACTACATTACTTTAAAAAAACATTATAAAAAACTAAAAATTCCAACAATAAATAAAATAAACTACCCCATACGCCTCCGTCGAGCTCGAACCGAGTCTTTCATTGCGAGGAAAAGTTTAAATTCTTCGCCTTCGAGGTCGTCCGCTTTAATTTTCAAGATTTTCATATCGGTTTTTGTTTGGATCGTCGCTTGTGTCTCTTGAAATGATGTTTGTGTTTCACTCATTTCTTGCTCCATCCGAGTCATCACATCGACATTCGTTTCTTGAAGTCGCACATATTGATCAAATTATTGCCAGAAAGATCCATAACACCAGAGCTCGAAGATGTTGAAACGCTTTTTTTTGCTTTATTTCTTCCAACGGGCCGACAAAGGGGTTGTTCGTTTTCAAGATCTACCGGATCATCTTTGATGTCGATGTATGTTCAGCCGTCTGATTGTTGGGAAGTTTCATCGGGGTTTCTCGAACGCTTTGAACCGGAAGATTGCGAAGCTCCTTCCGTTTGCTCTTTCCATTTTGGAGCATCTTTTAGTTTTAGCCAAGGTTTCATATACGGAAAAGCTTTGCGTGTTAGAGTTGTTTTTTCAAATTGCTCAATGGCCGCCTTGAAAACATCAAAATCGTTTGAACTGTTTTTGTGTATGTTTAGGTGGTTGTTGTAGATTCTTCCAAACTCGGTGCATTTTAGTCAAATATCTCGCCATTTCGACGTAATTTGATCGACATTTCGAGTTTCACTTTCCATTAACTCATAGTAAATGGCTCGAACTTTCTCTCAAAAACTTTTGTAACGTTGACTATCTCCTACAATTGGATATTGGGAAGCTGACACCCATGCATCTGCTAACTTTTCTTCTTCGTTTTTTATCCATGGGACCCTTTCTTGGGTAGTAGTGGGTCGCGCCAGTTTTTTTTTCCTTTTTTCTTTTTTGGTTGAGGTGGTGGTGAATGTTGTGTTTCTGAAACAGAATCCGGCCAAAGTGGTGGCTGTGAAATTGGTGGTGGTTGTTGTTGGGAGGCTTGTTGTTGGAGTTGTTGTAGATGTTGGAATTGTTGAAATTGTTGGTATTGTTGTTGCATTTGTTGTTGTTGGAAAGACGGAAAAAGTTGATATTGTTGTTGGAAAAATGGTATTTGTTGGATAGAGGAACCGGTTTGAAACAAATTGACAAAACCGCCTTGAGGTGACTCCATAGTCGGGAATTAGCGAGGGGTTGTATCTAACGCAAAAGCGTTATCGAGTTTGCAATTTCTGTAGTTTGGAGGGAATTTTGGTTGGGATCCATGATTTTTAATTGTGAAGGTGTAGTGTGTAGTTTGTGTATAAGAAAAGAATTGTGTAAAAAATAAGAAGTAAAAGTGTGGTATTTACAGGTAAATAAAAAAGTTTTAATTTTTTTTTTTTACAACAAAGTAGCCATTGAACGGCTATACAAATTGGTCAAAGCGAGCTTTCATTTCATTGGACGTTTCCGTCCATTATGGCAAACACAAAATACCACGAGAACAGTTGACCACGAAACAACAGGATGGTGTGCACGGCCGTTGTTCATGGTTAGCTCAACCACGACCAAGCTCGTTGTATGTATAATACCCTTCCGAAATCTTATTTGGTCCCCTTATATTTTTTAAAGTTCAGGGGCTGTTTGGAGTCGAGAGTCAAAACCCGTTCAGAGTAGGGATGCCCAAAAAAACCGGTTCACAAACCGAACCGGTTAGTGAACCGGAAACCGGTTTTCCTCCGAACCGGTTCATGCATGAACCGAACCCCCGAAGAACCGAACCTACGGACCGAACCAATTCGCCCTTTTTAATGTGTGATCCGGTTTCGAACCGGTTTGTTAAGAACCGGTTTTTTGAACCTATTTGTAAACCGATTTTGAACCGGTTTTTTACACTTACTAGCTCAAAAGAGCTTTATACTCTAAACAAATAAAAAACCCATTCCTATTTTACACTTACTAGCTCAAAAAAAAACCGGTTTTCGTTGAACCGGTTTTGAACAAACCGAACCGGTTTAAATATGTTCGAATAATTTTTGGGGTGAACCGGATTGGAACCGAACCGGTTTTGGTGTGAACCGGTTTTGACTTGTTGGACTTGAACCGAACCGGTTTTCTGAACCGGTCCGGTTCATAAAAAAAACCGGTTTTTGCACGCCTAGTTCAGAGTCGTTTTTTTTTTTCGAAACCAATACACGTCCGATCACAGGCCCATTTTTATATAATCATACGAAAATTAGACTATTTGGGCCAAATATTTTCTATCTATGTATCTTTTGTTAATTGGGTATGCTTCTTAAAAGTCGGAAAACATTACCCAAGTCCGATCTAGTAAATACTAAATGCAAATTAATTCTACTACATCAAAAAAAACAAGCATTATCAGCAATAAAATTCAGAAATATTCAAGCAACGTAATTAACAAAATTTAAGAGCCGATAACAGTGAATCTGTATAAGAACTGATTCAAATTTAAACAACATTTATTAAGTAAAAGGTAAAATTCTTATAAATGATGTTACTGCGATTTAAAAATTGAAATAGTTTTTTTTTTCCGAAGGAGGAAAAAGTTTTGGAGAATTTTATAATGATAAAATGTATATTAGGACATCTCTAATTGTTTTTTTTTTTTTTTTGGTCATATCATATTTTCATTAGTTTTTATTTATCAAACAATTGTTCTTATAAACTCTCTTTAATGGTTTAAGATTTTCAATTTCTTTTTGTTAAAATTTATCTGTATCTCTCTCGTAAATTATTTAAACTTTTTTAATATGGATTTTTAATTTTTAAATGTACGTCATATTAAAAAATAATACTAGTTAATATTAGTAAGGTAAAAATACTCAATATCTTTTAATTTTTTTAGTATTTGTATCATTTTGAAAATTATAATGTTATTTTCTGTGATATAGATTTCGATAAAGTATGTTCAAATCAAATTTGCATATTAAATTAAATAGATTAAGCAATAAATAAATAATAATAAATAATATCTAAATATAATTAAAATACAAAATATAATGTTCTAAAATATACCGATCAAAGTAGATAAAACTTAAAATATATTAAAAACTTGAAAATTACCAAAAGAAAATTATAATTGGCTTAACTAGTTCCTATAGAAAATTTCAGTCTTCAATAATAATAATAAAACTATTTAAAAACTAATTCAAATAGTAAAATGTTTACCAAACCACCATGAAAGATGGATATATATATATATATATATATATATATATATATATATATATATATATATATATATATATATATATATATATATATATATATATATATATATATATATATATATACACATCAAATCTAAAATCGTAAAATGATTACAATGATCTAATCATACATACTTATAAAGCTAGCATTTTTTCTTGAATCTCATGCATTTGAAACCTCCATTCTTTTTTCTTTTCAACACATTCATTTGAAACTCACATGACCTTTCAATTTCTTTATAATAATAATAATAATAATAATAATAATAATAATAATATGGTAATTAGGTTATATAAATATCAAACCTAAAGTGTAATCATATATAAACTAAATTTCAATATTAAAATAATATCTTTACTTCTACTTATAAAATTATGTTTTTTTTTATTAAAATAATATATTTACTTCTACTTATAAAGATGTATTTTTTTCTTTTACCACATTCATTTGAAACTCTCATGCATTTTTCCTTTCACCACATTCATTTGAAACTCTCTCGACTTTTCAATTTTTTCTAATAATAAATATAAGTTGGTTAATAAGGTTAAATAAATATCAAACCTAAAGTGTAATCATATATAAATTAAATTTCAATATTAAAATAATATATTTACTTCTATTTATAAAGTTATGTTTTTTAACTTTTAACATATTATAGTTAATTTATTAGTTTTAATATATTATTGAATGTAAACCATTATCATTTTAAAGATACAATTTTGGAACAATTTGTATAATATACTTACATTATTAATTTAAATATAACATTACATGGTCAACTTAAATATAAATTTTAGTTTAACTTAAACAACCCAAAAAATATTTTGTAAATAGTTAAAAATGATAAATTGTAGTGTCTTTCTAATAATGATTATAAGTTGGTTATTAAGGTTAAATAAATATCAAACCTAATGTGTAATCATAAATAAACTAAATTTCAATTTTAAAATAATATCTTTACTTATACTTATAAACTTATATCTTTAAGTTTTAACATATTATACTTAATTTAATAGATTTAAAATGTTGTTAAATGTAAACCATTATCAGTTTAAAGCTATAACTTTTGAATAGTTTGGACAAAATATTTAAATTGTTAATTTAAATATAACATTACAGTGTCAACTTAAATATAAATTTCAGTTCCACTTAAAAAACCAAAAAATATTTTGTAAATAGTTAAAAGTGATAAATTGTAGTAATAAATACAAAAACTAAATTGTAATATCAATTTAACTAAAATATTTCCTAAAGATATTTTTATAATCGTGAAATTTTTTTCAAATAAGTAGCTTAAAATAATTTACAATAAAAATAGTTAAAAATAAATCTATATAAATAATTATATTGTTACCTTTAAAATAAAAAAACAATGTTTGATATTTGAACAAATTATAATGATAGAAATTAAAACATTAAGAAAATAAATTTTAAAAATTAATTATTAATAACAACAACTGTAAATAACATTAAACCATATATTATATTTAAATTTATTCATGAGTAACTCGCTGATAGAAGTCATTCAATCGATTAACATTATGCAGTTATAACAGATCTATATATTATCATATAGTTCAAAATAATCAATATATTATATCAATTTAGTATACAAATTATTATATCAAATTTAGCAATAACATTGTTGTTATGTTTAAAAAAAACATATATTTGTAAAGACTTCAACTATATAGGTGTTTCTGCACAACGCGTGGGCATTTGCCTAGTCCTCCTTAATAAATGAAGCTTTTTTTTTGTCACATGTCAATCTCTCATGAGTTTTGACACTTGTCATTTTGAGGTATTTTTAAAATAAATATTATCCACTTGTCAATTTTTTGTTTGTTTTAATTTTTAAAATTAAAGACATATGCTTATATATATATATATATATATATATATATATATATATATATATATATATATATATATATATTCTAATAAATGGAAATCTTTTTGCTACATATCACACTCACATTGATTTAGCCACATGTCATTTTGTGGTTAATTTCAATTCAATTTTTTACACATGTCATTTTGTGGTTAATTTCAATTTCAATTCCTTTTGTAATAATAAATGCATATCAATCTCAATAATTGACTTTCCTTCTAATTTCAATATTTCTAAAATTGTGATTCTATTCGAACTAAAAGTATATATCAATTATTATGCTATAAAAATATGTATAAAATAAAAAGTATGTTTGGTTAAGGAATCTAGAAAATAGTATTTTCAAAATATATATGTTTTAAATTCTTTAAGTTGATGTATTTTTACATGTTCAATCCTACTCTTTTTCTTAATCTTTTCAAAAGCAGAAATAATGTCAACATTTTCTGTTATTTTGGAAATGTTGTAAGTACGACAAAATCTTGAAAAATTAAATGTCTTGACAACAATCTTGAAAGCCAATTTTTTGTCGATCATGGCATTCAACTCAAGAGAAAACTCACTTGTATTGCCAACCTACAAAAAAATATTAATAAATAATAACAATTAAATCAATGTATGTATGTTGTATTATAGCTTACCTTACAACCCGCTGTGTCTTGAGATTCAAATTCTGAGCCAATTATATTAACAGATTCAGTATCCATGTCCTATAAAAATATGTATAAAATAAAAAGTATGTTTGGTTAAGGAATCTAGAAAATAGTATTTTCAAAATATATATGTTTTAAATTCTTTAAGTTGGTGTAGTTTTACCTGTCCAATCCTACTCTTTTTCTCAATCTTTTCCAAAGCAAAAATAATGTCAACATTTTCTGTTATTTTGGAAATGTTGTAAGTACGACCAAATCTTGAAAAAATTAAATGTCTTGACAACAATCTTGAAAGCCAATTTTTTGTCGCTCATGGCATTCAACTCAATAGGAAACTCACTTGTATTGCCTCTTCAATCTCTCTACTCACCCAAATTCACAAATTGTTTACAAAAATAGTTTTCAAAACATTATCAACATTAGAGTCTCCCAAAAACATAAGACAAAACATGAGGATGTAACATCCCAAAATTCAAGGCAAAAAATTTCATTTTTAATTAAGTTATTATATAAATCAATAGTAGTAAAGCATCCATAATATTAACTCATGTCAAAACCAAAGTGTCAGTAATCAAAATAGGGTATCTGTAACGACCCAATTTTCACATCCAAAAATTTCGTTTTTAAAACATTACTTTAGAAAACGTTAATAAATAAAAACATTGTTTGATCAAACTACATTACAACATAAACCATGATCAAAAGTCAAGTCGTACAACCAATCGAAACATCAGAGTATAAATCCCAGAGAAATCTAATAGATGTGGAAACCGGTGTGTGTGCATGATGTGCCGCTACCGTGCCAGCTCCTTCCCCTTCAATGAAGAGGTACCTGAAACCAAAACTGTAAACTGTAAGCACAAAGCTTAGTGAGTTCCCCCATCGTACCACATACATATCATACATACTGCCAGGCTATTCTGGGGTGCCTGACTACCCGGTACGGCCATTCTAGGGTGCCGACTGCCCGTACGGCCATTCTGGGGTGCCGTCCTACCCGTGTCAAGCCATTCTGGGGTGCTGACCTACCTATGTCGAGCTATTCTGGGGTGCTGACTACCCTTCGGTCCTAACAACCGAACCTCGGGGACTATTTCACCCCTACTACTACCATCATATATATCATAACACAAACGTAATATCAGACATATCTGGGGTGTCTGACTACCCTTCGGTCCTAACAAACGAACTCTACTACTATCACATACAAAATATCATGCCAACATATAACATATCAGGTAGTAGCAAACCTAGATGATATCACAAAGACAATCATCTAACATAAAACTTCTACTGGTGGGCCGGCATTGTGGCCTTAGACTCACAACTACTAGAAGGTAACTCACCTCGGAGTAGCTGCTGGTCTGTGTGGGAATAGTCTGTCTGCTGCTGCTGCTGCTCCGGAAATCCTCTGGCTGTAATTCCCACCAAACACTTAGTTAAAAACCGCTAACTGCCCTTTGGGTAAAATGACCATTTTACCCCTGATCATGCCCTAAGTCAAAGTTAGAGTCAACTTCCAGTTGACCCGACTCGCCGAGTTGGCTCGCCAACTTGCCGAGTCCATGTCCAAACGACTGACCTGGATTCTGTTCCTACTCGTCGAGTTAGGCGTTGACTCGACGAGTTCTCCTTCCAAACTGATGTTCAAGTCCTTCATCCTACTCGCCGAGTTGTATGAACAACTCGCCGAGTTCATCTTCATCCGATGAACAAGTTATACTGTGAATCGCCGAGTTGTATGAACAACTCGCCGAGTCTGATCTTGATCTAAGGAGATTGCCTTGAACTCGCCGAGTCTGGGCATCGACTCGTCGAGTTCCATTATGGGTGAGTTTTGGCTTCCAACTCACCAAGTCCACCCCGGACTCACTACGCAACTCGACACAGCAAAAAGGCGACAATCTTGGAGACTCGCGACTAGACTCACCGAGTCAGATGAGCGACTCACCGAGTCCGCTCCATGCAAGAGCCATATACGCGATTTTGCTCGAATCTAGTCCATTCCATTCATAGATCTGGGTTCCTAAAGCATGAATAACACGTAAAGTTTCCAACTTTACGTGTAGATATTCATCCATGAGGGTTTTAGGGTTCAAAATGCACCAAAAGAGTATATCTAAGGTCTTCATGCAATATGGGTCCATAAAGGTAGTGGATCTGAGCTCCTGGAGCTCAACCAAGTCTAGATCTAGAGGCCAATCAACTTATTACGAAATATGATGCACATACAAGCTTGGGGAAGGGCGCAAGGAAGACTTTAATGGAGTTATAAGCATATAGACAGGGGGAAAACGAGTTTTACCTCAAGGAAATCACTGAGAGGACACTAAGATGCTTGGCTTCCTTCCCTTCCTCTTGATCTACTCCACTTCCTTCTCAAAATCTTCAAGAACACACCCTAAAATGCCTCAAACTCACAAGAACAAGAGCTAGGACATATGGAGAGCTTCTGGGGGTGAATGGGGCGGAGTTGGGGCGCAAATGGGTGTTTAAATAGGGTGCAAACCCTTGGAAATTAGGGTTCCATCTTATTCGCGCCCCAAAGTCTCGTCTCTACTCGGCGAGTCAGGCCCCCAACTCGCCGAGTCCACGGCCAAAAACACAAATACTTAAGGAAAAACTCACGTACCAGGAACCAGGTGCTACACTTTCTTAATATAATATCAGATTGTAATCCCAAGGATCTCTTGTGCGGAAAACATAGTGTGATGTGCTGCGATCGAGACGACTCCGTTCCTTTGAAACTGTAGTACCTGAAACCAAAACTAAAAACCGTAAGCATGAAGCTTAGTAAGTCCCCCATCATACCACATACCACATAATGCCCATCCATCGGTATCTGACTGGCATAACTGGGACTTGAGCTCCCTTTTCGTATATTTCAACCGGTAACCGAGAGCTAACCCCCCCCCCCCCCCCACCCCTTCTGTATCTTTCAACCGGTAACCTGGAGCTATCCTCCCATTCGGTATCTTTCAATCGATAATTGGGGACGATATCACCCCTACTATTACTAACACATAAAGCATATCAGATAATGGAAAACCGGATAATTATCACAAAGACAATCATCTTATAAAATATCTCCTACTAGTGGGCCGACATTGAGGCCTTAAACCCACTTCTACTGGAAGGTAACTCACCTCACACTGCTAAAGTCCCGCAGACCCAACCCCAGCTGCTGGACGACAGATTTCTGATCTGTCAACATCAAAATAACACCCAATTAACAATTGGGTTCCAAATCATAATCATGAGTCCATGCTTGGGGGTAAAAGACTACTCTACCCCTAACTTGGCTTGATTCAATCCCAAGGCCCAAAAGTCCAACTATGGCTCAAAGCCCGACACATGGCCCAATTTTCCAAATTGGGCCCAAAACTTTTACATGGTGTTATTCTAAGGCCCAATCATTTATTCCAGCCCAACATTTGACATTCTAATGGCCCAATATCATATAATCATTAAGGCCCCTATGGCCCAACTATGGCCTAATTTTCCAAATTAGGCGTAAACCCCTTACATTGGCCTTACCCTAACCCTATATATATATATATATATATATATATATATATATATATATATATATATATATATATATATATATATATATATCCTTCCTAATAAATGAAAATAATTTTGTCACATGTCACTCTCTCATTAACTTAGACACATGTCATTTTTTGGTATTTTTGATTAAATGTTTTTTCCATTTATCATTTTCTCATTTTTTATTATCCTTTCTTAATTAACAGTCATATTTATACCTCAATTAATAATTGCCTTAATTAAAAATAACCAATAAATTACAATATTAGTACTCATATAATATGTAATATGTTTCTTTTTAAATTCAAATCTTAAATTTTAAATTTCAAATCTAAAATTTCAAATTTAAATAATTTTTTGTTTAAGCTTTTTCCTTTAATTTTTTGTTTTATTAAACCCGTGTAACATACGGGTTTCACACCTAGTGTGTGTGTGTGTATGTATGTATGTATGTATGTATGTATATATATATATATATATATATATATATATATATATATATATATATATATATATATATATATATATATATAGGGGATAGGGAATATACATTACAGCCCCACCTAAGCTTAGGTACTAAACTTCTAAAATATGTCGTTTTAACATACTAGATATACCCGGTTTGGTTTCACTTGGTAAATATATCATCCACAACAACATTTCTTTCTTTCATTATCGTTTTATCATCCCTGTTTTCTTTCCTCAATTATCGTTTATTACTTCACCCAAGTGAACATTACTAAACCCTAAACCCTAAACCCTAAATTTAAACCCTAAACCCTAAACCTAAACCCTAAACCCTAAACCCTAAACCTAAACACTAAACCCTAAATCTAAACCCGAAACCCTAAACCCTAAACCCTAAACCTAAACCCTAAACCCTAAACCCTAAACCCTAAATCTAAACCCTAAACCCTAAACCTTAAACCCTATTGTATCAATCTTGAATTTACATCTTGAAGTATTAATCGTGAATCCATTAACCGTAATCTTTATATAGTAAAACAATGTATTTTTAAGAGGTTTAGTACCTAAGCTTAGGTGGGGCTGTAATGTATATTCTATTTTCCCATATATATATATATATATATATATATATATATATATATATATATATATATATATATATATATAAGTATTAAATATTATGATGTTAAATTGTAATAAATATGTTTATTCATTTCTTATTTTAAAGTTGTATATTATAAAAAAAATGTTTACACTTTAATTTAATATTTAATCTTTTTTTAAATCAATCCGTTTAATACACATACCTCACACCTAGTACTTAATACAACAAATATAAATTCATAAGCTAATAAAATTCTCTATTTTTCCCCATTTTTTAAGATACAAACATAAATAAAAGAGAAAACATCAGAAAATGTTCACATTAATTATATATTTTAATCAAAGGTTCAATACAAAATTGACATTTTTCTAAAAAATTGTCCATTTTAATTGGTTTCTATCTAACTTTGGTCCCTCGACTTAATTCCATATGTTAAAGTCACTATTTTAAATAGTTTGTTCAGATTTTATATTCTTACTACTTTTGTTTCTTCTTCTAATTATTATTAGTTAGTGCCCCCACATCATTACACCAGCCCATTAAAGTTTAAACCCACCACCCCTCGTCTTCATCGCCGCTCCAACCTCACAGTGTTATGGCTTCTGGAAACTTTACAATTAAAATCACTACACCAATCTTTATTGCGTTGATGAATGAACCCATATATGTTCATCGCCACTTGGTGGGTTTTGAACGGGTTTGGTATTCGGATTCATGACTCGGCTTCTTCGGTTTTTGGGTTCGACCAATGATTTGATTGGTTTTGACTTTTGAGTTTAAATCGGTGGGTTTTGCTTTATAAAATCGAACATAGAGAAAAATAAGAACAAACCAGATTGTGACATATGGTAAGCACTAAGTAGTAAGCAGGTAGCTAAATCATATTATAACATACCGAAAAAAATCTATTTTACTGTTATTATAAAAATAAAAAATTAATACTAAACAGGTAAACCTATACTTTGTTAAACCATCTTTTACAATCTGTAGATTATGACTTTAAGGAAAAAGCATGTAAGCACTAAACAGAACTATGATATAATATATATTATAAGTCAATCGATACATATGAATTATGATAGATATTGGAAGGAAAATTTTGGTATATTAAATAACAGCACGTAAGCACTTCACGAAAAGAAAAAATTAAACCAAATATATATTAGAATCACATGTTGGACCGGTAGAGGTGCTTCGAGTTTCTATTTTCCTATATTTTATTTATGAGAAAATGAAACTGTGACACAATAAACTTTAGTTATTTTTTCGATTTGATTAATTTGAAACGGTTACCCGGTAACCAATTCTATATGGACTTTAATTTCATTTTTCCTTTTTATTTTTCAGTTTTAATTTCATTTTCCCTTTTTGTTTTTTTTCAATTTTTTCAATAATCATTTTTTTTTTTCATTTTGACCATAATAAAGTCAAAGTTTACATTCTTCATGAAAATTACAGGATCTTGCTGCAAGACCATCAAAACTTTATAAGCTTTTTCAAAAAAAAAAAAAAAAAAAAAACTCAGATGAAGATCTTTCTTGTCTTTATGATATCCCAACAACTAATGTTGTAAAACTCGCCGAGTTGGCTGATTACTCTTCCGAGTACTCGTTACTCCGCTCCTTATGGATTCGAGTTACAGAATCTCAAGTACTCTCCGATCAGTCCCTTACTGAACTGAGCAATGTTGTAAAAATTGGTCAAATCGGTGATTAATATATATAATATACTTAGTGATTTATTATTTAACACACATGTGATTATTATTACATATATATCTTAAATTTTCAGTAATTACTCACGAAGTGAGACCATTATGTGTTTTTCAGTATTTGTGTATTCACATTTATCTAATTTGGTTATATATTTCAATCAACTTATGGTTTTAACTTATAATTTTGACATAGATAATTTCCCTAAAAATATTTCTACATGAATTACCGAATCCGAGTACTCCCCGAGTACTCCCGAGTACTTCCAAGTACTCGCTACTTGGTAGTTAGTCGAACAAGTACCGAGTAACGAGTTCTACAACCTTGCCAACAACCCCTGAATTTTTTGAGCTCATGACAAGATTCTACTATGGTTTTGAAGTCAATTTCACACCAGAAAACGTCATTCCAGTTTCTTGTTTAGCTTGTCATTTGGGTATGACTGATAACCACAAGCCCAATAATCTTTTAAATCAAGCTTTATCATTCTTCGAACACCAAATCATAACAGGTTGGAACAAATCGATTAGATCCTTGAAAGCCACATAAAATCAAATCATTCTTCAACAAGCAACAAAACTAGGGTTAGTTGATGCTTGCATTGATTCAGTCATCTCAAAAGCGTTACATAAGCTGATTTATCTTGGAGAACCGATCAAACCAATCAAATATCCAGTTCTTTCTGATGAAGATGAAGATGGGTTTAATGGCGATGTATACAAGCCAAACGCAAGGAGACAACTTTTTGTTCTCGATAGCGGGGTTGTCTCATGTGAATTACTATTTGAATTGCTGCAATACACAATTATTTTAGAAGCTAATAACGATTGTTGAGATGGGTTTGAGTTAAGAATCAGGAAACAATTAGATTTAGCAACAGTTAATGATCTTCTAATTCCATCTTAAGGGTATTCAAAAGAAGAGAAACACGATACCGAATGTATTCAAATATAATTGTCGATTTGAAAAAGGGATCGTTTCTTTTGTTAGTGGAATTGTCAATTGTTGCAGCTGATGGAACACAAAGAAGTTATGATGGGATTTATTGTTTTCGTTGTTGGCGAAGGAGGGGGGAGGTGGAGGTAGAGAGATCAACAGAGGGCGTGGGATCGGCTGAGAGCGAATATACTGATGTGGTTGTGGTACAGGCTAGTAGTGACATTTGTCGGAGTTGGCGATAGAAAGTTTTGGAGGTTGCGGTTGCAGGTGGGTTGTCGGTTGAGGATTAGATGGTACGATAACATGGTGATTGGTGGTGTAGGGGATGAGTTCATACGGAGGGACGATGAAGAACAACTGGAACACATTTTCAGCAAAAAAATTAAACAAATTAAAGCTTCAGTCAGTTGCTAGGGTGGTTATGGTACCTAAGAAGAAGTAATGGTAGCAGTGGTGCTTTTCTTCAAAATCATAAGGAGTAATGAGTTTTAAATTATGAGAAAAAGAAAAGCCACGTACATAAATATCTGATTTTTTAAATTTTAAAATATTAAAAAAAAAAAAAAAAAAGTCACCTAAGCCAAGGTAACCGATGAAACGGGAAGTAATTCTCAAGATTCATCTATTTAACAGGTGAAATGGGACTTTAATGACCTACTGTGCAAAAAACAAAAAACAAAAATAAAAAACCTATAATGAACAAATCGGATAAATAGCAAAAGTTTATAGTACAATAGTGTCATTTTCCATTTATTTTTTAATAAAATATATAATATTTATTAAATATATTAAATAACTAATAATAATATATCGGGTCGGTTTCAAAACCAATAGGTTGCTTCATGGGCGGATTTACTATGTTGCACAGGGTAACGTGGGCTACCCTTCAAATTTACCGTCAAATGTAAATTTAGTAAAAATCCATCAAAAATCCACTGAAAATCCGTCACAAATCTGTCATGAATCCGTTGGCACTCCATCACAAAGTCTGATAATTGTGAATTTAATGTAAATTCGTTGGTTTAGTGATGATTTTGTGACGGAAACTGTTTTCAAAAATGATTTTTTTTTCTAGTAGTGCAACCTCTAAAAATATTGTGTAACCACTGATTTTTCTTTCTGGTTCCGCCATTAGGTTGGTTTTTGATCAGTTTCAATATCATTGGGTCGGTTCAGTATTACGGGTTCGGTTCACAAATTGAAAGAAAAACCGAATTTTTTAGTTTTAAAAAATTAGAACACAAAACCGATGTTTTGGTTTCGGTTTTATCGGTTTTCGATTTTGATTTTGCTAAACCCTAGTTAGTGGGAGCTCAAATGGGAGTGAGAGATTTAAAGGTAGTGTGAGCTTAAAAATTATACTAAGGGGTATATAAATGATGACACATCCTTAAGAAATATCATTGTTACCAAGAATCCAACATATATATATATATATATATATATATATATATATATATATATATATATATATATATATATATATATATATATATATATATATATATATATATATATATATATATATGGCAACAAAATGATAAGTTGAATATTTTTCCAGTTTCAAGGGTCTTCTAGATAATTGATGAGAAGACATCAAACTAGAGAGATGATGTTGCACAATTTTGAGTTTACGAGAGGTATTGGAAGGCAGTTGGTTGTTCGTTGATCACCCCTAAAATGACTAAGTGATAAGGTCTTGCCCCTGAAACATTGTGTGGGGTAAAAAGGCAACTTCTTTACGAAGGGATCAAATAATCCCAACCCATATCCAGTTTTACTTTTATGGTTGAAATAAAAAAAATTAACTCTACAAATAGATCTTAATGTAATTGGGAACCTAGTTATGAAATCAATATAAACCATCTCTACTTTTTCCACATGGTAGATCTCAATGTAATTGTAAACCTAGTTAGGAAATCAATATAAATCATCTATACTCTGGCCACTTGATAGATCTCAATGTAAGTGTAAACATAGTTACGAAATCAATATAAGTTATCTCTACTTTGCCAGTGGACACAACACAATCCTGTTCTTTAATTTTATTTACATCTTATATTTGTGTTTTGTTATTCAAATATCTAAAAACTTTATCCTATCGCGAAATTTGAAAAGGTATAGTGTAATGTTCCAAAGAAAAGAAAGTAATGCTAGTCTTCAACCTAATCCTAAACAATTTGATCCGGAATCAAAGAGATGTTTATACTTTTTATCTTATAAGAAAGTATCACTACAGCACAATCAGCTATTGTTATATACTTGATTTGGTTACTAAACTATTTTTTGTGCAATAGGTCACTAAATTTACAAGTTACCCTTTAATGCACTTTCGTTAATTTTAAATGGTTTTCCCTGAACCTACGTTGAAGTGTGACGCAAGGTTACGTGGCAGGGGATCACATCATCAGTCATCCACCATTTTTAAAGGGAAAATGCACAATCAACTATTGTCATTTACTTGATTTGATTATTTATTTATTTATTTATTTTTCACGATAGGTCATTAAATTTACAAGCGACCCATCAATTAAGTCATTTTCATTAATTTTTAACGAATCCTCAATTGCCCAACCTACGTAGTTGGTTGGCTTGTAAATGACACTTATTTGGCTCTACGCTACCACCCCTAGCTGCACCTACAACCTCATCAATCTAATGTGTTCACTCCTGAAAATCTTGTAAGAAAAAGCAAAACTCAACATTGTTTCATTACAAGCACAAGTCATCTAATTTTTCAAGCACCACCAAATACGCTCTTACTCTTGATCTATAAATTTTCTCAAACCCCCTCCTCTCCATCTCTTACGTTCTCTAATCTTACAAGTCAATCACATAGAATCGATAACCGGGGATTCACAAAAATTAACGAAAGTGACTTAAATGACATGTAACTTGTAAATTTAATTACTTAATGTATAAAAAATAGATTAGTGACTAAATAGGGTAAATTGCAATATTGATTATACTATAGTCACATTTTACTTAACACTGTAAATAGGGTTATATTGATTGTGCTACAGTCACATTTTACTTATCACTGTCACATAAGCTTTCTCAACACATCATGCTTCCACGTAGGCTTGTTAACGGGGTAACCACGTAGGCTTGTTAACGGGTTTATATAGCTTGCGGAAACTTGAGGCCACACGGTAGGATTTTTTGGAGTGACTGTTGTTTAAAATTAACGAACAAATAGTGACCCATTGCGCAATAAAATAACAGACCAAATCTCATAAATAGCAATAATTAATTGTGCTGCACTAACATTTTCCCTTATCTTATCATAGAAAACCTTTAACACCGAAAAGAATCTCAAATGCCCAATTGAGATAACGCAATGGCCACATCCTATGAAAGAAATATAAACATAATTTTGTTGATTTAAACCTTGCTACATTTTGCATGTTCGTTATCAACTTCATTGGTGCTTATTCTCACTACATGGGTATCTAAAATCCAATCCGTCTTTATTGATTTCTTTTCATGTTACACCAAAGCTACCATACCTCGAACAGAAACTACCTTATTCTTGCTCGAAACAATCTCAGAAAACAAGAATGGAATCCTTAAAACTTCCCCAAAAATACTACACACTACAAAACATAAAATCCATCAACAGACGAACTATAAAATTGTCAAGACTCAAACCCTAAATCCATCTGTAATTTACAAAGATCTTCTTCATCCTGTACATACCATCAATCAGAAACATAACAATTCACCATCACTAAATTCTCTTCACTCATCTTCTTACCAAGTAAGATGACAAGTTAAACAAGGATTTGATTCGACAGTTTTCATACATGTGGTTCTCAGAAGCTTCTCGTTTCAGTCATGGGATCATAATCATAAGCCTCACCAGCCTTAATAAACCGACCTTTCACACGTTTTCTCACATCTGCCCTCGCCTTTCGCGTTGCATACCTTACTCTCTTCTCAAATCTACACAAAAAATCGAGTGTCAAAAGGGCGATTTCGTGATATAAAAAGATGAAATTTTAACACGTGTAACATGAAAACACACTCACTTGCGCATCTTCTTTTTTTCCTTGTAACGAAGAACAGCATCACTCCTGATACTAGTGCTTCCTGGACCAGGGGTGCACCAAGGTGGCTCACCCATTGGAACCACAGATGAGGCCCCACAGTCTTGATATTCACCACCACTGCTATCACCACCAGTTAGACTTGAAAATGAAAGATTTGAATGTTGCTTTGCATAACACGCGTTTGGTTCGGTTTTGCAGCTCATTAATGAATCCACTGAGGCTGCTTGACTGCATTCTGGCTCCTAAAATAATCAAAAGTTATTAGCAACTAGTAAATGTATAACTTTTAAGGGGAAATTACGAAAAAGCCGTTGATTTTAGGCAGGTCAAAATGGTTAATTTGGAAAAAGATGATGTATGAGAGGTTAAACTGCAAAAATTTTGAAAATATAATGTTTTTTTTTAGTAAGTTGTGTTAATTTTAGAAGCTAAAAAAATATGAATGAGAGTGATAGAGATAGATACCTTTGTTGAGTCTCTCATGCCAAACAAGCTATCGATTCCATCTTTTGCAAAAAGATGTTTTGGGTCGTTATGGCCTACACCAAAGAGTTCTTCATAGTTTTCGATGTTCATGTCAACTTCATCCATGGTGAAATCATCGTAGAGCCCATCATCCACGAGTTGTTCAGAATCTTTTGTCCTTGAATATGATACCTGAGAGTAAATCATGCAAAACAACTCAATAAAGATTGAAAATTTAAAGATTTTGTGATCAACCCACTTGGATTGTTACAATCTTGAACTAATAAAGATGCAAAAAACTCGATAAAGATTGAAAATTTAAGATCTTGTGATCAACCCACTTAGGTTATTACAGTCTTTAACTAATAAAGATAGAAAAAACTCGATAAAGATTGAAAATTTAACGATTTTGTGATCAACCCACTTCAATTATTACAATCTTGAACTAATAAAGATGAAAAAACTCCATAAAGATTGAAAATTTAAGATCTTGTGATCAACCCACTTCAATTATTACAATCTTGAACTAATAAAGATGCAAAAACTCGATAAAGATTTAAAATTTAAGATTTTCTGATCAGTCCACTTCAATTATTACAATCTTGAACTAATAAAGATGCAAAAAAAAAGTCCATAAAGATTAAAAAGTAAAAGATTTTGTAATCTTCAATTTTTATAATCTTGGAAGTAATAAAAATGCAAAAGATCAAAAATTTAAAGCTTTTGTGATCAACCCACTTCAACTATAACAAAATTGAACTAACGATAACTGAAAAGGAAGAAAATTTTACCTTTGATTGAGAAGAATTCAAGGGTTTTACTTGGTGAAAGATGTCTTGCGACTTATTATCATCACCCTGGACGTTGAAAGAACCCATCCAATCACTCTTATTCTCATCTGGCAGTGATGAATCTTGAGTCTTGTTTTCAGAATGTTCTTGGCTGTTATCAGCGATGCTCATTGATTCCATATCTTGTTCACAAGATTCCATAAAGGACCAAATAGAAGAAAGTTCAACAGCCGAAGGGCATCCTGAATAACAATTTAACGTTTGTCGACTATGTGAACTTGCACTTGAATTAGCTCCATTGTGACCTACCCAATCACAATTCTGACAAAGAGATGCTTTTTCATCCACACATCTAACAACCGCAGGCTGTGAATTACATGTATCACATACAAGCGTTCTCATGTGGCGCTTTGATAGTGGATTTGCAGAGTGAACATTTCGATCACATGATAAGCACAAGTAAGCTGCATCTGATCGACAATACACCATTGATCTTGCCTCCCCACAGTAATCACAATTGTACCCCATGTTTTCAAGAAAAGACGTTACCCAGATCAAGATTTTGATCTCTTCTAACTTTATACTTCAGAAAAACGTGCAAGATCCTGTCAAAGTGGACTTTTTACTGTCCTTGTGAGATCAAGTCATCTGCATCAATCAGGATAAATGAAAATTTTCGAATTAGATCAAATGAATGCACGTAATTGATTCGCAATATGAAGAAGTTGATTAGATCTTATTGATAAAATCATAGAATAAATGTGTAGTTTCTTGACAAAATGGTTGCTGAAACAATCTATAATACGAAATTGATGGAAGCCAAAGGAATAAAAGCTTCGAAGTGAAAGGGTTTTAAGCATCTTGCATCTGAACAAAAGGTAAAACAGAATCTAGAAAACTAAAGGGAAGTAGAAAAGACTTCAAATTGATTTGTGGGTTGCAAAATTAAGAATCAGTAAGCAGTAAAAACCTAAATAAACCGATAAAAATGGGAGAAAGTTAATCGAAACTTAAAGTGGAGCAGATCAAGCTGAAAACAAGCATATACGATGATAATCCAAGCTCAAATTTTCGACAAAATCAAAACGAAGCCGGTGAAAATAGCCGAATACCGACAAAGAAGATGAAAACTTCATCGAAAAAGATTCACAATAAAGAAATGCTCATCGATGAATCGAACCAGACCTTATAGGTGACGACAAATCAAACAAACCCATAAAACCCCATTTCTATAAAGTTTCAAGAAACAGAACCCATAAAGCTTAGTAGCTTACCAAGATAAAGAGGGCTATAGTTGAGATCTTTTTGAGTTTCAGACGCTTAAAACCCTAATAAAGAAGAGAGCTTTTCAGTCTTCAGATTTTTTTTCTCTTTTCCTAATCTGTTCTTGTGTTCGGGTATTTGTTGTGAGGTAGGTGTTGATTGCGGAGGTGTGTAAAATATCTGACAACACATCACAAAATATCTACAGAAAGGGCAAAAAGTGCAAGGAGAGAGAAAGAGATAGCAAGTGCCAAGTGGGTCCTTGTCCCTTTCTTGACATTTAAAACTCAGGCCCTCTTCACTTGTTTTGTTTTTTCTTGGTTTAATAGTACAATTTCATCCTTGTACATATGCCAATTTGTGATTTTTGTGATCTTAATAAATTTTGTTTCACTATTTTATCTTTGTTTTCTTTTCACTTGTGTAAATGATCAGCATATTTAGTTTTGACCTTTAGTAATTTTATGCAATTAGTCAGAAAAATTACTAGACTCGGTTAAACCAATCATAAAACGATTTAACTGAAAAGATTTCTTAAAACAATAATAGATCGACATCGAAATCAAATGATGTAAACAAATAGCTCTAGTTGTAATTTGATTATTTTCTCGTGAAAACTCCTTCATTCATTAATCACAATATACAGGTTACATAAAAAAAAAAGCATGAATACAATGAGCTGAACAAAATTGGGCTATACTAAACAGTAAAAAACTAAACACAATACAAACGAATATAATCTGCTAACAGCTCCCAGAGTGTGAACGGGAGGAGAATCGCGAACATTCAAGCTAGGCCGAAAGTCAAGAAAAAGCGGTGATGGAAGGCTCTTGGTGAAAATGTTTGTGTATTGAGATGAAGATGGTACATGTAAAACACGAATATGACCTGTTGAAACCTTGTTCCGAACAAAATGAAGATCAATCTCAATATGTTTGGTCCGTTGATGTTGAACCGGGTTGGCAGACATGTACACAACACTCACGTTTTCACAGTATACAATAGTTGCTCGATGAGGTGAGTAATGTAGTTCTAGAAGTAAGTGACGAACCAACATGTTTCAGCAACAACATTGGCAACCCCACAATATTCTGCTTCTACACCAGAGTGAGAGACAGTGTGTTGACGTTTAGATGACCAGGAAAGAAGATTGTGTCCTAAAAAGACACACTATCCCAAAGTAGACCACCAAGAAACAGGACAACAAACCCAATCAGCATCTGAGTATGTAATTATGTCACGAGACGAAGAGCTATAAAGTTGTGATCTATGACCAGTAGTACCATGAATATAGCATAAAAGATGCTTAAGAGTTGTAAAATGTGGTTCCCAATGGTCATGCATATATAGATAGACCTGCTGAACAACATAAGAAATGTCATGTCTAGTGAGTGTGAGACACTGCAATGCACCAGCAAGACTACGATATAAAGTGGGATCATCAACAGGAGGACCATAACTATCAAGCTTAGCATCAAGATCAGTAGGAGTGCGGGATGGTTTGCAGTTAAGCATTGAGGCATGTTCTAGAATTTCAGTAGCATATTTCTATTGAGATAAAAAGAGACTGGTTTAGGATCGAATAGTTGAAACACCCAAGAAATAATGAAGATAACCTAGTTCGGTCATTGAAAACTCGAAACTTAGTGTGGAGATAATACCTGATGTGATGGAGTTCGGTCAGTAGAATACTGAAAAAATTGATGGCTTGGTTGATGTTAGACTTGGTGCTGATGTTGTTGAGGCCCATTTGGAGGAGTAGGCAATAGGCTACGTTGCTATGATGGACGAACACCAGGCGTAACCTGCTACCAACCAAAGACCCATGCACCGTCACTTCTATTGCTTCCGCTGAAGCTGCGATTTCCCCCACCGGACTGAAAATTGTCATGTAGTCACCAGAGTAATTATTCCCATCGTTGAATCGACCACCATCTTGGCCTCCACGTTGATTTCTGCCGCATCGTCCACCATGGTAGCCGCCTAAACATTTGGTATTGTTCTGGTGAGTTCCATCCGTGACCAGAACAGTTGGAAAAGACGAGCTGTCATATAGATTTTGAACAAAAACACAAGCTTCATCTTGTTTGATCTAAAGTTCTCCTTGAGTTAGAATGGATCGAGTATCCTAGAAAGATGTATGAGATCTCTTATCCAAATGGAAGTGGCGACGTATCAAAACTTTGGAGATAGCTCATTCAAAGTGTAGGTAACAAGATTCGCCTACAAAACTTTGGCATCCATGTTTTCTAACAAATCTGCAATATTTTTGATGCGGTTGCAATATTCGGTATTATTAGAGTTACCCATAGAGATGTTTCTCAGTTTGTTATCAATCTGGATAACTTTGTTAACCTTATTGTCTCGAAAAGCTTTCTCAATGTTCTGCCATACTTCATAAGCAGGAACTTTTTTCTTAAAAATCAATTGAAGGGGTGAAGTAGAAAGAGTCTCATACATCCATGATTTGACAATAGAGTCCAACTTATCCCATTCATTAGGATTAGAAGTAGATGGTTGTTTCTCATTAGGAGGTTGTAAGTGATCAGCAACTCCATACCCTCTGTAATGGAGTTTAAACAATTCCCTCCATACATCATAATTCATCCTGTCCAAGTCAAGAAGCAATGGAACAGCATGCTTGATATTAATGGTGGAGGATAGCTTGTCAGAGATGATTGAAGATGACTTTAACTTGGGAGATTCCAGGTTCAGGCATGATGAAGATGGGAGATAGAAGGAGGGGAGGGGAAGAATGAACCACAATATAAAGATCAATGATAAGCAGAAGAATCTTGACTTAGACGTAGGGTTTTGAAGAGGGGTTTGATACCATGTAATTTGATTATTTTCCCGTGAAATCTCCTTCACTAATTAATCACAATATATAGGTTACATAGAGAAAATCCTGGAAACAATATGTTGAACAGAATTGGGCTATACAAAACAATACATAACTAAACACAATACAAACAAATATAATATGCTAACACTAGTGTGAGTTTCTCATATTAACTTTCATATCTTTTTATTGATCTGTTGAAGTAGTATGAAAGAGGCAAAAAGGCTTGCAAGAAAAAAAAAAACTAAAGTTATATGAAACTTTTTCTCCCTCGTAAATTCAGTCAAACCAGCTAAATAGTTTTGATTTAGTTAGTAACTTTATTGAAGTGAATAGTGAATTATACATGTCCCTAATCACATATTGACCATTATATTGAAAAAGATAAGCTCTATGGAGTATGGATGACCCATGGTGAACCCATAGTGTTATAGTCTTTTTGACTATTTAATTTCACACTGTGTTGCTTAGCTTCAGACTAAGTCGGTCAAAATCAAACCAAACCATACTAGATCAAGGAAAGGAGGAATATTTGTGTTAAAAAAGGTGCACCAAGGCTTGAGGCGCAACTCCACCATTTCGAAAAGCCTCATGATGTTGTTGTTAGGTGTGATTCATGGCAAGGCATGCTATGGTGTTCCATGGTGCATTAAGATACAAATTTATTTTCTTTCGAGGCATGTCTTTTGTTATTTATTACGTCTTTTTTGATTTATCATACAACCATTAAGTTTTTGTTAATGTTTTGTTATTAGTTGTTGATATAACACTTCTAAAAACTTTATATATTTGATATAAATTTATATTTAGGGATAAGTGAATATACCCTTAAATGTATATAAGCTTAGGTACCTAAATCCACCATAATAGGTAGTTTTGTATCATATATGCATTATAATTTTCTTAAACTTCAATCCATAACTTGATTTACTTTCAAGATTTTTGAAATCTCACTGTTATCTTTTCTCTTACATTACATCTTTCTACTGAACACCTACCATACTATATATAATATAGTTGAAAATGAAAATTATGTAAGAGGAAGATAATGATGAAATTTATAAAAATCTTGTAATTAAATCAAGTTAGGAGCTGAATTTTAAAAACTTTAGACAATTACAATGCATATATGATACAAAATGCCGTAGTATGGTGAGTTTGGGTATGTAAGCATATATACCTTTAAGGGTATATTCACTTTGACCTTATATTTATGTGATAATATATTTATAAATTACTACAAAATTGTCACCTTGGATCACACCTTGAAAAATGGCATGGCGTTGTTATGACTCATAAAGCTTGAGGCTTGGTCTTGCTGACACACCACACCTTACGCCTTTTAGAGACTTGATTAAATGTTTAGAACCTCATTATTTCCTTTAAGAACTCCAACTCAATTACAAAGTGAGTACAAATGAAATGGGAGAACCCTATTTATACAAAAGGCAAACAATTTAGGATACATCGTTTAGAATGTTTATAGAAGATGAATATTCATAGATCTTCAAAATGTATTTGAATAAGATGGTTTGTTACATGCTCCCCCATCTAATCTTGCGGCATCTTCTTCACATCTTCCTCGTGGTACTTCTTGATCTCATCCCTTAACTAACATAATGAATCTTTCAGTTCGTAGTTGCCTTGATTTCAGGTAGATTTCGCCACTTGCTTAAGTACAAACTGAATCTTGGCATTCCTTATTTCCTTATTGTTCTATTCAAAAAAACTTTTTATTATCTTAGTATAATTGCTGTTATTGGTGCTTTATTAGATATTCCAAGTCTTCATGATATGATTTGAGGACACTAACATGGAAAACTAGACGAATCTTTAACTTGCGAGGGAGTTCGGGCCAAGATGAGACTTTATTACACTCATATTACCAATAAAGGACCTTCATACCTCTATCGTATGAATTATTAACGTAGGAGCTTTAAGATCACTAAATCCCAAACTTGGAACTTTACATGACTTCTCTCCTTATCTGTTAATTTCTTCATTTTCTTAGATGTTTTATCTAACAAATTTTGACCCATATATGTTCTTTTCATGTCATTCATATACTGACTTATAATCAGGTTGGCTATTTCCATTGTATGCTTAGCTAAGGAATTTGAGTTCAAAGGTTATCGTCATATGACACTCTCTCAAACGGGCTTCTAATATGTGGCTTCACTCTTTTACATATTATAGGAAAAAATGAGTTATATTAGGATTTTCGACAATTTCTTTGATTGGTACTCACATAGGTCCCTACATATAATTCAAGTAAAGTGTTCCCCCTCTCTTTTCCTTGTTCATTTAAGGGTGGAAGCATGTTGAGTAGTTTAACGACATCTCTTTTTTTTTTAAACAACTTCATCCAAAATTTCATGTGAAATTGAAGGTCTAGACCCGTTACATTTACTTGTGGAACTCCCCAATAATTCACTACATCTTTGAAGAATAGATTAATTGGTTTATCCACGGTGCAATCGGGCGGGATTGCACCGTGGGATATGATGAATAGCTTGGGATGTGATGAAGGTACCATACTTTGAAGAATAGCTTGGGATGTGGTGAAGGTACTATACTTTGATAATCGATCCACCATAACAATAATACTCCCACAACCTTCCGACTTCGGTAAGTAAGTGATAAAGTGCATTGATACGTGCTCACATGGCCTTTGGGAATTGGTAATTGTTATGATAGTCCTTATGGTGGGTGTTTCTCGATCTTTTCTTGTTGGCATACATATCACATTCAAACATACCTTTCAATATCATCTCATACATGTGGCTAATAGTAAGTGTTATTGATCAATTCTTCCATTCTCTTGATCCCCGGGTGTTCTTCCTACATTGAATCATGATATTATTTAATGATGCTCCATCGAAGTTCATCTTGAGAATGAACAATCGACCCCAACCCCTTATAATAACAAGTCTCCCCTGAGCCAAAACACCTGGTCTTTCTTTCTTGAGCCATAACGATTAGGTTCTTAACAAATATATCATGATTTAACCTTTTGTGATTTGAACGTGCAAGAGTAATTATGCTTGTATGATCAATGATAATTGAACTTATGACTCAACAAATCTATAAGGACATCTGTCTTCCCCGGTTTATACTAGAGCGCATACTTAAACTTGGATAAGAAATATTACTATTGGGCTTGATTCGGTTTTAGATTCTTTTGGGTCTGAAAGTATCTTGTGGCAATATTTTGTTTCTTTATCACAAAGCTTGTGTCAAGTAAATACTGACTTTAAACTCGTAAACAATGAATAACGATAGTCATCTTTTTTTCTTGGACCATATCTCGCCTTTCTGCCTTATTTAATTTCTGACTTTCATATATATTGGGGTATCTCTCTTTCATTAAGACTCCACATATGGAAAATCTGACACATCCATATGTAACTCGAATGGTTTAGTCACATTCAGATCCCTTTCCACTATATCGTTTAGTACTTAGAAGGCTGTTTAAAAGTGATCATCCCATCTCCAAGCTCTATCCTTCTTAAAAATGTCTATCAAAGGGTATGCTCGAATGAAATACCCTTTGATGAAGCATCGATAGTAGTTAACCAAAACAATGAATGATTGAAGCTTAGTAAACTTAGTTGTTCTTCCTAGTCTTAAATCACATTGAATTTGACTTCATCCATTAGTAACCGACCATATTTAACTTTGTAACCTAAAAATTCCACCACTCCTTGAGCAAATGAACATCTCTCAGTATTCCCATAGATTTTTTCCCCAAAAGACCTGGAACACCTATCTCTAATAAGATATATGCTCTTCCAAGTACTGACTATAAACTATAAAGTCATCAAAATATATCACCACATCTTTATCAAGGAATGGGTGAAACTTCTTGTTTATTCAAGTACAAAATGAAGATGATCAATTCGTCAAGCCAAATGACATGAATATGAACTTAAAAGATCCATACCCTATGACCCAAGTGGCCTTTGACTCATATCTTTCAACAATTCATACTTAATACTACTTTATCTCAATCAAAATTGGAACTGTATTGTGCTTTCATTAGTTGATAGAATAAATCGATAATAAGTGGGACCATGTATTCACTCTTTATCATTACCTTGTTAAGTGCCTAATAGTATATTCACATCTATAGAGAACCATACTCTTCCCTTGGAACAATTAAATGCACCATAAGGGATTTCAAAAGGAAAATGTGTTTGACATCTAAGAGCTCTTTCAACTGGTTCCTTAATTCCACAAGCTTAGGTGGCACCATTAGAAAAGGGGATTTGGATGGTGGTTTGTAACCCAGGTCTAACTTAATATCGTGGTTTACTTCTCTATTTTGTGGAAGTTTGTTTAGGAATTTTTTAGGCATCACAACTAAATATAACCTAGGAATCATTTAATTTATTTAGGGACCTTCTCTATTGTTGTAATATCTTCCCTCTCGTGATTTATTATCGCTAAACAACATGGTTCATGTTTGTTGAAAGTATTCTTAAACTGCATGGTGAAGAGAGTATTGGTTTCAGATTTGCTACCTTGTTTGTAGCAACCAGGCATGTACGCCTACCATCTAAGATACACAATGAGTTAAAAAATGCATAGGGATCATCAATGACCTTACATAATCATCCTCATTTTACTCCTCAACTTGGATCATTGCTTGAAACCATACATGATTTAGTCATTTTTAGGGCGTGTGAGTCGCTACATAGGAAACATCCTTCAACTTTGTTTGTTCTTCGAGCATCCCCCTGTTATTATTTATGTTATTAGTGTGTGGTTAAGCTTTGGGGAATCTATTATTGAGGCTTAATTTCTTTCTTGTATTAGTATCTCTCTCTCTCTCTCTCTCTCTCTCTCTCTCTCTCTCTCTCTCTCTTTCTCTCTCTCTCTCTCTCACCTACCTTGAAGTTCATTTCTCGAGGATCTCATGATGTTGAAGTAACTGTTTTGCCAAAGTCGACCAATTCTTTAGCTTTAGTAATTATAGATGCAAGATCCTTCATGCCTATTTAACTTCGTCTTCACCCACCCTTTTCAACATGTAAAAGAAATAGACAATGACATCCTCATCAGAAAGGTCAATAATTTCAAGGGTAAGGGTCGTTAGTTCCTTTTACGTACTCGTGGATGATCCCTATTCAATGAAGTTTCCCAAAAAAAATTGGCATCCATTTTCACATTCTTCGAGTAAAAAAGCTTAATAGTTTTATACATACAAGCATCCCTTGTATCCATAACACACATACCTCACATCTTTAATAAAAAAACACATACATCATTCAATGTCAATATGCCAACATCACCACCATAATGATGCAATATCTTTCAAGTTCCTCATAACAATATTGATCTCTGCATCGTCATGCACCATGCTTATTCCTTCAACGTATTGCTCCATATCTCATAAGAAGTCATCAAATGTCCTATATTCTCTCTTCCATGCGAATGTTGATGGCTTTGAGACTTCAAATCTCTAGACATAGTTGTTGGTCCATTCTACTCTACTAACTATCGTCTGCTTGCAAAAGGCCTAATATGTATACACGTCTTCCACCTATCAAGTCAAGACAAGTTCCCCATCCACTTGATCACGTATATTAGCTAAGTCACCTAGGAATATCTCTTGTATATCATACATTTGTTTGCGTAGGTCCGTATTAACTTGATTAATCTCTCATTTCATATTGTCTTACATATCCTCATGATCTGATGCTAACACCCCTACGTGTTGATGAGTATCCTCTAGTTTTAAACTCGGAACTTTTCCATAAAAGTCTACTTTTGCAACACTCTTGTCTAAGGAACCCAACATGTCCTTGGACTTAACTCGCACATTGTTCGCAACTTCATGAGTCTCATCTTGCCCTCAGTTCTCCTCGTTCACCACTACCTTATCTCTAGTAATAGTTTTCTCCATGTCACCTTAACTTGAAATGCCATGATACAACTTCTCATGGTCTTGACTTTTCAAAATTACCGCACGATACTTAGTCATATAATAAGTCAAGCTAACTCAATCCAACCACACTAGATCATGGAAAGGAAGTAGGTAGCTAAATGCTTGTAAGCTCTTTATTGTCTTTGAGAATTCAAACTCGATTACAAGGTTAGTACAAATGAAATGGAAGAGTGATATTTATAAAAGAGGCAAACAACTAAAAATACACATTCTAGAATGTGATGTTCATGGATCTTGTAGAATGTTTTTAGAAAAGTCTAACCAAGATCCTTTTGTAGCCAACTAAAATAAATACAAAATATATCTGAATAAGATGGATCGTTACATTAAGGCCCATCATGTTGGGGGATAAATCGTGTACCACCAACAATATGTTGGTTTGCAAACTTTGAACCCTTTCTTTTATAGCATTTCTCACATCAATAAATAGGCTCACCGTTATATTACATATTGGATGAAATATTAAGAATTTAATATGCCTACGAAGAAATATGATGATATTTATATTTAATATGCCTATGAATAAGATGGATCGTTACATTATGGCCCATCATGTTGGGGGATAAATGGTGTACCACCAACAATATGTTGGTTTGCAAACTTTGAACCCTTTCTTTTATAGCATTTCTCACATCAATAAATAGGCTCACCGTTATATTATATATTGGATGAAATATTAAGAATTTAATATGCCTATGAAGAAATATGATGATATTTATATTTAATACTAAAACACCACTTGTTCGGACAATATTTTTGTTGTTTAACAACTTCTTTCTTTAAAATTATCGGCTCATTTTCAAACCAAATGTACAAACATTGTAGAATCATAATTAAATGAGATATGCAGTGGCGGGCTCATGTGGTGCCCGGAAAGTCCCAGGCGGACCACTACTCTGCTTTCGCCTGTTAGTGTAAAATAAATTGTTTTTCTATTATGGTGCAACTTTTTGAAATATTAATGTCACTAATATTGTACATTTGGTTGGAAATTGTTTTTTGGTGACACTATCGAATTCCATTCACCATTGCTACTCCGTTTATAGCCAAGCGGTATCCGGTGTTGCCCTTCCTCCTTGAGGTCAATGGTTCAAGTCTCACTATGAATATTTGTGAAATAATTTAAGAGTATTTTAGTATATATTTGTATTTGCCGTTAAAAAAACTATGGTTTATATTATATTAATAAAAAACAAAGAATAAAATGTTGCTTAAATTATGACCATCAGTTGGTGAAAATATTTAACAATAGCTTTTATTTACATTTTTATAACAATCTTTTAGTTATTCGCTGTCAACTGTCTATAGCATTGAACTTACTATGAGTTCAGCTGTTAACTGTTAACCGCACAGAAATAAAAGCGAAAACTGCAAATTGATGCAACTGTAAGGGTGATAGTGCAATTAAGTCTCACATATTACTTATGAGTGCTGCAATCTAAAATATCGTATCGGCACATCTACTAAATATCTAAAATTATAATAAATAATGAGATATTATAAAAAAGGACACATATGAGACATGAATATATATATATATATATATATATATATATATATATATATATATATATATATATATATATATATATATATATATATATATATATAGGATATAGATTCGGTAAGAAATTTTTTTTGGTAGGAAGGTAAGAAGTTTTTTTTCTACATATTTTTTTGACGAACAAAATAAATAAATCACTAGATGATTCATTTGTAAGATGATTCACAAGAAAAAATTCTCAAAAAAACATATTTATGATTCATTTTTAAGTAAATTAAGAAAAAAATTCATTTTTATGATAATTTTAGTGAATAACAACAAAATCATTGTATAAATGAATCATCGAGATGTTTTTTTTGATAATTTTTTCTTGTGAATCATCTTAGAAATGAATCATCTAATGATTCATTTTGTTTGTTCGCGAAAAAAATATGTAGAAAAAAAAAACTTCTTACCTTCCTACCAAAAATTTCCTTCTTATTTGATCTTGACTCTATATATATATATATATATATATATATATATATATATATATATATATATATATATATATATATATATATATATAGAGAGAGAGAGAGAGAGAGAGAGAGAGTTAGGATAATATATAACCATCAAATATTGTATGAATGTGTGATCAATTCTAGACCACTCATTATATAAGGAAATAGTAATAACTTTAACAATAAATAATTATGGTGAATAAATGAATCAATTAATAATCCATTAAAATATGCATACTTTGATGAAACGTTACAAAAAAAAAAGATAATAAATAAATATATAGTGTATAAGGGAAATAGTTAAAAATATACAAATTATTATGAAAACATATAACCATTTTGAACTATAAGTTGGCAACATACAAATTTATAACAAAGCAATAATGTATATTTAAAATCATATATAGATGTAATCTTGTTTACTGAGTAAAAAACAAAGCAATAATATGTAGCTTTCAACTTACCGAATTAATTTTTATGTCTTCATTTATACTAATTTTTTAGAATGTTCAATCCTAAATATCTTCATACCTACAAAAAAAAAAAAAAAAAAAAATAGAAGAGGTTGAGTTCAAATATGCTCAATCTTTTAGAATTTTCGTTATTTCATAATGACAAGTCCAGATTTGTGAAGTGTATCATCGAAAATATAGTTTTATTTTTTTGTTTTTTTTAATATAAATTTTTTTTCTAATTAAAAATATATAATCTTGGTACCAAATGTTGTAACTCTTCTCTTTCTTGTTTATAGAAGGAAACTAAAAAATTTTAATTGAATGATTTATTAGTTAATGTGAAATGCTAAAGATAAAGACATGCAAAAACCATAAAAAACCAATAAAAATTCTTCAAGAACAATTAAAGATTCTTAAAAAATAGTAGTATATACTATAAATTTTGTGTATAGTCTTTAAGAATGATTATAGATTAGTAAAGAATATTAGTTAATATTATAAATTGTGTATATTCGTTAAGAATGGTTAAATATTCATAAATAATACAATAAATAAGTTGGTGTATATTTCTAAAAAATGTCATAATATTCTTGTTTTATGTTATAAAAAAATGTTCTTTTATGTTAGAAGAATCTATATATATATATATATATATATATATATATATATATATATATATATATATATATAATATTTTTTCTTAATGAATTTTAATTGTAAAAAAAATATTTGAATGAAATCGTATTCTATAAGAATGAAATATTGAAAATATATATTCATATATGTTTCATTACATGGTATGCTAAAAACATCTTTTATTTGAATGTATTAAATAAAATATAATATTTAATTTGATTTTTATTAATTAATTTGACATAATTAGTTGCCTAATATATAAGTAATTTTCATTTCTCTCTCTTCATAAAATTTAATATTTGCCTTTATAAGTAATTATGTGTAATTATAGAGTAATTGTTAGTCCATGTTAGTAACATGTATCATAATATCATATTCTTTTATTTTTTTAATCTAAAGGCTAGAACTTAATCACACATTCATACAATACTTGTAATTCATATTTAATCATAATCTTATATATATATATATATATATATATATATATATATATATATATATATATATATATATATATATATATATATATATAAGACGGCCTAATTTTGTGAGACCGTGAGAGACAATCCTAGCCACTCATTTAGTAGATAAAAAAAATATTTTTAAAATGAAAAATAATTGAAATTTTTTGAAAATTTGTTTTTCAAATATTATTTTCGGAATTTATATTTTTCAAACAAAGAAAATAAAAAAATACATTTTCTACACATTCTAGTAGAATATTAGAATATTATATATATCTAACAAATCTAGTAGAATATTCTAACATTCTAAAAATCACATTAGAATATTTACAATGTAATATTTTATTAGAATATTTCATGTAATTTAAAAAAACGGTATTTTTTAATTTTTAAAATTTTTTTAGGTAATTAAAGTTCCGAAAATAATACTTAGAAAAAGAAGTTTTGGATTTTTCATTTTATTTTGTATTTTAAAATTATTTTTAGATTTGGTTTTATGATCTCAAAAAATTAGTATTGTCTCAAATGAATCTAAACATATATATATATATATATATATATATATATATATATATATATATATATATATATATATATATATATATATATATATAGTTAGGTTATTCTGTTATTACTAATTATTGTTCGGATTTCGTATGCTATGAAAATTACTAAGAAAATAAGTTATTTAACAATGCAAATACGTTCAACCTTACAAAAATATCGTCATTTTCATGCATTCTCGCTAATTATTATTTATATTTATTCTTACACATTGTTTTTCACTCATTTTCATTTTAACAGAATACGACCCAAATAAACATTCTGACAACATTCTGACAGAAATGAGAATAATAATAATAAATGTATAATAACCTTATAGATGATTTAATTAGTGAGAAAATGTGTTAATGATAATAATTATGTAAGATTGAACGTATTTATATTATCAAACAACATATTTTCTTTATCATTCTCATACGATATCTGCACAATAATTACTTAGAATGCTTGAACCTAAGTCTTTCTCTCTCTTTTATATATATATATATATATATATATATATATATATATATATATATATATATATATATATATATATATATATAAGATTCATATGTAATATTCTAAATATTCGAATTTCGTGTATGTAAAATGTTACTAATAACATATCGTGACTAAAATATTACACATGATCATGTGTGTAAATAACTGATTACAGTTACGTTATTCTTAAATATCAACCGTAGAAATTATTCCTATGTTCTTTCGTAAGTTGTTGTTCTTAATTAAGTTTACGTCTCTCTCTCTCTCTCTCTCTATATATATATATATATATATATATATATATATATATATATATATATATATATATATATATATATATATATATATATATATATATGGGAAAAGGGAATATACATTACAACCCCACCTAAGCTTAGGTATTAAACCTCCTAAATATACATTGTTTTATTATATAAAGATTACGGTTAATGGATTCACGATTAATACTTCAAGATGTAATTTCAAGATCGACACAATAGGGTTTACGATTTAGAATTTAGGGTTTAGGGTTTAGGGTTTAGGTTTATGTTTAGGGTTTAGGGTTTAGGGTTTAGGGTTACAGTTTAGGGTTTAGGGTTTAGTGTTTAGATTTAGGGTTTAGGGTTTACCTTTAGTGTTTAGGGTTTAAATTTAGGATTTAGGTTTAGGTTTAGGTTTTAGTAATGTTCATTTGGATGAAGTAATAAATGATAATTGAGGAAAGAAAACGGAGATGATAAAACGATAATGAAAGATTATCTGATCTCTGTTGCATGTGGCTATATTCATGAGGTAACTAGTTGACATTATTGGGAATCTTTCAGCAACTGAGGACTGGGTGAGTTCGGGAACCTAGGGAAGCCTAGGATATATTCCAGTGAGTTAGTAGTGAGGTTCAGTGACACTTGGGTGTTCCAGTTTGAGGAAGTGACTTGGAGGATTCGAGAGGATTGCTGAGGAAAGTATGGATATGTGTAGAAGGTAGTATTGGGCCCGTGCTACTGAAAGCACATGATCCATACTCGAATCAGTGAAAGTCTTGGAGAATCTAAGAAGCTTCAGGGAAGAGTTGTGACCCAGTTTGGGGACAGAGGATGTTCCAGTTGTTGCAGCTTAGCCACTGGCAAGCGAGCTAGTGAGCGTGACAGGGTGTCAGACCCTGAAGGATATGATTTCCAAGAATTGTAGATTCGAGATCGATTGGGAGCACTTTGAGAAGAGAGGTTTGTACCAGGTGTGTATAGTTGAGGGTCGCAGGAAGAGACCCGTCACCTCCGATCATCGGGAGAAAGGCCACCAGGGCCGGAGTCAGTGCAATGCGTACGAGAGAGTACATGATGGAGTTTGTCACTCCAAGGGATTAGGCTACCACATGTGTGGCAGGGATGGTCATGTCTGCAGAAGGTGACCAGTATGTCCCCAGACGTTGCGAGTATGTCATCTTCTATTGCTAATAAATGGATGTTGGGGATACGTATCGCGTTGGAATTGTGAGTGAGTTTGGATAAGTCAGACCTCGAGTTGGTTTTTTCTACTAGTGTTTGGGTTATCAGGGATCATATATGCCATTCAGCATGACGAAAGGTCCATGATGAACCCAAAGAGGGATGCATCTTGCGGAGTGGGTTCCGCGCATATGTGACAACCCGAAACTTTCATCCTATGTAATTGGTCCGCGTATTGTCTTTAAATCTTGAATTCATCACCCTTTTGGAAATCTTGTAGTTCCGAATGCGGTCTGGACGCAATATAATCTAGTTATGGGTCTTGGGAGGTGTTGGAAAGTGTTTTGCATCATGAAATTGAATTAAACACACCAAAAGAGGTGTGTGCGGCCACACTTTTGTGTGAACGACCACACACCCATGTGTGCGGCCGCACACCCAACCTCACACCCTCCAGCCTCATACTCAAACATATATATAGCTGGGTACCTTCTTCATTCATTCATTTGGATACTCTTTACTCTCTCCCTACTTTCTCTCTCTAAAATCTTGAACCAAGAACACCTTGAAGACCTCATATTTGTGATCTAGTACATCTTCAAGCTTATTAGAGGTAAACACTTGAGTCCTAAGCCTTAGAACTCATCATGTTCATCATATTCATGGACCCTTGAAGGTGAACGGCCGTACACCTTCATGAGGGGGGCAACACACATTCAAAACTCCTTAAAGTGAAGAGCAAACACTTCATTTGGACTCACAAGAGGTGTGTACGGCCGCACACACACACATGGCAGCACACAGGGCCGCACACAAGTGCCGGCAGCACACTAGTCCGCACACCTGGCCGCACACACACATATAGTGTGTATTTTTTACCATACACCCTCTTGTATAGACTTATAAACCCTCATACAGTTATATATGATTATAACTCTTCATTATAAGTGTTTACTAGTCCCTATGATGGTCCTAAAATCATCAATTAGTTGTTCATAACACTAATTATATCCATACATGTGGCAATATATGCTAAATAGGCTTCGCGTGTGTACTCAAGTCACCACTTGACACCTAGCATCAAATCCAACTTTGTCGTCAGAACCACTCACTACAGGTGAGTTCATACCCCTTAAATGAACCTTTCAAATGTTTTTATATGTTTTAAGGGGGGGGGGATACAAGTCAATTATACATGTTGATGGAAATTAATCACATGTGATTCACTATCCGTAGTTCAAATCACATTCGATTTACCACTACGCCTCATAAAAGGATTTTACGTTTTCAAGACTATTTTGAATAAATAAACAACTTTTCAAATGTTCCCTTTGGACAAGATTTTTCTAAAAATAAAATTTCTTATAAAATGTAACCACTCTAATATATTTATATAAGTACGACTTAAAGGACTTAGGACCGATAGCTCGCCTTATTTCTTGTTCTTGTTTGATTGTGGGCTTAGGGTAGTTGTTATCCGTCCGACTGTCGTTGATTTCTTAGTTATATATCATGTATATTAGTGTTGGATACGAGCATTTTCATTGCATCCGATGTTTAAACCACTAAATTGGTAAGAACTATACATACTAAGTTAACTATAATAGGTATAGTTAAGGCCATTACTACTCGCTATCACTACTACTCTACACACTATAATACACAATATTACGAGACGATACACTAATAAGAGAACACACTACGAGCTATACAAAAGACTACCACACTATAATACAAGAAAAGGCACTAAACAGAAGATAACACATTAACTCACTACGAGATACTCTATTCGCTACATACTATGCCCAGAGTTTTTCCGACAGGAAGACGACACTACATGTATAGATCTATATGGGGCAGACACTATAACATCCCGACTATTAACTTCAGTCCGAGCCGTGCAGGCCCAGGGATGCCACTACTTCACTACACTATGTATGACCGGGTTGGTCATGGGGTTCTCTATTGCTCACACTATCGGTAACATACAAGGAATACACTATATTCACACTAAAATACTAAACTAAAGTACAATTTAACATCCCGACTGTTAACTTCAGTCCGAGCCGTGTAGGCCCAGGGATGCCACTACTTCACTACACTATGTATGATCGGGAAGGTCATGGGGTCCTCTATTGCTCACACTATCGGAAACATACAAGGAATACACTATAACCGCACTAAAATACTAAACTAAAGGAAGTTGGTACCACTATTATTGACTTCAGGCATAACTTACCATATTGCATTACTTATTGGAGAGTCACTATTATACTTTTACGATAAATGGTTTTCAAAAAGAAAAATGACATGTTTTTTAAAGGTTTTCACTTACAATGTATTGCTGGAAAATATAGGATTTTCTAGGTTTTACTACTACTTATGACTGTGAACTACAGCTCTTCACACTATCGGTTCTAATGCTTTTTGATACAAAACTCACCCTAAACTCTTATGAACTCACCAGCTTTATGCTGATATTCGTTTTCAAAATAACTTGTATCCTCAGGTCAAAGATAAACAGATACAGGTGCAGAAATTTTGGAGAAGGTGGAGCATACAAGATCTATCTCTTATTTTTGAATTACTTTTGGTGTTTGTTGAACATTACGAAACACACTTGTAGCTAAACTCACTATGTAAATGAAATGGTTGTATGTTTCTTGTTTTTACTATTATGCAATCGTGATGATACTGTACATGACGTCCTCCACCCCGAAACGTATTCCGCCGTTATCGGTTTTGGGGTGTGACAGCATACCGTTATCATTTCGGATCGTTGTCGGGATCTATGCAGGAGTATCATTTAGAGGATACTCGATCAGGGTTGGAGTGATTGTTCTCCAATGAATTCAGAATTCAAGGGTTCTATCATTGTTCAGGTATGGTCGGTGATTGTTTATGGATGAACTTTAGAGTTCAGTGGTACTGCAAGATTGGGAGAGGGAACGAGGATTCGTCAGCTAGAGTGAAGATTAAGGTCTTCAACTGACATCATGTTAGATGGATTGAGGTGTTAGACTGGATCAGAACTCAAGAGTACTCATCGAGATTTCCGAGGATGGGAGATCTCAAGGTTTAATCGGTGATAAAACGCCAGCATTGGCAGACACGTGTTGTCATTAGGGGGATATTAGAAAGCGAGAAGGATTGAGAATCCTTCAATTCTCATGTGATGTGAAGACTTAGTCGAATCTAAGTGGGGGAGAGACTTTTATAAAGTTCTCCAACTGGGAGTTGTGGTTGCACGGGGTGCAATCTCTTGGGTACCCTGTCAACCAGAAGGGTATTCTAGTTGATTCGGCCGAGATAGAGGTCGTGATGCAGTGGGAAATTCCGAGGTCTCCATCTGAGATTCGGAATTCCCGGGGTCTAGCGGGTTATTACCGGAGATTTATACGAAACTTCTTCAAGATTGATGTTTCCTTTAACCCGACTGACCAAGAAGTCGGTGACCTTTCGTTGGGGGCCTGAGCAGCAGGCAGCCTTCGAGACTCTCAGACAGTGGTTGTGCGAGACACTGATTCTCACTGTGCCAGAGGGTGTAGATGATTTCGTGGGTTACTGTGACGCTTTGATCACAGGAATGGGTTGTGGTACTGATAGAGTGGGGTCACATGATAGCATGTTTTGGGAACCAGGCTAGAGTTCTGGTTAGGACTCAAGTTCAGTGGTGTGTTAGGTCGAGTGCGTGTTCGACCCGGTTTGGAAAGTATTGTAAGATTACGGGGGTAGCCGTAGCATTCACCAGTGGTTAGTTAGCATGGGAAGTGTTGTAAGTCTATGGGGGTAGCCGTAGCATTCACTAGCGGTCAGATAATGATAGAGTGGTGTAAGTCTGCGGGTGTAGCCGTAGCATTCACTAGGTTGATAGATGGTATGAGCGTGTTGTTAGAATGCGGAAGGAGAAATAGTACCCACCAGTTCGGGGGCAACAGTGAGCATAAGGAAATCCAATGATAGGATTTCGGAATTACCCAGATGAGTTGGATCCGGTTGAGCCAGTGATAGGACTGCAGGAGCGCCACTGCATTTATGAGATCAGGGAAGTAATGGACTGCTTAAGGGCGTTTGTGATGTAAGGCTACCATCGGTTAGGTAGCAATCAGTTTTAGTCTCGGATTGGATGATGACAGGATTCGACGCATGGGCCCGATCGATTGTATTAGGAGGTTGTTAAAGCCTCTGTGCCATGCTGACTAGTGGCAACGAGTTCAAGAGAAGGATTTCTTTCGAAAGTCGTGTGAGGCGAGTAAGTGGGAGCCCTTTCAGTTCGGCGACGGGGCCGGAACCCGATATTTCAGATGACTGACGGATGAATTGAGACCAGGAAGGTCTCGAGAGATTTTGGGAAGCAGCTATGTTGCAGCCTACTGCTTCAGGCAGATCAGTGTTCGGGCAGTTTCAACGTTTGGGCAGTATTAGTATTTGTGTTTGGGTTGGAAATACGAACAAAATAGTTGGTTTATTGGGGAGTGTTGAGTCAATCACATCGGGACTAAATGAGCCTTGGCCAAGTATAAGTGACCTACATAGATAATTTGGCTTGTGACCTTGAATTATAGTGGGAACCTCGAGTTATTGGAAGTTGAGTAGCTGGTCGAAGGATAAGGTGGACTAGGTCCATCGATAATGATTCAGTGCGAGTGGTCTGTCACGGAATCAGACCATCTCAAGATAATAGATTCAGATGAAGTAGATGTGATCATGTTGCAAGGAATTCGTTCATATGAGAATATTAGGGCTTTGTGAAGATTGGTCACATCTACCCTGGGAAGGCTAGGGTTGTGCCCAAGACGGTGACCATGTTACTAGAAGTGGTTTGGCATATAAGAAATAGTAAGGAGTGATTTCAAGGACGAAATCTAATTTAAGTGGGGGAGAGTTGTAACACCTGTTTATTTATTAGTTAAATAAATAAATTAGTGAACGAATGGTAGCCTAAAATAAATAAATAAATGTATAGAAGCCCTAAAATCAAGAATAAATGAGCAAGGCATTAGTTCGAGGAGTTAAAAGTTATAATTATAGAAGTTGAGGGATGAGTTGTAATTCACGGGTTAGTTTGTAAAGAATGTTGGAAGTTGAGAGTGATTTGGTAATTCTGGGTTTAATTTGAAATAAAATCATGAAGGAAGGGGTTAAAGTGTAAGTATTGGATTCAATTTAAGAATAAATTATGGAGGAGGGACTGTTTAGTAATTTTGGGGTTTATTATGAAAGGAATTTTAAAAGTAAGGGTCTAAAGGGTAATTATTGGATTACATTTGAAAGTCCAAGGGGAGGGACCAGAATTGTAAGTATGGAAAAGATGTTTATGGATCGGGTATATAACTCCTTCAGTCGTCAACCCTAACCCGAAAATGAGAGGGAGCCGTCACCCACCCTTATGCCTCCCTCCAGCTGCCATTCACTTCCTTCTTCATCTCCGACCCAATGCCGCCATCTCCCCTCCGCTGTCAACAATCAGTGTACCGGCGAAGAGAAGATCAATGCATCAATGTCGTGTTAATCGGGAGGAGCGGGAGAGTGTGGATTGTGGAGGTCGTGACTGTTGCCGGTGTCACGTCAATCGGTGATGGAGGAGCAGTTCATCTCCGTCGCACCTGCTTCACTCCATTCTTTTCTCTCCTTTCGTTCGTTGATATTCCATAGTCCCTCCATGCCTCCTTCTTCTTATTCTGCCGGCTGTCGCTGCTTTATCTCGTCACCACCAACCGCCGTGGGTGGTGGCTGCGAGTTTGGGTGGATGTGAGATGTTGCTTCGAGATTCGTGTGACTATTGGCTTGCTGTCACTGGGAGCGAGCTCCTAAAGACCACCCCCTTCGTGTGTGCTGCTGCCTAACACCGTCAAGACCGCCGCTGCCACCTTTTTATGGTGTTGCTGTCGCCAATCGCCACCAGGAGGGTGGTTGGACCTATTTGCAAGCAAGAAAAGAGTGTGGGTGTTTGTTCTTTCTATACTTTGTGTTGTGTGTAGCTTGTTGGCCGGAAAGGTCGCTGCCACCACTGTGAGGTGGTGGCTGCCACCATAAACCGCCATGGATGCGTGTTGATGTAGTTAGTGTGTGTTTATTCTTGGTTAGGGCATTGTAAAGTGTAATTAACTAAAGTATAATGAAAGAAATTGAAAACCACCACCTTCGGGTGGTGGCTGCCGCCTCCTGCCGCCACTGGCCGCTGTGTCGGGTGACGGTGTGCTTTGCCTCGCAATGTTGATTCGTTGGGGTGCTTGAAACCCTAATGGGCCCAAAGAAGCTCAAATGGGCCCAATGAAGCTTAATGGACCCTAATGGACCCAAGGAAGCCTAACGGGCCCAATAAGACTTAATGGGCTTAATAATATTTTAGTGGGCTTAATAGGCCCAATAAAGCCCTAATGGACCTAAAAGCCCAACAAATTGATAAATGGACTAATATTTAGGTTGGAAAAACCATAATGCAAATAAAACCCTAATTTGTGGAAATTGCTTGGGGCACGAGAATTAATTATTAAATCTTAAATAATTAATAATCATTGGCAAACTAGCGTAAGGCATAATGGACTTAATGGATTAAGTCCTTAATGGGTTAAGAAAGAAACACTAAACCTTAATCATCATTGCATGTGAAAACTCTAATTTGGGATTACGAGCTTGGACTTATCGAGACCCATATTTGGGCCATTGGAATGGAATTGTGTGATTAAGCCCAATCACATCATATGACTTATTTAGAAGAATGATGGACTTAATGGATTAAGTCCTTAAAGGAATAATTCCTTAATGGGTTAAGTAGGAAACTTAACCCTAATCGACATTTTATGTGAAACCCTAACTTCACTTGGGTTTATTGTTGGGCCTTTCTATTGGGCCTTGATGATTGGATTATTAATGGGCCATCCAAGAATAATTATATGGACTAAAATAATTTAATGGGCCTAGGGTAAGTCCCATGTAAGGGGTTGGGCCCAATTTGGAAAATTGGGCCATAGATGGACTATAGTTGGGCCTTAATGATTGTATAATGTTGGGCCTTAGAATAAGACCACATATAGGCCTGGGCCCAATTCGGAAAATTGGGCCATATGCTAGGCTTTGATTCCTAGTTCGCTTTGGGCCTATGGATTGGGCCTTGGGCTTATATAAGCCAAGCCTGAGGTAATGAAGTAATTATCCAAGTATGTATTATGGTTATGTGTTGGGACCCAATTATTAATTGGGTGTTATTTTGGTGTTGACAGTTCGGGAGTCTATTAGCCAGCAACTGGGGTCGAGTCTGCGGGACTTCAGCAAGTGTGGGATTGTGTCTTCGGGACTTCAGTAGTGTGAGGTAAGTTACCTTCCAGTAGTGGTGGGTCTAAGGCCACAATGCTGGCCCACCAGTAGGAGACATATGATAAATGATTGTCTTTGTTATATCATCTAGGTTTGCTACTACCTGATATGTTATATGCTAGCATGATATGTTGTATGTGATAGTAGTCGAGTTCGGTTGTTAGGACCGAAGGGTAGTCAGACACCCCAGATACATCTGACAGTATGTGATGATATGTTTGCATGCTGGCTTGTTATGTTATATGCAATAGAGGTAGTATGAGGGGACCAGTCCCCGTGTTCGGTTGTTAGGACCGAAGGGTAGTTCAGGCACCCCAGATATGTTTGATAGTATGATTATGTTATGATATATGTGATAGTAGCAGTAGGGGTGGAATAGTCCCCAAGGGTCGGTTGTTAGGACCGACGGGTAGGTCAGCACCCCAGAATGGCTTGACACGGGTAAGTCAGCACCCCATAATGGCTTAACACGGGTAGGTCAGCACCCCAGAATGACTTGACACGGGTAGGTCAGCACCCCAAAATGGCTTGGCACGGGTAGGTCGGGCACCCCGGAATTGCCCGGCAGTATGTATGCTATATGATTGTATGGTATTTGGTATGATGGGGGAACTCACTAAGCTTTGTGCTTATGGTTTACAGTTTTGGTTTCAGGTTCTCATTTTCAAAGGAAAGGAGTCGGCTTGATTGCAACGCATCACACTATGTTTTCTACACATGAGATCCTTGGGGATTACGCTCTGATATGGTTTTATGAAACTATGTTTTGGATTGCTGACACTTGGGTTTTGACATGAGACGTTATTATCAATGTTTTTATACTGATGGTTTTATGTAAGAACATAATTAAAATGAAATTTTTGGCCTGTATTTTTTGGATGTTACATTCCGTGGATATAAAGATTGTTGAAAACGAAGTTGAAACGAAGAAGTTATGACTATTTGAAGTTACGTTGGAAAAAGGGAGTCTGACAGTACGTTGGGCGTACACCAAAAAATACGCATGGCATACTAAACTAAAGGGTCATGTTTTTAGGGTGTTACGTTGGGCGTACCGCCGCAGTGCAAAAACCCTATTTTCGTGGTTGTGAGCCCTATTTAAGGACTCTAACCCCTTGGGGTCCATCCTAACATTAGCCTCTAACTCGAAACCCTAGACCCTAAATCAAATATTGAGCCTTCTATGTGTTTTGAGTGCATTTTGGATGATAGAGAAGTTCAAGCTTGTTGATTGTTGAAGCTCAAGCTAGTGGATCCAAAGCCTACATTGCTTTTCTCAACTCTAGAAGGTATATTGAATCTTGATGATGCATTTGTTAGATCTAGTTAGTTTTGGGTTTTATAAGCTTTTTGGTGACTTTAGTGCATAAAATTTAGATCTTGAAAGTTTTTGACCTTGTTATGGATAAAGTTGGAAACTTTATCCACCTAAACATCAAGTTGATTCGGATATGAAGGTTGGAGACTTGGACTTAATGGATTAAGTTGAGAGAGATGCATTTTTGGTCCCTTTGATACTTAAAGACTAGATCTTGGTTGTTTGAACCATCCTAATGGATAAAGCTAGAAACCTTGTCCATTATAGAGCTATTAGGAGTCATAAAAATGTGATATTGGTCGCTTTCTTCCATCCATGCAAGAGTCATGATGTTTTGGTTTGTGTATTAAGTTAGGATTTTGGTGTTTAGACTCCTTCTAGCCATAGAAAGTCATAAAGTTGGAAACTTTATGACTTAGATTGTTATTTAGTACTATATTTGATCTTTGGATGTGAGATCTTAATGAAATATGCACTTAATGAAGGTAAATGTAATTGGTTGAGTACATTAGACGTACCTGGTAGTACACTGAGCGTACCAGGCTGGAGCCTCATAATCAGGAAGGGATCAAATATGCTGAATGTATTGACTAAGTATGCTGGGCATACTTAGTCTGTGTTAACATCCTTTGACTTTTTGACTTTTTGAATTTGACTAAGAATTTGACCAAGTTTTACCTAAGGAAATTTTGGTTAATTTGAATAGTAGTTTGAGATTTGGATCTCTGTTAGTTGTATAGGTGATCAGCAGAGATAACATTTGGATCAATGATTGGTGTAACTATTCTTTCAGACTGTGAGGTGAGCCTCCTCACCGTACTTGTAGGCCGAAGGCACCAATGTTGTCCCACTAGATTATGTTGTGGGATAGTAGTGGTCTTTGTGACACTACTGATATGTTTGTATGTGCTTGTTGTCATTGAGACTATTATTGGTATGATTGTATATTTATATGAATAGGGCCAATCCGGGCTCGGAGTCATTATGGACTCGGGGTTGATACAAACCCGACACAACTACATGTTGTTATATGGAGTCATTATGGACTCGAGGTTGATACAGACCCGACACAACCACTTGCTGTTATATTTATATATGTGTCGTATGTGGTACTTTGGGGAACTCACTAATATTTTTGCTTACAATTTATGTTTATGGTTTCAGGTATTTCAATTTCCAAAAAAGGTTCGACTTGATCGCACTGCATCCCCTGGAGTTTTATTCCGCACTGTGTTGGGTTTTAAATATTTTGTGTCAAATGTATGTGCTAGTATAGTCTTATTTACCGGTTTGGGCCTGTCCATTCATGGCTTTTCTTTTGTAGGGTTAGACTATTTATAGTGCATGCATGTATCAATTAGCATTAACGTTTTGGTCGCTCTATCTAGCTTGCACAAAGAAGTTCTTCCTTGAACTCTTCTAGAGATATTCTAATCAAAGCATTGGGAACTATTTTGATCTTTGTTCTTGTCATTCAATTATCGTTATTTATTATAGAATTTATCGATCTTATTTATTGTTTTACAATTAGTATCAGAGCAGGAGATATTGTAACTCATTCGCTACCCCTCTTTCAAGTTCTATTAGGGTTTTGTGTTTTTTGTGGCTCTGTTATTATCATTTCTATCGTTCTTATCGATTGTAAACTTCAGATCCAGATCTTTGGTTTTTAACCTAAACTTGAGTATCATTTTACACATCTGATTCTATATCTGTTTCTATGAATTCTAGACATCATGTAGAACGAAGATCCTCATACTATATCGTTCAATCTCTCTACCAATATTGGATCCAAGACAAGGATTCCAATCCTCTTCCTGCAAGATTATGAAGTATGGGCGTTGCACTTTGAAGACTATGTTCTTGGTATTGAAGAACATGGTTTAACCATATGGAAAGCGATGACACAGGAGATGTTTTCGCACACGAAAACCAAGAAAGTTATCAAGACTCAGACTGGCTACAATTCACTTCTTGTTGAAACACACTAATTTTCCTTAGGATGAAAAAGATAAGCTCATGAGCAACATAACGGTGATGAGAATTGTGCGGTTTGTTGTCCCTCCGGATACCTTTCATCTCTTAAGTGTATGTACTACTGCTAAGGAAATATGGGATATGTTGAAGGAACTGTATTCTGAAGATGCAGATATAGAACACTCTTTGCAAAAAACTCTTTTGTCTGAGTTTGGTTCATTTGTTCTTGTGATGAGAGAAGTTTTTCTTGAAAAACTTCTTAGGGTTGGATACCATCAAAGGCTTATCTTCTTTTGAGATTTCACTATCTGATAGATTAGATTCCGATTTATCTTCAGTAGCCTTCTTTCCCTTCGTCACCAATGCTAAGGATCCCATGCCAAAAACAACCTTTACCTTCTTAGTTACTTCTTCGTGAGACCTCAGAATGCCCACGAGCTTAGCCAAAGAATAACTCTTGAATTGTCCACGTGCCTTCACAGTGGACATAATAGCTTTCCATTCCGAACTAAGGCCATTTAGATAGTGGCATCTCAAAAGAAGATAAGGCTTTGATGGTATCCAACCCTAAGAAGTTTACCCTTTCTTGAATTGAAAGAGGATAAAATCGATGCTGACTGTTATAAATGCGAATCAATTGTTTCTTCTAATGATGTTTCTGATGCATACATGATTGGACTTAAGAAAATTGAGGAATACATAAAGTCCAAAGATTATAAAAATATGTTGAAAGAAATATTAGATGAAAAGGATAAAGAACAAATAGATTGAGTACTATGCAAAAATATGACTCATTATGCAAGAAATTAAATTCATAAAATACTGTTGTTCCTGAAAACGTTTCTGAATTTGATGAAAGTGATATGAGTGAAATTTCTGTGGAGGATGAAATCGATTGTTCAGTTTTTGTGCAAAAAGTTGATGAACCTAAGAAAAAATTGATTTTAGAAAACTTAATCGAATCGGTTCGCATTGTTGAAAACAAAGGTTTAGATGTTTTAAAAGTAAAAGCAACTGTTTTTTTGAAAGTCCAAACCGTACCAAATCAGTTTTTTTTGTTAAAACTGGATTGAAAAGAAAATGATACTTCAGAACTAACATCCCTGGTTGATAACGATAATGCTTATGGATGTGATGAATTCTACTGTTCCGAGCCAATAGACAATGCAGATGAAACCAATGGTCTTTCTGAAATGACCTTCTGGAAAACAAAAGAGAAATACGTTTCACAACCACTGAATCGTGTTGACCTTCATTACGATCAGGCTGGACCAAGTAGCACAAAAGACAGTGAAACATCTTCTGAATAGTATGAAAAGACCGTTAGAAAAGAAAAACCGAAAACTAACATTCATATGTCTGCTGAAGAAATTTTGCTAATAAAAGACAGATGAATGCTAGATATAGGAAAATTGTGCAAGAAAGAAAACTTTTTTGGAAAAATAAGAATTCAACTCAAAGTTCTGATACTTTAGAAAGAATTTTAAATCGAAATACGAATTCTTCTCCGATTCCAAAACCACAATCAAAATCCTTTTCAAAACCTCAAAAATCAATACCACAGGTTTCAAAATCACAAGTTTTAACAGAAAAGCCAAAATCTAAGTGTTCTCCAAGAACATAGTTTTTAAAACCTGTACCTGAGGAGGGAGACTACCGCCCCTGAGGGGCTTGTTGCTAGAGGCATCCCCTCAAATCAACACATCAAAAGATGTTAAGGGCAAAAGTAAAGTTGTTTTGTAACCAACGGTTTCTCTCAAGGAATATGAAGAAAATTTGAAAAAGGATGAAAAGGCATTTGCGATAAAGATAGCTCAGACACACAAAAAATATATTAAACGTAAAACAATTCATGTTGAAATAAATCTTTGCGATCACAAAGTGGAAGTTTTTAAAATCGAAAAAGAGAAGAATCATGCTTTGAAAAGTAAATCTTTTTGGGTTGATAAGACTAAAATTTTTCCTATTGTTAAGCAATCCTCATAAGGACCCAAGATTGTTTGGGTTCCTAGATCTCTCTAAATCTTGCAGAGAATGTGTGACAAACAGTACAATTCTGAATGGTACATCGACAACGGTTGTTCTCGTCACATGACTGGGAGGAGAGAAGAATTGCAATAATTTAGATCGTTAATGGATGTCAGAAGAGCAAAATTTGGAAACAACACTATCAGAGAAATCAAAGGCTACGAAATGATCACGAATGATGAATTCTTTATTTGAATGGTAGCATATGTGGAAGGCCCCCAACATAATCTAATAAGTGTTTTGTAATTGGTTGTAGATACCGGGCTAAATGTGTCATATGATGACGAGGGTTCAGAAATTATTGCGAAGAAATCTAAGGAAGTGCTTCTAAAGTCTAAAAGAACTGGAGAAATGTATCCTCTGAATTTGAAACCTATCAAAGGGAAACCATCAATATGCCTTCTTACAAAAGCATCTTCGGATGATAGTTAGCTATGACACCGAAGTGGAATACTTGTATGTCTCCACAGTCATAGCATGCTAGATGCTAAAACCATGAGTTTCAATCCCAAGCACATAATCCTCAAAGTGAAGATCCCAAACTTCATAATCTTCTGGGAAAGGGATTGGAATCCTAGTAGTTGATTCGATACTACTGGGAAGATTGAACGAGAATGAATGAAGGTCATCCTTCGGCATTTTCAGAGATTTCAATCAAAAATTGAATATAGAATCAGATATGTAACCAAAAATCGAGTTCAAGGAAAAATAGGGAAATCAGATCTGTGATCTACAATCGATTTGCAAAGATATCAGTGCAAATTGCAGAAATGAGTGAGATAACACAAAAGCAAATCTTAGAAATATTTGAAAAATGCTAAACGAAAACCCTATTTTGCTCAATAAAAGAATAGTAATTGATTAAACTATCTCTCGCTTTGATACCAACTGATAAGGCCGATAGATTCTATATTCAATATGAAATGCTAAAATAATTTAGCTAATAAGAACGATACGAAGTGAAACAAGCTCAATCTTCAATAACAAATCACAAAGAACAGTTTGCAATTTAGAACTATTCTATGAGTGCTAGACGGTTACAAAAAGATCGATACAAAAGGAAAAGAACAGTGTGCTATATATATAGACTACTTAAGCTAAGATTCTAAAGATGGACATGCCCTTGGAATCAGAATCTGTACTTAAAAATTTTGAACACAACCATTTGACACATCAAACTTAGACTTAATGTTCGTTCATTTTGGGTTAAAAAGGGGGACAAGGTGGGTGATAGCGCTCCTATAATTTTTAAACAAAAACTTAAAGGCCTCAAAATAGAGTTGCGGGAGTAAGGGAACAAGATAAAGCAAAGTCGTATAGGTTCAAAAATATGATTCTCAATAAATTTCATGATATTTATTTGAAGAATGATGTGGGGATGACCACGTTGGAAGAAAAATAAGAAAGGGTAACCATCAAGACTCAACTTTTTGAGTTGGAAAAAAGTACCATGCGATTTATCTCAAGAAACAAAAATAAAATGGAGTATTGAAGAGACAAAAACTCAAAATTTTATCATGGTATTATAAATAGTAAAAGGCAACAAATGGCTATCTAAGGGATCAAGGTACATGGAGATTGGCTTGTTGATCCTACCATTGTTAAAAAAAGTTTTTCGATTTTTTAAAGCTAACTTCGGAAATTTTCATTCTACCGATATTACTAGATGAAGTCCAAAATTTCACAACCTCCCTAGTGTTGATGCTCTCGGTTTGGAGGTGCAAGTGACCATTGATGAAATGAAGAATGTTGTTTGGCCTTGTGGAGGTGAAAAAGTATCAGATCTCGATGGTTTTGTACTTTCATTTGTTAAAAAGTAGTTGGGATTTGTTAAAATAAGATATTTTTGCATCAATGGATGATTTTATGGTGAAATCGAGAATACCCTCATGTTGCAATTCCTCTTTTATTACTCTTATTCCTAATATTATTAGCCTAATTTTCCTAAATGATCTCCGTCCAATTAGTCTTATTGGAATCCAATATAATTTTTTTTTTTGCAAAAACACTGTAAGATTGGGGAAGATGATTCATTTAGTCATTAGTGGTGAGCAAACAACATTTATTAAAAATCAGTAGGTTCTTGATGGTCCTCTTATAGTGAATGGAGTTGTTAAATGGTATAACAAGAAAAAGAAAAAATTATGCTTCTTAAAATAGATTTTGAGAAAGCATATGACTCAGTTAGTTGGTTCTATCTTAATCGTTTGATGAAATTTATGATTTTTTGATATAAATGGTGTGCATGGATAAGGGTGTATTTAATATCATCCAGATCGTCATTTCTTGTTAATGGAAGTCCAACTGATGAGTTTCAATTGTTTAGAGGCATTCATTAAGGAGATCATTTGTATCTTTTTCTATTCATCATATATATGTAAGGTCTTCATGTTGCTATGGGAGATGCAAAGGATGCTACTCTTTTTTTTAGTGTTCAGGATGGAAGTGGTAGTCTTCGGTTATCACGTTTGCTTTATGCTGATGCTGCCATCTTTCTTTGGGACTGAGTTAAAAAGTAATATTTGTAATATTGTTATAATTTTACAGTGCTTTTATCTAGTTTTAGGTTTGGAGATAAGTATGCAAAAATCAAACCTTTTATGGGTAAGTGTACCTTTTCAAGAAGTTGAGCAATTGGATTTATTAGTAGTGCGCAAAGTGGATAGATTTTCTTTTACTTATTTGAGACTTCAATGGGATAGAATATATATAGTGTTTTTGGGTGGAGTTCGATAAAGGAGCAGTTTATGAAAAACTTTCTAACTGGAAAGTGTCCACTCTTTCGATTAGGGGTATGTCCTTACATCTAAATCGGTATTAGGATCCTTTGGTATTTTTTTATATGTTTATGTTCTTAATTCCTGTGCAAGTTGATAAGGAGTTGGAATCTTTACGAAGTCAATTATTTTGGGGTGGTACTAAGGATATTTGAAAAATACATTAGATCAATTGGGATCAAGTATTGGCGGATAAGAAACAGGGGGTTTGGATATTGGTATCTTGGTCTTTTTTAACTTATCATCACTGTAGAAATGGCGATGACGGTTCCATACTCAAGGAAATATACTTTGGGTTCAAGTTATTAATAATGTACATGGAGATAGTGGTGGTTTTGAACAGAGCATGTGTAACCAGATAGGTGTTGTCGCATGGGATAGAATTGTTGCATCTAATTTATTGTTACATAATAAAGGTGTAGTATTGAATTTAGTTTTAAAAAAGGCAAGAGGGAAACAGAATGGATACTCTATTTTTGAAGCAAGTTTGGGTTAGATAAAATACTCTTGCTAATTGTTTTCCTAGATTGTTCCAACTTGATCTTGAAAAAGATTGTACTATTGATAGTCGTAGAAGACAGGATAAATGGAATTGGAATTTGAGGCATCCAATTAGATGTGGTGTTGAAACTTCTCAATACATAGGGTTTATCAATTGCTTAAGGGAAGTTATTATAAATAATCATAGTGATAGATAGGTTTGGATAATTGGAGATGACAATATTTTTATAGTTATTGCTACTAGAAGATGATTTACAAGACTATCCTTCCACACTCAACTATGGAAAGTAGATCAAATTCTTTTATTCCTAGGAAGGTTAACATTTTAATTTGGAGAGTCTTGAGAAATAGAGTTCCAAAATCTTTCAACCTTTCTAAATTAGGGTTGGATGTCTCTTATATTATGTGTCCTTTATGTGAGCTAGAGGTTGAACAACCAGATCATCTTTTTCTTAAATGTGAGGTTCCTACAAGAACATGGAATGTCATGTTTAAGTGGTTGTATATTTCTCAACCTTGCTTCCACTCAATTGTTGATTTGTTTGTGTGGATTGACCAAATTCATGTCTCTACAAAAATAAAAGTGTTGGTAGATGCGGTTTTCTGTAATACCAATTGTTATATTTAGAGATTCATGAATGATAAAGCTTTTACGGGTGCTACGATTAATCAAATTGATATAGTGAATTCTATTAGTTAACTTTCTTTTATTTGGGTTGCAAATATAAATACAAAGTTTAATGTGGATAGGCTTAATTGGTTTAAAAATCCTTTGAACTCTTTGTAATTTTCTCGTTATGGCTTCTTACTAGTTCATGTTTTTTGTTTTCTTTCATTAGATGGTTTGTCACTTCTAAAAAACAACAAAATATCTTTAAAAATAATCTTAAAATCCTAATTCTAAAAATTCTGCAATGACTCTAGAATACGAATATCATGTCTGGAATATTTAGAACATGTCATGAATGCATAGAACTGATCCAAAATGGTAATCCAAAATTTTGTTTGAAATGCCCTTCGAAACATATACTTAAGTCCGGAACATGCAACAAATGCATAATTATAATTATTTTGATTGTAGAAAGACAAAAATATGAAGCGGTTATGACTACAACCTGTATGTATGCCTGAACTCGGACAGGAAATCATGGCTCATTTAAAACATATACGACAACATGCGGCCATGTTTAGGGCACCTTGTTTTGGTGACTATGGTAACATGTTGATGGTTGAATGCCACCCTTTACTCCGTAATTGTCTTATGTGCAAGGAATATACTACTATCATCGAGTTGACCTTTAGGAGATTCTATTTCCAATACACGGCAATTATGTTTGCTTTCACAGGAAAGTTTTATATGTTTATATCGGCTTGCGATTTAGGGTTTATTTCTGCCTTTCTTCATCTTCGGAGCAGTTCAGAGAACATGTATTTCCATTTGTTTTTCCTTCACGTTAAGTGAAAATGGTTGACATTATACATGTGTTCATTGAATTCATCAATTAGATGATACATATGTTGTGAGAGTCTCCCTGTTGTATATCCTAGATCATGAATTTTGTGGGAAATACGCTCGACAGCCAGTTAATAAGGAAATTCTTGCACTTGTCTTTAATTTAGACGAGTTTAACAAGTATACAAATGTTTATATTATATCAAATTATACATATACTTATTAATTGCAATGGTCAATACAGGTACCCATGGGTATATCGATATGGGAGTTCACTTACAAATAGTTATGTACCGTCTTTGAAAAGATTGGGAATCATTTGAACCCCACCAAGCCAAGAGTTAGTAGTAGACATACATATATTGTGTAGTGATTTGTCTATGTATTCAAGGTATGTTGGTTAGTTTTTTTGACATCTTAATTTTGTAGATTAATATAATGGGGACATTTCCCAATAGTAGTGTAGTTGGTTCCCCTATACTAGGTGTTATCCCTCAAGTAATTGCATACCCTAGGATGAGGCGTTTACACACTACTAATTGTGAACATATTCTTGATGTTAGAAATGTATGTATATTAGTTCTCCTTATAATCTACAAGTTACTACTAGAAAATAAAATAACATTAAACTTTATATATTGTTTTATGCAATGTCACCCCAAAAAATTGTTGCAGCCTACTCAACATCAGCATGCTGCTTTGTGGTGGACTGACAGTGCCCTTTGGATAGATGATGCAGATTACCCTAAAATTTGAGTTATGTTTTTTTGTATGTTTTTAACAACTTCCTTATCACGATATTACAAAATCAAGATCATCTGACTGAAGAATAATTTATAAATTATTTTAATTTCATACAAACATAAGGACGAGTTATTTAGATCAACAATATCATACTTTTGACTAGTTTTTTGATGAGTTTTGACAGTAAATGTACTCTTAGACACTTGTTTAATCTTACATGAATATTCATTTTTTGTTGAATCTACGGGAACTTGAGCGTCACAATTTCTGCTTATATGACCAATCCTTTGGTAACGACTGTACTTTTCTGAATCAGACCTTCACCTTGGAATTGGATATAATTATGGTTTTATGCTCATACCGCCTGTCGTGTTTTCATCAATGGTGGTAATACAACCATGAATTCATTCGGTTGTTCGTATTTAGCTGGAACTGGAACAACAAACACAACCTCTATATATGTTAATCGATATTGTTAGGAAGTAAAGTAGATAACTAGCAAAACTATAAGCACAAAAGACACAATATTTACAAGGTTCGGTCAAGGTGACCTACTTCCATGGGAAGGAGGGAAGTATCCTTTTATTTCAGAGCTCTCAACACAGATGTTACAAGTACAATTACACAAAGATTCGCCTATCACTCTAGATTTCAAGATACAAAATTACCTAGCATGTATTCCTATTTATATTGGCGGATCAAACCAAAAACCTTAATGGGCCAAGCCTATTGGCTCATAGGCATGTGAAAGGTGTCAACCAATCACAATTTCCATGCAACATCTTCTAGAATATTCATTCATGTCATACAACCCATGAGCATCAGCAACATAAATAATAGATCACCTTGTGTCATAGTGGAATATCATGATGTACAAGTGGCACATCATGAACAATAATGGCCCAACATCCATCATGGTGGCACAACATGGTATAATCCTTGATAAATACTATGACGCCTGTGTTTCTAAGCTAAGCATTAGTATAGTGATGTAATAGTCAGTTCAACCATTGTAACCTATTTTGAAGTAATAAATATGAATTATTTGAGTAATACGTGAATTGTGTGAATTTATGTGGTTATTACTTGTTTATAATGATAGAATAAATAAATGATAAAAATAAGCGTCAAAAATAAATTTTTAGATAAACCCAATATTGATGAAGAAAGTTGTATTGGTCGAGACAAGGATTCCGTACATATAAAGAACGTCGAAATCTGAGTTATAACGAAGAAGCAATGACCTGTCGAAGTTTCATGACAAAACCGGCACGATGTTGTGTGACGTGAGTAGTGAATTTACGATAGAGGACTTTTGGCCTTATTAATCTAAACCAAAGTTGTAGTATACATTAAACCACGAGCGTGCATAAAAAGAATGCCCAAATCTGACTTTGTATGAGGAAATTATGAATTTTCTAAGATTTGGCTTAGCAGTGCACAACTCGAAACTCGAATTTTAGATCGAGCAGTTTTTGGCCTACACGACCTAAATGAGAATTGAAGATCTCATTAATAGGAACTCAACGGTAAAACGACATATGAAAACGGAGTCCGTATGTAGAAGTTATGAATTTTATGCGAACATTTAACAGTATAATCTCTTCATACTGTTAAATTTATGATTGGTATAGAATTAGCCGACGGAGTCAAAATGAAAGTTATAGATCTTATTTTAACCTACGCGTAAATATAAAGAACGTCAAAAATAGAGATGGTATGTGAAAGTTACGGATTTTAGAAGTCGGAAATGTGCTGTGTGAAAATAGGTGACATGGTACAATCTTGGCCATTGCTTTCTCCCCAAGTCTTGCCACCAGATGGTGACATGTGGCACCAAGTTCAACCATATTTCATCGTATAAATATAACCTCTCACATTCTTATTTTCTTCACACCTTTCTCATTCCTTCTTCTCTCTACTCTCTCTCTCTCTCTCTCTCTAAACCTCCCAAAACCCCCTAAGCCCTAGGGAACTCCCCTAGCGCTAGAAGAAAGCACCGAAGTGCTTGATGACTCCGAGAAGAAGAGATTTACGACTTAGGAAAGCTATTCCAGGAGAAGCCCGGTTTTCAAGAAAACCTGTTGTAAGTGAGCTACGTCTACACTATTTTTAATATAGCTTTTAATTAATTATATTAACATTATTAGGACCATATAATAATTATTTGGTCTATTATTATGAGTTATATAAGTGTCATTATAATATCTTTTTAACTACTCGCGGTACAGAGAATCTGGTTTAAAGGCCGCTGGGTTGTTGGATTTCAGAAATGTTATATGCCAAAATGGTCCTGCCCTCCGGTGTTTTATGTCTGACCCCTGTCTGTACATAGTGGTTGGAAAATATTGTTTAAACGCTTATATAATAATAATAATAATAATAATAATAATAATAATAATAATAATAATAATAAAACTAATAATTAGTCACGGTAAATATTAGACTAAAATCTAGTGGTAATAATACTAGGTTTCGTCGAATGAAATTAGTTTTAAGAAGCAAAACGCTGTCTGAGTTCGGAATCACCACCTTTTAGCTGAGTGCATAGTCACTTTCATCTTACACATAGACATGAACTATTTTATTTCACTTACGTGCTATGTGTGCATATTATATTTACACTTGCTATCTATGCTGGATGAACGATTTTTATACATGTTTTAAATTATTTAAACTGTATATGTATTTATATCTACAAAAATGTTGGGGTAAAACATGGGTAAATGTAATAGACGATGTGTGATAAAATGATGAGGGGCCTCAATGTTGTTGTTGTTGATTCTGTCATATAGCGGAGTATGGATGACGACCAAGGACTCTTCTAGATAGTCTAGTGGAACACTAGCTGGCTCGCAACCTGTAGGTGTTTGTGAATGATGTGTTCATCGGTGTACTCCATCCCCCTCATGGTTGCCTTAAGGACATTTATTGCTGAGGAATCCCCTTAGTAATAGTGTCTATCCCAATGATGATCCTTAGGATAGGTCCCTTATTAGGGACTCAAAGTGAGGATAACAGGAACGGGTAATCGAGTTATTGTTGTTTGATGATATTAAATAACTTATTTATTGTGGGTTGAAAACCCTATGTGCTCACCAGGCTCCCAAGCCAGACCCACTCAGTTTCATGTATTATAGGTAGTGGCGTTCGAGCATAGATGTGATATTTTGGATGAGGGATTACGGATATAGGCCTGTAGATATGAATAAATGTAGTAAGGCTTATATTGTACTGTTTATGCTTTTGATCTATATCGAACATGACATCTCGAGGTTTTTAATGAAATACATTTCTATGGAAATGCTTTGATAAATCTTTATCATATTTTATTTTGGGAACAAATTCCACAACACTTTTATTTGAAATGTTACTCTGATTTTTAAACAAAGCATAAACAAAATCGGTCTTTTCTATCCGTGGAAATGGGGATGTCACAAATACCAACTTCTAAGCATCCTTGAATGATCTTGAGCATCATGGAGGAATTCATAGCATACTTGGCTCATCACGGACCAAGATGGTCTATCTTGTGCCATGATGGTGCAACAGGAACATGGATGGCGCAAGTGGCATCATGTTTGGCAAAAGAACTTCTAGGTTAGAGCAAGATCACCACCATGGCGCAACAACATAATCCATGGTGCAACAGAAGTACCCCATGGCGCAAGAGGGAGTACCTTGGCACAGGAAGGAATTCCCTTAGCGCAACAACATCCTTCTTAGCCCAACTCTTCCAGGTGCTCCAAACCCCGTTTTGTATGATCCTTTATTGGTACTTAATCCATTCCTTTCTTAGATGATCCATTCCTTTTTCACATGCTCCATGAACCCTAAGTGCTCCATTTAGTTCCAAGTGATCCAAATGCTCCATGAACATGATCCAAATGCTCAAGTCGTATTTAACATATAAATTTCCATTGTGAAGTACGATGACACCCATGTACTGTAGTGTTGATGTCTTAGTTTGTAACATCCATAAAAATTTCATAAAATTTAAACTTTTCAAAACAACCCTTTTTCCATATAATTAAAAAAAACCATTATTCCCAAAACATTATTTAAAAATCAAAATCTCTTTCAACATAACGTTCACATTGTCAGAGTTTCCTAGGGTTCATAAGTCCAAAAACACGAGGATCTGTACGGTCATGCCTTCACCTTGCCATGATCCACTGAGGTACCTAAAACCATAAACCAAAACTGTAAGCATGAAGCTTAGTGAGTTCCCCTAAAGTACCAACACCCAAACAAATAATATATATACAAATAACAACATGCAATGGGTCCACAACTAAAAGCTTGGATTACCCCTGAGCTGACAGTATGAGTCTGGCTTGCCTATCGGGCCCACAACTCGCATCTAGCTTGCTCATAAGCCCACAACATAATTTTGGCTTGCCCTCAGGCCCCACATCTTATGTGTTACTTGCTCCTTGTACTGATCAATCATTGAACCAAATTATCAATTTTCAGCCCTCAGTACGAGTCTGGCATACCAACCAGGTCCTCAGCTCGTATCTGGGATGCTATTGAGGCCTCAGTATGAGTCTGACATGCCCCACCCATCCCTAAACTCGTATCTGGATTGCTCCAGTACCCTCGGTATGAGTATGGCATGCCCCACCCGACCCTCAGCTTATATCTGGAATATCCCAGGGTTTGTTGGCTACTACACGGAGTAGTACAACCTCAACCTAACACAACATGCCAACATATAACTGATAAACATATAAACAGTCTACATGCAGACAGGCAAATCTACAGATCACTACTCATAGCATTATCTTATAAACCATGCTACCAATCTAATAGATCACTACTAAACAGTAACATACTTATCACATAACAAGATATATAATCCAATGGGGTGGCCTTGGTGCCTTCGACCCAAAAGTATAGTGATGAAGACTCACCTCAAATGCAGAGGCTCCCCGAAAGAAATCCCTAGCTGCTGCCCTACCAACTTCCCGAGCTATCAATACCAATCAACACAACAAATTATCAATTGGGTTCCATGCCATAATCCATAATCCATACTTGGGTTAAAATGACCATTTTACCTCTGACCCAACATGTACCAAAACTGAGGCCCAAACCAAAAGATCCACAAAAGCCCACTAATTGACCAATTTTCCAAATTAGGTCCAACCCCTTATAGGTCTTATCCTAAGCCCATATTTTCCATAAATCTAAATCAGGTTACCACAAACACCCCTTGGGACAAATTGAAGGGTTTTGAGAATTCTAACCCTCCTAAGGTATGCATGCAACCCTAGAAACCTTGGATCTATGTTTTCTCTATTATACATGAAAACTTTGATTTTTCCAAGGTTCCATCCTAACTACCATACCATGAAGTATATGTAATACAAAAATCTAGTAGAATGACATACCTTTTCTTGCTGCTTGATTCCTTAAGCCTTTAAGAGCCTAGCACCCCAAGTGTGATGCGTCAAATGCTTCACACAACACCACCAACACTTGGAAGAACTTGAGAGAAGTATACTTGCACTCAAATTAGGCTAGCCCTTTTTCTTTTCACTTAAGTGTTGATTTTGGTAGCTATGGGATTCTTTATATAGTGTGACACAACTAGGGCTACACCATGCAAACTCTAATGTGCATGAATTTCCACATTCCTCATGCTCCATGCGTTTTAACCTCCATGGAGTATCCATGGATCAACACATGGGTTTAGCCCAACATAAAGAATTATGGATCATAAGCCCACTTTATAACAATGAATGATTTACCAAATCAATCCCCACTTTATAAAAATAAATTATGGAGTATCCATGCCTCCCACTATCTCCTTGGCCTATGTGCTCTCTCTCTCTCTCAATACTCCTCTCCTCACAAAGAAGACAACATTGTCACTCGGTCTATAGAAGAGATAACCAAATGTTTTTTGTGGGTAGCCAATGAAAATAGACACAACTCACTCTGAGATTCGAGCTTGTCGTGAGGCTTGCGTCTTACGAAAGCCTCGCAACCTCAAACCTTGATGTGGTCAAACATGAGAGTCTTCCTAGTCCACATCTCGTGAGGTGTTTTGACAACCTTTTGGTACAAACTAAATTAATGATATGGGCGAAAGTCTCTAAGGCATACCCCCATAATGAGATTGGTAATGAAGCTCGACTCGTCATGGAACGAACCATATCCAACAAGGTTCGGTTTCGCCTCTCAGCCACACCACTAAGTTGTAGTGTCCTAGGTGGCATCAACTGTGAAACAATTCCACACTCCTTAAGATAGTCTTGGAACTTGATACAAAGATACTCACCACCCAGATCGGATTGGATCATCTTTATCTTCCTGCCCAGTTGATTCTCCACTTCCTGTTTAAACTCTTTGAATTTCTCAAAGGTTTCTGACTTATGCTTGATTAAGTAGACATAGCTATATCTACTGTAATCATTTGTAAAAGTCACATAGAAGCGGTTAGCATCCCTTGTGGTGGTTTTGAAGGGCCCACACACAACAGTGTGTATGAGATCCAACAAACCTTCACCCATTTCAAAAGTACCGGTGAAGGGTGACTTGGTCATCTTTCAAAGTAAGCAAGATTCTCAAGTGTCATCTGACCTTAAGTCTACTGACTCCAAAACTCCATCCTTTTGGAGTTGGCCTATGCGCTTATTGCTGACATGTCCAAGACGACAATGCTACAAGCATGATTTATCTAATTCATTCGAAGAATCGATATGCAACACATCATTTCCTAATTTGTCTACAACATTCATAGTTTCATATACACCATTACAAGGTCATGCCTTAAAATAATAATAAAATTATAATAAGCATTTATTGCACAAATTTCATTATCAAACGAAAATGAGAACATTGTTTGTACAAACCATGAAAGGAAATGATATTTCTCGCCATATCAGACGAGTAGCAACAGTTATTCAAATCTATCCCTAACCCACTACTAAGAAATAAAGAGTAAACTCCAATCTTGGTGACAGGTGGAAGCTTCCTATTCTCATGATCAAGTTTATCTTCCCATACTCCACATCCTTACTTCTTTTTAGGGCCTGCACATCAAAACAAATGTGAAATCCTCAACCTATGTCAAGCACCCAAGAGTTAGTATGTGATGAGTTTTTAGATAGAATAGTATAAATACCTGCATGAATGGGTTTAACCTTCCCATCCTTAACATCCTGAAGTATTAGGGCATCTTTGTTTCCAGTGCCCTTTGTCGTGACAGTAGAAACACTCTGCTTCATTAGGAATGGAAATGGGAGAAGTAGAACCAACCTTGGTCCCACTTGTAAAGGATCCATCAAGAGAATTTCCCTTGCAGCTCTTTGAGGGAGCCTTCCTCTTCTTCCCTTTCTCTTATCCTATTTCCAGAACAGGGGTAGTTGCGGTAGGAGTAGAAACAACATTTTTACCTTTGAGACCATTTTCAGTGGTCCTCAAAAGCCCTTGAAGCTTGCTAAGTGTGACTTCCTCCTTTTTCATATGATAAGTCATGTGAAACTGGTCATAACATGGAGGTAAGGAGTGTAAAATGAAATCTATCGCTAGCTCCTCAAGAAAGTTCATATTTAACTTTGGCAGACGGTCCACAAACCTTTGCATTTTCTGCAAGTGGCCCGTGATGGGTTGACCATCCTTCATTCTTGTTGTTATCATGGAAGAGAGTATTCCATACCTTTCTTGACAAGCACTCTAATGGTACCTTTCCATCAGGTCATGGTGCATCTCAAAAGTGTGGAAGTCCTCATAGGACTTTTGGAGTTCAACCGACATTGTAGAAAGCATGATACAAGCTACCCTTGTGGCATCCATATCATGTGCCCTAAATTCAGCAATCTCCTCAGGAGTAGCAGAAGACTCATCAATTTCCTTTAGCTCCTTATCGAGACATATTCCTTGTCCTAATAGCGAGTGACCATCCTATTGTTCCTATTCCAACCATTGAAGTTGGAACCATTGAAGATGACTCTCCTACAAAGGTTCATGAGAGAGAAGGAGATGGTATGGTTTGAGCCAGAAGCAGTGTTGGAAGACATCTGAAAAAGAAGAAAGACAAAGTTTAGATTAGCTAAAAAGTCCTTAATAAATGAAATATTAAGGCTAGGACCCAACACAATATTTTTCAAATTGGAAGAGGGATGTTGTAATCCAACTTGCAAAATATTTGAAGATAGGTAAATTATGATTTACCAACTTCCACCATGAAAAACGAAATAGATATTCAGTCCTTGGACTGAAACTCCTAGATCCTTTGAGATTCATTGAACAATTCAATGGCATGTTTAAATCTCGATTACGCCCTTCAGGTTTGTGACTACCGAGGATCACAAACAAGGTGTGAATAACCATGCAAAATATGCTTGGTACTCTCGAATTTATCACCTAATCAATGTGCCAGTTAACCACACACGCTTCATTGATCTTTTGATAAACATCGAGCCACCCTTTGCCACCCTTACTAGTCCAAGTTAATGTGTTGATTAACCACACACGCTATGTTAACGACTTGGTAAGGTGCAAAGTGCAATTTTCATGGATTAGCATCAATTTCACATTTTCCTAAAGTAACAATAATTGGGAATTTAATAAAAACATTTAGTTACTTAGTATTTATCAATATACTTTTAATGAAGGGAGAACTATAGTCATTTCCTACCCATTCGGCTAATGACCCTCCACCAGTCAAGGAAGCGGTGGGTGAGAGGGGACACCCATTAAACTGCCACTTTATTGGCAGTCACCTTATACCTCCCTTATAGACCGGCTTTGTGAATAAGGCCTACTAACGGTAAGACTGACTTGGTCTTATATATATATATATATATATATATATATATATATATATATATATATATATATATAATTAACTTATAATACTATAAAGTATAAGGATTGAATTTCAAACTTTTAAAATTCTAGGGTTTGGAATTAACGTTTTCTAAAGTGACTTTACATATTCCAAAACTCGAGGGCAAGTTAGGAGACTATTCAAAACCTTTCATATCTATAACCTATGAGTTTTAATGACTTTTAAGGAAAAGACTCTTGGAATTTCATAACTTGAGGACAAGTTATGGAGTCCATTAAAAGGCATTTAGATCAACAATTAAACTAACAACCAAGTGTCAAATAATATGATCTACCAAAACGCATAAGCATTAATAATTCAAATCAACAATTTTCAAGAATCATATAAACTAATATAAAACTTGAAACTTTGACAATTATCTTTGAAATTAGATTAGCATGATCATCACCACACCAAAAACAGGTTTATAAGTTCAAAAACAGTTTAGGGTAATGATCCTAGTCCAATTCCAACCTTAAAAGTTGAAAATCTGCAATCTGGAGCACCAACTCGTCGAGTGCATGAATTGACTCGGCGAGTTGGATGAGTTTGTGCTTCGACTCGACAAGTCCCCTAGTGGAATCGGCGAGTCCACTGTCCAGACAGCCAAAAATTTGATTTTTCAAGCTACAAACACAAGTTGCATCAAGTATAATTGAAAACAAGCCTAGGCTCTGATAGCGCTGATGGGTTTTGAGCATTCTAACACTCCTAAAGTGTGCATGAAACAATAGAAACCTTGAATCTTTGTTTTCTCTATTATACATGCAAAATTTGATTTTTCCAAGGTTCCATCCTAACTATTATACCATGAAGTATATGTAATACAAAAATCTAGTAGAATGACATACCTTTTCTTGTAGCTTGATTCCTTAAGCCTTTAAGAGCCTAGAACCCCAAGTGTGATGCATCAAATGCTTCACACAACACCACCAACACTTGGAAGAACTTGAGAGAAGTATACTGTGACAACCCGATATTTCAACTACATGTAAACGACCTAAAAAGTCAAGTATTGTAACCACGTTAGTTGTAATAAAATTTACTTCGAAAATAAAATATCCAAAAATCACTAATTAAATTACCTTTTATGATAGATGTCATTAAACCATGATCGTACGTAAAAAGAACGCTCGAATCCGATTTCGTATAAGAAAGTTAGGAATTTTTTTTAGTTCGGATCAACGGCAGAGGAATAAAAACTCGAATCAGAGATCGAGCGACTTTTGGCCGGAATGACCTAAACGTGAATCGAAGGTCTCATCAATGGTATTTCAGCGGTAAAAAGTCTGGCAAAAACCTACGTCAGATAAAGGAGTTATGAATTTCTAAAGAAAATTTCTTACCGCGACCTTTTAAAAATAAATAATAAAAATAATTTCGGAATTTGCCGACGGAATCTAAATGAAAGTTGTAGAGTATGGTCTCACCTTCGCGGGGATATAAAGAACGTCGAAAACGGAGTTCGTATGAAGAAGATATGAATTTTTGAAGTTTATTAAATAAATTATATATTTGTTTAAATCAAAAATCCGGTATTATCCAAAGGGGGAGTCAGCGTACTCATCCGAGTTACGCGCCGCGTAACCCCGTACGCCCCGCGTACGTGAAGGCCTTGGCCTCGGATCGTCCACGTCGCGCCTGTGCGAACCACCGTCCCGTCCCATCCGAGCTCCGAGGCAGTCGACGACTCGGTCACGCATGACGTACGCATACGCCCAACGTACGTGCGTACGCCCCGCGTAACGAGGCCTCTCAGCCTCCTATGAATATAGATGTGAGGGTTCTGGGAAATTCACCCCATCTCTCTCATTTCTCTCAAGATATCGCCTCGATTTCCGTTCCCGCACAGCCCTGAAGCCCCGATCACTTTGCTCGAGTCCCGAAGGTCGTTCGTGCCCCCGAGGTTCCCGAGAATCTCGAGGAAATCCACTTTCGCAAGCCGAAACTCTGTCCGGTTTTTCATCTTGCAACCTCCGATTTTACAAGTGAGTTCATACCCCTATAATTTACGTTTTAAATGTTTTACATGCTTTTAAGGGGGGGGGGGGGGGGGGAATACAAGTAAAACACTCGGCTATTATCGGGTGTTATATAAACTTTCACTTTACGCGTTTTATCAAAGGAATCATATGTGATTTGAAACTATCAAAGGAAATCTTTTATATGAAAAGTATAACACGACAACATTTTATCTTTTGAAATGAGAAACGATTTAGGTATTTATATAAATCAGATACTTTGCTTATATTACATTCAGTGTGTCGGTTTTGGCACTACAAAAACTACACTTTTTCATAACAAGTGAACATTTTCACTACGGGTTTATTTAACAAATGAAACATACTTTTAGGAAACAATAATAGGAATAGTTTCACGAGAATACTACAAACTTTACATACATGGAAATACTACTACGATAAGCTACTTTCATATACAATAACTAACGAACATTTTCACACATAAATCTGTTTTATACTAAGTTTTGTGAGACATTAACTTCACGTATGTTCGAGTACACATTTCAAGTCCTGTATTATATATCAGAATCCCTTGGAGGGGGAGCATGGTGTTTGTGTACAGATCTATACGGGCTTGACAACCCGCGCCCTGAGTGTTAGCTACAGTCCACCTTTTGGGGTGACAAACGTCAGAACATTCCAACCCCTGAAGAACGTTGTGTATAGGCATTCCTTGTCAATAACATGGTTATAAAACTCACATGGGGTATTAAAAATACAATGATTTACGGAGTTTTTCGGACAAATTGAAATCTTTATACTTACATACATTTACTAGAAACAAGCAATTGTCGTGAAAGAAGGTTACAATTATACTAGTAGAAAATATAGGATTTTCTAGGAACATGAAAATAAAGAACAAAAACATTTCATTTCATACAAATATTGTCATTAAATACTTATGAAACTCACCAGCTTAAATGCTGATCTACTCTTTCAAAACTACTTGTATGTCCCAGGGATTCAGTAATTATAGGTAACAAGCAGATTTTGAAGAAGGGACGCTACGGCGCCAGTTTAATTTCATATTTTGACATCATTATGTAATTGATTTTGAACATGTACACTTTTAAACAATGTAAACTTTCAATTATATATATGATGGTTGTATTGCTTTCTTTAGTATGTATTCATTTGTTACGTTACCACATGAAGTCATCCGCCCCCGAGCGTTTCCACCGTTCCGGTTTGGGGGTGTGACATATACCTGCACTCAAAATCGACTAGCCGTCTTTCTTTTCACTTAGGTGCCGATTTTGGTAGCTATGGGGTTCTTTATATAGTGTGACACAACTAGGGTAACACCATGCAAACCCTAATGTGCATGACTTTCCACATTCCTCATGCTCCATGGGTTTTAACCTCCATGGAGTATCCATGGGTCACCCCATGGGTTTAGCCCAACTTAAAGAACTATGGATTATAAGCCCACTTGATAAGAATTAATGATTTAACAAATCAATCCCCATTTATATAATCAGTCTCTTTTGATCACAAAATTAATTTCAAACTAATTCTTGATTAATACAAATTAAATAATATGATTTCATATTAATATATATTAGAACTTATAATATATTAATAAATCATAAATATCCTCTTCTCAAAAGTCCATCTTCCATATTGTTGCGGTCCTATGCAACCCAAATGGATCATGCTACTCTCGGGTCAAGTACATACCAATTCTAGTTATGGGCTTAAACACTAAATCCAACACACACTTGGTCAAAGACATAAGTCAAAAGTAAAATTTAACGGTCCAAGTTGACCTAACTCGCCGAGTTGTCCTTCAACTAGTCGAGTTTCTCCATCAATCTGCACAGATCGAGAAAACCCAAGTCAACTCACCGAGTTTACTTACCAACTCGTTGCGTTTCTCTGTTAAACTGAAAATATCAGGGAAAACCGATTCAACTCGTCGAGTTTATCCATAAACTCGCAGAGTTCGCTCAAAGTCTAACAGCTTAATTCATTAAGCACCGAATCCATAAAGGCATGGCCACAAAGTATAGATATATGGCTTCCTTAAGCTGGAAAACCACGTGAAGTTGCTAAATTTATGTTTATTCATGACTAGGTGAAGCTCTTAAGCTTTAAATGAACTTAATACTCGACTTAATGCATGCATAACATCAGGATCCTCATAAAGTTTCCCCCTTTAAGCTTAAGGGTAGCACAACAAACTCACATATGAAAGGATGAACCTTTACACCTCCTATCTTATCCATAAACTAAAAAAGGAGGCTAAAATCACAATAAAACCCAAATGAGAAGATATAATCATCTACCAATCATGTTTTGAACTTGATACCTCGAAATAGCTGCAAGAAATGGAGTGATTCTGGATCCAAGGCTTCCTTCTCCATGCTTGAAACATCAAGATCTTCTACTCCCCTTCACAAGGCACAAAATGGACACCAAACTCTTCTCCAAGGTCCAAATTCTTGATAGTGGAGGCTAAAACTCGGTTTAGGGTTTTTGGGATAAATGGAGGATCACAAAGAGGCTAGAAGAAAGACTTGAGGACTTTAAATAGGGTGAAAGACCCTAAAAATTAGGGTTTCCTTCCCAGCTTCCAACTCATCGAGTTGAGGCTCCCCAACTGGTCGAGTTGGTTCTTTGAAACCTCGTGATCCATACATTTTCAACACGACGAGTTGGTGTCACACCCCCAAACCGAAATGGTGGAAACGTTCGGGGGTGGAGGACGTCATGCGTAGTATCACAACAATTGAATAATAGTAATCAAAGCAACAACAACCATTGTATTAATAGTAATATGTTTACATTGCATTTGAATTATACATGATTGACACCAAAAGTAAATAATGAGTAAAGATTCAAAGCGACTATGCTCCATCTTCTTGAACCCGGTGTGTGTACCTGTCTACTAGTGTCCTGAGAATACAAATAGGTTTTAAAAGAGTATCAGCATAAAGCTGGTGAGTTCATAAGCGTTTTGTTTTAGAAAACTGTTCTGTATTCTGTCGAAAAGTACGTTATATTTCCTCCTGAAAACCTTATATTTTCTGATGTAATGAATGTTAAGTAAAAATGATTCTTGCTAGTTCTTCTTGCGAGTACTTAGTGCATACAAATCATATACAGTCCAGATCGAACAAAACAATCGATTGTGTGGTTCTGCCCCAAGCTCACAACCATACAAGGAACAGGAAAAGAAGCGGAGTCCACACATTCCACTGGTTGTCGGATCCTCATGTACATAATCCCAAAGTATCCACTAGATACTTACAGAGTTAACTATATTGATCCTTTGATATCTATTGAAAGTGTTTCTCGAGAAAATCCAGTATTTTGTTATGTAAAGTATGATTAACCCATTCCTTCTATGACTTCTTAGTTCATACTAGTTATGTATAAACCAATATCCTATAGACAGTTAATTGTTTGGATTTGTCCTAAACCCACAACCAAACAAGGAACAACGAGTGGGGCGGAAAACACACATTCCACAGTCTATCAGATATTCTTCATACATAACCTGGATGTATAAACTAAGGAGTCATGGAATTAATAATGAATGTTCATTAGTTGAATGATAAACCAGCTGTTTGTAAAATACCAATGCATGTTTACCCTGGAAAATCCTATATTTTCCCTAAGTGTACGTGATTGAATTTGTAATGTAAACTAGTTTTATTACATAAATAAAATTAGTTGATAACGTATTGTTCTGTATCCTGAAAGTGTAGTTCACCCCTCTTGTGATCACTTATTACATACAAGTAATATAAATCTAGATCGAACAAATAGTCGATTGGGTGATTCTGCCTTAAGCCTACAACCAAACAAGGAACAGGAAATGAGGCAGAATCACACATCCCACTGCAAGTCGGATGTTAATTTCGTATTACTCTGATGTACATACCATGTCATCACATAGTTACTAACCCTGTTGACTTTTTTTAGGTATATTATTATGTGAACGAGTCGTAGTTTCACCTGTGGATTCTTATAACCATACTATTGACAATCAACATTACGACATACTCGGACGTCGCTAAAAATGATGTTTGTCACCCTCAGTTGACTGTGGCTAATAGTCAGGGTGCAGGTTTATCACTCCCATATAGAGCTATATATATAAACTCACGCTCTCCCTCCAGAATACTCTGGTTAAAAGGCGTCTCACACTGTAGTTCTCTCAACGAATTCACTAATAATACTATGAAAACCCTTTTTTTTTATTAACATGAATCCTTATAAAATAATATCTATTACTTTATAATTCATAAGTTGTTTTCTTCGTTCTGAAAGCTTGTTTTTGCAATGTTTGTATTCTAGCATGTTTTCTAAGCTGATTTCAAGTCTAGTAGTAACGATGTTTTCCGTGTTTATTAAGTTGTATGTTCAATGTTTGATAATGATAGGAAAATATAATAAACCAAATTATATTTTTAAACACAAGATTACTTGTGCTTTTACTTGTATTCCCCTTGAAAACATTAAAACTCGGAAAAATATAGGGATATGAACTCACCGTTTGACGTGGGATTAGAATGTAAGATCGATATGGATGCTAAGTGTCAATTGATGTCTCGGTCAGAAACGGATCCTATTTAACATATAATGGCACACATATATGTATTAGATTAGGGCATAACACCCCTAGTTCTGGAAGGAAACCACCTTAGGGACTGCGAAACACTTGAAACTAAGTGTTAGAATCATGTGTGACTGAAAGAGGGGAGTGTGCGGCCACATAAAGGGGTGTACAGCCATGGGTTTGCAGCCCAAGGGGGTTTACAGCCCAAGAGTTCATGGCCCATGGGTTTACGGCCCAAGGGTGTACGACCATAGTGTTTGCGGCCGTACACTCTTGGAGAAAGGCGCAAATTGAGGTGTTTTAAGGTCTTATCCAGCCCCTTGGAAGTGTTCTAAGTCCCATGCATAGCGTAAGGAAGAGTTTAAGGCCAATAATTAACGAAAAACTAGGGTTTGCAGCCAATGAGGGGTGTACGACCGTAAACCCTCCATGTTCATGATAATTGGGTCGATTTTAAGACGAAAAACAAGTATTTGTAGTAGATAACAAGCATAGGAAGCAATTAATTACACTTGTGAATTAGAGTACATAACAGCAAGTGAAGCGGCAAAGGAGGCGATATGGATGAAGAACTTCATCGGAGACCTTGGAGTTGTACCAACTATTAAGGAGCCTATGGAGATTTTATGTGACAACAATTGTGTGGTTGCCTAAGCCAAGGAACCAAGAGATCATGGCAGATCCAGACACATTGATAGAAAATATTACTTCATAAGACACAAGATAAAAGAAGGACTCCTCGTGGCAAACAAGGTATCATCAGAGGATAATCCTGCAGATCCCCTCATAAAGGGACTAACGAGGGTTAGGCACTTACGGCATGCGAGCCGCATCGGGCTGAAGAATGATATTAGTTTTACAGATTATATAGCTATTTCTGAAACTTGTAAAATGTAATTGACATTTGATGATGAATAAAAGGTGTGTTTATTTATGAGTAAGGTGTTACTGTCTTTTGTCAATTATTTACTATTGTTTCAGTTTTGCATGTTTTGACTTCCATAATAAATTACTTTATTCAAACTTCCGCAGTCGGTCATACGTCGAAAGTAGGTATGAACTAAAACTGTCATGAATTGGGCTTGTAGATGACTAAAGGTGTTTAGCCATAGAAATGATTGCTAGAAATTTCATGAGTGCTTATAAGTTCTGAGTATTGGAATAAACCCACGCTCACTGGCATCACTTCATGGAATTTATTTCGAGTGATCGTGAGATGGTAATATCATATAAGTCTTCAAACCTAGAGATATGACTTGTTGCCTATGAGTTGATTATACATTGATTGTACGTAAACGCATTGGTAACTTGATGTCATAAAACGTGCCTTTGTGTATAATTCAACAAATAGTAGAACAAGCATATGAGTTGAAGTTTATCTGTTCCTTCTTGGATTAGAAGCGATATCTAGGCCCCTCGATGATTCTGTGTTGACCCATGTACCAATCCCGGTCAGAACTAAGTTGATGTGTCCAATTAAGTTCTATGTAAAACAAATCAGGAAATCGAGAAACAAACTGCTAGACAATAAGTAAGACATTGTTCCATGTATTTGTTCGACTGATATCTAGAACAGCGGATTATATGATCACTTATCTAAAATGGCGCTTCATAGTTCAATAAAGTTTTGAGAGCTATGATTGCTGGTTAGTTCCTGAAGTAATATAGGAAAATATAGTTATTAGACCTATCCAAGTGGGAGACTGTTGGATAAGGTTTCTAAGTCCATAACTTTATTTGGTATATACTTGACCCGACCCAGCATGGTCCATTTGGATTGCAATTCACCCAAACTATTTATGGTTAAACCTATAAGAATTGTATGTTTATGATTTGTTAATATATTATAAGTTATAAATTTTTAATATATTAATATGAAATCATATTATTTAATTAGTATTGATCATAAATTAATTTATAATTAATTTGGTGATAAAAAAGGTGAGTAATTAAATATGGGCTCTTGTATTTATATAAGTGTGGGCTAATACTCATTTGGAATGGGATTGGCATGCATGGGAGTCCATGGAGCTTTTATCCCATGAATCCTTGGAAATGAAGAGTCATGGATATTAGGGTTTACATGGATGTAACCCTAATCCTCAACACTATATAAAGAAGCTTGTGATGCTTGAAATGACACTAGTTGTGTGCGTGCAAAGAGGTGGCCGATTTCTATAAGCAAGCATACACTCTCATAAGGTTTTTCCAAGTTTGTGGTGATTTGTGATTTCCATTTGAGGCATCCACATTATTGGTGCTAGGCTCTCAAACTTCAAGGAATCAACTCACAAATTGAAACATATGTAATTCTTCTAGCCATTATGTTTAATGTTCCCCATGCCATGCTATATAGGTTATGAACCTTGGAAAAATCAAAGTTGCATGTATTCATAGTAAAACATAGATCCAAGGTTTTAGGGTTGCATGAACACCTTAGGAGTGTTAGTTTGCTCAAAACCCAACAGTATGAAGATCTAGAAAATGATGAAATTCATCAGATGAAACATGGATTCCTCACTAGAGTAATGGATGTAGCAACAAATCAAGGTGCGAAACACTTACATCTTTGAAGATCTTGAAGAAATTCGGTGGATGTAGAGAGAGAGTAGAGAGAGAAAGCTTTTGAAGTGATTAAAGTGGTAAATGAAGTCCAAATATCCCTTATATAGGGATGAGTTTTCGGCCAAGCGTGGGTGGGGGTGTACAACCGTAAACTCGAGTTTGCAACCGTACATTCCTCTGGAAGGGGTGTTTGGCTCGGATGCTATGTTATGGCTTAGGAAAATGCATTCTTGGACCCAAATCTGGATGGTAATGTGCTTAGGATACCTAAATAGACCCCAGACAATGCTAAATGATAGCTGAAACAAGTCTGACTTGATTGATTTGGAACGGTTGAGCAAGAAAAAGAATTTTCGGGTTGTCATAGTTGGTCCCTCCAACTCCCTCGAGTTGACCTAGAATTAGGATTTTTATTAAGAATTCCTCTTCAAGATTTTGGATGTTACAACTCTCCCCCACTAAAGTTTGATTTTGTCGTCGAAATCACTCCATACTAAAACCCATAACCAGAACAAACACTTGAGGAACATACCTTAAAATTCTGCACACAAACAACCTTCGCAAAATAATCAATCCCAAATAGAAACCGCCAACCTGAAGAAGAACAACCCATGATCCCATGCAAAGACCCAACCTTGTATATTCACACTTGGGTATCAAATTGGTCTGAATCCCTAGCAAACCTCCCAAAATGATCTGATTAAACCATGAAACTTATCCATCGAACAATCTATCCAACCTTTGATGATAATAATTCCATAAACATACAAGAGATATAAAATACAGACTTCCTTGATTTTTGGGGCTGATACACTGTTGCAAACAGCCCAAAACCTCATTACTTGCCCTTCATTCACATTATGAAGCCATCCTAGAGTACAAACACATAAGTTAGACTCTGAATCCTCCAACTGATGCCTTTGATATACATATTTCTTAACCCCCTCTTCTCTGGATATAGACCTTGCATGTTCCCACTCGCGATTCCCAACACGAGTTCCCACCAAAATTCTGCTCGAACATGGCTACCCATGATACCTCCTCACGGAACCTTCCCTAAAAATGACAAATATCCTTTTGAATCTACCCCCAGTCCCTAACTGGAGAATTACCAGAACCATGAGGAGTGATCCTCGAAACACACCGACCGCACACTTAACCCAAAATTGAACCATATGATGAACCCAAAACCTTAACAACCCTTGACTCTTTGCTATGTCATTACCAACTATTTCTTTGACGAGTAACAACAATCAAACCATGAACTTCTGCAATACATCCAACCCTTACCGGTTCTAGTGCGCCCCTATCTGGGCACCCACTTGATACAATCACTAAGAACTTGATGAATTACGACTGCATAAGAAATTTCCAACTTAAGAAACACAATCTAACAACAACTCTTGTACAACTGGAATTATAATGCATATATCATGCCGAGACTTTTTGATACCTGACTGATACTTTCCCCAATTCTTACTTCTTCCATTATCCAACCAACCGATCTACGACTCGCCCGACCCCCATCAATGCATCTATATCGAAGCACTCCAATGAAAAGAAATGAACCATTACGATTACTTGGCCCATAACCTATGAATGGAATACCCCTACAAGGTCCTCATCATAGGTATGGATTGCCTATAAGCTCACAACATGATTCTGGTATGCCCTCCCTGGCCCTCAACCCATGAATGGTATGCTCCTGATAACCTACCGACACCATCGTCATCGCATCATTAGCACAAAACTCTGGGCCTGAAGATATCCACTTCATTCCATTACATTGAAAGGATCTAAATAACCCCCTTACAATGCCAATTAAGCACCACAAAAAGCTACCAAACAAAACCTTATGAAAACAAAGTCACATACAACCGGTGGATAGGATAAAGGTTGCACTCTTTTATCCAAATCAGAAGCTGAAATCCAAAAGAACCATGCACATAATTCGAACCAAGAGCCCAAATGCCTTCTTTCTCAGCTCACAAGGAGCACTCCCATACATATACTTAAGAAACCCATAATCTCATCCAAAAAGAAAAGAAACACCAGAGATAATCGAAAAGGCCACCTTACTCAAAACAGGAAATATCCTCATAATCGGTCAAACAAGACCCCATACTTGTGAGGCTGAACAGATTCTGGCACTACACCACTAACTCAAGAAGACCTCCAAGATGATCCTGAAGGTTATCAAACCAAGCTCCCACTCTACCATTAAGGGTAAACACATTTGAAAATCGAATGAACTTAGAATATACCGCACAAGAGGGTAACTGATGCATTCCTTGACCTATAAATGGAACCACTTAAATTCTTTGGAGAATTCCTGCTGGATAACGAACTCGATGACCAATGGTCTAGGACACCTTGACACCTAAACCAAAGAAACCACAACCCACTTGGAGATGAACATAACTGCTTCTGAAAAAGGTCCACCAACCAACATCCGCCCAACAGATCTGAAAGCAGCAAACCAACCAGCGAACTGATAGAACCCTCAATGACCGATGTTCAACATGGGAATCCTAATTCTCCCTCACTTAGAACTCGAACCAAAATTCATTGGTGGTTATACCAAAACATAACCCAACTAACCCAACCAGGTACAACCATACCTGACCATGAAACGAATATCACCCGTAGAATGGTCCTCTAGGTACGTATCAAACGAACCCCACAAGGAAACTGAAACACAGCTGAAGACCTAGGATTTCCCCATAATAAGTACTTACAAAGCATAGGAAAAATACCAATTTACGATAAAAAAAATGCACTCCTACACGCCATCCACACGAAAATCCGACATATGGCCTTCCCATCCCCCTTTAAGGATAAAACCCTTGTTCACATCGCTAGGATACTTGTGCCACATCAAAACACATGCGCACACCAGTGCTGACATGCCGTTGCCAACCACTGCGACCAACAAACCTCAAGATTAGAATCCAACCTAATTTAGGAGGTCACAAGCTTGCCCACTCCTTTAAACTCGAAAATCTTAAGGGCAACATCCCTTCCACACAAATAACGAAAACCCAAACTAACAATCCGCCATTTAAATCCCTGATGCAATTCCAAACCGATCATGACAACCGCTTCCTCCCCCTAACTCAAGGCTTGAGGCATGACCCCCACGAAAACCCTCGAGACTTCCAATCAACATACTCACCCAGGTCTGAACCATTTAACCTACATCAAAATTGTCACAGAGGCCTGAACAACACAAAACGCATCCTCACTTGAGCAACCCAAGCCAAAAGATCGACATATACGAAACCACTGACTCAAACCATGGTATCCAACCATGTTATCTACCCTGAACAATATTTAGAATCTCCAAAGTGATCCTCGATTTGAGTATGGATCCTATGCTTCTAGTCGCACGGGCCCAACACTACCTTTCACACCTATTCATACTCTCCTCAAGAATTATCTCGGGTCCTCTAAGACCTAGTCACAAAATACTCCTGAAACCTGCTCAATAATAAAACAACTACAACAGAATACTCTCTAGGCTATCCTAGGTTCTAACACTTCTCTGCCATCAGCTACTAAAAAACTCCTCACAATGTTAATTAGCTATTCCATGAGTACCATCACATGAAACAAATCTCAGATAATCCTTCGACTAACAGACTTATCCCTACAACGGTTGGACTCAAACGAGAGTTATACAGTAGAGTCAAATTAGTCACTCTGAGATTATCCAACCCTTTTCACATGTGACTTGATATATTCACCCAATAGCTAACTCACATTACTCATAAGTTCCACAAAGCACAAAGCAAGCAACATTCGTTCAGAGGAGCCGACTGACACTAAAATGCAATAAGATCAGACATCTTCTCCTATGAAATCCTTGATCTCAGACTCCCTGCATCCCGCGCGCATCTTCGCTATGCCCTCACTCTATCAAGAGTGGCTAATCATTCCTCATGCTGACCTGATATGAACCGCGCCCAAACTAAGGAAACCACCGCCACCTCATCCAATAACGTGACTAGCTGGCTGACCCGATATGACTCATCCATGAAACTTCCACCAACCCTACACTACTCGTGTATGCTATCCATACATAACACTGGACCCTATAGACATTCGAATATGTGATCCTACCCTAAGCCCTTTATCAAACAAGAATAAGAAATAATGTCAAACCAAACATTCTCAGGCTATAAGATCTTGGTTATATATAACCATAATGCATACACTAAGCAACTACAGTAATGATGTCAATTTCATAAAAGAATAGCCCCCTTATATAACCATGCAATTCTATCATGCAGTTCCTGAAGATCCCTAGCCTATCACTAACATGTTGCTCTAACATATCACAATATCAAATAACAGTATGGTATTTTGGGGTATGCTTACTGGCTCCGGCTGATCGTACATATCGCATCCTCTTTAAGTATTTTTGAAAACTATTTAAAAATCTTTTTTTTAAATCTTTTTCCTTAGTTTGAGACTGGATTCACACGAGTGTTCCTCTAATTCACTCAAACCAAGGCTCTGATCCCAACTTGTAACATCCATTAACTCAAAAAGGAGGCAAAAATCACAACAAAACCCAAATGAGAAGATCTAATCATCTAGAAATCAAGGTTTGAACTTAATACCTCGAAATGGCTGCAAGAAATGGAGTGATTTTAGATACAAGGCTTCCTTCTCAAATCTTGAAACTTCAAGATCTTCTACTCCCCTTCACAAAGCACAAAATGGACACCAAACTCTTCTCCAAGGTCTAAATGCTTGATAGTGGAGGCTAAAATTCGATTTAGGGTTTTTGGGAATAGTGGAGGCTCATAAGGAGGCTAGAAGAACGACTGAAGGACTTTAAATAGGGTGCAAGACCCTAAAAATCAGGTTTCCTTCCTAGCTGCCAAATCGTCAAGTTGAGGCTCCCCAACTTGTTGAGTTGGTTCACTAAGCCCTTGCGATCCATCCATCTTCAACACGACAAGTTGGTCCCTCCAACTCTTCGAGTTGACCTAGAATTATGATTTTTCTCAACAATTCCTCTTCAAGATTTTGGATGCTACATAGTTCCTTGAATATAATCATAACATGAGAATAAGTTATACCAAAAAATTGCTATTTCTCACATATGTAAGAACGAGATTCCAAGTTGACTACCTTTTTTCATCTGGTTAGTCACTTCATATATGTTTTGATCAATTTGGTATACCCAAAAACCATAGGATTTGTTAATCCTCATTTCTATAATCTTCTCATCATACTCAGTAATATCTTTTTTTCTTTGAGATATAAAAAATACATATATGTTGTTATACACAGTAAATTATATTAGAATTACCATGGAAGTATTATAATTGAAACAATTACATCCAACAACACATCCTTGAAGCCACCATTATCGCATGGTTTGTCAAAAGAAGTCAATCAACATTGTTATTGGTTGTTTTCATGTGTCTTTGCATAACACATTGATTGATTCAACATTGTTTGATGTCATTATATTATACCGAAACACAAGAAAACACGACCTTACCCATTTGTGGTAACTGATTATATCTATCCATGTATGACAGTCTTTATTTAGGGCACACGTAATCTAAACAAGCTTTTTTTTTATTTTTAAAATCCAACTCTCAGTAAGATTGTGCAGCCTCCCACACTTGTCTCTTGTTTTCCGATCTTTGTTCTCATATTCATCAACAAAATGACGACAACATGCGCCATGATATGCGTTCGGAAACATGACTTGAATGACCATTTCAACTGAATTGGATCTATAGGGTATGATAGCCAAAGAGGTCATGTCCCCAATATATTATCTGAGCATTAATAAAAACCATATCCATGAATCCACACTTTCTGTTTTTTCCAACACCAAATGCAATGGGGAGGAATTGTATTATTTCCGTCCATGCCAACTGCTAGGAACATCATGCACAAGTATTTCCTTTTAAGATGTGATCCGTCAATAATAATAATAGGACACAAACATCTTTGAAACTCTCAAACCTAGACAATAATTAATAGACTAGCCATTCAATCGAACACACGTGTAACAACAATTAAAGTAAAACAACTCATTATATAAAAAATATTATCGTGCAACCGATAGCCATGAAAAAGTATTAGAATTTGTTGTCATGACGTGTCTTTATATGTGTAATTGTCCCTGGATTCTTCTTCTCCCGATTGTAAGAATATAAAGGAAGTCTTTTAAAGCTTTCTTCAGGGGTTCCTCTCAACAGATTTAGTGCATACATTTTAGCACACTACGCTTGCCAATATGAAATATGTACACTAAGACAATCATTTAAAGTTCATTGTATATGTTTGTCGTGCAACATATTACTTATACTATCAACTAACATGTCCTTCAAGAAGTGACTCAATACTTTTTTGTTGGCTTGACAATGATGGGGAAAGAGTTGTGTGTTTGACAAGTGTGGCTCTTCAATAGTTTAACCACTTGAACTGTATTAATATATTAATCTTTTGTCTCTCATATCCACCATTTAAAATTTTCCACAACGTAAACAGATTCAAACCTTTTTTTGTATATTTTCTTACCCCCATTTGGAACAATTCAGCAATACATTTGAATCCTAATTTAAGCGTAAGTTCTTAATTATTTTTGAAGAGATCACACTTCTTCACATAAGAAGTATAATTATGGACTGTGGCACCTTTACGTTTTTGATGAGCTAACTCGGGCAATTGTAAAGGTTCACGCATCCCCTAATGAGTAGTTTGTGTTTCTGAGAATCCAAAAAATAATAAGGAAACTTTTCCTTTTCGAGTTTTTGAGGTTTTAGGGGTTTAGTTTCATCCTCTTCAGGTTCAGTATCATCCCCATCAAATTCAGTGGAACTCTAAAAATGTTTAACTGGCTCTCCATGTGGAATTATATTATCATCATCAACCAACAATATTAGTTTTGTGTCATAATTTTGCAGATTCTTCAACATCAAAAATTGGTGAAATATCAACTACAACCTTACCTTTATAACTAAAATCATCCCCTTTTATAGGCACATTATAATTTATCATAGGTAATAAATTACAAATTTGGTTACTTCCAGCACTGGAAGACCCATTGACACCAGAACGATTTTTCACGGGAAATCGTTTAATACCACTTTTCATAACATTATGAACAACAAACAATCGTATTGTGTTTTGAGACGTAACAGTAAAAAAACTAAGAAAATATCTGACATCCCTAGCGTCATAATCTGAATAACTATATTTGATCGATGACATTGAAAAGATAGACGTATTTAATTAGTATGTAACTTGGACTTTGAAACAACCAACATGATTAACCCAACGAAGTTGATATCTTTGCTTATATTTACACCAAAATATGTATAGCCTGGAGCAATATACTACATAGATCTCTTGATACGTTGCCATTGTCTTCCACTAGAAACTGACACTCGAAAAGAATATGTATACATACTCATTCTTTTAGATTACAAAACTATTAAACAACATTGTTGGGGAACAAAGAACACAAATACCCTAGTTTAGCACTCCAGAAACTCCAGAATGACCGTACATTCCAGAGTTCATTCCATAATACACTTTTTTCAGTCTGGAACGTACAGGGTGTCAGATTCTAGGCATGAGTCCTACCAACCAACACTAACTCTGAAAAGAACATAAAAACTCTAGAATATCGTATTCCGTAAAATATAGTCCAAAATCCATTTTGTATGTTCGGAACGTACGATTGTCAAATGTTTGACCCAATACCTACCATTCACTCCCACTCCATAACATAATTATTCCGGAATACGATATTCTGAAGAAGTTGATCATTTTCAAAAAACATTATAAGGTGATGATTATATATATATATATATATATATATATATATATATATATATATATATATATATATATATATATATATATATATATATATTAAATTTCTCCTACGTTAGCTATAGTAACTTCCTAACTATTTTGGCATAATTCACCCATCTGTTTTTAGGAAATATAGTTCGCCCCTTGTAATTTTTTTTTTTAATTTGAAACCACATGTTTTTCTCTACCGACTCTACCGCTTCACATCACTGATACGTGTCTAATAGATCGTTTCCACCGGATAAATGCTCTTAATCATCCACCATCACCCTTATCTACTATGTTTCCATATTTGAAGTCCTGCCCACCATCACCATACTCTTTCTCCGCCATCTTCAATACCTCCGATTTCCTTCCCATCGAGCTCCAAATGAACTAAGCAGTCGGCATGATACTTCGTCAATTAGTGGTTCGATTTAGGCTTTTCACGTCTTAGAGAGACACGGTTTGCATTTTCCAGGTATTTACCCCGATTTCATTCTCCAGCACCATCAAAATCTGCAAAGGCTAGTGGCGAAGATTGGTTGATTGAAATTTTGAAAACGTGTTCACGTAAAGGGATTCCTAAATCAATTCCAGAAGGCATTATCATTAGAATATTGGTTTATACGAATTAGATTACTTAATTTCCCTTTGTATTTTTTTTATTAAATATTAGTTGGATGTAATTTTATTTTACCAATAGACATACATCATCATCTCACTGTAATACTAAGATAACAATTAAAGTTGAGTCATTCAAAAAAATAATAATTAGATTCTAACCAATTTGTTTGCTAAGTCGGGTTTTAAATTAAATTATTATGGTACTATGTTTTGTCGTCACTAATTTACATTCTTATTTCTTTTTACATGTATATCGAATTCTATATTTTAAAATGCTTCTGATCTACCTGTCGGTAAATAAATACTCTATAATCACATAAATTTCCACAAAGTTCTTATATAAATAATAACTACTTTAGTCTATATATAATATACATACGAATGCACTCAAAGCTCCATACATATCAACAACTAACATTTGTTTATTGTAATATAATTAAAAATTGGGCATTATTATGTAATGTCTTGAAACTCGTTATATTTTAGTATTTAAATATTATTAATTTATTATGCATCGACTCCCATTTGTGTTTAACACTATTACTATTGGCGACGGAAACTTCAGTCGATTGGCAAAATTAAATAAACTAGAAATAAATAAGAAAGAAAATTCATATTAAAGCCAACAACGGCTTCTATGCACCCGACCGACCATGTATGTTTAGTTGTGCAAAACTCTTTCCACTTTTTTTATTGAAACCATAATTAATTCTAATATGTAACTTATTTTGTTACAAAATATATTTTATAGCTATTAAAAAGATAAACAAAAAATATTAAAATACATGATATTTTCTTCAAATAGAGACCAATAGTAATATAATTTTCTATAATATTTATTTTAAATTTTATAATGTTTAAACAAAAAATAATAATAACTCTTAGGTTTTCCGAAAATAAAATAAATTATTATGTTTTTCATAATCTAAAAAATAATAGAAATTGATTTTAAATTATTAAAATTGAATGAAAGGTTAAGATAATTTGGGTCGTTAATAGAAACGAAAGTTTCATTTTAATTGTGTAGATAGAAAAAAATAATAATAATAGATTAAAAAAAAAAAAGAAGATAGTTTTATTGAATTTAATATTACTATTAGTGACCGTGGATTAGCAAAACTAAATAAATTAGGAATATAGTAAATTACACGAATGGTCCCTATGGTTTGGGTAATTTTTGCATTTTGTCCATAACTTATTTTTTTTAACTCGGAAGGTCCTTATTGTTTGTTTGTTACGTGTTTGGTTCCTGTCTTACATAAAAAATTATTATTTAACTAGAGAAAAATTGTGGGATAAGTAAGGTAATGTGAGGTGGGTGAAGTTAGGGTGTGTTTATTTAAATAAATTAAAAAATAAATGGCAAATTTTTTTTTAGATAAGATAGAACCAAACATGTAACAAAAACAAAAAAAATGAACCTTCCGAGTTAAAAATATAAGTTACGAACCAAATGTGTAAATATTTTCATGTGTTTTTTTTTTATTGAAACCATAATTAATTCGGATTTATGTGGGAATGTCTCATTATTTTAAAAAAAATTCAATAAAGTTTTGAAAGTGTTTTTTGAACGAAAAAATCCTATTATTTTAAAAAAATTACATAATCTGTCATTTTCTATTAAAATAAAAAATGACTTTTTCATTAATTTAGACAAAATGTTAGGTAATAGAGACTTTCCCGTTCAAAACTTTTTGAAGTACTTTATTAAATTTTTTTTACACAATAATAGAACTTTTCTGCATAACACCTAATTAATTCTCACATCTAACTTATTTGTTTCAAAATATATTTTATAACTATCAAAAATATAAACAAAAAAATATTAAACTACATGACTTTTTCTTCAAAAAAAGACCAACAATAGTATAATTTTCTAAAATTTTATTTTAAATTTTATGCAGTTTTAATAAAAAAAATCATAGGTTTTCTGAAAATCAAATAAGTTAGTATGTTTTTCATAATCTAAGAAAATAATAGAAACTGATTTTAAATTATCAAAATTAAAATAAAGGTTACGACTGTTTGAGTTGTTCATAGGAATGAAAGTTTTGCTTTAGTTGGATTGTATTGTATAGAAAGAAAAAAAGTAGTTTGATTGAATTTGGTTGTGAATAAAAATTATTATAAGATGGCTCTTATTTATGATGAAGTGCTAAAAACTAAAATAGAGGTTATATTTTCGTCTGATGCACACAAATTCTAGAAATAATTATTATACATGTACTTAATTCTCATCCGACTTATGAACAGTACCAAATTGAGCCGACTAAAAATGGTTGGTTGGTGGCTTATTTTTGGAGCTGCTCTTTTTTGCCCCTTCTGCAATCATCGCCATTTTCTTCCACCATATTATAGCTATTCTTGGATTGGACGAATTATCCGAAGAGGATCGTTTAACCATAGCAAGAGCGCGAAAAATTGAGCGTTTCTTATCACAACCTTTTTTTGTAGCAGAAGTATTTACGGGTTCTCCGGGAAAATATGTTGGTTTAGCAGAAACAATTAGAGGCTTTCAATTAATCCTTTCCGGAGAATTAGATGGTCTTCCTGAAGAGGCCTTTTATTTGGTAGGTAACATCGATGAAGCTACAGCGAAGGCTATGAACTTAGAAATGGAGAGCAATTTGAAGAAATGACCTTAAATCTGACATATAACCTACATATTAGCTACTGCCTCTTCTAATTACATATACCTCATAATGAAAACGTCTATTCTATGCATATATTTATGATGTTTTCTTATTATTTTATATTATGTTTTTTTGTTATTTAGAACTAAAAGATACTTAATATGCTTTGAAATATTTAATTATGGTTCAAAATGGGAGCTGGAATGCAAAAGGAAGAGAATGGAGCTGAAAAGATGCAAAAATGATATTGCTGACAGACTGACCCCTCTTCAGTGTTTCGGGCATATCTGATCACTCATATGTACGATTGACGAAATTCAAAATATTTTGAAAACTAGATGAAATTTACTATGACTTATGTGAGAGCGCCTTTTTGCTAATTCGGCATTTATCATATCCAAAATCGTCCTTGAAGATGAAGCATAAAAGTTGGACGAAAATTCCTCCAAGTTACTTATTCCCCAAGCACCACTTACCTTATTTTTATTTGCTTAATCCCTAAGCCATCATTAGTTTCCTTATTTCAATATAATTCTAATATTCCATATTAATTGCATCTACATTTAACTATAAATACCCCATATCATTCCACCATTTTAATCATCTATGATATTCCACTTCGACTTGTGCAACAAGAAAATTTCATAGCTGCCGTTTTGAGGGTGTAGAAGGCGCCAGAGGGTCGTTAAGCTGATATGGTGGAAAGACCTAAGGGATTGGAGAGCGGATTCAAGTCGGTAATCATGTGTTTTGTTATCGTGACCATGTTTAGCATTCCATTGTGATTCCATTATGTGTTTACTTTCTAATTTAGGTGTAAAAACCTTTTACTTTGTATTTATGATTGAATGAATCTTTGAATTTGTGGATTAATTGCTATTTAGATTGTTTTATTCGTGTTTATTTTATCTTGTTAAGCTTGTTAAAGACCCTTATGTATTAATGATAATTATTTTCTGTGAATAATCAAGTTTATTGAGTTGTATGAACATCTTCTTAATTACTTGAATCATATAGTTTTATGAAAACAAGATTATATTCTTAGTATTAGTGAACATGAACCTAGGGTTAACTAGAAAATAAGTAAGTTGATGTGTGAGCATGTATGATGGACAACCACATATAAGTTGATTAAATTGATAAATTTAATTAACTAATATTATAAGTTTTGCTTGATACGAACTGAACACTAGGAAACTTGTTAGTTTAATCAACTGATCATTGCTTGAATTAACTTGTTTGTTAAAGGATTAGTAATAGTAAACATGAATCTAATCATTTTAGAAATCGGTGAACATGAGTAAATAAATATATGTGCAATTGTATATGATTTTAAGATGTAATTTGTCTAAACCAAAGTACCTAAAGAGATTTGTCTTTGGTCAGTTTATCGAGATTTTCTATTTATTTGTTTGTTTGAGATTTAATTCCATAAAACCTTTCTTGACTGCTTTCGTGTGTTTTGTATGTAACCTATAATCAAACATTTTAAATTAATTCACTACTGTTCCCCTTGTGTTGGACATCCTTGCTTATCAAAGCTATACTATACTCGATCGGGTTCACTGCCTGTAAGGTGTGGTTTAGATGAGATAAACTAGTAATTATAAATAAAAAACTAGTGCATTAAATATACACATCAAGTTTTTGGTGTCGTTGCCTGATAACGGTTTTCAATTAATTTAGTTTATTTGATTATTCGTTATTTGTTTTTATTGTTTTAGTTTTATTTTATTTTCGTTGATATTATGTCACTTGTTGGGAATGCTTTTGTTATTATGTGCAAGAATTCGTGATCATACGCATTGCTTGGTTTTATTTTTTCCATGGGTTTCAAGATTGCAAACGATTAGGGATTTCTTAACTTGTTAAGTCTACTACTTTGGTGATTTATCCAACTCAATCTTCGAGGCATAGTATTGCAAGGTGTATCTAAAGGGTTAAGTGGAAGATCGAACTCTTGCTACTCTTGACTAGTTGGGTCAACTCTTGTTCTGTTTTTTAGTCAATGGTGCAAAGAAAACAAAGGAAATAGTCTGACAGGTCCCGAAAGTTTTTGTTTTCACAAACCACCTCTTGCATGCAAGGGATTTAATTAACAATTGTAGCTTGATTTCGACGAAGACGAGTGATCGTGATATCTTTTTTAGTTATTTGGGTTTCTATTTTTTAGTTATTTTAGTGAGTTTTTATTCTTATTTTTATTTTTAGTTTGTTTAAAATTTTCTTTTCCATGTTGATGCTCTTGATGTTTCAGATATTTGCAGATTTTTTACCCTTCAGATACTTCTAGAAATTTCAACATTGGGGTCTAATGCGGATTTGTCACGCGAAAAAAGTCGTGAGAGAATTTGAAGTTAACAATTGAGAGCCGCGACTTTCAATAAGTGTGGGGTGCGCATCGATTTCGTGAGAGATTATTATTTTCAACGGGTTGCGTTTCTAATTATATATTGATTCCTATGACATGGATGAGTTGTTCCCATGCCATGGAGTTTTATTTTGATACAAAACAAAATTATTGTCCCGACTGCGATGACATGGTTGACACTTTTCTATGTCGTGGGGGAGCTTTTCATCGCAAGAAGGAAGTTGTCATTCTGGATACTGTGATGTGGCCACTACTTACCACGTCATGGCTATGCTATTATTCACGATATGGATTTTTCCTCACTCGACGACACGACGTGGTTGACACTTCCCATGTCGTGGTCACTATACATTGCATTATTTTGCAATCTTTTGCACCGCATTTCAGAAGTCGGTGTTCTTTATTTTATATTCTGACAGATTCAGAAGCAATAGTTCTAGTTTCCAGTCTTAAAACAAATTTATGGAGCAAATTTTAGCAGCTCCATTCGATGTCACCACTACTACCATAGGGGAGTTTGTTCCTTTTTTTTTTTTTTTTTTTTTTTTTACAGTTTTTATGTGCTTAACTAGTTTTATGCATACAATGAGGGCATTGCATGAAATAAGTGTGGGGTATGGGGTCGAAAAAGGAATTTAAATTGGAAAATTAAAGATTTCTAGATTAGGAAAATTTAAAAATTTATAAACTTGAAATAATATTTTAATTTAGGAAAATCTAGTAATATTTTTTTTTGCTAATATTGTGTGGGATGATATGATGAGAACCCAAATGTTTGCCTAAGCCAACACATGTTATAGTGTATTTGTGGCTTCCCATTTGCTAATGAAAATTCATGATGCATGAAAGATAATCCGGTAGTTTATATGGCATAATACATTTTGCATCCTAAACCTGAAATCTATCCAGTAGAGCTTATGTAGTCATTGCACTTAGACTAATACCTTAACCAATAAAAGTTGAAGTTAAGCTCCTTGCTTAAACATGTAGGATTTGAGTGAAAAAAAGTGATATACATGTTAAAAAAGGAGACAAAGAGAGAAATTACCAAAAAGTCGAAAGATTTTTGGAGCTATCAAATTATGAAGTTCAAAAGATCAAAATTCGAAAGAAATTCAAAAGTTGTAGATACCAAAATCAAACAAAGAAAGTGAAGAATTCCAAGAGCTCCATTATGGTATCAAACTTATAATTTTTCTAGAATTTAAGTATGCTTGGTTGTTTAGCCAAAAATACCTTGAGGTTAAGAAAGATTTCCGAGGATTGATTCAGAGGGTTGCAAAAATGAGTGTCGTATAAACTTAGGGTGAAGGTTAATAAGGATTATGAATATTTAGAAATGGGAAGTTTTTATAGATTATAGACAAAAATACATGCATTACGGTCTTAGGATAATGGTTGAGTTTAAAATGGATTGTTTTTATGCGATATTGATAAATTAAAAGTAAGCTTGCTAGAGGGCAAGCAAAAGGCTAATGTGGGGTTGTTTGATAACGTCTATTTTATGCATATATTTATGATACTTTCTTATTATTTTATACTATGCTTTTATGTTATTTAGAAATAAAAGATACTTAATATGGTTTGAAATATGTAATTACGATTAAAATGGGAGATGGAATGCAAAAGGAAGAGAATGGAGCTAAAAAGATGCAAAAAGGATATTGCTGACAGATTAACCCCTCTTCAGTGTTTTGGGTATAACTGATCACTCATATGTACGATTGACGAGATTCAAAATGTTCTGAAAACGAGATGAAATGTCCTATGACTTAGGTGAGAGGGCCTTTTTTTCTAATTCGACATTTATCATATCCAAAATCGTCCTTGAAGATGAAGCATAAAAGCTGGACGAAAATTCCTCCAAGTTACTTATTCCGCAAGCACCACTTACCTTATTTTTATTTGCTTAATTCCTAAGCCACCATTAGTTTCCTTATTTCAGTCTAACTATAATATTCCATATTAATTGCATCTACATACAACTATAAATACCCCATATCATTCCACCATTTTAATCATCTATGATATTCCACTTCGACTTGTGCGACAATAAAACTTCATAGCTGCCGTTTTGAGGGTCTAGAAGGTGGCCACAGGGTCGTTAAGCTGATATGGATCAAATATCTAAGGGATTGGAGAGTGGATTCATGTCGGTTATCATGTGGTTTGTTATCGTGACCATGTTTAGCATTCCATTGTGATTCCATTATGTGTTTACTTTCTAATTTATGCGTAAAAACCTTTTACTTTGTGTGTATGATTGCATGAATATTTGAATTTGTGGATTAATTGCTATTTAGATTGTTTTATTCGTGTTTAATTTAACTTGTTAAGATTTTTAAAGACCATTATGTCTTAATGCTAATTATTTTATGTTAATAATCAATTTTATTGAGTTGTGTGAACATCTTCTTAATTGCTTGAATCATATAGTTTTGTGAAAACAAGGCTGTATGCCTAGTATTAGTGTACATGAACCTAGGGTTAAATAGAAAATAAGTAAGTTGATGTGTGATCATGTGTGATGAAAAGCCACATATAGGTTGATTGAATTGACAAATTTAATTAACTAATATTATAAGTTTTGCTTGATACGAACTGAACACTAGGAAACTTGTTAGTTTAATCAACTGATCACTACTTAAATTGACTTGTTTGTTAAAGGATTAGTAATAGTGAATATGAACCTAATCATTTTAGAAATCGGTGAACATGAATAAATAAATATGTATGTGCAATTGTATATGATTTTAAGATGTAATTTGTCTAAACCAAAGTACCTAAAGAGATTTGTCTTCGGTCAGCTTATCGAGATTTTCTATTTATTTGTTTGTTTGAGATTTAATTGCATAAAACCTTTCTTGACTGCTTTTGTGTGTTTTGTATGTAACCTATAATCAAACATTTTAAATTAATTCACTACTGTTCCCCTTGTGTTTGACACCCTTGCTTATCAAAGCTATTTTATACTTGATCGGGTTCACTGCCTGTAATGTGTGGTTTAAATCCGATAAACTAGAAATTATAAATAAAAAATTAGTGCATCAAAAATTCACATGACATAAATTCCTTATTCTCTATGAAATCTTCACCTCACTGTCCATGTCTTTCTCTATCACTCACCGCTACTCAATAACTTCATCAACAAACATTGTCGACTAGTAGTTCAGCATTACACTGCCTCTTTGAACATCAATTTGTGATTTCCAGGTAACATGACTATGATTTCGGATTTGAAGTAAGCTAGCTTACCACTGGTTTCTTTTCTAATTTTGGTTTCGGAATAATATATATGGCTTCACTTTGTTTTCCGATGATATCAAGAGAAAACATACCAGTTATGTGTGCCGATTAGGAAGGACTTCCAGGTAACTAGGATTTGATTTTATATTTGAAGTAAGCTACAGTTCCATTTGGGTTTAACTATCTTACCACTGATTTCTTTTCTGTTTTTGGTTTTAGAGTAATATATTTGACTTCACTTTGTTTTTCGATGATGTCAAGGGAGAACATACCAGTTGTGAGTGTCGATTAGGATGGTCTTCCAGGTAACTAGGCTTTGATTTCATATTTGAAGTAAGTTACACTTCCATTTTGGTGTAACCATCTTACCCATGATTTCTTTTCTGATTTTGGTTTTGGAGTAATAAATGGCTTCACTTTGTTTTTTCCGTGATGTCAAGGGCGAACATACTGGTTGTGAGTACCCATTAGGATGGACTTCCAGGTAACTAGACTTTAATTTTAAAATTGATTTGAGCTACACTTCCATTTGGTTATAATCATCTTACCCTTGATTTTTTTTTTCTGTTTTTGGTTTTGGAGTAATATTATGTATTCACTTTTTTTTTTCTGGTGATGCAAGGGTGAACATACTAGTTTAGAGTGCCGATTAGGATGGACCTAATGGATGGTGGTGGTGTACGCTTGGTGATCTAAGGAAATGTAAAAGTTATGAGTTTGCATGTGTGTGTATGAGAGAGAGAGGGAAAGAGAGAGAGAGAGAGAGAGAGAGAGAGAGAGAGAGAGAGAAAAGTTCTATTACATCTGATTCTTATATGCCATGTCATCAGTAATCTCTACCAGTGGAGATCTTGTTCGCTATGAACGAAATCATCAAAGAAAATGCATATCTGGTTATCTGGAAGTCATGATCTCGTCAGGTGGGAGTTATGGATGCTTAAAGAAAGTTTCCACGTAGCCTTTCGTTCTCCATTATTTAACATATTGTATTATAAATTCATAATTACAAATACATATTTGTGCTCACAATGGTTTGATATTCTTGCTTACTTGATTAATTTCTTTTGAAACAACATTTTCTAATGAATGGATTAAAGAAATGAAGTTTGCTTAACAAATTGGTGCAATGGTCCATAATCCAGACTATATGCTGAGTAAGATTAGTTACTGATTTATTAAATATATTTGCAAAAATCTTTAATTTGTTTATTTTATCTTGATGATGTTCGTATTTGTTTTTATAAATTTTCGAAGTAATCTGTTGGAACCTTTAATCTATCTATTTTGTGAAAGAGGCTTTCTATTTTGTCTAATTTTATGGTGAAATTAGCCATTGATTGTGTGATCAATTTCTGTTATAATTGGAGTATAACGTCCCAATTTTTAGAAAAAAAAAGTTTCATTTTTAAACCGGCATAAACACTCATTTTCTTAAAGGTACATTCAAAGCAAAACTATTTGTTCATAAATTGAAATCCATAAATCAAAGTTACAAGGAAAACTATTGCAAAATCTCAAATCATTAAACTGTTGATGGTGTGTACAGTCATACTTTCGCTATCCCACGAATTGTTATAGTACCTAAAACACATTTAATCCACACCTATATGCCAAAATACCTCACATAGCAATACACATAGAATGCGTGCACACAAGTCCTACAACAAAAAGTTGGACCGTGAACTGGGCCTACAACACAAAAATTGACCGCTCGTCGGCCTACATCACAAAGATGGACTAACCCCTTAGGCCTACAACATAGATCTGGACCCCCTTCCCCTTGGGCTTAAAGCACAAAGATGGACCACCTAGGCATCTTAACCTTCAACACACAGTTGGACTGCCTCAACCCATCCATAATATGTTGACATATGCATATAATAACAAACTACCAAACATACAAGCGCATGTAATTATAAAAAATCTACATGTATAACAGATCAATACAACAACACACAAAGGACATATAAGGCAGTACAAAGTATAGCAGAAACTCACCATAAGTAAATGACAAAAGCTCAACAACAACCTTAGCAATTGAACAGTTAACCCAAGTTGAACCATTCCTTAGCCAAACACTAAATTCTAACTAGGTTTGACCAAAAGCCAAACTGGTCAAAAAAAGCCAATTGTAAAAGGTTCACCACGCCTTGAAAAACCTTTGGCCACGTCGGGACCAGGATACGACCAAATGGACGTGGGATCTCTCATCCACCATGTTGTGGACCCTTCGCTTCACGATTTCTCATTTTAACAATATTTTCCTTTAAGGAATTAATTCATTAAGTCAAAAGACCCAAATCTCATATCTAATTCTTCTAACTTACTTAATGGATATTGTTTCCAACTTTATCTATTCCTATGGTTCAAACAACCAAGATCTAGACTTTAAGTCGCAAACAATCCAAGAATGCATTTTTCTTGTCTTAATAAGTTCAACTCTTCCACTTTTAGATCTGAATCAACGAGATGTCTAAATGGATAAAGTTTCCATCTTTATCCATTATAGGGCCATAAACTTCCAAAATCTAAAACACTAAGTTGAAAAGTGTTTAAATATAAATTATAATACGAAATCAATCACTGAATGTAATAAGAACATGATATGTAAATAATATCTAATTCGCTCGTTAATTGTATGTAAGAGTATAAGAGTTCTAAAGAGAGAATACAAGAACAAAACATGCAAAAGCCTACTCTACCCCCTATGCTTACTCTATTTATAGAGTGAAATAGACACACAAAAAATATGCATGGACTGTACATTGGACTTCGACATCAACAAGTGCTTTGAAAAATACATACACTTCGAAGTAGGTCTTGTTGTGGTAGTTTTCAAAGTTATTGTTAACGAAATTGGAAGTGAAGTGAGTATTTATTGGAAAAAGAACTGCATCGTCTGCAACCAATTTTGGAGTCTACAAAGTCGAAAATTCAAGTTTTACATCTTCTGGGGGAACCAAAATCCCTTCCTGTTCATACACCTCCTTGAGGATTAAAATCTAATAGCATGCACAAGAAACACCATTCGACAGATTAGTGTGAGTAATTGTGGTGTCAAACTCCCCCCAAAGTTGAGTAACATAATCAACATTCAGATCATAATAAAGACCAACAATCATTGCACAACCCTCTAATTTCTCCTTATCTAACCCTAAACTACGACCAGTAAAGCATTGTAGTATAATACCAAAGAGAAAACTCCAAACACAGGGAAGACTTGACTTACGATATAGACTAAACCCAGTAAGAACAAGTTGATGACCAATCTCCTTAAACATATGAAGAACCTGTTCATTCGTAACCTCATAAAAAGTACCTAAGTTTGATAGCTTCATAATCTGAGAAAACTATTTCTTGGCGAGCTTTCAAAACTTGTTGTTTTTCAGTTGGAAAGTTACAACCTAAGTTGTTTTGTTGAATACCGTCGTTGAACCAACAAGAGATAACTAGGTCATTGGAACAACAAACGATGATGATAAGATAGTTGAAAGAACATAGTGATTTAGGTCTAAAATCAGCATATGTGATTGCTCAGAATATAGATCAACAATGGGAAATAGACGAAGATTCGAACTTTGAATCTTCAACAAAGGGTTTGAAGTCTCCTCATCATTGGTGTTATTGGAAGGATCAACATTTGCATTTGGAGCTGTCATTTTTAGGGTTGCAAAGGTTGTTTGAAGAAAATAAACTTTGGAGAATTTTAGGGAAAATTCAATAAGAGAGCATAAATTCTTCAAATAATATCACCAATTTCCTTAAATAGTTGACAAATAATTTGAATTTAAAGCGCTAACCAATACGATACATCCACGTGTTACATTGGTTATGGATCCGGTAGTCGTAAAAATCGCCATGTCAGAAAAAATGATCATCACAATCTCCTCAAATCCCGTGAGATATTGAACTGCCACAACCGCCAAACTTTTTGTTGTTCCCAACCGAATAAGAACCATCACATGTTTCGAACTGTGGAACAAGTACATTGTATGGTTTCGAGAACAATAGAACAACAAGCCTTCACTTTGAGTTTAGTCTCATTTGCTTTTTGGATTCGAAAGCGAAATCATATGCCAGACTTTGCGAAATATAGGTTTCGAATTGGTAGTACCCAACACCTCAAGGATTCAAGTCCAAATGTGTGCCAAAGAATAAATGGTAATCAAATTAACAAAAATGTGCGATTAGTGATATCAAATAGCATTTGATACGGAAGTAGTTAGATCCCAAACACAGATCTCTTCATTCGATATCAAGAAAGATGACGAACTGCTTGAGTGTTTTCCCATGAAGTAAAATTGAATACTCATCAATAAGCATTGAAGGACCTCTTTTCTATCAGTTTCTAAGGTATGCTCACTTTTGCTCAATACCACAACTTAACATAAGTGTGAGTTGATTGAAAAAAATTACTAGGATGACTTGTGTAGTCAAGAACTAGTAAGGTCAGATCAGTTTTGAAGTAACTAGAATTCAGAAAGATATTCAATCTGAAATCACATTCCAAAAAAATATTAAGATCTGGATCTTGTTGGACAAAAATTTCTTGGTTATAGAGCATTTTGTCAAGATTGCTCATTATGAAAGGAATATGATTTTGAATATCGAAAATGGTACTGAAACAAATGTTTTCTTATAATATTGAACAATATGTTCACCGTCAATGGCTTAGTATTTGGGATTGTTAGGTTTCACCATCATCACGAAAGAATGAATCAGGATCATAAAGACAAATTGTTGCAATATCTACATTCTGGTTGGTTTCTACCGGAGATGTCGAGGATATGCAATGATGTGTGTGATCATGAAGAAATTGTTGATGAAAGAGATTGGCTAAAGAAACTCATTGTACCTCTGCGGAATATATAGACATAGTATAAATCTCTTTACTAAATATAAGAAAAGAAAGGTAGCTCTTTTACTAATGTGAATATAGCCTGATTGGGAAGGATCACACGTAGTGAGAGAACCACTAAGGATTCAAACACATTAAGTCTATGAGGCTTGAAGTCAACATACAACATCTTGATTCTAAGGACTCCTAACTAGGACATTAGTTCGAAAGAATACATGTTCCCCTTGTAAATATGGCCGTTTTGCATTCGCCACCACAACATGTTGTTACAATGAGTCACAAAAGGTTAACAGAAATATGAAATAAAAACAAGAAAATCTTTTTGGATTTTTGATTTTTGAAAAACAAAGACAAAAACAAATAAGAAAATCTTTTTGAGTTTTTATTTTTGAAAATTAAGGACAAAAATAATAAAATCTTTTTGGATTTTTGTATTGGAAAATTAAAAACAAAAACAAACTAATGAAGTGTTACCAGTGACGTTCGATGTAAGAAGTAGTAACTTCCAAAGATATTGTACAACAAACAAATTTCTTCTCCTATAAAGCAAAGTAAGATCTGAATGGTGCATATGAGTTTCAAAAGCGAATGTATGTGAAGGCTGGAAACCTCTAAACTCTTCAGTAACATACCAACCAAATCGATACCATTTCATTCAAGATGAACCAGGAACAGAGCTTGCTTCAATCATCCCTAAACATTCATAATCCTTAAAAATGATTTATCATATAAAGGTTTTGTAAATATATCTACAAGTTGATCTGTCGTTTTCACAAAATCAACCTCTATGTTCCCATCTTCGACATGATCTTTCATAAAGTGATAGCGAAGAGCATTGTGTTTGGTTTTCAAATGTTGGACCGGATTGTGGCAGATGAAAATTGCACTTTGTGAGTAAAAATATAAAGAAATTTTCTTCCTATTGATTACATTGTCACGCAATAGATTTTGAATCAAGATAACTTGAGAAGTGCAAGTTGTATCAGCCACATACTTTGCTTTTACTGTAGAAATCAAAACGCATGTTTGTTTCTTTGATTTCCAGCTTACGAGCTTCCTATCCAAAAATAGACATCTGCATGTTGTGCTTGACGTTCAAGTTGACATCCACTTAGGTCTACGTCTGAAAAATCTTGAACAAGGAATCCAATCTTCGAAGGATACAAAAGACCCAACGAAATTGTTCATTTAAGATAGCGAAAGATATTCTTCACATCATTGAGATGGGTTTCTCTTGGATTCAATTGGTACCCAGCACAGCTACACACATCAAACATGATATCAGGTCAACTTGCAGTTCAGTATAAAAGCGAACCTATCATGCTTTGATATGTAGTTAAGTCTACTGTTGGCTTGGCCAACAAAGGATTCAAGCATGTTTAGACTGTTATCGGTACTTTCAGTTTTTGTGCTATTCGTCATCCCAAATCTTATAAGCAAGTTACTGTTGGATAAGGTGTCTAAGTCCATAACTATTTCTGGTATGTACTTGACCCGACCCGGCATGGTCTATTTGGGTTGCATGGCAACATGCATTTGCATAGACTAAATGAGAGAAATAACACTTGTGGTTTATTAATATATTATAAGTTCCAATATATTAATAGTATTATTTAATTAGTATTGATCAAGAATTAATTTGGAATTAATTCAGTGATCAAAAGATGACTAAATAAATATATGGGTTGATTATGTAAATCATCCATAACTTGTATAGTGGGCTAAAAGGCTCCATGGATTATCAAGTTGGGTAAACCCATAGGATGCTCCATGGGAGTTACAAACCCATGGGTCATGGACATGAAGAGTCATGACACATTGTGGTTTACATGGTGTAACCCTAGATGTGTCACACTATATAAGGAACATGTTATCTACCAAAATCGGCTACACTAAGAACATAAGAGGGCTAGGCCGATTTTCAACTATGTGCATTCTCTCAAAAGTCATTCCAAAAGCATTTGGTGTTGTGTGAAGCATTTGAGGTATCACACTTGGGGTGCTAGGTGATACACTTATGTGAAGCAGCTGAGCATTGCTATGGATTCCATATTACTGCGGAAGGTGATACACTTATCAGTGATGAGACACTGATAGGTGTGGATGAACCTAACAGTTACGCAGAAGCCATGGCAGGCCCTGAGTCATCCAAGTGGAAAGAGGCAATGCATAGCGAGATACAGTCCATGTATGACAATTAAGTTTGGAACTTGGTTGACAATGTACCAGGTCGTAAGACAGTTGGGTGCAAGTGGATCTTCAAGAAGAAAACTGACATGGATGGTAATGTAAACACTTATGAGGCACGACTGGTTGCAAAGGGCTTCTTTCCAACTCCGAGAGTTGATTATGATGAGACCTTTTCTCCAGTAGCCAAGATTAAGTCTATTAGGGTTATGTTAGCCATAGTTGCATTTCATGACTATGAAATATGGAAAATGGATGTCAAAACCGCTTTCCTTAATGGAAACTTGGCTGAGGATGTTTACATGAGTCAGCCAGAGGGTTTTGTCAGTACAAATTACCCTAATAGAGTGTGTAAGGTTGAGAAATCCATCTATGGATTAAAGCAAGCACCTCGCAGATGGAATCTTTTCTTTGATGAGAAAGTCAAAGAGTTTGGCTTTTCTAGTAGTGAAGATGAATCTTGTGTATATGTCAAGGCTAGTGGGAGTATAGTTAGCTTTTTGGTACTGTATGTGGGAGTATAGTTAGCTCCATGGATTATCAAGTTGGGTTAAACCCATAGATGCTCCATGGAAGTTACAAACCCATGGGTCATGGACATGAAGAGTCATGACACATTAGGGTTTACATGGTGTAACCCTATATGTGTCACACTATATAAGGAACATGTTATCTACCAAAATCGGCTACACTAAGAACATAAGAGGGCTAGGCCAAATTTTCAAGTGTGTGCATTCTCTCAAAAGTCATTCCAAAAGCATTTGGTGTTGTGTGAAGGATTTGAGGCATCACACTTGGGGTTCTAGGCTCACAAGGTTTCAAGGAATAAAAATCAACAACAAGGTATGTTATTCTATCTTACATTTAAGTTAAATGTTCCCCATGTATGCTAGATAGGATTAAGAACCTTGGAAATCATATTTTGCATGTATTTTAGACAAACATAGATCCAAGGTTTTCTAGGATTGCATGTACACTTAGGGATGTTAGAATGCTCAAAACTCTTTAGTTACATGTGTATTTTTCCTAATTTATGAAGATACCGTCCCTGCTTTGATGAATATCTAAACCTATAAAATTATTATTTTTTCCGATCATGCTCATTTCGAACTTGCTTTTGATAAGTTCCTCAAATTCCTTCGACAACAAAGGGTCAATTGAATCAAAAATTATATCATCGACATAAATTTGAACAAGCATCAGGTGATTCCCAAATTTTTTTTCGAAATAATTTAGGATCAATCGATCCTTGTTTAAATTTAGCAAATTTCAAAATATTGGTTAAGGTTGCGTACCAGGCAAGATGTGCTTGTTTCAACCCATAAGTTAACTTATCTAAAACATAACAATAATCACGATACTTATCATTGAAGAAACCAAGTGGTTGTTCGACATAGACCGTTTCCTCCAATACACCATTCAGGAAGGCACATTTGACGTCCATTTAATATACGTCGAAATCTTTATGTGGTACATAAGCAAGGAAAATTCAAACAACCTTGAGTCCTGCAATAGGAGCAAAGGTTTCCTCATAATCTATTCATTCTTGTTGATAATAACCTTTTACAACTAATCTTGCCTTATTACGAATCACATTACCTTATTTTTCAGTTTTATTCTTAAAAATCCATTTAAACCCAACTAAAGAAACATTCTTTGGTTTAGGAATTAACCTCCAAAAATTGTTTCGTTCAAATTCTGCCAGTTCAGACTGCATTGCAACAACCCAATCTGATTGTTCTAATGCAACCTTCACTGTTTTGGGTTAAAGTCAAAATAAACACGTTAAACATACAATATTCTTGGTGAACATCATGTACTTCATTCTTAACTCGAATATGTGCTCGCATCATAAAGCCAACATGTAAATCACCAAGAACCTGTTTCTTTAGATGAATATGTGTCCATTTATCCATTGGTGGATATGTAAAGTCAAAGTCTAAAGGTGCATCCTCATATACATCACCCGTTTCAGAACCTTCACCTGCATTCTAAACAACATCATAGAGGTCATTAGTTTGATCATTTATATCATTAGGATTCAACACATTTAGCTCCCCCTCGACTAATGGATTTGAAATGAGATGCACCCCCTCGACATCATCATTGGTTTACTCGTGCTCCCCCTCGAATGGATATGTGGTTTGTTCATGCTTCCCCTCAACATTTGAATCATGAATACGACCATGTGATATCAAACTCAAGTGCTCCCCCTCCACTTAATTTTCCATCGAAATTGATATGCTTTTGACATTCACTTATGAAGTTGAGGGAGAATGATAATCATCATCTTCCTTAGTAACCGTTGAATCATCTGAGTGCTTTGATTCTTTAGGAATACGATTGTCATCAACATGGATTTCAACATCTATAGCTTTATCTGGAATACCAAAAATCAAATCGTAGTCAACATCAAAAGAATTCATAATTTCTAACTCACAATTCATTTCAGAAATGATTGGCTTTTGTACGAAGAACTGTTTGACACGTTTGAAGTGATAGTCATCGAAAGTAAGATTTAAAGTTTCCTTAATCTTTCTTCTTTGTTTTTTCAACACCCGATATGCAACGAAATTGTGCGAATATCCCAGAGAAATTCCTTCATCAGCCTTTGAATGAAATTTTCTAAGATTGTCCTTGAGATTCATTATAAAGCACCTTCATCCAAAAACATGAAATAATTTAACATTATGCCTTGGTTTATTAATACTCTCATAAGGGGTGATGTTGAAATGATGATGAATAAAAGAAAGATTTTGTGTAAAACACACCATCGAAATAGCTTTTCCCCAAAGATATTGAGGCAGATTCGCATATGTCAACATTGTTCTTGTAGCTTTGTATAGAGAGTGATCCTCCTTTCAACAACACCATTTTGTTGTGGTGTGTATGGTGATGAAAAGTTATGCGAAATCCCCAATCCAACCAAGAATGAATCAAAACTTTGATTTTTGAAGTTTGAACCATTGTCACTCTTAATTCTTCGAACTTTCTTCCTCAAGCTCAACTCAATATTTTTAATGAAATCAATTATCACTTGAGTAGTTTCAAACTTCTGAAAAAGAAAGAAAACCCAAAGTAAGCCTTGAAAAATCATCAACAATGACCAGTATGTACTTCTTCTTATTGAGAGTCTCAACAGTCGAAGGTCCACATAGATCAATGTGAAGAAGTTCCAAAGGTTCGATGATCTTGTGATCGATGACAATTGGATGACCTTGTCGATGTTGCTTTACCTGTTCACAAGTAGCACACAGCGAATCGTTATCAAATTTTGATGCATGTAAGCCTCGAACTACATCATTTAAAACAAGCTTGTTGAGATTTTTTAAATTTAGATGGGAGAGACGACGATACCATAACCAACTAAGGTATGACGAAGCTTTTGATAGTAGACATCTATTCACAACATTCTCCACTCTCTAATATTAACGTTTATTCTAGAGGACTTCACTAAGTTTGTGTTCTTAGTTTGATGAATATGAAACTCAGATAGTGATCTCCGGTTTGTTTACATTTATATGAATGTGTATGTTTAGATACTTTTAGTTGTAAAGCTTAATAAACCTTAAGTGTAAAGATACAAAAATTTCCTATCAAAATCAGGCAGCATAGCGGCTGCATTTCGACTAAAACTAGATTTCAACTCAAATGAAATCAACCAAAACTTCAGTAATCTAAAACGGTACAATCCTAGTAGCTCAAATGAGTGCAGAAAAATAAGGCAATTTAAACGTGTTCATAAAATAAGCAAACAATATAACACACACACACAGATATATATATATATATATATATATATATATATATATATATATATATATATATATATATATATATATATATATATATTAGCATCGATAGAAAGATTGAAAATATCTTAATTATGCCATAGTACAATGTTGGACAATAAATATATTAGTATGTTTATGGATGTGGTGTCTCATTAAAAGACATTTTGACTCACCGAAAGAAAAAAAAGGATTAAGTGTAAAGCATGAAAGTTAGGGCTAGATTTTTTAGTCATGTTTACTCATTTTATTAAATAATTTAAAATCCCAAATTGGATAATTGCTAGCCGTGCGTGTTACAGACTATATACACCTTTTATCACTAAGCGATAGAAATAACATTTTTGATAAAAGATTATTTAGAATAAATAATCTAGACGAGAGTTGTAGTAGTCGTAAAAATAATTTTGTGGGTATATAGAATGCTCAAATCTAACTTCGCATGAAGTTATGATTGTTCGAAGTTTTGCGTTCAACCTTATACGACAAAGCATGTCGTAAAAGGTGAATAAGGGATATGTTGCTTATTAGCCTAGGTAATCTAAACAAATGTCTTAGTAATTATACAAGCTAGAGAATGCATATAAATAACACCTAAATCTGACTTCGTATGAGGAAGTTATGATTTTTCGAAGTTTCGGCGTGATACATAAATCGAAATTAAAATTGGTTCAGTGTGAGACAACACAATGTAAACGAGAATTGATGGTCTTGTAAATATGAATTCTTTGATATAAGAAAGGCGATAATGGAATTCATATGAAGGATTTATTATGAATCTATAAACAAGATTTATCAATGCTTCCATGTCATAATATTGATTAGTCTACTTACAGAAGTGATGTCTAGGCTAGATCTAGTGAGATGTTGAAAGTGGGATTTCCAAAAAGTATACTTTGTATACCAAATGGAACCTACCTCCAATATGATCTTACCTAGTTATTCCTTATTTGATAGATCACAATGTATTTATTGGGATTGTTGAGGAATTAGGAAAATAGTATAAATACGAACGAATACTAAAGCATAGTAATATTCGTATTTAGGTAGTTTAAAAAAGGATGAGTTGAAGTATTAGCAGATGATCTAGATTGCTGAGGATCTTCCACCTCAGTCAAGTGAATGGATAGTTACTTTCATGAACATGTTTTTAATATAGGTATTTATTAAATGTATTAAATATATGTGGAAAGTTTATATGTGAATTGTATGCTTATTCCCTAGAATATGTGTTAGATGTATATATGATGTGCGAACCAGATATGGTTCTATATATGTTAATAAGTATATATGATAATAATAGAATTATTATTTCTGAGGAAGTAAATGTATATTAATACATATTGCTCCGTGTTAAATGTATACACTACATTAGAATGGTTTTTTCTAAAAATAGTCAATATTGGGAGTTGATTATAAGCATTGTAGTCTTGCCTAATGATAAAATAAGACTTATAACAGATTCTTAATTTGAGTTAAGTTGAAGAGATTTACCCTGTATTGTAAAGATATTACATAGGCAGGAACTTTGGGATGATTTTGAGTATTACAATTTTGTTTATTTATACCCTTAGACTTAAAAGGGATGCTTAGTTCAATTAAGTTTGGATCTCAGGTAGCATCTTACGAAGGGTATGTGTGAGATGGGAACATAGAGTACAACTCTGTTTGATGACATTGATGACTGGTGGAGTACGTTTCACACACAAGAATGCTATATTATTATTCCCATCCATTTCTTTTGACAAGCTTCGTGTGTCGCTATTTTCTAGGTTTAAGATATTCAAGTTATTATTTGTGTTGAAGATAACAATTGGTTTTGCAGGTTTGATATATTCGAGTTGTTATCATTAAATTAGTGTGGGTCTAAAAACCCTATGTACCTCACCAGGTTTCTCAACCTAACCTACTCAATTTATATGCATCACAGGTAGAGGTGTTAAGACTACTGAATACTAGATTAGGATGCTGAGTGATTAAAGGGAAGACATACAATAGTGTTCATGGTCTTTAGGCATTTATGTTGTAACATATATTGTGTATCGATTATGACATCCTTAGAGTTTTATTATTTTAAGACAATCATTTGTACTCAAAATGTTTTAAATGTATTGGGAGTTTTCGTAATTAAATACATTACAATTTTTGAAACATGTGTCTAGTATATTCTAGGTTGAATACTTAAGTAGACGCAAGCCCTAGGTTACTTTAAGGTATAGGCCTTAATAACTATTATATGCTGATGGAAACTAATTTATAGCATATCTTAGGTTGCTTACCTAAAATGCTAATAATTGAGAAGATTTGAGGTCTAATGCCGACCTTGAATTGGAAGCAGATATTTTTTGTGTATCAGATTCTAAATGTTTAATTATTGTATTATAACTGGAATATAAATTTCCCAGGAGATGAGAAGAATTATGATAGTTATCATTAGTAACTTCGTAAATAGTATATTAATACCTATGGAGTGGTATCGTATCTTCAAAATATGTTTGGTGAAGTAATAATAAATTTGGAGAGGTATTGTATGTCTAAAGTACGATTACAAGTGGTCGGATGATTGAACTTTGGTGTGACCCATGAAGTTTTCCCACTACTTGGCGTTTCTACCTCCGACCAGATTGAACTCGTGATTGTTTTTAGGTTCAGAAGAACTGAAGATGGTGATGAATACTTTGATGATACTGAAGTTGATTTTATACAAGATTCAAAAGATTTCAAGAAAGATAAAAGGGAACACTATCAGAGTTTTCAGACTCAATAGGTCAAGACCTTGTCTATCGTTGTGATGTAGTATGAAGTTCGGTTGTTGTGTTAATAACTAATCTGCATCCTATACAAGATGATCGGACTTAATATTTAATAATATTGAGTTACATTTCACTTCTATCACATCCTTGCGAAAGTTCCATAGTGTGTAAAGATGACTTTTACATACATGATTAGGGTGGTGAAATGAGTCATTGGGTTGTGAAATAATGAGTGACTTAAGGTAAAATACTTAGCTGAAGAAGTAATACAACCATAGTAATGCATGAGAAGAGATGTTGTGTCAGGAACGACAAAAAACCAAGATGAAGCTATTAGAACATGCTGAGACATGGCTGGAATGCGGACTTACTAGGATTGACTCCTATGAAGTAGACATTACATGTATGCAACTAAGAGGCAGACTTGTAGGATTAACTCCTATAAAGTAAATGATGATGAATCAAAAAGGTAAAATAGTATGCATGGTGACTTGCCTGAGTTAGAAGATGATACAAGTAGTTAGGAGCTTTTGTCTCCATACCACTAAGCCGAGTACGCTGGCTATACAAGGAGTACGTCAGGAGTACTAGGTTGAGATGATTGCGAAACACCTTGGAGTACGATGGGCATACCAGGACTATGTTCGTCATATCTGCAATATGCTGGTCGTACTCCAGTCTGATGCAAACCTTAATTTAGGTTCTTGGACCCTATTTAAAGGCCTTAACTCATTTCCAACCCTCCTTATCTTCTGCCTCCATTCCATTTAACCCTAAATTCGAAACCCTAGCTTGTTCTTGAATGTTCTCGAGCTTTGATGGTAAACTTTTAGTGTTTTAATACACTTTGAAGAAGAAGTAGCTTGGTGTTCAAGCATTGGTTGGAGTGGAGCTCCTAGATCCAAAGTCTTCATCAATTTTGCTAGCATCTGAAAGTATAAAGCTTCTATCTTGATGACTCTATGTGTTAGATCTAGTCTACGGGCTTTGTTTTGAGAATATTATGGTCCCTTGAGCCGTCCTCGTGAGTTTGTGCTACTCCAGGATCTTAGAATGTTAGATATTATCATTTCTGATGTTGTTAGTGCATAAAAATGTCATCCTGATGGGTTCTGATGAACCATGAAAGAGTTGGTGTTCATATTGTGGAGTTAGATGGATAAAAATGGGTATTGGGTCCCATTAAGACATGCAAAGGAGTAAAGTTGTCAGCTGTATGGATCAAGACCTTATTTAGAGGTTAGATTTAAGTTTAGATGTTTTAGTCTTAAGCATTAAGTGCTTATAGTGATTTTTGGTCATTTGGTGAGTACGTTGGGGGTACATATGTGTACGCTTAGCGTAAAGTGTAGATTCCTTGATATTCATGTTGTGGCGACTTGTACATTTGGCATCATCAAGCAGTACATGGGGCGTACAATTTCGGTACGTGGGGCGTACTCACAAGGCTCCCTTTTTGGGCCTTTCGGGCCTTGGGGCTTTTGGGAGTTGGGCCATGAGTTGCGGGGTCATATATGGGAAGGGTAAAATGGTCTTGTACCTATTGGGTTGATAGAAAATGAATTGGGCCTTAGATTTTGGGTAATTACATTAATTGTTGATTAGGGATAAATTGGTTGTGTTCAGAGTAAGGATTCCAGTAGCAGCAGCGCGTGTGTTTTGATTATCTTAGATCTATGTGAGTCTCCTCCTAGTGTTTAGTGGATTGAAGGCACCAATGCCTACTCATGGATTATTGTTATTTGTATGCTATTTGTCTGATATATTTTGGGAACTCACTAAACTTTGTGCTTAGAGTTTATGTTTATGGTTTCAGGTATCTCCAATACAAAAGGGAAGTGCCCGACTTGATCGCAACGCATCCACCCATGTTTTCGCACTTTATGATTTTGGGAGTGTACTCTACTAACTATTTTCACTTTGACATGTTTTTGAATGGTTGATAAGAATAAAGGGTGTTTATATATTGAAATATAAATGAAAATTTTACCTTACGATTTTTGAGACGTTACAAGTTAGTATCAGAGCCTTGGTTTGCAGGATTGGGGCACACTCTTGGGTGTGACTAAACTCAAACTGGGGAGTTGTTAATCTTTCAAAAGAAAACAAATTTCTAAAGAGTAAATTGCTAAAATGGTCCCTATGGTTTGGTTAAAATTACACATTTGGTCCTTATTTTTTTTGCACTTGGATCATCCCTGTGATTTGATTTTGTTGCGTTTTTCGTCCCTCACATACATAAAGTTAGGGACCAAATGTGCACTTTTGACCAAACCATAGGGACGAAAAACGCAACAAAATCAAACCACAAGGAGGATCCGAGTGCAAAAAAAATGTTAGGGACCAAATGTGCAATTTTGACCAAACTATAGGGACCATTTCAGTAATTTACTCATTTCTAAAAAAAATTTATAAAGAAAAAATTGGGGTGTGATACATGCAATCAGCCAAGCTTAAGTAAGTGATTCTCAGGATACCCATACATGTTTGTTATGTTATATGTTATCAGAATTTCATGCTAGATTAGGTTTAAGGATCTGGTCAGGATTTCATGCTAGGAGTGATGCATTTATATGTGTTATTGTTTGAGCTTTTAGAATTGCATGCTAGTATGAAATCCTTATTGTTTGATTAGGTCTTAGGATCTGGTTAGGATTTCATGCTAGGAGAGATACATTTATATGCATTATTGTTTGAGCTTTTAGAATTGCATGCTAGTATGAATTTTAGATGATTTGATGGTTGGCCTGATATGTGATGCCTTAATGTCTTATTATATTTATGCTTCTGGATCATATGCTATTTTTCATACCAAGAGCTAAGTCTAGAGGGGGAGTAGGTGAGTACTAGGCGAGAGTAAACTAAGTGTCTTGCTCATTGGATCAGAAGCAGACATGATGCGATAAATTCAAGACAATGATCCATAAAAGGCTACAATGTGAGTTCATTTGAGTAATTGAAATTTGAGATGGTTGAGAGGAGTAAGGGATTGGTCAAAATGCAAGTATAGGATGAGTAACCGCCAAAGTCATGCCTTTAGGAATGTAAGTGTGGTACTCGCATCAGAAGCTTTTAGGAAAAGATCTCTTGGAAGTTGGTTATCCCGATATGCGATAATAAAGTCAAAATTCAAGAGTGCTTGTATCACTCAGGATGGATGTCATCTGCTTGTTGACATGCTTTAAACCAATTACTACTGCTAGCAGGGAAAGAGTAGTAATGAACCATCACTGCAGAGTATGGGTGATGAATTGCCTGCATGGGTTTTTTCAGGATGGAATTATCAATAGGATTTAAATGGACTTTGTTAGAGATTTTTTAAGCACATTGATTTTTTTTCAAGTGGGTAGTTGGATTGGTGATTCTTCAGTTTCGATCGAGGGTTATAGTTCTTTGTCACTAGCTGAAGTGGTTAAAGGATTTCTAATTGTATCACGAGAAGTGCATTGGGTAGTGAAGAGTTTAATCTGGTATGAGGTATGGGTACCCTAGCTTCTATGGTCTTAGAATCCTAGTTCCTAGAAGCTCAGGATGATAGGATTGGAATAGTAAGGTTATGACATGGTTCATAAGTCCATCAGTTATGGGGTCAACAGAGTGTAGTTGAATCCAAGTGGGGGAGAACCATTTAGATTATTGGGAATAATTCTAGGTGTGAAACAAGGAGGAATTTTATACCGCAGGAAAGTGGAGAGCTAGATCTAAATGTGGTGTGGATTGAGATTTGCACAAGGAATGAGGATTCAGGTTATCTTTTTCGAATATATGAAGCATCATTTGTGGCGTATAGAGGTGATGTGATTTGACATAGGTGGAGGGATTATGTTAGGGCCTCTCTACTTATTCTTGTCTGATAAAGGATTTGAGGTTCGAAGCATAAGACAAACACCTAATTGTGGGTATAGACGGATGCAGGTTCGACTCATGATGATTATGTTTGGTATGGTAGATAGATGGTAAGACCATGAGTTTGGTCCATGATAGTTATAGAAGTGTTGTAAGACTATATGACAGTCGTAATATTCACAAGTTTGGTAGGATGATATGGGAGTATTGTAAGGCTACAGGGTAGCCAAAGTATACACAAGTATGATAGGTTTTCAGGGATGTGTTACAAGTATGCAAGGGGATCGTAGCATTCACCAGAATGAGGTAGGCCATTGCGGGAGTCGTCGTTGGAATGAGGAAAGAAAAGAGCATGCTTGGGTCGAGGCAAACAATATTTATGGAGGACCACTCCTTGATTAGTATGAGGATCGTTGGATCTGAGGCATTGTGGGGTCTGTATAAGACTAATTAGGTCAGACCCGTGGGCAAGGCCCATTCGATTGTGCAAGATTGGGTGGGACTTATATGCGAGGCCCATTTGGTTATGAAAGTGTGGGTGAGATCCGAAAAAAATTGGTCGGAATAAGGTTTTGGATCACATTTAGAATGGGATGACTCTGTGGTTAGTGATTGGCATCCGTGTGGAGGTTACTCTAGGGCCAACCTTATTAGTTAGACTCTTAGTCGGAGCCTTGTGGTGGTACTAGGTATGAGAATGTTAGTCTCCGTAATGGATTGGGGATTTTATATTTCAGTTTAGTGGAAGGTCTCCGTGGAACAAAAGATTTCAGATAGAATGTAAGTGTAAATCTTTAGATTTTGGGATGCAATTTATGTTCCTGGTTGACACAAGGGGTTGAAACTCACGTTGGGAGTTGCTTCTGTTTATATGAAAGATCTTTTCAAAAACAAGGTATGGTTAGGATTTTTTTCTACCAGAGGTGTCAGCTAGATGATTTAGGATCGGAAGGATTTCTATGGTTAGGATTTCTTTCAGTTTGGATTGCTAAGATAGATCCTAATGATAGTATTTTGGAATGGTTTTATATGTCAGAAAGTTGTATGAGGTATTGAATTCCGGATTTGATTCGAGTAGCAATGATTGTCCTTTATTGGTTAAGGTTAGTGGGAGCAATCATTCGTTCTTCGTCAGTAAGCGAGCTATACTAAGGATGGGTTCGATTACTGGAAGGCCATCGTATGTTGGGGTTGACCTTCATTAGGGATCTGGAAGAATTAGTCGGATCATTTGACTGCCTAAAGAGTATCAAGGATTGATTTTGAGGATGAAATCTAACTTACGTGGGAGAGAGTTATAACACCTTGTTTTGATTCGTTTCATGATTCGGGGCCATGACCCGAAGATCAAGTATCATAAGGCTTCGAGCTTTAGGGAAAGAGAGGTTTATACCCATTTGGAAGTGGGTAATGTTAATGATGTGATTCAAGAGTTTTTTTTGTGCTTAGGAGCCTACGGGAATAATGGTAAAAGTGATGTTTCAGTCCTTTTATAGAATTAAGGATTTTAGTTCAAGGTGTTTTAAGTCAAAAGTAATTAGATAGGGTTGTAGAGATCCTCAAAACCTTTCCGTGGATATAAGGATCACTGGAAATGGAGTTGGAATGAAGAACTTATAACCATTTGAATTTATGTGGGTTTTGGGCTAAGCCGAGTATTCTAGACGTACAGGGAGTATGTCGGGCATACTAGGTTGAGATGATTGCAGAACACCATGGAGTAGGTTGGGCATACCTAGAGTACATTGGGCGTACTCCAGTTACATGAAAACCCTAATTTAGGGTCTTGGACCCTATTTAAAGGCCTTTACTCATTTCTAACCCTCCTTATATTCAGCCTCCATCACCTTTAACCCTAAATTTGAAACCCTAGCTTGTTATTGAGTGTTCTTGAGATTCGATGGTAAGATTTTGGTGTTTTTATACACTTTGAAGAAGAAGGAGCTTTGTGTTCAATCATTGGTTGGAGTAGAGCTCCTAAATCTATAGTCTTCATCAATTTTGTTAACATCTGAAGGTATAAAGCTTTTATATTGAAGACTATATGTGTTAGATATACTCTAGATCTTTGTTTTGAGCATATTATGGTCCTTTGAACCATCCTTGTGAGTATGAGCTACTCCACGAGCTTAGAATGTTAGATCTTAGCATTTCTGATGTTGTTACGGCATAAAAATGTCATCTTAATGGATTTTGATGAACCATGCAAGAGTTGGTGTTCATATTATGGACTTAGATGGATAAAAACGGGTATTGGTTCCCATTAAGACATGCAAATGAGTAAAGTTAATAACTTTATGGATTAAGACCTTATTTAGAGGTTATATATGAGTTTGGAAATTTTGGTCTTAAGCATTAATTATTTATAGTGATTTTTGGTCATCTGGTGAGTACGTTGGGTGTACGTATGAATACACTCAACGTAATGAATAGATTCCCTGATATTTATGATGTGGTAAGTTCATTTGGCACTATCAAGCTAGGCGCGGTGCGTACGAGTCTGGTACATGGGGCGTACTCACATGGTTCGCTTTTTGGGCCTTTTAGGCCTTGGGTCTTCTGGGATTTAGGCCATGAGTTGTTAAGTGAGATATGGGAAGCGTAGAATGGTCTTTTACCCATTAGATTGATAGAAAATGAATGGGGCATTGGATTTTGGGTAATTACCTTAATTGTTGATTAGGGATAAATTGGTTGTGTTCAAAGTGAGTATTCCGGTAGCAGCAGTGCATATGTTTCGGTTATCTTGGATCGAGGTGAGTCTCCTCTTAGTGTTTTGCGGCTCGAAGGCACCAATTTTGGCCCATGGATTATTGTTATTTTTATGCTTGATGTCTGTATGACTCTTGCATGTGTTGTATGTATGTAGGGAAAGTACCGATATCAGGAGGTGCCTAATAAGTTTGTTTGGCGGGGCCCAACGCTTGTTACTATAGATTTATACCGAGTGAGGCCCGATGTCGAACAGGGGATTGAGGGATTCCGGGCGGGACCCGATGTATGTATGTATGTATGTATGTATGTATGTATGTGATATTTTGGGGAACTTGCTAACTTTTGTGCTTACGGGTTATGTTTATGGTTTCAAGTACTTTTGGTTCGAAAAGGAAGGGCCCAGGTTGATCGCAGCATATCCGCCCATGTTTCTGCACTTTATGATTTTGGGAGTGTACTTTGATGGCTATTTTCACTGTGACATGTTTTTGAACGGTTAATAAGAATAAATGATGTTTATATATTGAAATAAAAATGAAAATTTTACCTTATGGATTTTGGGTAGTTACGGTACCTTAACTAAAAAAAATTTTAAAATATGATTTACCATTCATTAATAGTAATTAAAAATTTCCATGTGAACACATTAGTATATGTGGAAAATGATACGACATGCCATAACAATATTATTTGGCTTGTAGGATACATATTACTTAAATTTATAAAAACATTAAAGTTGGTTGCCATTGCTCATTAAAACGGAAGTATATTGCCATACTCTTGTAAAAATGGTAAAGTATGTTGTTTGATGCAATTTTCCAAAATACTTACTTCCTTTTAGTCGATAGTTAAAATCCATATTCAAGTTCAAATGCTTTTTCGTTTATAATTTGTTGTACTAACTTGATTGAACCTATATAATTCTTGGAGTTCTTGTGTAACTATTGATGTTTAGAATGGACAATTTCATTGATGTTGACTGATGTTGTAAAAATAGTCAATCTTTGGTTTGTTTATGTGTTTTTTATCAATTGTTTGGCAGGAAGAAAAATTAATAGATCATCAAAGAAGTGAAACTTATGAAGATCAATTTACCTATATTCAAGAATTTCACAAGGTACTGCTTTTATTCCGTTTTTAATGTAGTGTTCTGTATAATGGAATTGGGGAAGGAGTGTAATGACTCTTTCCTTTGGATTAGGAAAAACTTGTTTATTTTGCATGATGGAATGGAATGGTTTATTACATGAATGAATGTAATTTATTCCATTTTGTTAATTATCATTCGTTAGCAAGCAAATATTTTTTATCATATAATTCAAGTTTATTGATGGATTTTTTAGTGTAACAAATTTTTATTAACATATGATCTAGTTGTAATTTTAATAATCTAAAAAATAATTAATATTATTTTTAATATAACTTATTTCAGTTTTATTGAGCTTTTATTGTGGTAAATCTACTATTGAGAAAAAAAATAATCTTTATACCAAATATACATTGTACTTTTTGAAAGGCATCAAATAAAAACATATTCATGTATCAAGAAGTACAATGCTATAAAATGGTTTAGTATGAAAGTACAATGCTATAAACTGTGTAGATGAATGTAGGATGTTATATCTTAAAAACAAAAAATGTCCATGTAAAGTGTATTTAAAAAAAAATGGTTCTTGTTATAAATTTAAAACACAAATGCTCCATGTAAAGTGTAGATTAAAAAAATGTCCCTATTTAAGTATAATGGTAGAAATGGCCACTTTGTAAAATATAATAACAGAAATGATCCTTGTTTTTACAAATAGTGAAATATTGAGAAAAAACAATGCTTATATCAACAATAACATCGAACATTCTGAAATGATTCAAATAACTACATATTCATGTAACAGGAAGTATAATGCTATAAAGTATACTAGATTAAAATGATTGAGTATGAAAGTGCAATTCTATAAACCGTGTAAATGTGTAAATGATAGTAGGAAGATATATCTTAAAAACATAAATGGTCCATGTAAAGTGTGGATTTCAAGAAATGGTCCCTGTTATAACTTAAAAACATAAATAGTCCCTATAAAGTGTAGATTTAAAATAATAGTCCTATTTAACAATAATTATAGAAATTGTCCCTTGGTAAAATATACTGCCATAAATGGTCCTTGTTTTTACAAAAAGTGAAATATTGAAAAAAAAAAACAAATTTTATATCAATAATAACATCATACTTTCGGAAAGGCGTCAAATAACTACATATTCATGTACTAGGAAGTACAATGCTCGTAAGTAAAATGTTTTAAAATGATTGAGTGTGAAAGTATTTAAGTTATAAACTATGTAAATGAAAGTACATTGTTGTTTGTTGCATTCGAAGCATAGAAAAAAATAAAATAAATTAAAGCACGAAATTTCATACGTTTTTTCAAACAACAAAATATAATTGGTTCCAATGTAGTATACTTGTAGAAAATGTAAAATGTTTGGATATCAAGAATCAAAGATATCTAATTTAATCATCGATAAAACATAGGAAAAAATATAAAAAGCGAAAGAAAGCACTAACATTTTGTTATTTTCATCGATTCTTCTTAGGTTTAATGGGTGATGGAAGTTATGATCAGTGAGAATTAAGTTGTAGGATAACAAGTTTGAAGCACAATATCGATTGCAAATAAGAATAAGAAGCGGGTTCCTGAATGATAAAAAAAATTATGTATATAAATTAATTTGAACCTAATTTATTGGAGTTTATATGAAAATTATATTTGTGTAAGATTTATTTTGATTTTTAATTTTCGTACCTATTTGAGATATATTAGTATAAGATAAACTAATTCATTTTTTTTCCGGTTATTTTCAGGGATATGATAGAATTCGAGATTTCAAACTCAGAGGCTTATTTTCAGGCATATTTAAATTCTACAATAATTAAATGGATTCCTGTTTGAATTATGATCGATAATATGTAATTTTGGTATGAAATCATGTAATTTTGATAATTAATATGTTGAAATGAGTGATGTAAACATGAAATGTAACATGTTTTAGAGGATAATAGATGAGATGGAAATCAAATCACAACGTATGAATGTAATTTATAATGGTAATTTCAAAGGCGGGAAAAAAGGAGTAAATCGATGGAGAGACTAACACGTGGCAAAACATTTGTCTAAAAAGGAAACATGTGGCATCTAAAAGAGTCTTTTATTAGATATGTATTATATATATATATATATATATATATATATATATATATATATATATATATATATGATAGTTTATTTTATTTCTTTCTTTTTTATAGTTTATTTTAGAATTTTTAGCCCTTTTTATTAGTATTGCATTGTATATTCTTTATTTTCTTTATCATGGATCGTGTCAGGTACATTCTATTTTGTATGAGGTATTTTGTAGGGTTTTTGAGTCTCGATGTGGTTGCAGTTTGGCTTGGAGACGGGCTTGGTGGGCTTTCAACGCATTATTGGTCTATTTGGATCCATCAAAGAGTAATTAGGCTTAAAATGTGTAAGACTTGGATGAAGTGGGCTTATGAAGATGGATCATGGACTAAAGAAGATGGACTTAGACTATCCATTTGAAGCTTGAAGATGATTGGCCAAATTTGAATCATGTGAGGTGTAGAGGGGACCAAGGGAATCTTGAGTAGTGGAGAAAAAGAGTCAATAGCATTCCAGCATCGTTTGCCAAGGTGGAGTCTTAGTTGCGCAAACTTGCAAGGGTAACCGCACAACTACACACTTTGGGTCATTTTGCTCATCATTTACATTGGGGGGGGGGGGGGGGGTGGTGTTAGGATTGGTAGCCACACTTCGATTTTCTACCTTTGGAGTAACTTGGAAGTGATTTTTAAGAGTTTGATCTACATTCTTATCATCCTTCTAGTAATTGTTTGTTTTTTGATCCAAAAACACTTTTGTGATTGTTATCTTGTTGTCATGTGTCTCTAATATCTTTATTTTGGTTGACTTGAGCTAAAACCCTTGGGTATTTGTAGGTTTTGAAGGATTCGTACTTGATTGTCATTTATATTATGTTTATAATTATAGTTCATATTTCTTATGCATTTTGATCATGAGCTTGGTACTTGAATGAACAATTGATGGTTTAGCATCGAATCATTGAATATACTTATAACAAAGGCTTTATGATGGTAGAAATCATCTATGGATCATGACTCCTTTATTGATATGTAAGCATTGCCATCCTATAAGAATTGGGGATTCCTTCATTCTTAAGGGCTAAGGCTAATCAACTTTCTTAGGTTCTATTGCTTCAATTGAATCCTCGATTTTCATAAAAAAGTGTGTTGTGGGCTTCCCTAACTTCCATACTACTTTTGAGGAATGTTGAAATATCATGCTTCATGATTGCTATAACTAATTTGGGATGAATGATAAGCTTACATATTGAATCCTAATGATAAACACACAAATATCCATTGTGTTGAATTGTCTTGGTTGACCAATTCTCTCCAATATTTGGCATCTCGTCACCTTGCTTAATTGCAAGTATTTTAATTCTTCAAGTCTTTTAGTTTTCAAACAATCACAAAACCCCAATTTTTAATTTAATTGTAGTTAGTTAGATTTATTATACTAGTTTTATTGGATTGCATTGGTGACTGAATACAATAATTTCCCCAATGATCGATAACCATTTTACTATTATATTACATTTTATTTGCAAGCAAATGATGTAATTTGCTTGGTGGACTTGACATTCCACCAATATGCATAATTCATTACTACAATTCTACTGCGATAACATTCGACTTAGTAGACCGATTATTGTAAAAATAATGAATATGGTTACAATAGAAAAAAATATATTCATTTATAACTAATCTAGTAATTAACGATGGGATTGAGATAGAAGCTAGTTATTCCAAAGTGTTTTGCGACAAACTAATGCGTTGATAAGTACCTTGTCAATTTCATCGCCGTCTGTTGCTATTAGCAATGATTTAATGGAAATTTCCATGTTGATGCCAATATTTTTAGTAGGTAAATAAAGTTTTAGGCCTCTTCACGATACATAATTGTCCGATCCACACCCCATACCCCTGTATCCATATTGATGTGATGAGATTTTATTAATTTAACCAAAATTTGTTAAAGAAAATGTATTGAGTTTGGGTTAATTCATTTAACTTATAAATTATAAATATAACTACTTTCTTGCATATTTTTCTATGGCAACAATGGATTAAATTATTTAATTTCTCATATAACTATAATAGATTATATTTAGGGAAATCTCAGATAAAATCATAATATTTTGAATCAACTTACCGTTTAATCCCAAAATTTATTTTTTGAACAAAAATATCCAGATTAATTTATATTTTACCAAATCAAAGAAACAGTCATTATATTTTTTAATAGGAAATGAAAGATTATCGTATAAAATAACTAGTCGATACTTTTCTGTTAAAAAAATTGTTATAATTAAACCGTAAACTGATTTAACATAGAGATTTTATCGGAGATTTTCCATTTACGTTTTAAGATTAGAAAAGTATAATAATATAAATTAATTCGAATAACACTAAAAATATCTAATTTTTAAACTACTATTTTCTATTCGGTTTATGAGTTAGCAAGGAAAAAAGAAAAATCAAAATAGTCGGTTACTTTACAGAACACAAGTAAGTGGGAAGCAATGCAAGCTTAAACATTAATATAAATTCTATCTTCACGAACGATAAGTTAACTAAAATTTATAATTTAAACTTTGATATAAAACTAGAAAGGTTACCCCGCTACGCGGGGCTAGAAACTTTCAATATTATTACCGAATCGATAAATATAACAGACGTAGAAAATGTAAGGATAAAAAGCTCGTGCTTTGCCCGGACCGTTTTTTTCATGTTTTTATGAAAAAAATGTAAAAGTTTTGACTGCAATGACCAGAAGTGTCAAAACAGCTAAACAATTAAAGGGGTACAAATTAACAACTTTTTAGAAAAGTGATCAAATATGTCAAACCGTTAAAGTTTTGTGGTCAAACTTTAAATATTAAAAGGTTCCTAAAAATGTAAAAATATTGATTGCAAGGATCAAAAGTGTCAAAATGGGTAAAGAATAAGGAGCAAAGTTGCTAAAAAAAACATTCAAATTTACTATTCCTAACTTTGAAACCCAACAATAATACCAATTCCCAACAATAATACCAATTCCGCCAAAAAAATCACAAGTTCATTATATATATATATATATATATATATATATATATATATATATATATATATATATATATATATATATATATATATATATATATATATATATATAGAAGTGGGTTCAATTGAGAAAATAAAAAAGGTTGAAAATAGGGGAATCATTCTCAACCACTCATTTAATTAGTCTCTAAACATAAAGGATACAGTGACAAACTTGTAAATACGATATAATACCCTTCAATCACAAATACGAACAATTGAAATTCATTCGTATTTTGCTCTTTTAATCCAACCTTCAATTCTGTTTGAATACGAACATATCTTCAACATCTACGATTAATTATACTCTCAGCATCATTATAACAACATCATCGATAATGAACAAAAAATTCAATTTGTATCATTCTTTTAACATCGTTTATCAAATAAAACATCGAAATTAAGCCTAGAAAAAGATCAAATCGTTTTTTGTTTGAAAATTTCATATATTTCTCTACCAATCTATTATTTTGTAAGATTTAAGTAGTCAAAATATCATATTTATCACATTTTAAAAAACGTTAACTTGTATGCACTCCAACTATTTGATGAAATGCGTAAACTAAATTACCACGTTATATTCACATATGAATATATTTTCTCACCTGAATAAATATGTGATTATTAAAACACAAAACAAGTATGCAAGTTTGTATGTTATTCATATGTGAATAACATATAAAAATTATATATATTTCAAAAAACACATTGCAATATTCATATATGAGTATACTGTGTAATATTCATATATGAATATACCAACTATTATTCATAAGTGAATAACGAATGTACTGTATTAAAAATCAGATTCATTTTTATTCACTTATGAATAACGATAGCTGAAAATATAAGAAAAATAATTTTTTTATTTTATCTTAAAACTATATCAATATAGATGTCTATTTGTAGAGAATAAAAAATCATGAATTTTGGTATATTTAAAATCATTTTTCGATAAAAAAAGCTTCTTAAAAAATAAAAAAAAAAATAAAAAAACTATATCTTTGTATATATTAAGGTAATGCTTAGCATAGTTTTAAGAAATATGTTTTGTTGGAAAACACATGTGCATTTTTTCCCATTTCTGCGGGTACGTTGGAGGCTTTTGCAGTAAAAATAAATGATTGGCTGAGAATGATTGCTCCATTCTCAACCTTTTTTTTTCTCAATTGAACCTGTCTCTCTCTCTCTCTCTCTCTCTATATATATATATATATATATATATATATATATATATATATATATATATATATATATAGGGTTAAGTTCAAATGAAAACACTATTTAATGTGAGAACGTGAGAACACTACTTTATGTTACTATTCTACTATGAATTTTGTATATACAACGATATGGTATTATTAATCAACAAATATACGAACAATCACACATTAATATTCACATTAAAATTTTGTATGTACAACTTAATGATATTATTCATCACAGAATATATGAACAATCACATATTTAACATTCACATTAGAATTTACTAAATTACTACACACATATATATAAATTTTATAGTAGAATAGTAATATAAAATTGAATATATTCATATTATAATAACTACAATAGAATACATATTAAATTCATAGTAGAATAGTAACATAAAATAGTGTTATCACGTTCTCACATTAAATAGTGTTCTCATCTGAACTTAACTATATATATATATATATATATATATATATATATATATATATATATATATATATATATATATATATATATATATATATATATATCAAGCGGAATTCAAATCAAATTGGGAATGTTAAATTAAACTATTTAATTAAAAATATAGGTTGGTATTTCAACTCGATACATTAAATTGGATTAGCTTCGAGTTAGATTCGCATATTTGATTGATTTTTGTGAGCTTTATCTTATATTCAAATGAAATCCAAACCCTTGACCGGGTAAAAAATATTTGATTTGAAGTAGATATTACTAAATAGAGTGGTCTCGAATTCGATCATGCAAAAAAAAAAAAAAAATGAGGATCGAATCGGTCTAAACAAGCACTCGCAATGCGTCCATTTCACATTAGAGTTCCAAACCTCTTAACACCTAAAAAAATGGTGATTAAAAGACCGGTCAGAGAAATACTATACCTTCCTATATCGGTCTGAAATAAAGATTAAAAGTCTAACCACGGATTTATCCAGGGCCTTCCTATATATATATATATATATATATATATATATATATATATATATATATATATATATATATATATATATATAGTGCTAAAAAAATATGAATTTTGATATATTTATTAAAAATTTTCAATAAAAAGTTAACCTAAACCTTTCAAAAAAAAAAAAAAGAAGAAAGAAAGAAAGAAATGTAGTGAGTTTTTTTTTTCTTTGTTCTTTTTTTTTTTGAAAAAAAAAATCAACTTTTTGTATATAAATATAAATCTCTTTGGAAAGAAGAAAAAAATTCATAAACAATAGTATACTCGTTTTTCATCGATGAAAAACATGGTTTAAATTTTTTTTAACGAATTTTGTTATAATCCGTTGCATATACATCAATTGTAAAAGTTTACAAACTTTCTTTTTTCGTTGAGCGTTTTAAAATCCGACGCTTTAGATTGGTTCATTGGTTTATTAATTAATAACTAGTGTGTGAACCCGTGGTGAACCACGAGTCACATAAATTGTTGTTTTTTTGTCACCATTTTATGCAACGATGACTATTACTATGATAGATTATTGATATAAGGACCAAATCTGTACAAATTTATGCTAGAAGACAAATATTATTATAATTTAATTTGCATTCTATACCGTTTATGTACACAAATCATATTAAAGTGAAATATTATAGTGAAAGGGTATAATGTAATTACAAACTAAAACAAGATAAGAAATTTTAGATTTTACAAAACTTTTGGAGAATTACAAAACTAACATGTAATTTGAGAAGTCAATCACATGGAAAAGTTGACATTTTTTATATCTAAAAATTAGTAAAGTGTGTGAAGAAATTGTATGCAGTTACAGTTAAAAAATTAAAAGAATGGCAATGTATGTTAAAAAAATTTGGTAGCAAACTAAGCTCATAATAGCATTATAATCTAAAAAGGGAAAAGAATGGCAATATACTTTTATTTTTTTGGTTGTCTAGATTAGATTAATCTAAGCTTTTATTATTGTATAAGATAATAAAACAAAAAATTCCATATTTCACTCCTTTTGAATCAAATCAATGAAAATAATCATAGAGAACTGATATCAAATCTACTCAAATTCAAACAATATGAATAATGAATTCAAATAAATATGTTAGTAGAAAGATATATATTACCTGTTCTATAGCATCACTGATGACAAATAAATCGATTTTGATAATACATTAATATTTAAAATGTATTGTGAAGAAGTTTTTAAGTTGAAAGTTTCACACTTTTTAAAAAAATTGATTAATCTAAGCTTTTATATAACTTTCAAGTGTTTCAGGATTTTTTAGGGTTCTATTTTGCTGCAAATGAAAAAGGATACACTAAAAATGTTGTAAATTACCTAACCAAGTATGTGATTATCATTTTGTTGGGTATTTTTTGTTAACTAAATCAATGATTTATTGTTTGGTGTCTCAGTGAAAGGTCTTGGTTTGATTCCTTGTGTGGTTGTATGTTTTGATTCTTTCAATGGTTGTATATATAGTGCCACATATTGGCTAGAATGCTTTGCAAATTAAAAAAGATTCAGCTATTTTAGATGATATTGCAAACCGCCTTGTTAGGTGCATTTCATGTACCCATTTTGTAGCTTTATTTTATAAAAGTACATTGCATATAGGCTTAAACTCATGCATTTTGCATGTTTTTCGGGATTTTTCATGAGGCAATTTCATTTAAATACTTTTGTGATATTTTAGGGACTTTTGGAGGAAGGATATTGTTGGAGGAGGTAAATAAAAGTTGCGGACAAAATTTCAGGACTTGCGGAGCACCGAGGAGCAAGATATCAAGGAAATGAAGATTTTGGATTTATAGACGTTTACACGGCCGTGTAAATGGAAGCCTTGCGTTTACGCGGGTTGTGTAAACGTAGATTTCTGTGCAGTATATTTTTGCGTTTACGCGGGCCCTGTAAATGTCAGAGTTAATTTACGCGGGCCATGTAAACGTAAACGTGGGTTTTAAAACAGTTTTTCACCATTCTTAAAGGGGGGAACCGACTTTTTACTTATGGGGTCGACTTTTGGAGTAGAGAAGGTGAATTTCTTGAGAATTTTGAAGTTGATTAACACTTGGGAACATTTGATTTCATTTTGTAAGAACTTTAATTTCATTTTCTAGATTTGTGATCTTGTTCTAGCCATGAGTGGCTAGAACCCTAAATTCTCTAACTTTATGTCTTGACATTTGGATGTGATTTCAATCATATGACTTGATGTTTGCTTTCAATTTTCTATCTAGTGAATTTGATTTTGTCTCAATCGAATGTTTGATTCTAATTGTGATTCTTATTGGCCATTTGAATTAGGGTTAGATCATTCAAGTTATCTAATTGCAAAATCCGTAATTGTTTTGTAAATTGGACTAGGTAACAAGCACTAATCTGATTTCTATTGAATGAAATTAGTGTAAATCTATTCACACATTCTTATGCTCCCGAGCTTATGAGGAGTATTGAGTATTGTTGGGAACATTCACATAAAGTTTAATGCAATCTTTCAACCTAATTCTAAGAGATGGTTTTGATTAGATTGGTAAGGTTAGGATTAATCAAAGAGCTTGTTTTGGTTAATTATTGTGGTGAATGGGTAGTGTTAGAGCTTGTTAACACTTTCAAGTACCAACTTAGATAAAATTAAACAAATATCTTTTCATCCATGGAATCACATTGCTAATTTGTCTTGCATAGAGTTGGAGTTCTCACAAATCCTGAATTTGTTTCATTTAATTGATCATTTACTTATTGATTTATTCTTTTGTTTAAATCATTGCATACCAACCCCCCATTTATGTGACCATTATAGTACCTTTCGCAAAAAGGTATAAGCACTTGTCACATGTCTCTGTGGATCGACCCTTCTTACCTTGTATTACATTTTTAGTGCAAAGTAATAGTGTTTTGGAGTCATTTTGTACCCCTTCATTTGTTGGGTTTGACATGCTTAACAAATTGACGCCGTTGCCGGGGACACGGTGTTACTAATTGTTTATGCCAAGCATTTTGTAAGCAGGTGCTTTAAAAAAAAGTCAGGTAGAAGATAAGTTTTCAATTGAAGGAAGTGGTGAGAAGGTTAATGTTTTGTAAAGGCCCACCTACTTAGAACAAAACACATTTAGGGGCCAAGTCGAGCCAACGACTTAAAACAAGGGCAGCTAACCGGGAGGCAACCTGGGTTTATTTTTGTCCTTTCTTTTAAAACTTTTTGGTCTTTGGTAAGTTTTAATTTTTTTTGTCCCAAATGGTTTTAACTTATTTTTTATGCCTAGAAAATGAATCTCCGGCTCCAAAAGTACTTCACGGATAGCTTGGGGAGGATGAAGAGGAGGTTCTCACCACAATTGCAAGGCTCCAAGAACGATTTGGTAAATTCTTTCCATATCTTTAGTCGTTCATATTTTGCTTAAAAATTCAATTGGTATGCATTTGTGGCTGTTTTGGACCCATTCCCAACCCAGCTACCATCCTCCACCATCCGACTCTCAATAGGCCGGCTATGTCTCTCTCCAAGCATCGAGGACGATGCTTATTTTAAGCTTCGGGAGGGGCATCCATCCATGCATAAATCCCGTTGCATGTAGGTTGCATGTAGTTTTTACATATTGCATTAATTTTCATTTCATTTTCTTTTTCATTTTTTTCTACATGGAAAATTTTTCAAAAACCAAAAAGATTTTCTTTCTATTCTAATTTTTATTATTTTCTTTGCATCTAAATTTTTGCATTGCATTCATTGCATAATTACAAAAAAAAAAAAAGATCCAATCCCAAGCAACAGAATCTTTTCAAAACAGTTAAGCTGGTAAATGAGTCATCTTCCTTGAAATTGGCTTGCTCTTTTTATTGAAAAATCTAAAAGCAAGTTAATCACACACGAACACACCTCCCGAAGCTACTTGTGCAAAACAAAAAATGAGAAGATTGTCAACATTGGAGCATAATAGTAGGTATGAGTCAATTCTTTGGGACATATGACCGGTCTTATGAGTAGTAATGCTCAATTGAACTTAAAATGCCAAATTCAAAAGTTTATAAAAAAAATGCAAAATCTCAATGTCCCGCCTTCCAGCGCTCTTAAAAGTCCTTTCTACTCTTTCCCTTTTATATACCCTGCTTGGGGACATAACTTTCAAATATACTTACGGGTCTTTGCATGTTAACCTTTAGTCCCCTGAAAAATGTCTTAGAAGTCCTCACAGTAATAGACCGTGAGATGTCCCACAATAGAAAAGTCAAGGACGAAAATAAAGAAATTGGCCAAATAAATAAATTAATAAGAGTGTTATGTGTTAACTTAGTTATTTATATATGTGTTACTTAAAAAAAAACTATTATTAAGTTAATCTGTGACCTTTGGGATTCGAACAAGTAAACTCTAAGGGGTGTTTTACACCTAATCGCCTAAAGCTGAATAGTTTGGGACTGATTGAGTTGAAAATTCGTTACACGGGTTCCATAGAAAGTCATGAACTTAATAATTGCAAATAAAGCTAATCTGTTGCCTTTGAGGTTCGGGCAAGTAAACCCAAGGGATCTCTTTAAATCTAGCACACTAAGGTCATTTGATTTGGATGTGTTGGTTGGAAGCCCGTTACACGGATTTCAAAGAAAGCCATGAGCTTTATTTGTAAAAAAATTTAATTAAGAAGTTTGTATATAATTGTGTTTATAGTTTAATTGAATATTGTGTTTAGGAAAAATACTTGGCTGTCAAAAGATTCCCTTGGACTTGGATTTGAACTTATGACATTGGACTGAATGTTAATTACTTTGACTGGTGTAAGTGGTTTGAAGTTTGTAACCAATCTGGATAAATATTAGGGAATTTTTAGAAAAGATTTTTCAGAAAAAGATTGTTGCCGACCAACAAATAGCTGGAATCAGGCATTGTTATATTTTATGAAACAAAGATGGTTGAGCATGTTTTGTCACATACAATTTCACGAGAGTAAGACCATAATTTGTTCTAAGAATTGACTTGATGATATTGAAAAGGAATAAGTGTTGTGATCTTTGATCCTGTTGAGTTGTATTAGGGAGTGGCCAAAGTCTTATTTCTATTATCATATAATATTTTGAGACTAAAGCCAAGTTGACTCAAGGCATGACAGGTACATTCTCTACTATAATACAAAACAGGGTAATTGGGTTGGATCTTTTCATGTTTGTTTTGATTTCATGCATTAAGTTTCAAATAGTTTTAACTTTAATTTTCTTTTCTTCTATTCTATTTTATTTTCTCCAGTTTAAATCTTCTTGTTCTTTCTTGAGGACAAGAAAGGTTTAAGCTTGGGGAGATTTGTTAGGTGCATTTCATGTACCCATTTTGTAGCTTTATTTTATAAAAGTACATTGCATATAGGCTTAAACTCATGTATTTTGCATGTTTTTCCAGATTTTTCATGAGGCAATTTCATTTAAATACTTTTATGATATTTTAGGGACTTTTGGAGGAAGGATATTGTTGGAGGAGGTAAATAAAAGTTGCGGACAAAATTTCAGGACTTGCGGAGCACCGAGGAGCAAGATATCAAAGAAATGAGGATTTTGGATTTACAGACGTTTACACGCCCGTGTAAATGGAAGCCTTGCGTTTACGCGGGCCGTGTAAACGTAGATTTCTGCGCAGTATATTTTTGCGTTTACGTGGGCCGTGTAAATGTCAGTGTTAATTTACGCGGCCCGTGTAAACGTAAACGTGGGTTTTAAAACAGTTTTTCACCATTCTTAAAGGGGGAACCAACTTTTTACTTAGGGGGTCGACTTTTGGAGTAGAGAAGGCGAATTTCTTAAGAATTTTGAAGTTGATTAACACTTGGGAACATTTGATTTCATTTTGTAAGAACTTTAATTTCATTTTCTAGATTTGTGATCTTGTTCTAGCCATGAGTGGCTAGAACCCTAAATTCTCCAACTTTATGTCTTGACATTTGGATGTGATTTCAATCATATGACTTGATGTTTGCTTTCAATTTTCTATCTAGTGAATTTGATTTTGTCTCAATCGAATGTTTGATTCTAATTGTGATTCTTATTGGCCATTTGAATTAGGGTTAGATCATTCAAGTTATCTAATTGCAAAATCCGTAATTGTTTTGTAAATTGGACTAGGTAACAAGCACTAATTTGATTTCTATTGAATGAAATTAGTGTAAATCTATTCACACATTCTTATGCTCCCGAGCTTATGAGGAGTATTGAGTATTGTTGGGAACATTCACATAAAGTTTAATGCAATCTTTCAACCTAATTCTAAGAGCTGGTTTAGATTAGATTGGTAAGGTTAGGATTAATCAAAGAGCTTGTTTTGGTTAATTATTGTGGTGAATGGGAAGTGTTAGAGCTTGTTAACACTTTCAAGTATCAACTTAGATAGAATTAAACAAATATCTTGTCATCCATGGAATCACATTGCTAATTTGTCTTGCATAGAGTTGGAGTTCTCACAAATCCTGAATTTGTTTCATTTAATTGATCATTTACTTATTGCTTTATTCTTTTGTTTAAATCATTGCATACCAACCCCCCATTTATGTGACCATTATAGTACCTTTTGCAAAAAGGTATAAGCACTTGTCCCGTGTCTCTGTGGATCGACCCTGCTTACCTTGTATTACATTTTTAGTGAAAAGTAACAGTGTTTTGGAGTCATTTTGTACCCCTTCATTTGTTGGGTTTGACACGCTTAACAAATTGAATTTTTTCCGCAACTTTTATTTACCTCCTCCAACAATATCCTTCCTCCAAAAGTCCCTAAAATATCACAAAAGTATTTAAATGAAATTGCCTCATGAAAAATCCCGAAAAACATGCAAAATGCATGAGTTTAAGCCTATATGCAATGTACTTTTATAAAATAAAGCTACAAAATGGGTACATGAAATGCACCTAACAAATCTCCCCAAGCTTAAACCTTTCTTTGTCCATTCTTATCGTGTTATGTTTCCTTGTCTTGTTAATCCTTCTTAAAAAACAAATACGAATTATACCCCCTGACCTTGGTTTTTACACAACAGTCTAAAGAAAATAAAAAGTGGGTTTCATTCACCTTCAATTATGGTATTGACTTCATATCATCTGTTAGGAAGGGAAATGTGCATGCGGTTCAATTTCACTCGGAAAAAAATGGAGGCAAGTTCCATAATTATTTATTCTTAGGGTAATTTTTTTTATTTTTTAGTTTTTATGATGTTTGTTTTTTTATCATTAAAAATTATCAGAAGTTAGTTTAGATATTACATAAGTTCTTGTTACCAAATTCTTCTGTGACTAACATAACCTTTGAGTTTATGAATATTGAATTTGATAGGTGTTCGTCTTTTATATATATTTAACAATCTAATGCCCTAATGTGAAGACAGAAGCCATTGGAAAGGAAGGCTGCGAAGCTTGCAAAGAGGGTGAGTTTATGGTTCCCGAAGTTGTGGAATTGTAATGCTTTTGTATTAATAGATGTATTTAATCATATTTGAAGTAATTGTAATAACTGGCATTACATACTTTCATTCAGGTAGTTGCTTGTCTGTGAGAACAACTAAAGGAGACAAGTATGATTAGAGAGCACACAAAAGACTTTATGGGGTTTATATGCAATTCACTCAAGGTAAATTTACACTTTTGTCCTTCAACTTTTGCATGTAAAGTAATTGATTTCAGTAATGTTGTATGAGCCAAGTAAACTTACTTCAATTTAACAATTAAAAAAAAACTTAATATTTAAAGGGATTAAAAGTGTTGTTTTCATTTTTAATTCATAATGCAAACACTATCAAACTATTTTAAAGCATCTTTAATTTGTTTGAAATGAAGGATGACATACAATTGATGAAGGATATGGCTGGGGCTTTATAGTTATAGATTCTCAATTTCATGGCCAAGAATTTTTCATTGTAAGAAGTTCTGAAATAATATATATTAACGATTAATTGTACTTTATCCTTCTTTAAATCCATGAAATTTGTTGGTATTTTTTATGTCTACGGATTTGGCCATCAAGGTAACAGAGAAACACTAATTTTGCACAATTCCAGAAAAAGTGAGAAAAAGTCGCCTCACTGTGTGAGCATGAGAGAGAGAGAGAGAGAGAGAGAGACTGCATTTGATACCTTAGGAATCACAAATTAAACCCCAATTGATGAAAGTAGAGACAATTCTAATTTTGCACAAATTCAGAAAAAGAGAAAGAAAAAGTTGTCTCATTGTTTGCGTATGACAGACAGGAAGATATTGATTTGATACCTTATGAATCGAAAGAATGGGATGTTGGGTATTTTCCGTTGTTGAGGAATTAAGCCGATTTTTTTTACTGGGAACATGATTGAAGAAGTATTTTAGAAATCACCAATATTTACATGAGGAAACCATTTTTGTCGATGTTTTTCCCCAAATTCAGAAAGATCGGAGAAACTCCATGCTTAGATTGCTATCTTTGTGCGTATGTGTGTGTGTGTGTGAGAGAGAGAGAGAGAGAGAGATTGAAATTGACATACCTTTTGAGTACGAAAAGTTGCTGAGATTAGCAAACAAAGAAAGAGTTGCAGAGACTCGGAAACAAATAAGGAGAAGTTCTAAGAATTTGGAACGATGGCGATGGGAATATTGGATCGGGCAAGACAGTTGGAAATTTAGAAGGACAAAAAAAGTGAATGCATACATTAATGTGGTTAAAATTTGAAACGGATGAAGTTTATTGTTCATAACTGAAGGGAAAACACAAAACAGAGACCAAATCTTTAATACCTACAAAATTGTGTTGTCAAAATCTAAAGTGCGAAAAGGCACTGTTTGTAAGGACAAAAAAAGTGAATGCATACATTAATGTGGTTAAAATTTGAAACGGATGAAGTTTATTGTTCATAATTGAAGGGAAAACACAAAACAGAGACCAAATCTTTAATACCTACAAAATTGTTTGGTCAAAATCTAAATTGCACAAAAGGAACTATTTGTAAACGCCATGCCTTTTAATATATGAAGTATAATGGTTCTATATTGAACTTCTCTCCTCTCTCTCTGTCACACAAACACATAAACACACACACATACACACACATACACACACTCTCTCTCTGTGTGTGTGTGTGTGTGTGTGTGTGTGTGTGTATATATATATATCATTGCTATATATAAACACTTTGTTTATCTCCTTCCGCCAAAGTCAAATCTATAGAGTTCATTTGACGCCACGTATCTTACCTTCGTAACGATGCAACGTACAACAATAGGTGTTTTTAACTTCACCTATAAATTCTCGCATTCTCCACATAAGTAGCCCACTGATTCAACAACTCCCCTTCCCCTCTAAGTGCAACTCCATATTCAGTTCCTCTTGTAACAATCGATGACTAAGATAGATGTGCCTATTACCGCCTCCGCCTTCTTCCACCAAACACATTCCTTGGGGACACTTGGTTTTCACTAATCGCCTTTCACGATACACCGCCGTAGATGACCATTCACTGTGATGCGCTATGTACTTTTGTGACTACACTTGCTTCTTTCTTTTTCTTGATCGAGTTTTTTTTGGTGCACCAAAAATTAAATCGAACACTTTTCTTGATTCTCAGGTATTCATCATCCCTTTGAAAGGTAATTCATATATATCCTTATTATTTTTTTTTCTAAAACATCAATTTCAAAACATCCCTACTTCTTTTATTCTTTTTTGATGAATTAGATTATCGATGTTCCTAAACACCAAAACACAAAGGTATATTATCTAACTGATTCATGGATTAAGTTTTTATTTCTAGTTTTGGATTGATTATTTTTAGTGTGTAATCTTTTATGGGATTATGTCTTATAGACGTGTATAATCAGAATTTGAACCATAGGTTAGTTTCAAGATGATTAGTTATTTATAGGGGGTATACATATGTAGTCGATTATGTGTACCAAATAAGAATTTGATTATGCATACAATGTGTTTGATGAAATGCCTAGGGTAAGTTTCATCTTTTGAACTTCAATGATTAAATGACAAGAAGAAAATAAGTCATTGATTTCTATTATTAGTGGCCCAATGTCATGTTTGATGTAGTCACGGCTCCAAAAGACATGTTTTTCACTTGATGGTATAAGTAGTGATAATAAAAAAGTTGCAGGTTATCTGTGTAACATTTCCATGGTATTTTTGACTTTTTGCAGGGAAGTAAACAAAATTTTTAAAGATCTTGATGTCTTGGTTCATGAGCAAGGAGGTATGAATGGTAAGTAGACTTAACTAAAGCATTCCTTTTGATAAAACTCTTTCCATGTCTAAAGACTTATGTGTATTTGTTATTTTTGATAAAACTATGTGTATTTGTAAAAATGGTAAATGTGGAAAACAGCATAAGTTCATTTATTTTTCTTTCATGGCATACTACTTTTAATTCTTTGTATTGCAACATTAATGGCATTGCATGTTCAATGTTGAATTACAATTTTAATGTACTTTAGCTTTTACCCATTATAGCAATACACTTTCACTTTCATGAACCAAGACAACAAAATCCACTATACATATGCTTTCAATCTTCGTTTATTGTCATGTTCATTTCTATTAAATTCTTAATAAGAAATTTTACATATGTAAATATGTCAATCATTGATCCCTATGTTGAATACAAAACAATACCTATAAATGTTCGATTATTTACATACTTTCTTTAAAGATTTGGGATATGTTACCCTTCGATGAAATTTCATAGTTCATATTGTCAACTACGTCCTGTCCTATTAAAAGAGTTGAACAAATATCCATCAATCCCCGAGAATTAACTAAAACCCAAATCACATGAAAGTTAGGTTTCATAATGACATCCTCAACATATAAAACTGAACATATTTACTTCCTTAATACTTCAAGTCAGCAATATCATATACTTACGCATCAGCTTCCTGACCATTAAATAAAACCTAAAGACATTTTCTCCCCATAAGAAAAAAACAACCAAATGAACACACTTCTAAAATTGAATTAAATTTAAATAAAATATGTAATTAAAATCCTCACGTAAGTAAATGTATTGGTACCATTATCTAATAAAAGAATAACTACTTAATTACAAGCATGTGAAAACAATTTTACATGGTCTACATTAGTAATGAACGATTTAAGTTCATAATTGTTTGATTTTATAATTTAAAATTTTCATATTTCGAATTTCTTTTTTCTAGATACTTCAAATTGTAGTTTTGAACATGAAGGAGGCCCAATAATCCCATCATGTAAAAACGTAATCAATGGAGTGCATTTCAAAAGCGAAGGCACTTGGAAGTGTTGGACATAATTATATGGACCGAATATATGGCTACTCGATTGGGGACAAGGTAGATACTGAGAGGCTTATGACACAATTCAAGATTTATTAGAACCTTTTTGTAATTTAAAGAATTTACTTTTGTCAAAAGCAAATGCAATCCTGATTCCTCGCCTGTGTTGGATGCTCTTACTATTGCTGCAAGCAAAATCGCTACCCTGACACATGATTACCGATGCTTAAATATCATTCTCTTATAAATTTGTGATTTTTATCACAAGTTTTCTTGATTTCGGTTTATAAGTACACGTTAGTGAAAGCGGATTGTATATTGATCTAAGAGTTGCCAATAGTTGTGACGGTTGTGGAATATTTGGTGTATAAACTCTTTTACACTTGAGATATTGATTTATAATTTTCAATTTTAGCAAGTTTAAATGAAAATTAGTGCTAAAGGTTGACATTTTGTTAGATATCTTTACACATCTAACATTGTATCATGATTTATTTTGTGAAGGTTCCAGAGAGTGACCAATTGTATATAGCTTCAAATGAAGAAGATGAACTGAACTTATAAAAACAACTAGGTGTGACAAAGTTTTTCCACATTGACCCACAAGCGAAACGTCCATCTTTTGTTACCAATAAAGTAGGAAGATGGAAAAGTTAGTTTTTTTTAAGAAGCGACGATTAATTTCAACTTAAGTGGTAATGAAAAAAGGTGAAGGATTTAAAATCTAGATTGGTGCTCGTCAATCGTCTTTAAGGAAGATCACCGGGTGTTTGATGAAATTCTAACTCAAAAAAATGTCTCTTTCCATTTTATTAAAGAAAAAACACCAACATCAGTGTTTATTCATCCCCACACTACCAAAATTGATCAATAAAAGGGAAAACTTTAGTGTCAAAATAGTTACTACGAGCTCATTGTAGTCGACTAAGTTATAGCGTGACACCTAATTGGTACATATGATGTATAAGCCCATATATTTTATGCAAAATGATCATTGGCCGCTTTATATTATAATCTATGTTGCCGTGAATCTTTATATATTATGGTGATTCTTCTAAGCTACACCGACATACAAAAGGGCTTCTCCCGATTTCATCTTGATTTATTGTCAGTGTCTTAATTGTGGCACTATTTACTACCAAAGTTATAGACAAACACAATATTAGTAAGTTAGATAATCAACATTTTCTTATAAAACATGTCTACATTGAATTGACGTTTAACTCTCGACAATTCACCCATTTATAGAATTCTACTTTCCCTTTTTTGGTTTTGAGCATAATATACTTTATATAATGATAAAAAATATATACCTAGATTATTTTTCGTGGATTATGCTTAGAACGGGCCTCAAAATTTTCTTTTATATATATATATATATATATATATATATATATATATATATATATATATATATATATATATATATATATATATATATATATATATATATATATATATATATATATCGAAACCCAAACCAAAAAAACAAGCGCAAAGACTGAAAAATCAAATCAGTTTAGAATGTGACCAGCTGGGCAAAAAACAAATACGAAAAAAATAAAAAAGAAAAAACATGTCGAGACCGCTTTTGTGGAGGTCTAATCTAGAGCATGGATTTCTTATCCTTGATTCATTTGAAGCAGAACCCAGCTCCGCTAGGTTTGGACTTTGGAGGAGTTTTGATCTCAAGCCCAGTGGGCTTTTAAATTCATGATAAATATAATCTTTTTCAAAAAGTACAAAGGATGATCTTCATCAAATTAAGTTAATCGGGCACATCTTAAGGTTTGTCATAGGCTATAAAACGAGTATATATATACTACAAGTATTAAAAATGAAAATCGTGTAGTCGTTTAAAGGAAGTGGACATAATTTGAAATAGAATGAATGAAGGTACAATGTTCGACATTCATAGACTACTTTGTATAGGCTACAAAAATATAAAATCCTTGAAAGAAGTGTTAAGATAATTGCACAAAACTACAAAAAGCAAACGGATGGAATTAAAACAATTCAATTCAGGAGAGTCATATATGATAAGTCAAACTTTGCTTTTTACTGAAGTACAAAAAAAAAAAATTAAAAAAAATATATCAAAGTACAAAATGCACATGTGATATCACTTAGCATCATCCTCATAAGGCACACGTGGGGGACGATGATACATAACATCTTTCATTCATGTCACTAATCAATTAGCCTAGAATATAAATCTAGGTGCATGTGACTCTTCCATATGAAGTAAAAAACGTAAAACCCATCGACATTGTCGTATATGAACATGACATATGTAAAACCATCTACACAAGATACATATGTAAAACCATCTACACAAGATACATACATGTTACACCTTTATGAAGGCAAACGTGTGTTGTATTGAAATGCAGTTCTTCCAAAAATGTAAATTTAATAACAAAGACAGAAACTTACTTACCTGTGTTATTTAAAGAGCAAAATAAATGGTGATATTGGTTTGTTTGCCTGACTCCGCAGGTGCCATATAAGAAGAGTGATCAAAATCTTGATATTTGTTTCTTAAATGGCATCCAGGGAGCCAGGCAAATCATTCAACTTGTTTGTGTTTTGTTGTATTTTTTTGCTCCTCGACAAATCTTCATATCTGCATACAAAATATGAAGGTTTTATTCTTCTATGAATGTAAATATATTCAAACAAATAAGCAATGTATTATACAAATATCATGTTAATGTAAGAACACAATGAAGCTTAACACCGACCTGAATAAGCTTCAATTCTTGAACATAACTGATACACGTGTAAAAAGTTTTGTAGAAATCGAGGTGTTGTGAGTTGGGAAAAGGGATCATAAGAGATGAGTATTTAAATGGGTTTAAATTAAATTATGGACAAGCAATATTCCAAAGACAAGTGTTGAAATAGGTGGTCATAGGCGGCAAAAAGGCCGCATTGTGTAAGTTTATGGGATTAAATACAAAGTTCTCATTTGTTTGCCTACAAATATTAATAAATTTTTGTTTGTTTTTTTCTTGAAATTAATTTATGTAATACGTTACAATGCAATCCTAAATAACGTAATGGGAAAGTCCGACTCGTTTGCTAACTATTTAAAAACTTTTAATGTATCTAAAGATTATAATTTGGCTTGCGTTTGATATGATACCATAGTTTGCGACTTTGCATAGTTTATCATTTATAACATACAATGTTTTGGTATAAAGGTTGTTTATTGGTTCAGAAGATTTTGTACAACTTAAATAAAAATATTGTAAAAAATCTAGCGATCATTTTATCACCTTTAGTGAAACAATTTTTTGTTAATTTTGATGATGTATTTCTAGTTTTTTCATTTGGTAAAATTACAAAAATAGTTCCTATAGTTTGTTAAAAATCACAAAGTCAGTTATTGATAATTCTTTTTGACGAACATGGTCCCTGTGGTTTCGAAAACTTGCATTAATGACCTTTTTTCTCTCTGAGTGTTAGGTTATTTTGGTCTTTTCAAGTAGCAAAGACTGAGTTTGTGATTTTGAGTAGACCATTTATGTAATTTTTTTTCTATATTTTATATTTATGAGTGTGACTCTTCTATCCTTTTATTTTTTTAAATATCATTTTGAACTTTGAAAAATGTTACTTTCACCCATCTATTTTATAAGTTTTCGTGTTTAACCTCGTACTATTTATTTTTATTAATAACTTTCTTTCGTTAACCTAACAAAAACTATTTTTACATATTTATTTTTATATATTTGTCGGTATAATTCAAGGTGGTTAACGTTTGACTTAAATTTAGAACTTTCTTTTGTTAATTTTTTAAAAAAAATCACATTGTTTTTTTATAAACTTTTTGGTTTAAATTCAAGTTTGTCTACGTTTCGAGGTATTTTTTTTTGTTTGTTTAACTTTATATGCGTTTCCTACGTATGAGACGAGTCACATATAATAATTTTCTTTTGTTAATTTAAAAAAAAAAAACATATTATATTCGAGTTTATATACGCTCCGACGCATTTTTTTGTACATTTTTTTGATTAATTTTATATAAATTCATATGTATCATTCGGATCCCATATAATAACTTTCCTTCGTTAGCTTAAAAAAAATATTATATTCGAGTTTGTCTATGTTTCGACGTAACTTTTTTTCACGTTTTTTACGTATCAGTATAGATTCGAGTTCGTCTACATTTTGACGTAATTTTTTTAATGTTTCGTGCTTATTTTTATGTATGTGCTTTTTTATAGTGAAACATATCTTTTATCTATTATAGGTGAACAAATTCATATGTAGGAACATATATAAAATAAGCACTAAAACGTACAAAAAAATTAAATCGAAACATAAAAAATAAAGTAAAAGAAAAACTAGAGTTTTATCAACTCGTGCATAAAATTATGTAAGATTTTTTTAAAGTTAACGAATGATAGCTTAAATAATCAAAAACGTAAAATATGTGATCTGAGTCCTACGTATGAAACATACATAAAATTAAGAACAAAAACGTAAGAAAAAAACAACGTCGAAACATAGACAAACTCGAATTTAAACCGACAATTTTATAAAAAAAACATGTAACTTTTAAAAAAAAAAAATAATGAAAGAAAGGTTTAAATTAAAGTCGAAGCATTGACCAGCTTAAATTATACCGACAAATATATAAAAATAAATACGTAAAAATAGTTTTGTAGGTGAACGAACAAAATTTATAAATAAAAATCAAATTATATATAAAATGAACTGAGACATGAAAATTTAGAAAACAGAGAGGTCAAAGTAATATTTTTCAAAGTTCAAAGTGATATTTTAAAAAGTAAAGGGGTGAAAAAGCCACAAATTCATAAACATAAAATATAGAAAAAATTTACATAAATGGTCACTATGGTTTATCTATAGTCATAAACTAAGTCCCTGTCACTTGAAAAGACCAAAATACCCTTATATTAAAGGATGAACAGTAACGACGTCAGCAAAAATAGCCATTCATTCAAGTTTTGGAAACCATATGGACCATGTTTGTAAAAACAAATCAACAATGATTGATTATGTGACTTTTGACAAACCACAAGGATCATTTTTGTAATTTTGTCTAAGCTTTATATTTCATAATTGCAACCATATACTACATGATCAGGACTAAGGGGTCGTTTGATAGTTGCTGACTGAGTTAGAGTTGATTGAGTTAGAAACTGACTGGGTTAGAAGTTCTGACTGAATTAATTTCTGATTGAAACTTGTTGTTTGATTTTACATCTGACTGATAGTGCAAAAATGACTATATTACCCTCAGACAACATTTTTCATAAAAACATTCATAATATATAAAATTCATTCTTCTCCCTTTCTATTTATTGTTTTTACTTAAGTATACACACATTTTTCATAAAAGCGTATATAAAATACATTTTCCAAAATAAGATTTGTACCGATGAATTTCCATAATCATATAAAAAAACAAGGAATAATGAATTGAATCAATAAAAAAAAAGACTAATGAACCAATGCACTTTTTTTCAAAATACTATTCTCACTTCCATCTTCAGTTGTGATTGTAAGCACCTCTTTTGTTGTTTGACTCTCCAATTGAAAGAAATAAAAGGTATTGAAAGAAATAAAAGGTAATCCTACCAGGAGAACAATATAAAACCGATTATCATAACTTCATACAACAAAATATCTTTTTGTTGATTTAACACTTATATCTCATCAATAATTTAACAATAATGGTATATATTCGAACAACAATTTAACAACAAATCCCAATAAATTACAACAACAAATTGAAAAACTAGCAAGTCAAGCAGGTCGGAAGGATATCAACAAAAATTGAACAATTCAATATACAATCTGATTTCTTACATTATACATAAAAAAGGGGTTTTTCCAGATTTTCATTCATAAACAACCCCCCAACATCAAAAAATAGATTTTAGAAAAAAAAAACTTGTTTGCAGCAAGTCAGACGTTGTGATAGGCGGGGATAGGTGACAACGAGATGACGGTGGCGTCGATTTGGCTGGATGGAAGACTGCACCTTCAATTTTTTGTGGAAGAAAGGAGAGACACAGTAGTGATGAAGAGAGCCGAAGACACAGTACTAATAATCAATGGACCGACTAAGCTATTGGGCCAGTCAAAGCTGACCGAGTCAGCCACTTTATGAGCTTACCAAACGCGCTGATTGGACCGAATCAGTCAAAAATTACTGATCGGACCAAGTAAGCCTAAAATCAAACAGCCCCTAAATAAAGGTGTGTTTGTAAATGAAAAAAAAAGATAAAAAAGAAGAAAAAATCTTTGGAGAGTACATACATAAGGGATAATGACTTAAAAGGGTAATGTATTTTTTGATTTTTACACATCTGGTCACTGATGTTTTTTTTCATCCACATTTACCCTTTCAACTTGTTAAACTGTACACATTTAGTCATTATAATCGGTTACTGTAGGTTAGCCGAAAAAAAATGACTTAATAGGGTAATATATTTTATTATTTTGTACGCATTTAGTCCTTAAAATTTTCGTATACATTTAGTACTTAATATTTTGTTTTGTTTCAAAATAATTCAATTTTGGTTTTGCACTCATTCAGTACTTATGAATGATTTCTGTAGGTTTTTTTCACGACATCTTACGTGGGACAATCATTGATGAGGTGTTTGAGGCTGTTGATGCTTATGTTCATCGCGATCTCAACTGCATAGTTGCGTAGGTATTGTGGTTTGGCTTAGGTTTTGGGTTCTGAATGTTGTAACTTCCTCATATGATATCCGATTTTAACGATCTTTATATGCATGTGTTTATTTTTTTAAGTCTACTACAACTTTCATTAAGATTACTCCCGTTATAATGTTATACATTTTTACTTACAATTTTACAAAGAAAAAAACATCCATACATGCATTCATAAAAAAACGTATGGATATAAAGATCGTAAGTTAAAATGTAACGCCCGAATTTCTGGTATGTAATTTAAATATAGTTTTTCCCTTCCTAAAGAGGTACTCGACGAGTTAATGGCCCGACTCGTCGAGTAGAGACACGATTTGCTCGCGTTTTTAGCGGGCGACTTGACGAGTCCATATTCCGGACTCGACGAGTCCGCTGGTCTGGAATGAAACCCTAAATCCCAGGGTTTGTATCCTATTTAAATGTCATTATAGCCTCCCATTCCAACCTCCAACACCTCTAGAGCATTTCCCCTGTAAACCCTAACCCCATTTTTGAGCTTGAGTGTGTTTGTGCTAGCTTGGAAGCTTTGGAAGAAAAGGAAGGAAAGAAGATCAAGAGAAGAGAAAGGAGGTTCAGATTCTAGTCTCCATTTGCTGCATATTTTGGTAATAAAGTTAACACCTTGCTTATTATTCTGTTAAGCCCTCTTTTATGCTTGTTTATGCTTCTCTTGGAATGTTGGTGTTTAAGCCCCATTCTCTTGTGCATGCACGTAAAGTTGGAAACTTTACGTGTAAAACCAACCATAGAAGCTCAGATCTATGATTTGGAAGCACTGAAATCGACTAGAATCCACTGTATAGTATTAGCATGCATGAGACTCGATGAGTCATCCTTAGGACTCGGCGAGTCGGTTCATGCTCAAGAACAGACTCGACGAGTTGTTCATACAACTCGGCGAGTCATGGACTGAACGTGTTCATATGATGAAGGAGAACTTGACGAGTTGTTTATACAACTCGGCGAGTCAGATGAAGTTAGACTCGATGTTAGTATCGAAGAAGAACTTGTTGAGTCTTTGCCAAACTCGATGAGTGGAAGCGGGAAAAGGATTATAATGGATGATAGGGACTCGTCGAGTTGGTGGCCCTACTCGGCAAGTCCGGTCAATTGAAAGTTGACTTTGACCTGGATGATGACTTTGACCAGGGGTAAAATAGTCATTTTACCCTAAGAATAGTTATCAATATTTGATTTAGTGTTTATGGGATTTGTAGTCGGGGAGTTTCGAAGCAGCAGTTAGGCAGTTTTAGATTTAGCATCTCAACAGCCAGCATCACGAGGTGAACTTTCCTTCCAATAGGAACGGGTCTACGACCATAATGTCAGCCCGTTTAGTCAGCAGTAGTTCCAAAATTCGATCTGATGCAGTAGTTAAGTGTGCTTGATGTCTTTGTGATTCAAGCATGTCTTTGTGTTATGTGTTCCGGACTTCGGTCCGATGCAGTTTGCAGTATATGTGTTTATGATAGTAGGTGTGAGTATGCTATTTCCGGACTTCGATCCGATGCAGTTTCCGGACTACGGTCCGATGCAGTTTCCGGACTACGGTCTGATGCAGAGGGCAAGGCCCTGGTTAGTTCCGGACTTCGGTCTGATGCAGTTTCCGGACTTCGGTCCGATGCAGTGGGAAAGGCCCACTATGTGTTTATATGTTATTGTATGGTATGTGGTAGATTGGGCGAGCTCACTAAGCTTTGTGCTTACAGTTTCAATTTTTTGGTTTCAGGTACTTCCGCAAGTAAAGGGAAGAGATCAGGTTGATGATATGGCACACACCACAGTTACAGTTTTATCATGGGGGTTTATTTAGATGTTTCGATATGATATTAATTTCAGTTTTTTATTTGATACATTAATATGGCATTTTGAGACATACGATGCATGGTCTTATTATATAACATTCGATGTTGTGGGTTTTAATAATGTTAAAACAAAAAATTTTGGGTTGTATTTTTGGGATGTTTCAAGTTGGTATCAGAGCCTTGGTTTGAGGGATTCGGGCACACTTTTAGGTGTGTCTGAACTCAAACTAAGGAATTGTTATAAGGTTTTCAAATGAAAAACATTTTCGAAAGAAACTTTTGAAAAAGAAACTTAAAAAGAAAAGAGTTTCTGGAATAAGCAAAGAAAAAGGTATGGTGCATGCGATCAACCGAGCTCAAGTAAGTAGTCCCAAACTACCCATACAAGTTTATGTTATGCTTATCAGTTTCAGTTTTAGTAGAACATCACGCTAGAATAGGGCTAAGGATATAGGAGGATGCCTTATGTGCTTGCTATATGTGTTCCAACTTTATGAGAATTGCATGCTAGTATTAAGTAGACAGTAGTAGGATAGCCTGTTTAGGTTATGCCTAATAGTATGAGCTCAACATTATATGCTAGTACAGTTTCTCGTTCTAAGGATAGATTTTCTTGAGTAGTTTCCTGTATCCGAATGCTGCATGCTTTGTGCCTTGTGGGACTTTGAGTGATGGGAGTTAGCCATTAGGCGAATACGTCACGTCACATGTGATCAGGGTTGAATAATCTCAGAGTGTTAGGTTTGGCCCTATTACGCAGCTCTCGTCTGAGTCTAATCGTTGTAGGGACGAGTCTTTTACTCGAAGGATTATCTGAGCCTGATCACATGTGATGGTATTCAGGTAATGGCTAATTGGCATTACAAGGAGGCCTTCAGCAGTTGGGGACTGGTTTGGGTGGAGTCAGAGATTTCCCTAGGGCAAGCCTAGGATGAGAGTAGCAGAGATCAGTAGCAGTAGAAGTGACTTGATGGAAGTCAAGGCAGTTCTTGAGGAAAGTACGGATATATGTGGAAGGTACTACTGAAAGCAGAGGATCTATACTTGAATCAAGGAAGGCTGAGATGAGACTAGGAAATTTGTAGTAGTAGCGATCCCTCGAGATATATCAGTGTTTCCGACGTTTGTTATGATGTGTTTTCAGAATGGTGGTTTTACTCCCTAGGCTAGCAGTCGGCAGTTCAGGAGCCAACGAGGGATCAGGATCAGGCTTGAGGGTAGAGCATCTAGATGAGCAGACCAGAGAATTTCTCACCTCAGAGGTTACTCACATCTTACTTGAGCAGACTACTGTGATCTTCGGTTCGATCAAGGAGGGTATTCTAGAGCTGATGGACTAGAGGTTGAGCACATTCCGTGCTGAGGTGGCGGCCATGATGGGGTTGAACACACTCACCTTCAGGGAGTTCTGGGCTTGTGGAGCTCTAGACTACCATGGGGCGCGGGACCCCATAGCGAGTACTAGGTGGTTGGCAGATGTCGCCAACGCTTCCCGCACCAGCAGATGTCCCGAGGGGGACAAGGTCAGACTAGCATCCGGTCTTCTGAAGGACAGGGCACGAGATTGGTGCGAGGAGATCAGGCATGTCATTGGGGATGACGCAACACTTGATGCGATGACCTGGGATAATTTTACTACCAGGTTCAGAGTCGAGTTTGCACCAATTATTGAGGTGCAGCAGTTATCTAGGGAGTTCCAGGATCTCACTCAGACTACAGAGACAGTGGCGAAGATTACCATCAAGTTCAGGGAGAGGGCACTTCTCGTTCCTTAGTATGCAGCTGATAAGGAAATGAAGAAGGCCCATTATCATGAGATGTTGCGGAGTGATATTCGCCAGTTTGTGAGCCGGTCCAGCTGTAAAACGCTGGATGATATGATTGCGAGGGCTCGTGTGTGACAACCCAAAGATTTATGTTAGTTTTAACATCGAAATTAACGACAAAATTAATTACGTCAAAACTTAGTCAAATTTATCCTGAAAATATTTTTGACTGGATTTAAACCCGTTGGAGTATTTTAAATAATATTCGTCAAGCCAAAATGCGACCACTAAATCGGGTGCGACCAGAAGCCCCGTTTAGCGGCAGTATCGGGTAGATTTCCACTGAGCCCCAACTCAAGCCCCTATATAAGGGAGAGTAAACTTCATTTCCACCCTTTTCACTCTCTCTCTCTCTCTCTCTCTCTCTCTACGACTTGTTTTCGAGCCAAAAACGCCCGTTTCGAGCCCCAAACTAGTAAGTAATCTATCCTAACTTGTTGTATAGCTTAGTTAACATGCAAATTCGTGTTTACGACATCAAATAGGGGCAGGATTATGTGTTTACGGACCAAGAACACTCTTGGACCATGAACACCCATAAGTGGGGTTTTTAAGCCCCAAAACCCCTCTAAACTACCCCTAGGGGTTAGATATGACTTGTGGACTTACACCTTCGAGCTTAGAACACCAAAACCTTATGATATGGAGAGTAAACATGAGTTTACGGCCCAAGAACACTCTTGGACCGTAAACCCCTCTTCATAGGCCGTGAACACCTTTTAAGGTGTTAGAAATGCCCTCAAACACCTCCTATGGCCTTGGAAAATGTCTAGAAGCAACCCCCATTGAAGTACAGGCTTTAAACATTTAAGAAACCATGGACTTAGGAGTTTAGGACCATAAACCCCCCTAGGATTGGTCCATGGGTCGTAAACTCCCAAAAAGTGCCCAAATGATGCCCTAACTTCTCCATTTGGCTTGGAAAAATGCATAGAACTTTATTCTCTACAATTTAAGACCTCAAAACACAAAAGGAAAGGGTTAGTAGGAGTTTACTGCCGTAAACTCCATGTTTACTTCCCTAAATTCCCAAAAATGGTCCATGTGAGGCCTTAAAACCCTTCATAAGCCCTAGATTTGAGTCTAGCATAATTCCACAAGTGATATAAGACCTTTTAGCATCCAAGAGCACACCACCCGTGAGTTTACGGCCGTAAACTCATGGGGATATGGTCTTAGGGCCGTGAAATCTATAAAGAGTTTACTCTTGAAGAGTAAACTCCCTATTCAAGCCATATGTTTAATTAGTATCATATTTACTAATTGTATGTAAACATATGTTATCATATGTTAATAGGTCACTAAGTGTTTTCAAACCTTTACTTGACACCGAGCACCCAACCAGCACCTTCGTTCGATCCACTTACAACAGGTGAGTTCATACCCCTGAATTAACCTTTTAAATGTTTTTACATGCTTTTATGGGGGGGGGGGGGATACAAGTTAAACATGTCAGTTATCATATCAATCATATGTGATTGATAACCAGCATGCACAAGGATTTATTACACTGTTAATTGTTTTACCAAGTATGATACTGTAAATGATTTTCTAAAACGTCTTTACTTGTTCAAAGCTTTTCTCAAATTGACTCTCGCACTGTATGTTTTATTTCATATTTATTTATAGCAGTATTTTAAACAAAGAAATTCTTTACCTATAATGCTTTTTCAAAGCTTCATTTAAAATTTGTTTATGAAGGGATTTCTAAAGGTTTTCAGACTTATTCCACAAAAGAATATCAGGTCGTGATTTTCTTAAATGTTATGGCTTTCCAAAGTTTCCATCAAAGTTTTCGTCCACGTGTTTATACTCCTACTTTGTTAGATACTACTGCTCCGTTATACTTCTACCTAATTAATGCTCCTACTTAGTTAAATACTACTACTTTGTTAACGCTTTTACTTCGTGATACAATTTTACTTCGTAATACGCTTCTACTTATTAACGCTCCTACTTCACGATGCGCTTCTACTTCACGATACGCTTCTACTTGTTAACTCTTCTACTTCACGATACGCTTCTACTTGTTAATGCTTCTACTTCACGATACACTTCCACCTATTAACACTCCTGCTTTATTAATGCTACTACTTCACGAACCACTCCTACTTTATTAATGCTACTACCTCGTAAACGCTTATACTTTATTAGCACTTGTACTTTGAGAAACGCTTCTACTTCATGAAATACTTCTGCTTTGTTAACGCGTCTACTTAGTTAAATGTATGCTTGTGCTTGTATAGTTATATAAATAATGTTTAAAGGACTTAGGACGGTTCGTTCGCCCTATTTCCTTTTCTTCGTTGAGATGTGGTCTGGTCGGATCGGATATCTGTTCGAAGGTTGTTTGAGCATTAGTTATACATTATGTATACAAGCATAGACATATAGGTTTACATCGGTCAGTTCAGTTGTGAGTGTCTATCACTTGTCCAGTATTTTACATTAGATCTCACTATTCGAGATGCATCTTCATGACACAGCCTTCTCCGTTGTCTAGTTGGTAACCAGAGTCTCCTGTATGGAAAGCGGGCATTATGTGTATAGATTTATACGGGATTGACACCCCCGCGCCCTGACTGCTAGCTACAGTCCACGGCCTACCACGCCCAAGGGGTGACAGATGTCACATTATTTCCGATGCTTGTAGGGCGTCAAGTTCTCTAGTGTCTATCAGTATGGTTACGAGTATCTCGGGGTTACCTTATAATTCATGGCCTTAAGGTAATGGGAATTAACAATGTATTCACTGTTTTTAGACCTTGCTAGACTTATCATTCATTTGATATTGTCTGGGGTCTGTATTCACTATTTTTAGACCTTGCTAGACTTATCATTCATTTGATACTATATGGGGTCTGTATTCACTGTTTTTAGACCTTGCTAGAAGTATCATTCATTTGATACTGTCTGGGGTCTGTGTCTTCTCTCGTTAGACTGAGTCAAGCGCGTCGTTCATTCGATACTCTCCTGGAGTCTATGATTTCTTGTGCCTTAGTCAGCTGTCTTCACTACTGAGGCATATGTTATTTTCCCTAATATTCTCCTACTTTCTTTAAAATCAATACCATATTTTGATAATGATAGTGTTAAGGTAAAAACTACTTTTTACAACATAATTCCGTCTAGTCTTGGTAGAAGACTGCTTTTAAATCAGAAAATATAGGATTTTCTGGAAAGGACTCTAATTCACTGTGTACTCTGAAACTACTACTTGTATAAAGTTATTTGAATAAAATGACACTAAATACTTATGAACTCACCAACATTTGTAAAAATGCTGATACTCGCTTTCAAATAACTTGTATTCTCAGGTCAGCAATAGACAGGTACATCTCAGGCGCTTTTGGTGAAGACCGTTTAGTACCAAGCTGCATCTACATTATTACTTGTATTACTTTGAAGTTTCTATGTAATGTAAACCATGTAAAACTATTACTATTAATGCAATGGTTGTTGTACTTTGATTATTATAATGCATATGTTGTGATACTTGACATGACATCATCCACCCCAGGACGTTTCTGCCGTTCCGGTTTTGGGGTGTGACATCGTGAGAGAGAGATAGATTTGGAGATGGAGAAGAAGAGGAAGCCAGAGGAGGCATCTGGAACAGGGAGTTTGGGTAAAAAGCCTAAGGTATTGGATCACAGATCTAGAGGACAACAGATTCACGGTCGGTGTGGCAAGTGTGGGAGACTGCACGATGGGGCGTTCAAGGCAAGGAGTCCCGGTTGCTACAAGTGCGGCCGGACCAGGCATATGAGCAAAGATTGTACAGCTACTCCTACTACCACCACAACATCTGATCTGATTTGCTTCTATTGCAATCAAATGGGACATAAAAAGTCCCAGTGTCGAGTTTGTCAGCAGCAGGGAAGGTGGCGGCACCTGCCCCTACTACATTGAGGATTACAGACATCCGTCAGGGCCGAGGTGAGGCGCCAGTGGCAAAGAGTAGAGCTTTTCAGATGATAGCAAAGGAGGCGCGAGCGACTCCTGATGTGGTGACGGGTATGTATTTTCCTCTTATCTCTTTATTGATATTGATTATTTCTCATGGTTATATGTTTTCATATAGGGTCGTTTTTAGTGAACGACATTTCAGCTACAATATTGTTTGACTCGGGGGCTACCCGATCATTTGTTTCACTTACGCTTAGCAAGAGGTTTAGTAGAGCTCTGGGGGAGCTAGATTGTCCACTTGAGGTTGAGATAGCGGATGACAGGACCGTTAGGGTCGCGAGAGTACATAGGGGGTGTTCGCTGCAGTTATTTGACGAGCAATTTTTAGTGGACTTAGTTCCTATTCCCCTGCGAGGGAAGAAGGTTATATGGGGTATGGATTGGCTGAGCCCCAATGGGGAAGTGATTGATTGCAAGCTGCAGTTAGTGAGGGTTCGCATTCCCGGTGTGGGAGAGTTAGTGATTCAGGGCGAGAGGCCATAACGCGGACCAATTGTGAATAACCATGCGAATCTACATGGTGTACTCAATGTCTCTGTCACCTAATCAATGTGCCGGTAAACCACACACGCTCCATTGATCTATGACACACGTTGAGTCACCCTTCGCCACCAATTTCAATCCCAAATTAGTGTGCTGGTTAACCACACACGCTCCACTAATGTTTGACAAGGGTACAAAGTGTAATTCCATGGAATAACATCATTTTCACATTTTACCCTAAAGTAACTAAGATTGGGAATTTTGTAAAAGCATGTAGTTACTTTGTATCTTACATTATACTTTTAATGAGGAGAGGATTGCCCTATCCTATCCGTTCGGATAATGACCCTCCACTAGTCACGCAAGCGGTGGGTGTGAGTGCACACCCATTAAGCGCCATTTTATAGGCAACAACCTTATATCGACCTTATAGACCGACTTCGTAAATGAGGCCTACTAACGGTAAGACTAGCATTTTAATTATACATATATATATATATATATATATATATATATATATATATATATATATATATATACATATATATATATATATATATATATATATATATATATATATATATATATATTCATTTAGGTTGTAATAATATAAAAGTATAGGATTGAATTTTAAACTTGTAAAACTCTAAGGGTTTGAAATTTAAATTTTTCAAAATTAAACTTTTAATCACAAAATTAAAATTTCAAAACTTGAGGACAAGTTTTGAACTTTTCAAAACTAAAGGGATCAAATAACAAATAATTTAAATTAAACAATTAATTTCATAATTATCTATATTTGACCTAATCCAATTTTAATCATAAGATAATTACCAAATAATTTTAAATAATCCATATTTATCATATAAACAACCAATATTCAAAAGATTTGAAATTATCTATTGTTTTGGCATGGATAATCATTTAATTAAGGTAAAATTCGGATTTTAACTTCAAAAAACGATTTAGGTATCAAATACAAGACAAAACAACAACTAAATCCTGAAATATCCTCTGCTTGCCGCACGAACTCGCTGAGTCAGCTCTGAACTTGCCGAGTAGGGGCCAACTCGCTGAGTCCAGATACTGACTCGCCGAGTTGAGTCGAGCAGAGGCAAAAAACTCGATTTTCAGCAAGCAAACCAGTTAAGCATCACATACAATTAAAACCAATCAAGTCGCTTGTCACACCCCCGAACGAGACGGCGGAAAGGTCGGAGGGCTCGCGTGACTTAAATTGAATATCATCACAATGAGTATACATGAATCATAACATAAACATCACCATGCATCATTATATCACAACTGGAATTGTTCACATCAAGTACATTGTTTTACATTACATATCCATACATAAATTGTTTGATAAATATCATAAACAAAACATCCTAACATACTTGGTATATATTCTTCAGTTTACCTGTTACCTGAGAATACAAGTTATTTTGGAAAAACTTCAACATATGAAATGCTGGTGAGTTCATAAGCAATGTTGTGATAAAATGATTTGTGTAGTTTATAAAACCAAGAAAATCTGATATTTTCTGAAAAGACTTTTGTTTATCAAAGTGTGGAGATCCATAAGTTGATGCATGAATGATTTCAAAAACATATATATGAAGGGTGTTTCGTATCATAGTTATAAAGTTTCGAGCGAGTAGTATTGAATTCCCCGGAAAACCCGACGTTTTCCGATGTTGAAATGTATTCGTGATTTTTGATTTTTGTATTGTCTTAACAAATGAATATTGATTAATCCGCATTGTATATCGTCCTAATTTCATCTACTTTGATATCTCGTAGCCTTAGCGAATGAAGAGAAGGAGAGCATTATGTCCCACTACTATCGTAAGTACCTTAGGCTGTCGTGGACACGAAAGACACGATGGTCCAACTCGCATTTGATTACTGTGACCTTACTAACTTTTCTAACGGGACACTTTGTCCCATTAGCACATAAAAGCTATTGAAAGTCCTTTTATAAAATATTGGGTCATTGAAGGCCCAATAACATATAAGCGTTGTCCATTTGGGCCCAAAGATCATGTTGGTGGGCTTGCAAGGCCCAACAAGCATGATTTGAAACTCGCAAGCCCAAAGTTTGAAGATTTACTCATTGTAGTCATCACGTATCCATTGAAGCGTGTTGATTTAACGATTGTTGTTTGGTATTGATTCGAGATCGAATCAATTCGTTTATAACGATATTTGGTTTTGAATGTGTATTCGTTTTCCGTTTTATCGGTAGTCGTGGATCTTGTATTTAGTCTTAATGAATTTATTTGTTTAAAAGTAGAATTTGACCTTTTCACTACCTTTCTTTTATAAAAATAACACTTTTAGTCCTTTATATAAAAGAATTTCATTTTTAGTCCTTAAAACATTTTCTTGACACTTTTGTGTCATAAACTTGTTGAAAAGACAATTTTAACCCAAATTTTATTTTGTTAACAGCTTTAGCCCTTCCAGAATTGTATTTCTCGGTTAGAACCCCATTTTTCGCAACCTTTATAGTTTTGGCCCAAAATTTAAAAAGTTTACATTTTTGATCCTTTTTGGAATTGAAAAGCATTTTTGATCTTTGAAATAGTTTTATTACACTTCTTATCCCCTGTTTTGCAGAAAATTTCATTTCAACCCCTTTAAACTTCATTTTTCGCAATTATGGGCTTATTGGGGCATAAAGCCCAAATTTACCCCATTAAGCTAAAAATTTGCATTTCAAGTCCTTTGAAAATTCTAATATTCAAAAAAATGATTATAGAAACTGTTTTGACCCTTTTGACCCTCAAGAAACCATGACTTGACAGTTTTTAACCAGAGTTTTGTATTTTTGACAATTTAAGCCCTAAAATGGGTTTTATGTTAGAATATGTTCCTCATAAGCTTATAAGCTATTTTTCTTGACTTATTTAGTTTAAATAACTTAGATTATGTTTTTTTTTCATTATCATGTCATAGATCTCGAGTTAACACCTCTTTTGGTTACATGTTTATCATAAAAACACATAAAATCACACACATACATGCATAAAATCAAACATAACATACACATACACATAGATATACGCATTTTCTTGTATTCTCCCCCATAAAACATATGAAAACCAAAAAGAGAGGGGTATGAAGCTCACCTTGAGTTGTAGTTTCGGTTTTGAAGAGAAGAAGGAAGAAGTTTGATGTTATTTTTGGCCTTAGCAACCTTTCTTGGAAGATCTCGAACTTAAAGAGCTTCTAAGATGCAAGATCACAAGATTGAATGGATTTAGAAGAGATTTTTTGATCAAATGAAGAATCTAGATCATAGATCTAAACTTAAACTTACCTTGGGTGATGATTTTTGTGGAAGAAACTCCTTATCAGGCTCTAAATCTCGAAATTTTTATGATGAATGGAGAGAGTTTCTTTGAGAGAGAGTTTGAGAGAATGGAGATAAATTTTGTGAGTGTGTGTGTGTGTTGTGTTCGGCCGAGAGAAGAAGGGAGAGAATGAGGAGAGATCTTTGAGTTGACATGCATGACAACATGAGATGGATGCATGGAAAACCTATGGATAAATGTGAGGTGGCATGACAAAGTCAACTCTTCTTTCTCTTGTGGGTTTGGACCGAAAATGGAGAGGGGAAGAGAGAAGATTTGGGATTTTTGCCCTTAAGCCTATATTATAGTTAAGTTAGATGATTGTTTGGCCAAAATAAATCAAAGTACAATTTTTATGACTCATTAGGGCTAATCTAAATTTGTTGGGACCTAGGAAGGCCCAATAAATCATTTTATTCCATTCTAGGCCCAATATGGCACAAAATATTAAAATAATGAAAGGGGGTCCAGTTAGATCCCATTTAAGAGTTCTAAGCCCAAGATAGTCAAATTGGAAGCTTATTGGCCCATTGGGCCCAATAAGGAAAACCTAGTCTAAAATGGACTTAAACCGGGATTTCTAGGGTTTCCAACTCTTTGTTGACTATTTGCAGTATTTGTATGAAGTATTTGATGAAGTTTTGTTGTTATAGAATAATCATCATGCATGCTTTCTTGTTATTGATTCATAGTTGTTATAGGTGTTGTGGTTACAAGGCACCAAAATTCCTAGTTGTGACATCATCCCCCCGTTAGAGGGAATTTTGTCCCGAAATTCTTTTGAAAGCTAGATTTGGGAATGCAAGAATAGATGAGGGTACTTGTGCTTCATTTGATCTTCGCGTTCCCACGTGAATTCTGGTCCGCGTCTCACGTTCCATCGAACTTTCATAATTGGAATGCGGCTCTACTTGGTACGCTTCACCTCTCGATCCATGATTTCAACTGGCTCCTCGATAAATAGAAGGTTCTTATTGATTTCAATCTCCTCTAAAGGAATGACGAGAGTCTCATCGGATAAGCACTTTTTCAAGTTGGAAACGTGGAACATAGGGTGTACACTACTGACCTCAGCGAGTAGTTGCAGTCTATAAGCCACTGGACCGATTCGGGCAAGAATCTCGAAGGGTCCAATGTATTGAGGTTTCAGTTTGCCTCGCTTCCCAAAATGAATCACTCCTTTCCAAGGAGAGACTTTTAGTAACACCCTATCTCCAACTTGAAACTCCAAGGGATTTCGTCGTTTATCGGCGCAACTCTTTTGTCTGTCTCGTGACGATTGCAGTCGTGCTCTAATCTGAATTATCTTCTCAGTCATCTCGTGTATGATTTCCGGTCCCGTTAAGGCGTTGTTCGGTGTTTTACCTCTCGCTAGCTGGGTGTCTCCTACCTCAGCCCAACACAATGGTGATCTACATTTACGCCCGTATAATGCTTCGAAAGGAGCCACTATGATACTTGAGTGATAACTGTTGTTATATGAGAACTCAATCAAAGGCAAGTGGGTATCCCACGATTTTCCAAAGTCTATTACGCATGCGCGAAGAATATCTTCTAGTGTTTGGATGGTTCGCTTTTTTTGGCCATCCGTTTGTGGGTGGTAGGAAGTGCTCATGTCGAGTTGTGTTCCCATGGCTTTCTGAAGCGATTGCCAAAAGTGGGATGTAAAGTTATTGTTTCTATATGAGATGATAGATACAGGTACTCCGTCGAGTCTCACGATTTCCTTGACGTATATTCTTTTCAGGCGCTCCATCTTATAGGATTCTTTTATTGGCAGGAAATGGGCGGATTTCGTTAGTCTATCAACTATTACCCAGATTGTGTCCAAACCATCCGTCGATTTGGGTAGTTAAGTCACAAAATCCATGGTAATCCTTTACCATTTCCACTCTGGAGTTACTGGTTGTTGTAATAGTCCAGAGGGCTTTTGATATTCCACCTTTACTTTAGCACATGTAAGGCATTTTCTAACATAGGTGGCAATCTCTGCCTTCATATATGGCCACCAATAATGTTGCTTAACATCCAAGTACATCTTGTCTGAACCCGGATGGATGCAGTATCGCGTCTTGTGGGCTTCGTTCATGACTACCTCTCTGAATCCCCAAGTTTAGGGACCCATATACGGTTCATGAAGTAATATGTTCCATCTTCCTTCACCTCCAAGTTCTTCTCCATTCCACGCATCGCTTCACTTGTTTTGTTTTCCGCCTTCATGGCATCTAATTGGGTTGTACTGATTTGTGAGGTCAGGTGGGATTGGATGGTTATTGAGAGAGTTTTCACACGATGATTTGAGTATTCTTTTCGCCTCAAGGTATCGGCTACCACGTTAGCCTTGCCTGGGTGGTACTTGATTTCGAACTCGTAGTTGTTTAGCAGTTCGACCCATCTTCGTTGCCTCATGTTTAGCTCTTTTTGATTCAAGATGTGCTGGAGACTCTTGTGGTCGGTGAAGATAGTGCACTTGGTACCGCAAAGGTAGTGTCTCCAAATCTTCAGGGCGAAGACCACTCCTCCCAGCTCTAGATCGTGGGTCGTGTAATTCACTTCGTGAGTCTTTAGTTGCCAGGACGCGTAAGCTATCACCTTTCCACGTTTCATGAGTACACAGCCTAGACCCTGATTTGACGCGTCGCAATAGACTATAAAGTCTTCCGTTCCTTCGGGTAGCGATAGCACCGGCGCACTGCAGAGTGCTTGCTTCAGAGATCGAAACGCGGCTTCCTGCTTGTCCGTCCATACGAAGGGTACGCCCTTTTGTGTAAGCATGGTAAGCGGTTTGGCTGTCTTAGAGAAATTCTGGATGAATCTCCTGTAATAGCCTGCGAGACCCATAAATTGGCGAATTTTTGTGGGTGTTGTTGGAATTGCCCATCCTTCGATGGATTGGATTTTAGAAGGATCCACATGAATTCCTACCTGACTAACTACATGGCCCAAAAAGTTCACACTTCGGAGCCAAAACTCGCACTTGGAGAGTTTTGCGTATAACTTTTCGGTTTGTAGGGTTTCCAGGATTTGTCGAAGATGTTGGTCATGTTCTTCTTTGTTTCGGGAATATACTGGGATTTCATCGATGAAAACGATGATGAAATTATCAAGAAAAGGCCACCAGATTTGATTCATTAGATCCATGAATGCGGCAGGAGCATTCGTTAGTCCGAAGGGCATTACGACAAATTCGTAATGTCCGTAAAGAGTTCGTAAGGCAGTTTTTGGAGTATCCTCCTCCCGGACCTTGATTTGGTGGTATCTAGATCGCAGATCTATCTTTGAGAAGTGACTAGCTCCTTGGAGCTGGTCAAATAGGTCGTCGATTCGTGGAAGTGGATATCGGTTTTTGATTTTGAGCTTGTTAAGTTCTCTGTAGTAGATACACATCCTGAAGGTACCGTCTTTCTTCTTGACAAAGAGAACTGGAGCTTCCCAAGGTGAGAAACTGGGTCAGATAAATCCTTTATCCAAAAGCTCACTGAGTTGGCTGGACAACTCTTGCATCTCCACAGGAGCCAATCTGTAGGGCGATTTGGCGATGGGGGTAGCTCCTGGTACAAGGTCAATTCGAAACTCGACTTGTCTTTCTGGGGGTATCCCTGGAAGCTCATCAGGAAAGACATCTGGGAACTCACAAGTTACTGGAATGTCTTGAATGTTGACCTCTTTCTTGGATTTGTCTACTATGTGAGCCACGAACGTCATGTCCCTCTTCCGTAGGTATTTTTGTGCTTTAATGCACGAGATAAGACGAATGTTTGTGCTGGGTTTGTCCATGTAAATAACTAGGGTTTCGTGATTTAGGAGATGAAGGCGAACGGCCTTCTTGTGACACATAATTTCAGCATGGTGGGGGCTTAACCAATCCATACCGATAATCACATCAAAACTCTTAATGGAAACAGGCATTAAGTTTATTTGAAAGGCGTGGTGATTTAAGGCTAGGGTACATCCGATATAGATTTCCCCAGTGGATTTTGTCTTCCCATTAGCCATTTCCACCGTGAAGGTTTTAGTAGGCTTCTGGGGTTGTTGATTTAACAAGTGTTTGAATTTATTGCTTACAAAACTCTGCTCTGCTCCGGTATCAAATAGGATGCATGCATAAGTGTGGTTTAGGAGAAACGTACCAGTAACAACAGTGGGATCCTGAACCGCTTCTCCATTACCCATAGCCAGCACCCGTCCCGCTCCTCCGTTTCCGGGGTTGTTGGTGTTGGGGCAGTTTTGACGGATATGCCCTGTTCTTCCACATCCGTAGCAAGTGTGTAACACCCCAAAAATATGAGCCAAAATTTTCATTTTTGAAAACATATGTTTAGCAAAACATTCGAATTAAACCGTTTACTGATCATAATATTTTAGTAAGATATCGCATGTCTGGAAAACATTTCATAAAACATAATAATGTCAGAGTACAAATCCCCAGGAAAATCTCATGATGTGGAATATGAAGCATGTGTGTGATGGGCTGCTACCGCGCCAGCTCCTTCCCCTTCGAAGAAGAGGTACCTAAAACCAAAACTGAAAACTGTAAGCACGAAGCTTAGTGAGTTCCCCCAACCTACCACATACCATACAATCACATAACATGCATATATCGTCAGGCATATCTGGGTGCCCGACCTACCCCTGCGGTCCTCTCGACCGGATACTGTCTAGCATAACTGGGAGCTTGCCTCCCCTTCGGTCCTCTCGACCGGATATTGGCTAGCATATCTGGGTGCTGGTCTCCCCCTTCGGTCCTCTCGACCAGATACTGGGGACAACATCACCCCCTACTACTACCACATAACACATATATCTCGTAATCTATCTAGCATGGCTAGGCATGACCGCCCCTTCGACCCTAGCGACCGGTATCTGGGGACTATCTCCCCCTACTGTCACTAGCACATAGAAGCATAACATACTAGCACATAAACATATCACAGGTAGTAGCAACCTTAGATGAATATCACAGAGACAATCATCCATCATACAACTCCTACTGGTGGGCCGACATTGTGGCCGTAGACCTACTGCTACTGGAAGGTAACTCACCTCGTAGTAGCTGCTGATCTGTGTGGGAATAGTCTGTCTGTCTGCTGCTGGTGCTGCTCTGGAAATCCTCCGGCTGTAATTCCCAACAAACACTTAGTCAAATACTGCTAACCGCCCTCAGGGTAAATTGCCCATTTACCCTTAAAAAGTCATGACTCAAGTCATAGTCAATTGCCAGTTGACCAGACTCGCCGAGTTGGCTTGCCGACTTGCCGAGTCCCTTTCTCTATACACAAGTCCAATAGTCCTTCATCGTACTCGCCGAGTTGTATGAACAACTCGTTGAGTTCTCCTTCATCCGAACAACACTCTAAGCTGTGAATCGCCAAGTTGTATGAACAACTCGTCGAGTTGTTCTTGAGACATGAAGATTGCCATGAACACGCCGAGTCATGGCACTGACTCGCCGAGTGACCTCATGAGTGAGTTTGGCTTCCAACCCACTGAGTCATACCCTATGACTCACTACTCCAACTCGCAAACACAAAAGGGAACAACCCTGGGACTCGCGACCCGACTTGTCGAGTCAGATGAACGACTCGCCGAGTCGTCCACATGCAAAAACCATACACGCGATTTTGCTTGGATCCAGCTCATGCCATTCATAGATCTGGGTTCCTAAGGCGTGGTTTACACGTAAAGTTTCCAACTTTACATGTAGAAAAGCATAAAATGGGGATTAGGGGCGAAATAATGGCTAAGAAGGTAGATCTAGGACATTCCATCAATTTACTCCCATAAAGGTTATAGATCTGAGCTTTTGGAGCTCAAACATGACTAGTTCTAGCGGATACTCAACCTATTATGAATTCCACTTCATGCACAAGCTTGGAAAAGGTTCAAGGAGAGCTCAAAAGGTGCTCTAATGGGGTTTTAAGCATGCAAACAGAATAGAGTAGAGATATACCTCAGAGAACTCTGAAATAGCACCAAGATATCTGGTCTCCTTCTCCTCTTCTTGCTCCACTCTCCTTCTTCTCCCAAAACTTCAAGGAATCACTCTAATCACTTCAATCTCACAAGAAACAAGTTAGGGTTTGATGTAGGGCGCTCTGAGGGTGAAAGGGGGCGAGCTTGGGTCGCACAAGCTAGCTTAAATAGGGGGCAAACCATTGGAATTAGGGTTTCATCAAACAGCGGTGACTCGCCGAGTCCAGGATATGGACTCGCCGAGTCGCCAACTTAAGCGTGCCGCCGGACCGCGTCCCTACTCGGTGAGTCGGACCTACAACTCGCCGAGTCCAAGGCTAAAATGACAATTACTTAGATAAATTTTTACGTACCAGGAACCATGTGCTACAAATCTCCCCCACTTATTTTAGACTTCGCCCTCGAAGTCTGCCGCTCGATCCTGAAACAACTCGGGGTAATGCTCCATCATTTCTTCCACCGGCTCCGAAGTCCATTCCGAACCCTTGCGGTGCTGCCATTGCACTTTCACTAGCTCCGCCCTCTTGTTCCTTAGATCCTTCGACTTCTGGTCGAGGATTGCAACTGGGCGCTCAATGTAATTCAGGCTGTCATCAACCTGTATATCCTCTAATGGCACCACCGCTGAATCATCCACGAGACACTTCCGCAGCTGGGAGACATGGAAGGTGCTGTGGATCTGGCTGAGCTCGACTGGCAGATCCAGCCTATATGCCACCTTACCCACCCGGGCTACAACCCTAAACGGTCCAATGAATCTCGGGCCCAACTTTCCCCGCTCCCTGAATCGAATGATGCCTTTCCAAGGCGACACCTTCAGGAGAACCATATCCCCGACCTGGAACTCCAGGTCTGATCGATGCTTGTCGGCGTAACTTTTCTACCGACTCTATGCAATCTGAAGCCTGCTCCGAACCAACTGGATTCTCTCGGTCATCTTGAGCACCACCTCGGTGCTCCCCATGACCCTCTAGCCAACTTCACCCCAGCATATCGGGGTCCTGCACCTCCGACCGTACAACATCTCGAATGGGGGACGGTCAATACTCATGTGGTAGCTGTTGTTGTACGAGAACTCAACCAAGGGAAGATAGGTATCCCAGCTACCACTGAAATCTAATACGCACGCCCGGAACATATCCTCCAAAGTCTGGATGGTCCGCTCACTCTGACCATCCGTCTGCGGGTGAAAGGCGGTGCTAAAATGCAGACGAGTGCCCAACTCATCATGAAACTTCTTCCAAAACCTGGAAGTGAAGCGCACATCTCGATCTGATATCAATGACACTGGCACCCCGTGCTATGCCACTATCTCCCTGATATAGATATCAGCCAACTTTTCGGCCGAGATACTCTCCGGAATCGGAATAAAATTGGCGCTCTTGGTCAATCGATCCACGATGACCCAAATCGAATCTACTCCTCACACCGTTCGTGGAAGCTTTGTGATAAAATCCATCGTAATATCCTCCCATTTCCACAACGGGATATCCAACGGCTGCATCTTGCCATGCGATCTCTGATCCTTGACCTTGACCTTCCTGCAGGTCAAGCACCGCTCGACGTACCATGCCACATCCCGCTTCATGCAGGGCCACCAATAGTCCAGGCGAAGATTCCTATACATCTTCGTCGCCCCTGGATGAATAGAGAATCGGGATTTGTGCGCCTCCTCCATCAAGATCTGGCACACGCCTCCATGATACGGCACCCACACCCTACGGTGTAGTGTCAATAACCCCCGGCTATCATTATCAAAGGAGGTGACTTGTCCCACTATTCGCTCACTCTTCCGATGCTCCTCCTTCATAGCCTCCCGAATCTGCTCCAACAGGGGAGTCACCACAGTCATCCTCATGCAAACATCCCTGATCGGCGCCGCCTTGCGGCTAAGTGCATCGGCCACCACATTGGCCTTCCCCGGGTGGTAAAGGATCTCGCAATCATAATCCTTCACCACGTCCAACCACCGACGCTGTCTCATGTTCAGATTCGGCTTATCCATGAGGTACCTCAAATTCTTGTGGTCCGTGTAAATGGTACATCGAACCCCGTAGAGGTAATGCCGCCATATCTTGAAGGCGAAGACCACCGCCCCAACTCCAAATCATGCGTCGGGTAGTTCGCCTCGTGAGGTATCAGCTGCCTCGAGGCATAAGCAATGACACGCCCCCTCTGCATCAACACTGCGCCTAAGCCTGAGATCGACGCATCGCAATATACCACAAAATCCTCCACACACTCGGGTAGGGCTAGGATCAGCGCCACGCACAATCTTTGCCTTAGAGTCTCGAATGCTGCCTGCTGCTTAGGCCCGTATCGAAAGACCACGACTTTCCTAGTCAACCGTGTCAGGGGTACGACTATCTTGGAGAACTCCCGAATGAACCTTCGATAGTAGCCTGCTAATCCTAGGAAACTACGAATCTCAGATGGAGACTTTCGAACCTCTCGCCTCATCACGGCCTCCACCTTGGCCGGGTCTACTGAAATCCCGTTCTGGTTGACGAGGTGCCCAAGAAACTGCACTTCACATAACCAAAACTCACATTTGGAGAACTTGGCATACAAACTCTCCCTCCTCAGGGTCTCCAAAACCTCCCTTAGATGCTCTTCATGCTCCTCTTGAGTCTTGGAATAAACCAAGATGTCATCAATGAAAACTATCATAGACCGATCCAACATCGGTCTACACACGCGGTTCATGAGGTCCATGAACGCGGCAGGAGCATTGGTGAATCCAAACGGCATCACCACGAACTTATAATGGCCATAACGCGTCCGAAACGCGGTCTTCTGAATATCCTCCTCTCTAACCTTCATCTGATGATAGCCTGAACGCAAATCAATCTTGGAAAACCAAGATGCTCACTGCAACTGATCGAAGAGGTCATCAATCCTCGGGAGTGGGTAACGGTTCTTCACCGTTACCTTATTTAGCTCCCGATAATCTATACACATCCGATGCGACCCGTCCTTCTTCCTCACAAACAGGATCGGGGCTCCCCAGGGTGAACTGCTCGGTCGAATAAACCCCTTGTCTAGCAGCTCCTGCAGCAGCGTAGACAACTCCTGCATCTCGGTAGGAGACAACCGATAGGGTGCTTTGGCTGTTGGAGCCACACCAGGAACTAGATCGATCCTGAACTCCACCTGACGTTTCGGAGGTATTCCAGGAACACATCAGCACAGTCTCAAATCACTGGAACCTCGCTCACCGTCGCCTTACCTGTCTCCAAGGTATCCATAACATACGCGACATACCCCGCGTATCCCTGCTGAAGGTAGCGCCTAGCTCTCGCTACTGAACATACTATAGGTCCACGCTGTGGCCTCCCGCCGTGGATCACCAACTCTCCCCCGCTTGGTGTCCTGGCCCGCACTAGCTGCTGTGCGCAATCTATCACCGCCCCATTAGGGCTCAACCAATCCATGCCTATAATCACCTTGTTACCCCGCAACGGTATGGGAATCAAATCCACCAAATAGCGCTGCTCAAATAACCTCAAAACACAATCCCTGAACACTGCAGATGCTTGCACCGATCGATCATCGGCAATCTCTACCTCTAAAGGTCAATCCAACATGCCCGAGGACTCAGTAAACCTCTTGCTAAGCGCAAGGGAAACAAATGATCGGGTGGCACCCGAGTCGAACAACACCTAAACCGGAATACCGTTCACATGGAACGATCCTAATGCATATACACAGAGCACATATCAATAACATAACATCATAAAATAAAGTAGAGGGAAAGAATCATACCCGTCACCACATCGGGTGTGGCGCGTGCCTCTTCTACATTCAGATGAAACTCCCGGCTCCTCACCACTGGAGCCTCTGCCTTGCTCTGCCGGCCATCTGTAATCCGCAGGGTAGCTGGAGCTGGCGCCTTAACCGGTGCTGGTGATGTCAATTAGGGGCAATTGGCCTTCTTGTGGCCCCTCTGGATGCAGTGGAAACACAACAACTCCGATGTCTGAATCACAGGTGCAGGGGCGGTACAATCCCTGCTGAAGCGCCCTAACTTGCCACACTTGTAGCAGCCTGATGATCCCAACTTGCACGCTCCCTCGTGCGTCTTGCTGCATTTCCTGCAGCGGCCCCATCCCTGTTGGCCTTTCGGCACCGCATCTGATCCCTTGGGCTTCTTCCCCGAAGCCCCCATAACATGCCCCTCCTCCGTCTTCCTCTTCCGGATGTGCTCCAGATCTATCTCCCTCTCCCTTGCCCTGGAAATCATGGAGTCCAGGGTAGGGCAAGCTGAAAAACTCACGTGCTCCCGAATATCAGCTCGTAGCATATCATGATAGTGGGTCCTCCTCATATCCTCGTCACCCGCATACTGGGGCACCAGCAACGCCCTCTCCCAGAACTTGGCAGTGATCTCCGCCACAGTCTCCGTCGTCTGTCTCATATCTAGGAACTCCCTGGCCAGCAGCTGAAGCTCGACAGCCGGCACAAACTCTGCCCTGAACCTGGTCACGAAGTCCGACCAGGTCATAGTCTCGACAGCCGAGGCTCCCAACGAGTCACCGACGGACTCCCACCAATCCCTAGCTCGATCTCTCAGACATCCTGCTGCATATCTCACCTTCGACCCCTCAGGGTAGAAGCTAGTCAACTGTGCAGACTCAATATCTACAATCCATATTCTGGAAGCTATGGGGTCCTTCGCCCCATGAAAGTCCGGTGCACCACTGCCCCGAAAGTCCTTGAAGGACACTATTCGGGGTCCTGACTGGCCAGATGCCATGTCGCCCCTGAATGCCCTAAGGCGATCCTCCATCATCTCCAATATCCCTTCCTTGATCGACCAGAAGATAATGGGGGTCGACTCAAGGATGCCTCTGGTGATCTCTGACGCGATGAACTCGCGTAGCCCCTCATCTACTGGCTCGGAACCTGATCCTGAACCCGATCCCTATCCTGTACTGCCAACTGCTGGCCTCGGGCGTAGTACCACCATTCTGAAATACAAAGAAATAACAACTGTTAGCGATACTGATACCCCTGGGGGGATCACACCCACTACAAGTTCCCTGGTCTTATCTTAGTCTTCCTCGGTTCGGGTACGGATCCTATGCTTTCAGTAGTATGACCCATACTACCTTCTACATATATCCATACCTTCCCTAAATACCGCCTTGACTCAACCAGGTCCCTTCCATTACCGCTGATCACTGCTACTCTTATCCTAGGCTTACCCTAGGAAACCTCTAACTCCACCCAACCCAGTCCTCAGCTGCTGAAGGCCTCTTGGTGATGCCAATTAGCTATTACCTGAATACAATCACATGTGACGAGGCTCGGATAATCCTTCGAGTAAGGGACTCATCCCTACAATGGTTAGGACTCAAACACGAGCTACACAATAGGGTCAAATCCAACACTCTGAGATTTTTCAACCCTGATCACATGTGACTTTAACGTATTCACCTAACAACTAACTCCCATCACTTCAAAGCCCACATAGCACAAAGCAAGTAGCATTTAGACATAAAGAAAACAATCTCAAGCAACTCTATCCTCGTAGAGAAAACTGAACTAGCATACAATGCTAAACTCGTACTATCAGGAATAACCTAAACAAGCTACCCTACTGCTATCTACTCAATTCTAGCATGAAACTCTTTCATATACTGAAGCACATAAAGCAGGCACATAAGGCATCACTCCTAGATCCTTAGTCCTATTCTAGCATGCTGTTCTATAGAAACTGATAAACATAAATAAATATTTTTGGGTACATTGGGGAATACTTACTTGAGCTCGGCCGGTTGCACACATCACACACTTTGTTCTTTCTTAAAACCCTTTACTTAGCCTTTTAGAAAACATTTTCTCTTTCCAAAATCTTTTAATCCCTCGATTTGAGTTCAAACACCCCCGAAGGTGTGTTCGAATCCCTCAAACCAAGGATATGATACCAATTTGTAACACCCCAAAAATACGAGCCAAAATTTTCATTTTTGAAAACATAAGTTTATCAAAACATTCGAATTAAAACGTTTACTGATCATAATACTTTAGTAAGATATCGCATGTCTGGAAAACATTTCATAGAACATACTAATGTCATAGTACAATTCCCCAGGAAGATCTCATGATGCGGAATACGAAGCATGTGTGTAATGGGCCGCTACCGCGCCAACTCCTTCCCCTTCGAAGAAGAGGTGCCTGAAACCAAAACTGAAAACTGTAAGCACGAAGCTTAGTGAGTTCCCCCAACCTACCACATACCATAAAATCACATAACATGCATATATCGTCAGGCATATCTGGGTGCCTGACCTACCCCTTCGGTCCTCTCGATCGGATACTTTCTAGCATAACTGGGAGCTTGCCTCCCCTTCGGCCCTCTCGACCGGATACTGACTAGCATATCTGGGTGCTTGTCTCCCCCTTCAGTCCTCTCGACCGGATACTGGGGACTATTTCACCCCTACTACTACCACATAATAGATATATCTCGTAATCTATCTAGCATGGCTGGGCATGACCGCCCCTTCGGCCCTATCGACCCTATCGACCGGTAATCTGGGGACTATCTCCCCCTACTGTCACTAGCACATAGCAACATATCATACTAGCACATACACATATCACAGGTAGTAGCAACCTTAGATGAATATCACAGAGACAATCATCCATCATACAACTCCTACTGGTGGGCCGGCATTGTGGCCGTAGACCCACCACTACTGGAAGGTAACTCACCTCGTAGTAGCTGCTGATATGTGTGGGAATAGTCTATCTGTCTGCTGCTGCTGCTCCAAAAATCCTCCGGCTGTAATTCCCAACAAACACTTAGTCAAATACTGCTAACCGCCCTCAGGGTAAATTGCCCATTTACCCTTAACAAGTCATGAGTCAAGTCACAGTCAACTGCCAGTTGACCAGACTCACCGAGTTGGCTTGCCGACTCGCCGACTCCCTTTCTCTATACCTAAGTCCAATATTCCTTCATCCTACTCGCCGAGTTGTATGAACAACTCGCCGAGTTCACCTTCATCCGAAGAACACTCTAAGCTGTGACTCGCCGAGTTGTATGAACAACTCATCGAGTTGTTCTTGAGACAAGAAGATTGCCATGAACTCACCGAGTCATGTCACTGACTCGCCGAGTGACCTCATGAGTGAGTCTGGCTTCCAACCTACCGAGTCATACCCTATGACTCACTACTCCAACTCGCAAACACAAAAGGGAACAACCCTGGGACTCGCGACCCGGCTCGCCGAGTCAGATGAACGACTCGCCGAGTCGGCCACATGCAAAAACCATACACGTGATTTTGCTTGGATCCAGCTCATACCATTCATAGATCTGGGTTCCTAGGGCCTGGTTTACACGTAAAGTTTCCAACCTTACGTGTACAAATGCATAGAATGGGGATTAGGGGCGAAATAATGGCTAAGAAGGTAGATCTAGGACATTCCAACAATTTACTCCCATAAAGGTTATAGATCTGAGCTTCTGGAGCTCAAACATGACTAGCTCTAGCGGATACTCAACATATTACGAATTCTACTTCATGCACAAGCTTGGAAAAGGTTCAAGGAGAGCTCAAAAGGTGATCTAATGGGGTTTTAAGCATGCAAATAGAATAGAGTAGAGATATACCTCAGATAACTCTAAAATAGCACCAAGATATCTGGTCTCATTCTCCTTTTCTTGCTCCACTCTCCTTCTTCTCCCAAAACTTCAAGGAATCACTCTAATCACTTCAATCTCACAAGAAACGAGTTAGGGTTTGATGTAGGGCGCTCTGAGGGTGAAAGGGATCGAGCTTGGGTCGCACAAGCTAGCTTAAATAGGGGGTAAACCCTTGGAATTAGGGTTTCATCAAACAACGGTGACTCGCCGAGTTGCCAACTTAAGCATGCCCCCGGACCGCGTCCCTACTCGGCGATTCGGACCTACAACTCGCCGAGTCCAAGGCTAAAATGACAATTACTTAGATAGATTTTTACGTACCAGGAACCAGGTGCTACAAAGTGGGGCTTGATCCTGTGTTATTGCTGCTGTTGTTGGTGTTGTTGTTGTTGTGGCGGTTGTTGTTGTTTCCTTGTGGTTGACTTTGAGGAGGATAGGTCCTGCAATACTTTGTTGTGTGATCCTTCCGATTGCAACTAGTGCATTGCATTTCCCTGCATTCGCCATTATGGTGGTAGTTGCATCTGTTGCACTTTGGGAGATTCCCATAATACTGTTTGGGAGTGCTTGGATTAGCTGAGGCTGGAGCATGTGGTGTGAATGGTACTTGAGTGGTCGCAACATTGACCATCACTATTTGTTGCTTCTTCGCTGATTCCGAGCCTTGTCGCCCTTTTCTCTTGTTATTCTTTCCTTTTTTGTTGTCATTCTCTTTCTTGCCTTCAATTTCCGCTGGCTTCTCGCCCTTTTTGTTGTTGTGGTCGTACAGTTTCTTGGCCAATCTCTTGGCACTGTCGAACGTTTCAGGTTTTACAACGATCACATTTCCTTGAATTGGGGAAGTCAGTCCACATATGAATCGTTTGATTTTCTTCCCTTTAGAAGTAATCATGACAGGGCACAATAATGACAGCTCGCTAAACTTTGATATGTATGCATGTATATCAGAGTTGCCGACGGTGAGATCCCACAACTCTTGCTCCATCTTCTGGATTTCGCCATGAGGGCAGTACTCCACCATCAGTATTTCCTTTAGCTCCATCCATGGCATAGAGTTGGATACAGGGAGAGTCATGGCCTCTATATGTCCATTTCACCAGGTGAGAGCCTGGTCGACGAAGGTGCACACGACAAACTTCACTTTCACTTCCTCGGGGCATTCACATATTTCGAACACTGACTCCACCTTCTCAATCCACCTTTTCAGGGCTATCACACCACTCGTGCCATTAAAGGTTCGCGGCTTGGCATTGGTGAAATCTTTGTAGGAGCATGTTTTGGTTGGTCCTTGATTGATCCCGTTGTTCGAACTTCCTACCCCTTGTCCGTTGACTCCTCCATTGTTCCCTTGTTGAATCTGTGCCATTGTTGCGGTGACCGCAGTAGACACAGCTATTTGGAATGCAGTTGAGTCAACTTCTAGAGGGGTTGGTCCAGGGTTACTACGAGTTGGTCGTCGAGGCATCTTTCTTTCATGGAGCGGAAAGATGTTGAGTGCCTATGGCTTTGTGAGATTGTGATCCTATAAACTAGGTTTATATCATGTATTTAGGTAGTTTCGTACATCAACATATAAACATAGAAGCATAGCACATAACAAGTAATCACAGCAAAACGCATATATTTTTCATTAATAATATTCATACTTTGTTACATGAAAATTTGCTCTAAAGAGCATACATAAGCGATGCAGGTTCGACAGCATAACGACTCTATGAGTAGTGTAATCACTTAAACATAGAGCCGGTGGTACATAGTAGATCATAGTGCATAATACTAGGGAATGACAAGGCTAATCCTAGTCGCGGTGAGATGTGCCAGGCGGCGGTGCTGTGGAAGTGGGCGCTCCCTGTAAGCGAGCCACCTGTCGTTCCGCATCTTGGAGTCGAGACTCCCACCTTACTTGCCTCATGTGGAAATCTCGGATGACCTCTCGGGTCTCCTACTCTGCACGCTCGACCCTAGTCCGCATCTGGTGCATCTGATCGGCGGTGCTCTGAGCTATGTCGTCAGTGTTCCGCAATCGTCTCACCATGATCGGAAGAGCATGATCGGCCGGTCCTCCATCTCTCAGGTCATAGAACTTGCGTGAAATGCCGAACGAGGGTCGCTGTCCCTGCTGCCTGCTCCACCTCCAAAGGTCGATACCCCATGGGGGGTGTAGGACCAGTGGGGCCTACCCGATAAGCGGGCACCTTAACCGGGTAAGGGGGGTTGATGACTCCGGACTCTGCATCCGAATCACCATCTTTTTCTTCGCTGGGTTCCTCCTTGAGACTTCCTTCGGCTTCCCCCTCTTCCTGGTCCACCACTGGCTCGACAGGTCCGCCTTCAGTTTCCGCCTCAGGTTCCCCTTCGGATTCTTCCAACCATCCGTCATTCCCCTGATTAGGGAAATAAGGATCTCCGAGGTGATGGAAACCAGCATGCTGTCTGCGAGGGTGTATAAACATGCTAATATCATTCCTAAGATGTATAGATTGAGTTGTTGTTCTCTTTTTGGTGATAAAGGGGTACATTATTAGGTTTATTTACTATCGCGGTTTACTCTGGGCCTGCGATAGTTATACTTCAGAGGAAATGTAGTTGATTAGGCTACATTCCTTCCTTGATACAACCATGTACAACCCCGACTTACCCGAGATGATAGCATTATGTTGTTTGGTTTGGTATTATATTATGTTTCCTAATTCACACAGGCAAAGATGTTTTATAGTTGTGTTTTCATTTATTTTGTTTTGTTTAGAGTTGGGTTAGTCCCTTTTTGGTTTATAGTTGCATATCAATGTGTGGTTAGATATGCTAGTTCACTATAAACAATGCTCGGATACCAACCTGTCACACCCCCGAACCAAACGGCGGAAACGTCCGAGGGCTCGTGTGACTTAAATTGAATATCATCACAATGAATATACATGAATCATAACATAAACATCACCATGCATCATTATATCACAACTGGAATTGTTCACATCAAGTACATTGTTTTAAATTATATATCCATACATAAATTGTTTGATAAATATCATAAACAAAACATCCTAACATACTTGGTACATATTCTTCGGTTTACCTGTTACCTGAGAATACAAGTTATTTTGGAAAAACGTCAACATATGAAATGTTGGTGAGTTTATAAGCAATGTTGTGATAAAATGATTTGTGTTGTTTATAAAACCCAGAAAATCCGACATTTTCTGAAAAGACTTTTGTTTATCAAAGTGTGGATATCCATAAGTTGATGCATGAATGATTTCAAATACATATATATATATATATATATATATATATATATATATATATATATATATATATATATATATATATATATATATATATATATATATATGAAGGGTGTTTTGTATCATAGTTATAAAGTTTCGAGCGAGTAGTATTGAATTCCCCGGAAAACCCGACGTTTTCCGATGTTGAAATGTATTCATGATTTCTGATTTTTGTATTGTCTTAACGAATGAATATTGATTAATCCGCATTGTATATCGTCCTTATTTCGTCTACTTTGATATCTCGTAGCCTTAGCGAATGAAGAGAAGGGGAGCATTATGTCCCACTACTAGCGTAAGTACCTTAGGCTGTCGTGGATGTGAAAGACATGATGGTCCAACTCACATTTGATTATTCTGACCTTACTAACTTTTCTAACGGGACACTTTGGCCCATTAGCACATAAAAGCTATTGAAAGTCCTTTTATAAAATATTGGGTCATTGAAGGCCCAATAACATATAAGCATTGTCCATTTGGGCCCAAAGATCATGTTGGTGGGCTTGCAAGGCCCAACAAGCATGATTTGAAACTCGCAAGCCCAAAGTTTGAAGATTTACTCATTGTAGTCATCACGTATCCATTGAAGCGTGTTGATTTAACGATTGTTGTTTTGTATTGACTCGAGACCGAATCAATTCGTTTATAACGATATTTGGTGTTGAATGTGTATTCGTTTTCCGTTTTGTCGGTAGTCGTCGATCTTGTATTTAGTCTTAATGAATTTATTTGTTTAAAAGTAGAATTTGACCTTTTCACTACCTTTCTTTTATAAAAATAACACTTTTAGTCCTTTATATAAAAGAATTTCATTTTTAGTCTTTAAAACATTTTCTTGACACTTTTGTATCATAAACTTGTTGAAAAGACAGTTTTAACCTAAAATTTATTTTGTTAACAGCTTTAGCCCTTCCAGAATGGTATTTCTCGGTTAGAACCCCATTTTTTGCAACCTTTACAATTTTGGCCCAAAAATTAAAAAGTTTACATTTTTTATCCTTTTTGGAATTGAAAAGCATTTTTGATCTTTGAAATAGTTTTATTACACTTCTTATCCCCTGTTTTGCAGAAAATTTCATTTCAGCCCCTTTAAACTTATTTTTCGCAATTATGGGCTTATTGGGCCATAAAGCCCAAATTTACCCCATTAAGCTAAAAATTTGCATTTCAAGTCCATTGAAAATTCTAATATTCAAAAAAGTGATTATAGAAACTTTTTTGACCTTTTTGACCATCAAGAAACCGTGACTTGATAGTTTTTAACCAGAGTTTTGTATTTTTGACAATTTAAGCCCTAAAATGGGTTTTATGTTAGAATATGTTCCTCATAACCTTATATGTTATTTTTCTTGACTTATTTAGTGTAAAATAACTTAGATTATGTTTGTTTTCTTTCTCATGTCATAGATCTCGAGTTAACACCTCTTTTGGTTACATGTTTATCATAAAAACACATAAAATCACACACATACATGCACAAAATCACACATAGCATACACATACACATAGATATACACATTTTCTTGTATTCTCCCCCATAAAACATATGAAAACCGAAAAGAGAGGGGTATGAACCTCACCTTGAGTTGTAGTTTTGGTTTTGAAGAGAAGAAGGAAGAAGTTTGATGTTATTTTCGGCCTTAGCAACCTTTCTTGGAAGATCTCGAATTTAAAGAGCTTCTAAGATGCAAGATCACAAGATTGAATGGATTTAGAAGAGATTTTTTTGATAAAATGAAGAATCTAGATCATAGATCTAAACTTAAACTTACCTTGGGTGATGATTTTTGTGGAAGAAACTCCTTATCAAGCTCTAAATCTCAAAATTTTTATGAAGAATGGAGAGAGTTCTTTGAGAGAGAGTTTGAGAGAATGGAGATAAATTTTGTGAGTGTGTGTCTGTGTTGTGTTCTGCCGAGAGAAGAAGGGAGAGAAAAAGGAGAGATCTTTGAGTTGACATGCATGAAAACATGAGATGGATGCATGGAAAACCTATTGATAAATGTGAGGTGGCATGAGAAAGTCAACTCTTCTTTCTCTTGTGGGTTTGGGCTGAAAATGGAGAGGGGGAGAGAGAAGATTTGGGCTTTTTGCCCTTAAGCCCATATTATAGTTAAGTTAGATGATTGTTTGGCCCAAATAAATCAAAGTACAATTTTTATGACTCATTAGGGCTAATCTAAATTTGTTGGGACCTAGTAAGGCCCAATAAATTATTTTATTCCATTCTAGCCCCAATATGACCTAAAATATTAAAATAATGGAAGGGGTCCCAATTAGAGCCCATTTAAGAGTTCTAAGCCCAAGATAGTCAAATTGGAAGCTTATTGGCCCATTGGGCCCAATAAGGAAATCCTAGTCCAAAATGGACTTAAACCGGGATTTCTAGGGTTTCCAAATCTTTGTTGACTATTTGTAGTATTTGTATGAAGTATTTGATGAAGTTTTCTTGTTATAGAATAAGCATCATGCATGTTTTCATGTTATTGATTCATAGTTGTTATAGGTGTTGTAGTTACAAGGCACCAAAATTCCTAGTTGTGACATCTTTGATACCACTGATGGGTTTTATGCATAAGAAACAATCCTATGTGCTCATACAAACCCTAATGCTTGGATATAGGTTTCTCTATTGTACATGCTTTGAATCCAAGACTTACAAACCTATATCTATCATATATAATTCGAAATTATCATAAAGAAAACAGATCCAAGTGTTTTACTTCTTCCAAGTAGCTTGAAATCCTTGTAATCTTCTCGATCTTGAGCTTAGAGTCGCATTTGTAACTTCTCTAATGGTTCACAAACCCCACAAGCAAGAAGGCAATATGAGGAGAGATGAGAGGTGCTGAAATTGGCCCTAGGGTTCTCTTAGAAGCATGTATAGCTGATTGTCATAGCCAAGGGGTCTTATTTATACTTGCAGGCTGCTAGGGTTTCAGTCTAAACCCTAATGGACAACTTAACCACCAAGCAGCCCAAGGAACCTTATGGAATAAGGCCTTAGATGAAAATATGATGGATCCCCATCATAATTTCATTCCCCCTTAAGTCCATAAGGCTTCCTTAGCCCAAAACTTAACTATCATACATTTGACAGTTTATACCCCTTTATTTAATTAATCTCTTTTAGTTACCAAATTAATTCCTAATTAATTCATGACCAATACTAGTTAAATAAGTATGATTTCTCTTTTAATATATATTATTCTTATAATATTTAATAAACCATAATATTCTCTCTTTTTCCTTAAATTACCTTGTTAAGTTGCTTTGGTGAAGGCAACCCAAAATGACCATGCACAACCGGGGTCAAATACATACCAGATATAGTTACGGGCTTAGACACTATTCCAACACTTTTGCAGATTCAAAATTTTGATAAATAGAAAAAAGAGAGTTAGACATACCATTGAGAATATGACCACGACATATGTAATCATCGTTTTCCCACTTTGATCTCATTCTTGTTGCCTCTAAAGGTTCATCTTCAACATATTTTGGTAAGACTGGCATGGGTGTACTCAGAACATACACCACTTTCAGAGTGATAAGGAGAAAGTGCATCTTCTTCTGCCATCTACGAAAATCTTTTCCTTCAAACTTGTTTCAATTTGTCAAACTTGCTTGTCATATCCTTCACAGAATCACCACTTGCCATGATTACATAATACTTCAATTTTTGTTAGAAAATAGCGGATGAATACATTGCTTGGATTCTCTGAAAGTCTTGATTCACTATCAAATTGAAGTATTTCGATGGTACAGATCGAACACTCAATTGGATGAAATTCAAAGAATGAAATTTGAGAATGTATGTGAAAATGTTCTTCAAGATGTACTAGGGAAATAACCAAAAAACGGATATATAATTCATGTCTGAAAACTATCAATAGACAATTACAAACTGTCATAAAACTTCAAAACCTATCATTAAACGGATCTCAAGAAAAAAAGGTCAACTTCCAAACCTGTCGATCCTAGCCAGGGGCTCTGCCCCTTGGACCCCGCCAGGGGCTGCCGCCCCTGGGACTCCGCTCCCAAGAGCGCTGCCCCCGGACCCCCGTTCGTTTAGGGGCTTCGCCCCCTAAATAACAATGTACTTTGAATCTTGAAAACTTGAACAAGTGTGCACTCCTACACCATCTTTACTTGTTCAATATTCAACAAGATCACTTTTAGTCAACAAATTTAATCATATTACACTTAAATAATATTGATGATATAAAATCACCAACAATTGATAATATACTCTTCTTGTGGAAAACTCAATTCTTAAAGAAACCGTTTAGCCATATAAGCTCATTCTCATCTCAACTCATACATTTTGTATAAATTTGGATGCACATAATACAAGTAAAAAGAACAAAAGAAAGGATGGGATGACAGTTAGGTAACCTAGTTTCTTCTATTTTGGTGGTACCGCTCATGTTCAGACTAGTGTAGTAGATGGTACAGACGATACAACCGGTTTTATCTTTAGTGTGCCATGCTCCCACATCAACTCCAATCACCCTAATACCAAGTTGAATAGTTATGTGTTCAAGTAAATTTATGTAAATAAAATAATACATTAGTAGAGGAAGGTTATATATATATATATATATATATATATATATATATATATATATATATATATATATATATATATATATATATATATATATATAGAGAGAGAGAGAGAGAGAGAGAGAGAGAGAGAGAGAGAGAGAACATTAGAGATGTTCTAATAATAATAACATCTAAAAATTTCGAATAAGTTATAAAAAAATCCATCTAAAAGATTTAAAACCAAATGGTTCGAGACTTCGACAAGTCAAACTATAATTAAGAATAATATAAATACACACGAAATGCTTGATGTTTGAGTCAAGTACTTATCAACTAGAACTCAAGGTTATACTTCTGAAGTTATTTAATTATATTATATTGTTATATCCGGAGTTGATAAAAATGAATAAAACTCAACTTGCTTACGGTCCTAATGCGAACAAGATTACTAAAGGACTAGTTTGGTAAATTATAGATAACATTATTATTTTAAGTTGTTATGCTTAACAAATTAAAAATTAAGTTATAAGTTAACTTTAAAAAATCATTGTAAGTTGTTGTTTGACGAATAAAAAATTCACTTATAAGTTAACTTCAAAAAAATCATTTAGTCTAGTTTTTTAGAGTTTTTTTTTAAAGAATTCCAAATAATACCCTTAATTGTTTATAGAAACTCATCATCCTAAATATCATTTTATATCTTGCATTTAGTTTATTAACTAGTTTTTATTAAACGCTATTTTTTACCAATTAGTTTATAAAATAACAGCTTGTCTATTATAATCCGGTTAGTTTTCTCAACCAGTACAATAAACAGATTTACACTAAAATGATTTTATTTAATAAGAACTTTGGGAATCTTGTTAAAAGAAAACAACAGATTATATCTTAACAGAAATGATTTTCCAAAAATAGCACAGCCATTGAAAGCGACAAAGACAATATTATTTATGATGCTTCTGACGGATTTCCTTATGACATTTAGTATTCATTTTTCTCTTATGTATTTTTGATAATTTTACAAAATATAATAAACAATAACACCGAGACTATAAATTCTTATTTACCATATACTAATTACTTTATTGTTTTATCAAACGAAAAACATTTATCTCTTTTTAGATGTAAGAAATTCATACTTTCTTGAAAATTTTACGTTGTAACTTTTATATTTTTGTTCGTTTTTTCCGTTCAAAAAAGTATAGTTGAGTTAGAGGTCGTTTGATAGTTGTTGACTGGGTTAGAAATGCTGACTGAGTCCATATCTGATTGAGTTTATGCTGTTTGATTATTTATCTGAATGGTTGTGCTGAATGAAAAAAATAACCATATTACCCTTGTGTTGTCTCTTGTGCTGGATAAAAAAATTATAAAAACACAAATTATCATATAAAATCCAAATTAAACATACATCAATTAAAATCCAAATACAAAGTGTAATACAAAATCCAAATACAAATTGTTATACATAATAAAAAAAAGTACACCACTATTTGAAAGTAACTGATTAGCAATCTGGTCACGCAAAGTAGTTATATAGTTAACAGCTTCTGAACCCCATTCTATACCTTCTATGTTTTGACCCTCATTTCCTCCGCCACCCACATTATGAGTAACCATAGCGTTTTGTTCAAAATTCGTAAATAATTCATCTTCAATATCATATTTCCTTATAAAATTATGGACCGCAACACAAGCAATGACTATGTCACTTTGCATTGGAAAAGGATAAGGAGCCATTTGTTTTAAAATTGGAAATCTCGCCTTCAATACACCATAAACACGTTAAATGTAATTTCTAAGTTGTGCATGAGCATGATTGAACATTTCTTCCTTAGTCAAAGCTCTGTTTCTTCGAAAATCGGCTAACCAATACCTAGTATTGCGGTAGGGAGCCATAAATCCACGGGTGTTGGTGTATACGACATCACAAAGGTAATATATATCTGTAGATGTATGACAAATTTATCATATAAATAATATAGATAATAAACCGTATAGTAAAGTTACAAACCTGGTGGAGGGAATGGAAATCCAGAAGTCGGGTTAAATGCAACTTCTTTCAAAACTTTAGAATCATGTGCTATGCCCTCCCATCTAACCCATACAAAGGTGAATATCATATCAAAATTACAAATTCCAATTACTTTTTGATAACATTCACCTTTTCCTCTTCCCCTATAACGAGTTTGTTGATCAACAGGCACAACTGCATGTACATGTGTTCCATCTAGTGCACCTATTGCTCCGGGAAATACCTGTATTAGCCGTCTATGTCGTTCTGAGGTATTTCTTGTTGAATTAGACGAGGTTGGTACTATAATTTCTTGTGCAAAACACAACATTGCACGTAAGACCTCATGAAAACATTGATGAATCGTTTGTGTGGAGTGATGAAATCTTTCTTTAACGGATGGGAAACGTTCATTATGTCCCATAACATGTAAAAACATAGTCATCTTCTCTTCAACGCTTATCGTCCTACTAGATTGCAACCAATTTCTTTGTGTAAAGTTATTGCATAATAGTACAAATGCATCTTGTGAAAGACGTATCATATCGTAACATTGTATAGGACATCCGTGTATCAAATCTTGCGTATACACATACCCCTTTGCTACTTGTTCGCTAGCTCTTATTCTTTTTGTAACACTCTAAAAATTCAAACCAATTTAAACTTTTCAAAACAGCCCAGTTTCGATAAATTATTACCAAAAGGTTTTCAATACAATTATTATCAGAGTCTTCACAAAACCATATCGTAAAACATAAACATGAGGAGCGGTACGATCACGCCTTCGCCTTGCCATGGTCTCCTGAAGTACCTGAAAAACATTAAACCACAACTGTAAGCCCGAAAGCTTAGTGAGATACCCCCAAAATACCAACCACATATACCATGCATAACATATCATAACCGAACAGAACATCCATGCACTTCGGTTCTACTGTGTGACTGGTCCGCCGTACCGGGCCTTCAGTCCACCTGGTCCACCCTCCGAGTCTAGCCATATCCCTCGAGTCTGCAGTGTGGTTGGTCCGCCCGCACCGGGCCTTCAACCCACCTGGTCCACTCTCTGAGTCTACAGTATGACTGGTCCGCCGGCATCGGGCCTTCAATCGGCCTGGTCCACTCTCCGAGCCTCGGTACGTGTGGTCCACCCTCGTGGGGCCTACAGCCTATCCGGACCGCTCGTTGGGCCTTCGGGATAACCGGTCCGCCCTGGGTATGTTGGCCTACAGGACAAAGCAGGACCCGCCTCAACCCAACCCCAGTCAAGCACCCATGTGCACATAAACATACAATCATATAACAATTCACATCCAATCAAACCGATCTAGCAGATCACATAACATAACATACTCTAAACAGGATACTGACCTAACCGGTCACTAGCATAGCATCATCCTATATACCAGGATACCGACCTTAACCAGGTCTCTAACATATACCATCCTAACTACCAGGATGCTAACATAGCAAAGCAACAACATAACAACGATACCCGGATTACAATCCGATAAAGGGCCGGCCTTGGTGCCTTAGACCCTGTTGATATATTGAGGATAACTCACCTTGCAACTGCTGACTAAAAAGATAAGATCACGCTGCTCCAACCTCTGACACGAACTCCACCACTGACAATACCAAAAGATTGAACTCAATAAATACCAAATTACCCCTGGAAGTCAACTGGTCAACTCTTGGTCAAATTCAAAGTCCTCAGTCAAAGTCAAACTTCCTTATTGACCCTACTCGCCAAGTCACCCCAAGACTCGCCGAGTCCCACGAACTCTGAGTCACTTCCTGCTCAACTCACCGAGTCGTCCCTTGACTCACCGATTCACAGCTCAACCATGAAAGGTTAGGACCTCACGACCAGACTCGCCGAGTCCCGGAACAGACTCACCGAGTCCAAGGCTATCTTCAACCAACTCGCCAAGTTGTTCTTCCAACTCGTTGAGTTGTTGCCTATCTTCAAGCAACTTGTTGAGTAAACCCATGTGACTCGCCGAGTACCACTAGCTCTTAACCCATACAGAGGATTTCCAAGCCATGCAGGGTCTCAAATCCATAGATCTACTCTTCTACAAGCCATCCATCATGTAAAGTAGCAAACTTTACGTGAATCCAAAGAGATCTAAGCATAAAACACTCTTGGGCTAGGGTTTGGGACAAGAAGGCTTCACTAATAACTCTTAGGCATGAACTTTATGGCTTCCTGGACCACTACAATCCTAGATCTGAGGTAGCAACCTTAGATCCCACACCAAACTCGAGATGGACCTCATTTATGCTCCAAAAACCCCTCAATTGATAAATCTAGATGCACAAAAGCTCAAGAACAAATCTCTTACCTCCAATGCAAGCTCCTACTGGAGAATGAACCAAATCTCTACAAATCCCCTTGCTCCAAATCTTCTTGCTCTTCAATTCCCCTCCAAGATTTCCTCCTCCAAGGCTCTAACTACTCACAAAGGAAAGCTCACACGAATCTAGGGCCTCCGGAACTCAAAGGGAAGGTAAAGAGGTTGGGCAGTGGGTATTATGTTCATTATATACAGCTCAACCCCCGGGATTAGGGTTTTCTCCATACAACACCAACTCACCGAGTTGGTCACTTATCACGCGAACTGAACGTACTCGACTCGCCGAGTCTATCCATAGACTCGCCGAGTCGGCCTTCTTATTTACACTTTTAGCCCTTTCACTTTACTTCTGAATTCCGGGATGTTACACTTTTAATTATTCTTTGCCTTTGTCGGACCAACATCAACCAATACTACGAGAATATAAGAAAATATAAAAAGTCACATTCTTTATCCATGTGTCCTGTTAGATGTCAAATACAAATTACATTTTAATCAATAACATAACAATCCATAACATAACAAATCGTAACATGTAAATACAAAAAGCATAACATACCATAACATATAAATTCATATAACATAACCGCACCTAAGAAAAACAATCCATAGCATAACTAAACCAAAGAATACTAATGTCTAACAATGAACCATAAAGAATACTAATGTCTAACATAACTCGACCGGTGTTCACAATTGGGGGCCATCTTCGACGTTACCTCATCCCAATGAAACCTTCAGTACACATGATTTTGAGGATACAGAGATGGATGAGCTAACACCTCATGTAGATACCCCAAGCTCAACAGTACCTCAACCAACTAGTGAGGAATCATCTGGGCGGACAAAAAACAAGGGGGGGGGGGCAAACGAAATGGTCCTTCCTGACCATATAGAAGCTCCTTCCCTTATTGTAAATTCATATAACATAACCGCACCTAAAAAAAGCTACTCAATCACATAACACACATTTACAAATAAATCAAGCATAAATGTGATAAGCTAATCATCCACATAACACACATTTACAAATAGCTAACACTATGTGCTTGATGTCAATAAGATAAAACATATATTTTATTGTTTAACCTAAAGATAAAACAACTTGAAGACAAGACTTGAGAGATTCAACTTTGATATTACTACAACTATATGGTATCAGTTTGCTAATACACATAAACATATCATATAAACATATCATATATCAGTTTGCTAACATATCAATAATATAAAACATATATTTTTTTTTTCTTATATGTTTTCATGTCTTTTAGTGTATCAAATACAAATAATACACATAAACATCTCATATATCAGTTTGGTAATACACATATACCTATGTAACAAATTCTAATCATTGTCTTGAGCATTTTGATCTTACACACATATGCACATAAACATATCATATACACAGAGTACACAATTCGTTCGATTTAACAACCATATAAGGGGCTGTGATTTCACAGTTATTACCAGCAATATAAATTTCTTCAAAAAATATAAGGGGCTGTTGTCTTGAGCATTTTGATCTTACCAAGCATATATACACACAAGGGGACTACTTGTTGAAATCACAAAGACAGGAAGGGTGTTGTGATTTCAGATAAAAAAAAACAAAAAAAAAAAAAAATCACGCAGTTACCTGTGTGTGCGTCGCTGATGAAGAGTGGCGGTGTCGTCGTCGGAGAAGTCCCTGCAGCTTCGTCACCAGAGAAGAGTGGCTACGTCGTCGCCAAAGATGATGGGGAGGGAGGCGATGAAAAGGTCTTGGCGATGGAGAAGGAGAATACGGGAGCAACTTTTGTCTAGGTTATTAGCGATGGCGAAGGAGGCGAGTGAGGGCAAAGGGCAAAAAAGAAAACGCATATCTAATTTCCAGTCAACAGAGTTCTTTTGGCTTACCGGGTAAGAGTAATGGGCTGACCGAGTAAGCTTTAATTTGTATTTATCAAACATCTAACTGCTGACCGAGTCAACAGTCAGCACTGACTGGACCCGATCAACTTAAATCAAATAGCCCCTTAGTTTTTTTATTTTTAATATCTTAGTATCAGGGAAAGAGCTTCTATATGGTCAGGAGGGGCTGTGACAGCCCCCCCCCCCCCCCCCCCCCCTTTTTTTTTTCATAACTAACATATAAATTTTTACATATTAGGCCTATAACAAATTTTTTGACTTTGGTCCTCCTTGTTTTTCAATTTTTATACATATTCCATTTTCACCCCCAAATCAACACTTTAAACTTCATCACTGCTTAGTACCATAATTATTTGCATTTTACAAATGAGCATTATAATATTTAATTTTATTCAATTGTGGAAATGTTTCAATTACTTTTTTTGCATTAATTGATGCGACAAAAATCATTATAAAACAGTTAGTTATAACAATTGAAATTATAAATTATTAGACGATTATTACGTTATAAAATATGATTAAATAACAAAATAAATTATAGAATAAAAAAAATATGAGAGTGAAGAGAACTTTTATTTAAATACTTTTGATGAAATCATCAACTTTCTAATATATACGACTCACTATTTATACTACTAAAATAAAATGAAATATGAGTTATAATATGAATGCATATTATGAAGGTACATTATTACACATATTGAAATTGTTCTTACTAATGTTAAATAATATTGAGGAGTTAGAGGAGAAATGAGGAATCTAATAGTCATTCACAAACTAATATTTCATAACACCCCTCTTAAAAGACGATTGTATCATGCCTCATTAAAACCTTAATAGGTAAAACATAATCGGAAAAACCATTTATTAAAGAAAAAGAATACATGATTAATAATAGATATTAGGAACAATTGTCTCGTTAAAAACATTGTTAAGAAAACCCAATGGAAAAAACATAGCTAAGGAAAGTAGCACAATGTGTTTTCAACTCCCACTAATCATTACATCACTTGATTTCTTTAAAGCATTGCATACTAATGTTTCATACTATCTTTTTGAATTTAGATGTAAGGGATGCTTTAGTGAACAAATGGGCCAAGTTGGATGCTGATGTCACACTCTTTTTGAAGATCACGGGTGAAAAAGAACTTGGGTGATATATGTTTCGTTTTGTCTCCTTTGATAAATCCTTCCTTGAATTAGGCTATACAAGCCGTATTATCTTCATATAGTATGGTTGGAATGTTCATGATAGAAGTTAGATCACAATTCTAATGAATGTAATGAGTTAATTTTCTTAACGAAATACATTCACTGCTTACCTCATGAATTGCTATAATCTCTGCATGGTTAGAAGAAGCAGCTGAAAGATCTAGTATGCTCAAGAATCACTTTAAAGTGATATTGCTAATTAACATATGATACTAATGGGTCACACTAACAATAACTTGATACAATTGATTATTTATTATAAATTGATTTTAACAGATATTCAATAAACTCTTATAATTAAATTGAAAATTATTTATTTCTACGATATAATAATTTTCATTAACAAGTAACACTATATAATTCATATGGTATGAATTATTAACTCATGCACAACATTTTGGACTAGCTAAACTCTTTTGCCTTTTACCAAAAAGTTACATTTTATATTTTATAAACTTGGTTTATAAAATATAAAGGTTTTATCTTCTTCATTTTATTATTTTTATAAAATAAGAGTCAAAAGACAAGAGTATAACTTTCATGTTAATTTATTCAAGAGTAATGTCTAACCATACAAGCATGGGGGACATGATGGTCTAGTGACAATAGAGGGCTTAAATGGTTAAGAACTTGTGTGTAAAAGAGCTCCTTTATGAAGGCTTTCATTTCTTATACACATACATACAAAAACCATAACATATATGTGTTATGGGATTGCTTTCTCACTTTTGATCATATCTTGAAGAACACTTGCTTCTTGATGCTCTCATTATGTTCTTATTTTAATAAGAACATAAAACTTAAGAGTATTAAGCGTTTTATACAAAAGAACTAGCATTCTACATCAAGTTGATATGTTGTTGGTGTCTCTAAAGTTCATCATTCTTCATCAACTTTCAAGCCTCCCAAGAGGATCCAATGAACTACAAAGGTTGTTATTTGTTGTTCTTCTTCTTTGGTTGTGTTTGTTTTCTTTCCAAACTTTGCAAAATGATCGTTGATGGGTTATAAACTTATTTTATGTTATTTAAATTACCAAGTCCTTTGTTGCTAAAAATCATGTGTATCAAAACTGTTTTTGAATAAAAACCTAACAATTGGTATCAGAGCCACCTTGCAAGTTTGGTTATATTTTTTGATTTTTGGGAATCTTAGTTTTTGAAGAATATGGATAACTTGGTTTTGTATAAAAACAAGTTTATACATATTTTCTATGATAATTTTATAATTGTTATTTTATGTGATCAAAGTTTTCAGGCATCTTTTATTATTTTAAAGTTGTCTTAAAAAACAAATGTTGTTTTATATGGATGTTGATATGTATGATGTGCATAGACCATTGTGTTTGTTGTGTTAGTTGTTTTTATTATAAAATAGTTGTAATAATTTATTTATTCATATGGTATGTAATAAATTAAACATGTTAGTTTTCTTGGTTTATTTTTCTAAATTATAGATTAGTTGTTAGAATTAATTTATTTTTACAAAAATGTAACAAAAAATGAAGTTGGAACCATTTTTTGAAGACCAAAGTGCAATTTTCGCAAGTATAAGGTGTGCAAGATTTTCAGTGATAATTTGCAAACTGTCGCTAAAAGTTGTTGTTGTTGGCAGATGTCTCACATGGTTGTTGAGCATTTGCGTCACTTTCGGCAACACTTTCTAAAAGTGTTGCATATTGCTGAAATATTGCTTTAAAACAGTTTTTCAATATTTGCAATCAATGGGTGTTTACTGAAATGAGAGTTTCTATAACTACATTACAAGAAGATTTTTGGTCTCTTAAATTGTCCTTTTAGGAATGGACTTGACATTTTTTTTGTGTTGACTCACAAAAAATGTCACTAGTTGGTTATGCTTAAGCACATATAATTTTATGCATGTTTGTTTTGTTTATTTTATGCAATTATTATGTGTGGTTGATAAATTAGTTTTTTCACATGCTAAATAAATTTAGACAAAACAAAAATCGCGTGGAGTTTGGTTTTCAAAATTTATAATGTGGACATAAGATGTAACAAATTATAGTTTAAAATAAAATCTGGTTTTATAAAAACGTTAATAACGTTAAATTTTGAGATACTTAAATATAAGTTTTAAAATAGTGATTATATATATATATATATATATATATATATATATATATATATATATATATATATATATATAGAGAGAGAGAGAGAGAGAGAGAGAGAGAGAGAGAGATACACACACACTAGCCGTTTACCGGCGCTAAGCGATGGGTGCGAATAATTTCTTTTAGAAATTAGTTTCCAAAGATGATTAGTTTTTTTGCAGAAGTAGTTATTAAATCTAAACAACTATAGTCATTTTAGTATAAACGACATTAATAACAATTAAAAGTGAAAAGTTGAGATTCTTTATAAATGTACATGAACACATGATTGATTGTGTATTATTAATCATGCAACACTTTTTATAGACCAAATTTGATGTATAGATATCACGGTCATTGAATTCTCCGTTATGATGCAGTTATATTTTTGTTTGTTACATGATATCTAAATTAAAAAAAACCTACAATATAAATTAAAATACTTTTAATTATTTTGGTTAACGTATGGTAATTTAGATTTGTCTAAAATCAGTCTCAAAATGATGTTTTTTTGATTGATCTTGCAACAGTTGATGGTTGATGGTTCGCTCTTTTTTCGGGATGTTCCAAACTATATCACACCTTTTTCTTTCGGTCTGGTATTTTTTGGGCCGGTCTTATAGGTCATATTTGATGGGTTTTAGCCATAAGAACTTTCCTATGTGCGCATGCAAAACCCTAATGCTTGGATCTAGGCTTTCTAATTAAACATGCTTTGAATCCAAGACTTCTAATGGCTAATTAGGTTAAATAACAATATTGAAATAGATCTAGAATCATACCTTTGGATTCCTTGTTGATCTTGTTGTCTTGGAGCTTCTAGAGTCACAAATGTCACTCCTCTAATGGCTTACAAACACCAATAGCAAGCAAGATGATTTAGGAGAGAGGAGAGGGGATGAATTCGGCCAGAGTATCTCTACTTTAGATGGTGTGTCGAATTCCCTCACCCCTAGGGTCTATTTATACGTGTAGACTCCTTAAGGGTTACAACCTAAACCCTAATTGGATAATCTTCTCTTAAGGCTATCCAAATCCATTCCATAGATAAACCTTTGGACGATTTTAGCTATCCTATATCTCATAGAATTCGTCCAAAGCATATCCCAATGGATTTATAGTCTAAAGTTTAACTATCAAACAATTGACAGTTTATACCCCTTTATTTAATTAATCTCTTTAAGTCACCAAATTAATTCCAATTAATTTATGACTTATATTAATCAAATAACCATATATTATTCCTTATAATATTTACTCTCTCTTAACAAATCATCCATCAAGTTGCTATGGTGAAGGCAACCCAAAAGGACCATGCACAACCGGATCAAATACTTGCCTAATATAGTTGCAGCCTTAGACACTATTCTAACACTCTCCCACTTGGATAAGTCTAGTAACTATACAAGTACAATTCGGTTTGCAATCGTAGCTCTCAAAGACGCTGTCAACTCTGATCTAATCAATCTTGTCCTTTAGATAAGGGATCTTACAGTCCTCTGTTAGATATCATGCTGACAATCCTATGGAATGGTTAGTCAAGCATTTGATTTCTCGATCTCTGATTTATTTGACATAGAACTTAATCAAACACATCAATTCAGTTCTGACCGGGCCCGGCACATAAGTCAAATCAAATCATCGAGTGGCCAAGATATCTCTTCTACCCTCTTAGGATAAAATTTACAGATAAACTCCGACTTATATGCATTTACTTATTCATTAACCAACTATACACAACAATGCGTTTTATAACACCAAGTTACTAATGCGTTTTCGCATTATCAATGCACAATCAATTAACAAATAATAAATCATATATCTGGGTTTTAAGACTATATGATATTATCGTCTTCCGATCACCTTTTATATCGTATTCCATAAAGTGATTCCAGCAAGCACGGGTTTATTCCAATACTCAAAACCAGTTCATAAGCACTCATGAACGTTGCAGCAACCCTTGCTATGTCTAACACCATTTAGACATTCTACACACCAATTCATGACAATCTTCATTCATATCTACTCCCAACATATGAACGATTGTGGACCATTTGAATAATTCGATTATTCCTAATAAACTCAATTATTCTGGAAGTCAAAACATGCAAAGTGAAACAATAGTTAAACAATTAACATGTGACAGTAACTTTACTCATAAATAAAACTCCTTTATTTAATCATCAAATGTTAATTACATTTATCTATTATACGTTTCTAATACTATCTAATCTATACTAATATCATCCTTCAGCCCAATACTCCTAGCATGCTGCAAGTGCTTAACCCTACTCAGTCCCTTCGTAAGCGGATCTGCTGGGTTATCTTTTGATGATATCCTCTTCACTACGAGTTGTCCTTTTTCTACATGATGTCTAATGAAGTGATATTTTCTATCGATATGTCGAGATCTACCATGATCCCTCGGTTCCTTGGTCAAGGCAACCGCACCTTCGTTATCACAGAAAATCTCCATGGGCTCCTTTATGGCCGGCACAACTCCAAGATCACCAATGAAGTTCTTTAGCCATATTGCCTCCTTCGACGCTTCGCTCGCTGCAATGTACTCTGATTCGCACATTGAATCAGCTACGTTTTCCTGCTTGGAACTCTTCCATGTCACTGCTCCTCCATTTAGGGTAAAGACCCAGCCCGATTGCGAACGGTAGTTGTCCCTGTCGGTCTGAAAGCTGGCGTCACTATACCCTTGCACCTTCAAGTCATCACTCCCTCCAAGGACTAAGAACCATTCTTTCGTCCTCCGAAGGTACTTAAGGATGTTCTTCACCGCAATCCAATGTGCTTTGCCAGGGTTCCCTTGATATCTGCTAACCATGCTCAAAGCGAAGGCTACATCAGGGCGAATACAAGTCATAGCGTACATGATTGAGCCAACTGCGGAAGCGTATGGTACTCGGCTCATTTCTGCTATCTCAGCTTCGGTACTCGGACTTTGAGTCTTACTCAACTTGGCATTTCCTTGTATCGGTAATTCTCCCTTCTTTGAGTTTTCCATACTAAAACGTTTTAGTACCTTCTCTAAGTAAGTATTCTGACTAAGTCCAATTAGTCTCTTACTTCTTTCTCTTACTATCCTTATTCCCAAAATGTAAGAAGCCTCTCCGAGGTCCTTCATAGCGAAACACTTCCCGAGCCAGGACTTGACCTCCTGCAGAGTCGGGATGTCGTTCCCTATGAGTAATATGTCATCGACATATAGAACGAGAAAGCTTACTATACTCCCACTGGCTTTGACATATACACAAGATTCGTCTTCGCTTCGTACAAATCCAAACTCTTTGACTTTCTCATCGAAGCAAAGATTCCATCTGCGAGACGCTTGCTTAAGTCCATAAATGGACTTCTCAAGCTTACACACTCTATTCGGATGCTTCGGATCCACAAACCCCTCTGGCTGAGCCATGTAAACATCCTCAGCCAACTTTCCGTTAAGGAAAGCGGACTTGACATCCATTTGCCAAATCTCATAATCATGAAATGCGGCAATTGCTAGCATCACTCTAATAGATTTAATCTTCGCAACTGGTGAGAAGGTCTCATCATAGTCAACTCCGGGAGTTTGAGTAAAGCCCTTCGCGACCAATTGCGCCTTATATGTGTGTATGTTCCCATCCACGTCGGTCTTCTTTTTGAAGATCCATTTACACCCAACGGTCTTACGTTCGGGCACATAATCAACCAAATTCCAAACTTGGTTATCGTACATGGATTGGATCTCGCTATCCATTTCGCAGACTCCGGGCCTGCCATGGCTTCCTTATAGCTATTAGGTTCATCAAGATTTACTAGTGTACCATCACTAATATACGTGTCCCCTTCGGTAGTAATATGAAAACCATAAAACTGGGGTTGAACTCTAACTCTATCGGAACGTCTGAGAGGTAAGAATTCGTCAATCGGTTCAACCGGAGTTTCCTCCTCGGGTTGAATGCCAGCGGTAGAGGTTCCTTCATCTATCGATTCTTGAATCTCTTCAAGTTCGATTTGCCTCCCACTGTCTCCTTGGCTTATGAGTTCTCGCTCTCGGAAAACTCCTCTCCTCGCAACAAAGACAACATTGTCTTTTGGTCTATAGAAGAGATATCCAAAGGATGTTTGCGGGTAGCCGATGAAAATACATCGCTCACTTCAAGGTTCAAGCTTGTCGTGATTATCTCGTCTTACGAAAACCTCGCAACCCCAAACCTTGATATGTGCCAACGAGGGAGCTTTCCCTGTCCACATCTCGTGAGGTGTTTTGGCAACCTTCTTAGTAGGGACTCGGTTAAGGATATGGGCGGCAGTCTCTAAGGCATACCCCCAAAAGAAGATAGGTAGTGAAGCACGACTCATCATAGAGCGAACCATATCCAATAAGGTTCGATTACGCCTTTCTGCCACACCATTCAACTGCGGTGTCCTAGGAGGCGTCAATTGCGAAACTATTCCACACTCCTTGAGATAATAGTGGAATTCAAGACTTAGGTACTCTCCTCCTCGATCGGATCGAAGCATCTTGATTTTCCTGCCCAATTGATTCTCCACTTCATTCTTGAACTCTTTGAACTTTTCAAAGGTGTCTGACTTTTGCTGAATTAAGTAGATATACCCATATCTACTATAGTCATCGGTAAAAGTCACATAGAAGTGGTTCCCATCCTTCGTGGTTGATCTAAAGGGTCCACATACATCGGTATGTATTAGGTCCAATAGCCCCTCACCCCTTTCACAAGTACTAGTGAAGGGTGACTTAGTCATCTTTCCAAGTAAACAAGACTCGCATGTGTCATCTTCCCTAAGGTCGAATGACTCCAACACTCCATCCTTTTGGAGTTGTGCTATGTGTTTCTTGTTGACATGTCCAAGACGACAATGCCACAAGGATGCTTTATCCATACTGGTGGAAGAATCAATATTCAAAACATCATTTCCTAAGTTATCAACAATCATAACAGTTTCATATATTCCATTACATGGTATAGCTTCAAAGTAAAAGACACCATTTAGATAAGCCAAAATAGAACCATTCTCATTATTAAAAGAAAATCTAAATCCTTGTCTATATAAACCATGAAATGAAATGATGTTTCTAGCTATTTCTGGCGAATAGCAACAATTGTTCAAATCTAAAACCAAACTATTCCTAAGCACTAAAGAATACACTCCAATCTTGGTCACAGGCGACGATCTTCTGTTCCCCATGATTAGATTGATCCTTCCTTGCTCTACATCCCTACTTCTTCTTAGTCCCTGCACATTAGAACAAATGTGATAACCACAACCGGTATCAAGAACCCAAGAAATAGCATGATTAGAATCGTTAGATTTGATTGTGTATATACCTGCGAAAGATGGCTTGATCTTTCCTTCTTTGATCGCTTGCAGGTAATCCGGGCAGCTTCTCTTCCAATGTCCTATCTTGTGGCAGTGGTGGCACTCTGCCTCCTTTGGGTTGGAGCAGGGCTTAGAGGGATCAACTTTGGTCCCACTAGAAGAGGCACCATCTCGGGCTTTCACCTTGCGATAGTTATTCGATGAATCTTTCCTCTTCTTTCCCTTCCCTTGACCAATAGCCAAGACAGGAGCAGCGGACGGATTGGGAGTTGGTGCAACAGACTTGTCCTTGAAGTTGCTCTCAGCGACCCTCAAGAGACATTGGAGTTTGCTTAGGGTGACCTCTTCTTTGTTCATGTGGTAGGTCATCCTAAATTGGTTGTACATTGGAGGCAAAGAGTGAAGCACCATGTCGATCGCCAAGTCTTCACCGAAGTCAACATTTAACTTGCGAAGGCGGTCGACATACCTTTGCATCTTTTGCAGGTGCACGGTAAGAGATTCTCCATGACCCATCTTAGCGGAGATCATGTTACTGAAAATCTCGTAATGCTCTTGTCTCGCGTTTTGGTGGTATCTCTCCAACAAGTCTTGATGCATCTCGTATGGATACATGTCCTCGTAGGACATTTGAAATTCGGAGTTCATGGTGGCGATCATGATGCAATGTACCTTCGTTGCATCTCGCTCATGAGTTTCAAAGGCGGTGATTTCTTCGGGAGTAGCAACTTCGGGGTTGATTTTCTCGAGCTTCTCATCGAGGACATACTCTTTATCCTCATAGCGAGCAATGGTGCGAATGTATCTTATCCATTCGCTAAAGTTCGTTCCATCGAAGGTGACCTTTTGGCAAAGGCTCATCAACGTGAAAGAACTAGCAGCAGCGTTGTTTGCGTTCGACATCTTCAATTAGAAAAAGGACAAAGATAGATTAGAATAATAATCCCTAATTATCACCCAATAAGAAAATTAGGGCTAGGATCCAACAATAACATTTACATACTAGAAAAGGGATGCCGTAATCTAACATGCAAATAAATTGAAGGTAAGTGAATGACGATTCACTAATTCTCCATTACAAAACTTAAACTATTAGTCCTAAGTGTTTTTGAGAATTCCTAGGTTCGGATGAGATTCATTGAACTATTCAATGGCATGTTTAAATCTCGATATGCCCCTCTTGTTTGTGACTGGGATGCCGAGGATCACAAAGCGGGTGTGAATTACCATGCAAATTCACATGGTTCCTTCATTGTAACGATCACCTATTCGATCTGCCGGTAAACCACACACGCTCCATCGAACTATGATAAACAATGAATCACTCTTTTCCACCTTCGCTTAGAACCAATTAGTGTGCCGGTAAACCACACATGCTCCACTAACTTCTTAGCAAGGTGCAAAGTGTAATTTCATGGGATTGCATCAATTCACTTTTCCTAAAGTAACTAAGATTGGGAAAATTTTAAAACGTGTAGTTACTTTGTATTTCTTATTATACTTTTAATGAGAAGATGAGGTTGCCCTATCCTACCCGTTCGGCTAACGACCCTCCACCAATCAAGCAAGCGGTGGGTGTGAGTGTACACCCATTAAGCGCCATTTTATAGGCCGCAACCTTGTACCCACCTTATAGATCGGCTTCGTGAATGAGGCCTACTAACGGTAAGACTAGCATTTAGTTATATATATATATATATATATATATATATATATATATATATATATATATATATATATATATATATATATATATATATTATTCTAGTAATATCATATTAGTATAGGGTTGCATTTTAAACTTTTCAAAATCTAGGGTTTGAAATTTAAGTTGTCTAAATTAAAACTATTAATCACAAATATAAATTTCAAAACTTTAGGGTAGGTTTTAAACATTTAAAACATGAAGGATCAAATAACAAATAATTCCAATTAACAATTAATATCCTAATTATCTTTATTTGATTTATCCAAGATTTCTTTTAAGATAATTATCAAAATGATTAATCATTTATCACATAAGGAAATTAAATATTTTATTAGATGATAAATATCTTTAATTAGATCAAGATTATAGTCATATATAGTTGCAGCCTTAGACACTATTCCAACAATATTGGTATCGGGTCTCGATTTTTTTCTCTCTAGCCTTTTAGTCTTTACGTGTGCTTTTTTTATTGACTTTTGAGAAGGGGGGGGGGGGGGGGGGGGGGGGGGTTTCGATTCAGATTTACTATGTCAGTTTTATGCTTCATTTTAACATAACACATTGATATTTTTGTTTTTTTTTTTGTTTTAAATTTTTTTTGTTTGTAACAATACTATGCTTACGTATTGCATATATATATATATATATATATATATATATATATATATATATATATATATATATATATATATATATATATATATATATATATATATATTTTATGATTTTAAAATTTGATTTTTGGTATTCATAAAATATATTCTAACAACATATTTAGAAAATGGTTTCTTTTGAAAACATGCATTTTCAAAGAAGACTCAATGAATCGGAAAATACCATTTACCATTAAATTACATACATACATACTTATATAAATGGTAGCAGCGAATAATTGACTTTCAGAAACATGAAATGTTACAAAGAATCAACTAATATCATTTACCAAAAAATTAGTTTTTTTATAAAACACTTTTTTATTTTGCTAGTAAATATCAACATGTAGTTTAGGAAAGTAAATACGTAAATACGATTAGTGAATTACCATTTAAGTTTATTTATACACATATTTTTAACTTTGACTGCTTTTTAACTTACTATGGTATCATGTTATGATTTAAATTTTAAATCGATATTCAACGTTATGTACAAACTTGTAATTTGGATTAAGAATTTTATCAAGCAAATAAGTTTCCATATAAAGTTTTATTGACGTTAATGTAACCAAACTTACAAACATACATACACAGAGAAAAATATCATAAAGAAAAGTTTCAATTATGAATTATATATATATATATATATATATATATATATATATATATATATATATATATATATATATATATATATATATATATATATATATATATATATATATATATATATATATATAGGATATAGATCCGGTAAGAAATTTTTTTTGGTAGGAAGGTAAGAAGTTTTTTTTTCTACATATTGTTTTGACGAACAAAAAAAATGAATCACTAATTGATTCATTTGTAAGATGATTCACAAGAAAAAATTCTCAAAAAAACATCTTTATGATTCATTTTTAAGTGAATTAAGAAAAACTTTACTTTTATGATAATTTTAGTGAATAACACAAAATCATTATATAAATGAATCATCAAGATGTTTTTTTGAGAATTTTTTCTTGTGAATCATCTATTGATTCATTTTGTTTGTTCGTGAAAAAAATATGTAGAAAAAAAACTTCTTACCTTCCTACCAAAAATTTTCTTCTTATTTGATCTTGATTCTATATATATATATATATATATATATATATATATATATATATATATATATATATATATATATGGGAAAAGTGAATATACCCTTAAGGGTATATAAGCTTAGGTACCCAAACTCACCATATAATATCGTTTTATATCATATATACACATTATAATTGTCCAATGGTCTTCTAATTCAACTTTTAACTTGATTTAATTACAAGATTTTTATAAATTTTACATTTATCTTCATTTTACAAAATTTTCATTTTTAACTATAATATATATAGCTTAGTAGGTCTTCGGCATACATATGTGATGTAAGAGGAAGATAATAGGGAATTTCAAAAATTTTGAAAGTAAATCAACTTAGGGGTTGAAGTTTAAGACATTATAATGATTCTATCAAACAAAATGATGTATTATGGTATGTTTGGGTACCTAACTTATATACCCTTAAGGGTATATTCATTTTTCCCTATATATATATATATATATATATATATATATATATATATATATATATATATATATATATATAAGTACTTTTTATTGACTAAAATTTTATACTTGCAAATTGTTTTCGATCAACACCAACACTACCTGATGACATCAAGATACCCTCACATCCTCCAAGAATAACCTATGTAAGACCATGAAAATGAAAGCAATGGGCACCAAAGCAAGGGTGGAGAGCAATAGAATCATAGGGCAAGAAAATTGTTGACTCATTGTTTCTTTACATTCACCCAATCTTTATCATATTAATTCCCATTATAAAAAACAATATGAAAATAACATCAAAATAATTCCTAATAAACGTTTATCAAGAGTCTAGGACTCAAGTACTTGTAATCATATGCTTCCCTGCATTAGCAAGTGCTTGGAACCATTTTTGTGTTACTGTCAAGAACATGAATTATAAATCAGTGTATGAGGGCAAAAGATAAACAACAAACAGGGGCAAAATAGTCAATATAGCTAGGGTAAGTATCACCATAATCTGGTATCAGTAGACAGAGATATCCATCTTGAAGGGAAAATCAGTAAAAAAAACTTTCTGATGTAGATCACTAGGAATGCTAATACATAAGCTAAGAAACTCAAAACAGAGATATAAAGAATTTGTACCAGTCCAAGAAGACAGAGAAGATGAATATGGTACATAACTTGGAGATGAAAAGCACTTATCAATGGTATAAAATTAAAAAGGATTGCATGTTCTTTCACGTCAGCTTACCCAATAAGGTATGTCTTTAAGTGGTTACAATGTTTAAGAAAAACACACACATACATCCAAACTCTATTTAAATCACTTGACCAATGTGGGTCATATGAGATAGTATATTTTCAATAACATTTTGCTTAAGTATTCCTTGCACAGATCTCACTCGATGCCATAAAAAAAATCAATCATAACTCACAAAATGAAACTTTTGTGCAGTTTTTCCCTAAGTCTTATTTGCTACAGTCATTGGACAAACCAAAAAAAACTTATGGTATTAACTTTGATACCAGATCACACACAAAACCAAAATAAAAACTTTTTTCCCTTAACATAAGATATAGAAACATACCAGTTAACCTCTGAGAGATAGTATATGTGAAGAGTCTTGAGTTTATTGTTTTCAACTGGACTTGAAACCTATAAACATTCATAAAAGAAAGTCATTTTAATCGATATATTGGTCAAGAAAAAACAAACAATCATCTGTAAGAGGTGAGAAAAATAAAAGAGCATCACGCTCAATTAATCTTCAACTAACCGAAAACAAAAAGAGAATTAACCAAAATTATAGAACATATGGAGAGAAAACAGGAAATCAAAAACTAAAAAACCAAATAGAATGAATGTTCGTTAGAAAACAAACAATTAGAAAGAAAGGGTCTTCCAACCTACAAATTGAGCGATGATAGGTAATGGAAAATTCATAAATTATGAAATCAATTAAAAATAATAAGCAAAATCTCCATAACCTCATATTTTAGGAATTTTATCAAACGATGCAACTACTATTGTGGAAACAATCATTGGTTATATAATAAAACTAGGCGAATACTCGCGCGTTGCGTAACATACAACAATATATTTGAAATTTTTACAAATATATGTTTTTAAATATATCAATGACATTATTATTAGCTTTTATATATTAAAATTTATAATAAGTTGGTATAAACATTGTGTGTTTTGACCTATATGAGAATGTAGATATCTTTTAAAATTTTATAATCTTAAGTGTCTTAATGACGTCTAGCTGCAGGTTACTTATGAAAAAAATTAAATATAATATATGATTTAATGATATTTATAGTTGTTATTATGATTAATTAATTTTGAAAAGTTTATTTGCTTAAGATTTTAATTTCTATCATTGTAATTATTTAAAACATCAAACATTGTTTTTTTTTTTTTTATTTTTAAAAACAACAATATAATTTTTGTATATAATTTTAGTTTTAACTATTGTTGTTGTAAGTTATTTAAGATAACGTATTTCGAAACTCTTAATTATTTTAATTTGGTTTCAAAAATTTAATGTTTCTAAAATTTATTTGATGAATATTGTTAGTTTCTATGATTTTAGTTATTTAAAACAAAAACATTGTTTTTGTTTTTAAAGAAAACATTATACTTTCTTTTATATAATATTACTTTTAATTATTCTTATTGTAAGTTATTTTTAAGCTATATATTTGAAAATTGTTAATAAGTAAAAATAAATAGTTTAATGTTTTTTTTTTATTATTATTATTTTTTTTAATTTAGGATTACAATTTAGGTTTAACACTATAATTTATAATCTATAACTATTTATAAAGTAGTCTCTTCATTTTTTTTTCAAGTTTAACTGAAATATTGATTTAAGTTAATTGTATAATATTATATTGAAACTGATAATTTAACTATTTTGCATCAACTCATAAATTATACAAATGTTGTGACTTTAAAATGATAATTGCTCCTATACGAAAACAAATTTAAACTAATAAGTTAACTATAATATGTTATAAAGTTAAAGTCATAATTTTATAAATAGAAATGTAATATGAGATTTTAATTTTAGTCAATGGTTTGAATGACTTCTACTCGCAAGTTACACATGAATAAAATTAAATATAATATATAGTTTAATGTTATTTATAGTTGTTGTTATTGTTAGTTAAATTTTTAAAATTTATTTACTTAATGTTTTAATTTCTATCATTATAAACTTTTAAAACATCAACATTGTTTTTTATTTTAAATGTAACAATATAATCATTTATATAGAGTTATTCGTAACTATTGTTATTGTAAGTTATTTTAAGCTATTTATTTGGAATTTTTTAACGATTAAAAAAATATGTTTAGAAAATATTTTAGTTAAATTGAGATTACATTTTATCATTTTTCACTATTTAAAAAATATTCTTTGGTTTTTTAAGTGGAAGTAAAATTTATATTTAAGTTGATACTATAATGTTATATTTATATTTATAATTTAAGTATTTTGTCTAAACTGTTCAAAAGTTGTAGCTTTAAATTAATAATTGTTTACATATAACAACATTTTAAATATAATAAATTAAGTATAATATATTAAAAGTTAAATACATAACTTTATAAGTAGAAGTTAATATATTATTTTAAAATTGAAATTTAGTATATTTATGATTACACATTAGGTTTGATATTTATTTAACTTTATTAACCAACTTATAATCATTATTAGAAAGACACTACAATTCATCACTTTTAACTATCTACAAATTATTTTTTGGGTTGTTTAAGTTAGACTAAAATTTATATTTAAGTTGACTGTGCAAAGTTATATTTAAATTAATAATTTAAGTATTTTATACAAATTGTTCCAAAATTATATCTTTAAAATGATATTGTTTTACATCCAACAATATATTAAAACTAATAACTTAAGTATAATATGTTAAAAGTTAAAAAAAAAACATAACTTTATAAGTAGAAGTAAAGATATTATTTTAATATTGAAATTTAGTTTATATATGATTACATTTTAGTTTGATATTTATTTAACTTTATTAACCAACTTATAATTATTATTAGAAATAAATTAAAAAGTCATGGGAGTTTCAAATGAATGTGGTGAAAGGAAAAATACATGAGAGTTTCAAATGAATGTGGTGAAAGGAAAAATACATGAGAGTTTCAAATGAATGTGTTGAAAGAAAAAAAAATGCTTCCTTTATAATATAGTATGAAAGGAAGATATATCGATGGAGTTGTACCTTTTTTTTTTTTTTTTTTTCGTTTTCATAAAGTTAACTTTTGCTTGCAAATTAGAGTTTGTTAAACTTCATTATAGACTAAAAAAAACCCATAAATTAACATGATAAGCACAATATGACTTTCTTTCCTTCATATTGTAAATGACATTTACACATTAACAATGAAAGGGAAAAATCAAAATCATCAATGAAATTAAACTAAATAACTTTCAACAACACACTTCTTTCTCCACCAATGATTTTGCCCATAGGATTAAACAATCCATAATAGAATTGCTATTTAGCTCCAATGGATTTCAAAGTTAAAAATATATCAACTTAGGAAGAGGAACGAAGAAGCTTTCCCATTTGGAAAAACCAATTTGGGTTACATTATGGGGCAATGCTTGAAAACCAATGCATACATAGAGAAATTGTGGCTCTATTTAATGGAGCACAACATAGCATCAACCAAGTTAATACCGAATAAATCTCCATAATAGCTACCTAACGAATTAAGTGACTATAATCTATATAAAAAAAGAATAGGTGGAGAAAAATCAACCAAGACAGAGCTTGTGGTAATAAAATACCTCAAATTTAAGCTAAAAATGTTTCCAAGAGCAAAAACAATTATACAATCAAATAGCTCAAGAAATTAAATCTGCACCTTAGCTTGAACAAACTCTTACCCTCGTCCTTCATCTGATAAGAGTAGTCAAGCCTAGAAATCCCAATCTCTAAATCAAATACACAAATCAAACAAAAATGGGATAAAAACGAAGAAAAAAAGAAAAGGGAGATATAAGGAGAAAGTACACCACTTTTGTTTAGCTACAAAACATGGTGATAATGGTGGAAAAAAATATTTGTGAAGGTTTGAGATTGGCATGGTGTGCGTGTGCGTTTCTGGATTCGTGGTGTAAGAAGGAACAAGTGATGATGGTGGTGGCAAACCTTAAAATATTTCAAAAGTGAAATTAAGGAAAAATAAAAAGACCATTTGGGTTTCTTAGATTGTATTGGAACCCAAAATAACTTAAGTGGAATGGACATACAATGGTTTGAATCAATTAGGGTTTCTTATGGTGAGAGAGATAGATCGAACATGAAGAGATGTACCGTGGATGAAAATCAAACTGTCTGTTCTTGAAGATGCACAACAAACAAACATAAAAATGGTAGATTTGTAAATAAGAGAACAAAGACACATAGAACTTTCAATGACAACATAATAAGCCCCCTGGTTCTTGTATTGTGGTGGATGTGGGTGGATGAAGGATGGAAAGAAGTCGAGAGCGAGAGAGTAGGTGCAGTTTCAACAGGATTTGGTGGTACGGTGGTGTTAGGGCTTCTAGAATGAGCATGCGGTGGTGGTGTAACAGGGAACAAGTGAGGATGGTGGTGGCAAACCTTAAAATATTCCAAAAGTGAAATTAAGGAAAAATAAAAAGACCATTTGGGTTTCTTAGATTGTATTGGAATCCAAAATAACTTAAGTGGAATGGACATACATTGGTTTGAATTAATTAGGGTTTCTTATGGTGAGAGAGATAGATCGAACATGGAGAGATGTACCATGGATGAAAATCGAATTGTTTGTTCTTGAAGATGCATAACAAATAAACATAAAAATGTTAGATTTATAAAATAAGAGAATAAAGACACATAGATCTTTCAATGACAACAGAATAAGCCTCCTGGTTCTTGTATTGTGGCCGATGTGGGTAGATGAAGGCAGAAAAGAAGTCGAGAGCGAGAGAGTAGGTGCAATTTCAATGGGAATTGGTGGTACGGTGGTGTTAGGGCTTCTAGAGTGAGCAGGCGGTGGTGGTTAGGTTCCTTACAAATTGAGAACATGGGTCATGAATATCCTAAGACGAGAATAAATCATTTTGAATCTGCCTCTTAAAGTCATCAGTACACGGCAACATAATCCTACTGGTGCTAAGTTGGTGCAAGTGGTTGATGATGGTGGTAGCGGTTAAAGTCAAGACCTCCGATTCAATTGTTTCTGTTTGTTTGACCTTTGTTGCATACCATTTCTTCAAAAGACGAGGATAAGAAATCTAGGTTTTTTCAAGAAAATGTGAAAAGTTGGTTTTAAACTAAAAATTGGTTGAAAAGGGCTAGGTCAAGATAGGAGCAGATATATGCCAAAATGTTCGCCGAGAGATTCAAACACAGACTCGATTTCTCGGTGAGGGGTTGGGTCAAAAGTCAGCAAGATTTATGGATACCTATGCTTTTAATAATTGTATTTTATGCTTTATAACATATACCTCTTAAAATTCAGCATTTGAGGCTAAATGCTTATTAAGTTATATATATATATATATATATATATATATATATATATATATATATATATATATATATATATATATATATATATAAGAGTAATAAAAGGAAATTTTATTAAAGATATAAAAGATTCAAATACACTCCAACTTAATACCGGTTATTTAAACCGAATTGCGTTATATTATATAAAAATTAGCTTTTTATATAGAACCTTTAAAAGTGATTTTCTTTTGAAAATTGGTACCATGGTTTATTATATGCATGTAATAACCATGATATCATATGTTTTTAAAACTAGAATTCTAAAACATATAAAAGACCCTTTTTACAAACCTCAAATCTATGCAATCCTTTTTGATGAGCTCTCGCATATCTCTTTTATGCACTAGTGGGATAAAGGATACATAACCGCTTAGTGTTATCTTTTGATTGTCGGGGTGTTTTCTTGTAAGGTCCTTAAACAAATCTTACTAGTGATCAAACAATCAAGACAATCAATAATAACAAGAACAAAGTAGAAGCATAAATCTAAACAAGCTTGCACACACTTCTATTAGCAAAAACGTCTGGTACAACTTGTGGAATAGCAACCGAAAACTCCGTGGCATCAAAAACCATAAAATGACCTAGCTAGCATCTATATATAGTGGACCTGGGCCGACCTTGGGTGTACGGCCGTAAACTTACAGCCTAGCCATAAATTGGTATATAGACTACCAAAATTGCCTATTTACACAAAAGAACCTATTACAACGAAAGCCTAGACCAAACCATTAATTAGACCCTTCAATCTCCCCCTTGGTTTGGTGCTAGCTTGAAGTTAATCTTTATCAATAATCATCACATCTTCTTGCCCCATTTCCCCATTCCACATGCGCTTGTTTATAATCTCAACAACCATGGAAGTGTATTCTTTCGTAGCTTACTCAAATATCTCCTCAGTAACTTTAATTTGATGAAGGCTTAGATGATGAATGTCCTATTTCCTAAGCTGGAACAAATCCCTTCTATCATACAGACGAATCCATCCCTCTTTTAGTTTGATAACAGCATACACTGTAGTTTCATCGAATACCCAATAGACCATGGAGCTTAGGGATCCATCCGGGTAGCTTGGAAGCACGGGGATTTGTTTGACCTGATTTTTTGCAGGCCACATCACCACCTAAAGTGGATGAGCAATTTTTATATCAATGACATCAGGATAATGCTTTATCACAGATTCAATAGTCTTCATGGATGGAAAGCCCTTCTTCACCTGATCTTCAAGAAAGTGTTTGAACTGAGTTGCCTGCTGGTTATCTGAAGGATTTGAGAAAGGAGATTGAGACAGCTCTGAAATATCCACCCTGGTCCAAGAATTAAAATCATGACAATCTTTATAGATCTCCGTGTTGCCACTCTTTCTCCGCACAATCCACATATTTAGGGTATCATGAAAACCCCAAGAGATGATTTCGGACCGATCACCATACGTGTCTCTAAACCGTACAGTCTCGAGATCCGTAACAGTGATTGTTGATTGATTCCCTAGTGCGTTTTTTCAGAACTCCTCTTGAACAAGAGTTGTCCCTTCTGAGCAGCTTTAGCTTGCCTGTTACGAATAATCTCTGCAACATGTGGAGCATGAGCAGGCTCTTCTTCAAAACGGTCTACAACCCGTGAAGTCTGACCAGTTGGCACGACAATAGGATGAGCCTGAGAATGAAGGTTGATTCTATACTCATCTGCAGATGTTTTATACTTTGCACCGAGATCTTTCTCAAGCTTCTTCTTTAGATCAAAATAACTGGAGGTCAGAATATTGAAATGAGCTTGGAGCTCAGATATTTGCTTGGTCTTTGTTTCCCTATCTTCTTGAAGATCAGAAACTTGAATCTTCAAATTTGTATTCTCACTCAAAAGATCTCTAACTCGAATGTTGAGCTCGATATTCTTCTGGTCCAACACATTCACTCTCCTCTGAGGCTCATCAATCACAGAATCATCTTCTCTTGAATGACCTTATCTAAAAGCAATTCCGTTGGCTTTAGAAAAAGGTGCAACAGTTTGTTCCTGAGCAAGATGCAAGGCCAAACGCACAGAGGTCTCATCAAGATATTCCCTTGGAGGAGAAAATCCTGGTGGAGCAGAGGAGCCACCGGCTTCAAAAATTGTGCTAGGGCCTTCACGTAAAGGTTCTATAGATACAATAGCAGGAGTAGTCGTTGACATAGTCGGCAAGCCCTGAGTCAAGCTAGAATCCAGAGGCCCAAACCTAGGATCACGTCTTCTTCTTTTGGATGGAGGCTACAAGGTCTGGTCTGTTGAGCGATCACCCTGAAGAGGTTCAGATGTAGGCGAGACACTGTCAAGGGGAGGAATCCCTGACACTGTCACTATTGTCATTGAAGAACCAACCACTTGCACTTTAGAAATGGGTGTTGAGTCAAGAACGTCTTCAGTATCCCTTATCTCCGTTGCTGGGAGAGCAACATCACTGATATTATCCAACAGAGTGTTGAGGTTGAAATTTGACAAGAAGTCATCATTGCTTCCAAAATTTGTAGGAATTTCATCTCGATCAAAACCAGTAAGGTCAAGGTCTTTATACTGATCAGTCTCAGTCGCATTCAGAGAAGACCCTTCATTGTAGTCGTCTTTAATTCGAATTGATCCCAAGTCATGCTCCTCGGCTACAACCACATTAGGAGCAGCTATCTCATCCCCTTCTTGATCGGATACAGTAATCACATCTCCTTCCGATATCACCTTTTCTGATGAAGTGTGTTCTGAAGATATTTTATCAGAGGATCCGTGGGACTCAGACGCCTCATTTGGCTCAGCAAATCGTCTGAATTTGACTAATGGGTAAAGTCCTTGAAAAGTAACCTTTCCTCTGCGATTTTGTTTAATTAGCCCAATAGTGTGAGGGACCAAGGACTTCATGTCAAGCGTATCACCTTCCTTTACCATATCAGGAAATTTTTTGTTAATGAATAGCTGAATGAACCTAGGATACATCAAGAAGGTATCCCGAGTGATGGCATTGATGTTGACCACAAATTCATCCAGAATAAACCTTGAAAAATTGAAACCAATTCCTGCAGTGAGAGAAACTATAGCTCCGGTGTTTCTCATTGATATTTCATCTGCACCAGATCTCTTGCCGGAGATGCAGCTCACGCACACATGGGATAGAAATCTCTAGTAGGGTGGCAGAAGCTTTTTCATCGTAGGTGGAGAATCGACCCATACCCCATCTTTCTCAAAATCTTCTGAGCATCTTCAATACCGATGTCGGTGGGAAAGCTTGGAAGGTCATTGATGAATAACGTTTCTCTGATGAACTGCTCATTGATCACACTTTTGCATCCTTGAACAATTGCGTCTACAGTCACAAATCCATTATCGTCTCTCATCATTTTGGCAGTCTGCCAGAACTCTCGTATGATTTTCTGATAGACAACAGTGTTCATGGTGATGGCGGAGGCCAAACAACATTCTTGTAGTCCATGAATCATGGATTTGAAATCCACATGAGCCACCGGAGGATCAACGAGAACCATTTCCAGATTGTGTATGTATGCAAACTTTAATGCTGCCATTTTATTTGCACTAAAACATACCAAGTAAGACAAGAGAGAAATTTGAGCAAATAATATTTTAAATGATTTAATTTCGAGCCCAAATGTGAATTATTAATTTTTTAAATTAAATTTCAAGTCAAAGGAATGTTTACGGTCAAAGGGGGTTTACGGTCGTAAACGCGTGACCGTAAGCCTATGGCCGCAAACGGAGTTTACGGCTGTAAGCTCTTCACGGCCGTAAGCTTTGGATGTAAACCCCGAAAATCCCTTTTTCGTCGATTTTAGGCTCAAAACTCGGTGAATCTCTGAAATAAACGCATATCCATGGTCGAAAACATGATACCTTCGAAGTGATTGGAAAAATCTCACAAAAAAACGAGAAATTTTTTCAAAGAGAGAGAGAGAGAGAAGGTGAGTTTGTGGTCGGAAATAGAATAGTGAAGGTGATTCTGGCTGTAAACTCTATTTATACCCTTGATCCTTTTACCTGTTGAATATACAATGTAAGGTACGATCCAATATTTTCAAAAATTTTCAAAAACAAAACATTTTGAGGATTAAAATAAAAATAAAAATAAAAATAAAAATAAAAATAAAAATAAAAATAAAAATAAAAATAAAAATAAAAATAAAAATAAAAATAAAATAAAATAAAATAAAATTAATTTGCAATAATTTAAAAATTAACACTTAAATAAAAATAAAAATAAAAATAAAAATAAAATAAAAATAAAAATAAAAATAAAAATAAAAAGTCCTTGACTTGTTTCTTAGCCTGTTCTAGTTTGATAGAGAGAACCTTAACTTTTTTAGTCTTGACAGTGAGGGAGTCCATTATCTTACTCTATATAGCAAGATCTTCTTGAAGCTTGGAAATTTGAGAAGAAATGGTGGATTTGAACTCTTCATGATCAGAAGTAATGCCAGTTCGAACTTCCTGAAGTTTTGCCCTTTTAGTTTTAAGAGAAGAGCCGAGATTCGCAATGGCTTCATTAGCTTTCGCTGTACTATTTCCAGAACTTTCTCTTCACAGCACTTGCCTTTGCTGGTTTGGGAGCGGCTGCCACTTCATAAAGATCAACCCCGTGATCTATCAAGGTCTACGCCATGCACTTGGCGCTGTCAAAAGTGGTAGGCCTAGTAGCCAAGACGTTTCCTTGGGTTGGGGGCATTAATCCCCATATGTACCTCTCTATTTTCTTGCTTTCCGGGGTGACGATTCTCGGACAGAGGAGAGCCAGATCATATAATCTAGCTGTATAGGAGGCAATGTCGAAACCCTTCATCTTCAGGTTCCAAAGTTGGTGCTCCAGTTTCTGCATTTCGCCCCTTGGGCAGTACTCCACTAGCATAAGTTCCTTTAAACTTTCTAAACCAATGGCGTTTGCCAATGGTAGGGTTAGGGATTTGACCCTACTATTCCACCAGGCCAATGCTCTCTTTCTCACCATTAGCTATCTCAATGGTAAATGTTTTGGTTAGAGGTTGGGGTTTATGCTTGACGAGATGTTTAAATGCATGACTAACAAAACGTCTCTCCGCACAGAATCGAAAAGAATGCATGCATAAAAGTTGTCAAGGAGGAATGTACTCGTAACAATGGTAGGGTCAACAACTGCCTCCTCTTGCCCCATAGTTAGTACTCTACCTGAGTTTCCATTTGTTGTTGCCTTGGGTCAATTTCTCTTATAATGCCTGACTTCCCCACTGCCATACCAAGCTTGACCAACACCTGCTCAAGAGGCCTGATTGGTTGGTTGGATTGGTGTTTTGCAAAAACGAGCGGTGTGCCCCTTCTTGCCACAGTTGTTGCAGAGCATTTCACGGCATGGGCCGGGATTATGATGATAATTGCACTTGCTGCACCGAGGGAGGGTACTAGTATATCCACTGGTATGTGCTTGAGCTGCAGGAACAACGGCAGGAGTAGTAGCATACTCAAAGGAGATCTGAAAGTTGTTCATGAAGTCTGTAGCATCAGAAATTTGTTTATCGACTCTTTCGGTCGTTTGTTGCAGACATCAGAAGATGCATCAACTACTTTGTTCATCTTTTCATGATTTGCTGAATGTTCATTAGCGAGTGTCTCGACGAGGGATTTGATTGTTGTTTGAGAATATTCATCAGTGGATGAAGGCTTGGAAGCATTAATCAACAAATCAAGCTTTTCATGAATGGCTTTAAGTTTCCCCCTCGTGATTGGAGCTTCGTCATCACTCTTAGTCCTAATTTTGAATGGACTGAAGGTGAATCCTACGAAGTCATCTTCGCTATCCCCATATATCATATTCGGATCATCTTGGCGAATTGGTGAAATGGGTGGAGAAATGTGAGATGTTGTAAAACCTAAATTATCAGCCCCCACATCAGATGCATTAACTGAAATAGAAGGTTCTACAGATGTTGGTGGAGTTATAGAATCAGAGAATAATGGAGCAGATAAAGGAATAGTACTCTATGGTAGAGAAGAGACTGGTGGGGGCACGGTACAATAGTAATTGGTGTGGTAGTGGTTATGGTGTTGGGCGAAGGAGGAGGAGATGGAAAGAAATCATTGTAAGTAGGAGTTACCTTAGGGTTTGATGTAGCATCTTCGTTGCGAAAAGACTCATTCTGCTCAACACGAACATCTAATTGAGTGTCAGACTCCGAGTGTTCTGTTTCAGTGGGGGTTGGAGAACTGGGTTTACGAGCCGAACTCTTGGTCTTTCGCCTTTTGGGTGCAGGTGAACTAGCCTGACCTTTTTGTTTCTTTGGGGCCTAAGTTTAAGTAGATGGACCTTCTTGCCCCTTTGTTTTCATTCCTCCTTTCTTCCAACCATTTTGACCCCCATTCGTAGGTTTATCGGCTTAAGATATTTTCACCTACATTTCAGGAGTCAAAGGACAAAATCCTATAACAGGAATTTTCCGGTATGCCTCAAAAATCTTGCTGGCCACTGGCATGTCACGAAACATTGCCTATAGTATTGATCCAACAAAATAGAAATTAGAAGTATTAGTATGAATGATCATTGTTGTATTAAAAATTGAAATAGATGCCATCAACGCATCATGCATCACCGGAATTTGAAGTTTCTCAATGGCCTTATGTATGATGATGGTCCAGAAACGTGAACATGAGACTTTGCTATGACGTGTTGTTGAGTGGGTGCTCTGAATAACTTGAGCCCATAGAACTGCCCCACAATCAATATTGAGACCTGTGTAGATGCCATAAATAATCACCATGAACAACTTACTTGCGCAATCAGATCTAGTCACTCTTTCATAAAAAGATTTGAACAACATAGTGAAGAGAGCATTCCATCGGGGTGGAAGATTAGGCTTTCGGAACTTGTAGATGGCGGTTAGGGTTTCTTTATTGTCACACCCCCAAACCAGACGGTGGAAACGTCTAGGGGTGGAGCACTTCATTTGTAGTATCACAACACATGCATCATAGTGGTCAAAGTACAAACAACCATTGTATTTTAAAAGTATAAATATTTACATGTGTTCAATCATTGTATATTGACACCAAAACAGTTATAGCAAAAGACAGAAGATATGACTCAAAGCAGCTCCATCTCCTCAAAAGTTTGGGGAGTACCTATCTACCGATTCCCTGAGAGTACAAGTAATTTGAAAAGAGAGTATCAACATAAAGTTAAGTGAGTGCATAAGTATTTATGTTTAAAAGTATGTTTTCTATTATGTGAATATGTAAACTGTTCCAGAAAATCCTATATTTTCTGGTGTGTATGAAAAGTAGTTTTAATCCCATAAAATCGTTCTGTTTGTAAATCGATGTTCTGTATTTGTATTCCTTTGTATAACCTGTAAAAGTGAGTGTGCATGGTTCCACCAGCTGTTATTGTAAACTGTACTGTAATGATGTAATTGTATCCCTGTAAACTAGTACCTTGAAAAGGTACTTATGTTTAGTTAATTATACACTAACGTATTGTTAATATCTTTTTAATGAGTTATTATAACCATCCTATGACTAAATGGCCTGAAACAAATGCTTTGAAGGCGTTTAAACTGTTGAAAAGAATTTTCACTCATAGGTATATATGCCCGACTGTAGCTAGCAGCCTGAGTGCGGGGTTCTCAATCCCTATATAGATCTATGCAAACTTTTTTCTATCCCTGGCTGGAGATTCTGGTTATAATATCAGGACTTTAACTATGTTGTTTAAATGAATAAACAACCTGAACATGTTGTCTCATAAAAAGCATATAAACGTTACGCGTATAATGAAAACCCAATCATTCTGAAATAAATGATTGATAGTATGTTCCTTGTTTAGTATACTCTAATTGTACTTGAAAGATGTATATTCTTGTTTAGTTTTGAATCAAACTCATGATCTTGTACAATAGTATAAACCCATGTTCTTGTAAAATAGTGTACTTTAGTATACTGGACTCATGAGTTAGTGTTCTTGAATCATAAATTATACCTATTATAATGTATATATACTTTCTGTATTGAAACTAATTGTTCATGAATGCAACCCCTTACTCGATGTTACAAAGGGTATTTGAAACTGAATGAATATATATATATATATATATATATATATATATATATATATATATATAGACACACACAGAAGATATATAACTAAACCTGAAACAAAAATCAGACAAATAACCGATACCCTAAATCCACATCCAAATAAGGAAAAGGAAATAAAGAGAGTTATTAGTCCTAAGTCTTTTAAATCTTATATATATATATATATATATATATATATATATATATATTTATATATAAATATATATATATATATATATATATATATATATATATATGTATATATATATATATATATATATATAAATGACATCAAGTCATCAAAAGTATTTCAAAATGTTAAAATATTTTATAAACTTATATTTTTCCCCAAAAATCGTATATATATATATATATATATATATATATATATATATATATATATATATATATATATATATATATATATATATATATATATATATATATGATTTTTGGGGAAAAATATAAGTTTATAAAATATTTTAACATTTTGAAATACTTTTGATGACTTGATGTCATTTTATCATAATTTTAAACCATTTGTTTTGAAGATAATTGAAATCCATTTTGTAAGACAATTTGAAACCATTTTTTTGTAACAAAAAATCCTTATTTTTTACTTGTATTCCCCTTCCCCCTTTTTAAAACAGTAGTAAAATCTATGAACATATGGGGGTATGATCTCATCATTTGGAGGGTGATTCAAATGATGATTTGGTATAGGATGTTTAGCCCACAAGTGAAATCCCGTAGCAAAACAAGTCCTATATAGCAATGTATATGACACATATGCATCCAATTAGCTAATATAAACATAGGAGTGATTGGAAACTGAACTAATTTGTAAGTATAACTTACAAATTTGTGTGTTAGAAGCTAAAATAGAAGTTGAATAGTGTTCACGGCCCTGGAGGTGCTCACGGCCAGGAGTTCTTGATGAATGATGAACACTTGATGATTCTAAATAAGTTTCTAAGAAGATTCAAAGGTTTTTAGGTGGTTTTTCTTTGTGTTCTTCGTGAAAACTAGTGAAATCAAATGATTTTGGTCTATTATAAGAAGATTGAAGAGTGTTATTGGAATGATAATAAGATCTAAATTGGATACCTGTTATATCTTGTGAAGAATTAGTGATTTAACACCTGAATAAGATGAGAAAGGATGAATATAGCATGTTCTTGAGGAGAGAGGTTGTTCTTCGTGTTCTTGGTTGATGATATTTGAGAGAAAATGACTTGGAATGGTGTTTGAATGTGTAAAAAGTGAAGAAAAGTTAGTTGATAAGCGTATATATATGTGAGGGTTCTCGGTTCGAGGGTTCACAACCTCGTTTCACGGCCGAAGGCGGTGAGTGGTTCACGGCCGAAGGCATACATAGTCCGATGTTCACGACTCGCATATTCATGGCCCTCATTTTCGGCTAGAGTGTTTATGGTCTCAGTTCACAGCCCCGAAGCGAAGGAAAGAAAGACGAATGTGCGAAACTTTTCGGTTTTTAAACATTTCACTTCTAATTTCAAACACAATTATTTTAAGGATTTAAAAAAAATAAAGGTTATTATATTAACTTAATAAAAACCGAAAACAATATAGAAGACTTTAGTTGACCCAAGTTTGACTTTGGTTGATTAGGGTTGACTTTACAAGGAGAAAATAACATAGTGTCACATTATCCCCTCGTTAGAGAAAATTTTGTCCCAAAATTAGGACTAAAACGTTATAGAAAGACTAGGCAAAAAGATGTGGATACTTTTGTTGCATTTGATCCTCCCGCTCCCAAGTGAATTCAGGTCCCCGTTTTGCATTCCAGCGAACCTTCACTATCAGAATACTACTTTGTTTGGTTCTCTTAACTTCCCTATCTAGAATATCTATGGGTTCTTCAATAAAGTTGAGGCTCTCGTTTATCTCGATCTCTTCGAGTGGGATGACAAGAGTCTCATCGAATACACACTTTTTCAAGTTAGAGACATGGAAGGTAGGATAAATGTTACTCAATTCTTGAGGTAGTCGGAGTTTGTAAGCTACATGACCGATTCTAGCAAGAATCTCGAATGGTCCTATGTACCTTGGATTCAGTTTGTCATGCTTTCTAAAGCGTACCATTCCCTTCCAGGGAGAGACCTTCAACAAGACGTGGTCACCAACCTGGAGCTCCAAGGGTTTTCTCCTTTTGTCAGCATAGCTTTTATGTCTATCTCTGGATGCTTTAATTCGCTACCGAATTTGACCTCTAGCTAGTTGCGTATCACCCACTTCAGCCTAACACAAATGTGACATGCACTTGCGACTGTAGAGGGCTTCGAATGGAGCAGCCTATATACTAGTGTGATAACTGTTATTGTAAGAGAACATGACAAAGGGTAAATAAGTATCCCATGCCTTCCCAAAGTTTATCACGTAGGATCGCAACATATCTTCTAGAGTTTGAATCATCCTCTCACTTTGTCCGTCCATTTATGGATGGTTGGCTGTACTTATGTCCAGCCTAGTTCCCAAAGAGTTTTGTAAAGACTGTCAGAAACAAGAAGTGAATCTACTATCTCGGTCAGAAATAATAGCTATGGGTACACCATGCAGTCTAACTATTTCTCTGATGTAAGTTCTTGTTAGCTTCTCCATCTTGCCAGTTTCTTTTATGGGCAATAAGTGTGCAGATTTGGTCAATCTATCGATGATTACCTAAATAGTGTCATAACCACCGTTGTCTTGGGCAACTTAGTTATGAAATCCATCTTAATCCGTTCCTACTACCATTCAGGGATATCAGGTTGTTGCAATAGCCCTGAAGGTTTTTGGTATTCTACCTTGACTTTGGCATAAGTAAGGAGCTTGCCCAAAAAGGTAGCAATCTTGATGTTCATATTAGGCCACTAGTACATTTTTTTGAGGTCCAGATACATATTGTATGAACCTGGGTGTATGGAGTATCGGGTTTTGTGTGCTTCATTCATAACCACATCTCTGTAACCACCGAACTTTGGTGTCCAGATCCGGTTCATGAAACAATAGACTCCATCACTTCTAACTTCGAATTTCTTATCCATTCCTCTAAGGGATTCACCTTCCATGTTCTTGGGTTTTAAGGCCTCGAGTTGAGCCTCTTTAATTTGCATGGATAGATGTGAATGGATTGTCATGGTCAATGACTTTACTCGCCGCCCCGAGTATTCTTTTCTGCTAAGGGTGTCAGCTACAATACTGGCTTTACCAGGGTGATAACGAATCTCGCATTCGTAATCGTTCAGTAGCTCCACCCACCGTCATTGTCTCATGTTCAACTCCTTCTAGTTGAAGATATGCTGAAGACTTTTATGGTTCGTGAATATTGTGCATTTCGTGCCATATAAGTAATGTCTCCATATCTTCAGGGCAAATACCACTGCTCCTAGTTCAAGATCACGTGTTGTTTAGTTGACCTCATGTGTATTGAGCTGTCTCGAGTCGTAGGATATAACCTTTCCACGTTGCATAAGAACACATCCAAGCCCTTGGTTAGAAGCATCATAGAAAACTACAAAATCCTCTATCCCTTTTGGAAGAGACATGATCAGTGCACTGCATACGGCTCATTTCAGCATTTGGAACGCTGCTTCTTTTTTCTCTCCCCAACTAAAAGTTACACCCTTTTATGTCACGGTGGTTAGCGGTTTAGCAATTCGGGAGAAGTTCTGGATAAATCTACAATAGTTGGTTTACCAAAATGTCTTTTACCAAAATGTTAAAGTTTATATTTTATAAACTTCGTTTATAAAATATAAAGGTTTTGTCTTATTCCTTTTATTATTTTTATAAAATAAGAGTCAAAAGACAAGAGTATGGCTTTCACGTTAATTTATTCAAAAGTAATGTCTAACCATACAACCATGGGGGACATGGTGGTCTAGTGACAAGAGAGGGCTTAAATGGTTAAGAAGTTGTGTGTAATAGAGCTCCTTTATGAAGGTTTTCATTTCTTATACAGACATACAAAAACCGTAGCATGCATGTGTTATGGGACTTCTCTCTCACTTTTGGTCATATCTTGAAGAACACTTGCTTCTTGATGCTCTCTTTATGTTCTTATTTTGATAAGAAAATAAAGCTTAAGAGTCTTAAGAATTTTATACAAAATAACTAGCATTCTACATCAAGTTGATATATTGTTGGTGTCTCTAAAGTTCATCATTCTTCATCAACTTCCAAGTCTCCCAAGAGGATCTAAAGAACTACAAAGGTTGTTATTTGTTATTATTCTTATTTTGTTGTGTTTGTTTTCTTTCCAAACTTTGCAAGAAGATCCTTGGTGGGTTATAAAACTTTTTTATGTTATTCAAATTATTAAGTCTTCCGTTGCTAAAAATCATGTTTATCAAACCAATTTTTGAATAAAAACCCAACACCAACAACTAAATTATTTTAACAGAACGTCAATAAATTTTCTTATCTCCATAAGTGAATAAATAGCTTGTTTGGGATAGAGCATTGTGTGAATCAGATAAATACCCAATATCTACATAACCAATTAACTCTGTATTTGATGAATTTGATTAGTATAAGCTCATATCCATTATACCTTAAAGATACTAAACAATGTATTTGACTCCATTCTAGTATCTTTTTACTGGACAAGAAATATATCTTGCTAAAAAGTTTATGAAAAAAAGATATATCAGGTCTTGTATTATTAGCAAGATATATTAGTGTACCATTTGCACTAAGATATGGTACATCGGGACCAAAAAATTTCATGTTTTTTAAAAGGCCAAAATTAGTCCTTTTTGGCATCTAAATGCCTTACCACCATCAGGTTGCTCAATGGGTGTGAGTTATCCATATAAAACCTCTTAAGCACATTTTATAGATAATTGGATCGATATATAAAAACTCCATTTTTCGTGTGCTCAATTTGAAGACCCAAATAAAATTCCATTTTACCAAGATCTTTCATTTCAAATTTTTCTTTCGAACAAGAAGTGACATTTTACAATTCTCCAAGAGTTCCAATTATGTTCAAATCATCTACGTAAATAGCAATTATCACAAATTTTAACCCATATCTTTTTATGAATACACATGGGCTTATTGGATCATTTTTGTAGCTCTCTTTCAACGAAAATGTACTTAAACAATTGAACCACATATGGCAATATTGTTTCAATCCATACAATGATTTATCTAATTTTACCGAATATACTTCTAGAGAATTAGAAGTTTGTGCTTCTGGCACCTTAAACCCTCCTGGGATTTTCATGCAAATATCATTCTCAGGTGAACCATATAACTAGGCGGTAACTACATCCATTAGACGTGTCTCTAGTTTTGCAAGGGTTGCTAGACTTATCAGACACCAAAATGTAATTTCATCAACCACATGAGAGTATGTTTCTTTATAATCATTTATGGTCCTTTGGGTAAAGCTTGTACAACGAGTCTTGCTTTATAGCTTACAAATTCAATTTTCTTATTTCTTTTTCGCGTAAATACCTATTTGTGTCCTACCAGTCTTACTCCGATTGATGTACAAATTACAGGTCTAAAAAAATCTATTGAGTAAGAGAAGTAAGCTCTTTATTGATTGCATCTTTCCATTTTGGCCAATGTTTTCTATTTCTACATTCCTTTGTAGATTCAGGTTCAAGATTCTCATTTTCTTCCATAATCTCATGTGCAACAAGATATGAAAAAGACAAAATTGAAAAAATGGTCCCTGTGGTATGCAAATTATTGGGATTTTAGTCTAAACCCTGAGTTTTTTGGATCCATGGTCCTTTTAGAGTGGTTTGTATGTGGTTTTGGTCCCTAGACTTAACTCCCGTTAAATAGGATCTGTTAAGCCCCCTCATGTGCGTTACATGTGAGGGTAAATTCGTCATTTCATATGAAAAAGACAATTTTTGCAACAACAGTTTTTTGACTTAATTGAACTTTTACCCTCATTTACATTCCCCAACACCTGTCAACTCCCCAACTCCCTCCCTCTTGCTTCTGCTCCATTGAACCTACAAAAACCCTCGTTGCTTATCTAAACAAGTGAATCGACGCTACACATACAAGGGCATACGTTTAATACGTAATGGTGTTTGTAGTGTGGCATATCAGACCTAAACATGAAGTTGTTGATGTATGAGTCGTGTATGGTAAGTTGCTTTGTTTTCTTTAACTTTAATATTTTGCATTTTCTCTTTGATTTAGAACAAAAAAATGCAAAATTTTGACTTTGTTAATATGTACAATTTTGATTTTTAGCGGGTGCACCCACATGGTTTATGTTGAGAGAAAAACTTGAGACACACTTGAACAAACGTTAGAACAAGTATAGTTGTGGAATTAGTTAATCTCAAAGGATCTAAAAGCTCAACAATAATAAGTTAATATGTTAAATGGTTAGAAAGTTAATTACGGAAAAGTAAAGAAACATAAATGACAGCATGTAATATATCAAGTAAACACATAAGTTGATTCATAACATGGAATGCATTCAAACCAAGTTAGTAAGAGAGATCAATCTTAGTGATAAAGTCACGAATGACTTGCTCGGAAGAGAATTATTACTCAGTTGTGTTCGAGAGGATTTTTAGTAAGAAAGATAGGATATGCGTAAGAATAATTTCAGATTTAGAGATGAGTAAAAGACATTCGTTTGATTGATAAGGAGCGAGCTCTATTTATATAGAATCGAGATATATAGGTGATTCACTCTCTAAGAGTAGGCATGAAAGGCCTACTAGACAATAGAGAGTATTACAGAGAAGTAGATAAAAAGTAAACTAAGTACATAAAAAGTGACTGCGGTAGCATGTAGATGACTTCGAATTTGATTATTAAAGGAGCTTGACTGCGATAGCATGTAGACTTCGGTAGGCAAAATTAAGAGGGTCACTTCATGTATCAACAATTTCCCTTAAGTGACCTCTAATTTTCTTCACTTGTCAAGTTTAAGGAAGTTGATCAGAATCCACCAAAACTTCCTGACATTCTCCAACCAAGTGATCCTTCTTAAAATCTCGAACTTGACTTCAACAGTTGTATGTTTCGATTTTTCCACTGTAGTTCGATATATTTGAAGTTGTTTCTTCGTGAGGCGGTTCATGGAGACCATTGGAATGAAGTATTTGACTTGATCAGTCTTCCTTTTGAAGATGACTCCAAGTTCAGGAAAGTTTGTAGCACCAAGTGATATTTCCTCATAACCTTCGGTTGGCATTGGTGCGGGTTCCAGTGGAGGTAGATCAAACTTTTTGGCAATGACTGGATGGATATCCGCATCCATATTTGCGAAGTCACACACAGTCTCTTTCATAAAAATACTTTCCCTTTCAAGTGCTATCATCATCTTCAGATGCTTCTCATACTTGTTCTGGAACACCTTAGCTATCAGGAAGACTTCTTTGGGTTCATGCAGGGGAAGTCAGCTTGGGTGCGGACATAGTCTTGATTCCTTCTAGTGAGTATGTATTGCACAAAATCAACCTTCATGAATTTGCGGTGTTTAAAGTTATTGATTGCTGATGGTCTGTCGTTGGACCAGATCTTTTCAATGGAGGAGGCATGCTTTGCATAGAAACGGTTTAATCTTTCAAACTCCATTGACAGTCTTTTGTGATCAGGAAGGCTCCGGTCAAGTTGCTCAAATACTGTGAAGTATCTAGCATTTAGGGAGATAGGAACATCCGAGTAGCCATCAGGAGGAGGTTCGGAAAATGTGAGGTATGGTTTGTAATCATCATCCAACAGTCTGCGGTGGGGATTGACCCAAGAATTTATCAAGGATTCATCCATAACAGTGTCAAAACCGCATTCTTTCCATATGTGCTTTGCAAATTTAGCTTCCCTCCAATCAACTTTCTTTTGTTTAGTGATAGGGAGTTATTTGAGCTTGGAGATGACATATACTCAACAAGATTTTTGAAATGAGGTGGAGTTTCTAGTCGTTCAGAGGAAGGAACGATTTTTTGTTGTGGTGGAGGAGATTGATGGCTTGGATTTCTGTGATGAGATGGTTGCGGTGAAGGAATTTTCTGAGCACTGATGGATCGACGTTCTTCTTCATGGTGTTCTTGTTCTTCTCTATTGTGTTCTTCACTTCCCCCTCTTGAGGAGTTCAGATCCGAAGACTCCTCAAGTCACTGTTTAAGCCCATTGACTTTGGCACACACCTTCTTGAATTAGGCTTTAAGAGCATCATCTAGTTGTTGATTGTCAGGGATGGAGGCGTTAAAGAGTAACCGATGAATCTTCTTGGTCAGGTTATGGATTTCGGGGCCATGGAAGTTTGCGGATAAAGATCATCGGAGTCTGTTGATGGTTGCATGCATGACTGAAATAGTGGACTCATAGGCAGCGTGAGTCTCAACTATCAGTTTCTGAGAAAGTGTAGATTGATCTGCAATGACTCTCTATAAGTGGTCTTTGATTGCGGATACCTCAGAGATGAGGCGTTCTGCAGTATCCATAAACTCCTTGTGATCTGCTTGACGATTATTATCATGGGATCGTATCCCCATTTAAAACTTGAGAGAAATTCTCTCAGCAACCAATCTTTCCCTTGTTTCAAGACGTTCAATCCTTTCAATTAGAGATTGTGGCACAAGATTTTCTTCAAACTGCGGTTGAGTAGACTTGACTGCGGCTAGAATTTGGTCAACCTTGGATTGAAGATTAAGAAATTCTTTTCTTGATATGACCATATTCTTCTTCTTTTTCTTCTCCTTTGGATTAGACGTCGAGTGTTGAGAGCCACTCGATTCCTCTTCAACATACATCATAAGGTCATCATCCGAAGGACTTGACTGATTAACCTCTTGAAGATCAACGTCGTCAAAACCGAAGGTGGGAGATGAACTAAATTCAATTTCAGTTCCTGCATCTTGTGAGTCTCAGGCAGTGGGAGATGGAGGAAGTTTTGAAGGAGTCTGATCTGCAGTCGTCTTTTGTGCCTTGAGGATGGTATCAACCATGTTCTCCATTAGGTCTGGAACCTTGAAGATAGTAGCTACGGTATTGGCATTGTTGATTGCATCTACCCAATACTTTGCTACGGTCTGAATTTCTTGTTGTTTCTATTGAAGCATCTTTGTTTGTTGTGCCTTTCTTGCTTGGAATGCCCTACAAAAAGCTGCATATTTATTGGATTCGGCTTCATTGGATGGATGATACTGACACCATGAGTCATTAAGATCAAATTCGTCAATTCCTTGAAAGCGCACTGAGGTGTCCCTCAGGATCACGGATCCTTGCATATTTGTTCTTACCGTGCCTAAACCACCTGTTACTGATGTAAGCAGAGTAGGATTTCCTGAGCTTCCTCGTTCTCCTTGACCTAAAGTCAAGTTTGGCCTCGGCTCCGTTCTAGGAAAGGCTGAAGAATCACCTTGCGGTTGGGATGGTGTTTCAAGTGTTTGGTTGACAGACACAAGGATGGAGTGCAACTCCTCAGGGGAAAAGAAATGGAGACGGGAAGCCCTGGAGACCTTAGGGCGGGATCCAGATCTATCCTCTTGGGATTGACCTAGAGCGGAGTCTCCACGAAGTGGTGAAATACACTCACTTTCTGAGTCTGAAAGAAATTCGATGGTGGTGTCGAATGGGTGTGCGGGTACCCAAAGGACTATCAGGGCCTGTTGAGAGGCTGAGGTATCAGTCCAGTCACGCATTTGGTTTGTGGGATCGGTTTTCCTTTTCTTGAGGACTGCAATGGGCTGATCATCCTTAACCATATCACTGCTAGATGAGGAGAGAGCCTGATGTTTGCTTGGTTCAACAAATGTGACCACTGGAGTGACTTTTCTTTTCTTGTATGGATTGGTTGGTTTAGGAGCATCCTTTTTCTTAGGAGTAACTTGCTTCTTGGTGTTGTGGGGGCCTTGATGAGTAGAGACTAGCTGCTTGCGTCTTTGGGAAGAGACGTTGGATAGAGTTGTGGAAGATGGGACTGCGGTACTAGTGGGATCAAGAGCTGCGGATTGGGTTGGAGGAGGTGGAGTGGGAAGGTATGGGGCAGTACCTTACGTAGCCTCAATGTCATTTGAGATGTCAGCAGTCTCAAGACTGAGGGTAGAAAGAATGTGTGTGGGTAATCTTCTTATTGGTCCAAAAGCAGTTTGATCAGATGAAGAATTGTACCTTTTGAGATCCTTGGTGACGAAGAAGTTGATGTCGTTGCCCATACTGATTCCTGCATCTGCATGGAGGTTGGAGATGTAGAAAGACCAAAATATCGCAAAAGTGAGCTCTGTAGGGTTCTCTCGTGGACTTTCCTTTGGAATGTACTGTAGGAAATCATCCCATAGGAACTGAATGTAGTTGACGTCATGACCTGTGAATATGCTCCAAACTAGTCCGAGTAGTTTGAGTCCCATGTTGTCAGTGCCTCCGGTTCTGCCGGATAGACTGCAGATGATGAATTGACAAACAAATTTCCAGACCGCAGGCAATTGATTTTTCTTGAACTCACCGAGGCCTTTGATTTTCTTCTGGCATCCTATTTTGTAGATTACAGCAAGTATGTCCTCCATTGATGGAGTGAAGATCTTGATGGATGGATGAACAAGGAGGTTTATGGCACTGAGAAATTTCTCCTTGGTCAAGATGACTAACGAATCGTTGACTAGATTGAGATGCACTTTTTTGAACATTTTCGAGCAGTCGATATGTTGAAAAAGCGCACATGAAGAGGGTTGAGAGAGGAACAACGACTGTGAATGAATCGAATGGTCCAAATAGGGGGTGATTGGACATGAACTTGATCATCAGTTTTGTGGGGGCATTGTAGAAAGAATGTTCTTCAAACACGGCTCTGAAGTTGCTTGATGCAATCATTGGTGTTGGACGTCTTGAAGTAGAGTCTGAACCAGTGAAGTTCACTGATCCAGATGACTTGGAAGGTTTCTTGGATACACCGAATTTCACCATTGTTGAGTTTTCAAAGAAGCTTGGAAGGAAGAAGAAAACTAGAGCACAAGAAAAAGGGTTTATGATTCAGAAAGCGTAAACGGTTCTTTGTGGAGAAGAAAGGGTTTTATAGTGGTTTAAGGAAGCGGAAAACGTTTTTGCCCTAAGTGAATTTGGGTAAAACGTTTGGGTTGAATCTCAGCCACTGATTAAATAAAGGTTAAATCTATATTTTTTAGGATTGACCAAAAAGGGTTTTGCATTTAATGAAATTTCAGATTGACAACCACGTTTGGAGAACGTGTGGTCAGGGAAAGGGAGCAATCCGTTTGTAACGACCCGTTCCCGGTACGTTAATTCATTAGTAATTGTTGTAAGTTTTCAAGAGGGACTCGGCGAGTTCTAGCCTGACTCGCCGAGTAGGGTCGCGTCTTCGAGCATGCGTGAGCCGGGGACTCGGCAAGTCCACATCCCTGACTCGGCGAGTCCATCCGTCTGGGTGAAACCCTAAATCCCCGGGTTGCCCACTATTTATACCACCTTATAGCCCCCATCCTCGCCTCCCTCACCCTGAGAACGCAGTGATAGAACCCTAATCCTCCCTTGAAGAGCTTATATGTGTTTTGGTGCCATTTTGTGAAGGTGTGAAGAAGGAGAAGAAGGAAGAAGCAAGGAGAAGTGTTGTAGTGCAAAGATCCAAGGCCAAATCAGAGTTAATTGAGGTATTTTCGGAGTTTCATCTTGTTATATGCTTTAAACTTCCATTAGAGCTCTCCTAAGAGCTAGTTGATGCTTGTTCCAAGCCTTACACTTGCATGAACGTCTTATTAAGTCGGAATATCTATGGATCTGAATGTTGGGGTGTTGTAGAGCCCAGATCTACTGTCTTTTTGGAGTTATATTGCATGATAACCATAGATCTACCCATTTTATGCATCTTTTAGCCTTATTTCCCTTATTCATGAGGTTGTACATGTAAAGTTGGAAACTTTACGTGGTAAATCAGCTTATTGGACTCAGATCTATCAATTGTATGCATTGGATTCAAACAAAATCAAGTAAAAATCAGTTGCATGGCGGCAACTCGGCGAGTTGGGTCGCGAGTTCCCGATTCCTTCATTTTTACCAGTGTCGAGTGAACCCAGTGAGCTAGAGAGTGGACTCAGCGAGTTGGGGGTGAACTTAGTGATGGAGGGACTCGGCGAGTTGTTCATCAACTTGGCGAGTCCAAGGCAATCTTCTTGGGATCAAGAATAACTCGTCGAGTTTGTTCATACGGCTCGGTGAGTCGGATGAAGATTGTCTGAGTTCTTGGATCAAGATGGTACTCGTCGAGTCGAAGCCAGACTCGACGAGTAGCAGCGAGTAAGAGTGAAAAGTGAGAGTAGGACTCGGCGAGTCAGCCCAAAAGAGAGTTGACTTTGACCGAGGGTAAAAGAGTCATTCTACCCCCCCCCCCCCAAGCGCAGTGTTTAGTATTTGATTGAGTGTGTTTATGGACTTGTAGCCGAGGAGATTCAGGAGCAGCAGCCGTTAGCTTCCCGAGCCACACACTCAGCAGCCAGCTTACGAGGTGAGTTTCCTTCCAGTAGGAACGGGTCTAAGGCCACAATGCCGGCCCGTTCAGTTAGCAGTAGTTTCCGGATTTAGGTCCGATGCAGTAGTTAGTATGTTCGATGCCTTCGTGGCTCGAACAGGATTTGTGTGCTATGTCTTATGTGTTAAGTATTATGTGTTCCGGGCCACGGCCCGATGTAGTATGTCGTATATGTGTTATGCTAGTTGATGTGTTATGCTATGCCATGTTCAGTCAGTCAGTTCCGGACTTCGGTCCGATGCAGTTAGTTCCGGACTTCGGTCCGATGCAGGGGACAAGGTCCCAGTTAGTTCCGGACTTCGGTCCGATGCAGTTAGTTCCGGACTTCGGTCCGATGCAGGGGACAAGGTCCCAGTCAGTTCCGGACTTCGGTCCGATGCAGTTTCCGGGCTTCGGCCCGATGCAGTGGGCAAGGCCCAATATGTGTTTATATGTTATTGTATGGTATGTGGTAGTTTGGGGGAGCTCACTAAGCTTCATGCTTACAGTTTCAGTTTGGTTTCAGGTACTTCCGCAAGCAAAGGGAAGAGCTCGGGGTGACATCATCGCACACACCACAACATAGCTTTTATCCTGGGGATGTCTTTTGATGTTTTGGATTGATGTTGTATGATGCAGTTTTCCGCACAATATTTTATTATGTTTTGGGGATACATCGCGTATGTTTTATGTTATGATACTTATATTATGGTTTTGATTATATTGAAAAACGAAAATTTTTGGGTCGTGTTTTTGGGTCGTTTCAAGTTGGTCTCAGAGCCCTGGTTTGAGGGATTCGGATACACTTCCGGGTGTATCTGAACTCAAACTAAGTGAAATAAAATATTTTAGTAAAATAAAAATGTTTTACAAAAAGAATTTTGAAAGCACTTAGAAATAAAGAATTGTTTTTAACAAGATAGAGGTGTGTGCATGCGGTCAGCCGAGCTCAAGTAAGTACTCCCAAATTACCCATACAAGTTATTTGTTCAGTTTCAGTTTCAGTAGAACAGCATGCTAGTATAGGGCTAAGGTTCTAGGAGAATGCCTTATGTGCCTGCTTATGTGTCACAGCTTTATGAGTATTGCATGCTATAATTGAGTAGACAGCAGTAGGATAGCCTGTTTAGGTTATGCCTGATAGTATGAGCTTAGCATCCTATGCTAGTGCAGTTTCTTGTTATAAGAATAGTTTTGCCTGAGTCTATTTCCCTTGTCCGAATGCTACTTGCTTCGTGCTTGGTGGGGTTCTGAGTAGTGGGAGTTAGCCATTAGGTGAACATGTCACACCACATGTGATCAGGTTTGAATAATCCCAGAGTGCTGGAACTGGCCCTATTGCGCAGCTCTTGTTTGAGTCCAACCGTTGTAGGGACGGATCTTTTACTTGAAGGATTATATGATCCTCATCACATGTGATGGTGTTTAGGTGGTGGCTAGCTGGCATTATGAGGAGACCTACAGCAGCTGAGGACCAGTCGTGTTGAGCTTGAGGTTTCCCTAGGGCAAGCCTAGGATGAGAGTAGCAGAGAATGGTAGTAGTAGAAGTGACTTGGTGGAGTCAAGGCAGTTCTTGAGGAAAGTACGGATAGATGTGGAAGGTAGTATGGGCCCGTACTACTGAAAGCAGAGGATCCGTACTCGAATCAAGGAAGGCCAAGACAAGACCAGGAAGCTAGTAGTAGTATCATGATCCCTTGAGATATTTCAGTGTTCTGATGTTGTTATGAAATGTTTCAGAATGGTAGTTTTGCATCCGAGACCAGCAGTCGCCAGCTCAGATGCCGGAGGGGGATCAGGATCGGGATTAGGCCCGGAGGTCGGGCAGATGGATGAGCAGACTAGAGAGTTCCTTTCTTCTGAGGTTACCCGCATCATACTGGAGCAGACTCCTGTGATCTTCGGTTCGATCAAGGAGGGTATTTTAGAGCTGATGGATGAGAGATTGAGTACTTTCCGTGCTGAGATGGCGGCCGTGATGGGGTCGCGCACACTTACGTTCAGGGAGTTCAGGGCATGCGGGGCTCCAGACTATCATGGGGCGCGGGACCCCATAGCGAGTACTAGATGGTTGGCGGATGTGGCCAATGCTTTCCGCACTAGCAGGTGTCCCGAGGGGGACAAGGTCAGATTGGCGTCCTATCTTCTGAAGGACAGGGCACGGGATTGGTGGGAGGAGGTCGGACATGCCATCGGGGATGATGCGGCATTGGATGCCATGACCTGGGCTGATTTCTCTACCAGGTTCAGGGCGGAGTTTGCACCAGTCATTGAGGTACAACAGTTAGCTAGGGAGTTTCAGGACCTTACCCAGACTACAGAGACAGTGGCGGAGATCACCGCCAAGTTCAGGGAGAGGGCCCTTCTTGTTCCTCAGTATGCAGCCGATGAGGAGATGAAGAAGGCCCGTTATCATGAGATGTTGCGGAGTGACATCCGCATGTTTGTGAGCCGGTCCAGTTGTAAAACGCTGGATGACATGATTGCCAGAGCTAGAGAGAGGGAGATTGATCTCGAGATGGAGAAGAAGAGGAAACCGGAGGCGGTTTCGGGTTCAGGCAATGTGGGCAAAAAGCCCAAGGTTTCAGATCACAGGTCTAGGGGTCAGCAGAGCCACGGTCGGTGTGGCAAGTGTGGGAGATTGCACGAGGGGGCGTGCAAGGCAGGGAGTTCTGGCTGCTACAAGTGCGGTCGGACTGGGCATTTGAGTAGGGATTGTACGGCCCCTGCTACTACGGTTACAACATCAGATCTGATTTGCTTTCAGTGCAATCAGAGGGGACATAAAAAGTCCCAGTGTCCCAGTTTAGCTGCAGCAGGGAAGGTGGTTGCACCTGCCCCTGCCACCTTGAGGATTACGGATGGCCGGCAGGGCCGAGCTGATGCGCCAGTGGCGAAGAGCAGGGCATTTCAGATGACAGCAGAGGAGGCGCGAGCGACTCCTGATGTGGTGACGGGTAAGAATCTTTCCTTCATCTTTAATAGTTATTATATCGTTTGAATATTACTTGATGATATGTTTTATTTAGGGTCGTTCTCGGTGAACGGCATCCCTGCTTTGGTGTTGTTCGATTCGGGGGCTACCCGATCATTTGTATCGCTTGCGCTTAGCAAGAGATTTAGCAGAGCTCCAGGGGAGCTAGATTGTCCACTAGAGGTTGAGATAGCAGATGATAGGACCGTGAGGGTCGGCAGAGTACATAGAGGGTGTTCCCTTCAGATAATTGATGAGCAGTTTTCAGTGGACCTGGTTCCTATTCCCCTCGTGGGAATAAAGTTATTGTGGGCATGGATTGGCTGAGCCCCAATGGGGCGGTGATTGATTGTGAGCTTCAGCTAGTGAGGGTTTGCACTCCCAGTGGGGGGGAGATAGTGATTCAGGGCGAGAGGCCCCAGCGAGGACCGATCTTATGTTCCGCCGCAAGGGCGAGGCGCTATGTTCAGCAGGGTTGCACCGGTTTTGTAGCTTACGTCTTGGATGCCCGGGAGAAGGGCAAGACGACGATTGATGATGTTTCTATTGTTCGTGACTACCCGGATGTGTTTCCCGAGGATTTGCCGGGGATACCTCCAGAGAGGCAGGTTGAGTTCAGGATCGACCTAGTTCCTGGTGCGGCTCCGATAGCCAAAGCACCGTATCGACTTGCTCCCCCTGAGATGCAGGAGTTGTCTACACAGCTTCAGGAGCTGTTAGACAAGGGTTTCATTCGACCGAGCAGTTCTCCTTGGGGAGCGCCGATCTTATTTGTGAGGAAGAAGGATGGGTCGCATCGTATGTGCATTGATTATCGGGAGTTGAACAAAGTAACGGTGAAGAACCGTTACCCACTTCCGAGGATTGATGACTTGTTTGATCAGCTTCAGGGAGCATCTTGGTTCTCCAAGATCGATCTACGCTCCGGTTATCATCAGATGAGGGTTAGAGATGAGGATGTACAGAAGACTGCTTTCAGGACCCGGTATGGTCATTATGAGTTCGTGGTGATGCCATTTGGGCTCACCAATGCCCCAGCCGCGTTCATGGATCTCATGAACCGCGTGTGCAGACCGATGCTGGATTGGTCGGTGATAGTGTTTATAGATGACATCTTGGTGTATTCCAAGACACAGGGGCAGCACGAGGAGCACCTGCGGGAGGTTTTGGAGACTTTGAGGAGGGAGAGACTTTTCGCAAAGTTCTCCAAGTGTGAGTTCTGGTTGCGCGAGGTGCAGTTTCTTGGTCATCTCGTCAACCAGAAGGGTATTTTGGTAGATCCGGCCAAGATTGAGGCCGTGATGCAGTGGGAGGTCCCGAGGTCTCCATCTGAGATTCGGAGCTTCCTGGGGTTGGCAGGGTATTATCGGAGATTTATTCAGGACTTCTCCAAGATAGCAGTGCTGCTCACCCGGCTAACCAAGAAGTCGGTGGTTTTTCGTTGGGGGCCTGAGCAGGAGGCGGCGTTCGAGACTCTCAGGCAGAGATTGTGTGAGGCTCCGATCCTTACCTTGCCAGAGGGAGTAGAGTATTTCGTAGTCTATTGTGATGCTTCGATCACAGGTATGGGAGCAGTATTGATGCAGCGAGGCCATGTGGTAGCTTATGCCTCGAGACAGTTGAAGCCTCACGAGGCTAATTATCCTACCCACGATTTGGAGCTGGGGGCAGTTGTGTTTGCCCTCAAGATTTGGAGACATTACCTTTATGGGGTCCGCTGTACTATTTACACGGATCACAAGAGTTTGCGATATCTTATGGATCAGCTGAGTTTGAACATGAGGCAGAGGAGATGGTTAGATGTGCTGAAGGACTATGACTGTGAGATCCTTTATCATCCAAGGAAGGCCAATGTGGTGGCCGACGCCCTGAGCCGCAAGGTGTCGACGGCCCCTATCAGAGATCTGTGTATGAGGATGACAGTGATCACTCCATTGTTGGAGCAGATCAAGGAGGCTCAGATGGAGGGCCTCAAGGAGGAGAGGCAGAAGTGCGAGAGGATAGTGGGCCGAGTAGCTTCGTTTGATTACGACAGTCGGGGTTTGTTGACGCTTCATGGTAGGGTGTGGGTACCGTACTGGGGTGGGGTACGACAAGTATTGATGGGCGAGGCTCATAAGTCTCGATTTTCTATCCACCCAGAAGCGACGAAGATGTATCGAGATCTTCGATCTGATTATTGGTGGCCCTGCATGAAGCGAGATGTCGCTTGGTATGTGGAGAGATGTTTGACCTGCCGGAAGGTCAAGGCGGAGCACCAGAGACCTCACGGCAAGATGTAGCCGTTAGACATTCCCGTGTGGAAATGGGAGGACAATACCATGGATTTTGTCACCAAACTCCCCAGGACCGCACGCGGGGTGGACTCGATATGGGTAGTAGTGGATCGGTTGACCAAGAGTGCCCATTTTATTCTGATTCAGGAGAGTATATCGGCGAAAAAGTTAGCTGATATCTATGTGCGAGAGATTGTAGCACATCATGGAGTGCCGGTATCGGTGGTGTCGGACCGAGATGTTCGTTTCACGTCTAGATTCTGGAAGCGATTCCACGACGAGATGGGTACTCGTCTCCATTTCAGCACCGCTTTTCATCCTCAGACTGACGGGCAGAGCGAGAGGACGATTCAGACTCTCGAGGACATGCTTAGGGCATGTGTTTTAGATTTTGGTGGCAGTTGGGATACGTATCTTCCGTTAGCAGAATTCTCGTATAACAACAGTTATCATGCGAGCATTGATCGACCTCCTTTTGAGATGTTATATGGCAGGAAGTGCATGACCCCGATTTGTTGGGGCGAGGTCGGTCAGCGAGTCATCGGGAGCACCGAAGTGGTGCTCAAGACGACTGAGTTGATCCAGCAGGTCCGTAGTAGGCTGCAGACTGCGCAGAGTCAGCAGAAGAGCTACGCCGACAGGAGTCGTTCGGACTTGGAGTTCCAAGTGGGAGATATGGTTCTTCTGAAAGTCTCACCTTGGAAAGGTGTCATCAGGTTCCGGAAGAGGGGCAAGTTGGGCCCCAGATTTATTGGTCCTTTCAGGGTTTTGGTCCGGGTGGGTCGGGTTGCTTATCGGTTAGATCTCCCTGAGGAGCTTAGTCAGATACACAACACCTTCCACGTGTCGCAGTTAAGGAAGTGTTTGGTGGATGAGACGGCAGTCGTTCCCTTAGAGGATATCCAGGTTGATAGCGGCCTGAATTATATCGAGAGACCGGTCACGATTCTGGAACGGAAGATCAAGACCTTGATGAACAAGGTAATTCAGCTAGTAAAGGTGCAGTGGCAGCACCGGAAGGGGTCTGAGTGGACGTGGGAGGCTGAAGAGGAAATGAGAGCGCACTACCCGGAGTTATTTGCAGATCCAGCCGTAGCAAACTTCGAGGACGAAGTCTGAGACAAGTGGGGGAGAATTGTAACGACCCGTTCCCGGTACGTTAATTCATTAGTAATTGTTGTAAGTTTTCAAGAGGGACTCGACGAGTTCTAACCTGACTCGCCGAGTAGGGTCGCGTCTTCGAGCACGCGCGAGCTGGGGACTCGGCGAGTCCATATCGCTGACTCGGCGAGTCCATCCGTCTGGGTGAAACCCTAAATCCCCGGGTTGCCCACTATTTATACCACCTTATAGCCCCCATCCTCGCCTCCCTCACCCTGAGAACGCAGTGATAGAACCCTAATCCTCCCTTGAAGAGCTTATATGTGTTTTGGTGCCATTTTGTGAAGGTGTGAAGAAGGAGAAGAAGGAAGAAGCAAGGAGAAGTGTTGTAGTGCAAAGATCCAAGGCCAAATTAGAGTTAATTGAGGTATTTTCGGAGTTTCATCTTGTTATATGCTTTAAACTTCCATTAGAGCTCTCCTAAGAGCTAGTTGATGCTTGTTCCAAGCCTTACACTTGCATGAACGTCTTATTAAGTCGGAATATCTATGGATCTGAATGTTGGGGTGTTGTAGAGACCAGATCTACTGTCTTTTTGGAGTTATATTGCATGATAACCATAGATCTACCCATTTTATGCATCTTTTAGCCTTATTTCCCTTATTCATGAGGTTGTACACGTAAAGTTGGAAACTTTACGTGGTAAATCAGCTTATTGGACTCAGATCTATCAATTGTATGCATTGGATTCAAACAAAATCAAGTAAAAATCAGTTGCATGGCGGCAACTCGGCGAGTCGGAAGAACGACTCGGCGAGTTGGGTCGCGAGTTCCCGATTCCTTCATTTTTACCAGTGTCGAGTGAACCCAGTGAGCTAGAGAGTGGACTCAGCAAGTTGAGGGTGAACTCAGTGATGGAGGGACTCGGCGAGTTGTTCATCAACTCGGCGAGTCCAAGGCAACCTTCTTGGGATCAAGAACAACTCGTCGAGTTTGTTCATCCGGCTCAGCGAGTCGGATGATGATTGTCTGAGTTCTTGGATCAAGAGGGTACTCGTCGAGTCGATGCCAGACTCGACGAGTAGCAGCGAGTAAGAGTGAAATGTGAGAGTAGGACTCGGCGAGTTGGGTGGCCCAACTCGGCGCGTCAGCCCAAAAGAGAGTTGACTTTGACCGAGGGTAAAAGAGTCATTCTACCCCCCCAAGCGCAGTGTTTAGTATTTGATTGAGTGTGTTTATGGACTTGTAGCCGAGGAGATTCAGGAGCAGCAGCCGTTAGCTTCCCGAGCCACACACTCAGCAGCCAGCTTACGAGGTGAGTTTCCTTCCAGTAGGAACGGGTCTAAGGCCACAATGTCGGCCCGTTCAGTTAGCAGTAGTTTCCGAATTTAGGTCCGATGCAGTAGTTAGTATGTTTGATGCCTTCGTGGCTCGAACAGGATTTGTGTGCTATGTCTTATGTGTTAAGTATTATGTGTTCCGGGCCACGGCCCGATGTAGTATGTCGTATATGTGTTATGCTAGTTGATGTGTTATGCTATGCCATGTTCAGTCAGTCAGTTCCGGACTTCGGTCCGATGCAGTTAGTTCCGGACTTCGGTCCGATGCAGGGAACAAGGTCCCAGTCAGTTCCGGACTTCGGTCCGATGCAGTTAGTTCCGGACTTCGGTCCGATGCAGGGGACAAGGTCCCAGTCAGTTCCGGACTTCGGTCCGATGCAGTTAGTTCTGGACTTCGGTCCGATGCAGGGGACAAGGTCCCAGTCAGTTCCGGACTTCGGTCCGATGCAGTTTCCGGGCTTCGGCCCGATGCAGTGGGCAAGGCCCAATATGTGTTTATATGTTATTGTATGGTATGTGGTAGTTTGGGGGAGCTCACTAAGCTTCGTGCTTACAGTTTCAGTTTGGTTTCAGGTACTTCCGCAAGCAAAGGGAAGAGCTCGGGGTGACAGCATCGCACACACCACAGCATAGCTTTTATCCTGGGGATGTCTTTTGATGTTTTGGATTGATGTTGTATGATGCAGTTTTCCGCACAATATTTTATTATGTTTTGGGGATACATCGCGTATGTTTTATGTTATGATACTTATATTATGGCTTTGATTATATTGAAAAACGAAAATTTTTGGGTCGTGTTTTTGGGTCGTTTCACCGTTGGTTAACAGGGAAGTTGGAACGGATTTTATGTTTTGGGGTAATAGGAAGAGACAAATTAAAAGATATGATTTTGGAAAATCTTCTTTTTGTTATCATATCTAAAATAGGTCTAACACTGTTAATTCAAAAAGAATGATACAGATGCATAAGGAATGTTTTTTTTTTTAAACTAAATGCCTTTTTTTTGTTTTACATTATTTAATGAAAGATCATTAAATAGTATACCGTGTTTTTTATTTTTTATTTAAAATTATTTTTGTATTTTTTTTAGAACAAAAAGGTAAATTGTTTTATGGTGACTGCGGATTGACACTTCATTGCGGATGGATCAAGTACCGTCGGATGGATGAATGTGGTTGACGAACTGAGAGAAACACTTGAACAATGATTAGTAATAACAAACAATAAAGATCATTGAACTGTAAATGCGATATATGGTTGCGGTATATAGAATATAACAAAACCATCTGTCATATTTAACTTCAATTAGGACCGCAATGGAGACCAAGGATAGTCCGTGCTACTTGTTAATTCATAAAGAATTGTGGGTCCGGGTTCATCATTCCAAACATTTGTAGGAAAATGATGAGTTTTAAAGAGTCAAGTGCCTTTGTGAAGATATCAACAATCTCTTCATGAGTAGGGACAAAAATTAGTTTAATGTTACCTTTCAGAATGTCGTCTTTGATGAAGTGATACCGTAGATCAATATGCTTGGTCTTGGTGTGCTAAATAGGATTGTGAGAGATCGCTATAGCACTTTCAGAGTCACAATAGATTGGTATCCGTAGCATTATGTATCCGTAGTCCAAGAGTTATGTTTTCATCCATAAGACTTGAGAGCACCAGCTAGTTGCGGCCACATATTTAGCTTATGCAGTACACAATGACACATAATTTTACTTCCTTGAGGACTAGCTAACTAGTCTTCCACCTAGAAATTGACATCCTCCTGAGGTGCTCTTACGATCAAGTTTGCATCCGACATTATTTGCATCTGTGAATGCTTGAAGACTGAAATCATTCCGTGCGGGGTACCATAATCCTAGAGATTTGCTTTCCTTTAAGTACCGTAGAATTTGTATGGTTGCGGTCATATGAGACACTTTAGGATGAGCCTGGTACCTTGCGCATACACCCATTGCAAAGACTATATCTGGTCGGCTAGCATTGAGGTACATCAGAGATCCAATAATACCTCTATAAGACTTGTGATCAACAGATTCACCCGAGAGATCAACATATATCTTATAACCAAAGGCCATGGGAACCTTAGCCGAAGAACAATTATCCATTGAATATTTCTTCAATAGTTATGAGGTGTATTTTTCTTGATGAATGAATATCCCTTGAGGGACTTGTTTCACTTGGAGTCCTAGAAAGAAATTAATCTCTCTATTCATGCTCATTTGGAACTTGTTGGTCATGAGCGTATTAAATTCATCCACCATCTTTTGATCAGTTGAGCCAAAAATGATATCGTCCACATATATTTGTACAAGCATTAGATGATCACCATTTTCTTTTCGAAACAATATGGGATCAATCACCCCTCGTTTGTATCCTGAAGAAACAAGAAATTCAGATAGAGTCTCATAACATGCTTTAGGGGCTTGTTTTAGACCACAAACTGCTTTTTCAAGCTTGTAGCAGTGGTCTGGGAATTCAATGCTTTCGAAACCTGGAGGTTGTTGAAGATAAACCTCTTCTTTTAATTCCCCATTGAGAAAAGCACTTTTTACATCCATTTGGTGAACTTTGATGTTTTTATGTGCTGCGTATGCCAAGAAGATCTGGATGGCTTCCATCGGTGCTACCAGAGCGTACATTTCATCATATCAAGTTAACTATAACCTTTGGCAACTAGCCTTTCCTTGTTTCTGACGACCACACCAATTCATCTAACTTATTCTTGTATACCCATCTTGTACCAAAAATTGTGTGGCCCTGCGGTTTTGGAACGAGCTGTATTACTTTGTTTCTTTTAAATTCTTCTAGCTCTTCTCACATCGCAGATATCCAGTCTGGTTCGAGTAGCACTTATTGGATCGATCGAGGTTCGACAGAGGACAAGAACGTTGTGTAGTGGCAGTGATCGGATAAGTCCTTGGACGATCGATTCTGGATTCCTACGGATGGGTTGCCCATAATTTGACATGGTGGGTGGTCTTTTGTCCAAACGTGTAGACGAGGTTGAAGATGATCAGCAGCTGCGGTGGAGGGAATGTCTTTAATGTCAGAAGACTCTACGGTTGGAAACAACAGTTCCCCCTGGATTTGAGAACATCCTGCTGAATTATCTTGAATTGGGAAGGTGTGATCAGAGTTATTTTGGGCAAATGGCAAAGGTTACCCCTGGATTGTGAATGGATGGGTAAAAATTCTTGAATTTGTTCTTGTAACAATGTTTTCTATGTTTTCTTCATCTGAATCCGAAGAAATGTTTGATGGTTGAACCTCTCTGCGGATTGGAGTTGCATCGATGGTTGAACCTCTCTGCGGATTGGAGTTGCATCTTCTAATACTGGAACCTCGATGGTTGTTGTTTAATCATGAGTCGAATTTTCCCCCTCAACTGGCGAGGTGGAAGTATTTATCGATACTTCTTCAGACGCGATGGGACCAGATACATCCGCATGTTGTTGTTGAGCTTCCACAGATACGAGAACTTCGGATAGTTTGGTTGTATCTGCCGGATCAAAGAGATCGTGATAGTTTACTTCAACTAGATTTAATGGACCCGAAGAGGTAGGAATATCACTATCTAGTATTGTTGTGGTTTCAGTTTATGGAGATGAGTTGCAGATGTGATGGTCATCAAACTTTACGTCGAAGCTTTCAATTATCAATCTTGTGCGTCTAATGAGAACCCGATAAGCAACATTGTTAGTGGAGTAGCCAAGGAAGATGCCTTCATCAGACATCGGTGCAAATTTATTAAGGTGATCTCTATTGTTGATAACGAAGCATCTACACCCAAAATATGAAAGAATCTAACATTCGGCTTGCGGTTGTTAAGACCTTCATAGGGTGTTTTGTTGAGATGTTTGCACACAATGCTTTGATTTTGAACAAAACAGGCTGTGGCCACCACTTTGGCCCAAAATTAGAGAGGAAGGTTTGCAAAGTTTAGCATGGATTTGGCAGCTTCTACTAGAGTGCGGTTCCTTCTTTCTACTACGTCATTGTGTTGTGGTGTATAAGGAGCGGAGAAGTTGTGTGTAATCCCTTTGGAAACCAAGAAACTATTTAGAGGATGATTAGTAAACTCGGTTCCATTATCACTTCGGATACATCTGACTGATAATTTGATCTGAAGTTCGATTTCCTTGATGAATTTGATTAACACCTGCGGTGTTTCTGACTTGAGTCGAAGAAAGAAGACCCATGTAAAACGTGTGAAGTCGTCCACAATAACCAGTATATATTTTTTGTGATGAAGATTGGCTACGGTAGATGGACCGCAGAGATCAATATGTAAGAGTTCCAATGGTTCGGAGATTGAGGAATCAATCACCATGGGATGACTTGCCTTGAACTATTTTCCGCATTCACGTGCAGGACAGAGAGTATCATTGTTGAATTTGAGGATTGGAAGACCTCTGAATATTTCTCGGGTGACCAAGTTGTTGATGTACCTGAAGTTAAGATGTGCTAGCTTGCGGTGCCATAGCCAGCTGACTTCGGGTACAACTTTGGATAGAAAACATAACTGTGGGTTGCCTATGATCAGAGACACGTCCAGAGGATACATAGTACCTTCGAATCTGGACTTGACCAGACAAGTGCTTTTATCGCAAGTCATTACATAGCAAAATTGGTCATCGAATTCAACATGATGGCCTACTTTGCATAGTTGACCAACACTAATGAGATTGTGTTTTAGGCCTTCTACGTAAGCAACCTTTTAAATTGAGAAGTTTCCCGAAGTGAGAACACCGTAACCTCGAATTATTCCAGGAGCATTGTTCCCAAAAGTGACATTTCCACTGTTTCAAATTTGCCTGAAATCTCGAAGGTATTCTAACCTTCCCGTCATGTGCAAGGACCAGGCACTATCAATTAACCATTCTTCTTCTTGTTCCTCCTTGGACAAGGCCTAAAAATTAAACAGTTAGTTTAGGCATCCAATTATTACTTAGATTATGAAGTCTACTAAAGTGTGTTTTGATGTCTTCGGAAAAAGTCTTCTCATTTACTAGAAAATGAAATTCTCGGTGCGGAAGGACATAAGGTCGATCTTTGTTAAACCGGGGTGAGGAATCCTCTGTGGTAGGATATCCATTGGACCAACCTCAATTGTATGTATTGTCCACAGTTCCATTATTTACTAAATTTTCAATCTCTTCACTTTCATTGAACAACTTTTCTATTAAATGATTTAAGTGTACAATCTCACTCTAAGCTAAATCTCTTTGGTTTAAAGCTATTTCTAGTTGGTTTTCACTCAACATTCTTGCATCTTTTTCTAACTCTAAATCTCTTTCTAACATTGCCATTTTGAGTCTTTTATTGTCCAGTCGTCCTCTCACATGAAACATCTCTTGGGAGGCTATGTTCTTCTCATCTAAGGCTTTGTTGTAGTCCGATCAACGATGCTTAGAGTTCCATCTTTTGCCATGTAGCAGTACTTCCTTTACAGATTCGTAGAGTCATCATCATTAGTAGTTGCTAGCATACAAATCTTGCCTTTGCCGTTGATGTTGCTGATGTTTTCTTCTTCATCTCCGGATGACCAAACTTGATGGTCTCTTTTAACATGAGCCACATATGCCCTAGGCCTTTCCTTTTCCTCTAGTTCTTGAGCCATTCTAAGGTAGAATGCTCTATCTTTCATGACGTTGGCTTTGCAATCCTTTGCAAAATAATTTTCTTTGTTGCACTTGGACATATAACAACATCACTGTTGTCTTCTGAGGGGGAACCAGAGTCAGTGGTTTGGATAGACTGCGGTGCCTCCTTTGGTTGAGTGTTTTGAGATTGCGGTTGTGGGTGTGAATTTTTTAGATAATGAGAGTGATTGTATTTTTGTACTGAAGCTCCGATTGAAAGGTGGTTTGTTGAACTGTTGATTTTTGCAAAAAGAGTGAGGTGGTAGTCGGTTGAACTGTTTACTAACTAGAGCAATAGCCTTCTGAAATTCTTCATCATCATCATACTCCGAGTCATCTTCATATGACTGTGGTGTGGTGTCATACAAGGGAGAGTAAGGCTGGTTGTGAGGAGCTTGTGCTACAAGAGCAAGTGGTCCTCCGAGGTCAACAAAATCTTTGAGTACGGTGGATTTTTGTGCTTGGAATTCCCCAGATAGCTTGTAGAGAGGCAGGGAATGAATCTTCCTGTCTCCTTGAACTATCATTTTGGTAGTAGTCCAATGTCTTCCTAACCCGTTGAGAAATTGTAGGTTTTTCATGGTTACTGCAGATGGTGCCAAAATTTGATAACTTAGTAACTATCAGATTGAATCTTTTGAAGGAGTCCTCTAAACTTTCACCAGCATGAGCCTTGAAGTTGTTGAATTCATCGAGTGCGGTTGTGAGCTTCTTATCTTGAGCTTGTTGTGAACCTTCATACAAGTTCTTGAGAACGTCCCAAATCTCTTTTGCTGATTTACATTTTATGATAATGTCGAAGTTGTCCGGCGCAACTCCACAAGAGAATTCATAAAAAGCAACAACATCATTTTCCATTTTATCGAGATCATCCTTGGTGGGACGGTTTAGGACTGGTTGTCCTCCTACTAGTATGGCTGTGGAGCTATCAGTTTGAACAGGTGTAAGAACAGGGACATGTGGTCCTTCTTCAACAGATCGCCATACATCTCTACGAAATCTCCTTAAGTATCTTTCCATTCTTTGAGACCAGTGATGATATTCATTGGCAACCAATATTGGAGCTCGGTTTGAGCCACCAAAACTGTTAGAAACATTTAGAGAAAGTGCTTGTGCCATTTGTTTTTTGAGAAAAAGAGAGCTTCAGTGGTATACAAGGCCTTTTGAAAAATCAGAGTTCCAGTTTTCAAAGATCAACCACTATGGCTCTGATACCAATTGTTGAGAGAAAAACTTGAGACACACTTGAACAAACTTTAGAACTAGAACTTCGGTAGGAAAAATCAAAAGGGTCACTTCATGTATCAATAGTTTAGTATTAAGCTTCATCACGGCGGGAAGTTACTAAGTTACCTGATATAAAGTACATTAGAGGTGAAGTGCGTTATGTTGATTATGTGGACATAAATGAGTTTTCTATACATGAACTTGATGCCATAATGCTTGACCTAGGTTACCCAGACCCACAAAATTCTGATTTCGCTGATGAATCCCCAATAATATACTACCATTTTAGGATACCCAATGGTGACTTTCAATTTGGTCTTGGAGCTTTACGGAGTGTTCAGGATGTGATCAATGTTTCTAAACACATTGCACATAACAAGCTGATTGAGGTGTACACAGAGCATGGGAAGACAAATTTACTGAGTTACTTCATGTCTCCAAATGCAAAGGGTAAAGTTATCATTGAGGAATTACCAAAAAATGATGATCAAGGGGTTGAAGTTGAGGGTCATCTTCATGCAGAATCTCCATCGAAAAATATGAATCATGGTAATGAAGAGCCTATTCGCAGTTTCATGTCTCTGATTCTTTTTGGGAGTAAGAATGATAGTTTCTCACCAGAGTATACAAGGGGTAGAGTTGGGAATTCCAAAAAAGGTGAAGGTTCTTGTAGCAAGTGGCTTAATTTAGATTATATTGATGACGGTGTTCACATATCAAAGGAAAAGATTGATGATCAAGATGGTTCAACTGATGTTCAGGAGGCAGGAACTTCTGTTTATATTGATGAGATGGATGGTGTTAGGGAGGCTGCAACTATTGTTGAAGAGGCATCAACTATTGTTGAAGGATGCTACAACACCCCCTGTTAATAATGATGATCAATAATTGAATGAGCTATTTGATAACGTAATGGAAAATTTGATTGGAAGTGATGAGGATAATGCAAAGTAAGAAGGGGATGGTGAATTCGAAGAGGGTAATCCAGAGTATGAAGAGGATGATGAATCTCAATAAAGTGATCCATAGTATGAAGATTATGATGATTCTGAAGATAGTGATCCAGAGTATGAAGAAGATGAAGATCATGTGGATGACATAATGGATGTTGACAACAATATTCAGGATGTGGATGTGGACATGGGATACTTCACTCTCAATGTTGAAAGTGATGTGGAGGGTTCTTGTTTAAATGTTGTTCATGGGCATGACCTAAAGATATGGAAGTGATCAACAATGAGGAATTCAAATCTTTGGATGAAGGATCTGACTACGACAGAGAGAGAAGTGCTCTTATTTGAGAAAAGAAAAAAGGTACAACCTTGGGTTAGTACATAAACAATCATTTTTAGTTGGAGATAAATTTAATAGTAAAAAAGAATTAAAGGAGGCAATTGTTCTGCATGCACTAGAATCAAGGAATCTTTTCTTTAAAAATGACAATGTAAGGCTTAGGGCACAATGTAGAGGAGTTGTACCTCTCACCAATAAAGGCCAAGTGGGTAGCCAAGATACCACTTCAAAAAGAAAGGGTAACGAATTAAAGACACAAAAAGTAATATGTGGTTGGTATATTCATGCATCTAGGTCAAATCCTAAATCCAACTGGTTTATAAGGACCTTAAAGGAAACTCACACATGTTTGCAAACAAGGAAACTTAGGGCTTGTACTATTTCTTTAATCAACAAGAAAATCTTTGATCAAGTTGAGGAAAATCCAGATATACCTTTGAGATCCATACAAGATCAATTTCAAAAGACCTACCAGGTGGGTATTAGTATGGACAACGTGTTCATGGCAAAGGATAAGGTAAGAAAGCACATAAATGGGGACTACACAAAGCAGTATGAACTATTAAGGGACTATGTTCTCGAACTTCAAGCTACCAACCCATACACCACAATGAAAATATATGTATGTTCCGAGCCTAACCCTGATTCCCTAACCAGGCAGTTTAGAAGAATTTATGTGTGTTTGGGTCGACTGAAGAAAGTTTCAAGGCATGCCTTAGGGACTTATTAGGTTTTGATGGTGCCTTCATGAAAGGAACATTCCCTGGCCAGGTCCTTTCAACAATTGGTCTTGATTCCAATAATGGAATTTACCCATTAGCATATGGGATCGTTGAGTCTGAAAACACAGAAAGCTGGATGTGGTTTTTAGAAAACCTTGGGGATGACTTGGATCTTGGAAGAAACCCAAATTTCACTTTCATAAGTGACAAGAAAAAGGTAAAGCAAATTTATACATTTGGTCATTTAAGATGTGTGGTTTTTAGTTAACTCTAATTACTATCAATTTTTTCATGTAGGGTTTATAAAGTGCAGTTGATCAGTTGTTTCCCAATTATGAGCATAGATATTGTATCAGACATATTCATGACAATATGAGGAAGAGGTGGAGACAAACAGAGTATAGGGGCCACTTATGGAGGTGTGCATCAGCTATCACCATTCTTGAGTTTGAACATTTGATGAAGGAGTTTAGTCAATATGATAAGGATGCATGTGAATGGTTGAAGAAAATTCCTCCTGCACATTGGGCAAAGAGTCATTTTTCAGGTAATTCAATATATTCCGATTTAGTCCTTATGTCTTTCACTTAGTGAACTGTTTTACTTGTATGTTAATTGTATTAACTGATTTTTAATGGTAATGTACAATAGGAAGAGCAGTTTCTGATGTCTTGATATCAAATATCTGTGAAGTGTTTAATGAGAAGATAGACAAAGGAAGGGATAAACATGTCATTGGATGTCTAGAATAGATAAGGGAGTATTTAATGAAGAGGATATGCAATGTCATGAAGGAAATGAAAAAGGATAAAGGTCCACTAACACCCACATAAATAGACATCCTAGTTGCAAGAAAAATAGTTGCTTCACAATACATTGCTAGCTGGAAGGGGAGAGACAAGTATCAAGTCATAGGAGCTTTGTAGGATCAACATGTGGTGGATGTTAAGAACCAAACATGCACTTGCAGAAAATGGTAATTAATTGGAATTCCATGCAGACATGCAATTACAAATCTGAATGAAATGAGTAAAGACCCAGAGGCTGAGCTTGACATTTACAAATGGGTTCATAAAGTGTATTTTCTAGATGCATGCAAAAATGCTTATTCATTTAAGTGGAGCCAATTAAGGGGAGATCCATGTGGCCCAAGAGTGAATGTCCCACAAAGCTAATCCCTCCTCCACATCACACTCAGGTGGGAAGGCCTAACAAAGTAAGGGTGAAAGGCTAAGAAAAAAGCAGAGGGCAAGTCAAGGTGAGGGAGTGAATGCTACACAAGAAGGAGGTTCCCAAAAACCAACAAATGATGGAGTGAAGAAGATATCAAGGAAGCATATTAGTGTTACTTGTAGCAAATGCAAGAACAAGGGACACAACTCTAGGACCTATAAAGGGAAAGGTGGGAATCAGTCCAAGAAGTAATGAGTCATGCATGGGGTTTTCTGTGATTTTGGTTTCTTTTGAACCGTTGGTTGTTATGTTTACACTATTTTGTTAAAATATTTTGGTTGGTTGTTATGTTACGAATCTTAATGAAATGTGCATTTTGGTTGTTATGTTATGAATCTTAATAAAATGTGCATTTCGGTTATGTTATGAATATTGATGAAATGTATATTTTGGTTATGTACAATTGGTTATAATGAATCTTCATATCATTTCTATTGATGTGTTAATTTGGATACATTCATACAATTTTGGTAATACATTCATACCATCATAAGTCACTACAAAATTGATCACATAATATTACAACAAAATGACCGTTTTATCCATACTAATACCCTTCACAGACCAAAACATCCTTCACAGTAAACCCCTACACAAACCAGATACATAACAAGACAATCACAAAAAAAACCAACTTCCAAACAGGTACATTTTCAGCTTCAAATTTTCATCCTTCAATGCTTTGCAATTTGCCACCAACATGTTGGCCTTGCATCTCAATCCATTGCATTGATCCTATAGCATTTTCACCCTTGTAATCAACTCATTGCACTGTTCCCGAACTGAATTTAATTTTCTTAGCAGTCCAAGTATGATGGTTTTAGACCTAGCACACATTGGGGGATCAAGCCACCCAATAAACCCACAAACGGAATTATTCATAGGGCATGCAAAAAATCTCCTTCCTGGATTCATAAGGGTCTAAGATGTTTTCACCAAAGCAACTTTTCCACAAAAACATAGAACCATTGTTTTTGTAATAAACCTAAAGAAGAAGAAGGGTAGAAAAAAGAGATGCTGGGGAAGAAAGATCGCACGCAGTGTGATGTTTAAAAGGAATTATGTCAAAAAATGGTTTATGAAAAAATGGTCCCTTACATATGAAATGATGAATTTACCCTCACGTGTGAGGCACATGAGGGGGCTTAATAGATCCTATTTAATGGGAGTTAAATCTAGAGACCAAAAGCACATACAAACCACTCTAAAAGGACCATGGATCCAAAAAACTTGGGGTTTGGACTAAAACCCCCAAAATCTGCATACCACATGGACCATTTTCGCAATTCTTTCTATGAAAAATTATCATCGGCATTTGTCTTATTTCGGTTCCATTATTCCTGTCATGACATAATTTATTGAGTTCTCTTCATTTTCCTAATTTTAATGTACCATAGTTTCTTTTTTTATGTCATTGGGCTATTCTAGAGCTTCACTAATCTTTTCAAGAGATTATGTTTTCTCTTTTGGACCATCAATTATATTTTCTCTCTTTTGTTTTCAAGGATTTTTATCTTTGGAATCGGTTGATCTTCCACTTCTCAGGCGTACCTTCGATTCATTTTCAGTTATATTAATTTTCCTTCCAGGATATCAATTCTAATTGGAACATTTACAGATGGTACATAAGACTTTGTTACTCTCTTAATATCAGTAAATGCATATGGCAATTGATTTTCTAGAATTTCTAAATGAATTATCTGTTTTCACTTCAAGTTCACATTGACTTGAATGAGGATCAAAAATTGAAAGTGATAATTCATTCCAAGAGATTTTATTTCCCAACATCTTTAATTCTCCCCCTAATGTTGGAAAACATGATTCATCAAAATGACAATCTTCAAATCTAGTCATAAATAAATCTTCAGTAAATTGTTCTAAATATTTAACTATAGATGGAGATTCATATCCAACATAAATTCACATTCTTCTTTGAGAACCCATTTTTGTGAGATGTGGTGGAGAAATTGGTACATAAATTGCACATCCAAATGTCCTTAAATGGGAAGTATTTGGTTCCTAACCACAAACCACTTGAATAGGGGATAACTTATCATAGCTTGTTGGTATGATGCATATAAATGATGTTACATGTAAAATTACATGCCCTATGTCAATGTAGGAAGTTTAGAATGCATTAGTAATGCTCTTAATTGCAGGTGTTTGTTTAATGACTCGACTAGACCATTTTGCTTATGAACATGTGCAACATGATATTCAATAGTTATCCCAATTGACATGCAATAGTCAACAAATCTTGTAATGTAAATTCTACAGCACTGTCATGTCGGATTTTCTTAATTGGGTAATCGGGAAAATGTTCCCTTAGGCGAATTATTTACGCTAGTAATCTTGCAAAAGCAAGTTTACGACTAGACAACAAGCACACATGTGACCATCAAGTGGATATGTCAATTAAAACCATAAAATATCTAAATAGACCACATGGTGGATGAATTGGTCCAGATATATCCCCTTGAATTCTTTCTAAGAAACGAGGGAATACCAAACTTTGTTCAATGATGGACAGGAAATTAATTTTTCTTGAGAGCATGAAACACAAGACAATTCATTAGCATGAAAAATATTCTTTTTTTTCTAGGAATGACCACTTGAAGTTTTAATTATTCTACACATCATAATTGATCTGGGATGCCCAACCGATCATGCCAAACGTTGAAGGTGTTATCGTACCTTTTATTTTCAATAACATGGGGTTCAATCATTCTAATATTGTGTAGTACAATCTGAAGAACAATAGGTGTAATTTTTGCAAAATACTTTTCTTACCAGATATTATTTTTGTAATATTAAGATACTCTATATTACCATCATTAGTTGTTTCAACTTGCACTACTAGAAAAAAGCCCATTAATGACACGCGTTGATTTACGGTACATATTTTTTGCGCTTCCTAAAAATAGCGTCAACTTTCCAAAATTTGAAGGATAGAGGACACGGATTTGTGCCTGCCATAAATTAGTGTCTAATAAATAAAAAATTATAAACACGGAAGACGCTTATCTTAAATGCATGTCCTCTACAAATGTCGCTTTATGATTTTTACTAAATGTGCGTTTTTTATCACACAAAAGACTTCGACTCCTTGATAGGTAAGGGGGAAACTAAATCCCCCAAAAATTTTCCATTCCTTTAGGACCAGGAATGGCTTTACCATCACTTGTTACGGTAGTCTTACATTACAAGATTTCTTCGGTATTAAATTATCTTGTCTCTACTTTTTTTTATGTTGTCTTACTTACGAGGTTTCGTGTGTTTTCAGCCAATTCTTGATTCAGTACACACACTTTCTGAGTTCATGAATAGAATGGAGTAGGTATTGTCACATAATGGTAGGAATTATTGCTATATATATATATATATATATATATATATATATATATATATATATATATATGTGTGTGTGTGTGTGTGTGTGTGTGATGACCTAATTTTGTAAGACCATGAGACGCAATCATAACCACTCCTTTTATAGATAAAAAAAAAACTTTTTAAAATGCAAAATAATTGAAATTTTCCGAAAAAAGGTTTCAAATTTTATTTTCGTCATTTATATTTTCCAAAAAAAAATTAAAAAATACCAAACAAATAATTAAATAATTAAATAAATAAATAAAGAAAATATTTTTTTTTATATATTCTAGTAGAATATTAGAATATTTTACATATCTGACAAATCGAGTAGAATATTCTAACATTCTAAAAATTACATTAGAACATTTACAGTGTAATATTCTATTAGAATATTTCACGTATTTTTCAAAAAAAAAATAGTAATTTATTATTATTTTTTTAGGTAATTAAAGTGACAAAGATAATAATTAAAAAAAGAATTTTTGGATTTTTCCTTTTATTTTGTATTTTAAAATTATTTTTAGATTTGGTTTCACGGTCTCACAAAATTAGCATGATATCAAAAGAATATGAACATATATATATATATATATATATATATATATATATATATATATATATATATATATATATATGTATATATATATATATATATATATATATATACACACACACACACTCAATGTGTATGGAGTTAGCTATAGTAACTTTTTCTATTTTGGATACTAGCCACATGTTTTTGAGGTTGTCACTTTTAGTCCTTCTAATTTTAGTGTTTCCCTGTTTTGAGCCTGGTCACATGTCCTGGACAGGTGTTATGTTCCACCGTTCCCTCCTAATCACATATACCAATCAGATTGCGCCAAATTGGAGCTGCTTATATCACCAGAACACACGTAGACCTCCACCCTTTCACCACTTTTACCTCCAAAGATTTTCTTCCACAACATCTACACATTCATCAATTTCTTTAGCAGGGCACCACCTAAATTTACTCATTTTCAAGCGTCTACCTCCTTCAATTGAGATGAAACGTTACATGGCCTCATTTTGTTACTCCACTGTCGTTTGTCAATTCTTATTTTTCCGTTAATCTATTCAAGTGTTCATTTACCTAGAGTATAGTTGCAACGAAATCCATAACTTCCTCAAATTTGCATTTGTAATCATGTTCGCTATGTCGGCTTCTTCCATTTTTGTGAAACATGCCATTTCCCATTTCCTTTTTCTCCATCGACTTCCTGCATCGACTAAAGAACCTTCAAACTTAAGAAAGTCTTCTGCTACTATAGCTAGGGTTCTTATTCACTACGATTTTTTAGTGACACGAATTAGATTCTTTTGGATTTGATTGTTGATCTGCCCTAAATTGAGGGTATTTGGGTTGCTAGTCCATTTCAAATATCGGTTGTAGAACGTATATGTGCTTTTATTCTCTGCTCCTTGTTTGTTCTTCTTAAACATTGATATTCATTATGTGAGAATCCATTTTTGATTTAGATTAGAAGGTTTTGTATTGACCTTTGAAGGGATTCGATAAGTTGATGTGTCAGGTATGTGTGATATGTTTTCCTGCATTAAGAAGGTTAAAAAACTACGAATATGGTTCTCCAACCTTTGTCATCATTGATGTGTTTGAATATGATTAGCAGGAAATATTTTAATGACTAATAGCCATGGATGGAACAAGGGTCAATAGGTGAATAGTTGTATGAAACTTGATTATCAGGGATATGTGAATAGATTTGTGAGTATAGGACCAGTCTCACAGGAAGACAAGGGAAATCTCTATTCTTTTAAGCATGAATGGTTCATATTAACACAAATATCTAAATCTTTTGGTTGTTAATACTCGATTGCACAAAATCCAGTTTGTCCATTAAAGTTGGATTTTGCAGATACTGAACGAACTGTGAGACCACTATCAGACCACTATCGAACTAACAGCAAATTTAATTATATTTTTCTAGTCGTATTGACAGTTTAATGGAACAAACATTTTGGTTCTTAAATTTTTGGTAATACTATTTAACACATAAAATTTCATTTTGGTAGTCCTTAGTACAAAATTTTTAAAAAAAATGAAATAATGCCTTGACGAATTCAAATTTATTTTTTCTAAATTATAGATTTCCTTAAAAAAATATGTTATGCATAAGATATATTTACAATTTAAAATACCATATTCACAGTTTAATAAACATATTAATTCACATATACACAATTTAATATTTTTATACAAACCTACATTCATATTTTAACACAAACTTTATATAAAATATACAACTTATTATAGTCCATTTTGTGTTTAGTAAATGAAAGTCACAACATAACATAATGCAATCTATTATACACTAATTCATATATTTAAAAAAGTCAAATCCAAACTCTACCACCACCACCACCAACCACATGTGTCAAGGTTGCAATCATTATTCATTCCAAATCACAATCATTATTCATTCCAAATCAGATTTATATATAAAATCATTAATTGACATCTTAAATACTATATTTACAATTTAATAAACCAATTAATTCACTTATTTTAAGTTTAGTGCAAAATAATTGTCATACACTCTTACATATTTATACAACACAAAAATAAATTATAAGAAAATTAATACAAAAATTCATACGTAAATCAATCATATTTTAACAAAAAGTTAATTAAATTCACTATTCAATACCGTCAATTCACAGTTTAAATTGAAAATTCACAACTTAAAGCAATCAATTCATAGTTTTAAAAAACTCACAGTTTAATACATAAAATTCACAACTTAATATAGTCATTTCATAATTTAAACAGAAAATTCATAGCTTAATGTAACTAATTCATAGTTTAAAACACAAAAATCAAAGCTTAATACAAAATTTTCACAACTTAGTATAACAAAATCACAGTTTAATATACAAAACGTAAGCATTCAGAACCATATTATCAACTTAAAACTCTTAATACAATTAATTCACAGTGTAATACACAAAATTCACAGTTTAATATAATAAATTTATAATTTAATACACAAATTTCACAATTTAATATGGTCAACTCACAGTCTAAACATAAAATCTATAACTTACTGAAGTAAATTTATAGTTTAAAACACAAAACTCACAACTTAATATAAAAAGCACTCATATTCTAACACAAAATTGATATAAGAATCACAACTTAATGCAGTCGATTCATAACTTAATATTGTTTATTTATAGCTTAATACAGTTCATTAACAGTTTAATCACAAAATTCATTATAGATGAAATTTAAGATCGAGAAGATATCCATATCAGATATGTAAAAAAGATAATGTTCACAGCTTAAAACATCAAGACATGCACAAAAAACTTGACCAATTATGAGTAAACTACCATATCTGAGAGATCTCTAAATCACACCAACGAATATATGAAGTAAACTAACACATCAAAGATTTGCTCAAAATAACAACCAAAAACTCATTTCACAAGGCATGGAGAAAGAAAATTAATGAAAAGACTAAAAACATATAAAAAATAATAAAATGAGCGTAATTGTGATATCCACTAAATCAAGAACAAAAAACACCTAAAGCGTGATGATCTAGCAAGGAAACATCAGCGGTGGTCAGTCGGCTTTAGATCCAGATAAAGGAAAAATCCACTAATATCACTCAGATCTAATCAAATATGGTAGTCTTTGATTGTTGTGGTTGGATGGTGGTCAGTCGGCTTTAGATCCAGATTCAGTGACGGTAGAGTAGTAGTCGACAACGGTGGTCACTGAAACTCGCATATATGGTGGTTGGTGGGGGCGGAAAACATAGACTTGGACCGGATCTCGCAAAAACACAAATCTGGAAAATAACAGTGGCAACATTGGCTGAAGAGGTGGTTGTGTAACAAATCCAATGCACCGGAGGTTGGTAGAAAGTCTTCTAAGATTTCTGGTGGTGATACCAAACCAAATTTAAACAAATTTAAAGGTTTTCATTCAGATTAGAAAAATTAAATGGATTTGAGCAACCACAAATGAAGGGAGAAGGAAGACATATCGATGAGGAGGGAGGAGATGGTAGTTGGGTTGGTCACCGACAGTTGGCGATGGTAGTCAGCAATGATGTTGTCTAAAGGAGAGAAGTATACGAGAAAGAAAATTGTGGTAGATGTTTGTGTTTTGTGTTAGTGATATAGTGAGATATGTTATTTAGTAGACATAGGTATCTTATATGAATATTGATTACAGTACCTGTAATGCCCATTTTGTCAGGTATGATTTAAATAAGATTTCTTGGGTTAAGGCCTACTCGATGAGTTAGTCGCCCTACTCGTCGAGTACCAGCAGGGTGGGATCGCGTGATAAGTAACCTACTCGACGAGTCCATATTGGCACTCGACGAGTAGGTGCTGGCAGATGAAACCGTAATTCGTGGGGTTTTACACCCTATTTAAAGGAACCACAACCCCGTTTTGGCCTCTTTACAGTTCTAGAGAGCCCTTGTGAGACCTTAATCTCTGTGTGTGTGTGTGTGTGCCCTTGTTTGTTGAAGCTTGAAAAGAGGATCTTTGGAAGGAGAATACTTGGAGGAGAAGGACATTAGAGCAAGTGGAGTGTGGGAATCAACACTTATCTCATTTATCATCTTCTAGAGGTACCCAAATTGCCATTATCTTGTAGATCTCTTCTATTGGTTGAGCTATAGGGTTTCTTTTATGGAATGTTAAGTTGATAAGATGAGCTATGGGCAAGATCTGAAGTTGTAACTTCAGATCTGGACCCTCCTTGGATTCTAGAAGCATAAAGTTGAAGTCTTGGTCATGATTGAAGTCCCTCTTGAGCATGAAGCCCCATGAAGAACTTAAATTAGGCACTTAGAGCCTTTATATCCATGCATGCACGTAAAGTTTGCAACTTTACGTGAAAAGCATGCCCTAGAAGCTTGGATTTGTGATTTGTAGTCGCTGCATGGCTCAAAACAGGTATGTATGGAAAAAGGACGGAATGGACTCGGCGAGTCGCATGGTTGACTCGGCGAGTCATATGAAGATAGTCGTGGACTTGATGAGTACGATGAGCAACTCGACGAGTCCGATGAAGATTTCCATAGACTCGACGAGTTGTATGAACAAATCGGCGTTTCGGATGAGTTTTCCCCAAGTTATGAATGCATGTGTATCCGTCGTGTGGTTAGAAGGAAACCCGACGAGTAGTCTTAAGGGTTCGATAAAAAATCGTAAGAACTCGATGAGTCACCCCGGTGACTTGATGAGTGGGAAGGAGTTTCAAGGAACTCGGCTAGCAGCCTTGGGTACTCGGCGAGTTAAGGTCAACATGGACTGTTGACCTTGATTAGGGACTTTGATTTTGATCAGGGGTAAAATGGCCATTATACCCTCAGTTCAGTTATCGGCATCTCATTTAGTGCTTATGGAAATTGTAGCCGGGGAATTCTGGAGCAGCAGTCATCTAGCTTCGGATTTAGCATCTCAGCAGCTAGAGTTACGAGGTGAGTTTCCTTCCAATAGGAACGGGTCTACGGCCACAATGCCGGCCTGTTTATTTAGCAGTAGTTCTGGACTTCGGTCCGATGCAGTAGTATGTATGCTTGACGTCTTCGTGACTCATGTATGTTTTTTTATGTGTAGTATGTCGGGCAAGCCCAATACAAAAAGTGATTACGCTATATGTTCATGATATGTTATATCCAGTTTATTCCAGACATTGGTCCAATGTCGGGCGGGGCTCGATGAAGTGGGTTGGGCCGAAGTTATTCCGGACTTCGGTCCAATGCCGAGTGGGGCCCAAGTATTCCGGACTTTGGTGTGATGCCGGGTGGGGCTCGATGTAGTGGGCAGGGCCCAAGTTACTCCGGACTTCGATCCAATGTCGGGTGGGGCCCAGTATGTGTTTATATGTTATCGTGTGGTATATGGTAGTTTGGGGGAGCTCACTAAGCTCCGTGCTTACAGTTTCAGTTTTGGTTTCAGGTACTTCTGCTCGTAAGGGGAGGAGCTCGGGTTGATAGCATCGCACACACCACATCTTCAGTTTTCCTTATCCTGGGAGTTTTCATCAGAAACTATGATATGTTTTGATATAGTTGTTATGTTACATTTGTTGTGACCTTTTGGGATACTTGATCCACAGTTTTTGTTGGTATGTTATCGATGATGTGATTTTAGTATTATTAAAAAAACAAAATTTGGGTAGTATTTTTGGATGTTACAAGTTTGTATCAGAGCCTTGGTTTGAGGGATTCAGGAACACCTTCGGGTATGACTGGACTCAAACTAAGGGGATGGTAAAAGATTTTTTTTTTCAAAAGAAAAATATTTTCAAAAGAACCTCTGGAAAAGAAATTTAAATGAAAGTAGTTTTGAGAAAGAGAAAAGGGTGTGGTGCATGCGATCAACCGAGCTCAGGTAAGTACTCCCAAATTACCCATATAAATTATGTTATGCTTATTAGTTTCAGTTTCAATAGAACAGCATGCTAGAATAGGACTAGGGATCAAGGAGGATTCCTTACGTGCTTGCCATATGTATTTTAGCTCTATGATAATTGCATTCCAACATTGAGTAGACAGTAGTAGGATAACTTGTTTTGGTTATTCATGACAGTATGAGCATAGCATTGTAGTCTAGTACAGTTTCTTGTTATGAGGATAGACTTGCTTGAGTAGTTTCCTATGTCCAATTGTTGGTTGCTTTGTGCTTTGTGGGACTTTGAATAATGGGAGTTAGCTATTAGGTGAATACGTCAAGTCGCATGTGATCAGGGTTAAATAATCTCAGAGTGCTGGATTTGGCTCTATTGCGCAACTATTGTTTGAGTCTAACCGTTGTAGGGACGAGTCTTTTACTCGAAGGATTATTTGAGCCTCATCACATGTGATGGTATTCAGGTGATGGCTAATTGGCATTAAAGGGAGGTCTTCAGCAGCTGAGGACTAGTTTGGGTAGAGTCAGGAATTTCCCTAAGGCAAGCCTAGGATGAGAGTAGCAAAGATCAATAGTAGTAGATGGGACTTGGTGGAGTTGAGGCAGTTCTTGAGGAAGGTACGGATAGATGTGGAAAGTATTATGGGCCCATACTACTAGAAGTAGAGGATCTGTACTTAAATCAAGGAAGGTCGAGAAGAGACAAGGAAACCTATAAATAATAGTGATCCCTCGAGGTATATCAGTGTTTCTAACGTGTGATATGATGTGCTTTCAAAGAATGGTGGTTTTACGCTCTAGACCAGCAGGCGACAGTTCAGGTGCAGGGGAGGGATCAGGATCAGGCTTGGGGGCTGATCATTTGGATGAGCAGACTAGGGATTTTTTCACTTCAGAGGTTACCCGTATCATACTTGAGTAGACTCCTATGATCTTTGGTTCGATCAAGGAGGGTATTTTAGAGTTGATGGAGGAGAAGTTGAGCACGTTTCGTGCTGAGGTGGCGACTATGATGGGGTCGCACACACTCACCTTCAGGGAGTTTAGAGCTTGTGGAGCTCCAGACTATCATGGGGCGCGGGACCCCATTGTGAGTACCAGATGGTTAGCAGATTTTGCCAACGTGTTCCGCACCAGCAGATGTCCTGAGGGGGACAAGGTCAGACTAGCATCCTGTCTTCTGAAGGATAGGGATCATGACTGGTGGGAGGAGGTTGGGCATGTCATCGGAGATGACGCAACACTTGATGCTATGACTTGGGTTGATTTTACCACCAGGTTCAGAGCCGAGTTTGCACCGGTTATCGAGGTGCAACAGTTAGCTAGGGAGTTTCAGGATCTCAATCAGAATACAGAGACAGTGGCAGAAATTACCGCCAAGTTCAGGGAGAGGGCCCTTCTTGTTCCTCAGTATATAGCTGATGAGGAAATAAAGAAGGCCCGTTATCATGAGATGTTGCGGAGTGATATCCGCCAGTTTGTGAGCCGGTCCAGCTGTAAAACATTGGACGATCATTGCGAGGGCTCGTGAGAAAGAAAAATAGATAGATCTAGAGATGGAGAGGAAGAGGAAGCCAGAGGTGACTACAGGTGCAGGGATTTCAGGCAAGAGGCCCAAGGTGTCAGATCATAGGTCCAGGGGACAGAAAAGCCACAGTCTGTGTGGCAAGTGTGGGATAGTGCACGATGGGGTGTGCAAGGTAGGGAGTCCCGACTGCTTTAAGTGCGGCCGGACTAGGCATATGAGCAGAGACTGTACAGCTACTACAACCACCACCACAACATCAGATCTGATTTGCTTTCATTGCAATCAGAGGGGACATAAAAAGTCCCAGTGTCCGAGCTTAGCCACAACAGGGAAGGTGTCAGCACCTGCCCCTGCTATTTTGAGGATTACGGACGGTCATCAGGGCCGGGCTGAGGCACCAGTGGTGAAGAGTAGAGCTTTTCAGATGACAGTAGAGGAGGCGCGAACGACTCCTGATGTGGTGACGGGTATGTGTCTTTCTCTTACCTTTTTATTGATATTGATTTTTTGTCATGATTATATGTTTTCTTATAGGTTCGTTATTAGTGAACGTCATTTCAGCTATAGTCTTGTTTGATTCAGGGCTACCCGATCATTTGTTTCGCATGCACTTAGCAAGAGGTTTAACAGAGATCCAGGGGAGCTGGATTGTCCCCTTGAGGTTGAGATAGTTGATGACAGGACCTTCAGGGTTGCGAGAGTGCATAAGGGGTGTTCGCTTCAGTTATTCGATGAGCAGTTATCAGTAGACCTGGCTCCTATTCCCCTGCGAGGGAATAAGGTTATAATAGGTATGGATTGGCTGAGCCCCAATAGGGTAGTGATTGATTATGAGCTACAAATAGTGAGGGTCCGCACTCCAAGTGGGGGAGAGTAATTGATTCAGTGCGAGAGGCCACAACGCGGACCGATTCTTTGCTCATCAGCGAGAGGAAGGTGTTACTTTCAGTAGGGTTGCGTAGGGATCGTCGCCTACGTTCTAGATGCCCGGGAGAAGGGCAAGGCGACAGTCGACGATGTACCGGTGGTGCGAAAGTACTTACCGTATTCCCGGAGGATTTTCCTGGGATACCACCGGAGAGACAGGTTGAGTTCAGGATTGACCTAGTCCCTGGTGCGGCTCCGATAGCTAAGGCACTGTATCGGTTGGATCCTCCAAAGATGCAGGAGTTGTCTACGTAGCTGCAGGAGCTGCTAGACAAGGGTTTCATTATACCGGGTAGCTAACCATGGGGAACCCCGATCCTATTTGTGAAGAAGAAGGATGGATCACACCATATGTGTATAGATTACCAGTAGTTGAACAAGGTAACAGTGAAGAACCGTTACCCACTCCCGAGGATAGATGACTTGTTCGATCACCTTCAGGGAGCATCTTGGTTTTCCGAGATTTATTAGCGCTCCTGTTACCATCAGATGTGGGTCAAGGGTGAGGATGTCCAGAAGTCTGTTTTTAGGACCCGCTATGGTCATTATGAGTTTGTGGTGATGTTGTTTGGGCTCACCAACACTCCAGCCGCGTTCATGGACCTCATGAACCGCGTATGCAGACCCATGTTGGATCAGTCTGTGATAGTATTCATTGATGACATCTTGGTTTACTCCAAGACTCAGGAGCAGCATGAGGAACACCTGACAGAGGTGCTAGAGACGCTGAGGAGGTAGAGACTTTTTGCGAAGTTCTCCAAGTGCGAGTTCTGGTTGCGCGAGGTGAAATTCCTTGGTCACCTCGTCAACCAGAAGGGTATTCTAGTAGATCCGGCCAAGATCGAGGTCGTGATGCAGTGGGAAGTCCCGTGGTCTCCATCAGAGATTCGGAGCTTCTTGGGATTGACAGGGTACTATAGGAGAGTCATCCAGGATTTCTCCAAGGTAGTAGTTCCACTGACCCGACTGACAAAGAAGTCGGTGGTGTTTCATTAGGGGCCTGAGCAGTAGGCGGCATTCGAGATCCTCAGGCGGAAGCTGTGCGTGGCACCGATTCTTACCCTGCCGGAGGGTGTAGACGATTTTGTAGTCTACTGTGATGCCTCGATCACAGGTATGGGAGCAGTGTTGATGCAACGGGGCATGTGATAGCTGATGCCTCTAGACAGTTGAAGCCTCACGAGGCTAACTATCCGAAGCATGATTTAGAGCTGGGGGTAGTGGTATTTTCCCTCAAGATTTGGAGACATTACCTCTATGGGGTCCGCTATACCATTTACACGAATCACAAGAGTCTGAGGTACCTCATGGACCAGCCGGATTTGAACATGAGGCAGTGTTGATGGTTAGTTATGGTAAAGGACTACGATTGCAAGATCCTTTATCATCCGGCCAAGGCCAACGTTGTGGCCGACGCCCTGAGCCGCAAGGCGATGGAGGAACCGATTAGATATATATGTATGAGGATAACGGAGATTACTCCATTGTTGGAGCAGATTAGAGAGGCTCAGGTCGAGGGCCTGAAGGAGGATAGGCAGAAATATGAGAGGATTGTGGGCCAAGTAGTTTCTTTTGACTATGACAGTCGAGGATTGTTGACCCTTCACAGGAGAGTCTGGGTGCTGTATTGGGGAAGAATATGACAGATGTTGATGGATGAGGCCCACAAGTCCCGGTTGTCCATCCATCCAGGGGCGACAAATATGTATAGAGAACTTCGAGACGATTATTGGTGGCCCTGCATGAAACGAGATGTGGCTTGGTACGTAGAGAGGTGCCTGGCCTATAGGAAGGTCAAGGCGGAACACTAGAGACCCCACGACAAGATGCAGCCATTAGAAATTCCTGTGTGGAAATGGGAGGATATCACCATGGATTTCATTACTAAGCTTCCTAGGACCGCATGGGGAGTTGATTCGATTTGGGTCATAATGGATCGGTTGACCAAGAGCACGCATTACATACCGATCCAGGAGAGTATATCGGCCGAGAAGCTAGCCGATATTTATGTGCACGAGGTAGTAGCACGACATGGAGTGCCTGTATCAGTGGTATCAGATCGAGACATCCGGTTTACTTCCAGGTTCTGGAAGCGGTTTCATGACGAGATAGGGACTCGTCTTCATTTTAGCATCGCTTTCCACCCTTATACGAACGGGCATAGCGAAAGGACGATTCAGAATCTTGAGGACATGCTTCAAGCATGTGTCCTAGACTTCGGTGGTAGTTGGGATACATATCTTCCACTAGCGAAATTTTCGTATAACAACAGTTACCATGCTAGTAATGACCGCCCTCCTTTCGAGATGCTCTACGGGAGGAAGTGTAGGACCCCGATTTGTTGGGGCGAGGTCGGTCAACGAGTCATCGGGAGCACCAAGGTGGTGCTCAAGACCATAAAGTTGATCCAGAAGGTTCGTAGCAGACTGCAGACTGTGCAGAGTCGGAAAAAGAGTTACGCCGACAGGAGGTGTTCGGACTTGGAGTTTCAGGTGGGCGATATGGTCCTCCTTAAGGTGTCACCCTGGAAGGGTGTTATCAGGTTTTAGAAGAGGGTCAAGCTTGGTGCCAGGTTCATTGGTCCTTTTAGGGTTTTGGCCCTGGTGGGTCGAGTTGCTTATCGGTTGAATCTTCCAGCAGAGCTTAGCCAGATCCACAACACTTTCCATGTTTCTCAACTGAGGAAGTGTTTGGTGGACGAGTTAGCGGTTGTACCCTTAGAGGATATTCAGGTTGCTAGAAGCCTGAATTTTATCGAGAAACCAGTTGCGATCTTAGATCGGAAGATGAAGTCCTTGAGGATAAAGGTGGTTCAGTTGGTGAAGGTGTAGTGGCAGCACCGGAAGGGTTCCGAGTGGACGTGGGAGACCGAAGAAGAGATGAGAGAGCACTATCCAGAGTTGTTTTCAGTTTCATCTATAGCAGACTTCGACGATGAAGTCAAAAATAAGTGGGGGAGAGTTGTAACGCCCCGATTCTTAAGTATGGTTTAAATAATATTTCTTCGGTTAAGGCCTACTCGATGAGTTGGTCACCCTAATCTTCGAGTAGCAGTAGGGTTGGATCACGTGATAAGTGACCTACTCGATGAGTACATATTGAGACTCGGCGAGTAGCTGCTGGCAGATGAAACCCTATTTCTCGGGGTTTTACACCCTATTTAAAGGAACCTCATCCCCCTGTGGGCCTATTAACATTTCTAGAGAGCCCTTGTGAGACCCTAATCTGTGTGTATGTGTGTGCCCTTGTGTGTTGAAGCTTGAAAAGAGGATCTTTGGAGGGAGAAGGCTTGGAGGAGGAGGAGAATTAAGCAAGTGGAGTGTGGCAATCAACACTTATCTCAGTTATCATCTTCTAGAGGTACCCAAATTGCCATTACCTTGTAGATGTCTTCAATTGGTTGAGTTATAGGTTTTTTTAAGGAATGTTAAGTTGATAAAATGAGCTATGGGCTAGATCTGAAGTTGTAACTTCAGATCTGGACCTTCCTTGGATTGTTGAAGCATAAAGTTGTAGTCTTGGTCATGATTGAAGCCCCTCTTGAGCATGAAGCCCCATGAAGAACTTAAATTAGGCATTTAGAGCCTTTATAGCCATGCATGCATGTAAAGTTTGCAACTTTACGTGAAAAGCATGCCCTAGAAGCTTGGATCTGTGATTTGCGCCACTGCATGGCTCAAAACAAGTCTGTATGGAAAAAGGACGGAATGGACTCGGTGAGTCGCGAAGTTGACTCGGCGAGTCATATGAAGATAGTCGTGGACTTGACGAGTAGGATGAGCAACTCAGCGAGTCCGATGAAGTTTGCCATAGATTCGACGAGTTGTATTAACAACTCGACGATTCGGATGAGTTTTCCCAAGTTATGAATGCATGTGTATCCATCGTGTGGTTAGAAGGAAACCCGACGAGTAGTCTTAAGGGTTCGATCAAAAATCATAAGAACTCGGCGAGTCACCCAGGTGACTCGGCGAGTGGGAAGGAGTTTCAAGGAACTCGGCGAGTAGCCTTGGGTACTCGGTGAGTTAAGGTCAACATGGATTGTTGACCTTGATTAGGGACTTTGATTTTGATCAGGGGTAAAATGGTCATTATACCCTCAGTTCAGTTATCGGCATCTGATTTAGTGCTTATGGAAATTGTAGCTGGGGAAGTCCGGAGCAGCATCCAGCTTCGGTTTGGCATCTCAACAGCTAGAGTTACGAGTTGAGTTTCCTTCCAGTAGGAACGGGTCTACAACCACAATGTCGGTCCGTTTATTTAGCAGTAGTTCTGGACATCGGTCTGATGCAGTAGTATGTATGCTTGATGTTTTCGTGATTCATGCATGTTTTGTTATGTGTAGTATGTCGGGCAAGCCCGATACAGAATGTGATTACGCTATATGTTCATGATATGTGATATTCAGTTTATTCCGGACTTCTGTCCGATGCCGGGCGGGGACCAAGTTATTCTAGACTTCGGTCCAATGTCGGGCAGGGCCCGATGCAGTGGGCAGGGCCCAAGTATTCCTGACTTCGGTCCGATGTCGCGGGGGGGGGGGGGGATGCAGTGGGCGGGGCCCAAGTTATTCCGGACTTCGGTCCGATGTCGGGCGGGGCCCGATGTAGTGGGCGAGGCTCAATATGTTTTTATATGTTATCTTATGGTATGTGTTAGTTTGGGTGAGCTCACTAAGCTTCGTGCTTACAGTTTCAGTTTTGGTTTCAGGTACTTCCGCTAGTAAGAGGATGAGCTCGGGATGATAGCATCGCACACCCCGTAGCTTCAGTTTTTCTTATCCTTGGAGTTTTCATCAGAAACTGTGATATATTTTGATACAGTTGTTATGTTACATTTGTTATGACCTTTTGAGATACTTGGTCCACAGTTTTTGTTAGTATGTTATCGATGATGTGATTTTAGTATTATTAAAACAAAAAATTTTGGGTCCTATTTTTGAATGTTAAAATACCCTTATTATTTTTTGTTATTTATAAAAACATCAAAAAATCAAAATATTAGAAAATACCAAAATAACTTTAACTTTTAGATAAAATTAGTGGTTTTTAGGGTTTCTTCTTCTTATTATATATATATATATATATATATATATATATATATATATATATATATATATATATATATATATATATATATATATATCTTGATGTGTTATTTTATCGGATTTATATATACAAAGACAAATTTTATATATATATATATATATATATATATATATATATATATATATATATATATATATATATATTGATGTGTTATTTTGTCGGATTTATATATACAAAGATAAATAATGACTATTGAAGTCATAATTCTTTGATGTACCTTTTTCCCATCATGCAAAACGCAGTAAATTCATCATTTTTTTTGTTCTAACTTTATTGGCATGCCAATTTAGTATGTTTTGTCTTTTGGCTGCTATATTAGATTTTTGTTTTATACAGTTTTATAATTAATAAAATATTTTACAATTTACATTTGTTTCTTAGAATAACATGACTTTATATAAAAATAATTATAGTGAAGCAACATTCTAACATAAATACACTTGCTAACATATGCTAAACCAAATTAAGATTTATGTTGTTACAACTATATATATATATATATATATATATATATATATATATATATATATATATATATATATATATATATATAAAAGAATTTATATTTTTTATAGTGGTATAATACAACATATTAGACATAAATTATTATGTATGTAGAAAAAATATCAAGCACTTAAAAGATACATTGTGAGATTATATATATATATATATATATATATATATATATATATATATATATGTATATATATATATAAGTAATTTTTTTGAGATTCGAAGAAAAATACAGATTTTAAGATTCAACCCCAGCCATATATTTCTGATCCGCCGCTTTACGCTCCAATGTACTAGTGCGACAAAAGAGTTATATTCATAAGTTATTATGCAGTGCCACCCATTTCTGTTCATACCACCTTCTGCACCACCAAAATCGCCACTAGCACCACCTCCGCCACCAACTGACCCCACCACTGCCACCCCCGCCACCTCTGGCACCACCATCTCCTTTCCTATCATCATATGGGTGCAAGTAGCAGCTTAGATTTTTGGTTAAGTTATGAGGGCTAGAAGTGTTTGAAGTATAGTTGTGTGAGATTTTTGTCTTATGTGATTGATACGTAGGAGGAGAAGAAGAGGATGACCACCAATGTACCATGGTCAGGCAGTTTCCTAATGGTTTCCCGTACATTCCTCTTGAACGTCAACTTGATTTCATAATTGGTCTAATTTCTGTTGTAACTCCGATAGCCAAAGTTCCATGCATACTTCCATCTATAGAGATACCAGAGTTATACCTGCAATTTCTATAACTATTCGACAATATGTTTATTAATCTGACTAGTTTTCCATGTGGAGTGTTGATTCTATTTTTGAAGAAAAATGATAGGTTACACAAGATGTTCATCGATTATAGAGATCTTAACAAGCTCACGGTGACGAATAGATATGCAATCCCAAGGATTTATGATTTTTTTGATCAACTATAAGGAGCATCATGGTTCTCCAAGATTGGTCTTCGTCTGAGTTATTATAAGATGAGAATTAGAGAGGAGGATGTGCATAAACAACCTTCATGACAATATATGGCCATTGGGAGTTGTATTGATGTCATTTTGATTTACTATTGCACCAATAATGTGACATCGTAATTTTTCACTTCATATTTTTTAACAAAATATGTTAGCGGAAGTCTTTTTAACAAACATTTCAAAAGCATCACCAATTTTACCTTATTATCCAAAACAATCTCCACCAAAATTATAGTTCCCAAAACTAATACCAAAATTAAAGCTTATAAAATTAGCGGCAAATGAAAAACTCAGTGACATATCCAAAATGGTATTGTCCCTAAAGTGTCAAATCAAAATATAACTACCCAAAGTCCCGAATCATCATCGAGCCATCAATCATGCTACCTATACCAATGAAATGAGAAAGCAACAAGCAAAGAAACAAGTGTCAACAAATGCTAAGTGAGCCAACCATAAGCACATTATTAAGGGAACATAAATATCCCAAAGTGGGTCAAAAAAATCATCATATAACTTTACATTCAAATACATACATTGCAGGACATTGCATACATCATGTAATCATTGCTATAATATATTAAGATCATTCTTCATTTGAATATTCATTCATAACTACTCTTCATTATTCATCTTTGTAATTATTTATCATTTCCATCACTATAATATGTTAAAATATTAATATTCTTTTTCACTATTTTACCTTTTTAACTTGTGACTCTATATTCATCACTAACCCAAATGTAAATACCCTATTCACTACTAGCGTGATCGGCTCGACTCAGTGCACTAAGTGAGGCGTGACTCTCTCTCGTAACATTTCCCTTGATTCTCAGCATTCGCTACTTTGACATTGCCTATACGAGTACATGCGATGTCGTTTGAGAGTTGTAATTATAGCTATCTTTTTGAATTTTGGATATTCCCTCTCAACTGCGATGTTTATACCGACGTCTTCCAATTGTCAACACCACTCCAAACTTGGAAACCATGGACTATGTCCCAAATGGTTGTCTAGAAAAGCCACTCGACGTTCTTTTTGTTTTAAGCTCTTATCATATAGATGTTTTTCAATTTACTAGTACATCACACAATCCGGATAGGATACACACCTGACTCTAGGTTGCTACCTTTAGCTCCACCAAGTGTATTCCTCTTTTAATTAATATTGTATTAATTCATCACACAAGGATTACACATTAAACCTCCTAAGTAGTCATGCTTAATGTTTATTTATTATTAAATTCATATTACTTCCCAAGTTTCTCATTATGTTTGCAAACAAGTCAATACAAGCTAAAACGTTTTACATCATCATATAATATCATGTGTACATCATAATTTCTTCTTTAAGGCATATTTTATTAGTAACATGCTTTGACTTAACATCATAAACAAGTATTTTCAGAAATCCCAACATGCATACATAATTCATAATCAGCAGATAACCCTCTTTCTAACAAGAACCTATCACACCCTTCACACCATAGTATCATATCATGAATTCTAGCATACAATACATCCTAAAATTTAAATCACATAAAAGAAACAACATTCTCTGCATACATATCTATCATAGCAGGGCACTTGCATTGTACAACAACCAAGGTTCAATCTAATCATTACAAGATATGGAAGTCCATAACAAACATGATTTCTGATTATCTGACCTTTCCAGTCCAGTTTGGGTCCGATCAAAACCCCTCTTAGGATGATATTAACCCTTTTAGACCATATCTAAGTGTTCATAAATAAACAACTAATGTTACCAACAACACTCTTAAACCATAGATTTTTGCATCATCTAAGGTTTCCTCATGAGTATAACTAAAGGAAACAGAAGGAATACATGGAGAATATAACTTATCTACTGTGGAACTAAGAAGCATTAAGAGATTGGACTAAAAGGAGAATAATCCAATAATACCACCCCAAAACTCCATCAAAATGGCATGATATTCTTCACTACTCCAAGTATGGAAACACCCCCCCCCCCCCATAACTCTCTCTGGAATTACATGGTGGCTGCAAATGATAGGTAATCCCATGTTTTTGGGTTAGGCATCAATATTTAAAAAACAAGTTACAAACTGGACTCTCTATGTATGAGAAAATGACCTTATGAATGTTATACATGATTAAGGATTGTTTTATTACACTTTTGGTCCCCATATATTTACTCTAATAAGATAAAAGGATAACTTAAAAAATAACAAAATATAACTAATCTTGATGGCCATATCAGAATACTTGGGTTGTTACAACCAACATTCATGGATCTAATGAACAATGTTTGTAGTCCCATGTTGAATCGGTATGTTATTATGTTTATTGGCGATATCTTGGTTTAATTGCAGACAAATTAGTATCATGGAATTCATCTGCAATAGGTATCATAGATTGTGACAAAAGGAAAGGCTTTATGCTAAGTTCTATAAGTATATTTTTGGTTGAGAGAGGTTCAGTTCTTGGGGTACCTCATTAATGAAGGTGGTATTATAGTCAATCTGACCAATGTTGGGCCAGTGATACAGTGGGAGGTCCTAAAGACTCACTATGAGATTTAAGTTTTCTTGGGTTAGCTGGGTATTAGTGGATGTGTGACATCCCCATTATCACTGTCAGAAACTACCGATTTGTTTATGCTTATTTAAAAATTAGAGTATCCTTTTTGAGGAATAACATTCCAAAATTTGTTCCCAGAAAACATGATAATGGTATTATCAAAGCATTTCCAAAGAAATGTATTTTATTTATATTAAAACATTAGGATGTGATTGTCAATACAAAAACATAAGTATAATGAAATATTACAAGCCTTACATTAATTAAACTAGTGGCCTAATACTCATTGAATCTCTCAGCAGAATGTATCTTTAATATTGCTACCCGTGATACAACAAACCGAGTGGGTCAGGTCGTGAAACTTCGTGAGTATATAGGGTTTTCAGCCCACAATAATAGTAAATATGTTTAATCATCAAACAATTAACCCAATTTCCCATCCCTGTTATCTTCTTTATTCTTAAGGATCTACCATAAGGATCATCTATGTTGACAATAATAGTTTAGGGATTCCTCCATGGTACTTGTCAATAGGTATCCTTCTATATTTATCCCTAAGGGTTTGTCCTACTGAATAGGCACAAAGTTCATTGCTACTAGGGTTTATCTAATAGGCACTAAGTCCATAGCTGCTAGTGTTATCCATTAGGCACCAAGTCCATAGTTGCCAACGTTTGTCTCTAAGGCACGAAGTCCATAGCTGCTTCAGTTTATCTCTTTTATTGACATTATTATTTTAGGGAGTCCACCCACAATAGATGTCAATGAGTTTTTAGAGTACGTTTGGTGAACACTTAGTTCGAAAACACCTACAGGTTGCAAGCTTGCTAGCGTTCCACTTTACTGTCTAGAATAGTCTGTGGTTGTCATCTATACTCTGCTAGATAAAATCATCTTAAAGTCAAGGCCTCTCATCATCTATTTCATCTTTCATCTTGAAACATCCCAATAATAAGACCAAAAAATTTCATTTTTATTTTGATAAAACAGTAATCCCAAACATTGTCTTATAACCAAGATATAACAAAGTATGTTACTACATCCCAAAATATCAGAATAAGTTACAAATATGGAATAAACTGTTGTGCGCTCTGAAATCATCACGTGCACTTCCCTTCTGAACCGGAAGTACCTAAAACATCAACTAAAAACCATAAGCACAAAGCTTACTAACTTCCCCAAAATACCACATGCCATACATTTCAAACACATAATAGGCCCCGCACGGCATCCCCCCCGCCCCACGGAATGCAAGCCTGTCAATCAACAGGCCCCACTCAATGAGTGTAACATGCCTCACCCTAACTTGCATAACAGGTCCTACCCACTATGTATAATGGGCCTCGTCCTAACTTGCATAACTGGACCCACCTAGCATACAAACATGCATGTATAACAAATAATAACATACAAAATAACCTTTGGGCCCCATGTACTAAGCATACGATTACATACACATGCAATAGTCACATAAAAATCTATCATCCTAACATATTAAAGCCTGGGTCGGCATTGGTGACTTCGACCCGCTAAAGATGGTGAGAAAGACTCACCTCGACTGCTGAACCACTCAGATACATTTCTACCTGTTGGTCTAACTAATCTCCATGCTATAATCATCAAATAATACCAAATAAATGATTGGTTGTCAACCCATAGCTGAAAACTATTTTTGATCGTCCAATACTCAAGGTAAAATTCCATTTTACCCTTTCCTCACTTGGCCCAAAACTCCGAAGTACAAACCAAAAGCAACGTAAGCCCAATATCCAAATTGGGCCCAAACCCATCATGGGTCTAATCCAAGAGGCCCAATATACTAAAAGGCCCAAAATAATAATTGGTCATCCCTGGTCAAACTTGTGGTCAAAGGTCAAAGTTCCAAGAGTTAACAATTCAAGGTACTCTGTTGTTACCCCCAGCGTACACCCTATTGACTTAGTATGTGCTTCGTACGAAGATGTACACCCCTCATACGTTGCATGTTGCTATCTCAATGAGAAATGGCCTTCAACGTTTAAGCCAAAATGTACAATGCTCTGAACTATTTCCAAATCACGTCTCAACCCAAAAATTTGTTAACTTTGAGCTTTTTCATGGCTCAATGGGTCCCAAATCCAAGACCTAGCTTCATAACTTTATCAAAAGCGCTAAGTACACATGTATGGGTAGATATCAACCATTAAGATAGCAATTTTATGCATTTGGGACCCCTAAAATGTCAAGGTCTAGTGACCCAACTCATGGAGAAAAATCATTCCCATAAAGGCAATCCAAAGAGACCAAAATGTGCCATTAACCAGCCAAAAATAGATCTACCCAAAGAGATGCCATGATAAGAGCTTTTTACCTTCAATTGGTTGCAAAAGTTTAGTAACTTCTGGATCTTCAAGATCCACTCAAAATGATGATTCCTTCAACAACCTTAGATCTCTTCAAAATCTCAAGAACACACCAAGATTTCTCACAAGAGCTTAAGAGCTCAAAGATAGTGGCTAGGGGTCGAGATTAGGGTTTAGAAGATATGGAGGCTGATAAGAGGCAAAGCCCCAAGAATATAATGAGCTTAAATAGGGGTTAGACCCAAAAGATTAGGGTTTCAAGCCAAAAAGAGTACGCCCCACATAGCCTCGAGTATTCCCGACACACTTAGATATTACCCGCGATCACTTTATCCTCTACGTTATGCGTACTCAATGAGTATACCCCGCATACTCGACCAAGCTCCAAAATGCTTCAACTTCAATCAGTCATAGCTCCTTCATTCTAAGTCCGTTTTCATCGTTGTTTATACCCACAGAAAGGGAATGAGAAGCTCCACCATTTTACTAACTCTCCTTTACATGAAAACTTCCTGAACTTAACCCAAAAAATTCATAAAGGCCCAAACTACAAAATTACGGTTATACATTTAGGCTTCGAAACAGAATTGAACACTTGAATCAGCTAGTCTAAGATGCCCACATCCAAAAGGGGCTAAATCTCTCTCCCCCGAGGCCCGAATCCTTATGATAATTGATAATCAAGCCACATTCCTGAATAGTGAAGCGATTCAAAACCGGATGTTACTACTATCCCCTACTTATATTAGATTTCGTCCTCGAAATCGCTCCTTACTAACACCTAGGCACACCAGATAACTTGGACAATCCAACCACAACCCCGATACAAACCAAGTAAGCAACCCTAGGCATCCCACAGTCTTCCAAAATGCAACCGAACCCAGCCTTAGTAGGGCTCCCAAATCCTAATGATGAATAGATCCTTATTCAACCTAAATTAATCCCTGAAGAATAACCATTTCCACTCTTACTAGAAATCTAAAACCTTGAAACTTGTCTGACTCCCTTATAGACAACCCATACTGAACTACTGCTAAATTTACTCCACTTGATAAAAGGATCTTGACAATCCTTCGAGTACGAGACTCATTCTAAAGCCCATAACTTGCATGAACTATGCAAGAACCAATCTAAAGCACAATCATAATCCCCTTATCTACCATTAGAACTGAAAACATCCTTTCGACCCTGAACCCTTTAGCTGATTCCATTAGTATATAGATTCCTTAATTACTAACTTGCTAAAATAAAGATCTTGCACACAAACACTAACAATTCCCCACGCGAATCTCGACCCAAAAGCTAACTTGACACCTAAATCATAACCTGAGATCGAAGGACATGTACTTGCATTTCCCCCGATATCCTCCATTTCACGGCAACCAATCACTATACCGCCAATGAAAATCCCCAAACCACCGTAGAGACTCCTAGCCTCGCACCTGGTCCAGCCACCAGGTTCCTAAGACCCCAATTGATAAGGCTATCCTAGCCTATGCATAACCCTTTGCCACTCGCTGAACACATAATCCTCCCACTAAAACCATGATCTAATATCTCAACCTAACCGGCCCTACCAGGTCTCACCTGCACTGTCATAATCATCCAGGCCTCGCCCATGGGTCTCAACCAGTCTATGCCAATGAATGGGCCAAATCTATATGTGTCACCCATTAAGAGCTACATAGGCCTAATCTCGTCTAGGATCCTAATGGTCATCCTCCTATTATAGAGAAATGCTCTCCGATAATATTGCCCGCCTTTCCCAAGGCACGAACTGATCCTCGTTTATACCAACGAACCAACATTTCTACAATATATTTCATCCAAGGGCTCTAAAGAGGGGTCCATGGGCTGCTTAAGCCTTAAGCAAGATATTAGGGTTTCCACTTAAAACCCGTAGCATCCACAACTATATAAAAACCCTCATACATGATGAAATCGACCCTAAGCTTCAGAAACCCTAAGGTGGCCAATTTTCACCTCTCTCGAAGTCATCCTCTACATTGAGTGTTTGTGACTCCATTAAAGGTGCAACACTTGGCGTACTAGGCTTTCAATAGACAAGATCAAGCAATGATTGTTCTTGTTATTACAATATAACAAGTGAGGTAATCATCAAACCCTGATATATATATATATATATATATATATATATATATATATGTGTGTGTGTGTGTGTGTGAATTTCAAAATTGTATATACTAGATATAGGGTTCATTTCTTTGGTATTCAATTTGCATGTTCAATAGAGAAAAACTTAGATCGAAAGCAATTAGGGTTGAATGTACAGCAAAAGATTGTTGTAATGCTCATAACCTATCAGTGGTATCAGAGCCTTGGATGTTTTTCAATTGAATAAATGCAAGAGTGAATAGCAAAAAGAACAAGAAATCGACTTTTTTGTTGTCTGGCAGCCACACTCGACGAGTCTATCATAAAACTCGACGAGTTCCTTCCCTAACTCAATGAGTTGACTCGTTCGGTGCCGGGATTTTTGATTTTTTGGTTAGATTTTGATTTAGATAATTACCATAGCTCGTTTTTAAAGCCTAAATCCGACTTTTTTGACTAGTATGTGATATCCTTATCAAAATTAGTGGATTTGGTTAAATATGGATGATATAATGTTATTCTGATTCAAAGATTTAACCTACTATTTTTGAAAAAGTTTTAAAATACACCCTCTTGGTTTTATAGTTTCAATTTGAAATTAAATGTTTTGATTTTTGGAAATTTAAATGGTTAAACCCAGGTATTTTGAAAAGTTTCATAAGCGCACATCATGGTTTTATAATTTAAAAATTGATTAAATAGCTTTAATTTTGAAATCTTAAATTTAGAACCTTGGTATTTTTCATAGTTTAAAATATACCCTCATGGATTTAATTAATTAATTAATGAAGCATTTTAATTAAAAGACAATTAATAAATCCATAGATAGGTTTAAGTTTAATTAAATTAAAAGTTTAATTTATTTAAAAGATTAAACCATTTACTATTTTAAAAGTTTAAAATACACCCTTATACTATAATAACATTAAAAGTTTAATATATATATATATATATATATATATATATATATGTGTGTGTGTGTGTGTGTGTGTGTGTGTGTGTGTGTGTGAGACAACCCGAAATTTACTCCGTCAAATTTAACCCCTCCTTCCGTTAATAAGCCTCGTTTTATTAAACTGGCCGTTAACCTTTTGATTGGTTAATTAATTTGGGACTTTTATAATGACTGAGTAGGGGTTGAAACAAATTAGAAACACCCTCATTAATCCCTTGAAAAGTTCTAGTTTCAACCAAGTCGAAATACGACCACTTAATCGGGTGCTACCAAAAGCCTCGTTTAGCGGCAGTATCGGGTAGATTTCCACTGAGCCCCAACTCAAGCACCTATATAAGGGAGAGTAAACTTCATTTACACTCTTTTCACTCTCACACTACTCTCTCTCTCTCTCTCTCTACAACTTGTTTTCAAGCCAAAAACACCCGTGTCGAGCCCCAAACTAGTAAGAAATCTATCCTAACTTGTAGTATATCTTAGTTAACATGTAAATTCGTGTTTAAGACATCACATAGGGGCAATATTATGTGTTTATGGCTCAAGAACACTCTTGGACCGTGAACACCCATAAGTGGGGTTTTTAAGCCCCAAAACCCCTCCAAACTACCCCTAAGGCTTAGATATGGCTAAATGACTTATGGGAACGGACTTAGAACACATTGAACTTAACTTTTGAGGAGTAAACTTGATTTTACTGCCCAAGAACATGCTTGGTTCGTAAACTCCTCTTCATGGGGAGTAAACTCAAATTCAAGTGTTAGAAATGCCCTCAAACACCTCCTATGGCCTTGGAAAATGTCTAGAAGCAACCACCATTGAAGTAAAGTCATTAAACATCAATTAAACCAAGGAAATAGGAGTTTACAGCCGTGAAACCCCTATAATTGGTCCATGGGTCGTAAACTCCCAAAAAGTGGCCAAATGATGCCCTAACTTCTCAATTTGGCTTGGAAAAATGCATAGAATTTTATTCTATACCATTTAAGACCTTAAAACACCAAAAGAACATGTATATAGGAGTTTAAGACCATAAACTCCTTTTTTAGGGCCGTAAACTCCTCAAATGGTCCAATTAAAGCTTTAAACCCCTTCATATGCATTATATTTGGACCTAGCCTAATTCTATGAGTAAGACGAGACCATTTAGCACCCTAGAACACCCTCACCATGAGTTTACGGCCGTAAACTCATGGGAGTTGGTCTTAGGGACGTGAACTCTATAAAGAGTTTACTCTTGAAGAGTAAACTCCCTATCTAGGCCATTCATACCCATAGATGTTACCCGGGACACCCGTAGCATTCAATCAAAGTGTTTTCTGCACTTTAGGATGCGTATACGTGTTTAATTAGTATTATATTTACTAATTGTATGTAAACATATGTCATCATATGTTAATAGGTCACTAAGTGTGTTCAAGTCTTTACTTGACACCGAGCACCCAACCATCACCTTCGTTCGATCCACTTACAACAGGTGAGTTCATACACCTGAATTAACCTTTTAAATGTTTTTACATGCTTTTAGGGGGGGGGGATACAAGTTAAACATGTCAGTTATCATATCAATCACATGTGATTGATAACCCGCATGCACAAGGATTTATTACACTGTTAACTGTTTTACCAAGTATGATACTTTAAATGATTTTCTAAAACGTCTTTACTTGTTCAAAGCTTTTCTCTAATTAACTCTCGCTCTGTATGTTTTATTTCATATTTAGTTACAACAGTATTTTAAACAAAGAATTTCTTTACTTATAATGCTTTATCAAAGCTTAATTTAAAATTTGTTTATGGGGGGATTTCTAAAGGTTTTCAGACTTATTCCACAAAAGAATACCAGGTCGTGATTTTCTTAAATGTTATGGTTTTCCAAAGTTTTCGTCCACGTGTTTATACTCCTACTTTGTTAGATACTACTGCTATGTTATACTTCTACCTAATTAATGCTCCTACTTAGTTAAACACTACTACATTGTTAACGCTTTTACTTCGTGATGCACTTTTACTTCGTAACACGCTTCTACTAGTTAACTCTTCTACTTCACGATACGCTTCTACTAGTTAACGCTTCTACTTCACGATACGCTTCTACTTCACGATACACTTCTACTTGTTAATGCTTCTACTTCACGATACGTTTCCACTCATTAACACTCCTACTTTATTAATGCTACTACTTCACGAACCACTCCTACTTTATTAATGCTACTACTTCACGAACCACTCCTACTTTATTAATGCTACTACTTCACGAACCACTCCTACTTTATTAATGCTACGACCTCGTAAACGCTTATACTTTATTAGCACTTCTACTTTGAGAAACGCTTCTACTTCATGCAATACTTCTGCTTTGTTAACGCGTCTACTTAGTTAAATGTATGCATGTGCTTGTATAGTTATATAAATAATGTTTAAAGGACTTAGGAAGGCTAGTTCTCCCTATTTCCTTTTCTTCGTTGAGATGTGGTATGGTGGGATCGGATATCCGTCCGAAGGTCGTTTGATCATTAGTTATACATTATGTATACAAGACATATAGGTTTACATCGGTCAGTTCAGTTGTGAGTCTCTATCACTTGTCCAGTATTTTACATTAGATCTCACTATTCGAGATGCATCTTCAGGACACGGCCTTCTTCGTTGTCTAGTTGGTGACCATAGTCTCTTGTAGGGAGAGCGGGCATTATGTTTATAGATCTATACGGGATTGACACCCCTGCACCCTGACTGCTAGCTACAGTCCACGGCCTACCAAGCCCAAGGGGTGTTAGATGTCACATTATTTCCAATGCTTGCAGGGCGTCAAGTTCTCTAGTGTCTATCAGTATGGTTACGATTATCTCGGGGTTACCTTATAATTCATGGCCTTAAGGTAATGGGAATTAACACTGTATTCACTGTTTTTAGACCTTGCTAGACTTATCATTCATTTGATACAGTCTGGGGTCTGTATTCACTGTTTTTAGACCGTGCTAGACTTATCATTCATTTGATACTGTCTGGGGTCTGTATTCACTGTTTTTAGACCTTGCTAGACGTATCATTCATTTGATACTGTCTGGGGTCTGTGTCTTCTCTCGTTAGACTGAGTCAAGCGCGTTGTTCATTCGATACTCTCCTGGAGTCTATGATTTCTTTTGCCTTAGGCAGTAGTCTTCACCGCTGAGGCATATGTTATTTTCCCTAATATTCTCCTACTTTCTTTAAAATCAATACCATATTTTGATAATGATAGTGTTAAGGGAAAAACTACTTTTTACAACATAATTCCATCCAGTCTTGGTAGAAGACTGCTTTTAAATCAGAAAATATAGGATTTTCTAGAAAGGACTCTAATTCACTGTGTACTCTAAAACTACTACTTGTATAAAGTTATTTGGATAAAATGACACTAAATACTTATGAACTCACCAGCATTTGTAAAAATGTTGATACTCACTTTCAAATAACTTGTATTGTCAGGTCAGCAATAGACAGGTACATCTCAGGTGCTTTTGGTGAAGACCGTTTAGTACCAAGCTGCATCTACATTATTACTTGTATTACTTTGAAGTTTCTATGTAATGTAAACCATGTAAAACTATTACTATTAATGCAATGGTTGTTGTACTTTGATTACTATACTGCATATGTTGTGATACTTGACATGACGTCATCCACCCCAGAACGTTTCCGCCGTTCCGGTTTTGAGGTGTGACAATATATGTATGTATAAGAATAAGTCAGTCTTACCGTTAGTAGGCCTTATTCTCAAAGCTGGTCTATCAGGGGTGTTTAAGGAAGCGGCCTATAAAATGATCGTCATTAGGTATCCACTCTTACCCATCATACCCTTGACTAGTGGAGGGTCATTAGCCGAATGGGTATGATAGGACACAAACCCTCATTAAAAGTATAATGAATAATAAAGTAACTAAACCTTTTATAAATTCCCAATCTTAGTTACTTTACGATAATGAGAATTTGATGCTAACCCATGAAATTGAACATTGCACCTTATTGGTCGTTTGTGGAGTGTGTGGTTAACAAGTACACTTATATGGGACTAATGAAAGATGGAAATGATTTGCTCGTAAATTATCGTTGATCAATGGAGCGTGTATGGTTAAATGACACATTGATTAGATGGTAAATGACATCGAGGTTACTAAGCTAATTTACATGGTTATTCTCACCTTATTTGTGATCCTCGGTATGCTAGTCACAAACTTGAAAGGGCATAATCGAGATTAAACATGCCATTAAAAATTTCAATGAATCTCAAAAGATCTAGGAATTTCATTTAAAATCTATTTCATTTAAAATTTCATTTTCTTGGTGGAATTGGTAAATCGTCATTTACCTACCTTCAAATAATTTGCAATTAGATTACGACATCCCTCTTCCTAATTGTGAATTATTTTGTTGGTTCCTAGGCATAATATTTCATTTGGATGTTATATTAAGGATTGTATCAACTAACTTGAATTTCTCACTTGGTAGATGTCTAGTTCAGACAACTATGGTTTTCCCCAATCCTTTGGAAAATTATTTCCTTCTGAAGATGATCTTCCACATGTCGATAAAGGTGAAAGATCATTCCCTTCTTCGCGTAAAGGTGGAATTGGAAATCATACTTCTCTTCCTCCACCTCCTCCAATGTTTCTCCCTGACCCATGTTTTCATCGACTTGAAAAGTTCAAGGTCATTCAAGCCCTATTGGCAAGCAAACACCAAGAAGGAAGGTTTGTATGTGCATATGTTCTAAACATGAAGTTGCAGATTGACAGATTGGGAATGTTGGGTGTCATTTTCCCAAAGGACATGGTCGTTGACTTGGTTCTGATGGGATATGAGCAAAACATCATTCCTATGGTGTACATGCAAACCCTAATAGATTTTGGATCTAGTTTGTCTAATGAACATGCAATTGAATATCCAAAGCTATAAACCCTAGATCTAGCATACAGTTAATCGTATTAACATAAGATAGGGGTTTAGATCTTACCTTGATTGTTATGTAGCAATAACAATCTCAGATCCTCCTTAGTAATGGATTTAGAAAGCTTAGAGTCACAAGTGTCACTCCTTTAATGGCTCACAAACACCAAGAGCAAGATGATGAAGAATGATAAGAGAGGAGGAACCCAAAAACGTGTAGAAACCCTAAGTAATTAGTTTACCATGATTTTGAGTGTCAAGGGTCCTTTAAATAGTGAGGCTATTAGGGTTATCTAACAAGGAAACCCTAATATGATTGCTTAGGCCCTAAGCAACCCATGGACTCCCTCCTTAGAGGCCTAGGATGATTTCTAATGGATTTCCCCATAGAATTTGTCCACCCCTCTAATATGGAGTCCATTAGCCCAATATTCAACTATCATACAATTGACAGTTCTAGTCCCTTAAGTTTAATTAATGTCTTTTAGCCACAAAATTAATTCTTAATTAATTACTGACTAATATTAATTAAACAATATGATTTCTCCTTTAATATATTATTCTCATAATATATTAATAAATCATAATTAATCCTCTCTCTCCATAATTCATCCTATCAAGTTGCTTTGGTGAAGGCAACCCAAAAGGACCATGCACCATCAGGTCAAGTACATACCAAAATAGTTATGGACTTAGACACTAATCCAATAGTCTCCCACGTTGATAAGCGTAATAACTATTCTGCGTATAACTTCAAATCCTGATTAGAAATCGTAGCTTTCAAAAGCCACTGTCAACTATGATCTTATCAGAAGTGTGTCCTTTAGATAAGGGATCATATATTCCTCCATTCTAGATATCGCATAGACGTGAACATAGATTGAAATCATTCTTCTATACTGTTTTCCCGATTTCCCATTTATGACAACTGACAATAGACTACAATTGAACACATCAAATTAGTCCTGGCTTGGCCAAGCGCTTATGTATCATCACTAAATCATCGAGGGGCCCACATATATCACTTTCATCCCACTTTGGATAAAAGGAACGGATAAACTTTGATTCAACGCTTGCTTGAACTTACTTACCGAACCACACACAACAATATGTTTTATGACACCAAGTTACTGGTGCGTTTACATATTATCAATGTGTAACCGACTCGCAAGATACAACTCACACATCTCGGTTTCAAGAATATAAGATATTATCGTCTCACCAATCACTCGTGATAAAATCCATGAAGTGATCCAAGTGAGTGTGGGTTTAATCCAATGCTTAAATCATATTCATAAGCACTCATGAACGTTGCAACAAACATTTGCTTATGTCTAATACAATTTAGACAATCCACACACCAATTCACGACAGTCTTCATTCATACCTACTTCCAACATATGAACAACTGTGGTCCGTTCGAATAATTTTGATTGTTCTAAACCAATTTAATTATTCAGGAAGTCAAAACATGCAAAGTGAAACACAAGAATAATACTTATCCCATATGGCCCCAAACGCTGGGTATAAATAAAACATTTTATTTAATTAACATATTGATTACACATTATTTGTTGTTTCGGGTAATCAACTTCTTACTTGAATTGTTACTACATTTGTCCCATGCTCTCAGCATGCACACAATGTTTACCTACGGTCCTTACTTTGTGAAATAGATCAAATGAACACATTTCCAATCATACTCATTTCAAAACTCCTAATCCTTATCATAAGTATAAGAATATCAAATTCTTGTTACTTATGCTAGATTCTAACATTTTATGCAACGATTCTTTCGTAAAGTCATAGGTCAAAATCAACAAGAATTGGCCAATCTCTATCAGAAACAATTCTATAGATATGATGTCTCTCACTCAAAGTACATTCCTTTGAACATCCTTCTTGCATAAAAGTTTCTAATCTAGATATAGATTCTCAATATCCAACTCCCACTATAGAAACATTTCCATATTTGTCAATTCATTCTTAATAGAATCTTATCTATTCATAATAATGTCATCCAATACCATACTTCCAACTACTCACATGCGACCAATCCTCAACGATATTTGGATCCTCCTTTGATAGTTGTTTAATTATTTTAGTTAAAACCGATTCTAATCCTTTTTCCCTCTAAATGCGCTAGACATTTGGAAAATTTTAGAATGGTCAAATATAATAGCACTGGCAATCAATCCTATACCCGAAGCATATAGGACTCGATGCATAATGTCTTACATAAAGATATGATACTTTATCAATCTTCTGCCATAAGATTTTATGTGTCTCGTTCTTACAATTCGAACTATGAAGAGGGATACCGTAATCATAATCGAAATTTAATAACACACTATGTATCCTTTGACTAAATTTACTAAAATTTCTCAATCTAAGCTTTAGATTTTGAAATGAAGTACAATATTCTCTTCCTTAATTATAGCAAAACAACTTTTCAATCCTTACGACTTTGCAAACTATAACTCTTGTTTTCTATAATTGATATTGATAACTTGCAATACTTGCCTTATTAATCAGACAAGCACAACATTTATGCTCCAACTATCATGATGATTATTATCATATAATCATAACACTTATGCTCCCACTAGCTTTGACATGTTTTAGAAAACAACTGAACTTCCAGAAAACAATACTTATTGAATTTCTGAAGTTCATATTTCTAATACCTAATGCTTTGATAATCCTTTATCTAAGCTTCTTAAACTTATAAACCTTTGCCTTAGATATCTCATATGTGTGTCTAAACAATTCAGACTAATTGCCAAATCTCACAATTCGAGTTATGGAAAGGGATACCGTTACCATAATCGAATTCGAGGATACAATTTTCACAATCACTATCTTCTTAAAATCTCTCTTAGTGAAAGCATTTCCTTAGAGTCATTTTCATGAAGGAGGGAATATTATAAAATTTAGATTTTTATGGTGTATGTGTTCCTATCCATGTGAATTTGTCAAAACCAAAGTTTGCGACAAATCCAAACTCATATGGACTGAACTTTCTCAATCTTGATTTCTTGCCTTATGGTAACACGAGTTCCTACCATGTCTTCCAAGTAGTTAAGCAGCTCACCCTTTCCTATCAATGTACTTTTCATTGATCAAGGTGCTTGCCTTATATGCATTCAAATGAGAACTCATAGAACTCACATGCATAATTAACTCAATTGGAATGGCACAGAAACAAAATAATGTCAACACGATAGGTCATAAACCTCAAGTCGTGTGCTAGTAATGATTGATAAGGTTTATTCTTGATTTGTTCTTGAAACCTTTCAAGACCATTGAGACTCCCACTGACTCCTTTACATATAAAATTCTTTTGTCAATAAACATTTCTTGACAAACAAATATTCAAGAGTTAGTGTACCTTTTATCAAAACACTTCACAAAATTGGTCCTATTTGATCTTTGTCTTATCCAAGACATCACAACTTTCCAATTTCAAATGTGCAAGAATAAGAAAACCTTTTTCAAATTCCACATTTGATGAACGTTATAAACCTTCTTGAGACTTGTCACTCAATTTCACAATCTTGAAGTATAACTCTAAGACTTAATATTGGAACGAAGTTTGATTGAGTTCTTGATTTAACCATTTCTTCAATTCTCGATTCCTCTTCTTAGACATACAATTGCACTAAGACTCACTTAGAGGATCAATTGAGACATGGTTCTTAATCATTAAGACCTATCATAAAACATAATACTCTCCCTTCTTCTTAGAATAGAGAAACTTTTATCTTTCTGCCTACTTGATTCTTCTTTATTCATTCTGCTATTTATTCAAATTCTTTCAATCAATTGAGAATTACAGTTAATCTCTTAAGTATAATCATATTTAATTAACCTTAGTAAATCTTGAAGAATATCTTTGTTACTCTTGTGGTGGACTTGATCAACACACAACCTTGTGTACTTGATCTCGTAGTCCTTCACTTGACACTTTGTCAACGAATTAGTCTAATTTCCAAATATGAAATTTCTCATTCATCATGCAACCAAGTTGTATGATTCCAAGTTTCTGTCCAATTGAAACTTGGGCGATGAGAAACTTTCCCTATTTGGTAAATTCTTGACCTTTCCACAATTAACATAATTAAGAATCAAATCTATTATTGTTAATAATAGAAACGTACAAACATCAATTTTTCATACACGCCATTGCAAGGATAAATAAATAGTATTAAATCAAAATTTATTTTATTGCAGAAAAATTTGTCCTTACAATGCAATTCAACTGAAAAACTATGTTGTTACATATTCCTATGTAATCTATTCTAACTCCAAGTAGTTGCTTAAGAATCTAATCTTCAAGCAATGCGATCGAAATCCATTTCTTCATGATTAGATTCAGCTCACTTCTTCCCTTAAGCTTCCATTCTTTTCTTCGATCCTACAAAACATCAAAATGTAATCTTATCACATCATGTATCAAGAATCTTGAATAGGAACTTAAAAGAGTTAGTTAATGGATTTTACCTAAAGTAGAGACATACGTTTTGACTCTCCTATCTCTTAGATCTCTTAGATCTCTTAGGTAAATAGGACAACTTCGTCTCCAATGCCCTTTCTCTTGGCAATATAAGCAAATGGACTCTTTTGGAATGGCATAAGGAACAGTCTCAGAATATACCTTTTCTGGATCTCCAATGTCACCATTTTCAATGTCCATTGAAGTTTGAGAGTTTGATTCACCAGACAAATTTTGGTCGAACAGCTCGCCAAATCATTGCTGATTTAGCAGCTATAAGCAAATATGTCAAATCAATGAGGGTCACGTCATGATCTATCATATAGTACTCTCTAACGAACTCATTATATGATTAAGGAAGCGACTGAAGAACCCAGTCAACAGCCAACTTACCTGAAATCTTGACACCCAACATCCTTAACCTATCAATGTGTGACTTCATCTCTAAGATGTGTACACACATAGGTTTCCCATGTTTACTTGCCAAAAGGGCTTGAGTGAGATTGAACTTTTCAAGCCTTCGATCTTTTAGGTTAGGGAGAATAATGGAGGAGGAGGAGGAAGTGAAGCATGATCTCTTGTTCCCCGATCGAATCATGGAATATCATCTTCATGTGGAAAGCTTGTTCCATCGGATTTGGGAAGACCATAGTTGTCATACTTTGACATCTACAAAACAGGAGAAAATTCAAGTTAATTTGATTAGAATCCTGATGTGACACCCAAATGAAACATCGAGTCTAGGATCCAACACAATACTCTACAACCTAGAAGAGGGATGCTGTAATCCAGTTGCAGAATATTTGAAGGTAGGTAAATGATGATTTACCAATTTCCACCATTAAAACGAAAAGAATTTTAAGTTTTAAATCTATTGAAAATCCCTAGATCTTTTGAGATTCATTGAACTTTTCAATGGCATGTTTAAATCTCGATATGCCCCTCAATTTGTGACTAGGATGCCGAGGATCACAAAACAGCGTGTGAATAACCATGCAAACTTACATGGTGCCCCCAATGTTACAGTCACCTATTCGATGTGCCGGTTAACCACACACGCTCCACCGAACTATGACAAACAATGAGTCACCCTTTGCTACCTTTGCTTAGAACCATTTACTGTGCCGGTTAACCACACACGCTCCACTAACGTCTTTGCAAGGGCATAAAGTGTAATTTCATGGAATTGCGTCAATTCACTTTTGCCTAAAGTAACTAAGATTGGGAATTTTGTAAAAGCATTTAGTTACTTTTGTACTTCATTATACTTAGAATGGAAGGTTTTTGTCCTATCCTACCCGTTCGGCTAACGACCCTCCACTAGTCAAGAGTGCGGTGGGTAAGAGTGGATACCCATTTAATCTCCATTTTATAGGCAATTTTCTTAAACATCCCTTATAGACTACCTTCGTGAATGAGGCCTACTAATGGTAAGACTGACTGTTTACTCATACATATATACTACTATACTTTTAATGTTATATATAGTATAGGATGTATTTTACACTTTTAAAATACTAGGTGGTCTAATTTAATAAATTATACTTTTAATTTAACGAAATGTGAACCAAAACGTTATGGATTTATTAAATCTCTTTTAATTATACACCTTAATTAATTAATAAAACCATAAGTGTGTGATTTGAATTTTTCAAAACAATACTAGATTTTTAGAATTTAACATTTCTAAATTAAACTTTTAATCAACTTTTAAATTCCAAAACTTGAGGGAAAGTTTTTGAAACATTTCAAAACATTACGGTTTAACTTATTTAAATTTCAAAAACAAAACTTTTAAGTTCAAATTTAAACTATAAAATCTAAAGGGATTAATTTCAAACTTTTCCAAACTTTGTCAAGAATATTCTAGATCACAAAATTCAAATAAGGCAATTAAGAATTAATTGGTGGTTATCTAATTTGACCTAGTCCAAATTCTTGCAAGATAATTCATCAAATAACTCAAATAATTAAACATTATCTTATAAGGCAACAAATATTTGATTAATTGGTAATTATCTTCTATTTTGGTAAGGATATTCACCCAAAATCAATAAAAAACGGATTTTATTCATAAAAACTATTTTTGGTAATAATCCTAAGCCAAAATAGCACAAAATCCCGAAATTACCTCTTTCTGACGAATTGACTCATCGAGTCCAGCCCCCATAAACCCTAATTTTCGATTTTTAAGCAAGAATAATCCATAATAGCATCAAATACAATAAACAAATAGTCTTGGCTCTGATATCACTGATGGGTTATGAGCAAAACATTATTCCTATGGTGTACATGCAAACCCTAATAGCTTTTGGATATAGTTTGTCTAATGAACATGCAATTGAATATCCAAATCTATAAACCCTAGATCTAGCATACAATTAATCATATTAACATAAGATAGGGCTTAGATCTTACCTTGATTGTTATGTAGCAATAACAAACTCAAATCCTCCTTTGTAATGGCTTTAGAAAGCTTAGAGTCACAAGTGTCACTCCTCTAATGGCTCACAAACACCAAGAGCAAGAGGATGAAGAATGATAAGAGGAGGCACCCAAAAACATATAGAAACCCTAAGGAATTAGTTTACCACGTTTTTGAGTCTTAAGGGTCCTTTAGATAGTGAGGCTATTAGGGTTATCTAACAAGGAAACCCTAATATGATTGCTTAGGCCCTAAGCAACCCATGGACTCCCTCCTTAGAGGCCTAGGATGATTTCTAATGGATTTCCCCATAGAATTTGTCCACCCCTCTAATATGAAGTCCATTAGCACAATATTCAACTATCATACAATTGACAATTCTATTCCCTTAAGTTTAATTAATGTCTTTTAGCCACAAAATTAATTCTTAATTAATTATTGACTAATATTAATTAAACCATATGATTTCTCCTTTAATATATTATTCTCATAATATATTAATAAATCATAATTAATCCTCTCTCCATAATTCATCCTATCAAGTTGCTTTGGTGAAGGCAACCCAAAAGGAGCATGCACCATCGGGTCAAGTACATACCAAAATAGTTATCGACTTAGACAATAATCCAATAGGTTCTTCAGTCAATTCCCGATTTACATGGTCAGTTTGTTAAAGACTATTATATGACAGATCACGAAGTGACCCTTATTGATCTAGCATAATTGCTTATTGTTGCTGAAGCAGAAATGATGAAGAGAATTGGTCAAGGAAAAGAGTTTGAATGATCAATCTTCCAAAGTTCCATGGACATTGACAGTGGCAACATTGGAAGTTTAGAAATTTTTTCTCTTCCAAGTAGAAAGAGAAAAGTTGATATTGAGATAGTTCCATGTACCATTCCAAAAGAGTCAACTTGTTTCTATTTCCAGGAGAAGGGGCATTGGAAGCAAAGCCGCCTTGGCTACCTGATAGATCTAAGAGATGGTAAAGTCAAACTATATGACTCTACTTCAGGTACATTCACTGTATAACTCTGTTAAGTTCCTATACACACACACACACACATATATATATATATATATATATATATATATATATATATATATATATATATATATATATAGATTCTTATTACATGATGTAAAGTTTCATTTTGATGTTTTTGTAAAATCTAAAGAGAAAGAAGGAAACTTAAACAAAAGAGTAAGATGAGTTTGATCGTGAAGAGATGGATTTCTGTCGCATGGTTCGATGATCAGATTTTTGAGCTACTACTTAAGAGTTATGATAGATTGCTTAGGAATATTTAGTATCATAGTTTCATATGTGATGTGCACAAATTCTATCTATCTAGTTTTAAATTTATAACCTAAGAAACTTATACTAACTATGCACCTATAGGCAGTGTATCTAGTCAGATTATAATATAGCTTTGGGTAAGTCGGGTGTCGATCGCAGGGAACAGTATTTAATTAATAAAATAATTACTAAAAGCTAAATTAAGAAAAACAACTAAAAGTTGGGGTTTTATCTGATTTTACAAGTTCAGAAAAACTTAAGCACTTTTATAAAAATGATTGTAATAAATATACTAAAACACTTTCGTTTAGTTTCGAATCCCCCTTTTCGTATGGTTAGTTCTTATTTATGGATTAATGAAGTTGGTTACCAAGTTATTGTAATTAGCAATTCAAGTCCAAATTTACTAATATTTTCACCAATTCATGATCTACCTTGTATAATCATACACAAGCAAAACACAAAATTAGTTATTCATTATAGAGGGGCTATGTAAGATTTATCTAAGCAAACACAACTATGGTCACAATTATGTTCTCCAACACTGCTAAATTTGTTGCTTTTATTACTTATCTAAGATTTGGTCGATCCTAACTCAAGCAATTTAATGGTCACTAAATCACTAGATAATCAAGTTCATGTAATATAATGGTCACTAAGCTACACTAGACTTGAAATTAAGCAACAAAGTTACAAACTTTAACATGCTAGGTAATGATAATCAAACACATGCATAAACCAAATTCATATAATCCATAAAGTAAGAAACTAACTCATAGTTTTAGGTTTCATCTAACTAAACGAAAGCAAAGGTTTTTAGCCCATAATTATAGATGGAAAACACATAAACATAAGGGAAACTAGATTAATCATGATTAAAATAGGCAAACCGAATGTGTAGATGTGAATCCTTTCTCTAATCTCTTTATCCTTTGATCTCTAGTTGAATTCTGCCCTCAAAGGGGTCTTGGAAGGGTATTTTTTGTTAATAGTCACATCCTTAAGCCCTCTCCCTTTTGGAATCGAACTAATATTCGAGATATATATAGTTACCAAAAATCTCAACACTACGTCGTGGTCGTCAAGCTTATCTTGTATTCTCTAAGTCAACAACAAGAATCGCGAAGATTCCATTCACCATGTCGTGGTAGAATCACCACATCGTGGTGGTTGGAAATCTGACTTTTCTCAAATCATGGAAGTCAACTGAAATTATGTCTAGTTTTCAGATCATTTTGAATCACCTTAATCGGAGTTACAAGTCAGAAATTATGGTCAAAATACTGACGAGGGGTCAAGCTATCCAACAACATCCTTTATGTATCTTCTTCTTGATTAAGCTCACATTTTCTTACTTCCAGCTTCCATATTGCTTCCGAGCATGTCTTTTACTCTACATAATAGATATTAAACATAATAAGTACCTTTTGTTCTATAATAAGAATAATTATAGCTAAAAGTATGAAGATATGATGTAAAATATATATGTAGATATGCACATATCAAAATACCCCACGCTTATCTTTTGCTTGCCCACAAGCAAAACTAATTAATTTTAATTCAAACCTTCATCACCACCATCACAGAGAACAATCCATTTTAAACTGGAAGATTATACCAAGACCTCAATGTGCATATTTGTTTCTAAGTCTCCTAATAACTTCCTAATCCTAAATACTCACAATCCTTATGAACCTTCACCCCTTAGCTTATACGACACTCATTTTTGCAACTCTGTGAATTAATCCTCAGAAATATTTCTTAACCTCAAGGTATTTTTGGTTAAGCTGTGCAAGCATACATAATTTAGAAATTTGAACTTTTGATACCACAATGGAGCTCTTGGAATTCTTTACTTCCTTGAATAATTGATATTTTATTTCTTTGAATTCACCACCTTTTGTTTGATTTTTGGTATCTTCAAAATTTTGAATTTCTTCAGAATTTTGATCTTTGAATTTCATACTTTGAGAACTCCTCAATTATTCAACTTTTGGTAATTTCTCTCTATTTTTTATAAGATCTCACCTTTTTCACTCAAATCCTACATGCTTAAGCAATGGAGCTTAACTTCAACCTTTATTGGTTAAAAGTATTAGTCTATGTCCAATGACTACATAAGCTCTCCTGGGTAGATTTCAGGTTTATGCTGCAAAACATATTATGTCATATAAACTACCAGATTACCTTTTTATATTTCATGACTTTTCACTAGGAATGGGAAGCCACAAATATACTATAACATATGTCGGCTCAGTTAAACATTTGACCTCTCATCGGATCATCCCATGCAACACTAGCAACTTAATTTTAAATGAATACTAGATTCAATTGTGACATCCCCATTTTCACGGCTAGAAAAGACCGATTTTGTTTATGCTCGATTGAAAATCAGAGTAACATTTTAAGTAAAAGTGTTGCGGAATTTTTCCCAAAACAAAATATGATAAAGATTTATCAAAAGCATTTCCAAATAAATGTATTTCATTAAAATACTCGAGATGGCATGTTCGATACATATCAAAAGCATAAACAGTACATCATAAGACTTACTACATTATTTCGTATTTATAGGTCTGTAATCCCTGATCTCTCATCCAAACAAATATGCTCATGTACCACTACCTGTAATACAAGAATCTGAGTGGGTTAGGCTTGGGAGCCTGGTGAACACATAAAGTTTTCAACCCATAATAAATAAATTTATTAACTTTATTCAACCAAACAAACCCGATTACCCGTTTCCGTTATCCTACTTTACGTCCCTAAAACATCTAACATAAGGGACCTAATCTAAGGACTTTCATCGGGGTGACAATACATGATTCAGGAATTCCTTAGCAATTCATCTCAAATAAGGCAACCATGTGGGGGATGGAGTACTGCTGGTAAAGACACAGTTCAAATAAACACCTACAAGTTGCGAGCCTGCTAGCGTTCAACTGGACTGTCCAGAAAAGTCTGTGGTCGTCATCTATACTCCGCTAGATGACTGGATCATCAATAACATCCATAAAGAGGCCTCTCATTATTTTATTATGTCACACAACAAATATTACATCTACCCATGTTTTACCCAACACATTTTATAGATATAAAATACATATACAGTTTAAATCATTTAAAACATGTATAAAATCGTTCATCCAGCATAGATAGCAAGTATAAAGATAATATGCAGACACAACACGTAATGTTTATAAAATACTTTATTTCTATGTGTAAAATGAAAGTAACTATGCGCTCACCTGGTAAGGTGGTGACTCGGTACTTGGACATCACTTCGTTATCTCAAAACAATTTTCCCTTGACAAAACCTAGTATCAATACCACTAGGGTTTAGTCTAACGTTAACCGCGACTAATTAATAGTCTAGCTATTATTACTATTATATAAACGTTAAACAAAACTCTGATATAACTCATAATAATAGAACTAATAATTATTTTAAGGTCCTGATAATGTTAATATAATTAATTAGAAGTTATATTAAAGTTTTCATAGGCGTAGCTCACTTACAACGGATTTTCATGAAAACCAGGCTTTGCTCAAAGTAGTGTTTCCGAACTGAAAGACCCTTTTTCTCTGGACTCTGGGAGCCTCGGGTCTTCCTTCGGGTGCTAGGGGGGTTTCCTAGGGTTTAGGGGGGTTAATATAGGCTAGAGAGAGAAGTGAAAAAGGTGTGAGAAGCTCAGAACATTTCACAACTATTTATAGGTTGCAGCTCCTCGGACTACGTTGCGCGTTCAGCAGCACTATGATGGGCGTAGTTCGGATTAGGTTGCCAGCTTCGTACCAGCTGGCTCGCACATCGGATGGATAAGAACCGAAGTATGCTGGGCATACCCGGCCTTGGACGCGGGGCGTAGCGAAAGCGACGTGTCTTCATCCGAAGGCTATCGGCGTTCTTTATATCCCCAGAATCCTTGTTTCGACCACTACAACTTTATGTAAAGATATCGGGCTTATCTCACACTTTAATTTTGACGCTTATTTTTATTCTTTATTTATTATAAGTTTATAAATAAGTAATAAGCACATAAATACACATAATTCATATAGTATTCAAATATTTCATATTTATTGCTTCAAAAGTGTTACAATAGTTGACTTAGACTATTACATCGTCTAAAAATGCTTAGCACCGATACCCGAGCTTTACATCAATTTTTAGATTATTATTTCAAATCTATTATAAAATTTTTAAATTTTCTTGCAATTTACTTTCTCGACCCCCTACCCTACACATATTACATACAATGCCGTCATTATATGCATAAAATAATTTAAAAGTAGTAAAAGAGAGAAAAATGAACAAACTCCCCTGGGATAGAAGATGCATCTCGAATCGAGTGTTGGATCTCTAGCTTGCTCTAAAGTGTGGAAATAGAATTGGAAAGTACAATGGCAGCCTCCTGATGTGGTGAAAAACTCCCCCACGACATAGGAAAGTGTCAACCATACCGTGGCAGCCGGGACATTACTTCAGCATGGCATAAAAATAAAATTCCATGGTGTGGGAATAGCTCATCCATACCATGGAATTCAATATAGAATTGGAAACACCACTCTTGAACACTTAGACTACCGAAGGTACGGGATCAGACTCGAAAAACAGACTTGAAAAGCAATCACCTCGTGGTGGAATTCACAACCTTGTGCTGGATCAAACAGATTATTTTTCTGGTCTTTGACTGCGCCAACACAACGTGGTGGGGATTACCATAACGTGTTGGTCTTGAAATTGCAATAATCGGTGCCAGAATGGGCTGATTTATGGAATATATATGGCACCATCAAATGTACGAAGTTGTTAAGCATGACTCCTCACTTATTGACTCAAACAAACACCCGAAAAATAGCTTAAATCGAGCTTCTCTCGTAGTTTTCTAATCTTTCTCTATAAAGAACCTTCTTTTGTCAATAATACCCTCACTCGAACTCTAAATATAATTCTAGGAAAGCTTCTTATTGTGAATGCAAATGTGTTGGGTCGAATGAAATTAAAGAACTATTCTTGAAAAAAAATGTGTTGAACCACTGCCACGATGTGTTGATAATATCCACATCGTGTTGTCTTCTTTTGAGTAAATATGCTTCAAAATGCTTTCTATTCATTATGTGGCAACCCCACACTTATTCAAAAACTTGTTCTTCAATTATGATCTTCAAAAATCGCACGACTTCTTCAAATTAAGCTCCTTCACTGCTTCGCTTTCGTTCAACACTACCAAATAAGATCAAGAACTAGAGAAACACACTGTCATTCGGTTAAGGTATAATAAAACTAAAACAAAAAAAATTAAAACTAAGTAAAAAAGAAACGAAAATGCAAACTCTAAAAACATCAGGTTGCCTCCTGAGTAGCGCTTCTTTTTGAAGAGTCGTGAGCTAGACTCCTTCCCACTTTATGTTTTGTCAGGTGGAAGTGTAACCTCCCCGTTCTCCATCATTTAAGCCTTGTTCATTTGTAGGCAACTCGTCTATAGAATGCCTTTCTTGAGCTTTCTTGCATAGTTGGGTTGACATTTTCTTTGTGCTTTCCCTTGGGTTCTTTCCTCACTCCCGTGTCTTTAGATTTTGTCTTGTCTCTTTCCAGGTTTTTCTTATTAAAATTGGACTCATCACTCTATTCTTTATTTTCTTCAATCGGCTCTATTACTGGATTTGGTGGTCTTGTAAAAGCAAACACCTCAAAAATCATAGTCGTTGAAATTTGAGATTTTAAATAATTCACTTCTTTTTCCAATTGCTTTTCGGGTAAAGGCTCCTCCCATTCCTCCAACTCTTCTTCCTTTATGCATTCAAATTCATCATGCTTAAGGAACTTCGTGTTTTCTTGTTACACTAAATTTGCATTTGCACGATATGGGAAAGGGAGAGGTGTTCGATATGACTCAAACACTGAGGAATCATAATTTTCTTTTATCGCCCATGACGTGGCACTATTGCCTCCACATCGTGGCGACTGGGAAGCTTCATGATACTCTTCTTCTTCTTTACTTTAAACTTCAAGTGACTGATTAGATTCCTCTTGAAGGTCCTTCATATGCACCAATTCATCATCTTCTTTTGTATCAACGGTCATGAATTGAGCCATAGGGATCGATTCGACTTTACTTGAAGGTAGATCCGATAGCTCTTCTTGTACAAGTTTTGTAAAATGCCCAACTTGTGTGTGAATGCTCAAAATAGATTCTTGTTGAACATTAAGTGTTGCAATAGTTGCATCATGTCTTTTTTTCGCTAGCTTCCATGTATCTGAATAGCATTAACTCGAGCATCTATCTTCTGGGATTGGACTTGCTCAATTTGATAGAGATCATGCTTAAGTTCTTTAATTTCTTTCACATCTCGTTCTCTTTTGTACTCCACCTCACAATCCCTTGTAGAATGAAGTCCTCCACAATCTCTTCATATATCATGTACCATATTACTGGATCCATCCACCTTTGTGAGCCTATTTCCATGGCATTGAGCTTTTGCATTACCGTTGTTAGGACTTTATAAGCTCCATCTCCCTTCACTCTTATTCTCATGATATCTTCCCCCATTGGGTTGTGATACTCCCTTGAATGCTTAGAGAATTCTTCAATTAAAGCTTTGTTAGTAGGCGGATCCTTCTTTGTCATTGGCCCTTGCGAGTCTAGAAGTTGGCGAGTGCACACATTGACTCCATCATAAAATATCGAGATTTATTTTTTCACATTGAAGTCATCTTGAGGGCAATGTCGTAACAATCTTTTGTAACGCCCACAAGCTTGATATAGCGACTTCCCTTCTAATTGTTAAAAATTCTGGATATTTCTCTTAAGCTTTGCCACTTTTGAAGGAGGGGTAAACTGGTTGATGAACCCAGTCTTAAAATCAGCCCATGTCATGATTTCTCTAAAGGGAAGTGATTTTAACCATTCTTTTGCTTCACCCTTCAATGTGACCCGTAAAAGTCGAAGCATCATCGCATCTTTACTCACGTTAGGTGCATGAAACGAATGTGAAATCTCCACCACCTCTTCTATATGCTCATAAGCGTCCTCATGCTCCTTCTCATAAAAAGGTAGATCTTTTAGCATATTAAGAACGTGCTCCGGAATTTTAAACTTTGTCGTGGTTGGGAATTTTGGTTGATCAAGACCCCATCTGTTTTCATTCCTCATATGTCGCTTGTACTCTTCCATTGTCATGGTCGTGATGTCCCACATATTTCCTACTAAGAAAACTAAAAAAAACGCATAAAACGAACAAAAAATATAACTAAACTTAAAATATACTCTAACGAAACCGCTACGTGGCCAAGATACCCATGACGTTGTGACAAATCAAAAAGAAAAAAATGCAAAAAGATAACGTTTTGCGGTTTTTATCCCACAAAAAGGATCGAGTAACCTAAATTAATTAAATTAACAACTAAAATAGTCGTTCCCCGACAACGGCGCCAAAAACTTGATGTGCACAAATTATACATATCTACTTTTAAATTTGTAACCTAACAAACTTATACTTACTATGCACCTATAGGCAGTGTACCTAGTCAGATTATAATATAGTTTTGGGTAAGTCGGGTGTCGATCACATGGAACGGTATTTAATTAATAAAATAATTACTAAAAACTAAATTAAGAAAAACAACTAAAAGTGGGGTTTTATCTGATTTCACAAGTTCAGAAAAACTTAAGTACTTAAATAAAAACGATTGTAATCAATATACTAAAACACTTTTGTTTAGTTTCGAATCCACATTTTCCGATGGTTAGTTCTTATTTATGTATTAATGAAGTTGGTTACCAAGTTATTGTAATTAGCAATTCAAGTTCAAATTTATTAATATTTTCACCAATTCATGAACTACCTTGTATAGTCATACACAAGCAAAGCACAAAATTAGTTATTCATTATAGAGGGGCTATGTAAGATTTATCTAAGCAAACACAACTATCGTCACAATTATGTGCTCCAACATTGCTAAATTTGTTGCTTTTATTACTTATCTAAGATATGGTCAATCCTAGCTCTAGCAATTTAATGGTCACTAAATCACTAGGTAATCAAGTTCATGTAATTTAATGGTCACTAAGCTACACTACACTTGAAATTAAGCAACAAAGTTAAAAAAAAATTATAGGTAATGATAATCAAACACATGTATAAACCAAATTCATATAATTCATAAAGTAAGAAACTAACTGATAGTTTTAGGTTTCATCTAACTAAACGAAAACAAAGGTTTTTAGCCCATAATTACATCTGGAAAACACATAAACATAAGGGAAACTAGACTAATCATGATTAAACTAGGCAAACCGAATGTGTAGATGTGAATCCTTGCTCAAATCTTTTTATCCTTTGATCTCTAGTTGAATTCTGCCCTCAAAGGGGTCTTGGAAGGGTATTTTTCGTTAATAATCGTAGCCATAAGCCCTCTCCCTTTTGGAATCGACCTAACGTCTGAGATATATATAGTTACCAAAAATATCGACAACACATTGTGGTAATGGCACCACATCATGGTCCTCAAGCTTATGTTGTATTCTCCAAGTCAACGGCAAGAATCGTGAAGACTCCATTCATCATGTCGTGGTAGAATCACCACGTCGTGGTGGTTGGAAATCTGACTTTTCTCAAAACAGGGAAGTCGACCGAAATTGTGTCTAGTTTTTAGATAATTTTGAGTCACCTTAAGCGGAGTTACGAGTCATTAGATATGGTTAAAATACTGACGAGGGGTCAAGCTATCCAACAACATCCTTTATGTATCTTCTTCTTGATTAAGCTCACATTTTCCTACTTCCACCTTACATATTTGCTTCCGGGCATGTATTTTACTCTACATAACAAATATTAAACATAATAAGTACCTTTTGTTCTATAATAAAAAAATTATAGCTAAAGTATGAAGATATGATGTAAAAAATATATGTAGATATGCACATATCAATATGTGTTTACGTTGTAAGGACAAGTTTTTCTGCATTTTTATAAATAAAGTAAAATTTGATTTTATCTTATTTAACATTTCCTTGCAATGACTTTTATGAAATTTGGTGTTTATATCTGTTGTTAGCAAAGTTGAAATGGATTTGATTCTTAGATATCTCGTTTGTAGTAATGTCATAATCTGCCAAATAAGGAAAGATTCTCATCACCCAAGTTTCAATTGGACAGAAACTTGGAATCACACGATTTGAATTGTGTGATGCATGAGAATCTTGATCTTTGGAAAATTAAGACTAAACTCCTTTTTGACATATGTATGTAGGTCAAGTGAAAGATTGAAGGACCTAGTGAACATTGATGTGTACAGGTCAAATCCACCATAAAGGACGATATAGACTATTCTTCATGATTTACTACAGATTTAGTAAATATGGTTATACTTATATGATTAACTACAATTCTAATACCTTGAAAAGTTTCGAAATATAGCAGAACGAATAAGACTAATCAATTAGGAAGAAAGATAAAAGATTCTCGAATCTGAAAGGAAAGGAGAGTATTTTAGCATCGTGTTTTATGATCATCCAAATGATTATGGAACTATATCACAATTGATCCTATAAGGACACCTTAGTGCATTTGTATGGCTAAGAAGAGGCATCAAGAATTGTTGAAATGGATAAAATGAAAAGGATGATTCATACTTCATTCCAAAATCGAGTTTTAAAGTTCTACTCTAGTTACTCCAAGTTGCACCTTGACTGACATATCCTAAGTAGGTTTATAAAACTTCATGAAATGTGATGTAGAAATTTTTTCTAACTCCTGAACATTCAAAATTGGTAGTTGTGATGTTTTCGTTCAAACAGAGACCAACCGACACCAATTATATGAAGTATTTTTCTTGATAAGAATCTGCACTAGCTCTTGAATGTTTGTTTGTCGAGAAATGTTTTTTTATAGAGAATCTTATATGTTAAGAGGTCAGTGGGAGTCTTGATGCTCTTGAATAAATTTCAGGAACTTATCAAGAATAAACTTTTTTTTGTCATCACTAGCAGACGACCTGAGGTTTATAACCTATCGTGTTTGACATAATCTTGTTTCTGTGTCCATTCCAGTGAAGTTGACGATGCATATGAGTTTTTTGAGTTCTCATTCGATTGCATAAGGCAAAGTGCCTTGATCAGTGAAAGTACATTGATCAGTGTGGGTGAGCGAGTATATAACTTGCACGCAATAGTAGGCCCTTGTGCTGACAGAAGGCAAGAAATTGAGAATTACCAAGTTCAGTCGATATGATTTGAATTTGTCATAAACCTTGTTTTATGATAGTGGTTGGAAATGGCAAATTCACATTGATAGGAACACATACACCATGAAATCTAAGTGGTAAGAGTTTTCTCTTTACTTCATGAAAAATGATTATAAGGAAACGCTTTCACTTGTAGATTTTAAAGGATTAGAGTTAGCCGGTGTGATGAGTGCATTCTCAAATTCGAGTATGACTACGACATCCCTTTTCATAGTTCGAATTGTGAGAAATGGTAAATAGTTTGAAAATTCAGGACGTATTGTTATGAGTTCTATAAGGGTTTAGACACATACATAATCTATCTAATGAATGGTGTATGAGCTTGCGAAGTCTAGATAAAGTATTAATTTCTAGAAGTTCAGCTGATTTCTGAGTACATGTCGAAGCTAGTGGGAGCATAACTATTATGCTGATAAAAACATAATTGTTATGCTAGTGGGAGCATGATTATTAAGAAAGGTATTGCAAGTTAGAAATGCTTTATCTATGAAACAAAGTTTTAATTTGCAAAGGTGCAGAGTTTGAAAAGTTTTTTCACTCTAGAAGGATATAAGGGAGAGGGAAATCATACTTCATTTCGAATCTAAAAGTTTAGATTGAAGTTTAATCAAACTTAGTCATGAGAATATATGAATATCATGTTGAAATGTTTCAACATTGGAAATTCTATATATGAAAATATTATAGCAGGCGACTGGTCAAGCATCATGTCTTTATGTAAGACATTATGAATCATATCCCATATGCTCCTGGTATAGGATCAATTGCATATGCTGAAATACTCGCTTGTTCTAATTTTCCAAATGCTTAGGGCATTAAGTGGGAAAAAGGTTTGGAACTAGATATGAGTGAAGTTGTTAACAACTATCAAGGACAATCTAAAGTTCGCCAAAGATTGGTTGGTTGTGGATAGTTGGATGTTTAGTAATGGATGGACCGTATTGACATAATTATGAATAGATAGAAATCTATTAAGAATGCATTGTCATATGGTAAATATGGAAATGTTTCCATAATCGGAGTTGGATATTAAGAATCTATGTGTAATTTAGAAACTTTTATGCAAGGATGATGTTTAAAGGAATGCACTTTGAATTTGAGACTTCGCTTCCATGGAATTGTGTTGTAACAAATCTCTAGTGGAATGTTTTATGATATCATTGGAAAAGCCTTTGTGACTTTGGTGCCTTGACATTACAAAAGGATCATTGCATGATAGTTTAGAATCTAGCACATTTTATTAGTGGCAAGAATTTGGTATTCTTAAACTTATAATAAGGATTAGAAAATTGTGAAATGAACATTATTGGAAATATGTTCAAATTGATATATTCCACAAATGAATGACCATAGATAAACATAGTGTGCATGCTTGGACCATGGGATGACTATTGTTTTAATTCAAGTATCGAGTTTATTGATCAAAACACTATACAATGAGTAAGGTGTAAATAATATGGTGATTAAATAATAAGTGTTTTATTTATATTCAAAAGGTTTTGAGACCATATTGGATTAGGTTATTCTTGTGTTTCACTTTGCATGTTTTACTTCCCGAATAATAAGATTATTCAAACATCCACAATCGATCATATTTTGGAAGTAATTAATGAGGTAAGGCTGTCATCAATCCGACTATAGATTGTCTAAGTGTTTAGACATAGCAAATGTTTGCTGCAATGTTCATGAGTACTCCAACAATAAGAATTTGAGTATTGGATTAAACCCCCACACATTTGAATCACTTCATGAATTTTATCACGAGTGATTGTGAGACGAAAATATCTTATATTATTGAAACGAAGGCATATAGTTGTTGTTTACAAGCCGGTTCCACATTCTAATATGTAAACACATCAGTAACTTGATGTTATAAAATGTATTGCCGTGTGTGATTTGATGAGTAAATAGTACAATCATATGAGTTAAAGTTTATCTATACCTTTAACTCTAAATAGGATAAAAGTGATATATGTGGGCCAATCGATGATTTAGTGATCACACCCTAAGCGCTTGGCCAAGCCTGGACTAAGTTGATGTGTTGAATTGCAGTATGAGTCGGTCGTCGTAAATCGAAAGTCGGGAAACAAATCTTAGACAGAGACAATGATTATAATCCATGTCTGATGTCCATACGATATCTTGTAGAATGGAGGAATGTTTGATCACTTATCTAAAGGACACGTTACTGATAAGATTAGAGTTTAACAACGACTTTTAAAAGGCACAATTGCTAATCAGATTCTGAAGTCGTACTTGCATTAATAGTTATTAGAGTTATCCAAGTGGGAGACTATAGGATTAGGTGTCTGAGCCCATAACTATATTTAGTATGTACTTGATTTGATTATAAACATGGTCCTTTTGGGTTGGCTGCACTGATGCAACTTGATAGGATGACAAGTGGAGAGAGTATAAGAGTAATTATATGAATAATAAATTGGTACTTAGAATGATTTTATTAATATATTATAAGATTAATATATTAATTGGAACTAATATTATCAATTATTAATTAATCAAAAGTTAATTTGATATTAATTTTGGGATTAAAGGAACTGATTAATAATATAGGGACTACTTGAGCAAATCATTGATAGTTGCATAATTAGGCTGATGGACTCTATAGAGTGGAGTGGACAAAATCCTATAGGGAGGCCTTATAGATTTCATCCAAGGGCTCCAAAGAGGTGGTCCATGGGCTGCTTAAGCCTTAAGCAAGGTATTTAGGTTTCCACCTGAAAACCCTAGCAGCCACAACTATATAAACACCCTCATACATGATGAAATCTGCCCTAAGCTTTAGAAACCCTAAGGTGGCGGATTTTCACCTCTCTCCAAGTCATCCTCTGCATTGAGTGTTTGTGAATCCATTAGAGGTGCAACACTTGGGGCACTAGGCTTTCAAGAGTCAAGAGTCAAGATCAGCAAGGATTACTATTGTTGTTATTACAATATAACAAGTGAGGTAATCATCAAACCCTAATATATATGTGAAATTCAAAATTATATATACTAGATCTAGGGTTCATTGCTTTGGTATTCAATTTGCATGTTTAATAGAGAAAAACTTAGATCCAAAGAAAATAGGGTTTCATGTACACCATAGGAATATTTTAATGCTCATAACCTATCACTTCCTCCTCCCGAGGTGCTCCAAATCAATCTCATGCTCTTGTGCTTTAGCAATCATATCATTCTGGGTCTCGGACCTTGATAATTTACAAACTCCCTGATTTCATCCCTCGACATGCCATTATACCTTACCTTTTTCCATCTCCTAGTCCGCTGACCATCTCCTACTGGAAATGGGTCCTTTTCCCAAAGGACTTGGGAGCTCCACGAGCTCGAAACTCACGGAGGAAAAGAGAGCGAGCTCCAACAATAATGATAATCTTAGTGCAGAATGTGCACAGATGCTCATACAAAATCTCCATAATCCATTCCTTGACCGTACCAAAGATCACAGGAGTCTGCTCCAAAATGTCGCAGATGTTCTCTGACAAGATAAACTCCCATATCCGCTCATCAATTGGCTTAGTACCTGTTCCTAAGCGTGAACAAAAACCTGAACCTCCTCCTAGTCTATTCATCGCTACACCGAGACAAACAATAATATCAATAATCAGATAATACTTAAGAATCCACATCCACAGGTTCCCTGGATTCTCCATGACTCTCCTCAATTCGAGTAGGAATCTTATGCTTTTAGTAGTACGAGTCCAATACAACCTTCCACATGAATCCATACTTTCCTCAACAATCCTCCTGAATCCTCTAAGTCACCTCATCAAACCGATACTCTAGCTACTTGCTAATCAGCACAAACAAACCACTACAACATACCCTAGGCTCTACTAGGTTTCTGACTTCACCTTGCCATTAGCTACTAAAGAACTCCTAATAGTGTCAATTAACCACCTCGTCAATAAAATCACATGCAACAAAGCTTAAATAATCCTTCAGTTAAAAGAATTATCCCTACAACAGTTAGACTCAAACAAGAGCTATGCAATAGGGTCAAATCCATCACTATGAGATTATTTAATCTATGCAACATATGACTTGACATATTCACTTAGTAGCTAACCCACATCACTAGGAGTCCCACAAAGCACAAAGCAAGCAACATTAGTGTGATGAAAAATCTAACCAGTATACCAACTAATCAAGCCATTATATCTTATTATCTGACAACCATACAAGCATACGAATCTAAGTTCTCAAACTATCAGGCATATAAAAGCATCTTTCCTATCATGAAATCCTGAGTAGATCCTTAGCCCTAATCTAACATGAAATTCTCATAACATATAACATAATAAACATGTATATGTATTCTAGCAATCACTTACTTGAGCTCAGCCAATTGTATGCATCGCACCCTCTGTTTTATTAGAAAATCCTGTAATAAAACTTTTATTTTATGAAAATTTTACCAAACCCTAAGTTTGAGTTCAGACATATCCAAGAGTATGCATGAATCCCTCAAACGAAGGTTATGATACCAACATGGAACGTCCCTATAATAAGACCCAAAAATTTCATTTTTATTTTAATAAAATATAAACCCAAAACATTGTCTTACAACCAAGATAGACCAAAGTATATTACTACATACCAACATATCAGAGTAAGTTACAAATGCAAAATAAACTAGTGTGTTCCCCAAAATACCACATACCATACATTTAAAACACATAATGGGCCCCCCATCATACAGATTTGTTAATCAACCAGCCCCGTCCAATGAGTATAAAGGGCCTCACCCTAACTAGCATAACAGGCCCCACCCGTTACATATAACAGACCTCCCCCTAACTCGTACAACGCCCCCACCTAATATACAAACATACAAGTATAAAAAATAATAGCATACAAAATAACCTTTGGCCCCCGCCCACTAAGCATACAATCACATACACATGAAAAAGTCACGCAGACATCTAGCATCCTAACATAATAAACCTTGGTTGGCATTGGTGTCTTTGACCTGCTAAAAATGGTGAGGAAGACTCACCTTGACTGCTGAACTGCTCAGATAAATTCCTACCTACTGGTCCAACAAGTCTCTGTGCTATCAACATCAAATAATAATAAATGATTGGTACTTAAACCTTTGCTCACTTGGCCAAAAAATCTGAAGCCCAAACCAAAAGCAACGAATGTCCAATATGGCCCAATATCCAAATTGGGCCCCAAACCCATCATAGGCCTAATCCAAGAGGCCCAATATCCTAAAAGGCCCAAAATATCCATTGGCCAACCCTTGTCAAACTTCTGGTTAAAGGTAAGAGGTCCTAGAGTCAAAAATTTAAGGAAGCCTAAACAGACTGAGTACGCCCCACGTACTCAGTTGGTATGCCCAGCATACACCCTGTTGACTTAGTACGTGCTGCGCACCGAGATGTACACCCCGTATATGATACATGTTCCTAGCCCAATAAGAAAAGTCCTTAAACCTTTAAGCCAAAATGTCCAATGCTCAAAACTAGTTCCTAATCATGTTTTAACCCATAATGTCATTAACTTTGAGCTTTTGCATGGCTCAAAGGGTGCCAAATCCAAGCTGTAGCTTCATTACTTCATCAAAAGGAATAAATACACATGCATAAGTAGATATCAACCATCAAGATTGCATTTTTATGCATTTGGGACCCCTAAAATGTCCAAATCTAGTGACTAAACTCATGGAGCAAACTCATTCTCATAAACGCAATCCAAAGAGACCAAAATGTGCCATAAACCACCCCAAACTAGATCTACCTAAAGAGATGCCAATATAAGATATTTTTACCTTTAATAGGTTGTAAAATATGAGTAACTTTCGGATTTTCAAGATCCACTCCAAATGATGATTCCTTCAAAAACCTTCGATCTCTTAAAAAGCTCAAGAAAACACCAAGATTACTCACAAGAGCTTAAGAACTCAAAGATGGCGGCTAGGGGTCGAGATTACGGTTGAGGAGATATGAAGGTGGATAAGAGGCAAAGCCCCAAGAATATAATGAGCTTAAATAGGGGTTAAACTGTAAAAATGAGGGTTTCAAGCTAAAGGGAGTATGCCCGGCATACCCCTAAGTATGACTGACATACTTAGATGCCACCCGTGAGCACTTCATCTTCTATGTGCTGCATACTCAATGTGTATGCATCGCGTACCTGACCAAGCTCCAAAATGCTTCAACTTCAATCGTACATAACTCCTTCATTCTAAGTCCATTTTCATCTTTCTTTATATCCATGTAAATGGAAAGAGAAGCTCCACCATTCTACCAACTCTCCTTTTCATGTAAACTTTCCAAATTAACCGAAAACTCATAAAGGCCCGAAGTGCGAAATTATGGTTATACCTTTGGGCTCCTATCCATAATCAAAAACTTGAATCACCTAGTTTAAGATACCCACATCCAAAAAGGGCTAAATCTCTCTTCCTTCAAGGCTCGAAGCCTTATGATAACTGATAATCGAGCCACAACCCTAAATAATGAAGCAATTCGAAATCGGGTGTTACATATCTCTCATCATCTATATCATATTTCATCTCTCATATTCTACATCATCTTCCATTTACCCACTTTACCCAATATATTTATAGGTATAAAAATACATACATGGTTTAAATCAAGTAAACATGTAGAAATCGTTCATCTATCATAGATACCAGGAATACAAATAATAATAACATATAGTATGCATTAATATTAAATGCTTTATATCTATGTGTAAGATGAAAGTAACTATGCAGTCACTTGTTAAAGTGACGACTTGAAATTCGGACAATGCTTTGCTTCTAGGAATTTCCTTTTCCTTTAACGTAACCTAGTGTCATTATCACAAAGTCCTACTCTAATATTTATTACGACTAATTATTAGTCTATATTCATCATTAATTCAATGTCTAATGATCTATAAATTATAAGCGACAACCAGGTAGGATCATATTGGAGGTAGGGCCCGTTTGGTATACAAAGTATACTGTTTGGAAATCCCACTTTAAACACCTCACTAAATCCAACCTAGACATCATCCCCGTAAGTAGTTCAATTAGTATGATGACTTGGAATCACTAATAAATCTTATTTATAGGTTTGTAATAAAATAATGAACTTAAACATAAGTTATACTTAAATAACGGTAAGCATAACTTAATTTACAAGTGGTTTAGCGAGAAACCGGACTTTGCATGGGAAGAGCTTCTAATTTGAAAGTTCTACTTCTCAGGGATTTTTGGTGCCCCGGAGCTTTGCTATTAACACCTAGGAAATGATAGAGAAAGACATTGAGGCCTTGAGGGGTTTGGGAGAGAGTAGGATGGAAGGATGTGAAGAACGGATAGAATTTGGACTTCTATTTATAGGTTGGAAGTTGTCCAGTATGTAGGGCATACTCAATTTATGCAAGGAGTAATGGGGGCCACACATCAGCACCAGATCGCAAGCCTTGGGGAAGAAGGTGTGGTGGCAGATCACGACACATGTCGCCCACTAGTTAATCCGAAATTAATTATCTTGTTAAATCCATAACTTTTCTATATGTGCTCCATTTTTGACGTTTTTTATATCTACGCTTAGCTATCGACGTGATCTACTACTTTCGTTTAGACTCCGTCGCCTATTTTTGAATTTATTTTTAAATTTATATTTTAATAGTCTTAAACAACTAAAGTCCGTTAAAAATTCATAACTTTGTCATTTGATGTCCGATTTTTACTGTCTTTATATCGTTGAGCTCTTATTAATGAGATATTCAACTCTGATTTAGATTGTGATGGCTACTAATCTATCGATCTAAAATTATATTTTCGAGCTGTACATTGCTACGCTGAATCTTATAGAAATCATAACTTTCTCTAACGAAGTGAAATTTGGACATTCTCTGTATGCACGCTCTTAGTTTAACATCTACTACAACCTTTATCTAGATCACTAAGGATAAAAATTATTTTTTTCAAGAATTTACTTTTCACGAAACGCAGAGTCGTGTTGGTTTAAATCGTGAAATTTGAACGGGTTATAACTTCTTCGTTACAAGTCGGATTTTAGCGTTCTTTATATGTACGGAAACCTTGTGATATACACCATAACTTTGGTTAAGAATATTTAACCTAAATAATCTTCTATCAAAAATTAATTTTAACGCTTATTATCTCTAAATTGAATAGACCGAATATGCGGGCGTTACAATTATCTCTCCCTTAGGATGATGACGTCCCAAAATCATCAACAAAATAAGGCTTGTATAGTGACTCACATGTTATATTTTCATCCTTGGTAATAACCGTAACTGTTATGTGGTCTAAGTCCATAACTATAATTGGTAAGACTTGACCCGACCCAACATGGTCCATTTGGGTTGCATGGCATCATGCATTTGGATAGACTAAAATGAGAAAAATAGCACTTAAGGTTTGTTAATATATTATAAGTTCTAATATATTAATAAGGTTATTTAATTAGTATTGATTAAGAATTAATTTGGAATTAATTAAGTGATCAAAAGAAGACTAATTAAATATATGGGTTGATTGTGTAAATCAGTCATTCTTATATATGTGGGCTTGTGATCCAAGATTCCTTATGTTGGAATAAGTCCATAGGGTGACCCATGGATACTCCATGGAGGTTAAAATCCATGGAGCATAAGGAATGGGTAAAGTCATGAGTTACATGTTGTAACCCTAATAGCCACCATATAAAAGAAACCCATGGCTCAAGAAATCATGCACTATGTGTGAGTGTGAGGGCTAAACGATTTCAAGGAGTGTTCAAGTTTCTCTCAAGTTATTCCAAGTGTATTTGGTGTTGTGTGAACCATTTGAGGTGTCACACTTGGGGCACTAGGTACTCAAGCTTCATGAAGACTTTCTACATCAAAGAGGTATGTAATTCTAACTTGATATATTCATATGAATCATGTTATTATGCTAGTTAGGATGAATACCATGGAAAGCTCATATTTGTATGTATAATAGAGAAAACATAGATCCAAGGTGTAACAGCCCGTTATTTCAAGTCAGTAAAAATCGAGTCCTGTAACCTCTTTGAGAAAGGAATTAGAATATCATCGAAAAATGAAGTATTCAAAAACTCTATTTGGAGTACACTATGTGGTAGTTATCGTCTTAAGGTTTCCAAACATATAAATAACACAAAAATCCAATGTATAACGAAGAAATTATGATCATTCTAAGTTTTCCGACAAAAACCGGCAATACGAAGTTGCGTAAAAACGCAAATTTTCAATAAAACACTTTTCTGACCTTAGGTGTCTAAATGAAAGTCATAGATATCATTAAACTACAAACATGCATAAAAAGAATGCTCCAATCGGACATCGTATGAATAAGTTATGAATTTTTAAAGAAATTCCTTAATCACGTCATTTTTATAAAAAAAATAATAAAAATAATTCCGGAATTTTCCAACATAATCTAAATGAAAGTTGTAGATCGTAGTCTCACCTTCGCGGGGATATAAAGAACGTCAAAAACGGAGTTCGTATGAAGGAGATATGAATTTTTGAAGTTTGATAAATAATTTATATATAATTTTTATTAAAAATTCGGTATTATCCGAAGGGGAGTCAGCCTAGGGCCGTAGTACGCGCCGCGTACCCTCGTACGCCCCGCGTACTCGAGGCCACAGCCTCGGATCATCCACGTCGCCCCTATGCGAGCTACCCCCCTCCCCGTCCCATCCGAAACGCTGCAGCCGAGGATGCGGTGAGTAATGACGTCCCGTACGTGCCGCGTACGGGAGTACGCCCCGCGTACGCACGCTTGTCAGCCCCCTATAAAAGGGATGCGAGGGTTCCTGGGCAAATGACTCATTCTCTCTCCTTTTTCTTGCGTTTTACCTCGTTTTCCGTGCTCGCACTACCCCGAAGCCTTGGTCATTTTGTGCAAGTCCCGAAGGTCGATTTTACTCCCGAGGAATCCCGAGAATCCCGAGGAAAATCCATTTCCCGAGACGAAACTCTGCCCGGTTTTCCATCTTGCCATCTTCAAACTTTCAAGTGAGTTCATACCCCTTTCAAACACACTTTAAATACATTTTAAATGCTTTTATACTCTTTTAGGGGGGGAATACAAGTAAACATATGGTTATTATCGTGTAATTTATAAAGTTTCACTTCGCTTGTTTTACCGAATAAATCACTTGGAACCCATTACTATTATGGAAAACTCTTGACATACTTTGTGTGCATTAGACTTATACAAAGTATATAATGATTTCAAAGTACCTTTCATTGTTAAGTTGTGTTATATATTCTAAAAACTTATGACTTTGCTTTGTCAAACATTGTGAAAAAGGATAAACTTTGCATACCAAACTATCACTTTAATACAGGCTTAGTTGAGAATCCATGAGACGTGTATATCTTCAAACGTTACTTTTCTTTATTAGAAAGTAATGCTGCAAGTCCTGTCTATAACCAGAGTCACCCGTTCGGAGAACGTGTCAAATGTGTATAGATCTATACGGGAAGTCATGATCCCGCGCCCTGACTGTTAGCTACAGTCCGTCTTTTGGGGTGACAGTTGTCATAACGCTGCGACGCCTGAAGAACGTCGTTACAGGCATATTATGTTTAGTATGGTTATAAAACTCATCGGATATACAACTATTATGGTATTATGCTTTTATGAACGAGTAGCTATTAAAACTATTCTTCGTCTAACAGATGCGATCTTCGTATAGCTTTATTATATAAAACTATGACACAACTTTTGAGAACGTCGGTTTCTTGCTATTTTCGGTCTTAGAGACTGCCATTTATGTTAGGAAAATAAGGGATTTTCCTGGTGCAATTATTTACAACTTATAACATGAACATTCATATGCATTTCATACTTTTATAAGAAAATAAGGGGTTTTCTTGAAAAACACAACAACTCGTATCTCAACCATTAGGGAAAATATGGGATTTTCTGGATCTAATACATTCACTTTCAACACAACAAATCACAACTCTTTACATTTGAAATACTGCGTTTTTTGGAAAACATACACCCATTTTGGAATGGCATCTAATTTTTCTAAACTACTTATGAACTCACCAACTTAATTGTTGACACTTTTTCTTTGAATTAACTTGTATTCTCAAGGAACCGCTAAGCAGATTTGGGAATCAACTTTTGGGATTAACGTGTTGGCGTTAATTACTTCTTTTGAATGATGTTTATGTATTTACCTTTTGAACATGTAATGAATACAATTATGTAAACATCTTGGAAACTTAAATATATATGGTGGTGTGTACTTTCCTTTCTATGAACTGTTATGATACTGAATATGACGTCCTCCGCCCCCGAACGTTTCCGCCGTTCTGGTTTGGGGGTGTGACAGATTGGTATCAGAGCTTTGTTTATAGGGAATTAAGTATATCAAAACCATTTCTTTTTGGTATACAACTATAAACTCAACTGGGCAAAAGCACTCTGAGAAAAGTCATACTTTTGAAATTAAATTTAATTAGTTTTAAGGTAAGCATGCACTCATTTTATACTAATAACAGTTTCATAGTAAATAACTTTAGAAGTATTATAAATAAGTTGTGCAGTACAGGTACGCCTTGGGACATGTAATCGAAACTGGGAAGGATATAGCCTGACCAACTATATTTGACCAAGAGCCGACTAACGTATGCCAAGGAGTGTCTGCAATGAACAACAAATTTAAAACTTACCAAAAGCATATCATTAAAGAATACTAAGGGAGTATTCGAGTGCCGTCAACCATTAAACTTAAGGGTAAGTTTCATGTGCTCTAACTTATAGTAAATTTTTAACTCTATTCTCGTACAGTCTAAATGGCAGGATTCCATCACCCCAATGACCCCTACTACCCCAACCAAGGTAATGGAGGATGGATCGAAGAAGATCCTGAAGAAGACGGAGAGCCTATAGAGTTAGAGGGAGGGGATGACTCTAGCACGGATTCGGAGCCAGAAATTATAAATCCACCAATCCCACAACCTCCCGTCCACGTGAGGAACTTCCAAGGACCCACTCCAGTGTGGGGAAGTCACCTCCATCATTGGAGCCAACAACAAAGCTTACGCCCTCCCTACGGCATGTGCCGAGACTTCTATGATGTGAGAGGCGGGGGATCAGCCGACCGAGCACTTCCGGTCATGGTTGGCAAACTCGCCAACCAGTGCTATCAATCCGGAGTGCAAGCTAACCGAATCCGAGAAGTCAATGTTGAGGTACAAATCCACACGGCCGATATCAACCGCCTAGAGATGTTGCACAACGACATCCACATTCGCACTGAAGCATTTCAAGCACAAGCAAATGCAGCCTTCGCAGAATTGAGAGAACAACAAGCTACGTTTGATAGACGCCTCATGGAGTCAAAGCAGTCTGACACGGAGTCGAGCTCCAAACGCAAAGCGCGCCGCAAGTAGTACTTGCCCGACTCTCAAATTTTGTTATAAATTAGGACTTCGGATAAAAGTATTATTTTCTTTAAATTGTTCTGTAATCGGAGGCCTTTAGAAAGGTCAAGAACTTTTGTCTAGACCCCGCTGTAACACAACTATATGTTTAATATATATAAGGGTATACCCCTTTTTCTTGTTGTTAATCATGCGCAATTCGTTTAATTCATTGGTACATCTAATCAAACTTTACCTTCAAGCTCAAAACATTGTGTCGGTCAAACCCAACTTCTTAGAACTATTAGAAGTTAACTCAATATCATTTAAATCTGAACTGCCAAAACTTATAAATTTTCCATTTTTCTTTTGGCAGCACGATGCCTCCTCGTCCAACCCTAAGGCCCAGGCCGGGCACGGCACCACCACCACCAACTTATAATCCAGCCATGGTCCAGGCTGCCATCACAGCAGCAGTGACTGCAGCCCTCTCGCAAATAAACTCCCACGGAAATGGAGGAGCAGGAAGCAGCACGAATCATCCAAATCATGGCACTGGTCATGGCCAAGTAAGAGAATGTACTTACAAGGAGTTCTCTAACGCTAAGCCAAAAACTTTTAATGGAACTGGGGGAGTCATTGCACTAATGCAATGGTTCGAGAAGACCGAAACGGTCTTCGAGATCTGCTCATGCCTGGAAGCAAGCAAAGTCAAGTTCGCTGCTTGCACTTTCGTAGATCGAGCCCTCACTTGGTGGAAAAGCCATGTGAATTCGGTGACGCTCACTGTCGCCAACGCCATGAGTTGGGACGATCTAAAGGTCCTACTACTGGAAGAATACTGCCCAAGGGGCGAAGTGCAAAAGCTTGAGCAGGAGCTCTGGAATCTGAAAATGACTGGGTCTGACCTAGTCACCTATACAGCTAGGTTCAACGACCTCGCTGCACTGTGCCCTACCATGGTCAACCCATAATCAAAGAAGGTTGAAAGGTACATTTGGGGGTTGTCACCCCAGATTCAAGGGCATGTCCTAGCTTCCAATCCTGTTACCTACAACAGCGCTAAACGCCTGGCTCAACGACTCATCGACCACGGAGTAAAACACGATATCATTTCAACAACCACAAATCCACCTAGGGAGACTCAAGGCTAGAGTAGGCATTGTAACAAAAGGAGGGGACAAACCCTCCAGGAAAACCCCAAGAAACAACAAGTAATAGCGACCCACGCTATGATTGTACCTGTGAACCCTGCCCCCACAAGCTTATATAATGGGAAACTTCCTAAGTGCAATCGATGCAGCTTCCACCACCACGGTCCGTGCCATGATCTTCAATGCACCAAGTGTAATAAGAAGGGACATACAGCCCGCTATTGCAAAGAGCCAACCCAACCATCCGTCCCTACTACTAATGTCGAGGTAAGCCGCGCCTGCTTTGAGTGCGGAGACACGGGGCACTACCGCAGGGATTGCCCAAAGGCAAACAACCGGAATACCGGTGGAAGGGGCCGAGTTTTCGCAATGGGACAAGATGAAGCCATTGCGGACCCTACTGTTGTTACGGGTACGTTTCTTCTTGATAACTCGTATGCATGCATTTTGTTTGATAGTGGAGCGGAAACAGGTTTTGTGAGGCACGACTTTAAAGGCCTGCTAAAATCAATACCACAATCATTAAGTGAACCATTCATAGTAGAAATGGCCAACGGGAAAACCGAAGGCACTAAGGAGATATACTTAAACTGCACCCTAACTTTAAACGATAATCCCTTTTCAATCACCCTCATGCCAGTCTCGATTAAGAGTTTCGATGTCATCGTTGGCATGGATTGGCTGAGTTCTCATCATGCGGACATTCTATGTTACGATAAGGCCGTTCGCCTTAATCTGCCAACCGGCGAAACTTTCATTGTCTTGGGCGACAAACCCAGTACCACTCTTCGTATCATCTCAAGTATCCAAGCTCGGAAATGCCTACGCCAGGAGTGTCACGCGTTCCTGGCACATGTTGTAGATGTGAAACGCGAAGTCCAGGACATCAAGAGTGTGCCCGACGTATGCGACTTTCCCGACGTTTTTCCCGAGGACCTTCCGGGAATACCTCCCGCGAGACAAGTTGAGTTCAGAATCGATCTGGTTCCCGGAGCCACCCCAGTAGCCAAAGCACCCTATCGATTAGCCCCGGTAGAGATGCAAGAGCTATCCAGCCAACTGAATGAACTACTTGGAAAAGGATTCATCAGGCCGAGCTTCTCGCCATGGGGAGCACCCGTACTGTTCGTGAAAAAGAAGGATGGATCATTCAGAATGTGCATCGACTACCGAGAACTCAACAAACTTACCATCAAGAACCGATACCCCCTACCCCGAATCGATGACTTATTCGACCAACTCCAAGGAGCCAACTACTTCTCCAAGATCGATCTGAGGTCGGGATATCACCAGTTGCGAGTCCTGGAGAGTGATATTCCCAAGACGGCCTTCCGAACACGATACGGATATTAAGAGCTCGTAGTGATGCCGTTCGGACTAACCAATGCCCCAGCCATATTCATGGATCTAATGAATCGGGTATGTCGTCCATTCTTGGATAAATTCGTGATAGTATTCATAGACGACATACTCATTTATTCAAAGAATAAAGAAGAGCATGGTCAACATCTGAGGCAAGTTTTAGAGACGTTACGAACTGAGAGACTGTATGCAAAATTCTCAAAATGTGAGTTTTGGATTAGAAAGGTGGACTTCCTCGGCCACGTGGTCAGCAAGGAAGGAATCCACGTGGATCCATCAAAAATCAAGGCTATCAAAAACTGGTCTGCGCCTACTACACCAACAGAAATTCACCAATTTCTAGGTCTTGCTGGTTATTACCGAAGGTTCATTCAGAATTTCTCCAGCATCGCAAAGCCTCTTACCGCCTTAACCCAGAAAGGGGTGACCTACAATTGGGGAGAAAAGCAAGATGCTGCATTTCAGACTTTGAAACAGGCCCTTTGCAGTGCGCCCATCCTTTCTCTCCCAGAAGGGACCGAAGATTTTGTGGTGTATTGCGATGCTTCGAAGCAAGGGCTGGGTTGTGTACTAATGCAGAGGGGAAAGGTTATTGCATATGCCTCACGACAACTGAAAACGCATGAGGTCAACTACACCACTCATGATTTAGAACTTGGGGCGGTGGTCTTCGCTCTTAAAATATGGAGACACTACCTATATGGTACCAAATGCACTATCTTTACAGACCACAAGAGCCTACAACACATCTTTGACCAGAAGGAGTTGAACATGAGACAGCGACGTTGGGTCGAATTGCTCAACGACTACGAATGTGAGATTCGCTATCATCCAGGAAAGGCTAACGTCGTGGCAGATGCCCTTAGTCGTAAGGAGTACTCTGGCCGAAGAGTGAAGTCATTAGCCATGTCAATCCATTCGCACCTGTCAACACAAGTCAAGGAAGCTCAAATAGAGGCCCTGAAACCCGAAAATGTGACAGGTGAGACCCTTAGGGGAATGGACAAGAATTTAGAAATCAAGAGTGACGGAGCACACTACCTCATGAACCGAATATGGACACCCAAGTTCGGTGGACTTAGAGAGGTAGTTATGAGCGAGGCACACAAGACTCCATACTCCGTACACCCCGGGTCAGACAAGATGTATCAAGATCTCAAACAACTCTACTGGTGGCCAAACATGAAGGCAGAGATCGCTACATATGTGAGCAAGTGTTTGACTTGCGCCAAGATCAAAATAGAACACCAGAAACCCTCAGGACTACTCCAACAACCTGAAATTCCTGAGTGGAAATGGGAGCAGATTTCCATGGACTTCATAACGAAACTGCCCAAAACTCAGGGTGGCCAAGATACTATTTGGCTAATCGTCGATAGATTAACCAAGTCCGCTCATTTCCTACCGATCAAGGAAACGGATAAAATGGAAAAGCTATCGAGAATCTACATCCGAGAGATCGTACGACTCCATGTAGTGCCAATGTCTATCATCTCGGATAGAGACAACAGATTCACGTCTAGATTCTGGCAATCATTGCAAAAATCCATGGGAACAAGATTGGACATGAGTACAGCCTATCACCCCCAAACTGACGGACAGAGTGAAAGAACGATCCAAACCTTGGAAGACATGTTGCGAGAATGTGTAATCGACTTTGGTAAAGCATGGGATGTTCACTTACCGTTGGTTGAGTTCTCTTATAACAATAGTTATCATACTAGTATCAATACTGCTCCGTTTGAAGCCCTTTACAGCCGTAAGTGCAGATCACCTCTGTGCTGGACGGAAGTGGGCGACACACAACTAGCAAAAGGTCTAGTCCCTGATAGCACCCTCACTGGTCCAGAGATCATCAGAGAAACTACTGAAAAGATCGTGCAAATACGAGAACGACTGAAATCCTCGAGGGATAAGCAAAAGAGCTATGCCGACAAAAGACGTAAACCCTTGGAATTTCAGATTGGCGATCGGGTACTACTGAAGGTCTCACCCTGGAAGGGCATGATACGCTTTGGAAAGCGTGGGAAGCTAAATCCTAGGTACATTGGACCCTTCGAGATCATTTCAAGGGTTGGTCCAGTAGCCTACAAACTCCGACTTCCAATAGAGCTTAACAAAGTACATCCAGTATTCCACGTATCAAACCTGAAGAAGTGTTTGTCTGACGAAACACTTGTAATTCCACTCGATGAGATCGAACTAAATGAAAATCTTAACTTTGTGGAAGAACCCGTCGAGATCATGGATAGGGAAGTTAAACGAACTAAACAGAGTCGCATTCCAATAGTAAATGTCCGATGGAATGCTAAGAGGGGACCTGAGTTCACGTGGGAACGAGAAGATCAAATGCAACAGAAGTATCCACATCTCTTCCCCAGCCCCTAAGACTCTTCTTTTGTATTAAAAATTTCGGGACGAAATTCCCTCTAACGGGGGGATGATGTAACAGCCCGTTATTTCAAGTCAGTAAAAATCGAGTCCTGTAACCTCTTTGAGAAAGGAATTAGAATATCATCGAAAAATGAAGTATTCAAAAACTCTATTTGGAGTACACTATGTGGTAGTTATCGTCTTAAGGTTTCCAAACATATAAATAACACAAAAATCCGATATATAACGAAGAAATTATGATCATTCTAAGTTTTCCGACAAAAACCGGCAATACGAAGTTGCGTAAAAACGCAAATTTTCAATAAAACACTTTTCTGACCTTAGGTGTCTAAATGAAAGTCATAGATATCGTTAAACTACAAACATGCATAAAAAGAACGCTCCAATCGGACATCGTATGAATAAGTTATGAGTTTTTAAAGAAATTCCTTAATCACGTCATTTTTATAAAAAAATAATAAAAATAATTCCGGAATTTTCCAACAGAATCTAAATGAAAGTTGTAGATCGTAGTCTCACCTTCGCGGGGATATAAAGAACGTCAAAAACGGAGTTCGTATGAAGGAGATATGAATTTTTGAAGTTTGATAAATAATTTATATATAATTTTTATTAAAAATTCGGTATTATCTGAAGGGGAGTCAGCCTAGGGCCGTAGTACGCGCCGCGTACCCTCGTACGCCCCGCGTACTCGAGGCCACGGCCTCGGATCGTCCACGTCGCCCCTATGCGAGCTACCCCCCTCCCCGTCCCATCCGAAACGCTGCAGCCGAGGATGCGGTGAGCAATGACGTCCCGTACGTGCCGCGTACAGGAGTACGCCCCGCGTACGCACGCTTCTCAGCCCCCTATAAAAGGGATGCGAGGGTTCCCGGGCAAATGACTCATTCTCTCTCCTTTTTCTTGCGTTTTACTTCGTTTTCCGTGCTCGCACTACCCCGAAGCCTTGGTCATTTTGTGCAAGTCCCGAAGGTCGATTTTACTCCCGAGGAATCCCGAAAATCCCGAGGAAAATCCATTTCCCGAGACGAAACTCTGCCCGGTTTTCCATCTTGCCATCTTCAAACTTTCAAGTGAGTTCATACCCCTTTCAAACACACTTTAAATACATTTTAAATGCTTTTATACTCTTTTAGGGGGGGGGGGGGGGATACAAGTAAACATATGGTTATTATCGTGTAATTTATAAAGTTTCACTTCGCTTGTTTTACCGAATAAATCACTTGGAACCCATTACTATTATGGAAAACTCTTGACATACTTTGTGTGCATTAGACTTATACAAAGTATATAATGATTTCAAAGTACCTTTCATTGTTAAGTCGTGTTATATATTCTAAAAACTTATGACTTTGCTTTGTCAAACATTGTGAAAAAGGATAAACTTTGCATACAAAACTATCACTTTAATACAGGCTTAGTTGAGAATCCATGAGACGTGTATATCTTCAAACGTTACTTTTTTTTATTAGAAAGTAATGCTGCAAGTCCTGTCTATAACCAGAGTCTCCCATTCGGAGAACGTCTCAAATGTGTATAGATCTATACGGGAAGTCATGATCCCGCGCCCTGACTGTTAGCTACAGTCCGTCTTTTGGGGTGACAGTTGTCATAACGCTGCGACGCCTGAAGAACGTCGTTACAGGCATATTATGTTTAGTATGGTTATAAAACTCATCGGATATACAACTATTATGGTATTATGTTTTTATGAACGAGTAGCTATTAAAACTATTCTTCATCTAACAGATGCGATCTTCGTATAGCTTTATTATATAAAACTATGACACAACTTTTGAGAACGTCGGTTTCTTGCGATTTTCGGTCTTAGAGACTGCCATTTATGTTAGGAAAATAAGAGATTTTCCTGGTGCAATTATTTACAACTTATAACATGAACATTCATATGCATTTCATACTTTTATAAGAAAATAAGGGTTTTTCTTGAAAAACACAACAACTCGTATCTCAACCATTAGGGAAAATATGGGATTTTCTGGATCTAATACATTCACTTTCAACACAACAAATCACAACTCTTTACATTTGAAATACTGCGTTTTCTGGAAAACATACACCCATTTTGGAATGGCATCCAATTTTTCTAAACTACTTATGAACTCACCAACTTAATTGTTGACATTTTTTCTTTGAATTAACTTGTATTCTCCGGTAACCGCTAAGCAGATTTGGGAATCAACTTTTGGGATTAACGCGTTGGCGTTAATTACTTCTTTTGAATGATGTTTATATATTTACATTTTCAACATGTAATGAATACAATTATGGAATCATCTTGGAAACTTTAATATATATGGTGGTGTGTACTTTCCTTTCTATGAACTGTTATGATACTGAATATGACGTCCTCCGCCCCTGAACGTTTCTGCCGTTCTGGTTTGGGGGTGTGACACAAGGTATTTAGGGTTGCGTGTACACTTAGGAGCGTTAGAATGCTCAAAACCCAACAGTGGTATCAGAGGCTGGTTGTTTTCTGTTATATTGATGCAAATATTTTATTTTCAAAGTTGAAAAAAAAGAAAAAAAACATGAAGTTTGTCAAATTTTAAGATAATTACTTGTTCTTGTGAAAAACTAATTATTTGTAAAATTTGAATAATTTGTTATATGAGTTGAATTAGGTCAAATTTAGTAAAAGATAAAATGATATGATTATTTTATTAGTTTTAAAAGTTTGATCTAAAGAGTTTAATTTTTTGAAACCTCCATAAGTTATGGATATGAAAAGGTTTTAAAAAAAATTGATTCAAAGTTTTTATGGAGTTACAAAATTTGGTGTTAATGTTTTAAATAATTCCATAACTTAAGAATAAGTTATGGATCACCAAAAGTTTTTTGTGTTACCTTGTTTTATGAGTGAATTTAGATTAATGAAAAAAAATTATGTGATAGTTGGTTTTAATCCAAATTAATCCAAAAGAAGTTCATAAAATGTGTTTATGTAACTTAAAAGTCACATTTATGAATCTTAGACCTCATAAAAGTTAACATAGGTTACAAAAATGAAGAGTCTTGTTTTCATTGAATGCTTGGATGAATCCATAACTTGTCCTCAAGTTATGGAGGTTCAAGAGTCACTTCATTAAATCATTAAAATGTCTAACCTTAATTAATTCCATAAGTTATAAAATAAAGAAAAGAAACATTCTTTTATTAGTTTAAAGTCTTCCATAACTTGTCCTCAAGTTACGGAACTTGAAGAGTTTTTGGATTAAAACTACTTTAAACACATAAGTTATGGAATTAATTAGTTTTGAATAATTTCAAAACTTGCCCTCAAGTTTTGGAATTTGAAAAGTGTTCACTTATGAATACTTTAATTCCAAGTTAGCCCTTAGAATTTTAAAAGTTAAAATTCAACCCTTATACTTTATAATATTATAAGTTAATAATATTTATATATATGTGTAAGAGTAAAGTCAGTCTTACCGTTAGTAGGCCTCATTCACAAAGTCGGTCTATAAGGGGGGGGGGGGTATAAGGTTACTGCCTATAAAATGGCAGTTTAATGGGTGTCCACTCTCACCCACCGCTTCCTTGACCGGTGGAGGGTCGTTAGCCGAACGGGTAGGACAAGGACTAGAATTCTCCCTTCATTAAAAGTATTAATGATAAACACTAAGTAACTAAACCTTTTATAAATACTCAATATTAGTTACTTAGGAAAATTTGAATAAGGTGCTAATCCATGAAATTATACTTTTTACTTTGTTTAAGTCGGTTAGTGGAGCGTGTGTGCTTAACCGGCACACTAACTCATATTTAACAAGGTAGGCAAAGGGTAACTTAATGTTTATCATAGTATCGATCGAGTGTGTGTGGTTAACCGACACATCGATTGAGGGGTAAACACTTAAGGGTACCAAGTAATTTGCATGGTTACTTCACACCTTGTTTTGTGATCCTCGGCATCCCAGTCACAAAACCATAAGGGCACACTCGAGATTGAAACATGCCATTGAAAAGTTCAATGAATCTCAAAGATCTAGGAGTTTCAAAACCAATTAAAACCTAATAATACATTTAGTTTATCTTGGTGGAAATTGGTGAATCGTCATTCACCTACCTTCAAATATTTTATAGCTTGGATTACGGCATCCCTCTTCCAAGTTATAAAAGTATTGTATTGGGTCCTAGCCTTAATATTTCATATTGGGTGTCATATTAAGGATTTTAAATCAACTATCTTGAATATCTCCCAAAAAGATGTCTGGTTTAGACATTTATGATCTTCCCAAATCTCTTGAAACAAGCTTTCCTAAATGAAGATGATGTCCCATGGAAATCATACTTCTTTCACCTCCTCCAATTATTCTCCCTAACCCACAAGTTCTTGAAAAGTTTAAGGTCACTCAAGCACTATTGGCAAGCAAAGGTCTATGTGTGATCACATCTTAGAAATGTAGTCACATATTGACAAGTCGAGAGTGTTGGGTGTCAAAGTCTTGTGAAATTTGGTGGTTCAATCACTTTCAAAGTCACATAGTGAGTTCCTTTGGGACTCCAATGAAATAGACTATGACAAGACCCTTAATGATCTTATCTGTTTGCTAAGATCAACTTCCTAAAACTTGTGGATATTGACAATAATGACATTGGATATCCAGTAAAGCTCTCTTTTCCCAATGGAAAGGGGTCGGCCATAGTCAACTCGGTTGACCAAATGGTAAAGAGAGAGGCTAAGTCTGAGATAGTCCCATTATCAAGGGTCCATAGGTAACTATTGCCAAAGGAAGGGACATTGGTTGCGAAGCTGCCAAATTTACCTAAGGATGTTAAAGTCAATATGTTTGGCTCTACTTCAGGTAAAGTCCATTGTCTAACTCTATTAAGTACATGCTCACGAAGATGGATTTCAATCGCATGGTTCGGTGATCAGAATTTTGGGCTATTACTTAAGAGTTATGATATTTATGTTGCTTAGGAATAGATAACAACAAGGTTTTCATATGGATTGTAAGGATAAGTTTTTCAGCAAAGTTTTAAAATAAAAGAAAAAGGTTTTGATTTTATTTATTTTAAGTACCCTTACAATGACGTTTGTGAAAAGTTGTTGCTTATAAGATTCCACTGATAACATTATTGGAAAAATGGATTTTATTCTTTCAGTTGTGGTAGTGTCTAATATTACCAAATAAGGAAAGATTCTCATCACCCAAGGTTCAATTGGACCGAAACTTGGAATCATGCAAGTTGTATAGCATGATGAATGAGAACTTTCAGCTTGGAAAATTTAGACTAATTCCTTATGTGCATAAGGAAAGGACTAAGGGATCAGGCACACATTCTTGTGCACTGGTCAAGTCCACCACAAAAGATCAAGAAGACTATTCATCATGATTTACTTAAGTTCAGTAAATATGGTTATACTTATAAGTTTAAGTATAAGTTTGTAGCATTGGAGAAGTTTCAATGTGAGACGGAACGAATAAGAAGAATCTAAGTATGGCAGAAAGATAAAAGTTTCTCAAGTCTGAAAAGATGGGAGAGTACTTTAGTATCATGTTATATGATCATCTTAATGATTTAGAGACCTTATCACAATTCATCCTCTAAGTGCATTCTGATAGTTAAGAAGAGGAGTATTGTGAAAGTGGTTAAATCAGGAAGATGAGTCATACTTCATTTGAATACAAGTCTTAGAGTTATACTGTAAAATTGTAACTTGAGTAACATGTCTTAAAGAAGGTTTAAAACACTTGTCAAATGTAAGAGTAAAAGTTTTCTACTCCTGTACATTTGAAATTGGTAAGTTGTGATCTTTTGGATAAAAATAAGACCAACTAAGGCCAATTGTGTGAAGTGTTTGTCTTTATTAGAAACCACAGTATCTCTTGAATATTTAACAAGAGAGTCTTATATGTCAAGAGGACAGTGGGAGTCTTAGTGCTCTTGAAAGTTTCAAGACTTAATCAAGAATAAAGTCCTTCACTAGCACACGACTTGAGGTTTATAACCTATCATGTTGAAATTTTTGTTCCTATTCAAGTTAGCTTTGCATAGGAGTTCTGAGAGTTCTCAATTGGTTGCACAACAACTTGGAAGCAATGGCAGGACCTTGAGCTACCAGATGGCAAGAATTTAAGATTACACAAGTTTAATCCATATGAGTTTAGATTTGTCACTAACCTTGTCTTATGATTATGGTTTTGACAAATTCACATGGATAAGAACACATACACTATTAAATCTAAGTGTCATAAGGTTTCTCTCCGGTTCACGAAAATGATGGTGAGGAAACACTTTCACTAAGTAGATTTTAGCTAGATAGAAATTGTGATATTTGCATTCTTAAAGTCGTTAGTGGAGCGTGTGTGGTTTACCGGCACACTAACATGGACTTGTGAGAAGTGGTAAAGGTATAAACAATTGAGACTATGATTACGGCATCCCTTTTCATAGATCTAAAATTGTATAGACACACATGTGAGCTATCAAAGAGAGGTGTATGATTTTGATAAAGTTTTATCAAAACAATCTAGTATCAGAAATCTGAACTTTGGTAAGAAAGTCAATAAAGTATTGATTTCTAGAAGTCCAGATGGTTTCTGAGTACATGTCAAAGCTAGTGGGAGCATAAGTGTTATGCTAATAATCATCATGTTAGTGGGAGCATGATAATAATGATAAAAGTTGCAAGTTAGCAATGTTAATTATGGAAAACAAAAGTTTCAATTGGGAAAGAGTTGTTTTGCTATAATTAAGGGAGAGGAAATTATACTTCATCTCAAATCTAAAAGCTTAGATTGAGGTTTTAATCGTATTTAGTCAAGGAAATATATATGAATTTCATGTTGGAATGGCTCAACATAAGGAAATTTTGTATATGGGTCCATTATTTGCGTTCTAAAATTCGATTATGATTACGGCATCCCTTTTCATAATCTGAATTATGAGAACTTGGCAAATTGAAATGGAAATATTATAGCAAAATACTGGTTTAGTCTTTATGTGAGACATCATGAATCGTGTCCCATATGCTTCGGATATAGGATCAATTACATGTGTTATATTTCATCTGTTCTAAAATTTTCCAAATGCCTAGGGCATTAAGAAGGGAAAAGGTCTAGAATTGGATATGACTAAAAGGATTAAACAATTGTCGAGGACAATCTAAGGTTTACCAAAGATTGGTTGCTCAAGGACAGTTGGAAGTATAATGATAATTCTGGAAGGACCATATTGACATAATCTGTTAGGAGGAAACTCTTGTTCAGAAGTGATAGTGAAAATGGAACATGGAAATGTTTCAAAGTTAGAAATTATTCAATCTATGTAATATTAGGAAACTTAATGCAAGAAGGATGTTTCCAAGGAGCTGATCTCCTTTGGAATACTCTGTAATGATTGTTGTCAAGACTTTCTGACTTTGTGCATAATCATTACAAGAGGATCAATGCATATAAGTTTAGAATCTAACAGATTTCAGTAAATGCCATGAATTTGGAATTCTTGCATTTGCAGTAAGGATTTGGGATTGTGAAATAGGATCATTGGAGTTATGTTCAATTGATCTAATTCACATAGTGAAGATCATAGACAAACATAATATGCATACTTGGTGTACGACATGACTAGTGTTTAGAAAACATAGTGTACATGTTTGGAGCATGGGACTGTTGGGTTATGAGCATTCTAACACTCCTAAGTGTACATGCAACCCTAAATACCTTGGATCTATGTTTTCTCTATTATACATGTAAATATGAATATCCAAGGTATTATCCTAATCTAGCATACAAAACTATTAATATAACAAGATAGAATACATACCTCTTTGATAGTGCTTGTCTTCATGAAGCTTGAGTGCCTAGTGCCCCAAGTGTGACACCTCAAATGGTTCACACAACACCATAAGCACTTGGAATAACTTAGAGAGAAATTAGAACACTTCATGAAATCGTCTAGCCCTCATACACACACATTAGTGTCGATTTCTTTAGCCATGGGTTTCTTTTATATGGTGGCTATTAGGGTTACACCATGTAACTCATGACTTTACCCATTCCTTATGCTCCATGGATTTTAACCTCCATGGAGTATCCATGGGTCACCCCATGGACTTAGTCCAACATAAGGAATCTTGGATCACAAGCCCACATATATAAGAATGAATGATTTACACAATCAACCCATATATTTAATTAGTCTCCTGTTGATCACTTAACTAATTCCAAATTAATTCTTGATCAATACTAATTAAATAACCTTATTAATATATTAGAACTTATAATATATTAACAAACCTTAAGTGTTATTTCTCTCATTTTAGTCTATCCAAGTGCATGATGCCATGCAACCCAAATGGACCATGCCGGGTCGGGTCAAGTCTTACCAATTATAGTTATGGACTTAGACATTAATCCAACAGTCTCCCACTTGGATAAGTCTAAAACTATTTTTGCGTATGACTTCAGGAACCAACTGGCAATCGTAGCTCTCAAAAGCTTTTGTCGAACTCTGACCTTGTAGATGAACTCTGATCTTGTCAATGACTTGTCCATTAGATAAGGGATCATATATTCCTCCATTCTAGATATCATATGGACTGAGACATGGATTATAATCATTCTCTCTGTCCATTTGTTGTTTCCCGATTTCCGATTTATGACGATTGACTAATTGAACAAATCAAATCAGTCCTGGCCCGGCCGAGCACTTCCATTTGTCATCATCAAATCATCGAGCGGCCCACAGATATCGCTTTTATCCCGAAGGTAAAAGGAATGGATAAACTTCGACTCATATGGCTTGTTCTACTACTTGTTGAATCATACACAAAGACACGTTTTATAACATCGAGTTACCAATGCGTTTCGTGTAATCAATGTACTATCAACTCATAGTAACAACTCATATCTCTAGGTTTGAAGAATATAAGATATTATCGTCTCATGATCACTCGTGATAATATCCATGAAGTGATTCCAATGAGCGCGGGTTGAATCCAATACTCAGAGCTTATGAGCACTCATGAGTGTTGTAGCCCTTTGTCCAACAACTTAGACCTCTACAAGCCAACCCATGACAGTCTTAATTCATATCTACTTCCAACATATGACCGACTGTGGATGGTTTGAATAACGTAGTCATTCCGGAAGAATAACCTAGTTTATTCGGGAAGTCAAAACATGCAAAGTGAAACACAATAATAATCGAATCCAATATGGTCTCAGAACTTATGAATATAAATAAAACACCTTTTATTTATCACCATATGATTACACATTATTCATTGTATACTGCTTCAGCTATCAACTTTTATTCTTGAATTTAAAACAATAGTTGTCCAATGCTCCAAGCATGTACACTATGTTTTCTAAACACTAGTCATGCCATACACCAAGTATGCATAATATGTTTGTCTATGATCTTTATTTTGTGAACTAGATCAAATGAACATAACTTCAATGATTCTCTTTTCACACTCCCAAATCCTTACTGCAAATGCAAGAATTCCAAATTCATGTCATTTACTGAAATCTTTTAGATTCTAAACTTATATGCATCGATCCTCTTGTAATGATTATGCACAAAGTCAGAAAGACTTAACAACAATCATTACAGAGCATTCCAAAGGAGATCAAGTCCTTGGAACCATCCTTCTTGCATTAAGTTTCCTTAATCTTACACAGATTGAAAATTCTAACTTTGAAACATTTCCAGATCCCATTTCGACTATCACTTCTGAACAAGAGTTGCCTCCTTACAGATTATGTCAATATGGTCCTTCCAGAATTATCACTATACTTCTAACTGTCCTTGAGCAACCAATCTTTGGTAAACCTTAGATTGTCCTCGACAATTGTTTAATCCTTCTAGTCATATCCAGTTCTAAACCTTTTTCCTTCTGAATGCCCTAGGCATTTTTGAAAATTTTAGAAAGGATGAATATAGCACATGTAATCGATCCTATATCCGAAGCATATGGGACACGATTCATGATGTCTCACATAAAGACTAAACCAGTCTTTTGCTATAACATTTCCATTTCAATTTGCCAAGTTCTCATAATTCAGATTATGAAAAGGGATGCCGTAATCATAATCGAATTTTAGAACGCAAATAATGGACCCATATACAGAATTTCCTTATGTTGAGCCATTCCAACATGAAATTCATATATATCCTTGACTAAATGATTAAAACCTCACGATCTAAGCTTATAGATTTGAGATGAAGTATAATTTCCTCTCCCTTAATTATAGCAAAACAACTTTTTCCCAATTGAAGCCTTTTGTTTTCTATAATTAACATTGCTAGCTTGCAATACTTATCGTAATTATCATGCTCCCACTAACATGATGATCATTAGCATAACACTTATGCTCCCACTAGCTTTGACATGTACTCAGAAAGCTCGACTTCTAGAAATCAATACTTTATTGACTTTCTGACCAAAGTTCAGATTTCTGATACTAGATTGTTTTGATAAGACTTTATCAAAAAACATACACCATCCCTTAGATAGCACGTTTGTGTGTCTAAACAATTATGAAGAGGGATGCCGTAATCATAATGGTTAGACCTTTTTGCCACTTCTCACAAGTCCAAGTTAGTGTGCCGGTAAACCACACACGCTCCACTAACGACTTTGAGAATGCAAATATCCCAATTGCTATCTAGCTAAAATCTACTTAGTGGAAGTGTTTCCTCACCATCATTTTCATGAATCAGAGAGAAACCTTATGACACTTAGATTTATTGGTGTATGAGTTCCTACCCATATGAATTTTTCAAAACCATAATCACAAGACAAGGATAATAACAAATCCAAAACCATATGGATTGAACTCAATCTTAATTTCTTGCCACCTGGCAGCTCAAGGGCCTACCATTGCTTCCAAGTTGTTGTGCAACACATTGAGAACTCTAAGAACTCATATGCAAAGCCAACTTTAACTAGAATGGGCACAAAATATGTCAACACGATAGGTTATAAACCTCAATTCGTGTGCTAGTGAAGAACTTCAGGTTTCATTCTTGATTAGTTCTTGAGAATTTCAAGACCTTTAAGACTCCCACTGTCCTCTTGAGCTATAAGACTCCCTTGTCAAACATCCAAGAGATAGTGCGGATTCTAATCAAGACAAACACTTCACACAATTGGCCTTAGTTGGTCTTTGTTTTATCCAAAACATCACAACTTACCAATTTCAAATGTACAAGAGTAGAAAACTTTTACATTTGTCAAGTGTTTTAAACCTTCTTTAAGACATGTCACTCAAATTACAATCTTGGAGTATGACTCTAAGACTTGTATTGGAACGAAGTATGACTCATCTTCTTGATTTAACCATTTCAACAATTCAAGATCCCTTCTTAGTCATAAGAATGCACTAAGACTTCCTTAGAGAACTAATTTTGATATGGTTTCTTAATCATTAAGATGATCACAAAACTGATACTAAAGTACTCTCCCATCTTTTCATATTTGAGAAACTTTTATCCTTCTGCCTAATTTGATTCTTCTTATCCGCTCTGCTATGCATTTGAACCTTTTCCAATGTCTCAGAGTTACACTTAAGCTTGTAAGTATAATCATATTTACTGAACTCTAGTAAAATATGACGAATAGCCTTATATCTTTTGTGGTGGACTTAATCAGTGCATATGACTATGTACTCGATCCCTTAGTCCATTACTTGACTCACACATCCATGTGAATAAGTAATTAGTCTTAATCTTTCCAATACTTGAAAAGTTCTCATTCATCATGCTATACAACTTGCATGATTCCAAGTCCCGGTCCAATTGAGACTTTGGATGATGAGAATCTTTCCTTATTTGGTAAATTTAGACATTACCACAAATGAAGGAATCAATTTCATATTTCCACTCTTGCTATTAATGGAATCATATAAGCAACAATTTTTCCTCAAATGCCATTGTAAGGATATTTAAAAATAAATAAAATCAAAAATTTTCTTTTATTTTAAAACTATGCGGAAAACTTATCCTTACAATCCATATGAAAACTTGTTGTTATCTATTCCTTAGCAATATCTCATAACTCCTAAGAAGTAGCTCAAGAATCCGATTTTCAAACTACGCGATAGAAATCCATCTATGCGATCAGATTCAGCATATTCTTTCTTTAAGTTCCTTTACTTTTCTTTGATTCTTAAAACATTACCATGTGACCCAGTCACATCATGTATCAGGAATCTCAGAATAGAAACTTAACAGAGTTAGATAGTGGACTTTACCTGAAGTAGAGTCAACCTTATTGACTTTAACACCCTTAGGTAAATTTGGCAGCTTCTCAAATAATGACCCTTTCTTTGGCAATATAAACATATGGACCCTTTGATAATGGTACACGGGACTATCATAGACTTAGCTTTTCTCTTTACCATTTGTTCAACCGAGTTGACTATGGCCGATCCCTTTCCATTGGGAAGAGAATGCTTTTTCTGTATTTCCAGTGTCACCATTGTCAATGTCCATAAAGTTTCAGGAAGTTGATCTTAACAATAGATAAGATCATTAAGGGTCTTGTCATAGTCTATTTCATAGGTGTCCCAAAGGAACTCATTATGTGACTTAGAAAGTGATTGAACCACCAACTTTCTCAAGACTTTGACACCCAACTCTCCCGTCTTGTCAATATGTGACTACATCTCCAAGATGTGATCACACCTAGACCTTGCCTTGCCATTAGGGCTTGAGTGATCTTAAACTTTTCAAGAACTTGTGGGTTAGGGAGAATAATTGGAGGAGGAGAAAGAAGTATGATATCCATGGGACATCATCTTCATTAGGAATGCTTGTTTCAAAAGATTTGGGAAGATCATAAATGTCTAAACCAGACATGTTTTGGGAGATATTCAAGATAGTTGATCTTAAAGTCCTTAATATGACACCCAATATGAAATATTAAGTCTAGGACCCAACAAACTATTTTATAACTTAGAAGAGGTATGCCGTAATCCAAGCTATAAAACAATTTGAAGGTAGGTGAATGACGATTCACCAATTTCCACCAAGATAAACGAAATGTATTATTAGGTTTTAATTGGATTTGAAACTCCTAGATCTTTTGAGATTCATTGAACTGTTTAATGGCATGTTTCAATCTCGAGTGTGCCCTTCAGGTTTTGTGACTGGGATGCCGAGGATCACAAAACAAGGTGTGAAGTAACCATGCAAATTACTTGGTACCCTTAAGTGTTTATCCCTCAATCGATGTGCCGGTTAACCACACACGCTCCATCGATACTATGATAAACATTAAGTTACCCTTTGCCTACCTTGTTAAATACGAGTTAGTGTGCCGGTTAACCACACACGCTCCACTAACCAACTTAAACAAAGTGCAAAGTGTAATTTCATGGATTAGCACCTTATTCATATTTTCCTAAGTAACTAAGATTGGGTATTATTTAGAGTTTAGTTACTTAGTATTTATCATTAATACTTTTAATGAAGGGAGAATTATAGTCATGTCAAACCCGTTCGGCTAACGACCCTCCACCAGTCAAGCAAGCAGTGGGTGAGAGTGGACACCCATTAAGTTGCCATTTTATAGGCAACAACCTTATACCCACCTTATAGACCGGCTTCGTGAATGAGGCGTACTAGCGGTAAGACCGACTTTACTCTTATACATATATATATATATATATATATATATATATATATATATATATATATATATATATATATATTATTAACTTATAATATTATAAAGTATAAGGGTTGAATTTTAACTTTTAAAATTCTAAGGGCTAACTTGGAATTAAAGTATTCATAAGAGAAAACTTTACAAATTCCAAAACTTGAGGGCAAGTTTTGAAACTATTCAAAACTAATTAATTTCATAACTTATGTATTTAAAGTAGTTTTAATCCAAAAACTCTTCAAGTTCCATAACTTGTGGACAAATTATGGAAGACTTTAAACTAATAAAGAATTAACCTTTTCTTTATTTTATAACTTATGGAATTAATTAAGGTTACATATTTTATTTATTTATTTATTAATGAAGTGACTCTTGAACCTCCATAACTTAAGGACAAGACTCTTCATCTTTTGTAACCATTGCCAACTTTTATGAGTTTTTATGAAACTTAAATGTGACTTTTCATATAACTTGAGGACAAGTTACAAAAACACATTTTAGAATCAACTCTTAGATTAATTTGGATTGAAAACAACTTTTCACTCAACTTTTCTATTAATCTAAGCAACTCATAAGAACAAGATAATTCAAATCAAACTTTTTCATGTAATTAGTCTAACCTTTAAACTAATACAAAACATGAATCTATTGACAATTATCTTTGAAAATGGATTAGCATGAACATTACCACATTAAAAACAAGTTTATAAGTTCAAAAACAACTTAGGGTAATGTTCCTAGTCCATTTCTAGCCAAAAACCTCGAAGATATGCTGTCTAGGGTCCAACTCGTCGAGTGCATGAACACAACTCGGCGAGTTGGATGCATTTTGTCTTGGACTCGTTGAGTCCCTTCATGGACTCGGCGAGTCAGCTGGGCTGACAGCATCAAAACTCGATTTTTCAGCTTCTATTGCAGGTATAACAAGAAAACAAGCCTAGGCTCTGATACCACTGTTGGGTTATGAGCATTCTAACACTCCTAAGTGTACATGCAACCCTAAATACCTTGGATCTATGTTTTCTCTATTATACATGCAAATATGAATATCCAAGGTATTATCCTAATCTAGCATACAAAACTATTAATATAACAAGATAGAATACATACCTCTTTGATAGTGCTTGTCTTCATGAAGCTTGAGTGCCTAGTGCCCCAAGTGTGACACCTCAAATGGTTCACACAACACCATAAGCACTTGGAATAACTTAGAGAGAAATTAGAACACTTCATGAAATCGTCTAGCCCTCATACACACACATTAGTGTCGATTTCTTTAGCCATGGGTTTCTTTTATATGGTGGCTATTAGGGTTACACCATGTAACTCATGACTTTACCCATTCCTTATGCTCCATGGATTTTAACCTCCATGGAGTATCCATGGGTCACCCCATGGACTTAGTCCAACATAAGGAATCTTGGATCACAAGCCCACATATATAAGAATGAATGATTTACACAATCAACCCATATATTTAATTAGTCTCCTTTTGATCACTTAACTAATTCCAAATTAATTCTTGATCAATACTAATTAAATAACCTTATTAATATATTAGAACTTATAATATATTAACAAACCTTAAGTGTTATTTCTCTCATTTTAGTCTATCCAAGTGCATGATGCCATACAACCCAAATGGACCATGCCGGGTCGGGTCAAGTCTTACCAATTATAGTTATGGACTTAGACATTAATCCAACAGGGACAACTATTGTTCTAAATTCAAGAATAAAGTTGATAGTTGAAACAGCATACAATCAATAATGTGTAATCATATGGTGATAAATAAAATGTGTTTTATTTATGTTCATAGGTTTTGACACCATATTGGATTCAATTATTATTGTGTTTCACTTTGCATGTTTTGACTTCCTGAATAACTAGGTCATTGTTCTGGATGATTAAGTTATTCAAACCATCCACAGTCGGTCATATGTTGGAGGTAGATGTGAATTAAGACTATCATGGGTTGGCTTGTAGAGGTCTAAGATGTTGGATAAAGGGCTACAACACTCATGACTGCTCATAAGTTCTGAGTATTGGATTCAACCCGCGCTCATTGGAATCACTTCATGGATTTTATCACGAGTGATCATGAGATGATAATATCTTATATTCTTCAAACCTAGAGATATGAGTTGTTACTATGAGTTGGTTGTACAATGATTGCACGAAAACGCATTCGGTAACTCGATGTTATAAAACGTGCCTTTGTGTATGATTCAACAAGTAGTAGAACAAGCCATATGACTCGAAGTTTATCCATTCCTTTTACCTTCAGGATAAAAGCGATATATGTAGGCCCCTCGATGATTTGATGATGACAAACGGAAATGCTCGGCCGGGCGATGACTGATTTGACTTGTTCAATTAGTCAGTCGTCATAAATCGGAAATCGGGAAACAACAAATGGACAGAGAGAATGATTATAATCCTTGTCTCAGTCCATAAGATATCTAGAATGGAGGAATATATGATCCTTTATCTAATGGACAAGTCATTGACAAGGTCAGAGTTCGACAGAAGCTTTTGAGAGCTACGATTGCCAGTTGGTTGTTGAAGTCATACGCAATAATAGTTTTAGACTTATCAAAGTGGGGGATTATTGGATTAATGTCGAAGTTCATAACTATAATTGGTAAGAGTTGACCCGACCCGGCATGGTCCATTTGAGTTGCATGGCATCATGCATTTGGATAGACTAAAATGAGAAAAATAACACTTAAGGTTTGTTAATATATTATAAGTTCTAATATATTAATAAGGTTATTTAATTAGTATTGATCAAGAATTAATTTGGAATTAATAAAGTGATCAAAAGAAGACTAATTAAATATATGTGTTGATTGTGTAAATTAGTCATTCTTATATATGTGGGCTTGTGATCCAAGATTCCTTATGTTGGACTAAGTCCATGGGGTGACCCATGGATACTCCATGGAGGTTAAAATCCATGGAGTATAAGGAATGGGTAAAGTCATGAGTTACATGTTGTAACCCTAATAGCCACCATATAAAAGAAACCCATGGCTCAAGAAATCATGCACTATGTGTGAGTGTGAGGGCTAAACGATTTCAAGGAGTGTTCAAGTTTCTCTCAAGTTATTCCAAGTGTATTTGGTGTTGTGTGAACCATTTGAGGTGTCACACTTGGGGCACTAGGTACTCAAGCTTCATGAAGACTTTCTACATCAAAGAGGTATGTAATTCTAACTTGATATATTCATATGAATCATGTTATTATGCTAGTTAGGATGAATACCTTGGAAAGTTCATATTTGTATGTATAATAGAGAAAACATAGATCCAAGGTATTTAGGGTTGCATGTACACTTAGGAGTGTTAGAATGCTCAAAACCCAACACTTTTAAATGAGTATCTAACTCTCAAACTTCTTGACTACTAGTGGTGCTCAATCTTGCACCCTCTCTTTATCCTATGTTGGACTTTCAGTTATAACATTTGAGTTACAAATTCGATCATTATTGAAGATTCCTCATCATTCTTACACAGGCTAAACTTATGATAAGTTCTTTACTTTGATTATCATAACAGACCAATGAGTCATGTTCTAATGACCTCTTACCGTATGATACAACATTTAGACTTAGGTAGTTTTGAGTCATATTTTAGATTGGAAGCTAACTTCCTTCATGTTCTAATATAATATAATCAAATTTAACATGTAGCACTTCTAGTTACAAGATTCTTGTTTTAACGGTGATTGCAATACTTCTGTTGATCGCTTCGATTATCTTTCACTTAAATCTTATGGCTAAAGTCGGATGCTACATCGAACATGGTTCTCTTAACCACGTACTTACTTTTCTTATCCGAATTCGATTTGATATGACCTATGGGGTCGAAATATGAATTATCTTCTTGGTCATTACCAAAATGATGGTAACGACATACATGAAAAAACAGAATCAATTACTAGTTCCTTGGTGACCTTGTGACTTTCCATCACCTAAGTGCGAGTCCTGTGCTTCCAGTAGTATTGGCCTCTAGTACCTTTCACACCTATGAATACTCGTCCCAAGAATTTCCTCTTAGTTTTCCAAGTCACTATACAAGAATTTCATATAGTCATTTAACACATCAGATAACATAACCAAGGTTTATATTAGTTCTTGGAACAATTACATAGATATTCAAGTTTACCCTACACCAAACATCTTATATTAGGCTACACCACATGATACGCTATGTGGATACATTCAATCTTTAGGTCTATATAGATCCTTACTCATAATCCCTTACACCGTCACCTGCTTCATTAAGGATCATATGGAATGCTCTTTCCTTTGGCTTTGTCGGCACATTTTGCCTTGCTGCTTCATTTTTCTTTGGGCAGTTCTTGGAAATATACCCACCATCTCCACATTCGTAACATTTCTTGTTATTGAATGTATAATTTCTTGAATAATGATCGGTCCTCCCACACTTATAAAAGTCACTTCTTCGTCGTGTATCCTATAGTGCTTCTTCTTACACTTCTCACACCACTTGGCCCTATACTTTTGGTCATCCAGATTTGAATTTGAGAATCTTCCTTTCTTATCAGATCTTGAGGGTCCGTCAAGCTTTCTCTTTTATCCTACCTTATCTTTTTCCATACCCTTTTCCCTAAGTTGGGTCTCCACATTCTTTGCTACTCTAACGGCTGTGTTCAAAGTAGTTGTCATTTTTATCGATGCACCACAGTCCGTTGGCAATCCATTAGCAAACCTATATATCTTGGAAAGCTTAGTAGGCACCAAGTATGGGAACAATTTCATCCACTCGGTGAATGCAGTGGCATACTCATCAATAATCATCTTCTATTTCTTTAGGTTCTAAAACTCGTTGTTTAGGTCTAATAGATCTACCTCCGAGCAATACAGCATTTTCAACTACTCTAAGAATGCTTCCCAAGACACCCTCATGGCTTCTCCTTGTGGCGTTGTATCTTCTGACAACTTCCATCAACTTAAAACCCCAGTCTTCAGTTGTCTGGTTGCAAAAGACGGTTTCTGCTTATTGTTGCAGTTGCAAATTTCAAATATCATTTACATCTTGGAGATCCAGTCTATAATTTGTAGTGGCTTTGGGCTTCCAAAAAGACTTTGTGGCCTGGCACCCAAGAATTATTTTTACATACACCCCTCCTTGTCAATCCCTCGGTCCGGTTCGTTCCTCCTTACCACTTGGGGTTCAACTTGACTCACAGTAAGATTGTAATTTCCCTCCTCTGATAGTTCTTCATTTAGTTAGAGTTGCACGATAAGCATAATAGTTTCACCCCTATTCTGTTGAAGCATACCTCTTCCATCTGATGATCCAACATCGCCTATATCGTTGCCAACATGATAGGTTCAGGTGCAACTGCTATCTCTGGTACACGCTTGATTATTCATGGACCAGGTTGTTGATCTATAGAACAAATCATATGTTCGGTGTGTAGTGAAGAGAATTAAGATAAGGAGAGAATTTGCTTACAATACACATATAAATCTCCTCATCACTCTAAAAAGTTATATTCCAGTTCTAATACTGTAATTAAAAATTTACAAATCTGAACACATTAAATTTCCAGGTCTGGTTGGAAATAGGCCATAGATCCGATCAAACGATAACATCATAAAGCATATAAGGCATATTATAGCATAAATCATTTACCACATATAAGAAATTTAGGCATCTCCCCTAAATAAGCTAGTGCTCGTGTCTATTCAGGCATATGTCCTAAATATAGCAGACACTCATCTCATAATCATTTCTTGGCATTCTCAGATTAAGTCTAGAAATCCTTGAATATTCCTAGTTCACTTAAACTAATGCTCTGATATCAACTGTGACATCCCCATTTTAACAGCCATAAAAGACCGATTAGTTTATGCTTATTTAAAAATCAAAGTATCCTTATTGAGGAATAACATTGCAGAATTTGTTCCCAGAAAACATGATAATGATATTATCAAAGCATTTCCAAAGAAATGTAGTTTATTTATCATAAAAAATTTAGGATGTCATCGTCAATGCAAAAACATAAGCATAACAAAATATTACAAGCCTTATGACAATTAAACTAGTGGCCTAATACTCCTTGAATCTTTGAGCTTAATGTATCTTTAATATTTCTATTTGTGATACAATAAACTGAGTGGATTAGGTTGGGAAACCTATTTAGTACATAGGGTTTTCATCTAATAATAATAAAATTAATGCGTTTAATCATCAAACAATTGAACCAATTTCTTATCCCCATTTTCTTCTTTATTCTTAAGGATCTACCCTAAGGATCATCTATGCTCACAGTACTAGTTCAGGGATTCCTCCATGATACTAGTCAATAGGTATCCTTCTATATTTATCCCTATGGATTTTTTCTAAGTAATAGGCATGAAGTCCATCACTGCCAGGGTTTATCTAATAGGCACTAATTCCATAGCTGCCACTCTTATCCATTCTTTAGGCACTAAGTCTATAGCTGCCAACGTTCTCCTATAAGTCACTAAGTCCAAAGCTTCCAAAGTTTATCTCCTTTATTGACAATATTATTTTAGGGAGTACACCCACAATACATGTCAATGGGTTTTCAGAGTACATCTGGTGAACACTTAGTTCAAAAACACCTACAAGTTGCTAGCTTACTAGCGTTTCACTGGACTATCTAGAATAGTCCGTGGTTATCATCTATACTCTACTAAATGACATCATCTTTAAAGTCAAGGCCTCTCATCATCTATATCATCTTTCATCTCTTACCTTCTACATCATGTTTCATCTACCCATCTTTACCCAATATATTTATAGGTATAAAAATACCAATAAATTTTAAATCAAGTAAAACATGTATAAATTATTCATCTAGCGTAGATATCAGGAACACAGATAATAAGCACATATAAAAATGTATTAATATTAAATACTTTATATCTATTTGTAAGAAGAAAGTAACTATGCACTCACTTGTTAAAGTGACGACTTGAAATTTGGACAGCGCTTCGCTTATGGCAACTATCTTTTCCTTTTAGGTAACCTAGCGTCACTATCACTAAGTGTTTGTCTAATATTTACTGCGACTAATTATTAGTCTAGATTAATCATTAATTCAAAGTCTAATGATCTATAGCAGATAAGGGACAACTAGGTAGGATCATATCAGAGGTAGGATCCGTTTGGTATACAAACTATACTGTTTGGAAATCCTATTTTAAGTCTTGTTAATAGGTTCATAGTAATGACAATGAAGCTAAAAATAAGTTATACTTAAAGTACGATAAGCATAACTTAACTTATAGGTGGTTTAGTAAGAAACTGAAGTTTACGCGAACAACTTCTAAGCAAAATCTCTACTTCTTGGGGCTTTCTGGCACTTTGGAGCTTCACTAATAACACCATTCAGGCCTTGGGGGGGGGGGGGGGGGGAGGGGGAGGAGGGTTGGGAGAGATTAGGATGGAATGGTGTGAAGAATGAAGTGAATTTTGACTTCTATTTATAGGCTTGAACTGGTACAGTATGTAGGGCATAGTCAATTTATGCAAGGCAAACTGGGGGCCACGTGCCAGCACCAGATCACAAGCTTTGGGTAAGAAGGTGTGGTGCCAGATCGCGACACATGTCGTCCTCTGGTTAGTACGAAAATTAATTATTTTGTAAAATCCATAACTTTTGAATATAAGCTCCATTTTTGACGTTCTTTATATCTATGCGTAACTATCGACGTAATTTACAACTTTTGTTTAGGCTCTATCAGCTAATTTTGATTTTATTTTTAAAGTTATATTTTAATAGTCTTAAACATTTAAAGTCCATTAAAAATTCATAACTTAGTCATTCAACTTCTGTTTTTTATTATCTTTATATCATTGTGCTCATATTAATGAGATCTTCAGTTCTCGTTTAGATTGTTTTGGCTAATAATTGATCGATCTAAAATTTGATTTTCGAGCTATACACACACACACACACACACACACACACACATATATATATATATATATATATATATATATATGCTGAACCTTAGAAAAATCATAACTTCCTCTAACTCAGTCAGATTTAGACTTTCTTTATATGCAAGCTCTCAGTTTAACGTCTACTACGACTTTCGTTTAGATTGCTAAGGATAAAAAGTATTTTGTCAAATATTTCCTTTTTCCGATACGTGGAGCTATGTTGGTTTTAAATCACGAAACATCAACGGGTCATAACTTCTTCTTTATAAGTCGGGTTTCAACGTTCTTTATATATATGAAATCCTTGTGATATACACTTTAACTGTGGTTAAGATGATTTATCCTAAATAATCTCCTAAGTCATTTTTAACCCTTATTTTCTTTAAATTGACTAGCCTAAATCTTCGGGTGTTACATGAAGTTTATGCGAGATTTCGCCAAGATTGTAGTGTCGTTGACTTGACAGACTAGGAAGAATGCTACTTTTAGCTGGGTGACGAGTAATAATAAAATTTTGAGACCCTGAGGCATATATTATATGAGGCCTTAGTATTCACTTTCCTAGATGGGATTTAGAATATGGTTGTGTATTATGACACATCCATTCAAGTATTAGGTGTAGTTTTGATGTAGTGAGGTTGAGTATTACTTATGCCTCGACACCGTTGAATCCTCATCAGGATAATTATCTAACGAATGACTTGGAGATGGGAGCGGTAATTTTTACTCTTAAGATTTGGATACAATATTTGTATGGATTTAAGTGTACCATCTACGTAGATCACAAGAGTTTCAAGTACCTTATAGATCTTCAAGATTTCCATATGAGGCAATAGAGATGGTTAGATATAATGAAAGACTATAACTATGAGATACTTTACTATCCATGTAAAGCTAATATAGTGGTCGATGCACTGAGTCAGAAAACACCTAGTATACCTTGTCGTACATTATGTTTAAGGATGACAATGCTTACCCTTTTATTAAAGATAATTGGGAGGAGGCGGTCAAGGCTGAGAACCAAAAAAGAGAATGGGTAAAGGGCCTCGCTTTGGCATTAGGTGGTTCGTGTAGCTGTTCATTTTAGGTGATTGCTTTGAGAATATGGTTGCTAGATTCAGGTGAGTTTTGTCACTATACTATATGTGGCATTAGATGTCCTTGTTTGGTAGGTCGTCCGTGTGACTTTTATGAGAAGATAGTTGGACTATAACAATTGTATTTGAGACTATAGTTAGACTATAATAGTGGTATGTGAGACTATAGTTGGATTATAACAATGACATGTGATACAATAGTTGGACTACAACAATGACATGCGAGACTATAGTTGGACTATTACAAATGTATATTAGACTACAGATGGAGAATAACAATGGCATGTGAGACTATGGTTAGACCATAACCATTGTATATGTAATAGAATGATTCGTATACTACATAACTCACTAAGATTTATGCTTACATTTTAAAATTAAATGGTTTTCAGGTTGTTCCGGTGAGAAAGGGGAAGGTGCAACGTGACTGTACACTCACATCCGTGTTATGACTTTGTTTAAGACATCCACAGATTTTATGATATGACCCTAATTGATATTATGTTTTTAAGATTTTAAAACAAATGCTTGTTATGTTATTTATTCAAAATCTGGGATTTTAGATGTTTAAATATTATTTTAAAAATGAAAATTTTTGTTGAAAAATTAGGATGTTACATATTTTTTATTTTTCAAATCTCCAAAATAATATGCTAGGGTTGAGTCTCATGTATTACCAAAAAAAAAACTCATGGTCTCAAGTGAACATTCTCTCTCTCTCTCTCTGTGTGTATATATATATATATATATATATATATATATATACGGTAATAAATTTTTTTTCGACTTACCTTTTTGACGAAAAAAACAAATGAATCAATAATAGCATGATTCACCAAAAAAAATCCCGAAAAAACATTTGGATGATTCATTTTTATGATGATTTTGTTGATATTCTCTAAAATTGTAATAAAAGTTAATTTTTTTTCTTGATTTACCTAAAAATGAATCATCAAGATGTTTTTTTCGGAATTTTTTCTTGTGAATCATGTTACTTTTGAATCATCGAATGATTCATTTCATTTTTTGCTAAGAAAATATGCATATAAATTTTTTTTTTTACCTTCCTACCAAAATTTTCCTTCTTATTTGATCTTAACTCTCTCTCTCTCTCTCTCTCTCTTTCTCTCTCTCTCTCTCTCTATATATATATATATATATATATATATACATATATATATATATATATATATATATATATATATATATATATATATATATATATATATATAAAAGATAAGTAGACAGTTGCTCATTTGTTGTAAGGACTATGTTTCAAGGCCACAGTCATGTGTCATATTAAGCACATTTGTGAATAATGGCTTTTAGGAGGCTCTACTTCAAGAGTCAAATCATCCCTTTAATGAAGTCAACACAAATTTCCTTCTTTGTATTGCTTGTTTGTGCTCGATTAGATCTTTCAAAGCCATTGATTTTAATAAAATAATGGAAATGATTACACTTTATCATGAAGAATTTCAAACATAATAAGATCTTCCAGTTGTGTAACATGGAATTACACTAAAGATGTGAAAGAGTATCATCAATTTAATCATTTGAAGAGCATTTGATACCCTACCAAAAAATAGTCGAAGAAAAGATATTATTCGTAAAGTAATCTCCTTTTTGAGAGTTGCATTACTCAGACCTCTTGCGGAACACACATTTTCAACAATAAAGTTCATAAAAATTGATAAAAAAAAAATCAAAATGGATAAGTAGCCTCGTGGTTTTGATTATAAACTCGACAGTATATATATATATATATATATATATATATATATATATATATATATATATATTGGGGAAAAAGGGCAGTGTGTTGGCCTTTTATGATGTGGCAGAATAAAGTGTAGAAAATAGTGTTGTCCATATTGCTTTCATGTTTGACATTCTTTCACTGAATGGTCCATATCAGTAACCTTTTACTGATGGGAAAATGAAATGTTATCACTTTGCAACCACATGCACCACAATGTTTATAAAAATTCAATTTTATCTTTACATTCATTCGTTATATTATATCATCATTCAATGGAAACCATATGCTAAAATATGTATTGTTAAGATATTAAACTTGTTAGTTTCCATTTTATTCCCACTGATCAAATTGGACGCATTTTAATGTATTTCAAGTTTCCAACCATTCAATTCATCTTTTTGAAATAACTAGCGTGCACACACAGCTATAAACATAATTTATTTGGTTTTATATAATTTTTGAAAAAAACTCTAAATTTGTTCCCTATGTTTGTCAAATAGTTTGAGATTCAAGTCTTTAAATTTCAAATTTTACATAGATCGTTGTTATTGTCATGTATATATTTGACTGTGTTACAAACCGTATATAACATGGGCTCTATTAGTTGAATGGTGGGAGTCTAATTATACCACACACATATATGGGCATGTGATTTTGGCGATGAGACGTGAAGTTTAGGAGTGACATTTATATGTGCACTTTGCATGTATGGAATGAAGCATTCTATCCTTTCATTCTAGAAAAGTGACACACCACTATTGATGACCTATTAGAACTCACATGGGTTTTGCACTACTAGCCAATGGGCGGACTGACAATCGACCACTGGGATGCCTTGTTATTTTAGCTGATTAGTTAGTTTATCTGTTTACGGGCTCCAGTTAAAACAAAACAACTTAGTGTACATTCTGAGTTGCTGCTAGTCTTACTTGACCTTCTTGGTGTTTAAACTGACTTACCGCTAAGGATTCTCATTCAAATTATCCGTTGGTTAATGCGGTTCTTAGAATAGTCTTGGATCACAAATCTAGTGGAAGTCAAGAATGGTTTTTTTGAGGGTTTTATCATTATTTTTTTTCCGGAAAATTTCAAGGAGATGCCTGGTTCGGAGTTACTGTTGAGGAGCTCTCGGGTTTTGTGGTTCTCTTCTTTAAACCGTGACCAACTTCAATTATTAGAAAAAACATTTAATATAGATGATATTAAACAAACTGTATGAGATTGTGGTGGTGATAAGGCGTCAACCCAGACGAGTTTAATTTTGCTTCTGTGAAAGGATCTCATGAAAGTAAATATTATTGATTTTATGTTCGAGTTTTGTTCTATAGGCTTCATACTCCCAGAGTGCAACTCTTCTTTTATTACCCTTGTTCCTAAGGTTAAGGATCCTAAGTTTATCCTAGATTTTAGGTCCACCAACCGTATCCGTGTGCTTTAGAAGATTATTGCTAAAACTCCTGCAAACCATCTTGCCTTGGTGGTTAACTTGATATTTGGTGGAACCGTCTGCTTTCATTAAACGGCGGCATATTCTTGATGGTCCTTTTGGTTTTTTAAGAAGTCATTTCTTGGTGTAATAAGTGTAGAAAGAAAGCATTGATTTTCAAAGGTGAATTCGAGAAAGATTATGATTTGGTTTTGTGGATTTATTGTGCAAGGTGATGGAGTTTATGGGTTTCTGTCCTAACTGGTTAATATGGATCAGGAGTTGTTTCTCATCTTCTCAATCTCCTATGTTAGTTAATGGCAACCCTACTAAGGAGTTTCAATTAGAGTGTGGGTTGAGGAAAGGATACACATTATCCCCCATTCTTGTTCCTTTTGGTGATGGAGGTGTTGAACATTGGCATGATGGGTGCTATTGATGCGGGTTTATTTGCTCTGATACGAGTAGGAGCTCTTGATATCAACATCTCTCATTTTTTTTTTATATGCGGATGATGCCATTTTTATTAGAAAATGGTCAGAACAAAATATAGAGAACTTGAAACTTCTTAATTGCTTTTTTTAGGTTTCTAGCTTACAAATTATATTCCATAAGTCAAAATTGTATGGTTTCAGTGTTTCAGCTTCTAATATTCAATGTTTGGGAGAGGTTGTGGGGTGCGACTCAAATGTAATGTCCCTCAAGTGTCTTGTCTTTCTTGCGGGGTTGAATATGTCTCGGATAAAGAGATGGGATCCTATTTTTGAAAAATTTAGGAAAAAGCTTAACGGAAGGGCTCATTAGGCATTTATTTCATCCTTCTTTATAAGATACCTATCAAATTTGGTGAGTTGGTGGAGTTGATTAGGGCCTTAGTTGATTAACGGCGAGATGGAACACCTCAAAAAGGACGGTCCAATAATAAAGAACTCCGGTGCAGACGGGAAGATACTAAGGATCACTGCTGCAGGAGAAACTACTCCAGACCCTCAGTTGAATTTCTACCCCTTCTTACTTCTGATTCTGACTCTGAGTGTCATCGTTATCTTGCTTCTGATCCTGCCCCTGAGTGTCCTAGGCACTACTTGTCCGTAACTGGGTGGACAAAGTGCCTGAGTAGTGCAAGTATTTTTTTGCAACTACTCTTCTGGTGTTTCGGAGCTTTCTCGATCTAGATCAAATCTAGAGAGTATAGGGTTTCGTTACCCGGAACTCCTAATTTCCTCAGCCACTCTTCTCAGAGTTTAACTTATCGCAACTTCCAGGTTTCCAAGATATCTGTTGAGATGCTTAACTCGTGGGATTAAGCGTGAATGGATGGTCGTAGTCAATGTCCTTGACTCTTACGACTTGACTTACTTTTCCAACTGAGGGTGTTAGCTACTATATTGGCTTAACCGGGATGACAACAATTTCGGATTTGTGGTCACTTTAGTAGCTCACCCGCAGTGGTTCTCTTGCATCTAGTTCCTATTCTATGGGACATGATCAAGGGATTTTACTATGAGGTTCGTGGTAGAGCTCATACTTGGCTTAACAACTAATACTTGGTGTATGCAAGTCGTATATGATTGAGATCGACGAGATGTTTAGTTTTGCGACTCCACCCCAGACCCACAACCCAACGAGGAATAGGGAGTAGGGAAGAAACACACATCTTTAATCTTTTTGATCTAAATTATATACCACTCTTATGCATATACCCAGTTAATAGTAGTCAATCCCATGAGTTCTTTCCTCCTGATTCACAAACCTGATTGTGAGGTGCTAAGGGTCTTTCTGGGGAATCTACGGAGTAGGTTTCGAGTGGTTATCGTCTTCTGTAATTCCTGCAGTGTCTTTCGCTTCGAGTTCTATTTATCTAAGGAAGGGTTGGTTAACAGCGCGCAATACCCTACTCAGGGGTATTTCGAAAAGTTTTAGATAAGAGAGACGACTGGCGGATCGCATTAGGTTTTTTTATTAGGTTCGAAAGAACCTTTATTTGCTGAAATGGTTATGGTGGAAGTTCTTCTTACACAACACTAGGAATTTACACATGGTTGCACTAAGTGTAACCATGATTGATAGGGGCGTCGAAGTTGGCATACTCTTATGAGAGTCGATAGGGCCATGTGCTGAATGGGCACACAAGTTCTTGGTGTCTCGGGTTATGTCCCGTGTATCACTATCGCGGATACTTGGACCGATAGAGTCGACGCGGAACTATAGAGGGTCCTGAGTGTTTCAGAATAGTGTACCTTTCATGAATGGATTCTCACGAGGCCTTTCTATAATCGCCTAGCATACACTGGTCATGTATAATTAAGGTGGGGAGGACTGTTGACTGAGCGACTCCACCCTAAATCCACAACCAAACGAGGAACAAGAAATAAGGCAGCATCACTTACTCGAGGTCTATCCATCTTAATTATACATGGCTTTAACATATATACTGAGCCATTATAGTTTTACCTTATGAAATTTTTAGTTTTACAATAGTGGTGCGACTTTTAACAGAGTTACAATATTAGATTTACTACAAGATTAATGTTGTGAACTAGGTGTATTACAAAAGCAAGTATACACAGTACGAGGGTCCCTTTACTGATGGGATCTTGCAAAAGATAAGACTTTGGTCACACTAGTTCTAAACAGTTTACGAGTCTAATACAACGAACGCTTAGAATACTTTAACGAGGGTCTGGAGTAGTTTCTCTTGCAGTAATGATCCTTAGTATCTTCCCATCTGCGCCGAAGTTCTTTATTATTGGACAGTCCTTTTTGAGGTGTCCCATCTCGCCGCACTAGTGACATGTCTGGTACGTACTAGTATTGGTGGTGGGGTGAGGTGCTTAGTTAGAGTTACGTGGACACGGGTGCCCTCCTCGTTTCTCCACTTTGAAAATTTCCCTTTAAAGAGTCCAGCTTTAACACCACCTTTGTGTGTAGGGTTGGTCCCGATGCTGGGGACTGTGAAATGGGTCGTGTTGGTGCTGAAGGGGCGGGGGTTGCCGCTTGCTTGCTGTTGCGTGGCAAGTCCTTGGAGTCGTTGCTGTTCCTTTCGAGCTCGGTGTTTTTGTTTCCTCCTCTCGGTTTTACAACTGTGCGTGTCCGTGACTGTCACCATTTGTTGGCTCCTTGGATCGGTACGACGATCAGGATTTTCCATTCCTTTGTCAGTGATTGCATTACTAGCGTTGGGGTTTGCAAGGACAGCTAGCACGGCATCTATTACCGCGGCATGGAAAGTGGCAGCGTCGATATGAAGGATAGGGTTTTCATTGTTTGGCTGACTATCTCCGGGTGACGACTGTTGGATAAGGTGTCTAAGTCCATAACTTATTTGGTATATACTTGACCCGACCCGGCATGGTCCATTTGGGTTGCATCTCATCCAAACTATTTATGGATAATTTTATGAGAGTTATACACATATGTTTATTAATATATTATAAGTTATAATATATTAATATGAGATTATGTTATTTAATTAGTTTTAGTCTTAAATTAATTATGAATTAATTTAGAGATTAAAAGGAAGACTAATTAGATTATGGGCTATTGGTTTTATATAGTGTGGGCTAATGCTCTTTTGTTAATGGGCTAAGCTTATATGGAAGTCCATGGATGATCCATGGAGCTTTTAACCCATTGATCCTTGGAAAGGAAATGTCATGGGTTATTAGGGTTTCACCCTAACCATGCACACTCTATAAGCATGCTTATGGAGCATGAAATGGGGCCTAAGTGTAACTAGTGAACTAGTGTGTGTGAGCTTGTGTGTGTCCGAAATATGCAAGTGTATACACTCTCTCAAAGTTTTCCAAGAGTTTGTGGTGTTTTGTGATTCCATTTGAGGCATTCACACTATTGGTGCTTGACCCTCAAACTCCTCAAGAACCAAACTCATCAAAAAGGTATGTAATCTCTTCTAACTCTTTATGTTGAAATGTTCCCCATGCCATGTTAGATAGGTTATAAACCTTGGAAAAATTATTATTTTGCATGTATTTAGACAAACATAGATCCAAGGTTTATTAGGGTTGCATGCACACTTAGGAAGTGTTAGATTGCTCAAAACACAACAATGGTATCAAAGCCTAGGCTTGCTTATTTGAATACTTGATGCAAATTTCTGAAAATCGAAGATTTTATGCTGTCTGCACAGTTGACTCGCTGAGTCCATGAAAGGACTTGACGAGTCCAAGGCAAAACTCATCCAACTCGGCGAGTTGGTTCAAGCACTCGACGAGTTGGACCCCCAGACAGCATATCTTCGAGTTTTGGTGCTGGAATTGGTCTAGAATCATTACCTTAAACTGTTTTGGACTCATAAAACCTGTTTTTGACGTGGTAATGATGATGGTGGACCAATTTCAAAGTTATAAGCAAAATTTCAATTTTATATGTGTTCATATGATTCTTGAAATTGTTGATGTGGATGTTCATGTTCATATGAGTTTTGTTAGATCATAGGTATTATTTGCAAATTATTTGTTAGTTAATTCTTGATCTTAATGTGTTTTAATGGAATTCTTAATTTGTCCTAAAGTTATGGAATTCCAAGAGGTTTTCTTTTAAATGTTTTTTTAAGAAGTTGTAGGTTACATTTTCTTGAAGAGATTTTCCCATAAATGTTTTATGGACTCCATAACTTGTCCTCAAGTTATGGATTTCCAAGAGACTCTTCATTAAAATCTTTAAAACACTTAATTAAAACTCATAAGTTATGAATATCCAAAAGTTTATGAATTGTTCAAAACTTCGCCTCAAGTTTTGGAATTTGTAAAGTCTCACACAAACTTTAATTCCATACCCTAGAAGTTTTAAAAGTTAAAATTCTACCCTTATACTATTATAAGATTAATGGTTAATTATTATATATATGTATAAGAACAAGTCATTTTACCATTAGTAGGCCTCATTCACAAAACCGGTCTATAAGGTGGGTATAAGGTTGTTGCCTATAAAATGGCAACTTAATGGGTGTCCACTCTCACCCACCGCTTGCTTGATCGGTGGAGGGTCGTTAGCCGAACGGGTAGGACAATGACTTTAAATTCTCATTAAAAGTATAATGAATATTATAAAGTAACTAAATATTTTTTTATTTAATTCCCAATCTTAGTTACTTTAGGAAAAATGTGAATTTGGTGCTAGCCCATGGAATTCACACTTTGTACCTTACCAAGTCGTTGGTGGAGCGTGTGTGGTTAACCGACACACTAACTTGGACTAGTAAGGACCAGGAAGGGTGACTTAATGTTTGTCATAGATCAATAGAGCGTGTGTGGTTAACCGGCACATTGATTAGGTGATAATATTAAGGGTACCAAGTGAATTGGTATGGTTATTCACACCTTGTTTTGTGATCCTCGGTATCCCAGTCACAAAATTTGAGAGGGTACACTCGAGATTGAAACATGCCGTTGAAAAGTTCAATGAATCTCAAAAGATCTAGGAATTTCAAATCCAATTAAAACCTAATAAATTATTTCGTTTTTCATGGTGGAAATTGGTGAATCGTCATTCGCCTACCTTCAAATATTTTATAGCTTGGATTACGGCATCCCTCTTCCAAGTTATAAAATATTGTGTTGGGTCCTAGCCTTAATATTTCATATTGGGTGTTATATTAAGGACTTTGAATCAACTAACTTGATTTTCTCCCATTATAGATGTCTGGTTCAGACAACTATGATCTTCCCAAATCTCTTGAAGATGGTGTCACTCAACATCATGCTTCACTTCCTCCACCTCCTCTAATTATTCTCCCTTACCCACAAGTTCTCGAAAAGTTTAAAGTCACTCAATCCCTATTGGCAAGAATAGTCTATGTGTGCTCACATCTTGGAAATAAAGTCACATATTGACAAGCCGGGAGAGTTGTGTGTCAAAGTCTCGTGAAAGTTGGATGTTCAATCACTTTCTTAGTAACATAGTGAGTCTCTTTGGGACTACTATGAGGCAAACTATGACATGACCCTTAATGTTGTTATCTTTTTGCTTGGTGTTGTGGAATCAGCAATGATTTGGAACACCAGTAAAGAAAATTTGATTAAAAGAACAACTTCCCAAGTCTTAAATGGACATTGACAATGGTAGCATTGGATATCTAGAAAAAGATTTCTCTTCCCAATGGAAAGGGATCGACTATAGTCAACTCGGTTGACCAAATGGTAAAGAGAAAGGCTAAGTCTGAGATAGTCTCATGTGCCATTACCAAAGGGTCCATGTGTTTTGTTGCCAAAGGAAGGGGCATTGGTTGCGAAGCCGCCATATTCACCTAAAAGGTCATAAGGTTGAGCAAGTCAAGAGGTTTGACTCTACTTCGGGTAAAGTCCACTGTCTAACTCTATTAAGTTCCTATTTGGAGATTCTTATTACATAATGTGAATGGGTCGCATGCTGATGTTTTAAGAATCAAAGAAAAGATAGGAAGCTTAAAGTAAGTATATGTTGATTCTGATTGCAAAGGTGGGTTTCGATCGCATGGTTCGGTAATCAGAATTTTGAGTTGTTACTTAAGAGTTATAATATATTGCTTATGAATAGATAACAACAAGGTTTTCATGTGGATTGTAAGGAGAAGTTTTTCCGCAAAGTTTTAAAATAAAAGAAAAAAAGGGTTTTAATTTTTATTTATTTTAAAAATATCCTTACAATGGCATCTGTGGAAAATTGTTGCTTATATGTTTCCAGTAATAGCAATATTGGAAAGTGGATTTGACTCTTTCACTTGTGGTAGTGTCTGAATTTACCAAATGAAGAAAGTTTTTTCATCACCCAAGTTTCAATTGGACAGAAACTTGGAATCATACAAGTTGTATTGTATGATGAATGAGAATTTTCATCTTTGAAAATTAAGACTAATTCTTTGATCACATGTATATGTGAGTCAATTGAAGGACTAAGGAATTAGGTACACTGGGTGTGCACTGGTCAAGGTCCACCACAAAGATTGATTTGTCATGATTTACTAAAGATTAGTAAATATGATTATACTTATAAGGTTAAGTATAATTCTGTAACATTGGAAAGGTTACAATGTATGACAAAACAAATGAGAAGAGTCAAATCAGGCAGAAAAATAAAAGTTTCTCAAATCTGAAAGGATGGGAGAGTACTTTAGTATCATATTTCATGATCATCTTAATGATTGTGAAACCATATCACAAATTCATACTCTAAGGACGTCTTAGTGCATTGTTATGGCTAAGAAGAGAGGTCATGAATTGAAGGATTGGTTAAAATCAAGAAGATGAGTCATACTTCGTTCCAAAATAATTCTTAGAGTCATAATCCAAGATTGTAACATTGAGTGACATAAAGGAAGATTTATTATCACTAGTCAAATGTAAGAGTAAAATGTTTTCTACTCTTGTACATTTAAGATTGGTAAGCTGTGATGTCTTGAATGAGACACAGACCAACTAAGACCAATTGTGTAAAGTGTTAGTCTTGGTAACAATCCGCACTATCCCTTGAATATTTGTTTTGTCCAGGAATGGTTCTTGACTGTGGAAACTTATATGTCAAGGGGACAATGGGAGCCTTAAAAATCATGAAAGAGTTTCAAGAATTAATCAAGAGTAAAACCTGTAATTTATCACTAGCACACGACTTAAGGTTTGCAACCTATCGTGTTGACATAATTCTTATTTCTGTACCTACTTCAAATAAGTTGAATTTGCCTGTGAGTTATCAGAGTTCAACTTGGAAGCATTGGTGGGCCTTGTGCTACCAAGGTGACAAGAAACTAAAATTGAACAAGTTTAATCCATGTAAGGCTGAATTTGTCACTAACCTTATCTTGTGATTATGGTTTTGACAAATTCACCTGGATAGGAACTCATACACTATAAAATCTAAGTGTCATAAGGTTTCTCTCCGATTCATGAAAATGATGGTGAGGAAACGCTTTCACTAAGTAGATTTTACGTAGATATCAATTGTGTTATTTGCATTTTCAAAAGTCGTTAGTGGAGCGCGTGTGGTTAACCAGCACACTAACATGGACTTGTGAGAAATGGAAAATGCCTAAGCAATTGAGACTATGATTACGACATCCCTTTTCATAGTTCTGAAAATTGTTTAGACACACACGTGAGCTATCTAAGAAAGGGTGTATGAATCTAAATTTCAGAAGTCTAGCAGATTTCTGGAAATATGTCAGAGCTAGTGGGAGCATAAGTGTTATGCTAATAATCATCATGTTAGTGGGAGCATGATAATCATGATTAGTATTGCAAGCTAGCAATGTTAATTATAGAAAACAAAGTTTCAATTCGTGAAGTTGCAAGGGTTGAAAAGTTGTTTTGCTATAATTAAGGGAGAGGAAATTATATTTCATTTCAATTCTAAAGCTTAGATTGAGATTTTAATCATCTTTAGTCAAGAATATATATGAATTTTGTGTTGGAATGGTTCAACTTGAAGAAATTCTATATATATATTGCGTTTTCAAAATTCGATTATGATTACGGCATCCCTCTTCATAGTTAAATTTTGAAAACATGGCAAATAAAAAAAATATATATTGTAGCAAAAGACTGGTCTAGTATCATGTCTTTATGTGAGACATCATGAATCGTGTCCCATATGCTTCAGATATAGGATCGATTTCATGTGCTATAATATTCATCCTTTCTAAATTTTCCAAATGCTTAAGGCATTGAGAAGGGAAAGGTCTAGAACTGGATATGACTAAAGTGATTAAGCAATTGTCAAGGACAAATCTGAGGTTCGCCAAAGATTGGTTGATCAGGGAAAGTTGGAAGTATGATGTAAGTTATCGGAAAGGACCGTATTGACATGTTCTGAAAAGAAGTAACTCTTGTTCGGAAATGATAGTCAAAATAGGACTATGGAAATGTCTCCATAGGTGGAAGTTATTCAATCTATGTAAGATTAGAAAACCTTAATGCAAGAAGGATGTTCAAAGCAATGTACTTTGAATATGAGACTTCCATTCCATAGAAGTTGACCTTCTTTAGAATATTCTATAAGACTGGTGACAAGGTTCTGGTGACTTTGTGAATAATCATTACAAGAGGAACATTGCATAAAAGTTTAAAATCTAACAGATTTTTTGGTAAATGATCGGAATTGGGGATTCTCACATTTACAATAAGGATTTGGGATTGTGAAATGAGTATCATTGGAATCATGTTCAATTGATCTACATCACAATGTAAGGATCATAGATAAACATAGTGTGCATACTTGGAGTATGGCATAACTATTGTTTAGAAAAAACAAAGTGTACATGCTAGGAGCATGGGACGACTGTTGTTTTTATTCAAGTCTTAAGTTGATTGTTTGAAACATTATACAATGAATAATGTGTAATCAATATGGTGATAAATAAAAGGTGGTTCTATTTATATTCAAAAGGGTTCTGAGACCATATTAGATTCGATTATTATTGTGTTTCACTTTGCATGTTTTGACTTCCAAAATAGCTAGGTTATTCTTTCCGAATGACTAAGTTATTTAAACACTCCACAGTCGTTCATATGTTGGAAGTAGGTATGAATCAAGACTGTCATGAATCGGGTTTGTAGATGGCTAAATGGGTTTAGTCATAGCAATGGTTGCTACAACATTCATGAGTGCTCATAAGTTATGAGTATTGGAATAAACCCACGCTCACTTGTATCACTTCATGGAATTTATCTTGAGTGATCGTGAGACGGTAATATCATATAAATCTTCAAACCTAGAGATATGAGTTGTTACCTATGAGTTGGTTGTGCATTGATTACACGTAAATGCATCAGTAACTTGATGTTATAAAACGTGCCTTTGTGTACAATTCAACAAGTAGTAGAACAAGCATATGAGTCGAAGTTTATCTATTCCTTCTAGAAATAGAAGCGATATCTGGGCCCCTCGATGATTTTGTTGTGACCTATGTACCGGCCGGTCAGAACTAAATTGATGTGTTCGATTAAGTTCTTTGTCAAACAAATCAAAAATCAGGAAACAAACTGTTGGACAATAAGTACGACATTGTTCCATGTTTTTGTCCGGCTGATATCATGAGAACAGAGGATTATATGATCACTTATCTAATATGGCGCTTCATAGTTCAACAGAGTCTTCATAGTTCAACGGAGTTTTCGAGAGCTACGATTGCTGGTTGGTTCCTGAAGTAACATACGCAAATATAGTTATTAGACTTATCCAAGTGGGAGTCTGTTGGATAAGGTGTCTAAGTCCATAACTTATTTGGTATATACTTGACCCGACCCGGCATGGTCCATTTGGGTTGCATCTCATCCAAACTATTTATGGATAATTTTATGAGAGTTATACACATATGTTTATTAATATATTATAAGTTATAATATATTAATATGAGATTATGTTATTTAATTAGTTTTAGTCTTAAATTAATTATGAATTAATTTAGAGATTAAAAGGAAGACTAATTAGATTATGGGCTATTGGTTTTATATAGTGTGGGCTAATGCTCTTTTGTTAATGGGCTAAGCTTATATGGAAGTCCATGGAGCTTTTAACCCATGGATCCTTGGAAAGGAAAGGTCATGGGTTATTAGGGTTTCACCCTAACCATGCACACTATATAAGCATGCTTATGGAGCATGAAATGGGGCCTAAGTGTAACTAGTGAACTAGTGTGTGTGAGCTTGTGTGTGGCTGAAATATGCAAGTGTATACACTCTCTCAAAGTTTTCCAAGATTTTGTGGTGTTTTGTGATTCCATTTGAGGCATTCACACTATTGGTGCTTGGCCCTCAAACTCCTCAAGAACCAAACTCATCAAAAAGGTATGCAATCTCTTCTAACTCTTTATGTTGAAATGTTCCCCATGCCATGTTAGATAGGTTATAAACCTTGGAAAAATTATTATTTTGTATGTATTTAGACAAACATAGATCCAAGGTTTATTAGGGTTGCATGCACACTTAGGAAGTGTTAGATTGCTCAAAACACAACAACAACATGATTCTGTAACACGAAATACAAGGGGTTCGTGAGTGACCAAGGTTGGCTCTAGATTATTTGAGTCTAACTAAGAGATGAGTTATTATACATGAGAACTCAGCTCATACACATTATGATATAATCAAGACTGGGCGGATAGTAAAATGTGTGATTCTATTTTAGTTTCACATCTCGATGAGGAAAAGAAACTAAGTCAGCAACCTCACATTTTATTGTCTACGTTATATATAACTTGGAAATGTATGAGCGAGGAAATCATACTAATAACCTTCTTACTAACCCTTCATAATTGAACTAGAATTCCTAATAAGGGATATCTTTGGACCTAGATGTATTTTAATCGTTCACCAATGGAGTAGGAGTATGTTCTCGAAGGTTTGACCTACATCCCTATGATGCAGTCTGGGTATCAAGGTAGAGGTATGAGTATCGGAAAGCCATAAGATGGGGGTCGTTCCTACGAATTTATCTTTATACTTGGAGAGATTCACTCTCCGGCTCTGGAAAGATCTGAGGACAGTTCAGAACGAATACTGCGGAAAGAAAGGCTCATGAAGACTTATAGCTAAACACTCTCAATCGAGGTTTTGGGATTCTGATCTAATCGTATTACTTGCGACGGAAAAAGGTGATTCACTTAACACATAGTGTGAGTAGTGTAATCACTAACTCACTACATTGTATTATTTTATGGGAGTATTAGCGTGACAATAACGAGGAAAAGACACTTCTCGGGTTCCATGTATTGGATCCCTCTATCTACCTCTTATCCTAGACTGGGATTAGTGTTATTTTTCTTCAGGTAGTTACCTAGGGTTCTCTTCTCGTGTGGACATATTGAATTTCTACCCCTTCTTACTTTCGATTCTAACTCTGAGCATCGCTATCTTGCTTCTGATCCTGCCCCTGAGTGTCATCGCTTCTGATCCAAAAATATTTTTTTTGAGCATATTTTAATTTTATTTTTATTCTTAGTTTTTATACTGTGTGCTAAGTTTATTTTTATTTTTATTTAGCTCAAAATTTCGTTTTGTCTTAAAACGTGAATTACGGAAGAAGAGACTCAAGGAGAATTCAAAAGAAGAAGAAGAAGAGAATCAAGGAGACTGTATCGGAATTTTCTGAGCGATGAGAAGAAACTTGGAAAGTAATTGATAGTTATTACACTTCACACTACTTCCACAAGGAATTGAAGGCATGAAACTGTACAAGCTGTCAGTTATACAGTATCTTTCTAAGAACTGTCATACTTAAGGAATTGAAAGTCTAAAACCGTATAGATTGTCAAAATTGGTCTTGTCGGTAATCTTTACCTAAGAACTGTCATGGCACCAGGACGATTCACCCAATCAGGAAATAGATATCGTTGAACATCCCACCCAGGGTCTTGACAATCTTGTTCATGCAAAACTATGGATACTCAAATGTATTCTCAGATACATTCTTCGTAGGTAAGAATTTAACGGTTATTGGCACTAGGGCGATTCACCTCTTAAAGGCATGATTATCGTTGAACGTCTCGCCAAGGGCCAAGTTAACTTGTTAACTTGAAAAACTGTATTGAGATTTTTGACCGAGGATATGCAGGGACTAATATCAAAAATAACCACGAGTAGTTCTCCGATACTCAAAAAATCGCAGTGCGTTCCTCTATGTTCACACAGATACTGCGAGTAGTCATCCATCTGAGTCAAGGTTGTGTCCTTGAACAACTGTGGTGAGAAGGGTCTTTATGACTCTATGATCCACATGGACTTTTTAGTCATGGTTACTTTTAAGACACATCTATGATCGAAGAAGAAGATTCATCCAAAGGAACTAGAAGTGAAGATTATTTTTCAACACTCAATCTTTCAACCCCGGAAGCAAGGTGAAGCTGTTTTTGAAGATATGTGACAAATTGCATTGAAACCTCCTCAATCAATTTGCTACTATCAATGAACTTGCTGAAGTGATCCAGAAGAATCGGTCTTTATGTTATTATCTATGAAGTTTCTCAAGGAAGAGTGAAAAGAAAAGAAATCTATAAACCATGGGAGAGATTGTTAGAACATAAATTTGTGGTTTATACTTTTCTTTTCAAGGCTTTTATAGTTCTCGATTTTAGACTGAAATCTCTATAATCGTGGTGGTGTTTGGATCGAAATCACCTTGTGATTTCGGTCGACCTTTTGTTGATTTCAGTTGGGTTGTTGGGCTGGGACTTTGTAATTAGGTCTTGGTATATATATTGTATAGAGTTAGTCATTGATGTTGGTGATTCTAAAGGTGTAACAGTGGTTGTTTTCGAGAACTGAGAGAGAAAGAGAGAACTGAGAGAGTAATTGTGGATCATATGTACTAGACTATTATCATATAGTGTGCATTGAAGATTCATCATTGTGTTCTTAATTCACAATAACTATTTTGTGTTAATCATTAGATTAGGATTCCGCACTAATTATAGTGATTTTGATTGATACATTCAGATTGGGTTTTACAGATAGGTCAATATGAATTGATCATAACAACTAGGAAGAGAGTTCCACACTATGCTGATTGCCAATTCTTCATCAAAATTTACGTTGAGCTTGATTAGCCTGTCCACATATCGTTTCATCCACTAAACGTGGCTACTAACATCCTATCCATCGTTCATCTTGATAGCAATGAGGGACTTTAGCACTCATACTTTTCCTGGAGAGCTTGCTTATGGTATTTCTCCATAAGGTCCTTGTTAATATCGTACGACCAGTAATCCTTATAGTGCCTTTGCAATTCTAGAGCATTGTGGCCACCATGATGTACGCAACCTTTGTGGCATCATTATAGTGATTCTTGTAGGCGACCATTTCTTCAGGAGTAGCCTTCTCTTCACCAATCTCATCCAATGGTCTCTCGAGAACATATTCCTTGTCCTCCAAACGAAGGGCCATTTTAATATTTCGCATCGAATCGTTGTAGTTGATGCCATCCAATTGCACCTTCGAACAAATGTTCAACAATGAGAAGTTGTTATTGTTGTTGTTGGAGGAGGAGGAGGAGGAACTAGAAGCATTAGTTGGAGTAGACATCTATAAAAAAAGTAGTTTTAGTTAGAGAAGAATAATCCTCAGTATGACACCCAAAATGAAATATCAAGGCCAAGATCCAACTAAATAATTCACAACCTAGAAAAGGAATGTCGTAATCTAATTGTAAATTATATAAAAGTAGGTAAATGATGATTCACCAATTACACAATCGAAAAAAGAAATTTGAACAAATTAGATTTTTAATGAAATTCCTAGGTCTTTTGAGATTCATTGAAACTCTTCAATGGCATGTTTAATCTCGATTATGCTCTTTCATTTGTGACGGGGATACCAAGGATCACAAATAATATTGTGAATAACCATGCAAACTAGATTGGTACTCTCGATGTTATTTATCATCTCATTTTAATGTGTCGGTTAACCGCATGAGCTCCATTAATCAATGATAATTTACGAGACCCCCATTGCCATTCTTTAGTTGTCCCTATTAGTGTGCCGGTTAACCACACACGCTTTACTAACTACTAAAAAGTGCAATGTGCAATTTCATGGGTTAGCATACAAATTCACCTTTTTCTAAAGCAACTAAGATTCGGAATTAAAAAAAAAAAGCTTTAGTTACCTTGTAATTCATTCCTATCAAACTCGTTCAGCTAACGACCCTCCACCAATCAAGGAAGCAGCGGGTTAGAGTGGACACCCATTCAATCTCCATTTTATAGGCAATTTCCATCCCCTCCCCCCTAAATATAGATCGGTTTCGTGAATGAGACATACTAGCGGTTCGACAATCTTAGTCATATACATATTGTAATATTAACTTTTAATGTTACATATATTATAAGGGTGTATTTTAAACTTTTCAAATACTAGGGCTTATATATCAAATTTCAAAAATTAAGAGATTAATTTTTAAAATAAAAATAAACCAATCATGAATTCAAGATAAGCATATCCAATTACTTAGATAATTATTCACTTTTACTTATTTAAAATGTTATTTAAGATAATTATCCTAATCAATTCATGAGATAAGCAAAATATTCGATTTTTATGGATCTGACTGTCCACCATGCTATGGTAAGCAATTACCACATCGTAGTCGAACAAAATCGCAGGTCACCAACTCATAGTGAAAGTCATCATCTCGTGGTGGCGAAACATAAAGACGATTATGTTTTGCTTCTCCTTGTTCAAGTTCAACAGTTGTAACAATTTAATAGAAAACAACCCTTACTCTCTGATACCATTGATGGGTTCTATGCAAAACAATAAACTTAAATCCTTAAGTGTGCATGCAACCATAATAGATTTATATTTTCTCTAATTGAGCATACAACTTTGAACAACGAATACGATACCTTAAGATACCTAGCATATTTTCGAAAATACTAATTAGGGTTAGGAGACATACCTTGATAGTTACTGACAAATAACAAAGATTCTTGTGTTGTTGAAGCCTTGAGAGCAAGCACTACAAATGTTGTGCCTCTAGTGGTTCACACCCAACACTAGCAAGAGGAAGGAAATTGAGAGAGAGAGAGAGAGAGAGAGAGAGAGAGAGAGAGGAGGAGCAGTATGAGGAGGAGGAAGGCTCAGAAATTCGGCTATCTCTTCAAAAGAATAGGTGGCCGAAATTTCTAGGGGTGAGGTTCTTTTTATAATGCAGTCATGAAACCCTAGATAACCTAAATCCAACATTATCTTGAACGAGGTAATTATCCCTTCCTCAATGTCCACGAAGGATAATTCTAGAAACCCTAAGGCTCCTTGAAACCGTCCAAACCTTATGGAGGGTTATAGAATGTCTTTTGCTCAACTATTAAAAAATTGCACTTCAGTCTCTGCACTTTTAATTAATTCTTTTAATCCCAAAATTAATTCCAATTAAATATTACAATTTCTAATTAATATATTATTTTCATAATATATTAACGAGTTATTTATTTCCATTTATTAATCAAATAATAAATTAATATTTCTCTCCAAAAATCATCATATCAAGTTGATAGTTTGAAGCAACTCAAAAGGACTGTGCTGCTATCATTTCAAGTATATATATCAATTATAGTTATGAGTTCAGACATCTAATCTAACAAATGTAGACGATATCCAAAAACATGTTCAACAAAACTAGATGATAGCGAGTAACGGATAACCAATAGTGGGTAGCATTTGATTTAAAAATGTTTTGTTAAAGCTTTCTCCATAAACAAATTTAAGAGCATTAAATAATCATAAAAAATTAATTTTCTAGTTTTAAAATAAATAAAATTATATAAAATAGTCAACATAAACGTTACGTGGATATAGTATTATCATCACAGATAAACTTGACATCAGGACAAACAAAATGAAAGATTGGCCCCTACACTTTGACCAAAATAATGAAATTAATTAAATTAAGCTATTATTTTGGCATTTTAAAATACAAATAGGCTACAAGATAGCTATATGGATAATGTGCCTATTAGTGTACATAAATGTTGTGTTTTAAATTAAAAAATTATTTCTTTTAGAATCGCTTCACTCATCCACAAACTATTTTGATTTTATATTTTTCATTTAAATGAATTTTTAACCTTTATCTATCCATCAATTTAAACCTTTAATTTTTAGCTGAAAAATACACATCCGTCAAGTTCTATACCATTAGTCTAAAAAAACTATTTGAATATTCAAATATTAATAATGATCCTTTAGTTTAAACAAATAAACTAATAGATGTGAGACCCATGTATTACATGAGTTTAATTAAAAAAAATATAAAATTTTAACAATTTGAAAAGTTTGAATTTATAAGAAAAATGAAAAAAAAAATTGAATTCTTAAAATTATTGAAACTTTAATGTATTAAATACATTACATATATAAACTCTTTCTAATAAATACTTTACATATATATTACATTACAAATTAAATATGGATTTTTATTTTAATAAAATAAAAAATACAATAAAATAACAAGTGGAAAATAGAAAATTTAAAAATTTTAAAAAATATCAAGTATCCAAATAAAGGAGAAGAGGACACGTGACAAAAAAAAACATTCATTTATTATAGTAGATTTGAATATTCAAATATGAATAAATGACTTTTTATTTTTGGTTAACGGTTAATTGAAAAGCTAATAGCTAATTGAAAGGCTAATAGCTGATCATTAAAAAAATTGTTGTTAGCCAATAAAAAGTTTGTTAAAAACAGATTGATGCCTTACTTGAAAGATACAAAATAACATAAAAATTAAAATTTATACAAAATGATTCAATGTTATAAAACAAACATATAATATATTCTATTAAATTAAAATAACCATTAAATAATTCTCCAAATATTTAGGTTTAAATTAAAATAATAAACAATTATGATATCGTTTAGCTAATTGCAATACAAAATTTAAAAGAAAAACAAATACAGCGGGTCGAGATGTTTCTTGCGACCAACGTTGAACTATTTATAAAAAAATCTATTTTATGTTGTTTTAACATTCACAATATATACTATATTGATATAGTATTTTTTTTTTTTTTTTTTTTTTTTTTTTTTTTTTTTTTAAGAATTCAACTAAGTGTAAAAATAACATGCTAGTTTTCATACTTATATCATTGAAATTTTATACTTATATCATTGAAATTTTATTTAATGTCTTTAGTTGCATTGAAGTTTAAAAAATGTATAACGTATTTGACATCATAGTATGAAAATTTGTACATCAATATTTTAGATATGTTTAACGTATTTGACTTCAAAATTTATATAATAAATTTATAAAATTATAAGTTTTTGTATGATTTTAAATAATAATAAAATATCATTATGACATAAAACATTATATACATATTAATTCTCATGCACTTGGTGAACAAGGAAAATTTGGGAATTCACAAATTGGCCACACCCTTAGACTATGCGGTATGGGTCTAACGAGATGCAACGGGGGGTGAGGTGGCACCCTTCAACGGCGTCATGACACGGGGAACACCGCCCCCCACCCCCCCCCCCCCCCCCCCAACTTGTTGCATCTTGTCATGGCAAATCTCGTTGACGTTGTGACGAATTGAAACGGGAGGAATACCAACTTTTTGTTTTTTTTTTCTTTTTTCTTTTTTTTTCTTTGGTGTTGCATCTTGTTGCATCTTGTTGCCCATTTCCTCACTTGGTGTTATAACACCACTTGCTTATGTGGCATGTGAGGTGGTGTTGCACCTTGTTGCCCACACCCAATGCTCTTACATATTTATCCCTTAACACACGCGTGTCGGCTATTAACTGCACCTCCAATCCCAGGTCAAACATTCGTCTTTCTTCCGAATTCTTCTTTCTCTTCTCTTTTGCGCCTTTTTCTCTAGGTACTTATTCTTCCATTTTTGTTGTGTTTTACCTACTATGTGGTTGTTCTTCTCTTCATTTATGTTGTTTTCCGGTTGGTTTTGCTTTTTCGTCTGCCTTTTCTTTCTATTAGTGTACTGATGAAAACAAAGCTAAAGTTTATGGAAAAGATTTCGTATCATGGGCAAATGTTGAAGTTGTCGATGATTCCATGTGGGATGATGCTGAAGATAGTTTTTCCAAAAGCCCTTCTTTCAAAACTCCAGTCAGAGAAAACCATGACCTAAGAGAAGAGTTCAAGGAGGCAAAAAAAAAAGGGGGAGACAAAAAAGCTTAGCATTAGGAGCCTTACACAACAGTTTTCTGGTAAATGATTCCGATATTCAAGTTGTCAAAAATTTAATTTTTTTTATAGGTTTGGGGAAGTGGATTATAGACGCATAGCCCACAGTTTCTTCTTTATCGAAATTTTCCCAAGTATCACCGTCCATATTCACTCTGCTTGTGTGTGAGGTTGTGCTGATTTACGTTTTTTGCAGGTTTCAATATATTGGCATTTCTTGGCTTGCCTTCTTCTTTTCTGTAGCTGCTCTGGATGCCTTCTCAAGTGCTAATGATTTTGATTCCCTAAACATTATCTCCATGTACGTTTCCCATTTCTATAAACTTCAATTTTTGTTTTAGGGGAATGGTTAGGGCTTAAAGTTTAGTGTAATTTTTGAAATTAATGGTTCATATCTTCTGATTTTATGAAGCATAGCATGTTCCTAGGAACACAATTAGTTTGAGAAAATACTATATTGAATATCTTTTTCTTTGATTCCCTTCAATTGTTAACTTTCTATTTGTCTAGTTTATGGTTCTATGATGCCCTAGTTTCTCTTCTCATTTTCTTTCTTTATTTTTATTTTGTAGCTAATATATTGTTTCTTTTGGTTGAGATTATCATCTTTATTTCTATGGTATACACCTTTGTAACACCCTATTTCGAATCATTTCCCATTTTGGACTCATTAGGTGTTGGATAATGTAATTTGGATGATTCGAGTATTTGATTTGTGTTTTAAAGTCAAAGGGTGTTTTGGTAATTTATCAACTCGTGCTTCAATGGAAAATAGATGTTTGTTCAGGATTTGGTAAGGCAGGGATGAGTTGATGGAAGTGTAGAGCTTCTCGTTACCTTTTGTGGATATAAGGATCGTCGGAATCAGAATTATAACAAAGAAGTTATGGTCTTCGGAATATGTTAGGGTTTGTGGGGAAACCCTAGTACACAGGACATACCTAGGAAGTACGTGGGGTTTACTTCTGTGAAGGTCATTACGTTGCGCTTTGTGTTTAGTACTCTTAACGTACTTCGAGGGCTAGATCGGGTTTGCGAGCCTCATATGACGGGCGAATGAGAAGTAGGTGGGGCGTACGAAGGAAAAGTGAAACCCTAAAATTTTGGAGTTGTACCTTATATAATCTCAATAAATCTTTTGGGTTAGTCCTTATACCAGCCTCCAAGTTCCCAAAACACTAGAAATCATCTCTAAGCCTCCATGGTTGTAATTTTAAGCTCATGATCTGCATTTTGGTATTTTTAGGTCTTTTCCAAGAGATGTATTTTGATGCAAGGTTGTGAATCAAGGACGAGCTTATGGATCTAGATAATCTGCTTCATTTCCAGCTTGTTTGAGGTAAAAGCTTTGATCTTCTTCATTGTTGGCTTAGATCTAGTTTGTATGAGTTTTTGATTCATTTTGGTCGCAAGAATGTGATCTAGTGGTTTGGTACCACTCCAGGAGCTACGAGTTTCCACTCTTGGTGTTTCTAAGGTTCTAGATGCTTAAAGTTGTCTCCTATAGTATTTGGAATCCCCCATAGATGAGATGGTGTCCATTTGGTGAAACTATAATGTTTTATATTGATTTTGGGTTCTTTTGAGGCATGAAAAGTCATCAAGTCAATGACTTTATAGTTCTAGACATTCTTTAAGAAGAAGATATATGGTTTCGACTCTTGGTCTTGAGCATTAAGTGCTTAATGGAGTTTTGGCTTAATGGATGAATACGTTGGACGAACAAGTCTGTACGTGTATTGTACAAGCCAAATTGCATGTACGTTTAGCAAACCAGCTAAGTATGCCCCACGTACTCAGTAAAGAGGGTATTGGCTTTTAGGATTTGTGTTGGGCTTCCTCTTTTGTGCTTGGGTGTTTGAGTTCTTAATGGTCCATCTGAGTATATGTATCTTGGACTACGGATTTTAGTTAGGCTTTAGGGTAAGGCCGATATAAGAGGGTTAGGGCCCAATTTGGAAAATTGGTCCATAATTGGGTCTTGGTTGGTAATTTGGCTTTTGGGCATTTTTTGGATGTGAATTGGCCCTTAGTCATGGACCAAGCTAGGTTAGGGGTAAAATGGTCTTTTTACCCAGAGTATGGATTTATGGTTATGGTTTGGAACCGAAATGATAATTAGTTTTTGTTTTTATATTGACTCTTCGAGGAATCTGTCAGCTAATAGCCCATGATCGTCTGTGTTTTGGTAGTGTGAATTGAGTTTTCCTTATTGTAATTACGGGTCGAAGGCACCAATGCCGACCCTTTGGATTGTTATCTCGGTTATCTTATGATTGAGTACTGTGGTGATCTGTTTGATCTATATCTTGGTAGATAGGATGATGCTATGCTTAGTGATCTGTTAGATCTTCCTCTTACCTGTTCTGGCTATATGTTTAATGGTCGAATGTGTTGATGTAGTGTGGTTGGGTTGAGACTGTACTGCTTTGTGTTACCAGTCAACAAAGCTGGTAATATTTATGTCGGTATGTTATATGTATGCTTATCTCTTATGTATATGTTGACATGGTTTGTATGTGTGGTTGGGTGTAGGTTGTCCTGTTTAGTGTTGAAGGCCAACATACCCAGGGTGCCCAGACTGGCTGAGAGCCAGTAGGGCATACCAGTTAGGCCGATGGCCCAAAGAACGATCCAGATAGACTGAAGGCCTAGTGTGGCGCACCAGTCATGTTGAAGTTTACGTGAGCCGTCAAGATAGTTTGTAGGTCGGTGGGGCATTCTAGTCTGGCTGAAGGGTCTATATGCATGTTGTTTGTTGTATATGTTTTATGTTGTTTGTTGGTACTTTGGGGGAAACTCATTAAGCTCTGCCCTTATAGTTTTTGGTTTATGGTTTTAGGTGTTTTAGAGATTTGTGGGAAGGCGAATGCATGAGCGTACACATACTGATCTTATGTCATTGATTTTAGGAGGCACTGATTTTCAAATAATGTTTTGATATCACTATTTTTGGTAAACATTTTATTAGTAAAAGGATAGTTTTGAAAAATTTAAAATTGTCGAAATTTTTGGGATGTTACAAGTTGGTATTAGAGCCTTGGTTTGAATGAACTGGAGGAACACTCGTTTAAATCTTGTATCAAACTAAGAAAAAAGAAGTTTTCAAATGATTTTCAAAATAGTTTTCAAAATAATAAATGAGGATGCAATTTCTACTATCAGTAGGAGCCATTAAGTTCACCCCAAATTACCACACAATTATTCTAAGATTATGCCTTGATATGTTAGAACTATATGATAGTGGTAGGATAAAGATCTTTAGGAGTTGTATGATAGAATTTCCTGATATATGATGCCTTATCTCTTATAGAATCTCTGATTGATTGTGGTATGACTCTTTCACATGTGACCTGGTTATTGAGTGAATGCGCTAAGTCACATGCTACATGGTACAAGTTATATTAGGATAACGGGTTTGGTCCTGCTGCGCAACTCTTGTTTGATTCCAACCATTATGGGATTGAATCTTTTAACCTAAGATTGTTTAAACTATGGGGAATTTGATTATATTCATGTGATAGTCATATGGCACCAATGGAGGGTCATGCGACCGTTTATGGTAAGGTGATTGTGTGTTGTCATCCAACCATGTGTGTTATCGGCTGAGAAGGTTGTGTTTTCCTTAAAGTAGGTGTGGTTCATCGCGGGTCAGTGTGAGAAATTTTTAGCTACTCTTAAGAGAGAGAGAGAGCGAGCGAGAGAGAGAGAGAGAAAGAGAGAGAGGGCAGGTCCAAGGTGCACCCGAGATGCTGGGAAATAAATGTTGAGAGTTTCATATGAGGATTTGTTAGATTTTGTTGTGTTTAGTGCCAATTGACTCCTCTGCTCGAATGCTTCTTGCTTTGTACTTTGTGGAACTCGTAGGTGATGGGAGTTAACTACTGAGTGAATATGTAAAGTCACATGTGACAAGGGTTGAATAATCTTAAAGTGATGGATTCGATCTTATTGCACAACTCTTGTCTGATTCCAACCATTGTAGGGATGAGTCGGTTACTCAAAGGATTATCTAAGCTTTGTCTCATGTGATTGTATTCATGACGTGGGTGGCTGGCATTATGAGTAATTATTCAGCAGCTGATGGTAGGGTGTGGTCGGGAACCTACGAAAGCGTAGGGATTGCCTTAGTAGTTTTGTTGCACTAGTTAGTGAGTATTTTTGTGTAAGGATTTGAGAAGGTGAATTAGAGGATCCGGGAGGATTCTTGAGGAAAGTATGGATAGGTGTGGAAGGTAGTATTGGTCCTATACTACTGAAAGCACATGATCCATGCTTGAATCAGGGAGAGTCCTGGAGAATCTAGGAAGCATGTGGGATGAGGATTCATGGGTATATTTGGATCTGGTGAATGTTTTCTCGGTATTGTGTTGAGCACTCAGGTATGGGGTTCAGATTCTGGTTTTCATTTCTGGAGCAGGTACTCAGTCGATTGATGCGCGTTCATGGAATTTTATCTCATCAGATATTACTCACGGTGTTTCGGATTGGACCATGGTGGTCTTTGGTTCAGCCAAGGAAGGGATTTTGGAGCTCTTGGATGGTCATCTCAGGGCCTTTCAGGTCGATGTTGTATTAGGGTAGTTGGGGCTCGTGTGGAGCCCAAAGCTTGTAGACCTCTAGAATCCTTCAGGAAGGAGGATCTTGTTGTTAGCTTCTGTCATCTTTTGTATTCATCTAGGCTGTATCGGGAATTTGTATTCCGTTGGAGTTTTGCTGGTTTGGGATAAGTTATATCTCGGGTTGGTTCTCTGCTAATTTCTGGATTATATTATCAAGGATTGTGAGACGCCATTCTTCATGTTGGGAGTCTTCAATGAATCTTCAGAGGGTCGTATCTTTTTGAGTGGGTTCTATGTGTCCCGTTGTTGTTCCGGGTCTTTGTCAGGATCAATTCAGGAGTATTTCTTGGAGGATCTATGCTCAAGGTTAGCGGGTTAATTCTCCAGTGAATCCGGTGATCAGTGGTTTTATCATATGTTTGGTTATGATCGGTGGTTGCCAATGGAAGAACCTTTGAGTTCCATCACTACCGTTGCTTGGAGAGGAGCGGTAGCAGGAAGATGGTGGTGTAAGTTGCATGAGTTTTTTGATCATTGGATGTGTAGGGGAGTTGTATTTTCACATGGATTGTAGTTAGTTAGAGTTCAGTGATTTTTTGAGAATGGAATTTGGAGTGAATGTTCGTCAGTGCTTGGCTAGGGTTGTGATCTTAGTCGCTAGCAGAAGAACTTAAGGAATTGGTATGGTATCATGGGAAGTGATTTGAATTATCGGATGTGTTAATATTTGAAGGGTATTCTTCAAAATTTCAGGAACTGGGCGATCATTGAGTTTGGCTAACAATGGAACGTCAGTATTGATAAGCACATGTAATAGGCAGTTCATGTTATATAAGGTTGATGGGATGGGAATCGATCAGATTTAAGGGATGAGAGAACTTCGTCGAATCCAGGCGGGGGAGAATCGAGCAGGTTTATCCAGAAAGCATGAAGGGTGAGAACTAGCGCAAGCTTCACTTCCTGGCCAAGAGGAGAGACGACCCAATTCGCCGTTTATATTCAAGGGGTGTAAGTGGGAGTTCAGGAAACTTCCAACCACAGGTCGACATGTTCCTCATTATGCAAAGCAAGCTTGTGGTTGAGCCTTGGTTGAGGGTTTCAGAATTCAAATGGTTACCCAAACACCTGATCGAATGTAGTGGATCCAGGTTTCAGCCTAGGATGAGTGGGTTTGTGATAGTTTGGGTGTGGTAAGGCCATGGGTGGTAACCATGGTTGGTTAGGTTTGTTGTATGACTACTATTAGATTATAGAATTCACCAGTTCGAGGTAGACAATCATTGGAAGTGGTCATGAGTGTGAAAGGGGAATCAGTTTATTCCATAGGCACGTAAGTCAAGATTTTCATGGAATATCTTTCTATTTTGTGATAGGGGCGGCTGGGGTCTTAGGCAGAGTTAGGCCTATGTAGCTCTAGAATAGTAGGACCCGTGAGCGAGGCCCGTGTGACTATAGCAATACAAGTGAGATTGGTAGAGACCGTTGGGTTAAGGTTTTGGGATCTTGAGTAGCCGAATTAAGTGGGTCGTTAGTATGTGATGCGGAGGGGTTTTAGTCAAGGTGGCCTTGTTAATCAGGATCTTGGGAACCTGGTGGTTGGACCAGGTGCGAGACTGGTAGTCTTGGCGATGGTTGGGAATCTTTATATCTCGGTCTAGCAAGGGGTTGTCATTATTAGAAGTCCTTGAGTGAAATACAAGTGCAGATCCGTGTATCGCGGGTTATGAGTTAAGTATTAGGTTATTTTTTGGGAAAGATTTTGATTTGGGTATTACGAGTGTTTTGTGCGGGATTTTCATTTCAGTGGAATAAGGATTGGGCAATTTATATGTCGAGGGCATTAATCGAAGGGTTAAAGGGGTATGAATGGATTCAGTTTTGATGAAAGATCAAACTATTGTGATTATGTGGCTAGGGATTTGTTCATCATTGGGTTGTAGAGCCCTGCGAAGGTTGGTTCCGATATCCTTAGCGAAGGCTATGGTATGCTCGAGTTTGTGGCCATGTTGCTATGGTTGTTTGGCGTGTTAGGAATGGTAAGGAATGATTTCGAAGACGAAATCTAATTTAAGTGGTGGAGAGTTGTAACACCCTGTTTCAAATCGTTTCCCATTTTGGAGTAGTGATCAGGGACTAGGTATTAACAGGCCTAGGAACCTTGAAGGATCCAGTTTTGGACTCATTTGGGGTTGGATAATGTAATTTGGATGATTCAAATATTCGGTTTGTGTTTTGCAGTCAAAGGGCATTTAGGTATTTTGTCAGCTCGGGATTCTATGGAAAATGGATGTTCGCTCAGGATTTGGTAAAGCAGGTATGAGTTGATGGAAGTATAGAGCTTCTCGTTACTTATTTATGAATATATGAATTGTTAGAATCAGTATTATAATGAAGAAGTTATGGTCTTCTAATATATTAGGGTTTGTGGGGAAACCCTATTATCTATGGAGTATATGGGGCGTACTCATGCGAAGGGCATTACGATGAACGTAATGTTGGGTATGCTTAGCGTACTGCGAGGGTTAGATCAAGTTTGCGAGACCTCGTATGCTGGGCGTACGAGGTGTATGCAAGGCCTACGAAGGAAAAGTGAAACCCTAAATTTTGAAGTTATACCCTATATAATCTCATTAAGTCTTTTTTGGGTTGCTCCCTATACCAACCATCAAGTTTCCAAAACCCTAGAAATCGTCTCTAAGCCTCCATGGTTTGTAACTTTGAGCTCATGATGTCCATTTTGGTGTTTTTTGGTCTATTCCAAGAAGATGGAATTTGATGCAAGGTTGTGAATAAAGGACGAGCTTATGGATCTGGATTATGTGCTTTGTTTCTAGCTTTTTTGAGGTAAAAAAACATTGATCTCTTTCATTTTTGGCTTAGATCTAGTTTGTATGAGTTTTTGTTCATTTTGGTCCCAAGAATGAGATCTAGTGGCTTGGTACCACTCTAGGAGCTATGAGTTGCCACTCTTGGTGTTTCTAAGGTTCTAGATGGTTAAAGTTGTATCCTTTAGGATTTGGAATCCCCCATGCATGAGATGCTACACATTTGCTGAAACTATAATGTTTTATTTTGATGTTAGGTTCTTTTGGGGTATGCAAATTCATCAAGTCAATGTTTTTATAGTTCAAGTAGTTCTTTAAGAGGTAGATATGTGGTGTGGAATCCAGGTCTTGAGAATTAAGTGCTTCTTGGAGTTTTGGCTTAATGGATGAGTACACCAGGCATAAAAGTATGTACGCGCAACGTACAAGCCAAATTGCATGTACGCTTAGTGTACAGCTGAGTATGCCTTGCGTGCTCAGGCATGAGGGTTATGGCTTTTGGGCTTCGTGTTAGGCTTCCTTTTTTGGGCTTCGGTTTTTGAGTTGTTAATGGGCCATCTGATTATAAGTGTCTTGGACTTGGAATTTTTATTGGGCTTTAAGGTAAGGCCCATGTATGGGGGTTTGGGCCAAATTTGGAAAATTGGGCCATAATTGGGCCTTGGTTGGTTATTTGGATTTTGGGCCTTTTAGGCTGTGATTTGGGCTTTGGTCTTGGACCAAGCTAAGTTAGGTTTAAAATGGCCTTTTTACCCTGAGTACGGATTTATGGTTATGGTTTGGAAGCCAATTAATAATAGGGTGTTGTTTTGATATTGACAATTTGGTGAATCTGTTAGCTAGTAGCCCAGGATCGTCTATGTGTTTCGGCAGTGCAAGGTGAGTTTTACTCACTATACTTATGGGTCGAAGTCACCAATGTCGACCCTTTGGATTATTATCCTGGTTTATCGCATGATTGATTAATGTGGTGATCTGTTAGATCTATATCCTGGTAGCTTGGATGATGTTATGCTTAGTGATATTTTAGGTCTCTTGTTATCTGTTCTGGCTATTTGTTTACCGGCTCATGGATTGATGTATTGTATTTGGGTTGAGATTTTACTGCTTTGTGCTGCCAGTTAACAAACCGGGTAATATTTGTATTAGTACATCATATGTATGCTTATCTGTTATGTATATGTCGACATGGTTTGTGTGTGTGGTTAGGTTGAGGCGGTCCTATTTGTTCTTGAAGCCCAACAGACCTAGGGCGGCCCTGATTGGCTAAAGGCCAGTAGGGCGTACTGGTCAGGTTGAAGGCTCAGAGAATGATCCAGATAGGATGAAGGTCCGATGAGGCGGTCCAGTTATGTTGAAGGTTCTGTGAGCGTTCCAGATAGGTTTTAGGTCGGTGAAGCATTCCAGTCAGGTTGAAGGCTCTGTATGCATGATGTTTGTTGTATATGTTATATGTTGTGTGTTGGTACTTTATGGAAACTCGTTAAGCTTTGTGCTTATAGTTTTTGTTTTATGGTTTCAAGTGTCTCAAAGATTCATGGCAAGGCGAAAATGTGACCATGCACATCCTGATTTGATGTCATTGATCTTGGGTGGCACTGATTTTCCAATAATGTTTGGAAAACACTATTTTTTGTAAACATTTTATTAGTAAAATGATCGTTTTGAAAAGTTTAAAATTATTGAAAATTTTGGGATCTTACAAGTTGGTATCAGAGCCTTGGTTTGAGTGAATTGGAGGAACACTCGTGTAAATCTTGTCTCAAACGAAGGAAAAAGATGTTTCAAACGATTTTCAAATAGTTTTCAAAATAATCAACGAGGATGCGATTTGTACGATGAGTAGGAGCCAGTAAGTTCACCCCAAATTACTAGACGGTTATTCTGAGATTATGCCTTGATATGTTAGAATAACATGATAGTATTAGGATAAGGATCTTTAGGAGTTGTATGATAAAATTGTCTGATATATGATGACTTATCTCTTATAGAATTCCTGACTGATTGTGGTATGACTCTTTTGCGTGTGACTTGGCTGTTGAGTGAATGATCTAAGTCACATGCTACATAGTTTAAATGATCTTATGATAAGAGGTTTGATCCTACTACGCAACTCTTGTCGGAGTCCAACTGTTGTGGGATTGAATCTTTTAACCTAATATTGTTTAAACTATGGGGAATGTGATTGTATTAATGTGAAAGTCATCCGACACCAATGGAGGGTCGTGCAGCAGTTTGTGGTAGGGTGAGTGTGTGGGGTTAGTCGTATAGTTGCATTATCGGATGAGGAGTTTGTGGTTTCCTTAGAGTGGGTGCGGTTCATAGAGGGTCAGCGTGAGAAATGTTTAGCCACACTTGAGAGAGTTAGGACAGGGCGAAGGTGCACCCGAGATGCTAGGAAATAGATGTCGGGAGTTTCGTGGGAGGATTTCTCTGATTTTTTTGTGCTTAGCGCCAATCGACTCCTCTGCGTGAATGTTGCTTGCTTTGTGCTTTGTGTAACTCTAAGGTGATGGGAGTTAGCTACTAAGTGAATACGTAAAGTCACATGTGACAAGGGTTAAATAATCTCAGAGTGATGGATTTGATTTTATTGCGCAACTCTTGTTTGAGTCCAAGCATTACAGGTATGAGTATGTTACTCGAAGGATTATCTAAGCTTTTTCACAAGTGATTATATTCATTTGGTGGGTGGTTGGCATTGTGAGGACTTCTTTAACAGTCGATGTCAGGGTGTGGTTGGGAACCTAGGAAAGCCTAGGGATTGCTTCAGTAGGTTTTGTTGCACTAGTTTGCGAGTATTTTTGTGTATTGATTTGAGAAGGTGACTTAAAGGATTCAAAATGATTTTTAAGGAAAGTATGGATATGTGTAGAAGGTAGTATGGGGCCTGTACTACTGAAAGCACATGATCCATACTTGAATCGGGGAGAGTCCTAGAGAATCTAGGAAGCATGTGGGATGAGGATTTATGGGTATATTCGGATCTTGTGCATATTGTCTCGGTATGGTGTTAAGCACTCATGTATGGGGTTCAGATTCTGGTTTCCGACTCAGGAGCAGGTACCGCGCTCATCGATGCGCGGTCATGGGAGTTCAACGCATCGGTGATTACTCGCGGTGTTTCGGATTGGACCTTGTTGGTCTTTGGTTCAGCCAATGAAGGGATTCTAGAACTCTTAGATGGTCATCTTGTAGCCTATTAGGCCGAGGTTGTATTAGGGCTGTTGGGGGCTCATATGGAGCCCAAATCTTGTGAATCTCTAGAATCCTTCAAGAAGGATAATCCTGATGTTAGTTCTTGTCGTCTTCCATATTCTTTTGGGTTGTATTGGAAATTTGTATTGCGTTGGAATTTTGATGGTTTGGGATACGTTATATCTAGAGTTGATTATCTACTAGTGTATGGATTATATTATCAAGGATTATGATATGCCATTCTGCATGTCGGGAGTCTTCAATGAATCTTAAGAGGGTCGTATCTTGTTGAGTGGGTTCTGTGTCCCGTTGTTGTTTTGGGTCTTTGTCAAGATCAATTTAGGAGTATTTCTTGGACAATATGTGGTCGGGGTTAGCAAGTTAGTTCTCCAGTGAAGTTAGTGTTCAGTAGTTTTATCATCTGTTTGGCTATGATCGGCAGTTGCCCATGGAAGAACATTTAAGTTTCAACGCTGTCGTTTCTTGGAGAGGAGGGGTAGCAGGAACATGGTAGTGTACGTTTTGTGAGATGTTTGATCATTGCATGTGTCAGGGGAGTTGTATTTTCGCATGGATTGTAGTTGGTTAGAGTTCAGTGATTTTTTGAGAATGGAATTTGGTGTGGATGTTCGTCAGTGCATGGCTAGGGTTGTGATTTCTAGTCGCCAGCATAAGAACTTAAGGAATTGGTATGGTATCATGGGAATTGATTTGGATTATCGGACAAATTAATATTTCAAAGGTATTCTTCAAAATTTCAGGAATTGGGTGATCATTGAGTTTGACTAACAATGGAATGTTAGTATTGATAAGCACATGTCATAGGTGGTTCATGATATATAAGGTTGATGGGTTGTGTAACAACGTGAATTTTCAAAACAAATATTTCATTTTTGCAAACATCAAAACCATCATTTAATATTCTGAAACCACATGTGTAACAATGTCATTATAATAAAATACATCCCATGATCATAAAACAGTTCCTTCGTCAGTGTGTACAAATCACGCCGACGCCTTCCCACGGTCCTCGCTAGTACCTGAAACACATAACACAACAACTGTAAGCATAAATGCTTAGTGAGTTTCCCCAAAATACTACTTACGCACATACGCCTTTCCATGCCCTGACCTTCCGGTTCATGTATCTTAGGGGACTTCCGTCCTGATTCGGTAAACCTTCCGGTCCTACCTGCGTCGACCTTACGGTCTACATCACAACACCTTCCGGCCCATAACATATATGCCTTCCGGCCCATATCAAGCACATCATACATAGCACATATAAACGATTAACTTATGATATAAAGTGCATATAGCTCATAACATATCCAACCTTCCGGTCACACAATAAAACCCTTCTGGGTACAGTATAGTGAGAAAACTCACCTCGTGGAAAATCTAGAATCTCGCGTACTCGCTATCTCCAAACCCCAACGAAGACTTAACCTCGCCTAATCATAACAAATATCATTTTAATTAATATAGACTTCCACAACTAGACTTTAACCGTTATCATCATTCCTCAAAGGGTAAAAGACCATTTTACCCTTCCTTGACTCAAAGTCCACATGTTGACCAAAACCCTAAAAGTCAACAAAAGTCAACCTTCCAGTACGCGGGGCGTACAACTTGATGTACGCGGGGCGTACATTGCAAACCCAAGAATCGGGGTCTCCACCCAGTACGCTGCACGTACTGGGAGTTATGCCCAGCGTAACCATCAAACCTAAGCATTCATCATTTATGGTCTTAATCGGTTAAGCCATAACTTCAACTTCTAGATCCGGCTTTATTTAAGCATCCTTACTCATAAAGTCGAAACCTTTAAGCCTTGGCATGGCTGTAAAGGCTCTTACAATCCTTAACGCCTTTCCATTTCAACTCAAGGATATAGATCTCATGCATGGCCAAACATAAACGTCCAAAATTACATTTTTATGAATCTACAACTCAAATGGACCAGAAATATGATGGATCTAAGCTAATGGAGACCATTTTCTCATAAAGTCTCCACCTTTGGGACCAAAACCCTAGAAAATGGTCCATAAAGCATACCATAAGAACTATATGTCAAGAACCAAACTTTTTACCTTAGAATGAAGCTCCAACCTTTGTAAAGCCCCGATCTACACTTGAACACCAACTTCTAGCCTTCCCAATGAACCCTTCTTCTCCTTTGCTACCTTGAAATGACACCATCAAGCTTAGAACACTCACAAATGGGCTAGGAACGAATAAACACTCTCTTAGGGTTTCTTTCTGAGGGATGGTGGCTGAGGAGTCGAGCCAACACATTCCTTTTATAGCCAACCCAACAATTAGAGTTTTTGATTTTGGACCGGTTACGCCCAGCGTACCCGAGGGAGAACGCGTTAAAATGAAGTGCGCGAGTACACGCAGCGTAGTCCTTGTACGCCCAGTGTACTCCTTGTACGCCCAACATGCAAAACCCTAAAATGACACAATTTAAATATGAAGGGCTAAATAAAAGGGTACCTGGATTTCGGGTTGTTACAGGTTGGGGAATCCATCAGATTTAAGGGATGAGAGAACTTCGTCGAATCCAAGTGAGGGAGAATCGATCAGGCTTATCCAAAAGTCAGGAAGGATGTGAACTATGGCAAGTTTCCAATCCTGGCCATAAGGAGAGACGGCCTAAGTGGTCGTTTATATTCAGGTGGTGTAAGTGGGATTTCAGGAAACTTCCAACCGTTGGACGACATGTTCGTTATTATGCAGAGCAAGCTTGTGGTTGAGCCTAGGTTGAGGGTTTTGGAATTCGAAGTGTTACCCGAACACCTGATCGAATGTACTGGATGCAGGTTTCAGCTTAGGATGAGCGGGATTGTAATAGTTTGGGTGTGGTAAGGCCATGGGTGGTAACCATGGTTCGTTAGGAGTGTTGTAAGACTACGATTGGATCGTATCATTCACCAGTTCAGGGTAGACCATCGTTGAAGGTGGTCATGAAGTGTGAAGGGAGAATCAGTTCGTGCCTTGGGCACACCGGCCAGGAATTTCGAGGAGTATCTCTCTGTTTTGGGTTGGGGACCATTGAGGTCCGAGGTGGAGTCAGGCCTGTGTAGCTTTAGGCAGGTGGTTCCCGTAGACAATGCCCGTGTGGTTATGGCAATACAGGTGAGACTGGTAGAGACCGTTGGGTAAAGGTTTGGGGATCTTGAGTTACAGAATTAAGTGGGTGGTCAGTATATGACACAGAGGGTTTTTAGGTGGGGAGGCCTTGTTAATCGGACTGTTGGGAACTTGGTGGTTGGACCAGGTACGAGACTGGTAGTCTTGGTGATGTTTGGGAACCTTTATATCTCAGTCTACTAGGGGTTGTCTTTATCAAAAGGTCTTGGGTGAAATGTAAGTACAGATTTATGGGATCTCGGGTTATAAGTTGAGTATCGGGTTGGTTTCTAGGAAAGATTTCAAGTCGGGTATTGTGAGTGTTTTGTGCGGGATTTTTGTTTCCGTGGAAAAAGTATAGGTGTATCTATATATCTTGAGGGCATTAATCGAAAGATTCAAGGGTTATGAATGGATTCAGTTTTAATGGCAGATCAAGCTCTTATGATTATATAGCTAGGGATTCGTTCGTCATCGGGTTGTAGAGCCATGCGAGGGTTGGTTCCGGTTTCCTTGAGGAAGGTTACAGTATGCTCGAGGTTGTAGCCATGTTGATTAGGTTGTTTGGTGTGTCGGGAATCGTAAGGAATGATTTCGAGGATGAAATCTAATTTAAGTGGGGGAGAGTTGTAAGAACTGTTTCGAATCGTATCCCATTTTGGAGTATTGATCAGGTATCGGGTATTACGAAGCTTGGGAGCCTTGAAGAATCGAGTTTTGCACTTATTTGGGGTTGGATAATGTAACTTGGATGATTTGAGTATTTTGTTTTTGTTTTGGAGTCAAGGAGTATTTCGGTAATTTGTCAGCTCGTGCTACTTTGGAAAATGGATGTTCGTTCAGGATTTGGTAAGGTAGGTACGAGTTGACGGACGTGTAAAGCTTCTTGTTTCCTTTTTATGGATATAAGGATCATTAGAATCAGAATTATAAGGAAGAAGTTATGATCTTCGGAATATGTTAGGATTTGTGGGGATACCCTAGTACGAGAGGCATACCTAGGGAGTACGCGGGGTATACTCATGCGAAGGGCATTATGTCGCACATAATGTTGAGTATACTTAGTGTACTACAAGGGTCAGATCGAGTTTGCAAGACCTCGTACGCTGGGCGTACGATGAGTATGTGAGGAGTACGAGGAAAACTGAAAACCCTAAATTTTTTAGCTGTACCCTATATAATCTCATTAAGTCTTTTTGGGTTGGTCCCTATACCATCCTCCAAGTTCCCAAAAGACTATAAATCGTCTCTAAGCCTTAATGGTTGTAATTTTGAGCTCATGATGTGCATTTTGGTGTTTTTAGGTCTTTTCCAAAAAGTTGGAGTTTGATTCAAGGTTGTGAATTAAGGATGAGCTTATGGATCTAGATTATTTGCTTCATTTCTAGATTTTTGAGGTAAAAAGCTTTAATCTCTTGATTGTTGGCTTAGATGTAGGTTGTATGAGTTTTTGGTTCATTTTGGTCCCAAGAATGGAATCTAGTGGTTTGGTACCACTCCAAGAGCTATGAGTTGCAACTCTTGGTGTTTCTAAGGTTCTAGATGCTTAAAGTTGTCTCCTTTAGGGTTTGGAATCCCCCATGCATGAGATGGTGTCCATCTGGTGAAACTATAATGTTTTAGTTTGCTGTTGGTTTCTTTTAGGGCATGCAAAATCATCAATTCAATGACTTTATAGTTCTAGACATTCTTTAAGAATTACATCTATGGTGTGGAATCCTGGTCTTGAGCATTAGGTGCTTAATGGAGTTTTGGCTTAATGGATGAGTACGATGCGCGTACAAGTATGTACGCGCATCGTACAATCCAAATTGCATGTACACTTAGAGTACAACCGAGTACGCCATGCGTGCATAGTCACGAGGGTTTTGGCTTTTGGGCTTCGTGTTGTGCTTCCTTTTTTGGGCTTGGGTCTTTGAGTTCGTAATGGACCATTTGAGTATAAGTGTCTTGGACTAGTAATTTTAGTTGGGCTTTAGGGTAAGGCCCATGTAAGGGGGTTAGGGCCTAATTTGGAAAATTGGGCCATGGTTGGTTATTTGGCTTTTGGGCCTTTCAGGCTGTTAGTTGGGCATTGGTCTTCGACCAAGCTAGGTTAGTGGTAAAATGGTCTTTTTATCCCGAGTATGGATTTATGTTTATTGTTTGGAATTCAATTGATAATTGGTTTTTATTTTGATATTGACGGTTCGGGGAATCTGTCAGCCAGTAGCCCATGATCGTCTTTGTGTTTCGGTAATGCAAGATGAGTTTTCCTCATTGTACTTACGGAATGAAGGCACCAATGCTGGCCCATTGGATTGTTATCCTAGTTTATCGTATGATTGAGTAGTGTGGTGATCTCTTATATCTGTATCCTGGTAGATAGGATGATGCTATGCTTAGTGATCTTTTAGATCCTCCTGTTATCTGTTCTAGCTATATGTTTACTAGTCGCATGTGTTGATGTAGTGTGGTTAGGTTGAGACTGTACTGCTTTGTACTATCAGTCAAAAAAGCTAGTAATATTTATATCGGTATGTTATATGTATGCTTTTCTATTATGTATATGTCGACATGGTTTTTGTGTGTGGTTGGGTTGAGGCGGTCCTATTTAGTGCTGAAGGACAACAGACCTAGGCCGACCCTGATAGGCTGAAGGCTAGTAGGGCATACCAGTTAGGCCGATGGCCCAGAGAACAGTCTAGATACGCTACACACCCGGTGAGGCGGTCCAGTCATGTTGAAGGTTATATGAGCAGTCCAGATAGTCTGTAGGCCGGTAGGTCATTTCAGTTAGGTTGAAGGCTCTCTATGCATGTTGTTTTTTGTATTTGTTACATGTTGTGTGTTGGTACTTTGAGGGAAAATCGTTAAGCTTTGTCCCTACAATTTTTGGTTTATGGTTTTATGTGCTTCAAAGATTTGTGGAAAGGAGAAGGCATAACCGTACACATCCTGATTATTTTTTTCATTGATCTTGGGAGGAACTGATTTTCAAATAATATTTTGAGAAAACTAATTTTTGTAAAGATTTTATTAGTAAAAGATCATTTTGAAAAGTTTAAAATTTTTAAAATTTTTAGGCTGTTACAACCTTATTGAGTTTTGTAAATATTTTGTTTGACTTTGTATATTGAATGCAAGGTGTTTGTGGTAATGCGTGAATGTGTTTAACCAATTTTCTATGATATATGAGCTTGTTTGTTTACTTTGTTCGATAAAGGTAAGATATGGTTTTTATTTAGCGTTGCCTCTATTTTGGTTTAAAGATCAGATATGGGTTTGGTATTTAGAAAAGTGCTATCAACTGAAAAAAAGAAAGGGAAAATTAACATTCATTCGTGGTGGTTCCAAAGCTTCCAAGGATCTTTAGACATTTGAGTCCACTTGGATATCAACTAAGGTAATTTTAATTCACAATAAAAAAACGTCTGATGTTTAGTTTAAACTTTATTTTCTTGTATCAGTATATCATGTTTTGTGTAAGAATTTTTGAAATAATTATTATTCTAAAAGGATAATTTTATATGCAAGCTGATTTGTGGTTGTTAATTATGATGATAAAAGAAAAATAACTAGTGATGTGAATATGTTTAGGACTTCCTATCACAAATAGGGATTTTACGAAGGACAATCATATGTCTACTAACACAAAGTGTATTTGCGATTCAACATGTTTCATAAGCATAAGCTTCTACTATATAATGTAAATGGAGAAGGAGTTACTAATTCAAAAATTCGCTTTGCTTATTCATCATTGATTTCATGATTTGGTTACATTTTAGGGGTTTTAGTCATAGTTAATAACTTTTCTCATTTATCATAAATGTCATGCCTACCATAAATATAATGCACATATTCTTGATTAAGTAATTTGTGGTTCATGGTTCAATATTTGAATTTTATGGGACCAAAATGGATACAAACTCAAAGCTAACAAGATCTAATCAATAGTACTTAATCTTCCAAGATGCTTTCATTTCCTTCTCCTTGCTTTAAGAACACCACAAATCCACTTTTAAGCTCACAAAGACTCATACAAAGTATTAGGATTTGTAATGGGTGTTTCTAGAGATGGACGCTGATGAATAAAAGGCTCTCAATGAGATAATGATGTTTAAAAATAGGGCTTAAACCCTAAAAAAATTAGGGTTTGGGAATCCGCTACGTATGCCCATCATACTTAACAAACCCTCACATTTTTCACTTAAGGAGATAAGGGACCAATTTGAAAATAAATTTCATACAAAGGGTATAAGTGGAAAATGCCTGTATCAAGGGTGTTACAATTCTCCCCCACTTCAATCAAACTTTGTCCTCAAAATATGGTGCTACGAATAACTTTAGGTAGTGCTCTCGTATATCTGCCTCGGGTTCCCAAGTCTATTCGAAACCCTTCCGATTCTCCTACTAAACCTTGACCAATGATACCACCTTTTTGCGCAACGCCTTTGTCTTCCTATTCAGAACCAACACTGGTCTCTCAACAAAATTTAGTCGATCATCAACCTGAATATCATCCAAGTTGCCCCTCTTCCTGAAGCGTATTACTCCCTTCCATGGTGATACCTTTAGTAAAACCATATCACCGACGTAGAACGCTAACTCAAAACGACGTTTTGAGTTGTTTACAACCTATACCTGATCTGTTTGATAAGCTCTGTGATATGAAGAACTACCTCAGTCCTTCCCATAACCCTGTGACTGACCTCCCCCCAACATACTGGGGTACGACACTTCTTCCCATAAAGAACCTCAAACAGTGGCATGTCGATATTTGAGTGATTGCTTTTTTTTTTTGTAATAAAAATCAACTAGAGGAAAGTAGGAATCCCAACTCCCATCGAAATCTATAACACAGGCTCTCAACAAACCCTTAAGCGTCTGAATGGTCCGGTCGCTCTGGCTGTCAGTCTGCAGATGATAAGCAGTGCAACCTCATACCTAGTTCCTTGTGGAACCTCCGCCAAAGTTGAGAAGTGAACCGAACACCTCGATCGAATACAATGGAAACTAGAACACAATGTTGAGCCATAATCTCGTACACATATACATCAGCCAATTTCTTGGCCTAAGAGCTCTCCCAAATAGCCAAAAAGTGGGCACTCTTCTACAAATGGTGCACTATAACCCATATTGCATCCAATCCCTTAGCCGTCTGTGGTAACTTGGTGAAGAAATCTATGGTGATATGTTCCCATTTACACAAGGGAACCTCCAATGCTCAAGATTTCCATGTAGCCTCTAGTGCTCGACATTGACCATCTGATAGGTCAAGCACCTCTCAACATACCAAACTATCTCCCTTTTCATACACGCGTACCAATAACTAAGTCTCAAATCCTGATACATTTTGGTGGCTCTAGGGTGTATCGAAAATCTTGACTTATGTTCCTCTTCCAACACAGTCTGGCTAATCTCACCAAAATTTGGTACCCAAACCCGACAACACCGAGTGAATTTCCATGGCTATTGGTAGAAAACCTATGAATCTCCCACCCGATGCTATTTTGTTTCTAATTTTCCTTCTTGACTCCCTTGGCCTGAGCCTCCCTAATAAAATCTAGAAGTGAAAAATCAATCAAAATGCTCATAAATAAGCTCCCAACAAAAGAAATTGTCGACTTGCAGCTCAAAACATCAACGACCTCATTCACCTTCCCCAGGTGGTACAGGATCTTGCAGTCATAATCCTTGACCACGTCAAGCCACATACGTTATCTCATGTTTAGATTCGACTGATCCATGAGATATCCCAAATGCTTGTGATCTGTGTAGATGGTATATCGGACCCATACAGATAATGCTACCAAATCTTAAGGGAAAACACCACCGCCTCTAATTCCATATCATGCGTAGGATACCTCACCTTGTGTGGCTTCAACTGTTGAGAAGCATGTGGGATGAACCTCCCTCGCTGCATAGGAATTGCCCATATACCGGTTATGGATGCATCACAAAATACAACATAATCCTCAACACCTTTAGGGAGGGTCAACATTAGGGCCTCACATAACTTCTATCTCAGTGTCTCGAATGCAGCCTGCTGCTCAGGCCTTCAATGAAAATCTATGCCCTTCCTCGTCAGACGAGTCAGGGGTATAACAACCTTGGAGAAATCCTAAATAAATCTATGATAATACCCTACTAAACATAGAAAAATACTGACCTCCGAGGGAGACTTCGGGACCTCCCACTACAAAACAGCCTCAATCTTGGCTGGGTCTACCAAAATCCCGTTATGTTTAACGAGGTGTCCTAGGAATTGGACCCCCCATAAACAAAATGCACACTACGAGAACATGGAATATAGTCATCCCCATCTTAAAAGTCCCAAAATCTTTTGAAGCTACTCATCATGCTGCTCCTTAGTCATGGAATAGACCATGATATCATCAATGAAAACAATAATTGATTAATCGAGTATCGGCCTGCACACTCAATTCATCAAATCCATAAATGCAGCAGATGTATTGGTGAGCCCAAACGGCATGACCACGAACTCATAATTACCATAAGAATTTTGAAAAGTTGTCTTCTCCACGTCCTCCTCTCTAACCCTTATATCATAATACACCAACCTCAAATCGATCTTGGAGAACCAACATGCACCATGCAGCTAATCATAAAGATTATAAATCTGTTGAAGTAGGTAACGGTTCTTCACCATTAACTTTTTCAACTCCCGGTAATCAATACACATGCGGTGAGACCCATCATTCTTCTTCACAAACAAGTTCAATACTCACCAAGGTGAAATACTTGGTCTGACAAACTGCTTGCCCAACAGTTCCTAAAGCTGAAAGGACAACTCCTACATCTCTGGTGGTGCTAAGCGGTATGAAGCCTTAGCAATCGGGGTTGCACCGAGGACTAAATCAATCCTGAACTCAACCTGCCTCTCAGGAGGCACACCGAGTAGTTATTCGGTGAACACATATGGGAATTCTCTAACTAATGGTACATCTGAAACCAAAACCATCTTCACAACTCGAGTGTGCACCACATACGTGAGGTAACCCATACACCCATGTTGTAGATACTGTCAAGCCCTGGCATCAGAACAAAAGGTTGATCCAACCCTGGTACCCTCTCCATAAATAATCAGTTCTCCCCCACTTGGGGTTTGACCTACCACCCGTAGCCCCTCACAATTAATCATTCCACCAAACCTGCTCAAACAATCCATCCCTACTATCACGCATACACCCCCATAAGAATAGGGATCAAATCAATCGGGAAAGGCACCCTAAAAACCTCCAAAATGCAGCCCTAAAAACACTAGATGCAGAAACCCCATGCTCGTTAGCGATGGAAACTCACAACGGGCACTCCAACTCCATGAGACATATCAAAACTCCTACCGAAAGACCGAGACAGAAAGGATTGAAACGTACCCGAGTCAAAAAGCACAAGAGCAGGCAAGGAATTCACTAAGAAGGTACCTAGCAGAATCATAAAACATAAGCATACCAAAAAATAGTTTGACATAATAATAGACGAAAACATAACGATAACAAAGACCGATGTTGTAACATACATGTTTTAAAATCGTGTTTTTGTAATGAATAATATTATGATATATTATATGATTTTGAGCATTGAGTTCTAACAGATAGTTTTTACTAGACATAAAGTAAAACTATGTTTGGAATCACTCAGAAAATATTGGAAGTCTTATGAGATTTCAATCTAATATGGAAATTTAACAAAAATATAATATTTGAAATACGTAAAATTTTATTATTGATAGTTGTAGAAAATATCGTTAGAAACATTAAAGCAAACACCTCATCAAAATCCAAGTTATAACGAATAAGTTATGACTATTTGAAGTTTCGCGACAGAATCGACACAACGTTGTATGACTTAAAAAGTGAGTTTTTGATAAACTACTTTTTAGCCTACATGATCTAAATGAAAGTTGAAGTATTTATTAAACCGAGAACTATCATAAAAAAACATCCAAATCTGACTTCGTATGAGGAAGTTATGATTTTTCTAAGTTTTGATATAACAGTAGACAACTAAAAACACGAAATAAAGATCGAGTGATTTTTAGCCGACACAAACTAAACGAGAATCGAAAGTCTCGTCAATAATTGTACAATGGTAAAAAGACAGACGGAAACAGACATCATATGAAGAAGTTATGAATTTTTAACGGACTTTTCCTTTCCCAGCCCGTTCAAAATATAATTTTAAGAATGAAATCAAAATTAGCTGATGGAATCTAAACGAAAGTTGTAGAGTATAATCTCACCTACGCGTGGATATAAAAAATGTCAATAACGGAGCTCGTACAAAAAAGATATGAACTTTTGAAGTTTTTAAATAAAAATAAATGAAAATTTGAAGCTTTATCCGAGGAGGTACGCCCAGCGTTCGTATGCGGGGTCAAAAGTCATCCACGTCCCTCTCTCTTCGCACGAAGTGTCACGTCCGAGCCGGGGTTCTGATCAGATAATTCATCGCATGTACACCCCGTGTACTAGGGCTACGCCCAACGTAGATGGCCGCCTCGTATTTTGCCCAGCGTACAGAGGACTTACGCTCAGCGTAATCAGCAGCTTCGGTCCCCTATAAATGGACACCGAGGGTCTCGAGATTTATGTTACTTTCTCTTATCTCTCTCACTCCCTAAACCCATTTTTACCCACTTTTAACCCCCGAAGCCCCGGTATAAATCCCCAAATCCGAAGCAAGCCCCGACGCTCCGAAGTTCTTGAGAAAATTATATTTTCCTGCCAAAACTCTACCCGAGTAAGGCTGGTTTTCAACTAAAATCCCCGGTTCCATCATAGAAAGTCATATTTAGAGTCAAAGTGCTGCCCAAATTATCATTTAATCCCCGGTTGTTTCACAGTGAGTTTCAATATAAGGATAATTGTATATTATATGTTATATGTTCAATGTGCTTTCCCATGTTATTATGATAACGAGCTATACCTTAGACCACGAAGAGTATGACATAAGCATCACTTGGGTACTGGTACGTAGCCTTTTTCCATAACGTGTATGACATAAGCATCACTTTGGCATTAAGAGAATACAAAGACAGTGCTGAAAGACTATGTATTCAAGTGTAATGATATTCTGAAATCATATTTTCTATGCCATTTGAATGAAGTATTATTGATGTATATCAAGTGCTGAAATTGTTATGTCTCATTAAATTCATGTCTTTGAATTTGATTATTCGTTGATATGGAAAGCCTGTCATATGATACTCATTTGCCTATCTTATTCCTTATCCCTCTATGCTTCTGTCATATTGATATGTATATGGCATAATGTTATATTGTAACTGTTACTGAACTCACTAAGGTGCTGTTTGATTTTTCTGAGGCAAAATGTCTCCAGTCTGCGAACCACATCTATAGACCTCTATAGTAGAAGAGGTGGACCAAACGTCTGCAGTCTGAAAAAAGAAGACTGTTTGTTTTTTTAACATCTGCGGGCTATTAAAATAAATTGAAATATAAATAAACTGATTTTTTAAAACTTCAAAGTGATTTTTTAATATTTTTATGGCTTTGTTATAAATAATTAACGAATCTAGATGAACTTTTATGTATTATTGTATAAAAAATAAAATAAAAATAAAATGGTATGAGTTAATGTATATATTTGATAAAAAACAACAACTTTAATTGCAAAGTTATAACTAAACATTATAATTAGTGATCAAAGAATTTGATATATAAATGGACGGAAATAAACATCGATTTTTTCAATTAAATCTATTAAAAACGTACCATAAATATTTTCTAGAGAAATTGACGATATTGTATTAAATAATATTTTACAACATTTGGCAAAAAAAATATATAAGATTATATTATGATTTTTTTCATATTTATATAAACAACTTCAACGACTATTATATTATGATTTTTTTGTCAAAAATATCATGTTTGTATCGTCGAACGTTTTTTTTTAAGTTGTGTAATTTTTTTTCAAATTGTTTATCATTAATAAAGTTTGAAAAAATATAAATTAAAAAAAAAACTTAAAAAAGTAAAGATATATATATATATATATGTTTTTTAGGCTAAAAGATGCCTGAAGATGTTAGAAGACTTTGATCCACATCTGCACCAAGAAGAGGGCGCGTAGACATTTTTAGGTCTGCAGTCTTCAAAAAAACAAACAGTCTGCGAAGGCTAATGTCTGCGCATGCTCTGTGTGGCACAGACAAAAGAGGCTACGCATATATGCAAACAAAAAACAAACACTGCCTAAGCGTCACCCTCTTATTCGTCTCAATGTTTAAAACTATTGCAGCTGATAAGCATCCAGTATAGTTTTGTACTGGTAGAAGATGTAGAATATATAATATTATAACTTTTGTATTGTATTCCTGGGAAAGTATGTAATATGTGTAAAACTTTGTAAAAATCTTAATAGTCGGTTTTTTTATCTAGTCTATGTAAATAAACTATCAATGTGAAATATTGTTTTATAAATATGCATGTAGCATGTTTTGGAGAAACAATATTGTGAAGTATGAAAGTTTGGGTTTTTCAAAAATATGATGTAGTTTTAGAAAGAATGGAGAATATAGGTCTTTCAATCATGGTATCAGAGAAATAGTTTAAGTGAACTAAATATCACAGATTGGTATTTAGACTTAAACCATTGGAAGTTCAATATATGTACAGATTCATTAGGAATATATGGACACAAACCGTAGGAAAGATTTTAGTAAAGTATTAGGTAATAATAAATCATAATATTCTAAATATTACGTTGCTCCAAATTTTCAGAAGAATGGTTGAATAGGAAGATAGCCATACACCAGAAGTGGGTGGAGATCCTTGATAATACTCCTGTATCCCCTCGAGAGGAGTGACACTTGGGTAAACTTACTGATATCATTCGATAGACTCTTGAAGAAAATAAGAAGGATAATGATAAAGGCAAAGAGAAAGCCACTAGAGAATCTTCAAAAGGAGAGGTGAAGCATCCCTCATTCAAAGATTTCAAGAGTAGTGTTGCTACAGATTTTTCAGGTGCCATTAATCCTATTATTGTTCTTACTTAGATCCAGAATATGGAAAAAGTATTCCGTATCTCTCATGTGATAAATGAAGACAAAGTTAATTTTACCTCTACAATGTTCACCGGAGAAGCCCTGGACTGGTGGGAAGCAACATTTGAAGCTCTTAAAGAGTATGATCAGGAGAATCTATCTTGGGGAATGTTCAAAACTCGCTTACTAGAAAACTATTGTCCTATAGATATTAAAAGAAGATTGGTGGAGTTCCTTGAACTTAAGCAAGGAGGCTTGATAGTGAATGAATATGAAACACTATTTAATCAAAAAGCACGACACTACTAGAAAAGCAACCTTTTACGACGCTCATTGCGTGTCGTAAATGGCTTAGACGACGCGCAAATGCGCGTCAAGGAAGGCCCTGTCATAAAGAGAGACGACGCGCTTTTGCGCGTCGTCTATAGACGACGTGCATTTACGACGCTCGTTAACGACACGCAATGCGTATCAAGGAAGGCCCTGTCATAAAGGAAGACAACACGCATTCGCGTGTCGTAACCTTATGACGTGCATGTTAATGACACACATTGTGTATCAAGAAAGCCCCTGTCAAGAAAGGCCATGTCATAAATGAAGACGACACACATTTTTGCGTATCGTAATTTTAAATGTTTAAAAAAAATATTATTTATAGATTTACTTATTTTCAAATTAAATATGTATTTAATGTTTCATAATAGAAAATAAAATATCATATACAAAAAAAATAGAATCCATTGCATAAATTTAATGTCATACAAATAATCGTTCAATGGAAAGATAAAACAAATCAATAGAAGTTGTAAAAAAAAATAATTTACAAACTAATTAGATACAAAAAATATAATCCATTGCCCCTTTGCTTATTCAAGATCAACCTGCAAGTAACTAACTAATCATTTTCTTAAATACTTTACCAACATAATTCATCCATAGTACCTGAACTATAGTTGCAGCCTTGTTTCTTCTTCTTCTGAACTCATCTCTTGCAACCATTGCTCTAAGCCTAGTCTGAATAGATACAACAGCTCCTTGTCAATTATGTGAAAAAGAGAATTGGTTTGTAGAGGAAAGGGATGCATGATTAACAACAACACATAAAGGTCTAGGAGCATAGATTAAAAAAAAAGAGGCAACAATCTCTCCAAAAGTGCCTTTGACAGATGAAGAAGTGAGTTCTAATATTTTATCAACAACAAATGAACATTATGTATCCTCATTACAACATTCTTTGACAGTAATCCGAGTAATTAATCTTATAATCAAAATCATGCAAATCATATTTATATAATATATTTCATCATTTTCATGCAAAATTTATAAAAATGTATGTTAGACTAAGTTACATTAAAACCTGAAGAATTATCAGTCAAAACCTTATAAAAATCAGAATTACTTTCCTTTTTATCCAGAGTGACAATTAATCAGCACAAAACATATCACCAGACCTGGAAGGCTACCCTGGCACATAAGCACTGGTTGAAAATGAAAATCTTTTTGTCCAACACATTCGTACGCATTGATTATTAGTCATTGGATACCTGTTGATAAGATTAAGAGGATAAAAGTTTTACTTGCCTCTTCACGTGCATACTGATCTGCCCAAGAGGTAGAGGAAGGGCCTGCATTATATTGTTGTTGATATTCATTTGCCCAGTCCCCACCTGCAGGCCTGACCTGGTTATCCTCAATAGTCAATTCCCCATGACTCATCTTTGAAACAAACTGAAGGAACTTGCAGTTCTGCATATTATTTGCCAAACCAAATAAATAATATACTAATTATAAAATAAAAAAACATTTTAATTCAAAGTAAGTAAAGTAACCTGAAACTTTGGATTGGTGTTCTGAGCTAAAGTGTGTGCTAGCATACAGGTCTGCTCCATAGCAGCCAAAGATGGAATGTTTGCACCTGCCATTTGGTCCACAGACATCATCTGCATTTGCTCCTGAAATCAATAACATCAAAATTAATAGTAAGTCAACATTTAACTATTATTTTAATTATTGATGTGAAAGAGCTCACTGACATGCTGGAATTTAAAAGCCCAACCCACAGTACCATTTTGTCGCTCAAAGAATAAAGCCCAAGCATTCGGGTCCCTACCATGTTGTTGGGAAAATTCATCAGCCCAGCAATACTGATCCAGCTCTGCGTATCTACCAGGTATGTGCTCCCTAACCAACCCCCCATGATTATCGATCTATAAAGAAGATAACAGAGCATTCACCTGAACAAGTATTAATGTATGTATTCAGTTCATCTATCAAGATTGTATCTTAGGTACGTCAATAGAGTAGCTGTAGCTACTCTAATTTTCATGGTTTATAGAACACGTTGTAATTTCATCTTTAATAGTCGTGCCAAATATTTTGATTTGAATACTTAATTACCAAGCGACCTTTCACATTACAAAAAATGATAAGAACACAAAGCATGGCCATGTCACTAAATGAGGCCTTAGCTTATTACAATAGAATTGGTTGTTGTTGTTGGAAAGAAGAATATTTTATTTTTAGCTAACTTTCCTAATTCCTAGTTTAATTCTCTTGTTTATATGTAAAATCTTCATCAACTTCTTTCTGCTCACATTTCTTACATCAGGTCTAATTCCCTTGACCTTGAGCAGAATATCCAACTTCATGCCTTATCAATGAGACAATTGCAGTAGCTACAAGTTTTAAAATTTTATCAAATACTTTTATCCCTTTATCTATTCATTTCTTCATGTACCAAAACATGATTCTAATTATAAAGACTACAAGGACATTTATGATGAAGAAAACACATACCTGACACAAGATAAACCTTCGACAGAACAAGCCTTTTTTGAATAAGCTAATTCATTTGGGGCATGCAATTGGTTCTATTCATATTAAGTATTAAGATTTAAGAAACAAATAAACGATAGACTAGGGCATCCTACTTTTGCTTATCTAATAAGGTCGTTCCCTCCCTGAATCATAACATGGAACGTAAAAATTAGGTTACTCCTCTTCAATATAGTTAATGGGTAAAGCACTTAATCTACACAACTTTATGGGGCTGTTTCTTTTTCATGTTTCTACCATAAAAATTAGGTTACTCCTCTTCTATTCAGTTAGTTTCTTATAGGAAAAAAGAATGGTATTAATTTGTTTGTTTAGTTTTAATAGCAAAAGGTGAAAGATGGAAGAGTTTGGGAGGTTGAAAAGGTATTATTTGATAAAGGGTCCCCTGAACAAAATTCATGGCAAGCATTTCCTGAGGAGAATCCCATAAACAACTCCAAATATGTTAGAACAAGAAACAATGGGCACTAGAACAAGCAAGCGGCTGAAGGCGGCACCACCAGTTGGGGTTTTGGAGCGGAAAGCTTCACAATGGTTCCTACCTCTACCAATTCTCACTCTCAGGCAAACACAACACCTAATATACCACCAAATTACAATAATATCCTTCAAACTTCAAACTATAAAGTAGGAAGCAATATTATAATGTGTTGAACCTGGCACCTAATTAATTAAATAATCACAAAAATAGTAATTACTAAATAATTCTAATCTGTACATGTTTATATAATATATAATATATAAATAATTACCTGAAAGTTAATAACAATGAAGAATTCTGGGCTACCATCAGCTGCATATTTGTGAACAATGTTCCCAAGGCAAATAGCTAGATGATCTTCACGCTTGTCAGATTTAAGCCAGTCAGCACCAACAGTTTTTAGCAATGTACATTCCGCTGTAATCTGGTAAAAAAACGGACAATGATTTTTACTATTTTATAAATGGTAAACAAAAATCAGTTCTTTTTTTTACGTTCTTCCACAAAAGGTTCTCCACGGTCTGGAAATAAAAAGGTTTTGGTGACGACCAACTGTGGGCCAGATTACCAGTTTGATCTTCTGGAAGAGTGATTATGTAGTCACATTCCGATTCATCATCAAAATCAAAAAATTCATCTGAATAATGATCATCCATTTTTACAAGGTCTGAATCATTTGACGCTTCATTATGATGCTGCATCAAACTGTTTTTCTTCAATTCTTGTGGACCGAACTCGGTGAATAAGTAATGCAATAAGTTTGTTTTAACAAGTTCTCTTAATGCTAAATATACATAGACTGATTCAGTGTAAAATACAATTTTTAAAAAATAATAATAAATAAATAAAGTGTGAAGAAGCAACCTGCAAGTCTCCCAAGCATTTGAATTGTGACACATTGGCCTAAAGATTTTTGCAAATAAGATCTTCAGAATTTCCAATCAATGGAAAGCATGTGTCTTACAACTAATTGTTTATACTGAATCCGCCACTGCCTCCACCTTTAAAATGAAAAAGTTGGGACAAATTACAATAATATCCTTCAAACTTCAAACTATAACTACCACCGATTCTGGGCGTTCTAGTTATGGGGAGGAGTTAAAAAACAAAGAAAGTAAGTCGGCTTCCCGACCTGCTAGATGGGTTGGTTTCTAGTCTTTCTGATGTTATTATTATATAATCACGTGTTAAAAAGATACTTGTCTTGGGATCTTGTCAACATTTTAAGAAAACTGGTTGGACTTGGGGTATTATGTTAATATCAGGGGTCAAGAACATCTGAAACAAATGATTGGTGATTTGTTGGGCATGAGCTTCTTTTTTCTCTTTTGGATTACAGATTCCAACTCCATTCCATGCATCTTATTAATTAATTAATTGTTGACTATCAGCTTACCTTTTGTTGTGTTATACCTATACATATTACTCTGTTAAAAATCTAATAAAAATCAAATAAAACATATGATAAGAAAGAAGGAGCCATTGGATCATTGATCATTCAGTTTAAGGTGGCTTCATCATGTCATACCGTTATGGTTTCTAAATACCAAAGGATGTCAACACCAACTTCGTACACATCATAGTTTTTCACTAATCTAGTTAGGATATATTTAAGAAATGGTACTTAAGCTTATAATAAGGTAATGAGCTATTTGAAATGCTTAGTATCTATCATCTTACCATAAAATAAAAAATTCAGTTTTTTTTAGAATAATGTTTGCCATAATGGAACCAAAACCTCTGGAAAAAAACAAACAATCTTTTTAAGTTTTATGAACAATAACAGAGCTGATTTGGCAAGAGGGAGACAATGGAAAAAAGACAAACTTACCCATGAACAAACTTTCTACCAGGCTTTGAAAGTTCTGAACAAATTGACCCAAGCACTTTAATGTCTGATAGAGGAATAGAATGTGAAAAGTGAGTGTACATTCACATAAATGGAAAGTTTGACTTATATGTTAAAAATTATAAAATAGAGTTGAGTGGTCAGGAAAAATTAGCATTATTTTTTTTTTTTTATCAATTTTTAGCTTAGTAAGCTTATTTATAGTTTAATGAATAGATTGAAAATGAATTTGTTACTTTCTTTCATATTGATCAAAAACTACCTCAATAGATCTGAAATTAAATTACCTTGCAATAGAGGAATTTGACTAATGCCTTCTTTCATATTCATTAGCTAGGCAGGTAAAAAGCTGAAAAAGAGTAAGTTTTTAGTGAGGGCTCATGAATTCACGGTAATGTGTACATCAGGTGATGTTATAAGGCCTGATTTAGGTGAGATAGCTCTTTCAAGCATTTCATCAAATAGTTGGAGTGCATAGCTCCTCTCCTTCTTTTTCTGATCTACTTATTGGAATTATCACCACTTTGAGAGCATAAAACTCCATAGTTGGTTCTTGATTTTAAGAAGTTATTCTTATAACCTAGTTGTATATATTAATAATTGGATACCTATTACATGTGCTTGACAGATAGCTTCCCAAACAGCAGCTAGTTCTATGCCAATAGCTACAAGCTGAAATGTGAAATAAACTTGTTTTCAGAGATGAGAAGTAGATGCAAAAAAAAAATCAGAGGCATAAAGGATAAATCGATAATAGTAGATGAAATCACACATGAAGGGAAAAATCATAAGCCTTTTTCTTGATTGAGAAGATGAAGTCGAGATATGAATGAGAAATTGCGTGCCCCCTTATTTGTTGACCGACCGAAGAAATAGGGCAGGGTAGAAGCGTCCTTTTCATACCTTAGTGCAATTAGACCTTGGGCTTGTAAACCTGAGGAGTCTTAGTAGATGTCGTAGGGTGGGGAAGAGGTGGAACGGTGTGCCTGAGGAGTTGATATCTTATGTACCAATGGTGATATATTACTTGTCATTCTTCTGTGACGAGTATGAGAGAGATTGATTGATAGGTGTGTAGTCGCCGATGTTGTAGCCTGAGGAGTCGTAGTTGCTGAACGACGTTGCAAACGAGAGTGAAGCGAATAGGGCGTAAGTCTCCGATAAAAAAAACCCCTAGCTTACGTTGTGTAGGCTTGAAGAGTCGGTGTGGGTTGGAGGTAGTGGAGGTGGGTGAGGGGCGGAGATGAAGGAGACGAGATGTTACAAAACAGATTGATACGAATATAGGAGAAGAAAGCGGGGTTTAAAATTTTTTGGGATTTCATTTTCCCTCTAAGAAGAGAAACGCGCTTTCTTAAAAAAATATATATAAAATGACATTCACAGAGGACGCACAAGTGCCCTCCGTGTTTTTGATTTTTTTTACATGAGACACTAATTTAAGGGCATTCAATAATGCGTGACCTAGATCCTTAAATTTTTTGAATAGATGACACTTTTTCAATGTCGCTCTCTTTTGAGTAACATAAATCAATGAGTGTCATGGTTTGCGCTTCGTAAAAGGGTCTTTTTCTTGTAGTGCGGTTTGCTACAAAGTATATTCCAACTAAAGATGATAAAATTCAATTATTCATGGAAGGATTACGATATGAAATCCACAATTTCGTGAGTAATCGGGATGTTTTATCATCTGATAAAGGTGTTAAGTATGCCCGAAGACGCGAGCATGATTTGGAGATACGTGGTGCTACTTTTACTGTTCCAAAGCATCCACATATTGAAAGAACTGTTTATGTTCTCTCTATTCCACCCGCTCAATCTGTTCGATCTGAACCTAACCAGCAAGTGCAATCTCAGAGTGCTTTTCATGGTCGTGGTAGATCACAATCTTTTTCTCTTCAATCACCATTGTGTCGAAATTATGGAAAGAATCATCCGAGAGAATGCAAACTAGAAAAAGGATCAGTTGTCTATTTTGGATGTGGAGAAATAGGCCACAAGAAGCCCGTTTGTGCAATGAAGGATGTTACATGTTTTTCTTGTGGTATTATTGGCCACATAAAGCGCTTTTGTCCTACTCTTACTAGTCAGGTGACGGGGAGTCAATCTTCTGTTCAACAACCAGAGAGAAGTCAATCCCTTATTCAACAACCAAAGAGTACTCCAACTAAAAAGGAGGAGGTGCCAAAAGCTAAGGGTCATGCATTCCAAATTACCACGGAGGCGGCACGCAAGGACTCGAATGTTGTGACGGGTATTTTTCTTGTCGACTCTAGACCTTCTCACATCTTATTTGATTTTGGTGCCTCAGATTCTTTTGTGTCTCATGAATTTACGCATTCCTTTAAAACGGCTTGCTATGCACTCGCGCAATCATTTCACGTAGATACTACGGGAAGTATATCATTACTTGCTGATAAAGTCTATAGGGATTTTGTCATAGAAATTAAAGGATATAATTTTCTTGCTAACCTAATTCCTATCTCCTTGCCTAACTTTGATATTATTCTCGGCATGGATTGGTTGTCAAAGAACCATGCAGAACTCATGCTACGAAAAGATAGTAGGCATTCCTATTGAAGGGGAGAATCCTATCTATATCTACGATGAACAAAGAAACATAAAAATAATCTCTTTCCTAAAAGCTCGTAAATTCATAGCGAAGGGGTGCCCTATCTATCTGGCCTACACAGTTAATATCTCAAGAGAGGAGAAGAAAACTGTAAATGATATTCCCGTTGCTAATGAATATCCTGATGTTTTTCGCGATGATTTGCCTGGACTTCCTCCTGATAGGAAAATAGAATTCCGAATTGACCATGTGCCTGGTGCTACTCCAATTGCAAAGACTCCTTATCGTTTTGCGCCGGCTGAAATGAAAGTAATGATGATTCAACTACATGAATTACTTGACAAAGACTTCATTCGACCAAGTACCCCTCCTTGGGGTGCTCCATTATTGTTTGTTAAGAAGAAGGACGGATTTATGCGAATGTACATTGATTACCTTGAGCTAAATAAGGTGACTATCAAGAACAAGTATCCACTACCTCGCATCGACGATTTGTTCAATCAACTTTAGGGTGTTAATTATTTCTCGAAGATTGATTTGAGATCTGGCTATCATTAGTTGAAAGTTCACGAACAGGATGTACCGAAGACTGACTTTTGTACTTGATATGGGCATTATGAATTCCTTGTCATGTCATTCGGTTTGACAAATGCCCCTGCCGCATTCATGGATATGATGAATCGGGTATGCCGCTCAATGCTCGATAAATCTTCCATCGTATTCATTGACGATATTCTAATCTATTCTAAGTCTGAAGTTGATCATGTTATTCATATTCGTGCGGTATTAGAACTTCTTCGACAGGAGAAACTATATGCTAAATTCTCAAAATGTGAATTTTGGCTTCGTCAAGTTCAATTTCTTGGCCATGTGATTTCTGGTGATGGTGTATCCGTAAATCCTACTAAAATCGAAGCCATTCAGAATTGGAAAGCGCCTCGTAATGTGTAACGCCCATAAATCAGGGCTAGTCAATTTAGAGATGTTAAGCGTCAAAAAATGACTTTTTGATGGAAGATTATTTTGAAGGAATAATCTTAACTAAGTTTTAGTAAATGTTACAAGGATTCCGTACATATAAATAATGCCAAAATCCGAGTAATAACGAAGAAGTTATGACCCGTCGAAGTTTCGCGATAGAACCGACACGACACTGAATGATGTAATAAGTGAATTTACGTTAGAGTGATATTTAGCCTTACCGAGCTACAAGAAAGTCGTACAGTTCGTTGAACCATGAGTGTGCATAAAAAGAACGTTTGAATCTGACTTCGTATGAGGAAGTTATGATTTTTCTAAGTTTTGACTTAGCGGTATGTAGCCCGAATACTCGATTTGAGCTCAAGCGGTTTTTATCCAAAATAGTCTAAACAAGAATCGAAGATATTGTTGATAGTAGTGCAACGGTAAAAAGACAGATGGAAACGGACATCGGATGAAGAAGTTATGAATTTATAACGTAGTTTTCCTATCCCGGCCTACAAAAATAATATAATAAAAATAAATTCAAAATTAGCCGACGGAGTCTAAACGAAAATTGTGGATCGTAGTCTCATAATACTAGCAGATGCGCTTGAGAATAATATTGGTAGATGCACCAAATAGAGAATGTGATAATACTAGCAGATGCGCTTATAGGATAATCCTGGCAGATGCGCTTATAGGATAATATCGGCAGATGCACCCAAGAGAGAATGTCATAAACCTGGCAGTCACGCCTCATAGTATGACGTAATCCTGGTAGAGGCGCTTAAAGGATGATATTGGTAGATGCGCCATATGTAGCAATAGATTTTGTGCTAATTCCTTAGGTCAATCCTTAGGAATGAATGAATGACGGGTAGTTGAATTCTTAGGGGTAAAATCCTAAGAAATAAAGAAGATAATCGGGATGGGTAATTGGGTTGATTGTTTTGAATATAATAATTATATTATTGTAGGTTGAAAACCCTATATGCTCACCAGGCTCCCAAGCCTGACCCACTCAGTTTTCTTTGTATCACAGGTATCGATACGAAGATATATTTCACGGAGAGATTAAAGGAGATGTAAAATATTTAGTGTAAATAATGTAAGTTCTTTTTATGCTTATGCGTTTGTATCGGAACATGACATCATGAGATTTTGTTGTATAATGAACGTACATTTCTTTAAAGAAATGCTTTGATAATTCTTTATCATATTTTGGGAACAAATTCCGCAACTGTTTTCTTTAAAAGATTACTTTGATTTTACAAAACAAAAGCATAAACAAATCGGTCTTTTTTGTTCGTGAAATTGGGGATGTCACAGTTGGTATCAGAGCATTAGTTTAAGCGAACTAGGAATTTTGTAGGAAATTTCTAGACTGAAACTTAGAATGCTAAGTAATAATCGTGAGGAGTGTGTCAAAAATATGGTACGTAGTACACCTAAATTGACACGAGCACTAGTATACTTTAGGAATGATGCCTAAAATGTTTTTATGTGCTAAATGTTATATGTGTTCCATATATGATATTATTTGTTCGGATCTATGGTCTGTTGCCGACCGGATCTGGAAACCTTATGTGTGTAGGATTCTAAGCGTATGATTACGATATTAGAACTAGCATTTAAACGTTTCGGAGTGATAAGGATGACTTAATTATCTATCGTGATTGAGGATCTGAATTCACCATATTCGGTGTGTAGATCAAAAATGGTAAGAACCAGAAGTGGAGTTGGAAATGCAAATGAAAAGAGGAATAAACCACCAGTGATTGAACAAATACCTGTTGTAGCTGCTGCACACGAGCCAATAACGATAGCTGGTGTACAAATGATGATTCAAACGATGTTGGATCGTCATATGGAGGAGACCAAGTAGTTGCTTCAACAGAATCGTGAAGAACTGTCAATTCAAGTGGAAGAGCCTGAATTAAATGAAGGGAACTTGGAAGGAGGACACTTAAGTGGATTTTTTGGTCAAGACAACCCACCGATAGTTAGGCAAAACAACCAAAATGGAAGGAATGATGGAATGGGATCCAAGTATAAGGATTTTCTGACTTGCAAACCATCGACCTTCACTGGAAACGAGGATTCGATCGGAGTTATGGATTGGATATCAGATTTGTAGCTAGCCTTCATGACGTGTAGTTGTAGAGGCAAGTTGCAGACCAATTTCGCAGTACGACAGTTCAGGGGTGGGGTTGTTCGTTGGTGGAACACTCTGTGGAAGACCCTAAGCCCTAACGAGCCACTACAAACTGTCTTGGGCAGAGTTCTTGGTGCAATTCAAGCGCAAGTCCTGCTCGGCCTAAAACCTGCTAGAGTTGGAGAACAAATTTCTGATATTGAAGAAAGACAGCATGTCAATGGATGAATACACTAATTCCTTCACAGACAAGATGGAGTTTGCTTTGTGCATTGTCCAAGACGAGCTGAAAAAAGTTGATCGATATGCAAAGGGACTCCCATAGGAGTATGCGGTGCCAGTGCGTCAAACACCTTCTCTAGAGGCAACTATTTGGGCTGCCATTTCTATTGAGAATATGATCAAGGGGAGGACCGCCAACAAGCTTGAAGTTGGCGAGAAGAGAAATTTAGAAGGAACTTTAGGTTCTAATGAGAAAAGAAAATTCTCAAAGTCTGGAGGAGGAGGAAGAGATGAAGCAAGGTGGTGCGATGAGTGCAAGAAGAAGCACTCGGGAAAATGTGGCACGGAGGTGACATGTTTCAAGTGTGGAAAGCATGGGCACTACAACGATGAATGTATATTCAACAAAAATGTGTATTACGAATGTAACGAAGAGGGGAACTTCAAGCAACACTGCCTACAAGCAGCAAGGCTAGAGGCACCACCAAAGCCAAAGGTAAGAGCATTTCAAATGATCCTTGATGAAGTATATGGCAATGCAAGGAATTAAGAATAAGGAATTTATATCTAAAGATCAAGTTATAAAGTAGCGATGTGAATAGTAACATGTGGTGTAGCCTATTAGAGGCATAATATAGGGTGAACTTGAACTTTTGTGGAATAGTTTCAAGGAAATAATATAAACCCTAGTTTGGTTATCTGGTGTGTTGAATAATTGTATGATTTTTGTTGTATGGTGACTTGGTCGACTGCGGGACAATACTTGGGGCGAGTATGAGTAGGTGTGAAAGGTAGTAGATGCATATACTATCAGAAGCAAAGGACTCGCACTTGGATCAGGGAAAGTCACAAGGTTACCAAGAAGCTAGTAATTGATTCCGTTTTGTTTAAGTGTATCATTACCCTTGTTTCAGTAGTGACTAGTAAGATGGTTGTTATTCCAACCCTAGTGGTTATATCAAATTAAGTCCGACTACGATGAGTATGTTACATGGTTCAGAGAACCAAGTTCGAGGTAGCATTTGACTCAAGTCAGAAGGTTGAAATCAATGTGATCGATAGCATGAAGCTAGTTGTTAAGGAAGCTTGTAGATAGAATTGATACATGTAAAAATGGGATTATATCACATTAGAATATGAAGGAAGGTATTTTCCATTATGGAATTTAACTCTAAAAGACCTGTGTCTAATCATTGCATCATGCGATGAGACGTCTTGGAGCACGACCCATCGGTCTGTTACAATAGATAAAGGAAATTATTTATCCTAAGAAGAAGGAGTCCACAATAATGACTTATTTGGTAACTCGAAGGTTATGATTGAAAGTAAAACATAGTACGAAAAGAAGATGCAAGATTAAGCATCGTCTGCAGTCAAGAAGCCCTAGAGTTAAATACTCTTTCGAGGAAACATAGATGTTACACTACCTAGGATGAAGAGGTAACGTACATAATCATTGTTCAATCCCTGTTTCGTTGATGATTCCAGGACGTAATCCTCCTAAGGGGAGATAATTGTAATGCCCGTAAATTAGGTCTAGTCAATTTAGAGACATTAAGCATCAAAAAATGACTTTTTGATGGAATATTATTTTGAAGGAATAATCTTAACTAAGTTGTAGTATATGTTACAAGGATTCCATACATATAAATAACGCCAAAATCCGAGTTATAACGAAGAATTTATGACCCGTTGAAGTTTCGCGATAAAACCGGAACGACGCTGAATGACGTAAAAAGTGAATTTAAGTTAGATTGATATTTAGCCTTAGCGATCTAAACGAAAGTCGTACATTTTGCTAAACCATAAGCGTGCATAAAACGAACGTCCAAATCTGACTTCGTATGAGGAAGTTATGATTTTTCTAAGTTTTGACTTAGCGATATGCAGCCCAAATACACGATTTGAGATCGAGCGGTTTTTAGCCGAAACAATTTAAATGAGAATCGAAGATCTTGTTGATAATAGTGCAACGGTAAAAAGGCTGAGAAAAACGAACGTCGAATGAAGAAGTTATGAATTTATAACGGAGTTTTCCCGTCCCGACCTACTAAAATAATATAATAAAAATAAATTCGAAATTTGCCGACGGAGTCTAAATAAAAGTTGTAGATCATAGTCTCACCTACGCGAGGATATAAAGAACGTCGATAACGGATCTCGTATGAGTAAGTAATGAATTTTTGAAGTTTATTAAATAATTAAAGTATTTAATTTAAATATAAATTCTGATATTATCCAAAAGGGGGGAGTCACCGGCCTTATCCACATTACACCCAGCTTAACTTTAATTAGGCCCAGCTTAATTCGGGGTTTCAGCCCCTATAAATAGATGCCGAGTGCACCCGAGTTCTATTGCTCATTTCTTTATTTTTCTCGCGTTTTCACCTCGTTTTGCGTGCAAGAAATATCCTGAAGCCCCGGTATCATTCCTGAGAGCCGAAGCAAGTCCCGAAGCCCTGAAGATCCTGAGAAGTAGAGTTCCCGAGCCGAAGCTCTACCCTTGAGAAGCCTGGTTTTTGTGAAGATCTTCTAGATCTACCGAAGAATGCTACTTCTACAAGCAGTAGTGTTGTCCGATCATTTCTGATCAAGTGAGTGTATAGTTACTTTCTTCTAACACATAAATATTAAGTATTTGCTATGAAACATGTTCTATGTGTATAATATAAAGTTGTTTATATGTGTGGGTGTGTAGTCCCCTTCATAAACACGATGTTAATACAAGTTTTGTTTGAATGTATTAAGTATATGTTTTGGGTGAGTGTATAGTTACTTTCATCTAACACATAAATATTAAGTATTTGCTATGAATTACGTGCTATGTGTATAATATAAAGTTGTTTATATGTGTGGGTGTATAGTCCTTTTCATAAACACGATATTAATACAAGTATTGTTTGAATGTATTAAGTATATGTTTTGGGTGAGTGTGTGGTTACTTACTTCTAACACATAAATATGACGTATTTGCTTTGAAATGTGTGTTATGTGTTTATATACTATTTTTTATTTGAGATAAGTATGGAATGGATGTTTTATATGGTTTTTAAATGTGTTAAACCGTATATGTATTTTATATCTACTAATATGTTGGGTAAAACATGGGTAGATGAGATAGTTGGTATGTGATAAAATGATGAGGTAAATGACGAGGTATGTAAGATGCTTAAACAATAATATTGGTAGATGCACCAAGTAGAGAATGTGATAATACTAGCAGATGTGCTTGAGAATCATATTGGTAGATGCACCAAATAGAGAATGTGATAATACTAGCAGATGCGCATATAGGATAATCGTGGCAGATGCGCTAATAGGATAATGTCGGCACATGCGCCCAAGAGAGAATGTCATAAACCTGGCAGTCGCTCCTCATAGTGTATGATGTAATCCTGGCAGAGGCACTTAAAGGATGGTGTTGGTAGATGCACCTTATGTAGCAATAGATTTTGTGTTAATTCCTTTGGTCAATCCTTAGGAATGAATGAATGACGCGTAGTTGAATTCTTAGGGGTAAAATCCTAAGAAATAAAGAAGATAATAGGGATGGGTAATTGGGTTGATTGTTTGATCATTGAATATAATAATTATATTATTGTGGGTTGAAAAATGTATATGCTCACCAAGCTCCCAAGCCTGACCCACTCAGTTTTCTTTGTGCCACAGGTATCGATACGAAGATATATTTCACGGAGAGATTAATGGAGATGTAAAATCTTTAGTGTAAATAATGTAAGTTCTGTTTATGCTTATGCGTCTATATCGGAACATGATATCCCAAGATTTTGTTATATAATGAAAATACATTTCTTTAAAGAAATGCTTTTATAAATCTTTATCATATTTTGGGAACAAATTCCGCAACTGTTTTCTTTAAAAGATTACTCTGATTTTAAAAACAAAGCATAAACAAATCGGTCTTTTCTGGCCTTGAAATTGGGGATGTCACATAATGCATCCGAAATTCTCAGTTTCTTAGGTCTCACGGGTTATTACATAAGGTTCATAAAGGACTTTTCTCGTATAGTTGTACCTATTACTAGTCTTACATGTAAGGAAGCAAAGTTCGAATGGGGTGAAGTTCAAGAAAATGTTTTCTCAACTCTAAAAGATCTTTTGACTCATGCTCCAATCTTATCACTTCCATAAGGTGATAATGATTTCTCCGTATATAGCGATGCTTCAAGATTGAGACGTGGTTGTGTGTTGATGTAGCGTGGTAAAGTGATAGCCTATGCATCAAGACAACTGAAAGAGTATGAAAAGAATTATCCCACCCATGACCTCGAACTCGCTGTAGTGGTATTTGCTCTAAAACTTGGGAGACATTATCTTTTTGGTACAAAATGCCAATTGTTTACCGACCACAAAAGTCTCAAGTATATATTCAGTCAACAAACTTTGAATATGAGACAACAACGAGCCATGAAAGTGATCAAAGATTATGGTTGTGAAATCATGTATCATCCTGGAAAAGCCAATGTAGTTCCTGATGCACTTAGCAGGAAAGTTTATTGTAATAGTATGTGTTATACTATTACTCACACTACAGTGAAGTTCACTATTCTTGATGAACTAAAGAAATGGAAAGAAGAACCCTTAAATCTAGAAAATGTGAAGAAAGATGGGATGATACAATATGCTGATGTTTTATAGGAAGATCCACGAGGATTAAAGGTATTTAAGAATCGACTATGGATTCCAAAGATCGGCGCATTAAGTCAAAAGATTTTAGATGAAGCCCATAAGTCTAAACTATTAATACATCCTGGTACAAGTAAAATGTACTATGATGTAAGAGGTGATTATTGGTTGCATGGATTAAAGAGAGATATTGGAAGATATGTTCAGGAACGCTTAGTATGCTTACAAGTCAAAGTAGAGCACCAAAAGCCTTACAGAACCCCAGAAAGTCTTAGTGTTCCTGTATGGAAATGGGAAGAATTGTCCATGGATTTTATTATCAAATTGCCAAAGACTACTAAACAACATGATAACATTTGGGTAATCGTTGACCGCCTGACTAAGAGTGAACATTTTCTTGCAATGCGTGAAATGGCTACAATAGAGAAATATGCACAAGTATACTTGGATGAAATTGTTGCGAGACATGGTGTGACACTAAAGATCATTCCTGGTCGTGATACTCACATCACTTCTCACTTTTAGGCGAGTATGCAACATGAATTGGGATCTCAAGTTGCTCGGAGCACAACTTTTCATCCTTAGACAGACAGTTAGACGGAGAGAGAATCCAAACAATAGAAGATATGCTTCGTGCATGCGTCTTGGAGTTCGGTGGTAATTGGGACAAGTACTTACCTCTTGTCAAATTTTCATATAATAATAGTTACCACACTTCAATCAAGATGCCACCATATGAAGCATTATATCGTCGTAAATGTTGTACGCCATTATGTTGGCACGATATAGGATAGAAAATCCTTGGAGGCCCTGAAATGATTCAAGACACCACCGACACGATTCAAATCGTACAAGAAAGAATGAAAGATGCCCAAGAACGACATAATTCCTTTTCATAAAATAGGAGACGACCGATAGCATTCCAGATGGGTGATTTTTTAATGCTAAAGGTATCCCCATGGAAAGGCCTTATGCGATTTGGGAAGAAAGGAAAGTTGAGTCCCATATTTGTTAGACCTTTCAAAATCACCCAGAGGATTGGTAAACAATCATACCGCTTGGAATTACTGGAAGATTTGGTAGGTATTCATGATGTGTTTCATGTGAGTTATCTGCGTAAGTGCTTAAGCATATATGATGAAGAGGTTCCATTATCCGAGGTGAAATTGGATAATATGTTAACATATGTAGAAGAACTTGAAGAAATCGTAAATGAAAGAACGACTGAACTACGTAATAAAGAAGTGGAGTTGGTGCCTGTCTAGTGGAAACACCATAGAAGCCCAAATTATACCTAGAAAAATAAGAATGAGATAAAAACGGAATATCCCCATTTATTTTAATCGATGTAATTTCGGGGACGAAATCTTCAAAAGGAGGAGGTATTTGTAACATACACATTTTGAAATCATGTTTTTGTAACGAATAATGTTATGAAATATTATATGATTTTGTGCGTTGAGTTCTAATAGATAGTTTTTACTAGAAATAAAGTAAAACTATGTTTAGAATCACTCAGAAAATAATAGAAGTCTTATGAGATTCCAATCTAATATTGAAATCTAAAAAAAATATAAAAATTGAAATAAGTAAAATTTTGTTATTGAACGTTGTAGAATTTCTCGTTAGAAACATTTAGGAAAAAACCTCATCGAAATTTGAGTTATAACGAAGAAGTTATGACTATTTGAAGTTTCGCGACAGAACCGACACGACGTCGTATGACGTAAAAAGTGATTTTTTGATAAATTACTTTTTAGCCTATATAATCTAAATGAAAGCTGTAGTATTTATTAAACTGAGAACTTTTCATAAAAAGAATGTCCAAATCTGACTTCGTATGAAGAAGTTATGATTTTTCAAAGTTTCAATATAACAATAGACAACTAAAAAGTCGAAATAAAGATCGAGTGATTTTTAGCCGACACAACCTAAACGAGAATCGAAGGTCTCGTCAATATTAGTACAATGGTACAAGAAAGACAAAAACTGACATCGGATAAAAAAGTTGTGAATTTTAAACGGACTTTTCCTGTCCCGGCCCATTAAAAATATAATATTAAAAATGATGTCAAAAAATTAGCCGACACAAACTAAAAGAAAGTTGTAGAGTATAATCTCACCTATGTATAGATATAAATAACATCAAAAATGGAGCTCGTACGCAAAAGATATGAATTTTTGAAGTTTTTAAATAAAAACAAATGAAAAGTCGAAGCCTTATCCGAGGAGGTACGCCCAACGTTTGTATGCGGGGTCAGAAGTCAGCCATGTCCCTCTCTCTTCGCACAAAGTGCCATGTCCGAGCCCGGGTTCCGATCAGATAACTCATCGCATGTACGCCTTGCGTAGATGGCCGCCTCATAGTACGCCCAGCGTACAGAGGACTTACGCTCATCGTAATCAACAACTTCGGCCTCCTATAAATAGAGACTGAGGGTCTCCGGATTTATGTTACTTTTTCTTATCTCTCTCACTCCCTAAACCCCTTTTTACCCACTTTTAACCCCCGAAGCCCCGTTATCAACCCCGATACCCAAAGCAAGCCACGACGCCCCAAAGTTCTCAAGAAAATTGTATTTTCAAGCCGAAACTGTGCCCGAGTAAGGCCGATTATCAACTAAAATCCCCGGTTTCATCACATAAATTCATATTTAGAGTCGAAGTGCTGCCCAAATTATCATTTAATCCCCGATTATTTCACAGTGAGTTTCAATATAGGGACAGTTGTATATTATGTGTTATATGTTCAATGTGCTTTCCCATGTTATTATGATAATGAGCTATACCTTAGGTCATGAAATGTATGACATAAGCATCACTTGGGTACTGGTATGTAGCCTTTGGCCATAAAGAATATGACATAAGCATCACTTTGGCATTAACAGAATACAAAGACAGTGCTGAAAGCTTATGGATCTAGTGTAATGATATTCTTAAAACATATTTTCTATGCCATTGGACTGAAGTCTTATTGATGTATATCAAGTGTTGAAATTGTTATGTCTCATTGAATTCAAGTCTTTGAATCTGACTATTCTTTGATATGGAAAGCTTGTCATATGATACTCATTTTCCTATCTTGTTTCTTGTCCCTCTATGCTTCTATCATATTAATTTGTATATGGCATAATGTTATATGGTAACTGTTATTGAACTCACTAAGTGTCACCCGCTTTTTTGTTTCAATGCTTAAAACTATTGTAGGGGATAAGCATCCAGTATAGTTTTGTACTGGTAGAAGATGTAGAATAGATAATATTATAAATTTTGTAATGTATTCCTGGGAAAGTATGTAATATGTGTAAAAATTTGTAAAAATCTTAATAGTCGATTTGTATCCAATCTATGTAAATAAAGTATCAGTGTAAAATATTCTTTTATAAATATGTGTGTAGCATGTTTTGGAGTAGCAATATTGTGAAGTATGAAAGTTTGGGTCATTCAGAAATATGATGTAGTTTTAGAAAGAATGGAGAATATAGGTCTTTCAGATGCCTTCCTAGCCTCCTATACTGTGAGCTAGAAAACACGAGCTTGAGCCCTCGCGGGCTCCGTTTTACCTTATTGTCCACTTGTGATACGAAGGGTAAAAGTAGCTTGTACCTGCACGGGCCTGGAAACAAGCAATGGACAATCGGCCTTAACATGGCCAACTTGCTCATCGTGGTAACAAATCATGGTGCTCGCTAACAGGGATTGATAACGATAATCCATAGTAATTTGTCGCTCCCTTCCACATTTTTGGCACCAAGGAGAAGATCGAAAAGCAACCTTATGATCCTTGTCGTACTTGCCACAATTACGGACCCTATATCCCCTAGATCGTGAATCAGCGGGCTTGAACCACTTTTCTATAGGCTATGACTGAACGGGAACCTACCTCCGCTCCCTCGTCCGAGTTACGATCTCAGTCTCTAGTCTTTGCATGGCATCTTGAAGTTTAGAAAGGGAATTGTAACATTGGGTAGACACAAACTTTCCAATGGCAGTATTGAGCATGCTCACATACAGCGTTATTTGGGCCTGCTCTGAAGCAGCAAACTCGGGATAGAATAAAGGCCTTTCAGTGAACATCTTGGTGATCTCCATCACCATCTCTGTTTGTCTGTATCAAATCTAAGTACTCCTGAGCCAATCTCTTCCTCTCCATCTTGGGAACATACCCCGTGCATAACATCTCCAAGAACTACTCCCAGATAACAACAGTCCTCTACTCCGGAGTATAGGAATTGGCACTTGGCTTCACTAGTCCTTCATGCCCAGTCGAAGGAGGTTCAGGGCGCACCTAATCTTCCATTCCTCTAGACAGAGCAGGTTAATAAACAAGCCTCCATATCCAAAATCCATCTCATAACCACAATCAGGTCCTTGACCCCGTCAAACTTCGGGGGCTTCGTGTTGCAGAAGTCCTGGTACTGGAATGAACCTTCTCCTCAATCTTCTGCAATAGCCACAGCTGTGGTGGTTTTAACAGAAGTAGTCTTAGTGAGGGGAGGATAACGATCATCGACCGGCTCAATCATAGAGGTCTTGATATACCCAAACAACTCCGAAATAGAACTCCAGACAGCAGTAGCCACCTAAGTGGCAATCAACTCCCATTTTTGATCATTAGTCAACCCCGACATATGTTGGCTACCTGCTCTAGATCCAGAACTAGATCCTTTTGTAAACACCATATTGAAAATGAACCAAAAATATATTAAAAATGCCAAAATTAAACTATTATAACCATCACTGAGAGGCTAAACCCTTGGGGTTTGTCACTTCCTTTCTACATGTATAGGTCTTGTGCTTCCAATAGTATGGGCCTATGATACCTTCCACACCTACTCGTATTTGTCTCAATGGATCATCAAAAACTACCCAAAAATAAACCAATGACTAGGATATGCATACATCCTATACTTACTCTCTCAAGAATGGTTAATCATTCCTCAACTGCCTATTACATTTGTGCTTACTCGTGAAACTTCCACCAACGCTGCAGTCACTCGTATATGCTAATCATACATAATGTCAGATTCTATAGAAAGTCGAATACTTGATACTACCCTAATACCACAACCAAAAAAGTAATAGGAAATAAGGCTAAACCAAACATTCCCACGCTATAGAATTTTAGTCATGTACAAATATGATGCACACACTAAGAAACTATAATAATGATGTCAATTTCATCTAACATACAAGAATTTTTGCTAGGCTATCAGGCATCATACATCAGGCAACTCTACCATGCACTTCTTGAATGTGACAACCCAAAATTTCCATTATGAACAAACCATATCAAGCCAATAGAAGTTAGAACAGTTACAGGGAAATTCCAGACATTAGGTATAAGTTTGAGATTTTCACGATTTACACTTCAGGAAATATCAGGAGAGTGGGTGCACTAGGGTTTTGTGCAACACTGTTATTTCGATACTCTATGATATTAGAGTTCATTCCGGGAATAAAATATTTTCTGCCAAAAATCTCAGGACTATAAATAGAAAACTGAACCAAATAATTCATTAGTTACATTTCCAATTAGAGAAAAGCCGAATTCTCTCTCACGGATCTTCGGGTTTTTATCCCAAATCGTGAGTACTTCAATCTAGTTGTATTATATAGCTTAGATTGTGCTTACTAACATCAAAATCACGACAGAACAACAAGATCTGTGAGTTTACTCCCCAAGAACTTCTTGGAGAGTAAACTCCTTTTCAAGAGCCAAATGGTGCCTAGTCTTTCCTTAAGCCATGAAACTATTTTGGACTTGTACAGTACGAGTTTAGGGATAGAAAACAAACTCAAAGCAGCAAGATTTGAAAGTTTACTCCCCAAGAACATCTTGGAGAGTAAACTCCTCTTGGAGAGTAAACTGCTTTTGGAGAGTAAACTCCATTTTAAGGGCCAAAAGTGTCCCAACGTCCCACAAAGCCTTGGAAATGAACCTTGAGACTACCCATGACATGTTTAGACATCCAAAACAAATAGAATCAAGGGTTGAAAGTGAGTTCACGACCAAGGAAGTTCTTGGGCCGTGAACTCCATTTTAGGGTGTCAAAATGCCTTAAATGCCACCGTTAAGCCAAGAGACTAGCATAGCTTTTTACCTTGATGTGTCTAAGACTCAAACCAACCAAAATACCAACACCCACAAGTGTTTACGACCGCAAACACGTGACCAAATGGTCTATGGGCCGAAAACTCAAGTTAGGGGTGTTTTGGTGCCACAAACACTTCCTAAGGCATAGGCATGAATTTAGAATGCTTCCTTATGACCTTTAAGACCCTCATAAACATATTTGGACATGAGTTTATGGTTGTAAACTCATTTGGGCCGTGAACACCCCAAAAGTGCCAAAAGAAATGGTCTTTCTCATCCTAGGCTAAAGCTAATGTCCCTAAATCATTCCCTAGCTTTCATACTTGCACTAACCCATGAGATTCCAACACTTGGGCTGTGAACTCATGGTAGTAAACTCATATGTGTGCCTTTATACCTTCCTATGTTGAATCACATGTGATTCCAACACTTGGTCAAGGTGTTACCTAGTCCCGGAAGGTGTTTCCCTTCATATAGTTGTTATAAACACTATATTCATGTCAATATGTGTCCTTATATGTCATTTAGGACTTATTGTGTCTCAAGACTTCATTCGTGGAACTTCTCATCCCTACACGCATACTCGCTAGAACCACTCACAACAGGTGAGTTCATACCTCTTAATCAATATTTTAAATGATTTTAAATGCTTTAATGTGGGGGGGGGGGGGGGGGGAATACAAGTAGAAAACAATATGTTATTAAATCAATATTATGTATTTTATAACTGTGTTTTCACTCAGTGGATTTCACATACTTCAAAAGGTGACACATGAAATGGTTTTCTATCTTAAAATACCTTGATAACAAAAGTATTAGTTTTGAAATGTTTATTAAAATGACATCAAGTCACTCTTAATTATTGTTCAAAACTCCTAGATATCTTGCAAAACCATTATTTTTACCTTCTTGAGCAAAACTACACTTATACGCATATGTTCTTATATATGTATTGATGTTATAGTTTCCATCCTTCATTCGGTTTCCCACACCCTAGTGTATCGAGGGTGCATAAATCTACTTGAACAATCAATTACTTTCCAATTAATTATCATAGGGATAGTTGGATGAAACAAAACATTATTCCTATTACAAGGAATCACACAAGAGTCAGTTCATTCATGAGTCTATACCAGTACCTTACATGATACATGAGTACAATTACCTAGGATTACATGATACATGAGTACGTTGACATAACTACATTTATCTGAATACGCTTACATGAATACCATACATGAATACTGTTACTTAGATACATTATCATGTATTCACTTACCTGGATACTTGTACCTAGAGTTATTAGGAAGATTTATTCGTACCTTCTGTTTAAATTTTCCTGCCTATCCCTGTTCAATGGGATGTCTATACGGGACTAATCATTCCGGCACCCAGCTGTTAGCAACACTGGGTGATGAACATCTACGGATGTCTAAGGTTGTTTCTGATATTAGGAATTAGTTACGGAACTAACCATTCCTCCATCTACTGTTGCAACAGAGGATGAGATGAAAATCTTCGGATGATTATTAGGTTAACGCTTATATTAGGAGTCGGCCACGGGACTAACCCTCCCTCCACCCTGCTGCCGCTACAGAGGGTGAGAGGACAATCTTCGGATGTTCATAGGGTATACCTTTTGCTTCGGCGATGTCGTGTTAATCCTGGTCAACCAGGGATAACACTTACATGGTTATATTTTTCCAATTTACTTTATTTTGTGATATATTCACATAAACGATGAGTTAGACTACGTTCTTTTAGTACTAGTCAATAGAAAGGAAAAACTATCATTTTACTTACAAAACATTCAGGTCTTGGTAGAAGACTACATTGTCATAACAAAACATTCGGGTCTTGGTAGAAGACTACATTTCATACTAGTAGGAAATAAGGGATTTCTTAGAGTTTTTCATACTTATATCAATTGTCTTACTTAAATGTTTTACATGACATTCATAACAGCTTTTCAAAGCAAGACAATGACACTTAAATACTTATGAATTCACCAGCCTTAAAGCTGATACTCTCTTTCAAAATAACTTGTATTCTCAGGTCATTAGTAGACAGGTACGGTGGCCAGGTTTTGAAAAGACGGAGCAGACAAGTCTCGTCATTTATTTTGATTATATTTTTGGTGTCTTATTACAATGAAAGAACACACATGTATTAAAACTTTACTTATAATGCAATGGATGATGTTGTTGATTGTTTACTATTTTACACTGTTGTGATACTGTACATGACGTCCTCCACCCTGGAACATTTCCGTCGTTCTTGGTTTTGGGGTGTGACATTGAAGATCCCTAGCATACCACTAGCATGCAGTTCTATCATAAACATCTTAACATTAACAACGTGGGTATCTTAGGGTACACTTTTTTTTGCTCTGGAAGATCATACACATCTCATCCATTTCTAGTTATCTATGAAAACAATTTCAAAAATAAATTTTTTTTTGAAAAACTTACAAATCCTTAATTTGAGTCAAGATTCACACAAGTGCTTATCCAGTTAGCTCAAACTAGGGATCTAATACCAACTTGTAACATCCCAAAAATCAAGGTAAAATTTTCATTTTTCAAATCAACCCACAAACCATAAATGTTTACAAAACTTAGTTTCCAAAACTCAAAATCACAAATCATAGTATTCCCAAAATCAAATCTCATAAAAAATAGAGGATGTGCATGATCACACCTTTGCTTTGCCCCGATCCTCTAAAGTACCTGAAACATAACACATAAACTATAACTCAAAGCTTAGTGAGTCTCCCCAAAATACCAAACGTAATAGATCATATACAAACATGCATGTTGGGTCCATAATCATCGGTATGGATTACCCTCAGGTCCACAACCATCGGGCTGGATTAGCCCATGCACACAGTCATTGGACTGGATTGCCTTGCCCCAATCAGTCATCAGACTGGAATCCCCTAGTCTTTTGAATTACAAACATAGGAATGAAGCCTCAAACTAAATGACACTATGTCGACATACGCAACAGATAAAACATATAATAGCAAATAGATAATCATGCAGATCTTAATAGATCACTACAACAAAGCAACATTATAAACCAGAATAATAATCTATTGAGCCGAAATTGGTTCTTTCGACCCACAAGTACATTGAGGAACTCACTTTACAGTTAAAAAGATAGATGAACAGGACACTGCTCTAAATACTAACTCTACATGTCACAATCCATCAAACAGTGACCAAATCTCAAACTATAGTTAAAAATACCCAAAATGGCCCTAAGGTCAAACCCTAGGTCAAAGGTAAAAGTCATAAAGTCAAAAAGTAAAGGAAATCAAAGTTAACTAAGTACACCCATCATACTCAGTCATTACGTTGAGCGTAGTTTAGACTTTAGCCAAAATATGGGACACTAACCTCATATGCACAGCGTACCACTTCGTACGACCAACATATGCCACCTAAATCCATTCCTTCTCATTAAGTTCTTAATCCTTAATGGTTTTCCATCCAAACTCAGATCTAGACTCAAAACATCGACTTAAGTCATAAAGTTTCGACCTTTATAACTTTCCATGGCTAGAAAAGGTCTAAAAGATAAAGCCCTAAGTAATTAATACATTAAGACATAATAACTTTTGGATGGAAGGAATATTATGATTCCTAACACCTAAAAATGTCTAAAAGGACAAATCTTCTGGTTAGAGCAACCCACAATCATGAACACCAAGCTTATAGGACTAAAATGGACTCAAACTCAATTCTAAGAAGATCTACAAATACTTCTCAAGTTTCAAACTTTATGCCTCCAAAGATGCTTAAGGGTGAAACACTTATGGATCCAAAGTACATTAACCTTCCAAGATGCTTTCCTTTCCTTCTCCGTCCTTCAAGAACTCATAAATACACTCTTCAACTCATAAAGGCTCACACAAAGGATTAGGGTTTGCAAGGGGCATTTTAGGATATGGAGGCTGATGAATGAAGGGGTATCAATGAGATAATGATGCTTTAATAAGGATAAAACCCTAAAAATTATGGTTTGGTTATTAGCCACATACACTGTGACGTCCCCATTTTCACAGCCAGAAAAGACTGATTTTGTTTATGCCTGTTTGAAAATCAAAGTAATATTTTTCATTAAAGTGTTGTGGAATTTTTTCCCAAAGTAAAATATGATAAAGATTTATCAAAGTATTTCCATAGAAATATATTTCATTAAAAAGACTCGGGATGTCATGTTCGATACAGATCAAAAGCATAAACAGTACAATCTAAGCCTAACTACATTATTTCATATCTACAAGCCTATATCCATAATCCCTTTTCTAAAACATCACATCTATGATCGAGCGCCACTACCTATAATACATGAAACTGAGTGGGTCAATCTTGGGAGCCTGGTGGTCACATAGGGTTTCCAACCCACAATAAATAAGTTTATTAATTTCATCAACCAAAAATAACCCGATTAACCATTCCCGTTATCCTCACGTTACGTCCCTAAAACATATATCATAAGGGACCTAGACTAAGGATCAATCATCGGGATGGACACTAATGCTAAAGGTATTCCTCAGCAATAAATGTCCTTAAGGCAACCATGTGAGGGATGGAGTACATAGATGAAAACATCGTTCACAAAAACCTACAGGTTGCAAGCCTGTTAGCATTCCACTGGACTGTCTAGAAAAGTCTGTGGTCGGCATCCATACTCCACTAGATGATTGAATCAACAACAACATCATCCAGGCCTCTAATCATTTTATCACACATCGTCTTAGTACATCTACTCATGTTTTACCCCAACATTTTTGTAGATATAAAATACTTATACAGTTTAAATCATTTAAAACATGTATAAAATCATTCATCTAGCATAGACATCAAGTATTCAGATAATATGCACACTTAACATGTAATTTATATGTAATACTTCATATATATGTGTAAGATGAAAGTAACCATGCACTCACCTGTTAAGGTGGTGATTCCAAACTTAGACAACGCTTCGTTAAACTTCAAACGATTTCCTTTGGTAAAACCTAGTATCATTACCACTAGGGTTTAGTCTATCATTCACCAAGACTAATTAATAGTCTAGCTATTATTACTATTTTATAAGTGTTAAACAATAATTATATAACCCATAGTAATAGCCCAAGTACTTATTATGAGTTCCTAATAACGTTGCTATAAAAGCTATATTAAAAATAGTGTAGGCGTAGCTCACTTACATCAGATTTATGGAAAACTAGGCTTTGCATGGAGCAGAGTTCCCGAGCCGAAAGGCTCTTCTTCTTAGGGACGTCGGGCACTCCGGGGCTTCCACCTTGTGCTAGGGGGTTCCCTAGGCTTTTCGGGGGGTTTTAGTGCTTAGAGAGAGAATGTGTAGAGAGAGGAACGAAAGGCTAAGGTGTGAAGAATGAAGGAGAGGGTGTCTCTATTATAGGAGGTTGAAGCGGATCTCACATTGCGAGCCGTTGATGCTCACTTCGTGAGCCAGCTGAGTACAGCCAGGCAAAGCCTGGTGCTAACACGTGGCATCACACACAGGGTGGTAATCAACCGATTTTAAAAAATTCATAACTTTCGCATACGAGTTCCGTTTTCGACGTTCTTTATAGCCACGCATAGGTAAAAATAAGATCTACAACCTTGTATTTTGACTCCGTCAGCAAATTTACGACGGATCTTAAATTTAACAATGGGAAGAAGTTAGACTATTAAATTACCGCGAAAAATTCATCACTCCTTCATACAGACTCTATTTTCGTCTGTATTTTTACCGTTGAGTTCCAATTAATAATATCTTCAACTCTTATTTAGTTCGCATAGGCCAAAACCGCTCGAACTAAAATTCGAGTTTGGGGTCGTGCACTGCTAAGCCAAATCTTAGAAAAATCATCACTTCCTCATACGAAGTTAGATTTGGGCGTTCTTCTTGTGGACACTCTCAGGTTAACATATTCCATGACTTTTTTTAGATAACTAAGGATAAAAGTAGCTCTATCATAAATTCACTATTTACGCTTCCCGGTATCGTGCCGGTTCCGTCGCGAAACTTCGATGGATCATAACTTCTTCGTTATAGCTCAGATTTCGGCGTTCTTTGTATCCCCAGAATCCTTGTTTCGATCACTACAACTTTATGTGTAGATATCGGGTTTATCTCACACTTTAATTTGATGCTTATTTTTATCCTTTATTTATTATACATTTATAAATAAGTAATAAACACGTAAATGCACATAATTCACATAATACTCAAATAATTCATGTTTATTACTTCAAAAAGAGTTACTATAGTTGACCTAGACTATTACATCCTCTACTACGGCTTAGTCCGGAAACACGGGCGTTACAATTCTCTCCCACTTAGGATGATTCTATCCCAGAATCATGCATCAACAAATAGATGTGGGTAGCGACTCATCATGTCACTCTCTGTTTCCAAAGTGAGATTCGGCCCATTCGTATGTTTCCATCAAACTAGCACTAAGTTGACCATCTTGCATTGTAACTTCTTAGTCTTACGGTCAATAATTGTCTCAGGCTTTTCAATCAGCCTCTTATTCTCATCCATTCATAACTCTAAGATTGGAGTTATGTCGGGAATTTCTCCTGTGAACTTCCTCAAATAACACACATGGAAAGTGTTATGAATACCATCTAGTTCTTCCGGTAATTCGAGCTTGTAAGCTTGGTTCCCAATCCTCTGAAGAACTTTGAATGATCCAATAAACCTTGGACTCAACTTTCCTCGTTTTCCAAATCTTATAAGTCCCTTACACGGTGAGACTTTAAGCAAAACTAAATCCCCAACTTCAAAGGTCATCGATTGTCTTTTCTTGTTAGCATAGCCCTTTTGACGATCCTTAGCTGCTAACATTCTTTTCCTGATTACCTTCAGCTTCTCAGCAGTCTCATGGACTATCTCGGGGCCCATAAATTGCTTTTCTCTAGCCTCGAGCCAACAAGACGGCGCACGACACTTCTGTCCGTACAATGCTTGATAGGGTGCCATCTTGATGCTCGAGTGGAAACTATTGTTGTAGGAAAACTCTACCAGAGGTAAGTGCTCGTCCCGGTTCCCTTAGAACTCCACGGTACATGTTCTCAGCATATCTTCAAGCGTTTGAATCATTATTTTGCTATGGCCATCAGTCTGCGGATGGTAAGTTATACTCAAACACAACTACGTACCTAATCCTCTTGTAGACTTCTCCAGAACCTTGACGTGAAACGACTATCACGATCCAATACAATCATAAGAGAAACACCGTGAAGTCTTACTATCTCCTTCATGTTAGCATTTGCGAGCTTATCCATAAACCACCTTTTGTTGGCTGCTATGAAGTGTGCACTCTTAGTGAAACGATCCACGACCACCCAAATTATGTCATGATCGTTCTTTGTCTTGGGCATTTTATTCACAAAATCCATGGTGATGTCTTCCTATTTATCCATGGGTACAGGTAAAGGTTCTAAACTCCCATACAGTTTATGATGTTGTGCCTTAACTCTCGCACATGTCACACACTCGGCCACATACTTCACAACATCAAGCTTCATTGTCGGCCAACAGTAGTAGGGTTTTAGGTCCATATACATTTTAGTGCTACCGGGATGTATTGAGTACATAGTCTTGTACACTTTTTCCATCAAAAGATCTCTTATTCATCCCGTCTTAGGTACCCAAATCCGATCTTAGGATACGTTCAGTACTTGACTGTTCGTACCCAAAACTAACATTTTGCCCAAACGTTCTTCCTTTCAGTTGTTCTTATATGAAGCTTCTTCTTGAGCTTTCCTGATACTTTCCACAATCGTCGAGACAACTTCTATTCTCAATCCTCTTGGTCTTTTCCTTTCGAGATTGACGTTCTGACTGAGAGCATCAACGACAACATTTGCTTTACCAGGGTGGTAAAGTATCTCACAGTCGTAGTCCTTGAGTAATTCTAGCCAGCGTCGTTGCCTGATATTCAATTCTTCCTGATTAAAGAGATACTGGAGACTCTTATGATCAGTGAAAAGTTTGCACTTCATGTCATAGAGGTAATGCCTACATATCTTTAAGGCAAAAACTACCGCTGCCAACTCTAGATCATGAGTGGGGTAGTTCTTTTCATGCTCCTTTAATTGTCGAGATGCGTATGCTATCACCTTTTCTCTTTGGTTCAGAACACATCCCAACCCAACTCTAGATGCGTCACTATAGACCGCAAAGTCTTCAACTCCATCGGGCAGAGAAAGAATCAGTGCTTCACATAATTTCTTCTTTAGCTTCTCAAATGCTTGTTCGTGCTTCTCACTCCATGTATACATCGCTCCTTTGTGGGTCAAAGGTATCAATGGAGTAGCTATCAAAGAAAAGCCTTGGATAAACCTTTGGTAATATCCAACTAATCCTAGAAATCTTCGAATCTTTGTGGGACTTTTTGGTCATTCTCACTTCATCACTGCTTCGATCTTTGTAGGGTCAACCATTATCCCTTCTTGGTCAACCACATGACCCAATAATTGGACTTCTCGGATCCAAAAATCACACTTGGAGAACTTTGCATATAGCTTCTCCTTTTTCAAGACTTTCAACACTTCTCGTAGATGCTTGCCATGCTCCTCTAGGCTTTTTTAGTAAATGAGAATGTCATCTATGAACACTATCACTGATTTATCAAGGAATGGTTTACAAACCCTATTCATCAAATCCATGAATGATGTTGGAGAATTGGTTAGTTCAAATTACATAACCAAGAACTCGTAGTGTCCATATCTAGTTCTGAATGCAGTCTTCTCAATATCCTGCTCTCTTACCTTCAGCTGATGATATCCTGACCTAAGATCGATCTTTGAGAAATAGTTCGAACCTTGCAGCTGATCGAATATGTCATCAATCCTTGGCAAATGGTACTTGTTCTTCAAAATTGTCTTGTTCAGCTCTCGGTAGTCTATACACATTCTCATGCTTTTGTCCTTCTTCTTCATGAATAACATCAGAGCTCCCTAGGGTGATGAACTAGGTTGAATGAAACCGTTTTCCAACAACTCCTGAAGTTGCATCATAAGCTCCTTCATCTCCGTTGGTTCTAACCGATATGGTGCTTTTGCTATTGGTGTTGTTCCTGGTAACAAGTCTATTCGGAACTCTACTTGTCTATTAGGTGGTAATCCGGGAAGATCTTCAGGAAAGACCTCCGGATAATCACACACGACCGGTATATTATGCACCTCCTTCTTTTCCTTCTTAGCATCGATAACAAATGCCAAGTATAATGCACATCCCTTGGACAAACATTTTATGGCTTTCATCAGGGAGATGATTCCAGAATTTACTCTGCATTTGTCCCCGTACACCATAAATGAATCTTTTCCGGGAAGGTTCACCCTTACTCTCTTCTTCCTGCAAAGAATTTCAGCATCGTTAGTGCTAAGCCAATCCATTCCTAGAACGAATCAAAACCGTTCAATTCTATGGGTAACATCTCTTCGTGGAATTCGTTTCCATTTAAGTCGATGACTATGTTCTTAATACGATCACTAATGGGTACGAACTTGCCAATGACAACTTCCACAATTAGGATATTATCAAGTTTTTCTAGGGGTAATGCTAGTTTCCCACCAAACTTATATGACACAAAAGAGTAGTTTTCTCCAGAATCAAACAGTATATTAGCAGGCAAACCATTTACATGAAAGGTACCTGAAGCGAGGTCTACTGCCTCCTTTCCAGCCTCGAGCGTCATCTGGAAGGCTCTTCCCTTCGGCTTCAGTGGAATGTTGGGTCTTCTTGCCTCCTCTTCTTTGAGCAGTCACTCGAAATGTGCCCTTCCTCGTTGCACTCATAACAAACCTTCTTAGTTAACGTGCACTCATTGGCATAGTGTCAAGGCTTTCCACACTTGAAACAGGTGACCCCTCCATCATATTTTCCTTGGTGCTTCTTCTTGCATTTTCACACCATTTTGCTTCGGCTCCTCCCCCTTTCGAACCAGACTTCGAGAATTTACTCTTCTTGCTGGACCTCGAGGATCCATAAAATTTCCTTTACTCACCCACCTCGACCCACTCTAGACCCCTTTCCTTCTGTTGGGTCTCCACATTCTTAGCTTCTCGAATCATTAATTTCAGAGTGCTTGCCATCTTGACCATCCGACCAAAGTCGGATGACAGTCTGTTTGAGAACCTCTCAATTTTAGATAGTTCGGTTGGCACCAGGTATGGAAATAACTTCATCTTCTCAGTGAATGCAGTAGCATAGTTGTCAATGCTCATCCTCCCGTTCTTCAAGTTTTGGAACTCATTGTTCAAATCAATCAGATCTATCTCTGAATAGTATTGCATCTTCAATTGTTCCAAGAACTCTTCCCATGACATTTTCAGGGCTTCTCCTCGTGGCATTGTATCTACCAATAACTTCCACCAGCTCAAGAATCCGGTCTTTAGTTTCTTAAGTATAAAGACAATCTTTTGTTTCCCTCTACAACCTCAGCTATCGAACACCATCTCCATTTCGGAGATCCAGTCCATAATCTCAACAGGTTTTGGGCTTCCTAAAATACCTGGTGGCTTGGCACCTAAGAAATTCTTATACATTCACCCATCCTTGCCGTTTCCCCTCTCCAGGTCATTCGTTCATTCTCCTTGAGTCCTAACTTGACTCACATGGCGGGTATAGTTCCCTTCTTCCGATTGCTTAGGAATCAACTCGGGTTGCTCAATTGGCATGGTAGGTTCGTCCCTATTTCCGTGCAACATCTACCTCATTTCCTCCCTTTGTTCTGCTAACTAGCACGAACCATGGCTTGCACTCCAGCCATGGTGATTGGCTCGGGTGCAACTTCTACTACAACAGGTATTTGTTGAATCACTAGGGGTTGATTCCTATTCCCATTCGCATTCCCAACTCCACTGCGGGTTCTTGCCATTTTGATCTATACACCGAATAAGGTGAATTTAGATCTTTATTTAGGATAGACATTTAAATCATCCTAATCTCTCTGAAATGTTTATATGCTAGTTCTAATATCGTAATCATACGTTTAGAATCCTAAACACATAAGGTTTCCAGATCCGGTCGGCAACAGACCATAGATCCGAACAAATAACAACATATCAGGCACAAAGCATTTTAGGCACAATTCCTAAAATAAGCTAGTGCTCACATCTCACAAACATCTCTTAGCATTCTAAGTTTAAGTCTATAGATCCTAAAAATTCCTAGTTCGATTAAGCTAATGATCGGATACCAACTGTAACATCCCCATTTTCACGGCCAGAAAAGATCGATTTTGTTTATGCTTGTTTGAAAATCAGAGTAATATTTTTCATAAACGTGTTGCAGAATTGTTCCCAAAATAAAATATGATAAAGATTTATCAAAGCATTTCCGTATAAATGTATTTCATTAAAAAGACTCAGGATGTCATGTTCGATGTAGATCAAAAGCATAAACAGTACAATAGAAGCCTTAGTACATTATTTCATATCTCCAGGCCTATATCCGTAATCCCTCATCCAAAACATCACATCTATGCTCGAGCGCCACTACCTGTAATACATGAAACTGAGTGGGTCAGGCTTGGGAGCCTGGTGAGCACATTGGGTTTTCAACCCACAATAAATAAGTTTATTAATTTCATCAACCAAAAATAACCCGATTACCCGTTCCCGTTATACTCACGTTACGTCCCTAAAACACCTATCATAAGGGACATAGACTAAGGATCAATCATCGGGATGTACACTAATGCTAAGGGGATTCCTCAGCGATAAATGTCCTTAAGGAAACCATGTGGGGGATGGAGTACACAGATGAACACATCGTTCACAAAAACCTACAGGTTGCGAGCCTGTTAGCGTTCCACTCGACTGTCTAGAAGAGTCTGTGGTTGGCATCCATACTCCACTAGATTATAGAATCAACAACAAAAACATCGAGGCCTCTCATCATTTTATCACAGATCGTCTTAGTACATCTACTCATGTTTTACCCCAACATTTTTGTAGATATAAAATACTTATACAATTTAAATCATTTAAAACATGTATAAAATCATTCATCCAGCATTGACAACAAGTATTCAGATAATATGCACACTTAGCATGTAATTTATATGTAATACTTCATATATATATATATATATATATATATATATATATATATATGTGTGTGTGTGTGTGTGTGTGTGTATGTGTGTGTGTGTAAGATGAAAGTAACCATGCACTCACCTGTTAAGGTGGTGATTCCGAACTTAGACAACGCTTCGTTAAACTTGAAACGATTTCCTTTGGCAAAACCTAGTATCATTACCACTAGGGTTTAGTCTATCATTCACCAAGACTAATTAATAGTCTAGCTATCATTACTATTATATAAGTGTTAAACAATACATATATAACCCATAGTAATAGCCCAAGTACTTATTATAAGTTCCTAATAACGTTGCTATAAAAGCTATATTAAAAATAATGTAAGCGTAGCTCACTTACATCGGATTTATGGAAAACCAGGATTTGCTTGGAGCAGAGTTCCCAAGCCAAAAGGCTCTTCTTCTAAGGGACGTCGGGCACTCCGGGGCTTCTGCCTTGTGCTAGGGGTTCCCTGGGCTTTTCGGGGGGTTTTAGGGCTTAGAGAGAGAGAGAGAGAGAGTGTGTAATGAAAGGCTAAGGTGTGAGAATGAAGGAGAGGGGTGTCTCTATTTATAGGAGGTTGCCGAGGCTCTCACATCGTGAGCCATTGATGCTCACATCGTGATCCAGCTGGGTACAGCCAAGGAAAGCCTGGTGCTGACACGTGGCATCGCACATAGGGTGGAAATCAGCCGATTTTAAAAAATTCATAAGTTTCGCATATGAGCTCCGCTTTCGACGTTCTTTATATCCACGCGTAGGTAAAAATAATATCTACAACTTTTATTTTGACTCTATTGGCTAATTCTCGACCAATCTTAAATTTAACAGTAGGAGGAGATTAGACTCTTAAATGACCGCGAAACATTCGTAACTCCTTCATACAGACTCCGTTTTCATCTGTCTCTTGACCGTTGAGTTCCAATTAATGATATCTTCAACTCTTATTTAGATCGCGTAGGCCAAAAACTGCTCGAACTAAAATTCAAGTTTCGGGTCATGCACTACTAAGCCAAATCTTAGAATAATCATAACTTCCTCATACGAAGTCAGATTTGGGCGTTCTTTTTATGGATGCTCTCAGGTTAACATATTCTATGACTTTCGTTTAGATTACTAAGGGTAAAAGTCGCTCTATTGTAAATTCACTATTTACGCTTCCCGGTGTTGTGTTGATTCTGTCGCGAAACTTCGACGGGTCATAACTTCTTCGTTATAACTCGAATTTCGACATTCTTTGTATCCCCATAATCCTTGTTTCGACCACTACAAGTTTATGTGAAGATATCGGGTTTATCTCACACTTTAATTTTGATGCTTATTTTTATCCTTTATTTTATACATTTATAAATAAGTAATAAGCACATAAATGCACATAATTCACATAATACTCAAATAATTCATCTTTATTACTTCAAAGAGAGTTACAATAGTTTACCTAGACTATTACATCATATATTAATGCTTAGTCCCGAAACACAGGCGTTACAAAGACCCAACGTACTTAACAAACCCATGCATTTTCCACTTAAGGAGTTAAGGGACAAATTTGCAAAAAATTTCATATTAAGGGCATAAATGGAAAATGCATGGATCAGATTCATGCTCCGAAATAGTTGCACCACTAGTAGCTACGGATGATACTGTTATTGTACCAGCAGCACCTGCTGTTGCTATCGATTGCAATGAAAAAACCACACCAGGTTTGGATCAGCCAGCTGTGGAATCTTTATCTCCACACAAGATTTTTTCTACTGAGACAATTAAAAATAGATAATCTTTCTCATCCTCTTGGTTTTTCTAATTTTAATGTTAATGATACCAATTCACAGAATTCGATTAACAATAGTTCTTTTTTAAATGAAATTCAAAAAACATTTGATATTGGGAAGGCCATGGGTTATAATTTGGAAGGATGTTTTGAACGTGTCAAGGAAATTATTCTAAGGAACCATAATAATTCGGTTATGAGATGAACTTTTTGTCTATTAATATTCAAGGAGCGGGTTGCAAAGACAAACGGATTTGGATTAGAACTTTATGTAATAAAAATAAAGTTAACTTTTTAGCTATTCAAGAAACGAAAATGGTAGTTATCGATCTTTATACAGTGCGGTCATTTTGGGGCAACAATTCATTTTGTTATGCTTTTTCTCCTTCTCGTGGCGCCTCGGGGGGTATTCTTGCCATTTGGGATTTGGATTGTATCGTTGTTAAAAATATTTATTCTTCATATTATTTTCTTGCTATTGAAGCAATTTGGAAGACTTTAGTTACGGAGGTGCTATTTATTACAGTCTATGCTCCTCAAGGGGCGGATTGTAAGAGGCTGTGAGAACAACGACCAAATGGATGCGCCCCTACAACTTTTTAAAACTCAACCCTTAAATAAATGCTTAAGATCAATGTTTTCTTGCTAACAAGTGTATTAGTCAAGTCTAAGAAGACCTGTCAAGTCTGAATAAGTACTTCTAACAATGTATTCAAGATATAAATGAAAAAGAGAAGATAATAATCAATGTAAATATATTAAATGAAGAACAATGAGAATGTTTTTGAGATAAATAAATGAACTTATTGAAAACTCTATGTTTGATAATAAATGATCCGTCATTTGACTTTGCATTAAAGAGTCCTATAAATAGGAACAAATGTTACATTGAAAGAACTGTGATACTGACTTATGACCGAACAATAGAATTGTTTCTGACATAAGTCATATCAATGTAAAGAAAAACTTTAATAAATGAATAAAGACAAAATAAGGTGATTCAGTATCAACACCCATTGTGGACATGAGAGTCATTCAGGAATGTCTTCACTTCAACTTTTCTTCTTCTTCTCTTTTGGTCCAGACAGCTTTCGGACCACTCCTCACATTCTACTCTGGACCATCATTATTTCAGAATATCTGCACTTTGAAATTGAGCTTGGGATTGCTATAGGGTCACTTTCAGGTTCCAACAATCTCCCCTAAGTGAACTTAGCAATCCAGTCAGTTTAAGCAGCAGCTTCTTTGTTGAAGGTGTGGGCTCTAAACAACCATTCTCGAATTGCAATGTACCAGAATAGATGACTTACAAACTAGGCTTTGACTTGTTCCGGAGCTTCTAATTTGTAGGCAAATGAAATGAACTTCTGCAAGGATTTGGTAGGAACCAGGTGTTTGTCAAGGACTCGGAAAAAGTCCTTCTTGTTTGTTTTTCTGGTAGTGTAAAGAAAACCTAGAACCGGTCCTTCAATTGGACCATCTGCAAGCATTTCATCTTCCGGAAGAACATAACTGATTTTTGCCACAAAGTTTTCAGTTCCATACAGGTACGCAAGCTCATAGTCGTGTCTACAAAATTCCGTGAAATAATCTTGAGAAAGTTCATAGTTGTGTGATATGCACCCATGCTGATGGCATCTCTTTGAATCCTTCTAAAGTAAGTAGCTAGTTTGAGAATGCCGTTCGGATTCATCGAAGGGAAATTCGTATCGGAAATGGTCCGCGGATTTGACCTATTTCGGAGGATGTGAAATCAGAATAGTGGGCAGTTCAGATCGAATTTTAACAAAAAATTTCTTCTGAAACCATCGACTTTGGTAATTCTTGTAACGCCCGTAGATCGAAGCTAGTCAGTTTAGAGACGATAGGCATCAAAAATGAATTTTTTGATGAAAGATTATTTAGAATGACTAATTTATAGTATATGTTACAAGGTTTCCGTGCATATAAAGAACGCTGAAATCCGAGTTATAACGAAGAAGTTATGACCTGTCGAAGTTTCGCGGCAGAACCGGCACAACGCTGAATGACGTAAAAAGTGAATTTACGTTAGAGTGATACTTAGCCTTAGCAATCTAAACGAAAGTCGTATAGTTCGTTAAACCATGAGCGTGCATAAAAAGAACGTCCAAACTTGACTTCGTATGAGGAAGTTATGATTTTTCTAAGTTTCGACTTAGCGGTATGCAGCCCGAATACTCGATTTGAGATCGAGCGGTTTTTAGCCGAAACAATCTAAACAAGAATTGAAGATCTCGTTAATTGTAGTGAAACGATGAAAAGGTTGGCGTAAACGGACGTCGGATAAAGAAGTTATGATTTTATAACGGAGTTTTCCTATCTCGACATACTAAAAATAAAATATAAAAATAAAATCAAAATTAGCCAATGGAGTCTAAACGAAAGTTGCAGAGCGTAGTCTCACCTACGCGGGGATATAAATAATGTCGAATACGAAGTTCATATGAGGAAGATATGAATTTTTGAAGTTTATTTAATAATTTCGGTATTTAAATTTAATTAAAAATATACGATATTATCCAAGGGGGGAGTCAGCGTTCTTATCCCCATTACGCCCAGCGTAATGTAGATTTACGCCCAGCATAAATGGGTTTCCAGCCCCCTATAAAAGGGTGTCGAGGGCAACCGACTTCTTTGCTCATTTCTTCTCTTTTTCTCGCGTTTTTGCATCGTTTTTCGTGGAAGAAACATCCCGAAGCCCCGATATCATTCCCGAGCCCCGAAGCAAGTCCCGAGGCCCCAAAGATCCCGAGAAGTGAAATTCCCGAGCCGAAGCTCTGCCTGCGAGGAGCCCAGTTTTTGTGAAGATCTTCCAGATCTACCGAAGAATACTACTTCTACAAGTCGTAGTGTTGTCCGATCATCTTCTAATCAAGTGAGTGTGTGGTTACTTTCTTCTAACACATAATTATGAAGTATTTTATACGAAATACGTGTTATGTGTATAATTTTGTTGTATGTGTGTGAATGTATATTCACTTTCTTCTATCTCATAGATCTATTTTATTCTCTATGAAATACGTGTTATGTGGGTGTGCCTCATCTGTTATGTGGAATAGGTATTGAATCAGAATGCTATACAGGTTTTAAACTATGTATAAAAATATATATTTTTATCTACTAATATGTTGGGTAGAACATGGATAGATAGTTGATGTGTGATAAACAGTTAAGAGGCCCCGATGTTGTTGTTGTTGATCTAGTTATTTAGCGGAGTATGGATTAGACCAAGAGGTTAGTTTTAGATCCGGGAGTATGGATCAGGTAAAGAGAGAAAACTTGTTATTAGTCTGGGAGTATGGATTAAGACTAAGTTAATTGTCCCTAGTCCGGGAGTATGGATTGGGCACAGTTATTGATCCTGGAGTATGGATCATATCAGGATTAGGGTATAGTTAATTGTCCTTATTCCGGGAGTATGGATTGGGTACAATTATTGATCTGGGAGTATGGATCAGATCAGGAGGTTAGTTTTAGATCCGTGAGTATGGATCAGGTAGTTTTAGATCCATGAATATGGATCAGGTGAAAAAGGTTAGTTTTAGATCCGTGAGTATGGATCGGTGAAGAGGATAGTTTTAGATCCATGAGTAGGGATCAGGTAAAGAGGAAAATTTTAGATACGAGAGTTTAGATCGTGTCGTTGTGAGGATTGATGGGGTGGGATAAGAGTTGCATTTATATGGTGAAATTTTACAAGTTTGAATGTTCTATATTTATAAATATATGATATAACATTGTGGGATGAAAACCCTATATGCTCACCAGGCTCCCAAGCCTGACCCACTCAGTTTTCTTTGTATCACACGTATCGATACGAAGACATATTTCACAGAGAGATTTAAAGGAGATATAAATCATTAGTGTAATTGAATGTAAGTTCTGTTTATGCTTATATGTCTGTATCGGAACATGACATTCCAAGGTTTTATTATTAAATTAAAATACATTCTCTTTGAGAAATGTTTTGATAAGTTATTATCATATCTTGTTTCGGGAACAAATTTCGCAACCGTTTTCTTTAAAAGATTACTCTGATTTTATAAAACAAAGCATAAACAAATCGGTCTTTTATGGCCGTGAAAATGAGGATGTCACAATTCTCTTCCTTGTCCACACTTCCTTGAGAGGTTGTGCGTCCTTAGAGTAGAATGTTGTAAGCCTTTGTTGATACGTATGGAGAGTCACCTCCGGATCCTATGATGGGTGTAGAGGAATAAACTTAGTGTAGAATTTGTTGTATGGAGAGAGAGAGAGAGAGAGAGAGAGGAAGATCCAGTTGTTCGGAATCATTGGTGGGAACACTGTAATACATGATGGGATAATCTCATGATCATGGAGGATGCCTTCACAACAAAGAGGTGAAATTCCGCGCATCGAATCAGGGTTATCCTTGAGAGCTTGGATCCGAATGTTGTCCTCTATTGCTCTGTTGATTTCCTCCTGAGAACATCCATATTTTTGCTTTGGAGGAGATCCGGAGCGAGTAGCTTGTTCGTCCGTTTCAAGGCCTTTTCCCTTTGTCCTTCTTCAATGTGTCAATGATCAGCTTCATGTTTTCGTCAATGAAAAATTCTGGAGTGGGGTTTGGAAGAGGTTCTTCCGGTATTTCATCAGGGATCCGGAGTGGAGAGCCCTGGTCTACTGGAGTAATCTTTGGAGTCGGAATCAGAGGAAGCATTGAAGGCGTGGCTCAAAAGGCTTGGGTAGTGAGTAGAGATTTTGCTTTTGTCATTTGAATACCCATCCGAAGAGCGTCCGTTAAATAAGATGGCTAGGAAGCAGCGGACCAAATTCTTTTTTCTTCATCAGTCGTGACCTTTGGGAACATCTTCTTTAGAGCCTCGAGACCAAGGACAGCCTGTGTAACAAACTCTTCATCACTATCTTCCTCATTGCGTTTAGGAGGGGAGGAGGAAAGGATCTTCAAGTCTTCTTCATCAGAATCAATTTCACCCCGGAGTGTAAATTCCAAGGTAGGCTTCCAGATTTGGTTGGGGCCTTCTCCTCCTCTTGCATCGGTGATTCTCCGGACTGGTGCAAGCATCAGTGATTCACTCAGGCCTTCAAAATTTTCAAACACCTTTTGGAGTCTGGTGTTGAGTTGTTTGGTTAGGGCATCATATGATTCCGCAGTGGGGGCTTGAGATGAAAGGTGATCGAATAGATGCCCTAGGACGGCTAACATCTCATCAAAATATTGAGTATGAACATCGAAAATGTTCCAAGTGGATCGAAGTAGTTTGATGAGGACTTGTTGAATAATGAGATTCATCTCATCCTTTTTCTTGATTTCCCTCTCCAAGCGTTGGATTTGCTTTTCATGAAGCACATGGGTCTGATTGATAAGATCATTAGTAGCAGACACCAAGTCGTCATGGACTTTAAGCATAGAGGTGATGGTGTCAAGGTAGTGTTCCATGGATGCCTCATATTTGGCTTCGACTTCCTCAAGAGAATGCTTGAGCCAGATTAAGATCACTTGATCTAACTGAGCTTCGCTATCTGCAATAGAAGGTCCGGCCAGGTGTGAGAGAGACTGAAGGATGCATCGAGTTTGTTATCGAGTCCAGAAACCTTTTGATTTATTTTAGTGTTGAGCTCTGTGAAATATGTTTCAATTGAGGAGACCTTTGTCATTGTATCCGAAATGTTGGTTCGAATTTCAAAGACAAAAAGGGGTCAATGTAATCACATATTGATGATCCAGTATCAGAGTCTAAGTGGTGCTGCTTTTCTTGATGTGAAGAAGAATTTGTGGATGGACCAGGCTTGGTAGTGGCATCGTCTTCATGTAGCTTGGAATTTGTTCCATCATCCGGTGTGGTTGAGGAAGATAATCTGAAGTTAGAAGCAAACTTAGAGGATAAAACTTTGGATTTAAGACGAAAAGAGGACATGAAGTTAGGATCCGGAACCGCTTTCCGGTGTCTGATACCATGATTTCTTCAGAAACTTCTTCTTCTGGATCAGCTTGAATATGTTGGTGTGAGTGATGATTGGAGGTTGTTCTGAAGCCAGTTCTTTATTAGTATCATCATCTGTGGGATGAACGTATGGAGTATTTCTTTGAAGAGCTCTGTTATACATTGAAGTGACTGTAGCCTCCACATGAGCTCTTGTCAGATTCGGACATCTAGCAACAACCCTTTTGAAATAATCTTCCCATTTAGGATCGTTAGCACCTGGTCATCCTATACACCTTCCGGGTATCAGACCAGTTGTGGCATCCAAATTCAGAGGTACTGGTCTAGCTTCGGAATGCTTAGTGTTCGGAACAGGGGTTTTGGAGTGTGTACGGGTGGAAGAAACAAGAGGGTTATCAAATGTGACTCGTGGGTGTGCTCCAGGGGGTGAAAGGAACTATGATCAACATCGGCATCACCTTTATGGAAAGGTGAGGGTGGATTATGTGGAGACTCCTAGTGAGTGTGTGCGTGTGATTTTGAAACATTGAGGGGTACCTCAGATGAGTGGGCAGGGGGTGTTCAGATGGCCAGAATTAGGAAGAATGTCATGTGTTCCTTCCTGTTGAGAGGAGAAACTGACTTTGGGTTTCTTTTTAGTCTTTGACTTTGTGGGAGATTTCTTCCGTTTGGTAGATTTCTTGATTTTTTATCCGGACACGGAAGGTATGGCCTTTTCCGAAGAGGGATTAACGGAGACTGGGGCAGGTTGTGTTGGGTCAAACATAACTAAAGTCTCCATATGATGTTTCAAGTAAATAGAGTCGGAAGGAATTGAGGCCAGCATGTGGTTTGGAAGTCGTCTAACCGGACCAAAAGAGGATTGGTCCGGAATTCTATAGGCCTTGATAATTTTGATTAAGACACATACCTCCAGAGGAATAACTAAGACCATAAGAGGTTCGGAAAGTTCTTTAAAAAGTTGCTGAAGCGTTAGTACCCAAAATCTAGGGCTAGATATTTCATTTTCCTTCCTCTTGATGTAAAACTTGCATAAATCTTACCATAGAACCTCCGGAAGATCAACAACATTTGCTCGACCAGAGAAGATGCTATAGACCACATGAAGCTAGTCTTTGCTGAGTGTGTCTATACCACTGTGTTTGCCGGACAACCCACGAATTATGAAATGCATCAGCACTGTCCAGAGCCCAGAGACGGTTGATTTCTTAAAGTCTTTATCCCTATAGTCTTGATTGTAGCCAATGTAATTGAGGAATTTCAGAAACTCTTCATTGGTAGGTTTTTGAACTCTGAAACCCCTGGGGTTTTCGTTTACACCAATGGCCTTATGAAAAGAGGATTTGAAGATGGGCACAATCCTGTCTCCGATGATCATGGTTTGCAACACAACGTCTTCGAGTTTGATACATGTGAATGCTCTTTGAAGATGATGTAGTGGAAGAGGTGGTTCAGGAACTTTGGTGAGGGGAATAGCGATTGGATGATTTGCTATGAACTCGATCATAACACACACAAATTCATCATAATCTTCAGGATTTTGTGAAAATAATTGCATCATATCCCTGAGAAAAGCTTTAGGAGATGCTGCTGATGATGATCCCTTTCATCGTTTCTTTTTAGCGATCGATTTTTTGGGAGTTGAGGCAGTTGGAGCAGTTTTTGGTGGTGATGATTTGGACTCCATTGTTGCAGAAAGATGAGTGCGTGATGAGCACGAAGAATATAGAAAAGGTTTGAAGGTTTGGAGGGTTTGAGCGCATAAAGGTATAAAAGGGGATGTTATTGGGTATTTATAGGTAAGTGAAACGGGTCAAGTTGGTAAAGGTAATGATGAGGGTCCAAATGTGAAACGGGTCACATTTAATGAATGACGCTTTTTGAGGGTTGAGTTGACCTGGGAGGGAAAAGGTTAGGTTGTATGTAGCTCAAAATGGTAAACCCTAAACGGCGATTCGATGGTTGCTTTATGGAGGCGTGCAAACGTGTTCATGAAAATCAAGGGAGATTGGATAAGGATCCTTTTCAAAAGTAATCATTGTGAAAATGTTTCGCCTTATGAACCTTTGGTATTCCCTATGATCGATTCAGGATAGATTGAAAATCTTTTGGGTAAAGAGTAGAATTCTGAACCAACATTTTGAAAAAAATCCAGAGCAAAAATTAATCCGTAGTGAGTTTAACGATCAAGAGATTTTTTATTGCGATTCCAGAATTAGGTTTTGAAAAATCCGGAGTGAAATATTTTGATTGCAGATTCCAGAGTGAAATTTCGGAACGATGATTTTTGTGTTCCTAAACAAATTGAAGATTATCGAAAAAGATTTGAGAGGCAGTCCGGAACTAGATTTGAGAAAAAAATTTGGAGTCAACTTTTGAGTGAATTTCGGAGTGGAAAGAATAATAGCTTTCCAGAGTGGAATTTCTGGATGACCTTATGGGGTGAGTTTCGTGATGAAATATTTTTCATTTTGACTTATGAGGACTTGGAACAACATATAATCAGGATGAACTGTACAACTTAAAAATTAAGTGATGGTTGGAAGCAAAAGCTAACAAAATGATCCTTTGTATTCCGAGAGAAAGTAGTTCCGAGACAAAGATTACTTTTTTATTTTTTATTTTTTGATAAAGAGATGGAACTAGATTTCTTTCGAATACTTCATCAAAGAGAACAAGTCTCTTGAAAGAACTGAGGATCCGACATCATCATACCCATCTTGTTCAGAAAACCATTAAATTTTGTTTCATCTAATTCCTTGGTAAAGACATCAGCAATCTCATCGTCAGATGGAACAAAAATGAGTTCAATGTTTCCATTCAAAACATGATCTTTTATGAAATGGTACCGTATGTCGATGTGCTTCATCATGGAGTGTTGAATTGGATTGTGTGAAATTGCAATTGCACTTTGCTAATCACAATAGATGGGAATGCGTTGAAAGCGGTAACCATAATCCAAGAGTTGAGACTTCATCCATAGAACTTGAGAGGTACAGCTGGAAGCTGCAATATATTCGGCTTCAACTGTAGAGAGAACAATGCAGTTCCGTTTCTTGGATGACCAACTAACCAATCGACCACCTAAGAATTGACATCCTCCTGATGTGCTTTTTCTATCTAGTTGTAGTCCAACGTAGTTTGAATCTGAGTAAGCTTGTAATAGGAAGCTCTCATCTGCTGGGTACCAGATTCCGAGGTTCTTAGTACCTTCAAGGTACCTGAAAATTTGCTTGACTGCCAAAAGATGAGACATCTTCGGGTTGACCTAAAATCTGGCACACAAATATCTTGAGAACATGATGTCCGGATGACTAGCTATGAGATAAAGTAGAGATCCAATCATTCCTCTGTATTTCTTTTCATCGACTGCAAACACCTGAAGGGTTAGCAAAAATATTGTGTCCGAATCCCATATGTACCTTGGCATAGGCACAAGTGTCCATTGAGTACTTCTTAAGGAGTTCCAAAATGTACTTCTCTTGGTGAATGAAAATCCCTCTATTGGTCTATTTGACTTGGAGACCAAGAAACAAACTTAGCTCCCGATTCATACTCATTTGGAATCGATTGATCATAAGCATAGCAAAGTCAGCAACCATTGATGGGCCAGTAGATCCAAAAACGATGTCATCCACGTATATTTGAACCAGCATTAGATTTTTTCCATTTGATCTTGGAAATAGAGTAGGATCTAGAACTCGTCTTTGAAAACCGGAGTGCTTGAGAAAGTTGGTGAGGGTCTCGTACCATGCACGAGGAGCTTGCTTGAGGCCATAGAGTGCCTTCCGGAGTTTGTAGCAATGGTTCAGAAATGCAAAACTGATGAATCCGGGAGGCTCTTGACGATATACTGCAGTGTCAAGCTCACCATTTAGAAAAGCACTTTTAACGTCCATTTGGTAGACTTTAAATCCTTCATGAGCAACATAACCGAGGAAGATTCTGATAGCTTCAAGTCGTGCAACGGGAGAAAAGTCTCATCGTAGTCGAGGCCTTCAATTTGAGTAAAACCTTTAGCCACTAGTCTTACATTGTTTCGAATATTGACTACTACATAATCTAATTTGTTGCGAAACACCCATCTTGTACCAACAATAGGATGATTTGGAGGAGGAGGAACGAAAGACCAAACTTCATTTCTATTGAATTCTGCCATTTCTTCTTGCATGGCTGTGATCTAATCAGCATGTTCAAGTGCTTCTTTAATGGATTTGGGTTCAATCATGGAGATAAATGCTGAAAAGTGACATTCATGTTGAAGACTTGCAGCAGATCTAGTTTGTACATCAGCATTTAAATTTCTTATTACTTCATTCGGAGGATGATCCTTGGTCCAGGCATGTAACCTTGGAAGTTCTTGAGCAGCAGATGAACCAATATCAATGACGGGATTATGTTGCTCCCCTGAATGGTTTGAACTTGAGGATGATGCTCCCCCTGAACTTTTGAACCGGAGAGATTGACATCAACATCAGAAGGGAACTCGAAGAAATTTTCATTTTCATCATTGTTGATCGGATTTTAGTCATCGAAGTCAGCAGCTGCATCTTGAAATCCATCTACATTCGATTCAAGGGTGGGTTGAACATTCTCCCCATCAACCTGTGAAGGTTGAAATGGTTCGGAATCAAATAGAGGAAGACTTGGAATCGGACCCAAGATATTTTGAGAAACTGGAACATCCGGAGAGACATGATGCCTAACACGAAATTCTGAATCAAGTGTTGTTTCGGAGGGTCCAAAGAGAGTTTCAAAATCGACTTCATGGATTATATGAATGTTCGGACATTCTGGAGAAGGGGCATCAGACTCCATAATGTAAGTGGTGATATGAGAAGGACCAAAATTCCGAACACAATTGTCATCAAAGGTAACATCAAAACATTCTTCAATAACTTGAGTACGTCGATTTAGAACTCCGTAAGCCTTTGATTTTGAGGAATAACCAAGGAAAATAGATTCTTTGGCCTTGGGTTGGAACATAGCTGATAACGATTATTCTTGATAAAGCATCTGCATCTGAACACACGAAGAAATGAGATTGTTGGTTTCCATTAATTCATGGCTTTGTACGGTGTTTTGTTGAGGCGCCGATTGATGATACTTCTATTCTGAGTAAAGCATGCAGTGGAAACAGCTTCAGCCTAAAGATAGAGAGGAAGATTTGAAAATTTTAGCATTGATCGATCAGCTTCAACTCGATTTTCGTTTCTTCGTTCGACTACACCGTTTTGTTAAGGAGTGTATGGAGCATAAAAATTGTGGTCTATGCCCATCTCAGTAAGGAAATTTTCAATGGTGGAGTTTGTGAATTCCAAACCATTGTCACTTTGGATTCATCTCACTAGAAGTTTGATCCGAACTTCTATTCCTTTGATGAAATTTACGAGCTCAAAGGCTGTTTTTGACTTCAGCCTGAGGAAGAATACCCCAGTGAACCTAGTGAAATCATCTATGATCACAAGAATGTACTTTTTGTGATGTAAACTTTCAACTATTGATGGACCACATAAATCAATGTGTAGATGTTCTAGAGGATCAGAGATTGGTTTTTTAATGATGATTGGATGACCTTTCTTTGACTGCTTTCCACACTCACATACAACACATAAGTGATCATTTTCGAATTTGAGGAGTGGAAGACCTCTAACCATTTTGCCTGAAACAATACCATTCATGTATCTGAAGTTCAAATGAGAAAACCTTCGGTGCCATAACCAACTGACGTCAGGAATAGCTTTGGAGAGTAAGCACAACTGGGTCTTGCCAATGATCATCTTGATGTCAAGATGGTACATGTTATTGTTGCGGTTAGACTTTTTTGACAAAGTTCGAGGAGAGGTCTTTTTGACAGAAGTGGTATCGATATGAGTTTTGGACTTGGTGGAACTAACTACATCCTTTGATTCTACATGAATGGTAAAGGTCTGTTGAGGATCCTAATGGGAATGAAGAGGTTTTGACTAGAGGTTGAGGATTGTAATTCAGAGGTTCACTCTTTTTGGAGTTATCATGGAACCTGCCATTTTGTCTAGACTTTACCTCATTTTTATAAGCATTTCGAGCTTTCAGTTTAGAATCTACAATATCCTTCACATTGAGCATTGGTTTTTTCTTGGGTTAAAATGCAGATTTTGAGGTTTGTTCTGCCGAAGGATTACTAAATTTCGGATCAATGGGAACCAACTTGGTTTTTGAAGAAACTAAGAATTGTGATTCACAAGAGTCATAGGAGACACGACTTGAGGTTTCAATTTTATCGTCTAAGGATGCCCATACAAACTTAGAGGTAGCAATTTTGGTTGTCACCGGAATGATTTCTTCAATAACACAGTTGTGAAGAGGATTATGTCTTGGAATATAATATACATAATTTGAAAAACTGTGATGAAATTCCATGGTCCGATTCAGTTCCAGGTTTGTTAGAGGCGGAAGAGGCTAGGAATCAGGACACTTGATAATAATTGGTTGAAACTCGGGAATTAAGGAAGAAAAGTAATCTTCTTTTTCGTGAAGAGGTGACAAGGTAGAAACTGGTGTGTCCGAATGTTTGATGTTTTTTATCACTAATCAAAACATTTCTTTCAGAATAAGTGATTTCACATTTGTCTTTTAAAATGACACATTCATCTTTTGACATCACAAGCTCATGTTCTAAACACTCTATTTTCAACTTCTTATCCTCAAAACGTAACCTAAGATGATTTAACTCGATTTCCTTCTTCTCACTAGCTTTTATGGCTGACTCATAGGCTTTGAAAATGATGTTCATGTCTGATTGGACCTGATTTAGATATGGTTAACAAACAGATGAATCAAAATTGTTTTCATAAATCATAATTTTTACCTGTTGAATGATGCTTCTTCCTGGTGGATCGTTCGAAGCCATGTAGTAGTAGTTGGGTTCAGCATATTCATCGTGCCTTTCAGATCCAAATGACTAATAGCCTTCATCACACTCTATTTCTTGTCGATCCATGAGACACATATTTCTTCCTATTGTTGACTCAGCGTCATCCCCAAATGACCAGTAGCCTTCCACATCTCTTGACACAGTGGTGACAAAAGCCTTTTCACTTTCAGCCAATTCTTGAGCACATCGAGCATAGTAAGCGGAGTTCTTAACCTTTTTTTTAGGGACTTCAGCTAAGCATTATTTCGCAAAGTGATTTGCATGTCCGTACTTGTGACACACAATTTTTGGTTTTTCTAACTTCGGAACCTATGAGAGTTCCGAAGTGTGATCCTTATTTGGAGGATTTGGAAGATTTGGTTTGTAAGTAGGAGGTTTTTCGGAAGGTTTGTTGAAGGATTGAGGATTGCCTTGGTGAGGAGTTTGAAAGCGATTATTTTGTTGAGGATTTTGAAAGTGATTGTTGAACGGTTTGTTGTAGGGTTTGTGGAATCGAAGAGTGTACTTCATTGAGAGTAAAGCAAATTCTTGTTGGAATCGAAGTTCTGATTCTTTTTCATCAGGATTCAAGATATCCATAAGAGGAAAATTTGAGTTGGCATAAGCCGAAGCAGTAGGAAGTACGAAAGAAAAGTGGTATAGCAGTAGTGAGAGGGTCTGTAGTGCCTGAGTTGGAGGTTTGAGGATGGTCATAGGAACTTACTAAAGCAAGGGGACCTCCATAGAGTTCTCTTAGAGTTTGAGAAATGTTTGAGTCATGACCCTAAAGCTCATCAAAAAGTTGATAGAGCTTGAGCTTCTTCAGATATCCATTACTCTGAAGACAAGACTTCACATTACCCCATCCTTTTCCAAGGCTATTGATGAACTTGAGGTTGTACTCAAGAGCAGTTCAGACTATTCAATGAGCTGTCATGTTATTGACAACAATTTGCTATCTGTATGAAGCTGAGGCAACCGATTTACTAGGATTGGTAGTGAAGGTGTCGAACTCATTACCAACCGAAGTCAACCGTTTATCCTTTATATTCTCTGACCCTTCAAATAAATCTTGGAGAGTATCCCATATTTCTTTAGCTGACTTGCATAGTTTGATACGCTTGAAAAGATAAGGAGGAACACCAAACACAATTTCGGAGTATCCCATAAGTTGAGCAGCAACATCTCTTACAGTTGTTCGAACTGGAACATGAGGACCTTCTTTTATGGATCTCCATATAGATTCACTTTTTCCTTTTCCAAGTAAATATCTCTCCATTCTTACTTTCCAATGATCATATTCTTCAACAACTAGCAATGGGGCACGAGTAGGGCAACCCACGCTATTTGTTATTTGAACTGAATACATTTGTTGAGGATTAGAAGCAGCCACTGAAGTTAAGATTTCTTGAGCAGAAGTGGTATATAGAAGAACTTTTATCCTGAACACAAAAATGATTGAAATACCAAGCTATGTTCAAATCAATGATAATATGATGTTATGGATTCAAAGGACAACCACTCAAGCTCTGATACCAATTGTGAGAACAACGACGATTTGATGCGAAGGGACAAGTTTTGAAAACTCAAACCTTGAATGAATGCTTAAGATCAATGTCTGCATGTTAACAAGTGTACCAAACAGGTCTGGCAAGACCAGTCAAGTCTGAATAAGTACTTCTAACAATGTATTCAAGATATAAATGAAGAAAGAAGATAATGATCAATGTAAAGATATTAAATGAAGAACAATAAGAATGTTTTTGAGAGAAATAAACGAACTTAGTGAAAAATCTATGTTTGATAATAAATGATCTGTCATTTGACTTTGCATTAAAGAGTCCTATAAATAGGAACAAAGGTTACATTGTTACATTGAAAGAACTGTGATACTGACTTAGGACCGGAGAATAGAATTGTTTCTTACATTCTGATTGTTTAATATTACAAAAGACTAAGTACTATTAAAATTCATATCAATGTAAAGACAAACTTTAATAAATGCATAAAGACAAAATAAGGTGATTCCGGATCAGCACCCATTCCGGACATGAGAGTCATTCCGGAATGTCTTCACTTCAACTTTTCTTCTTCTTCTCTTTTGGTTCGGACAACTTCCAGACCACTCTTCACATTCTACGCTGGACCATCATTATTTCGGAATATCTCCACTTTGAATTTGAGCTTAGGATTGCTAGAGGTTCACTTTCAGGTTCCAACAGAGGCAACGTTTGAACAATATTCGTTAGCTTATTTTTTCGTTTTGCGGGGAGTGTGTCTTAATGGATGACTTCAATGTGGTGAGCGGTGAGACAGAGAGAATGGGGTCTCATTTTTACTCTTCTACAATTAGGAGTTTTAATGATTTTATTGAACATGCCGATTTGACAGATATCCCATTATGGGGACCTCATTTTACTTGGAATAATAAGTAAGGTTCAAAATTTAGTAAGTTGGATCATTTTTTAGTGACGGATGGCATTTTGGATATATTTCCACATCTTTTGGGTATGGTCCTGGAGAAACTCAACCCAGATCATTGACCCATTCTCTTACTGGAACACAATGTTGATTATGGTCCAACATCTTTCCATATGTTTCACTCTTAGTTTAACATTGATGGGTTTGATGACGTTATCCACAATTCTTGGAATGATCTATCAGGAACGATATACTATCACCCTTGGATTAAATTTAAGAAGAAAATCCATCTTCTTAAATCTAATTTGAGGTCGTGGAATGCTACTACTCAAGTTCAGATGAGCAACAAACGAAAGGAGATACAGGAGGCTTTAGACTCTATTGATTCTAGGTTGATGGAAGATAAAGGTACAACTAAGCTACGAGAGAAACGAGTGATGGTCCTTAAGGAACTTACAGACTTGGGCACTTGGATCACATTACTCAATTTGAATTAGCTCAAAAGGCTAAAATTCAATGGGGGTATTGAAGGTGATGAAAACTCAGGATATTTCCACGGTACTATAAAATGCAAGAGGCGACAAATGGCTATTTGTGGTGTTCTAAAAGATAGTGTGTGGGTCGATAATCCAAGCATTGTCAAAGAAGAATTATGTGAGCATTATCAATCTCTTTTTTCGAAACTGACAACACCTAGACCTCTTACAGATCCTCTTCATTTCTTAACTCTGTCAGACACTCAGATTTGTTTTCTGCATGCTCCTTTCACGCGTGAGGAAATAAAAAAGGTTGTGTGGGGCTGCGGTTCTTCAAAGGCCCCCAGTACAGATGGATTTTTGTTTTCTTTTATGAAGAGATATTGGGATATTTTAGAGGATGATGTAGTTGCTTTTATTGAGCATTTCCATGTGCATTCCTCGATTCCTAAGGGGTGCAATGCTTCGTTCTTTACCTTGATTCCTAAAGTTAGGGACTCAAAGAATGTGACATAATTTAGACCTATTAGTCTAATCGGTTACCAATATAAAATTGTTGGTCAACTTTTAGCTAATACATTGGCGGAGGTCATCGGGAGTGTAGTGAGCATGGAACAGTCAGTGTTTATTAAAGGCAGACAAATTCTAGATGGCCCTTTTCTTCTTAATGAGATTGTAGCTTGGAGTAAAGCCTCAAAGAATCCTCTTTTGATTTTCAAAGTAGATTTTTAGAAGGCATTTGATTCTGTTTCTTGGGATTACCTCATGGAGATTATGCAGATTACGGGTTTTAGGTCTTTATGGTATATAATGGATTATGGAGATGTTGTCTTTGGATACTGCTTCTGTTCTCGTGAACGGTTCTCCATCTCGAGAATTCCACATGTATAGAGGGTTGAGACAAGGTGATCCTTTATCTCCTTTTCTTTTTCTTTTAGTCATGGAGGGATTGCATGTTGATTTGATTCGTACACAGATGGCTAATATGTATAGGGGTATTTCCATTGGGGGTATTAATATGTCTCAGCTTTTTATGTTGATGATGTTGTTCTTTTTACTCTGTGGGATCAAAAGAACGCACTGCGTATCGTTCGTATCCTTAGACGTTTCTTCATGACTTCGGGTCCGAAAATTAATTTTCTTAAGAGTAAGGTTTATGGAGTGGGAGTTACTGCCGATCAAATTTCTGCTATGGCTCATTGTATGGGATGTGTTTCATATTCTCTTCCTTTCTTTCATTTGGGAATCCCTGTCAGAATATGACTAGAATTGTGGCTTGGTCTTTTATTATTGATCGTTTTACAAGTAGATTGGCGGGTTTGAAGGCCAAAAGTCTTTCTATTGGGGGGGGGGGGGGGGAGGCAGCTACCTCGGATCAAATCTGTCTTGGGATCTCTAGGAAGTTACTTGATGTTTGTCTTTCCTGTCCCAATTACGGTTCTTCATAACCTGGAGAAGTTGAAAGCCGCTTTTTTTGGGGCGCGGATTTGAATGATCGTCATATGCATTGGGTTCGCTGGGATCGAGTCCTTGCTTCTAGAGATGACGGGGGATTAGGAGTGGGTAGTCTTTTTGCCTATAATAGGGCTCTCACTTTGCGTTGGCGTTGGCATTTCTTTCATTATCCCGATTTACTATGGGTCAGGGTAGTGAAAGTTTTGTATGGTTTAGAGGGTCATGTCCCACCTCTGATCTTGAGAAGCGCATGGACTGGCCATTGGAATGGTATCACTCGTATGTTATCTAATCTTAAGGATCACAAATTTGATTTTCAGTCCCTTTGACCTATCCGGATAGGGATGGAGCGTATACTTCATTTTGGCATGATGTTTGGTTAGGAGATCTTCCTCTTGCTACTTCTTTTCATAGGTTGTTTGCTTTGGATACTCACTGTACAACTACAGTTAGAGACCGAATAAATATTAGGCGGGATATGTGTCATTTTAGACAAATTTCTAGAGGTGGTATCGAGGAGACCCAGTGGACTACCTTTTCCAGACTTATGCAGGATGTACGGCTTCAAAGTGTTCTAGATAGGTTGGGATGGTCTCTTGATATCTCTGATAGTTTTTCAGTTTCTTCAGCTCGTTCTTTTCTCGACAGTGGGTTGATTACTTCGATAGATATGACTACAAGATGGAATAATTGGCTTCCTATTAAACTCAATACTCTTATATGAAGGGTGCAGCTTCAGAGAATTCCATCAAGGGATAGAGTTTCATCTAGAGGTATTCTAGTAAGATTTTCGATACGGTGGTTATAACAACATTTTGGTGCATTTGGAATTTCAGGAATACCATCATTTTCGGCATAGTTATTCCTAAATAAGCTTTGCTCTTTGATGACGTAGTTGATGATAAGTCTTACTTTTAAATTTCAAATAGATGTAAAAAAAGCTAAATTAGGATGGTCTACTTGGCTCGTAATCCATCTTCTATTATCATGTAATTGTTTGTTCTAGCTTCTTGCTACTTTAATAAAATTCCGCTGTTCAAAAAAAATATTTACCTAAATTATTATTTTCTTCAATTATAAAAAATTAAAAACCGTAAATTACTAAATAATTAAATCACCGAAAATAATTCAACACTTTCATCATGTCTATTTTCACCATTAAAGTTTGAAAGATGTGAAAATTAAAAGTTTTCTTTATTCTTAGTTACACATTTTATATATATATATATATATATATATATATATATATATATATATATATATATATATATATATATATATATATATATATATATATATATATATATATATCCTTTTAATTGTTTTTCTAATCAAATAAATTAGTTTAATACATATCGATTGAAGGCAAACGGGTAACAAGATAAGCCACTAGCTCTTTCTGGATAACAAAAAAAATTGTTTTGAAAACTACATTTGTGGATATAAGAGATATGATACATGACATGTTGAAACAACAAACACGCTAACTTATTTCTAACTGTCATGTATATATTCTAAACGAATAACCAATAACCCTTCTTCAAAATAATAATAATAATAATAACAAAAAAAAAAATAAAAAAATAAAAAAATAAAAAAATTAAAAAAATAATTTGTTGTCGTTAGACCAAATTACAAACCACATGATCCTTAAGAATTGAATATTTAATGCACATATTGATTAAAAACAAATTCATTTAACATCAAAGTCAAAGTCTACGAAAATCTGTGACACCACTAAAACTTTGAGACTTTTCAATATATACTGCAAATATATTTGGAGACTTTTCAGTATAAACTCGAAAATTGATTGGAATGAATATTCAAATTTCATTTTATATATATATATATATATATATATATATATATATATATATATATATATATATATATATATATATATATATATATATTTTGATCCGGTAAAAAAAAAATTTTGATAGGAAGGTAAGAAGTTTTTTTTGTATATATTTTTTTAACGAACAAAATAAACGAATCACTAGATGATTCATTTGTAAGATGATTCACAAGAAAAAATTGTCAAAAACATATCTTTATGATTCATTTTTAAGTAAATTAAGAAAAAATTTATTCTTATGCTAATTTTAGTGAAAAACAACAAAATCATTTTATAAATGAATCATCGAGATGTTTTTTGAAATTTTTTTCTTGTGAATCATCTTACAAATGAATCATTTAATGATTCATTTTGTTTGTTTGCGAAAAAAATATGTAGAAAAAAAACTTCTTACCTTCCTACCAAAAATTTCATTCTTATTTGATCTTGATTCTATATATATATATATATATATATATATATATATATATATATATATATATATATATATATATATATATATAGAGTCAAGATCAAATAAGAAGGAAATTTTTGGTAGGAAGGTAAGAAGTTTTTTTTCTACATATTTTTTTCACGAACAAACAAAATGAATCATTAGATGATTCATTTGTAAGATGATTCACAAGAAAAAATTCTCAAAAAAACATTTCGATGATTCATTTATATAATAATTTTGTTGTTATTCATTAAAATTGTCATAAAAGTGATTTTTTCTTAATTTACTTAAAAATGAATCATAAAGATGTGTTTTTGAGAATTTTTTCTTGTGAATCATCTTACAAATGAATCATCTAGTGATTCATTTTTTTTGTTCGTCAAAAAAATATGTAGAAAAAAAACTTCTTACCTTCCTACCAAAAAAAATTTCTTACCGGATCTATATCCTATATATATATATATATATATATATATATATATATATATATATATATATATATATATATATATATATATGTATATATATATATATATATATATATATATTCTCCTTAATAAATAAAGGTTTTTTTGTCACATGTCAATTTTTTATAAGTTTTGATATTTGTTATTTTGAGGTATTTTTGAAATAAATATTATCCACTTGTCAATTTTTAGTTTTGCTTAAATTTTTAAAATTAAAATCATATATTTATATATGAAAAGTATTATATATATATATATATATATATATATATATATATATATATATATATATATATATATAAGCTTAGGTATATAAGCTTAATGGTATATAAACTTAGGTACCCAAACTCATCATAATATATCGTTTTGTTTGATATATTCATTATAATATTGTTAAACATCAATCCTTAACTTGATTTACATTCAATATTTTTAAATTTTCACTATTGTATTCTTCTTACATAACATCTTTTTGTCGAACACTTACTAGGATATATATATAGATATATATATATATATATATATATATATATATATATATATATATATATATATATATATATATTATTGTTGAAAATGACATTTATGTAAGAGAAAGATAAATATGAAATTTATTAAAATCTTTAAAGTAATTCAAGTTAGAAGTTGAATTATAAGAACATTCGACAATTACAATGTCTATATATAATACAAAATGATGTAGTATGATGAGTTTGGGTACCTAAGCTTATATACCCTTAAGGGTATATTCACTTTTCCCATATATATATATATATATATATATATATATATATATATATATATATATATATGTGTGTGTGTGTGTGTGTGTGTGTGTGTGTCTCGTATACACATATATATATATATATATATATATATATATGTGTGTGTGTGTGTGTGTGTGTCGTATACAAAAATAACCATTTGATCAAAAAAACATTATAAAATAAAATTTAAAAGAACAATTGTTATAAAATATGATCAAATAACAATATAAATTATAGAGTAAAGAAAGATATGAGAGTAGAGAGAACTTTTATTCCAATACTTGTGATGAATTCATATATTGCCTAATACATATGGCTCACTATTTATACTATCCAAATAAGATGAAAGATGAACTACAATATGAATGCACATTATGATGGTGTATTATTACATTCATAAAACATATTGAAATGGTTGTTACTAATGCTAAATAATGATGGAGAGTTATGGGAGAAATGGAGAATTCAATGGTCATTCACAAACTAATATTTCATAACACTCCCCCGTGAATGACGATTGTATCATGCCTCGTTAAAACCTTAATAGGTAAAACCTCATGGGAAAAACCATTTGTTAAGGAAAAAGAGTACATGATTAATAATAGATATTTGGAACAATTGCCTCGTTAAAAACCTTGCTAAGAAAACCCAGTGGGTAAAACATAGCTAAGGAAAAGAGTACAATGTGTTTCCAACTCCCCCTGATCATCACATCACTTGATTTTCTTAAAGCGTCGCATTCCAATATTTTGTACCATGTTTTCAAATTTGGATGTAGGGAGCGCTTTAGTGAACAAATCTGCCAAGTTCTTACTTGATTGAATTTTTTGGATGTTGAGGCCACGCTCTTTTTGAAGATCATGAGTAAAAAAAACTTTGGTGATATATGTTTGGTTCTATCTCCTTTGATAAACCCTTCCTTGAATTGGGCTATACAAGCCGTATTATCTTCATATAGTATGGTTGCAACGTCCCTCATGAATTGCTCCACAAGTGAATAAATAACCTCGAAGATATCGAAGAATGTGTTTGACTCCACTCTAATGTCTTCTTGTTGGCAAGAAATATATCTTGCTAATAAGTTTACAGCAAAAGATATATCAGGTCTCGTATTATTAGCAAGATACATTAGTGCACCAATAACATTAAGATATGGTACTTCAGGACCAAGAAGTTTTTCATTTTTTTCACAAGGCCGAAACGGGTCCTTTTTGGCATCTAAATTCCTTACTACCATCGGGGTACTCAATGGATGCGAGTTATCCATATAAAACTTTTTAAGCACCTTTTCTAGATAACTAGATTGATGTACAAAAACTCCATTTTTTGATGTGCTCAATTTGAAGACCCAAACAAAATTTCGTTTTACCAAGATCTTTCATTTCAAAATTTTCTTTCAATCAAGAAGTGGCATTTTCCAATTCTCCAGGAGTTCCAATTATGTTCAAATCATCTACGTAAACAACATTTATCACAAATTCTGATCCGGATCTTTTTATGAATACACATGGGCTTAATGGATCATTTTTATAGCCCACTTTTAAAAGAAATGTACTTAAACAATTGAACCACATACGAGCAGATTGTTTCAATCCATACAAAGATTTATTTAATTTTACCGAATATACTTCACGAGAATTAGGAGTTTGTGCTTCTGGCACCTTACGCATCTCCAATTTTTCATGTGTTGCCAGACTTATTAGATAACGGAATGTAATTGCATCAATCACAGGAGAGTATGTTTCTTCATAATCAATTTCGGGCCTTTGGGTAAAACCTTGTGCAACAAGTCTTGCTTTATATCTCACAACTTCATTCTTCTTGTTTCTTTTTTTGCACAAATACCCATTTGTGGCCCACTGGTCTTACTTCATTTGGTGTATGGACTACAGGTCCAAAAAATTTTCATTGAGTAATAGAATTAAGCTCTTTATTTATTTCATCTTTCCATTTTGGCCAATATTTTCTATTCATACATTACTCGATAGATTTAGGTTCAAGATCCTCATTTTCTTTATAATCGCGCGCGGAACATGATATGAAAAATTATCGTCGACATCTATCTTATTTCGGTTCCATCTTATTCTTGTCATGACATAATTTATTGAGATCTCTTCATTTTCGTAATTTTCAGGTACCCGATTTCTTTTGTTATGTCATTGGGCTCTTCTGGAGCTTCATTAATCTTTTCAAAAGATTATGTTTTCTCTTTTGGACCATCAATTATATTTGCTCCCTTTCGTTTTCGAGGATTTTTATCTTTGGAACCGGTTAGTCTTCCACGCTTCAGGCGTGCCTTTGATTCATTTGAAGTTGTATTTTTTTCCTTCTGGGATATCAATTCTAACTTGAGTAAGTATAGCTGGTACATGAAACTTTGTTACCCACTTAGGGTCAGTAAATGCTTCTGGCAATTGATTTGCTACATTTTGTAAATGAATTATCTTTTTTATTTCAAGTTCACATTGACTTGAACGAGGATCTAAAACTGAAAGTGACAATTCCTTTCAAGAGATTTTATTTTCCAGCTTCTTTATTTCTCCCCCTAATGTTGGAAAATATGATTCATCAAAATAATAATCATCAAATATAGCTGTAAATAAATCTCCAATTAATGATTTTAAATATTTTACTATAGATGGAGATTCATATCCAACATAATTTCTCATTCTTCTTGAGGACCCATTTTTGTGAAGTGAGGTGGAGAAATGGGTACATAAATTATACATCCAAACATCCTTGGATGATAAAGAATTGGTTACTGACTGCAAACCAGTTGAATAGGGGAGAACTCATGATAACTAGTTGACATTATGCATATAAGTGATGTTGCATGTAAAATTTCATGCCCTTATGTTGATTAGGAAGTTTATAATGCATTAGTAATGGTCTTGCAATTAATTGAAGGCGTTTGATTAACGACTCAGCTAAACCATTTTTTGTATGAACATATGCAACAGGATATTCAATAGTTATCCCAATCGACATGCAATAGTCATTAAAAGCTTGTGATGTAAATTCTCCAACATTGTCAAGTCAAATTTTTTTAATCGGGTAATCGGGAAAATGTGCCCTTAGGCAAATTATTTGTGCTAGTAATCTTGTGAAAGCGAGATTACGGCTAGATAACAAGCACACAGGTGACCATCTAGTTGACGCGTCAATTAAGACCATAAAATATCTAAATGGTCCACATGGTGGATGAATTGGTCCACATATATCCCCTTGAATTTATTTTTAAAAAACTAGGACTTTCATAACCAACTTTATTCAATGATGGATAGGAAATTAATTTTCCTTGAGAACATGCAACACAAGACAATTCATTAGCTTGAAAAATCTTCTGGTTTTTCAAGGAATGTCCACTTGAACTTTCAATTATTTTGCACATCATAATTGATCCGGGATGGCCCAACCGGTCATGCCAAACTTTGTAGGTGTTATCATACCTTTTTTTATTTTCAATAGCATGAATCATTGTAATATTTGTATAGTACATCCGGAGGATAATATAGATAATTTTTCCAAAAAACTTTTCTTACCCGATATCATTTTCGTAATATTGAGATACTCTTCATCACCATCATTGGTTGTTTCAACATGATATCCGTTGGACCGAATATCCTTAAAACTTAATAAATTTCTTGGTGATTTTGATGAAAATAATGCATCCCCAATTATAATTATTGTCCCTTGTGGTAATATGATATTCGCTCTTCCGGAGCCTTCAATCATTTTTGCACTACCCGTTATTGTATTAACATTTGCTTCTCCAATTGATAAGTAAGCAAAATATTTTTTTATTATTAAAAATGCTATGTGTTGTTGCACTATCTGCAAGACATATATCTTCCTCATTTCTTTTGCGAATATCCATATTTCTCTTCAAAATAAAAATATATAATAAAATAATAAGAAATAAGAAATAGTCAACTTAGATAAATAAAGTCATATATTATTATTTTGAGAAGAATCATCAAGATCTCTTCTGATGAAACGACTATAACATAAAAATCATAAACGACATTAAACAAAACTACATATTTTTCTTGACCATGACAATGACTTTAAACAAACATAATGCAAAAATAAAATGATACTAGAAAACCAACAATTTCATGATATGCCATATCCATCTCATTTTATGTGAAAAATTGGGTACTTCCATCACCATCCATAACACCGTTTGTCCCTTCCGTGTTGGCAAGATAATCGGCGACATCCAAATGTCTCATTTCTAGTTGATCTTCGGAAAAATAATTTTGAACAAAGTTTGTTTCCGCATTTTTTCCTTCTTTATATTTTAGAGAAGCTTGATAAAGATCAACAAAATGCTTTGGAGTGCGACATGTACGTGACCAATGACCGGTCATTCCACATCGGTGACAAACATTTTCAACTTTCTTCTTGCCTTGACCACTTTTATCATTAGGATGTGGGTTTTTGTTATTTTCCCACTTCTGGTGGTTACTTATATTATTATTATTATTGTTAGGACGATTATTATGACGGCCTCCACCACGTCCACGACCTCGACCACGACCACGGCTACGACCACGGTTAGACCCACGATCATTATAATTAGATGATGTCGCATTCACTTCAGGGAATGGACTAGAACCGGTCGGACGTGATTGGTGATTTTTCATTAAGAGCTCATTATTTTGTTCAGCCACAAGAAGACATGAGATTAATTCACAATATTTTTTAAAACCTTTCTCACGATATTGCTGCTGCAGGAGCATGTTAGTGGCATGAAAAGTAGAGAAGGTTTTCTCTAGCATGTCTTCATCAGTTATAGTCTCACCACATAGTTTTAGTTGGGAAGTAATTTTGAACATGGCCGAATTATACTCACTCACAGATTTAAAATCTTGTAGCCGAAGGTGTAACCAATCAAAACGAGCTCTAGGAAGTATCACCGTTTTTTGATGATCATACCTCTCTTTCAGATTATTCCAAAGATCAGCTGGATCTTTGACAGTTAGGTATTCAGCTTTTAATCCTTCATCGAGATGGTGGCGAAGGAAAATCATCGCCTTAGCCTTTTCTTGGCTTGATGCTTCATTTAAAGGATTTACATCCTTTATGGTGTTTCCAAGACCCATAGCATCAAGGTGGATTTCAGCATCAAGGATCCATGATAAATAATTTTTTCCACTAATGTCAAGAGCCATAAACTCAAGTTTGCTAATGTTTGCCATAGTGAAAGTACTAATCAAAACAAAGAGTTGTATATTAGAGGATTGTTAGTTAAGAAGTATCATAAGATTATTTGTGAGCATTATATAACTTGTGAGCATTATACATATGAACTTTGAAAACAAAAATTATATATATATATATATACCTGACAACGACAAGAACGGCAAGAAGTTAGAACTCTATGGTAGAGCCTCGTGCTGATAACGTGTTATAAAATATGATCAAATAACAATATAAATTATAGAGTAAAGAAAGATATGAGAGTAGAGAGAACTTTTATTCCAATACTTGTGATGAATTCATATATTGCCTAATACATATGGCTCACTATTTATACTATCCAAATAAGATGAAAGATGAGCTACAATATGAATGCACATTATGATGGTGTATTATTACATTCATAAAACACATTGAAATGGTTGTTACTAATGCTAAATAATGATGGAGAGTTATGGGAGAAATGGAGAATTCAATGGTCATTCACAAACTAATATTTCAGAACAACAATGCTATTTTTTCCGAAAAAAAAATAGTTAAAAAGTAACCGTATAAAAGAGCTCTTGGGCACAATCCTTTTACTTAACCATTAAGATCTAAGGCACAATCCTCTCGCTTAACCATAAAGAAATTAGGGGTGTAGGAGGTAGGGGTGTTTATCGGGTAATTTTTTCAGGTTTCGGGTCGGGTAATTCAGGTTTTTCATGTTAGAAAAAATACCCGTTACCCTACCCAAACTACATTCAGGTATTGGATCGGGTTTGGGTAATTGGGATATTACCCAAAAAATATATATTTTTTTTAATTTCACCTGAAAATAAATTTAATGAAATAAATACGTCGTGTTTTATTAGTCTTTTTATATAAACAAACGAGACATAAACGAAGTTACTCAAACTTTGAACATTGAGATTTTTTAGTCAATTATACCTGAGATATCAAGTAATTTTTTAACAACTTAATCTAATCTAACAAAATGTTAAAAGACAAATATTTAAAGATCTTAATTTAAAAGTTTAAAATGTTTAAGATAATTGTAGCCATAAGTTTTACAATGTTCTGTAGTTTCGTCGTAATAATGATTTTGTTAGATGCAATAAAAACTATAATCTAGAAAACAATTATGTTTTAAAAAAACATGATGATATATAAATAATTACTTTTAATATTGTTAATGTCATATTTTCATAACAAAAAATAGATTCATGTTTTACAATAATAATAGTTAGTTTAAGAATGATCAAATACATGCTATATAGTACAAGATCTATAAAAAATAAATTTTAAAATAATTTGGGTAATTTAGATATACCCGAAACCCAAAAAATGTACCCTTTACCCGACCGAAATAATCGGGTTACCCGATTACCAGAAAATTTTTAACTGATACCCGATCTACCCGATACCCGAAAAAACCAAGCGGGTATTTCGGTTATCAGATATTTTCGACAGAGCTAGGAGGAGGTAAGGTGACGATGGCAACGACAACATGGAACCGAACGGCGAAGGAAAACATTGATGTTGTGGTCGGGCTTGGAACAAAGTGTGAGTGTGAGAAATGATTTTCAGCATGGGGGGCTTAGAGAGGGGCAAAGTGGGCAGCGACACATGATCTAATTTTTTTTCATTATATATTTTTATTTAAAAATACAAAATTATAATCAAGATAAAGACTATTTTTTTTGTTCGTCCTGAGGCTTTAACAATATATTTCATTTTTCAGGACCGATCCTGATTTTCGTTGTAGGTGGAGTTTTTCAATGTATAAGGAAAAAATTTTGGTTACATTATTTGAAATTTTTTTCATTTAGATCAAGAAGGAAAAAACGATATGATGTTTTGTCATATTTTTATAAACTATAAATATAATATTTATATATAATATATTTTATAAACAATAATTGCATTTTAAACGGTTTACTACTGTAAAATTGAAACATTAATGATATTAAACATCACGATTCCATTGAATCCTTTTAATTTTTATATTTTCACATAAAAAATGTTACTAAAATCATATTATATAGACGAAAATATGTTATTATATATATATATATATATATATATATATATATATATATATATATATATATATATATATCTCGTGAGGTTCAATAGAGAACCATAATTAACCACGGAACCAAATAATCAATTTTTTTTTCAAGTTTTTGAACTTATTTTTTATCGAAAAAAAACATACATAAATTCATAACTTTTTATCCTTTTTTCCAATGATATAAAATTCAAAAAAAAAAAAAATTACGTTAAATTCACAATGTGAATCTTTGAAATTTCACAACTTGAATCCGGATTCACAAGGTAAATCCGAAAAATATTTTTCATATTCACAATGTTAATATATGAATTTAGATATTTTTAGATTTTTTTCGATAAAGAATAAGCTCTACAATTGAAAAAAAGATTTGGTTTCTTGAAGAACCAATAATTATGGTTCTCTATTGAACTTATTCCTATATATATATATATATATATATATATATATATATATATATATATATATATATATATATATATATATATATATATATATATATATATAAAGAGAGAGAGAGAGAGAGAGAGAGTTATGTTCCAATGAGAATATTTTTCCCATGAGAACATTTTTTAGCGAGTTCAAAAAACAAGTGTGTATTCAAATACAAATTACCCACCTAACTTCACCCACACAACCGTAGATATGTTCTTCACTCACGTCCTTACTTTCTTCGTCGCCGACGATCGATTCGTATTGGAAAATATCATCGAGTGGTTCATGAAAGAGGTCCAAGTTGTAGAGTCTCTTGATGTCCTGTTTTAATCGTATGTTGTAGTGGTCACCATTGACCTCAGGGGGCTGAGTTAGGAGACTTAAAAGCTTCATATTAACAATATTTCTTCTTCTTTCTCTCTGTGCCCTAAATCGATTTGTCGTTTCCATCTCCACATGACGATGGTCAACTTGTGGATTCTAGGGTTTAATTCATTTAAGTTCTAATAATTAGACAGGTATATGTGAGGGTAATTATCAACTATTTGGATTGATTACGAGTTCGCTTTCACAGCTTTAGTAATTGATAGTTTCAAACCAGAAAATATATTATCTATACATAATGCATCAGAATGGATTTGTGAACTTTTCGGCTAGTAAAGTTGATATTTGTAGAGCTTATCAATGTTGGAGGTGGTCACTCTTATCTTTATAATTACACACATAATCTTTTTTTAGTAGTGTCTTCATTCTTCAACATGTATACCATCTTCTTTTGTGTTGCTGTTAGATATGGATCAATGCAAAAGATTTAGTTTTGGACTCCAAAAGGTCCCCTCATTGAGCTAACAATCATGTTCTTCTAGTGAGACTGTGACATTATTATCATGTATCTTTTATAAACTAGAATTCAATTATTTAAATCATGTATGATTAACATAGGTTTAAAATTACTTATTGATATATGTTATTAATCATAAATCTTATTAAGATTTACATTTTATGTTATAGTTTTTTAAATAATATATTATTAATATATGTTGTAATAATAATTCTTTATGTTGTTAATGACAGGTTATATTGCTTCATAATGTCTTTTACAAATGATAATGTTAATTTATTTAGAAATGAAAATGAGATTAGTATTGAAGATGTTAATGAAGATGTTGAACATTCAAGTCATCAAATCACAAATTACATGGCTGAAGATTTTGAGCATTCAAGTCATCAAATCCAAAATATTAATGTTTCAGGTAAAAAAATTAAAATAGTAATATGTTATTATTATATAGCTATTTTTGTAATTATTAATGTTTTTTAGAATTGAATATATATATATATATATATATATCAATGTATGTAATGTACAATCACATGTGATTGATAATGATCTTCTTATACAATTACATGTGATTAATAATTAGCGTAATCTGTTTTGTTAATCTTAGGTGATTATTACTTATTTTTTTTAATAATTATGTAAAATATAGTGCTATCATATATTATTATCCACTTTTTTTATATTTGAATAAATATTTGCATATTTTTAGTTTATATATCTTCAATTGTTTTTTTTAATCACATATGATTATATAGGGAATTTTATTATTAATCACATGTGATTTTATATTGTATTGATTTATGTATATTCAATTGTTTCTTTTCTAATAATATATGATTAAAATTTTTCTATATTTGATTATACAGGTGATGATGCAAATTCAAACAATAGGACTAGTTCAAGTTGTGTATCAGAGTTTTATATGTCAGAGGTTCTGCATGATATCAAACCAGATGTTCCTAATGAATTTAAACCTACTAAGGAATTGAGGTTTAAAGATGTGGATGAGGGAGTTAACTTTTATAAAAGATATGCAGAGAAGACTGGTTTTGATGTTCGTTTGAACACATTAAGGAAAGTTGGTGATATAGTAAAGCATAGGTTTTTGGTTTGTAGTAGGATGGGTAAACCAAAATTGAATCCAACGGAACGTAATACAATCTGCAGGGTTACATATTGTAAAGCCAGAATTATTGTGAAACTTGTCAAAGGAACGTGTGAGTATAAGTTTGATAAGTTTCAAGAAAATCACAACCACAAGCTTGAATATACATTTCACTTGAAAAGTACAAGGACTCTTTCATACTCTGACAAGGAGTTCATTGTTTGGGCATCTATTGCAAAAATGGGTGCTACAAAAGCTTACAAACTCAAATCAACATTGAAAGGTGGTTTTCAATACGTAAGGGGCAAGGTTGTTGATTACAGAAATTTTAAAAGAGATATGGGTGCTATTATTGGCTTCAGAGATGCTCAACTTATTGTGAACAAGATGAATGATTGGAAAAACAAATATCTGAATTATTCATTTTTTTTACAGATGTGATGAAAATAATGTCTTAAATGCAATGTTTTGGTCTGATGAAACAGATAAAGCATATAGTAGTGTATTCAGAGATGTTATGTCATTTGATGGAACATTTCGTACAAATAAGTAAGTTTTTCTTCTATATTTATGTTTCTAATCATATGTGATAAATATATTTTTTAGTAAGTATATTGATGTGATTATTACATGAAATAGGTATTCACTGGTTTTTGTTCCATTCACTGTCATTGATCATCACAAATCATTTGTTACTGTTGGAGCTGGGTTGTTAAGTACGGAGGATGTGGATTCATATAAATGGCTTCTTGAACAATTTTTGAAGGCTCATTCGAATAAACAACCATTACTTGTTTTGACTGATCAAGATGCAGTAATAAAGCAAGCAGTTGATTCTGTTTTTTATCAATCGAAGCATAAATTATGTATGTGGCATATCATGAAGAAGCTACCAAAAAAGGTACATTTTTTTTAAATCACATGTGAGTTTACATAACACATATTTGTATATTCATAATCAGTTGTGGTAAATCACGTATATAAATAAAATATGTGATTAATCACATGTGATTATATAAAGATTTTTATAACAATAGTATGATTAAGATGAATTTAGAAATCTGATGTGATTCTCATATAATAATCATATATGATTACATCTCTTTTAATCACATGTGATTATATTCAGATAACAATACAAATATATTTCTACAATATATATTTTTTTAATTATAATCAGGTGTGGAGGCTAAGAAGCTGGATGGGAAGAATGCAAGTGAAGAATAACAAAACATTCTGGACATAATAAAAACTTGTAGTTAATCACATGTGATTTGCATATAATAAAAGTTGTATATTAATCACATGTGATTGTAGTAGTGATCAAATGTGATACTCATATTTACCTCTTTCCTGAACATTCTCTTCTTCTTCGCCTGCATTATTCCCAACAAGATTAATCTTAGCCTCCACACCTGAATATAATTAAAAAAAAATAATAACTTATGCAATCATATGTTATTATGTGATTTTAATCACATACGATCATAACATATATAATCATATGTTATTATATTCATATGTGATTATTTGATTTTAAAAACATTCGATCATAACATACTTACCTATTTCTTGAATGTTTTGTTTTTCTTCACCTGTATTCTTCCCTTCCAACTTTTTAGCCTCCACACCCGAATATAATTAAAAAAATATATTGTAGAGATATATTTGTATTGTTATCTGACTATAATCACATGTGATTAAAAGAGATGTAATCATATATGATTAGTATATGTATAAATATATTATATTCTAATTTTCAATATATTTATATTTACCTTCTCCATCTCTTTGTTGTTGTTCACCAGTTGTTCCTTCTACTTTCTTAGCATCCTTCCCTTCTATATTCATCACCTCCAAATCTGAATACAATTAAAAAAAATTATTAATAATCTGTGAATATAATCATATGTGTCTACATAAATTATAATTATATTTGATTACTTTATTAATAAATATTGTTGTTTACCTTCTCCTTCAGCATTATTATTACCATCCTTTTCATTGTCAAGAACTTCATCTTGTAAATTGGCATCATCAAAACCTTGATCATTATTATCATTTTGATCTTTGTCGGCATCTGGATATATTAAAAACTTTGTAGTTAATCACATGTGATTTGCATATAATAAAAATTGTTTGTTAATCACATGTGATTGTAAGAATACTTTTTAACAATCAGATATGATTCGGTATTGTCATTTTATAATTTAATATATGTATTTAATCACATGTGTCTTTATATAGATTTTTTTAAGTACACTTACCTCCTTCAATATTTTCATGTTGAACATGATCATTCCCATTTGTTTCTTGATTATCTTCACTTTTATCTTTAATAATTGCATCATATCTAATTTTCAAATGATTCAAAGTTATATTTTCCTGGGAATTTCTTCATTCCATCTTCAATCAGTATATCCAACTCCATATGCTTATTCATAACCAGTTGCTCATAAGCCTACATAATCAATGAATTAAAATATATATTAATATATATAACGTAGCATGTAAAATATTAGTAATTAATAATGGGTTTTCATATAATTGTTGTAATTATATGTACCTTCTGATTCAGTTCTTCATCAACATACTCATCATTGAAATCTCATGTTCCAATATCACCAAGCTCTTCCTTTTCAAATGTTTCTCTCATTTTTATTTTCTTTGAAGTCCAATAGCAGATAATTGGACGTGTTCTTTCAACCTTTAGTACATCAGATTTGATTCTGTCTAGATAAAGAAACTGCAAAAAGAGAGAGAGAGAGAGAGAGAGAGAGAGAGAGAGAGAGAAATTATTAATTTTGTAACAAATTATACTAATCATATATGATTTAATAATCTGACATTTAAATCATATATGATTTTAAAAGATATTTAAATAGCATAAAACATATTAAACATACCACCAAATAAGCGGTTGGTCCATTACAATTGCTTGTTTGATTTGATGGATCAAAAGATTGTTTGTTTTTAACCAAACAATCTATCAGATAAGAACACCAGTCAATGTTTTCTATTTTGGTGTTGCTTGTTATGTAATTCAGTGGGTTGGTGTTTGCTTTCCCTGAAGAATTTGATTCAATCAGTGAGTTGATCAACAAAGATATGAAATTCATCTTGAAATTCATATCCGCCTTATTCGTTGAAACAATTTTCATCTTGATATCCTGAAGTCTAATCATCTTCTTGTCATCAAATTGATTTGTCCAGTCTTCATAAGATTTATCTTCTGTTATTCTAAACAGAAGTCTTAAAAATTGTTTTTTTTTCTCAAAGGAATCCAAGAATTTCTTTAACGGATTCTTTAGTCACATCAATAACTCCTTTTGTAAGAACTATCTTCCTTGTATCTGAGTTAAAATTATTAAGCACAAAATAGCTTAAGGCCCCTAGGACCTCTGTCATCTTCATATTTAGTATTCCCCCAAAAACCATCTCTCTGATACAATTTTTTTGTACTTCATTAAAGCCTTCTATAACAGAAAACAAAGCTCCAGGTGTACATATATCATCAAATATATCACATAATGAATATAACTCATATGTTATGATATTCACATATGATTGATTTTTGAATCATATGACTTAAAAATTTTTTGTTTAATCACATGTGATTACTATTTTCGTATATAAAATATATTAATCACATGGTGTTGAATCATACCTGATTAAATATATTATCTTATTTGTATATTCATTTTTTTCATACATAAAAGATATTAATCATATGTGATTTAATAAAGTTATTATTATATCAGATATGATTTAATAAAATTATTTTGTTATATAAAGTTGTTAATCACAAAGTTATACCTATTTCTGATTGTATCAAAATGGTTCTTTATTATTTTCTTCTTTCTTTTCTTTATCTCTTTTGTTTCAGAATCGGAATCTTCTTCATTTTCATCAAGTAGTTGATCTTTACTTTTTGAGGATATGGCTTTTCTGTTTCTTGACTCAGTTTCCTTTTCAGCTGTTATGAAAAGAATAATCATATATTAATTGAGAATCAAGTAATAATTAATAATTATGTGATTTTAAATACATATTACAATTATATGTGATTGAATTATACCTTTGTCGTGTTTTGACTTAGATCTTCTTTCTGTTCTTTCTTCTTCATTTGATCTTTTTCCTTTTCCTTTAGAGAGACAAATTGTAAAAAAAAAAGAATAATCATATAATCATGTGTTTATAACATTTCCTCATAAACCATATGTGATTTAAATATACATGTTTTGTCTATTGTTGTTTGCTTTTCTTCTGTGAATACTACAATAGCTGTAATCAAATTCATATTTGTATACAAATCAATAATAAATAACTATAAATGTAGATAAAATTCATAATAAAAGGAATCATATAATCATATTAGAATTATATGTGATTGAATTATACCTTTGTCATGTTTTGACTTAGATCTTCTTTCTGTTCTTTCTTCTTTATGTGATCTTTTTTCCTTTTCCTTTAGAGAGACAAATTGTAAAAAAAAGAATAATCATATAATCATACGTTTATAACATTTCTTCATAAACCCCATGTGATTTAAATATACCTGTTTTGTCTATTGTTGTTTGGTTTTCTTCTGTGAATACTACAATAGTTGAAATCAAATTCATATTTGTATACAAATCAATAATAAATAACAATAAATATAGATAAAATTCATAATCAATAAAAGAATGTTATTATAATTAAGCTTAAAGTTTTTCTGATTAATCACATGTGATTGATCATGTTTTTTGACAATATAAGAGGCAATCACATTTGATTAAAAAAATATGGTGATATTCTTTATGTGTACAATCATATGTGATTGAGCAATACCTTTGTTATTTTTTTTTGTTTTGTTGTTATCTCTGTTTCTTCTGTTACAGTGTCATGTTTTCGCTTTTTGTGCTCTTGTTTTGGATTTTCTGAAATATAAAAATACATATATAATCAGAAAATAAGAAAGTCAATTTGAATTAGATGTGACTAAACACATTCATATTATTTATCACCGTCATTCGTGATTTTTCTATTTTTCCTCCTGGAATATTGTTTTTCAAACGATTTAGTATCATCTGCAATTTCAAACGGACTTTATTTACACAATACATGAATCACAGAACACTAAATCGATAAATTAAACTTTAGTATTCGTAATATTGAGTGTTTAGTCGTAACTTATAAACAAAGCAATAGTAGAAAAACTCTATATACTCGCAACGACGTTTTTAGTTCGAAATAACGTTGGAATAAATGCAGATTTAATATATATTCAACAAAACAGGAGTAGAAAAACTCGATTTAAACAGAAAACTTTGAGTAAATCGTTCGAGATCGAAAATAGGGTTTCATTTCAAAAAAACTTTTGAATAATTCCAATTTCCTGTATATTGATGAAACTAACAGTAGGAAAACTCGAAAATCGAGTGATATTCATAAAAACAAAATCGATAATAATGATAATTAAGTGATATTTACCTTTCGATGAAAGTTTCAATGGCGTCTTCTCTGTTGTTGACGACATAGGTACCGTTTTCGTTGAAAATTTTTGAAAATGGTTGAAATGTTAGAGAGAAGCGACAGGTTTTCTGTTGAGAGAGATGAGGGTTTTTGATTGCGTAAATGGAGGATTCAGACGATATATGTATGATGTATGCAATTAAGCTTATATTCCTTTTTATGATTATAGCCCTCATTTTTAAAATGTGATATGCTCGGAAACAATTCTTAAATTATTTATAATTATGCCCCAATATTTTTTTACACATGATAATCAATTGTGATTTTTATAATGTTTACATATTGAATCGTATGTGGTTTTTCTTTTTGTGTATGCATATATTATACATACGCTTATCATATATTATACATGATAATCGTATGTGGTTTTTCTTTTTGTGTATTTTTTGCTTTTATTTTATATTTTATAGTCATATGTGATTGAGTATTCAATTTTTTTTTTATGTTTGTAATCATATGTGATTGATATATAAATCATACAATATCCTTAATAAATGCAAATAAATCATGTGTGATTTAAAAAAATGTTATATAATCACATGTGATTATGTATATAAACACATGTGATTATGTATATAATCACATGTGATTGTCGAAATTTTTAAGTCATATGATTGAAAATTAAACATTGTGTAAACTTTGATTTACAGTTAAACCAAAAAATAGAGATTGTTTTGTAAAGTAATAAACTACTTATCCATATTAAGCTTCACATATCCATAATATCATATATATATATATATATATATATATATATATATATATATATATATTTATATATATATATATATATATGTGTGTGTGTGTGTGTGTGTTCAAACATTTTATCTAATTAAAACCTAATACTTGTATCTAATAAATTAACAAGCATTCATCCAATGAAAAAGTAAATGTTGTCCAAGTAAACAAACAATCAAATTATGCATTGACAGACTTCACCATTTCCGTATTAACATTCACATGAAACCTCTTGCCAGAATAATTATCTTAATTATCTTCATCATCATGATGATCATCATCATCTTCATCATGTTCATCATCTTCATCATCATCAACATTTTTTCTAAAAAATTCATCGATCATACTTTTCAACCGAGTCAATCTTACACTTGTTGGGAAATTGTTGATTCCATTTTAAATCAACAAATTCATCTTCCTAAACTTCATCAAAATCATTTCTTGATAATCCTAAATTAGAATTAATTTAAAGTTTATATTAGCAATATATATTATTAAATATAAAGGCTATCAAATAATGAGAAGTTGTTTTTTTTTGTATAACTGTTATAACTAGTTTTACCTCCTCACTTATATCTTCTTCTACAAACTCCTCATTTACATGTCTTGCACCAAATTCCTTCATGATTTATTTTTCGTATATCTCTCTGAGTTTCATTTTTTCTGATGTTCAATGACAAATAACAGGCCATTTTCTCACAGCATGAACTACACTGCAATGCACTCTATCCAGATAAAGCAAATGGAAAAAAAAATTGTTATTACAATCACATGTGAGCAAACTATTATGTCTGTATAATCATAATTGATTTAAAACATTTTACTATTGAACCACATGTGATTTTAAGTGTCATTAAATAGAAGAGAATTAATTAATCATACCACTAAATAAGCAGATGGTCCAACATTATTTCTTGTTGGATTGGATGGATTAAAAGATTGTTTTGTTTTAACCAAACAATCAAGCAAGTAGGAGCACCGATAAATGTTGATTATGTTTGTATTTTTCATGATGTAGTTTAAGGGATTTGTGTTTGATTTTCCACATGAGCCTGATTCTATAATAGAGTTTATCAACAAGGAAATGAAGTTCATCTAGGTGTGAGACCCATGTATTACATGGGTTTAATTAAAAAAAAATAAATATAAAATTTTAATAATTTGAAAAGTTTGAATTTATAAGAAAAATGAGAAAAATTTGAATTATTAATATTAATGAGACTTTAATGTATTGAATACATTACATATATAAACTTTTTCTAATAAATACTTTACATATATATTACCTTACACACGAAATGTGGAAAATAGAAAATTTAAAAATGCTAGAAAATGTCATCTGTCCAAGTGAATGAGAAGAGGACATGTGGCAAAAAAACCCTTCATTTATTATAGTAGATTGTAATTATATTTGATTAAAAAAGATTGTGTTATATTTATGTGTATAATTATAATTGATTATACACATAATTATAAGAATGAATATATAATTAGAAAAACACAAAGTCAATTTGAATCACATGTGATCAAATATCTTTTGTGTATATATAATGTTTACAACAGATAATAATTACATGTTATTGAATATGTTTTTGGTACATAAAAGATATCAATCATATGTGATCATAATCATTTGTGATTAAAATATACCTTTTTGAACTATATTTCTTAGTGATTTTCTTGTTGTTTTGCTTTCGGTAGGTTTTTTTTCTGTGTAGGCTTCTCTTTGTTTTTTTTCTGAAACGAAACATATATAATTAGAAAATTACATTTGATTATACACATAAAATATATGAATCAGAACTGATTATTGAATTATTTAAGTGTTACCATTTTGAATTAGTCTTATGGCTGTTGCTTTAGTATATTTTTTAGTACTCGTTTGTGTACAAATATATGTATTATAAGAAAATCATACATGATTATTTCAACTCATGACAAATAAGTAATATACTCTTTAAATAGATTGTAATAAGATGTGATTGAGTTTTTGTTCTATGTATAAATGTAATCAAATGTGATTTAATCATTTTGGAGGTCATAACATTTACAAATCATATATGATTGCAAACTCTCATTATAAGTAAGAATTCATCAGCAAATCATTATGATTGAACACATACATACGATTTATTACCTTCTTGCATGTTTTTTTTCTATCTATCCTCTTTCTGTAATGTTTTTTTTAAATGTTTTAGTAACATCTAATATGATTGAACACAATCATATATGATTGAACACAGCCATATGATTTATTACCTTCATGCATGTTTTTTCTATCAATCATATATGATTGAACATAGTCATATGATTTATATGATTGCAAACTCTCATTATAAGTAACATCTATAATTTCAAAACGACTTTATTTTCATTTCGATGAAAGTTTTTGTTTCAATCATAATATTAGTAACAAAACACTAAATTAAGAAATTAATCGTTAATATTAGTAAAATTGAGTGTTATTTTAACAGGAAACTTAGGTAAATTGTTAACTAGGGTTTGATTTCAAAAAAAACTTTCGAATAATGCCGATTTCCTGTATATTGATGAAACAAATAGTAGGAAAACTCGAAAAATCGAGTGATATTTATAAAAAAACTAGATAATAATGAGAGTAAAGTGATATTTACCTTTCGATGAAAGTTTCGATTCCGTTTTTTCAGTTGGTGACAACATATGGAATCGTTATTCTTGATTGAACGTTTCCATATATATATATATATATATATATATATATATATATATATATATATATATATATATATATATATATATATATATATATAAAACATCCCAAAATTATAATTAACCGTTTTAAATAATTAAATTTAAATGGGTCTAAGAGAAAGAGATCCTGAATCCCACATAGTATGGGTAAGATAACTAAACATCACCCTTATAAAGGGTGTGCATACATATTTGTCACAATGTATTTTAAAATTGTGAGGAAAATATATCCCATAAAAATTCACTTACGGTTAAGCTTATCTAGACGAGTGCAATTCGAGGATGAATGACCTATTGAAACGTTTTCATGTCGGGTGGACCCAAATTAGACGGTATTATAATACATGCTATTGGAGGATGTTACAATGAACATATGTTAATTTATTGGTTCATTATTACTCTGTTACTCTCGGCATGTCTGATGGTTAGCATTACAAATTTCTCAAATTTTAAAAAATATATTCACCTATGAACATCAATGGTATTCATTAATTTTTCGATGGTTGATGCTTGCTATCAGATGATCGATGCAATTAATAACTTTTAGTTGACAGAAGTTGGTTCATTTCGGTCACTGGAGAGTTGATTCATTTAAATGTTATAATATATGGATACCTTTAATATATATATATATATATATATATATATATATATATATATATATAAAAGTTCAAGTATTCTAAATAACTATTATATGGATGTAGAAACAAATGTGGACCAATCATTTTAAATTTAATTAATACATAATGGTAGATTAGTAATCTCGTATATTAATTAAATAATATCCTAAATTATAATACCATTTTTATCAAAACAATTAAATTCAAATGAAAAAAAGTATCCAAACTTTCTCTTAATCAGTTATCAAGCTCTTAAAAATCTCAATCATGGAGTCTCTGCCGATCTCCACTTCAACGAGTATTTATGCGCCTCACCTTAACCACCCATATTTTCACTAGAATTTTTTTGAGCTAATCACCATCATCATATTCATCCATTTGTTCTTTTGTCGATTGAGATTTCCATGTAACCAGAAGAGTTTGTGGCCTAAAGGAAAGAGAAGATCAATAAAGCTTTGGGTGCCTTCAATAGTGGCGCCACCTTTGATGCCAATGTACTCCCAAAGAGGCATGGATGCATACTTATCGTATCCGAAACCAATGAGATCAGAAGTGTTCTTCACCTTCATTTCCATAAGTATATGAAACAAATCGTTAGCGAGCTCAAACATGGTGTCACATATCCGAAGAGACTTTATGGTGGCCAGGAAACGATTTAACCCCTTTTTCACGATCCATGTATGATCTTCCATTAGGGTTCTTATTATATCAATTTGGGGTTCGAATTTCCTCCTGGGTTTAGCTGTTTTTCACCAAAAGTTCTTATTTTTCTTTATTCCTGGATTGTTTAGAGGAATCCAAGTTGATTGGGTTCGAATCGATTTTGGGGTATAAGAGAGGAACTTCCATCGACTCCACAGAAAACCCTATGCCGCCTTGCCTCCATCCTACTCCTATCCCTCTCAGAAAATCTACTATCTTCCGCTAGCATCACAAAATCTTTGAGACTCTAACCCTAATTTGAGTTATTATTCTAGTTCCATCCAAATTCCCCTATTCAATTGTTCCATGTGTGTAATTCTGTCTTTTACCTATCTCTTGTCTGTAGCACGTTTTTTTAAACCATCTTAACTGTAGTTCTTAAATATCTTTCAATTATGTCTTATGGCCTATTGCTTATTTGGAATTGAATTATGCAAAAACAATGGAATTGATGAATCATATGAGTAAAATTAATTGATTCAATCTAGTATCATGTTGCTTTTTCTTTCAAGATATTTTTAAATTTGTATGAATTAGGATTTAATGCTTTTAATATACAATCTTTTATTATGAATTTAGTCATTGTTATGTATTTCTTTGTAAGCTTCTTTATTTTTGTATTTAACTAAAAATTCTCAATTTTAATCGGTAAATTTTTTCATCTTGATATTGTTTTGGTATATTACTGATTAGATTAGATACGAATGGGATTTGGATTTGGATGGTAATGATTCTAGCTTATTTCCCTGTTAACGTTTGTCTAATGGTCTCAGAGACAAAAACTTCTTTGTGGTAGTTTCATGAGCTACAAACATTAGCTTTTTACTAATACACTTCATGCTAACCTTGAAATCCATAAAGTCAAAGTAATTTTTGATCCATTTGATTACTGTGAATTAGCTTAGTTTGTATTTATTTATTTTGGGTTCTAATAGTTTAAACTACACATGTACTGTATACAAATTGGTGTGATAGTAGTAGCAAGCATGCAATAAAACTATTCTATAACAAACTTTCTAATACGCGAATATGTATGAACCTACATTCATGTGTCCATGAGTAAACAGGGATCTTGTTATTTTTCAACTAATTGTTCAAAGATGTTATTTTTTTTTTCAAGAAATTCATTTAATCAAAACATGTATTCTGTCAGAAAATATGTATCCAGTCATTATTATAAAATATCATTATAACAGAATGTCATTCTAACAGTATAAAATCAGGTATAATTAAAAATTAAGTAAGAATTAAAATTGAATTAATTAAAAAATAAAAATTTTAAATCAAGAAAATTAATTATCCCAAAAATCATGAATTTTCCTTTTATAATTTATCTCATTTGACTACTATACTCTCATAATTAAATTAGATGGTATTTCTCAATTATTTTTAATTAAATAATAATTATTAATCTCTTTCTTAAAAGAACTAGAATGATTGGTTCTCAATCAACTCTATATCCACATAATAATTAGTTAGAATACAATAACCTAAGCATATATATACATATATATATATATATATATATATATATATATATATATATATATATATATATATATATATATATATATAAAAGAAAAAATTCAACAATGAACATGTGATAACCCGAAATTTATCCCGTCACAGTAAACCCTTTTTCCGCTAATAAAACTCATTTTATTAAATTGTTCCGTTAACCTTTTTGGATTAGGTTAATTAAATTGGGACTTTTACTATAACTTCATGAGTGTCCAAATGCATTAGAAACACGTGAAAAACCCTTGGTATTCTTTTTAAAAAAGTTTCTAATTCACGACCCCATCGAGTTACGAACATCCAATCGGATACGACCAACAGCCCCGTTCAACGTCAGTATCGGGTAGATTTCCACCAAGCCACAAACTCAAACCCTATATAAGGATGAGTGAACCTCATTTACACCTTTTTCACTCTCTCTCTCTACTCTCTCTCTCTCTCTACAAGTTGCTTTCGATCCAAAAACGCCCATTTCGAGCTCCAAATCCGTAAGTAATCTATCCTAGCTTGTAGTTTAGCTTAATATACATGCAAATTCGTAATTAAATCACCCAAACCCTCAAAATCACGTGTTTACGGCCCAAGAACACTCTTGGACCATAAACACTCATAAATGGGGTTTTGAAGCCCCAAAACCCTTCCAAATCACTCCTAGGGCTTAGGTATAACTTGGGGACTTGCATGTATGAGCTTAGAACACCAAAACCTTGTCTTTTGAGGAGTAAACATGAGTTTATGGCCCAAGAACACTCTTGGATCGTAAACCCCTCTTCATGGCCTGTGAACACCATTTAAGGTGTTAAATTTGCCCTTAAACACCTCCTATGGCTTGGGTAAATGTGTAGAATCAACCACCATTGAAGTAGGGGCATTAAACATCAAAGAAACTATGGACTTAGGAGTTTACGGCTGTAAACCCCCCAAGGATTGGTCCATGGGCCATAAACACCCTTAAGGAGGCAAAATGAGGCCCTAACTTCCCCCTTTGGCTTGGAATAATGCATAGAACCTTGTATTCTTTCATTTAAGACCTTAAATCATGAATTGAAGGACCAAGTGAGAGTTAAAAGCCGTAAACTCTATGTTTACAACTGTGAACTCCCTTAAATGGTTCATTTGGAGCCTTAACCCCTTCCTATGCCCTAGAATTGAACCTAGCCAAATTCCACAAGTGTTGTACGACCTCTAAGCATCCAAGAACACACCACCCATGAGTTTATGGCCGTAAACTCATGGGGATATGGTCTTAGGGCCGAAATATCCATAAAGAGTTTACTCTTGAAGAGTAAACTCCCTAACTAGGCCATACACTCCCTTATTTCAACCCAATAGCCTCCTAGCACTTGACCAAAGTGTTTTCTGCACATTAGGATGCTTATATGTGTTTAATTAGTATTATAATCCCTAATTTTATTTAAACATATGTCTTCATATATTACTAGGTCATTAAGTGTGTTCAAGTCTTCACATTACACCGAGCACTCGATCGACACTTCCATCTGATCCACTCGCCACAGGTGATTTCATACCCTTGAATTAACCTTTTAAATGATTTTAACTGATTTAATAAGAGCGGGGGGGGGGGGGGGGGAATACAAGTTCAACTGTACAGTTATTAGATAAATAGTATGTGACTAATAACTATATAGAAAACTAGACTTTCGCATGTTAACTGTTTTAAGCAGATTAAGATTTTCAAATCATGTTTTCAAATCTCGTTAAAGTATGAATATCCCTTTTTAGATCATTAAAGGTTATCCAAAGTTTTACAAAGTTCGTTTGCTAAAGAGACATCCACTCGTAATTTCTTATTAAAGGTTTTCCAAAGGTTTTCTTCACTTAAACTATTTTATAAAAACCCTTTTCAAAGTTTGTTTTACAAAATGAAATCATGTCGCAAATTTCTTAAGTATAAAAGTTTTAGCAAAGTTTTCTTCTATGCTTTTATTTCGTTAAATGCATGCCTATATTTGTATAATTATATAAATAATGTTTAAAGGACTTAGGAAGGTTAGTTCGCCGTATTTCCTTTTCGTCGTTGGGATGTGTTCTGGTGGGTATCGGGCATCCGTCCGAAGGTTGTTTAAACATTAATTATATATCACGTATACATATATGGACATAAAAGCTCTTTCTCTCTCTCTCTCTCTCTCTCATCCACTTCATCGCCTTTGGGTAGTAAAGGCATCTTTCTATTATTCATGTTTCTAGAACCCTAGTAACTATTATAGGAATAGTTAGGAGACTCTATATCTCTCTATCTCTCTATCTCTCTATCTCCCTCTATCTCTCACTCTATCTCTCCCTTTATATCTCACTCTCTATCTCTCTCTATCTCTCTTTCTATTTCTGTCTTTATTTCTCTCTTTTACTTTAGAATGTGACACACTATTTCCCTCTACGACGCCTCATAGCACCATCACCGTGTAACTAGAGTCTCCTGGAAGGAGAGTGAACATAATGTGTATAGATCTATACGGGAGTGACACTCCCACACCCAGACTACTAGCTACAGTCTGTGCCGGTAAGGCCCATGGGTGACATAATGCCACTACCTCTACGCGTGACCTGGAGGGTCATCGGATACTCTATCGTCGACCAGCATGGTTACATACGAGTTCACATTCACCGTTTGTTTTAGACTTTACTAGCTGTATCGTTCACTTGATACTATTGGAGTCTATGTTTTCATTGGCTTTAGTCAGCAGTATTACTGCTGAAGTATATGTTATTTTCCCTAGTATTTTTACTTGTGTTTTCTCAAAATTCCTTTAAAAGTCAATACTGTATTTTGGTAATGATAGTATTTTGGGGAAAATTACTCCTTAAAACATAAACATGTCGGGTCTTCGTAGAAGATTGCTTTTATTTAGAAAATATAGGATTTTCTGGAAAGAACGCTAATACACCGTAGATTCTAGATTACTATCTTTCATAAAGTTATTTTGAATAAAAATGTATATTTATACAAATGAAACTAAATACTTATGGACTCACCAACATCATAAAAATGTTGATACTCGCTTTCAAAATAATTTGTATTCTTAAGTCATCGATAGACAGGTACATCCCGGGAGCGTTTGCAGAGACAGCCTAGTACCGAGCTGCATCTATATTATTTCTTGTATTACTTTGATGTTGCTATGAGATGTAACCTATGCAAAATTATTACTATTAATTCAATGGTTGTTGTACTTTGATTACTATACTGCATATGTTGTGATACTTGACATGATGTCATCCACCCCAGAACGTATCCGCCGTTCCGGTTTTAGGGTGTGACAAATTGGTGTCATAACATTGTTTATAGTGAGCATAGTATATCAATTCATTAAAGATATACAACTTATAACTACATAGCGATAAAACACTCTGACCATGAATTATACTTTAAAATATAACCATATTTTACCAAAGTCTAAGAACATCCCGAATCTAAACACTCGAACAAAAGTATCACAAGAAGAACAAAATAAAAGTATTTGGATGCTGACCATTACCGTCAAACCTGGGCAATTATGTAATCATAAGCTGGAATAAATGTAACCTGATCAACTACATTTATTCAAGATGCGACCAACGTGTGCTTGGGAGTGATGGTGGTGTTGCAACGAATCTGAAACTTACCAAACAAGAATTCCAGAGCCAAACGTAAAGTTTAAAATACTATGGGAGTATTTTGGAATACTAAAAGACTCACATTAATCCCAAAATCATATTCAGAAGTTAAGAGGCAATCAAGTAACTAAAATACCATAGGGGTATTTTAGGATACGTAGATAACCTTGTGTGAAAAATTAAAAAGACCCCTTATTGATATACCTACGATTACAGAGGGTATACTTCCAAGATTTTGCATAGTAAGGATCCCATAGGCTAAGAATGTGTGGTTTCGCTCTACTTCTTTTTCCTCGTTGGGATGTGGATATAGAGTAGTATCACATATTCGAAGGCCTATCGAATCTAAGCTATATATAATTTGTATACCCTATGTAGTTGTAGCAGGACTCGATATGGATCACCCAGTGAAATGTTTTAATAATCTATTAGGATTCTTTGGACATTTCTATTCTTGCACGAACCTGGTAGAAAACCTTATCCACTTCAGTGTTTAACAGAAGAGTTGATTCAGATCTAGGAGAAGTTCATTGAGAAGATTTCCAGTTCGGAAATAAATGAACTAGGACGAGACTATTGAAACCACCAAGTGCCTATACCTTTTAGGGACACCGGTGGGAAACCCGCCTGAACTTCCTAGATTTCCAGTCATCCATCATGAAGCGATGACACTCAGGGGCAGGATCAGAAGCAAGACAGCGATGACACTCAGAGTCATAATCGGAAGTAAGAAAGGGTAGAAATTCAATATGTCTACACGAGAAGAGAAACCTAGGTAACTACCTGAAGAAAACCAACGCCAATCCCAATCTAGGATAAGATGTAGATAGAGGGAGCCAATACATTGAACCCGAGAAGTGTCTTTTCCTCGTTATTGTCGCGCTAATACACCCATAAAATAATACAATGTAGTGATTTACTGATTACACTACTCACACTATGTGTTTAAGTAAAGCGCCTTTTTCCATCGCAAGTAATACGATTAGATCGGAATCCCAAAACCTCGATTGAGAGTGTTTAGCTATAAGTCTTCATGAGCCTTTCTTTCCATAGTCTTCGTTCTGAACTGTCCTCAGATCTTTCCAGAGCCGGAGAGTGAATCTCTCCAAGTATAAAGATAACTTAGTAGGAACAACCCCTATCTTATGGCTTTTCGATACTCATACCTCTACCTTGATACCTAGACTGTATCATAGGGATGTAGGTCAAACCTTCGAGAACATACTCCTACTCCATTAGTGAACGATTAAAATACATCTAGGTCCAAAGATAGCCCTTACTAGGAATTCTAGTTCAATTATGAAGGGTTAGTAAGAAGGTTATTAGTATGATTTCCTTGCTCATACATTTCCAAGTTATATATAACGAAGACCTGGTAGACAGTAAAATGTGAGGTTGCTAACTTAGTTTCTTTTCCTCGTCGGGATGTGAAACTAAAATATAATCACACATTTTACTATCCGCCCAGTCTTGATTATATCATAATGTGTATGAGTTGAGTTCTCATGTATAATAACTCATCTCTTAGTCAGACTCAAATAATCTAGAGCCAACCTTGGTCACTCACGAACCCCTTGTCTTTCGTGTTACAGAATCATGTCGTCACCCGGAGATAGTCAGCCAAACAACGAAAACCCTATCCTTCATATCGACACTGCCACTTTCCAAGCCGTGGTAACAGCTGCCGTGCCAGCTGTCCTTGCAAACCCCAACACTAGTAATGCAATCACTCACAAAGGAATGGAAAATCCTGATTGTCGTACCGATCCAAGGAGCCAACAAATGGCGACAGTCACGGACACGCACAGTTGTAAAACCGAGAGGAGGAAACAAAAACGCCGAGCTCGAAAGGAACGCCAACGAATCTAAGGACTTGTCACGCAACAGCAGCAAGCGACAACCCCTGCCCCTTCAGCACCAGCACGACCCATTTCACAAGTCCCCGGCATCGGGACCAACCCTACACACAATGGTGGTGCTAAAGCCAGACTCTTTAAAGGGAAATTTTCAAAGTGGAGGAACGAGGAGGGCACTCGTGTCCCCGTAACTCTGACTAAGCACCTCACCCCCACCACCAATACTAGTACGTACCAGACATGTCACCAGTACGGCGAGATGGGATACCTCAAAAAGGACTATCCAATAATAAAGAACTCCGGCGCAGACGGGAAGATACTAAGGATCACTGCTGCAGGAGAAACTACTCCAGACCCTCGTTAAAGTATTCTAAGTGTTCGTTCTATCAGACTCGTAAACTGTTTAGAACTAGTGCGACCAGAGTCTTATCTTTTGCGAGATCCCATCAGTAAAGGGACCATCACACTGCGTATACTTGATTTTGTAATACACCTAGTTCACAACATTAATCTTGTGGCAAATCTAATAGTGTAACTCTGTTAAAAGTCGCAGCAATATTGTAAAAATAAAATTTTCATAAGGTAAAACCATAATGGCTCAGTATATATGTTAAAGCCATGCATAATTAACATGGATAGACCTCGCGTGAGTGATGCTGCCTTATTTCTTGTTCCTCATTTGGTTGTGGATTTAGGGCGGAGTCGCTCAGTCAATAGTCCTCCCCACCTTAATTATACATGAATAGTGTATGCTAGGCGATTATGGAAAGGCCTCGTGAGAATCCATTCACGAAAGGTACACTATTCTGAAACACTCAGGACCCTCTGTAGTTCCGCATCGACTCTATTGGTCCAAGTATCCACGACGGTGATACACGGGACAAAACCCGAGATGCCAAGAACTTGTGTGCCCATTCAACACATGGCCCTATCGACTCTCATTCTATTTCATGTCGATGTATGCCAACTTCGACGCCCCTATCAATCATGGTTTGACTTAGTGCAACCATGTGTAAATTCCTTGTGTAAATTCCTAGTGCTGTGTAAGAAGAACTTTCACCATAACCATTTCGGCAAATAAAGGTTCTTCCGAACCTAATAATAAAACCTAATGCGATCCACCAATCGTCTCTCTTATCTAAAACTTTTCGAAATACCCCTGAGTAGGGTATTGCGGGCTGTTAACCAACCCTTCCTTAGACAAATAGAACCTGAAGCGAAAGACACTGCAGGCATTCCAGAAGACGATAAACACCCGAAACCTACTCCATAGATTCTCCAGATAGACCCTTAGCACCTCACAATCAGGTTTGTGAATCAGGAGGAAAGAACTCATGGGATTGACTACTATTAACTAGGTATATGCATAAGACTGGTATATAATTTAGATCAAAAAGATTTAAGATGTGTGTTTCCTCCCTACTCCCTGTTCCTCATTGGGTTGTGGGTCTGGGGTGGAGTCGCACAACTAAACATCCCGTCGATCTCAATCATATATGGCTTGCATACACCAAGTATTAGTGGTTAAGCCAAGTATGATCTCTACCACGAACCTCATAGTAAAAACCCTTCATCCTGTCCCATAGAATAGGAACTAGAGGCAAGAGAACCACCGCAGGTTAAGCTACTAAAGTGACCACAAATCCGAAATTGTTGTCATCCCGGTTAAGCCAATATACTAGCTAACACCCTCAGTTGGAAAAGTAACTCAAGTCGTAAGAGTCAAAGATATTGACTACGACCATCCATTCACGCTTAATCCCACGAGTTAAGCATCTCAACAGATATCTCAGAAACCTGGAAGTTGCGATAAGTTAAACTCTGAGAAGAGTGGCTGAGGAAATTAGGAGTTCCGGGTAACAAAACCCTATACTCTCTAGATTTGATCTAGATCGAGAAAGCTCTGAAACACCAGAAGAGTAGTTGCAAAAAAAAAAAAATACTTGCACTACTCAGGCACTTCGTCCACCCCGTTACGGACAAGTAGTGCCTAGGACACTCCGCCTCCCCACGTGGAAGAAGTCACCCTCGCCCTATAGACAATAGACTGCATTCTCCGAAGTGAATACTAGAATGCCAAGAACGACAAGATAACCTCCACAGCCAAGAATACTTGAATAAAGTACAAAAGTAGGTTGTGTTAAGCCTTATAACCTAGACCCCAAAGAGATTATAGACTTGACACCAGTCTAGGTGTTAGTCGATGGGTTATACAAGAGCACGTGCTTTCTACAACTGAAATAAACCAACACCATAGAGAATAAGGCATGTCTTAGAGATTCATTGGACTACCAGGTGTTCCAAGAATACTATCTTACTCAGAAATAGCAGGTTCACCTCCCGAGATTGTCCGACACTTCAAAAAATCTCTAAGGACTGAGTTAGCCCTGAGCAAAGATTGTTAATCATGAAACAGCAAAGCAAGTAAGAGCATAGTTCTTTCCTGTTAGGAATCATATCGTGAAAGTGTCAACTAGACAGTGATGAGAAGTCTCAAAACTTTCTAAAAACGATCATCTGGTAAAACCCTATCTCACCAATCCTGAGAGTTTCCATTAGAAACACCTCGAGAACCAGAAGTGCAGGTTTATTTTGCACTAAGTTGAGATAGATGCCCTGCAGCAAATAGATACCCGTAGATATCCAATTCATCCGTGTAACGACCAAAAATTTCAACATAATTTAAACTTTTCAAAACAATCCATTTTAATAACATTGTTACAAAAAGGTTTTCAATACATTATTTATCAGAGTATTCCCAGGTCCATTTCATAAAACATAAATGCGAGGAACGGTACGATCACGCCTTTGCCTTGCCACAGTCTCCTGAAGAACCTGAAAAACATTAAACCACAACTATAAGCCCGAAAGCTTAGTGAGATACCCCCAAAAAATACCAACCACATATACGCCCTTCCAGGCCACGAACTTCCGAACCAAAACATATTGCCTTCCGGCCCATAAAATGTTGCCTTCCGGCCCATAGAATAAAAAGCATACATAACATAACAGAACATAGAACAACCATGCATATCGCGTTTACTGTGTGACTGGTCCGCCGTATCGGGCCTTCAGTCCACCGGATCCACCCTACGAGTCTAGTCATGTCCTTTGAGTCTACAATGTGGTTGGTCCGCCCGCACCGGGCCTTCAACCTACCTGGTCCACTCTTTGAGTCTACAGTATGACTGGTCTGCCCGCATCAGCCTTCAGTCAGCCTTGTCCACTCTCCAAGCCTCGGCACATCTGGTTCGCCCTCGTAGGGCCTACAGCCTATCCGGACCGCTTGCTGGGCCTTCGGAACAACCGGTCCGCCCTGGGTATCTTGGCCTACAGCACAAAGCAGGACCCGCCTCAACCCATCTCCAGTCCAAACAACCATGTGCACATAACATACAATCATATAACAGTCATAGTCAACAAACCGATCAAGCAGATCACATAACATAGCATTACCCTAACCAGGTTACCGACCTAACCGGTCACTAGCATAGCATCACTCTACATATCGGGAAACCGACCTTAACCAGGTCTAGCATATACCATCCTAGCTACCAGGATGCAGACATATCAAGCAATAATATAACAACCATATCCGAATCACAATCCAATAAAGGGTCGGCATTGGTGCTATAGACCCTGTCGATATAGTGAGGATAACTCACCTCGCGAATGCCGATACTCTGAACGTAAGAAGCAGACTCTCGAACCACCAACTCACCGCAAATCCCGAACTAACCAACATAACAAGCATAAGCATTAGGTCAAACATACTTCCACTTATCAGACCAAGACCAAAGTCTGAATCTCACACAAGTCCAACATCGGCCCAATTTACCAAATTGGGCCCACCTCACCAAATGGCCTAGATCCAATATCCATAATATTAATTGGGTCCAAAATACTCTATTCATAATTTCCAGACTTGGCCCAACACCAACAACCCACAAATAGCCCAACACAAAAGCCCAAAAGAAAGTCCACAGGAGTAGTACGATGGGCGTACTCTCCTTGATACGCTAGGTGTACTGCAATGATCACCAAAATAGAACGGGGCACTGGCCCGCTATGCGGGGCATATTCGAAGGTTACGCGGGGCGTAACTGCGAGATCCATTAAGTCCTTTTAACATCTTAATGGCTTAAGCTCTTAAGCCGAAACATCAGATCCATAGGCCAAATATGATTAGAAATCATAAAGTCTCAAACTTTATCACTTGGGACATCCTTAAGCTCTTAATCCAAGGTCTTAATCCATTAAGACCTATATAACTCATACATGGAACAACTACAGCCCTTGGGACCTCATTTTTATCACTCAAGACCTCTCCAAAGGTCTAAAAGGACAAATAATATTGACCAAATCGAACTATGCAACAAGATGAGGACTTTTGGGACAAGAATGATAACAAAGCTTCAAAATACATAGATCTATGCAATATGTGTTGGAATAGTGTCTAAGGCTGCAACTATATTAGGCAAGTATTTGACCCGGTTGTGCATGGTCCTTTTAGGTTGCCTTCACCATAGCAACTTGATGGATGATTTGTTAAGAGAGAGTAAATATTATAAGGAATAATATATGGTTATTTGATTAATATAAGTCATAGATTAATTGGAATTAATTTGGTGACTTAAAGAGATTAATTAAATAAGAGGGTATAAACTGTCAATTGTTTGATAGTTACACTTTAGACTATAAATCCTTATCCATGATAGGATGGACGATTTCTAGGGCTTGGATAAGCCAAAATCGTCAATAAGGTTATCAAGGAAAGGATATGGATCAACTTGAAGCCTATGTTATCCAATTAGGGTTAAAGCTGTAATCCTTAAGGAGTCTACAAGTATAAATAGACCCTAGGGGTGAGGGAATTCGACACACCATCTAAAGTAGAGATACTCTGGCCGAATTCCTCCCCTCTCCTCTCTCCTAAATCATCTTACTTGCTATTGGTGTTTGTAAGCCATTAGAGGAGTGACATTTGTGACTCTAGAAGCTCCAAGACAACAAGATCAACAAGGAATCCAAAGGTATGATTCTAGATCTATTTCAATGCTGTTATTTAACCTAATTAGCCATTAGAAGTCTTGGATTCAAAGCATGTTTAATTAGAAAGCCTAGATCCGAGCATTAGGGTTTTGCATGCGCACATAGGAAAGTTCTTATGGCTAAAACCCATCAGTGGTATCAGAGCCTAGCTTGGTTTTCTTTAAATTGTTGCTTGATTAACTGAAACAAACCTGCAAAATTCGATTTTTGGGTTTCTGAGTCATGGACTCGGCGAGTTCCAAAGTGGACTCGGCGAGTAGGCCTGACTCGGCGAGTCCCTTTGTGTACTCGGCGAGTCCGGGCGTCAGGATTAGAAAAAACCGGGATTTTTTTCATGTTTATCTTATGGAAACTTACCTTAATCATATTAGATCAACCCTAATCCGTTTTTTTGATATATATGACTATAATCTTGATCTAATTAAAGATATTTATTGTTAATTGGAAGAAATCTTGGATAAATCAAATAAAGATAATTAGGACATTAATTGTTAATTGGAATTATTTGTTATTTGATCCTCCATGCTTTAAAATGTTTAAAACTTGCCCTCAAGTTTTGAAATTTATATTTGTGATTAAAAGGTTTTAATTTAGACAACTTAAATTTCAAACCCTACGTTTTAAAAGGTTTAAAACACGACCTTATACTAATATGATATTACTAGAATAATATATATATATATATATATATATATATATATATATATATATATATATATATATATATATGTATATGTATGACTAAATGCTAGTCTTACCGTTAGTAGGCCTCATTCACGAAGCCGATCTATAAGGTGGGTATAAGGTTGCGGCCTATAAAATGGCGCTTAATGGGTGTACACTCACACCCACCGCTTGCTTGATTGGTGGAGGGTCGTTAGCCGAACGGGTAGGATAGGGCAACCTCATCCTCTCATTAAAAGTATAATAAGAAATACAAAGTAACTACATGTTTTAAAAATTTCCCAATCTTAGTTACTTTAGGAAAAGTGAATTGATGCAATCCCATGAAATTACACTTTGCACCCTTGCTAAGAAGTTAGTGGAGCATGTGTGGTTTACCGGCACACTAATTGGTTCTAAGCAAAGGTGGCAAAGGGTGATTCATTGTTTATCATAGTTCGATGGAGCGTGTGTGGTTTACCGGCACATCGAATAGGTGATCGTTACAATGAAGGCACCATGTGAATTTGCATGGTAATTCACACCCGCTTTGTGATCCTCGGCATCCCAGTCACAAACAAGAGGGGCATATCGAGATTTAAACATGCCATTGAATAGTTCAATGAATCTCATCCGAACCTAGGAATTCTCAATACACTTAGGACTAATAGTCTAGGTTTTGTAATGGAGAATTAGTGAATCGTCATTCACTTACCTTCAATTTATTTTCATGTTAGATTACGGCATCCCTTTTCTAATATGTAAATGTTATTGTTGGATCCTAACCCTAATTTTTCTTATTGGGTGATAATTAGGGATTCTTATTCTAATATATCTTTGTCCTTTCTATAGATGTCGAACACAAACAACGCTGCTGCTAGTTCTTTCACGTTGATGAGCCTTTGCCAAAAGGTAACCTTCGATGGAACGAACTTTAGCGAATGGATAAGATACATTCGCACCATTGCTCGCTATGAGGATAAGGAGTATGTCCTCGATGAAAAGCTTGAGAAAATCAACCCCGAAATCGCTACTCCGGCTGAAATCACCGCTTTTGAGACTCATGAGCGAGATGCAACGAAGGTACATTGCATCATGATTGCCACCATGACCTCCGAATTCCAAAAGTCCTACGAGGACATGTATCCGTACGAGATGCATCAAGACTTGTTGGAGAGATACCACCAAAATGCGAGACAAGAGCGTTATGAGATTTTCACTAACATGATCTCCGCTAAGATGGGTCATGGAGATTCTCTTACCGTGCACCTGCAAAAGATGCAAAGGTATGTCGATCGCCTTCGCAAGTTAAATGTTGACTTTGGGGAAGACTTGGCGATCGACATGGTGCTTCACTCTTTGCCTCCGATGTACAACCAATTTAGGATGACCTACCACATGAACAAAGAGGAGGTCACCCTAAGCAAACTCCAAGGTCTTTTGAGAGTTGCTGAGAGCAACTTCAAAGACAAGTCTGTTGCGCCTACTCCCAATCCGTCTGCTGCTCCTGTCTTGGCAATTGGTCAAGGAAAGGGAAAGAAGAGGAAGGCTTCATCAAAGAACTATCGCAAGGTTAAAGCCCGAGATGGTGCCTCTTCTAGTGGGACCAAAGTTGATCCCTCTAAGCCCTATCCTAACCCGAAGGAGGCAGAGTGCCACCACTGCCACAAGATAGGACATTGGAAGAGAAGCTGCCCAGAATACCTGCAAGCAATCAAAGAAGGAAAGATCAAGCCATCGTTCGCAGGTATATACACAATTAAATCTAACGATTTTAATCATGCTATTTCTTGGATTCTTGACACCGGTTGTGGTTATCACATTTGTTCAAATGTGCAGGGACTAAGAAGAAGTAGGGATGTGGAGCAAGGAAGGATCAATCTAATCATGGGGAACAGAAGATCGTCGCCTGTAACCAAGATTGGAGTGTATTCTTTAGTGCTTAGGAATAATTTGTGTTTAGATTTGAACAATTGTTGCTATTCGCCAGAAATGGCTAGAAACATCATTTCATTTCATGGTTTATATAGACAAGGATTTAGATTTTCTTTTAATAATGAGAATGGTTCTATTTTGGCTTATCTAAATAGTGTCTTTTACTTTGAAGCTATACCATGTAATGGAATATATGAAACTGTTATGATTGTTGATAACTTAGGAAATGATGTTTTGAATATTGATTCTTCCACTAGTTTGGATAAAGCATCCTTGTGGCATTGCCGTCTTGGACATGTCAACAAGAAACGCATAGCCCAACTCTAAAAGGATGGAGTGTTGGAGTCATTCGACCATAGGGAAGATGACACATGCGAGTCTTGTTTACTTGGAAAGATGACTAAGTCACCCTTCACAAATACTTGTGAAAGGGGTGAGGGGCTATTGGACCTAATACATACCGATGTATGTGGACCCTTTAGATCAACCACGAAGGATGGGAACCGCTTCTATGTGACTTTTACCGATGATTATAGTAGATATGGGTATATCTATTTAATCAAGCAAAAGTCAGAAACCTTTGAAAAGTTCAAAGAGTTCAAGAATGAAGTGGAGAATCAATTGGGTAGGAAAATCAAGATGCTTCGATCCGATCGAGGAGGAGAGTACCTAAGTCTTGAATTCCACGATTATCTCAAGGAGTGTGGAATAGTTTCGCAATTAACGCCTCCTAGGACACCGCAATTGAATGGTGTGGCAGAAAGGCGTAATAGAACCTTATTGGATATGGTTCGCTCTATGATGAGTCGTGCTTCACTACCTATCTTCTTTTGGGGGTATGCCTTAGAGACTGCCGCCCATATCCTTAACCGAGTCCCTACTAAGAAGGTTGCCAAAACACCTCACGAGATGTGGGCGGGGAAAGCTCCCTCGTTGGCACATATAAAGGTTTGGGGTTGCGAGGCTTTCGTAAGATGAGATACTCACGACAAGCTTGAACCTCGAAGTGAGCGATGTATTTTCATCGGCTACCTGCAGACATCCTTTGGATATCTCTTCTATAGACCGAAAGACAATGTTGTCTTTGTTGCGAGGAGAGGAGTTTTCCGAGAGCGAGAACTCATAAGCCAAGGAGATAGTGGGAGGCAAATCGAACTTGAAGAGATTCAAGAGTCGATAGATGAAGGAACCTCTACCGCTGGCATTCAACCCGAGGAGGAAACTCCGGTTGATCCGATTGACGAATCCTTACCTCTTAGACGTTCCGATAGAGTTAGAGTTCATCCCCAGTTTTATGGTTTTCATATTACTACCGAAGGGGACACGTATATTAGTGATGGTACACTAGTAAATCATGATGAACCTAATAGCTATAAGGAAGCTATGGCAGGCCCGAAGTCTGCGAAATGGAAAGAGGCAATGGATAGCGAGATCCAATCCATGTACGATAACCAAGTTTGGAATTTGGTTGATTATGTACCCGGACGTAAGACCGTTGGGTGCAAGTGGATCTTCAAGAAGAAGACCGACGTGGATGGGAACGTACACACGTATAAAGTGCGATTGGTTGCGAAGGGCTTTACTCAAACTCCAGGAGTTGACTATGATGAGACCTTCTCACCAGTTGCGAAGATTAAATCTATTAGAGTGATGCTAGCAATTGCCGCATTTCATGATTATGAGATTTGGCAAATGGATGTCAAGACCGCCTTCCTTAATGGAAAGTTGGCTGAGGATGTTTACATGGCTCAGCCAGAGGGGTTTGTGAATCCGAAGCATCCAAATAGAGTGTGTAAGCTTGAGAAGTCCATTTATGGACTTAAGCAAGCGTCTCGCAGATGGAATCTTTGCTTCGATGAGAAAGTCAAAGAGTTTGGATTTGTACGAAGCGAAGACGAATCTTGTGTATATGTCAAAGCCAGTGGGAGTATAGTAAGCTTCCTTGTTGTATATGTCGATGACATATTACTCATAGGAAACGACGTCCCGACTCTGCAGGAAGTCAAGTCCTGGCTCGGGAAGTGTTTCGCTATGAAGGACCTCGGAGAGGCTTCTTACATTTTAGGAATAAGGATAGTAAGAGAAAGAAGTAAGAGACTAATTGGACTTAGTCAGAATACTTACTTAGAGAAGGTACTAAAACGTTTTAGTATGGAAAACTCAAAGAAGGGAGACCTACCGATATAAGGAAATGCCAAGTTGAGTAAGACTCAAAGTCCGAATACTGAAGCTGAAATAGCAGAAATGAGCCGAATACCATATGCTTCCGCAGTTGGCTCAATCATGTACGCTATGACTTCTACTCGCCCTGATGTAGCCTTCGCTTTGAGCATGGTTAGCAGATATCAAGGGAACCCTGGCAAAGCACATTAGATTGCGGTGAAGAACATCCTTAAGTACCTTCGGAGGACGAAAGAATGGTTCTTAGTCCTTGGAGGGAGTGATGACTTGAAGGTGCGAGGGTATAGTGATGCCAGTTTTCAGACCAATAGGGACAACTACCGTTCGCAGTCGGGCTGGGTCTTTACCCTAAATGGAGGAGCAGTAACTTGGAAGAGTTCCAAGCAAGAAACCGTAGCTGATTCAACATGCGAATTAGAGGACATCGCAGCGAGCGAAGCGTCGAAGGAGGCGATATGGCTAAAGAACTTCATTGGTGATCTTGGAGTTGTGCCTGCCATAAAGGAGCCCATGGAGATTTTCTGTGATAACGAAGGTGCGGTTGCTTTGACCAAGGAACCGAGGGATCATGGTAGATCTCGACATATCAACAGAAAATATCACTTCATTAGACATCGTGTAGAAGAAGGACAACTCATAGTTAAGAGGATATCATCAGAAGATAACCCAGCAGATCCGCTTACGAAGGGACTGAGTAGGGTTAAGCACTTGCAGCGTGCTAGGAGTATTGGGTTGAAGGATGATATTAGTATAGATTAGATAGTATTAGAAACGTATAATAGATAAATGTAATTAACATTTGATGATTAAATAAAGGAGTTTTATTTATAAGTAAAGTTACTGTCATATGTTAATTGTTTAACTATTGTTTCACTTTGCATGTTTTGACTTCCAGAATAATTGAGTTTATTAGGAATAATCGAATTATTCAAATTGTCCACAATCGTTCATATGTTGGAAGTAGATATGAATGAAGATTGTCATGAATTGGTGTGTAGATTGTCTAAATGGTGTTAGACATAGCAAGGGTTGCTGCAACGTTCATGAGTGCTTATGAATTGGTTTTGAGCATTGGAACAAACCCGCGCTTGCTGGAATCACTTTACGGAATGCGATATAAAAGGTGATCACAAGACGATAATATCATATAGTCTTGAAACCTAGATATATGGTTTATTATTTGTTAATTGATTGTACATTGATAATGCGAAAACGCATCAGTAACTTGGTGTTATAAAACACATTGTTGTGTATAGTTGGTTAATGAATAAGTAAATGCATATAAGTCGAAGTTTATCTGTAAATTTTATCCTAAGAGGGTAGAAGAGATATCTTGGCCACTCGATGATTTGATTTGACTTATGTGCCGGGCCCGGTTAGAACTGAATTGATGTGTTTGATTAAGTTCTATGTCAAATAAATCGGAGATCGAGAAATAAAATGCTAGACTAACCATTCCATAGGATTGTCAGCATGATATCTAACAGAGGACTGTACGATCCCTTATCTAAAGGACAAGATTGATTAGATCAGAGTTTGATAGCGTCTTTGAGAGCTACGATTGCAAACCAAATTGTACTTGTATAGTTACTAGACTTATCCAAGTGGGAGACTGTTGGAATAGTGTCTAAGGCTGCAACTATATTAGGCAAGTATTTGACTCGGTTGTGCATGGTCCTTTTGGGTTGCCTTCACCATAGCAACTTGATGGATGATTTGTTAAGAGAGAGTAAATATTATAAGGAATAATATATTGTTATTTGATTAATATAAGTCATAGATTAATTGGAATTAATTTGGTGACTTAAAGAGATTAATTAAATAAGAGGGTATAAACTGTCAATTGTTTGATAGTTACACTTTAGACTATAAATCCTTATCCATGATAGGATGGACGATTTCTAGGGCTTGGATAAGCCAAAATCGTCCGTAAGGTTATCAAGGAAAGGATATGGATCAACTTAAAGTCTAAGTTATCCAATTAGGGTTAAAGTTGTAATCCTTAAGGAGTCTACAAGTATAAATAGACCCTAGGGGTGAGGGAATTCGACACACCATCTAAAGTAGAGATACTCTGGCCGAATTCCTCCCCTCTCCTCTCTCCTAAATCATCTTACTTGCTATTGGTGTTTGTAAGCCATTAGAGGAGTGACATTTGTGACTCTAGAAGCTCCAAGACAACAAGATCAACAAGGAATCCAAAGGTATGATTCTAGATCTATTTCAATGCTGTTATTTAACCTAATTAGCCATTAGAAGTCTTGGATTCAAAGCATGTTTAATTAGAAAGCCTAGATCCGAGCATTAGGGTTTTGCATGCGCACATAGGAAAGTTCTTATGGCTAAAACCCATCAATATGAAGGTCAAGCAAGAGGCTTTATACCTTAAACCAGCTCCAAAGGGTGGTATCTCTTCAGATCCACAAGTTCCACACGTTCTTCTTCTTCTTTGACAACTTTCCTTTTCTCCTTCAAGCCTTTCTTTTGCCAACAAGAGCTTTCCAAGGCCAAACACACCCAAATATGAGAGAATACGAGATCTAGGGTTTCTCTGAGGTTGAAGATGAGCATAAGGAGGCTGAGGGGTGAACCAACATGTTCCTTATATAGTGGCTGACCCTAAAAATAGGGTTTGGGGTTTCTGAGAGTACGTTAGGCGTACCTCCCTTGTACGCTGGGCGTACTCACTCGGCCACCTACAACCTTTCGTCCCATTACGCTGGGCGTACGTCCAGCTTATGTTGGGCGTACCCAACCACCTTTCAAAAATCAAAAGCATGCATGCATGGGACCAATTCCCTCTTATTACACAAAGAACTATAAACAATGATCAACTTAGAGGCACCGCAACTCCTCTAATCTAAACCCACTTTCAAATAACTTTACATTCATACGAGGGTGATGAGAAGCCAAATACTTCTAACACATACACCCACCCGAAACCTTCTCGGATGAAACTCATTTCTTGAAAGGGACCAAAATTATCTTTCTCTTAAATCTCAGGGACTCATAATTAAACACTTGAAGAACAGGTTGTTACAATTCTCCCCCACTTAAATTAGGCTTCGCCCTCGAAGCCTGCGACAACTCTACTCCGAAACTATCCCTACAATACTCCGCTTGGCACTCACCGGACCAGGCTTCCCAAGACTCGACCATCGTAATCCGAAACCCAACTTTACCTTTCTTGCCGACAGGATGAAACGAGCTTCAGCCCTAGAGCAACTCCCACGAGTTGTCCATCGCAATCTCATAACCGCACCAAACTGGCTCTAGTGTCCTCGGGTTAGGAAAACCCCGATACACTGCTGACACTTCCAAACACCCTTCCGGATGCATTTCACCACATAACAATTCTACCTGGAATTCCGAAATTCCATCCATGTATTCCTGCCGAGCCTCAGCAACCATCCAACCCGGATGTGCTCCATACCACTACCGAAATCTCGCTGCTCAATGACCATAATTGGACCACTCCCATCGCAACCCTGTGCTGCTACCTCCACTTCCGTGGATTTACATTCCCTTAGCATGACCACTAACCATGCGACATACATGTCCTGAACCTGCTCGCAAGGACTCTCAAGTCCATGCACCACCCCCACTACTCACCATCAATACTCGGGGCCAGACCTTCTAGTGTTAACACATCACAACACACCTAACCCATTTCCTCGAACTGATCCGATAATACTGCAGAGTCTTCAGCATGACTGGGCCACCTCACCCGGTCTTCAGTCAATCTGGACCACTCTCAAAACCTTCAGCCAATCTGGGCCGCCCTCCAGGACCTTGAGTCTGGCTGGACCATTCCCCGAGCCTTCGACCTGACTGGTACGCCTACCAGCCTTCAGTCTATCCAGACCGCTCAACTAGCATTCATCATTCCGAGTTATCTCTCCGGGAAATCCTCCCCTGCATACTGTTCTAGCCCCCTATGGGTTCCGAACTCTATCTCCACCGTACATACTTGATCCCAGCCTGATCCCAGGCCCTACACAATCACTGCCATAGGTCTGTATTCCTCCCCGTACGCCCGCTACTCTTCCATACCAACCTACTCTCGGCTGAAAGAAATACCATCGAAACCCAAGCAGCTAAACAACCTCTCAAGTTTATCGATCATCCGGAGAATATCCAATTCTCCCCCACTTAGGGCACTGACTATCAACCATCGGCCGCTATCACCGACCTCCCAAAAATAACCTTGCACAAAACCCAATGCTTACACGCAGGCTGATTCCCACTAGCACTAGCAACCTTCGCAAAAACACATTTCCACACTGATCATTCCGCTCAAAAGTACTCAATCCTCAGCTAACCACTCCTCAGACTGCAGATGCTACACGACATTCAACCAACGCCATATCTCCACTAATAACCCTCACGAATGATAACCAACGATAGCCCAAAACACCAATCCATAACCATTCCAAACCTTCAAGGAACCACGGATACCAAAACGAAAACCCGAAACACTAACCCATAACCATGCCAAACCCTCAAGGAATGACGGATACCAAAACAAAAACCACCCAACGAGACTAGCAGATAAACGATATTCCACAATAATCATAAATAAACAAGACGACAAGGAAGAAACATACCCGCAACTGAATCTGACACTACTCTAACCTCCTCCGCTGCAAGCTGAAAAGCACAACCCTAAGCCCTTGGGGGCTCCGCTCCACTCTGACCTCCACCCGGGATCCTCAACGTGGCCGGTGCTGGAGCCTGCACCGGTCCTGCAGCAAGCTGTGGATAGTTGACCCTCAAGTGTCCAACCTGATGACACTGATAACGTATCCTCAAATCCCGAACCGGCACTGACTGCCGACAATCCCTCGCATAGTACCCTTCCTTTCCGCACTTGCGGCATGTACCACCGGACTGACGAACTCCGGCGTGACCCCCCACACTTTCCACAAACGTGGCTGCCCTGATCTACCATCCTAGAATGAACGGTCTTAGACCGTTTCGTCGCTGGCTGCGACTGAACCGAAGCTTGCCTCAGCTCACGCAACTGCAACTCAATCTCCAACTCACACCGCCTGGCGGCCTCCTGCAACTCCAACAAGGTCTCGCACCTCTACGCGGACACAAACTGTCTTATGTCTCTCTTTAGCATACTCAGATATCGGGACATCTAAGCCTGCTCCGAAGCGAACTCAGGGCAAAACATCGCCATCTCAGTAAACATCCTGGTGATTTCCGTCACCTACTCCGAATCCTGCTTCAACTCAAGGAACTCCTGAGCCAACCTCTCCCTTTCGACCTGCGGAACATAACGAGTGTTGAACATCTCTCTGAACTGATCCCATGAAATCGCAGCCCTCTGCGCATCCAAGTATGACCCCATGGTCAATCTCCACCAATCCTTTGCCCCGAGCCTTAACAGGTTCAGAGCACACCTCACCCTCTGATCAGCAGGGCATGAACACATGAAGAAACAGCCCTCCACATCTGATAACCATCTCATAGCAACGATCGGATCCTAAACTCCATCAAAGGTGGGAGGCTTCGTATTATCGAAGTCCTGATAATGAAAACCTCTACTCGCTCCTCCCCCTGCCGCTGCTACAGCCGATGTAGCCGTCGCGGCAGCCGTCTCCGTGAGAGCCGCATAACGCTCATCAAAATACTCTACCATGGCGGTCTTGATCGACCCAAACAGTTCCGGCAGCTCGGCCCACAACAATGCAGCAACCTCATCATGCAGGATCTCACGAATCCTCGTATCCAACTCGTGCGTACTCATCTGACCGATAACCTCGGGCGATACTGACCCGTCCGCAACTCCTTCTCCGACACCCGATCCTGACCCAGATCCACTCCCAGCATGCCTCAAAATCTCCATACTGAAAATAAACCACAAAACCTCAGACACTTCCCACTATCCCGGGAACCAACTCTCAACCCAACCCTAGAGGTCATGGTTTCCCTGATACGCGTATGGGTCCTGTGCTTTCAGTAGTACGGGCCCATACTATATTCCACACCTACCCATATTTGTATGAAGTACCACCACAACACCCTAGTGACAAATATACATAGCAAGCGCTTGATCCTCACCCCTAGAGGAACACTGAAAATCTCATACAGAGGAAAACCCTAGGCTAGCAGGCATCATAAAATAGGAAACAGTATCATGAAATCCTGAAGATCCCTAGCCTAACACTAGCAAGCTGTTCTATCAAGCTCAATAAAACAAATATCATGAATGGTAATTTGGGGTTACTTACTGGCTCCGGCTGATCGTACCTCCGCGTCCACCTTTTACTTAATTTGAAAAACATTTTAATTTCTCTTATTAAAACCCTCCTCGATTTTAGACTGGAGTCACACGAGTGTTCCTCCAATTCACTCAAACCAAGGCTTTGATACCAACTTGTAACGACCAAAAATTTCAACATAAGTTAAACTTTTCAAAACAATCCATTTTAATAACATTATTACAAAAAGGTTTTCAATACATTATTTATCAGAGTATTCCTAGGTCCATTTCATAAAACATAAATGCGAGGAATGGTACGATCACGCCTTTGCCTTGCCACAGTCTCCTGAAGAACCTGAAAACATTAAACCACAACTGTAAGCCCGAAAGCTTAGTGAGATACCCCCAAAATACCAACCACATATACGCCCTTCCAGGCCACGACCTTCCGGTCCAAAACATATTGCCTTCCAGCCCATAAAATGTTGCCTTCCGGCCCATAGCATAAAAAGCATACATAACATAACAGAACATAGAAGAGCCATGCATATCGGGTTTACTATGTGACTGGTCCTCCGTATCGGGCCTTCAGTCCACCGGATCCACCCTCCGAGTCTAGTCATGTCCTTCGAGTCTACAGTGTGGTTGGTCGGCTTGCACCGGGCCTTCAACCCACCTGGTCCACTCTCTGAGTCTACAGTATGACTGGTTCGCCGCATCGGCCTTCAGTCAGCCTGGTCCACTCTCTAAGCCTCGACACGTCTGATCCACCCTCGTGGGGCCTACAGCCTATCCGAACCGCTCGCTGGGCCTTCGGAACAACCGGTCCACCCTGGGTATCTTGGCCTACAGCACAAAGCAAGACCCGCCTCAACCCATCTCCAGTCCAAACAACCATGTGCACATAACATACAATCATATAACAGTCATAGTCAACAAACCGATCAAGCAGATCACATAACATATCATTACCCTAACCAGGTTACCGACCTAACCGGTCACTAGCATAGCATCACTCTACATATCGGGAAACCGACCTTAACCAGGTCTCTAGCATATACCATCCTAGCTACCAGGATGCAGACATATCAAGCAATAATATAACAATCATATCCGAATCACAATCCAATAAAGGGCCGACCTTGGTGCCTTAGACCCTGTCGATATAGTGAGGATAACTCACCTCGCAAATGCCGATACTCTGAACGGAAGAAGCAGACTCTCGAACAACCAACTCACCGCAAATCCCGAACTAACCAACATAACAAGCATAAGCATTAGGTCAAACATACTTCCACTTATCGGACCAAGACCAAAGTCCAAATCTCACACAAGTCCAACATTGGCCCAATTTACCAAATTGGGCCCACCTCACCAAATGGCCTAGATCCAATATCCATAATATTAATTGGGCCCAGAATACTCTATTCATAATTTCCAGACTTGGCCCAACACCAACAACCCACAAATGGCCCAACACAAAAGCCTAAAAGAAAGTCCACAGGAGTAGTACGCTAGGCATACTCTCCTTGGTACGCTGGGCGTACTGTAATGATCACCAAAATAAAACGGGGCACTGGCCCGCTACGCGGGGCGTACTCGAAGGTTACGCGGGGCGTAACTGCGAGATCCATTAAGTCCTTTTAACATCTTAATGGCTTAAGCTCTTAAGCCCAAACTTCAGATCCATAGGCCAAATATGATTAAAAATCATAAAGTCTCAAACTTTATCACTTGGGACGTCCTTAAGCTCTTAATCCAAGGTCTTAATCCATTAAGACCTATATAACTCATACATGGAACAACTACAGCCCTTGGGACCTCATTTTTATCACTCAAGACCTCTCCAAAGGTTTGAAAGGACAGATAATCTTGACCAAATCGAACTATGCAACAAGATGAGGACTTTTGGGACAAGAATGATAACAAAGCTTCAAAATACATAGATCTATGCAATATGAAGGTCAAGCAAGAAGGTTTATACCTTAAACCAGCTCCAAAGGGTGGTATCTCTTCAGATCCACAAGCTCCACATGTACTTCTTCTTCTTTGACAACTTCCCTTTTCTCCTTCAAGCCCTTCTTTTGCCAACAAGAGCTTTCCAAGGCCAAACACACCCAAATATGAGAGAATACGAGATCTAGGGTTTCTCTGAGGTTGAAGATGAGCATAAGGAGGCTGAGGGGTGAACCAACATGTTCCTTATATAGTGGATGACCCTAAAAATAGGGTTTGGGGTTTCTGAGAGTACGCTGGGCGTACCTCCCTGGTACGCTGGCGTACTCACCCGACCACCCGCAACCTTTCGTCCCATTACGTTGGGCGTACCCAGCCACCTTTCAAAAATCAAAAGCATGCATGCATGTCATACATGCATGGGACCAATTCCCTCTTATTCCACAAAGAACTATAAACAATGATCAACTTTGAGGCAGCGCAACTCCTCTAATCTAAACCCACTCTCAAATAACTTTACATTCATACGAGGGTGACAAGAAGCCCAACACTTCTAACACATATACCCACCCGAAATCTTCTCGGATGAAACTCATTTCTCGAAAGGGACCAGAATTATCTTTCTTTTAAATCTTAGGGACTCGTAATTAAACACTTGAAGAACGGGGTGTTACAATCCGATGGTCCAGAAAACCTATGAAAGCCAATCAGTAGGAAACACGAATCCAAGGATAACTTGAGTCTTCTAAGATCCAACCCGAAGAACTACACTCCCAGTATGAGAGAACGTTTGGAACTCCAGAATGGCGATCACGCCAGTAATGATCTCGCCATAGAAGTACACTATGCTCTAAGTACTGAAATGCTCTACCTCTCCGAGAGCTTAGGACCATCCGAGGTTCTTTACAAAAATTGGGTCAACCCTCGTCAGACCACGACTACTTTTGGAAATTCCATAAGTTTTGCCCAAAATCAATCCACTTCTTAGACTTGAAAAATGTTTTCCCGACGTAACTCTCTGAATCCCACTCGTCATGATAGAAATCATTGGGGACTCTAACTTTGTACAGGAACATGTAGGAATCGTGAGCCGAGCGATCAAGTGAATGAAACAGAATCCGCGTCCTGTAAGTGAAGGTTTGTTAGGACGCCACACAAAGGCCAGAGTTCACTTGGGAGCGCAAAGACCAACATAATAGGTAGTATCCTCAACTCTCTACCCGATTGTCCAGGCCTACTTCTTTGCCTAAACCTTAATTTTGGGATGAAATCCTCTCTAACGGGGTGATGATGTGACAACCCGAAATTTATCCCGTCACAGTAAACCCTTTTTCCGATAATAAAAATCGTTTTATTAAATTGTTCCGTTAACATTTTTGGATTAGGTTAATTAAATTGGGACTTTTACTATAACTTCATGAGTGTCCAAATGCATTAGGAACACATGAAAAAACCTCGATATTCTTTTTAAAAAGTTTCTAATTCACGACCCCGTCGAGTTACGACCATCCAATCGGGTACGACCAAAAGCCCCGTTCAACGTCAGTATCGGGTAGATTTCCACCAAGCCACAAACTCAAACCCTATATAAGGGTGAGTGAACATCATTTACACCTTTTTCACTCTCTCTCTACTCTCTCTCTCTCTCTCTACAAGTTGCTTTCGATCCAAAAACGCCCATTTCGAGCTCCAAATTCGTAAGTAATCTATCCTAGCTTGTAGTTTAGCTTAATATACATGCAAATTCGTAATTAAATCACCCAAACCCTCAAAATCACGTGTTTACAGCCCAAGAACACTCTTGGACCGCAAACACTTATAAATGGGGTTTTGAAGCCCCAAAACCCTTCCAAATCACTCCTAGGGCTTAGGTATGACTTGGGGACTTGCATGTATGAGCTTAGAACACCAAAACCTTGTCTTTTGAGGATTAAACATGAGTTTACAATCCAAGAACACTCTTAGACTGTAAACCCCTCTTCATGGGCCGTGAACACCATTTAAGGTGTTAAATTTGCCTTTAAACACCTCCTATGGCTTGGGTAAATGTCTAGAATCAACCACCATTGAATTAGGGGCATTAAACATCAAAGAAACTATGGACTTAGGAGTTTATTGCTGTAAACCCCCCAAGGATTAGTCCATGGGCCATAAACACCCTTAAGGAGGCAAAATGAGGCCCTAACTTCCCCCTTTGGCTTGGAATAATGCATAGAACCTTGTATTCTTTCATTTAAGACCTTAAATGATGAATTGAAGGACCAAGTGAGAGTTAAAAGCCGTAAACTCTATGTTTACAATCGTGAACTCCCTTAAATGGTTCATTTGGAGTCTTAACCCCTTCCTATGCCCAAGAATTGAACCTAGCCGAATTCCACAAGTGTTGTACAACCTCTAAGCATCCAAGAACACACCACCCATGAGTTTATGGCCGTAAACTCATGGGGATATGGTCTTAGGGCCGAAATCTCCATAAAGAGTTTACTCTTGAAGAGTAAACTCCCTAACTAGGCCATACACTCCCTTATTTCAACCCAATAGCCTCCTAGCACTTGACCAAAGTGTTTTCTGCACATTAGGATTCTTATACGTGTTTAATTAGCATTATAATCCCTAATTATATGTAACCATATGTGTTCATATGTTACTAGGTCATTAAGTGTGTTCAAGTCTTCACTTTACACCGAGCACTCGATCGGCACTTCCATCCGATCCACTCAAAACAGGTGAGTTCATACCCCTGAATTAACCTTTTAAATGATTTTAACTGATTTTATAGGGGGAATACAAGTTTAACTGTACAGTTATCAGATAAATCTATGTGATTAATAACTATATAGCAAACTAGACTTTTGCATGTTAACTGTTTTCAGCAGATTAAGATTTTCAAATCTCGTTAAAGTATGAATATCCATTTTTTAGATCATTAAAGGTTATACAAAGTTTTCCAAAGTTCGTTTGCTAAAGAGACATCCAGTCGTAATGTCTTATTAAAGGTTTTCCAAAGGTTTGCTTCGCTTAAACTGTTTTATAAAAACCATTTTCAAAGCTTGTTTTACAAAATGACATCTAGTCGTAAATTTCTTAAGTATAAAAGTTTTAGCAAAGTTTTCTTCTATGCTTTTACTTCATTAAATGCATGCCTATATTTGTATAATTATATAAATAATGTTTAAAGGACTTAGGAAGGTTAATTCGCCCTATTTCCTTTTCCTCGTTGGGATGTGGTTTGGTGGGTATCGGGCATCCATCTGAAGGTTGTTTAAACATTAATTATATATCACGTATACATATATGGACATAAAAGCTCTTTCTTTCTCTCTCTCTCTCTCTCTCTCTCTCGCTCTCAGCCACTTCATCGCCTTTGGGTAGTAAAGGCGTCTTTCTATTATTCATGTTTCTGGAACCCTAGTAACTATTATAGGAATAGTTAGGAGACTCTACTCTATCTTTCTCTATCTCCCTCTATCTCTCCCTCTATCTCTCCCTCTATATCTCACTCTATCTCTCCCTCTATCTCTCCCTCCATCTCTCACTCTATATCTCTCTCTATCTCTCTTTCTATTTCTCTCTCTATTTCTCTCTTTTACTTTAGAATGTGACACACTATTTCCCTCTACGACGCCTCATAGCGCCATCGCCGTGTAACTAGAGTCTCCAGGAAGGAGAACGAACATCATGTGTATAGATCTATACGGGACTGACACTCCCACACCCAGACTACTAGCTACAGTCTGCGCCGGTAAGGCCCATGGGTGACATAATGCCACTACCTCTACGCGTGACCTGGAGGTTCATCGGATACTCTATCGTCGATCAGAATGGTTACATACGAGTTCACATTCACCCTTTGTTTTAGACTTTACTAGCTGTATCGTTCACTTGATACTATTGGAGTCTATGTTTTCATTTGCTTTAGTCAGCAGTATTACTACTGAAGTATATGTTATTTTCCCTAGTATTTTTACTTGTGTTTTCTCAAAATTCCTTTAAAAGTCAATACTCTATTTTGGTAATGATAGTATTTTAGGGAAAATTACTCCTTAAAACATAAACCTGTCGGGTCTTGGTAGAAGACTGCTTTTATTTAGAAAATATAGGATTTTCTGGAAAGAACGCTAATACACCGTAGATTCTAGATTACTATCTTTCATAAAGTTATTTTGAATAAAAATGTATAGTTATACAAATGACATTAAATACTTATGGACTCACCGGCATCATAAAAATGCTGATACTCGCTTTCAATATAACTTGCATTCTCAGGTCATTGATAAACAGGTACATCCCGGGAGCGTTTGCGGAGACAGCCTAGTACCGAGTTGCATGTATATTATTTCTTGTATTACTTTTATGTTGTTATGAAATGTAACCTATATAAAATTAATACTATTAATGCAATGGTTGTTGTACTTTGATTACTATACTGCATATGTTGTGGTACTTGACATGACGTCATCCACCCCAGAACGTTTCTGCCGTTCTAGTTTTGGGGTGTGACAGAACTATTTTAAACCATAGAACCACGGAAACCATTATTTTTATCAAGTTATATATATATATATATATATATATATATATATATATATATATATATATATATATATATATATATATATATATATATATATATAATTTTCAAATTTAACAGTTGATACTATTTATTATCAAATATTTTTTATAACTAAGACTATTACTTTCAATTTATGTTTTCAATATATATATATATATATATATATATATATATATATATATATATATATATATATATATATATATATATATATATATTAGATAACCATTATTAACAAGGAACTAATGAACCATTCATGAGTATCGAAAATTATAATGATTAATGAGCAAGGAAAATATTATGAATTTCAACTGTGTATATTTAATTATGAATCTGACATACAATTATCCATACTGTGAATCTTAACTGAAAATAATTCAGTTTTCAACAAATTCACAATGTGAATGTATTATGAACTTAAGCTAAAATTTCAAAAAAAGAAAGTTTTTTTTACATCAATATGAATCTATATTTAAAGTGTACCAAAAAAATTATGAAGTTTATTATATTTATTAATTTTAGATAGAAAATAAATATTAACTTTTTGAAAAAAAAAATTAAATGTGTTTTCTTTTTGATAAAAAATCATTTTTATATATCAATATGGATCTCTAGTTGAAAATAATGAAAAATCATGAACAATGATATATTCAGGTTTTTTTCGACCAAACACATGCGCTAAAAAAATAGAACTAAAAAAATGAAGTGAGTTTTGGTATAGTTGTTAGTTACGGACAATGTTTGGGAAAAACAAGATACAACAGATTATAGGACAAAACCCCATGAATCTCTATTTAAAGAATAAGAGTTATAGTCGTCTTAATATACTCATGACATGATCCATGAAGTAATCTTAAGTGTGGATACTTCAATACTTAAAAATCTCAATTTCAAGTAATTATCATTATTGGTCGTAAGACTTAGTTATGTTCATCTTTATGAACAATCTACCAATACTATGACAATCTTAACTCACTGCTATCTCCCAAGAGTACGTAGATTGATTATGGAAGTTTTACTAATATATTATTATGAAAATGGTTCTAAGCATGCAAAAGCGAAACACAGTAATATCCTAAATGAAATGTCCGATCTGCATCAAATATTAAGTCCTCCATTTAATAATCATCAAATAAAATATAGACCATAACTGCATCAATTCCTAAATTAAAACAAGCTAAAAGAAAAATGTTCAAGTTAATACATACGTAAGTCTAATGTCATTAGATCTTTATATGATTATTAACCGTGATTAGGGCTTTTGTTTAAAGGTATGAATTAATAAGATTCTCGTTAGTTAACTATGATGTCCTCAATTGTGAAGGTACTTACTGATTATTTACTATGTGATCTTATGTGACTTAGGATCTAAACATGAGGTAAAATCACCTTATAGTCATAAGAAACTACAAGAGAACCATCAATGATTCAATACAACATTGGGGTCACCATTGAACTTCTTTTAGTCATATAGTATGTATTTGCAATCTAAGTTATTTCAATATACTATAACATTATTATCAAATCCACTTAGGTGTAATTCTTACTACTCTTCCAAGCTAATACCTTATTAATTAAGAGAACGAACTCTAACCGCTAAATGGGAATGTCTCTATTAGTAAGGAACTAACCATCAATATAACTCTTTCATTGATTTCTTCCATACTAACAAGATTATCTCTTCGTCCTTTTAGGACTTCAAAGAATATTCTTGGCTGATTAAAGCCAAAATGATCTTATATGACTTATCATGTACAAGGAATATGAGTCATTATTTTACTAGCACGAATTCTTTAAGAATTTTGCATCTCAAGTTTCCTCAAGATTATAAGTACTTTGGCCTAATTCAATGAATAACTTAGCTATATCTCCAGAAAGTTTAAGTATGATTTCTTTTCCATCCCATGCATTTCATAGCGTAACAACTCGTAAGTTACATAAAGCTTTTACAATTAGCAAAGTTAGGATATGTTTCCTAAAACAAGGATAACATTTTTTTCCACTAGCTCTGACATTTATATGGACTATCTTTTGTTTCTCGTAATTCAACCTTTGACTTTCTTATTGAATCAAAGTATCTGAACACAAGATGCATTTTATAGTCCATAAATGGACTTATCAAGCATAAATACATATCACAATCCATCTTGGTTTGAGTATGTAACGCCCGGGTTTTCAGGGCTAAGCATTTTTGTCAATGTAATAGTCTAGGTCAACTATTGTAACTCTTTTTGAAGTAATAAATATGAAATATTTGAGTATTATGTGAATTATGTGTGTTTATGTGTTTATTATTTAATTATAAATGTATAATTAATAAAGAATAAAAATGAGCATCAAAATTAAAGTGTGAGATAATCCCGATATCTCTACATAAAGTTGTAGAATATGTCTCAAGGTTTCCGTGCATATAAAGAATGCCGAAATCCGAGCTATAAAGAAGAAGTTATGGCCCGCCGAAGTTTTACGACAAAACCGGCACGATACCGGGAGACGTAAATAGTGAATTTACGATAGAAGACTTTTTAGCCTTAGCAATCTAAACAAAAGTCGTAGAATATGTTAAACTAAGAACATCGATAAAAAGAACGCCCAAATCTGACTTCGTATGAAGAAGTTATGATTTTTCTAAGATTCGGCTTAGCAGTGCACGGCCTGAAACTCGAATTTTAGTTCGAGCGGTTTTTGGCTTACGCAACATAAATGAGAGTTGAAGATCTCATTAATAGGAAATCAACGGTAAAAAGACAGACAAAAACAGAGTCCGTATGTAGAAGTTATTAATTTTACGCAGACGTTTAACAGTATAATCTCCTTGTACTGTTAAATTTAAGATCGGTCGAGAATTAGCTGACGGTGTCAAAATGAAAGTTGTAGATATTATTATTACCTACGCGTGGATATAAAGAACGTCAAAAACGGAGGTCGTATGTGAAAGTTACGGATTTTAGAAGTCGGAAGTGTGCTGTGCAAAAATGGGTGATGTGGCACAATCTTAGCCATTGCTTTCTCCCCAAGGCTTGCCACCAGATGGTGACATGTGGCACCAAGTTCAGCCACATTTCACCCTATAAATACCACCTCTCCCACCCTCATTTTCTTCACACCTTTCCCATTCTTTCTTCTCTTTACTCTCTCTCTCTCTCTAGAACCTCTCTCTAGCCCCGAAATCCCCCGAAAAGCCTAGGGAACCTCCCTAGCACGAGGCGGAAGCCCCGGAGTGCTCGAAGGCTCTGAGAAGAAGAGCTTTTCGGCTCGGGAACGCTGCTCCAAGCAAAGCCCGGTTTTCTATAAAACCCGCTGTAAGTGAGCTACGCCTACGCTATTTTTAATATAACTTTTATTTAATTATAGTAACGTTATTAGGAACTTATAATAAATACTTGGGCTATTATTATGGGTTATATAAGTATTTTTTTGACGCTTATATAATAATAATAATAGCTAGACTATTAATTAGTCTCGACGAATAATAAACTAAACTCTAGTGGTAATAATACTAGGTTTCGTCGAAGAAAAATTCTTTTTAAGAAGCGAAGCGCTGTCTGAGTTCGGAATCACCACCTTTTCCGGTGAGTGCATAGTTACCTTCAACTTACACATAGATATGAAGTATTTTATATAAATTACGTGCTATGTGTGCATATTATCTGAATACTTGCTATCTATGCTAGATGAATGTTGTTATACATGTTTTCAATGATTTAAACTGTATATGTATTTTATATCTACGAAAATGTTGGGGTAAAACATGGGTAGATGTAATAGGTGATGTGTGATAAAACGATGAGAGGCCTCGATGTTCTTGTTGTTGATCCAGTCATCTAGCGGAGTATAGATGACGACCACGGACTCTTCTAGACAGTCCAGTGGAACACTAGCAGGCTCGCAACCTGTAGGTGTTGTGAACGATGTGTTCACCGGTGTACTCCATCCCCCACATGGTTGCCTATTAGGACATTTATTGCTGAGGAATCCCCTTAGCAGTAGTGTCCGTCCCGATGATAATCCTTAGGCTAGGTCCCTTATGATAGGTGTTTAGGGACGTAAAGTGAGGATAACGGGAACGGGTAATCGGGTTATTGTTGATTGATGAAATTAATAAACTTATTTATTGTGGGTTGAAAACCCTATGTGCTCACCAGGCTCCCAAGCCTGACCCACTCAGTTTTATGCATTACAGGTAGTGGCGCATGAGCATAGGTGTGATGTTTTGGACGAGGGATTACGGATATAGGCCTGTAGATATGAAATAATGTAGTAAGGCTTATATTGTACTGTTTATACTTTTGATCTGTACGAACATGACATCCCGAGTCTTTTAATGAAATACATTTCTATGGAAATGCTTTTGATAAATCTTTATCATATTATTGTTTTGGGACAAATTCCGCAACCCTTTTATTAAAAGATAACTTTGATTTTGAAATAAAGTATAAACAAAACCGGTCTTTTCTGGCCGTGATTTTGGGGATGTCACAGTTGGTATCAGAGCATTAGTTTAAGCGAACTAGGAATTTGTAGGATTTCTAGACTTAAACTTAGAATGCTAAGCGATGATTGTGAGGTGTGAGCACTAGCTTATTTTAGGAATTGTGCCTAAAATGCTTTTATGTGCTAAATGTTTTATGCATGATATGCTGTTATTTTGTTCGGGATCTATGGTCTGTTGCCGACCGGATCTGGAACCTTATGTGTTTAGGATTCTAAACGTACGACTACGATATTAGAACTAGCATGTAAACGTTTCGGAGTGATAAGGACGATTTAAAACGTCTCTCCTAAATAAAGAGCTAAATCCACCTTATTCGGTATATAGATCAAGATGGTAAGGACCCGTAGCGGAAACGTAAACGCAAATGGGAACGGACACCAACCCCCCGTGATCGAGCAAATACCAGTTGTGGAAGCCGCTGCCGGACCAATAACGATGGCCGGAGTGCAAGCGATGATCCAGGCAATGTTGGATCGTCAAATGGAGGAAACCAGGCGTTTGCTCCAGCAAAATCGAGAGGAAGCGACTATTCAGCTCGAACAGACCGAGTTGAATGAAGGGCAGACTGAAGAAGGAAACTACAGTGGGACTATTGGTCAAGCCAACCCACCGATAGTTAGGCAAAACCACCAGGATGGAGGAATTGATGGACGTGGATGCAAATACAAGGATTTCATGGCATCCAAGCCACCGAGTCTATCTGGAAGCCCGACGCCGGTGGAAGTCATGAACTGGATCTCTGAGATGGAGACAATGTTTGAGAGTTGCGAGTGTAGCAATAGGCAGAAGACTGCTCTTGCAGTTCCTCTATTGAAATCTGGAGTACTAAGCTGGTGGAAGCTATTAGCTGATTCAATGCCCAAAGGTGAAGCAAGCAAAATGTCGTGGGAGGATTTTCTGGTACAGTTGAAGATGCAATACTGCTCTGAGCAGGATCTTCTGGAGACCAGCAACGAATTCCAGAATCTGAAGAAGGGAAGAATGAGCGTTACTGAATACGCTGCAAGCTTTACTGAGAAAATGAAGCTTGTTCCTCACCTCGTCCCAACTGAACTCTCCAAGGTTAACAAATTTGCCCTCGGATTACCAGCGGACTTCGGTCCAATAGTCAAGCAAACTACCACTCTAAAAGCTGCCATCTGGGCTGCTAAGAATGTGGAGACCCAGATACGAGAAAAGGGTCTGGAGAGAGCGGAAGTGGGAGAGAAACGGAAATTTGACGGATCCTCGAGGTCCGGTAAGAAAGGTAGATTCTCGAAGTCTAGTTCGAGAGGAGGAGTGTGACAACTGTCAATTCAGGTCATTCTTGGACTCATGCATATTTATAATAACCATTCATGCACAACATGCCATGACCTAGTAGTATAAATTAGGTCAAAAATCTTGCATAAACTAGGATCCAACTAAGGTCTAGGACTAATATACTTGATACTTACAATTCTAGTAAGTTGCTTAGCTACAATAGGAAATGCCAATACTATAATTAGAATAAGCTTCAAACTTTGTTATAATTGAAATAGGGTATAAAACTCTAAAAATAAATTAAAACACTCTAATTATACTTCAACATGTTGTTGAATATCAATCAATGTTCCAAAAACTCTAAACAGCCAAAAATCCAAATTTATAAATCTTAAAGCTTAAAAACTTTATAAAATTTGGCTATAAACTTTCTAATATCAAATTTTATTAATCAAATTATGGATTATACCAATGAAATAGAAATATAAATTACAAGTATTAATCATAATTTATTAGTTAAAAACAAGATTTTTAAATAAATCAAAAATTGCTTAAAGAATCACTTTTATAAAAATTAGATTTTTATAAAAATTAGATTTTTATAAAAATTAAGGAGGGATTTTTTATAAAAATTTGAATTTAGGAGAGAGGAGGCTTTAATGCCTCAAAAATCTGGCCATCTCCCCTCTCCCCATGCACTCTCTTCCCAAAACTCATGATTAAACTCAAACCCACACTCCACCTCTTCTCTCTTCACTCTTCTCACTTCACTCTCTTCACACACTTCACCCTCTTCCTCTCTCTCTCTAAACTCACGAAATTTCTCTCATTTCTCTGCCAAATTTCAAGACTTTGAAGACCTTGAAGTGTTCTTACTTCTCTCAAGATCATAACCAAGGTAAACAACATCATCTTCTTCCATAGTTTGATGATTCTACTTCTTTTCCTTCTTAGTTTTCTCTTCTTTTAGGATTCTATGCCTTTCCATGGCTAGAAATCTTTATTCTCCCCTTGTGGTTTGTAGATTCTCACCATAACACAATGCATGTGTTTGAAATGGTGAAAATCCGGGATCAAACCCATGCAAGGAGTGAAAAAGATGCACATATGATCATGTGACATCAAAACATAATATTTCATGTTCTTCTCCATTTCTTGTGTGTTCATGCATGAACGAAAGCATTAAACCATTTCTAGTACATCTTGGATGCTCATTCATTCCATGCATGTGTTAGAAATCGGGCCTTACCAAGGACATGCATGATGTTCTTATTGAAATACCCTAAAAATGCACACAAGCAAGCATGCAATCTGCCAGATTATTTTGTTCGACTTTGAACAGTCATAACTCAGTCATTTTTTAACCAAATCATGATATTCTTTTTGTATTGGTTAGTTCCACGAGTTAACTTTCAAACCCAGCTGGTCTTACTGTAAAATATTAAATATCCGATTTTTGGCAGATTTTACAAAAAGGTTGCGCATACAGCTCTTTTTCTGTGATCACTATTTTTATCTTGCTTAAACAATGGTCTTAAACCCAACCATAAATCTTAGGAAAAATACCTTAGAAACTTAACATATCTAGTGAGTTATGGTTGAAATTTCGTGGCTTAAAACCTCACTGAATGGGCTACAAAAATTCATGAACCTCAGCCACATCTACACTTCATGCATTATTGCATGCAACTTTTCTTAAATTGTTTGGAATCATTACCCTCATTTCTCTTCTGAATACATTCTTAACATTTTTACTTTTGAAAGCCCTTGCATGCATGAGATAATCTGGAAAATTTCAAGAGCTTTTGTTATTTATTTGATTTATTAGAATTATTGCTAAAACCAAGGGCATAAATCATATAAAATACTTCCAGAGGTCAATAAATCCTAAATAAATTCATGGATGATACTTATGGGGAATAATGACCCCTCACCAAATTTCAGCAATTTTTGTTACTGTTTCATATGATTTCTAATTTTCTTTTATTTAGGACATGATAAATTACAAAACCACTTTTTAAGATGTGAAAATTGTATCTAACAATTTTCGCATACCTTACTTGTGATGGGTGACTCAAGAAAATAATTTCAAGATTTTTCATCATGTCTAGCTATTTTTCCCAATTTTTGGTAATTATAATGGCTTAAAAATGGGAAAAATAGTTCTGATTATCCAAAATTCATGAAAATTTGCCAGGATATCATATTATATAGTAGGAGGTTACATAAAAATTTTGAATATTTTTCTCCACTGTAAACTATTTTTCCCTTATTTTCTAAAGTTAATTGCACTAAAATTCACTTAAATATACATAAATACCCAAAACCAGTTTATACATTATGAAAACCACTTTTGATATTTTTCCCAAGATATTTATACCGTAAATGATGTTACAAAAATTTATGGTAATTTATTTTAACTGTTTAATAATATTTCTTTAATTAATGACTATTTAAAGGAATAAAACAAGGAAAAATACAAATAACCACTGAAAAATATATTTTATATTTTTCCCAGCCTATTTATGTATAATAACAATTAAATAAAAAGTTTGGGTAATTTTGGAAACTGTTTACTATTTATTTCAATTTTTATTGAAATAAATGCTCAAAAATTATAAAATATAATTAAACAGCTTGGAAATCCATTTTTATAATTTTCCCAGCTTAGTATTGTGTATTAACAGTTAAATAAAAAGTTTGAGAATTTTTATCCCTCGAATGCTATTTTTCGTGAATTTATGTTGTTATTGAGACTTAAAATTTGGAAAATTAACCTTCCAAGGTTGTAATTAATCGCACGACTTGTAAAATTTCAATACATCAGAAAAAGTGTAACAAAATGATATAAATCCAATACTAAAACGTAAATTGGCATTTCCCTATATGTAGAGTTTAGTATATTAGCATTAGATATCGACATGGAAACTCACTAGTGCGTGTGTTTGGTGTCGTAGGATCCCGGTAGTAAGACGTTGGTGCATCCCGAAGTACCGCTTGTGTCTACACAAAACATCGTGAGTATTCACGCACTCCCCTATTTTCGTTTTTTATGTTTTGGGGTGGAAAAGCATGTCCAGAAAAACTATTGTTTGCATGTTGTACTTAAATTGAATTGTATCAAACATGATTGCTATTGTATTGCTATGTTTCTTTATGTATGTCTATGCAACACGGAACATGAGAACTTATCGTACAAAGGCCCTTCCCTTATCTCTAACCATTAACTCTTTGAGCCAATGGTCGTTATGGATAGCGCTATTAGGAATTGACAACTCCTCACTCGCCCGAATCGCTGGAGTGCATGATACCATATTCATCTATGGAACGATAAGCATAGATCTCGATAGGGCTTCAGTCATAGGTTTGGTTGAGACTCATTGTTTGCTCATACACATACAAACTCGTTTCTCGTTATAGCAATAAACTTGTATTCATTAATAGCAATCAACTTGTTTATCATTGAAGCAATGTACTTGTATTTACGAAAAGCCTTATTGTACGCTCGATTTTATAAACTTGTGATACTCACCAACTATTTTCATAGTTGACGCTCGTTTTACATGCTTTTTCAGGAAATAATTAGTAAGTGGATGTAAAGATTCATCATCATAGAGCATGCTGCATCGTGTTGAAGCTATTATGAAGCTATATTTTGAACAATGTTATTTTGAAAAACTTGTATTTTGTTCTTTTGAAGCTATGGGTTGTAAACTTTTAAATACTGCTATGGTGATGTATCTTTATCTTTTGCAATGAAACCGTTATCGCTGTCATACCTTGCGTTTCCGCTTTAGCGGGGTGTGACAGAAGTGGTATCAGAGCTAAAGTTATAGAGAACATCGGTTTTTCTTTAAGAAAACACAACCTATAACTAAAACTTACAAAGAAATTCCTTTTACATCAAACATATTACAAGTATAATTAGGTTGGGAGTTGTATTATTGGACCTTGATTAAACATAGCCTGATCACCTATGTTTAATTAAGAAAAGATTTATACAAAGCTTGAGCTAATTATAATGGGAATATGTTCAACAAAAATATTTGAGAAAACCTTATTTAAAAATTTCAAAAGGTTAATTTTGGTGTGTGTAAGCATTGCATATTATAGGCATGCATTGTCATTTATTTCATATCTCATTGAAACTATGTCACAGTCCACTATGTCAAGATCGTCATCTTCCCGCGCTACCGCCTCAGCCGATGAATCCGGCTACGTCACTGTTATCCCTCGACGTAATCCCCCCGCCTCGATAGAAGAAGACCCATCAGCGGATACGGAAGATACTGGGAACTCGGTGGAGATCAGCAATGACAACGCCCCGAGTCAACGACGCGAGGCATCACCGACATCGGTGTTGCCACAGCCACCGCTCTATGGACTTCGCATTCGGAGGACAGCGAGGAAGAGTGTTCCCATTCCAGGAAGGATACCCGCCAGCACAGCAGGTAATGGCACGGCAGGACCTAGCGGAGCAGAACCCAGCGATGCAGGACCGAGAGCACCCTCACCTCAGCAAGTTATAGGGATACCTGTCAGACAGCCAGGTATGACCCCGGAGGAGTCCTGGAGATTGCAGTCGATAGCAGCGGGCCAACGTCACAGTCTCGCTGTGATAGCTGGGCATCGAGAAGTTTTGGATGAAGTCTTGGCAGGAATGGAAATCCTGTATCAGCATTCGATGGAGACTGCTGACACTGCTAGTGCTGCTAGACGAGAGGCAGGTCATGCGATGACAGCATATTATGTGTTTGGTGGGCTGTTCCTGATTGTGATGTGATAAGGATGGGAGCATTGACAAAGGAAAGCTCTAGTAGCAAGAGGAAGCCAGCAGATCAGGGAGAGAAGAAGTATGGAGGCAAGTCAGGGAGGAAGTAGAAAGTCTCAAGAAAATTTATGTTAAGAGCCCAGGAGCAAGAACCAGTGAAAACTCAAGGACAAGAAGTGCAGGAGCGAAAGCAGTACTCAGGGTCGCTTCCGAAGTGCAATAAGTGTAACTTCCATCACAAGGGAGCTTGCCCGGTGTGCCAAAACTGTAAGCAAACAGGCCATTACTCGAAGTATTGTAAGGTGAATAAGGAGGGAAAAAGGACATGTTACGAGTGCGGGAGTATTGATCATCTCCGTAGAGCATGTCCTAAACTGAACAATGGACCTGGTAACCATGGACAAGGCCAAGCCAGGCAAAACTTTCAAGGAAATCAAGTTAGACAACCAAGAGGTGTAGCCTTTGTGATTGGTGCAGAAGAAGCTCGTCAGAACCCTGAAGTGATAACAGGTACGTTCCTCCTGAACAACCACTTTGCATCAGTAATATTCGATGCGGGAGCAGATAGGAGTTTTGTTTCTTTAGCATTTAGACCGTTAATTGGCTTGAAATCGGTAAAGATGAGGATTGCATATGCTATTGAACTTGCTGATGGGTATGAAATTAGGGCTAGTGATATAATTCCTGGTTGTACTCTGAATTTAGCTGATAAACTCTTTAGCATTGACCTAATTCCTATAGAGCTAGGTAGTTTTGATGTGATAGTAGGGATGGATTGGTTATCCAAAAATAGAGCAGACATTGGTTGTTATGAGAAAGTCATTAGAGTGCCTCTCCCTAATGGAGAAACCCTTATCATACACGGTGAGAAGCCAGGAAGAAGTTTAAACATAGTATCAAGCGTGAAGGTTCACAAGTACCTGAAGAAGAATTGTATTGCATGCATGGCCCATGTGCTAGAAAGAGAACCTGAAGCTAAGCAACTCAAGGAGATTCCAGTGGTTCAAAACTATCCCGAAGTATTTCCGGAGGAATTGCCCGGTCTACCCCCTTATAGACAGGTCGAATTTCGGATAGACTTAGTTCCCGGAGCGGCACCGGTAGCAAAAGCACCATATCGCCTTGCACCATCCGAGATGCAAGAACTATCCGGACAACTTCAAGAACTTCTAGACAAAGGGTTTATTCGACCAAGTTCTTCACCTTGGGGAGCCCCAGTGTTATTCGTCAAAAAGAAAGATGGTTCGTTCCGAATGTGCATTGATTACAGAGAATTGAACAAGTTGACAATCAAGAATCGATATCCCCTCCCTAGAATAGATGACTTGTTCGATCAGTTGCAGGGCGCTTCCTACTTCTCAAAAATCGACCTTCGGTCAGGGTATCATCAGCTAAGAATTCACGAAGAGGACATTCACAAGACAGCGTTTAGAACCCGTTATGGACATTATGAATTCTTAGTCATGCCTTTTGGACTAACGAACGCACCCGCTGTATTCATGGATTTGATGAATAGGGTCTGTAGACCATACCTAGACAGGTTTATAATTGTCTTTATCGATGACATACTTGTTTACTCGCGGACCAAAGAAGATCACAATAGACATCTAAAGCTAGTGTTGGAGCTGTTGAAGGAACAAAAATTGTATGCCAAGTTCACTAAGTGTGAATTTTGGATTCGGGAAGTACATTTTCTTGGTCATGTGATCGGTGAAAGAGGAATCCATGTAGATCCAGCTAAGATAGAGGCAATCAAGAAATGGGAGGCCCCCAAAACCCCGACAGAAATACGACAATTCCTAGGATTAGCTGGGTACTACAGACGCTTCATTGAGAATTTCTCTAGGATTGCTCAACCATTAACATCTTTGACCCAAAAGGATAGAAAATTTCTCTGGGAAGAGAAACACGAAGAGGCGTTTCAAATCCTGAAAAACAAGCTGTGCAATGCACCAATTCTGGCTTTACCAGAAGGATCAGAGAACTTTGTGGTGTATTGTGATGCGTCTCATCAAGGATTAGGATGTGTGCTAATGCAAAAAGATAGGGTCATTGCATATGCTTCCAGACAACTCAAACCGCACGAGAATAATTATACCACCCATGATCTAGAACTAGGAGCAATAGTTTTCGCCCTTAAGATATGGAGGCATTATTTGTACGGAACCAAATGCACCATTTATACCGATCACAAAAGCCTTCAGCATATCCTGGATCAGAAAATGTTAAACATGCGGCAGAGAAGATGGGTAGAGTTGTTTAGTGATTATGATTGTGAGATACGATACCACCCAGGAAAGGCTAACGTAGTAGCCGACGCTCTTAGTAGGAAAGTAAGAGTGAAACCTTCCCGTGTGAGAGCTTTGGGAATGGTAATTCAGACAAGCTTGAAATCTCAAATCATTAATGCCCAGGAGAAAGCGTTATGCAAGGAAAATCTTCCAGGCGAAACTTTACATGGTTTGGAAGAAAGATTTGAAACCAAACCTGATGGAGTTCGTTATTTTAAAGACAGGGTCTGGATTCCAAGGGTTAACAACCTGAGAGACATGGTATTAGAAGAGTCTCATCGATCTAAATACTCCATCCACCCTGGAGCAGATAAGATGTACAAGGATCTTAAAGAGTACTATTGGTGGCCTGGAATGAAAAAGGATATTGCCTTGTACGTCGGGAAGTGTTTGACATGCTCAATAGTCAAAGCTGAACATCAGAAACCTTCCGGGTTGTTGCAACAACCTGAAATTCCCCAATGGAAATGGGAGCAAATATCTATGGATTTCGTTACCAAACTCCCTAGAACTGCTAGAGGTCACGACTCAATTTGGGTCATAGTGGATCGACTGACTAAATCCGCTCACTTTCTCCCTATTCGAGAAGATTTCAAGATGGAAAAATTGGCCCAAATCTACATCGACAAAATTGTTTCTCTACATGGTGTACCCCTATCTATCATTTCTGATAGAGATAGTCGTTTTACATCTCGATTTTGGTGGATGTTACAGAGGGCACTAGGAACCAAGATAGATTTGAGCACAGCTTACCACCCTCAGACAGATGGGCAAACAGAGAGAACAATACAAACATTGGAAGACATGCTACGAGCGTGTGTCATTGAGTTCAAAGGAAATTGGGATACTCATTTGCCCCTAATTGAGTTTTCCTACAATAACAGTTACCACACGAGTATCCAATGTGCTCCATATGAAGCATTGTATGGACGCAAGTGTCGTTCGCCCTTATGCTGGACAGAAATCGGTGACAGACAGTTGACTAGAGTCGAACTTATCCAGGAAACATCTGACAAGATTACTATCATCAAAGATAAGCTTAAAGCTGCTAGAGATCGTCAGAAAAGTTATGCGGATAATCGTCGAAAACCATTAGAATTCCAAGTAGGAGACAAGGTACTTTTAAAAGTGTCGCCTTGGAAAGGGCTTGTGCGTTTTGGTAAGAAAGGAAAACTAAGCCCGAGATATGTTGGACCCTTTGAAATCCTTGAAAGGATTGGTCCGGTAGCGTATAAACTCCAATTGCCCCAAGAGTTAAGCGCCATTCACGACACATTCCACGTCTCCAACCTTAAGAAATGTCTAGCCGACGAAACATTAATAGTACCCCTGGAGGAAATTAAGATCAATGATAAGCTGAGCTTCGTTGAGGAACCGATAGAAATCCTTGACAGGGAGGTAAAACAACTTAAGCGGAGTAAGATCCCGATTGTGAAAGTTCGATGGAACTCAAAACGCGGGCCGGAGTACACCTGGGAGCGCGAGGATTACATAAAGGAAAAGTATCCGCAACTATTCCCATGCGATGACAAGCGATGATATAGAATGAATTTCGGGACGAAATTCTTTTTAAGTGGGGGATACTGTGACAACTGTCAATTCAGGTCATTCTTGGACTCATGCATATTTATAATAACCATTCATGCACAACATGCCATGACCTAGTAGTATAAATTAGGTCAAAAATCTTGCATAAACTAGGATCCAACTAAGGTCTAGGACTAATATACTTGATACTTACAATTCTAGTAAGTTGCTTAGCTACAATAGGAAATGCCAATACTATAATTAGAATAAGCTTCAAACTTTGTTATAATTGAAATAGGGTATAAAACTCTAAAAATAAATTAAAACACTCTAATTATACTTCAACATGTTGTTGAATATCAATCAATGTTCCAAAAACTCTAAACAGCCAAAAATCCAAATTTATAAATCTTAAAGCTTAAAAACTTTATAAAATTTGGCTATAAACTTTCTAATATCAAATTTTATTAATCAAATTATGGATTATACCAATGAAATAGAAATATAAATTACAAGTATTAATCATAATTTATTAGTTAAAAACAAGATTTTTAAATAAATCAAAAATTGCTTAAAGAATCACTTTTATAAAAATTAGATTTTTATAAAAATTAGATTTTTATAAAAATTAAGGAGGGATTTTTTATAAAAATTTGAATTTAGGAGAGAGGAGGCTTTAATGCCTCAAAAATCTGGCCATCTCCCCTCTCCCCATGCACTCTCTTCCCAAAACTCATGATTAAACTCAAACCCACACTCCACCTCTTCTCTCTTCACTCTTCTCACTTCACTCTCTTCACACACTTCACCCTCTTCCTCTCTCTCTCTAAACTCACGAAATTTCTCTCATTTCTCTGCCAAATTTCAAGACTTTGAAGACCTTGAAGTGTTCTTACTTCTCTCAAGATCATAACCAAGGTAAACAACATCATCTTCTTCCATAGTTTGATGATTCTACTTCTTTTCCTTCTTAGTTTTCTCTTCTTTTAGGATTCTATGCCTTTCCATGGCTAGAAATCTTTATTATCCCCTTGTGGTTTGTAGATTCTCACCATAACACAATGCATGTGTTTGAAATGGTGAAAATCCGGGATCAAACCCATGCAAGGAGTGAAAAAGATGCACATATGATCATGTGACATCAAAACATAATATTTCATGTTCTTCTCCATTTCTTGTGTGTTCATGCATGAACGAAAGCATTAAACCATTTCTAGTACATCTTGGATGCTCATTCATTCCATGCATGTGTTAGAAATCGGGCCTTACCAAGGACATGCATGATGTTCTTATTGAAATACCCTAAAAATGCACACAAGCAAACATGCAATCTGCCAGATTATTTTGTTCGACTTTGAACAGTCATAACTCAGTCATTTTTTAACCAAATCATGATATTCTTTTTGTATTGGTTAGTTCCACGAGTTAACTTTCAAACCCAACTGGTCTTACTGTAAAATATTAAATATCCGATTTTTGGCAGATTTTACAAAAAGGTTGCGCATACAGCTCTTTTTCTGTGATCACTATTTTTATCTTGCTTAAACAATGGTCTTAAACCCAACCATAAATCTTAGGAAAAATACCTTAGAAACTTAACATATCTAGTGAGTTATGGTTGAAATTTCGTGGCTTAAAACCTCACTGAATGGGCTACAAAAATTCATGAACCTCAGCCACATCTACACTTCATGCATTATTGCATGCAACTTTTCTTAAATTGTTTGGAATCATTACCCTCATTTCTCTTCTGAATACATTCTTAACATTTTTACTTTTGAAAGCCCTTGCATGCATGAGATAATCTGGAAAATTTCAAGAGCTTTTGTTATTTATTTGATTTATTAGAATTATTGCTAAAACCAAGGGCATAAATCATATAAAATACTTCCAGAGGTCAATAAATCCTAAATAAATTCATGGATGATACTTATGGGGAATAATGACCCCTCACCAAATTTCAGCAATTTTTGTTACTGTTTCATATGATTTCTAATTTTCTTTTATTTAGGACATGATAAATTACAAAACCACTTTTTAAGATGTGAAAATTGTATCTAACAATTTTCGCATACCTTACTTGTGATGGGTGACTCAAGAAAATAATTTCAAGATTTTTCATCATGTCTAGCTATTTTTCCCAATTTTTGGTAATTATAATGGCTTAAAAATGGGAAAAATAGTTCTGATTATCCAAAATTCATGAAAATTTGCCAGGATATCATATTATATAGTAGGAGGTTACATAAAAATTTTGAATATTTTTCTCCACTGTAAACTATTTTTCCCTTATTTTCTAAAGTTAATTGCACTAAAATTCACTTAAATATACATAAATACCCAAAACCAGTTTATACATTATGAAAACCACTTTTGATATTTTTCCCAAGATATTTATACCGTAAATGATGTTACAAAAATTTATGGTAATTTATTTTAACTGTTTAATAATATTTCTTTAATTAATGACTATTTAAAGGAATAAAACAAGGAAAAATACAAATAACCACTGAAAAATATATTTTATATTTTTCCCAGCCTATTTATGTATAATAACAATTAAATAAAAAGTTTGGGTAATTTTGGAAACTGTTTACTATTTATTTCAATTTTTATTGAAATAAATGCTCAAAAATTATAAAATATAATTAAACAGCTTGGAAATCCATTTTTATAATTTTCCCAGCTTAGTATTGTGTATTAACAGTTAAATAAAAAGTTTGAGAATTTTTATCCCTCGAATGCTATTTTTCGTGAATTTATGTTGTTATTGAGACTTAAAATTTGGAAAATTAACCTTCCAAGGTTGTAATTAATCGCACGACTTGTAAAATTTCAATACATCAGAAAAAGTGTAACAAAATGATATAAATCCAATACTAAAACGTAAATTGGCATTTCCCTATATGTAGAGTTTAGTATATTAGCATTAGATATCGACATGGAAACTCACTAGTGCGTGTGTTTGGTGTCGTAGGATCCCGGTAGTAAGACGTTGGTGCATCCCGAAGTACCGCTTGTGTCTACACAAAACATCGTGAGTATTCACGCACTCCCCTATTTTCGTTTTTTATGTTTTGGGGTGGAAAAGCATGTCCAGAAAAACTATTGTTTGCATGTTGTACTTAAATTGAATTGTATCAAACATGATTGCTATTGTATTGCTATGTTTCTTTATGTATGTCTATGCAACACGGAACATGAGAACTTATCGTACAAAGGCCCTTCCCTTATCTCTAACCATTAACTCTTTGAGCCAATGGTCGTTATGGATAGCGCTATTAGGAATTGACAACTCCTCACTCGCCCGAATCGCTGGAGTGCATGATACCATATTCATCTATGGAACGATAAGCATAGATCTCGATAGGGCTTCAGTCATAGGTTTGGTTGAGACTCATTGTTTGCTCATACACATACAAACTCGTTTCTCGTTATAGCAATAAACTTGTATTCATTAATAGCAATCAACTTGTTTATCATTGAAGCAATGTACTTGTATTTACGAAAAGCCTTATTGTACGCTCGATTTTATAAACTTGTGATACTCACCAACTATTTTCATAGTTGACGCTCGTTTTACATGCTTTTTCAGGAAATAATTAGTAAGTGGATGTAAAGATTCATCATCATAGAGCATGCTGCATCGTGTTGAAGCTATTATGAAGCTATATTTTGAACAATGTTATTTTGAAAAACTTGTATTTTGTTCTTTTGAAGCTATGGGTTGTAAACTTTTAAATACTGCTATGGTGATGTATCTTTATCTTTTGCAATGAAACCGTTATCGCTGTCATACCTTGCGTTTCCGCTTTAGCGGGGTGTGACAAGGAGGATCAGAAGCAAAGTGGTGTTACAAGTGCAAGAAGAAGCACTCTGGGAAGTGTGATGGAGGGGTCACTTGTTACAAATGCGGAAAGCCTGGGCACTATGCCAACGAATGCACTCTTAACCAGAAGGCCTGTTATGGGTGTAATGAAGAAGGGCACATTTTGAAGGACTGCCCGAAGAAGAAGGAGGCAGGAAGACCCAACATACCACCAAAGCCGAAGGCGAGAGCCTTCCAGATGACGCTCGAGGCTGCAAAGGAGGCAGCAGACGTCGCTTTAGGTACCTTTCTTGTAAGTGGTTTGCCTGCAAATATACTGTTTGATTCCGGAGCCAACTACTCCTTTGTGTCGCATAAATTTAGTGCGAAATTAGCATTACCTGTAGAAAAACTTGATAACGCCCTAATTGTAGAAGTTGCCAGTGGCAAATTCGTACCTGTTAGTAATCGTATTAGGAACATCGTCATTGACCTAAACGGAAACGAATTCCATGAGGAACTATTACCCATAGAGTTAAACGGTTTCGACATCGTTTTGGGTATGGATTGGCTTAGCGCCAACGATGCCGAGATATTATGCCGAAAGAAGATAGTTAGGATAAACCCACCTGGAAAGGAATCATTTATGGTGTACGGGGACAAACGCAGAGTAAATTCTGGAATCATCTCCCTGATGAAAGCCAGGAAATGTTTGTCCAAAGGATGTGCATCATACTTGGCATTCGTAATTGATGCTAAGAAGGAAAAGAAAGAGGTGCAGAATATACCGGTTGTGTGCGATTATCCAGAAGTCTTTCCCGAAGATCTTCCCAGATTACCACCTGATAGGCAAGTAGAATTTCGTATAGACTTATTACCAGGAACAACACCGATAGCAAAGGCACCTTACCGATTAGCACCGACGGAGATGAAGGAGCTCATGATGCAACTTCAGGAGCTGTTGGACAACGGTTTCATTCGACCTAGTTCATCACCCTGGGGAGCTCCGGTGTTATTCGTGAAGAAGAAGGACGGAAGCATGAGGATGTGCATAGACTACCGAGAGCTGAATAAGGCAACGGTGAAGAACAAGTATCCATTGCCGAGGATTGATGACCTATTCGATCAGCTGCAAGGTTCAAGCTACTTCTCAAAGATCGATCTTAGGTCAGGATATCATCAGCTGAAAGTGAGACAGCAGGATATTGAGAAGACTGCATTCAGAACAAGATATGGACACTACGAGTTCTTGGTTATGTCATTCGGACTAACCAATGCTCCCACAGCATTCATGGATTTGATGAACAGGGTTTGTAAACCATTCCTCGATAAATCCGTGATAGTGTTCATCGACGACATTCTCATATACTCGAAAAGCCAGGAGGAGCACGGCAAGCATCTACGAGAAGTGTTGGAGGTGTTAAAGAAGGAGAAGCTTTTTGCAAAGTTCTCCAAATGCGACTTTTGGATACGGGAAGTCCAATTCTTGGGTCATGTTGTTAACCAAGAAGGAATAATGGTTGACCCCGCCAAGATCGAGGCTGTAATGAAGTGGGAACGTCCGAAGAATCCCACGGAGATTCGAAGCTTTCTAGGATTAGCCGGATATTACCGACGATTTATCCAAGGCTTTTCTTTGATAGCTGCTCCATTAACAGCTTTGACCCATAAAGGAGCTACGTATACATGGAGTGAGAAACATGATGAGGCGTTCGAGAAGCTAAAGAAGAAGTTATGTGAAGCGCCGATACTTTCTCTACCCGATGGAGTCGAAGATTTCGCAGTTTATAGTGATGCATCTGGAGTCGGGTTAGGTTGTGTTCTGACCCAAAGAGAAAAGGTGATAGCATACGCATCTCGACAATTGAAAGAGCACGAAAAGAACTACCCCACTCATGATCTGGAGTTGGCAGCGGTAGTATTCGCCTTAAAGATATGGAGGCATTACCTCTACGGCACGAAGTGCAAGCTCTTCACTGATCATAAGAGTCTCCAGTATCTCTTTAATCAGAAGGAGTTGAACATGAGGCAACAACGCTGGCTAGAACTTCTCAAGGACTACGACTGTGAGATACTTTACCACCAAGGTAAAGCAAATATTGTTGCTGATGCTCTCAGTCGGAAAGTCAATCTTGAAAGAAGAAGGCCAAGAGCGTTAAGAATTGAAGTCGTCTCGACGATTGTGGAAAGTATCAGGAAAGCTCAAGAAGAAGCCTTAGAAAAGAATGACCGAAAGGAAGAACGTTTGGGAAAAACGTTAGTGTTCGGTACGAACAGTCGAGGACTGAAGGTATTCCAAGATCGAATTTGGGTACCTAAGACGGGAGGAATAAGAGATCTTCTAATGGAAGAAGCACACAAGACCATGTACTCGATTCATCCCGGTAGCACTAAAATGTATAGGGACCTAAAACCCTACTACTGGTGGCCGACGATGAAGCTCGATGTTGCGAAGTATGTGGCTGAGTGCGTAACATGTGCGAGGGTTAAGGCACAACATCAAAAACCGTATGGGAGTTTAGAACCCTTACCTGTACCCATGGGTAAATGGGAAGACATCACCATGGATTTTGTGACTAAACTGCCCAGAACGAAGAATGGTCACGACATGATTTGGGTAGTCATGGATCGTTTCACCAAGAGTGCACACTTCATAGCAGCCAATGAGAAGTGGTCTATGGATAAGCTCGCAAATGCTTACGTGAAGGAAATTGTAAGACTTCACGGTGTCCCTCTTACTATTGTGTCAGATCGTGATAGTCGTTTTACGTCAAGGTTTTGGAGGAGTCTACAAGAGGAGTTGGGTACAAAGTTGTGTTTGAGTACTGCTTACCATCCGCAAACTGATGGTCAGAGTGAAAGAATGATTCAGACGTTGGAAGATATGCTGAGAGCATGTACCCTCGAATTCCAAGGGAATTGGGACGAGCACTTACCTCTGGTAGAATTTTCCTACAACAATAGTTTTCACTCGAGCATCAAGATGGCTCCTTATCAAGCCTTGTATGGGCAGAAGTGTCGTACGCCGTCTTGTTGGCTTGAAGCCGGAGAGAAGCAGTTTATGGGCCCCGAGATAGTCCATGAGACTGCTGAGAAATTGAAGGTGATTAGGGAAAGAATGTTAGCAGCTCAGGATCGTCAGAAGAGCTATGCCGACAAGAAAAGACGACCGATAACCTTCGAAGTTGGGGATTCCGTTTTACTTAAAGTCTCACCGTGGAAGGGACTTATACGATTTGGGAAACGAGGAAAGTTGAGTCCAAGGTTTATTGGACCATTCAAAGTTCTTCAGAGGATTGGGAACCAAGCTTACAAGCTGGAATTGCCCGAAGAACTCAATGGTATTCATAACACCTTCCATGTGTGTTATTTGAGGAAATTCATGGGAGATGTTCCTGACATAATTCCAATCTCAGAATTAAGGATGGATGAGAATAAAAGGCTGATCGAAGAGCCTGAGGCAATTATTGACCGTAAGACTAAGAAGTTACGACGCAAGATGGTCGACTTGGTGCTAGTCCGATGGAAACATTCGAATGGGCCGAATCTCACTTGGGAAACAGAGGATGACATGATGAGTCGCTATCCACATCTGTTTGCTGATGCATGATTCCGGGACGGAATCATCCTAAGGGGGTGAGAATTGTAACGCCCGGGTTTTCAGGGCTAAGCATTTTTGTCAACGTAATAGTCTAGGTCAACTATTGTAACTCTTTTTGAAGTAATAAATATGAAATATTTGAGTATTATGTGAATTATGTGTGTTTATGTGTTTATTATTTAATTATAAATGTATAATTAATAAAGAATAAAAATGAGCGTCAAAATTAAAGTGTGAGATAATCCCGATATCTCTACATAAAGTTGTAGAATATGTCTCAAGGTTTCCGTGCATATAAAGAATGCCGAAATCCGAGCTATAAAGAAGAAGTTATGGCCCGCCGAAGTTTTACGACAAAACCGGCACGATACCGGGAGACGTAAATAGTGAATTTACGATAGAAGACTTTTTAGCCTTAGCAATCTAAACAAAAGTCGTAGAATATGTTAAACTAAGAACATCGATAAAAAGAACGCCCAAATCTGACTTCGTATGAAGAAGTTATGATTTTTCTAAGATTCGGCTTAGCAGTGCACGGCCTGAAACTCGAATTTTAGTTCGAGCGGTTTTTGGCTTACGCAACATAAATGAGAGTTGAAGATCTCATTAATAGGAAATCAACGGTAAAAAGACAGACAAAAACAGAGTCCGTATGTAGAAGTTATTAATTTTACGCAGACGTTTAACAGTATAATCTCCTTGTACTGTTAAATTTAAGATCGGTCGAGAATTAGCTGACGGTGTCAAAATGAAAGTTGTAGATCTTATTATTACCTACGCGTGGATATAAAGAACGTCAAAAACGGAGGTCGTATGTGAAAGTTACGGATTTTAGAAGTCGGAAGTGTGCTGTGCAAAAATGGGTGATGTGGCACAATCTTGGCCATTGCTTTCTCCCCAAGGCTTGCCACCAGATGGTGACATGTGGCACCAAGTTCAGCCACATTTCACCCTATAAATACCACCTCTCCCACCCTCATTTTCTTCACACCTTTCCCATTCTTTCTTCTCTTTACTCTCTCTCTCTCTCTAGAACCTCTCTCTAGCCCCGAAATCCCCCGAAAAGCCTAGGGAACCTCCCTAGCACGAGGCGGAAGCCCCGGAGTGCTCGAAGGCTCTGAGAAGAAGAGCTTTTCGGCTCGGGAACGCTGCTCCAAGCAAAGCCCGGTTTTCTATAAAACCCGCTGTAAGTGAGCTACGCCTACGCTATTTTTAATATAACTTTTATTTAATTATAGTAACGTTATTAGGAACTTATAATAAATACTTGGGCTATTATTATGGGTTATATAAGTATTTTTTTGACGCTTATATAATAATAATAATAGCTAGACTATTAATTAGTCTCGACGAATAATAAACTAAACTCTAGTGGTAATAATACTAGGTTTCGTCGAAGAAAAATTCTTTTTAAGAAGCGAAGCGCTGTCTGAGTTCGGAATCACCACCTTTTCCGGTGAGTGCATAGTTACCTTCAACTTACACATAGATATGAAGTATTTTATATAAATTACGTGCTATGTGTGCATATTATCTGAATACTTGCTATCTATGCTAGATGAATGTTGTTATACATGTTTTCAATGATTTAAACTGTATATGTATTTTATATCTACGAAAATGTTGGGGTAAAACATGGGTAGATGTAATAGGTGATGTGTGATAAAACGATGAGAGGCCTCGATGTTCTTGTTGTTGATCCAGTCATCTAGCGGAGTATAGATGACGACCACGGACTCTTCTAGACAGTCCAGTGGAACACTAGCAGGCTCGCAACCTGTAGGTGTTGTGAACGATGTGTTCACCGGTGTACTCCATCCCCCACATGGTTGCCTATTAGGACATTTATTGCTGAGGAATCCCCTTAGCAGTAGTGTCCGTCCCGATGATAATCCTTAGGCTAGGTCCCTTATGATAGGTGTTTAGGGACGTAAAGTGAGGATAACGGGAACGGGTAATCGGGTTATTGTTGATTGATGAAATTAATAAACTTATTTATTGTGGGTTGAAAACCCTATGTGCTCACCAGGCTCCCAAGCCTGACCCACTCAGTTTTATGCATTACAGGTAGTGGCGCATGAGCATAGGTGTGATGTTTTGGACGAGGGATTACGGATATAGGCCTGTAGATATGAAATAATGTAGTAAGGCTTATATTGTACTGTTTATACTTTTGATCTGTACGAACATGACATCCCGAGTCTTTTAATGAAATACATTTCTATGGAAATGCTTTTGATAAATCTTTATCATATTATTGTTTTGGGACAAATTCCGCAACCCTTTTATTAAAAGATAACTTTGATTTTGAAATAAAGTATAAACAAAACCGGTCTTTTCTGGCCGTGATTTTGGGGATGTCACAGAGTATATGTGTGTTCTTATCCGTGATTGTCATATTTTAGAGATCCAAAAACACCAAGTTTTAGATCAATTCAAATTTCAATCATAGATGAACTGAATCTCATTCCTCATATCTTCCTCCAATTATGGCTTATTGGGCCATCCATAGCTTCCGATAGTTGATAGACACTGATTGTAGTCTATCAGTGACTCCTTTCCTTAGTGATATGGAGTCAATGAGGTCAATGATGTTTTTATTTGATCTATGTGGAAGAGATAGAGAGATGCCAATTTCCTTAATAGGTTTTAACCTCGAATTGTGACATCCTCAATTTTACAGCTATTTTAAAAAATTTTGTTTACACTTATTAAAACATTTGTTATTGCGGAATTGGTCTCAAATCCTTGACATAATATAATATTAAAATCAAGGAATCTCAAAGATTTTATATTTTTAAAAGCTTGGGATGTTATAACTAATACAAGAAATAGAAGCATAAACGGAAACTTACAACATCTCAATATACTAACAGTCTACATCACCTTGAATCTCTCAGTAGATACATACATCATTCTCCTAGTATCTTTATTTAATTACATGTGATTCAAATAAACTGAGTGGATCATGTTGGAAACCTGGTGAGTACATAGGGTTTTCAACCCACAATAATATAGTAAAATATGTTTAATTATCAAACAATTGAATCGATTAACCATCCATATTTTCTTCTTTATTCTTCCCTAAGGATTTATCCTAAGGGTCATCATAGTCATCGTTGATGACAATACTATTACAAGGATTTTTCCGCAATACGTGTCAGTAGTTTTTTTTTCCGTTTTCATTCCTAAGGATCTGTCCTAAGGATTCATCTTAATCATCGTTGCTGACAGTACTGTTATAAGAATTTCTTCACAATACATATCAGTAGGTCCTATCTTATGGTTCATCATGATCATCGTAGTTGATAGTAATGTTACAAGGATTTCTCCACAATACATGTCAGTAGGTTAAAGTACATTAAATTGGCACAAAGTCCATCACTGCTTGTGTTCCATGGGACATTCATCAAATAGTCTGATGGTCTCCACATATACTCTATTAAGTGACTACATTGTTAGCATGCTAGTACCATTCCTAAATTGTTAGCAGAACAGTACCCTTTCTATGTCATTGGCACACTAGTACCATTTCTACATCTATCATTGTACTAAGGCATTTTATCTTTATTTATGCTATAGCATCTTTCATTACCATTCATTACCCAATGTATGATATTTATAAAACTACATATACGATATAAATAATATAATATTTCATCTAGCACATAACACTTTTGCACATAGGCACATATATCATTTAATTATTTAGATATTTTATATCTATGTGTAAGATGAAAGTAACTATGTACTCACTTGATTAGAGTGTATGCCTCGGAATTTGGGCAAAACATTTCCTTGGCACTTTAGCTTTTCTTCTGACATGACCTAGGTTCACATTACTAAGTTTTAGTATTACGTTGCTGGAGATTAATGATAGTCTAGATTCCTCACTAATGCTGACTTCTACATCAAGATCTATCAAGTAATGAACAATCAGGTAGGATCATATCGTAGGTAGGGTCCATTTGGTGTACAACGTATACTGTATGGAAATCCCACTTTAAACACCTCACAAAATCAAACATATACATCATCCCTCTAAGTATATCAATATGTATAGTGACTTGGAACTACTAATAAATCTTAATTTATAGGTTCATAATAACGACTATGACTATAATTAAAAGTTATACTTGAATAAAATAAGTATAGCTTAACTTTTTTTTGAAAGAGAAGTGTAGCTTAACTTAGAGAGTATTATGATGAAAACCAAGGATTATGCGGGCAGAACTCTGATCTGGTAGCTTCTATTCGTCGGCTATCTAACATCGTAGGGCCTCACTAATGAATCTAGGAACTTAGGGAGTAAAAGGGCTAGAGATACGAAAGAGGTTTTATAGAATCGGGGTGGAGGTGTGGAGAAATGAACTGAGAATAGAACATATGTATAGGGCTGAAAAGCAGTGCGCACCGCGTAAATGGTTGGTGTGTGCCACTCGATTGGTCAGTCCAGGTATTGTGGCAGCTTCTGGGTGGTGACACATGTTGAGCATCTAGTGGAGTGCCAATGCGCGCCGCACATGCTATCTGGGCGCATGACTGCATGCAAAAAAATTTTGATTTTTTTAGAAAATTCATATATTTTCCGTACGAGCTCCATCTTCAACATGTTTTATATCCACGCATAGCTATCGACATGATCTACGACTTTCATTTAGACTCCATCGACTAATTTTTATTTGATTAAGTTATATTTTTTAAATGCTAAGATTGTTAAAGTCCGTATGAGCTCCAACTTCAACGAGTTTTATATTATCAGGTTCCTATTAATAAGATCTTTGATTCTCATTTAGAGTGTTTTTCCTAACATCTAAAAGTCAATACCAGTGTTACACGTTGCTACACTGAGATATTAGAAAAATCATAAATTCTTCTTACGAAGTCATATGTAGGTGTTCTCTACATGCTCTTGGTTTTATGATTATTATGATTTTCTTTTTGAATACTTAGGATCATAAGCAATCTATCTCCGATTTAACATTTATGACACTTGATGTGGTATCGGTTTAATCGTGAAATTTAGAAGAAGCATAACTTCTTCATACACAGTCGCATTTCAGTGTTCTTTACATGAATGCAATCCTTGTCAATATACTATAGCTTTGGTTAAAGTCTAGTTTGTATGTGAATAAATTGGAAAATATGAGCACCCAAAAAATAAAAACAAAGTAGAAGAATCTGGAACTTCAGGTTTTCGGACGAGCAAAAAGATTTGCCACGTCGTGACACATAGAAAACAAGTGATTTTGTTAAATAATTATTTTTACTTCTCAGGATCTAACCACAATGTGGAAAAGAATTCAGTCGATGTCACACCACGACCAAGGCGACGGAACATGTCGGGATGTGCGACTAAGTTCTGGTAAACTGAATATATAGCATAAGTATAACAATAAACAAAATAGCATTTGTGTTCTATCTTGGTAATTAAATACAAGATTTTTACAGATAATAATAGTTCTTGAATTGCCTTAGTAGACAGGCATATAATACACAACAAGTAAAATTGGTTGCCTATAATCCAATCCATCTTGAATGTCTGTTTAGTGATTTCTTGAGAATACATGTAATTTTGAGGGTCAACACAAGGTTGGTGATAGTTACATGTTTTCTTCTAACAACAATAATAATTTTAAAAAGTCTAAAACATATTATCTTTGTATGTATAATAATAGTTAAAATTGTTTTTGCAAAGAGACTTTGAAAGCCAAAGTGTATCTTTGTATAAGTAAATCCATACTTAAATCCGTGTTTGTAAAGAATCTTTGAAAGCCAAAATGTATCTTTGTATAAGTAAATCCATACTTAAAATTGTGTTTATAAGAATCCTTGAATATACCCGAAAACCAAAATCTACTATTACATAAGTAATTATATGCTTAAAATAGTTTTGGAAGCAACCAAGCCCATGGTTTGTAGTGAGTGAGTGTGTGTGTGTGTGTGTGAGAGAGAGAGAGAGAGAGAGAGAGAGATTCCAGTTAATAATTATAGTGAGTCCTATAATCGAGCTATGTGACAAAATGTATCCCCTACAACACTTCATTTGATGTTGTAGTAACAATTATAGACACTTATCACCCTCCTCGATTGATTAGTCGAGGTTGGAGCTAGCAACCACAGGTAGGGATGTCAACCCCATATAGATCTATACATATGGATTTTGCTCCGAAGATTAACGGTTATAGTGGTGTAGGTATGCAAAGTGTTTAGACTCAGCTAATGAATATAGTCTCATGAAAAAGCCCTTAGCTAAAGTATGTGAATAACTCTTAGCCCTAACTTAATTGTGGTTAAGTCACTAGGCATAATGAATTTCATTGTATAAAGTTTATAAAAGTTGAGGAGGCTTGTTATGTATGTAAAAGTGCAATGTACGCGCTTTTATAAAGATGTATGTTTCAAAGTAATGAACATATATACATGTATAAACTTTATATATTTAAACCTATAAATATACATGAATAGTAATAGCTTCAATCCTTGACATACTATGAAGATTTATAATGTGCTTGTCATAATATACAATGTCACATAAAATCATATATTTTTCAATCATGTTGCATATGTTGTGTGGACTAGTTATTTCACCTTAAAATAACCATAATACGTACACAAAAAGTTGATACTATTTTATTTGTAACAATATCTTACATTGTTAAATAACATTTTTATAAACTAGTATTATTGTATTTCTCATAAAAGGATAATTTGTTTGTATAAAAGAAGTATATAGGCACATGAATTCCTCCCCTCCCCCCCCCCCACTGAAATTATTAGAAATATTAACTGGGGCCGTAAGCACTCACCCTTGAATCGTGAGTTCGAGTTATTCGAAGTTCGTTTATTTTTGGGAAACTTGACATGAGAAACTGCAAACTCACGATTCTTGAACTTTACATACTCCCAGGACCATTTCGCAACAAATATAAACTATTGGGGTTGTTTGGTAACTTAATTAACCAAAGTAGGACTGATTTGGTTAAAATAAATCAAGGGAGGAACTGCAATGGTTTAAATGGACTTTAGGTTTGGGAATTGGACTGATTTTATTAAGAAATCTCCATGGGAGGGGCAGAAAGGCTTACTTTAAATCAAACTTTAAATGTAGGGATTTATTTTGCTAAAGATAACAAAAGGAATGGTTATTTTTAATATACGGTTTCGATGTTTGGGGATTTGGGACTTGTTTTTAAAAATGAATGTTGCATAGAGGTTATTTATTCATTTAATCGAAGTTGAAAGGAATTAGGGCTTTATCCCCCCATCATCACTTGTTGCTTGATCAAAGAGAAGAAATATGACTAAACGAAAGAAGATAGAACGAAGATGATAAAGAGCATGAAAGCTCGTAGGTGAGGTTTTTCGGTCAACTCGCGAGCAGAGATCGTCTTCGGGGTCGTTGAGGTTAAAGGGAAGGAATGGAGAAGCAATGAGGCTGCTCATAGCCTCGGTGGGTGCAGCGAGGAGCCACTCAAGAAGCTTCTCTACTATTTTCTTCGGTTCCGGATGTACGGTGCGAGACTTGGTTTGATAGAGAAATAATGTCATAGGTCAGAGGGTTTGGCAAGGGAGCTCGATGGGACAGAAGGGAGAGGCACGAGGTGAAACGGTCTCTGGTCATTGGCCAATAGCGAAAGAGAACGAATGCAGAACTGAAAAGAAGTATTCGATGGGGTAAGGTAAGTAGCAACGACAAGGAGTTTGTTTAGTGTTTCGGTTGTGTTTGCTTCAAGGAGGAAGAACAGAAGTGTGAGGGCTTAGTCATCGATGTTAGAAACCAGTTATCTTCTTGCTTCATCTTTTTTTTTTTTTTTTTTTTTCTGATTTGGCATCAAAGACAAAGGATGATGAAACAAGTAGAAAATCAATCAAACGGGTGTTTTGTTTGCTTTTTGTGTGTGTGTGTGTGTTAACTTAAATTGATGGAACTTAAGTGGTTTTTTGGGTTTGATTTTTTACAGGAGAAAGAGGGAAGAATGAGATGTGATGAGGTTACATTTCTGTTTGGAATCGACGTGAAAAAGAAGAAAAGCTTCAAGATTTTGTTGTGTTTGTTCTTGGTTGAACATCGAAGGAGGCAGGAGGTGATCTTTAGGGTGCTTGCTTCATTTGATAGCATCAATTGAGAAAGGAAACATGTTTCCTTTGTAAAATGAATGTTTACTTTGTATGCAAACTTAGGCAAGTTGAAAGGTGGAAGTAACATTTCCAGGTTGGCTATTTATTTACTTAAGAAGTGTAGTTTGATTTTAATTTGCAAGTAATGTTTTGTGTAGACTTGCAAGAAATGCTTTGGCTTTAATTATTTATGTATTTCTGTAATGTATTGGTTTAATTATTTATGTATTTGTGTATTGATGTATATTTCTAATAGATTTAATATATACTTTTAGGTTTAATAGTATTGTATGTATGTGTGTATTTGTTTGAGATATTTTATGGCAACAATACATACATAATATTTAAACACTCTCCTAATAGAAGTTTACCATATATGTTTGTAATATATAAAAAGAATTTTAGATTTGTATATAATATATGTCGAAATTGTCTTATATGCTACTAAGTGGTATTTGGAAAATGATATATATATATATATATATATATATATATATATATATATATATATATATATATATATAATGTTGTTATAAGATTTTAATCATATAATATGTATATACATTTTGGTCATTTTATGTTTATTAACACATACTGTATATTTAAAAAAAAAAAAAACTCCACTAAACATATATTTCAATTGACCATAAAAACATCTCTCACATATATATATATATATATATATATATATATATATATATATATATATATATATATATATATATATACACACAACTTTTATATTAATACATCTTGGTGTGTAAAAATCATTATAAATGTGCTTGTTTATTGTTTCGGTCATGGTGAATCCTGAAACGCAAACGAAATTGAATTTCAATATAATGATATCTATGAAATCGCGTTTAAAGATTTGCGTTTAATTAATCAAAAAGTATCTGCTTTTTCGACTTTTTAAAATTTTTTTACTAAAATATTTCAAGTATGAAATTAGATAATAGACTACGACCTGAGTCCAAAAACAGTCTTAAAATTTCCATTTGAGGTGTGCATGTTTCTCAATGGATTATTCTGGTTTGGATTCTTAAAATGGTCATATCTTTTGCATACGAACTCCATTTTGGACGTTCTTTTTATTTTCGAAAAAAGGTTAAACATGTACTATGAGACTAGGGTGTTTGTATTGTTCACAATTATTTAATATGAAATTTTAGTTTTTCAGACGCATGCCTGGGGTTGCAATCTAAGTTGTTTGATTTGTTTGCCACTTTACACATTTTGAGGTAAGATACCCTTTGGTATCTTACAATAGGTGGAATAAACTTATTTATTTTACATTAGTTGTACCAAAACTCAATGAGTCCTTTTACAAAGATAATTACTATGAACTCGACCGTTCAAAGTCTATGACCTAAACTCTGGGACATCACATTACCTCCCCGTTAAGGGAATTTTGTCCCAAAATTATTAAGTTCTAGAGTACTTTGTTCTATTATTATTTTGTTCCACTAGTGGAGGGAGTACTGTTGAAAAATTATGGATACTTTTGTTTCAATTGATCCTAATGTTTCCAAGTAAACTATGGCTCTCTATGAGAGTTCCATCGGGCTTTTACTATAGGAATGTGGCTTTGATTGGGCTTTTGGTTTCTCGATCTATAGTCTCCACTGGTTCTTTAACAAAATGAAGTTCTGTGTTGATCTGGATCTCATCGAGAGGAAAGACAACGTTCTCATTATAGAGACACTTTTTGAGATTACACACATGGAAGGTATCATTAACTTTTTTGAGTTCTTGAGGTAAATTGAGCTTGTAAGCCGTCGGACCAACCCTTGGAAGGATTTTGAAAGGTCCAATGTAATAGGATTTTGAGTGGTTCTAGCTGAGCATCTCGAATTTGGGTGGTAATATTAGAGTGGGGGTCAGGGTTAAGGCTTTTTCACGAAGTGGTTTTGCTTGCTCTTTCATGGTTAAAGCGTCTGCTATGACATTTGCTTTACTAGGATTATAATGAATCTTGCATTCATAATTATTTTGCAATTTGACACACCTTCGTTGTCTCATGTTGATCTCCTTTTGGTCGAAGATGTGTTGAAGGCTTTTGTGGTTGGTGAACATGCCACACTTTGTTTCGTAGAGGGTAGTGTCTCCATATCTTTAAGGCAAACACTACAACTCCTAACTCTAAGTCATGGGTAATGTAGTTGATCTTGTTTGGCTTGAGTTGTATGGATGTATATGCAATGACTTTATTCCTTTGTATCGGTACTCATCCTAATCCTTGGTGTCAGAGATCGCATAATAGTACAAAGTCTTATGTTCCTTCTAGGAGAGACAAAATTAGTTCACTGCACAACAACTATTTCAATTTCTAGAAGGCAAGCTCTTTTTTGTCTCCCCAATTGAATTTCTTATCCTTCTGTATTAGAGCGGTAAGAGGCTTGGCTATTTTGTGGAAATTCTCTATGAATCTCAGATAATAGTCTGCAATCCCTAGGAATTTTCATACTTCGGTCGGTGTCGTTGGTCAGTCCGAATGGCATAACCAGAAACTAGTAGTGACTATACCGAGTCTTGAATGTTGTCTTTTGAATGTTCGCTTCTTAGATTATGAGTTGATGATAGCCGTATCTTTGATGGATCATTAAGGAGTAGTAGGGTCCTTGTAGCTGGTCGAACAAGTCATTGATCCTCGGGAGTGAATATCGGTTCTTGATGCTGAGTTTGCTCAACTCTTGATAGTCGATGCACATCCTAAACGATCCATCATTCATTTTTACAAACAATACTAGAGTTCTTCATGGAAAGAACCTTGGTCGGATAAAGCCTTTGTCAATACGTTCTTGGAGTTGACCGGATAGTTCTTGCATTTCTGATGGAGCCAGATGATAAGAAGATCTTGCCAGTGGTGCTACACTCAGAATCATATCAATTCGGAATTTGAACCATCTGACTGGAGATATTCCAAGTAGATCCTCAAGAAATACATTTGGGTAATCGCACACTTGTTGCATGTATTTGATTTCCTTAACCTTGTCTTTCATATCCACCACGTGGTCCAAGAAAGCGAAGCATCTCTTCTACAAAGACCTTCATGCCTTCATGCAAGAGATAAATCTTATATTTTCCTTATTTATCTTTGTAATTCATGAGATCTTTGTTGTTAGGTAAAGTTAGTCAGATGAATTTTTCGTAACATAAAATCTATGCTTGATAAAGTGATAACCAATCCATTTCGATGATCACATAGAAATTTCCAATGGTCATAGGCAATAGCTTGAAGTGAAGGATGTGGTTATTCAGGGTAAGAAGGCAATTAGTGAGTATTTCTTAGGTTCTTTCTAACTAGCCATTCGTAAGTTATACTGGGTAAGCTTTGTTAATTTTGCGTGATTTATGGCTAATCGTGCTTCTACACTTCAGGGAAATAAAGATTCTATCGACACTAGTATCAAATAATAGTGATGCATAAATACTGTTAATAGGAAAACATACCAATAACCATAGTTAGTTCCTAGCGAGCATCTCCAGCACCTATCACGTATGCACCTCCTTGGCCAGCCTAATTCCTCAGTTTTGGGTAGTTATTCTTGAAATGCCCTGGTTGATTGCATTCGAAGCAACTTAGGCTTCCTCCTGCAACAGTGGTTGATGTTGTATTTTTGGGGTCTTTTGCAAAACTTAGAGGTGTGACCTCTCAAGTTACAGATGCTGTAGACCATGCAATTTCCGACATGGTGGAAATAGAACTTGTTATAGTGAGGTAAATTCCTAGAGTAGGGCTTTGATAAAGGGAAGTGCTTATGATTGTGGTGTACACATGCATAGTTCTAGATTGGGTTTGTTTTGCTTAAATTTCCCCTTTGACTTGCCATGTAACTTCCTTTTTGTATGCCCAACATGGTTCTTTTCAGTTTGTGGGGTCATGGTGCCCTGATGGATACATTGCTCAGTAAATTGATAGTCAAATTTCTTGGCACTTCCAAAGTTAGTGGGTTTGGATGTAGTAACAAGACCTTGAACTAGTTAAGCTAATTCCCAGATGTACCTTTCGGTCACTTTGTATTATGGGTTCACCATTCCAGGGAAAAGGTTTGCGAGGTCGTTAAATCAGGAGGAGTAAGCAGTCACCTCGCTATCCTTTCATGCCAAGGTTCCAAATTATAGAGAGTGATTGATTCCAAAAATCTTGTAGATTTCCAAATTATAGAGAGAGATTGATTCCAAAAATCCAACATATTTCTAAATTATAGAGAGTGATCGATTCCATAAATCCTACAGATTTCCAAATTATAGAGAGAGAATTAGAATCCTACCAGTTTCGAATGATAGAGAGAGATTTTTAGAGACCATTAAATGATCAGTTGGGATCTATGAGTTTCTCTGCTATAACAGTAGCAGAGCTAATGGTTGTGTGCTCTTCTTCATATTTAGGCAAACTAGGAAAATCTAAACATTATCCAAAAATTTTAAATATTTAAAATGTATACATTGCTTTGGAGTTTGATATAAGGTTTCTAAGGTACTGGGTTTCAGCATCGAATCTTGAGAACATCCCTTAATCTCTAAAACTTTCAACCATTGTTGTCTATCAAACTCCTTGCTCAAGGTTAGTTTTGCATTGGCGTTAATCCAGAGTGTGTGTGTGTGTGTGTATATATATATATATATAGGTGTACGTTCCAGGTTTATTTATGGTATGACTTATGTACTGTACTAATGTTAGTTGAGGCGTTTGACCTAAAGGGCTGAGTTGGTTGTTTTAGCTGGGGGTATGTTAGAATTTTATTAAGTGATCTCATCATGGGTCAGAGTGTCTATATATATATATATATATATATATATATATATATATATATATATATATATATATATATATTAGTATTGGTGAGGTTTATGGTGTTATTAAGTTTTGTTTTGTACTCCAAGGCTACGAAGTACAGATTAGGGCCCGATAGGAAACACCGAAGTGCAGGAGCATTTTTGTAATTAAGCCGTTCTAAAATCCAACAACCCTATGTGGGACTTCAAAGAAAATTCCTCGTAGCTAAGGTAGCCATGAAGTAGTGTAATGAATAATAACAATAATACTTTTATTAGAAGCTAGTTGCTATAGTTGTATTCCCTTATCGATGATATGAGTTCTCTATAGCAAATTTAGCAATGACACCAATTTGTCACACCCCCGGCCTGAAGAGAATTTTTAATCGAGATTTAGAAAGAAATCATGATTATGTGAATGAAAATTAAGAACACAAAAAGTAAATAATAATCAGATCTTATATTGATGAAGAAACTAATTACAGACTTAATCAGAGAAAAACTTATCTCTACTTCTAACCTCAGTCCCTATTTATAGGATACATGAGTGTGCAAAAAATATACTAAGTCCTGAACTATAAGCTTCGCACAAATGAAGACTTAGTAAAATAACTAACATGCAAAACTTAAAACAAACATTTCGACTTTTACAAAAACTAGACTCTACATTCTCCCCCTTTGTAAACAGTCGAAGATATTCAGTTTGTTAAATTCTAAACAGTTGAGTGCATCGTTCTTCTAATTTCTGAATACCAAGTGATGATCTTTTTAAGCTCCTTCCTGTCTCCTTCATTATTCTTTGAGCAATTATTCATACGAACAATGAAATTCGTATATTGCGAAGTTGTGTATCTTTCAGTCTCTGAGACTTGAAACAAAAATCTTTTAGGCTTCCCCTTGGTATCTTTGCCTGTAAAGACCATGCCAAAAGGTTTAAGGCATATTTCCCCATCTGCATATTTCTTCAATTCTGTTTGAGGCAGAGTAGATTCCCAAGGAACTGTGACTTGACTTCCACAAACTGATGCAAGTTCTTCATCAGTTAACGCCAAGCAATCATAGTAGTTATCTATGAATATTTTGATATGTGCGAAACCAAATTTGAACACATTTGTATCATATCCGTTGAATTTACTTTCTTCCATTTCTTTCAGGATCAGAGCCCCTTGAATGAGATCATTTAGATTCATCAACGGAAAGTCAGCAATGGTAAAATCAACAGGCTTGTTATCTGCTCGAACGACAAAGTATCGAAAATTTTGAAGCATGTTCTCGAACAGTTCATCCTTCTTAATAGTAAGCACTTTCTTAATCCTCATCAATGACCAAACCCCATCTTGATCCTTCGCAAGTACAACATGAAATCTGATTTTCATTAAAGTGTATTCATCAGCATTTTTGAAATTTTCACTGATCTTGTACTGCGTTGTCACAAACATCATCTCATTGATCGGAAAGTCAAGCTGGCATCTGTCTGAATTTGCAACATCATAACTTCTTCTGGGATTTTTCTCAAACTCATACAGATGACTTCCCAAGACTTTGGATTCAATTGTTTCGTATGAATACAACTTCGCAGGATCACCTTTGTTCAAATTTGGTGGATCACTTGCCCTTTGTCTTAAAATGCTTTGAATTTGCCTTTGCTTTTCCATTTTTGCTTCAATCTCTGCTTTCCTTTTGACTTTTTGTAAGCCACTTCTTTTCCTTTTCTAGTATTCACTAGTTGAGGTTTCGCACTTGAACTCCCTCCTTCTGTTGAACCAATGATAATTCTCTTGAGAATTGGCTTTTTGAATGACTTTGTTGTTACTATTGTTGAAGGAATTGGTTTCGTGAGTACTGACAGAGTTGTTTTGAGCTGAGTGGAATGTATCTTTCCAACTGTTTTCGCATCATCATCTTTACTTCCTTTTCTTTCTCCCCGTTGCACCCCTGTGAAAGCAGGTGGGACATTCTTTGGCAATATAGAAGTAAAATTGGTGATCGGTGCCAAGGCTTTCTGTATAGCTTTCTCCAAGGTGTTGACTTTAAGTGTTAAAAATTCTGGAGTTAGAATTGATTGTTGAGAAGATGTTGAAACACAACTTTTTAATTCAGTTACCAACTGAATTAATTTTGCGAACTTCTCCTTAACTTCGTTGTGTTTGGCTTCGATAAGTGGAGTAGAAGATTGATAATCAGTGGCAATTTTTGTAAGTGCTGCAGCAACAATATCAACACGCTTTTGCACATCCACATTTTGAGAATTAAGCTGTTGAAGCTCTTTCGCAATCTCCTTCTTTAACTCCTCAACTTTGAAGTTCACATCTTCCCGGACCTTCTTCACATCTTGTATAAAAAGATCATGACGTTCTTTTGTAACAGCTTTCAATTCTTGTACAACATTGTCAAAAGGCTTCCCTTGAGCTTGAATGTGAAGCTCATTATTCTTATCAAAAGTATCAACTTTCTCAACTATTCTTTTCTCAGCAGATTTGAGCAAAGTTTCAACCTCCAAACGTGATACAGAAGATTATGTACCAGAATCGACTTGTGATTGAATGATAGCATTCAACTTTCGATTTAGGATTTTAAATTGCTTTCCTGACATAAGCATATGATCAGGAATTTCCTCCTCCTCTGAATCAAAATGTAAAGCATCAAATGTTCCTCCAAAACCTCCTCCTTTGGTTTCTTCATCAGATTGAGCTTACGAAGATGGAAGTGGTATTGGTTCAGGGGATTGTGAAAGAAACAGTGTAGTGAAGGGATTTTGTAAAGGATGATAAAAAATGGATGATGTGGTTACATGTGCATTTGAAAGAATGTATGGTGATAATGAAGTAGAGAAAGTATCAGATGAGATGGGTAATGAAGTAGATAAAATGTTGGGCAGTGAAGATTCAACACTCTTGATAGGTGTCCCCGTATCAGATACGTTAACAACCATATCAAAAGTAGGTACCTCCTCATGAACTGATTTGGTAGTGACTACTTCGAGTGGAACTGTTGTGGTGGTGGAAATTTGCAAAGTAATGGGAAGAGAAATGTTTACCATTGAAACTGGTGGATTTGCAGAAACCACTTCCTCATCAGATGACTCGTTTTGAATGATCATCTTTTGTTTCTTGTACATCTTCTTTGTGATATGCTTCGCAACTTCTTGAGCTCTTCTTTTATTTGACATAGGAGAAACCGGAGCAGGGATTTCTCGAAACATAGCCCCCTTACTACTAATTTCAGTTTTATGAATAGTAGGAGAGGAGATCCTCTTTTGTGACACCTTTTGTATCTTCTTTATAACCCCTGACTTAGTTGGTATAATCTCCTTCGTATGTTTGGAATCTGACTCAACCTTCGCAACCTCTTCAGCCTTTGATACTTTTGGAGATTCCTGCTTGTGCACCTTTTTAGTTTGTTTCTTCTTCTTAGATGATTCACCAGTGACTTCAAGTAGTACTCCAGTTTGCACGTTTGGATCAACAGTTTTCATGTATCTAACTAACACCTTATGTGTAGAAGACACTTTGCGAAGCATTGCATCTGGAATTCTGGCAACACTTGTGAAGATATTCTCATCATCTTCAACAACTTTGGGAAATTGATACAAAGAGAACTCTGCAACATTTTCACCTTCAGGAACTTGAATTCCTTCTTTCACATAGATCTTTTCCAATATCAAACTCCAGTATCTTGCACAAGAAATGCCCTTATCAACACTTGTGTTTTCTAGGCTTTTGTTGAATTCCTTCCAAAGTTGAGTGCCATAATCAACACTGAGATCATAGTAAAGTCTCATGACCATGGCATAGACCTCCATTCTTCCCCTGTCTAAATCAACACTCCTTCCGGTCAAAAATCTGAGAAAGATTCCAAATAAGAAGTTCCAAATGCATGGTAAGCTTGATTTTCTGAAATCACTTATCGTTTCAAGAGTGGGTTGATGACCCATCTCATTGAACATGAAGATAATATGTGAATTGGTTGGCTTAAAGAACAGTGGGTTATTAAGAATGTTCAAGAAGTCAATGAACATGTTCTTGGTAAGACGCACCGTCTTGTTATTCACCAAGTTGAAGGTTATCACGTCAGTTGTATAGTTGTATGACGCAGTTGATGCCGCCATTGACAACCAAGACATAGGAACAGGGAATGAACTGAACATAGCAGTTGACAGTGCTGATCTTTGAGTGCAACGATCAACTTCTTCAATTCGTCTGGGTAAGATAAAACTTTGGGATCAACTTGGTAATTTGTGCTTTCAATCTTCATAAGAGACTATGAAAGAACTTCTTCTATGTTGGATTGAGTGGCAGCCATTGTTAATCTGAGAAATTTCTTGAGAGAAAGATTAGGGATTTTTGTTCGTCTGAGAATTTTGAATCACGTAACGATTCACATAAAAGATTATCCCCTTTATAGGTTGATCTCAAAGACGATCCGTTTCAAAAATAGAGTGGGCTACATGTGCCGGGAAACGTGTAATCAATAGTCGTTGTGATGATCATGCCGCAAAAAGTGCCTTGAAACTAGGGCTGACGGTTACTTGAAACTGTTCATGAGTACAGTTGATTGATAGAAGACCCTTCGGTATTGATGTTGGGCTATTTCGTTTATGGGATTTTAAACGAAGTCATTTACCAGACTTGCGAAATCTTCAGCCTAAGTTGGTATTACTTAGAACCTCAAGGATTTCGTGAGTGCATGTGATTCAAAGAAATGAGATAAGATGCAAGTAAAAAAACTTTGGAATCTTGTGATGTCAAAATTTATTGATATAAAGCAGTAAAACCCCGGGCAAAGGTTACTTCATTAATTACCATGAGAGGTAATCAACTGCTTTCACATTTTTCCCGTGACATACAATCGAATACTTATAGAGAAGTATCGAAGGGCTTCTTTTACAGGCTTAATATGGTGGTTTGCGAATTTCGTTACATATCATCCTAAACATAAGGTGAGTAATTGTAACTGAAATTTCTTGTTTAAACATTGTGTTTAGGGACAAGATTTCTTTGGATTATTTTGGAAAAGTGACAAGGATTTCAGATATATACTCACACTGAAATTATATTCATGGAAAAAAAATTAAATGTTGGACCCTGTTGGGAAACAAACTTCATGTGTTGCGAAAATCTGATCAGGATCACTCATAAGAATGAATATAATTTGGAGTATATGAAATATTAGGTACATAAACAATTGTTTCGTAAAAATATGGAACATAGTTCCCCGTCAATTCCTTAACTTGCGAAGTTTGTGGGTTTCACTTAATTCACGGACTCATGAAATAAGATCATTAACACAGAAGGATGACATGTCTAAATCACGATTGGTTTGATCAAGTGACCTCTTGGACATATGTCTTTGTGTGTGCATCGTGTTAAGAAATTTTGTGATGAAAAAGATTGGTTATAAGATCGACTGTACCTCTGTTATTTGTGGACCAAACAAAAAACTCTTTACTCATTTGAGAAGAATAAGGTAGCTATTTTGACTAATGCGAATACAAGCCTGATTGGGAAGAAATTTTCATAAGATAATTTCATTAGGGCTTTCATTTCTCACACATAGAGTCATATGAGGCTTGGGTCAACATGTTGCAGCATGCTTCTAGAGACATCCTAACTAGTACATAGTTTAAAGAAATGATACCTTCGCATAAACACATAAGCATGACCTTTTCACATTTTGCTTTGGACTAAAACAGAAAACACACAAAACTTAAAGAAAAAATATTTTTGTGATTTTGTATTTTTCAAAAGTTAAAGACAAAATAAAAGAAAATTTTTTGTTGTTTTTGAATTTTTCAAAAATAGACAAACAAATGAAAATATTTTTGATTTTTCGTTTTTCGCAAAGCATAAAAGAACTATATTAAATTGAACCTCAGTTACCAAATGTGCGAATGCGAAGCAATGCAAAACCGCTTAATGCACAATAACTTCTGAATGATTCTGAATCAGAGCTGCTGAATGGACCTTTCATTCTTGATTGATGGATTTTGATACTGAATTCACATCGATCATCCCTAAACCTGCTAAAATTCTTACAAATGATTTTTCATCAAGAGGTTTAGTAAAAATATCAGCAAGTTGTTCAGTGGTTTTTACAAAATGGACTTCAATATTCCCATCCTCCACATGATCTTTGATAAAGCTATATCTAAGAGCAATATGTTTTTCTTTGAGTGTTGTACTGGATTATGAAAAATGCGAATTGCACTTTGAGAATCACAATACAAAGGAATCTTTTTCATATTTATAGCATAATCGCGAAATTGACTCTGAATCTAGATGATTTGCGAAGTACAAGCAGCAGCTGAAATATATTCAGCTTTAGCAGTTGAGATAGCAACACAAGTTTGCTTCTTTGACTGCCAACTCACCAATTTTCCATCCAATAGTTGACATCCACCAGTTGTACTTTTTCTATCCAAAGTACATCCTCCTAAATCAGAATCTAAAAAAGCTTGAATGAAGAATCCCGATTTCGCAGGATACCAAAGTCCTAACGAAATTGTTCCCTTAAGATAGCGAAAAATATTTTTCACTGCAGTTAAGTGAGGTTCTTTGGGATTAGCTTGATACCTAGCACAATTACACACAGAAAACATAATATCAGGTCTACTTGCAGTTAAATACAATAAAGACCCTATCATGCTTCGACAGCAGAAGTATCTAAAGAAGGAGTTAGTCTTGTTCCCACTGCCATTGGTACTCTAAGCTTCATGCTGTTTGTCATTCCAAACTTTTCAAGCAGATTCTTTGTATATTTTTCTTGATTGATTAAAATTCCATCCATGTTCTGTCTTATATTTAAACCAAGAAAATTGTTAATTTTTCCCATCATGCTCATTTCAAATTGACTTTTCATGAGATTTTCAAATTCAGTAGACAATGTTGGGTCAGTTGAGCCAAAAATAATATCATCAACATAAATTTGAATAAGCATAAGATGATTCCCAACTTTCTTGCAAAATAATGTGGGGTCAACTGATCCTAGTTTAAATTTAGATTGTTTCAAAAAATTGGTAAGTGTTGCGTACCAGGCTCTTGGTGCTTGTTTTAACCCATAAACTGATTTGTCTAATATGTAGACATGATCAGGATGTTCTTGAATTATAAATCCTGGTGGTTGTTCAACATAAACTGTTTCTTCTAATTCTCCATTTAAGAATGCACACTTAACATCCATTTGAAAAATATCAAAGTCTTTGTGAACAGTATAAGCTAAAAATATGCGAACTGCTTCAAGTCTTGCGACATGAGCAAATGTTTCTTCATAGTCTATGCCTTCTTGTTGCGAATAGCCTTTAACAACTAATCTAGATTTATTTCGAATAATACTTCCTTCTTTGTCGGTTTTATTTTTAAAAATCCATTTTAATCCGACAATTGAAACATCTGGAGGTTTAGGAATTAATCTCCAAACTTTGTTTCGTTCAAATTCAGCCAGTTCAGATTGCATAGCAACCCAATCTGAGTGTTCCATAGCATTCTTTACTGTCTTTGGCTTTATTTTCGAAATAAAAACATTAAACATACAAAATTCTTGATTCGCATTCAGTACCTCATTTTTCGCATGAATTTGAGCTCTTATCAACACACCATCTTGTGGATTCCCAATCACCTGTTCTTTGGGATGATTCCTTGTCCATTTTTCAAGTGGAAGAAAATCATGATTGAATTCCAATGATGCATCTTCGTACATATCTTCATTTTCAGAACTTGCAACAGAAAAATTATCATTTAATTCATGAAATTCATCATTTTCATCAAGATTAATTGTCTCTGTTTCATCATGCTCCTCCTCAACATGATGTTCATCTTCATGCTCCCCCTCAAAATGATGTTCTTGTTGAAATTGCGAATGCTCCCCCTCAACTTGATGATTCATAGTCTCATTCTCCCCCTCGAAAGTTTGTTGTCCCTGAACATTTGTGATCGTATGCTCCCACTCAATACGAGCTTCAGGCACACTTTCACAAGATACTGACGACATTGTAATTGTTGAATCATCAGTATGTTTTGAAGATTCCGATGTTTGATTATCAGGAGCATTAACTCCCGCATCAATTGCCCTGTCAGAAGTTCTAAAAATTAAGTCATAATCAAAATCATTGATATCTGAATTTTCAATTTGAGTATCTGAAACAAGAATTGATTTATTTTAAAATTTAGTATCCGTTTGTTTAAAATAGTAATCATCAAAGGTTAGGTTGAAAGTTTCTTCAACTTTTCTTGTTCGCTTGTTTAAAACCCTGTATGCAACTGAATTTTGCGAATATCCTAAGAATATTTCTTCATCAGCTTTTGCTTGGAATTTTGTCAAGTTATCTTTTAGATTCATTATAAAACACCTGCAACCAAAAACATGGAAAATTTTGACATTAGGTTTTAGATTGTTGAGTATTTCATATCGAGTAAGATTGAATCTTCGATGAATGAAAGAACGATTCTGAGTAAAACATGCAGTTGATACAGCTTCAGCCCAAAGATATTGTGGTAAGTTCGCATATGTGAGCATGGTCCTTGCTACTTCGCATAGAGACCTATTTCTTCTTTCAACAACACCATTTTGTTATGGAGTGTATGGGGATGAAAAATCATGCGAAATACCTTTGGCTGTGAGAAACGAATCCAACGTTTGATTTTTAAACTCAGAACCATTGTCACTTTTAATTTTACGAACATTCTTTTTAAGACTCATCTCAATCATTTTGATAAAATCAATCATCATCTGAGCAACTTCAGATTTTAACCTGAGAAAGAATACCCATGTAAATCGAGAAAAATCATCAATAATAACTAAAATGTACCGCTTTTTATTGATTGTAGCAACAGTCGATGGTCGACATAAGTCAATGTGAAGAAGTTCCAATGGTTCCACGATTTTTGAATCTATCACAATTGGATGACCTTTTCTATGTTGTTTTCCTTGTTCGCAAGCTGCACACAAAGTATCATTGTCAAATTTTAGTACAGGTAAACCTCTAACTAAATCTTCAATGACAAGCTTGTTAATATTGCGAAAGTTCAAATGAGACAATCTTCTATGCCAAAGCCAACTAATATCATTTGAGGCCTTTGACAATAGACACACAGCAGGTTTGCCCACAATCGGTTTGATGTCGAGTTTGAACATGTCTCCATATCTTTTAGATTTGAGAAGTACTTCATTTGTCGCTACTTTTGAAATGATACTCCCTTCTTCATTGAACACAACCTGATTTCCAGTACCCACAACGAGTTGCGAAACACTAATCAAATTATGTTGAAGACCTTCAACATAAGCAACCTGGTTAACTGTGAATTGTCCATTTGTGACTTTTCCATAACCTTTCACTTGACACTTGTGATTGTTTCCAAATTTGACTACTCCTGCATTTTCCAAGCTTCTATAATCTCGCAAGTTTTCTTTTCTTCCAGTCATGTGATGAGAGCAACCACTATTAATATACCATTTCGCATCATATTGCTCATCACATATCACCTGCATTTAGTGAAAGAATTTAGGAACCCAAGATTTGTTAGGTCCTTCATTAATAGCACTGAACAAATTCTTTGAATTTAAAAACCACGTTTTCACTTTTTCTCTGACATTATCAATTAAATCAACATCATCAAATATAGATATTGAAATATAGTTGTCCAATAGTCTTGGATTTCCATTGACTTTCACCTCATCCTTCACAACATTCACAACTCTCACAACTGGCTTCCACTTTTGTACTGGAACTTGCGAATCATGAGATGATGACTACCAGTATAAGACTCATTCACAAACTTGTCAAATGCAACCTTTATCTTTTGTTTTGAAAACTTTCCATTTTGGTATTGTTTTCCTTGCCCTTCAAGCCAATTATTGAACGTATATACATCAGATTTCCCTTTTGTATACGAAACTTTGGTAGGTTTAGTGATTGAAGGATTTGGAAAATTTGGAAACCATTGGTGAAAATCTTGGGTTTGTTTGAGTTTTGACATTCAAAGTTGGTGAATTATTCGTTAATTTTCTAACACATTGAAACTCATGATCATTCACAAAGTTTTGCGAAGTCTCAAATTTTGTAATGTTATTACATTTTCGAACAGATTCATCTTTAGTTTTCATTGAAATTTTGTCAACAGAATATATCGGTTTGTGAAAACTTGTATCCTTTTGTTTATTTTTTCCCTAAAATTTTGATGGTTTTGTGCTAGAAATTTGTGCTTTCGCAACTTTTGGTTTATCATTAGACACAACTTACCAAAAGATTGTTTTTCTTGGTTTTCTCTTTGAAACATTATTTTCTTTTGAATACTTTCCAACCATCAACTTAAATTCACGAGAATTCAATTTCACTTCCATCTTTGGTTTTACATCTTTTTTCAAAAACTTTGTTTTCTTTTTCACTTTTAACCACCCATTTTTGTGATGATTTTTTATGTTGAAAAACATAAGTGTTTTGGGTTAAATTGTTTTCTACCGTATTTTAATTTGCAAAGAAACCTTACATAGTTGACCTTTTGTTATCATTTTCAACCATTTGATTGAATTCAGGCTTGATTTTCTCAACATTTCCAGTTGTGACAAAGACTTGGTTTCGAAAAATCGTGTTATCAGTGCATGTAAAATTTGGATACACCACTGTGTTGGTTTCCAAATAATGTGCACCTTTGTCATTAAGAACTTTGTCAAATTCTTTTGTATCACCAAACACTTGATTAACAACAATACGTTAAGGTGATTCATGAGAACCGTTCACCTCTTCTTCGTCTTCATCAGTGTCATTTGTCTTACAGCTTTTAACTTCCACATTATCAAAGTTACAAGTTTTCAAAGTAGAGGGTTTATCATTTTCATCCTTTACTATCGAATCAACTATAATTTCTTTACCTTTGACCTTTGATGTGATATTAATAATAGAAAATTGAGAACAATCAACCTCTTCTTCCTCTTCGATCTCACTGATTTCACTCACATTATCTGATTTGTCATCAACATCAGCATAGTTGTGTTGAGAATCAAGAGTTGAAGTTTCAGTTTTCTTTAGTATTTTCACTTGTTAATTCATTGTTAAGATTTCATTAACAATATTAACCAATTCATTTGCATTCAAAAATTCATCAATTTTGACAATACCATATGCGAACCTATCATCAGGTATTTTGTCAAACTGAGCAATAGTATTCTCACAGTCATAAGAAACAACATCAACTTTTTCGCGTTCAAATTCAAGAAATGGTAGTAGTTCCCTATGTTGTTCTTTTCTTATCTCAGATGAATGATGTAAAGCAATTAACTTCGCATACAAACGTTTAGCAGAGTTACAATAAATGTTTCTTTGTGCTAGTAACAACCTAACTTCTTTATCAAGTTTGTCCCTATCACAATTTATATTTTTCATTTGTAATTCTATTGTATCTACTCTGCTTCGTTTTATTTCTAATTGTCTTCTTGTCTCAACTAATTGCGAATTTAGATTTTGTGCTTCAGTACTAGCATAGACAATAACAACATCAAAATAAGCAACAATATCATCAAATGAAGTTATTTTAGCATCATAAGCAAATAAAGGAATATTAAAAGATTCAAGAATAGCACGTACCTTAGTGGCCATTGGAGATTTATCAGTGGACTTGGACACAAAGCATCAGCTAGAAACATTTTTTTTGCAATTACCTTCATAACTTGCGAACATTGCACCATGAGTTGGGTGCCCCATCTCATCATCATCAGATCCTGAAGATCAGATCTGATAAGTTCCACTTTCTTTTTCATCATAATCTCCTTTCGCAACCAAAGACAAGCCTTTTACCTTCACAGGCACCTCCTCAAGCATCTCTGAGTAATAGGCTTCATCTTTAATTTTGCTCTTCTTCTCCTCTCTCTTTCGCAACATGCAATCAGCTGTGAAGTGATTCCACCATTACAGTAATGACAACTAATTCCTGAAACTCCTTTTAGTTTCTTCTCAGCTTTCGCATCTTTCTGCTTTTCTTCAACCTTCTCAAATTTCTTCTTTTCCTCACCTCCAGCTTTTATGAAACCACTCTTCGCATTAGTTTGCTTCCCTTTTAGATTAAAAGGCTTTTTGAAAAATTTCTTAACTCTGTTATTTGAATAAAAGGCAACTGCTTCATCATCAAAATTCATTAAGAAACCTTCATTGTCTGATTCTTCTTTCTCACCAGCATCAATTTCAGTAACCTTTGAAACTAAAGCCAAAGGTCCTCCTAGACTCTGTTTCGATTCTTCAAGCATTTCTATAACTTCGCTTTCATGATTTTTCAGTTGGTTGTAGAGATCATTCAAGGTGGTTGTATCAAAACTTTGCTGGTTCTTTATCATCATACTCACACTACGCCATTCTTTACGAAGACCCATGATGAATGTCAGATTGAATTCCATAAGAGATCTTGAGATTCCATACCTGCTGCATCGATAAACAAGCTCATTCAGACGATCATAGTAGTTTTAAATTGTTTTAGCACCCTTTTGTCTGAATTCCTTAAGTTCAACAAGATATTGCTTAACAGAATTGATCTTTGTCTTCTCACTTCCTTGATATTTCTCTTTCAGTGTGATCCAAATATCCTTGGCTGTTTTACAACTACGAATGTAATTGTAAACCACATGAGGCAAAGCACCTCTTAGCTCCCTCATACATCTTTTCTCATTATTTTTTCATGTGATTCTGTTGTTCAACAACGTCAATTGAAGAAGCAAATGATCCGATTGTTTGAACATTTTCAGGAGGTAGAACTTTTCCACTGATACAATTCCAGAGTTCTTCATCAATTTCATTTAAGTAATCCTCCATCCTATCAGCCAACTGATCATATTACTCAGGGATTAACATTGGAATTTTGGTTGAAGAACCAAGCAAGTGAGAGAAAGAAGTCATGTTATTCATGTTGAAGTTAGCCATTGATGAACACGGGAATTTTTTAGAAAAACTTGATGATTTTGTGAATTGATCACTAATTGCTAATCGATCACTCAACTAACCAATTCAAATGCAGAATCGATTCAAATATGAAGATCAAGAGTGATTTTCAGAACCAAAATGCGCGGAAAATTTTTGAATAAAAACACTACTAAAAAAAACAAATGATTCTAAAACGAAAATCAGATCAATGCAGTTTGAATCCTGCTCTGACACCAATTGAAGAGAAATTTTAATCGAGATTTAGAAAGCAATCATGATTATGTGAATGAAAAGTAAGAACACAAGAAGTAAATATTAATAAGATCTTATATTGATGAAGAAATTACTGATTACAGACTTAAGCAGATACATGAGTGTACAAAAAATATACTAAGTCCTGAACTATAAGCTTCACACAAATGAAGACTTAGTAAGATAACTAACATGCAAAACTTAAAACAGACATTTCAAATTTTATAAAAACTAGACTCTACACGCCCGAGGCGGCGGCATGGCGGAACAAACCGGGTTGTGCGGCTACGTTCATGGATCATTGGTAAAGTGAATATATATATCACAAGTACAACTATAAACCAAATAGCATTTGTGTCCCATCCTTATATTTGAATACGATGTTTTTACAAATAATAATTGTACATGAATTGCCTTAAAAAATAGGCATATAATACACAATAAGTAAACTAGGTTACCTATAATCCAATACGTCTTGAATGTCTGTTTAGTGATTTTCTGAGAATACATGTAATTTTAAGGGTCAACACAAGGTTGGTGAGAGTTACAGATTTTCTTCTAACAACAGTAATACTTTTAAAAATTCTAAAAAGTATTATCTTTATATGTATAACAATAGTTAAAAATGTGTTTGCAAAGAGTCTTTGAAAGCCAAAATGTATCTTTGTATATGTAAATCCATACTTAAAACCGTGTTTGTAAAGAGTCTTTGAAAACTAAAATGTATCTTTGTATAAGTAAATCCATACTTAAAATTATGTTTGTAAGAATCCTTGAATATAATTGGAAACCACACTATACTGTTACATATGTAATTATATACTTAAAATAGTATTGAAAGCAACCAAGCCCATGGTTTGTAGTGAAAGAGAGAAAGATTCCAGTTAATGTTTATAGTGAGTCCTAAAACCTAGCAATGTGACTGAATGTATCCCCTACAAAGCTTCATTGGACGTTGTAGTAATAATTATAGACACTTATCACCTGCTTCAAGTTATTGGTCAAGGTTATAGCTAGCAACCGTAGGTGGGGATTTCAAACCCATATAGATCTATAAAAATGTATCTCGCTCCGAATATTAACGGTTATGATAGTGTAGGTATGCAAAAGTGTTTAGACTCAAATATTGAATACAGACTCACTAAAAAGCCCTTAACTAAAGTATGTGAATAACTCTTAGCCCTAACTTAATTGTGGTTAACTCACTAGGCATATTGAATTTTTCTGTATAATGTTTATAAAAGCCGAGTATGCTTGGTATGCATGTAAAGTGTAATGTACTCACTTTTATATAGATGTATGTTTCAAAGCAATGAACATATGTACATGTGCAAACATTATGTGTTTAAACATATAAACATTCATGAATAGTAATTGCTTGAATCCTTGAAATATTACAGAGATTTATAACATACTGGTTATAATATACAATGTCACATAAAAATCATTTATTTTTGTATCATGTAGCATTTGTTTTATGGACTAGTTATTTCACGATAAAATAAACACAATACGTATACGAAAAGTTTATATTAGTTTATTTGTAACAATATGTTACTTTGATAAAGAACATTTTTATAAACTAGGATTATTGTATTTTTGCATAAAATAATAACTTATTTGTATAAACAAAGTATATAGGCACATGTACCCCCTCCCCCCACCCAGAAATAATTAGAAATATTACAAAAGGGTTGTAAGCACTCACCCTTGAAGCGTAAGTTCGTGTTGTTCGAATTTCGTTTATTTTTAGGAAGCTTGATGTGAGAAACTGTAAAGTCACGGTTCTTGAACTTTGAAATACTTATAGGACCATTTCATAACATATTTAAACTATTGGGTGTTGTTTGGTATTTTAATTAACCAAATTTGGATTGATTTAGTTAAAGTAAATCAAGGGAGGGTCTGAAATGGTTTAAATGGAATTTAAGTTTGGGAATTGGACTGATTTTGTTTAGAAATATCCATGGGAGGGGCTGAAATGCTTAATTTAAATCAAAGTTTGAATATTGGGATTTTTTGCTAAAAATAACCAAAGGAGGGGCTATTTTGAATAAATGGATTCGATGTTGGGGGGTTTAGGACTTGTTTATAAAAAGTGAATGTTGCATAGGGGTTATTTAGTCGTTAATTGAAGTTGAAAGGAATTAGGGCTTTATCCCCCCGTCATCACTTGTTGCTGGATTAAAGAGAAGAAACGGGAATGAACGAAAGCAGATAGAACGAAGACGGTAGGAAGGACCATGTAGGATCGCATGCGAGGTTTCTTCGGTTTATTCGCGAGTAGAGATCGTCTCTGTGGTCGAAGAGGTCGAAGGGAAGGAAGGGAGAAGCCGTGGGGTTACTCGTGGCCTCGGTGGGTGCAGCGAGGAGCTGCTCAAGCAACTTTTAGACTATTTTGGTTCCGGCAACAAGGTACGACAAGTAGGTGTGAGGGTTGGCTCGATGGAGCAATGACGTTGCAGGTGAGATGGTTTGGAAAGGGAGCTCAACGGGACCGAAGGGAACGGCACAAGGGGAAAAGTTCTCCGGTCGTTGGTCGGTTGCGAAGGATAATGAAGGAAAAACCGAAAAGAAGTATTTGATTGGGTGAGGTAAGTAGCGAAGAAAATGAGGTGGTTCAGTGCTTCGGTGGTGTTTGCTTGAAAGAAAAAGAAGGGAAGTGCGAGGGCTTGGTCATCGATGGTGGAAACCAGTAATCTTTTTGCGTCATCTTTTTTTTTTTGTGATTTGGCATCCAACATAAGGCATGATGAAACAGGCAGAAAAATCAATCAAAGGAGTGTTTTGTTTGCTTTTCTTGTGTGAGTTGACAGAAATTGATGGAATTTAAGTGGTTGTATGGGTTTGATTTTTTACAGGAGAAAGTAGGAAGAATGAGATGTGATGAGGCTGCATTTCTATTTGCAATCGATGGGAAGAGAAGAAAAGTAACAATATTTTGTGGTGTTTGTTCTTAGTTGAACATCCAAGGAGGTATGAGGTGTTTTTTTGGGTGATTATCTCATTTGATAGCTACAATTATAAAATGAATGTTTACTTTGCGTGCAAAAGGCAAGTTGAAAGGTGGAAGCAACATTTCCAATTTGGTTGTTAATTTATTTATGAAATGTACTTTGGTTTTAATTTGCAAGAAATGCTCGGGCTTTAATTATTCATGTATTTGTGTAATTTATAGGTTTAATTACTTATGTATTTGTGTATATTGATGTATACTTTTATTAGATTAAATATACACTTTTAGGTTTAATAATATTGTATGTATTTGTCTATTTGTTTGAGACATTTTATGGCAATAGTACATACATAATGTTTATACACTCTGGTATTCAATGATTACCATATATGTTTGTAATATATATATATATATATATATATATATATATATATATATATATATATATAGAGAGAGAGAGAGAGAGAGAGAGAGAGAGATAGAGAGAGGTTCATATATGAACCCTAAATACTATGTGAATATAATATGATTTAATATCAGCCATCGATCAACTTCAATCTTTCTAGAGTAAAATCAATAAAAGCTTTATCTAAAATTGAAAACTGATATATCAAGTAATTGAAGATGCGTTATATTTTTAAAATCGGTTTCTTCTGGTTCATCTTATTCGTTTACCACTTAAATCACATCGTAAGAAGTATCTTTATCCTCCATTAGAATCGATCTGAAGAAACTCAAAATAAATATTGTATTTTTTGATTGAGTTTTATAAATCAATTTGTAGTAAAATAAATCATGATGAATATTTGTCAATGTGATTCAAGAAAGGAGAAAGACTCAAACAAGGCAAAGTTTCTGTGTTCTTTCTCATGAAATTTTATTGGGTTTAGATTATTGTACAATTACGATCACAGGAAACCATGTATTCATTTGATATGTGAAATATGCATTCACATTCTTATAAAATAGGTAAATGATAGATTATAATAATTAACTTATTTTTCGTATTGAAATTCTTTGATAAATTAGAATATTTACGTACTTGTTTATAAATTCTTAAGGAATTTTGTAAAATTTTATAGGGTTTAAGATTTTGCAAAGTTATGATCACATGAAACCATGTATTCATTTGATATGTGTATTATACATTCCCATTCTTGAAGAATGGGTAAACGATAGAGTATGCTAATAATTTAACTCATTTTTTATTCAATTTTTTAAAAAAAATTATAATATTTATGTACTTGTTTAGCAATTCTTAAGGAATTTTACCACAAATTACAAAGAATTTATGTTTTTTTCCACCTTGTATTACTTTTTGAAACACATATTCTTCAATAATAATATTGGCAAAAAGTACTTAAGCATTCTTTAAAGATATTGATATCAAATTCTTATAGTAATATGACTTTTGTATATACTGTAGTGTATTATTTCATTGAAGAGTATGAAAATCGTATTTCATGATGATTGCTTTAAGCCCTTCATTGGATATAAGAAAGTAGAAAAAAGAAGTTGGTTGTGGGTATAGCGAAGTCATGTTACATTTGGATTGAAGGATTGTAAAAACATACTATGAGAATTTGGTTATTGAAACATGTGCAACCGTTAATAGAAAGAGTTTATTGCAAGATTTGCAAGTAGTAAATTGGTCATGATATGAAGATTTGTCCAGGAATAAATTTAAATGTCATATTTTTGAATCATATTAATGTCACATATGTATTGATTAACCCAATATAAAAATGTTATGTGTTCTACAAAATGTTGTTAAAAATTGTGTTTAATTTGTGTATAATCATATATTTCATAAACTTTACTCATAACTGTTATCTAGTTTTATATCCTACTAAATGAAACATATTCTTAAAGAATTATACTAATGTATGTTCAATGTGATGTATTAAATAACATCTTATAGCTATAGAACAATTCCTACTTGTAAGTGATTATACATCTCTTGGTGGGACAAATTACTATACACCACAGACAAATGAAGATGTAATGCCTAAAATCAACAACACAGTGGATTCCAAATTATTGATAATAGTAGTAATCTAGAAGGTGATATTTACATGATAATCTATGCATATTATTGAATTTGATCATCTTCTAATCATATTCTTTTGTATTGTATATATACATCACCGTTAGAATTTAGGGGCTGAAATTGAGGATTTTGTTATTGAAATTCATTGCATCTAATTTCAATGTTATTATATAAAGATTATAATTACATAAATTCTTCAAGAATTTCTTCAGTTGTGTATAAAAAGTTATGGCCCTTTATATAAAAGGTTATGGTCATAAAGTGCTAGAACACTTTAATTCTTCATGAAACATCCTAAAAATACAACCCAATTTTTTATTGTTTTAACATTACTAAAAGCCACAACATCAAATGTTATATAACAAAACCATGCACCGTGTGTCTCAAAATGCCATTATAAATGTATCAAATCAAAATGAAATTAATATCATATCAAAATGTTTGAATAAAACTCTCAGGAATAAACTGTGATTGTGGTGTGTGTTATGCCATCAATCCGAGCTCTTCCCTTTGCTAGCAGGAGTACTTGAAACCAAACTCAAACTGTAAGCACAAATCTTAGTGAGATCGCCCATACTACCACATACCATATAATAACATATAAAGCACATATTGGGCCTTCCCCGCTGCATCGGACCGAAATCCAGAAACTGCACTGGAACGAAATTCGGAAACCGACAAGAGCCTTGCCCTCTGCATCGGACATAAATCCGAAAACTGCATCGGATTGAAGTTCGGAAACTGCATTGGACCGAAGTCCGGAACTATCCAGGGCCTTGCCCTCTGCGTCGGACCGAAGTCCAGAAACTGACTGTACATATCATAACATAATCATAACTACTAACATAAACACATATGTGACATCCTTATTTTCACGGCCAGAAAAGACCGATTTTGTTTATGCTTTATAAAAATCAAAGTACCTCTTTAATAAAAATGTTGCGGAATTTGTTCCCAGAAAAACACGATAAATACGTTATCAAAGTATTTCCGAAGAAACATATTTTATTCATTTTAAAACATTTAGGATGTCATCGTCAATACAGAAACACAAGCATAAACAGAACTTATATTCATTTACACTAGTGATTCGTATCTCCTTAATCTCTCAGTGTAATGTAACTTCATATCAACACCTGTGATATAAATAAACTGAGTGGGTCAGGTTGGAAAACCTGGTGAGTACATAGGATTTTCAACCCACAATAATATAATTATTATGTTTAATCGTCAAACAGTTAACTCAATTACCCATCTCCATTATCTTCTTTACTCTAAAGGGTCTACCCTATGAATCAACTACTCCCCGTTCATTCATTCCTAAGGATCATCCTAAGGAGTCGACACTAAGTCCATAGCTGCCAGGGTTTGCTCAACGGGCACTAAATCCATAGTTACTAGGGCTATTTCGTTTATCGACAGTATCCACTTGCAATACATGTCAACGGGTTTTTAGAGTACACCAGTGAACACATCGTTCACAACACCTACAGGTTGCGAGCCTGCTAGTGTTCCACTGGACTGTCTAGAATAGTCTGTGGTTGCCATCCATACTCTGCTGAATGACGGGGCCATTATTTGGGAAAAAGGCTTCTTACATCGTCCACCTCTCACCCTCACCTCACGGTCTATTTCACCTCTCAACTAATCATCCAACTCATACTCCATCTATTACATCTACCCATGTTTTACCCCAACATGATCGTAGATATAAAATACATATACATATTAAATCATTTAAAAGATGTATAAAATTGTTCATCCAGCATAGATAGCAATTATACAGATGATATTCACACATAGCACGTAGTTTATATAAAATACTTCATATCTATGTGTAAGATGAAAATAACTATGCACTCACCTGATAAGGTGATGACTCGGTACTCGGACAACACTTCGTTACTGTTAAAACAATTTCCCTCGGACAAAACCTAGTATCATTACCACTAGAGTTTAATCTAATGTTAACCACGACTATTTAATAGTCTAGATATTATTACTATTATATAAGCGTTAAGAAACACTCTTATATAACTCGTAATAATAGCCCAAGTACTTATTATAAGGTCCTAATAACATTACTATATTAAAACATAAGCTACACTAAAGATAGGGTAGGTATAACTCACTTACAACGGGTTTTTCGCAAAACAGGGCTTCGCTGGAGCAGCGTTTCCGAGCTGAAAGACCCTTTTTCTTGGACTCCGGGAGCCTCGGGGCTTCCTTCGGGTGCTAGGGAGGTTCCCTAGGCTTTTTGGGGGGTTTGGGGCTAGAGAGAGTCTAGAGAGAGAGAGAGAAAGAATAGTTTGGGAAGGTGTGAAGAATGAGGGAACCCGACACCTCTTTTTATAGGCTGGAAAACAGATCTACTCATCAAGTAGGTCCTCCTACTCATCGAGTCCCTACCAGGTGTCACCCTCTGGTGGCTTGCCTTGAGGAGAAAGCCTTGGCCCTTATTCAGTCATGTCACCCCTTTTGCAGCAACATCCTGCCGACTTCTAAACCCCGTAACTTTCGCATACGAGCTCCATTTTCGACGTTCTTTATATACACGCGTAGGTAAAAACAAGATTTACAACTTTCATTTAGACCCCATCGGCTAATTCTCGACTGGTCTTAAATTTAACAGTAGGAGGAGATTAGACTGCTAAATGACCATGAAGAATTCGTAACTCCTTCATACGGACTTCGTTTTCGTCTGTCTTTTTACCGTTGAGTTCCTATTAATGAGATCTTCAACTCTCATTTAGGTCACATAAGCCAAAAACCGCTCAAACTAAAATTCGAGTTTCGGGCTGTACACTGGTAAGCCGAAACTTTGAAAAATCATAATTTCCTCATACGAAGTTAGATTTGGGCGTTTTTTTATGGATTTTCTCGGTTTAACATACTCTACGACTTTGGTTTAGATTACTAAGACTAAAAATTCTTCTATCATAAATTCACTTTTTACGTCTCCCGGTGTCGTGCCGGTTTTGCTGTAAAACTTGGACGGGCCATAACTTATTCATTATAACACTGATTTCGGCGTTCTTTATACGTACGGAACCCTAGAGACATATCCTACAACTTGTTTAAGATTATTTATTCTAAATAATCTTTTGTTGAAAAGTAGTTTTCGACCCCTATTATCTCTAAATTGACTAGCTCGGATCTACGGATGTTACAACATTTACTGCTGAACAAACAAGCCGGCATTGTGGCCGTAGACCCATTCCTACTGGAAGGAAACGCACCTCGTGATGCTGGCTGCTGAGATACTAAATCTGAAACTTCCTGTCTGCTGCTCTGAAACTCCCGACTACAAATCCCATAAACACTATATCAAATATTGATAACTATTCTCAGGGTAAAATGACCATTTTACCCCTGGTCAAAGTCAACATCCAGGTCAAAGTCAACGTTGAGTTGACCGAACTCGCTGAGTTGGGTCGCCAACTCGCCGAGTCACTATCATCCATTCTGATCCTCTACACGCTTCCATTCGTTGATTTTGGAAAAGACTCGACGAGTTCTTCTTCGATACTAACATCGAGTCTAACTTCATCCGACTCGTCGAGTTGTATGAACAACTTGTCGAGTGCTCCTTCATCATATGAACATGTCCGCCTACGACTCGCCGAGTTGTATGAGCTACTCGTCGAGTCTGATCTTCGGGCCAAGAAGATTGCCTTGGACTCGTCGAGTCATGGTGTCGACTCGCCGAGTCCTCTGCATGCCATTACTATACAACCGATTCTAGTTGATTTCAGTGCATCCAATTTATAGATCTGGGCAACTAGGGCTGGTTTTGCACGCAAAGTTTCCAACTTTTCGTGCATGCATACGAGAATGAGGCTAAAATACCAAAATCATCCAATAGTAACCACTTAGGGTTTGGAACAAGGCTATTTCCGCATAAAGGTAGCTACATTGAGTTCCTAGAGCTCAATCACATCCAGATCTATGGTCTCCATTCTAAGGAGAGCATATATCTCGAGTTTGAATCATAAAAGGCTCCAAAAGAGACATAACAAGCATACAAGAGGGTTTAATGGAGGAATACACATGGTAATAACTTTATTACCTAAATGAGAAACAGATGGAAGCTAGCTCTTGGATCTCCTTTCTCTTCTATGGGCCTTCTTTCCTTCCTTCTCTTCTACAATTCCCAAACTATCACAAAACACTTAAGCTCAACAAAGGGGGACTAGGGTTTTATAGAGGAATTCTCTAAAGGTGCTAGAGGCTGGGGTGGGAGGCTATAATGATGTTTAAATAGGCTATAAATCCTGAGATTTAGGGTTTCATCCAGACAAGTGGACTCGCCGAGTCTAGAATATAGACTCATCAAGTCGCCAACTAAGAACCTGTGTAAATCCCATCTCTACTCGACGAGTCGGGCTACAGACTCATCGAGTTCCTCTTAAGGAAGGAAAATACTTATATTTAAATCACGTAGCATAAATAGGGCATTACAATTCTCCCCCACTTATCTTAGACTTCATCCTCGAAGTTTGTTGTTGCTGAATCCAAAAATAACTCTGAATAATGCTCCCTCATCTCCTCCTCGGTCTCCCACGTCCACTCTGAACCCTTACGATGCTGCCACTGCACCTTCACTAGCTGAACCACCTTGTTCCTCAAGGTCTTCGTCCTCCGATATAAGATCGCAACTGGTCTCACAATATAATTCAGGCTACTATCAACCTGAATATTCTCCAATGCCACCAATTCTGACTCATCCACTAAACACTTCTTCAATTGGAAAACATGGAAGGTGTTGTGGATCTGGCTAAGCTCTGCTGGAAGATCCAACCGATAAGCAACTGGAACCACCCGGGCCGAAACACTAAAAGGACCAATAAAACTGGGGACAAGCTTGCCCCGCTTCCATAACCTGATAACACCCTACCAGGGTGATACTTTCAGGAGGACCATATCGCCCACCTGAAACTCCAAGTCCGAATGCCTCCTGTCGACATAACTCTTTTGCCGACTCTGCATAGTCTGCAGTCTGCTACGGACTTGTTGGAGCAACTCTGTGGTCTTCAGTACCACCTCCGTACTCCCGATGACTCTCTGACCGACCTCACCCCAACAAATCGAGGTCCTACACTTCCTTCCGTAAAGCATCTCAAAAGGAGTGCGATCAATGCTAGCGTGGTAAGTGTTGTTATACAAAAATTCCGCTAATGGAAGATATGTATCCCAACTGCCACCAAAATCTAGAACACATGCCCGCAACATGTCCTCAAGAGTCTGGATCGTCCTCTCGCTCTGCCCATCCGTTTGAGGGTGGAAGGCGGTGCTAAAGTGAAGACGACTCCCCATCTCGACGTGAAACCGCTTCCAGAACTTGGAAGTGAACCGGACATCTCGATCTGATACTACTAATACAGGCACTCCATGTCGTACCACTACCTTGTACACATAAATATCGGATACCTTCTTGGCCGAAATGCTCTCCTAGATTGGTATGAAATACGCACTTTTGGTCAACCGATCCACTACAACCCAAATTGAATCAACTCCACGTGCAGTCTTGGGAAGTTTAGTGATGAAATCCATAGTGATATCCTCCCATTTCCACACGGGACTGTCTAACGGTTGCATCTTGTCGTGGGGTATATGATGTTCTGCTTTGACCTTCCTACAGGTCAGACATCTCTCCACATACCAGGCTACATCCCACTTCATGCAGGGACACCAATAGTCTGGTCGAAGATCTCTGTACATCTTCGTCGCCCCTAGGTGGATGGAGAAACGAGACTTATGAGCCTCCTCCATTAACACTTCCCATACGTTGCCTCAATACGGTACCCATACTCTCCCATGAAGGGTCAAATCCTCTACTGTCATAGTCAAAGGATGCTACTCGGCCCACAATCCTCTCACACTTTTGCCTCTCCTCCTTCAGGCCGTCAACCTATGCCTCTCTAATCTGCTTCTACAAGGGAGTAATCATTGTCGTTCTTAGAAAAGTATCCCTGATCGAGGCTGCTACAGCCTTGCGGCTCAGGGCATCAGCCACTACGTTGGCCTTACCCGGATGATAAAGGATCTCACAATCATAATCCTTTACCACGTCTAACCATCAGCGCTGCCTTATGTTCAAATTCGGCTGATCCATGAGGCACCTCAAAGTTTTGTGATCTGTGTAAATGGTACAACGGACCCCACAGAGGTAATGTCTCCAAATCTTGAGGGCGAACACCACTGCCCCCGGCTCTAAATCGTGTGTCGGATAGTTAGCCTCGTGAGGCTTCAACTATCTAGAGGTGTTTGCTATCACATGCCCCCGCTGCATCTACACTGCTCCCATACCTGTGATCGAAGCATCGCAGTAGACTACAAAATCCTCTGTACCCTCTGGAAAGGTAAGAATCAGCGCCTTGCACAATCTCTATCTGAGGGCCTCAAATGCTGCCTGCTGCTCAGGCCCCCAATGAAACACCACCAACTTCTTGGTCATTCGGGTGAGTGGAACTGCTATCTTTGATAAATCCTGGATGAATCTTCTGTAGTACCCTACGAATCCTAGGAAGCTCCGAATCTCAGATGGAGACCTCGGGACCTCCCACTGCATCACGGCCTCTATCTTGGCTGGATCTACTAGTATACCCTTTTGGTTGATGAGGTGTCCTAGGAATTGCACCTCGCGCAACCTGAACTCGCACTTGCAGAACTTCGTGAAAAGGCTCTCCCTCCTCAGTGTCTCTACCTCTTTCAGGTGCTCCTCGTTCTGCTCCTGAGTCTTGGAATAAACCAAGATTTCATCAATGAATAGTATCACAAACCGATCCAACATTAGTGTACATACACGGTTTATGAGGTCCATGAAAGGGGCAAGAGCATTGGTGAGCCCAAACGGCATCACCACAAACTCATAATGACCATAGCAGGTCCTAAAAGCGGTATTCTGCACATCCTCCTACCTGACCTGCATCTTGTGATATCCTGACCGCAGATCAATCTTGGAAACCAAGATGCTCCCTGAAGCTAGTAAAACAAGTCGTCTATCCTCGGGAGTGGGTAACGGTTCTTCACAGTTACCTTATTCAGCTCCCAGTAATCTATGCACATGCGATGCGAACCATCCTTCTTTCTTATGAATAAGATCATGGCTCCCCATGGTGAACTACTCAGCCTGATGAAACCCTTGTCTAGTAGCTCCTGCAGTTGTGTAGATTACTCTTGCATCTTTGGAGGAGCCAACCGATACGGTGCCTTACCTATCAGAGCCGCACTAGGAACCAGGTCAATCTGAAACTCAACCTGTCTTTCCGGAGGTATTCCAGGTAATTCCCCGGGAATATGTCCGGATACCCTCGCACTACTAGTACATCATTAACTGTCGCTTTAGCCATCTCCCGGGCATCTATAACATAGGCGATGTATCATGCGCAACCCTGCTGAACATAGCGTCTCGCCTTCACTGCAGAACAAAGGACTGGTCCGCACTGTGGCCTCTCACCCTGAATCACTGGGAGTGCGAACCCTCACTAACTGCAGCTCACAATCAATCACTGCCCCATTGGGTCTCAGCCAATCCATACCTACTATAAACTTATTCCCTCGTAGGGGAATAGGAACCAAGTCCATTGAAAAATGTTCATCAAATAACTGCAGCGAACACCCCCTATGTACTCTTGCGACCCTGATGGTCCTATCGCCTGCTATCTCAACCTCAAGTGCAAAATCCAGCTCCCTCAGAGCTCTACTAAACCTTTTGCTAAGCGTAAGTGAGACAAATGTTCGGGTAGCGCCCGAGTCAAACAATACTATAGCTAAAATGACGTTCACTAAGAAGGACCCTATACGAAAACATATCATCATGAGAAACAATCAATATCAATAAAGAGATAAGAGAAAGATACATACCCACCACCACGTCAGGAGTCGCTCGCGCCTACTCATTCGTCATCTGAAAAGCTCTACTCTTCCTCATTGGCGTCTCACTTCGGCTCTGGCGGCCGTCTATAATCCTTAATGTTGCAGGGGGCAGGTGCTACCACCTTCCCTGCTGCTTCTAAACTCGGACATTAGGAATTTTTATGTCCTCTCTGATTGCAATGGAAGCAAATTAGATCGGATGCTGCGGTGGTGGTAGTAGCTGTACAATCTCTACTCATATGCCCGGTCCGGTCGCACGTGTAGCAACCGGTACTACCTGCCTTGCACGCCCCATCGTCCAATCTCCCACACTTGCCACACCGATTGTAGCTCTACTGTCCTCTAGATCTGTGATCTGAGACCTTGGGATTTTTTCCTGAACTCCCTATGCCAAATGCCGCCTCTAGCTTCCTCTTCTTCTCCATCTCCAAATCTATCTCTCTCACGAGCCCTCACAATCATATCATCCAACGTTTTACAGCTAGACCGGCTCACAAACTGGTGGATATCACTCCGCAACATCTCATGATAATGGGCCTTCTTCATTTCCCCATCAACTGCATACTGAGGAATGAGAAGAGCCCTCTCCCTGAACTTGGCGGTAATCTCTGCCAATGTCTCTATAGTCTGGGTGAGATCCTGAAACTCCCTGGCTAACTGCTGCACCTCAATAACTGGTGCAAACTTGGCTATGAACCTGGTAGTAAAATTAGCCCAAGTCATCACATCAAGTGCTGCGTCATCCCCGATGACATGCCCGATCTCCTCCCACCAATCGTGTGCAATGTCCTTTAGAAGACAAGATGCTAGTCTGACCTTGTCTCCCTTGGAACACCTGCTGGTGCGGAATGCATTGACGACATCTGCCATCCACCTAGTACTTGCTATGGGTTCCCATGCCCCATGATAGTCTGGAGCTCCACAAGCCCAGAAATCCCTGAAGGTGAGTTTGCGCGATCCCATCATGGCCGCCACCTCAGCACGGAATGTGCTCAACCTCTCGTCCATCAGCTCTAGAACACTCTCCTTGATAAAACCGAAGATCACAGGAGTCTGTTCAAGTATGGTGTGAGTAACCTCTGAGGTGAGGAACTCTCTGGTCTGCTCATCTACATGCTCGGCCCCCGAGCCTGATCATGATCCCTTGTCGACTCCTAAACTGCCGACTGTTGGCCTAGGACGTAAAACTACCATTCTGAAAACACACCATGATAAACGTTAGAAACACTGATATATCTCGAGGGATCACTACTACTACAAGTTTCCCGGTCTCATCCTAGCCTTCCTTTATTCAAGTACGTATCCTATGATTTCAGTAGTACGGGCCCATACTACCTTACACATCTATCTGTACTTTCCTCAAGAACTGCCTCGACTCCACCAAGTCACTACTACTGCTATTGATCTTTGTTACTCTCATCCTAGGCTTGCCTTAGGGAAATCTCTAACTCCGCCCAAACCAGTCCTCAACTACTGAAGACCTCCTTGTAATGCCAATTACCCATCACCTGAATACCATCACATGTGACGAGGCTTAAATAATCCTTCGAGTAAAAGACTCGTCCCTACAATGATTAGAATCAGACAAGAGTTGCGCAATAGGGCCAAAATGCAGCACTCTGAGATTATTCGACCCTAATCACATGTGACAGGACATATTCACCTAATGGCTAACTCCCATCACTCAGAGTCCCACAAAGCACAAAGCAAGTAGCATTCAGACACAGGAAACTACTCAAGCATATCTATCCTCATAACAAGAAATTGTACTAGCATACAATTCTAAGCTCATACTCTTAGGCATAACCCTAACAGGCTATCCTACTACTATCTACTCAATACTAGCATGCAATTATTATGAAGCTGAAGCACAATAAGCAGGCACTTAAGGAATCCCCCTAGATCCTTAGTCCTATGCTAGCATGTTGTTCTACTAAAACTAAAACAGATAATCATAATATAAACTTGTATGGGTAAATTGGGAGTAGTTACTTGAGCTCGGCTGATCGCATGCACCACACCCTTTTATCTTTCTCAAAAACTCTTTTCCTTTAAGTCACTTTTTCAAAAACTCATTTGAAATCATTTTTCTTTTTGAAAACCTTTTACCATTTCCTTAGTTTGAGTCTAGTCATACCCGAAATTATGCGTGAATCCCTCAAACCAAGGCTCTCATACGAACTTGAAACATCCCAAAAATACAACCCAAAAATTATTGTTTTAACATTACTAAAAGCCACAACATCAAATGTTATATAACAAAACCATGCATCGCGTGTCTCAAAATGCCATAATAAATGTATCAAATCAAACTGAAATCAATATCATATCAAAATGTTTGAAAAAAAAACTCCAAGGAATAAACTGTAACTATGGTGTGTGCCATGCCATCAATCCGAGCTCTTCCCCTTGCTAGCAGGAGTACTTGAAACCAAACTGAAATTGTAAGCACAAAGCTTAGTGAGCTCCCCCATACTACCACATACCATATAATAAGATATAAAGCACCTATTAGGCCTTTCCCACTGCATCGGACCGAAATCCGGAAACTGCATCTAACCGAAATCCGGAAACTACCTCGAACCGACATCCGGAAATTGCATCGGACCGAAATCCGGCAACTGCATCAGACCGAAGTCCGTAAGTATCCAGGGCCTTGCCCTCTGCGTTGGACCAAAGTTCGGAAACTAACTGAACATAGCATAGCATAATCATTACTACTAGCATAAACACATATATTGCATATTGCATCAGACCGAAGTTCGAAACACATAACACAAACACATGCTTGATTCATAAAGACATCAAGCACCCTGAACTACTGCATCGGATCGAAGTCCGGAACTACTGCTAAACAAACGAGCCGACATTATGGTCGTAGACCCATTCCTACTGGAAGGAAACTCACCTCGTGACGCTGGCTGCTGAGATGCTAAATCTAAAACTGCCTATCTGCTGCTCCGAAACTCCCCGACTACAAATCCCATAAACAGTATATCAAATATTGATAACTATTCTCAGGGTAAAATAACCATTTTACCCCTGGTCAAAGTCAACTTTCAGTTGACCGGAGTCGCTGACTTGGGCCGCCAACTCGTCGAGTCCCTATCATCCATTCTAATCCTTTACCTTCTTCCACTCGTCGAGTTTGGTAAAGAATCGACGAGTTCTTCATCGATACTAACATCAAGTCTACATCCGACTCGCCGAGTTGTATGAATAACTCGTCGAGTGCTCCTTCATCATATGAACACATCTGCCTGTGACTCGCCGAGTTGTATGAACAACTCGTTGAGTCTGATCATGGGGCCAAGAATATTGCCTTGGACTCGCCGAGTCCTCTGCATGCCATTACTATACAACCGATTCTAGTTGATTTTAGTGCATCCAATTCATAGATCTGGGCTTCTAGGGCTGGTTTTGCACATAAAGTTTCCAACTTTTCATGCATGCATACGAGAATGAGGCTAAAATACCAAAATCATCCAATACTAAGCACTTAGGGTTTGGAACAAGGCTATTTCCTCATAAAGGTAGCTACATTGAGTTCCTAGAGCTCAATAACATCCAGATCTATGGTCTCCATCCTAAGGAGAGCTCATATCTCGAGTTTGAATCATAAAAATCTCCAAAAGAGGCATACCAAGCATACAAGAGGGTTTAATGGAGGAATACCCAAGGTAATAACTTTATTACCTGACTGAGAAACAAATGGAAGCTAGCTCTTGGATCTCCTTTCTCTTCTATGGACCTTCTTTCCTTCCTTCTCTTCTACAATTCCCAAACTATCACAAAACACTTAAGCCCAACAAAGGGGGACTAGGGTTTTACAGAGGAATGCTCTAAAGGTGTTGGAGGCTGGTTTGGGAGGCCATAATGACGTTTAAATAGGGTACAAACCCTGGGATTTAGTGTTTCATCCAGACAAGCGGACTTGCCTAGTTCGGATATGGACTCCTCGAGTCACCAACTAAGAACGTGTGTAAATCATGTCTCTACTCGACGAGTCGGGCTACAGACTCATCGAGTTCCTCTTAAGGAAGGAAAATACTTATATTTAAATAACATAACAGAAACGGGGCGTTCACTTCAAGATTTTTTTAGTTGTATAAATAATGAAAGAATGAAATATCTGAAAACCATTTCTGAATCCTATATTCTACAAGAATATATTATTTGGTTATAAGTTAAACCGATTCTTAACCTAAATTCTATAAGAATATGTTTCGTCGTTAAGTTAAACTGATTCTTAACATTAATCCTTAAAAATCAAATCAAGATTAAAAATAGAACATTATATTTTTCAAGAATTTGTGATTCTTATTTTTCATAAATATTTGATTATTTTTCCTCAAAACGTATGATTCTCATAGTAATTATATTTGGCGATTTGTATTAATTTTTATTTGTTTTAAATTTAATTAATTATTTTGATATAGTTGCCTTAAATGTAGGTAATATTTTTTTTCTCTCTTAATTAAATGTCTTGGTTTCCTTTCTAATCAATTAAATGTAATTATATAGTAAATGTTACTCTATGTTAATACCATCCACAATAAGATCATCACCCTTCATTTCTTTCAATTTAATGGTCAGAATTCGGTCGTACATTTACACAATACTTGTGATTCACATTTAATCATGATTCATATATATATATATATATATATATATATATATATATATATATATATATATATATATATATATATATATATATATATATATATATATATATATATATATATATAGAATCTGAGATATGTATGTAATAAGTGTCCAACGTGTCATATATGCTAGTAATTCGTATTTGGAAAATGATGTATGACATTATATAAATATGCATATTTTTAGTGTTGTTATAATATATATATATATATATATATATATATATATATATATATATATATATATATATATATATATATATATATATATACTCACGCATACGTTGTGATCATTTAATATGTACAAACACATATTGTATATTTTACAAAAAAAAAAAAAAAAATGTAGTAAACATATTTTTCATTTGAGCATAAAAACATGTTTCGTATTTTTTATATACAGTTGCACACGATTTTTTTTATATTAATAGATCTTGATATGTAAAAGTCATTATAAATGTGCCATTTTATTGTTTCGGTCATGGTGATTCCTTAAACGTAAACATAATTGAATTCTGATATACCGATCTCCGTGAAACCACGTTTAAAGATTGGTGTTTAATTAATCAAAAAATGTTTGGTTTTTCGATTTTTATAAATATTTTTACTAAATTATTTCAAGTATGAAATTAAATAATAGACTATGACATGAGTCCAAAAATGTTATCAAAATTTCCATTTGAGGTTTGCAAGTCCCTCAACGGATAAAAACAGTTTTAGTGGTTTTAAGAAAATCAGTATTATACTGGCTTGAATTCTTAAAACGGTCGTATTTTTTGCATATGAACTCCGTTTTGGACGTTCATTATATTTTTGGAAATAGGGAAACATGTACCACGAGACTAGGGTGTTTGTATTGCTTAAAAAAAAATGCTTAAGACAAATTTTTAGTTTTTCAGATGCATTCTTATGGTTGCAATTTGAGTTGTTTGTTTCGTTTGTCAGTTTACACATTTAGAGGTAAGATACTATATGGTATCTTATAATAATTGAAATAAACTCATTTATTTTATATTAGATGTACAAAAACTCAATGAGTCCTTTTACAAAGAGATTTACTATGAACTTGACCCTTCACAGTCTGACCTAAATTCTAGGATGTCACACTCAAGATCCATGTAGATGTCACGACGTGATGAGGGATCAGTCACGTTGTGAAGAAGAAACATATCGACTTAAATGTCGACTTTCAAGAATAAACTAATTCAATTTCATTCAAGGCAAATTTCTAGACTTTTAAAACGATTTAAAACAGATACCCCACACATAAAAACCTAACATAGTTTAAGGAAAAAGTCTAAGTGCAATAGATTTGAGTTAACTATGCGCTCTATGAAGGGTTTCGAGCCTCATTACATCAAACAAAATAGTAGTGAAAACAATAAACAAATCTGATCTAACACTCGAAACAACTACATCTAAATCCAGTTGATCTATGCAACTTATTTAGTACTCACTAGAATTAAAAACATACGTTTAACCTCATCATAGAATCCTTCTTTTGAGTAGCAAGTTGATTGGACTAGAGATCCCAAGGTAGAGTTCCTCTCTTGTAATCGCACCCAAGATGCAAAACACTAGCATATTTGAACAAACCACCATGAAGCAACACAATGCAAACTTAAATCGATGACATTGTTCATCATTACGACATGAAAAAGAGGTATCATGTGGTGAGATAGAGCCTTTGGGTTTTCTAGGGTGTTTCTAAGGGTTCTGACTTTTGGAGTAAGACGATTAAGTTTTCATCTATCCAAAACTGGGATTTGACCCTTTTATATATAGTGATGTGTTTTGAAACCCTAAAGATAATTACTATATATATATATATATATATATATATATATATATATATATATATATATATATATATATATATATATATATGATAATGAACAAAAACCATTATATTTTGTCACTTTTTTCTAGGTTAACTACCATATAACACTTGAATTTGTTATGTTCATATTTAAACCTTATTATTTATAAAGCATGGCAATTTGGTTCCTGTTGAATAGTATACGGGGAGTACTATAGTGTACGCTTGGCGTACTACCTGAAGATTGATCGCGGTCATCAACTACGTACGTTGGGTGTACATGGGTTATGCTGGCCAAGGGCAAATCCTGATTTTAAGGGTTTATGACCTATTTAAGCAACATTAACCCACCTCTTTGAGATTTTAGACCAGCTTCCACATCCTCAAGCCCTAATTTTGTCCCTTAGCCTTTGTGTGGTGCTTTTAAGATCTTGTGAAGTATTTTAAGTGTGTTTTGTGGATCTTGAAGAGGAGGGAGAAGATTAAAGACTTATCCTTTGGAGAGGAGCTTAGAGATCCAACTTTAGCATCTCTAGTTCTTCGCTTTTGAGGTATAAAGTCCATAGCTTATCAGCTCATTTCATAGATCTATTCATTGGTTTGTTTGTGGCTATTTTGGTCCTTTTTGGTTGGTTCTTGTGAACTAAGGTGTAACATCCGATTTTGGAGTATCCATGATTAAGGTTCATGGGCCACGAGTCGAGGCTAGGAGGTCTCGGGTTGAGGCAAGTTGCTAGAAACGTAGGGCATCTTATTAACTTTACATAGGTATGAGGATTTTTGGAATTCGAGTCATTTCAAAGATGCTATGGAAGTTTGGGACAATTGGCAAGATAAGTCCCTAAGTGAGGATTTTGGTAGCGAATTACGTTGGGCGTACATATATGTATGCTTAGCATACAGATGCGCGTGTTTCTTAAGCAAGAGCCACCTAGGATGCTGGGCGTACCAAGGGGTATGCTAGGCATACTAGGCACAGAAGGAAACCCTAATTAAGTGAAGTGTCCCTATAAAAAGAAAGAGATGCTCTCATTTCTGTCCACCTTCCTCAGTTATTAAACCCTCTCAAACCCTAATATCCGTTCTTTAAGCTTGTGGTGGCCATGATGAGTTGTTTGTGTTCTTGTGGGCTTTTGAGAGTTAAAAAGGAGAATGGAAGGGAGTGAAGTTGAAGAACAGGCTATGGATCTGAGCTTTCTTCGGGCTAGAGCACCATTTGAAGGTATAAAGCTCCAAGCTTTTCCTCTCTTTTTGTTTTGTGCATATTAGGGTCCACTCTAGGGTTTTTGGTCCCAAGCTTCAAGCTTTATGAGCTGATGCACTCCAGAGATTAATAACCTATCCTTTTAAGTGTTTCTAGTGGTGGAGAAAAAATAAAAATAAGGCCTTGATCGTGTAAATCTACCCATGCATGAGTTATGAGCATTTTGGGTTAAGAAAGTAAGAGTTTTTATGTGTTGTGACCTTATCAGCGATGCAAAGGCTTAAAGTTGTTAACTTTATGGAGTAAGAGATGTTAGGAAGTCCAGATCCAAGAGTTGAGCGAAGGTCTTAAAGAGTTAAGACCCAAAAAATGGATTAAACGAGTCTAAAGGTACGCACCGCGTAATTCCAGTACGCCATGCGTACTGGGTTGAGGTCCCTGATCAGTTTCTTGAGTGTTTGGGTACGATGAGCGTACCATGGGGGTACACCCCGCATAACTTCTTCTGGGGGTTTTGGGCTAAGCATTGTGGTGGGCCTTGAGTGTTGGGCTAGGAATTGGACCTCATGTAATAGAGTCTGTATGTATATGCTTTGGGCCTTTGGTTTGGACTTGCTTATTTGGTTGGGAATTGGGCCATGTGAGGGCCCATTTATTATTGGGCTTTGGTGGGCCCAATAGGCTTAGGGAATTAATGGGCTGTTAGGTGGTCTATTACTAGACCCAATAAGTGAGAGGTTGGACTTAGCTCCTACTTGAGATTTATTGTGGGTTTGGCACAGAGTTAGAGTCCAGTGCGTAGCGGCAATGATTATAGGAGTTGTTCATGATCCGAGGTGAGTCTTCTCACTATACTTTACCTAGAGTGGTAATTAGAGTTATGTGACAGAGTACTTTGTATGTTATTTATATGATGTGGTACACTGCATTATTTATATGTGATTTATGCTATGTATGTTTCAGAGTTACAGAGTTAGGACCGAAAGGTCCACATAGTTAGGACCAGAGGGTCCACAGTGACCAGAGGTTCAAACAGAGTTATAGCCTCGAGTGGCTAATATGTGTTGAATGTGGTATTTTGGGGAACTCTCTAAGCTTCGTGCTTACCGTGTTATGTGTTATGTGCTTCAGGTTTTCTTCTCAGGATCACGGGACGGCACCGGCTTGATTGTACACACCAGAGAAAGAGTTAGGAGGATCCTAGATTACCATTTTATTAAACATGGAGCTATGTTTTGTGATTTTAATAGATGATGTTTTGCGAAATATGTATTGAGATTTATAAGTTTTCAAAAGAAAAATTATTTTGAAATTTACGGTGTTACATAAGGTCATTTATAGAGTTTAACCTTTTAGAGTTGGACATATTACGGGTTCCTTAAGCATAAAGCTGTAAAATTTATGGTGTTTGTGGACTCATGTATGTGTTAAGTCATTTGTTAAGCTCTTTTGAGCTCTTGATCCCCATTAAGCCATGCATGCACATAAAGTTACCAACTTTATGTGATAAGTCATCTTTTGGGTTAAGATCTTAGAGTATGGGGTAGAGGTTGAATAGATCAAGCAATTTTTTATGAGGGTTGGCCAACTAGGTAGTACGTTGGGCATACAAGCTGGTACGTTGCGTGTACTAGCCCTAGAGTTTGTACGCTAAGCTTATGAGCTGAGTACGCCCAGAGTACTCAGAATATTGGCTTCGAAAGTTTGGGCTACTCGGCTTTGGACCATGTTTGGACTCTAGGTGATTAGGGCCTTATTCGCCCATCAGGTCTATTTTGGGCCTTTTAGACAGTTGGATTGGGCCTTAGCTTTGGGCCAAGTTAGGTAAAGCGTAAAAAGGTATTCTATTGTAGTTTTGACTCTTAGTGTGAGTTAGGATCTAATTATTAATTGGATGTTATTTTGTGATTGATAGCGTGAGAATTTTAGCAAGCCAACAACCAAAGATTTATCTGTGGGATTCATCTATCTGATGTGAGTTTCCTTACTGGTTTTAGCTGGTTGAAGGAACCAATGCTGACCCATGATTATTATCTTAGGATGCTAGATGTATGCGTGACTCTTTCATGTGTTATGTGCTGGTATGTATATCAAGTGGGGCTCGATGTTGGCGAGGGCTGATGACTGTATTGTATGTCATTGGATTTATGATTATCGTATGTGTTAGCATGATCATGTATTTAAATGTTTATATGTGTACCGGGAAGGGCCCAATGTAAGGCGAGGCATAATGAATGAAATATTTGTAACCCAAGTGGGGCTTGATGTTGGGCGTGGCCCAAGGGCGAGTAGGACATGATGTCGAGCAAGGCCCAATGTCTGGCCGAGAGCTAGTATGTGTTTATTTATGTATGATATGTGGTGTTTTGGTGAACTCGCTAAGCTTTGTGCTTACGGTTTTCAGTTTATGTTTCAGGTACTTCAGGATCGAAAGGGAAGAGCTTGGGATGTTTATAGGGTACATAACACCTTTTTTTGTCTTTGTATTTTGAGATTTAAGATGATATGATATGATGTAGTGACATACTTTGGTCTATTTGGGTTGTATGCCAATGTTTTGAAGTATCTTTTTATTTAAATTAATAATGAAAATTTTGGATCATATTTTTGGGACGTTACAAGTTGGTATCGGAGCCTTGGTTTGAGGGATTCGCACATACTCTCAGGTTGTTTGAACTCAAACTGAGGGTTTAGTAAAGTTTTTCAAAAAGAAATAATTTTTTTTAAAGAAAAAGGGTTTCTGATACAAGAAAGGGTGTGGTGCATTCAATCGATCGATCTCAAGTAAGTGTTCCCAAGATACTCATACATGTTATCTGATATGATTTGATTTATGAATCTGTGAATGGCATGCTAGTTAGGGCTAAGGATTTGTTCAATATTTGCATTATAGAATGCTAGGAGAGATGCCTTTGTATGCCTATTGTATGAGCTTGTAGACTTGCATGCTAGTATTGATCAGCCAGTGATAGGATGGCCTCATTAAGTTATGTTTGGTTCTGATTATTTGATGCTCGACTGTGGCTTGCTTTGTGCTTTTTTAGGACTTCTCACTAGTTTTAGCTAACTAGTAAGCAAATATGTTAAGTTACATATTACTGAGGCCACATAATTTTAGAAGGTTATGTTTTAACTCTATTGCGCAACTCTTATTTGAGTCCAACCATTGTAGTGTGACACCCTTCATTTGAAGAATTATCAGGTCTTGGTGATATGTAATTGTATTCGTGAGCTAGTTAGAGGAAGTTAGCGAGACTTCTTTCTGCAGCTGATGATAGAGAATGGTGTGGAGTTTTCCCTAGGAAAACCTAGGAAGAGATCTAGTGCTAGGAGCCTTATCTTAATGAGGGTTAGTTATATGGATATAAAGCGATTTGGAGGATTCAAGGAAATCCTTGAGGAAATTCAAGGAAATCCTTGAGGAGATTACAGATATACTGGAAGGAGAAGATCTATACTCGAGTCAAGAGGTGTGATGAAAACAGGAAGGCTGTAGAGTTTATGATCCCTCGATAATTTTTTGATGCGTATTCTAATGGCTTATATGGTCTATTTTCAGTATGGTGACTCTGCGAGGCATGATGGTTGGCAGTTCTGGTGTTGGGGAGGGATCTGGCTCAGGTTCTGGAGTCGGGCAGTTGAACGACCAGACGAGGGATTTCATTTCATATGAGATTACACATTACATTCTTGAGCAGAGTCTTGTGATATTTAGTATAGTCAAGGAGAGAATTCTAGAGATTTTGGATGAGCATTTGAGTTCCTTTCATTTTGAGATGGTGGCATTGGTAGGAGTTCATTCTTTGACCTTTAGTGAATTTCGAGCGTGTGGGGCTCCGGACTACTATGGCGAGAAGGACCCGATAGCAAGTAGGCAATGGTTAGTAGATGTTGTTAATGCTTTCCGCACTAGCAGTTGCTCCGAGGGGGAAAAGATTAGACTTGCTTCCTGTCTTCTGAAGGATAGAGCATGAGGTTGCTAAGAGGAGATTGGGTGCTCTATTGTTGATGAGGCTATTGATTCCATGTCATGGGATGATTTTGTGACCAATTTCAGGGTTGATTTTGCATTAGTGATTGAGGTGCAACAGTTGGCGTGAGAGTTTCAGGATATCCACCAGACTACTGAAACGGTGGATGAGATCACCACGATGATTCAGGAGAGGGTGCTTTTGGTTCTGCAGTTTGTGGCGGATGAAGAGATGAAGAAGGCGAGGTATCACGAGATGTTGAGGAGTAATATTCAGAAGTTTGTGAGCTGATCCAGTTGCAACACACTAGAGGATATGATACTGAGAGCCCAAGAGCAGGGATGGAAATGGGGGGGGGGGGGGGGGGTTGACCATCCACATCCCTATCCATGAGTGCCTAAAGAAATCCCTATCCCTATCCCAATTCCCGAAAAATGCGGGAAATCAAATCTCATCCCCTTTTTATTTGGGCTTTTCACCGGCCCATCCCTGACCCATCCCCGATCTATCAACATAATAAACTCAACTTATGTAATAAAAATAATTTCAAGTTTAATAAGTTATCAAAACCAGAGGCCATAATAAGATCGTGTTTATATCAATTATAAAGTTTAACTGGCATCAAAGTGAGAAGTTATAATTTGGTATATGGACCGACAAATTAAGGGAAGATTGAGGAGCTCTTGTAAACAGGGACATAATTTGATATACGGACTCTATCTCTGATGGTCTAATACAAATCACTTCAAGTGTAGTGGACTTATTTCAAAGTCAATAATATATATATATATATATATATATATATATATATATATATATATATATATATATATATAATGTCATCAAAGTGGGGTCGGGGCGGGTTGGGGATTGGTACACCCGTCCCCAGCACTATCCCTAGTTTTAGCATAATAGGGATCTCTGACCCCATACCCAACACCCATTTTTGCGGGGAATCCCGATCTCCTACCGGGATGGGTCAACCGGGTCTCCAGCGGCTCGGGTGAAATTTCCATGACTACCCGAGAGAGGGAGATTGATATTGGGATGGAGAGGATGAGGAAGTTGGATCAGGCTCAGGTTTCAGGGGGATTGGGCAAGAGGCTTAAGGTTCAGGATTCGAAATCGAGAGGCCAGCAAGGCCAGAGCCGATATGGTAAGTGCGGCAGGATGCATGATAGACCATGTAGGGTGGGTGGTTCGGGCTGCTTCAAGTGTAGCTAGACGGGTCATTATAGAATGGATTGTACTACTACTACCACCACCCCAGGATCTAATGTAGTTTGCTTTCATTGCTATCAAAGGGGCCACAATAAGGCCTAATTTCTGAGTTTGGCTGTCGGAGGGCCAATGTCAGCACCCACTCATGCGACTGTTCGGATCACTGACAGCTGCCAGAGCAAGGCGGATGCACCTGTAGGAAAGAGCAGGACTTTCCAGTTGACGACCGAGGAGGCTCGTGTGGCACCTATTATGGTGACGGGTATGTATCTTCCCATTTATTTTTATGTATATTGAGTTGCTTGCTTATATTTATGTGTGTTGTTTTAAAACTGTTACTCATGAATGGTATTTCTACTTTGGTATTGTTTGATTCGGGGCTACTCGGTCCTTTGTATCACTTGCGCTTAAGAAGAGGTTTGTCGGAGCTCGGAGGGAGATGGATATTCCTTTAGATGTCTAGATTGTAGATGTTTGGTCTGTCCAGGTAGCAACGGTTCATCGAGGTTGTATTCTTCAGATGTCCAGAAAGAAATATTCAATAGATTTGGTTCCCATCCCTTTGTGTGGGAACAAGGTTATTGTGGGTATGGATTGGCTGAGCCCCAATGGTGTGGCGATCGATTGTGAGCGGCAGTTAGTTTAGGTTCGAACCCCAAATGAGGGAGAGTTATTGGTTCATGGAGAGAGAGTTCTGAGTGGGCCTCATTTGTGTTCATCAAGGGTCAGGCATTATATTCAGGATGGTTGTTTCAGATTTTTTGCCTATGTTGCAGATACAGGGATAAGGATATGGCGACCGTGGATGATGTGCCAATTGTGTAAGATTATCTTGATCTGTTTCTAGAGGATTTGCATGGGTACCTCTGGAGAGGCACTGACAGGTTGAGTTTAGGATTCATCTGGTTGCAGGTGCAGCTCCGATAGCCAAAGCATCGTATCGGTTGGCTCCTCACGAGATGCAAGAGTTGTCTACACAACTGCAAGCACTATTAGACAATGGATTCATTCAAACGAGCAGTTCTCCATGAGGAGCATCGATCTTGTTTGTAAAGAATAACGATGGGTCCCATTGTATGTGCATTAACTACCAGGATTTGAATAAGGTAACGATAAAGAACCATTATCCACTCAAGAGGATTGATGATCTGTTTGACCAATTGTAAGGTGCATCTTGGTTTTCCAAGATTGATTTGTGATCGGGTTATCATCAGATGAGGGTTAGAGATGAGGATGTGCAGAAGACAACTTTTTAGACTCGTTATGGTCATTACGAGTTCGTGGTGATGCCTTTTGGGCTCACCAATTCTCTAGCCGTCTCATGAACTGTGTGTGCAGGCCTATGCTAGATCAGTCTATGATTATATTTATTGACGATATCTTGGTCTATTCCAAGACCCAGGAGCAGCATGATAAGCACTTGAGAGAAGTGCTAGAGACTTTGAGGATAACAGACTTTTCGCAAAGTTCTCCAAGTGTGAGTTTTGGTTGCATCATTTGTAGTTTCTAGGGCACCTTGTCAACCAGAATGGTATTCTGGTCAATCCGGCCAAGGTCGAGGTCATGATGCGGTGGGAGTTTCTTAGGTGTCCATCTGAGATTTGGAGTTTCCTTGGTCTAACATGTTAATATTGAAGGTTTATCCAAGATTTCTCCATGATAGTTTCTCCTTAGACTCGATTGATAAAGAAGACGGTTATATTTCGTTGGGGGCATTAGCAACAGACAACTTTTGAGACCTTGAGACAGCGGTTGTGTAAGGCACTGATTTTGACCTTGTCGGAGGGTGTTGAGGATTTTGTGTTTTATTTTGATGCGTCGGTCACAGGTTTGGGGGGAGTGTTGATGCAGAGGAGTCGCATGATCTCTTACACTTCAAGGCAGTTGAATCCTCATGAGGCGAATTATCCGACACATGATTTGGAGATGGGGGATGTGGTTTTCACCCTCAAGATTTGGCAACATTACCTCTACGAGGTCCATTGTACTATTTACACGTATCACAAGAGCCTGAGGTATCTGATGGATCAGCCAAATCTGAACATAAGTAGCACCGGTGGTTGGATGTGTAGAAGGATTATAATTGTGAGATCCTTTATCACCTAGGGAACGCCAATGTGGTGGCCGATTCTCTCAGCCGCAAGGCGGTCTCGGCTCCAATCAGGGATATATGTTTGAGGATGACCGTGATTACTTCACTGTTGGCATGGATTCATGAGGCTCAAGTTGAGGATATGAAGGAAGTGCACCATAAGAGTAAGCTTATTGTGGGACAGGTGGCTTCATTTGATTATGATAGCTATGGATTGTTCACTCTTCATTAACGTGTTTGGGTTCCATATTAGGGCGGTGTGCATCAGGTTTTGATGGAGAAGACGCACAAGTCTAGGTTCTCTATTCATCCTAGGGCGGCAAATATGTATAGGGGTCTTCATCCTGATTAATGCTGACACTGAATGAAGCGGGATGTGGCTTCGTATGTGGAGCGACGCTTGACTTGTTGGAAATTCAAGGTCGAGCATCAACGACCTCACGACAAGATGCAGCTGTTGGAGATTCCCATATGGAAATGTGAGGATATTACCATGGATTTCATCTTGAATTTACCCCATACTGCGGGTGGAGTGGATTTGATTTGGTTCATCGTGGATCGTTTGACCAAGAGCATGCATTGTATCCCAATTTATGGGAGTATTTCTTCCAGAAATTGGTAGAGATTACATCAGGGAAGTTTTAGCATGGCATAGGGTGCCATTTTCCATGGTTTCTGACTAGAATGCCAGGTTTACTTCAGATTTTAGAAGATATTCCATGACGTGTTGGGTAGTTATCTCCATTTCAGAACATCATTCCATCTGCAAACCGATGGTCAGAGCGAATGACAATTCAGACATTAGAGGATATGCTTCAAGCGTGAGATTTGGACTTTAGTGGGAGTTGGGATATGTATCTTCCGTTAGCAAAATTTTTATATAATAACAGTTATCACACCAACATTGATTGACCTTTTTTTGAGATGCTCTATGGGAGGAAATGCAGGACCTCGATTTGTTGGGGTGAGGTCAGTCAATGGGTTATGGGGAGTATTGAGGTGGTACTCAATACCATTGAGTTGATCCAACAGGTTCGGAGTAGGCTTTAGACAACTCAAATTCGGTAGAAAAGTTATGCCGAAAGACGCTGATCAGATCTAGAGCTTCGGGTGGGGGACATAGTTCTCCTAAAGGTGTCACCTTGGAAAAGTGTCATCCGATTCAGGAAGAGGGGCAAGCTGGGAACCAGGTATATCAGTCCATTTAGGGTTTTGGCTTGGGTGGGCAGGGTTGCATATCGTTTGGATCTTCCAGATGATCTTAATTAGATTCACAACACATTCCATGTCTCTCAGCTATAGAAGTGCTTAGTAGATGATTCTACAGTGGTACCATGGAGGATATGTAGGTGGACGACCGCTTGAATTATATTGAGAGACCAATGGCAATTCTTCATTGAAAGACGAAAACCTTGAGGAACAAGGTTGTTGGGTTGGTGAAGGTGCAATGTCAGAAACACAAGGGTTCGGAGTAGACTGGGGAGCCAAAAGATGAGACGGGGAAGCACTATCCAGAGTTGTTTGGAGCAATGGACTTTGAGGATGAAGTTTGTTTCAAGTGGGTGAGAATTGTAACACTTGAATTTGGTATGTTCATATTTAACCCTTCATCTTTAAAAAGCATTTCAATTATGGTCCTTTTGACTAGTACGCGGGGTGTACTATAGAGTACACTTGGCATACTAGCTAAAGATTGATCGCGAACATCGACCACATACACTGGGCATACATTGGCCAAGGGAAAACCCTAGTTTTTAGGGTTTACGCCCCATTTAAGCAACGTTAACCCACCTCTTGGACATTTTGGAACAACATCTACATCCTTAAACTCTAATTTCGTCTCTTAACCTTTGTGTTGTGCTTCTGAGCTCTTGTGAAGCATTTTGAGTGTGTTTTGTGGATCTTCAAGAGGAAGGAGAAGATTGAAGACTCATCCTTTGGAGAAGATCTTAGAGATCCAACAGTAGCATCTCCATTTCATGGATTTTGAGGTATAAAGTCCATAGCTTGTCAACTCATTTCATTAATCTATTCCTTTGCTTGTTTATGGCTTTTTTGGTCCCTTTTGGTTGGTTCTTGTCAAGTAAGGTCATTTATGGAGTTTAGCCTTTTAGATATGGACATATTAAGGGTTCCTTAAGCATAAACATGCAAACTTTTGATGGATTTTTATGCAAAATATAAGTTTTTTTTTTCACAAAAATCGGTAATGGATGACTTAAAAAATAACAAGTTTATTTTTAGTTCATAATAAAACCAAACCATCATGCCATTATAGAGGTTAGAATGAAATAAAAAGACAACCAAAGAGTGTTTAGAATAAGAACCTTTGAATCCTTTGAACCCACTTGGTTTTGGGGTGTTGATGAAATTGGAAAGATCAAAGAATATATACTTCTCTACAAGTATCTAGCATCAAGATTAAGGCACTTGGAATTCTAGCTCCTTCTTGTATAAAGTAATTCTTAATCCTTTAAGTACTTAACTAAAATAAACACTAAAGAAGAAGCACTACTAAAATAAGCACTAAAGAAGAAGCACTTTAAGCCACCAAAGACTTGAATGATCTTTAAAAGAAAGCAAGAGAAATAGCTCCATAATACTTACGGTTTTGGTGAATAATAAGGGGAAGAAGAAAGTTTTTCGGTTGACAAAAATGCAATCCTCATGCATCTCTTATATAGTCCATGCAAGGTAAGGCCTAACCATTATAATACTCTAAAGTAATGGCTAGCCTTTAGGAGCATGGGAGACAAAACATGGAGGTTGACAAACAACCCCCATATTTTAATATTTTTGGTCATACCTCTTGAAAAGAGAAGGATTCTTCAATATTTATAAACTCTAATTTTATAACATATAAACTTTGTCTTTAGGTAAAATACACAACAATCCAACTAGTCCAAAATGTTGTGCATTACTTATTAATTCATACCATATGGAATAATAACTAGTTATATTCTCTTATAATTCTTATTTTCACAAAACAATAATTATTCCCTAATTAATTACAAGAATTGATATTATTTATTAATGATCATATTAATAAAAATACACAAAATGTGCCAACTTGATAAAGGTGTAACCTTATAAGGTCATATATTATTAGCAATATCACTCCATAATGATTCTTAGGCATATAGATTCAACAATTTCCCACTTGCATAAGATTCATTATACACTATATAAAAGTAGTTGGCGTCTAGCAACAATCTATTGCTCCTAACATCATATGAAGGGTTCCATCTCATCAACAACCAATTCTAGGAGCTCTAAGCTACAATTTTTACTAAAGTTGGGGTATCAATTACTCCTTTGTCTCAAACACCATGTCGAACATGAGATATGGATCGCCATCAATCTTATTTAGTGTTCAACTTTTATTTACGCCTTAGATGTATAACTCTCAATGAATAAGAGGGAGAAATCCCATCTCGACAACATACACCCATCAATGTAGTTCATGTCATACCAACGATGACCCTTATGTCTGCCTTTAATGGAACAACGTTAAACCATGGCAAAGCACAACAATCCCTATACTTCAAGTCCCAAATATGTATCTCAGGTCTATGAATACAAAGATACAGACTTGATCAAAAAATAACTCTTGACTACAATCCATAAATTGATTTTGACAAGGGTCAAGTCCAATACTTATTCTGCTAGTCAAGTAACTATGAAATTGGTAGCAGCTCTTGTTATTCTCATCTCTATGAGAATCCACCATTACACTCATATTAGTCTTAGCTCATAGGTTCTCCCACAAATATGAATGACTATGGATATTTAGAATAACCTAGTTATTTAAGGATTTAAACATGCTAATATAGAACACAACAATTATTCATATCCAATATATCAATTCATTACAATATATATTGCTTATATTGTTCCAATATCCAAATACTAAATTTCAAACAATACATCTACTTATATCGACAAGGCCCTATAGCACCATCTTGACTTTGATGCTTTAGCTAATGAAGGAGCTTTGTCAAATAGATTTGTCAAACTCGATTTGTATAAACTTTACGAATACAAAAAATTTCAGCTTTATATATATATATATATATATATATATATATATATATATATATATATATATATATAAAGAAAACTATTGAGAATGTATTAGATTCTTAAATATGACTTAGATACCAATAATTGCATAATGGGATTACTCATAGTCATAATGAACCATACATTAAGCTTCTTAGCATGGGGTTCTCCAAACCACAATATACTGTAACTCTGATGTGTAACTGTAATTAGAATAATGAGGACATGCCCGATTATGATTGAGAGTCATCTCAATCTATTTGAAAATTTAGCACATGTGTAACAACTTTAAACATAGATTTCTTTCAAATACTCCGTAGATTAGGAATATTTCTCTAGTTTTCGCAAGCACTTTAGAATGTTCCTATAAGTTACACAATGACTTTTCTTAGATTGTATTGGTATAATTCGACATGCTCTAAGCATACGACTAATTTGGCCTTTATGCATAATCATACATATATGATTAATCCAATTGCATAAACATATGCAATACAATCATATTATCTTGTTCAAAACATTGTACTAGGATTTGGAGGAGTGCTCAAAATCATGTCATGTAGTATTTGACAATATAACTCTCTCTGAGTCCTTTATCTTAAGCTCTTTAAGATCCTTTACAATTAATGCAGTTTTGCTTAATCCTTTAAGTTTCCATGATCTATCTATATAAATGTTTTTTTTTCAAGAGTTAGTATGTCAACTACATACCATGCTAGGAATCTTGTTGCACTCTCACTAGCTTTGTGGAAAAATATAAGAGTCATCTTGATTTATAATCAAATTACATTATGTAATTATCTTATAAGAAAGAAGATTCTTACTTTAAGATGCTAGCTTAAATATAACAAGATATTCATTCATGTATTTTTTTCTCCCTTGAAATCTCACTTACTCTTTGTAGTCAAACTATATCGAGGAAGATTAATCAAGCCCATAATTGATAATTAAACATGAATGCATCTCGATGTGTTTTATTAGTTTCTAATCAACTATTGAGCATATTCAAGAACAGTTGAAAACCTGCTAGTTCCAAATTATGACACATTTAGTTTATGGTTCTTTAGCTCTTAAAGCTCCAAATTGCTCCCACCTAGAAAAAGAACTTCCTAATCACTTGTCTTGTGGAATGACAATTAATGGGATTAGTAGAAACTGATGGGTTTTACACAAAAGAACATCCTATGTGCTCATGCAAACCCTACACCTTGGATCTAGGTTTCTCTATTGTACATGCAATTCATCCAAGACTTATAAACACTAGATCTAGCATACATATTTCGAAAATATCATATAAAACAGATCTAGACGATTACCTCTTTTACAATGGCTTGATTCCTCTTGTCTTGGAGCTTAGAGTCACAAATGTCACTCCTATAATGGCTTACAAACACTACACAAGAAAGAGGATGATATTGCAGAGAGGGGAAAGGCATAAATTCAGCTATTAACTCTTATAGGGATTTAAGTGGCCGAAAATTGATGCGCAAGGGGTTCTATTTATACTTGTGCTGCTAAGGTTTCAGTCAAAACCCTAATGGACAGCTTAGGCCTTAAGCAATCCAAGGAAGCTTCTGGAATAGGGCCCTTATGGCCGAAATTAGGATGGACACATCCCTATTTTCATCCATGCCTAGTCCATAAGGCTTCTCAGCCAAATATTCAACTTTCACACATTTGACAGTTTAGGTCCCCCTTATTTAATTAATGTCTTTTAGTCATATAATCAATTCTTAATTAATTCTTGTCTAATATTAATTAAACTATATGATTTCTCCTTTAATATATTATTCATATAATATATTAATAAACCATAATAACCTCTCTCTCTCTCTCTCTCTCTCTCCATAAATCACCATGTCAAGTTGCTCTGGTGAAGGCAACCCAAAAGGACCATACACAACTGGGCCAAGTACTTACCAAATATAGTTACGGGCTTAGACACAAATCCAACAGTCTCCCACTTAGATAAGTCTAGTAACTACAAATGCAAATACAATATGGTTAGCAATCGTAGCTCTTAAAGATGTTGTCGAACTCTGATCTTATCAATAACTTGTCCTTCAGATAAGGGATCGTATAGTCCTCCATTCTAGATATCGTGTGGATAATTACATGGAACATAGTCATACTTATTGTCCAGCAGTTTGTTTCTCGATCTCTGATTCGTCTGCCATAAAACTTACTTGAACACATCAATTCAGTCCTGACCGTGCCCGTCACATAAATCAAATCAAATCATCGAGGGGCCCAGATATTGCATTTATCCTCTTAGGATAAAAGGAACAGATAAACTCTGACTCATATGCATTTACTACTCACTACTCAAATCATACACAACAATGCGTTTTATAATATCAAGTTACTGATGCGTTTACGCATTATCAATGCACAACTAATTAGAAAATATTAAACCATATATCTAGGTTTTAAGACCATATGATATTATCGTCTTGCGATCACTCGTGATAAATTCCATGAAGTGATTCCAGCAAGCGTGGGTTTATTCCAACGCTCAAATATTATTCATAAGCACTCATTAATGTTGTAGCAAACTTTTTCTATGTCTAATACATTTTAGACAATCTACACACCAATAAACGACAACCATCTTTCATACCTACTCCAAAAGTATGAGCGGCTGTCGAACGTTCGAATAATATTATTATTCAGGAAGCCAAAACACGCAAAAATGAAATAATAAGTAAATAATTAACATAAGACATTAACTTTACTCATAAATAATACTCATTTATTTAATCATCAAATGTTAATTACAATTTATCTATTACACATTTCTAAACTATCTAATCTAAATTAATAACGTCCTTCAGCCCGATGCTCCTAGCATGCTGTAAGTGCTTAACCCTACTCAGTCCCTTCGTAAGGGGATCTGTTGGGTTATCCTCTGACGATACCATCTTTACTACGATGAGTCCTTCTTCCACTTGATGTCGAATAAAGTGATATTTTTTGTTGATATGTCGAGATCTACCATGATCCCTTGATTCCTTGGTCAAGGCAACCGCTGCTTCATTATCATAGAAAATTTCCTTGGGCTCCTTTATGGATGGCACAACTCCAAGGTCTCCAATGAAGTTCTTTAACCATATTTCCTCCTTTGATGCTTCAATCTCCTCAATGTACTCTAACTCGCACGTTGAATCAGCTACGGTCTCTTGCTTGGAACTTTTCCAAGTCACTGCTCCTCTATTCAAGGTAAGGACCCAACCTGACTGCGAATGGTAGTCGTCCCTGTCGGTTTGAAAACTGGCGCCACTATACCCTCGCACACTTTAATCATCACTCCCACCAAGGACTAGAAACCATTATGTGACATCCCTAAAATCTCGGCAAGAAAAGACCGATTTTCATTTATGCTTTTAAAATAATTTCAGAGTAAATCCTTTTGATTTGAAAGAGTTGCGGAATTTGTTCCCAAAAACAAAATGTGATCAAACAATAATTACCAAAGCATTTCATAAAAGAAATGTATTTTCATTATATAATCAATACTCAGGATGTCATGTTTCGATACAGACCATAAAGCATAAATGATAACATTACAAGTCATTCAATAAATATACACATATACAGACTTCTAAATAAAACAACTTGATGGTTCATCCATCTTATGCCCTTGCGCCACTTCCTATAATACAAATAAAACTGAGTGGGTCAGGCTTGGGAGCCTGGTGAGCATATAGGGTTTTCAACCCACAATAAATAATTATATTTAATTTCCACCAACCAACAATAACCCGATTACCCATTCCCATTATTCTCACCTTACGTCCCTAAGACAACTAACATAAGGGACCTAGTCTAAGAATATTTCATCGAGGCGACAACACATGCTTCGGGGGTTCCTCAGCAATATAAGTCAAATAAGGCAACCATGAGGGGGATGGAATACAGCGAATGAACACTAAAGTTCATTAACACCTACAGGTTATGAGCCTGCTAGCGTTCCACTGGACTGTCTAGAAAAGTCTGTGGTCGTCATCTAAATTCCGCTAGATGACTGGATCAAAACAACATCGAGGCCTCTCATCTGTTTATTACACACCAACTATCTACCCATGTTCTACCCAACATATTAGTAAATAAAACATACATTTTTATACATAGTTTCAAAACATGTATAGCATGCTCAATCAATATATTTTCCACATAACAGATGAGGCACACACACATAACACGTATTTCATAGAGAAATAATCAGATCTATAAGATAGAAGAAAGTGAATATACATTCACACACATAACAACAAGATATACACATAACACGTATTTCGTATAAAATACTTGATCAGAAGATGATCGGACAGCACTACGGCTTGTAGAAGTAGTATTCTTCGGCAGATCTGGAAGATCTTCACAAAAACCGGACTCCTCGCGAGCAGAGCTTCGGCTCGGGAATCTTACTTCTCGGGATCTTCAGGACCTCGGGACTTGTTTCGGGGCTCGGGAATGATATCGGGGCTTCGGGATAATTCTTGCACGAAAAACGATGCAAAAACGCGAGAAAAAGAGAAGAAATGAGCAAACTACTCGGCTGCCCTCGACACCCTTTTATAGGGGCTGGAAGGTCGATTTACGCTGGGCGTAAATCCTAGTTACGCTGGGCGTAACGACGATAAGATCACTGACTCCCCCCTCCCCCCCCTTCGGATAATATCAGAATTTATATATAAATAAAATATCGAAAATATTTAATAAACTTCAAAAATTCATATCTTCCTCATACGAACTCCGTTTTCGACATTCTTTATATCCCCGCATAGGTGAGACAATGATCTACAATGTTCGTTTAGACTCCGTCAGCTCATTTTGACTTTATTTTTATTATTTATTTTTAGTAGGCCGGGACAGGAAAACTCCGTTATAAAATCATAACTTCTTCATCCGACGTCCGTTTTCGCCTATCTTTTTATCGTTTTACTACAATTAATGAGATATTAGATTCTCATTTAGATTGATTCGGCTAAAAACCGCTTGGTCTCGAATCGAGTATTCGGGTTGCATACCGCTAAGTCGAAACTTCGAAAAATCATAACTTCCTCATACGAAGTCAGATTTTGGCGTTCTTTTTATGCACGCTCTCGGTTTAACAAACTCTACGACTTTCGTTTAGATCACTAAGGATAAATATTGCTCTAACGTAAATTTCACTTTCTACGTCATTCGGCGTTGTCGGTTCTGTCGCGAAACTTCGACAGTTCATAACTTCTTCGTTATAACTCGGATTTTGGCATTCCTTATATCTCCGGAATCCTTGTTTCGAGCACTACAACTTTATGTAAAGATATTGAGTTTATTTTACACTTAAATTTTGATGCTTATTATATTCGGAATTAATCAAATCACATAATTAAGCAATTAAGCACAAAACACATAATACTAAAATAATACGCTCTTATTATTTCAAAACGGGTTACAAAGGTTAACCTAGACTATTACATCAACGAAAATGCCTAGCCTGGAAACGCGGGTGCTACAATTCTCTCCCCCTTAGGATGATTCCGTCCCCGGAATCACACATCAACAAACAAATGCGGATAGCGACTCAACATGTCACTCTCCGTTTCCCAGGTGAGATTTGGCCCATTCGAATGTTTCCAACGAACAAGCACTAATTCGACCATCTTGCGTCGAAGCTTCTTAGTCTTTCGGTCAACAATTGCCTCTGGTTCTTCAATTAACCTCTTGTTTTCATCAATTCTTAATTCAGAAATTGGAATTATATCGGGAGCTTCTCCCGTGAACTTCCTCAAATAACACACATGAAAAGTGTTGTGAGTTCCATTTAGTTCTTCGGGTAATTCGAGCTTGTAAGCTTGGTTCCCAATCCTCTGAAGAACTTTAAACGGTCCAATAAACCTTGGACTTAATTTTCCCCTTTTACCAAATCTTATAAGTCCCTTCCACGGCGAGACTTTAAGCAAAACCGAATCTCCAACTTTGAAAGTCATCGGTCTTTGCTTGTTGTCAGCATAGCTCTTTTGATGATCCTTAGCTAATAACATTCTTTCCCTAATTATTTTCAACTTTTCAGCAGTTTGATGAACCATCTCCGGTCCCATAAACTGCTTTTCCCTAGCCTCAAGCCAACAAGACGGCGTACGACACTTCTACCCATACAAAGCTTGATAAGGTGCCATCTTAATGATCGAGTGAAAACTATTATTGTAGGAAAATTCTACCAGAGGTAAATGTTCATCCCAGTTACCTAGGAATTCCAGGGTACATGCCCTCAGCATATCTTCAAGTGTTTATATTCTTCTCTCACTCTGACCATCAGTTTGTGGATGGTAAGTTGTACTTAAACACAACTTGGTACCCATTTCCTCTTGTAGACTTTTCCAAAACCTTGAGGTGAAACGGCTATCACGATTCGATACAAATGTTAACGGAACACCATGAAGCCTCATAATTTCTTTCACATAAGAATTCGCGAGCCTTTCCATAGACCATTTCTCTTTGGCTGCTATGAAATGCGCACTCTTAGTGAATCGATCAACGACCACCCAAATCATGTCGTGACCATTCTTTGTTCTGGGTAGTTTAGTGACAAAATCCATCGCAATGTCTTCCCATTTACCCATAGGCACAGGTAAAGGTTCTAAACTCCCATACGATTTCTGATGTTGTGTCTTGACTCTCGCACAAGTCACACACTCGACCACATACTTTGCAACATCGAGCTTCATCGTTGGCCACCAGTAGTAGGGTTTCAGGTCCATATACATTTTAGTGCTACCGGGATGAATCGAGTACATGGTCTTGTGAGCTTCTTCCATTAGAAGATCTTTGATTCCTCCTGTCTTAGGTATCCAAATCCGATCTTGGAACACCTTCAGTCCATGACTGTTTACACCGAACACCAACGTTTTGCCCAAACATTCTTCCTTTCGGTCATTCTTTTCAGAAGCTTCCTCTTGAGCTTTCTTTATACTTTCCACAATGGTCGAGACAACTTCAATTTTCAACGCTCTTGGCCTTTTCCTCTCAACATTGACTTTACAATTGAGAGCATCAGCAACAACATTAGCTTTACAGGGGTGGTAAAGTATCTCGCAGTCGTAGTCTTTAAGTAATTCTAGCCAGCATCGTTGCCTCATATTCAATTCCTTCTGATTAAAGAGATATTGGAGACTCTTATGATCAGTAAAAAGTTTTCACTTCGTGCCATAGAGGTAATGCCTCCATATTTTCAGAGCGAAAACTACCACTACCAACTCCAAATCATGAGTCGGGTAATTCTTTTCATGCTCCTTCAGCTGTCGAGATGCATATGCTATCACCTTTTCTCTTTGGGTCAAAACACAACCCAATCCAACACCAGACGCATCGCTATAAACAGCGAAGTCTTCAACTCCATCGGGTAGAGAAAGTATTGGTGCCTCGCATAGCTTCTTCTTTAGCTTCTCGAATGCTTCTTTATGCTTATCATTCCAAGCATAAGTAGCTCCTTTATGGGTCAAAGCTATCAACGGAGTAGCGATCGAAGAAAAGCCTTGGATAAACCTTCGGTAATATCCGGCTAATCCCAAAAAGCTTAGGATCTCCGTTGGACTTTTCGGTTGTTCCCACTTCATCACAGCTTCGATCTTTGCTGGATCAACCATTATCACTTCTTGGTTGACCACGTGACCCAACAATTGGACTTCACGAATCCAAAAATCACATTTGGAGAACTTTGCATACAGCTTCTCCTGCTTCAAAACTTCTAACACTTCTTGCAAGTGTCTGCCATGCTCCTCCTGGCTTTTCGAGTAAATCAGAATGTCCTCTATGAACACTATCACGGATTTATCAAAGAACGGATTACAAACCCTATTCATTAAATCCATGAATGCTTCCGGAGCATTGGTTAGTCTAAAAGACATAACCAAGAACTTGTAGTGTCCATATCTAGTTCTGAATGCAGTCTTCTCGATATCTTTCTCTCTTACTTTTAGCTGATGATATCCTGACCTTAGATCGATCTTCGATAAATAGCTTGAACCTTGCAATTGATCAAACAGGTCATCAATCCTTGGCAACGGATATCTATTCTTTATTGTTGCCTTGTTCAGCTGTCTGTAATCAATTCACATTCTCATACTTCCATCTTTCTTCTTCACGAATAACACCGGAGCTCCCTAGGGTGATGAACTAGGTCTAATGAAACCTTTGTCCAATAACTCCCGAAGTTGCATCATCAGCTCCTTCATCTCCGTCGGTGCTAATCGATAAGGTGCTTTTGCTATTTGTGTGGTTCCTGGTAACAAGTCAATTCTGAACTCCACTTGTCTATCAAGTGGTAACCAGGAAGATCTTCGGGAAATAATTCCGGATAATCACACACCACTGGAATACTCTGCATCACCTTCTTTTCCTTCTTAACATCAATCACGAATGCTAAATATGATGTACATCCCTTGGTCAAACACTTTCTGGTTTTCATTAGGGAAATGATTCTAGAATTCACTCGGCGTTTGTCCCCATAAACCATAAACGAATCTCTCCCAGGCAGGTTTACTTTAACTATCTTCTTCTTGCATAAAATTTCGGCATCATTGGCGATAAGCCAATCCATTCCCAACACGATGTCGAAACCATTAAGTTCGATAGGTAATAACTCCTTGTGAAACTTATTCCCATTAAGGTCGATTAAGATGTTTTTCATACGATGGCTAACAGGTACAAACTTGCCACTAGCAACTTCGACTAATAAAGCATTATCTAGTCTATCAACAGGCAAAGCTAGTTTCCTACCAAACTCATGCGAAATAAAGGAGTAGTTGGCTCCAGAATCAAACAAAATTTGAGCATGTAATTCTTTTACGAGAAAGGTACTTGAAGCGACATCAGCTTCATCTTTCGCGGCCTCAAGTGTCATCTGGAAGGCTCTCGCCTTCGGCTTTGGTGGAATGTTGGGCTTAGCTGCCTCCTTCTTCTTCTTCGGACAGTCTTTCAAAATATGCCCCTCTTTATTACAACCAAAACACATCCTTTTGTTGTTCGGACACTCATTGGCAAAATGCCCAACCTTTCCACACTTGTAGCAGGTTACATCCTTGCTACTTTTCCCAAAGTGCTTTTTCTTACACTTATCACACCACTTCGCTTCGCCTCCTTTTCCTCCACCAAACTTTTTCGAATCAAATTTCGAAAATTTTATTTTCTTACCGGAACCAGATGTTCCCTCAAACTTTCTCTTCTCACCAACTTCAACCTTGTCGGTGGTTCTCCCCTTAATCATGTTCTCAACAGACTTGGCAGCCCAGATAGCTGCCTCTAGAGTATGTGTCTGACGTACTGGCACTGCGTACTCCCATGAGAGTCCCTTTGCATATCGATCAAACTTTGTCAACTCATCTGGAACGATGCGCAAAGAAAACTCCATCTTATCGGTAAAGTTATTAGTGTATTCATCAACTAACATGTTGCCTTTCGTCAATGTCAGAAACTTGTTCTCTAATTCCAACAGATTTTAAGTCGAGCAGAACTTGCGCTTGAATTGCACCAAAAATTTTGCCCATGTCAATTGCAGTGGCTTATTAGGGCTTAAAGTCTTCCTTAGAGTGTTCCACTAACGAATGGATCCACCTCGGAATTGACGCACTGCATAGATAGTCTGCAACTTGCCTCTGGAGCCACAAGTCATGAAGGCCAATTCCATTTCTAAGATCCAATCCACAACTCCAATCGGATCCTCCTTTCCATTGAAGGTCGATGGTTTGCAAGTTAGAAAGTCCTTGTACTTGCATCCCATTCCATCATTCCTTCTATCATGGTTGTCTTGCCTAACTATCGGTGGGTTGGCTTGACCAACAGACCCACTGAAGTTTCCACCTTCCGAGTGCCCTTCATTTAATTCGGGTTCTTCCACACGAATTGACAGTTCTTCACGATTCTATTGAAGCAACCGCCTAGTTTCATCCATTTGACGATCCAACATTTTTTGAATCATCATTTGCACACCAGTCATGGTTATTGGCTCAGGTGCTGCTGCTACGACAGGTATTTGTTTAATCACTGGTGGTTGATTCCTATTTTCATCAGCATTTCCAACTCCACTTCTTGTTCTCACCATTTTTGATCTACACACCGAATAAGGTGAAATTAGATCCACATTCACGATAGATATTCAAATCATCCTTATCACTCCGAAACGTTTACATGCTAGTTCTAATATCGTAGACGTACGCTTAGAATCCTACACACATAAAGTTTCTAGATCCGGTCAGCAATAGACCATAGATCCGAACAAATAATATCATATATGGCAACATATAACATTTAGCACATAAAGCATTTTAGACAACTTTCCTAAAATAAACTAGTGCTCCTGTCTAAAATATAACAAACACACATCTCAAAATTCCACTTAGCATTCTAAGTTTAAGTCTAGAAATCCTACAAATTCCTAGTTCGCTTAAACTAATGCTCTGATACCAGCTGTGACATCCCCAAAATCTCGACCATAAAAGACCGATTTTCATTTATGCTTTTAAAGTAATTTCAAAGTAAATCCTTTTGATTTGAAAGAGTTGCGGAATTTTTTCCCAAAAACAAAACGTGATAAAACAATGTTTACCAAAGCATTTCATAAAAGAAATGTATTTTCATTATATAATCAAAACTCAGGATGTCATGTTCCGATACAGACCATAAAGCATAAACGATAACATTACAAGTCATTCAACAAATATACACATATACAGACTTGTAAACAAAACAACTTGATGGTTCATCCATCTTATGCCCTTGCGCCACTTCCTGTAATACAAATAAAACTGAGTGGGTCAGGCTTGGGAGCCTGGTGAGCATATAGGGTTTTCAACCCACAATAAATAATTATATTTAATTTCCACCAACCAACAATAACCCGATTACCCATTCCTGTTATTCTCACCTTACGTCCCTAAGACAACTAACATAAGGGACCTAGTCTAAGAATATTTCATCGGGGCGACAACACATGCTTCGGGGGTTCCTCAGCAATATAAGTAAAATAAGGCAACCATGAGGGGGATGGAATACAACGAATGAACACCCAAGTTCATTAACACCTACAGGTTATGAGCCTGCTAGCGTTCCACTGTACTGTCTAGAAAAGTCCGTGGTCGTCATCTAAATTCCGCTAGATGACTGGATCAAAACAACATCGAGGCCTCTCATCTGTTTATTACACACCAACTATCTACCCATGTTCTACCCAACATATTAGTAAATAAAACATACATTTTTATACATAGTTTCAAAACTTGTATAGCATGCTCAATCAATTTATTTTCCACATAACAGATGAGGCACACACACATAACACCTATTTCATAGAGAAATAATCAGATCTATAAGATAGAAGAAAGTGAATATACATTCACACACATAACAACAAAATATACACATAACACGTATTTCGTATAAAATACTTCATAATTATGCGTTAGAAGAAAGTAACTACACACTCACTTGATCAGAAGATGATCGGACAGCACTACGGCTTGTAGAAGTAGTATTCTTCGGCAGATCTGGAAGATCTTCACAAAAACCGGACTCCTCGCGGACAGAGCTTCGGCTCGGAAATCTTACTTCTTGGGATCTTCGGGACCTCGGGACTTGCTTCGGGGCTCGGGAATGATACCGGGGCTTCGGGATAATTCTTGCACGAAAAACAATGCAAAAACGCGAGAAAAAGAGAAGAAATGAGCAAACTACTCGGCTGCCCTCGACACCCTTTTATAGGGGCTGGAAGGTCGATTTACGCTGGGCATAAATCCTAGTTACGCCGGGCATAACGACGATAAGATCGCTGACTTCCCCCCCCCCCCCCCCCCCCCCTTCGGATAATATCAGAATTTATATATAAATAAAAAATCGAAAATATTTAATAAACTTCAAAAATTCATATCTTCCTCATACAAACTCCGTTTTTGACGTTCTTTATATCCCCGTGTAGGTGAGACTACGATCTACAACTTTTGTTTAGACTCCGTTGGCTAATTTTGATTTATTTTTATTATTTTTTTTTAGTAGACCGGGACAGGAAAACTCTGTTATAAAATCATAACTTCTTCATCCGACGTCCGTTTTCGCCTATCTTTTTATCGTTTTACTACAATTATTGAGATCTTCGATTCTCATTTAGATTGTTTCGGCTAAAAACTGCTCGGTCTCAAATCAAGTATTCGGGCTGCATACCGCTAAGTCGAAACTTCGAAAAATCATAACTTCCTCATACGAAGTCAGATTTTGGCGTTCTTTTTATGCACGCTCTTGGTTTAACAAACTCTAAGACTTTCGTTTAGATCACTAAGGCTAAATATTGCTCTAACGTAAATTTCACTTTCTACGTCATTCGGCGTTGTCGGTTCTGTCGCGAAACTTCGACAGTTCATAACTTCTTCGTTATAACTCGGATTTTGGCATTCCTTATATCTCCGGAACCCTTGTTTCAAGCACTACAACTTTATGTAAAGATATTGAGTTTATTTTACACTTAAATTTTGATGCTTATTATATTCGGAATTAATCAAATCACATAATTAAGCAATTAAGCACAAAACACATAATACTAAAATAATACGCTCTTATTATTTCAAAACGGGTTACAAAGGTTAACCTAGACTATTACATCAAAGAAAATGCCTAGCCTAGAAACACAGGCGTTACACATTCCTTGGTCCTCCGAAGGTACTTAAGAATATTCTTTATTGTGGTCCAATGTGCTTGTCACACCCCCGAATCGTCAGAACGGACGGCGGGAACGTCCAAGGGCGCGCGTCGTCATGCGTAGTATCACAACAATCGTATCATAGCAATCAAAGTAAACGCAATCATTACATTACAATATTAATATTTATATCTATTTGAAATGTAGTTTGTATACATCAAAAGTAGCAAAAGATAAAGACGAGACTCCAACATGCTCCGTCTTCTCCAAAAGCTGGCAAAGGTACCTATCTATCGTTGTCCTGAGAATACAAGCGGTTTTGAAAACGTATCAGCATAATGCCGGTGAGTTCATAAGCATGATTTTGTATTGGAAACTAATCACTAAATTTGTACAAAAGATTTCTTTTCATTATAAGTAAATATAGTTTGTATCGAAACCCTGGTTATCACCAATAAGTAAAGTATGTTCGTTCGAAAAACCCTGGCTACCACCAGTAAGTAAGGTACGTTCTATCGAAAACCCTGGCTACCGCCAATAAATGAGGTATGTTCTATCAAAAACTCTGGCTACCACCAGTAAGTGAGGTATGTTCTATCGAAAACCCTGGCTACCGCCAGTAAGTGAGGTAATTTTATTACTTAAAATAAAACCAAAGGTTGTGTCCCTGGAATACCCTTAAGTAAGTAGATAGGTAGTTTTATTAATTAAAATAAAACTATTGAAGAAAGAAATCCCGTAAACAAAGGTTAGTTTATACTTATTGTGAGTCGTATAACCATGCTAATATGATCGGTGACCTCCTTGACGTTTCTTTAGGTGTCGTACGATTTCAAAATTTGTCACCCTAGGCATGCCTGCCTAACTGTAGCTAATAGTTCAGGTGTGGGATTGTCGATCCCGAATAGATCTATTCACAAATTTCACGCTCTCCCTCTAGGAGACTATGGTTATACTAAAGGTGATGGTTTACTGGTATCCCGAAGGGCATAACGAAGATAGTTCTCACAATCCTGTATTAACTAGTTTACGTGTAGTTCGGTTGTTCTCGAGTTCGAAATCGGTTGTAAACGGTGTAGAGTATAAATAAGTATACACAAAATAATTATTTAGTAAGATACTCTTTCTATCTGTAGATAATAATGGGTAAACTAAATTTGTCATAGTTTATGTGTTTGAATCTGTAAAACCGGTAAAGAATTCCCCAAACTATACCTATTATAGTTTGATTGGCATGTTATGTTCATGTATTGTTCTAGAAACTATGCAATTATATTTAGAAAGCGTCCCTTATGCTTCGCATAATACAAAAGGGATAAACTATCTAAAAGTTTGATGTAAAACCGTTGTAATTGCATATGTTTTTAACTTGTGAAAACCATTATGTGTGGCTTGTATTCCCCCCTGAAAATGTTATAAAAACTTATAAAAGCATAGGGGTATGAACTCACAGTTGGTTGGATGTAAAGGATTGAACTGGACGATCCTTGAGTTGATGTACGTTGCACTTAACGGAATCCTAATATCAAATAAATACAAGTATGTATCTAAATTAGTGATTTCGTTAGTTAAAGTGTTAGAAAAACACTTAGGTTTTGGTTAAGGAATGTTACCGGGACTTGGTTGAATCGAGGAAAACAGGATTTTCCCCATGAAAGAGTTGTTTACGGCCGTATATGGGGTTTACGGCCATCAACTGGGTTTGCGGCCATGAACAAGGTTTGCGGCTGTGAATGGAGTTTACAGCCGTGAACTGTGTTTGCGGTTTTTGAAGATGTGAAGGGTTATGGCCGTACACTCAAGAACAAGGGTCTTGTTTTCGACGAAAAGGTGTTCCAGAGGCTCCGCAACGTCCCCAAATGACGATTTCAGCGTTTTTCAAGTAAAAGAAGGGCTTTTTGGTGTTTACGGTCAAGAGGGTTAGAGAGAGAAAAAGGTGTGTTTTCGGCCAAGAGGTTCAAATGAGGTTGGGGGTCCTATATTTATAGGCCAGGGGTATGGTCGGTGGTGGGGTCCACCTGGCACCAACCGTAAACGGGTTTACGGCCGTAAACTCGTCTTGGCCGTGAACTCGTTGCTTTTCAAGGAATCATGAGTTTTTCGCGCGATTTTTGGTTTTCCGACTCATATGTAATTGTAACAATAACCTTAGTTAATTTACTTAACCCAAGAAGTTGAAAGAAATTTTAATAAAAATTAAATTTTATTAACAAAGGTGGGTTAAAAATAACGGAAGAAATTTCAGGTAGTCACTTCTTTGCCATGGTTCCCTTGATATCTGCTGACCGTGCTCAGAGAAAATGCCACATCGGGGTGAGTACAAGTGATACCATACATGATTCAGCCAACTGCGGAAGCATATGGTACTCGACTCATTTCTGCTATCTCAACTTCGCTACTCGGACTCTGAGTCTTACTCAACTTGGCATTACTTTGGATTGGTAACTCCTCTTTCTTGGAATTCTCCATACTAAAACATTTTAGTACCTTGTCCAAGTAAGTGTTTTGACTAATTCCTATTAGTCTTTTACTCCTGTTTCTCACTATCCTTATTCCCACAATATAGGAAGCCTCTCAAAGGTCCTTCATAGCGAAACACTTCCAAAGCCAGGACTTGACTTCCTGCAACGTCAGGATGTCATTCCCTATGACTAGTATGTCATCAACATACAATACGAGGAAGCTTATTATCCTCCCACTGGCTTTGACATATACACATGATTCATCCTCGCTTCGTAGAAAACCAAACTCTTTGACTTTCTCATTGAAACAAAGATTCCATCTACGAGATGCTTGTCTTGGTCCAAAAATGGACTTCTCAAGCTTACACACTCTATTGGGATGCTCCGCATTGACAAAACCCTCTAGTTGATTCATGTAAACATCCTCAACCAACTTTCTGTTAAGAAAAACAGTTTTGACATCCATTTGACATATCTCATTGTCATGAAATGCAGCAATAGCCAGTATCACCCTAATAAACTTTATTTTTGCAACTAGTGAGAAGATCTCATCATAGTTAACTCCGGGAGTTTGAGTAAAGCCCTTCACAACAATTTGCGCCTTATAAGTGTGTACATTCCCATCCATGTTGGTCTTCTTCTTAAACATCCACTTGCATCCGACCGTCTTATGACCTAGCACATTATCAACCAAGCTCCAAAATTGGTTATCGTACATGGACTGAATCTCGCTGTCTATTGCCTCTTTCCACTTTGCAGACCCCGGGCCTGCCATGGCTTCCTTATAGCTATTAGGTTTTTCCAAATTCACAAGTGTATTATCACTAATGAACGTATCCTCTTTTTTAGTAATATGAAAACCATAAAACTGGGGTTAAACCCTAACTCTTCCGGAACATCTACGAGGTAAGGACTCGTCAATCGGTTCAACCGGAGTTTCCTCCTCGGGTTGAGCGCCAACGTTAGAAGTTCCTTCATCGATCGACTCTTGAATCTCTTCAAGATTGATTTGCCTCCTACTATCCCCTTGGCTTATGAGTTCTCACTCTCAGAAAACCCCTCTCCTTGCAATGAAGACAACATTGTCACTCGGTCTATAGAAGTGATATCCAACGGAATTTTGTGTGTAGCCGATGAAAATACACTACTCACTACGAGGTTCGAGCTTGTCATGAGTCTCTCGTCTTACAAAAGCCTCACAACCCCAAACCTTTATATGTGCCAACAAGGGAGCTTTCCCTATCCACATCTCGTGAGGTGTTTTGGCAACCTTCTTGGTAGGGACTATGTTAAGGATATAGGCAGCAGTCTCTAAGGCATACCACAGAATGAGATAGGTAGCGAAGCACGACTCATTATGGAACGAACCATGTCTAGCAAGGTTTGATTATGCCTCTCATCCACACCATTCAACTGCAGTGTCCTAGGTGGCATCAATTGCAAAATGATTCCGCATTCCTTGAGGTAGTTGCGGAATTCAAGACTTAAGTACTCTCCACCTCGATCGGATTGAAACATCTTGATTTTCCTGCCCAACTGATTCTCCACTTCTTGTTTAAACTCTTTTAACTTTTCAAAGGTTTCTAACTTGTGTTTGATTAAGTATATATACCCATATCTTCTATAATCATCAGTGAAAGACACATAAAAGCGGTTCGCATCCCTTGTGGTGGATCTAAAGGGCCCACACACATCGGTTTGTATGAGATCCAATAAACCTTAACCCCTTTCACAAGTGTCAATGAAGGGTAACTTGGTCATCTTTCCAAGTAAAAAATACGTGCACATCTCATCATCCCTAAGGTCGAATGACTCCAACACTCCATCCTTTTGGAGTTGGGCTATGCGTTTCTTGTTGATGTGTCCAAGACGACAATGCCACAAGCATGCTGTTGAAGATAATAGAGTTGCGTCTTGGGCCCTTTTGTTTTACAACCGGATTGGGCTTGTCAATCTGTGTTCAGCTAGATTAGCCTTCCTTTTCTTAGAAAAACTGTTAAGGTTTCATTATAAATAGATGCATGCATGTATGCGTATAGTAACGGTCGTCACTCTCATTGAATATTGTAAACCCTAAAATCCTCTACAGTTGACGTTCTTTATCGAGCTCTTCTGAGGATTGTTTATTGAATCATTTGACACCTTTTGATTCATTAGCTCGTTCTTAATTGTTTACTTAGTCATTCATCTACCTGTTTCATAGATCTAATCGATCTTTAAGTTTGTTTTAAACTCATCAATTGGTATCAGAGCAGGAGGCTGTGTAATCCATACACTTCTTTTCTGTAAAAAAGCTTCGATTAGGGTTATTCCACATTCATTGATATTTATTGATCCGTCATCTCATAATTGACGTAACTCAAGATTTATTATCTTTGCCCTAATTCGATATATTACAAGTCTGATCTTTGAACAGGTTATTCGATCAATTATGGACGAGTCACAATCCAATCCCATCAATATTTCAAACAGCATTGGATCAACAACAAAGATTCCCATCCTGTACACCCATGATTATGAAGTCTGGGTGAATCACTTTGAAGATTATGTCATAGGATCTGAGGATAATGGATACCTCATCTGGGAAGCAATTATCTTTGGACTGTTTTCTCATTCAGCAACTTCAAGGATTATTAAAACTCAAAAGGAGTATAATGATCTCCTGAAAGATGTTAAAGATGTAGCGCAAGATGAAAAAGTTAAATTTCAGTGCAATATCAAAGCGCTAAGATTGATTAGATTTGCTCTTCAATCCGATACCTTTAGGCTGGTAAGTTCATGCACAACTGCTAAAGAGATATGGGACAGGCTACGTGAATTGTACTCTACAGATGAAGATCTTGAACACTCCATTCAAACTTTTCTGAGTTTGGTGAGTTCAAGCAAGGAACAGAAGAAACAGTGACTCAGACGTTTGATCGCTTCAATCATCTTCTTAGCAAGATGATCAAACATGACATCGAAAGGAAGCTTATTGAACAGAAGGTTACTTTTTTAAATGGACTCAGGTCTGAGTGGAGAGCAATTGTGTCCACAGTCAAAGCACATGAGCAATTCAAATCCTATTCTTTGGCGAAACTGGTGGGCATCCTAAAATCTCAGGAAAAGATCGTGCTGCAGGAGAAGACCGTGGTTTCAAGTCTGGGTTCATTAGCACTCCTGTCGAAAAGCAAAGCTGTGGTAGAGGACGAAGATCTCAACTTGGATGATTATGATCTCACATCTGAAGACTATGCTATGATGGTGTCAAACCCTAAGAGATTCATCAAGAAGAGATTCCCCACCAATAGGAACCGAAACTGGCAAGGAAGCTATAGCATTGAAAAAGTCAAAGATGAACCGAAAGCTGAAGAAGCAAAGAAGGAACAGAAGGCTGAAGGAGATTCTGGAGTGAGCTGCTATTATTGTGGAGGAAAGAACCACTATGCAAAAGATTGCGTCCTCAAAAAGATGGTAGAAAAGAATGAAGAAAATGATGAAGAAGCTGTGTTGATGAAAAAGCTTGATGAGTTAAGGAAGAAGAAATCTGCTGCTAACCCTTCCATGAATGCTTTAATTGTCCAGGGCTCGGTAGCTGATGATGAGTTCGGTAGTGTGGAGGTTTGGTCAACCGACTCTGAAGATGATGAAGTGAGGAAGCCTTCACATGGAAAGGCCTATGTAGCGAAAGAAGAGAGCAGTGGAGGAAGATGCTTGATGGTGTCCGACGTTTCTCAGATGGAGGATACAACACTGATGGTGGGAATGAAGACAAAGAACAGCAGAATCTATGCTTTACCGCCAAACCACTTAGCGAGCAGTTTAGCGAACTTGATGAACTGATCAAGAAGGTACAATCAGTTTTTGTCTCATTTAAAGTCCCACAATGCTCATATGAAAAGGAATTAAAAAATGTTAATTCAAGAATCTCTCATCTAGATAGTAGTTTAACTCAAACTCGGGTCACCAATTCTAACCTAACTGATCAATTAAGCAGGGTGTCTTCGAAGAGTGAGGAACGGCGGATGTGGATCGAACTGAAGGAGTCAGAGTTAATAATAATAAAAGATGAAAACATCTATTTGCAAAGAGATAATTTAAAGCTTTTGAAACAGCAAAATGTTTTTTGTCTGATTGCCAAACGTCTTTATACTAATATTACTCAGCTTCATTTAAATTGTGAAATAGGGAAAAAGATTCATCGCATGATTTTACCCTTTCTTGAGTTTAAGGAAGATGAAATTGATGCTGATGCATTTAATTGTGAGAGTATTATTTCGTCTCAGGATGTTAATCCAACATATTTATATGGACTGGACAAAATTGAATCTTTCATAAAATCCAAGGACCACAAGAATATGCTCAAAAATCTTTTGGATGAAAATGATAAACTGAAGCTTAGAACCGAAACTATACAAAAATTTGACTCACTGAATGTCAACTTAAGCTCGGAAAATAAAATTGATGTTGAAAATGCATCTGAGCTTAATGAGGACGATAACATGAGTGAAATTTCTGTAGAAGACATAGTTGATTGCTCAGAATTTGTCAAAAATGAACCCGAGAACCACAAAAATCTCATCTCAGAAAATTCTGTGGAATTCGCTCGGTTGTCCCAACAAAAGTCCCCGATTCTTGTAGAGAAGGCAGTTGTATACCAAAAAGTTAGGACCACTCCGAATCAGGTATACAAAGTCACCGGTGTAACCGATCATCAGACTGCTGAACTAATAGCTATTGTGAACAAAGACAATGTTGATGGCTGTGGTGAGTTCTTCTGCTCGGCTCCCATTGACAATGCTGATGAAACGGTAGGTCTGTCTGAAAGGACTTCATGGAAAAGCAAAGGCAGATACGTTCTAGAACCTTTAAATAAACCTGATTGCTTCAATGTGGCAAGTACCAGTGGAACAAAAGATGTCCCTCAAGAGAAAGAAATTCCTGCAAAAGAAGTCGCATCTCCAAGCAAAACAACATCGGTTCAGAGTGGTTCTACCAATGAAAATCAAAAACATAAAGCTAACATCCATCATCAACCGAAGCATATGAGAAGTCAAAAACGGGAAAGGAATCAGAGATACAGGAAAAATCTCTCCGAAAGAAAACAGTTTTGGCAATCGCAAAATGCCTATTTCTCACATCAAGATAGGAATTTAAAACGAGCAAAAAATCCTGATGGATCGACGGAGAGAGACGACAACCGAACGCAGAGTCTCAGTTCTGAGCAGAACAACAACCGAAAACAGAGGTTCGGTTCTGAGCAGAACAACAACCGAAAGCAGAGGTTCGGTTCTTAGCAGAACAACAACCGAAAGCAGAGGTTCGGTTCTGAGCAAAACAACAACCAAAAGCAGAGGTTCGGCTCAGAGCATAACAACAACCGAACGTATAGATTCGGTTCAGAGAATGATTTCAACCAAAAGCACAGGTTCGGTTCGGGAATTAAAAGAGGTCAAAACTCTAAAGTTGGTCCCTCCGTTAATCAAAAGCAAAAGAGTCACCCAGAATCTTCAATCAAGAATTCATACCGTTATAAGTCATCTCATTCTAACTCTTCTAACTCCTCACAATCCTCTATCTCTTCTCGTTCTCAAGTCCACTCTGTTTCTTCTCAAAAATCTCAGTCATCAGCTGATCAAAAATGGAAACAGAAGGTTTCAGATACTGAATCAAAATCAATACTGAAACCATCAAATCCAAATAAAATCAAAGTTTTCACCATCAAAAGAAAAGATGATACAACACTAATAAAAAGAACATATGTTGTTGACATCTCTCTTACTATTCCCGCAAACAACTCACGAGGACCCAAAAAGCTCTGGGTTCCTAAGTCTGCTTAATTTTTGCAGGTTATTAGTGACGAGCAGTATGACGAAGAATGGTACATTGATAGTGGCTGCTCGCATCACATGATAGGGAGGAAGGAAGAACTTAGGGAATTCAGATCTCTTTCCAATGGTGGTAATGTCAAATTTGGGAACAATTCCTTCGGAACAATCAAAGGCTACGGAATGATTACAAACGATGATTTCTCAATCAGGAAAGTTGCATATGTAGAGGGATTACAACACAATCTTATCAGTGTATCTCAGCTTGTTGGAGGTATTGGTCTCAAAGTCTCATTCGATGATGAAGGTTCGGAAATTATCGACAAAAAGACGAACAAAGTTATTCTCCAATCAGAGTGCAAAGGTGAAATGTTTCCCCTTAATCTCAAACCAATCAAAGGAAACCCAACCATCTATCTGTTATCCAAGGCACCATCTGACGAAAGCTGGCTGTGGCACAGAAGACTCTCATCTCAACTTCAAAGATATCAACAAACTTGTCACTGGAAGTCATGTGAGGGGTCTCCCATTGCTCAAATATGATAGAGATCATCTGTGTGCTGCATGTGAAATGGGAAAGCAGAGTCGTCAAAGTCATCCATCCATAATAAACACTAAAGTCGTAGAACCACTGGAATTACTTCATATTGATTTATGTGGTCCATCTTCTGTAGAAAGCATTGGTGGTAGCAAGTATATTCTTGTTATTGTTGATGACTTTTCACGTTTTACATGGGTGTTCTTTCTGAAGCTTAAATCTGAAGCGACTCACAAGCTAAAAGTGTTCATCAAGCAGATTGAAGTACAGCTGAAGAAGGTCGTTCGCAACATCAGAAGTGACAATGGGTTGGAGGTAAAAAATAAAGAATTTGAAGAATTCCTGGAAGAAAAGGGGATTAGTCACAACTTCTCAGCTCCCTACACACCTCAACAGAACGGAATTGTCGAAATACGAAACCGATCCTTATGTGAAGCTGCCCGAACAATGCTAAGTTTTGCTTCCTTACCTTTATATTTTTGGGCTGATGCTATTTCTGCTGCTTGTTTTACACAGAACAGGTCGTATCTTAACAAACGCTTCACTCTCACTCCTTATGAGATCATCAACAACAGGAAGCCAAATGTGAAGTTTTTCCATGTGTTCGGTTCCAGATGCTTCATTTTCAATTCCAAAGAACACCGCAACAAGTTTGATGTCAAAGCTGACGAAGGGATATTTCTAGGTTATTCTCTTACTTCTAAAGCATACAGAGTGTTAAACAAGCGTTCAAAGAAGATCAAAGAAACTTACTACGTGACTTTTGATGATAGCTATGTTAAAAAGCTAAAGGCCAACGAAGACACAGCTGGAGAAATCTTTCCTCAAACTGGCCAAGTCACAGCCTCAATCGCTAATCTATTTGAGAAATTCATGGAGCTTTTTGATGAACCAGAGAAGGCCACTCTTTCTGAAGCCAGTGCAGCAGACAACAGGGTAGATAACTTGAAGCAACTTATTGACGATGCTGCAAGAAGACTGAATGAAGAAGAATCGAGTTCACAAGACCCTCCTCAACACAATGCATCAGTAGAGGGGGAGGATCCACCTGCATCCCAGCCAAGTTCACAAGTTGAGGGGGAGCTAAGGTCTCAACCTCCAACTGAGAGTGATTCACCAACCAAGAGTGCTTCACCAACCGAGAGTGCTTCACCAACCGAGAGTGCTTCACCAACCGAGAGTGTCTCACCAAACGTCAGAGCCTCTCCAACCGTAGGTTCATCAACACCCGAAAGATCATCACCTTAGGAAACCACTATAGCTCAAGATTCACAAGACATTCTTGCAAGATCACATGTTGAGGGGGAGCATGCTGATATGGCATCCGACTTCGACAGTCTGTCCGAACCAGAAGAAATGATAAATGCTGAATTGGATCCATCCTTTGATCCAAACTTCCCTCCTCTCACCAAATGGACCAGAAATCATCCTATCTCTCAAGTTGTCGGGAATATCTCAGAATCAGTTCTGACCCGATCACAACTCAAGGCAAAACAAGCATCCTTGTACTCAAAAGTCGAATTCTGCATGTTTAACTCATTCGTATCCAAAGTTGAACCAAAGACAGTTAAAACTGCTCTTGATCACTCTGATTGGGTTCAAGCAATGCAAGACGAACTAAATGAATTTGAAAGGAACAAGGTCTGGTGTCTTATTCCAACTCCTCCACATGCCTCGGTTGTTGGTCTCAAATGGGTCTTTCGGAACAAACTCGACAAGGAAGGAAATGTTATCAGAAACAAAGCTCGTCTGGTCGTCAAAGGATACTGTCAGGAGGAAGGCATTGACTATGAAGAGACTTTTGCTCCGGTAGCTAGGCTGGAATCAGTGAGAATATTTCTTGCTTATGCTGCTCACAAAAATTTTGAGGTCTTTCAAATGGACGTCAAGTGTGCATTTCTCAATGGAGATCTCGAAGAGACTGTGTATGTGGAGCAACCTCCTGGATTCGTGAATGAAAAGCATCCCGATCACTGCTACATTTTGGATAAAGCCGTGTATGGTTTGAAACAAGCTCCGAGGGCCTGGTATGAAACGCTGACTAAATTTTTAAAGATGTCCAAATTCAAGCAAGGTTCGGTTGACCCAACCTTCTTTCGCAAAAAGGAAGGTAACCACCTTATGATAGTTCAAATTTACGTCGATGATATCATCTTTGGCTCCACGAATCCAAGCCTAACAGCTGAATTCAGAAAGCTGATGGAGACTAAATTTGAAATGAGCTCAATGGGTCCCATTAACTTTTTTCTTGGTTTAAATATCAGATAGGGACCTGAAGGCATCTTTATCAACCAGGAAGCTTACACAAAGAATCTCTTAGAAAAATTTAGCATGATGGGAGATTCAAAGGTCAAAGTCCCAATGGCATTCGGCACTAAGCTCACTCCATCCCTGGACAAACCAGCTATTGATCTTACACTTTATCGTCAAATGATAGGCTCTCTAATGTATCTTACTGCTAGCAGACCTGACATAATGTTTTCTGTTTGTTACTGTGCTCGGTTTCAGGCAAATCCAAGGGAACCTCATATGCTTGTAGTGAAAAACATATTCCGTTATCTCAAGCGGACTAGCTCTTTAGGTCTGTGGTACCCTTCTAACTCAGGCTTCTTTGTTCAAGCCTACTCAGATGCAGACCTTGGTGGTTGTGGTCTCGACAGGAAAAGCACCACTGGTGGTTGCCAATTCCTCGATGGGAAGTTGGTTAGCTGGCAGTCAAAGAAACAAACCTGCGTATCTCTGTCTACTGCTGAAGCAGAATACATTGCCTACTGCTGAAGCAGAATACATTGTCGCTGCTTCCTGTACCTCTCAAGTGATTTGGATCCAGAGTCAACTCCGCGACTATGGACTCAATATGAAAAAGATCCCACTATATTGTGACTCTGAAAGTGCAATTAGGATCTGTCATAACCCAGTGCAACATTCCAAGACCAAGCACATCGCACTGAGGTATCACTTCATCAAAGATCACGTGGAAGACGGAAACGTTGAAGTACACTTTGTTAGAACCACTGATCAATTGGCCGATGTCTTTACCAAAGCTCTTCCTGAAACGACTTTCAACAAAATTCTACAAGGCTTGGGTATGATGGTTGGAGAGTCGGTCCCAAATCCTCAAATCTCCATCTAAGAATCAAGAACCGAAGCAAACAGACCGCTCGGTCTCTCTCTGCTCTGGAGATTTAAAGGAACCGAAGCAAACAGACTGCTCGGTCTCTCTCTACTCTGGAGATTTAAAGGAACCGAAGCAAACAGACCGCTCGGTCTCTCTCTGCTCTGGAGATTTAAAGGAACCGAAGCAAACAGACCGCTCGGTCTCTCTCTGCTCTAATGATTTACTGAACCGAACTAGACTGACCGCTCGGTTCATCTCTGTTCTAAAATTGTCACCGAAATACACAGATCGCTCGGTCTATCTCTGCTTCATCATTTTTTTTATGTTGCACAATTTTATCTTTCTGTTTTTTTTTTTCAGAAAATCCCAAAATTACAAAAACATTTTATCTTTTTGTTTTTACTTATTTTTCATAAAAATCCCAAAATTACAAAAACATTTTATCTTTCTGTTTTTATTTATTTTTCATAAAAATCCCAAAATTACAAAAACATTTTATCTTTCTGTTTTTACTTATTTTTCAGAAAAATCCCAAAATTACAAAAACATTTTATCTTTCTGTTTTTATTTATTTTTCAGAAAAATCCCAAAATTACAAAAACATTTTATTCTTCTATTTTATTCCGTTTTCTTACTTACTTCCACTACTTGCAAGTCCTGTTCGGTGTACGTTTTGCACAGGTGAATACAAGCATCACCTTCTGTAGTGTTTACCCAGGTATGTTTTATCTTTCTCAGACTAGTTAGACGTCCCTAGAAGCATGCTGCTGTATGTTGTCGCAAGCCTCTATGACCTCGAGCACGCCTTAATGATTCGATCAATACCTATCGTCTCTTCCCAATCAGGCTATTCTCTCACACTCGGTCTAGAGCTACCTTACTCTACTCATTTGATACATGAGTTGCTTTGCTTTGTCCCTCTTCTGTAGCAGAAGGTACGTTCGGTCTCTTAACCACCTACTCAAATTCTACATTTACCTTCGATTCCCCAAAGTAACCCTTGATGCTTTCGGTCTTTACCACTAAGGCTTATCGTTACACACCCTCTGTGTTTATGATCTTGGATTCGATTACCACGTTCTAAGTAAAACCCAAAATCCAATAGCTGAAATGAATTGACGGTGAGTGATATACTCAAGATATTACTTAGAAATCTCATTTTCTTTTTGTGTGATCTTTTATGAAATCGTCTCCACCTAAGACATTTCTTCCCAAAGAGGTCCAGTTTATTTTTCTTTGAGATTTCTGTCTATCCCATGCTTGTCACGCGATAATTCCCACCTACCTGTTCAACAGATCACATCAGTCTCACAGGTATCTCTGCCAACACTCAGTTTTATGTTAAGACTTGATGTTCGGTTAGAGGTCAGCCACCCTTCAGCCCATGATCAAAAGATGCCTTTCATAGTTTATTAATAGACAACTGATCGTATTTCCCGGGAAACCACATAAGCACTTCAAGTCTCTCTTGGCTTTGAAGGAAGCGATTCTTGCCCGGAATCTTCCGCTTTCTGTCTTATTAATAGACAACACTCACATCCCAAACACCTTTGATTTATTTCTTTATCTTTCACACTCTTATGCACGAAAATTAATTTTTTCCAACATTCTGATTGCTGTTTGGTATATGGTTTTAAGTTTCAGTTGTAACCAAACAAGGGCACAAGGAATTTCAAACGGTACAAAAATGATTTGGGCGCGTGCAATTGATTCGTTTCACACCCACGTGTGCTGACGTATTCCTGGGATACACCATAACTTCCAATCGCGCTTTTTCAGGCGACGTTTTGGTTTCCTCATCATCACGATTTTCTCTCTCCAGTGAATGGTATAAATAAGGGGTGATCGTGTTCTTTGGCATTTACCTCCCACGAATTCTCTCTCTCTGAAAAGTTTCCACTCTTCATCTTCTTCCACAACTCAACAATGGCGACTTCTTCTTCTCCACAAGATCAAACTACATCTTCATCTTTGCTCTCCATCAAACCTAATCAGAATATGATTATAGAGATGACCCCGTTCTTATATGATTCATACATGCTACACGTGGTGGAATGCCTAAAATATTCCCCATTGCTGTTGCCACTCACGCAGGTGGAAGCCGTTCCAATGTCCCTGCTCTCTCAAGTCTACACAATGGCAAACTACGACAAACACAAAGATCGCATCTGCTTCACCATCCACGACAAGAAAACCTCTGTGTCCAAAACAAGGTTTTGCTCTCTTCTAGGGCTTGCAGTCGACTCTTCCGTCATCTCACCGGATTTTATTACCACTACTCAGCTCTTCTCAATGATGTACGAGATGGGGTATACGGATGTTCTTACTAGTATCGCGAAGGTCAAGAAATCCTGTCTTCCGTCTCAGTGGAACGGATTGCTTACCCTTTTGATTAAGGGTTTAGCGGAGAGGTGTGGTGGTTCTGACACCACGAGTAAAGGGTTTCTCACCATCCTGTATGGTCTTTACAACGGCATCAATCTAGATTATGGCTCCATAATCTGGTCTCAAGTCGTTCAGAGTCTCAACACCACTACACGGTACTCTGAGATATCATGCGGCCATTTCTGGATGCTTATTACAAAGAAGGCCATGGATTCCCTTGAAATCCCGGTGATGAAGGATGCTCTTATGGCTTCAATTGCCTCTTACCACACCAAGAAGATCATCGTCTCTGATCCAAGTAAGTTTCTCCATTATGGATTGATCCCTGAATCCATGTATAGGTGTGTCACGCCTCACAGCAAAATCATGGCTGATTATAGCACCAGAACACCCTTGCCTCCAAGGTTTCTATCCGATGAATAGAGAACTGCACTAGACGCCCTTGATCAACCTGCCAACCGTGGCAAGAGGGCCAGCAAAAAGGAGAAACCAGAGAAGAACGAATCTGAACCGAAAAAGGAGAGGAAGCGAAGATCCTCCAAATGCAAATCTGATGCAGAGGAACCTTCTCAGTCCAAATCCAAGAAGGTCAAGAAGATGGCTAAAAGAGCCAAAGGGTCTCCTTCTCCTGGCTCTGCTCCTAATGACCCATCCGACACAGAGGCTGCTGCTGCTCCTCCAACCAAGACAACCATTGCTCAGTCTCCTCAACAACCATCTTCTCCTGCAGGCACTCAGCTTCCCTCTCCACCAACATCTCCCAAAATTCCCAAATCACCCTCTCCACCAACATCTCCCAAAATTCCCAAATCACCCTCTCCACCAACATCTCCCAAAATTACCAAATCACCCACTCCTCCCACTTCTCCTAAAATTCCTACCCCACCCCAATCACCAACACATGAGGTCCCACTATTTGTTCCTATAACCATCCCTCCCACTACAACAGAACCAATCATTCCACTCTCTGTTACTCAACCTTCATCCTCTATCCCCACACCAATTATCACCGAGTCAGTTACTATCACCTCTTCCCAACCACCAGTAACAATCAATGTATCTGATACAGGGGCTACTACTATGGTTGAAACCCCTGTCATCAACATTCCCCCATCTCCTTCTCCATCCTCCAGCTCCGGTGCTACCTTGGGCGGTGATGATGAAGAGTACGACTCTCTTTATTATAGCCCATACCGGATTCCCACAGACACTGATACCGATACCCCTGTTACTAGTCAGCAGATTCAAGAAATTCACGACAAACTCGATAGTCTGCTGGCTGATAATAAAGCCTACGGGGGTGTCGTGCTAAAAGCCTTCATTGAGTCTGCGATCAAGACGTACACTGACGCTCTGGATCGTTCCACTGATGCCATCAACAACTCAGCTGCTTCATGCTCCAAAGCCACTAAGGAAGTTTCTGAGGTTGTTCACACAACTCAGATCTTTCTTGATTCTCTAAAAGCACATGCTAATTCCAGTGCGGCCAAGTTTCAGACGTCCGTCGACTCTTTCTCGGCTACCCTTCAGGGTGAAACCTCCAAGTTTGAGGCTCTGCGTGCTGACCTCAGAACTGAATCCACCTCCTTTCTCAAATCTTTGGATTCACGTTTTGCTTCTCTAGCAGCAGAGAGAACCCTAAAGGAAGATCTTGTCAAGCATCAGGCAAATATCGACCTACAAAAGATACAACTGGCCCAGGCACAACAAGAAATTTCTTTGCTAAAGACTCAGCGGGCAGTTCTTCAAGGTTGCACTGGTGATGTCAAGAATATGTTAACAAATGTTCTTGACACTCACGATCCCTTCCTTACCCTTACTATCAGACAGCATCTCCAGGCTAAACTCCTTCCTGCAATTAACATCTTGAGTGAAATGAAGGGTGTCTCGGAGAAGCTTGTTCTTCCGCGACAAGGGGGAGAGGAAGGTGTGTCAAAGACAGAACTGAAGGTTAATGTAGCTTCGGGTTCTGGGAAACAAGTCCTTGTTGAGAGCGAGTCAGATTCAGATGAAACTATCACTGAAGCTCTTCAACGAAAGAAAAGGGACAAAGAGCTAGATGAAACTCTTAAAATAGCTCGAGAGGCCGAGGCTAGGGAAAGAAAGATCAAGGAGGATGAGGATGCCATACAAGCCAAGAAGACTTTGTTCCCAGAATGGGACAGAGACACACTCATCACTCAAGCGATTGAGTTTCCCTCCATATATTGGTTGGAACCGATTGCATCTTTCGAGTGTGAAAATACCAAAGACTCGCAGTTTGACATGCCAATCACGCGAAAAGCTTTTACATTTCATTGCTTTGATGTCACTGCCGATGTCCCTCATCCAAACTTGAAGGTTGACAGAGAGTTAATAGATTTCTATCTGAAGTATGGTCAACCGCAGTACTTGACATGGAGTGCTCAGAAGATAATTAAAGTCAAGGTACTGAAACCGACACGGGCTGGGAAATTTGTGAACGTTAATTTCAAAATCAACAGAGGAACGGCCAACACAGAACATCTCATTTCTCTGGCAGATCTTCCCAGTCTAAATCCGCATGATTGGATTCTGCTATACAACATTTTTCTCTCCAATCATAGAGAGTATGAACCGATTCTCAAACATCTCAAAAGAATGTTGGCTTCCTACATCCATGAGCTCGCCACTATGGATCAGGAAATAGCAAAGATTATGAACAAGAAACCGACCGTCAAGCCTACTTCCAAGACAGGAGACGTTCATAAAATGAAGGTAGGGCAAATTGATTCTTCCAATCTGACGGTCATGTTCACAAGAGGCGACAAGCATAAGTTTCTGTTTGCTTTGGTAGACAAACATCTGTTTTCAACAGATTGTCTGGAGCATATTATAAATATCATTCACCAATGCAAGCAGAACTCAACAGCAGACAAGAAGAACTTCACTGATATGCTTCGTTGGTATATCACCTTCAGGCATCACATTCTGGCTATAATACCGAGGATTTTTGAGACGGTAAAGAAGCCTTCTGCTATCAAAAGAGAATGAAGATTCTGTGCCAAAGACACAAAGGGGGAGATTGTTGAAGATAATAGAGTTGCGTCTTGGGCCCTTTTGTTTTACAACCGGATTGGTCTTGTCAATCCGTGTTCAGCTAGATTAGCCTTCCTTTTCTTAGAAAAACTGTTAGGGTTTCATTATAAATAGATGCATGCATGTATGCGTATAGTAACGGTCGTCACTCTCATTGAATATTGTAAACCCTAAAATCCTCTACAGTTGACGTTCTTTATCGAGCTCTTCTGAGGATTGTTTATTGAATCATTCGACACCTTTTGATTCATTAGCTCGTTCTTAATTATTTACTTAGTCATTCATCTACCTATTTCATAGATCTAATCGATCTTTAAGTTTTTTTTAAACTCATCACATGCTTTATCCAAACTATTGGAAGAATCGACACATAACACATCATTTCCTAAATTATCTACAATCATCACAGTTTCATATATTTCATTACAAGGCAATGCTACAAAATAGAAAACACCATTATGATAAGCATTAATAGAACCCTTTTCATTATCAAATGAATATCTAAATCCTTGTCTATGTAAGCAATGAAAAGAAATGATGTTTCTTTCCATATCTGGCGAATAGCAACAATTATTTAAATCTAATCCTAATACATTACTAATCACTAAAGAATAAACTCTAATCTTGGTGACAGGCGATGATCTTCTGTTCCCCAAGATCAAGTTTATCTTCCCATGTTCCATATCCCTATTTCTTTTTAGGCCCTGAAAATCAGAACAAATGTGAAAACCACACCCTGTATCAAGAACCCAAGAAATAGCATGCGATGAATTATTAGATTTAATAGTGTAAATACCTGTGAAGGACGGCTTGATCTTTCCATCCTTGATATCTTGATATGTGAATTGACCAGGTTGCCCTTACATTAGTAACCCTTCTCAAATTCTACTTTCATGAAACATGTGGTGGTTTTTGGAAATAAGGCATGGGATGCACTTGTTGCACAAGGTCTTAGGTCAGTAATCATGTTGTGTATCTAAAATCCAATTGCCGCCAGCGATCCAAATCGACATCGATCTAGATCAATGTCACTGAGGGTTGTTAGTTTTATAGGAATGTATAACCCATGTTAGTATTGTATTATTTTTGTTTAACATTTGAATGATTATTTGTATGAAATATTATTATTTGTGCAATTTATTTTATTTTTTGTGTATGAAATTGTATTTTATACTATGAGACATTGAATGTGTGATGTAATTTGAAAATTAGTAAATTTACAATATATATATATATATATATATATATATATATATATATATATATATATATATATAAAACATTTAAACCTTATGACATGCAAAAATGTGTGTCGTATTTCTTTATGACATGAGCTCTAATGATATGTAATGCAAGTTGTAAATGTGCGTCGTTTTACGACACGCGACTGTGTGTCATCTTTTTTATGACAGTTCCTTCTTGACATGCATTGCGCGTCGTAAGGTTACGACACACAAATGCGTGTCATCTTCCTTTATGATAGGGCCTTCCTTGGCATGCATTTGCGTGTCGTCTGAGCATTTTACGACATGCATTGCGCATCGTAAAAGGCTGTTTTTCTAGTAGCGTTTGTTTTTAATTAGTTATTTATTTCTTACTATCATCAACACATAATATCAATTATTGGTGTTACTTTAAGTATAACATACTCAAGTAAATTATGGAAAAATAAATAGTGCTATCATATAAATATTTGAAGTGTTGTCCAAGTTAGACTTCTTTAGCTCGATGAGATTAGAGAAACAATTTCTCTTTTAGTGTCCAATATCTTCCACAACAGAAACAACACTAATCATTTGGTCCTTTCTTGATTTCTAGGTTTATGATGTATCTCCCTTAACTGAACTATAAGTCTATTTGAGTACACAATCTCTTAAACTTCCTTCATTCAATGCTTAAACAGATATGAAGCAATTTCTAGTGTTTTGATTCAATATTTGCTTTACTTGATGAGACATTTGATATGTTTCATAATTATCCAAGACTTTCTCAAATTCAGGGTTAATTACTCTAGTATGATGTGAGACACATCAATATCATCACAATAATACTTCCACCAAAGTACCTTGATCAAACTGATTGGTTTGGAGAGATTGTTCAGGTATGGGATCTTTTAGTATATCCTTAAGGTGGAACCTCAAGATATTATACGAGTTATAGAAATTATAATCATCAAAATTTACTGTCTCTTGAAACTCAACATAAGAGAGATTTTGCAGGGAATAAGAGTATTAATAGTTATTAATAGAATTTAACAAGGCTTCATTTAGTATTTTCAATATTTAGTCTTTAAAAATTAATACCTTTTATTGTTTCCTAAAACATTAATTTATTAAAGTGTAGGATCTAAGTAACGAAACAAATAAATGGTTAGGTGCCATTTTTCCCATTAACTTAATCAAACTCGGTAGGTAGTGATTACCAATTGCATAGAATATGTAACTCCTAGATTATGAGATCCTAAACAACTATTTCCTAACTTGGCATGTTTATCCCGTCTATGCCTCATACCTCTCATGCTTAGGTGACCTTTATCATACAGGATTCTGATCAAGTCATCCTACTTGAAACAACTTGTAGTTTTGTAACTAACCAGCGACAAGGTGGCCCTTTAGAACTAGAAACTACAAAAACTACCCTGAACATCATAATCCAATCCTAATTACCAGGTGACCCTATGACATTAAGACCATACAAATGATAATGAGTGTTCTTCAAAAGGATGACAATGACTTGTATTTTTCTAGAAAAGCTTTTATATATGTTTTACACTTATAATTTATATAAAAACATGGTTTCATAAATATTGCATGCATCCAACAATTCATGTATACTTTTTTAAAATTCATATCACTTGTTATGAGGTTTTTTTAGGTGCTAAATAAAACTTCATTTTATTTTCTATTAGCCACGATCAATTATAAACTAAAATCCGATATTTTAAAGTCCAGTCGTAGATCAGTTTTAAGAACATGTAATAGTATTAATAAAATTTTACTTTATATTTAAGACATGGAGTTTTGGATAAGTTATAAAACTATTATTTTAAATCTCCTTTTAACAATAAAAATCTCATGACTTCATGAATTTGTAAAACAAACTCATTTTATTTTATAAACTCAATTTTATGAATCTTATGATAAAAATCATATTTTGATAAACCAAAACTTGGGTGATGATAATTATATTTTAAATCTCATTTGGTATGCTTAAAACATAATATCAACATGTTTCATTATGTTTAAAACACTAATATCATATATTAAGTTTCGACCCAAAAAATAATCACTAGTTCTATTATAAATCGATTTTAGTCTTTTTAATAAAACTCTTATTTATTATAAAGATATGAAGTTTATATAATGTTTAAACACCTTTTAAACAATTTCAAATATGTTAAATTTGGTTATTTATAAGTTTTACAATAAAACAATTTTCAATGAAAAAATCGATTTTTAATCGGTAATCGATAAAAATATTTTTATAAATATCCATTTATATACATCTTATGTTATCATTTAAATATTTTTGCTCAAATTCTAAGTGATATTATCTTATGTTAAAATGTTGTTTGGCATGTAAAACTCGTTTTCATACACAAACATAACATACAATATCGTAAAAATAAACATCACATGCATGCATTATAATGTGTATAAACCAAACTGTATCTAGTAATAATTTTTGTGAGCTGTCACAAGAATTATTAAGTCTTTCCTTAAGGACTTAAGGGACATTCAAAAGGTATTCAAGCTCCCACTTTCCAGGTCAACTCTTGTCTATAAAAGGACTTCAAATTTTCATGTTTTGAAACTTGCAACACTTAAACCATTAAAACTATAACTAAGCCCAAAACCAAAAGTAGAAGCTTATGGTTCGGATTATGGTTTTAAATGGTTAAGTCATTTTCAAGGAGTTCATTTCTTCATCTTGTTATATTTAAAAATAAATACAACTGGTCTAACTAATTTATTACAAAAAGCAACATATGAAAATTACCTATTTGTCTATTACATTTTATGCATAAATAAATATCAATCAAACACAACATAAAGATCCAAATGACTTGTTTATACACAACAACATATCAAATATTATAACATACATCTTTTTTTTTCTAAGGCAACTTTTATATAACCAAAATACTTGAAAAATGGTTATATATAAAAATGAACAATATTAACCAAGACGTTGCCAAAGAAGACAAATATGGATTTTTCTTAACCAAAGGAAATCCATGCTTGTTTTGCAAGAACCAAAGATTATCAAACAAAAAAGTTCATTCTAACATATAAAAGATGGCTCTGATCCCACTGATGAGGTTTGATTCAAAATATAAGTTTGTTTATAACAAAAACCGGCAACAAAACACTTCAAAAAATAACAAGTTTATTTTTAGTTCATAACAAAACCAAATCATCATGGATCCATTTATAGAGGTTAGAATGAAATAAAAACACAAACAAAGAGTGTTTAGAATGACAACCTTTGAAGCCTTTGAACCCACTTGGTTTTGGGATGTTGATGAAGATGAAAAGATCAAAGAATATGATCTTCTCTACAAGTATCCACCGTCAAGATCAAGGAACTTGGAATGCTAGTTCCTTCTTGCATAAAGTATTTCATCAGCCTTTAAGTACTTAACTCAAATAAGCACTAAAGGAGAAACACTTTAAGCCACCAAACACTTGAATGGTTTTCAAAAGAAAGCAAGAGAAGTAGCTCCATGATACTTATAGTTTTGGTGAAGAATAAGAGGAAGAATAGAGTGTTTCACTTAACAAATATGCAAACCTCATGCATCTCTTATATAGTCCATACAAGGTAAGGCCTAACCATTAAAATAGGGAAAACTGCAATGAAGTCCCTACATATTGGGCTCATACTCGATTTAGTCCTTATATTTATTTTTTATTCAATTAAGTCCCAAATACCGGTAATTGTATTCAATTTAACCCTTTGACCAGGTCAACAGGTCATCCAACTTTCAAAAATTACATTTTTGGCCCAGATTTCAAAGTTTATTACAAATTTGGCCCATATTTTACACTTTTGGCCCAAATTTTAAATTTTGTTACAAATTTGGTCCAAACTTTACCCTTTTAGCCCAAATTTTAGAATTTTATTATGAAATCATCATAACTTTAGTTTTTTTTACAACTTTTTTTCTCAAAAATTTGTTTCTAATTTGTTTTTTCTTTATAAAATCATTTTTATACAAAAAAAACGTATTTTCACATAAAAATCTTATATTTTCTATATAAAAACATTTTTAAAAAACTTTTTTGTATATGAAGTATCTAGTTATAAAAATATATATTTATTAAGTATATAAATATATACAAAACCGTTTTTATAAAAAAGTGTATACAAAAACATATTTTATAAAAAAAAATTATACAAACACCTATCATTATTGTATGTGTGTGTTTTTGTGTGTGTGTGTGTGTGTATATATATATATATATATATATATATATATATATATATATATATATATATATATATATGCACACAAATAGGAGTGTATCTATTTTTTTTTATAAAATCGTGTTTGTTTATATTTTTTTTATTAAAACGTGTTTGATCAATTTTTTATATAATACGTGTTTGTATACATTTTATAAAATCGTGTTTGTATACATTTTATAAAAATGTGTTTAAATAATTTTTTATATAATACGTGTTTGTATATATTTTATAAAATCGTGTTTGTTTACATTTTATAAAATGTATACAAACACGTATTATATAAAAAATTATTCAAACAAGTTAATATAAAAAAATGTAAAGAAATAAGATTTTATAAAAAAAAATATAGATAAAATAGGTGTTTGTATACGTTTTTTTTATAAAAACAGATTTGTATATATTTATATACTTAATAAATATTTATTTTTATAACTAGATATTTCATATAAAAAACTTTTTAAAAAAGGTTTTTGTATTGAAAATATAAGATTTTTAAGTAAAAATACGTTTTTCCTGTATAAATATGATTTTATAAACAAAAAACATATTAGAAACAATTCTTTGAGAAAAAAGTTGTAAAAAAAAAAAAAACTAAAGTTAGGATGAATTCATAATAAAATTCTAAAACTTGGGCAAAATGGGTAAAGTTTGGACCAAATTTGTAATAAAATTTAAAATCTGGGCCAAAAGTGTAAATTTTGACCAAATTTGTAATAAAATTTGAAATTTGGGCCAAAAATGTAATTTTTGAAAGTAGGATGACCTGTTGATCGGGTCAAAAGGTTAAATTGAATATGATTACCGGTATTTGGGACTTAAATGAATAAAAAATATATATAGGGACTAAATCGATTATGAGGCTAATATGTAGGGACTTTATTGCAGTTTTCCCATTAAAATACTCGAAAGTAATGGCTAGACTTTAGGAGCATAGGAGACAAAGCTTGGAGATTGACAAAGAACCCTCATATTTTAATATTTTTGGCCATACCTCTTGAAAATAAGAGGATTCTTTAATTTTTATAAACTCTAAGTTTAGAAAATATAAACTTTGCCTTTAGCTAAAAGATAAAAGAATCCAACTAGTCCAGAATATTGTGCATGACTTATTAATTCATATCATATGAAATAATAACTAGTTATACTCTCTTATAATTATTATTTTCACAATACAATAATTATTTTTAATTAAATATAAGAATTGATATTATGTATTAAGGATCATATTAGTAATAAATATACAAAATGTGCCAACTTGATATAGTTGTGACCCTATAGGATCATATATTATTAGCAATATCACTCTATAATAATTCTTAGGCATATAGATTCAACAACTTTATGGTGTTTGTGGACTCATGCATGTGTTAAGTCATTTATAAAGCTCTTTTGAGATCTAGAGCCCCATTAAACCATGCATGCACGTAAAGTTTCCAACTTTACATGACGAGTCATCTTTTAAGTTAAGATCTGAGAGTATGGGGTAGGGGTTGAATGGATTAAGCACTTTTTGATGAGGGTTGGCCAACTGGGGAGTACGTTGGGTGTACAAGCTGGTACGTTGCGTGTACTAGCCCCAAAGCATGCACATTAAGCGTACGATCTGAGTACGCCTATCATACTCAGCAGATGGGCTTCAGAAGTTTAGGCTTCTCGGATTTAGGCCATGTTTGGACTCTAGGTGATTAGGGCCTTGTTGGGCCATTAGGTCTATTTTTGGGCCTTTTGGACAGTTGCATTAGGACTTGTCCTTGGTCCAAGTTAGGTAAAGTGTAAAAATTTCATTTACCCTAGTTTGGACTCTTAATGTGAGTCGGATCCAATTATTAATTGGATGTTATTAATTGATTGATAGATCGGGGATTTTAGCGGGCCAGCAGCCAGAGACTTATCTATGAGATTTAACAGTCTGAGGTGAGCTTCCTCACTGGGTTTATCTGGCCGAAGGCACTAATGCTGACCCATGATTATTATGCTAGGATCCTAGATGCCTGCGTGACTCATGCATGTGTTATGTGCTGGTATGTATACCAAGCGTGGCTCGATGACGGGCGAGGCTTGATGTCTGTATTGTATGCCATTGGCTTTGTGATTTATCATATGTGTTAGCATGATTATATTTTTATATGTTTATATGTGTATCGTGCGGTGCCTGATGTCAAGCGAGCCTTGGTGAATGAAAGTTCTGTAACCCGAGCAGAGCCCGAGGCCGACTGGGACTCGATGTCGGTCAAGGCCGGATGTGGGGCAGGGGCCCAGTATGTATTTATCTATATATGGTATGTGGTATTTTGAGGAATTCACTAAGATTTGTGGTAACGATTTTCAGTTTATGTTTCAGGTACTTCAGGATCTAAAGGGAAGAGCCCAGGATGATTGCATGGTACATACCACCTTTTTCGCATTTTAAGATTTACTCTACTATGATATGATGTAGCGCCATACTTTGTCTATTTGGGTTGTATGAAATTTTTTTGAAGTATCGTTTTATTTAAATTAAAAAATAAACTTCTTATGTCTTATTTTTGGGACGTTACACACCTAATTTTCATTTGTTCTATAAAAACCATTCATTTTAAGATAAAAATTCTATCGCGGCCACTATGGCCTGCATTTGTGCTAAACAAACCACCAATGTTTATTTTGTGCTAAAAAAACACCAACCATAAAATGGTGGTTAAGCCGAACTTAAAAAAAAAACATAGTATTTTTCGTAATGAATATTGGTTCTAACAGGTAACAGTGGACATGTTTAAGCATTTTACCAAAAATTGATGGTTTTTTGGAACTTATTAATAATTGGTGGTAAAATCGAACATTCAGAAAAATAGTGTTTTTTCGTCGTTATATATATATATATATATATATATATATATATATATATATATATATATATATATATATATATATATATATATATATATATATATATATATATATACACATATATATATATAACACCAATGCTCCAGGTTTTTTCACTTGTGACTCATTTCCTTAAAAATTGTGCAAATTTTGTCCCAACGTTGGGCATACGAGATAGGTATGCTGAGCGTAGGCGTTTAATTGATGATCACAGATCCCTTGTGTATGTTGGGCATACTACTTCAGGCGGAAAACCCTAATTTTTTAGGTTTGGATCCTATTTAAAGAACATTATGACATCAAAACCTTTCTTAACTCCAACATCCACCTCTCTTAGCCTCCATTTCGAAACCCTAATTGTGTATGTGAGTTTTGAAGCTTTATAGTGTAATTTTGGTGTTCTTGGTAGTGAAGGAAGACCCTTGGAGTTGTGGTGTTGCACTCAAGCCTTTAAATCTAAATATTACTCACCCTTGTGCATCTTCTTGAGGTATAAAGCTCCAACGATGATGCATATTTCTTTAGATCTATTTATAGTAAGATTTGTTCATTTTTGGTCCCCTAGCCTTAGATCTTGAGAGTTTGAGCAACTCTAGACCTAATCATGAGTATTTCCTTTCATTTAAGAGCATTGTGGTTCATAAAATTTGGATCTTGGTGTTTACTAATCATGCATAACGGATCTATTTAGCATTTTGGTGATGAATAAGACTTAGGTTTGGATTTTGGGCTCAGTGTAGCCATACACAGGCATAAAGTTTGCAACTTCAATATTCTAGAGTATTTTCAGATCTGATGTTTGGACATCAAGTCTTAAGGTATTAAGACCTTAATAGAGTTTTGGAGGCCTGTTGAGTATGTTGGGTGTAACCTTTAGTACGTTGGGCGTATTTGGTTACGAACTCGTAAGCCTTCCGAGATCGAGTTATACGCTGAGCGTACAAGTTGTACACCGGGCATATGCTTAGGAAATCTTTTTGGGCCATTTCAGGACTTAGGTCACTAGGGAATTTCGGGCTTGGTTGTTGGGCCATACGAGGAAGGGCAAAATGGTCTTTTTCCCTTGGTAGTTTAAATTATGTTATGGACCATTATTCTTTTGTTAAACCCAGATTTTTAATTAGGTTTTTTATAAGGTTATGTTTAATATGAGGAGTTATGTTAACAGCAGTTCGAGTGTGCGATTTAGTTATCTTCTGTTAGTGGTAAGTCTTCTCACTGTGCTTGTGGGTCAAATGCACCAATGTCGGACCACTATGTTATATTGTATGCTAGTTATTGTGTGACTCTTATACGTTTATATAATTTGGATTGAAATAGACCCCAGGGTTAGGCTAATGAATATAAGATGGTTTGGAAGAAACCCCATGGTTGGGTCCATATTTGTATATTTGGTTAAAATACGCCAACGGCCCACGGTTGGGCCTATATTTTTGTATTGGGCTAAAATACAATGTATGGCTAGGCCCAGTTGTTTGTTTGGCATTTGGTACTTTGGGGAACTCACTAAGCCTTGTGCTTATAGATTTGTTTATGGTTTTAGGTACATCTGGTTCAAAAGGGAAGGACATGACGTGATGGCACAACATCCCCCCCTCTCATGATTTCCGTACTTTTTGGATACTTTTACTCTGATGTTTTCGATATTGTACATTGTGATTGATTTGGAACTATTTGATGATTGAAACTATCGATTTTAAAATGAAAATTTTTTATCATTGTTTTTGGGTTGCTAATATGTGTATGTGTGTGTGTGTGTGTGTGTGTGTGTGTGTGTGTGTGTGTGTGTGTATATATATATATATATATATATATATATATATATATGAGACCATGTTAATTTTGTGAGATATTAGGACGCGATCCTAACCACTCATCTTGAAGATCAAAAAAGGTATTTCTAAAATGTAAAATAAATGAAAACTTTGAATTCTATTTGAATATTATTTTCGTTATTTAATTAATCGAAATTAAAAGTTATTATTTTGTTAAATATACATGAAATATTGTTATAGAATATTAAACCAAAACTGTTAGAATATTCAAATATTCTACTTGAATATTAGAATATGAATATTCAAACAGTTTTAATAGAATATTCAAATATTGTAACAATTCAAATAATTTTAGTAGAATATTAGAATATTTGAAATTCTAATAGTTTTATTTGAATATTCGTAGTGTAATATTTTTTTACAATATTTCACATTTATTTAAAAAAATAGTAGTGTTTTTATTTTTTTGTTTTTTATTTATTTTTATTTTATTTTATTTTTGAATAAATTAAATGACAAAAATAATATATAAAAAAGAAATTTTAGACTTTAGATTTTCATTTTTAATTTTTTTAATCTTAGTTAGGATTTTGTTCCCATGTTTCATAAAATTAACATGTTTTTATTAACCTCTTTTATATATATATATATATATATATATATATATATATATATATATATATATATATATATATATATATATATATATATATATATATATATATATATATATATAGTTCAATAGAGAACCATTGATAATTAAGGGACCAATGAACCAATCTAAAGCGTTGAAATTTAATGTGATCAACGAGAAAATGAAAGGTTGTATACTTTTACAATGGACGCACATGTACCATATTATAACAAAACTCATTTCTGTTTTTTCGTTTAATTTTTTAGGCCTTGTTTTTTTATGGAAAAAGACCCGAATATACCATTGTTTATGATTTTTCATTATTTTTCCTTAAAGATCCATATTGATATACAAAAAAAGATTTTTTTTCAAAAAAACTAACTTCATTTCTTTGTTTTTTGAAAAGTTAAGGCCTATATTTTATCAAAAAAATAATAATAAATATATTAGAATTCATATTTTTTGATACTTTTTAAACATACATTTATATTGATGTAAAAAAACAAAATTTCAATACAGATTCACATTGTAAGTCAATGTGAATATACGCAGATTCAAAATGTGAATAATAGTTAGACATATTCACATTGTGATTATTATAATTGAAATATTTATAGTATAAATTTAAAGTAATCGAGTTTTTTTTAATCGTTGATGATGTTTATTAATAGATAACAAACCAATGAAAATTTTGGTATAGTTAGTTTTTTTTTTAATAAAAATAAACTTAAATATTGAAAAAAACAACAAAACGAAGTGAATTTTTTTTTTCAAAAAAAAAATTGTTTTTTATATTTTAATATGGATCTCTATGGTAAGCGGACAGAAAATCGTGAACAACGATATATTTGATTTTTTTTTTTTTCGATAAAAAATATAGCTTAAAAAAATTATGTGAGCGTTTTGGTAAAGAAGTGAATGTTATGGTATGATCCAATGTATATACGTCCAATGTATAAGTGTACATTCTTTCATTTTAGCCATAGATCGTTTTAAATTCCGACGTTCACAATTGATTCCTTTATTCTTTGGTAGTAATAATTTTCTATTGAACCTTACCATACAAAATTATAAGCATACAAAATTATATGGATTGAGGAAGAGAAATTAAATATGCTCATATATTTTGTTTTATCTATTTTTATAAATTTCATTAATTTTTTATATAAAATGTTTCTTAATAACATATCTATGGTAGGGCATTATGTCGATAGTGAATAGTTGCTCAAGGAGTACTCATATGATACAACTAGGCGGCCGGTCCAACGATCCTCTGCCGCCCGCGTATTTTGACGATTAGGATTTTGATCTTCGTTGACTATCAAATCATTTAAAACATAATTAGAATAGTTTCGCAATTTTAAATATCATATTGTTTGCATTTTCATCACCACACATTAAAAAAATCTTGGCAACATTGTAATTTTGCCATCAATTTACGCATACTTCGCAGTTCTTGTTTTTAGCAGAAAGATATTGATTTCAGCAAACTTACCACGTCATGTTGTCCTAAGCAAGAAGCAAGAAGAAGACTTGCTTCATTGTCTCCTTTTCTAAATTTCACATTGCGCCACTCATAATAATGCTTTGGACCACCATTTGTCTTTATTCGATTTTTCAAATATTCCTTTTATCCACACCCCTCCTTGTTAAAATGCTTGATTGAATTCAACTCTTGTGTTTATATGCATCTAATCAAGACCTCATCGAAATCAGCCATATGTAGTTGTTTTGTATGTCCCATGCAAAAAATGTGCACATCTTACGTGGGTTTTAGTGTCTTTTATGCAAACTTTAACTACGATTAATGGGGTGCAATGAATTGATTGTTTACATGAATATGAGTGTAGAGGCAACATAGTAGAATACTGTAGAACCTAATTTGCCTTTAATGAAGATGCTTTTTGACATGGCGTTTATAACTTTATCTCTTAATCATGTGCGCATTAAAAAAGTTATTTAATAGACGCGAAGTCTTAGTCTTTTAAAGTTTGAGGCTCCCAAATGAACAAAAAAAAAATTTATATATATCTATTCATTCTTCTGGATGCCTCAAAAGCTACCTCCCTTTTCTATTGATCTAAAATGTTCATAAGAATGGGTGATGTGGGTGTTTAGTGGAACATCTTTGTGTAACCTCTCCAGCCTGTTTCTTTTACCCTTTTTATAAGATTAGAATTTAGAAATATTATTGAAACCCAATATTACCTTTTTTAGTCCACTGAAGTTGGACTACAACACAAGTCTTTAAATAGAAACCGGTTTTCAGCAAAAGGGATGTTCATGTGCTCATAATTTTATTCTGTGAAAGAAGATAGCAGAGGGGTCAAACTTCAAAGCCATTTACTACAGAAGAAGAGAGCAATGAGAGCAATTAGTGCTTCTCCTCTTTATCTTCCTCTCTTTTTTCTTCTTTTTTCAACACTGTTGTATAGACCCACCTTTGCTGCTAAAAGGGTAAGCATACATTATTGCTTCTGAAATTTAAATTCGAAATTATTTTTACAATTTCTTCTCTTTTTTTTTTCTTCTTCTTCTTTCAGTCATATGTTGTGTACCTTGGAGCTCATTCACATACCTTTCAACTTTCAACCAGTGATTTAAATCGAGTAAGGGACACTCATTATGAGTTTCTTGGCTCTTGTTTAGGAAGGTAATACGATTCACTCACGTGAGCATTTGAATGGTTTCTTTCAAGTTTCGACGCTTAATTTTAATCAAAATCTTTATTTTTTTTCTTTCTTGAATTAATATACTTATATTTACAGTAAAGACAAGGCCAAAGATGCAATATTTTACTCATACACCAGACATATCAATGGTTTTGCTGCCATACTTGAAGATGAGGAAGCTTCTCAGATAGCAAGTAAGTAATTGAAACTCGATAGAGATTTGAATGTTGTTTTTTTTTTAGTGGGTAAGTGGTTCGATATAATGATATGCTTTGAATTGTGTGAATAATTATTCAATGCAGAGCATCCCACTGTAGTTTCGGTGTTCTTGAACAAAGGACGACAATTACATACAACAAGATCATGGGATTTTATGGGGCTTGAAGATAATGGTGTAATTTCTTCCAGCTCGATCTGGAAAAAGGCGAGTTTTGGTGAAAACACTATCATAGGAAACCTTGACACAGGTCAGCTTTTCTGATAAAGTTTATCTTATGTTAATTGGTCCAAAATGTACTTTAGTTAATGTCATTGGTAAACTAAAACAAAAAAATAAAAAAATAAAATTAGTCTTTTCTTTCTTTTTTATTATTCTCCAACATTTATTTTGAAGATTGTGATATAGATTTACTCACTGTCGACAACTTGCTATTACATATATAACTTATATCCTTCCAAGAAAGCTGCTTCTTAACTTCTATCAATTTCGATCGTTGACTTTTTACCTTTTATGGTCTTAGTTGTGGATTAGCATCCCAATAACTTAACTTCTGAAATATTATATGCACCTTATTCGTTATATGTAACATTTGCAATTTGCAATTGATTATGTTGTGGGGATCACTAAGCAATAATACAAAACTTCTTTGATCTAGAATCTCTAAGCTGTTGCTCTTTTTTACTGCAAATGTCTTATCTGTTGGCCACTATCATGTGTGCACATGGTTTGTGCACTGGCATCAAAATTGGTTTCGGTTTTAAAAGCCATTTTTGTTATTATGTTTTTTGAATTATTCATAAGTAGCACTTGTTATTTGCTATTATTTTAACCATTTATACTTATTCATAATGCACGTTATATTGTATTTTTGTTGTAGTAAACTATCTCCACCTTTACTTTGTTTGCTAAATCTTGTCAGGTGTTTGGCCAGAGTCAAAGAGCTTTAGAGATGAAGGAATGGGACCAATTCCATTGAAGTGGAAAGGAGCATGTATAAATGGTGCAGATGCTACCTTCCGTTGTAATAGGTCAGGTTCTTATGCCCATGGTTTATGCCTTAATTTTTTCTATAAGGGAGTCTTGGGTATGATGGAATGGAATCACATAGGAATAGAATGAATGAACAGTGTAATGGATTGAGTAAGGTAATGGATCGTTACATTCCGCTATCATATTCGGTAAGCTTGATGGAGTGTAATGAGTTCAAAGTTCAAACATGTGCTTTTAATGTACAATTAAAAAAAACTAAATGAAATTTATATTGATAAATAAAGAAAGTTTGTTATTTATATATTGAAAGTTTAATCGTATGAAGATGTATTGTTTAATACATTAAATATACACATACTTCATGTCGTTTGAAATATTGTACTATATGTATATCGATATTTAAACGAACATCTATCCACCATGTTATAAATTTTTACAAAGATAGACAGTTATATAAAAATTAAAATAGGTTTGTATGCCAATATATATATATATATATATATATATATATATATATATATATATATATATATATATATATATATATATATATATATATATATATATATATATATATGCACTTAATAAATACCTAATTTTATAAATACATATTTCGCATAAAAATGTTTTTTTTTTTTTTTTGTAAACTTATATAGAAAACAGAAGGTTTTTTTATGTGAAAATGTGTTTTTTTGTATAAATATGATTTTATAAAGCAAAAAATAAACATATTCAAAACAAAATTTAAAAAAAAAAAAAAAAAAAAAAAAAAAAAAAAAAAAAGATGTAAAAAAACTAAATATATGATGAATTTATAACAAAATTTTGAAATTTAGGCCAAAATTGTAAAATTTTGGACCAAATTTATAATAAAACTTAAAATCTATGCCAAAAAATATAAATTTTGAACCAAATTTGTAATAAAATTTAAAATCTAAACCAAAAATTTAATTTTTAAAAATTAGATAACCTTCTGACTGGATAAAATGGTCAAAATAAATATAATTTGCAGTTTTAGGACTTAATTGACTAATTGACTAAAAGAAACTATAATCAATTAACTAAAAAAAATTGTAATAAATTTTTGAAAATTAGACGACCTGTTGACCGAATAGAATGGTCAAAATGAATATAATTTGAAGTTTTAGGTATCGACTAAAAAAACTATAATCAAGAAATATTCTTGAGTAATTGAGAAATAACAAAAACTATAGTTTTAAAATATATTTAAAAAATATTATAAGGTAATTTATAGCTCAAGTTGTTACACTATAACAATGTCTCATACTCATACATAGTTTCCTTTTTTCTACATGAAGGAAGCTAATAGGAGCACGATACTTCAACAAAGGTTATGCATCAGTAGTGGGACCCCTAAATTCCACCTTCAATTCCCCTCGTGACCATGAAGGGCATGGGTCCCACACCTTATCAACTGCGGGAGGCAACTTTGTATCCGACGCCAGCGTATTCGGGTACGGGAATGGAACAGCCAAAGGCGGATCACCCAATTCTAGAGTTGTTGCATACAAAGTTTGCTTTCCACCCGTGAATGGAAACGAGTGTTTTGATGCAGATATATTAGCAGCATTTGATATGGCAATTCATGATGGTGTAGACGTGTTGTCTGTATCTCTTGGTGGTGATGCTGTCCCCTTTTTTAATGATAGTGTTGCTATTGGCTCTTTTCATGCTGTTAAAAATGGGGTTGTTGTTGTTTGTTCTGCGGGAAATTCGGGACCCGATGATGGTACGGTGTCTAATGTTGCCACGTGGCAGATTACGGTTGGTGCTAGCACCATGGATCGACAGTTCCCGAGTTATGCCGTTCTTAGCAATAACATGAGCTTCAAGGTCAGTTATTATGTTTTTTTTTGGAAAAAAAAAACATTATATTTTGTTGTCTAACCGATCAAACCATAAAAGTTTCGTACCTTTTTTTTTTTTCAATTTAACCATCAAAATGGTTAATTTGGAAAGTTATTGTTGAAACCTTAGGTAACAAAATTATGGGTTAACCATTTTGACAAATTAACAATAATTTGGAACCTAATATAACGTGTCAAAATGGTTTAATTTGGAAAAATGCTAGGAAAACCTGATATAACAAAAATAACCGATGAAACCAAACAGGGTAAATGATGGGAAAATGTGAACTTTTTATGGTTTGATTGGAAAAAAATAAAGTGAAATTCCCGAAATATAATGTATAATGTTTTTTTTTTCCTTTTTAAAGGTTCTAATAATTTCATTAATGGCATGGTATTATACGTTGATTATTTGTGGGAAATTACTTTCAGGGTGAAAGTCTTTCTGCTAAATCATTACCAAAAAACAAATTCTTTCCAATTATAAGCTCTCTAGATGCCAAAGCAGCCAAAGCAGATGCCAAAGACGCGTAAGATTACAAGTTAGCAACTTGTGATGCATAATTTTAGTGGCTAAATGTTAATTTTTTATATAAAAAAAATAAAATAAAATTTGCAGGCAGCTTTGTAAGGCGGGATCACTGGATCCAAAAAAAGCAAAAGGGAAAATCTTGGTTTGTCTACGTGGCGATAATGCCAGGGTGGACAAAGGGCAGGAAGCTGCTTTAGCTGGTGCTGTTGGAATGGTTCTTGCAAATAATCTTCTTTCTGGAAATGAAATCATTGCAGATCCTCATGTCTTTCCTGCTACACATATTACTTACACTGATGGTCTTGCTGTTTATAGTTTTCTTAACTCCACCAAGTAATGTACACAAATTTTGCAATTCTTTTTTTTAATAAAAAACATGGTTTTTAGCTTTAAAAAAACTTGGTATTTAACTTTTTATTTATTTATTTTTGTGACAGGAATCCAATGGCTTACATTACACATCCATCAACTAAATTGGACACAAAGCCAGCTCCTTTCATGGCAGCTTTCTCATCTAAAGGACCTAACACCATCACCCTAGAGATTCTTAAGGTTATATCATTAAGGTTTAAATGCAAGATATAGTAATGTACTTTCTTTAATATGTTTATTATAGCATCCTACTTTCATTTCTTCTATTTCAGCATTCTCATCTAAATACAAAGAAATTTTATTTGCTATAATTGATATAGATTTTAAAGTACAAGTTCTAATAAGAGTAAATTACACTTTTTGTCTCTAACATATACCTTTTTTTTTTTTTTTTTTGCAATTTTGGTCCTTATTTTAGGTTCTTGTAAATATAAATTTTCAGTACCTGATCCAAGTAAAATGGTTATATTAGGTTCCCAAAATATAATCATTTTACTTGTAATAGGGACCAAAATGTTACAAAAACCTCAATGAGGACTGCAATTGCAAGAGAAAACTTTGTGGGACCAAAATTGAAAAAATTCAGATACTCAAGGACCAAAGATGTAATTCACTCATGATAAAAATGTTAAAAGTACAATGTCTCAATAACAAAACTAAAAGTACAATGTTATAAAGAAAGAAATAGAAGTAGCATGTTGAAACAAACAAATAAATGAAAATACATTGCTATTTATTCCACAGTTAAATATCTCCACTAAATACCTTACATTATGTGTACATGTTTTTAAATAAATCATGATATTTTCTTTCTTAATTAATTTTCAGCCAGATATAACTGCACCCGGTGTAAGTATAATAGCGGCTTACACAGAATCACAAGGGCCCACAAATCAAGATTTTGACACACGTCGTGTTCAATACAATTGCGTATCAGGAACTTCCATGTCATGCCCTCATGTTTCCGGAATCGTTGGCCTTCTAAAAACCCTACATCCAGATTGGAGCCCAGCCGCCATTAAGTCCGCCATCATGACCTCCGGTAAAATTACCAAATTACCCTCTTCATCATTTTTATAAAACTTATTTATTTTTTACTTTTATTTATGATATGTAGCAAGAACACGGGACAATGCGGTAGAACCGATTACAAACGCATCACACACAAAAGCAACACCGTTTAGCTATGGAGCAGGACATGTGCAACCAAACAGAGCCATGGACCCTGGTTTGGTTTATGATTTGACCACGGTTGACTATCTTGACTTGTTATGTGCACTTGGGTACACTAAATCTCAAATTGAAAAGTTTTCGGAAACACCGTATAAATGTCCGATTAAGAACATTAGTCTTACAGACTTTAATTATCCATCAATCACTGTGCCTAATCTTAATGGCTCGATCACGGTGGCTCGAACCGTTAAGAACGTGGGTGCACCGGGGACCTATGTGGTTCAAGTGTTTAAACCGAAGGGTATTTCGGTCCAGGTTAGGCCAAAAAGTTTGAAGTTTGAAAAGATTGGTGAGGAGAAAAGGTTTAAGGTTACTTTGAAGTCGAAGAAGGGTAGTGGGGGTAGGGATTATGTTTTTGGACAATTAAAATGGTCAGATGGAAAGCATTATGTGAGGAGTCCTATTGTTGTTAAGACCATATGATTGTGGGGTGGGAATATTATTTCAAGAAAATAATTCTTGAATATTATTATTGGGATTTATGAAATTTATTTATTTGGTTATCATGCCTACCTTGTTATTATATATTGTTAGGGTTAAATGTAGGAAATAGCTATGTAACTTTATTTGTTTGTTTATTATAATATTTTAATTTTAGTTTTTTCTATTATAGTATTATATTTTGAAAAATATGTCAAGTTATAACATTTTTCATGTAAATACAAAGCAATTTCAATGGTAATTCTTTTTTAAAGTGCACTGTTGTATTTACAATATATATATATATATATATATATATATATATATATATATATATATATATATATATATATATATATAATGCTAAAATTGAATAAAATTTTCATGGCATGATGCTTTAAAAAAAAGAAAAAAAATATAAAATACATTGAAATTTCGGAAAATGAAGAATTATAATAAATAAATAAAAGTGTATTTCATTTTTTTTTTTTTTTTTTGGTTATCTGGTGTACCTTAGTATATGGTGTGTTAAGGTGATGTCGCAACACGAGGAAATGGGGAACACCACACATTTTAGTGTTTTCTCCGTGTGATGAGCATAAATATGATAGATTTCTATGGTTCAAACAACACTCTTTCGTTTCTACTTTCTATCTCAACTACTATAATTTGTATTTAATTATTGTTATTTTCTGAAATTCCATAAATACTAACATTTTAACCCTCAATTTCATACAACCATCTTTATTTTCACTAAAATGGATTTAAATAATTCTCTTAAAAACTCCACCTTAAGATCACATTGTCACAAATCACAAGCTACTAGTTCAAGTACATCTATTAGAACTGTTTTTCTTTTCGATCCGTCAATACCACTTTATGGACCACAATTAGACCCCTTGTTTTCTCACACAACATGTTTTGATTTCAAAGTGTGCAATAATTTTATCATATGCTAACCCGAACCCGATTCACAAACTTCATGCCTTTTCCCAAATACATTCTGAAAACCCAACCCTCGCCTGAGCCAGAAGTCGTTCGTCCACAAAACAGAATCCTCACCTGGATATGTTTCTAAAACACAACACATAGCCGAACCATCCCAATTTAAAAGAAAATGCAAGCAACCAAATAAAACATTGACAATGGTGTAAGATATCGCATTCACGAAATCATGGGTCAACATGTTAAAGGATCTGAACACTAATCATGTGTCAAAATGTTAAAGGATCTGAACACTGGAAATATGCAAGTGAGTCAACATGTTTGGAAACACGTTATAAAATGTTTTCACAAATAAATGAATGGGTCGTGGTGCAAATATCATATGAAATACCAACTATACACCAAGTATAAGTGAACAAGACAGCTACAAAGTTCAATGGGTTGTACCACAACTTAAAAACACAATGTATAAGCAAACAAGATGGTGAAAACATTTTCGAGACGGAGCTAGAAATAATATGGGTGGAGAATAAAGGAAAACTATTCAAATATGTGGAGTTTTGGAAGGTTGTAACACGTAACCCAAAATGGCATATGAGGTGAAGAAACAACTCGTTGCTTCAAAAATAACAAAAGCATCTAAATCAAGTTACACAACTTCCTTGTATGACCGAGTAAGGCTAAACTTGAAGGGTGATGATGCTTTTCAACCCAAAGAAATAGTTTACCCGATAGGTAGGGATAAAACGAAAAAGAAAGTGTCTTGTCTAGTACATTGAATTTAGTGTAATTGAGGAACTACAAAATATGGAAAAGAACTTCGAACAGTATAAGTTGAATTTTTATGTGCATTTGCAATTCAAGAAAGAGAAATTTTCTAAATAAATAAATAACGTATGATGATAAACAAAAGCAATTGCGATGAAAAAGCAATGGCTCAAAGACACAAAATTTTTGATACAAAAAACTGACCTTTTTGTGGGAAAAAGAACTCCGACATTATCATATGGTAAAAGCGTAAATTAGGAAAAATATGGCAACTAGTCTTGTTTTAATTATTTTTATGTTTTAGTGTCATCTTAATTTTTATGAGTGTAAAATACAGTTTTGGTCCTTGTGGTTATTAGAAAGCAACTGTAACGTTTCAAAATTTTAACCATTTTTTATGAAATATAATTAAATACACAAAAAACCATTTTCATGAAAATGAACATAAATATTTATTTGGTTCAAACATAATAACAAAACGTAGAGTTTAGCAGAAGTCTCAAAACAAAACATGGATGTGAGTATATTCATATCGCGCCCTTTCTCGTTCTCACCGGAACAACATGAAAAAGATTTCAATATAAAGAGTAATCACAAAGTTTAGTGAGTTTTCCATTATATCACACATTCCATCATACATATTATACATATCAACTACAAGCTCACAGCCAACACCTCAATAGACTTGTAAGTTCACAACCATCATCTCAGTATACTTATATGCTCCCAACTATTATTCCATATTTTTTGTGTAGGCTCACAACCAACACCTCAGTGCTTGTAAGTACACAACCATCATCCCATCTAACATGTAGGCTCGTTGTTATCATCCAATTTGGGCCTGTAGACTCACGACATATCATCATTCCGTTATCATCACCTAAAATCTGTCAATTACCATAACAAAACACCACTCTAATCTAATCATACATTTGTACACTAACAATAAACATCTATTCTACCATACAAATGATATATAATGTCACACATAGTATATTGAGAAAACTCACCTGAAGCTAGAAGTCCAAGTCTCACACAAAAGGCTCCTCAAACAAACCAATTAGCACGAACAATGTAACGACTGGTTTCAGGTATGAATTTAGCATGGTAAATTTTGAGTTTTTTGATTTTCCATAACGTGGTGAAGGGATCACCGCAACGTGGCATGTTTACATGAACCACATGTTTCATTTAGGTCACTGTGACGTGGGCATGTATTGGCCATGACGTGGTGACGAATGGATTGTAAAACCCTGCTTTTTTGGGCTTAAGGCATATTTAAAGGAAGTGATGGCTAAGGTTCCCTCCACCCTTGGTGGTTGTCGAGGCCAACACAAATAATAACCCTAAATGTTACACACTAAAATAGTGTATAGTGGTAAAGGGATCGAATCCACGGAGATTGGTTCAATTTCTAACTCTATGAAAAATCTCTTTGTAAAAATACTTGTAAAATAACAATAAAAATAAAATGGGGGGGTTTTGGTGTTTTGAATACTTGATGCTAACTAGAATTAACTATGATTTAAATAGACAATTGCAACAAAAATAAGAATTTGATGTAAAATCAATAAGGGAAAGATGGTTGACTTAAAGTTTTCTCACTTTGATTTTTGATGAACATATCATTAGAATTCAATGGTGCAATACTTGTTTTAAATCCTCAATTTGGCTATAGTAATCCAAGGAGCTTGAGATTACCTAGACTTTTCTTAATTGTTGAAATGGCTAGAGAAGCTCATAACAATTTCCTTAGTCAAAGTCACTAATTCCAAATAGCATGTAATTAGTGAAAGTCAACTAGCATTAAGAACCAAAAAGTCACCAAATCCAAGAGGGGTCAAATGCTTTCACCACCATGTTGGAGGAAATGTTTTTATGATTGTGTGAAGTAAAATCAACACAAAAATCATTTGTTGCTTGCTAATTTGAGGATCCTTTACTTAATCAAGAAATTAGCCAACTAATCACCACAAACACATTTAAACTCATGAACTAAAACATACAAGTAATGATAAGATGTTAAAACACAAAATATTTCCATAAAGATTCAAGAACATGTTCATGGATTCTTCAACATTCAACAAAAGTTCAAAGGATTAACCAAAAGTCAACCAAGATTAGCTTAGCCAAGCATGGCTAAACACAAAGAAACAAAGTTAGAGAAATTTGTACCAAACATTAAGCAAGAATCAAGAGGTAAAAATATGATGTTCTTCAAGGGTTCTTGGCCTTCAAAAGTCTCCAAAACTCCAGAGAGAATCTTCAAAAATCGGATGTGCAAGTGTCTGCAAAAGATGGGCACCAACCTTCCTCAAATAGCCCAAAAGAAGGATTTCCGAAATTGCCCCTGCAGGGCCTTGCGCGACCCGCGTGCTGTTGCGCGGGTGGGTTGCGCGGGTGGCACCTGACATGGGCTCCTTTGAGATTTTGGGCCTCTAAAGCATATCCCACTAGCCCAGATCGAATCCAATCACCTCCTAGCCCATTTTCTTCAAGTTTTTCTTCATTTAAAGCCCAATTTGACCTCTCTAAATCCTCCAAAGCTCGTGAACTCGCCCGATTAATAATTTTCATACGCTTGAATGTTCCCCCGCATCTTTCAAATTTAAAGCTCAATTCTTCCAAGCCTTCAAGCAATTGACAAGTCCACCCCATGAATCACCTTCATAGCCATCAAGCATGAAATCTCCAATTCCCTTCAAGCCCAATCGCCTCGCAAGAGTGCCGCCCCGCTAGTTTCCAAGAAAATCTGCAATAATGCTCAAGAAACTAGAAAGTACCCCGAAATGGTCATAAAAATAACAAAAGGGAAAATATGCATGAAAGTTAACTAAAATGCGAATGAAATGTACTAAAATAAACTATAAAAATAAGTAAATAAAATGAAGCTATCAAATCACCCCAAGCTTAAACCTTACTTGTCCTCAAGTAAGACAAGACTAAATGAACTTGGGATGAACTACCCTAGAAATAAAAAGAATGGATAGAACCATGGAACCTGTTCGACGTTAGTCAACATGGTCAGAATTGATTTCGTTGCTATCTCACAACTTTTTCATCCGATGACAATGGAACCATAAACCACAGCCAGGACAACTCCTTTAGGTGAGTAAGGAGGGATGAGCAGTCGCAGCCTCAATGGAACATGTATACAATGAAGAACATTTGTAGTAGGGAGAAAGCAACTAGATGGGCTCGGGTGGAGCTCTTCTTTAAGTGTACACTCTGATCTCACGTTTGCCGGTTTCTCTCATGTGTAACTAGGTTTAATCGCTCGGGCACCGTTGTAGGAATCAGTTCACTTAGTGTTGGCCCAAACCTCCCGTAGTATCCGACTCGACAGTCTCTCTAACATCACCAATTTGTGAGAAAGAAAAGAAAAGAAAAAAAAATAACAACTCGATCTATATACAATAAAACAGACCTATACAAATGAATATCAAACGTCGGGTGACCAAGATGTTGGGAAATTTGTTCAATAATTGAACCGGCCACCTATCTAAGATAGTTGCGACTGAAAATTTGCATGCTTCATTTTGTTTGTTTTTTTTTTTTTGTTTTTTTTGTTTTTTTTTTTTTGTTTTTTTTGTTTTTGTTTTTTTTTTTTTTTTTTTTTTTTTTTTTTTTTTTTTTTTTTTTTTGTAATTTGTAATGATAAAACCCTTTGACTCAAAATTTGGTTCCCAAAGGTGTGTAGGTGGAACCGAAAGGGTAATGATATAATCCGAATGGCCTAAGTGTGGAAATGACCATGTGTGGAGCATAAAGATGTAATGTAGGCTCCTTTTCAAACTTGTGGTTTTTCAAAGATAATGAAGATGTCCAAATGTGGACTAAAAGACTCTCTAAATTCTAAGAAAATCGCAAAAAGATATGGTGATGTAAAGAGACCGGATATGGATTCTACTCGGGGACAAGCACCAATGCTTCATCCTAACAGTTCAAACATGATCAAGTGTGATCCTCTCTGCGGTAGTGACCGCAAGGCTAAGAACACCCATTGCTATAGTATATCCTACAGTTGTTAGTATTGTATGCATAATTCTTCATGAAAACTACCTGTCCATGATCACTTACCCCTTTAAGCTACCAGCATCTGATCCCAAGTATGAAATCCCAAACTGCAGCTAGTGGTCCCGGTTCGATGGGTGAGATAGCAACAAGATCCTGGACCAATAATGATACAATAACTATGAACCTGTTCCATGGCATCCAAGAGAGGTGAGAATAAACAGACAACAAAAATGCATGAATGCTAATGTCTTAAGCTAAATGTTATGCAAAAAATAAAAAGTAGAAAAGAAGAAAATAAAATCTTTTTTTGAAATTTTATAAAATAAAAAAAAATGAATGCAAATTAACTTAAACTAATATGTTATGCAACCTAACTAAAAATGCATGAAAAAGAGTAAGAAAAAAGGGAAATGCCCCACCCCAAGCTTAAGAACAAGCATTGTCCTCAATGCTTAAGGAAAGGGCGGAAAGGACCTAAATCGGAGAGTCGGGCGGCGGGAAATGTCTGTGGCGGTGGTTTCGTGAAATTACGACCGGTAGAACTCCGCCAATCTTGAATTTTCAAGCGAGGTGGGTGCTGGAAGGTTATATGAGAGGAATGGAGTGGGAGGTCAAGATGATTAAATGAAGAAGAAGAGAAGCTGAACATTTTAATCTATGGGTCAAAAAGGGTCAATTTCGGTCAATGTTGGTCAAGAAAAGTCAAAAGGTCAACTCATTAAAACCTTTGGTCAACACCTGGTCAAATAATAGCCAAAAATAGCCCAAATTGCCCAGCACAGTGCGCGGGTCGCGCAGTGTAGCACGCGGGTCGCGCAGACCTTGCAGTTAAGTCTTGGGCCAATGTCGCTTCATCACACCTGGCCGCGCAACCCACCCGCGCAACAGCACGCGGGTCGCGCAACCCCCTGATCCTGATCTTCATTTTTGCTTCATTTTTCTTCGTTTTTCACCCGTTCTTGATTTGAAAGGCCCCAAACACCTAGAAACTCTTGATTTCTTCAAAAACAACTCTTTTGAATCCCAAAAATATCTTCCAAACTCATTTATTCAAATTAAAAACACGAAAACACAATGCTTTCCAAAAATGCCCTTCTTTAACGTCTTTGGCGAGACGCCTCCAAACTTCACTTTAACACTTTGGGGGGTCCAAATGGACAACATCTTGGACATTTGAATCAAAAAATTCATTGAATGGCTTCAATCGATGTCCATTAACCTTGTAAGTTTTCCCCGTGTCGACATTTTTTAATTTCCGCACCTCCATTGGGACTCTTTTCTTGTATTTGACTTTCTTTTTATGGGAGAACCATACCGGACTCAGACCTTTGATAATAGCAATCATCCAACCATATTCTTTCTTGTACTTTTTTAGTAAGGTGACCAACTCTTCCCTCTTTGACATGGTGGTTGAGTGGGTGACCGGTTGGGCGTCTTCTTTCTCGGGATAGGTATCCTTTGAAGGGTCCGGCAGATTTATCGTTTCCGGATCTTGTGATTGTTCTACCACTAGAGTTAGTTTCTCATTGGTAGTGGGTGGCTCAATCTCTCTTCCGTTAACCCTTATTACTTCGTTTATAGTTTTATTGACAACATTCTCAATTTCTTCTTCCTCTTTGACAACTTCTTCCACTTCTACTTCTTCTTCCTCTTCTACATATAACACTCTTAAGCCATCAAAAGTTTTCTCATCTTTCAAAGGAGTGCAACATGCGTTATGACATGGGCTCTCTTCAGATGGTAATTTGTGTTGAGCTTCCACTATACTCAATGATTGAGCAATTTGTGTTATTTGTTGCTCTAAGCTTTTGAGGCTAGCTTGAGTTGTTTCCTGAAAAATTTGGGTAGAAGTGGCAATGCTTTTAACAATGTCCTCTAAGGACATGCTTGGCGTTTCAGTTTGTTGAGGAGGGTAAGGATAGGGTTCTTGGAACAGTGGAGTTGGTGGGTATTGGTTATTTCCCCAAGTTTGGTATGGGTTTTGGTATTGGTTATTTCCCCAAACTTGGTTGTTGTCCCACCATTGATCATGTTGAGGTTGATCATAACTCGATTGGTTTGACAAATAGTAGCTTCCCTTCTCTTGCACGTCTCCCCATTCTCCTTGTAAATATGAACACATGTCGGAATGATGTCCATTTTGGGCACAAAAATCGCAAAGAAGAGGTGTGGGCTGCACACTTTGGTCACTTTCAATCATCATAACTAACTGAGCTAGCTCAGAAAGTCGCTCTTCGGTGCAAGGAGTGTTCATCTCCGAACCATACTTCTTTTTATTTTTTTATTTTATTTTATTTTTTTTTTAATTTCAGGAATTTAAATTTGAGTACCTGCACAATGAGATCTAGGCATAGAGAAACAAATTGATTAAAAGTAAACCAATCCCCGGCAACGGCGCCAAAAATTTGGTGGTTGTCGAGGCCAACACAAATAATAACCCTAAATGTTACACACTAAAATAGTGTATAGTGGTAAAGGGATCGAATCCACGGAGATTGGTTCAATTTCTAACTCTATGAAAAATCTCTTTGTAAAAATACTTGTAAAATAACAATAAAAATAAAATGGGGGGTTTTGGTGTTTTGAATACTTGATGCTAACTAGAATTAACTATGATTTAAATAGACAATTGCAACAAAAATAAGAATTTGATGTAAAATCAATAAGGGAAAGATGGTTGACTTAAAGTTTTCTCCCTTTGACTTTTGATGAACATATCATTAGAATTCAATGGTGCAATACTTGTTTTAAATCCTCAATTTGGCTATAGTAATCCAAGGAGCTTGAGATTACCTAGACTTTTCTTAATTGTTGAAATGGCTAGAGAAGCTCATAACAATTTCCTTAGTCAAAGTCACTAATTCCAAATAGCATGTAATTAGTGAAAGTCAACTAGCATTAAGAACCAAAAAGTCACCAAATCCAAGAGGGGTCAAATGCTTTCACCACCATGTTGGAGGAAATGTTTTTATGATTGTGTGAAGTAAAATCAACACAAAAATCATTTGTTGCTTGCTAATTTGAGGATCCTTTACTTAATCAAGAAATTAGCCAACTAATCACCACAAACACATTTAAACTCATGAACTAAAACATACAAGTAATGATAAGATGTTAAAACACAAAATATTTCCATAAAGATTCAAGAACATGTTCATGGATTCTTCAACATTCAACAAAAGTTCAAAGGATTAACCAAAAGTCAACCAAGATTAGCTTAGCCAAGCATGGCTAAACACAAAGAAACAAAGTTAGAGAAATTTGTACCAAACATTAAGCAAGAATCAAGAGGTAAAAATATGATGTTCTTCAAGGGTTCTTGGCCTTCAAAAGTCTCCAAAACTCCAGAGAGAATCTTCAAAAATCGGATGTGCAAGTGTCTGCAAAAGATGGGCACCAACCTTCCTCAAATAGCCCAAAAGAAGGATTTCCGAAATTGCCCCTGCAGGGCCTTGCGCGACCCGCGTGCTGCTGCGCGGGTGGGTTGCGCGGGTGGCACCTGACATGGGCTCCTTTGAGATTTTGGGCCTCTAAAGCATATCCCACTAGCCCAGATCGAATCCAATCACCTCCTAGCCCATTTTCTTCAAGTTTTTCTTCATTTAAAGCCCAATTTGACCTCTCTAAATCCTCCAAAGCTCGTGAACTCGCCCGATTAATAATTTTCATACGCTTGAATGTTCCCCCGCATCTTTCAAATTTAAAGCTCAATTCTTCCAAGCCTTCAAGCAATTGACAAGTCCACCCCATGAATCACCTTCATAGCCATCAAGCATGAAATCTCCAATTCCCTTCAAGCCCAATCGCCTCGCAAGAGTGCCGCCCCGCTAGTTTCCAAGAAAATCTGCAATAATGCTCAAGAAACTAGAAAGTACCCCGAAATGGTCATAAAAATAACAAAAGGGAAAATATGCATGAAAGTTAACTAAAATGCGAATGAAATGTACTAAAATAAACTATAAAAATAAGTAAATAAAATGAAGCTATCAACCCTCAACCTTCATCACCTCCAAAAATGTTTTTGCACAAACCATGGCCTCTTTGCAAGATTTGAGCTCATTTTGATGTCTTTGGTACGCTTTGAAGGAAGTAGAAGGAAGTTTTGGTGCAAGGATCAAGCAAGCAACTTCTCTCAATCTTTGGAATCACTCATTGGACCTTGTGTAAGACTTTAAGACTTGGTCTTTTTGGTTCCTTTTTAATAGATCTAGGTTTTAGTTGCATTTTTGGGTTCATAGTTGTGATTAGAATGGTTCTATGAGATAAAATTTGCCGCTTTATGACTCATCTTGGTCCCTTGGTCACTATGTCTTCTGGATCTAGAAGTTGAATGAGTTTTAAGAGCCATGCATGAGATTTAGGCCATTTTCTCATCTTTTGACCTAGTACATGAAAGTTTGTATTTTTATGGACCAATAGGGTCCCAAGAAGCTTATTGGAAAGTATGAAGAAGGGGCTTAATGAATTAATGACTAAATCCATTAAGTTGTCCAAATATAGTAGCCACGATGTGGTAAGATAGGTGCCATGACATGGCGATTGTGGACTTTGTGACCATTCAGTCTGGGTGTTGCCATGATGTGGTAGTGGACTTTGAATCACGATTGATTTGAATGGACACGACGTGGAGGATAGCTGGAGTTGACTTTGACTTTTGACTTTTTGACCTAGTTTGACTTCTAGTTAAATGGCTAGTCTTAGAAGGTAGACTAAGGTTTTACCTTGTATGTTGTAGTAAGGGGTGTGTAGCACCTACTTTTTGGTTATTAACTATTAAGTGAATTCATTAGATTACATGCTACAAGGATTAAATAGTTTTAGAATGTTTAATTTGGCTATACTTCCCAGCTTTTGTTTGAGTCCAACCATTGTAATGTAGGATCTTTTAGTTGAAATATTATTTAGTTTTTGTTACATGTGATTGTATTTGTAAGACAGTAAGTTGACATTGGTAAATGTTTCCTTACAGTTGAGAGCAGGGTGAGGCAGGGTTTCTCGTGGAATAATAATGTTAGAAAGTGCTTATGGGAAGTGGAATCCAAGGAGAGCCTAAAATAACTTAGTTTGTTGACTATGCTTGTAACATCCGGTTTCTAGAAGTTTTTTATTTCATGATTGTGGACAGGAATTCGATCATGTAGAAGCCTTGGGCTTCCCAATAAATAGAGTTTAGACCTTATTGGATGTTATAATATTGGTTATCTGATCTAAGGCTTTGATTTGTGTTTTAGAGCCAATGATAAAATGAGGAAAAGTGATGTGCAAACTAATTTTTGTAGGTTTGGCAAACGAATTGATTAAATAAAGGCATTATATAGATGTAAATAGGCTAAATAATAATAATAATAATAATAATAATAATAATAATAATAATAATAATAATAATTTAAATAAAACAATTTATTATTAAATAGGAAACATAAGGTCAAAATGGGTATTTTGCTATTTCCAAAACCTAGTTTATAGAGAAAATCGTGTTTAGGGTGGTTTCTGTCATATATCCGAACATCAAGGGCTGAATCTGCCATAACTCAAATCTCGCCATGTCTCTTCTCTTTTGCAGCGACGCAATTTGAGACTTGTTTTATCAGTTTTGATTGCATCGAAAGACAAATGATCATTACCTCATTTACCCACTTATTTACTCATAAGTATCGACGCATTAGGGTTGAGAAAGTGAGAGCCTCAATGGTTGCCAAGAGGGTGTATGGACTTCGCAACTGTCATTGCAATTTTCCGGTGAGACTGTATATTTTTCCGATGAAAGTTTCTCTGAGTTTATTTCTAATCGAAGAATAGAACGTGTTGGTAACGCCATGCAAGAACCAGTGATCAACAATGGTTGTTATGGGTGTATTTCCAGCGACATTCGGAGACGATGGTGGGCATTGTTTTATCCGATAATATTTTCCAGCGAGCAAGACACACCATTAATAGGGTTGGATCGCAGTTCATTGTGATGTCCGAGAGTAAGAGAGAGATGATTTGGGTCAAGAGAAACGGGTGGATATTGGTACTGTGTAGGATGCATCACCAAGAGGTGGAAAAAAAAAGATTCGAGTCGGATTTTGTGGAAGCATAAATACCTCGATGAAGTGTCAAAATGATTGAAGAATTATGTGTTATATGTGTTAATGAAAGAAGGCTCCAATGAAACGATTGTCGCTGCAACCATTATTACAAACGTGATGTAAAGCCTGAACTCTTCTTTTTCAAATGCAATTGGGTTCTTAATTGGGTTTTACAACTACAATAATAGGTTAATGGAATAGCTTATTGGATCCATAATTAAATGGATTGTGGGATATCAGTTAACTGTTCATAATGCTAAATAAAAGGGGGATTTAACCTTTCATGATAACGGTTTGCTTCATATGATATTAGGTACTCCTTATTTATTTATTGTTTCTTCCCACTTGGGTTAATTCATGAATAAGTAGTATGTATATGGCCTTTATACGAACTCAATATTATGTAATAATTGAGCAAATTCGATGGATGAGTTATATTAGATATAAGCATAAGAAAAGTATTATATGTTTGGCTTTATTGGAAAAAAATTCATCGAATAAGGATAATATATAGAATTAAAACATTTAAGTCATGTGGTTAGAATACACATCTTATATCCTTATAACGTCATGGGGGTGTTCAATAATAATAAGTATTAAGCTTTCAAGGAAATGGGGATAAGAGGGGTAAATCCGTTCACAAACTAACTACTATAATGATAATAGAAGTGATTAAAAAGCATATTATGAAGTATTAATAAGTAATATTTGAATTCAAGTTAAGTAGAGACTATTGTTGGGATGTAGGTGTTCAGGGAGTTGGACAATCTAATCTTAGCCTCTCCTGTGGTTTTATTATGTATTAAGTGCTTCAGGTGAGTTCCTTCATTATATATATAGGTAGACGGCACCAATGTCGACCCACTAGTTTATGTTGTAGCATGATGGTTGTCTTCGTGACAACTGTCAATTATGCATGTGTTTACTTGATGACTCTGTGATTTCTTGTTATGATATTATGTGGTAGTAGTAGGGGTAAAATATACCTGGTATTCGGTTGAAATAGACCGAAAGGGATTGCAAGTAGCCAGACTTGCTTGACAGTATCTGGTTGAAATATACTGAAGGGAATTGCAAGCACCCAGATATGCTTGACTGTATTTGGTTGAAATAGAGCAAAGGGGATTGCAAGCACCTAGATATGTTTGGATGTATGTTTGTATGGTATGAGGTATTTTGGGGGAGTTCACTAAGCTTTGTGTTTACTGCTTATGTTTAAAATTGTTTCAGGTTTTCTTATATTGAAGGAAGGGCGTGGCTTAATGTTACTGCATCCCCTAGAGATTTATTATGCATTGACTGTTATGATTTTACTTTGATGATTTGAGAATACTTTTATTGTAATTGACTTTTGGACAAAAGAATAAATGGTTTTGATTTATTTAAAATGGTGTTTTTTTACTTGGTATTTTTGGGACATTACAAGTTGGTATCAGAGCCTTGGTTTGAGGGATTTGGGCATACTCTCGGGTGTGTCTGAACTCAAACTGAGGAGTTAATAAAATATTTTAAAAGAAAATGAGTTTCCCAAAAAGGTTTTTAAGAAAAGGGGTGTGATGCGTGCAATCAACCGAGCTCAAGTAAGTGATTTCCAAAATACCCATACATGTTGATATGTTATATTAGATATGGTATGATATGCATGCTAGAAGTTAGAGTAAAGATCTACTCAGGGTTGCATTCTAGGATGCCTGCTTTGAAGAGATGCTTTTTGTAACTGATATGTGAATTGTTAGAGATGCATGATAGTGTACATGCTAAGGACCTTCAATGATTCTGTTAGAATTTTCTGATCATTATGATGCCTTATTGCCTGATAAATTTGCTGCTCGAATGCTACTTGCTTTGTGCTATGTGAAACCTATAGTGGTGTAAATAACTATTAAGCGAATATTTTAGGTTGCATGCCACAAATATTAAATAGTTTTAGAATGTTCGATTTGGCTATATTGTGCTGCTCTTGTTTGAATCCAACTGTCATGGTGCATGAACTTTCAGTCAAAAGATTATTTAATGTTTGTTGCATGTGATTGTAGTCGTAAGATAGTTAGTTGACATTGGTTGAAGTTTCTTCCGTGGCTGATAGCAGGGTGGGGTGGGAATTCCTAGTGACTTGGGAAGTATATTAGAATGTGCTTATGCGAGCACTTATGTAAGAGAGATCCTAGAAGGAGAATCTAAACAGATTAGCAGTTTGTACTCGTTTGAGAGAGGGTATATGTGATTAGATCGGTCGATAATGGACATGAGTAGTGACTTGGTAATCTTAAGATGGTTTTTGGAACAAATACAGATAGGTGTGGAAGGTAGTATGGGCCCATACTACTAAAAGCACAGGATCCATACAAGGAAAAAAGATCCGAGTAGGTTTCTAAGGAGCTGGTTAAGGGTAGATAGCATGGTTGTCACATGATTCATTATAGTGTTCTCGCATCTTTATTAGCCTTTCGGTTATAGTTGGTAAGGATGAAGACGAGTCTGAAAATTGTTTAGGCCTTAGTGGCAATGGCATTTTGAGTCTGAATGGTGCAGACACATGTGAGTTAGTTGTTTCTAAGGTATCGAAGGATTTTCCCGAAGTAGTGCCATTTTGAGTCGTGGGACTCAAGAGGGAAGCGACTGAGATGATCGGCTTGGGGATTACAATTTGAGGATGAGTGATTGGCTAATTTCCTAGGATGTCATTTTCTACGATGGGAATTTTGCTCTTCCAGCTTTTCATTTTCGGAAGAAAGGGAAAGTGTTCATATGATTTTAGAATTAGGATGTAGACCTAGCATGGGACTAGATAGTTGCGATTTCTATGGCAAACATGGGAATGCACAAGAGGATTCTTGTGCTATGGTTGCCTTAAGATAGTTCAGATATAGGCAAGAGAATCATTATTGTTAAGACTGTAAAGGATGAGATCAAGGGTCTACTTTCTTTGAAATCAGTTAGGTCAAGTGCTAGATGATTGTTTTAGGTAATCAAAAGAAGCGAATTGGGACCAAAAACTTTTATTGTCTTTAATGTGTCCTGAATAAGAGGATGTAGCCTCTTAGATTCATGCTGATTCTTGCAACGGATTGCTTGGTGAGAAATTGTTGGCTAGATGGGTGGTTAGTCCAATAGTTGGTAGCTATAGATTTGGTGTTATGATAGGATAGGTATTGCTTGTGCATCTGCATATGATTCTTGATGTTAAAGGTAGTTATGTTGGGGATGTTTTGAGGTCTCCATCTGAGATTCAGAGTTTCCTTGGGTTTGGTTGGCCTCTACTTGATGGAGCATTTTATTTTGTGTTATGATTTCCGTGAGTCAAGTGGGGCATGTATCTGGTGAAGCCGAGTTGAGGCTTTTTTGTTATAGATGTCCGTCGTAGGAGGTTCAAACCCTAAGAGGGGGAGGAACCATTTAATTTTATGGTTTTGATACAATAGGTCACAGGAATCTATGGTTCAGGTATGAAATATTTTGGTTCAAGATTTGGTCAAGATGGGGGTGTAGAACAAGTTGCCACCAAATTTATGTGCTCAAGAATACATGAGTTGTCCTTGCAGCAGGAAGTTATTGGATGAGGAGCTCAATGTAGCTAGTGGTTACTTTCAGGAGCACCAATGATTAGGTCACGAAGCGTTTGGGCCGCTCAGGTTGGGTACTGATTATTGAGATTAGTTAGCTTGCAATATAGATCACTATATATAGTCAAGGTTGGGCAGTTGTTGATCTGTCAGTTAGATTTAGAGTTTAGTATGTGTGTGTTAGGCTTGTCAAACCCAACAAATAAAGGGGTACAAATGACTCCAAAAACACTACTACTTTGCAATAAAAATGTAATACAAGGTAAGCAGGGTCAATCCACAGAGACACGGAACAAATGTTTATACCTTTTTGCGGAAGGTACAATAATGGTCACATAAATGGGGGGTTGGTATGCAATGATTTAAACAAAAGAATAAAGCAATAAGTAAAGGATCAATTAAATGAAACAAATTCAAGATTTGTGAGAACTCTAACTCTATGCAAGATAATTTATCAATGTGATTCCAAGGATGAAATGATATCTACTAAATTCCACATAAGTTGGTACTTGAAAGTGTTAACAAACTCTAACATTTCCCATTCACCAATTTGTCAAATTCAAAACAAGCTCTTTGAAAATAACCTAACCTTCTAATTTACGTCTAAACAAGCTCTTAGATAGAAATCAAAAGATTGCAATAAGATTTATGTGAATGTTCCCAACAACACCCAATACTCCTCACAAGCGCGGGAGCGTAAGAGTATGTGAATAAGGTTTACACTAAATTCATTCAATGAAAATCAATTTAGTGTTTGTTAGTCCAAACCACAAAACAATTACGGATTTTGCAACTAGATAACTTGAATGACCTAACCCTAATTCAAATGGCCAATAAGAATCACAAGTAGAATCAAATATTCAATTGAAATAAAATCAAATTCACTAGTTAGGAAATGAAAGCAAACATCAAATCATATGATTGAAATCACAACTAAAAAGTCAAGACATGAAGTTGGAGAAATTAGGGTTCTAGCCACTCATGACTAGAACAAGATCACAAATCTAGAAAATGAAATTAAAGTTCTTACAAAATGAAATCAAATGTTCCCAAGTGTTTTTAAGCAACAATTGCCTTCAAAATGCTCCCCAAAATCGCCTCTAAAACTCACAAAATCGACCCCCCCCCCTTTCTAGAACCGGTTGTTCCTTTTAGAAAGAAGAAAAAGTTGTTTTAAACTCGTGACCATGTTTACACAGCTGCGTAAATGCAAAAAAGTAAACTGCGAAAATTGGCCAAGCTTTACAATGCTCAAGAGACTTCGTTTACACGGCCCGTGTAAATGTTTACACAACCGTGTAAACCTCTGAAAAGCCAAAATCTTTATTTCTTTGATATCTTCCTCCTCGATTCTCCATAAGTCCAGAAACTTCATCCAAATCTCTTATTCATCACCTCAACTAAGATCCGTCCTTCAAATGTCCCTGAAATATCATAAAAGTGTGTGAATGGAATTGCATCATGAAAAATCCCAAAAAATATGCAAAATGCATGAGTTTAAACCTAAATGCAATGCACCTTTATGGACTAAACTACAAAATGGGTGCATGAAATGCACCTAATAGTTTGTTTTCAAAAGTATGTGAGATCATTGAGTTTAGTTGTCTATACATTCTCGATCGTTGGTTATTTCGTTCATCGTAACAGTTGAGGTTGTTTGAAGGATTCGAGGTATATCAGTCAAACTTTAATGGATGTGTCAACTTATTGCCAAGTTTTGTACATTGTATATCTTGGTTTCCGAGTATGTGTACTCTCAATTGTTGGTTGTGGAAGTATTTTGCATAGCGGGATCGAATTATCAGTTGTTCTTGGTTATTGGGAGTTCGGATGTCAGAGCGGTGTTGTTAAGTTTTTCTTTTCAGGTGTGACTTTGGATCTATGCAAATTCTAATTATGGCATGTCGTGTCGGCAGGGTTGGTATTTGGATTGATCCGACCAGGTTTTTGACAACATTTCTGGATAATATTGGAAGTTTTATCAAGATACTTACATATTGGTAGGATTAGCTCAGTTTCAATCAATGTGTGGGATTTTTTCTCGGTTGTTCATGAGGATGTTTCTATAAGCGGTTGAGGTTTATCATTTCGTTAGAACTAAAGGTACTTCACCCTTTGGGTAAGGTTGTGAGGAAGAAGGAATGCAGTAGATATAAGGTTGGTTATGTGTTTCCCTTGGGTGTATATCGTGGTAGTTCATCAAATATTGTTATAAGGGGTGTATGTGAACTGAGTAAGATAGCATGAGAACACTCGGTCCAAATTTAATGGCATGGTTCTTGTTTAATTTATACCTTTTTTATTGGAGCATGAGTACAATTGTCTTTCTATTCTCTGATTTTCGTACGACCATGTTTTGTTTGACTTTGCATCGGTGGCAACCTAAATTGTGGAAGGATTGTGTGTTATAGAAGTGTATCGCTCATGTTGTGTTTGGTAAGTGTTGAGAGGGATGTTATATAGATTCCTACAAGTCAGTGGGATGATGGCTGAGTACCTTTAGGTCACTATGGTGTTGCTTGTGAGTCTTCAGGCCAGTGATGGAATGATGGCAAGATCGGTGTTGTACCATAAGCTTATCGTTCTAGTGGTTTTATGGTTTCATGATGTATTGTGAACCATTGATTATGTGATTGATATGGGTGAGACCCATTATTCATTTGATTGAGATTCTTTGGTCTCGAATCTTTGGTCATATTGGTATGGTTAGGTGTTAGAACATTTTAAGGAGTCGGGAGGCAAAGTGGCCAGCTAGATTAGATCATGTGAATGGTAAATTTTTTTTTTGAAGTCTTAGTTATGCATCAAAATTCACTTGCTAAATATTTGCATTTGTGGGGGCCCTCTTACATGTAGGTTGTTATTAGGTGTGGGTTCCAAGTGTTGGGTATTGGATCTAAAACTTCTATTCACGAACTTCATTATAAATGTGTCGAATGATTTTTTTCAGGTTGATGTACACTTGAGATGATGAGGGATTTGGATGCAACGTGAGATTCTTGGATTGACCATCATTACACTCGTGGGAGTAGTGGATTAGTGATGACTTGTCAGGAAGTCAAGTGTATATTTCAGGTTTATGGGTACAATTTCCGAATTTAAGATTGGTTGATATTCACGATCGGGATGTTTTGAGTATTCATTATGCATGGTTTGGTGGTGTTCCTAGTCAGGTACTAGGGGTAGGTATGACGAATGTATGATCATCATTCTTAAGGCATGGTTTTTAGAGTTTAGACGAATGGGTTTCTCGTTTTTGGGGAGTATATTGATGGAGTTGGTTTATAGTTGTAGATTTGAAAGTTCTTGGTTTGAGTGGATCTCATCTGAGTTAGGTCTTACAGTTAGGGAGAGAAATATAGTTGTTGTAGTGGAGTGTTTTCAAGTTATTGGGTTGTTCATCAGCAGTTGTGAGGTTCGGAGTGGTCTCTTGAGTTTCATTATGGATGCCTTAAATTTGAGGTGGTTGGAGGGAGCTTATGGAATTTGTTGGTGTTGTTTTTAGAGATTCTAACGAAGACGGATTTCGAGGACGAAATCTAGTTTAAGTGGGGGAGAGTTGTAACGCGTTGTTTCGAATTGTTTCCTAATGCGAAGTGGTGACCCACAGACTGAGTATCATCAAGCTTAGGGCCTTTGAGGAAAATATATTTAGACCCATTTAGCATGGGTAATGTAATTTTCATGATTCGGGAGTTTAGTTTGTGTTTTAGAGCCAATGGGTATTTTAGTAAAGTGTCGGTTTGGGATTTTATAGAAATTGGATTTTTGTTCAAGAAGTCTTAAGGCAAGTACGATTTGATAGAAGTGTAGAGCTTCTCGTTACCTATTCGTGGATATAAGGATCGTCAGAAACAGATTTCTAACGTAGAAGTTATGGCCTTTGGAAGATTCATGTTTTTATGGTTAAATCAATTATGTGGGGCGTACACATGAGTACGCATGGCGTACTAGTATTGAGGCCAGTATGCGGGGCGTACATTGGTATATGTTGGGCGTACTAAGCAGTTTGATCACGTGTGCCTTATGGAGTATGCTAGACGTACCAAAAGTACACTAGGCGTACTCTAGTTAGACCCAAACCCTAATGTAAGGTCTTTGACCCTATTTAAGCTCCTTAACTCATCACCAAACCCCTATTATCTTCAGCCTCCATCTCTCTAAACCCTAGCCCCATTTGAGTGGTTTTTGAGCTTTTGGAGGTATTTCATGGTTTTTGGTGTTCATAAAAGAAGAAGGAGTTTCTTGGAGAAGTGTGGGATTGCTTAAAGCTTTTGGATCCAGGCTTGTTGCATCTTGATCTACCCTTTTGAGGTATAAAATTTCTATCTTGATGACTCTAGGTGTTGGATCTAGTTTAAGGTGTATTTTCGGATCATTTTGGTCCTTAGAGTCATCCTTGTGAGTATTAGCTACTCCAAGAGCTTAGAATGATGGATCTTAGCCTTTGGGAGGTCCTTTGTTCATAAAAATGTCATCTTGGTGAGTTATCTTGGACCATGCATGAGTTGGATGTTATTTATGGATGTTATTAAGGATTTTGGTCCCATTAAGCCATGCGAAGGAGTAAAGTTCCAACTTTACGTGTTAAGACATCTCATTAGGTTCATATCTGAGTTTAGAAGTCATTGGCTTAGCAACTTTACGTGTTAATATGGTTTTTGGTCCCTCATGAGTATGTTGGGCGTACCAAGGAATTACGCTCAACGTAATGAAGATTTGGTGCATCAGCCATTTGTAATCTATGGTTCATGGGTTATTACGATGGACGTACCATTCTAGTACGCGGGGCATACTCCCCAGTTTCCCATTTTCGGCTTTTTGAGACTTGGGCAATTGGAATTTGGACTTTGGGCCATGTATGGAGTTATGGTTTTCTTAGAAGTCTTTCCATGATGGTTTTGGGGCCCAATCGGGTTATTGGGCCATAATAGGCTTTTGTTGCTTTTGATTTGGGCTTTGGATTACCATTTGGGGTTATGGGGTTTTTATGCATTTTTGGTTGGGCCTTGGTTATGGAACAAGTAAGAAAAAAGTAAGACGGTATTTTACCCTTTAGGACATTGGTTTATGGAATGGGCATTGGATTTTGGGTTATCGAGTTAATTATTGATTACGATTGTATTTATTGTTAGTTGGCTTGAGGTTATACGGTTCGACGGTCAGAGCAGTTATTTGATTATTAGCGGATTGAGGTGAGTTTTCCTCATCCTGCTTGAGGGTCAAAGGCACTTAGGCCATCCCATTGGATTAGATATCCTGATACGTGATAGTATGTTATTGTGTTGTGGTGATCTGTTAGATTGGTACTCTTGTTTATATGATGATGTTATGCTTAGTGATAAGTAGATCTGCCTGTTATCTGTTTTCTGGATATATGTTTATCTGTTGTATATCTCGATGTTGTGTGAGTGGGTTGAGACTGTTAGTTTTGTGTTGTCAGTCAATAAACCCGATAATGACTATATTGATATGTTGTTATGGTTTACTGGATTCATATGTTTATCAATAATGTATATGTTAAGTATGGTTAGGTTGAGGCGGACTAAAGTAGACTGGAGGCCAAGAGACCCCAGGCGTTCCGGATAGACTGCAGGCCTGAGAGGCATACCAGTCAGGTCGAAGGACCGAAGAATTTTCTAGATAGGCTGAAGGCCCGGTGAGGCATTCCAGTCATGCTAAAGCATCTGTGAGCGTTCCAGATAGTCTGTAGGCTAGAGAGGCGTTCCATTCATGTTAAAGGCTCTATGAGCGTCCCAGGTAGTCTTAAGGCCAGTACATCGTTCTAGTCAGGCTAAAGGCTTTGTATGCATGATGATTGTTATTATGTGTATGTGGTGGTACATTGGGGGAACTCACTAAGATTTGTGTTTATAGTTTCAGTTGATTATTTCAGGTGATCCAGATGATTGTGGCAATGCGAAGGCATGATCGTACGCACCCTTAGTTTTACTACTGATTGGATATTGGGAGACTCTGATTTTAAATCATTTTTTTAGATACAATGGTTTTGCAAGCACTTTTATTAGTAACCGATTGTTTTGAAGAGTTTAAATTTGTTGAAAATTTTGGGATGTTACTCCCAAATTAGTTTAAGGCCTAAAACCCCAACTGGTGAGTACGCTAAGCGTACAACCAGATTATGCCCAACATGTAAGTCTCCACAGTGAGGAACGAACAAGACTCAAACCCATTACACACAATGTACTCAGAATTACGTCCATCATTCTAACGCCCGTAGATCCAGGCTAGCCAATTTAGCGATAATAGGGGTCGAATTAGCGATAATAGGGGTCGAAAATGACTTTTCGAAAAAAGATTATTTAGAATAAATAATCTTAACCAAGTTGTATAATATGTCTCAGGGGTTCTGTACATATAAAGAGCGCCGAAATTTGAGTTATAACGAAGAAGTTATGACCCGTCGAAGTTTAGCAACAGAACTGGTACGGCACCACGAAGACGTGAATAGAGAATTTATGATAGAGCTTCTTTTAGCCTTAGTAATCTAAATGAAAGTCGTAGAATATGTTAACCTGAGAGCGTCCATAAAAAGAACGCCCAAATCTGACTTCTTATGAGGAAGTTATGATTTTTCGAAGTTTCGCCTTAACAGTGTACAGCCCGAAGTTTAAGTATTAGATCGAGCGGTTTTTAGCCGACACAACCTAAACGAGAATCAAAGATCTCGTTATTAGTAGCGTAACGATAAAAAGACATACAAAAATGGACATCGGATGAATAAGTTATGAGATTTTAACGGACCAATATTGTCCCGGCCTGTTAAAAATATATATTTAAAAATAAATTCAAAATTAGCCGACAGAGTCTAAACGAAAGTTGTAGAGTACGTCTCCACCTACGCGTGGGTATAAAGAACGTCAAAAAAGGAGTTCGTATGAACAAGTTACAAATTATAATAGCATATTTATGTATTAAAATAAAGTATAAATCATATATACGTACACATATATATACATATGTATATATCATTAGAAAGGTATCGACGATGCGGTTATTATAAGACTAATGTTGAGTTCTTTCGACATTAGTTTAGTACAAATATCATTAAATCCATTTAAAATAGTATTATAGAAGGTTTTTAGTTGTTTATATAACTAAAAGGTCATTGAGTAATTATGGAGGGTAGTTTTTGAAAATTCAATTAGTATAAATAAGAGCCTTGGGCTCTCATATTTCTTGCATCATTCTCTTGATTCAAGAGTCTTTCTCTCCTTATCCCCCGAGCATTTCGGTCCCTCGTGATTCGAATTCTCTTTCTATAACTTTTAGTATAGTAAGGTGAGCGCTAAAGCACTGCACGAATCTTTCTTAGAAAGATTCAGCGATGAAGTTTTGCCCCTGAAGAGCCCGACTCCTAGCTAAAATCCCCTTGTAAGTAAGTTATGCTTACCCTATTTTAAATATAGTTTATATTTAAATTTAGTATTGTTATTATAAATTTATAAAAAATATTTGAGCTATTATTTATGACTTATATAAGTGTCGTTATAATATATTTTTAACTACTTGCGGTACGTGGAATCTGGTTTAAAGGGCAGCATAGGGTTGTTGGATTTCAGAAGTGTTATATGCCAAAATGGTCCTGCCCTCTAGTGTTTTATGTCTGGCCCCTGTCTGTACATAGTGGTTGGAAAGTATTGTTTAAACGCTTATATAATAATAATAATAATAATAATAATAATAATAATAATAATAATAATAATAATAATAATAATAATAATAATAGTAATAATAATAATAATATGACTAATAATTAGTCACGGTAAATATTAGACTAAAATCTAGTGGTAATAATACTAGGTTTCGTCGAATGAAATTATTTTAAACGAAGCGTTGTACAAGTACCGAGTCACCACCTTCTCAGGAGATTGCATAGTTATTTTCATCTTACACATAGATATGAAGTATTTTATATAAATTACGTACTATGTGTGCATATTATCTGAGTACTTGCTGTCTATGCTAGATGAACAATTTTATACATGTTTTAAATGATTTAAACTGTATATGTATTTTATATCTACGATAATGTTGGGGTAAAACATGGGTATATGTAATAGATCGAATATGAGTTGGATGATGAGTTGAGAGGTTATAGACTACGAGGTGAGGGTGAGAGGTGGACGATGTGAGAAGCCTTTCCCAAATGATGGCCCCGTCATTCTGCAGACTATGGATGACAACACAGACTATTCTAGACAGTCCAGTGGAACACTAACAGGCTCGTAACCTATATGTGTTGTGAACGATGTGTTCACCCGGTGTACTCTAAAACCTGGCGACCATGCAGACTTCGTGCCTAAACCTTGGTGATCAGGCAAACTTGATGCATAAACCTTGGTGATCATGCAGACTTAATACCTAAACCTTGGTGATCATGCAGACTTGATGCCTAATCCCTGGTGACTATGCAGAGTTGTAACACCCAAAGTTTCGAAGACCAAGAAAGGAAAGAAAACCCTAAGTTTAGGGGTCGACTCAGCGAGTCCAAGGAGGGACTCGGTGAGTCCGAGCGGGATCCGGGTCGTGGAGTAAGTGACCGACTCAGCGAGTCGACCAAGGAGACTCGGCGAGTCTGGTCTGTGCGAGGAAAACCCTAATTCTGGGATTTGTATCCTATATAAAAGGGAGTTATGTCCCTCCCTCAGCCTCCATATCATCCTAGAGAAACTGTAAACCCTAGATTCGTGGGAGCCTCCATCATTTGAGAGAAATAGCTTTGGGGGAAGGAAATCTTGGAAGGGACTTGAAGATCAGGAAGGTGGCTTCAAAGGAGAGGTGTAGATCCAAGATCTACTTCAGTTTGTGTTCTTCTTGGAGGTATTAAGCTGCCATTCTCCCTTCCTTGCATCTAGATCTACTTTGTTATGAGTTTTGGGGGTTTTATGGTTGATTAAGACCCATTTCGAGTTGGAAGGTCAGATCTGAAGTTGCTACTTCCGATCTAAGTGTATCTTGTCCTAGAGACTCATAAAGCATCAGTTGTTGGGTTGATTGTTGAGCCCCTTTGTCTTAAACCCTAGTTGATAGTGTTTTGAGCCTAGATCTCCTCAGCCACACGTAAAGTTTGCCACTTTACATAAGGAATAGACCTTAGAAGAGTGGATCTACAGTTTGGAGTCCATGCATGACTCAAAAGTCCTCTGCATGTATGTAGAACCGAATGGACTCGGCGAGTCCTTCGAGTGGACTCGGCGAGTAGCTTGAAGATAAGGAGGAACTCGACGAGTCGGATGATGATGGGCAGGAACTCGGCGAGTTGGATGAACAACTCGGCGAGTTGGTTGGTGATTGCCTTGTGCTCGGCGAGTCTGTTCTTGGACTCGACGAGTCAGGTCGCGTGGTCCTAAACCCTTCGAGTTAAGACTCGAGTCAGCGAGTCGAGCCAGGACTCAGTGAGTTGGATAGGACACGACTCGGGAATCAGTAGACTCGGCGAGTCAGTGGCTGACTCGGCGAGTCGAGTCGCGAACAGGAATAACTCTAAGTATATGAACTTGGCGAGTAGGGTTGGCCTGGAAGGTTGACTGTGACTAGGGCTTTGGCATTGGTAATATTTGACTTAGTTGACCATTGGAGGTCAGTTAGACTAAGTATTATATTGATATTGGTAGCTCGAGGAGCTAGTGGAGCAGCAGTTCGAAGACAGAGGTCAGGTAGCGGTCAAAGGGATTAGCAGCAGCAGTTCAGCAGTATCAGGTGAGTTACCTTCCAGTAGTGGTGGGTCTAAGGCCACAATGCCGACCCACCAGTAGGAGACGTATGATAGATGATTGTCTTTATGATATCATCTAGGTTTGCTACTACCTGATATGTTATATGTTAGCATGATACTTTATATGCGATAGTAGTAGAGTTCGGTTGTTAGGACCGCAGGGTAGTCAGACACCCCAGAAATGTCTGACAGTATGTGATGATATGTTTGTATGTTGGCCTGTTATGTTATGCAATAGAGGTAGTAGGAGGGGACCAGTCCCCGAGGATCGGTTGTTAGGACTAATGGGTAGTCAGCACCCCAGAATGGCTTGACATGGGTAGTCAGCACCCCAGAATGGCTTGACACGGGTAGGAAGGCACCCCAGAATGGCCGTATGGGTAGGTCGGCACCCCAGAATGGCCGTACCGGGTAGTCAGGCACCCCAGAATAGCCTGGCAGTATGTATGTTATGTGTTTGTATGGTATGTGGTACAGTGGGGGAACTCACTAAGCTTTGTTCTTACGTTTTACAGTTTTGGTTTCAGGTACCTCTTCTTTGAAGGGGAAGGAGCTGGCGCGGTAGCGGCACATCATACACACATTCTGGTTTCCGCATTTACGAGATTCACTGGGATTTGTACTCTGATATTTTGATGGGTTGTATGGTTTGGCTTTTTAAACATGGTTTACGTTGTGTTATTGTGTGATCAAACAGTGCTTTTAATTGTTAATGTTTTCTACAGTAATGTTTTACAACGAAATTTTCGGACGTGAAAATTAAGACGTTACAAGTTGGTATCAGAGCCCTGGTTTGAGGGATTCGGACTCACCTTCGGGGGTGTCTGAACTCAAATCGAGGGATTAAAAGATTTTTTTTTTAAAAAAGAAAATGTTTTCTAAAATGGAGAAAAGAGTTTAAGAAAGAACAAAAGTGTGTGTGATGTGCGCGACCGGCCGAGCTCAAGTAAGTATTCCCCAAAGTACCCATACAAGTTTATGTTATGAATATCAGTTTCAGTTTCAGTAGAACAGAATGGTAGAATAGGACGAAGGATTCAGGAGGATGCCTTATGTGCCTGCCTTATGTGTTCAGCTTGATAAGAATTTCATGCTAGTATTGAGTAGACAGTAGTAGGATAGCCTGTGTACGTTATGCCTGATAGTATGAGCTTAGCATTGTATGCTAGTACAGTTTCTTGTTATGAGAATAGATTTGCATGAGTAGTTTCCTGTATCCGAATGCTGCTTGCTTTGTGCTTTATGGGACTCTGAGTGATGGGAGTTAGCCATTAGGTGAATACGTCACATCATATGTGATCAGGATTGAATAATCTCAGAGTGTTGGATTTGGCCCTATTGTGCAGCTCTTGTTTGAGTCTAACCGTTGTAGGGATAAGTCTTTTACTCGAAGGATTATCTGAGCCTCCTCACATGTGATGGTATTCAGGTGATAACTAATTAGTATTACAAGGAGGCCTTCAGCAGCTGAGGACTGGCTTGATCGGAGTTAGAGGCTCCCTAGGGTAAGCCTAGGATGAGAGTAGCAGAGATCAGTAGTAGTAGAGTGACTTGGTGGAGTTGAGGTAACTATTGAGGAAAGTACGGATAGATGTGGAAGGTAGCATGGGCCCGTACTACTGAAAGTAGAGGATCCGTACTCGATTCGAGAGGGGCCGAGACAAAACTTGGGAACTAGTAGAGTGTGTGAGAGATCCCTCAGCATCAGTGTGTATATTGATCAATAATGTGTTATATTTTCAGCATGGTGACTTTGCGCGAGATACCAGTTAGCAGTTCAGGTACCAGGGAGGGATCTGGCTCGGGCTCTGGAGTCGGGCAGCTTGATGATCAGATGAAGAATTTCATTTCTGCAGAGATTATGTGCAACATTATTGATCAGACTCCAGTGATTTTCGGTTCAGTTAAGGAGGCCATTATGGAACTTATGGACAGTCATCTTGAGGCCTTTAGGGCCGAGGTGGTTTCAGGGCAGATTGAGGCTCGTCTAGAGCCCGATTCGTATGAGGTTCAGGGAGATCCCATTTCCATCTTTCGCCATCAAGGGACAAGAGTGAGTCAGGCACCCTGTCTTCAAGAAAGGCCTCTGCATGATTGGATAGTTGAGGAGGTTTCGCGAGCCATTCGCGAGGGGTTGCCCGACATGGTCGCGAGGATTATTGATAGGTTGACTACGAAGCTCCATGATCAGACATCAGTTGTTCAGATGATGGATGGGGTTGATAGGGTAGCTCAGAAGCAAGAGCCGGTCAGGGAGTCGGAAAGGAAGAGGAAAACAGATGGGTCACAGGTAGCCACAGGTTCGGGCAAGAGGCCCAAAGGGTCGGATTGGAGATCGAGGTAATATCAGATCCGCAGCCGATGCGGGAAGTGTGGTAGGTTGCACTTGGGTGCGTGTAGGAGTGGTAGGTGTGGTGTTTTGGGCTGCTTCAGATGCGGCCGAATGGGTCATTTCAGCAGGGATTGTACTACTACCATCGCCCAGGGGCTTGACCCGATATGTTTCCATTGCGGTCAAGGAGGTCACAAGAAGGCCCACTGTCCAGGTGTGTTTGCAGCAGAGCAGGTGATAGCTCATGCGTCTATGTCTTCGAGTACCACCAGCGGTTGTCGGGGTTGGGCTAGGGCGACCACGGCTCGAAGCAGATTGTACCGGTTGATTGCAGCCAGGGTCCGGGCAGCGCCGGGTGTTGGAGGTATGTATCTTTTTCCTTCTTGACAATTATTATTCATGATATTATTGTTATGTTGCTGCAGCAACATTTATAAGCGTATGTTTTGGGGTATCATATTACCTGTTTGTGATCGAGTTTTATGCCATCTGCATACCTTGGATTTTTGGTTAGTAGTCAAGGGATGGGTTTTATCGAAAAAGGTTACTTAGGGTGCAGTAAGTGTAGCATGCCTTGGAGGGACTCGGTATGTCTCGCTAGTTCGGAGCCGTATAAGTTTTAGAATGGATAGGTTAGATCCTTAGCTATGGTAAGCTTGGGATTCATCAGCGGATTGATTTTGGAATGGTGGTAAGGATTGGGATTTCTCTTTACTGAGCATTGAGGTGTAAGCAGGATCAAAGTAGGGAAGAATTCTCTGAGTGTACAAGGGTAAGAGCACGCAAATCCAGAACGAGTACGTGTTTCTGAGAAGGAAAAGAAGTAGAGCAGCAATTTATGGATTGAGAAGTTCAGGATAAGGAGACTGAGGAACCCCCCAACAGTTAATGCATGTAATCAAGATGGTTAGTAGCTGGGTTGGGAATCCAGGATGGAGGACCGCCGGTAGGACACTTTTGAGTCAGAATAAGGATCTGAGAATGGTTAGCAAGAGATGCCTCCGTGTTAGTAGTCAGTGGCAGAGACAACATGCTGTGTTGTGTGGATTCAGGAGTTGGGAATTTGGAAACTTCCCAACGATAGTTTCATGTATCCGGATTAGTAGACGCTTGGGTTGGGAACCAAGTAGAAGAATTCCTCGACGGATCACTAAGTGTGTCAAGGATATAAGATGCCGAAGTTGATGTAGCATTCGATATATGAGGGTTGGTTTCAGGAAACCAGGGTGAGGAATCACTACCAGGACTAGGGATAGTCAGGATGTCCTCATGATAGTAGTAGAGTGTTGTAAGTCTACGGGGGTAGCCGTTCACTAGCAGTCAGATAGTAGTAGAGTGTTGTAAGTCTGCGGGGGTAGCCGTAGCATTCACTAGCAGTCAGATAGTAGTAGAGTGTTGTAAGTCTGCGGGAGCAGCCGTGGCCTTTATCATGTTGGTAAGCAGCATGAGCACATTGTTAGGCACGGGGGAAAGCAGTAGTACCCACCAGTTCGGGTGCAGTAGTGAGGATATGGGAATCCACGGGTTAGGTTTTGGATTTCCCAAATGGTTCAGTTTTAGTTAAGTCGGCGATTTGTCAGTAGATCATCACCTCAGTTATGAAATCAGAGTAGCAGTGGACCGTTTGGGTTCGTGTATGTTAAGGGCTACCGTCAGTTTGGGAGCCATCATGATTGTTAGTCGTGGAATTGACAATGTCAGGATGTGACGTATGGACCCGGTCGGTTGGATCGGGAGGTTGTTAGAGTTGCAGTGTCAGGATGACTGGTGGAAACTAGTTCCAGAGGAAGACTTCGTTCAGAAGTTATGGGAAGCAGCCATTCAGCCAGTTCAGTGATTCAGTCAGTTCAATGTTTCAGTCAGTTCAGCGTTTCAGCCAGTTCAGTGTCTCGGATAGTTTTAGTATGAGTGGCAGAGTGGATAGAACAATTATAGATAGTCGAGGTATCTTCAGAAGTCGCTGGAAGCAACTGGGAGATTGCGAGGGGGTGTAGTAACCGGTAGTGTTCGGTAACCCAAATATGGAGACGTCATTAAGGACCAGGGTGGCTCGGTTCATCCGGAAGGCGGATGAGGAATAGCAGAAACTTTCGGTCAGTAGTAGTGCGGGTAAGCAGTCTATGGTGGTTTTCAGTTAGACGAAATCGAGGGGTGCTCGGCACCAAGTTATGTCAGATAGGGGCGTCGGTGGTTGCTGGCGGTATTGACCCATACTGGAATTGGCGGGGGTGATGGAGTTGGTGAAGTATAGGACCTTCACAGTTACAGAGAAATAGTTGGTTATAGAACCTTGCCTTGGGAAGGCAAGGAATTTGCGCAAGGACAGGAAAGGGGTGAACCCCTATAGGTTCAGTTCAGTACTCGGTGAGTACCAGAAGGATTGTCGGTTGAGTAAGTTGTGTCTCCAGGATGTTCAGGGTCAGGGTTGACCCGAGATGTTATCTGCAAGGATTAAGGTTAGTCGGAAGGATCGAGCGAAAAGCCAGCAAGGGTAGGCAGCTGGTGTTGGAATAGTTGGTTGGGTTTTAGAGGCAGCTCGTAGGCAGTAGGCCATAGCAAACTTCAAGGACGAAGTTTACTTTAAGTGGGGGAGAGTTGTAACACCCAAAGTTTCGAAGACCAAGAAAGGAAAGAAAACCCTAAGTTAAGGGGTCGACTCGACGAGTCCAAGGAGGGACTCGGCGAGTCCGAGCGGGATCCGGGTCGTGGAGTAAGTGACCGACTCGGCGAGTCGACCAAGGAGACTCGGCGAGTCTGGTCTGTGCGAGGAAAACCCTAATTCTGGGAGTTGTATCCTATATAAAAGGGAGTTATGTCCCTCCCTCAGCCTCCATATCATCCTAGAGAAACTGTAAACCCTAGATTCGTGGGAGCCTCCATCATTTGAGAGAAATAGCTTTGGGGGAAGGAAATATTGGAAGGGACTTGAAGATCAGGAAGGTGGCTTCAAAGGAGAGGTGTAGATCCAAGATCTACTTCAGTTTGTGTTCTTCCTGGAGGTATTAAGCTGCCATTCTCCCTTCCTTGCATCAAGATCTATTTTGTTATGAGTTTTGGGGGTTTTATGGTTGATTAAGACCCATTTCGAGTTGGAAGCTCAGATCTGAAGTTGCTACTTCCGATCTAAGTGTATCTTGGCCTAGAGACTCATAAAGCATCAGTTATTGGGTTGATTGTTGGGCCCCTTTGTCGTAAACCCTAGTTTATAGTGTTTTGAGCCTAGATCTCCTCAGCCACACGTAAAGTTTGCCACTTTACGTAAGGAATAGACCATAGAAGAGTGGATCTACAGTTTGGAGTCCATGCATGACTCAAAAGTCCTCTGCATGTATGTAGAACCGAATGGACTCGGCGAGTCCTTTGAGTGGACTCGGCGAGTAGCTTGAAGATAAGGAGGAACTCGATGAGTGGGATGAACAGCTCGACGAGTCGGATGATGATAGGCAGGAACTCGGCAAGTTGGATGAACAACTCGGCGAGTCGGTTGGTGATTGCCTTGTGCTCGGCGAGTCTGTTCTTGGACTCGACGAGTCAGGTCGCGTGGTCCCAAACCCTTCGAGTTAAGACTCGAGTCAGCGAGTCGAGCCAGGACTCAGTGAGTTGGACAGGACAAGACTCGGGAATCAATAGACTCGGCGAGTCGAGTCGCGAACAGGAATAACTCTAAGTATATGAACTCGGCGAGTCAGTATGGTGACTCGGCGAGTAGGGTTGGCCTAGAAGGTTGACTGTGACCAGGACTTTGGCATTGGTAATAGTTGACTTAGTTGACCATTGGAGGTCAGTTAGACTAAGTGTTATATTTGAAACGACCCAAAAATTTTCGTTTTTCAATATAATCTAAACCGTAATATAAGTATCATAACATAAAACATACGCGATGTATCCCCAAAACATAATAAAATATTGTGCGGAAAACTGTATCATACAACATCAATCCAAAACATCAAAAGACATCCCCAGGATAAAAGATATGCTGTGGTGTGTGCGATGCTGTCACCCCGAGCTCTTCCCTTTGCTTGCGGAAGTACCTGAAACCAAACTGAAACTGTAAGCACGAAGCTTAGTGAGCTCCCCCAAACTACCACATACCATACAATAACATATAAACACATATTGGGCCTTGCCCACTGCATCGGGCCGAAGCCCGGAAACTGCATCGGACCGAAGTCCGGAACTGATTGGGACCTTGTCCCCTGCATCGGACCGAAGTCCGGAACTAACTGCATCGGACCGAAATCCGGAACTGACTGCATCAAACCGAAGTTCGGAACTGACTGGGACCTTGTCCCCTGCATCGGACCGAAGTCCGGAACTAACTGCATCAGACCGAAGTCCGGAACTGACTGACTGAACATGGCATAGCATAACACATCAACTAGCATAACACAAATACGACATGCTACATCGGGCCGTGGCCCGGAACACATAATGCTTAACACATGAAACATAGCACACAAATCCTGTTCGAGCCACGAAGGCATCGAACATACTAACTACTGCATCGGACCTAAATCCGGAAACTACTGCTAACGGAACGGGCCGGCATTGTGGCCTTAGACCCATTCCTACTGGAAGGAAACTCACCTCGTAAGTTGGCTGCTGAGTGTGTGGCTCGGAAAGCTAACGGCGGCTTCTCCTGAATCTCCTCGGCTACAAGTCCATAAACACACTCAATCAAATACTAAACACTGCGCTTGGGGTAAAATGACTCTTTTACCCTCGGTCAAAGTCAACTCTCCTTTGCGCTGACTCGCCGAGTTGGGCCACTCAACTCGCCGAGTCCTACTCTCACTTTTCACTTTCACTCACTGCTACTCGTCGAGTCCGGCATCGACTCGACGAGTACCCTCTTGATCCAAGAACTCAGACAATCTTCATCCGACTCGCCGAGTCGTTTGAACAGACTCGACGAGTTGTTATTGATCCCAAGAAGATTGCCTTGGACTCGCCGAGTTGATGAACAACTCGCCGAGTCCCTCCATCACTGAGTTCACCCTCAACTCGCTGAGTCCACTCTCTAACTCACCTCGTCCACTCGACACTGATAAAACTGAAGAACTCGGGACTCGCGACCCAACTCGTCGAGTCGTTCATCCGACTCGCCGAGTTGCCGCCATGCAACTGATTTTTACTTGATTTTGTTTGAATCCAATGCATACAATTGATAGATCTGAGTCCAATAAGCTTATTTACCACGTAAAGTTTCCAACTTTACGTGCACAACCTCATGAATAAGGGAAATAAGGCTAAAAGATGCATAAAATGGGTAGATCTATGGTTATCATGCAATATAACTCCAAAAAGACAGTAGATCTGGGCTCTACAAAACCCCAACATTCAGATCCATAGATATTTCGACTTAATAAGACGTTCATGCAAGTGTAGGGCTTGGAACAAGCATCAACTAGCTCTTAGGAGAGCTCTAATGGAAGTTTAAAGCATATAACAAGATGGAACTCCGAAAATACCTCAATTAACTCTGATTTGGCCTTGGATCTTTGCACTACAACACTTCTCCTTGCTTCTTCCTTCTTCTCCTTCTTCACACCTTCACAAAATGGCACCAAAACACCTATAAGCTCTTCAAGGGAGGTTTAAGGCTCTATCACTGCGTTCTCAGGGTGAGGGAGGCGAGAATGGGGCTATAAGGTGGTATAAATAGTGGGCAACCCGGGGAATTTATGGTTTCACCCAGACAGATGGACTCGTCGAGTCAGGGATATGGACTCGCCGAGTCCCCGGCTCACGCGTGCCCTCAGGCGCGACCCTACTCGGCGAGTCAGGCCAGAACTCGCCGAGTCCCTCTTGAAAAACTCACTATAATTACCAATAAATCAACATACCGGGAACGGGTCGTTACAATATTGATATTGGTAGCTCGAGGAGCTAGTGGAGCAGCAGTTCGAAGACAGAGGTCAGGTAGCGGTCAAAGGGATTAGCAGCAGCAGTTCAGCAGTATCAGGTGAGTTACCTTCCAGTAGTGGTGGGTCTAAGGCCACAATACCGACCCACCAGTAGGATACGTATGATAGATGATTGTCTTTGTGATATCATCTAGGTTTGCTACTACCTGATATGTTATATGTTAGCATGATACTTTATATGCGATAGTAGTAGAGTTCAGCTGTTAGGACCGCAGGGTAGTCAGACACCCCAGAAATGTCTGACAGTATGTGATGATATGTTTGTATGTTGGCCTGTTATGTTATGCGATAGAGGTAGTAGGAGGGGACCAATCCCCGAGGATCGGTTTTTAGGACTGATGGGTATTCAGGACCCCAGAATGGCTTGACATGGGTAGTCAGCACCCCAAAATGGCTTGACACGGGTAGGACGGCACCCCAGAATGGATGTATGGGTAGGTCGGCACCCCAGAATGGTCGTACCGGGTAGTCAGGCACCCCAGAGTAGCCTGGCAGTATGTATGTTATGTGTTTGTATGGTATGTGGTACAGTGGGGGAACTCACTAAGCTTTGTGCTTACATTTTACAGTTTTGGTTTCAGGTACCTCTTCTTCGAAGGGGAAGGAGCTGGCGCGGTAGCGGCACATCATGCACACACTCTGGTTTCCGCATTTACGAGATTCACTGGGATTTGTACTCTGATATTTTGATGGGTTGTATGGTTTGGCTTTTTAAACATGGTTTATGTTGTGTTATTGTGTGATCAAACAGTGCTTTTAATTGTTAATGTTTTCTAAAGTAATGTCTTACAACGAAATTTTCGGACGTGAAAATTGGGACGTTACAGACTTAGTGCCTAAGCCCTGGCGACTATGCAGAGTTAGTGCCCGCTGTGTAAATCGTGGCAACGATGGACTTCATGTCGATTCCTTAAGATGATCCTTAGGGATGAATGAACGAGGAATAACTGATTCTTAAAATAGATCCTTAAGACTAAAGAAGATAATGGGTAGGGGTAATTGGGTTGATTTTTTGATTGTTTAAACATAATAATTATATTATTGTGGGTTGAAAACCCTATGTACTCACCAGGTTTCCCAACCTGACCCACTTAGTTTATTTATATCACAGGTGTCGATATGAAGTCACATTACACTAAGAGATTAAGGAGATATAGATCCTTAGTGTAAATGAATGTAAGTTCTGTTTATGCTTATGTTTCTGTATTGATGATGACATCCCAAATATTTTAAAATGAATAAAAGACTTTTCTTCGGAAATGCTTTGATTACGTATTTATTGTGTTTTTTTTCTGGGAATAAATTCCGCAACAGTTTTATTGAAATAAATATTCTGATTTTCATAAAGCATAAACAAAATCGGTATTTTCTGGCCGTGAAAATGGGAATGTCACAATTGGTATCAACGCATTAGTTTAAGCGAACTAAGAATAAGGAATTATTACTAGACTTAAACTTAGAATGTTAAGCGATGATTGTGAGATGAGTATCTGCTATAATTTAGACACAAGCACTAGTTTATTTTAGGAAAATGCCTAAAATGTTTTATGTGCTAAATGATTTATGTTATAGCTATAAAAATGCCTTATATGATGTTATTTTTTCGGATCTATGATCCATTGTCGATCGAATCTGGAAACATTATGTGTTCAGGATTCTAAGTGTATGATTACGATATTAGAACTAGCATGTAACGTTTTAGAGTAATAAGGAGATTTATACGTCTATCGTAAATAAGATCTTTCCTATCTTAAATTCTCGTCTCGGTACACCGAACGTCTCCTTGGGTGTACAAAACAAGAGGAAGATGACAACCTGAGCCTAAGAGTGTGATCGGTCATGCATCGGTCGTTGCGCCTGCACTCGAACCTATCACAATGGCAGAAGTTCAGGAAGTGATGCGAACCATGATAAACTGAGAAAATAGAGGAAAAGAGACGGCTTACGATACTATATAATACCTATCAGATGATATAATAAGAGAGGTATCTTTTCTTTAGAATACATCTGATAAAATAGCAGTACGTCTATAGAAGTAGGGTACATCTGAATGTACACATTTGATTGGCGGGATGATAGAACGATTAATGTAATTCCTAAAGTTTTCCTATCATCTGGAATGTCCATCACCAACCGAGTCGAAGCAGAATTTACGATTGAAGATATGCATGGAAGAAGTACTCGTAGAGTCTAGGGAAATTTTTATGATTATTTGGACACATTTGTATGTGTTAAATTGTTTCGTGATTTTAGGACTTGGGGATTGCGAGACAATACTTGGGACGAGTATGAGTAGGTGTGAAAGGTAGTAGATGCATATACTACAGAAAGCAGAGGACTCACGCTTGGATCAGGGAAAGTCACAAGGTTACCAAGAAGCTAGTAATCGATTTCGTTTTATTCAAGTATGTCATTACCATCGTTTCAGTAATGACTAAGAATATGATTGTTATTCCGACCCTAATGGTCATATCAAATTGAGTCCGATTACGTTGAGTATGTTATGTGGTTTAGAGAATCAAGTTCGATGTAGCATCTGACTGAAGATGAAAGATTGAAATAAAAAGCGATCAGTAGAGGTATCACGAAAGGTTGCTTGTAGCTAGATGTGACATCCCCAATTTCACGGCCAGAAAAGACCGATTTGTTTATACTTTGTTTTACAATCAGAGTTATCTTTTAAAGAAAACAGTTGCGGAATTTGTCCCAAAAACAAAATATGATGACCATTTATCAAAAATATTTCTCAAAAAGAATGTATTTTTATTAAATAATAAAACCTCGGGATGTCATGTTCCGATACAGATCAAAATCATAAACAATATAAAATAGACCTTACAACATTCATTTATAACCACTGATTTATAATCCAAAATCTCTCGTCAAGTCCACCAACTTATACTCTTGTGCCATTACCTGTAATGCAAAGAAAACTGAGTGGGTTAGGCTTGGGAGCCTGGTAAGCATATAGGGTTTTCAACCCACAATAATATATTTATTATATTCAATCATCAAACAATCAATCCAATTACCTATCCCCATTATCTTCTTTATTTCTTAAGGTTTTACGCTAAGAATCGACTATACTTTCTTCATTCATTCCTAAGGATTTACCTAAGGAACTGACACACAATCCATTTGCTACCACGGTTTATACAACAGGCACTACGTCGCATAGTCACCAGGGTTCATACAATTGGCACTACGTCTCATAGTCGCCAAGGTTTAGTCAATAGGAACTACGTCTCATAGTCACATGGGTTTACACAAAGGCACGAAGTCACATCGTCACCAACTATTCCATCTACCCATGTTCTACCCAACATTTTTGTAGATATAAATACAAACACAATTTAAATCATTTAACAAAAAATATTTATTCAAGTCCATCTCAAATACATAATTAATATATAACACACAACACGTATTTCATAGCTAATACTTTATATTTATGTGTTAGAAGAAAGTAATTATGCACTCACGCATATAAACAACAATATATATATATATATATATATATATATATATATACACACACACACACACACACATAACACGTATTTTATAAAATACTTCATATCTATGTGTAAGATGAAAATGACTATACCTTCACTTGATCAGAAGATGATCGGACAATACTACGGCTTGTAGAAGTAGTATTCTTGGGTAGATCTGGAAGATCTTCACAAAAATCGGGCTCCTCGCGGGCAAGGCTTTAGCTCGGGAATCTCACTTCTCGGGATCTTCGGGACTTCGGAACTTGCTTCGGGGCTCGGGAATGATACTGGGGCTTCGGGATATAATTGGCATGCAAATCGAGGCAAAAACAATAGAGAATGGAAAAAAAATGGCAAAATAATCGGTTGATCTCGGTTTCTATTTATAGGCTGTTGGGTCTGGGATTACGCTGGGCGTAATTTTGGAGTACGATGGGCATACATAGAGTACGTTGGGCGTACTCTTTGGATAAGCTTTGGTATGCGTGTCACGATCTTCAAAAATTCATAACATTCGCATACGAACTCCGTTTTTACGTTCTTTATATCCACGCGTAGGTGCGATTATGCTCTACAACTTTCGTTTAAACTCCGTCGGCTAATTTTGAATTCATTTTTATTATATTATTTTTTTGTAGGCCGGGACAGGAAAACTCGGTTATAAATTCACAACTTCTTCATCTGACGTCCGTTTTCGTCTGTCTTTTTACCGTTGGACTACTATCAACAAGATCTTAGATTCTCGTTTAGATTGTTTCAGCTAAAACCGCTCGATCTCAAATCTAGTATTCGGGCTGCATACCGCTAAGTCGAAACTAAGAAAAATCATAACTTCCTCACATAAAGTCAGATTCGGACGTTCTTTTTATGCACGCTCATGGTTTAACGAATTCTACGACTTTTGTTTAGATCGCTAGTGCTAAATGTCGATCTAACGTAAATTCACTTTTTACGTCATTCAACGTCGTGCCGGTCATTCAGCTGCGTTCTTTGTATGCACGAAAGCCTTGTGACATATACTACGACTTAGTTAAGATTATTCATTCTAAATAATCTTCTATCAAAAAGTCATTTTTAACGCTTATCATCTCTAAATTGACTAGCCCTAATCTACGGGCGTTACACGAGAAGTTCTACCTTTTAAGATGTGGTAAGAACATGAAGGAATGTATAGTCTGTTTTAGAATTTGACTCTAAAAGACCTGAGTCCAAGTGATGCATCATGCGATGGGAGGTGATTAGAATATGACCCATCGGTTTATTATGATAATCGAAAGAAGAAACTTATCTCACGTTTGTTAAAGAATGAGTCTCCAATAAAGATCGAGATCATGCCATGAAGATAATGATTTGGAAGTCTCACATGAGATAGAGAGCGGGTCCAAGATCGGGCACCACCTGCACTCAGGAAGTCTTAGAGTTAGATACTCATTCGAAGAAACATCAAAGTTACAGTTATTACTTAGGATGAAGAGATAACTTATGCAGTCATCATGCGAGTCCTATTTCGTTGATGATTCCGGAACGTAATCATCCTAAGGGGGAGATAATTGTAACGCCCGTAGATCTGGGCTAGTCAATTTAGAGATAATAGGGGTCAAAAACGATTTTTTGACAAAATATTATTTAGAATAAATAATATTAACTAAGTTGTAGAATATGTCTCAAGGGTTCCGTACATATAAAGAGCGCCGAAATCTGAGTCATAACGAAGAAGTTATGATCCGTCGAAGTTTAGCGACGGAACCGACACGACACCACGAAGACGTAAATAGTGAATTTATGATAGAGCTTCTTTTAGCCTTAGTAATCTAAATGAATGTTGTAGAATATGTTAACCTGAGAGCGAACATAAAAAGAACGCCCAAATATGACTTCTTATGAAGAAGTTATGATTTTTCGAAGTTTCGGCTTAACGGTGTACAACCCGAAGTTTGAGTATTAGATCGAGCGGTTTTTAGCCAACACAAACTAAACAAGAATCGAATATCTCGTTATTAGTAGCGTAACGATAAAAATACATACAAAAATGGACATCAGATGAAGAAGCTATGAGATTTTAACGTACCAATCTTGTCCCGGCCTGTTAAAAATATAACTTTAAAAATAAATTCAAAATTAGCCGACGTAGTCTAAACGAAAGTTGTAGAGTACGTCTCCACCTACACGTGGATATAATAAACGTCAAAAACGGAGTTCGTATGAATGAGTTACAAATTATAATAGCATATTTACGTATTAAAATAAAGTATAAATCATATATACCTACACATATGTATACATATGTATATATCATGACAAAGGTATCGACGATGTGGTCACTATAAAACTAATGTTGAGTTCTTTCGACATTAGTTTAGTACAAATATCATTAAATCCATTTAAAATAGTATTATAGAGGGGTGTTTAGTTGTTTATATAACTAAAAGGTCATTATGTAATTATGGAGCATAGTTTTTGAAAATTCAATTAGTATAAATAAGAGTCTTGGTAAATATTAGACTAAAATCTAGTGGTAACAATACTAGGTTTCCTCGAAGGAAATTATTTTAAAGTAAACGAAGCGTTGTCCTAGTACCGAGTCACCACCATCTCAGGTGAGTGCATAGTTACTTTCATCTTACACATAAATATGAAGTATTTTATATAAATTACGTGTTATGTGTGCATATTATCTGAGTACTTGCTGTCTATGCTAGACTTCAGGAACCAACTGGCAATCGTAGCTCTTAAAAGCTTCTGTCGAACTCTGACCTTGTAGATGAACTCTGACCTTGTCAATGACTTGTCCATTAGATAATGGATCATATAATCCTCTGTTCTCATGATATCAGCTGGACAAATACATGGAACAACGTCGTACTTATTGTCCAGCAGTTTGTTTCCCGATTTTCGATTTGTTTGACAAAGAACTTAATCGAACACATCAATTCAGTTCTGACCGGCCGGTACATAGGTCACAACAAAATCATCGAGGGGCCCAGATATCGCTTCTATTTCTAGAAGGAACAGAAAAACTTCGACTAATATGCTTGTTCTACTACTTGTTGAATTGTACACAAAGGCACGTTTTATAACATCAAGTTACTGATGCGTTTACGTGCAATCAATGCACAACCAACTCATAGGTAACAACTCATATCTCTAGGTTTGAAGATTTATATGATATTATCGTCTCACGATCACTCGAGATAAATTCCATGAAGTGATACAAGTGAGCGTGGGTTTATTCCAATACTTATAACTTATGAGCATTCATGAATGTTGTAGCAACCATTGCTATGACTAAACCCATTTAGCCATCTACAAACCCGATTCATGACAGTCTTGATTCATACCTACTTCCAACATATGAACGACTGTGGAGTGTTTAAATAACTTAGTCATTCGAAAAGAATAACCTAGCTATTTTGGAAGTCAAAACATGCAAAGTGAAACACAATAATAATCGAATCTAATATGGTCTCAGAACCCTTTTGAATATAAATAAAACCACTTTTTATTTATCACCATATTGATTACACATTATTCAATGTTTCAAATAATCAACTTAAGACTTGAATAAAAACAACAGTCGTCCCATGCTCCTAGCATGTACACTTTGTTTTCTAAACAATAGTTATGCCATACCCCAAGTATGCACACTATGTTTGTCTATGATCCTTACATTGTGATGTAGATCAATTGAATATGATTCCATTGATACTCATTTCACAATCACAAATCCTTATTGTAAATGTGAGAATCCCTGATTCCTATCATTTACCAAAAAAAAACTGATAGAATTTAAACTTTTATGCAATGTTCCTCTTGTAATGATTATTCACAAAGTCACAAAAACCTTGTCACCAGTCATTACAGAGTATTCCAAAGAAGCTCAACTTCTATGGAACGGAAGTCTCATATTCAAAGTACATTTCTTTGAACATCCTTCTTGCATTAAGGTTTTCTAATCTTACATAGATTGAATAACTTCCACCTATGGAGACATTTTCATAGTCCCATTTTGAATATCACTTCCGAACAAGAGTTACCTCTTTTCAGAAAATGTCAATATGGTCCTGCTAAAATTAACACTATACTTCCAAATGTCCTTGAGCAACCAATCTTTGGCAAACCTCAGATTGTCCTCAACAATTGCTTAATCAATTTAGTCATATCCAGTTCTAGACTTTTCCCTTCTCAATGCCTTAAGCATTTGGAAAAGATGAATATTATAGCACATGCAATCCATCCTATATCCGAAGTATATGGGACACGATTCATGATGTTTGACATAAAGACATGATACTAGACCAGTCTTTTGCTACAATATTCTATTTGCCATGTTTTCAAAATTTAACTATGAAGAGGGATGCCGTAATCATAGTCGAATTTTGAAAATGCAATATATATATATAGAATTTCTTCAAGTTGAACCATTCCAACACAAAATTCATATATATTCTTGACTAAAGATGATTAAAATCTCAATCTAAGCTTTAGAATTGAAATGAAGTATAATTTCCTCTCCCTTAATTATAGCAAAACAACTTTTCAACCCCTGCAACTTCACGAATTGAAATTTTGTTTTCTATAATTAACATTGCTAGCTTGCAATATTAATCATAATAATCATGCTCCCACTAACATTATGATTATCAGCATAACACTTATGCTCCCACTAGCTCTGACATATTTTCATAAATCTGTTGGACTTCTGAAATTTAGATTCATACATCCTTTCTTAGATAGCTCACATGTGTGTCTAAAAAATTTTTAGAACTATGAAAAGGGATGCCGTGATCATAGTCTCAATTGCTTAGGCATTTACCATTTCTCACAAGTCCATGTTAGTGTGCCGGTTAACCACACGCGCTCCACTAACGACTTCTAAAAATGCAAATAACATAATTGATATCTACGTAAAATCTACTTAGTGAAAGCGTTTTCTCACCATCATTTTCATGAATCGGAGAGAAACCTTATGACACTTAGATTTTATAGTGTATGAGTTCCTAACGATGCGAATTTGTCAAAACCATAATCACAAGATAAGGTTAGTGACAAATTCAACCTTACATGGATTAAACTTGTTCAATCTTAGTTTCTTGTCACCTTGGTAGCACAAGGCCCACCAATGCTTCCAAGTTGAACTCTGATAACTCACACGTAAATTCAACTTATTTGAAGTATGTACAGAAATAAGAATTATGTCAACACGATAGGTTGCAAACCTTAAGTCATGTGCTAGTGATAAATTACAGGTTTTACTCTTGATTAAATCATGAAACTCTTTCAGGATCTTTAAGGCTCCCACTGTCCCCTTGACATATAAGTTTTCCTAGTCAAGAACCATTCCTTGACTAAACAAATATTCAAGGGATAGTGCCGATTCTTATCAAGACTAACACTTCACACAATTGGTCTCAGTTGGTCTTTGTCTCATCCAAGACATCACAACTTACCAATCTCAAATGTACAAGAGTAGAAACATTTCACACTACATTTGATAAGTGTTTTAAGCCTTACTTTATGTCACTCAATGTTACAATCTTGGAGTACGACTCTAAGAATTGTTTTGGAACGAAGTATGACTCATCTCCTTGATCTTAACCAATCCAACAATTCATTACCTCTCTTCTTAGCCATAACAATGCACTAAGACGTCCTTAGAGTATGAATTTGTGATATGGTTTCATAATCATTAAGATGATCATGAAATATGATACTAAAGTACTCTCCCATCTTTTCATATTTGAGAAACTTTTATCTTTCTGCCTAATTTGATTCTTCTCATTTGTTTTGTCATACATTGTATCCTTTCCAATGTTATAGAATTATACTCAACCTTATAAGTATAATCATATTTACTAATCTTTTAGTAAATCATGACAAATCAATCTTTGTGATGGACCTTGACCAGTGCACACCCAGTGTACCTAATTCCTTAGTCCTTCAATTGACTCACATATACATGTGATCAAAGAATTAGTCTTAATTTTTCAAAGATGAAAATTATCATTCATCATACAATACAACTTGTATGATTCCAAGTTTTTGTCCAATTGAAACTTGGGTGATGAAAAACTTTCTTCATTTGGTAAATCCAGACACTACCACAAATGAAAGAATCAAATCCACTTTCCAATATTGCTATTACTAGAAACATATAAGCAACAATTTTCCACAGATGCCATTGTAAGGATATTTTTAAAATAAATAAAATTAAAACCTTTTTTTTTATTATTTTAAAACTTTGCGGAAAAACTTATCCTTACAATCCACATGAAAACCTTGTTGTTATCTATTCACAAGCAATATATTATAACTCTTAAGCAACAGCTCAAAATTCTGATTACCGAACCATGCGATCGAAACCCATCTTCGCAATCAAAATCATCATATACTTCTTTAAGCTTCCTATCTTTTCTTTTGATTCTTAAAACATCAACATGTGACCCAGTCACATCATGTATCAAGAATCTCAGAATAGAAACTTAATAGAGTTAGTCAATGGATTTTACCCGAAGTAGAGTCAAACCTCTTGACTTGATCAACCTTATGACCTTTCAGGTGAATAGGGCAGCTTCGCAACCAATGCCCCTTCCTTTGGCAACAAAACACATGTAGACCCTTTGGTAATGGCACATGAGACTATCTCAGACTTAGCCTTTCTCTTTACCATTTGGTCAACCGAGTTGACTATGGCCGATCCCTTTCCATTGGGAAGAGAAATGCTTTTCTAGATATCCAATGCTACCATTGCCAATGTCCATTTAAGGTTTGGGAAGTTGATCTTCTAACAAAATTTGCTTTACTAGTGTTCCAAATCATTGCTGATTCCGCAGCACAAAGCAAATAAATAAGATCATTAAGGCTCGTGTCATAGTCTGTCTCATAGTAGTCCCAAACTGACCCGCTATGTTACTAAGAAAGTGATTGAACATCCAACTTTCACGATACTTTGACACCCAATTCTCCCGGCTTGTAAATATGTGACTACATCTCCAAGATGTGACCACACCAAGACCTTAACTAGCCAATAGGGCTCGAGTGACTTTAAACTTTTCAAGAACTTGTGGGTGAGGGAGAATAATTAGAGGAGATAGAGGAAGTGAAGCATGATGTTGAGGAACATCATCTTCAAGAGATTTGGGAAGATCATAAATGTCTAAACCAGACATGTTTTGGGAGATATTCAAGATAGTTGATTTAAAGTCCTTAATATGACACCCAATATGAAATATTAAGGCTAGGACCCAACACAATATTTTATAATTTGGAAGAGGGATACCGTAATCCAAGCTATAAAATATTTGAAGGTAGGCGAATGACGATTCACCAATTTCCACCATGAAAAATGAAATAATTTATTAGGTTTTAATTGGATTTGAAATTCCTAGATCTTTTGAGATTCATTGAACTTTTCAATGGCATGTTTCAATCTCGAGTGTGCCCTCTCAAATTTTGTGACTGGGATGCCGAGGATCACAAAACAAGGTGTGAATAACCATACCAATTCACTTGGTACCCTTAATATTATCACCTAATCAATGTGTCGGTTAACCACACACGCTCCATTGATCTATGACAAACATTAAGTCACCCTTCGTGGTCCTTACTAGTCCAAGTTAGTGTGCCGGTTAACCACACACGCTCGACCAACGACTTGGTAAGGTACAAAGTGTGAATTCCATGGGCTAGCACCAAATTCACATTTTTTCTAAAGTAACTAAGATTGGGAATTATTAAGATTTTAGTTACTTAGTATTTATCATTAATACTTTTAATGAAGGGAAAATTTAAAGTCATTGTCCTACCCGTTCGACTAACGAACCTCCACCGATCAAGCAAGCGGTGGGTGAGAGTATACACCCATTAAGTCGCCATTTTATAGGCAACAACCTTATACCCACCTTATAGACCGGTTTCGTGAATGAGGCCTACTAACGGTAAAACGACTTGTTCTTATACATATATATATATATATATATATATATATATATATATATATATATATATATATATATATATATATATATATAATTAACCATTAATGTTATAAATAGTATAAGTGTTGAATTTTAACTTTTAAAAATTCTAAGGGCTAACTTGGAATTAAAGCATTCATAAGTGAAAACTTTTCAAATTCCAAAACTTGAGGGCAAGTTTTGAAACTATTCAAAACTAATTAATTCCATAACTTATGTGTTTAAAGTAGTTTTAATCCAAAAAACTCTTCAAGTTCCATAACTTATGGAAGACTTTAAACTAATAAGAGAATTAACTTTTCTTTATTTTTATAACTTATGGAATTAATTAAGGTTACATTTTATTTATTTATTTATTTATTTATTAATGAAGTGACTCTTGAACTTCCATAACTTGAGGACAAGTTATGGAGTCATAAAAAAAAATTCAATGACACAAGACTCTTCATTTTGTAACCATTACCAACTTTTATGAGTTTTATGAGTCTTTAATGTGACTCTTCATGTAACTTGAGGACAAGTTACACAAACACATTTTATACTCAACTCTTAGATTAAAATGGATTGAAAACAACTATTTCAATTAACTTTTCTATTAATCTAAGCAACTCATAAGAACAAGATAATTCATATCAAACTTCTTCATGTAATTAGTCTAAACCTTAAACTAATACAAAACATGAACCTATTGACAATTATCTTTGAAAATGGATTAGCATGAACATTACCACATTAAAAAACAAGTTTATAAGTTCAAAAACAACTTAGGGTAATGTTTCTAGTCCATTTCTAGCCAAAAACCTCGAAAATATGTTGTCTGGGGTCCAACTCGTCGAGTGCATGAACAAAACTCGGCGAGTTGGATGCATTTTGCCTTGGACTCGTCGAGTCCCTTCATGGACTCGGCGAGTCTGCTGGGCTGACAGCATCAAAACTCGATTTTTTAGCTCCATTTGCAAGTATAACAAGAAAACAAGCCTAGGCTCTGATACCACGGTTGGGTTTTGAGCATTCTAACACTCCTAAGTGTACATGAAACCCTAAATACCTTGGATCTATGATTTCTCTATTATACATGCAAATAAGAACATCCAAGGTATTATCCTAATCTAGCATACAAAACAATGAGTGTAACAAGATAGAATACATACCTCTTTGAGTTTAGAAAGTCTTCATGAAGCTTGAGTGCCTAGCCCCAATAGTGTGGAAGCCTCAAATGGAATCACAATCATCAAAACACTTAGAGTAACTTGAGAGAGTTCTACACTTCATGAAATCGGCTAGCCCTCTTCTTCACTTTTACTATTGTGATTCTAGTGGCCGATTTTTGTCAAGAATAAGATCTTTATATAGTGTTACAATTAGGGTAAATCCTTAATTGTCATGGCTTTCCATTTCCTTGGATCCATGGGTTCAAATACACCATGGAGCATCCATGGACCATCCTATGGGTTTTAGCCCAACTTGATTATCCATGGAGCATTAGCCCACTATATAAGTATGGATGATTTACACAATCAACCCATATATTTAATTAGTCTTCTTTTGATCACTTAATTAATCCTAGATTAATTCTTGATCAATACTAATTAAATAATCTTATTATTCTTATTATTAATATACTAGAACTTATAATATATTAATAACCATAAGTGTCTTATTTCTCTCATTATAGTCTATCCAAGTGCATGATGGTATGCAACCCAAATGGACCATGCCGGGTCGGGTCAAGTCTTACCAATTATAGTTATGGACTTAGACATTAATCCAACACATAGGTGGCGCATCATGAACACTAATGGCGCATTATCCATCATGTTGGTGCATCATTGGTGTATTCCTTGAAAATATTCAACTTATGAGCATCCTTAAACAATCTTGAGCATCATAGAGGACTTCATAGCATCATGTTTCATGGGATACCATGTCTCATCAAGTACACAAGTGGCGCATCATCTTCTAAAGTGGCACAACTTGTTCCCCAATGATGAACCATCTTTCCATATGGTGCACCTTGTTCCTAGAGTCGTGCACCTTAAGCATGGATGGCGCATGAAAGTCACTTTAGACTTACCTGATTAACGTGGAAGATCCATGGGAAAGCTAGCTCATTGGATAATAATTATTCTTAGCCCTTTTAAATAACCAAAATAAGAGTATAACTACGTCTAAGTATTCGTTCATATTTATACAGGTTTTTATGACTATTTCCCAAATTCTTCAATTCTCCCAATGAATACTTCAAGTTCTAATTCATAAGGAATAACCAAGTAATATCATATTGGAGGTAGGATCCATTTGGTATACGGAGTATACTATTTGCAAAATCCACTTTAAATACCTCTCTAAATCTTGCCTAGACATCACTCCCATAAGTAGACCAATCAATATTTTGACTTGGAATCACTAACAAATATTACTTATAAATTCATAATAAAGACTATAAATATATAAATAAGTTACACTTAAAGCGTAATATGGGTATCTTAACTTACAGAGTTTCTGACAAAAGTTAGGAAAGTCACGGACAGAACTTTGATATCGAAAACTTCTTTATATCGGGCTTTCTATTGCTACATCGCCTCGCTAAAGTAGTAGGAAACCCGAAAACCTAAGAAAAATCTCACCTTTATAGAAAGAGGAAGTTATGGAGTGAATAGGTGAAGAAATGAGGCCAACATCATACTATTTATAGACTAGAAAAAGGGGAGACATGTCGTGCCCAATAAGGTCTGGTTTTCGGTCGTGAAACGTCGCCTATAGTAGGTAAAGTTTTCAAACTTTGAAAAATGATATCTTCACATACGAGCTCCATTTTCCATGTTCTTTATATCCCCTGTTTTGTATCAACGAGTATTACAACATTCATTTAGGTTATATTGGCTAATTCCCATTCTAGTTTTAATTTTACAGTTTATGAATATTACATTATAAACGACCTTGCAAAATTCATATCTTCTTCATATAATCTATGTTCTCGACATTCTCTATATCGACGGTTTCGTATTTATGAGAACTTCAACTTTCGTTTGCATTGTTTTAGCTAGGGATGGCAACGGGGCGGGTTTGGGACGGGTTTTGGTAATCCCGCCCCCGTCCCCGAATATGAAAATCGATCCCATCACCGGCTCGATTCCCAACGGGTATCTGTTTACCAAACACTATCAAGTCTGCGGGTATCGCAACGGGGTAACGGGGATCCCTGTTTAACATTCAAATTAAAAATAATTTTGATGAAATGAGAATACAAACCATTAGACTTAGTGATGCAAACATAAATTCATATCCAAAATAATTTTGATAATTTACAAAACTACTAAGAGCATACATATTTGTTCTGATACATAAGTGGTTACTAGTGGCAACAAAAACAATAAAGTGTTGGAATAGTATCTAAGGCTGCAACTATATTAGGCAAATATTTGACCCGGTTGTGCATGGTCCTTTTGGGTTGCCTTCACCATAGCAACTTGATGGATGATTTGTTAAGAGAGAGTAAATATTATAAGGAATAATATATGGTTATTTGATTAATATAAGTCATAGATTAATTGGAATTAATTTGGTGACTTAAAGAGATTAATTAAATAAGAGGGTATAAACTGTCAATTGTTTGATAGTTACACTTTAGACTATAAATCCTTATCCAAGACAGTATGGACGATTTCTAGGGCTTGGATAAGCCAAAAATCGTCCATAGGGTTATCAAGGAAAGGATATGGATTAACTTAAAGTCTAAGTTATCCAATTAGGGTTAAAGCTGTAATCCTTAAGGAGTCTACAGGTATAAATAGACCCTAGGGGTGAGGGAATTCGACACACCATCTAAAGTAGAGATACTCTGGCCGAATTCCTTCCCTCTCCTCTCTCCTAAATCATCTTTCTTGCTATTGGTGTTTGTAAGCCATTAGAGGAGTGACATTTGTGACTCTAGAAGCTCCAAGACAACAAGATCATCAAGGAATTCAAAGGTATGGTTCTAGATCTATTTCAATGTTGTTATTTAATCTAATTAGGCATTAGAAGTCTTGGATTCAAAGCATGTTTAATTAGAAAGCCTAGATCCGAGCATTAGGGTTTTGCATGCGCACATAGGAAAGTTCTTATGGCTAAAACCCATCAGTGGTATCAGAGCCTAGCTTGGTTTTCTTTAAATTGTTGCTTGATTAACTGAAACAAACCTGCAAAATTCGATTTTTTGGGTTCTGAGTCATGGACTCGGCGAGTTCCAAAGTGGACTCGGCGAGTTGCCCTGACTCGGCGAGTCCCTTTGTGTACTCGGCGAGTCCGGGCGTCAGGATTAGCCAAAACCGGGATTTTTTCATGTTTATCTTATGGAACTTACCTTAATCATATTAGATCAACTCTAATCCGGTTTTTTGATATATATGTCTATAATCTTGATCTAATTAAAGATATTTATCATCTAATAAAATATTTAATTTCCTTGTATGATAATTGATTAATTATTTTGATAATTATCTTAAAAGAAATCTTGGATAAATCAAATATAGATAATTAGGATATTAATTGTTAATTGGAATTATTTGTTATTTGATCCTCCATGTTTTAAATGTTTAAAACTTGCCCTCAAGTTTTGAAATTTATATTTGTGATTAAAAGTTTTAATTTAGACAACTTAAATTTCAAACCCTACATTTTAAAAGGTTTAAAACACAACCTTATACTAATATGATATTACTAGAATAATATATATATGTATAACTAAATGCTAGTCTTACCGTTAGTAGGCCTCATTCACGAAGCCGATCTATAAGGTGGGTATAAGGTTGCGGCCTATAAAATGGCGCTTAATGGGTGTACACTCACAACCCACCGCTTGCTTGATTGGTGGAGGGTCGTTAGCCGAACGGGTAGGATAGGGCAACCTCATCCTCTCATTAAAAGTATAATAAGTAATACAAAGTAACTACACGTTTTAAAAATTTCCCAATCTTAGTTACTTTAGGAAAAGTGAATTGATGCAATCCCATGAAATTACACTTTGCACCCTTGCTAAGAAGTTAGTGGAGCGTGTGTGGTTTACCGACACACTAATTGGTTCTAAGCAAAGGTGGCAAAGGGTGATTCATTGTTTATCATAGTTCGATGGAGCGTGTATGGTTTACCGGCACATCGAATAGGTGATCGTTACAATGAAGGCACCATGTGAATTTGCATGGTAATTCACACCCGTTTTGTGATCCTCGGCATCCCAGTCACAAACAAGAGGGGCATATCAAGATTTAAACATGCCATTGAATAGTTTCAATGAATCTCATCCGAACCTAGGAATTCTCAATACACTTAGGACTAATAGTCTAGGTTTTGTAATGGAGAATTAGTGAATCGTCATTCACTTACCTTCAATTTATTTTCATGTTAGATTACGGCATCCCTTTTCTAATATGTAAATGTTATTGTTGGATCCTAACCCTAATTTTTCTTATTGGGTGATAATTAGGGATTCTTATTCTAATCTATGTTTGTCCTTTCTCTAGATGTCGAACGCAAACAACACTGCTGCAAGTTCTTTCACGTTGATGAGCCTTTGCCAAAAGGTCACCTTCAATGGAAACGAACTTTAGCGAATGGATAAGATACATTCGCACCATTGCTCGCTATGAGGATAAGGAGTATGTCCTCGATGAAAAGCTTGAGAAGATCAACCCCGTAATCGCTACTCCGGCCGAAATCACCGCTTTTGAGACTCATGAGCGAGATGCAAGGAAGGTACATTGCATCATGATTGCCACCATGAACTCTGAATTCCAAAAGTCCTACGAGGACATGTACCCATACGAGATGCATCAAGACTTATTGGAGAGATACCACCAAAACGCGAGACAAGAGCGTTATGAGATTTTCACTAACATGATTTCCGCTAAGATGGGTCATGGAGAATCTCTTACCGTGCACCTGCAAAAGATGCAAAGGTATGTCGATCGCCTTTGCAAGTTAAATGTTGACTTTGAGGAAAACTTGGTGATCGACATGGTGCTTCACTCTTTGCCTCCGATGTACAACCAATTTAAGATGACCTACCACATGAACAAAGAGGAGGTCACCCTAAGCAAACTCCAAGGTCTTTTGAGGGTCTCTGAGAGCAACTTCAAAGACAAGTCTGTTGCACCTACTCCCAATCTGTCTGCTGCTCCTGTCTTGGCAATTGGTCAAGGAAAGGGAAAGAAGAGGAAGGCTTCATCAAAGAACTATCGCAAGGTTAAAGCCCGAGATGGTGCCTCTTCTAGTGGGACCAAAGTTGATCCCACTAAGCCTTATCCTAACCCGAAGGAGGCAGAGTGCCACCACTGCCACAAGATAGGACATTGAAAGAGAAGCTGCCCAGAATACCTGCAAGCAATCAAAGAAGGAAAGATCAAGCCATCTTTCGCAGGTATATACACAATTAAATCTAACGATTCTAATCATGTTATTTCTTGGGTTCTTGACACCGGTTGTGGTTATCACATTTGTTCAAATGTGCAGGGACTAAGAAGAAGTAGGGATGTGGAGCAAGGAAGGATCAATCTAATCATGGGGAACAGAAGATCGTCGCCTGTTACCAAGATTGGAGTGTATTCTTTAGTGCTTAGGAATAATTTATGTTTAGATTTGAACAATTGTTGCTATTCGCCAGAAATGGCTAGAAACATCATTTCACTTCATGGTTTATATAGACAAGGATTTAGATTTTCTTTTAATAATGAGAATGGTTCTATTTTGGCTTATCTGAATAGTGTCTTTTACTTTGAAGCTATACCGTGTAATGGAATATATGAAACTGTTATGATTGTTGATAACATAGGAAATGATGTTTTGAATATTGATTCTTCCACTAGTATGGATAAAACATCCTTGTGGCATTGTCATCTTGGACATTTCAACAAGAAACGCATAGCCCAACTCCAAAAGGATGGAGTGTTGGAGTCATTCGACCTTAGGGAAGATGACACATGCGAGTCTTGTGTACTTGGAAAGATGACTAAGTCACCCTTCACGAATACTTGTGAAAGGGGTGAGGGGCTATTGGACCTAATACATACCGATGTATGTGGACCCTTTAGATCAACCACGAAGGATGGGAACCGCTTCTATGTGACTTTTACCGATGACTATAGTAGATATGGGTATATCTATTTGATCAAGCAAAAGTCAGAAACCTTTGAAAAGTTCAAAGAGTTCAAGAATGAAGTGGAGAATCAATTGGTCAGGAAAATCAAGATGCTTCGATCTGATTGAGGAGGAGAGTACCTAAGTCTTGAATTCCACTATTATCTCAAGGACTGTGGAATAGTTTCGCAATTGATGCCTCCTAGGACACCGCAGTTGAATGGTGTGGCAGAAATGCGAAATCGAACCTTATTGGATATGGTTCGCTCTATGATGAGTCGTGCTTCACTACCTATCTTCTTTTGGGGGTATGCCTTAGAGACTGTTGCCCATATCCTTAACCGAGTCCCTACTAAGAAGGTTGCCAAAACACCTCACGAGATGTGGACGGGGAAAGCTCCCTTGTTGGCACACATCAAGGTTTGGGGTTGCGAGGCTTTCGTAAGACGAGATACTCACGACAAGCTTGAACCTCAAAGTGAGCGATGTATTTTCATCGGCTACCCACAGACATCCTTTGGATATCTCTTCTATAGACCGAAGGACAACGTTGTCTTTGTTGCGAGGAGAGGAGTTTTCCGAGAGCGAGAACTCATAATCCAAGGAGACAGTGGGAGGCAAATCGAACTTGAAGAGATTCAAGAGTCGATAGATGAAGGAACCTCTACCGCTGGCACTCAACCCAAGGAGGAAACTCCGGTTGAACCGATTGACGAGTCCCTACCTCTTAGATGTTCCGATAGAATTAGAGTTCATCCCCAGTTTTATGGTTTTCATATTACTACCGAAGGGGACACGTATATTAGTGATGGTACACTAGTAAATCTTGATGAACCTAATAGCTATAAGGAAGCCATGGCAGGCCCGGAGTTTGCGAAATGGAAAGAGGCAATGGATAGCGAGATCCAATCCATGTACGATAACCAAGTTTGGAATTTGGTTGATTATGTGCCCGGACGTAAGACCGTTGGGTGCAAATGGATCTTCAAGAAGAAGACCGACGTGGATGGGAATGTACACACGTATAAAGCGCGATTGTTTGCGAAGGGCTTTACTCAAACTCCGGGAGTTAACTATGATGCTTCCTTCTCACCAACTGCGAAGATTAAATCTATTAGAGTGATGCTAGCAATTGTCGCATTTCATGATTATGAAATTTGGAAAATGGATGTCAAGACCGCCTTCCTTAACGGAAAGTTGGCTGAGGATGTTTACATGGCTCAGCCAGAGGGGTTTGTGAATCCGAAGCATCAAAATAGAGTGTGTAAGCTTGAGAAGTCCATTTATGGACTTAAGCAAGCGTCTCGCAGATGGAATCTTTGCTTCGATGATAAAGTCAAAGAGTTTGGATTTGTAAGAAGCAAAGACGAATCTTGTGTATATGTCAAAGCCAGTGGGAGTATAGTAAGCTTCCTCGTTCTATATGTCGATGACATATTACTCATAGGAAACGACATCCCGACTCTGCAAGAAGTCAAGTCCTGGCTCGGGAAGTGTTTCGCTATGAAGGACCTCGGAGAGGCTTCTTACATTTTGGGAATAAGGATAGTAAGAGACTAATTGGACTTAGTCAGAATACTTACTTAGAGAAGGTACTAAAATGTTTTAGTATGGAAAACTCAAAGAAGTGAGAACTACTGATACAAGGAAATGCCAAGTTAAGTAAGACTCAAAGTCCAAGTACTGAAGCTGAAATAGCAGAAATGAGCCGAGTACCGTACGCTTCCGCAGTTGGCTCAATCATGTACGCTATGACTTGTACTCGCCCTGATGTAGCCTTCGCTTTGAGCATGGCTAGCAGATATCAAGGGAACCCTGGCAAAGCACATTGGATTGCGGTAAAGAACATCCTTAAGTACCTTCGGAGGACGAAAGAATGGTTCTTAGTCCTTGGAGGAAGTGATGACTTGAAGGTGCGACGGTATAGTGATGCCAATTTTCAGACCGATAGGGACAATTATCGTTCGCAGTCGGGCTGGGTCTTTACCCTAAATGGAGGAGCAGTAACTTGGAAGAGTTCCAAGCAATAAACCGTAGTTGATTCAACGTGCGAATCAGAGTACATCGCAGCGAGCGAAGCCTCGAAGGAGGCAATATGGCTAAAGAACTTCATCGGTGATCTTGGAGTTGTGCCTACCATAAAGGAGCCCATGGAGATTTTCTGTGATAACAAAGGTGCGGTTGCCTTGACCAAGGAACCGAGGGATCATGGTAGATCAAGACATATCGACAGAAAATATCACTTCATTAGACATCGTGTAGAAGAAGGACAACTCATAGTTAAGAGGATATCATCAGAAGATAACCCAGCAGATCCGCTTACGAAGGGACTGAGTAAGGTTAAGCACTTGCAGCATGCTAGGAGTATTGGGCTGAAGGATGATATTAGTATAGATTAGATAGTATTAGAAACGTATAATAGATAAATGTAATTAACATTTGGCGATTAAATAAAGGAGTTTTATTTATGAGTAATGTTACTGTCTTATGTTAATCGTTTAACTATTGTTTCACTTTGCATGTTTTGACTTCCAGAATAATTGAATTTATTATGAATAATCGAATTGTTCAAATTGTCCACAATCGTTCATATGTTGGAAGTAGATATGAATGAAGATTGTCATGAATTGGTGTGTAGATTGTCTAAATGGTGTTAGATATAGGAAAGGGTTGCTGCAACGTTCATGAGTGCTTATGAACTGGTTTTGAGCATTGGAACAAACCCGCGCTTGCTGGAATCACTTTATGGAATACGATATAAAAGGTGATCGCAAGACGATAATATCATATAGTCTTAAAACCTAGATATATGGTTTATTATTTGTTAATTAATTGTACGTTGATAATGCGAAAACGCATCAGTAACTCAGTGTTATAAAACGCATTGTTGTGTATAGTTGGTTAATGAATAAGTAAATGCATATAAGTCGAAGTTTATCTGTAACTTTTATCAAAAAGGTAAAAGCGATATCTTGGCCACTCGATGATTTGATTTGACTTATGTGTCGGGCCCGGTCAGAACTGAATTAATGTGTTTGATTAAGTTCTGTGTCGAATAAATCGGAGATCGAGAAATCAAATGCTAGACTAACCATTCCATAGGATTGTCAGCATGATATCTAACAGAGGACTGTACGATCCCTTATCTAAAGAAAAAGATTGATTAGATCAGAGTTTGACAGTGTCTTTGAGAGCTATGATTGCAAACCGAATTGTACTTGTATAGTTACTAAACTTATCCAAGTGGGAGACTGTTGGAATAGTGTCTAAGGCTGCAACTATATTAGGCAAATATTTGACCCGGTTGTGCATGGTCCTTTTGGGTTGCCTTCACCATAGCAACTTGATGGATGATTTGTTAAGAGAGAGTAAATATTATAAGGAATAATATATGGTTATTTGATTAATATAAGTCATAGATTAATTGGAATTAATTTGGTGACTTAAAGAGATTAATTAAATAAGAGGGTATAAACTGTCAATTGTTTGATAGTTACACTTTAGACTATAAATCCTTATCCAAGATAGGATGGACGATTTCTAGGGCTTGGATAAGCCAAAAATCGTCCATAGGGTTATCAAGGAAAGGATATGGATTAACTTAAAGTCTAAGTTATCCAATTAGGGTTAAAGCTGTAATCCTTAAGGAGTCTACAAGTATAAATAAACCCAAGGGGTGAGGGAATTCGACACACCATCTAAAGTAGAGATACTCTGGCTGAATTCCTTCCCTCTCCTCTCTCCTAAATCATCTTTCTTGCTATTGGTGTTTGTAAGCCATTAGAGGAGTGACATTTGTGACTCTAGAAGCTCCAAGACAACAAGATCAACAAGGAATTCAAAGGTATGGTTCTAGATCTATTTCAATGTTGTTATTTAATCTAATTAGGCATTAGAATTCTTGGATTCAAAGCATGTTTAATTAGAAAGCCTAGATCCGAGCATCAGGGTTTTGCATTGTGACATCCCCATTTTTACGGCCAGAAAAGACCGATTTTGTTTATGCTTTATAAAAATCAGAGTACTTCATTTTATAAAAAGGTTGCGGAATTTGTTCCTAGAAAAACACGATAAATACGTTATTAAAATATTTTCGAAGAAACGTATTTTTATTCATCTTAAAACGTTTGGGATGTCATCGTTAATACAGAAACATAAGCATAAACAGAACTTACATGTATTTACACTAGTGATCTACATCTTTTTAAATCTCTCAGTGTAAAGTGACTTCGTATCAACACCTGTGATATAAATAAACTGAGTGGGTCAGGTTGGGAAACCTGGTGAGTACATAGGGTTTTCAATCCACAATAATATAATTATTATGTTCAATCAAAGAATCAACCCAATTACCCATCCCCGTTATTTTTTTTTTTTACTCTTTAAGGATTTATCCTAAGAGTCATCTATTTTTCATTCGTTTATTCCGAAGTCCCTTACTTCCAGGGTTCTAGGACTGGCACTAAATCCATAGCTGCCAATGTTCGTTCATAAAGCACTAATTCCATAGCTGCTATAGTCTATTCATCGGGTACTAAATCCATAGCTACCAGTCTTTATCTAATAGGTACTAAGTCCATAGCTACCAATGTTCAACAGGTACTAAATCCATAGCTACCAACGTCTAACATGTACTAAGTCCATAGCTACCGGTGTTTGTCCCACAGGCACTAAGTCTATAGCTGCCAATGTATACTCACATCATCTTCTATCTCTCATCATTTATCTACCCATCATCATACCCAACATATTCGTATATATAAAATACGTATATAGTTTAAACCTTTAAAACATGTATAAAACATTCATCCAGCATAGACAGCAAGTATTCAGATAATATGCACACATAGCACGTAGTTTATATAAAATACTTCATATCTATGTGTAAGATGAAAGGGACTATGCACTCACCTGAGAAGGTGGTGACTCGGTACTCGGACAGTGCTTCGTTTACTTTAAAATAACTTCCTTCGACGAAACCTAGTATTATCACCAATAGATTTTAGTCTATTATTCGCCGAGACTAATTAATAGTCTAGCTATTATTACTATTATATAAGCGTTAAAAAAAAATACTTATATAACCCATAATAATAGCCCAAGTATTTATTATATGTTCTTAATAACGTTAATATAATTAAATAAAAACTATATTAAAAATAGCGTAGGCGTAGCTCACTTACAGCGGGTTTTATAGAAAACCAGGCTTTGCTTGGAGCAGCGTTTCCGAGCCGAAAATCTCTTCTTCTCGGAGCCGTCGAGCACTCCGGGGCTTCCGCCTCGTGCTAGGGAGGTTCCCTAGGTTTTTCGGGGGATTTCGGGGCTAGAGAGAGGTTCTAGAGAGAGAGTAAAGAGAAGAAAGAATGGGAAAGGTGTGAAGAAAATGAGGGTGGGAGAGGTGGTATTTATAGGGTGAAAATGGCTGAACTTGGTGCCACATGTCACCATCTAGTGGCAAGACTTGGGGAGAAAGCAATGGCCAAGATTGTGCCACATCACCCATTTTCGCACAACACATTTCCGACTTCTAAAATCCGTAACTTTCACATACGACCTCCGTTTTTGACGTTCTTTATATCCACGCGTAGGTAAAAATAATATCTACAACTTTCATTTTGACTCCGTCGGCTAATTCTCGACCGATCTTAAATTTAACAGTACGAGGCGTTTAGACTATTAAATGACCGCGAAGAATTCCTAACTCCTTCATACGGACTCCGTTTTCGTCTGTCTTTTTACCGTTGAGTTCCTATTAATGAGATCTTCAACTCTCATTTATTTCACGTAAGCCAAAAACCGCTCGAACTAAAATTCGAGTTTCGGGCTGTACACTGCTAAGCCGAATCTTAGAAAAATTATAACTACCTCATACGAAGTCAGATTTGGGCGTTCTTTTTATCGACGCTCTTAGTTTAACATATTCTACGACTTTTGTTTAGATTTCTAAGGCTAAAAAGTCTTCTATCGTAAATTCACAATTTACTTCTTCCGGTGCCGTGCCGGTTTTGCCGTAAAACTTCGGCGGGCCATAACTTCTTCGTTATAACTCGGATTTCGGCGTTCTTTATATGTAGGGAAACCTTGTGACATATTATAAAACTTGGTTAAGACTATTCATTCTAAATAATCTTTTGTCGAAAAGACATTTTTTGACCCCTATTGCCTCTAAATTGACTAGCCCGGATCTGCGGGCGTTACAATTATCTCCCCCTTAGGATGATTATGTCCCGGAATCATCAACGAAACAAGGATCATATAATGACTCCATACGTCATCTCTTCATCATAGGTAATAATTATAACTTCTTTATTCCTTCAAGTCTATCTCTTAGACTTATTGACTGTAAGCAGTACTTGATCGTGCACCTGCTCTCTACCTCATATTAGACTCCAAATTATGACCTATCATCATGTGATGTACGTTTAGACTCAGGTCTCTTAAATTATAAAACAGACTAAGCCTTCCTTCATGTTCTAATGTGATATAATCATACTTTAACATGTAGCATTTCTTGCTACCAACGAGCGCGATACTTCTATTGATCGCTTTGATTTTTAATCGTTTGGTTTAAGTCGGACGCTATATCAAACTTGGTCCTCTGAACCACGTAACCTACTCATCGTAGTCGGACTCCAGGTGATATGACCGCTAGGGTCGGGATAACAACAATCTTCTTAGTCATTACCGAAACAATGGTAACGGCATACTTGAATAAAACGAAATCAATTACTGGCTTCTTGGTAACCTTGTGACTTTCCCTGATCCAAGTGTGAGTCCTGTGCTTCCGGTAGTATAGGCCTCTACTACCATTCACACCTACTCATACTCGTCCCAAGTATTGTCCCGCAGTTTCCCAAGTCACCATGCAGCAATTCATACAATCATTCAACACATCAGATAACAAAACGAAGGTTTTATATCATTTCTTGAAACGATTACATAGGTGTTCAAGTTCACCCTAGACTATGCCTCTACTAGGCTACATCATACGAAACTATGACTACTGCATAATCCGATCCTCGGGTAAGAAGTCCTCATTCTTGATTCCTCGCATGGTTCTCTGCTTCGTCGAGGATCATGTGAAATGCCCTTGGCCTTGGTGGCGTTTCTGGTCTTGCTGCTTTATTTTTCTTTGGGCAGTCTCTGGACATGTGCCTCTTGCCTCCACATCCATAGCATACTTTGTCATTATGCGTGCAGTCTTTGGAATAGTGACCAGTCCTCCCACACTTGTAACAAGTCACTTCTTCGTTGCACTTTCCACCATGCTTCTTCTTGCATCTATCACACCATCTTGCTTCACCTCCATTTGCTCCTCCAAACTTTGAGAATTTGCTTTCCTTGTTCGGCCTCGAAGATCCTTCAAACTTCCGCTTCTCTCCTACCTTATCTTTTTCTAGACCCACCTTTTCTCTTATCTGAGCCTCTACGTTCTTAGCTGCCCTAACAGCTGCTTTCAAGGTAGTTGTCATTTTGACCATTGGGCCAAAGTCAGTGGGCAGCCCGTTAGGAAACCTATCAGTCTTGGAGAGTTCAGTAGGCACCAAGTAAGGGAATAGCTTCATCCTCTCGGTGAATGCGGTGGCATACTCATTAACACTCATCTTTCCTTTCTTTAGGTTCTGAAACTCGTTGTTTAGGTCTATCAGATCTATCTCCGAGCAGTACTGCATTTTCAACTGTTCCAAAAACTCTTCCCACGACATCCTTAAGGCTTCTCCTCGTGGCATCGTATCTGCCAATAGCTTCCACCAGCTCAAGACTCCAGTTTTCAGCTGTCTTACTGCGAAGACAGTCTTCTGTTTCTCGTTACAGCTGCAGCTCTCAAACACGATCTCCATCTCAGAGATCCAATCCATAATCTCAACCGGCTTCGGGCTTCCTGAGAGACTTGGTGGTTTCGCACCCAAGAAATTCTTGTACATCCACCCATCCTTGTTGTTTCTCCCTTCTGGGCCATCCCTTTGCTCACCTTGAGTCCCTACTTGACTCACTTGGCGGCTGTAGTTCCCTTCCTCAGATTGCTCGGGAACTGGCTCCGTCAGTTCAACATGTACGGTAGGTTCGTCCCTGTTCAACATTTGTCTCATTTCTTCCCTTTGTTCAGCTAACATAGCCCGAATCATGGCTTGAACTCTAGCCATGGTGACTGGCTCAGGCGCAACTTCTTCAACAACAGGTATTTGCTGAACCACTGGGGGTTGGTTTCGGTTCCCATTCGCATTTACGTTTCCGCTACGGGTTCTTGCCATCTTGATCTCTACACCGAATAAGGTGAATCTAGATCTTAATTTAGGATTGACGTCTTAAATCATCCTTATCACTCCGAAACGTTTATATGCTAGTTCTAATATCGTAGTCGTACGTTTAGAATCCTAAACACATAAGGTTTCCAGATCCGGTCGGCAACAGACCATAGATCCGAACAACTAACGGCATATCAGGCACAAGTATTTAGCACATAAAAGCATTTTAGGCATAATTCCTAAAATAAGCTAGTGCTCACACCTCACAATCATCGCTTAGCATTCTAAGTTTAAGTCTAGAAATAAATCCATATTCCTAGTTCGCTTAAACTAATGCTCTGATACCAACTGTGACATCCCCATTTTTACGGCCAGAAAAGACCGATTTTGTTTATGCTTTATAAAAATCAGAGTACTTCATTTTATAAAAAGGTTGTGGAATTTGTTCCTAGAAAAACACGATAAATACGTTATTAAAACATTTTCGAAGAAACGTATTTTTATTCATCTTAAAACGTTTGGGATGTCATCGTTAATACAGAAACATAAGCATAAACAGAACTTACATGTATTTACACTAGTGATCTACATCTTTTTAAATCTCTCAGTGTAAAGTGACTTCGTATCAACACCTGTGATATAAATAAACTGAGTGGGTCAGGTTGGGAAACCTGGTGAGTACATAGGGTTTTCAACCCACAATAATATAATTATTATGTTCAATCAAAGAATCAACCCAATTACCCATCCCCGTTATTTTTTTTTTTTACTCTTTAAGGATTTATCCTAAGAGTCATCTATTCTTCATTCGTTTATTCCGAAGTCCCTTACTTCCAGGGTTCTAGGACTGGCACTAAATCCATAGCTGCCAATGTTCGTTCATAAAGCACTAATTCCATAGCTGCTATAGTCTATTCATCGGGTACTAAATCCATAGCTACCAGTCTTTATCTAATAGGTACTAAGTCCATAGCTACCAATGTTCAACAGGTACTAAATCCATAGCTACCAACGTCTAACATGTACTAAGTCCATAGCTACCGGTGTTTGTCCCACAGGCACTAAGTCTATAGCTGCCAATGTATACTCACATCATCTTCTATCTCTCATCATTTATCTACCCATCATCATACCCAACATATTCGTATATATAAAATACGTATATAGTTTAAACCTTTAAAACATGTATAAAACATTCATCCAGCATAGACAGCAAGTATTCAGATAATATGCACACATAGCACGTAGTTTATATAAAATACTTCATATCTATGTGTAAGATGAAAGGGACTATGCACTCACCTGAGAAGGTGGTGACTCGGTACTCGGACAGTGCTTCGTTTACTTTAAAATAACTTCCTTCGACGAAACCTAGTATTATCACCAATAGATTTTAGTCTATTATTCGCCGAGACTAATTAATAGTCTAGCTATTATTACTATTATATAAGCGTTAAAAAAAATACTTATATAACCCATAATAATAGCCCAAGTATTTATTATATGTTCTTAATAACGTTAATATAATTAAATAAAAACTATATTAAAAATAGCGTAGGCGTAGCTCACTTACAGCGGGTTTTATAGAAAACCAGGCTTTGCTTGGAGCAGCGTTTCCGAGCCGAAAATCTCTTCTTCTCGGAGCCGTCGAGCACTCCGGGGCTTCCGCCTCGTGCTAGGGAGGTTCCCTAGGTTTTTCGGGGGATTTCGGGGCTAGAGAGAGGTTCTAGAGAGAGAGTAAAGAGAAGAAAGAATGGGAAAGGTGTGAAGAAAATGAGGGTGGGAGAGGTGGTATTTATAGGGTGAAAATGGCTGAACTTGGTGCCACATGTCACCATCTAGTGGCAAGACTTGGGGAGAAAGCAATGGCCAAGATTGTGCCACATCACCCATTTTCGCACAACACATTTCCGACTTCTAAAATCCGTAACTTTCACATACGACCTCCGTTTTTGACGTTCTTTATATCCACGCGTAGGTAAAAATAATATCTACAACTTTCATTTTGACTCCGTCGGCTAATTCTCGACCGATCTTAAATTTAACAGTACGAGGCGTTTAGACTATTAAATGACCGCGAAGAATTCCTAACTCCTTCATACGGACTCCGTTTTCGTCTGTCTTTTTACCGTTGAGTTCCTATTAATGAGATCTTCAACTCTCATTTATTTCACGTAAGCCAAAAACCGCTCGAACTAAAATTCGAGTTTCGGGCTGTACACTGCTAAGCCGAATCTTAGAAAAATTATAACTACCTCATACGAAGTCAGATTTGGGCGTTCTTTTTATCGACGCTCTTAGTTTAACATATTCTACGACTTTTGTTTAGATTTCTAAGGCTAAAAAGTCTTCTATCGTAAATTCACAATTTACTTCTTCCGGTGCCGTGCCGGTTTTGCCGTAAAACTTCGGCGGGCCATAACTTCTTCGTTATAACTCGGATTTCGGCGTTCTTTATATGTAGGGAAACCTTGTGACATATTATAAAACTTGGTTAAGACTATTCATTCTAAATAATCTTTTGTCGAAAAGACATTTTTTGACCCCTATTGCCTCTAAATTGACTAGCCCGGATCTGCGGGCGTTACAATTATCTCCCCCTTAGGATGATTATGTCCCGGAATCATCAACGAAACAAGGATCATATAATGACTCCATACGTCATCTCTTCATCATAGGTAATAATTATAACTTCTTTATTCCTTCAAGTCTATCTCTTAGACTTATTGACTGTAAGCAGTACTTGATCGTGCACCTGCTCTCTACCTCATATTAGACTCCAAATTATGACCTATCATCATGTGATGTACGTTTAGACTCAGGTCTCTTAAATTATAAAACAGACTAAGCCTTCCTTCATGTTCTAATGTGATATAATCATACTTTAACATGTAGCATTTCTTGCTACCAACGAGCGCGATACTTCTATTGATCGCTTTGATTTTTAATCGTTTGGTTTAAGTCGGACGCTATATCAAACTTGGTCCTCTGAACCACGTAACCTACTCATCGTAGTCGGACTCCAGGTGATATGACCGCTAGGGTCGGGATAACAACAATCTTCTTAGTCATTACCGAAACAATGGTAACGGCATACTTGAATAAAACGAAATCAATTACTGGCTTCTTGGTAACCTTGTGACTTTCCCTGATCCAAGTGTGAGTCCTGTGCTTCCGGTAGTATAGGCCTCTACTACCATTCACACCTACTCATACTCGTCCCAAGTATTGTCCCGCAGTTTCCCAAGTCACCATGCAGCAATTCATACAATCATTCAACACATCAGATAACAAAACGAAGGTTTTATATCATTTCTTGAAACGATTACATAGGTGTTCAAGTTCACCCTAGACTATGCCTCTACTAGGCTACATCATACGAAACTATGACTACTGCATAATCCGATCCTCGGGTAAGAAGTCCTCATTCTTGATTCCTCGCATGGTTCTCTGCTTCGTCGAGGATCATGTGAAATGCCCTTGGCCTTGGTGGCGTTTCTGGTCTTGCTGCTTTATTTTTCTTTGGGCAGTCTCTGGACATGTGCCTCTTGCCTCCACATCCATAGCATACTTTGTCATTATGCGTGCAGTCTTTGGAATAGTGACCAGTCCTCCCACACTTGTAACAAGTCACTTCTTCATTGCACTTTCCACCATGCTTCTTCTTGCATCTATCACACCATCTTGCTTCACCTCCATTTGCTCCTCCAAACTTTGAGAATTTGCTTTCCTTGTTCGGCCTCGAAGATCCTTCAAACTTCCGCTTCTCTCCTACCTTATCTTTTTCTAGACCCACCTTTTCTCTTATCTGAGCCTCTACGTTCTTAGCTGCCCTAACAGCTGCTTTCAAGGTAGTTGTCATTTTGACCATTGGGCCAAAGTCAGTGGGCAGCCCGTTAGGAAACCTATCAGTCTTGGAGAGTTCAGTAGGCACCAAGTAAGGGAATAGCTTCATCCTCTCGGTGAATGCGGTGGCATACTCATTAACACTCATCTTTCCTTTCTTTAGGTTCTGAAACTCGTTGTTTAGGTCTATCAGATCTATCTCCGAGCAGTACTGCATTTTCAACTGTTCCAAAAACTCTTCCCACGACATCCTTAAGGCTTCTCCTCGTGGCATCGTATCTGCCAATAGCTTCCACCAGCTCAAGACTCCAGTTTTCAGCTGTCTTACTGCGAAGACAGTCTTCTGTTTCTCGTTACAGCTGCAGCTCTCAAACACGATCTCCATCTCAGAGATCCAATCCATAATCTCAACCGGCTTCGGGCTTCCTGAGAGACTTGGTGGTTTCGCACCCAAGAAATTCTTGTACATCCACCCATCCTTGTTGTTTCTCCCTTCTGGGCCATCCCTTTGCTCACCTTGAGTCCCTACTTGACTCACTTGGCGGCTGTAGTTCCCTTCCTCAGATTGCTCGGGAACTGGCTCCGTCAGTTCAACATGTACGGTAGGTTCGTCCCTGTTCAACATTTGTCTCATTTCTTCCCTTTGTTCAGCTAACATAGCCCGAATCATGGCTTGAACTCTAGCCATGGTGACTGGCTCAGGCGCAACTTCTTCAACAACAGGTATTTGCTGAACCACTGGGGGTTGGTTTCGGTTCCCATTCGCATTTACGTTTCCGCTACGGGTTCTTGCCATCTTGATCTCTACACCGAATAAGGTGAATCTAGATCTTAATTTAGGATTGACGTCTTAAATCATCCTTATCACTCCGAAACGTTTATATGCTAGTTCTAATATCGTAGTCGTACGTTTAGAATCCTAAACACATAAGGTTTCCAGATCCGGTCGGCAACAGACCATAGATCCGAACAACTAACGGCATATCAGGCACAAGTATTTAGCACATAAAAGCATTTTAGGCATAATTCCTAAAATAAGCTAGTGCTCACACCTCACAATCATCGCTTAGCATTCTAAGTTTAAGTCTAGAAATAAATCCATATTCCTAGTTCGCTTAAACTAATGCTCTGATACCAACTGTGACATCCCCATTTTTACGGCCAGAAAAGACCGATTTTGTTTATGCTTTATAAAAATCAGAGTACTTCATTTTATAAAAAGGTTGTGGAATTTGTTCCTAGAAAAACACGATAAATACGTTATTAAAACATTTTCGAAGAAACGTATTTTTATTCATCTTAAAACGTTTGGGATGTCATCGTTAATACAGAAACATAAGCATAAACAGAACTTACATGTATTTACACTAGTGATCTACATCTTTTTAAATCTCTCAGTGTAAAGTGACTTCGTATCAACACCTGTGATATAAATAAACTGAGTGGGTCAGGTTGGGAAACCTGGTGAGTACATAGGGTTTTCAACCCACAATAATATAATTATTATGTTCAATCAAAGAATCAACCCAATTACCCATCCCCGTTATTTTTTTTTTTTACTCTTTAAGGATTTATCCTAAGAGTCATCTATTCTTCATTCGTTTATTCCGAAGTCCCTTACTTCCAGGGTTCTAGGACTGGCACTAAATCCATAGCTGCCAATGTTCGTTCATAAAGCACTAATTCCATAGCTGCTATAGTCTATTCATCGGGTACTAAATCCATAGCTACCAGTCTTTATCTAATAGGTACTAAGTCCATAGCTACCAATGTTCAACAGGTACTAAATCCATAGCTACCAACGTCTAACATGTACTAAGTCCATAGCTACCGGTGTTTGTCCCACAGGCACTAAGTCTATAGCTGCCAATGTATACTCACATCATCTTCTATCTCTCATCATTTATCTACCCATCATCATACCCAACATATTCGTATATATAAAATACGTATATAGTTTAAACCTTTAAAACATGTATAAAACATTCATCCAGCATAGACAGCAAGTATTCAGATAATATGCACACATAGCACGTAGTTTATATAAAATACTTCATATCTATGTGTAAGATGAAAGGGACTATGCACTCACCTGAGAAGGTGGTGACTCGGTACTCGGACAGTGCTTCGTTTACTTTAAAATAACTTCCTTCGACGAAACCTAGTATTATCACCAATAGATTTTAGTCTATTATTCGCCGAGACTAATTAATAGTCTAGCTATTATTACTATTATATAAGCGTTAAAAAAAATACTTATATAACCCATAATAATAGCCCAAGTATTTATTATATGTTCTTAATAACGTTAATATAATTAAATAAAAACTATATTAAAAATAGCGTAGGCGTAGCTCACTTACAGCGGGTTTTATAGAAAACCAGGCTTTGCTTGGAGCAGCGTTTCCGAGCCGAAAATCTCTTCTTCTCGGAGCCGTCGAGCACTCCGGGGCTTCCGCCTCGTGCTAGGGAGGTTCCCTAGGTTTTTCGGGGGATTTCGGGGCTAGAGAGAGGTTCTAGAGAGAGAGTAAAGAGAAGAAAGAATGGGAAAGGTGTGAAGAAAATGAGGGTGGGAGAGGTGGTATTTATAGGGTGAAAATGGCTGAACTTGGTGCCACATGTCACCATCTAGTGGCAAGACTTGGGGAGAAAGCAATGGCCAAGATTGTGCCACATCACCCATTTTCGCACAACACATTTCCGACTTCTAAAATCCGTAACTTTCACATACGACCTCCGTTTTTGACGTTCTTTATATCCACGCGTAGGTAAAAATAATATCTACAACTTTCATTTTGACTCCGTCGGCTAATTCTCGACCGATCTTAAATTTAACAGTACGAGGCGTTTAGACTATTAAATGACCGCGAAGAATTCCTAACTCCTTCATACGGACTCCGTTTTCGTCTGTCTTTTTACCGTTGAGTTCCTATTAATGAGATCTTCAACTCTCATTTATTTCACGTAAGCCAAAAACCGCTCGAACTAAAATTCGAGTTTCGGGCTGTACACTGCTAAGCCGAATCTTAGAAAAATTATAACTACCTCATACGAAGTCAGATTTGGGCGTTCTTTTTATCGACGCTCTTAGTTTAACATATTCTACGACTTTTGTTTAGATTTCTAAGGCTAAAAAGTCTTCTATCGTAAATTCACAATTTACTTCTTCCGGTGCCGTGCCGGTTTTGCCGTAAAACTTCGGCGGGCCATAACTTCTTCGTTATAACTCGGATTTCGGCGTTCTTTATATGTAGGGAAACCTTGTGACATATTATAAAACTTGGTTAAGACTATTCATTCTAAATAATCTTTTGTCGAAAAGTCATTTTTTGACCCCTATTGCCTCTAAATTGACTAGCCCGGATCTGCGGGCGTTACATGCATGCGCACATAGGAAAGTTCTTATGGCTAAAACCCATCATAAAGACACTAACATTCATAAACCATAATATCACTATTACTCTAAGTAATATGAATAAAAAATGTCAAAACACTAACATTACAAATAAACACGAAGCTATCTCAAGAAATTATCAATTTCTTTAAATCGTTCACAACAAAGAAGATAACTCAAAGAACATAATATATATATATATATATATATATATATATATATATATATATATATATATATATATATATATATATAATCATATTAATGGTTTCAGGTAGAAACTTCAAACCCGATCCCGACCCCAATTAACCGACCCCAAACCCGTGAAAATTTTCTAAAAGCATACCAAACCCGATCCCGACCCCAATTAACCGACCCCAAACCCGACCCTAATATGTCGGTTTTCGGTTTTCACCATCGGGTTCGGTTTCTTTTGCCATCCCTAGTTTTAGCTAACAATCAACCCATTTTCATTTCGATTTCCGTGTCACACACTATTATATTGTGTCGACTAGAAACTTCAAAAAATCATAACTTCCTCATAAGAAGTTAAATTTTCTTGTTCTTTTTACTCACAGATTTGTAATTACGATTACTACGACTTTCATTTAGATCACTATGGCAAATAAGCAACCTGTCTCTGATTCATATTTTATTACACACATTGTTGTGTAGGGTGGAACACGAAACTTCAAAATACCATAACTTCTTCGTACGAAGTTAGATTTAAACGTTCTTTATATGAACATGCTCGTGATTACGACCAATACAACTTTCATTAAGATTATTTATCCTAAATAATATTTTATTTTTATACTTCATTTTATCGCTTCAACGATAAATTTTATAATAAAATTTTCTACACATATTATAAACTTAAAATATTTGTTCACATAACGTGCATATTAAATAGATATTTATATAACTCATGGCGCATATAACGAATAATTATTATATTCGGGGATTTTTAATTATTCAATAAAATAAATAATTATAACTAAAATTACTTAAAACGTCTATCCCTAACTTACGAATGTTACATCCATCAAGATGTACGTGTAGAAAATTGGGGTCGTGGTAATATAATTAGGGTTTGAGAAACTAATTACCGTTGTCGTAATGACACGACTAGACAATCTTCCCATGTCATTGCTATTTTCTATGCCACTGTTCATCACTTTCACAACCCCACCATATGTTCTTCAGCAACACCACAACCATTGAAACACCAAGTGCCTTCATCCTTATCCTCACACCTGACATGTCGTTTTTTCCCATTAGAACTAATGCAAAAGGAAGAGAAATAGGAGAAATGTAACAATTGGGAATTTCCCGTCACCAATTGTTACTAAGGATTAGCATCAACCAATGAAAATGATAGAACTTTTCATATTAAAGAAAAATATAACCAGTTAGATGATAATGATAGAACTTTTCAAATTTAAGGAAAATATGATCAGTTAAATAATGATAATAGGATCAAAAATGAGTGTCCAAAAAGTTATATGGTGGTTAGTGTATTTGGAAAGTACACAACAAATTGATTATGAGGATATAAGCGTTGCTAGAATCTGACTCCGGTTGGAGGAGTTATGATTTTTATAAAGATAAAAACCAACTGCATTAATAACGCTATTAGCATCAAAATAACGTATAGAGGTCGGTTGAGTTTCGGCTAATGTCACTAAAATTAAAATCGTAGTAACCCTTAAGATAAGGACTTTGAAAGGAAAAATGTCAAAACAAAGTTCGTATAAAGGAGATACGGTTTTTAGAAAAATATAAAATGCGGGTTAAAAGAAAAAGTCAAAATTTGACAATGCGACCTTAATGAAAGTTGCAGTGCTAGTAGATAGCTACACAAATATATAAAAAGACTAAAAAAACAAGATACATATGATGAAGATATGATTTTTTATAAAATGATTAGGGGTGCGCGTCATGCCCAACACGCACACCTGATACCCATATTCGTCGAAGATTAGGGTGACATGGACCATCAAAAGTGTGACACGTGGAAATTTTTGGATGGAGCCACGAAGCAAGTGCATGTCGCGCATGAAGTGCGCCGCGCACAAACACACTATAAATATAGGTGCTTACTTCTGGTTTTCTCACCCCAATCAATCTTCCAAACCCTCTCTCTATACCTCTCAAGTCATTTTAAATATATCCTTTCGATGGTGCGAAGCTTCGGTTGCTTCAGAATACGTTACTAGAGTGAGCACACGAGCCCTATTTTCACTATTTTCAATGTTTTATGGGGGAGGGGGGAGGAATACATGTTTATCAAATGGTTTATCAAAATATACTTAGCTTTATAAATATCAAATCATTTTATAAAGCTTAAAGCTTTATGATAATGTAGCTATAGATACTATGCCTAGTGTTAAACTATGATATTACACCTAAGAGATATGATGCCTGATAGTCTAGGAAGAGATAATACATAGATATCATAATGGTCAATTCCATAGGATAACATAGTATCTAGAAGATATGTTGGTCAAAATTTAGGGATATGCAATGTACTTAGTTGTTAATCTGTCCAAATATCCTGTTTTCAAATAACCATAATTAGAGTGTATGTGTGTGTGTGTGTGTGTATATATATATATATATATATATATATATATATATATACAAAATACTTATGAGATCAAACATTATAATTAGCAAATATAAGATAAATATTTATATTGTGATAGTTATAGAAAAACCTTAAGTAGGATTAAGATAAAAGATTATAACTATCAAATATACGATAAAATACTTATATTGTGATAATTATAGAAAATCCCTATGAAGGATTTAGATAAAAGATAAAAGATAAATACCTAAGGTCAATACGTTAGTGAACTATTAATTCATCCAATGGCCTTGATTAAATTCGGCATTCCCCAGCTGATATCTATAATCGTTAATCTTGCGAGAGCTAGAAAGATATGTATAGATCTATATGAGGTCTGACAACCCCACTTGCGATTACTAACTACAAGTTCGGAAGGATAACTTTATTATTATTAACTCTTCGACGTCCGATGAAACGTCGTTGCGAGACACAATTATTAGTCAAACAACATCGATTATGGGGGCTCGTGGTAATACATTAGATCACCTTAGGGTATGACTACCATTAGGGACACCTTGGAATGATAGACAAAATATGTTAGAAATAGATAAAAATTCTAATAAAATACTAAGATAGGATCATTAGATATCCTAGAGGTAATAAGAAATGATCCATAGATATCCTAGATAAAATACATTAGGATCATTAGATATCCCGTAAAGATAGTAAATTAGGATATATATATATATATATATATATATATATATATATATATATATATATATATATATATATAGCCTATAAAGATAGGATTCGTTAGATATCCTAAAAGATAGTAAGCTAGGGTTGATAAAATACTTTAGGAAATGTTTTTCTAAAAAAAAGGATTCTTAAAATGATACAACCCAATAAAAGACAAAAAAAATGAAAACTTATACGCTCACCAACATTATGTTGACGTTTGCAAAAATCGCGTGTGTTCCAGGGAAAGAGAAAGAGGTCCAGTCAAGGAAGGATTATCGGCATGAAGATTTGTAGATTTTGTTTAGAAAAGGTAAATGATTGGCACTTTGTGACTTGGGAAATATTTATTCTATCACCACTCGACATTTTCCACCATCGGCCGGGGAGGGTGTCATAAGAACTAGACTTGCAACTTTAAGGTTGGTTCATGGTGGTTCTAGGAGGTCCAAGATTTGCACAATAAGATTCCAAGATTCTAAAAAGCTCGCCATGACTCCGTCATGACTCGCGACGACTCCAAGGCTTGTAGCTGCCGCCGAGCTTTAACAAATTGCCGCCTTAAGTGGTATATGTATATAAAAATGAATAATAGTAGAAAATATATAAAAAATTTATTAATTATATACAAATTTGCTGCCTTATGGCACGCCTTACAAACGACATGGCTCGCCATAGCTCGAAAAAGCTTGAAACTTGACATTGCCGCCAAGTCACGTTTTACGTTATTTAAACATTGGTAGATTCAAACTATGAATCTAAACTGTAAATATTTCAATTTAACATTCACAATATGAAAAATCCCGAACAGTTCAGATTAACATTGTGAATTTGGATTACTATTATGCACACTGTGAATCTGAGAAGGTTTAAAAAAAAAAAAAAAAACTGCTCAGTGTAGATTCACACTGTGAATCTAAACTGTAAATATTTCAAATTTTAACATTTACAATGTGAAAAGATCTGATCAGTTCAAATCCACACTGTGAATCTGACTTATTATTATGCACACTGTAAATTTAAGGAGGCTCACAAGGTGAATCTTAACAAGTTTACAATATGAATCTGAACAGGTTCACAATGTGAATCTGAACTGAAATATCGTTTTTTTTAAACATGAATATGAATCTATGTTTAAAAAGTACAAAAAATATGAATTTTGATATATTTATTAAATTTTTTTTTCTATAAAAAAATAAACCTTAACTTTTTTCATCAAAGAAAATGAAGTGGGTTCTTTTCGAAAAAAAATCGTTTTTTATATATCATCATGGATCTCTATGGAAAGGGAATGAAAAATCGTGAACAACGGTATATTCGGGTTTTTTTAATAAAAACATGGCCTAAAAAAATTTAAAAAAAAAAAGTGATGAGTTTTTTTTTTGTAAAGGAAGGATTTGTGGTATAATCCGATGTGTGTGCGTCCAATATAAAAGGGCACATATATTTTCTTGGCCGTTGATCGTTATGATTTCCAACGCTCACGATTGGTTCCTTGGTTCTTTGGTTAATTATAGTTCTCAATTGAACCTCACTATATATATATATATATATATATATATATATATATATATATATATATATAAATATATATATATATATATATATATATATATATATATATCTTAATTACCTTATAAAGCATTTTTGGTCAAATGTTGAATTTTAAGTCGTACAAACATACAATGCATTTGTACAATCAATTTATGCCTTACAAAAAGAGTAGAGTACATATGGTCAACAGTTGAAAATGTCAAATCGCTTATCCCCTATTCTTAGGCTATTTTGACCCGGTTAATTCCTTATCTCCGTATTTCCCCAAATCTCGCAATTTCTGTTCACAAATCTTGGATATATATATCGCTGACGTTTTCATTTCTAGGGTTTAATTCATCTTTCAGCATTCAACCACCATTGTCACACCCAAGCGACGGGTAAACAGCTAGTATATATATATATATATATATATATATATATGGGAGGGTTCAATTGAGAAAAAAAAAGGTTGAGAATGGGGGAATCATTCTCAGTCAATCATTTATTTTTGCCGCAAAAAGCTCCAACGTACCGACGTAAATGGGAAACGAATGCACATGTGTTTTCCAACATAACATATTTCCTTAAACTATGTTAATCATTACCTTACTATATACAAAACATAGTTTTTTTTCGTTTTTTTTTTAATTTTTATAAGCTATTTTTATCAAAAAATGATTTTAAATATACTAAAATTCATGATTTTTTATTCTTACAAATAGATATCCATATTGATATAGTTTAAAATAAAATAAATTTTTTTTTTATATTTTCAGCTATCATTATTCATAAATGAATAACAATGCATCAAGTTTTATTATAGTACATTCGTTATTCACTTATGAATAAAAAGTATGATTTTTTCGTTCCAATTTAAGTATCATTCATATATGAATATAACATATAATAAACATAGTATATTCATATTTTAATATTGGACGATGAATTCCCTTGTGAATATTAACATAGTATATTCACTTGTGAATATTAAATGGTATATTCACTTATGAGTATTAAATGATATTTCATATGTGAATATTACATAGTATTACATGGTATATCACATGTGAATATTACACAGTATATTCACATATGAATATTACAAGGTATATTCACTTATGAATATTACACAGTATATTTACATATGAATATTACAAGGTATATTCACTTATGAATATTGAAGGTATTTTGACAAATATATATAATTTTTATATGTTATTCACATATGAATAACATACAGACTTGCATATTTGTTTTGTGTTTTTAATAATCATATACTGATTCAGGTGAGAAAACATATTCATATGTGAATATAACGTGGTAATTTAGTTTATGCATTTCATCAAACAGTTGGAGTGTAAACAAGTTAATTATTTTAAAAATGTTAAAAACATCAAGTTATCAATTCTAAATCATCATATACTTCCGATTTCGACTTCAGATGCGACATCCTATCTCTGATCGATTTCCCAATTTGATTTTGATTTCCGAAAATCCGATTGGGAACCTGTGAGTACCGATTCTAAGTCCCTCAATGTCGACTGTGATTGCGAGTCAAGAACTCCGATTCCAATTTCATGAACAGCAAAGAAATTCCGGTTTAGTTGAAGAAATCTGGATGATTATTGAAAGTTGAAGGAAAAATTTTGATGATGAACGAACAGTTATCGAATTCTCTGTAGTTACATATTTGAGATTGAAGGTTATTACGATATTTACAAGTTTGTCACCGTGTCTTTTATGCTTAGATTAAATGAGTGGCTGGGAATGATTCCCCCATTCTCAACTTTTTTTTATTTTCTCAATTGAACCCACCTATATATATATATATATATATATATATATATATATATATATATATATATATATATATATATATATATATATATATATATATATATATATATATATATATATATATATATATATATCTTGGTTTCAATGGTTGGGGTGTATGCTTGGTAAGCATGAGGCCTCAAGAATCAAGATCGATTCAATCAGAGTCGCAATCAAGATCGATTCAATCAGAGTCGCAACTCCATGTTCATTTAAAACCACAAGGCTTTACACCTCCCTCTTTCATGTTCAAAATTGCTTAAAAGGCTCCCTCTAATCTTCTTCGTCTTCTAGTTCAGGAGGTAGCCATTGAATATCACTGTTCTCGAAATCCACGGGTTCGAATTCAATGTATCATAAAGCATATAAAGATGAAGAAGATGCTTCACATTTATCACAAACATCTACACCTTCAAAAAACGTGGAATTAAAATTCTTTTGTAATAAATATTTTTTTTCATTGTTTGCATTAGTAACTTATTCTCTATCTAGATGAACTTTACAAGACTGGTAGTCGTTGCTTACATCATCTAATTGTAGTTCAACATAATCGGACTTAGCAACTATAAATTTATCTGTCTACAACCACATTAGGTTCCAATACAAGGTTAGAGATTCCCATAATCCAAGGTTGCAGAAATCGGGATTAATCATGGGTTAATCGATTGGCATTCTCCAACCGACTAGAATTAGGGGTGCTTGACGGAAATTAGGGATTAAATGGGTTTGATGGGATTAACCAGTCAATAAAAGTCAAAAATAGCCAAAAAAAAGTCAAAAATAAAAAAATAAAAAAATCAACTTTTTTTTACTCCAAAATTTTCAAATATTATATCAAAATGTTCATATTTTCGTATTTTAATTTTCAAATTACAAATTTTCTTGTTTTCTAACTTTAAAGTACTTGTTTTTCTTAAGATATATTAATCTTTGATTAATTATATAACTAGGTGTGAGACCCATGTATTACATGAGTTTATTTAAAAAACACTAAATATTAAATTTTAACATGTGAAAAGTTTGAATTTATAAGAAAAATTAGAAAATTTTTGAATTATTAAAATTAATGAGGCTTTAATATATTAAATACATTACATATATAAACTTTTTTAATAAATACCTTACATATTAAATGTAGAATTTTAATTTAATAAAATGAAAAATACAATGAAATGATAAGTGGAAAATAAAAATTTTAAAATTTTTAGAAAATGTCATGTATCCAAATGAAGGAGAAGAAGACATGTAGGAAAAAACATTTATTTATTAGAGTAGATATTTTAAGTAGTGGCGGAGTCAGATGGGACGTTGGGGGTACTACAGCACCCCCAAAAAAATTGTTTAACGTATATAAAAAAATTATTTGTAAACATGTTCTATGATATTTGCACCCTCAATAAAAGAGATTATATCATGTTTTTAATGTCCCGAATATGATAACTATAAAAAATATTTATTGATATTTTTTGTACTCCATATAAAAATTTCTAGCTCCGCCACTGATTTTAAGAATCTATCGTCTCCGATTAATCCATGATTAATTCCCGCCAAGACCGATTAATCCCTTAGCTCCGATCGACCGTCCAGCTACCGTTGAAAGATTTTACAACTTTGCCAAAACATAATCCGCTACTAGAGTTTGAAACCATAGATCAATTCGGATTGATCGAATAAAACTCAAGGTTCTTTTATAATATCATAAATTGGAATCAAACTCCATTATTAAAAAGTACTTGTTTATTAACGATACTATATCTGAATAAACATAATTTTTTTTTGCAACACAAACACTTAAATTGTTTTTTACATGTGCCAAACCAAAACAAACTTAATACAGTTTAAATAAGCAATCCTCAAATAGGTTTTCTTTCGGAGAGAGCATTTTAACATAATGACGTTCTAATCATTTTACATGATATTAGTTAGGAACTATATCCAAAACAAAATAAAACTGTAAGAGTTATATGATAAGGTAAAAAATCATATTGCAATTCTAATTTTCATTACAATTATATGAACTTACTCTTAATTTTTTTATAGGTTATTAATTAGATTTGGTTTTCCAATGTGGGGCAACATTTATATTTTTACAAATATAAATAAACAAATTTCAATACAATACTTGTGTCTAGGACACTTTATTTTATGACGAACTACTAATATACAAATTTCAAAGAAAAAAGAAAAAGAGAAGAAAATAAAATGCTACTCTAGAGATACAATTTAAAGCATATAAAAGTATTCTTGATGATTTATTACTCTCTCTCAAGAAATATATAATTTCCAAGATATATTTTGGGCTTGACTCAAAGGGCAAAATGATCCAGATTTAATACTAAACCTCTTTGAAACTCTACATATGGATAGGCAATGGGTTGATCATCATCTTCTACACTCCACCTACATCACCACCACCATTCTTAAAATTATCAATTTACCATTGACTTTATTTATATTTACAAAAAATAAAAAGATAATCAACAACACTCACCTGAAATTTTGTACAAGGTGGTGGAGGAAAAATGCAACCTCTACCCGAGCTAATTCGGACCCTGGACAACATCTTGATCCTCCACCAAACGGTGTGAATTTCTTCCCCGTTTGATCTTGCCTCTGTGTCTACACGTATAAACCAATGTCATTAACCCAAATGAATATATATATATATATATATATATATATATATATATATATATATATATATATATATATATATATATATATATATATATATATATATATATATATATATATATATATATATTAATGAATTACCTCCCATCTCCAAGGATGAAATTCCAGGGGACGTGAATGGATGGATGGGTCCAAGTGAACTGTACTTAGAATTGGTAGGACCTTCCAACCTGCTGGTATCAAATAATCTGACCATAAAATACAAAACATATGTCTTTTTTCAGTATTTCATACAAATAACAATATTAATTAATATCAAAACGACCCACAAAAATTGTCAAAAGAACAATTATAAGATACAAAAGATATGAAGTGGCTCATGCATGCATGAATCATTATGATGAAAGAACCTTTTTTGACCTTTAAATTGCAATTTCGTCTCTATAATTAGGTTTGACTTGCATGTTTAGTCCAAAAGTTTCAATTGCTAGTCTTATTATATTGTTGTAATCGACTATTTTAAAATGATTCCAGTTAGGTTTATTATTGCAAATCCATAATCCAATACTTGCATATCTTTTTGATCCAAATATTATATATTATACTAAACATCACTTACCCTAGTTTTTTGCTTTTTTCTATAACCTACCCCCTTCAAGTTTTGGTTATCTTCGATCTTACTTCTTTTTTGCAAATATGAATGCAAAAATGAAACTATTTTAGATTCTAACTGTAGCAAGTGAAACTTTTGGACTAATATTGTAAATTGAGCAAAACCATAGGACGAGATTTGTATCTTAAGCTTTAGAAAGATTTTGATTTGTTTATGACTTTATGAGGTGCATCTTTTGTGAGCTAACTACCTATAAATCTTGTATTTAATTGATAAAAGAATATTTTTTATTTTTAAATCATATCGAATATGTTTAGAAGACCAACAATTGGGTATAAAGAATTAAACATATATAATAACTTACCTTTGAATTTAATATCTTTGAGAGCCTTTCTATGCACAAACTTGACAATGTTGCCATATCTAAGTGCCTCATTGATGACCTAATTGACAAAAGTAAAGTGTATACTAGGTTATTGACATCATCATTAGAATTAGTAGTAATTACTTATTTAATTAATTATGTCTTCATGGAAATATATTTTTGTCATGTATATAAATAAATTAAATGGAATATCAAGGGTGTATATTAATGGACATCATATGTACGTATATCGTTTTTCTCTTTAAGATGTTAACTATTATTTATGCATAAAACCATTGGTATCGTTATTTTTCTCAAAATAGAATAAAAATTATATTAAAAGAAAGTTAGAAATGCGAATACATTTTGGGTGAATCCCATCATTTTGTAGTCTTCCCAATTCAAAGACTCGCCTTTCTTCTTCTTGCCCCTTATGCATTCATGTTCTACCTATGATTAACACATAACAACACAAAAAATATATATAATTATTACAAAAAACACAACAAAAAAAAAAAAAAAAAAAAAAAAAAAAAAAAAATCTAAACCTGACTTTTAGAGAAAGTCAAACGTAATAAATAATTCTAGCTTCCAATTCACATCGGCTTTTTCAAGCTTCAGATGAACATTATAGCATTGAAAATCATAAAATTAGGGATTATAAGTCTTTAGTTTTGGTAAAAGAAATACAAATCAATTTGAAATGTAACAAAATAGTAGCTTTAACTTCAAAAAGTCAAACCCAAAATAGTTAGAAAACGAATATATATATAAGACTACACCTTCAATTGCTCGAGTGCAGATGGGGATTTGGCGACAAAATGCACCACCATGGCCATCAAAATAGAAGTCGTTTCATAGCCACCCAGTAGAGCATCAAGAACAAAGCTAACTTTTTCATCTTCAGATAAGGTATCAACACCTAGGAGTATCTCCAAGAAATCACTCCCCTTTTTTTGCGAATTAATATTCATATTCCCACAAATATCATCATCATTATTATTATAGATAATATTATTATTTCTTCTTCTTTCCTTTATAATTTGCTTGACACTTGCTGATATTCTGATTCTAGCCTGTAAAGTTGACACCAACACAAAGTTCATCATCACATGTACATGCCTCTTCTTCCTTTTACAAAACCAAGATGCATGATGATAATAATGATGCAAACAATAATAATTATGTTTTCTAAAAATCATAATGTAAACTACCGAAACTTACAACAAAAAAAAAAAGTTATTCAGTTTGATTTTGATGTCAAATCTTGGGCTAGTAAAAGTTCGTAGCTTTAAAAAATTAGTAAAATATGTGAACTTATATGAAACTTAAAAAACCTTAAAATGTAGAAAATCAATCAATTACGTACCTTAACTGCATTTGCATAAGGAGTTCCCGGGATGTAGAGAGGAAAAGATATTAAACCTCTCATAAAGGTGAGAAAATCTTCAAGAATTCTTGCAGTCTGTGGCTCTTCTGGTGTTAACCCTAGCACTTGTTTTACTATTACATTGAATGTAAACTGTGAAAAAAGTAAGCTGTAAGTTCATTAATTAAGTAACCGATTAAAAAGATATATATAATTTAATAACATAATATTACTAGAAGCCATCTGCAAACCTTTCGAGCTTCTTGACAGAAGATGATTTGTTTCTTGTCCTTCCAAGAATCCAAAATCTGGAGGGTGGTTTTTTCAATGTGGGTGAGAAAATCAGGTTTAGATTTGGTGGTGGAAACAAGAGAAAGGGCCACATTTCTAAGCCTCTTGTGGGTGTCACCGACAACCACAAGCATAGATATCTTCCCAAGAACACCATGAATGGGCTTTGGATAGCTACATTCAAAAAGCTTGTCTTCATTTTGTAGTATGAAGTAGTTGAGTTCTTGGTCACATGAAACTATGGTAGGTGAGAAGAATAAATGTGATTTGAACACTTTCCCATACCTGAAAAAACAAAATATGGGGTTTTCAACATATGTTCTTGCTATAAAAGGTGTGTGTTCTCATGTATCACTTTTATGAACATGAAATTCTATGTGTACAATCAAGAATCTTTCTTTTTATAGCAAGTTTAGAATTTGATTCTTGAAAAGATTATATCAAATGAGTTACCTAGAACAATGTTCTTGAAGAAAAGAGCCAATGGTGGTGGAAGGATGAGGGTTAAGAAAAGCTAGGGTCTCACCAAGAAGAGGTATGTATCCAAATGAGCCTCGAGGAAGAGCACCAAGTTTCTTGTTTTTCAAGAACAACAAAGGTAAGAAATGGTTGAAGATCAAACCAAACACAAACCCCACCAAGATTATCATAAATAAAAGACCCATTTTGACGAGAACAAGAGGTTTAAAACTGGAACGGGTTAATGGGTTCGTGTCTATGTTTGATTCTTGATGCTTGTGTGTGTATGTATTATTATATAGAGAGCAGGATACTCACACAGTGAGGGTGTTTGTATGTGTGTTTTTGTAGGGTTTAGCAAGACTAGGAGGAACTAAAAGCAAAAAGTAACAGGCTTTTTTTGGGTACAGTCGGTGACATTTTGACTTTAATCACAGGCATAGGAAAAGAAATAAGCATAGCTAAGGTAGCTAAGGATCTAGGGGTTAAATTTGACATATTCATAAACTAAGTGTCCTCCTCATATTTAATTTCACATCTATAACTTTATTGGGAGATTTGTAAGTTGTAACTTGTGTATCATATGTTTAGGTTAAATATCACAGATGTAGTCTATTAGTATTTCGCTAGAATCTTGACGGTTGATATGAAGCTGACATTTAGTATGAATTCTACAGAATATTTGGTGTGTATCAAACATCATGAAAAATATATAATTGTTCAATTTAAATAAAAGATAATAATAAATCACCTCATTTATTTACGCAGGGAATCATATGATAAGAACTTGTGAGATTTCATAGTCACTTCGTTTTAGACCTTTTAACAATGTCTTTGACACTCAGCTTTTAAGAGAAAAAAAAACTCGAAAAAAATTAAAATTTCTTTGTTCGGTAATATAAGCTTTTTTATTTTACTTTAAAAAAATTATGATCTAAAAACCTATTTCAAATAGTATTTAATAAAAGTTATTAGGGAAAATGACTTAGGATGGTAACTACCTCTTATCCGTGTTCACATATTGGCAACTTTTTTTTTTGTACATAATAAAGCAACTAACTTGTTTTAACTGTTTAAATTACACCAATATTACCGGTTAATATCTGCTTTTAACCGGTAATTCAAAAGGAAAATGACTTAGGAGGGTAACTACCTTTTATCCGTGTTCACATATTGGCAACTTCTTATTTTTTGTACATAAGAAAGCAATTAACTTGTTTTAACTATGTAACATCCCAAAAATCATGACCAAAAATTTCGTTTTTAATTTAATACTAAAACCATTAATTTAATAATCCGGCATCAGGCCCCGCCTAGCATCGAGCCCCGCTCGATATACAGATCTGTCTCTCTTAGGCCCCGCCTGTCTTCGAGCCCCGCTCTCTAAACACATACAATCATATAACATGCTAACACATAAAGAAACATATTCTACTGTATCCCTGTCTTAAGAAACATACTCTGCTAATAATGAGATACGGAACTTCGTCCGTACTCAGCTAGTTCCAGCCAGGGCTTCAACAGTGCAAGGTGAGTCTCCTTACTGTGTGAATAGGTCTAAGGACACAATGCCAGCCCATGTAGTCTATGAGTAGGAAGACCCGGGGGTTAGCCCTAGGCATTGTATGCTAGTATGTTATTCCAGACCAAGGTCTGATGTCGAGCGGGTGCCTGAGGAATGTTTGCATGTTAGATTATACTTGTTGAATGTGTGATACTTGTATGTGCCTGGTAAAGAGGTGAGTGTGGGAGAGGTCCCGTATCTCATCACTAGCTGAGTACGAACGATGTTCCGTATCTCATTATTAGCAGAGTTTGTTGCTTAGGACAAGGATACAGTAGAGTATGTTTCTTTATGTGTTAGCATGTTATATGATTGTATGTGTTTAGCGGGCGGGGCCCAGAGACATACGGGGCCTAAGAGAGACAGATATGTATACCGAGGGGGCTCGATGCCAGGCGGGGCCTGATGCTGGGCGGGACCCAATGTTGGAGTATTATATTAATGGTTTGATAATTATGGTTTTAGTATTAAATTAAAAACGAAATTTTTGGTCATGATTTTTGGGATGTTACATAGTTAAAACAAGTTAATTGCTTTCTTATGTACAAAAAATAAGAAGTTGCCAATATGTGAACACGGATAAGAGGTAGTTACCCTCCTAAGTCATTTTCCTTTTGATATACCGGTTAAAAGCAGATATTAACCGGTAATATTGGTGTAATTTAAACAGTTAAAACAAGTTAGTTGCTTTATTATGTACAAAAAAAGAATAAGTTGCCAATATGTGAACACGGATAAGAGGTAGTTACCCTCCTAAGTTCCTAACTATTATAACAAATTTACAAAATTACATTTAAATATATTATTTAGATATTTATTTGTTTTAAATAGTTCTCTTTTTATGTAATGTTGTAAATTTCAAAATAATTCAACTAATTTTGCACAATAATCATATATCAATATAAGTTACATTCTCCATCTTTCAATTAAATATAATGATATTTATAATGCATTGAATTCTATAACGTTTAATGAATTATCACATTATTATTCATTATTTCATATAGTTTTATCAAAAATAGTCCTATTATATACACACCAATCTGTATCATCCTCATATAATATTAGTCTTACTTTTAGGTTAATATTACCATATGTTTTTTATTTGGTAAGTTAAACATTATCCAATGAAAATTATAACTTTAAATGTTCATGTGCTAGGGGAAGATCATAAAACGGCGTGGGTTAGCAGATTGGTCAGATCACATAACTCTCGTTCATTGGTATTCAAGAGACCCAACTTGCGGATGCAAACAATATAAACGTGGCTAATTGTTGAGGTTCTGACCAGTGGGATGCAGATAAAGTTCACCCAACTGGGAGATCTAGAGGCTTAATTAACATTTGGGATCCTCTTGTATTCACCTCAATTGATGTTATCGAACTTTGTTGTTATCTTATCAATATTGGTAATTGGTTTGGAAGTGACAAACATATCATTCTATCAAATATCTACGGTCCTCAGGCCATCCCGAATAAGGAGAAACTGTGGGCTGATCTTCTAAACCTCATAGAATGCAGAAAAGGAATATGGGTACTATTAGGAGACTTTAATGAGGTTACAAGAGCTGAGAAAAGGTTTAATTCAAACTTTTGCACACCCACTGCAATGGGATTTAACAGATTCATCCATGATGGGGGGTTTGAACGATCTAAAAATGGGCGGACACAGGTTTACGTACTTTTGTCATAACGACCTAAAACTTAGTAAGTTTGACAGATTCTTGGTATGCTCTGATTTCTTATCCATTTTTTCCAATGTCATGGTCACAACCCTTCCTACAGAAACTTCTTATCATTGTCCAGTTCTTTTATCATCTACATCACTTGATTTTGGCCTGACTCCATTCTGCTTTTAACTCATGGATGGATAGGGATGGCTTCCCGAATATTATGACAAGTGTGTGGCTCCATTTCCGTGGTTTTGGTACTACAGACTGCATGTTCGCTGCCAAACTCGAACATCTAAAGACTAAAATTAAGGAATAGAAGGTTGTAGATCATCCAAAGGAGGTTGAAGAACTTAAATCAGTGGAGACTAAGATGGTGGCTTTAGACCTCATAGCTAAATCTAGAGCTCTCACGACACCAAAAAAAGCATACAGGAGAGACAGTTTCAAGAAAATCATTGAACTAGAAAGATTAAATAGCCTTGATCCTAAGAAGAAGTCGAAGATCCGTTGGGCCATTGATGGTGATGAAAACTCAAGCTACATCCATGGTTGGGTAAACACTAGGATCAGAAAGAATAATATCATGGGGATCATGATTAATGGTACGTGGAACACAAATCCAATTGAAATTAAAGCTTAACGCACCGATTTTTCCAAAATAAGTTTAAAGAAAAATGGCCACACAGGCCCATGTTTTCAAATCCCCTATTTCGCGTATCTCTCAGGCTGATAGTAACTATTTAGAATAACCCATTTCTTTGGGCGAAATCAAGGATGCAGTATGGGCGTGTGCAGTAAAAAGGCTCCAGGCCCTGATGGGTTTACTTTTAAGTTTATCAAGGGATATTGGGATATTATGTTTGGGGACATCGCCCTTTTTATCTAATATTTTGAAAGATTTGCAAGGCTTGATTCTTCTTGTAGCTCTTCTTTTATCTCTCTGATTCCAAAGACCAAAGATCCATTGTTTTACAGTGATTTTCGACCAATCAGCTTGATTGGTTGTCTGTCCAAAATCATCTCCACTATACTGGCATCTCGCCTCAAAAGGGTTATTAGGCATTGTATTGACGAAGTACATTCGACATATGTGGAAGGCAGGTATATACTTGATGGACCTTTAATTGTGAATGAAGTATGTACCTGGGAAAAAAAGGTCAACAAAAAGATTTTTCTCTTCAAGGTTTACTTTGACAAAGCTTTTGACTTAGTAAATTGGGACTAATTGACTCGATACTTACTCAAATGGGATTTGGAGAGAAGTGGAAGTTTGTGGATCAGGGGGTGTATAAAGTCGCCTAGAGCATCCATGCTTGTCAACGTTGTTCCAACCAAGGAGTTCTCAATGGAAATAGGTGTGAGGCAAGGAGACCTGTGACATCCCCAAAATCACGGCCAGAAAAGACCAATTTTCATTTATGCTTCTAAAATAATTTCAGAGTAAATCCTTTTGATTTGAAAGAGTTGCGGAATTTGTTCCCAAAAACAAAACATGATAAAACAATGTTTACCAAAGCATTTCATAAAAGAAATGTATTTTTCATTATATAATCAAAACTCGGGGTGTCATGTTCCGATACAGACCAATAAGCATAAACGATAACATTACAAGTCATTCAACAAATATATACATATACAAACTTGTAAACAAAACAATCTTGATGGTTCATCCATCTTACGCCCTTGCGCCACTTCCTGTAATACAAATAAAACTGAGTGGGTCAGGCTTGGGAGCCTGGTGAGCATATAGGGTTTTCAACCCACAATAAATAAATTATATTTAATTTCACCAACCAATCACTATCCGGATTACCCATTCCCGTTATCCTCACTTTACATCCCTAAAACAACATCTATCTCAAGGGACCTAATCTAGGATTTTCATCGGGACGGACATTACTGCTAAGGGGTTTCCTCAACAATAGATATCCTAAAGGCAACCATGAGGGGTATAGAGTACACCGGTGAACACATCGTTCACAACACCTACATGTTATGAACCTGCTAGCATTCCACGAGATTGTCTAGAAGGAGTCTGTGGTCGTTATCCATACTCCGCTGAATAACTAGGTCGACAACAACAACAACATCGAGGCCTCTCATCTGTTTATTACACACCAACTATCTACCCATGTTCTACCCAACATATCCTTTTTACTGGCTCGATTGATTCCTGCAAACATTTTCGATTGATTCCTGCAAATAATTTCGATGGCTCGATTGATTCCTGCAAACATTTTACTGGCCCGATTGATTCCTGCAAACATTTTCGATGTGTCCTGGTCTTCCACGGTTATTACACCTAAACTCCTCACTTTTTCCTAGATGATGAAGTCCATAATTACTACAAAAGGGGAGTCTTCCCAAGTATCCCCTTAGTGGAGTGGGTAGTCTCTCACAAGGCTTTCTTTACTCACTTTCCTTCCACAAGGGTTGACCATATTTGCCCTTGGTGGTTCCTTTTGAATTGTTCTTAAATTCTTTGGACTTCTTCTTACTACTTGAGCTCTGGGTCATCGATTCCTTGAGACTAATGGCTAATTATTTAGCTTACTCATAGGTATTGGTCCGGTGTGCTTGCACCTCGATCCTAGTATGGGGAGCTAACCCTTATAGGTATGCATTGATCATCTGGATCTATGAGTTAACCAACTCAGGGCCTATGTTGACTAGGTAATCAAAGCCTACCATACAGAAGGCCGGGCCTGATTCCTTGGTGCTAAGATGACTGAATCCTGCTCCACTTGTGCCATGTCTTTTCTAAAACGGAATTCCTTTATCATCTGCTTCTTTAGCTCTTCCCAGGGGGTTGTATAGGCTTTTCATATGCCTAAAGCCTTGACCTGGATATTCCACTAGAAGATAGCTATTCCTATAAATGTGCATGTTGCAAACTTAACTCTATGTTCACCAACACACTTGCTCTCTATCTATTTATCAAGTAGATCAAACAATCTATCCCCTGTCTCTACAAGAATCTCTCGTCTTGCTGTTAATAAAATCACGATATGTTCTTGTCATTTGACTACCTTCCTTATTGTTTCACTAATTCTTACTTGCTTTGAGATTCCCTAACACATCTGGAACTTGACACTTAATCATGGTCTGAATGATGGTGGGGTCAATCAAGGTTAGCATCAAAGGGTTGTTATCCTGAAATGACAGCAAGAAGGTTACTTACTATTCCTATGTTTAACTAATCGGGTTATCTTTCAATCCTTTATTTACTGGGATAATACTACCTTTTCCATTTTTAGGGTACTATAGTTTCTTTCATAGCAACTTGTCTTTTTATCGCTTATTAAATAAATACTTTACTTCTATCCTATGTATCTTTTCTTTTAATTTTGTTTTCTCCCTTATTACAACATGTTATTGTTGTTTTCCTAGCAACACTTATTATGAATGGAAATTTCTTATTATTCCAAGGAAATCTCTCTTCCTTTCCCTTAGTCTTCTAAACAGATTAAACTCCTAAAGGTTTTTAATATCATGATTATAAATTCTTTTGGATAAAAAGTGACAGCTTTCATAAAATTTGAACATGATCTTTGGGCACACGATGTGCTTCCTGAGCACCTGCAGCAGATCAACATTAAAGTTGATTTTTGGCCTCCTTATACACTTTTCTAACATTCCTCTGGTCTCCCTTCTTCTATCTTGATTGGGTCCCACATGCACGATGCACGCATCGCACTCTTGCTATCAAGCTTTAACTTTTGCATCTCTTTCGACTCCTCTACTCCCAGGTATCCTGCATACTTAATCATATCTCTTATTTAGGCTTAATTTCTTGTTTTAGGGCTTTTTGGAGGTTCTTGCATTTTTTGGGATTTTGGTCAAATTTTGTGAAATGGATGAGTAATCCAGCTAGCTATACTACCCATTTTTCTTCCAAGATACTCAGTTTCGAGTTTATTTCATCCATTGATCCTCATTTTGAGTTTTTATATTTTAAAATTTTTTCTAAACTTTTAACTAAATCCTTAAATTTGTATATTTTAAGGATAAATGAACTACTTATTTGTATTCTAGGAGCCTATTCGAACATCCTTACGTGGTTATTGCATTGAAAGTTAGACGAAACATCGGTTTTCCAAACCTGTTGTTCTTTGTGTTCTTGGAGCACGTCACGCAGAGGCATGTGCGCTGCATGCACTCGCATGCAGCGTGCACCTTTGCGCGTGTGGTCCATTTCAACATTTTTTTTTGCAGCTTTTATCTTATCTAACTCATTCCTAACTGTCTTTTGTCTATTTTTCTACAGATATGTCGAGACGAGGTCGATAAGCTGCAGGTCAGTTACCTCCTAACTGGCATCACATCCATTCCTATGGTTCCCCGATGATCTTTCTGATCGGAGTTCCTTCGTCTCTTGCCTAGTCTCTCTTCTGTCCAAGAGGATCAGTGTTCCTTAAGCTTTTTCCTGGAGGGATGCAGACGAGTTTGGGTTGATGGCTCAGCTTGGGCCATTCCTTACCCGTGTATTGTGGGATGATAGCAGTCTTAAGCTTTTTGTCTGCCATAGACGGCAGCAGGTTGTTGGGTTTCGGGAGGTGATTTATAAGAAGATCTATTGGGAGTTCTTTTCGACAGTCCACTTCGATAAGGCATCGATGAGATGGGCTGATATATTAGTCTTTACGTTTCGCCTAGGAGGCATATTCCACTCCTATAACTTGATCGAGTTGAGGAGACGTCTAGGGATTTATACAGTAGGGGAGTATGTGAGTCCTAATTTTTATGCTTATCATGACATTTGTATTATTGATCCACCACAGGAGTATGACTATTTATAGGTCTGGGGTCACGCTATGGGATCCAAGAAAAGCTAAGGAGAGCACCTTTACATCTCCTATTTATCGGTTGATTCACCAACTAGTCGCTTCTACTATTTGTCACCGCGAGGAATGTGACAAGGTTCCTTCTGTCGACCTTTCCTATATATGGTGTCTGACCCAAATTGAGGTTTTCCTACATCGTCCCTTTGATGTTGCTCTTTACTTATTTGGTGTGGCTCTAAGTTCCATTCATTTGAGCAGGATTTGCGGGGATCATTGGGTCACTTGTTTGGCCCTATCTTATGAGGTTGACACTAGTGAGATGGTTCCTATTCCTATCAGATACATAGGTAGTACCTCTCTATGGAAGATGTAGGTGTTGGTTCGGGGATTTGGGCGATAGTGGATTGTTCTAAATGATGATATTGTGGAGCCGATTTGACAGGTGGAGCCAGAGCATATCCCTAAGCATGTCTTTAAGAGGTGTTAGAGACCTAGGCATGTCGATCCAGACCATCCATAGCCAACTCTACGCAATGTGATGCAGCGTCTAAAAGCTGCACAAGAGGAGCATCGCTAGATCATGACTTTGATTGTCAGGGTGATGCAACATCTAGGGCTGGACTATCCACTTTTTCCTTAGGCAGGTCTTGTTGTTACACCTTTTGCTCAGCTGAGGGGTACTAGTCATAATGGTGTTGACGATTAATGCATACATCGCAGGGATACTGATGATAGCGAGGAGAGCATGGAGGAAAATGAAGATCAGTATGAGAGTAGAAAGTAGGTTGTTTAGGTTGTATTTTGATACTTATTTTTAACTTATTTTGTGGCATATATTTCTAATATACTTATGTATGCTTTTTAATTGTATGTCTGGTTTCTATTTTGTCATTTATCTAACCCTAATTAAGTTAATTTTTGGTTCAATCAAGACTAAACATAGGTGATCGGGGTACATTTAGGAGTGGCCAACCTTTACATACATAACTAGATTAGATAATTAACTTATATATTGCATTCTTGATTTGTATATTTATTCGGGATTTAAGATGAGTCTTGAATGCGCTCCATCTTCTCAAAATCTAGCATCGGTACCAGTCTACTGATGACCTGACCTGAGAATACAAGTTATTTTAAAAGAGTTTATCAGCATTAAAGCTGGTGAGTTCATAAGTATTTATTGTCTATGGTTGTATCAAAATATTTGGAACAACGTTTGAAGTACGAGTTTGTAACAGTTTGTAGTAAAAGTATGTAAATGTTTGTACGTATTTTTAAAAGTTTGAAACTCCTAGAAAATCCTATATTTTCTATTAAAAGTAGCCTTCTACCAAGGCACAACTGTTTTGTATGTTTGTTTCTTGTAAAAGTGTGTAATTTTCCCAAGTGTAAGTATCATTATCACAATATAGTTTGTACATTAATGTTTAAGTGAAATGATTACCAAATAAATGTAAAGGGTAATTAATGTAGTACTGTAGCGTTGTATTATAGGAACTACTGTTGTACTAACTACCTTAAACCGAATTTATATCAAGGTATTATGTGATTAATTGTACCATAATATTGACAGAAAAACACGACAATGTAAGTCGTTAAAAGGTATGACGTTTGGAACCCGCAGACCTGCAGGTCCGGCTATAGCTAGCAGCAAGGTGTAGGATAGTCAATTCAGTATAGATTTATACGCAAACTCACGCTCTCCCTCCAGGAGATTCTAGCTACAACTCGGGCCATGACAATGAAGGCATGCTCCGATACAGTGGATCACATTTATGTTAGCATATTCTTGTATATATAATATATTGTTACTCATCATAGTATCGTTGTATATGTTCTCATTCTAGCATAGTTGTATATATTCTCATTTTAGTATAGTTGTATATGTTCTTATAGTAATAAGTAATGACTCATGAATGAACTGACTCTTGTATGCTTCGTTGAACTAGAAGTAGTAAGTAGTATAACTCTAAACTATACCTATTATAGTTTATTAGTAAACTTGTTGAATGATTTAATGTACTGAACTGATATAAAAGTCTTTATATCTATACATATATACATAATATATAAGTAAGGATTCAACGACACTCGGACAAACAACCGGGTACTTTAAGACCACAACCAAACAAGGACAGGAAGTAAAGTGGGTTATCTCTCCTAAGTCCTTCAAACCTTTTTTATATAACTATATATGTAGTAGACATGGTTTTAACAATATATAAGTTTAAAAACTATAAAGGAAAGGTTTAGTATACAAAAGTAAATTTGATAAAGAGTTTGATGTGTAAAATAGTTTGATAAACAATTTGAAGTCATTTGTTCAATAAAAAAGTTTAAAGCATCAAAAATCCATTTGCATGTTAGTTATTAATCACATGTGATTGATCTAATAACTAACATGGTTCAACTTGTATTCTCCCATAAAGCATTTAAAACATTTAACAAAATTTCAAAGGTTAATTAAGGGGTATGAACTCATCTGTAGTGAGTGGTTTGGATGAACGGACTGAATAGGATGTTAAGTGTCAAGTGAAGACGTGTACTCACTCAATGATCCTAGTTAACATATAATAGCACATATATGTATCCAATTAGTCTTTTAAACAACTAATTAACAAAGTTAAGACATCCTAGGACATGTAAACCACCTTTTATAAGTGCTATAAGTCCTAAGGATTACATCTAAGTGTTGTAGCACATTGCTATTGAGTTTAGGGTTCAAGGAAAGCCCTTATTTGATTTTATGGTTCTTATGACCATCACTCATTGAGTTTACGATCGTAAACTCATGGGTTTACGGTCGTAATCTCATTCCTCTTTGACCACGTGTTGTTTCGAAGCTCTACAAGTCTTTAGAAGCATTTCTACTTGAAGTATAAGCCTATGGAAGGGATTAGGGCACCATTTCACTCCTTTTAGGAGTTTACCTTCTTGGACCATCTGTCATTGGGTTTACTGTCATAAACCCATATGGTTTATGGTCTTTTGATGTTTTCAAGTGCTAAGCTCATCAAGGAAGGGATCTATGCTAGTGTCCAAGGCTTAGAAGGGATTAGGGCACACTTTGGCACGCCTTTTTAGGGTTTACGGTCCAAGAACATCTTGGACCGTGAACGCCTTTGATTCTTGGTTTCTTGGGTGTTTTCTTGATGTTTAGAAGTGTAAAAAGCTCTATAATACTCTAGGATAGAAGTACTTACTATATAGAAGCTTGAAAAGGTGCTAAAAGTCCAAGAACACTAGTGTGTGTTCTTGGTGTTTTGAAGATCTAAGTAAAACACAAAAATGAATTGATGAAATGATGTATAAACACTAGATGTTATGTTATAACAACAAATCAAGTCGAGAAACACTTACATTCTCAGGAGATCGGGTGAAAGATGGGATGATAGTTGAGAGAGAATGGGGAGTAAACTTGAGGGTGGAAGTTGGAAAGGAAGAGTTTGGGGAGTAAACTCCCATTTAAGCCAGTGAGTGTTCGGCCCTAAGGGAGTCCATGGCCCAAACTCACTTAGTTTTTCCGTGAACACCAATCCAAGGAGTTGATTGTTCCATTATTGCCTCGATGTCCTAGAATTTAATTCCTTTTTATCCGTTCGTTTCGAGAATAATTATTAAAATACTCAAACGCATTTTAAACCGGTAAGAATTTAGCATAAAAGTAATTGACTTTTAATTTAAGTGATTAACTTCAGGGTTTGTACAATTGGAAATTTCGGGTTGTCACATCATCCCCGCGTTAAAGGGAATTTCGTCCTGAAATTAAAGTTTAAGCAAATAAAGTAGTTACAAATAACTAAGCGAACAGATGAGGATATTTCAATTTCATTTGATCCTCGCGCTCCCATGTGAATTCCGGTCCTCGCTTGGCGTTCCAGCGAACCTTCACAATCGGGATGCGCCTTTGTTTCGTCTGCTTGACCTCACGGTCCAGGATCTCTACGGGTTCTTCCACGAAGTTGAGGCTCTCGTTGATCTCGATCTTGTCTAGTGGGATTACAAGAGTCTCGTCGGACAGACACTTTTTCAAGTTTGAGATGTGGAATGTAGAATGTACGTTACGAAGTTCGTTGGGTAGATTGAGTTTGTAATCTACAGGGCCAATTCTACCAAAAATCTCGAAAGGCCCTATGTACCTTGGATTTAGCTTTCCACGCTTTCTGAAGCGTATCAAGCCCTTCCAGGGTGAGACTTTCAAAATAACGCTGTCACCCACCTGGAATTCCAAAGGTTTCCTTCGCTTGTCTGCGTAGATTTTCTGTCGGTCTCTAGAGGCTTTCAATCATTCAGGAATTTGAACGATCTTCTCCATCGTTTCCCGAATGATTTCCAGACATGTAAGAGTGCTTTCAGGAAATCGTCCTTTAGCTAACTGGGTGTCACCCACCTCATCCCAACACAGAGGGGATCTACACTTCCAGCCATAGAGGGCTTCGAATGGAGCAGTCTTGATACTCGTGTGATAACTGTTGTTGTAGGAAAATTCGACAAGCGGTAAGTGAGTATCCCATGCCTTTCCAAAGTCGATCATACAAGCTCTCAACATATCTTCCAGTGTTTGGATGGTTCTCTCACTTTGTCCTTCGGTCTGAGGATGGTAGGTTGTACTCATATCCAGCCTCGTTCCTAGGGAACTTTGTAGTGACTGCCAGAACCTCGAAGTGAACCTACTATCTCTATCAGAGATAATGGATATAGGAACATTGTGCAGTCGTATGATTTCCCTAATGTATGTTGTCGTAAGCTTCTCCATCTTGTCAGTTTCTTTGATAGGCAGGAAGTATGCAGACTTGGTCAATCTATCGACGATGATCCATATGGTATCAATGTTGGATTACTGTCTAAGTCCATAACTATAATTGGTAAGACTTGACCCGACCCGGCATGGTCCATTTGGGTTGCATGGCATCATGCACTTGGATAGACTAAAATGAGAGAAATAAGACACTTATGGTTATTAATATATTATAAGTTCTAGTATATTAATAATAAGAATAATAAGATTATTTAATTAGTATTGATCAAGAATTAATCTAGGATTAATTAAGTGATCAAAAGAAGACTAATTAAATATATGGGTTGATTGTGTAAATCATCCATACTTGTATAGTGGGCTAATGCTCCATGGATTATCTAGTTGGGCCAAAACCCATATGATGCTCCATGGATGCTCCATGGTGTATTTGAACCCATGGATCCAAGGAAATGGAAAGTCATGACAATTAGGGTTTACCCTAATTGTATAACTATATAAGCATCTTATTCTTGAGGAAAATCGGCCACTAGGATTATTCTAGAGAGGGCTAGCCGATTTCATGAAGTGTAGAATTCTCTCAAGTTATTCCAAGTGTATTTGGTGTTGTGTGAACCATTTGAGGTGTCACACTTGGGGCACTAGGCACTCAAGCTTCATGAAGACAAGCACTAACAAAAGGTATGTATTCTATCTTGTTATATCTATTGTTTTGTATGCTAGATTAGGATAATACCTTGGATGTTCATATTTTCATGTATAATAGAGAAAACATAGATCCAAGGTATTTAGGGTTGCATGTACACTTAGGAGTGTTAGAATGCTCATAACCCAACAGTGGTATCAGAGCCTAGGCTTGTTTTCTTGTTATACTTGCAAATGGAGCTGAAAAAATCGAGTTTTGTTGCTGTCTACCCAGCAGACTCGCCGATTCCATGAAGGGACTCGACGAGTCCAAGGAAAAATGCATCCAACTCGCCGAGTTTTGTTCATGCACTCGACGAGTTGGACCCCAGACAACATATCTTCGAGGTTTTTGGCTAGAAATGGACTAGGAACATTACCCTAAGTTGTTTTTGAACTTATAAACTTGTTTTTTAATGTGGTAATGTTCATGCTAATCCATTTTCAAAGATAATTGTCAATAGATTCATGTTTTGTATTAGTTTAAAGGTTAGTCTAATTACATGAAAAAGTTTGATTTGAATTATCTTGTTCTTATGAGTTGCTTAGATTAATAGAAAAGTTAATTGAAATAGTTTTCAATCCAATTTAATCTAAGAGTTGATTCTAAAATGTGTTTTTGTAACTTGTCCTCAAGTTATATGAAAAGTCACATTTAAGTTTCATAAAACTCATAAAAGTTTGCAAAGGTTACAAAATGAAGAGTCTAGTTCTAATTAATTGGAGTTATGACTCCATAATTTGTCCTCAAGTTATGGAGGACCAAGAGTCTCTTCATTAAATAAAAAATAATAATAATAAAAAAAATGTAACCTTAATTAATTCATAAGTTATAAAATAAAGAAAAGTTAATTCTTTTATTAGTTTAAAGTCTTCCATAACTTGTCCTCAAGTTATGGAACTTGAAGAGTTTTCGGATTAAAACTACTTTAAACACATAAGTTATGGAATTAATTAGTTTTGAATAGTTTCAAAACTTGCCCTCAAGTTTTGGAATTTGTAAAGTTTTCTCTTATGAATACTTTAATTCCAAGTTAGCCCTTAGAATTTTAAAAGTTAAAATTCAACCCTTATACTTTATAATATTATAAGTTAATAATATATATATGTATAAGAGTAAAGTCGGTCTTACCGCTAGTACGCCTCATTCACGAAGCCGGTCTATAAGGTGGGTATAAGGTTGTTGCCTATAAAATGGCAACTTAATGGGTGTCCACTCTCACCCACCGCTTGCTTGACCGGTGGAGGGTCGTTAGCCGAACGGGTTTGACAGGACTATAATTCTCCCTTCATTAAAAGTATTAATGATAAATACTAAGTAACTAAACCATTTATAAATACCCAATCTTAGTTACTTAGGAAAATGTGAATAAGGTGCTAATCCATGAAATTACACTTTGCACTTTATTTAAGTCGGTTAGTGGAGCGTGTGTGGTTAATCGGCACACTAACTCGTATTTAACAAGGTAGGCAAAGGGTAACTTAATGTTTATCATAGTATCGATGGAGCGTGTGTGGTTAACCGGCACATCGATTGAGGGGTAAACACTTAAGGGTACCAAGTAATTTGCATGGTTACTTCACACCTTGTTTTGTGATCCTCGGCATCCCAGTCACAAAACCTGAAGGGCACACTCGAGATTGAAACATGCCATTGAACAGTTCAATGAATCTCAAAAGATCTAGGAGTTTCAAAAACAATTAAAACCTAATAATACATTTCATTTATCTTGGTGGAAATTGGTGAATCGTCATTCACCTACCTTCAAATATTTTATAGCTTGAATCGTCATTCACCTACCTTCAAATATTTATCTTGGTGGAAATTGTTGGGTCCTAGCCTTAATATTTCATATTGGGTGTCATACTAAGGACTATAGATCAACTATCTTGAATATCCCCCAAAACATGTCTGGTTTAGACATTTATGATCTTCCCAAATCTCTTGAAACAAGCCTTCCTAAATGAAGATGATGTTCCAATGGAAATCATACTTCTTTCACCTCCTCCAATTATTCTCCCTACCCCACAAGTTCTTGAAAAGTTTAAGGTCACTCAAGCCCTATTGGCAAGGCAATGTCTAGGTGTGATCACATCTTGGAGATGTAGTCACATATTGACAAGCCGGGAGAGTTGGGTGTCAAAGTCTTGAGAAAGTTGGTGGTTCAATTACTTTCTAAGTCACATAGTGAGTTCTTTTTGGAACACCTATGAAACAGACTATGACAAGACCTTTAATGATCTTATTTATTAGTTAAGATCAACTTCCTCAAAAACTTGATGGACATTGACAATAGTGACACAGGAAATCCAGAAAAGCATTCTCTTCCCAATGGAAAGGGATCGGCCATAGTCAAATCGGTTGAACAAATGGTAAAGAGAAAAGCTAAGTCTGTGATAGTCCCGTGTACCATTATCAAAGGGTCCATATGTTTATATTGCCAAATGAAGGGTCATTAGTTGCGAAGCTGCCTAATTTACCTAAGGATGTTAAAGTCAATAAGTTTGACTCTACTTCAGGTAAAGTCCACTATCTAACTCTGTTAAGTTTCTATTCTGAGATTCCTGATACATGATGTGACTGGGTCACATGGTAATGTTTTAAGAATCAAAGAAAAGTAAAGGAACTTAAAGAAAGAATATGCTGAATCTGATCGCATAGATGGATTTCTATCGCGTAGTTTGAAAAATCGGATTCTTGAGCTAATTCTTAGGAGTTATGAGATATTGCTAAGGAATAGATAACAAAAAGTTTTCATATGGGTTGTAAGGATAAGTTTTTCCGCATAGTTTTAAAATAAAAGAAAATTTTGATTTTATTTATTTTAAAATATCCCTACAATGGCATTTGAGGAAAAATTGTTGCTTATATGATTCCATTAATAGCAAGAGTGGAAATATGAAATTGATTCTTTCATTTGTGGTAATGTCTAAATTTATCAAATAAGGAAAGATTCTCATCATCCAAAGTCTCAATTGGACCGGGACTTGGAATCATGCAAGTTGTATAGCATGATGAATGAGAACTTTCAAGTATTGGAAAAATTAAGACTAATTACTTGTTCACATGGATGTGTGAGTCAAGTAATGGACTAAGGGATCGAGTACATAGTCATGTGCACTGATTAAGTCCACCACAAAAGATATAAGGCTATTCTTCATAGTTTACTAAAGCTCAGTAAATATGATTATACTTACAAGCTTAAGTGTAACTCTGAGACATTGGAAAAAGTTCCAATGCATGGCAGAGCGAATAAGAAGAATCAAATTAGGCAGAAGGATAGAAGTTCCTCAAATCTGAAAAGATGGGAGAGTACTTTAGTATCAGTTTTGTGATCATCTTAATGATTAAGAAACCATATCAAAATTAGTTCTCTAAGGAAGTCTTAGTGCATTCTTATGACTAAGAAGAAGGGATCTTGAATTGTTGAAATGGTTAAATCAAGAAGATGAGTCATACTTCGTCCAATACAAGTCTTAGAGTCATACTCCAAGATTATAATTTGAGTGACATGTCTTTAAGAAGGTTTAAAAACACTTATCAAATGTAAGAGTAAAAGTTTTCTACTCTTTTACATTTGAAATTGGTAAGTTGTGATGTTTTGGATAAAACAAAGACCAACTAAGGCCAATTGTGTGAAGTGTTTGTCTTGATTAGAATCCGCACTATCTCTTGGATGTTTGACAAGGTAGTCTTATGTTGGATTAATATCTAAGTCCATAACTATAATTGGTAAGACTTGACCCGACCCGGCATGGTCCATTTAGGTTGCATGGCATCATGCACTTGGATAGACTATAATGAGAGAAAATAAGTCACTTATGGTTATTAATATATTATAAGTTCTAGTATATTAATAATAAGAATAATAAGATTATTTAATTAGTATTGATCAAGAATTAATCTAGGATTAATTAAGTGATCAAAAGAAGACTAATTAAATATATGGGTTGATTGTGTAAATCATCCATACTTGTATAGTGGGCTAATGCTCCATGGATTATCTAGTTGGGCCAAAACCCATATGATGCTCCATGGTGTATTTGAATCCATGGATCCAAGGAAATGGAAAGTCATGACAATTAGGGTTTACCCTAATTGTAACACTATATAAAGATATTATTCTTCCCAAAATCGGACACTAGATTATTCTAGAGAGGGCTAGCCGATTTCATGAAGTGTAGAATTCTCTCTAAGTTATTCCAAGTGTTTATGGTGTTGTGTGAACCATTTGAGGTGTCACACTTGGGGCACTAGGCACTCAAGCTTCATGAAGACATTCTACATCAAAGAGGTATGTATTCTATCTTGCTTTATTGATTGTTTTGTATGCTAGATTAGGATAATACCTTGGATGTTCATATTTGCATGTATAATAGAGAAAACATAGATCCAAGGTATTTAGGGTTGCATGTACACTTAGGAGTGTTAGAATGCTCATAACCCAACACTGGTATCAGAGCCTAGGCTTGTTTTCTTGTTATACCTGCAATAGAAGCTGAAAAATCAAGTTTTGATGCTGTCAGCCCAGCTGACTCGCCGAGTCCATGAAGGGACTCGACGAGTCCAAGGCAAAATGCATCCAACTCGCCGAGTTGAGTTCATGCACTCGACGAGTTGGACCCCAGACAGCATATCTTCGAGGTTTTTGGCTAGAAATGGACTAGGAACATTACCCTAAGTTGTTTTGAACTTATAAACTTGTTTTTTAATGTGGTAATGTTCATGCTAATCCATTTTCAAAGATAATTGTCAATGGATTCATGTTTTGTATTAGTTTAAAGGTTAGACTAATTACATGAAAAGGTTTGATTTGAATTATCTTGTTCTTATGAGTTGCTTAGATTAATAGAAAAGTTGAGTGAAAAAGTTGTTTTCAATCCAAATTAATCTAAGAGTTGAGTATAAAATGTGTTTGTGTAACTTATCCTCAAGTTACATGAAGAGTCACATTAAAGACTCATAAAACTCATAAAAGTTGGCAATGGTTACAAAAGATGAAGAGTCTTGTCCTTAAGTTATGGAGGTTCAAGAGTCACTTCATTAATAAATAAATAAATAAAAAATATGTAACCATAATTAATTCCATAAGTTATAAAATAAAGGAAAAGTTAATTCTTTATTAGTTTAAAGTCTTCCATAATTTGTCCACAAGTTATGGAACTTGAAGAGTTTTTGGATTAAAACTACTTTAAATACATAAGTTATGGAATTAATTAGTTTTGAATAGTTTCAAAACTTGCCCTCAAGTTTTGGAATTTGTAAAGTTTTCTCTTATGAATAATTTAATTCCAAGTTAGCCCTTAGAATTTTAAAAGTTAAAATTCAACCCTTATACTTTATAATATTATAAGTTAATAATATTTATATGTGTAAGAGTAAAGTCGGTCTTACCGCTAGTACGCCTCATTCACGAAGCCGGTCTATAAGGTGGGTATAAGGTTGTTGTCTATAAAATGGCAACTTAATGGGTGTCCATTCTCACCCACCGCTTGCTTGACTGGTGGAGGGTCGTTAGCCGAACGGGTTTGACAAGACTATAATTCTCCCTTCATTAAAAGTATTAATGATAAATACTAAGTAACTAAACTCTAAATAATACCCAATCTTAGTTACTTAGGAAAATGTGAATAAGGTGCTAATCCATGAAATTACACTTTGCACTTTGTTTAAGTCGGTTAGTGGAGCGTGTGTGGTTAACCGGCACACTAACTCGTATTTAACAAGGTAGGCAAAGGGTAACTTAATGTTTATCATAGTATCGATGGAGCGTGTGTGGTTAACCGGCACATCGATTGAGGGGTAAACACTTAAGGGTACCAAGTAATTTGCATGGTTACTTCACACCTTGTTTTGTGATCCTCGGCATCCCAGTCACAAAACCTGAAGGGCACACTCGAGATTGAAACATGCCATTGAACAGTTCAATGAATCTCAAAAGATTTAGGAGTTTCAAATCCAATTAAAACCTAATAATACATTTCGTTTATCTTGGTGGAAATTGGTGAATCGTCATTCGCCTACCTTCAAATTGTTTTATAGCTTGGATTACGGCATACCTCTTCTAAGTTATAAAATAGTCTGTTGGGTCCTAGCCTTAATATTTCATGTTGGGTGTCATATTAAGGACTTTAAAGATCAACTATCTTGAATATCTCCCATAACATGTCTGGTTTAGACATTTATGATCTTCCCAAATCTCTTGAAACAAGCTTTCCTAATGAAGATGATGTCCCATGGATATCATACTTCTTTCTCCTCCTCCAATTATTCTCCCTAACCCACAAGTTCTTGAAAAGTTTAAAGTCACTCGAACCCTATTGGCAAGTGAAGGTCTAGGTGTGATCACATCTTGGAGATGTAGTCACATATTGACAAGCCGGGAGAGTTGGGTGTCAAAGTCTTGAGAAAGTTAGTGGCTCAATTACTTTCTAAGTCACATAGTGAGTTCTTTTGGAACACCTATGAAATAGACTATGACAAGACCCTTAATGATCTTATCTATTTGCTAAGATCAACTTCCTCAAAACTTGATGGACGTTGACAATGTGACACAGGAAATACAGAAAAAGCATTCTCTTCCCAATGGAAAGGGATCGGCCATAGTCAACTCGGTTGAACAAATGGTAAAGAGAAAAGCTAAGTCTGTGATAGTCCAGTGTACCATTATCAAAGGGTCCATATGTTTAATTTGCCAAAGAAAGGGTCATTAGTTGCGAAGCTGCCAAATTTACCTAAGGGTGTTAAAGTCAATAAGGTTGACTCTACTTCAGGTAAAATCCACTACTCTAACTCTGTTAAGTTTCTATTATAAGATTCCTTATACATGATGTGACTGGGTCACATGGTGATGTTTTAAGAATCAAAGAAAAGTAAAGGAACTTAAAGAAAGAATATGCTGAATCTGATCGCGTAGATGGATTTCTATCGCGTAGTTTGAAGATCGGATTCTTGAGCTACTTCTTAGGAGTTATGAGATATTGCTAAGGAATAGATAACAACAAGTTTTCATATGGATTGTAAGGATAAGTTTTCCGCATAGTTTTAAAATAAAAGAATTTTTTTTTTTTGATTTTATTTATTTTAAATATCCTTACAATGGCGTTTGAGGAAAAATTGTTGCTTATATGATTCCATTAATAGCAAGAGTGGAAATATGAAATTGATTCTGTCATTTGTGGTAATGTCTAAATTTATCAAATAAAGGAAAGACTCTCATCATCCAAAGTCTCAATTGGACCGGGACTTGGAATCATGCAAGTTGTATAGCATGATGAATGAGAACTTTCAAGTATTGGAAAAATTAAGACTAATTACTTGTTCACATGGATGTGTGAGTCAAGTAATGGACTAAGGGATCGAGCACATAGTCATGTGCACTGATTAAGTCCACCACAAAAGATGTAAGGCTATTCGTCATAGTTTACTAAAGCTCAGTAAATATGATTATACTTACAAACTTAAGTGTAACTCTGAGACATTGGAAAAGGTTCCAATGCATGGCAGAGCGGATAAGAAGAATCAAATTAGGCAGAAGGATAAAAAGTCTCTCAAATCTGAAAAAATGGGAGAGTACTTTAGTATCAGCTTTGTGATCATCTTAATGATTAAGAAACCATATCAAAATTTGTTCTCTAAGGAAGTCTTAGTGCATTCTTATGAGTAAGAAGAAGGGATCTTGAAATTGTTGAAATGGTTAAATCAAGAAGATGAGTCATACTTCGTTCCAATACAAGTCTTGGAGTCATACTCCAAGATTGTAATTTGAGTGACATGTCTTAAAGAAGGTTTAAAACACTTGACAAATGTAAGAGTAAAAGTTTTCTACTCTTGTACATTTGAAATTGGTAAGTTGTGATGTTTTGGATAAAACAAAGACCAACTTCGGCCAATTGTGTGAAGTGTTTGTCTTGATTAGAATCCACACTATCTCTTGGATGTTTGACAAGAGAGTCTTATATGTCAAGAGGACAGTGGGAGTCTTAAAGGTCTTGAAATTCTCAAGAACTAATCAAGAATGAAACCTGAAGTTCTTCACTAGCACACGACTTGAGGTTTATAACCTATCGTGTTGACATATTCTGTGCCCATTCTAGTTAAAGTTGGCTTTGCATATGAGTTCTTAGAGTTCTCAATGTGTTGCACAACAACTTGGAAGCAATGGTAGGCCCTTGAGCTGCCAGGTGGCAAGAAATTAAGATTGAGTTCAATCCATATGGTTTTGGATTTGTCATTATCCTTGTCTTGTGATTATGGTTTTGACAAATTCATATGGGTAGGAACTCATACACCAATAAATCTAAGTGTCATAAGGTTTCTCTCTGATTCATGAAAATGATGGTGAGGAAACACTTCCACTAAGTAGATTTTAGCTAGATAGCAATTGTGATATTTACATTCTCAAAGTCGTTAGTGGAGCGTGTGTGGTTTACCGGCACACTAACCTGGACTTGTGAGAAATGGCAAAGGTCAAAACAATCAAGACTATGATTACGGCATCCCTTTTCATAGTTCTTAAAATTGTTTTGACACACCCATGAGCTATCTAAGAGAAGGTGTATGATTTTGATAAAGTTCTATCAAAAACAATCCAGTATCAGAAATCTGAACTTTGGTAAGAAAGTCAATAAAGTATTGATTTCTAGAAGTCGAGCTTTCTGAGTATATGTCAAAGCTAGTGGGAGCATAAGTGTTATGCTAATAATCATCATGTTAGTGGGAGCATGATAATTACGATAAGTATTGCAAGCTAGCAATGTTAATTATAGAAAACAAAAGGTTTCAATTGGGAAAAGTTGTTTTGCTATAATTAAGGGAGAGGAAATTATACTTCATCTCAAATCTATAAGCTTAGATCGTGAGGTTTTAATCATTTAGTCAAGGATATATATGAATTTCATGTTGGAATGGCTCAACATAAGGAAATTCTGTATATGGGTCCATTATTTGCGTTCCAAAATTCGATTATGATTACGGCATCCCTTTTCATAATCTGAATTATGAGAACTTGGCAAATTGAAATGGAAATGTTATAGCAAAAGACTGGTTTAGTCTTTATGTGAGACATCATGAATCGTGTCCCATATGCTTCGGATATAGGATCGATTACATGTGCTATATTCATCCTTTCTAAAATTTTCCAAATGTCTAGGGCATTAAGAAGGGAAAAGGTTTAGAACTGGATATGACTAAAAGGATTAAACAATTGTCGAGGACAATCTAAGGTTTACCAAAGACTGGTTTCTCAAGGACAATTGGAAGTATAGTGATAATTCTGGAAGGACCATATTGACATAATCTGTAAGGAGGCAACTCTTGTTCAGAAGTGATAGTCGAAATGGAATCTGGAAATGTTTCAAAGTTAGGATTTTTCAATCTGTGTAAGATTAAGGAAAATTAATGCAAGAAGGATGGTTCCAAGGACTTGATCTCCTTTGGAATGCTCTGTAATGATTGTTGTTAAGTCTCTCTGACTTTGTGCATAATCATTACAAGAGGATCGATGCATATAAGTTTAGAATCTAACAGATTTCAGTAAATGACATGAATTTGGAATTCTTGCATTTGCAGTAAGGATTTGGGAGTGTGAAAAGAGAATCATTGAAGTTATGTTCAATTGATCTAGTTCACAAAGTAAAGATCATAGACAAACATAGTATGCATACTTGGTGTATGGCATGACTAGTGTTTAGAAAAACATAGTGTACATGCTTGGAGCATGGGACAACTATTGTTTTTAAATTCAAGAATAATGTTGATAGCTGAAACAATATACAATAAATAATGTGTAATCATATGGTGATAAATAAAAAGTGTTTTATTTATATTCATAAGCTCTGAGACCATATTGGATTCAATTATTATTAAGTTTCACTTTGCATGTTTTGACTTCCCGAATAAACTAGGTTATTCTTCCGGAATGACTAAGTTATTCAAACCATCCACAGTCGGTCATATGTTGGAAGTAGATATGAATTAAGACTGTCATGGGTTAGCTTGTAGAGGTCTAAGTTGTTGAACAAAGGGCTACAACACTCATGAGTGCTCATAAGTTCTGAGTATTGGATTCAACCCGCACTCATTGGAATCACTTCATGGATTTTATCACGAGTAATCATGAGACGATAATATCTTATATTCTTCAAACCTAGAGATATGAGTTGTTACTATGAGTTGATAGTACATTGATTACACGAAACGCATTGGTAACTCGATGTTATAAAACGTGTCTTTGTGTATGATTCAATAAGTAGTAGAACAAGCCATATGAGTCGAAGTTTATCCATTCCTTTTACCTTCGGGATAAAAGCGATATCTGTGGGCCCCTCGATGATTTAATGATGACAAATGGAAGTGCTCGGCCGGGCCAGGACTGATTTGATTTGTTCAATTAGTCAGTCGTCATAAATCGGAAATCGGGAAACAACTAATGGACAGAGAGAATGATTATAATCAATGTCTCAGTCCATATGATATCTAGAATGGAGGAATATATGATCCCTTATCTAATGGACAAGTCATTGACAAGATCAGAGTTCATCTACAAGGTCAGAGTTCGACAAAAGCTTTTGAGAGCTACGATTGCCAGTTGGTTCCTGAAGTTCAATAATAGTTTTAGACTTATCCAAGTGGGAGACTGTTGGATTAATGTCTAAGTCCATAACTATAATTGGTAAGACTTGACCCGACCCGGCATGGTCCATTTGGGTTGCATGGCATCATGCACTTGGATAGACTATAATGAGAGAAAATAAGACACTTATGGTTATTAATATATTATAAGTTCTAGTATATTAATAATAAGAATAATAAGATTATTTAATTAGTATTGATCAAGAATTAATCTAGGATTAATTAAGTGATCAAAAGAAGACTAATTAAATATATGGGTTGATTGTGTAAATCATCCATACTTGTATAGTAGGCTAATGCTCCATGGATTATCTAGTTGGGCCAAAACCCATATGATGATCCATGGTGTATTTGAATCCATGGATCCAAGGAAATGGAAAGTCATGACAATTAGGGTTTACCCTAATTGTAACACTATATAAAGATATTATTCTTCCCAAAATCGGACACTAGATTATTCTAGAGAGGGCTAGCCGATTTCATGAAGTGTAGAATTCTCTCTAAGTTATTCCAAGTGTTTATGGTGTTGTGTGAACCATTTGAGGTGTCACACTTGGGGCACTAGGCACTCAAGCTTCATGAAGACATTCTACATCAAAGAGGTATGTATTCTATCTTGCTTTATTGATTGTTTTGTATGCTAGATTAGGATAATACCTTGGATGTTCATATTTTCATGTATAATAGAGAAAACATAGATCCAAGGTATTTAGGGTTGCATGTACACTTAGGAGTGTTAGAATGCTCATAACCCAACACTGGTATCAGAGCCTAGGCTTGTTTTCTTGTTATACCTGCAATAGAAGCTGAAAAATCAAGTTTTGATGCTGTCAGCCCAGCTGACTCGCCGAGTCCATGAAGGGACTCGACGAGTCCAAGGCAAAATGCATCCAACTCGCCGAGTTGAGTTCATGCACTCGACGAGTTGGACCCCAGACAGCATATCTTCGAGGTTTTTGGCTAGAAATGGACTAGGAACATTACCCTAAGTTGTTTTGAACTTATAAACTTGTTTTTTAATGTGGTAATGTTCATGCTAATCCATTTTCAAAGATAATTGTCAATGGATTCATGTTTTGTATTAGTTTAAAGGTTAGACTAATTACATGAAAAAGTTTGATTTGAATTATCTTGTTCTTATGAGTTGCTTAGATTAATAGAAAAGTTGAGTGAAAAAGTTGTTTTCAATCCAAATTAATCTAAGAGTTGAGTATAAAATGTGTTTGTGTAACTTATCCTCAAGTTACATGAAGAGTCACATTAAAGACTCATAAAACTCATAAAAGTTGGCAATGGTTACAAAAGATGAAGAGTCTTGTCCTTAAGTTATGGAGGTTCAAGAGTCACTTCATTAATAAATAAATAAATAAAAAATATGTAACCATAATTAATTCCATAAGTTATAAAATAAAGGAAAAGTTAATTCTTTATTAGTTTAAAGTCTTCCATAATTTGTCCACAAGTTATGGAACTTGAAGAGTTTTTGGATTAAAACTACTTTAAATACATAAGTTATGGAATTAATTAGTTTTGAATAGTTTCAAAACTTGCCCTCAAGTTTTGGAATTTGTAAAGTTTTCTCTTATGAATAATTTAATTCCAAGTTAGCCCTTAGAATTTTAAAAGTTAAAATTCAACCCTTATACTTTATAATATTATAAGTTAATAATATTTATATGTGTAAGAGTAAAGTCGGTCTTACCGCTAGTACGCCTCATTCACGAAGCCGGTCTATAAGGTGGGTATAAGGTTGTTGTCTATAAAATGGCAACTTAATGGGTGTCCATTCTCACCCACCGCTTGCTTGACTGGTGGAGGGTCGTTAGCCGAACGGGTTTGACAAGACTATAATTCTCCCTTCATTAAAAGTATTAATGATAAATACTAAGTAACTAAACTCTAAATAATACCCAATCTTAGTTACTTAGGAAAATGTGAATAAGGTGCTAATCCATGAAATTACACTTTGCACTTTGTTTAAGTCGGTTAGTGGAGCGTGTGTGGTTAACCGGCACACTAACTCGTATTTAACAAGGTAGGCAAAGGGTAACTTAATGTTTATCATAGTATCGATGGAGCGTGTGTGGTTAACCGGCACATCGATTGAGGGGTAAACACTTAAGGGTACCAAGTAATTTGCATGGTTACTTCACACCTTGTTTTGTGATCCTCGGCATCCCAGTCACAAAACCTGAAGGGCACACTCGAGATTGAAACATGCCATTGAACAGTTCAATGAATCTCAAAAGATTTAGGAGTTTCAAATCCAATTAAAACCTAATAATACATTTCGTTTATCTTGGTGGAAATTGGTGAATCGTCATTCGCCTACCTTCAAATTGTTTTATAGCTTGGATTACGGCATACCTCTTCTAAGTTATAAAATAGTCTGTTGGGTCCTAGCCTTAATATTTCATGTTGGGTGTCATATTAAGGACTTTAAAGATCAACTATCTTGAATATCTCCCATAACATGTCTGGTTTAGACATTTATGATCTTCCCAAATCTCTTGAAACAAGCTTTCCTAATGAAGATGATGTCCCATGGATATCATACTTCTTTCTCCTCCTCCAATTATTCTCCCTAACCCACAAGTTCTTGAAAAGTTTAAAGTCACTCGAACCCTATTGGCAAGTGAAGGTCTAGGTGTGATCACATCTTGGAGATGTAGTCACATATTGACAAGCCGGGAGAGTTAGGTGTCAAAGTCTTGAGAAAGTTAGTGGCTCAATTACTTTCTAAGTCACATAGTGAGTTCTTTTGGAACACCTATGAAATAGACTATGACAAGACCCTTAATGATCTTATCTATTTGCTAAGATCAACTTCCTCAAAACTTGATGGACGTTGACAATGTGACACAGGAAATACAGAAAAAGCATTCTCTTCCCAATGGAAAGGGATCGGCCATAGTCAACTCGGTTGAACAAATGGTAAAGAGAAAAGCTAAGTCTGTGATAGTCCAGTGTACCATTATCAAAGGGTCCATATGTTTAATTTGCCAAAGAAAGGGTCATTAGTTGCGAAGCTGCCAAATTTACCTAAGGGTGTTAAAGTCAATAAGGTTGACTCTACTTCAGGTAAAATCCACTACTCTAACTCTGTTAAGTTTCTATTATAAGATTCCTTATACATGATGTGACTGGGTCACATGGTGATGTTTTAAGAATCAAAGAAAAGTAAAGGAACTTAAAGAAAGAATATGCTGAATCTGATCGCGTAGATGGATTTCTATCGCGTAGTTTGAAGATCGGATTCTTGAGCTACTTCTTAGGAGTTATGAGATATTGCTAAGGAATAGATAACAACAAGTTTTCATATGGATTGTAAGGATAAGTTTTCCGCATAGTTTTAAAATAAAAGAATTTTTTTTTTTTGATTTTATTTATTTTAAATATCCTTACAATGGCGTTTGAGGAAAAATTGTTGCTTATATGATTCCATTAATAGCAAGAGTGGAAATATGAAATTGATTCTGTCATTTGTGGTAATGTCTAAATTTATCAAATAAAGGAAAGACTCTCATCATCCAAAGTCTCAATTGGACCGGGACTTGGAATCATGCAAGTTGTATAGCATGATGAATGAGAACTTTCAAGTATTGGAAAAATTAAGACTAATTACTTGTTCACATGGATGTGTGAGTCAAGTAATGGACTAAGGGATCGAGCACATAGTCATGTGCACTGATTAAGTCCACCACAAAAGATGTAAGGCTATTCGTCATAGTTTACTAAAGCTCAGTAAATATGATTATACTTACAAACTTAAGTGTAACTCTGAGACATTGGAAAAGGTTCCAATGCATGGCAGAGCGGATAAGAAGAATCAAATTAGGCAGAAGGATAAAAAGTCTCTCAAATCTGAAAAAATGGGAGAGTACTTTAGTATCAGCTTTGTGATCATCTTAATGATTAAGAAACCATATCAAAATTTGTTCTCTAAGGAAGTCTTAGTGCATTCTTATGAGTAAGAAGAAGGGATCTTGAAATTGTTGAAATGGTTAAATCAAGAAGATGAGTCATACTTCGTTCCAATACAAGTCTTGGAGTCATACTCCAAGATTGTAATTTGAGTGACATGTCTTAAAGAAGGTTTAAAACACTTGACAAATGTAAGAGTAAAAGTTTTCTACTCTTGTACATTTGAAATTGGTAAGTTGTGATGTTTTGGATAAAACAAAGACCAACTTCGGCCAATTGTGTGAAGTGTTTGTCTTGATTAGAATCCACACTATCTCTTGGATGTTTGACAAGAGAGTCTTATATGTCAAGAGGACAGTGGGAGTCTTAAAGGTCTTGAAATTCTCAAGAACTAATCAAGAATGAAACCTGAAGTTCTTCACTAGCACACGACTTGAGGTTTATAACCTATCGTGTTGACATATTCTGTGCCCATTCTAGTTAAAGTTGGCTTTGCATATGAGTTCTTAGAGTTCTCAATGTGTTGCACAACAACTTGGAAGCAATGGTAGGCCCTTGAGCTGCCAGGTGGCAAGAAATTAAGATTGAGTTCAATCCATATGGTTTTGGATTTGTCATTATCCTTGTCTTGTGATTATGGTTTTGACAAATTCATATGGGTAGGAACTCATACACCAATAAATCTAAGTGTCATAAGGTTTCTCTCTGATTCATGAAAAAGATGGTGAGGAAACACTTCCACTAAGTAGATTTTAGCTAGATAGCAATTGTGATATTTACATTCTCAAAGTCGTTAGTGGAGCGTGTGTGGTTTACCGGCACACTAACCTGGACTTGTGAGAAATGGCAAAGGTCAAAACAATCAAGACTATGATTACGGCATCCCTTTTCATAGTTCTTAAAATTGTTTTGACACACCCATGAGCTATCTAAGAGAAGGTGTATGATTTTGATAAAGTTCTATCAAAAACAATCCAGTATCAGAAATCTGAACTTTGGTAAGAAAGTCAATAAAGTATTGATTTCTAGAAGTCGAGCTTTCTGAGTATATGTCAAAGCTAGTGGGAGCATAAGTGTTATGCTAATAATCATCATGTTAGTGGGAGCATGATAATTACGATAAGTATTGCAAGCTAGCAATGTTAATTATAGAAAACAAAAGGTTTCAATTGGGAAAAGTTGTTTTGCTATAATTAAGGGAGAGGAAATTATACTTCATCTCAAATCTATAAGCTTAGATCGTGAGGTTTTAATCATTTAGTCAAGGATATATATGAATTTCATGTTGGAATGGCTCAACATAAGGAAATTCTGTATATGGGTCCATTATTTGCGTTCCAAAATTCGATTATGATTACGGCATCCCTTTTCATAATCTGAATTATGAGAACTTGGCAAATTGAAATGGAAATGTTATAGCAAAAGACTGGTTTAGTCTTTATGTGAGACATCATGAATCGTGTCCCATATGCTTCGGATATAGGATCGATTACATGTGCTATATTCATCCTTTCTAAAATTTTCCAAATGTCTAGGGCATTAAGAAGGGAAAAGGTTTAGAACTGGATATGACTAAAAGGATTAAACAATTGTCGAGGACAATCTAAGGTTTACCAAAGACTGGTTTCTCAAGGACAATTGGAAGTATAGTGATAATTCTGGAAGGACGATATTGACATAATCTGTAAGGAGGCAACTCTTGTTCAGAAGTGATAGTCGAAATGGAATCTGGAAATGTTTCAAAGTTAGGATTTTTCAATCTGTGTAAGATTAAGGAAACTTAATGCAAGAAGGATGGTTCCAAGTACTTGATCTAAGAGAAGGTGTATGATTTTGATAAAGTTCTATCAAAACAATCTAGTATCAGAAATCTGAACTTTGGTAAGAAAGTTAATAAAGTATTGATTTCTAGAAGTCCAGCTGATTTCTGAGTACATGTCAAAGCTAGTGGGAGCATAAGTGTTATGCTAATAATCATCATGTTAGTGGGAGCATGATAATTATGATAAGTATTGCAAGCTAGCAATGTTAATTATAGAAAACAAAAGTTTCAACTGGGAAAGAGTTGTTTTGCTATAATTAAAGGAGAGGAAATTATACTTCATCTCAAATCTATAAGCTTAGATCGTGAGGTTTTAATCATTTAGTCAAGGATATATATGAATTTCATGTTGGAATGGCTCAACATAAGGAAATTCTGTATATGGGTCCATTATTTGTGTTCTTAAATTCGATTATGATTACGGCATCCCTTTTCATAATCTGAATTATGAGAACTTGGCAAATAGAAATGGAAATGATATAGCAAAAGACTGGTTTAGTCTTTATGTGAGACATCATGCATCGTGTCCCATATGCTTCGGATATAGGATCGATTACATGTGCTATAGTTATCCGTTCTAAAAGTTTCCAAATGCCTGGGGCATTAAGAAGGGAAAAGGTTTAGAACTGGATATGACTAAAAGGATTAAACAATTGTCGAGGACAATCTAAGGTTTACCAAAGATTGGTTTCTCAAGGACAATTGGAAGTATAGTGATAATTCTGGAAGGACCATATTGACATAATCTATAAGGAGGCAACTCTTGTTCAGAAGTGATACTCAAAATGGATTTTGGAAATGTTTCAAAGTTAGAATTTTCAATCTATTTAAGATTAGGAAACTTAATGAAAGAAGGTTGTTTCCAAGGAGCTAATCTCCTTTGGAATACTCTGTAATGATTGTTGTCAAGTCTCACTGACTTTGTGCATAATCATTACAAGAGGAACAATGCATATAAGTTTAGAATCTAACAGATTTCAGTAAATGACATGAATTTGGAATTCTTGCATTTGCAGTAAGGATTTGGGAGTGTGAAAAGAGAATCATTGAAGTTATGTTCAATTGATCTAGTTCACAAAGTGAAGGTCATAGACAAACATAGTATGCATACTTGGTGTGTGGCATGACTATTGTTTAGAAAACATAGTGTACATGCTTGGAGCATGGGACAACTATTGTTTTTAAATTCAAGAATAAAGTTGATAGCTGAAACAGTATACAATGAATAATGTGTAATCATATGGTGATAAATAAAAGGTGTTTTATTTATGTTCATAGGTTTTGATACCATATTGGATTCAATTATTATTGTGTTTCACTTTGCATGTTTTGACTTCCCGAATAAACTAGGTTATTCTTCCGGAATGACTAAGTTATTCAAACCATCCACAGTCGGTCATATGTTGGAAGTAGATATGAATTAAGACTGTCATGAGTTGGCTTGTAGAGGTCTAAGGTGTTGGACAAAGGGCTACAACACTCATGAGTGCTCACAAGTTCTGAGTATTGGATTCAACCCGCGCTCATTGGAATCACTTCATGGATTTTATCACGAGTGATCATGAGATGATAATATCTTATATTCTTCAAACCTAGAGATATGAGTTGTTACTATGAGTTGGTTGTACATTGATTGCACGAAACCGCATTTGGTAACTCGGTGCTATAAAACGTGCCTTTGTGTATGATTCAACAAGTAGTAGAACAAGCCATATGAGCCAAAGTTTATCCATTCCTTTTACCTTCGGGGTAAAAGCGATATCTGTGGGCCCCTCGATAATTTGATGGTGACAAATGGAAGTGCTCGGCCGGGCCAAGACTGATTTGATTTATTCAATTAGTCAGTCGCCATAAATCGGAAATTGGGAAACAACAAATGGACAGAGAGAATGATTATAATCCATGTCTCAGTCCATATGATATCTAGAATGGAGGAATATATGATCCCTTATCTAATGGACAAGTCATTGACAAGATCAGAGTTCATCTACAAGGTCAGAGTTCGACAAAAGCTTTTGAGAGCTACGATTGCCAGTTGGTTCCTGAAGTCATACGCAATAATAGTTTTAGACTTATCCAAGTGGGAGACTGTTGGATTAATGTCTAAGTCCATAACTATAATTGGTAAGACTTGACCCGACCCGGCATGGTCCATTTGGGTTGCATGGCATCATGCACTTGGATAGACTATAATGAGAGAAAATAAGACACTTATGGTTATTAATATATTATAAGTTCTAGTATATTAATAATAAGAATAATAAGATTATTTAATTAGTATTGATCAAGAATTAATCTAGGATTAATTAAGTGATCAAAAGAAGTCTAATTAAATATATGGGTTGATTGTGTAAATCATCCATACTTGTATAGTGGGCTAATGCTCCATGGATTATCTAGTTGGGCCAAAACCCATATGATGCTCCATGGATGCTCCATGGTGTATTTGAACCCATGGATCCAAGGAAATGGAAAGTCATGACAATTAGGGTTTACCTTAATTGTATAACTATATAAGCATCTTATTCTTGAGGAAAATCGGCCACTAGGATTATTCTAGAGAGGGCTAGCCGATTTCATGAAGTTTAGAATTCTCTCAAGTTATTCCAAGTGTATTTGGTGTTGTGTGAACCATTTGAGGTGTCACACTTGGGGCACTAGGCACTCAAGCTTCATGAAGACAAGCACTAACAAAAGGTATGTATTCTATCTTGTTATATCTATTGTTTTGTATGCTAGATTAGGATAATACCTTGGATGTTCATATTTGCATGTATAATAGAGAAAACATAGATCCAAGGTATTTAGGGTTGCATGTACACTTAGGTAGCAAGCTCTACTTTCATGTTAGGCCACCACTATAAATTTTTAAGATCCAGATACATCTTATCTGAACGTGGGTGAACGGAATACCGAGTGTTGTGTGCTTCAGTCATGACGAAGTCTCGGAAACCACCGTGTTTCGGTGTCCAGATCCGGTCCATGAAATATAAGGCTCCGCCACCCTTGGATTCTTTATTCTTATCCATTCCTCTAAGGTATTTATCCGACACGTTTTCAGGTTTCAAGGCTTCAAGTTGAGCCTCCTGAATTTGTGTAGATAAGGTTGAATGGATAGTCATCGTCAACGATTTGACCCTTCGACTAGAATATTCTTTTCGACTTAGGGCGTCTGCTACTACGTTGGCTTTACCTGGATGATAACAAATTTTTCGTTTGTAGTCATTGAGTAGCTCGACCCACCGTCTTTGCCTCATGTTGAGTTCCTTCTGATCGAATATGTGATGTAAGCTCTTGTGGTCTGTAAAGATCGTGCTCTTCGTACCATACAGGTAGTGTCTCCAGATCTTTAGGGAAAACACAACTGCTCCCATTTCAAGATCGTGTGTGGTGTAGTTGACTTCGTGTGTCTTCAGCTGTCTCGAGGTATAGACGATGACCTTACCTCGCTGTATCAGAACACAACCGAGTCCTTGGTTGGATGCATCGCAGTATACAACGCAATCTTCTATCCCTTTAGGGAGGGATAGTATCAGTTCGGTGCGTAAGGCTCGTTTCACCATTTGAAACAGTCTTTCTTGTTTCTCTTCCCAGTCAAAGGCCACTCCTTTTCTGGGTTAGTGTAGTAAGAGGCTTCTCAATCCGGGAGAAGTTCTGTATGAACCTGCGGTAGTAGCTAGCGAGACCTAGAAATTGACAAATTTCTGTAGGCGTCTTCGGTGCTGACCAGTTCTCAATGGCCTTAATTTTGGATGGGTCCACGTGGATTCCCTCTTTTCTAACCACGTGTCCTAAGAATTCAACTCTTCGGATCCAAAATTCTCATTTAGAGAACTTCGCATAGAGCTTCTCCATTCGTAAAGTCCCTAGAACTTGTCGCAGGTGATCTCCATGCTCTTCCTTACTTCGAGAGTAGATCAGGATGTCATGAATGAAGATGGTGATGAATTGATCCAAGTAAGGACGACATACTCTATTCATTAAGTCCGTGAACATTGCGGGTGCATTGGTCAATCCGAATGGCATCACCACGAACTCGTAGTGTCCATAACGAGTTCGGAAGGCTGTTTTTGGGACATCCTCCTCTAGCACCCGCAACTGGTGATATCCGGATCTTAGATCAATTTTGGAAAAGTAACTCGCCCATTGCAGTTGGTCAAATAAATCGTCTATGCGAGGCAGAGGATAACGATTTTTGACCGTCAGTTTGTTGAGTTCTCTGTAGTCGATATACATACGGAATGATCCGTCTTTCTTCTTAACGAACAAGACTGGTGCTCCCCAGGGTGAGAAGTTTGGTCTTATAAAACCCTTGTTGAGTAGTTCGTTAAGTTGACCAGATGGTTCCTGGATCTCAACTGGTGCTAATCGGTAGGGAAATTTGGCTACTGGGGTAGCTCTTGGGACTAAGTCGATTCTTAACCCAACCTATCGTTGCAGAGGTAATCCTGGTAGTTCTTCTGGAAAGATGTCAGGAAAGTCGCTCACAATCGGAATGTTCTTTAGCTCTTTTATTTCTAGGCTTGTATCGACAACGTGAGCAAGGAATGCACGATATTCCTTACGTAGATACTTATGTGCTTGAATACTTGAGAAGATATGAAGACTCGTTTCGGGTTTGTCGCCGTAGATGATTAGAGTTTCGTTAGTCGGGAGGTTTAGACAGACTGCTTTCTCGTAGCACATGATGTCGGCACAATGAAGACTCAACCAATCCATGCCGACTATGACGTCGAAGCTTTTAATCGAGACCGACATGATGTCGATTGGAAATGAATGGATATCTAGAGTTAAGGTACATCCTATGTAGATGCTATTCGTGCTCTTAGTTTTCCCATTATCCATTTCTACAGTGAATGGTTCCTTAAGTGTGCGTGGTTTTTGTTTAAGCAGGCAAGCAAATTTATTATTCACGAAGCTTCTCTCTGCTCCGCTATCAAACATTATGCATGCATAAGAGTTTTCGAGGAGAAACGTACCAGTCACCACCGTAGGGTCAGCAACTGCTTTCCCTTGGCCTATAGCCAGAACTCTTCCTGCTCCACCAGCATTTCTTGCCTTGGGTAGTCCCTTTTATAGTGGCCCACATCGCCACATCCATAGCAAGCCTGGCCCATGCCAGCGCCGGGAACTTGAGTGATCGGCCTTGCTGGAGATTTGCAGAAACGGACAGTGTGTCATTTCTTGTTGCAGTTGGAGCACTGCATTTCTCGGCAGGGGCCGTTGTGGTTGAAGTTACATTTGTTGTACTTTGGAAAACTTCCAACATACTGCCTTATTAGAGTAGCAGCGGTAGGTTCGATCGCAGTATGAATCGCCATGTCTTTCTGCTTTTTAGCAGCCCGTTGTTTCTTTTTGTCATCCCAGAACTTCTACTTATTGTCAGCGGATTTGGAGGGTTCTGGGATGGCTAGGGTTGTTGTTGATGATGGGGATTGAAATCCATGATCGACGAGTCGTTGTGCCAATCATTTGGCACTGTCGTAGGTATCAGGGTGTGAAGCTAAGACATTTCCCTGATACGGAGGCACCAGGCCCCAGATGTACCTCTCGATATTTTTCCCTTCGGTGGGGACCATGTTAGGACAGAGGGCCACCAGTTCACTAAACATGGTAGTATACGCAACTATGTTATAGCCCCTCATGGTTAGGCTCCACAGCTCCTGTTCCAACTTCTGGATCTCTCCCCTCGGGCAATACTCCTCAGTCATGAGGTCTTTCATAGTTTCCTAGCCCATGTCGTTGACCACTACGAGAGTTAGTGACTTGACATGGCTATTCCACCATGTCAGGGCTTTCTCTTCGAAGGTGCACGCAGAAAACTTAACTTTGCTCGTGGCAGGGCAGGAACAAATTTCGAAGACTGACTCCATCTTCTTGAACCATTGCTAGAGGGAAATGACTCCGCCAGTCCCCTTGAAGGGCTTTGGCTTACAGTTAGTGAAGTCCTTATAGGAGCACTCTCTCGAGCGTACAAGGAGTTCACCTTGAGTAGAGTTAACAAGGGTTCCACCTCTGCTGGCATCAGTGGAGTGATATTAAGCCATGGCAATTGCCACTACCGCAGCTTCTACAACATTCAGAGTTGCGGTATCGATTGCCGAAGGAGGTGGTGGTGGAGGAGGTGGAGGATGACGCCTTGTTGATTTGCGAGGAGGCATCTTTCAACTATAAGTTTAAAGAAAGATGTACATGGTGGTTAGAATCAATTGTGAGCATAATGAGAGTGTTCCATAAGCTAAATCGCCATAGTCCAACAGTTGAATGAGTGTGTGTTTTGACATAGCAGTATAGCCGAAGAGTAGGAAAAACACAAGAGTACAGATTTTCCAACATATTAGATAACTGCCAATAGTACTGTTATTACTGTGTAAACGAGTTCGGGAAAAACGACCTAACAGTAGGTCTTACATTAAACCATATGAGTGAAAATGTTTGACAGCTTAGTAGACTATATAGTGTACTGAAAGATAGGAATATTTTACAGACAAGTGCTTCATAGAGCAAAGATACGAAGGCTATTCCTTAACAAAAGAAAATATGTGATAGGCATCTTTTAAAGGCGATGGGAGTTCCTCGGGCGAATCCTAAGGTCTTCCATCTGATGGACCACTTCTTGGAGGTGTTATTCATGAGCTCTCTAGCGAACTTGAAGTTCTATGACTTCAGCTCGGGAGGCAGCTAGCTGTTGCTGCAGAGTCTCATTAGCTCTTCTGGTTCTTTCCATCGCCTCTTCGAGATGGCGAATACGGACCGTGTTGACACCAGTGTTGGCATCAATCTCCACTACTCGGCCGATGGCTGCTCGACCTTGCTCCATATTCCGAGCAATCCTACGGACCATGATGGGTAGGGCTCGGTCAGCCGAGCCACCCTCGCTTATGTTGTAGAAGCTTCGGACCCCGTTGTAGGGTAAGGGTTGACCTTGCTCGTCGCTCCAGCGGTTCAATTTTGTTGCCCACAAGGGTGTGGGTCCCTGAAACACTGGTCGGGGGTTGTTAATTGGGGCTTGACCTACTTGGGGTAGGTTGTTGAGTTCTGGCTCGGAGTCAGATCCATCCGAGAAGCCTTCTTCATGATGATCACCCAAAGGGATTTGATGCTCATCATCGGACTCTGTTTCAAGCCATCCAGCATTGCCGTTGGGTGGAAAGTACGGGTCGCCATGATGATGGAATCCAGCCATGATATCTATGCAAGAAAAGGGGTATAAGAATCTTATATAAATAGACGTACTACTTAAGATAATTATAAGTTAATCTTTATCAGTTACTTTAATACTTGTGTGGTGTATACCATTTATATGAAATCGAGGTAGGATAGTCCTTCGAATTAGTGGTCCTAACTCCAAATCCACAACCAAATTAGGACAGGAAGTGAGGCATAGATCACATATTTTGAGTCTATAACACCTTAATTTCATATAACCTTAGCGTATGCACTTAACGACTATTGACCTACTTGATAGAGGCCTTTTTAGTTCTCAGATAAGTGATTATAGTAACAGAAAATACTCCTATAGTATTTTTAAACTTATCTTCCGTTCAAGTGCTCTCATTGTAGTAGTGTTGGTAAGTTTTTAGACTTGTTGCCATATCACAACCATTCTAGGGCATATGCCAATCACTCCTCGGACCAGCATAGTTGATCAGGCTATGCCACTCCCAGGATTGACCATACATCCCCGAGCTTACTTGTGATATTCAAAAATCGTATTACTTTTGTATTTGTCATTGTGCCACTGATTTTAGTATGAATGCAGACTTGTATACTTACTTAAATATTTTATTATTTAAAAGTATAGACTCTTGGTCAAAGTTTTTTAATCCCATTGGGTTTATAGTTAGTATATCTTTTATGGATTAATATACTAAATATACTATAAACAATGCTCTGATACCAATCTGTCACACCCCAAAACCGAGAACGGAGGAAACGTTCTAGGGTGGAGGACGTCATGTATAGTATCACAACACAGTACAATAGCAAACAAGTAAACAACATCATCCATTGCATTAAATATATAATTTTAATACAAGTGTGTTTTGTAGTATATAAGCCACCAAAACATAAATCAAAATATAAGATGAGTCTTGAATGCGCTCCATCTTCTCAAAAGCTGGCATCGGTACCTGTCTACTAATGACCTGAGAATACAAGTTATTTTGAAAGAGTTTATCAGCATTAAAGCTGGTGAGTTCATAAGTATTTTAGTGTCTATGGTTGTATCAAAATGTTTGGAATAATTTTTGAAGTACGAGTTTGTAACCTTTCTACTAAAAGTATGTGAATGTTTGTACGTATTTGTAAAAGTTTGAAAATCCTATATTTTCTACTAAAAGTAGCTTTCTACCAAGGCACAACTGTTTTGTATGTTTGTTTCATGTAAAAGTGTGTAATTTTCCCAAGTGTAACTATCATTATCAAAATATAGTTTGTACATTAATGTTTAAGTGAAATGATCACCAAATAAAGGGTAAATTAATGTAGTATTGTAGTGTTGTATTATAGGAACTACTGTTGTACTAACTACCTTAAACCGAATTTATATCAATGTATTATGTGATTAATTGTACCATACTATCGATGGAAAAACACGACAATCTAAGTCGTTAAAAAGTATGACGTTTGGCACCCGCAGATCTGCAGGTCCGGCTATAACTAGCACCAAGATCTAGAATAGTCAATCCAGTATAGATCTATACGCAAACTTATGCTCTCCCTCCAGGAGATTATGGCTACAACTCGGGCCATGACAATGAAGGCATTCTCCGATACAGTGGATCACATTTATGTTAACGTATTCTTGTATATATAATGTATTGTTACTCATCATAGTATCGTTGTATATGTTCTCATTCTAGCATAGTTGTATATATTCTCATTTTAGTATAGTTGTATATGTTCTCATAGTAATAAGTAATGACTCATGAATGAACTGACTCTTGTATGCTTCAATGAACTAGAAGTAGTAAGTAGTATAACTCTAAACTATACCTATTATAGTTTATTAGTAAACTTGTTGAATGATTGAATGTACTGAACTGAGATAAAAGTCTTTATATCTATACATATATACATAATATATAAGTAAGGATTCAACGACACTCGGACAAACAATCGGGTACTTTAAGACCACAACCAAACTAGGACAGGAAGTAAAGTGGTTTATCACTCCTAAGTCCTTCAAACCTTTTTTTTATATAACTGTATATGTAGTAGACATGGTTTTAACAATATATAAGTTTAAAAACTATAAAGGAAAGGTGTAGTATACAAAAGTAAATTTGATAAAGAGTTTGATGTGTAAAATAGTTTGATAAACAATTTAAAGTCATTTGTTCTGTAAAACAGTTTAAAGCATGAAAAATCCATTTGCATGTTAGTTATTAATCACATGTGATTGATCTAATAACTAACATGGTTCAGCTTGTATTCCCCCCATAAAGCATTTAAAACATTTAACAACATTTCAAAGGTTAATTAAGGGGTATGAACCAACCTGTAGTGAGTGGTTTGGATGAACGGACTGAATAGGATGTTAAGTGTCAACTGAAGACTTGTACACACTCAATGATCCTAGTTAACATATAATAGCACATATATGTATCCAATTAGTCTTTTAAACAACTAATTAACAAATTTAAGACATCCTAGGACATGTAAAACACCTTTTATAAGTGCTATAAGTCCTAAGGATTACATCTAAGTGTTGTAGGACATTGCTATTGAGTTTAGGGTTCAAGGAAAGCCCTTATTTGATTTTATGGTTCTTATGAGTCATAAGAACCATAAAATCAAATAAGGGCTTTCCTTGAACCCTAAACCATCACTCATTGAGTTTACGGTCGTAAACTCATGGGTTTACGGTCGTAATCTTATGCCTCTTTGACCACGTGTTGTTTCGAAGCTCTACAAGTCTTTAGAAGCATTTCTACTTGAAGTATAAGCCTATGGAAGGGATTAGGGCACCATTTCACTCCTTTTAGGAGTTTACCTTCTTGGACCATTTGTCATTGGGTTTACTGTCGTAAACCCATATGGTTTATGGTCTTTTGATGTTGTCAAGTGCTAAGATCATCAAGGAAGGGATCTATGCTAGTGTCCAAGGCTTAGAAGGGACTAGGGCACACTTTGGCACGCCTTTTTAGGGTTTACGGTCCAAGAACATCTTGGACCGTGAACGCCTTTTATTCTTGGTTTCTTGGGTGTTTTCTTGATGTTTATAAGTGTAAAAAGCTCTATAATACTCTAGGATAGAAATACTTACTATATAGAAGCTTGAAAAGGTGCTAAAAGTCCAAGAACACTAGTGTGTGTTCTTGGTGTTTTGAAGATCTAAGTAAAACACAAAAATGAATTGATGAAATGATGTATAAACACTAGATGTTATGTTATAACAACAAATCAAGTCGAGAAACACTTACATTCTCAGGAGATCGGGTGAAAGACGGGATGATAATTGAGAGAGAATGGGGAGTAAACTTGAGGGTGGAAGTTGGAAAGGAAGAGTTTGGGGAGTAAACTCCCATTTAAGCCAATGAGTGTTCGGCCCTAAGGGAGTCCATGGCCCAAACTCACTTAGTTTTTCCGTGAACACCAATCCAAGGAGTTGATTGTTCCATTATTACCTCGATGTCCTAGAATTTAATTCCTTTTTATCCGTTCGTTTCGAGAATAATTATTAAAATACTCAAACGCATTATAAACCGATAAGAATTTAGCATAAAAGTAATTGACTTTTAATTTAAGTGATTAACTTTAGGGTTTGTACAATTGGAAATTTCGGGTTGTCACATCATCCCCACGTTAAAGGGAATTTCGTCCTGAAATTAAAGTTTAAGCAAATAAAGTAGGTACAAATAACTAAGTGAACAGATGAGTATATTTCAATTTCATTTGATCCTCGCGCTCCCATGTGAATTCCGGTCCTCGCTTGGCGTTCCAAAGAACCTTCACAATCAGGTTGCGGCTTTGTTTCGTTTGCTTGACCTCACGGTCCCGGATCTCTACAGGTTCTTCCAAGAAGTTGAGGCTCTCGTTGATCTCGATCTCGTCTAGTGGGATTACATGAGTCTCATCGGACAGACACTTTTTCAAGTTTGGGACGTCGAATGTAGAATGTACGTTACGAAGTTCGTTGGGTAGATTGAGTTTGTAAGCTACAGGGACGATTCTAGCGAGAATCTCGAAAGGCCCTATGTACCTTGGATTTAGCTTTCCACGCTTTCTGAAGCGTATCAAGCCCTTCCAGGGTGAGACTTTCAAAATAACGCTGTCACCCACCTGGAATTCCAAAGGTTTCCTTCGCTTGTCTGCGTAGATTTTCTGTCGGTCTCTAGAGGCTTTCAATCATTCAGGAATTTGAACGATCTTCTCCATCGTTTCCCGAATGATTTCCAGACCTGTAAGAGTGCTGTGAGGAACTCGTCTTTTAGCTAACTGGGTGTCACCCACCTCAGCCCAACATAGAGGGGATCTGCACTTCCGGCTATAGAGGGCTTCGAATGGAGCAGTCTTGATACTCGTGTGATAACTGTTGTTGTAGGAAAATTTGACAAGGGGTAAGTGAGTATCCCATGTCTTCCCAAAGTCGATCAAACAGGCTCTCAACATATCTTCCAGTGTTTGGATGGTTCTCTCACTTTGTCCGTCGGTCTGAGGATGGTAGGTTGTACTCATGTCCAACCTCATTCCTAAGGAACTTTGTAGTGACTGCCAGAACCTTGAAGTGAACCTACTATCTTTATCGGAGATAATGGATATAGGAACACCGTGCAGTCGTACGATTTCCCTAATGTATGTTCTCGTAAGCTTCTCCATCTTGTCAGTTTCTTTGTTAGGAAGGAATTGTGCAGACTTGGTCAATCTATCGACGATGAACAATATGGTATCAAGTCCACATGTTGTCTTGGGCAACTTGGTTCTGAAATCCATAGTGATCCGCTCCCATTTCCATTCTGGTATTTCTGGTTGTTGCAGCAAACCGGAGGGTTTCTGGTACTCGACCTTAACCTTTGCACAAGTAAGGCATTTACTTACGAAGGTAGCAAGCTCTACTTTCGTGTTAGGCCACCAGTATAACTTTTTAAGATTCAGATACATCTTATCTGAACCTGGGTGAACGGAATACCGAGTGAGGAAAACTCGCCTCACAAGTAGTGCTGAATCAAGAAGATCAAACCCAACTCTCAGCTCCAAACTCACTGCCTATAATCCCCATATAACTGATTCCATTAGAACCCCAAGTTACCAAAATACCCTCAGAAGTCAAACTTGGTCAACCCTTGGTCAAAGTCAAAGTCAACAACCAAGGTCAACAGTCCATGTTGACCCAACTCGTCGAGTTCCTTTAGAACTCCGAAACTGAAAACTTGAGTCAACTCTCCAAGTTACCTGAGTACCTCGTCGAGTTCTTTAGTGTCCAGAAGGCCGAGAAAACCCTAATCAACTCGTTGAGTCATCTCACCCATTCACCGAGTTCACTCAGAATCCAGAAGGTTGGTAAACCCTATCTAACTCGTTGAGTTTGCTATGCAACTCATCGAGTTCCTTCATCCCTTTTCTCATTCATACACTTTTAAGTGAAACCAAGGCTCCAAACTGTAGATATAGCCTCATAGGGTGTAGCTACCACGTAAAGTTGCCAACTTTACGTGCATGCAAGGCCTCAAGAATCCAAATAACCCAAAACTAGTCTTAGGAAGAGGTTTAGGGCATGGAGAAAGGCCAATACTAGATAAAGCCGATATATTTATGACTATGGGGCCTAGAGGAGTCCAGATCTGAAGTTACAACTTCAAATCATGCTCAACTTCCAAAAATGGATCCAAAGTGGACTAAAAAGCTCTAAAATCTTGAATGGAGAGATCTAACAAGAAAATGATCAAGGTAATGAATTTTTACCTTCAAAAGGTTGCTACAACTGAGTAGATGTCGGATCTATAAGCTCCTTCTCGTTCCAAGCTCCTAAACCTTCAAGTTTCTCCAAGAAATGCACCAAACACGCACTCTTTAGCCTTGTACACACTCAAAATGGAAGGTTAGCTTATTTAGGGTTTTCTTCTAGATGATAGGGTGGTAAGGGGGATGGAGAGAGGACTTAAGGTCTTTTAAATAGGGTGCAAACCGTAAAAATTAGGGTTTTCATGCACAACCTCAACTCGTTGAGTTGGGTCCTCCAACTCGTCGAGTAGGCTTCATAATCTCCGCGGCCGGATAAGTTTCTACACGACGAGTTGGGGCAGCCAACTCATCGAGTAGGTATAAAAATATGAATATAAAAGCTTCAAATTTGAGTCGGGATGTTACATATGAGCAAAATTAATTGTTCCTTCGTGTCATGCTCTAAATTCACCAGCCACATTTTCATTCATAGCGTCAAAATTTTAGTTTTATAAAGTATGTGATGTGTTATTAATTACTTTGAAGATGAAAAGGTGTGGGGGTTTAAAATACATGAGGTGTTTGGAAATTTTTGTGAGGGTTTCAAATGCATGAGGTGATTGGAAAAATGCCTCATTTATAAGTATACTAGGGAATCTCCGTGCGTCGCGCGAGAATAGAATTCTATAGTTCAAATAATAACTTTTACCAAATTAGTATTTAAGATTTCTACTTTGAAACAAAATGTTAGTGGTGAAGCAAACATATAGTTACCATATTAGTTTTATTAAACATTATAGTTTAATTTTTAAGTCGTTGTGATATATACAACTATTTGATAATTTTATAAACTGTTTAAAATTGTGTAAATTATATATCAAATAAATGATAATATAACGGGTAACAAAACGCATGAACAAAAATATGAAGTGCAACTTTTAAAAACATAAAAATAGAAAAATATTTATTATAACATTTGTATTAAACAAGATATATATACAACGAATAATAAAAAATATGAGAATAAAACACTATAACTTTTAAAAATATAAAAATACATAAAGATCTATTATAACATTTATATTAACTCTCCATATTTAAATCACAAATCTCTTCAAATACATTAATGTTTTAAATGAGCAAAACTTTATAACCTTATAAAAGAAAAGAATTTTAAAAGTTATTAGTGATTACCAATTAATAATCATAAGTTAAAAATTCTTGAGTTATAACTAATAAATATACACAAATTAGAAAACTCTTGAGTTGTAGTGTAGGTTTCAAATGAATGCGGTACTTGAAAATGTGTATTTATTATTATTATTATATTCGTCTAAATAATTGGTTTTGATGCATCATTTTAATCCCTTCAATTACTAAACATAAAAATATTTAATTATAAATTTATAACATACATAGGTGCATATACATGTTAAACAAATTACATATAATATATATATATATATATATATATATATATATATATATATATATATATATATTCATAAATGTCATATGTAATTCTTGTTGTAATAATATGGATAAATTACTTTCATATGAAGAACATATTATGATAAGTCTATCAGAATTACATATCAAATGTTAAAAAAAAATTATGTTATCTTTTAAATATTGTCTTTTAAATATGTTGTGTAGAATAACCCAACAAAAAAATAATAGAAAATAAACATGATCAGAATAGAAAAACTACAATCAAATAAATAAGAGCAGTGGGTGGTTGAATATATAAATAAAGATGTTACATAAACATACATTTAAATCAAAAGAAAAAACTAATATTCATCAACTTTGCTCAAACAAAAAAAAACTTATATCCGTTTTCTGAATCTTTTTTCTTCATTTAACACCATTCAAACATAGAAACTTGATGACAATTCTTTACTAACCTGCAATCAAAATATTTTTCTTGAAAAACCAGAATAAGAAAGATATTATAAACAAAACATTGATGTTTGGAGAGTCACATTTAAGATTGAGTAATACATACAAATCACATATAACGATTAAATGAGAAACTAAATATAAAGAAATCATAGAAAAGCTTCATTTGTTTTGGTTGAAAGATATTTCAAGCAAAACATTGATGTTATGACATCCTTCTTACATGTAAGATTTTATGTAACACAAAAGACACAAAAGATTAACCTTTTTATAGTAAATTTTTCACTAAATGCTAATTAAACCTAATATAAGTTATAAAACTTTTGAGTGTTAAATCATAATTAAGAAAACTTTTGAGTTGCATTAGTTAAAAAATGGGGTTTCAAATGAGTGTGGTTTGAAGAAGTTAAAAAATAGGGGTTTCAAATACATGATATTCAAGAAAAAATACTAGCTTTATAAGTATGTATGATTAGGTGTATACTCGCACGTTACGCAAGATTAGTATAACATGATAAGATTTACGATTTGAATTTCAAAAGAGACTTACATGGAAAATATTGAGGGTGTGCATATTAACCGAAAAATCACACCAAAACCGAATCAACCAATTTAATTGAACCGTTAAAATCGAACTAGTACTAAATGATGGTGTGATTTCTAATATTGATTAACCGAATACATTACGATAAAATGTGAGAAACAAAAAAATCATTTTTATAAAAAATATATCACTATAAAATGTGAGCAACAAAAAATCATTGTTATAAAAGCGAAAAGTTATAAAATAGGTTGCTAAAAATACAAGTGGTAAATTAATGATGATTAACTAATACCAAACTGTATAAAAAAAATCTAATTCAAAATTAAGTACTTAATAACCGTGACATGATTACTCTTTGAATTCTTAGTTTCCAATAACATATTATATATATATATATATATATATATATATATATATATATATATATATATATATATATATATATATATTTTGTTTTAAGAGAATAGTTATAACAATTTTTATTTACTAATCATAGATAAAACAATATTTGTTAATAAAATGAGAATTACAAACATATATTGGTGTTTAATTGTTAAAGAAATTAAGCATTTGGTTGAAAATACTTTATGCTACAATCGGATAGAATTTTAAGTTATTTATAAATAAAGTTATTAATAATGCTAATTATTTTAAATCTTACTTGTGTTAATTTGTATCGTACACCAAAGAGCAAAAATAGAAAGGACACTTACATTCCTATATCAAAAGAATGTAAAGATCTTAGAATTTCTTCTATATAAGTGAAACAAAGATAAAACTTAAGTAGTAAGACTTTATGAAAAACAAAGATAAAGGTACCTAAATAAAACAAATATAACATTTTTTTACTCTATCATAATATAAATCATAAGGTTAAATGTTCATCTATTTTTAACGTGGATATGATGCATACAGCAAAAGAACGCCAACAATCATCGTCTAATCATTCTCATATTTTTGTAACTAAAATGTTTATAAATTTATATAAATAATCCATATAGTATAACGATAAAACAAACAAATAAACAATCAATTTAGGCATTTTAGATGCATTTAACGGTATTAGACATAAAAACCTTTAGTGCAATATTTCAAAACCACAAGGACCAACCATATTAAAAAAATCTACATAAAGACTTGCAGTGGTGTTTTTTGGTAACTTTAGGGACCATTTATATAGTTTTGTGTTTTTTTAATTAATTCATATAATCAAATAGTTTGCAAATGCATTATTTCACCATGTTGTCGCTTGTGATTATAATTTCATCCATGTATTAATATAAAAACTATTAATAGATCAATTTTATAGTATAATTTGATGACAAACTACAATATCATAGGATAAAAAAATATATATTGTCGCATTAATTAGTGGTAAAATGAGACGTAATTTGCATAAATTTGCTTTTGACCGTTAAAAAAATAACGTGTAGAAAATAAAATGGGAAAACAATATATCCTCTATGGAGTATGGACTATGATAGTGTAATTAGTATTGGATTCTTGTTAAATAAACAAAATTACGTCAATTCAACTAGCACATAAGATGGTATTGCGTTAATGTTTAATTATTAATTAAAAAAATAAAGAGATAAAAAAATATATATGAAATATGTGGTCCACTCTATAGTGTTTGAAGGAATAATCCATGTGCTTTGCACGTGTATAGGCTCCAAATGCTCTCTTTAAATTATAAAAGGACTTAAAGTGAATATTTTAGAACTGGAGAGGTCCATACTTGAACAGTAACGTCATTAATGTATCATGCCATTCTCCTGTATTTCATATTTTCATTCGAGGTTAATTTGGTAAATTTCTCATTAGCCGATTCATTTTACTAAAAGAACAGCACATATATTTCAAGAGAAATTAAATTGATTCTTACTTTTTATGCCTACAAATATGCCTACCCAATAAAATTATGATAAGTGTCATCTTTCTATATTTTTTAAACTAAATCATTAAGATTATATTAGAAATATATCAAATACAATTAAATTGAATGGTGATTTGTCATAATTTTAGTGGGTAGGAATAATTGTAGGAGTAAAAGGTAGGAGGCAATTTAATTTCTCATATTTCAATCATATTTATTTAAGGTGAAATAAAACAATATTTGGTAAAAGACAGTTTAACTAATATGCAGACAAATGGTCCTTGGAACTCTATTAGATGGTCTAAATTAAAGGTAATTTCGAGCAAATAAACGAAGGCATTATAGTCTCTAGGAATTAGGAAAGGTTACTTAACGATCAAGAATTCTAAATATATAATTATATTGGTTTTGTGGGTTAAAAAATGATACGTAATCGTATTCTTGTACTTTATTGAATGAAAGGGTGATTGCACTTTAGAAAAGAATATATAATATTGTCAATGTTAAAGTACATAATAAACAAATAATAAACCATAAGAGTAGATTGATTATAAAATATGAAACGGATATAATTAGTTGTTTCTATTGTCTTTTGGGCAATGATATAAGAAAAACATGTAATGGCTTCAACCTTTGTATCCAATGTTACATCATAAAAGACGATATATATATATATATATATATATATATATATATATATATATATATATATATATATATATATATATATATATATATATATATATATATATATATATATATATATATATTGGTTCTTTAAAAAACCAATTTTTTTTTCAATTTCTAGAGATTATTCTTTATCGAAAAAATAATCTAAAATTCATATATTAACATTGTGAATGTGAAAAATAATTTTCGGATTCACCGTGTGAATCCAGATTTACGTTGTGAATTTTCAAAAATTCACATTGTGAATTTGACGTTAAAAAAATCGAATTTGATATCATTGGAAAAAGGATAAAAATTTATGAATTTTTGTATTTTTAGTTTTTTTTTTATAAAAATAAGTTCTAAAAGTTGAAAAAAAGATTGGTTCCTTGGTTAATTATGGTTCTCTATTAAACCTCACCATATATATATATATATATATATATATATATATATATATATATATATATATATATATATATATATATATATATATATATATATATATATATATATAAACGAATGATCAAATGAAAACATCTAAAAGATTGATAACACGAGAACAATTCTAGACCAATCAATATATAAGAGTATAATACTAATTGTATATTTAAATTAAATTAAAATAAAATAAAATACAATCAAATTCTCTTAAATTTAGGATCAATTACCAAAAAAGAAAGCAATATTCGATTTTTTATTTTTCTTATTAATGGAATATAAAAAACTTTTTTAACAAATTTTATTTTAAAACTGAATAAAATTTATTATTTCTCCTATTTCACGTTTTTTTTTTCTTCAAAAAATGAATAGAAAGCCAACCCCAAATCAATACATCTGTATTAAAAAATGATTAAAAAATATTGATACTACTCCAATCACAAATGAATACACATTAATTTTTGATTAATCCAATCCCCTTTTTTTAGTTAAATGAAAATAAAAAGAGTGTAAAAATTATCATTTCTTCATAAAAAGAATATTTCTGATCATAAATAAATACACTCATTAATACATGATTACACTGTTATTCACAAATGAATACACTGTTATTAACAAATTGGTACATTGTTATTCACAAATGAATAAATGAATACCTCCAATCATAATACATTCATTCACAGATGAATGTACTGCTATTCACAAATGAATACAATGCTATTCATAAATAAATACACATTCGAACATAAATGAATTCATCAAAATATAATATAACTTACATCTAAAAAATATAGAACATAATACATTTTTTTATTCTCCTCTAGCTCAAATTCTTCATCTTTCATCTTCTCAAACAACTCCAAAGGACCTCATAAAGCCCATATGGAAGAACTCCCAGAACCTTCATAGTCGGTTCAAAACTTTCTCTCGTATCTCGCTGATTCCTCGTGCCCTCTGTCTAATATTTTTGCATAATTGATTATAAACAAATGAAAGATAAAGGAAGCCCTAATTGTACCCGTCATTATCATCATGACATGCCGACAACCTTCACCCTTTATCACTAGGAAAACACCATTGACATAGCCTCCATCATCAACCTTTATCTTCACAGCAACATTCAAGAAAAATCGAGACGATACCTTCCAAATTAAAATCGATTTGCAGATCTAGAATCTCCAATGAAAACCGATGAACTAAAATCGAGTTGTAGGAGTGTTATTCCGCTCATTCTATGGCCTCCTTCAGCTCTATGGCCTCAATCGGCTTCTAATATGTAATACGTCTTTCTATTCCTCTTTTCACACGAATGATCTCTACCCATCTGTTGTTTCTCTATCAACATCCATTTTGTGTATATTTGCCATGGATTCTTATTTAACAGGAGGTGGGTAAAAAAAATATGATGAACTAATAGAATATTGAGGTCCGATGATGATAAAAGTAGTGTGGTGGCGTAGGGATGAGACGGTGAGATGATGAATACGTTGATTGTATGTTCTATAAGATTAGGTAAACGAAATAGAGAGAGACAGAGAGTAATTATAGGAGTTTACAAAATTAGGGTAATGCTTATTTACCTTAATAGCCATTATCATTTCCTTTATTTTAAAATTGAAAAATTAAATGTATTAATAATTAGAAAAATAACAATTAATTATAGCCCCACATCTTAAAAATTAGATGGTCTAGATCTCTTCTCGCGTTCTCAACCTTTTAGTAATTCTCATTTAATCCTACTCATATATTTATATATATATATATATATATATATATATATATATATATATATATATATATATATATATATATATATATATATATTAAGAATTGTCGCCTATGTCATGCTTTAAACACCAAAAGGTTTCTAATCCAGCGGTAATAGGTCTTACCCATGTTATTTTTTGAGGTCGATAGTTTAAATCTCATCTAAGACATAAGTGTAATTAAAAATAGTTTAGATTTGCTGTTCCAAAAACGGTCACGCCTTAAAAACTTCATAACTCGTCATGTCTCTTAAGTTAGAGATTTGAACTTGCTGTCACGATACATCTCACGTTGTTAGAACTTTGTTTTTAAGAATTAATTGTGTTGAATACCTTTTTTTTCTTTTAAAAATAAGCAAATTGACGATGTTAAGGTGAGGAGGTGTACACCCACCAGATAGTGCGGTGGGCTAATATGCAATGCAAGGAGTGCAACCAACACAACACCGCCTGATATTTCTGTCGTGTAGCGGTGATGAATTTGGTGGAAAACTGCCACAATTCTTCTTCTTCTTTTCTTTTTGATATTAGTATATATAATATTTAAATTAAATTGCAATTCCTAAAATCTAGGGATAATGATTTTAGTTACTAAAAATATCAATAAATTTTTAGTTAATGGAATAAAAATGATATTTTTTAATCACTTTTCTCCAAAATTAATAACCTATGTTTTTTTCTCTTCAAAAAGAAGTGAGTACAACTCCAATCGCAAATAAATACACTTGTATTTACAAATAATTTTTTTGTTCAACAAGTAATATAGCAAACATGTTTGTGCTCCATCACAAATGATTAAACTTCTATTCACAATCTGAAATGAATATATACTTCTATTCACAAATAGTACACATTAAACATGAAGCCAATGTTTTTTTTTTCATAAATTTAAAATAAAAAGTGTCTAAATTTTTATCACTTGAACAAATGTTAGAACAAGTATAGTTGCGGAATTAGTTAATCTCAAAGGATCTAAAAGCTCAACAATAATAAGTTAATATGTTAGATAGTTAGATATTTAGTTGCGGATAAGTATGAAAACATAAATGACAACATGTAATATATCAAGTAAAAACATAAGTTGATTCATAACATGGAATGCATTCAAACCAAGTTAGTGAGTGAGATCAATCTTAGTGATAAACTCACGAATGACTTGCTCCGAAGAGAAGTATTAATCGGTTATGTTCGAGAGGATTTTAGAGAGTAAGAAATATATGAGATGCGTAAGGAAAACTTGAAGATAATTCAGATTTAGAGATGAGTAAAGAGAGAGCTGTATTGATTGAAAAAGAGTGGTCTCTATTTATAGAGACTCAAGACATACAAGTGATTCACTCTCTAAGAGTAGCCATGCAAGGCCTACTGGACAATAGAGAGTATTACAGAAAGATAGATAAAAGTAAACTAAGTACAGAAAGATTACTGCAGTCGTTTAGAAGACTTCGGATGTAACTGCTGATGGAGGCTTGACTGCGGATGCTTGTACACTGTGGTAGGCAAAATTAAGAGGGTCACTTCATCTATCAACAATTTCCCCCTAAGTGACCTCTAATTTTCTTTACTTATCAAGTTTAAGAAACTTGATCAGGATCCACCAAAACTTCCTGACATTTTCCAACCAAGTGATCCTCCTTAAAATCTTGAACTTGACTTCGGCAGTAGTATGTTTCGATTTTTCAACTGCAGTTCGACAGATTTCAAGTTGTTTCTTTGTGATTCGGTTCATGGAGACCATTGGAATGAAGTATTTGACTTGATCGATCTTCCTTTGAAGATGACTCTTAGTTCAGGGAAGTTTGTTGCACCTAAGGATCTTTCTTCATAACCTTCGGTTGGCATCGGTGCGGGATCAAGTGGAGGTTGATCAAACTTTTTGGCAATGACTGGGTAGATATCCGCATCAATCTTTGCAAAGTCACAAACAGTTTCTTTCAGGTAAGTACTTTCCCTTTCAAATGCTATCTTCATCTTCGGATGCTTTTCACAGTTGTTCTGGAACACCTTTGCTATCAGGAAAACTTCTTCTAGGTTCATATAGGGGAAGTCAGCTTGGGTGCGGACATAGTCCTGATTCCATCTAGTGAGTGTGTATTGTACAAAGTTAGGCTTCATGAATTTGCGAGGTTTGAAGTTCTTGACTGTTGATGGTCTGTCGTTGGACCAGATCTTCTCAATGGGAGAGGCATGATTTGTATAGAATCGGTTTGGTCTCTCGAACTCCATTGGCAGTCTTTTGTGATCAGGAAGACTACGGTCAAATTGCTCAAATACTGTGAAGTATTTAGCATTTGGGGAGATAGGAACATCCCAGTAGCCATCAGGGGGAGGTTCAACATATATGAGGTATGGTATGTAGTTGTCATCCAGCAATCTGCGGTGGGGATTGACCCAAGAGTTTATCAAGGCGTCATCCTTAACAGTGTCAAAACCGCATTCTCTCCATATAAGCTTAGCAAATTTAGCTACTTTCCAGTCCGCTTTCTTCTGTTTAGTGAAGGGGGAGTCATTTGAGCTTGGAGATGACATATACTCACCAAGATTCTTGAAATGAGGTGGAGTTTCAGGTCGTTCAGGGGAAGGACGATTTTTTGTTGCGGTGGAGGAGACTGATGGCTTGGACTCTTGTGATGAGATGGTTGCGGTGATAGGATTTTCTAAGAAGCACTGATGGATTGACGTTCTTCTTCATCGTGGTCTTCTTCTCTGTGGACTTCTTCACTTCCCCCTCTTGAGGAGTTCAGATCCAGAGCCTCCTCAAGCCATTGTTTAGGTCCATCAAATTTGGCACACACCTCCTTGAATTGGGCTCTGAGAACATCAACCAATTGTTGATTGTCAGGGATGGAGGTGTTAAAGAGTAGCCGATGAATATCCTTGGTCAGTTGAAGAATTTCGGGGCCATGGAAGTTTGAAGATAAAGATCGTTGGAGTCTATTGATGGTGGCATGGAGGACTGAAATAGTGGACTCATAAGCAGTGTGAGTCTCAGCTATCAGTTTCTAAGACAGAGTAGATTGGTCTGCAACGAATGTCTGCAAGTTATCTTTGATTGCAGATACTGATGGGTTTTGAGCTTTCTAACACTTCCTAAGTGTACATGCAACCCTAATAACCTTGGATCTATGTTTGTCTAATTGTCATGCAAAGTTGAATTCCAAGGTTATATTCCTATCTAGCATACATGGGGAACAATTTTAACATAAAGTATAGATAGAATAACTTACCTTGTTGTTGTTTGTGTTCCTTGAAACCTTGTGAGCCTAGCACCCCAAGTGTGATGCCTCAAATGCTTCACACAACACCAAATGCTCTTGGAAGAACTTATGAGAGAACACACACTTCTTCAAAATCGGCCAAGCCCTCTTGTTTCTTAGTGTAGCCGATTTTGGGTGGAGAACATGTTACTTATATAGTGTTGACACATCTAGGGTTAAACCCTAATGTGTCATGACTCTTCATTTCCATGACCCATGGGTTTGTAACTCCCATGGAGCATCCATGGAGCATCCTATGGGTGGAACCCAACTTGATAGTCCATGGAGCCTTTTAGCCCACTATACAAGATATGAATGATTTACATAATCAACCCATATATTTAATTAGTTATCTTTTGATCACTTAATTAATTCTAAATTAATTCTTGATCAAACTAATCAAATAATATTATTAATATATTAGAACTTATAATATATTAATAATCTCCAAGTGTTATTTCTCTCATTTAGTCTATCCAATTGCATGGTGCCATGCAACCCAAATGGACCATGCCGGGTCGGGTCAAGTACATACCAGAAATAGTTATGGACTTAGACACCTTATCCAACAGTCTCCCACTTGGATAAGTCTAATAACTATTACTGCAAGTATGACTTCAGGAACCGATCGGCAATCGTAGCTCTTTACAAGGTTTTTCGAAACTGAGAAGATGATGGTACGCCATTTAAGATAAGTGATCATATAATCCTCTGTTCTAGATATCAGTCGGACAAATACATGGAACAATGTCTTACTTATTTTCCAACAATTTGTTTCCCGATTTCCGATTTGTTTGACAAAGAACTTCATTGAACACATCAATTTAGTTCTGATCGGGCCCGGTACATAGGTCAAAACAAAATCATCGAGGGGCCCAGATATCAGCTTCTAATCCAAGAAGGAACAGATAAACTTCGACTCATATGTTTGTTCTACTACTCATTGAATTACACATAAGAGCGCGATTTTATAACATCGAGTTACCAATGCGTTTTTCGTACAATCAATGCATAACCAACTTGTAAGTAACAAATCATATCTCTAGGTTTAAAGATTTATATGATATTACCGTCTCACGATCACTCGAGATAGAATTCCATGAAGTGATTCCAGTGAGCGTGGGTTGAGTCCAATGCTCAAAACTTATGAGCACTCATGATTGTTGTAGCCTTGTCCCAGACCTCTACAACCAAACATGACATTCTTGATTCATACCTACTTCCGACATATGACCGACTGTGGAGGTTTGAATAATATGTTATACCAAACAAAATTATTCTGGAAGTCAAAACATGCAAAAGAAATATAGTAAACGATCGACAAGAGATAGCAACACTTTACTCATAAATAAAACACTTTTATTCATCATCAAATGTCAATTACACTTTACAAATTTCGAGATTATCTAACTACTAAATCTAATATCATCCTTCAGCCCTATGCTCCGAGCATGCTGGAGATGCTTAACCCGAGTCAGTCCCTTCGTGAGGGGATCTGCCGGATTCTCATCTGATGATACCCTCTTTGCCACGAGGAGTCCTTCTTCGATCCGATGTCTGATGAAATGGTATTTTCTGTCGATGTGTCTGGATCTCCCGTGATCCCTTGGTTCCTTGGCTAAGGCAACAGCACTTTCACTATCACAGAAAATTTCCATCGGCTCTTTAATAGCTGGTACAACTCCAAGGTCTCCAATGAAGTTCCTCAGCCATAACGCCTCCTTTGCCGCTTCGCTAGCTACAATATACTCTGATTCACAAGTAGAATCTGCCACTGTCTCTTGCTTGGAACTCTTCCAAGAAATTGCTCCTCCATTTAGGGTAAAGACCCAGCCCGACTGAGAGCGGAAGTTATCCCTATCAGTCTGGAAGCTAGCATCACTATACCCTACAACTCTCAAGTCATCACTCCCACCAAGGGTAAGGACCCAGTCCTTAGTCCTTCGTAGGTACTTGAGAATATTCTTTACCGCAGTCCAGTGTGCCTTGCCAGGGTTCCCCTGAAACCTGCTAACCATGCTCAAGGCAAAGGCTACATCAGGTCGAGTACACGTCATAGCATACATGATCGAACCTACAGCCGAAGCATAAGGTACTCGACTCATTTCTGCTATCTCAGCCTCAGTGCTAGGGCTTTGTGTCTTACTCAGCTTGGCGCTACTCTGGATGGGCAACTCTCCTTTCTTGGAGTCTTGCATTCTGAATCTCTTCAGAACCTTCTCCAAGTAGGTACTTTGACTATGTCCAATTAGTCTTTTACTCTAATCTCTCAAGATCCTTATCCCCAAAATATAGGCAGCTTCACCAAGGTCCTTCATAGCGAAACACTTTCCAAGCCAGGACTTTACTTCCTGCAGGGTTGGAATGTCATTTCCTATGAGTAGTATGTCATCCACATACAATACCAAAAAGCTAACTATACTCCCACTAGCCTTGACATATACACAAGATTCATCTTCACTCCTAGAAAAGCCAAATTCCTTGACCTTTTCATCAAAGAAAAGATTCCATCTGCGAGGTGCTTGCTTTAATCCATAAATGGATTTCTCAAGCTTACACACTCTATTAGGGTACTTGTTGCTGACAAAACCCTCTGGCTGACTCATGTAAACATCTTCAGCCAACTTCCCATTAAGGAAAGCGGTTTTGACATCCATTTGCCAAATTTCATAGTCATGAAATGCGGCTATGGCTAACAGAACCCGAATAGACTTAATCTTGGCTACCGGAGAAAAGGTCTCATCATAATCCACTCCAGGAATTTGAGAGAAGCCCTTTGCAACCAGTCTAGCCTTATAAGTGTGTACTTTACCATCCATGTCGGTCTTCTTCTTGAAGACCCATTTGCACCCTACAGTCTTTCGACCTGGTACATTCTCAACCAAGTTCCAAACTTGATTGTCATACATGGATTGTATCTCGCTATCCATAGCCTCTTTCCATTTAGCAGACTCGGGGCCTGCCATGGCTTCCTCGTAGCTGTTAGGGTCATCTTGACTTACTAGTGTCTCATCACTAATAAGTGTCTCACCTTCTGCAGTAATATGGAATCCATAGTAATGCTCAGGTGCACTCCTAACTCTCGTGGAACGCCTCAGAGGTACAGATTCGTCAATTGGCTCAACAGGAGTTTCCTCCTCAAGTTGAGGGCTAGAGTTTGAAGTTCCTTCACCGCTTGACTCTTGAATTTCTTCAAGATCAACTTGCCTCCCACTGTCTCCTTGGCTTATAAACTCTCTTTCTCGAAAGACTCCTCTTCTTGCTACAAAGACCACATTGTCACTAGGTCTGTAGAAGAGGTAACCAAAGGATTGCTGTGGGTAGCTGATGAAAATACACCTCTCGCTTCGGGGTTCGAGCTTATCATGAGTCTCGCGTCTCACGAAAGCCTCGCAACCCCAAATCTTGATGTGGTCTAGTTTAGGTAGTTTACCAGTCCACATCTCGTGAGGAGTTTTGGCAACTTTCTTTGTAGGGACTAGATTAAGGATATGGGCGGCAGTCTCTAAGGCATACCCCCAGAATGAGATTGGTAGTGAAGCTCGACTCATCATGGAACGAACCATGTCCAACAAGGTTCGATTACGCCTCTCAGCCACACCATTCAACTGCGGTGTCCTGGGAGGTGTCAATTGTGAGACAATCCCACATTCCTTTAGATAGTCGAGGAACTCTGAACTAAGATACTCACCACCTCGATCGGATCGAAGCATCTTAATGTTCCTGCCCAATTGATTCTCGACTTCCTGTTTAAATTCCTTAAACTTCTCGAAAGTCTTTGACTTATGCTTGATTAAGTAGACATATCCATATCTACTGTAATCATCAGTAAAAGTCAAATAATAACGATTAGCATCCCTTGTGGCATGTTTGAATGGTCCACACACATCCATGTGTATAAGGTCCAACAAACCTTCACCCCTTTCACATGAGCCTGTGAAGGGTGACTTTGTCATTTTTCCAAGTAAGCATGATTCGCAACTATCATTTGACTTTAGGTCAAACGACTCCAAGACTCCATCCTTTTGGAGTTGGCCTATGTGTTTCTTGCTTATATGTCCAAGACAACAATGCCATAATGATGCTTTATCCAAGTTATTATTATTAGTAGAATCAATACACAAAACATTATTTCCTAAGTTATCTACAATAGATACAGCTTCATACACACCATCACAAGGTAATGCTTTAAAATAAAGTACATTATTAAAGAAAGCATTAATCGAACCAACTTCATTATCAAACGAAAAGGTGAAACCTTGTTTGTACAATGCATGAAAGGAAATAATATTTCTTGCCATTTCTGGCGAATAACAACATTTATTCAAATCTAAATTTAACCCACTACTTAGCGATAAAGTATAAACTCCAATCTTGGTGACAGGTGTAACTTTCCTATTCCCCATGATTAAGTTTATTCTTCCTTGCTCCACATTCTCACTTCTTCCTAGTCCCTGCAAGTCACAACAAATATGAATACCGCAACCGGTATCAAGGACCCAAGATTTCGAATGGGGTGAGTTATTAGAAATGATAGTGTAAATACCTGCATGGTTGGGTTTGACTTTCCCATCCTTCACATCCTGCTGGTACTTTGGGCAGTTTCGCTTCCAATGAGCTTTTTCATGGCAATAGAAGCATTCAGCCTCTTTTGGGTCAGAAGAAGGAGTAATGAAACCTTTCTTGGTTCCACTTGAAGAAGAGCCATCAAGGGTCCGAGCCTTGGTACCCTTCGAAGATCTCTTTCTCTTCCTCCCTCGACTTTGCCCGATTGCCAAGACCGGAGTTGAGTCTGGAGTAGGAGTGATAGCAACCGACTTCCCCTTAAGACCTGTTTCTGCGGTCTTGAGAAGTCCCTGAAGTTTGCTGAGGGTGACCTCTTCCTTGTTCATGTGATATGTCATGCGGAATTGATCATAGCACAATGGTAAGGAGTGCAAAATGATATCTATTGCAAGCTCCTCAGGGAAGTTCACATTGAGCTTCAGCAAACGATCCACATACCTTTGCATTTTCTGCATGTGGCTCGTGACGGACTCTCCGTCCTTCATCATGGTTGTTATCATGGAGCAGATGACTTCGTACCTCTCTTGTCGTGCACTTTGATGGTATCTTTCCATCAAATCTTGGTGCATTTCATAAGGGTAGAAATCCTCATAAGACTTTTGGAGTTCAGCTGTCATGGTGGCCAACATGATGCAAGCCACCTTGGTTGCATCTCTTTCATGAGAATGAAAGTCAGCGATCTCCTGGGGAGTTGCAGTGGACTCATCAATTTCCTTAAGCTCCTTGTCAAGGACATATTCTTTGTCCTCGTAGCGGGTAATCATCCTGATGTTTCTGATCCATTTATTGAAGTTGGATCCATCAAAGGTGACTTTCCCACACAAACTCATAAGAGTAAAGGAGCCATTAGGATTCGAGCCAGAAGCATTATTTGAAGACATCTGAAAGAGAAGAACAAGTTTAGTTTAGATTTAAGAGAGTCCTTAATAAAACACCCAAATGTAATATTAAGGCTAGGATCCAATCACAATATAATATAACTTAGAAGAGGTATGCCGTAATCTAAGCTATACCATATTTGAAAGGTAGGTGAATGACGATTCACCAATTTCCACCACGAAAACCGAAATATTAGATATTTAGTTTTTATTGATTTTAGAAATTCCTAGATTCTTTGAGATCCAATGAACTTTTCAAAGGCATGTTTCAATCTTGGGAGTGCCCTCCAGGTTTTGTGACTGGGATGCCGAGGATCACAAAACGAGGTGTGAAGTAACCATGCAAATCACTTGGTACCCTTAAACCTTGGATCTAACACTTCCTAAGTGTACATGCAACCCTAATAACCTTGGATCTATGTTTGTCTAATTGTCATGCAAAGTTGAATTCCAAGGTTATATTCCTATCTAGCATACATGGGGAACAATTTTAACATAAAGTATAGATAGAATAACTTACCTTGTTGTTGTTTTTGTTCCTTGAAACCTTGTGAGCCTAGCACCCCAAGTGTGATGCCTCAAATGCTTCACACAACACCAAATGCTATTGGAAGAACTTATGAGAGAACACACACTTCTTCAAAATCGGCCAAGCCCTCTTGTTTCTTAGTGTAGCCGATTTTGGGTGGAGAACATGTTACTTATATAGTGTTGACACATCTAGGGTTAAACCCTAATGTGTCATGACTCTTCATTTCCATGACCCATGGGTTTGTAACTCCCATGGAGCATCCATGGAGCATCCTATGGGTGGAACCCAACTTGATAGTCCATGGAGCCTTTTAGCCCACTATACAAGATATGGATGATTTACATAATCAACCCATATATTTAATTAGTTATCTTTTGATCACTTAATTAATTCTAAATTAATTCTTGATCAAACTAATCAAATAATATTATTAATATATTAGAACTTATAATATATTAATAATCTCCAAGTGTTATTTCTCTCATTTAGTCTATCCAATTGCATGGTGCGATGCAACCCAAATGGACCATGCCGGGTCGGGTCAAGTACATACCAGAAATAGTTATGGACTTAGACACCTTATCCAACAGATACCTCAGAGATGAGGCGCTCCGCACCAGTCAGGAATTCTTTGTGATCCGCTTGATGATTGTTATCAAGGGACCGAATTCACATTTCCACTTTGAGAGAGATTCTCTCAGCAGCTAGTCGTTCCCTTTCTTCTAGTCGTTCAATACTTTCGATCAAGGACTCTGACACAGGATTGTTTTCAGTTTCCGGATAAGTAGACTTAACTTCAGCTAGAATTTAGTCAACCTTAGATTGAAGATTTAGGAATTCTTTTCTTGAGACGACTATATTTTTCTTCTTCTTCTTCTTCTTCTTCTTCTTCTTCTTCTTCTTCTTCTTCTCTTTAGGCTTAGAGGTCAAGTGATGAGAACCACTTGATTCCTCTTCTTCAACATACATCATGGGGTCATCATCCGAAGGGCTAGGCTGATTGACCTCTTGTAGATCAACATCGTCAAAACCGAAGGTGGGAGCAGAGCTAACTTTGATTTCGATGCCTGCATCTTGTGAATCTCTAGCAGTTGGAGATGGAGGTGGCTTTGAAGGAGTCTGATCAACAGCTTCCTCTTGATCCTTACGGATGATATCAACTATGTTATCCATCAGGGCTTGAACTTTGCAGATAGTAGCTACGATATTGGTATTGTTGATTGCATCTGCCCAATACTTTGCTACAGTCTGGACTTCTTGTTGTTTCTGCTGAAGCTGCTTTGTTTGTTATGCATTTCATGCTTGGAATGCCCTACGGAAACTTGCATATTTATTGACTTCGGCTTCATTTGATGGTTGATACTGACCCCATGAGTCATTCAGATCTATATCGTCAAATCCTTGGTATCGCACCAAGGTGTCCCTCGGGTTCACGGATCCTTGCACATTTGTGCTCACTGTGCCTAAACCACCTGTTACTGATGTAAGCAGAGTAGGATTTCCTGAGCTTCCTTGGTCTCCTTGACCTAGGGTCAAGTCTGGCCTCAGCTCAGTTCCAGCAAAGGCTGAAGAATCTCCTTGCGGTGGGGAAGGTGTTTGGAGTGTATGGGTAACGGACAAAAAGAATGGAGCGCAAATCCTCAGGGGAAAAGAAATGAAGACGGGAAGCCCTAGAGACCGAAATCACAGATTAAACGCCCCAAATCTCAATCAAATTAAGTTTGACACCGGTTCTTGCTTTGATACCAGTTGTAAGGTCCGAATTAGGATCTTTACCAGTAATCAAACGATAAACAATCAAAGTAAGAAAGAGATGAAGAAAAACTGAGCTTGCACACGCTTATATTCAATAATCGTCAGGTACAACTTAGGTTACGGCTGTGAACTACTAGGCATCAACAACTAAACATGTCTGAGTAACCATCTATTTATAGGGAACTACGACCGAGAAGGGTTTACGACCGTAAACTCATTACAAACCGTAAACGGCTATTACACCTACTAAAATACTCTATCTATACCAAACCACTATTACAATTCAAAGCCTAAACCAAACCACTAATTTGGTCCTTTCATATATATATATATATATATATATATATATATATATATATATATATATATATATATATATATATATGGCATAACGTTATATTGTATCTATTGTTGAACTCACTAAGCGTGACCGCTTACCCTCTCAATGTTTTAATATATTGCAGAAAATAAGCATCCTGTATAGCTTTATACTGTTGAAAGAATTAAAATAGTTTATACTATAACTTTTGTATTTAAGTTTTAGTATGTATAAAATATACAATATCGTGGGTAGTTTTGTAATAAACTTAAACTTAGTCGGTTTGTATCCAGTCGTTTGTAAATAAATTATCAATGTATAATATTGTTTGTGAATATGCATGTAGCATGTTTTGGAGTAACAACTATTTTAATATTATGAAAGTGTGGGTCTTTCAATCATGGTATCAGAGCGGTAGTTTAAGTGAACTAAATTCTAAGGATTAGTATTTAGACTTAAACTATTGGAAGTTCAATATATGAACTAATTCATTGTTAGTAGACGGATACAAACCATAGGAAAGAATTACATGAAGTATTAGGTTATAATAAATCCTAATATTCTAAATTACTATATTACTCTAAATTTTCAGAGTAATGGCTGAAGCAGTAAGTAGTCATACACCAGAAGTGGGTGGGGATCGTCATCTTGATGAAGTAGTAACTCCAGTATCCCCTTGTGAGGTGCGACTTATGGATAAACTGACCGGTGTTATCCGAAAAACTCTCGAAGAGCACAAGAAGGATAATAATAAAGGAAAAGAGAAAGTTGTTGGAGAATCTTCAGGAGAGAAGGCGAGACATCCCTCTTTTGAAAACTTTTAAGAGTAGTGAAGCTACAAAGTTTGCTGGTGTCCTTAATCCTATAGTCGTTCTTACTTGGATTCAGAACAGAGAGAAAGTATTCTGTATTTCCCATGTGGATAATGAAGACAAGGCTAATTATGCATCTGCAATGTTACTTAATGAAGCCTTGGTCTGGTGGGATGCAATGTATGAAGCTCTCAATGGTTATGACTAAGGGAACTTGTCCTGGGAGATGTTCAAGACTTGTCTGCTAGGGAAGTATTGTCCTCTAGACATGAGGATAAGGTTAGAGAAAGAATTCCTAAAGCTCAAACAAGAAGAGAAGTCGATGAATGAGTATGAGACTCAGTTCAATCAGCGAGCACGGTTCACTGCAAAGTACATACCAAATGAAGATGATAAAATTCAGTTGTTCTTGGAAGGGTTACGATATGAAATCTGTGATTTTGTGATAAATCGAGATGTTCTATAGTTTGATAAAGCTGTAGAGTATGCTCGAAAGCGTGAGCATGACTTGGAGATACGTGGTGCCACTCTTTCTGTTTCAAAACTGCCACGTATTAAACAAACTACTCCTATTTCCTTTATGCCACCACCTCAACCTGTTCGAGCCGATTCAAATTCAAGGATGCAATCTCAGAAAGCATCTCGTGCCCGTGGTAGGTCACAATCTTTTTCTCTTCAATCACCATTATGTAGAAGATGCGTAAAGAATCACCAAGGCCAATACGGAATAGATAAAGGATCGGTGATATGTTATGGGAGTGGAGAAATGGGTCACGTAAAACCTGTTTGCCCGATGAAGAGTACTACGTGCTATGCTTGTGGTGTTATTGGCCACAGAAAACGTTTTTTCCCTACTCTTACTAGTCAGATGACAGGAAGTCAAGCTTCTGTTCAACAACCGGTGAGAAGTCAAGTCCCTGTTCAACAATCAAAGGGTACTCCAACTAAAAAGGAGGAGGTGCCAAAAGCTAAAGGTCGTGCATTCCAGATTGCTACAGAAGAAGCACGTGAGGCCCGAACGTTGTGACGGGTACATTTCTTTTCAACTCTAGACCCGCTCACATCTTATTTGATTCTGGTATTTCAGATTCTTTTGTGTCTCATGAATTTGCACATTCTTTTCAAATTTCTTGCTATGCAATTGTGCAACCATTTCACGTAGATACTGTCGGAAGTATATCATTACTTGCTAATAAAGTCTATAGGGATTGTGTTATAGAAATTGAAGGCTATAATTTTCTTGCTAATCTGATCCCTATATCCTTGCCCAACTTTGATATTATTCTCGGTATGGATTGGTTGTCTAAGAATCACACAGAACTCTTATGTTATGAAAAGATAGTACGTATTCCTATCGAAGGGAAGAATCCTCTTTACGTCTACGGTGAACAAAGACCTAAAAGCTTAAAAATAATATGTTTCTTAAATGCTCATAAACTCATATCAAAGGGATGTTCTATCTATCTGGCCTATACAGTTGATACCTCGAAAGAGGAGAAGGAAACTGTAAATGAGGTTCATGTTGTTAACGAGTATCCTGATGTTTTCCCCGATGAATTTCCTGGATTACCTTCGGACAGGCAAGTAGAATTTCGAATCGACCTTGTGCTTGGTGCTTCTCCGATTGCAAAGACTCTGTATCGTCTTGCGCCAGCTGAAATAAAAGAAATGATGATCCAACTGCAGGAACTATTTGACAAAGACTTTATTAGACCGAGTACCTCTCCTTGGGGTGCCCCAATATTGTTTGTCAAAAAGAAGGACGGTTCAATGCAGATGTGTATTGTTTACCGTGAGCTTAATAAGGTGACTATCAAGAACAAGTATCCACTACCTCGCATTGATGATTTATTTGATCAACTTCAGGGTGTTAGCTATTTCTCGAAGATTGATTTGATATCTGGCTATCATCAGTTGAAAGTTCACGAGCAGGATGTACCGAAGACTGCTTTTCGTACTCGATATGGGCATTATGAATTCCTTGTCATGTCGTTCGGTTTGACAAATGCTCCTGCTGTATTCATGGATATGATGAATCGTGTATGTCTCCTGATGGTTGATAAATTTATCATCATATTCATTGATGATGTTCTAATCTATTTGAAGTCTGAATCTGATCATGCCATTCATATTCGTGCGGTATTGGAACTTCTCCGAAAGGAGAAATTATACGCTAAATTCTCGAAATGTGAATTTTGGCGTCGCCAAGTTCAATTTCTTAGCCATGTTATTTATGGTTACGGTGTATCCGTAGATCCTATTAAAATCGAAGCTATTCAAAATTGGGAAGTGTCCCGTAATGCTTCCAAAATTTGTAGTTTCTTAGGTCTCGCGGGATATTACCGGAGATTCATTAAAGACTTTTCCCGTATAGTCGTAACTCTCACGAGTCTTACGCGGAAGGAAGTAAAGTTCGAATGGGGTGAAGCCCAAGAAAAATCTTTCTCAACTCTAAAAGATCTTTTGACTCATTCTCCAATCTAATCACTCCCAGAAGGTGATGATGATTTCTCCGTATATAGCTATGCTTCTGGGTTGGGACTCAGTTGTGTGTTGATGCAATGTGCAAAGGTGATAGCCTATGCTTCAAGACAACTGAAAGAATTATCCCACTCATGACCTTGAACTTGCTGCTGTCGTATTTTCCTGAACCTTTGGAGATACTATTTTTTTTTGGTATGTAATTCCAATTGTTTACAGACCACAAAAGTCTCAAGTATATATTCAGCCAACAAACTTTGAATATGAGACAACAACAAGCCATGGACCTGATCAAAGATTATGACCGTGAAATCCAATATCATCCTGGAAAAGCCAACGTAGTTGCCGATGCACTTAGCAGAAAAGTTTATCGTAATAGTATATGTTATACTATTACTCACACTACAACAAAGTTCACTATTCTTGATGAACTAGAGAAATGGAAAGTAGAGGCTTTGAAGCCAGAAAATATGAAGAAATAAGGGATGGTACATTATGCTGATGTTTTACTTGATGATCCATGAGAATTGAAGGTATTTAAGAATTGACTATGGATTCCAAAGATTGGTGGATTAAGACAAAAGATGACGAAGCTCATAAGTCAAAGCTGTCAATACATCCCAGTACAAGTAAAATGTACTATGATGTACGGACTGATTATTGGTGGCAGGATTAAAGAGAGACATTGGAAGATATGTACAAGAATGCTTGATATGCTTACAATTCAAAACAGAGCACCAAAAGCCTTATGGAACCCCATGAAGTCTTAGTGTTCCTATATGGAAATGGGAAGAACTGTCCATGGATTTTATTAGCAAAATGCCAAAGACGGCTAGACAACATGATAGCATTTGGGTAATTATGGATCAGCTAACTAAAAGTGCACATTTTCTTACCATGCGTGAAACGGCTCCAATGGATAAATACGTACAAGTATACTTAGATGAAATCGTCGCGAGACATGGTGTGCCACTAAAGATCATTTCCGATTGTGATACTCGTTTCACTTCTTACTTTTAGGCGAGTATGCAACGTGAATTGGGATCTCAAGTTTCTCTCAGCACAACTTATCATCCCCAGACAGATGGTCATATGGAGAGAAAAATTTAAACTGTAGAATATATGCTTCGTTCATGTGTCTTGGAATTCGGTGGTAGCTAGGATAAGTACTTACCGCTTGTCAAATTTTCGTATAATAACAGTTATCACGCTTCAATTAGAATGCCACCAGATGAAGCATTATATGGTCGAAAATGCCGTACTCCATTATGTTGGCGTGAAGTAGGACAAAAAAAAATCCTTGGAGGCCCTGAAATGATTCAAGATACCACCGTAAAAATTCAAATCGTACGTGAAAGAATGAAAGCGGTCCAGGATCGAAAAAAGTCCTATACAAAAAAGAGGAGACGATCCGTAGAATTCCAGGTGGGTGATTTCGTAATGCTAAATGTATCCCCATGGAAAGGTCTTATGCAATTTGGAAAGAAAGGAAAACTAAGTCCTATATCTGTTGGTCCTTTCAAAATCATCCAGAGAATTGGTAAGCAAGCATACCGCTTGGAATTACTTAATGATTTGGCAGGTATTCATGATGTCTTTCATGTGAGTTATCTGCGCAAATGCTTAAGCATCTATGATGAGACACTTCCATTATCTGAGGTGAAATTGGATAATAAGTTAAGATATATATATATATAAGAGCCTGAAGAGATCGTTAATAAAAGAACAACTAATCTACATAATAAAGAAGTAAATTTGGTGTTTGTCAGATGGAAATACCATTGAGGCCCAAATTATACTTGCGAAAATATGAGTGAGATAAAACCAAAATATCTCCATTTGTTTTAATCGTTGTAATTTCATGGACGAAATCCTCAAAAGGAGGAGGTATTTGTAACATACACATTCAGTTATCATGTATTCTAAAGTAAAAAAGTGAATAATATTATGAAATATTATGTAAATTTTAATGTTGAGTTCTAACAGATGGTTTTTACTAGAAATAAAGTAATACTATGTTTAGAATCACTCATAAAATATTAGGAGTCTTTTGAGATTCCAATTAAAAGCCAAATAGTGAAATTTAGAGAAAATATAAAATCTTAAATAAGTGAAATTTTATTATTTTAAGTTGTAGAGAATCTCGTTATAAACATTTAGGCGAAAACCTCATCGAAATCCGAGTTATAACGAAGAAGTTACGACCAATCGAAGATCCGCGATAAAACCGGTACGGCGCCGAATAACGTAAAAAGTGCGTTTTTGATAAACTACTTTTTAAACTTAGTAATCTGAATGAAAGTCGTATTATTCGTTAAACCGAGAAGTTCGATAAAAAGAACGCCAAAATCTGACTTCGTGTGAGGAAGTTATGATTTTTCTAAGTTTCAGCTTAGCAGTAGACAACTAAAAACTCAAATTTTAGATCGAGTGATTTTTAGCCAACACAACCTAAACGAGAATTGAAGGTCTCATCAATAGTAGTACAACGGTAAAAAGTCTGATGAAAACGGATGTCGGATGAAGAAGTTATGAATTTTTAACGGATTTTCCTGTCCCGGTATGTTAAAAATAATAATATTAAAAATAAAATCAAAATTAGCTGATGAAGTCTAAACAAAAGTTGTAGAATATATTCCCGCCTATGCGTGCATATAAAGAACATCAAAAACAGAGCCCATATGCGAAATTTATGGATTTTAGAAGCCTGGGGCACATTTTTCGAGAATTTTCGCATGAATAGTACCGGCCACATCACCTCGCACGAAGCAGCCACGTCACCTCGCACGAAGTAGCTACATCACCGAGATGTTCCCCATCCGAGGTGTGATGCGTGTTGCATCCGAGCCTCGCTACTGCGCTACCTGCCTCCTTGCGTGTCCAAAGGTCGCACCTGTCACATGCTGCCTTCGCAAGTGCGACGCATGTCGCATCCCAGCCCCTCACTGGCACCGCCTCTTCTCGGTCGACCTTCGGACCTCACCCCTATAAATAGGAGACCTGCGAGATTTCTCGGGTAATTATGAGAAATTGCCCTTTTTCACCCCTAATTCCATATTTTCACCATTTTGACATCCCCCGAAGCTCTGGTGTCATTTCTAACACCCGAAACACTCCCCGAAGTGCCCGTGAAGCCCGAAAAATTTATCTTTTTGGTTTTGAAGCTCTACCTTCGCAAAGCCCGGTTTTCAATAAAGCTCCCGGTTTTCAATATTGAAAGTCATATTTAAAGCCAATGTGCTGCCCAAATTACTATTTTGACCCTCGGTTATTTCAAAGTGAGTTCAATATATAGGAACAATTGTTTGTTATGTGTTATATGTGCTATGTGCTTTTCAGTGTTATTATTCCGGGTTATTTTCCTGTGATATTCTGGTATTGACTTTGAGTCTTTGGCCATGTAGAGTGTAACGCCCACGTTTCCAGGCTAGGCATTATCATTGATGTAATAGTCTAGGTTAACCCTTGTAACTCTTTTTGAAGTATTAATGATAAAATATTTGAGTATTATGTGAATTATGTGTTTTGTTTCTTAATTATTATAATTTAATGAATTAAGAATAAAATAAAGGTCAAATTTGAAGTGTGGGATAAGTCCGATATCTTTGCATAAATATGTAGTGGTCGAAACAAGGATTTCGAAGATATAAAGAATGCCGAAATCAGAGTTATAACGAAGAAGTTATGACCTGTCGAAGTTTCGTGACAGAACCGGCAACGCTGAATGACGTAAAAAGTGAAATTTATGTTAGAGAGATATTTAGCCTTAGTGATCTAAATGAAAGTCGTAGAGTTCATTAAACCGAGAGTGTGCATAAAAAGTACGCCCAAATCTGACTTAGTATGAGGAAGTTATGATTTTTCGAAGTTTCGACTTAGCAGTATGCAACCCGAATACTCGATTTGAGACCGATCGGTTTTTAGCCGAAACAATCTAAACGAGAATCATAGATCTCATTAATAGTAGTGAAACGATAAAAAGATAGGCGAAAACGGACGTCGGATGAAGAAGTTATGAATTTATAACGAAGTTTTCCTGTCCCGGCCTACTAAAAATAAATAACAAAAAAATTCAAAATTAGCCGACAGAGTCTAAACAAAAGTTGTAGATCGTAGTCTCACCTACACAGGGATATAAAGAACGTCGAAAACGGAGTACGTATTAGGAATATATAAAATTTTGAAGTTTATTAAATATTTTCGATATTTAATTTAAATATAAAATACCGTTATTATCCGAAAAGGGGGCGGTGGGGGGGGGGGGGGGGAGTCAACGACCCTATCCTCATTACACCCAACGTAATTTCAATTTACGCCCAGCGTAAATCGAAGTTCCAGCCCCCTATAAAAGGATGTCAAGGGCAGCCGATTGTTTTGCTCATTTCTTCCCTTTTTCTTGCGTTTTTGCATCATTTTTTGTACAAGAATTATCCCGAAGCCCCGGTATCATTCCCAAGCCCCAAAGCAAGTCCCGAAGATCCCGAGAAGTGCAAATTCCCGAGCCGAAGCTCTGCCCACGAGAAGTCCGGTTTTTGTGAAGATCTTCCAGATCTGCCGAAGAATACTACTTCTATAAGCCGTAGTGCTGTCCGATCATCTTCTGATCAAGTGAGTGTGTGGTTACTTTCTTCTAACGCATAATTATGAAGTATTTTATACGAACTACGTGTTATGTGTATATTTTGTTGTTATATGCGTGAATGTATATTCACTTTCTTCTATCTCATAGATACGATTTATTCTCTATGAAATACGTGTTATGTGTATGTGTCTCATCTGTTGTTTTGGAATATGTATTGAATGAGAATGCTATACAGGTTTTAAACTATGTATAAAAATATATATTTTTATCTACTAATATGTCGGGTAGAACATGGGTAGATAGTTGATGTGTGATAAACAGATGAGAGGCCTCGATGTTGTTTTTGATTCAATCATCTAGCGGAGTTTAGATGACGACCACATACTTTTCTAGACAGTCCTGTGGAACGCTAGCAGGTTCGCCACCTATAGGTGTTAATGAACTTGGGTGTTCATTGGCTGTACTCCATCCCCTCGTGATTGCCTTATTTGATATATATTGCTGGGAAACCCCCGAATGCATGTGTTGTCGCCCCGATGAAATATTCTAAGACTAGGTCCCTTGTGTTCGTTGTTTTAGGGACGTAAAGTGAGAATAACAGGAATGGGTAATTGGGTTATTATTGGTTGGTGGAATTAAATATAATTATTTATTGTGGGTTGAAAACCCTATATGCTCACCAGGCTCCCAAGCCTGACCCACTCAGTTTTATTTGTATTACAGGAAGTGGTGCAAGGGCATAAGATAGATGAATCATCAAGTTATTTTGTTTACAAGTCTGTATATGTATATATTTGTTGAATGACTTGTAATGTTATCGTTTATGCTTTATGATCTGTATCAGAACATGACATCCCGAGTTTTGATTATTTAATGAAAATACATTACTTTTATGAAATGCTTTGGTAAATATTACTTTATCACGTTTTGTTTTTGGGAGAAAATTCCGCAACTCTTTCAAATCAAAAGGATTTACTATGAAATTATTTTAAAAGCATAAATGAAAAATCGGTCTTTTCTGGCCGTGATTTTGGGGATGTCACATAGAGCAAGTCTCATATTGGTAATATACCTTTGATCATGTAGAGCATGTCTTGTAATATTTTTGGTATTCACTTTGTGCCTTTGACCATGTAAAGCATGACTCGTATAACTTTTGACATTGGTAATGGGCTAGGTAGAGCTAAAAGTCTCTATATGCTAGCCAAATGATAATCCGAAATTTATATGTCTTCTATGCCGTTTGGGTTGAACTTTATGTATATCAAGCATTGAAAACTATATCTTTGAATAAAGTCTTTGATTGATATGAATGCCTGTCACATGATTTCACATGTCTTTTTTGTTCCTCTTTGCTTCTGTCATATTGATGTATATATATGACATAACGTTATATTGTATCTATTATTGAACTCACTAAGCGTCTCTGCTTACCCTCTCGTTGTTTTAATATATTGCAGGCAATAAGCATCCGATATAGCTTTATACTGTTGAAAGAATTAAAATAGTTTATACTATTACTTTTGTATTTAAGTTTTAGTATGTATAAAATATACAATATCCTGGGTAGTTTTGTAATAAACTTAAACTTAGTCGGTTTGTATCTAGTCGTTTGTAAATAAATTATCAATGTAAAATATTGTTTGTGAATATGCATGTAGCATGTTTTGGAGTAACAACTCTTTTAATATTATGAAAGTGTGGGTCTTTCAATCATGCTATCAGAGTGGTATTTTAAGTGAACTAAATTCTAAGGATTAGTATTTAGACTTAAACTATTGGCAGTTCAATATATGAACTAATTCATTGTTAGTATTCGGATACAAACCATAGGAAAGACTTAAATGAAGTATTAGGTTATAATAAATCATAATATTCTAAATTACTATATTACTCCAAATTTTCTGAGTAATGGCTGAAGCAGTCAGTAGTCATACACCAGAAGTGGGTGGGGATCGTCATCTTGATGAAGCAGAAACTCCAGTATCCCCTCGCGAGGTGCGACTTATGGATAAACTAACCGGTGTTATCCGACAAACTCTCGAAGAGCACAAGAAGGATAATAATAATAAAGGAAAAGAGAAAGCTGTTGGAGAATCTTCATGAGAGAAGGTGAGACATCCCTCTTTCAAAACTTTTAAGAGCAGTGGAGCTACAGAGTTTGCTGGTGTCCTTAACCCTATGGTCGTTCTTACTTGGGTTCAGAACACAGAGAAAGTATTTCGTATTTCCCTTGTGAATGATGAAGACAAGGCTAATTATGCATCTGTGGAGCTATAGAGTTTGCATGACATGTTTGACATACAACATTTTGATCACCATGATCCAAATATTCTGTAAAATAAAAGTTGATGAAAAAAATATTAGTGAAATTTATAAGTATATACAACCCAGTATTCGAAATGTAAAAAAAAATGAAAATGATTATTATTTTTTTATTACCATTTTAGATACCAACTATAAGGTTTTCATTTATGACTTGATGTATATTTTCTACATTTCCTATCAAATCAATCAACTGGATAGGGGATAAATGTGTCATCTTCCTTTTTAATTTATGACATTCTGGATTTAACTTGATTGATGACGAAGAAGCAGTTATTGTAGATGCATTTTTCGATGTCATATCATTTGAAAGTACATAGTATTGTCTTTTGTCTGGTAACTTAGAAGTGACATATTTATCGAAACCGATGTTATCTGAAGAAAATAAATAAAATAAGTATATATATACTTATATCCGGATTATAAAGAAATTTAACAATAATATATTTTAAAAACAATAAATTATTACCATTTGTAATGTTAGATAACGGATTTCTAACATTTGTAATGTTAGATAACGGAGTTCTAACATTTGTAAAGGAAAGAGAGTATTGTACGGTTTTATTTTGGATTCCGGGTGAATTAAATGAATTGACATTTTGAGTTTGACCAACAATGTTGGTTAATTGATCTGCAAATAACAAAAATTTATGAAAACTAAGCACATATGTATAAAACATAGTAATAACCTGCAATCATATAATATTACAAGATAATTAAAAAAAAATATGAGAAATCATTTATTGTATATAAATGTAAAATAACCCTAAAACATGGAATAAAAAATAATAGGATTATAATTAATTATATTCTTTAAGAGATGCGGTATTGATGTACTTGGAACGTTGGATGTTGTATTAATTTTCTTCGATCTTTTATTTTGCAAATATATTTTTCTTTGTTTTCTTTTCTCTCTAACTTGCAAGTGGCACATGTTATTGTTGTTTTCTGCATAACAGATAATATGACAGGATATGAAATGTATAATTACGTAAATAATATGTATATATAATAATATTGAATAAATAAATGCACCTTTATAAGCATCGATTACCAATTTCGAAGAATATTCACTTGCAGCGGACAAAGAATTTGACAATTTATCTATTTATTTATGTTAATAAATATGTATGTTATTAAAATAAATATTATGTGAATTAAAAAATAATAGATAACAATAATACAATTTCTATATGAAAAAACTTACCTTTGTAAATCGAAGTTTTAACAACTGTAGTTGTTGAGGCTAAATTTGTTGATGTAGTATCCAAATTAATATTTTTTGTATTATCTAAATAGAAACTATTTAGTTTTATAGACTTTTTAGAAAAAAATGAATGCATTGTAATTCTGCAACATTAATAGTTAAGATAAATAAAATTAGTTATAAAATAATAAGAATTAAAGTAGTTCTTATAATAATTATCTAGGGAAGAAATGGGTATAAAGTCAAGTTTTTGTCATTTTTAAGTTTACTTGTTAAGTAGTAGGAAAAACAATAAAATTTAATTGTGTCATTGTTTTGAAATGGTTTATTAAAATTGCATATAATTTATAAATTAGTTTATTAATGTATTATTTATTTATATAAAATAAGTCAATTGAATATGTTGTATTTAATAACTATAAAGTTGAATAGTAACAAAAGGATAGTTTTGATATTTCAGTTAGACATTTAAAGATTGCATAGGGGCTAAGCAAATGTCAGGTTGTAATTTTATACTTATTTCTTTATTTCTTTATTAAATTTATTATTTATTTATTTTATTTATTAGGATTAGGATATGGATTATTTAAGGCCTTATAAAGAAGTATGTTGTGATTCAACTACAAAAAATTATGATTACAAAACATTACAAAATGTATTTCAATTTTCAACTACACAATCTATTATGGGTTGGAGTCAGATACAAATAATTTATTTCAATTTTAAAAGTTGGTTTCTTTTTTGCTCCAATTATATTGTTATGGCTGATATGCATTAGTGGACTTGGTTTATATAATATATTCGCATGGAACCCACAAGTCTACAAAGCTCTTTCACCTTATTACATGTATAAGTTTTTAAAGAAGACAAAGACACATGGTTCGATGTCATTGGGAGGCATTTTACTCTGCATTACAGGTAAAATAAAACTTCATATTCGAATCTAGTAACAAATAACAACTACTACTTTAAAAGGTTCATAACAATCTTGATGGTTAATTAATTAATTAATTAATTAGGTTAAGAAATGTTAATATTCTCCCCACCAACTCTCTCTCACAACGTCTTCTTCATCACTCCGTCTCTGTATCTTTCTCACTCTATGTGTGTTCCTACCAAAAAACCTAAAACCGACTTCGTTTCACACCATTCTGTAATTGGTTTTTGTTTCAATGGACTCCAATCGGCCGTAGAGGGTCGTCGTCGGTTAACCCTCACTGACTCTCCTCGATTTCCCCACAATCGATTGGGTTCAACAACACATCAAACGGAAGCTTGAAGATTTCATCGACGATGACCGCTGCTCCCGCGACATAGTCTCCGTCAGTTGAGAAAAGAAAATCCTAACCCCAACTCTCCTTCTTCCACTGCTGACCTCAATTCCTTCCCTATGGAAATTACCACTCATCATCATCATTTTCTAACCTAGAGCTTCTTCAAGTTCCATTTGTTCTTTCCCCAATTTCACACAATTCTTCATTCGGATGATCTCAGGGGGTAAAACCCTAGTTCTCCAAGGAAACCGTGAAGATAACCATGTCTCAATGTGGGATCAGAAACGACTACGGGTTGCATTTAGTTTCCGACATCTGAAGGTTACGTAAAGGCGAAAGAGGAGTTTGCATATAGTCTGTCAAATCCTGGTTTTTCTTGGTTTGTCAAGCTAACTTTAACCCCCAAAACGCCTTTTTCGTTCCATGCCCAAATGATCAAATAAGATTCTTCCAAAATCCAGGTTATATAACTTACAACCCTATGTAGCATCATGTTTTCCATCTAAATCTTTTACAAAAGGGTATTAAGGTGAAAGACCCCAACTTTCGTATTTATGAAAGACCCAAACTTTCATACTATTTCAAAAGATTTCTTAAGTTACTCCCTCAAAACAAGCTACATGCATATTTATAAAACAATATTTTATATTGATAAAGTGATTACAAAAGATTGGATACAAACCGACTAAGTTTTATTACATTTCATGTCCAGGAATCTACTATTCATATACATACATGAACATTTAAAATACAGAGAAATAGTATTAACAATTCCAAATCTTTCAGTAGTATAAAACTATATTGGAATACTCATCACCTGCAATTGTTAAATATTGAGAGGAATAAGCGATAACGCTTAGTGAATTCAATAAATAGATACAGTATAATCTTATGCCTTACATATACCAATATAACAGAAGCAGAAGGGAACAAGAAGACATATGTGAAATCATGTGACAAACGTTCATATCAATCAAAGACTTTATTCAAAGATATACTTTTCAATGAGACATAACGATTTCAATACTTGATATGCATCAATAAAGCTTTGGCACAGAAAACATATAATTTATGATTAATATTTTGGTAGATTTCAGGCTTATAGCCCTGTCTAACCATTTGCCAATACCACAGAATAGAGTTCATTCTCTTACGGAGTCATGCTCTACATGGTCAGAGGCTACATATCATTCCTATCAAACCTTATGCCAATGCCATAGAATAGAAGTCATTCTCTTACGGAGACATGCTCTACATGGCCAGGGGCTACGTACCAGTACCAATGTGAATCTAAGTCCTTTCACTGATCACATGGTCAAAGGTATTATAATTGTTATAAATATAGCGAATAAAATAACACGGTAGAATAACTCAGAATAATAACACTGAGAAACATATAGCACATATAACACATAACATACAATTGTTCCTATATATTGAACTCACCTTAAGTTAATCGGGGGTTAAAATAGTAATTTGGATAACATTTTGGCTTTAAATATGACTATCTATGTTGAAAACCGGAAGCTTAATTGAAAACCGGGCTCTGCGAAGGTAGGGCTTCAAAACCGAAAATATAAAATTTTCGTCTTCTCGGGGGTCTTGGGACGTGTTTCGGGTGCTAAAATTGATACCGGGGCTTCGGAAAAAGTCAAAATAAAGAAAATATGGAAAAAGCAGCCAAAAATGGCAATTTTTAAAAGTTAGTCGGCAAGGTTCGCAGCCCCCTATATATAGGGCCGAGGCCGAAGTCGGTTTGGGAGGGAAGCAAGCAGCGAAGCAGCTCGGTGGCGTTAGCAGCGAGCGGCAGGTGGCGCGAGAAGCGAAGGCCACGAGGCTCGGACAGAAGGTGACGAAGCAGCTCGGTGGCTCGGCTCGCAGGTAAGCACGCGTCGGATCCGGATTGGCTCGCACATTGTTCCACTCAGCTTGCGACACGCGATGCTTCTCGGATCGGCCACATCTCCGGTGACGCTGCTGCTTCGTGCGAAGTGACGTGGTAGCGACGAAGGTCTCCGGTGGCTGTACTGTTCATGCGAAATTCTCGGATTTCGAGCCCCGAACTTCTAAAATCCATGATTTTCGCATACGAGCTCCGTTTTTGACGTTCTTTATATGCACGCGTAGCTAAAATTACGCTCTACAACTTTCATTTAGACTTCGTTGTTTAATTTTGAATTTATTTTTAATATTATTATTTTTAACAGACCGGGACAGGAAAATCCGTTAAAAATACATAACTTCTTCATCCGACATCCGTTTTCGTAAGACTTTTTACCGTTGTACTACAAATGACGAGACCTTCGATTCCCATTTAGGATGTATCGGTAAAATATCGCTCGATCTAAAATTCGAGGTTTTAGCTGTCTATTGCTAAGTTGAAACTTCGAAAAATCATAACTTCCTCATACGAAGTCAGATTTTGGCGTTCTTTTTATCGAATTTCTCGGTTTAACAAATACTACGACTTTCATTTAGATTACTAAGGCTAAAAAGTAGTTTATCAAAAACTCACTTTTTACATCATTCGGCACCGTGCCGGTTTTGTCGTGGATCTTCGGTTGGTCATAACTTCTTCGTTATAGCTCGGATTTCGACGAGGTTTTCGCCTACAAGTTTCTAACGAGATAATTTACAACATCAAATAATAAAATTTTACTTATTTCAAATTTTATATTTTTGCTAAATTTTACTATTTGGCTATTAATTGGAATCTCATAAGACTTCCAATATTTTATGAGTGATTTTAAACATAGTTTTACTTCATTTCTAGTAAAAACTAGCTGTTAGAACTCAACACTCAATTTTATTCACTTTTAATAATAACAATACACAATTTTAGAACGTGTATGTTACAAATACCTCCTCCTTTTGAGGATTTCGTCCCCGAAATCATAACGATTAAAACAATTATGGATACTTCACTCTTATTTCATTCTTATTTTTCCCAAGTATAATTTGGGCCTCGATGGTGCTTCCACTTGACAATCACCAACTTCATTTCTTTATTACGTAAACTAGTTGTTCTTTCATTTACAATCTCTTCTATTCATCTCGGATAATAGAACCATTTCATCATATATGCTTAACCTTTACACAGATAGCTCACATGAAACACTTCATGAATATCTGTCAAATCTTCAGGCAATTCCAAGCAGTATACTTGCTTACCAACCATTCTTTCTTCCAAAGTAGTATAACGCCTTTTCATGAAATACCTTCTGTATTACTAAATCATCCACCCGGAATTCTACGGGCCGTCTCCTCTTTTCTGCATAGGGAATTTATCGATCCTGGGTCGCTTTCATTCTTTCTCGGAAAATTTGTATCTTGTTAGTGATGTCTTGAATTATTTCAGATCCTCTAAAGATCTTCCGTCTTACGTCACGCCAACATATTTGAGTATGACATTTATGCTCATACAGTACTTTATATACCTTCAGTATAGTTTCTACTGTTTGGGTTGCTCTTTTCTTTTGACCATTTTTCTAAGGATGATAAGTTGTACTAAGAGCAACTCGAGATCCTAATTCATGTTTCATTCTCACCCAAAAGTGAGGAGTGAAACGAGTATCACAATCGGAAATAATCTATAGTGGCGCACCATGACTTGCACAATTTTGTCTAAGTTACTTACGCGTATTTCTCCAATGGATTCGTTTCTAGTGTGGTGAGAATATATGTACTCTTCATCATCCGGTCGATAATTATCCAAATGTTATCATTCACAGTTTTTTTCTCCTCTTTCAAGGTATTAACTGTATAAGCCGAATAAGTAGAATATCCCTTCGATATAATTTACGAGTGTTTAAGAAAGAAATTTATTATTTTCACCGTAGACATAAATAGAATCTTCCCTTTCGATAGGGATGCATATCATCTCCTTCTAGAACAAGAGCTTTGCGTGGTTCTTTAACAACCATTTTATGTCGAGAATAATATCAAAGATAGGAATTAGGTTAGCAGGAAGATTATAACTTTCAATTCCTATAACAATAACTCTATAGGCTTTATCAGCAAGTAATGATATATTTCCTATCTTATCTATATGAAATGATTGGACAACTGCGTAACAAGAAATTTGAAAAGAATATGCGAATTTATAAGGCACGAAAGAATCTAAGGCATTGAAATCAAATAAGATGTGAGTAGATCTAGAGTTTACGAGAAAATTACTAGTCACAACATTCAAGTTTTTAACTTACTTCCTTTGTGGTAATCTAAAATGTACGATATTTAGCTTTTAGTTTGCCAAACGATTGTCAAATTCTTCAAACTTCCTAATTACTGGCAGTGTCCAAATTTGTACCCGCTCTTCATTGTCTATTGAACATTCGATCCTAATCTTTGAGTTAAAACTCAATTCTCATTGCAGACTCCTGCTCCTTCTTGGTTTATAGACTAAACCCAAGATAAGGTCTTTACTTTTGCTATAACAGCAACTCGAATGGTTTTATTCTAATGGAATTTGTATTTATAACACACAAGACACATAACGAACCAAACTCCTGTATTAGAATCAGATCAAATAAATCAAGCTGATGGAATAAAGAAAATGAAAAGAGTTTGTCAACACATAGATGCTTTGGAACAGAAAGAATAGCACCACGTATCTCTAATTCGTGCTTTCGGACCTACACAACTTTTAGCTTTTGGCACCTCCTCCTTTTTAGTTGGAGTACTCTTTGATTGTTGAACGGAAACTTGACTCCCCGCCATTTGACTAGTAAGAGTAGGGCAGAAACATTTCTTGTAGCCAGTAACACCACATAGCAAGTCACATCTCTAGCTAATGATTGCTCAATCCTTTAATGAAGATCGTTATATTTCTATCGACTATCTCGACCATTTACTTCTTCAATATTCCTACTGAAGTTTTGTCACTATATAAGACATGGTTCTCTGAACCAATCAACTCCTTTCGTGGATTTATACTAATCGGACTCGATTCTTTATGACATTAAGAGTTGAACAATACTTATCTTCTTAGTCATTACCGAATCGAAGGTAACGACACACATGAATAAAATGGAATCATTTATTAGCTTCTTGATAACCTTATGACTTTTCCTGATCCAAGTGTGAGTCCTATGCTTCCAGTAGTATAGGCCTCTACTACTATTCACACCTACTCATACTCGTCCCAAGTATTGTATCGAAGTTCCCAAGTCACCATTCAAAAGTTTTCACAAGGAAACTTATCACACATGAACATGTTCAAACAAATACGTACAATAGTTTCTCCTAGACTCAACTAGGGTTTTCAGGTTTCTATCAAACATATATTGGATTACCTATACTCGCCTTCTAGGATTCTTCTCATGCATATGTTCGATTTAATATATCCTAATACTTTTCCATAGGTCGATAGAAATTTTACTTCCATTTCTTCACACTGATTCTTTCTTGAGTAGTGTCTATTCTACAAGACACACTATTCCAAAATTTACTTTAACAGCATGGAGATAAACGGTCTTCTACTACCTGTATCATCTTCTAACTCATGTAATCCATCATGCACTTTTGTTCATTTCATTATTCTTCCTTGACATCGTTATTCTTGTGTCTGAGTAAGTCTAAGTCTATTTCATAGGAGTCTATCCTAAGAAGTCTGCATCTTAGTTGTATCTCAGCAAGCTTTACTAGCTTCAACTTGGTTCTCTGTCATTCCTGACTTCAACATCTCTTCTCATACGATACTATGGGTGTATTTCTTCTTCAATTAAGCATTCTACCTTACTTAAACAAGTAAGTTTCTTAACTATTTACCACTAAATGACTCAATTCACCATCCCAATCTTGTATGTTAAAGTCAGCTTAACACACAATGGAACTTTATATCACAAAGTCTTGGCCTATTGAGTCTGAAAACTTCATTAGCCTTTCTTTTGATCTTCATTTAATTCTTCTAAATCTTGCACAATATTCATTGTGATACTACCGAAGTACTGATCACCATCTTCGGTTCTTTTGACTCTATTAAACAATCACTGCTTCAATCTAAACAATGGTAGAATAACTTCGTGGATTTGTACCAACTCATTTATCTTGTCCAAACGTGTTTCAAACGCACATCTTTCTTCCAAAGATGTTATTATATATCAAACATACTTTAAATTTATATTACCACTCTATTGGTATTTATACATTTATTACGATAAAAATTTATTATTTTACGATATCTCGTGATCGATTATTTATAAACTTATTGATGTCAACTATCATAAGTCTCTTTATCACTCCGAAAAATTCTATTATGAAAATTCTTAAAATTTTCTAAACCATGGTCGGCAACAGACCGTAAGCTTTCTCACATAATAGAATATAAGGCATATCTCTTCTCTATATTCATTTATCATTTAGCACATAATAAAATATAAGACATATCTCTTCTCTATACAAATTTATCATTTAGCACATAATAGAATATAAGGCATATCTCCTCTTAATATTCTAGTGCTTGCCTCCATTAGGTATTCAAGCTAAAATATATTGTATCATCTTTACTTACTAGTTCTTGTTTAAGTTTAGAAATTCTTAAAATTTCTAGTTCACTTAAACTAATTTTTTTTAAATTCTGAAGTAACTTAATATCTTAGAATACTAGGGTTTATCACTACCCAATCCCCCACTTAAATATTTTCTATGGTTTGTATCCATATACTTGTTATGAATCAACTCATATATTGAGCTTCCAACAATTTAAGTCTAAATACCAATCCGTGATATTTAGTTCACTTAAACCATTGCTCTGATGCCATGATTGAAAGACCCCAACTTTCGTATTTATGAAAGACCCAAACTTTCATACTATTTCAAAAGATTTCTTAAGTTACTTCCTCAAAACATGCTACATGCATATTTATAAAACAATATTTTATATTGATGAAGTGATTACAAAATATTGGATACAAACCGACTAAGTTTTATTACATTTCATGTCCAGGAATCTACTATTCATATACATACATGAACATTTAAAATACAGAGAAATAGTATTAACAATTCTAAATCTTTCAGCAGTATAAAACTATATTGGAATACTCATCACCTGCAATTGTTAAATATTGAGAGGAATAAGCGATAACGCTTAGTGAATTCAATAAATAGATACAGTATAATCTTATGCCTTACATATACCAATATAACAGAAGCAGAAGGGAACAAGAAGACATATGTGAAATCATGTGACAAACGTTCATATCAATCAAAGACTTTATTCAAAGATATACTTTTCAATGAGACATAACGATTTCAATACTTGATATGCATCAATAAAGCTTTGGCACAGAAAACATATAATTTATGATTAATATTTTGGTAGATTTCAGGCTTATAGCCCTATCTAACCATTTGCCAATACCACAAAATAGAGTTCATTCTCTTACGGAGTCATGCTCTACATGGTCAGAGGCTACATATCATTCCTATCAAACCTTATGCCAATGTCATAGAATAGAAGTCATTCTCTTACGGAGACATGCTCTACATGGCCAGGGGCTACGTACCAATACCAATGTGAATCTAAGTCCTTTCACTAATCACATGGTCAAAGGTATTATAATTGCTATAAACATAGCGAATAAAATAACACGGGAGAATAACTCAGAATAATAACATTGAGAAGCATATAGCACATATAACACATAACATACAATTGTTCCTATATATTGAACTCACCTTAAGTTAACCGGGGTTAAAATAGTAATTTGGACAGGATTTTGGCTTTAATATGACTTTCTATGTTGAAAACCGGGAGCTTAATTGAAAACCGGGCTCTACGAAGGTAGGGCTTCAAAACCGAAAAGATAAAATTTTCGGCTTCTCGGGGGTCTCGGGACGTGTTTTGGGTGCTAAAACTGATACCGGGGCTTCGGGAAAAGTCAAAATAAAGAAAATATGGAAAAAGGGGCCAAAAATGGCAATTTTTAAAAGTTAGTCGGCAAGGTTCGCAGCCCCCTATATATAGGGCTGAGGCCGAAGTTGGTTTGGGGGGGAAGCAAGCAGCGAAGCAGCTCGGTGGCTCGGCTTGCAGGTAAGCACGCTTCGGATCCGGATTGGCTCACACATTGGTCAACTCAGCTTGCGACACACGATGCTTCTCGTATCGGCCACGTCTCTGGTGACGCTGCTGCTTCGTGCGAAGTGACGTGGCAGCGGCGAGGGTCTCCGGTGGCTGTACTGTTCATGCGAAATTCTCGGATTTCGAGCCCCGAACTTCTAAAATCCATAACTTTCGTATACGAGCTCCGTTTTTGACGTTATTTATGTGCACACGTAGCTAAAATTACGCTCTACAACTTTCGTTTAGACTTCGTTGGCTAATTTTGACTTTATTTTTAATATTATTACTTTTAACAGACCGGAACAGGAAAATACGTTAAAATTTCATAACTTCTTCATCCGACATCCGTTTTCGTCAGACTTTTTACCGTTGTACTACAAATGACGAGACCTTAGATTCTCGTTTAGGATGTATCGGTAAAATATCGCTCGATCTAAAATTCGAGTTTTTAACTGTCTACTACTAAGTTGAAACTTCGAAAAATCATAACTTCCTCATACGAAGTCAGATTTTGGCGTTCTTTTTATCGAATTTCTCGGTTTAACAAATACTACGACTTTAATTTAGATTACTAAGGCTAAAAAGTAGTTTATCAAAAACTCACTTTTTACGTCATTCGGCAGCGTATCGGTTTTGTCGCGGATCTTTGGTTGGTCATAACTTCTTCGTTGTAACTCGGATTTCGATGAGGTTTTCGCCTACAAGTTTCTAACGAGATAATTTACAACATCTAGTAATAAAATTTTACTTATTTCAAATTTTATATTTTCACTAAATTTTACTATTTGGCTATTAATTGGAATCTTATAAGACTTCCAATATTTTATGAGTGATTCTAAACATAGTTTTACTTCATTTCTAGTAAAAACTAGTTGTTAGAACTCAACACTCAATTTTATTCACTTTTAATAATAACAATACACAATTTCAGAACGTGTATGTTACATAAGGTAATTGTTTCATCTTTGTAGCATCTAAGGTGTATTTGATCGAGCAATTTTCTTATATTTAGCAAGAATCAATGTCTGTTGAAATGTAATTGATATTTTGGTTAATTTATAGTTTTAACATCTGTTTCACAACACGTAAAACATTTTGGTTGAGGATTTGTAGATATTGTTAGAGATGAAAAGATTAAAAAACGTTGTAGTGTAATCTCAACATACATACAGAAACCAATGTAATTTAATTTCAAAACACTAACCTGATGTGAATATGAAAATCTTGCAAGAATTAAGAGACTTTTAAATTAAAAGTAGTTGACGTGTGAATTGAAATGTGGAATAGAACTTGTATGGAGCATCTTGTTGTAACTTTGCCGAAAGAACAATCTTAGATGCAATTGAAAGACAAAGAAGACAAATGAGAAATTAAAAATTATCTTTTCACGTTCTGAGGTATATTTATAGATATAAAATAATTCTTTTAATATTTTTTAAAATATAATCCCAGATTTTATGGATGTATTGTTGTTGAAATTGTATTGGATAATAATGTGTTGCTGATTTTATTGGATTTAGTACATTAGAAATCAATTTAATTTTAATATATGATTTGCATTTAATAAGGGATTACATAAAATTATGAAACAATCAGTTACATGGACGAAATTTATAGAGTATCTATTATATTGATATATTTGACTTAGAAATCAAGATATGAAAATTCATGATTTATTGATTTTTGAATGCAGAGATTGATTTTTAAATGGAAAACATATGACGTTCGTGACTCAAAATCAATCTGGGACTTTAATGGACGTAATTGCATCTTTTTTGCAGACATGTTGTCTTTAGTACTTAATTAAAATTTATATTTAATAAATAAACTAAAAATATATTTTATTATCCAGGTGTTAGGGCGTTGAAGGAGCAGGTGTTTGCGATTGCTTGCTCACATGTTGGAGGACATAAGTATGTAGAGAACTTGATAATGAATAGTTCAGTTGAAGATTGAAAAGTGTCTCGACATTGGTAAGACAATCCATAACCATTTATTTATGCTTATTTTTCTATTTGAAGCAGAGTCTATAACATTTACTTGCCAAATAATGTATTAAATCATTTTTCTTATGAATACTTTCTTGTGTTTTTGTTGTGTAAGGTATGGTTATGTTACCCTAGATGATATGGCTGAATTGCTTGAACAACATATCAAGAAGGGTGAGATAATTGAAAGGATTTGTAGGTACCCTTTTCCCCTTTTATGTATTTAGCTTTAATTGGTTTTATATCCCAAGTTTTTTAGGGAAATTAATATTGTTAGAAGTTTGTGCATAATGTTATAATGGATATGATCCTATGATCTAAATGAATTAATTGATTAATCCTTAAAAACCATTCATCAGCAGATAATGATTTCTACTTGATTATGTTATTAGAAAATAGAAATGGTTTGATAGAAAACATTTAAACATCCATAATCATAGTGGAAGCTATAAAGACGTTTACATTTATAAACACATAATAATGGAATACATTTTTTGGCTACTATTATGCCAAATATTAGATATTTATTTACAACAGAAAATACAAACAAATCTCTTATGGAATTGACTATTTTTATGCTTTTGCTGCTAGATTTCTTCTCTGACCTTCATGGTCAAGTTGATTTATTTTGACTTTCAAATAATGAATAAGATTTTATTTAATAAACTATGTTTCTGTACAATAATACATCAGATTTTATTTAATAAACTAAGGTTGTGTATAATAATAGTGTGGGTGGTTTATGTGATAACGAATGAGTGAAAAAACGAATGTTGTACCGAAAAAAATTGATGTACGTTTTAATTAAATATAACATCTAGATAAAAATAATGTTTATATCAAAACCAATCCAATAGGTAAATCAACCGAAATGAAAAAAATTAAAATGAACCATAATCTTAAAATTTGTCCAATAAATACCTAAATTTCCAACAACCATTGTACCAAATCACCAAACATTATTTAAACTTAATCTGCATGAACCAAATTTATTTGTTTGTTAAAAAAAATAATAATAATAAAAAATAAAAAATAAAAAATAAAAAATAAAAAAAAACTCACTTTTCCACTTTTGGAACTAAAAGTGAATTTCCCTCTCCCATTGATTTTCTTTTAGATTTTGTTGAACTGAAATCAAATCCACCACCATCATAAATGTCATGTAGGTCGCGCTTCAAACCACCTGATATTTTCATTGGACTTGTTGCGGATGATTTATCAACTGTTGAGGGAGTAAAACTCTCATCCGTTTGTGATATCACATCCTAAATTAAAAAAAAAAAAAATAAAAAAAAAAAAATAAAAAAAAAAAAAGTTGACAATTGGAATATTTAAATATAAATAAAAATTAATGTTGTAATATAAAATACATTTTCAACATTCTGAACAACATCATCTGATTGCAGTGATACTTCATTTAAGAAGACTGATTGAACACTCTAGAAAATAAAATTGAAATATGTAAAACGTTATGTATGAAAATAAAAAACAAATATAAATGTTTCACATTAAAACATTATGTACCATAAGTTCTAGTTTACTTTCTAATTCGGAAACAATGGAGACATCTTCTGTAAGTTTGACAGTGATGTAGATGTTATAGTTGGTAACATTGTAGGGTGTACTATCTACAAGAAAGGCAAATTTCCGGTTTTTCAAGACGTTCATTTGATTTGGAAATAGGTGCAAACTGTCGCCAGCCTGTAAGAAGATTGTTTAATATATTAAAACAAATAAAATGTTATTCGATAGAAAAATATGAATAAAATATTATACCGCTTCATGTATTTTTTTCAACTCAAATGCACTTATATCCAACAACCTTTTTGCTTCTCTACCAAAGAATGAGTCTCTTGGGCATTTTTGTTTGATGATAAAGTTAAAATCTGCAAACACAAAACCATTAATTGGACCCGAAAAATCATCACATTTTTTTATAATACTTTTACAATCCAAAGTTAAGGTCTGTTTCTTTCCGGTAACACTGAAACCATTTTTAACAACCGTTATGTTTGGTTTTAAAATGATATAACTTTCACCTTCCTTTAAAAGGTCACGAAATCTGAAAAAAATTTGACTGAAAACACGAGATTGGTATTTTGTACCCTAATAAAACAAATAAAAAAATTATTCATTGAAACATATGAAATATTTAGTGGGTTTAAAAAAAGTTAACTAACCTCCTCGTTCATGATGATCATTTCAGTCGATAAAACCTGGTTATTTTTTATAAAATTCCAAATCTTTAACACCCGTAGTTTGATATGTGAATCATCAGCGATATGTTCAATGTCTTTTAGGTATATTTTATTGCCGATATTCATTTCCTGCAAACAATTCATAGCATATTAAAAATAATATCAGTTATGTATGACCATGGGCAAAATGATCATTTTTATTTTTATTTTTGAGGTGCTACATTCACAATTAAGCAGTTAAGTAGTTAAGCAGTCAAGAAAATAAACAATTAAGCAGTCACAGTGAACAAAGCATACCTAAACAGATAGATGAGGACATATACAATGTTTAAACCATTGACATAAAGAGTAACTATAAACAATTATTATATTGCTATTGAAAATATAAACATATAGTAATAGTGAGTAATACATTCAGATAATCACAGTGAATAATACATTCATTAAGCAGTCACAGTGAACAAAGCATACCCAAACAATTTAGATACATTTAGTGAAAATCGTAGCATGACATAAAGAGTAACTATAAACAATTTATTATATTGCTATTGAAAATATAAACATACAGTAACAGTAACAGTGAGTAATACATTCAGATAGTCACAGTGAATAATACATTTATTAAGCAGTCACAGTGAACAAAGCATACCCAAACAATTTAGATACATTCAGTGAAAATCATAGCATGACATAAAGAGTAACTATAAAGAATTTATTATATTGCTATTGAAAATATATACATATAGTAACAGTGAGTAATTCATTCAGATACATTCAGTGAAATCGTAGCATGACTGCAAATTATTATTGGTGACCATTTTTGTATATCGACTTTTATTTGTACATAGATCTAGTTGAAGTTAGCGATTTCATCGTGTTACCAACAGTGTGAATAATGATAAGAATGAAGCAGATACATATACATATACACACAAGGTAACAGATACACAAACGAATTGATAACAGTGACAAATACATTGAGATATAAAAAGATAGAAAGCGACTTCAAGAAAAACACAATGAATAATCATAACAAAAATTTTAATAGCATACCTTAAAGTAATAAAAGAAGGCGACTTGAAGATATTCTTGAAATTTTTCTTTTTCTTTGAATCTTGGAATCGCTATGAATGAAAATAACCGTGACAATGTATTTAAGATAAATCCATTAGGTAAATTACGGGTTTTTAGGAATTGATAAGCATTATATATTTGAAAGATATTTGAAATTAAATAATGATTATTTACTTTCCATTTTTTTAATGTTGCAGGAAGAATTTAAATTGACGTCGAGAATTTTAGGAATCGATTGGTTACTTGAAGGGTAATATCGGAAATTAACATTACCAGAAAGAGTGGAAAAAATCCATTGGGGGTAGCTATTTAACTGCAACGTATACAAATTCTACTTATTTATTAAAATAAGGGATATATATCAAGTTAATTATCATAAAACCCAATAGACCCAGTGAATGAAGTGTCAAATTTATCTTGGTAGCTTCCACTTACTTGCTTTGATTAAAAAAAAAAACCAAACGTATCAGTTATCACCACTCTGTATCTAATCATTTATAATTCCATAAAAAAAACATTGAATTTGTTTCATTTGTTTTTAGCCTTAATATTTTTGTATTATTTTACCTATTAGTTAGAGATAAAAAATAATTTAAGTCAAAAAACTCCTAAGTAAATAAATCATAAATGCATTCTCATTATTGTAGAAACTAGAAAGGTAGGTTGCTAGGTTGTGGTTTTGGTATCATATATCATTTCTTTTTCAATATTTTTATTTAAACAAATTCCTTAAAAAAGAAAAAATAATAAAGAAAAAGAAAAAGAAAAGAAATTGCAGTTATCGAGAGAGCACGAGAGGCAGTGTCAGTTTTTGAGAGAGCATTGAATTGAAGGCATTTTGACTCCATTCTTGTCCATTTCCATGTCTGAATGAATGGGTCAGTATTCCTCCATTTGCCCTTCCCCATTCAAACTTCCATAAAGTCACTTTAACACTTTGCCCTCTTTATATATATATATATATATATATATATATATATATATATATATATATATATATATATATATATATATATATATATATATATATATATATATATATATAGGAGTTAAGAAATTTATTGAAAAGATACACTTTTTAACATAAATTGAAGAATTAAAATTACCTATTTCAATACAAATGTTTTAGTTTTACTATTAAGTAAATTACCTATGGGCCCTCATATATTCAGTTTTATAGAACATATGGAAGATTAGGAACACTTTAATTTTCAAAAGTTTCAGGAACAGACAGCCGATGATATCCAGTTAATCTCTTTCAACTGGTTGAAATATAGAGGGATGTTTAGTTTTTTAAATTTGTTTCACTGGAGTAATTCTCATGTTTCTCTTGTTTGTATGTTGTAACTTGTTTAACGTTTTACTAGTTTTGTTTTAATGCAAAAAGTAAATAAAAACATGGCAGATCAAGTGTGTTCAGATGATTGAGAAATTGTTGAGATAAGAATATGTTTGATCACAAGCTTTTGAAAGTTTTATATCTTAGACTTTAATAGCAAATTTGAATTAAAAAAATTGTTTTTAAGTACGAACTTAAAGTGTCTTTATTTCAAATAAAAACCATATAGCTCAAAAACTATTAGAAATAACTTTTTAAATTATTATCTATATAATTGGTTTTGCTATAATTTTTTACAAATATTTTTGCTGACAACTTTTCTACGTATTTTTGATGAACTAATTTTATAACTTTTTACAACCTTTTCCCAATGTCCACTAAACATATTTGTTTTTACTATATATATATATATATATATATATATATATATATATATATATATATATATATATATTCTTGCATGTAAGGTTCTATAAAACTTGAAAACTTTTTTTTACATATTCACTTTTACAAATTTATTAAAATAACTTAGGTGTATAAAACCTTGTAAAAACAACCGTGCAAATTAAGTTTGGCAAAAATCGTAAAAATGTAATTTAAAAAAAGTTATAAAAACAAAGTAAGAGATCATTTGGGGCCACTTTCATTGTTGGTCTTTATGTAATAAAATGTATAAATTGGTACATTATAGACATTTAAAATCGTTTGTTCGTACAGTTTGATGTTAGTTTGTTTTTAATTATATTTAAATGTTTTTTATGCTATTTTATAATTATAATCTAAATTAACTAATTTTTACCAAACGTTATTACCATCCTTGTTTTGTTAATATTGTGGATTTTCAGGTAGATTTATTTTTATTACTAAAATGCTTATATCTCAGCAGTATCTAGTCAAGAAAAATAAAAAGTTGTGTGTGTTACCGTTTAAAAAAATATTATAATCGTTCTCGTAAGAATGCTTATATAAACAATTAATTGACCGAAGTATAGTCTTGAACATATATTACAAAATAACCATAATTTTATATATAAATTTTACATAATTGTTTTTTGTATTGCCTTTTTATAGAATGTTTTATCTGTAGAAGATCATCTTTGATTTCTTGTGAAGCAATTGCTTTTTAATAGTGGAGACATGATTAGCTGATATCTACCTTCTAAATCATCCTAATAAAAATTCAAGGGTCTGTGTTATTGATGTATAAAATATTTTATTTGGTTTAGAAATTAATTTTCTACCTTGCAAACTGATTTCATTCCTTTGCCAAATTACATCATCTTTCCGAAATTCCACAAAAAAATTAACTATGCAAAGATCTATTTTACAAAATAGATAATAATTTGGTGATAAATGTTTAAATCATTATTTACTTACTAAAATCGATTTTGTGTTATAAATAATTATAATGATATCAACATAATACACATCACATTGGCCTTTTTGGTGTGGTTAGTGAGTTCTTTTGGACTTTTGAAGGACTAGACTATATCTAATTCGCAGTGGTTTTTCTACAAAAACAAAGTGTATAATGTCTAAGTAAAAAAAAATATATTAAGAGGTGTTTGGCAAAAAAAATTATTGCTTATTATCTCATAGCTTATAAGTTAATAAGTTAGAAGGATTAACTTATTAACGGTTTATCACGGCCATAAGCGCTTTTATTTAAAAAAAAAAAGTTTAAAGTAGTGTGAAACTTGTAATAAGGTAATAAGGTAATATCATTAAATACCCCTCCCCCCACAGTCACACAAACACACACAAAGATACACCCATGTAAAATGTACTATAGAAAAATCCTATTATTTATGAATTTTTTTTGATAAAGTTCTAAAAACTTTTTTTGAATAAAAAAGTTCTATTATTTTATAAAAATCACATAATTTGTTATTTCTGTTAAAATATAAAAAAAATATATTTTGGTTACTTTTGGCAAAACGTTAAATAATTTGGACTTTCTGTTAAAAAAAATAATAATAAAAAAAAGTTTTTGGACTATATTAAAAATTTTCCCAAAATAATGAGATTTTTCTATATAAAACTCCTTTTGTAATTAACAATTACTATTTTCATATAAAATTCTTACCTGCCATCCAATTATATTTGCTCACAAATGTACTAACATGAGGAAAAACGCTCGTTATCACAAGAGAGTTATATGTGAAAAAATAAATCCCTACGATTATTCGAGACATCTGTGTACGAGAGTAAGTGAACAGTCAAAAACGAGTTTCATGTCAGTTGTAAAAAAAATATCATAGGCATCTTCATATCTTGACATCTTGTTCGTGGCTTACAGCCTTACACTTTATGATGTACTCGTTTGGTTTATATTTTGCGTGAAATCGATTGGTTTAATGATTGAACACATAAAAGAATATTTGCAACTTTTTGCGTTTAATCATATACTTGGATAGAAAACCTGCATGTATTGCAATCATTCATATCACATTCAAAGGATAGTATGTTTATATGATATTTATATATTGCAAAAAGAATATCTAATTAACCATTTTTATTAAGAAACAATTAAGGGTTCTCTTAACAGGATTTGAACTTTTAATATCTGAATTTTTGGCCGTGTGAAATAGAAAGGGAAGAGGGATTCTTGGTATTTCCAGAACACTTTTTTAATTCAAATACAATTTTTATTTATTTATTTTTTTAAATTAAGACGCTGTTGAACAATTTAATAAAAAATTAAAATGATACCAAACAGCTTTTAAAAAACATGGTCTTTAAACGATAAATGACTATAGTGCTACCGCTCTCAACACTTGATTCAACTTTTATATTTAAAGATGGGAGTGAAGCCAAGTTGAGAGGGTGACAAATGAATAGTACCCCTTTTCTCCAATCTTTGTCACAAGCATAATATATTATTATATTTATTTTAATAATAAGACAAAGAAGATAATGAAATGACAAAGAAGGAAGAACAAACGAAAGCGAGTCAAATTTGAGAATTCAAAATGTTGTGGTCCTCTGTGTTCTGTTATTTCGGTATATAGATATTTTAAATAGCATTTATGTTTCTGCATGCTAGAGGCTCAAAATTCCACTCTGATTATAGTTTGAGGGCGTGTTACTAATCTTTTGGTGTTTTAATTGGATTTGATATGCATTGTAAAAGTTGATGACCTTTTAAATTGTATTATTAGTTCACATGTTCAAATTTTGTTAGTCCGGTCTTATTATCATCACTCGAGTAAAGTACAAATTTGTTCACGTGGTTTGTTGGTTTTGGTGGTTTGTTGTTTTTGGTGAATAAAGTTTAAAAAGTTTCAATTTGCATCAAATATTTAAACCATAATTCCTTTTATGTGGATAGGAAGACTATATCCTTTAATTTGTTTTTTAATATGTATATACTTTTATAATTAATAAAATGACTTGTCATACTCAATGCATACGAGCATACAAAATAATCTAATCATATATATGACATCTTTTTAAGTGTTTTTTGTTTTCCTTGTTAGGGGTTAAAGGACATTAAGACTTGTTTAGAACAATGTCATATTGCATAAGTATGTTTCAACGCCTTGAATTATACATCTTGAAACTTTTCAAGATCTTGTCAATATATATACTTTGAGTGAGACCAAAAATCTGCTTTAATCTACCTTTATATATCGTGATTCGAAGTATAAAGCCTACTCTACTAAATCTTTCATGGAAAAACACATTCCCAACTAGGACATTTGTGACATACCAAAAATTATGATAAAATTTTTGTTTTTCGAAACCCATTTTCATAAACCACAAGTCATACAAAACATCGATTCCTAAAACATAGTCATAAAATCAGAATATCAAAAATCTTTCAAAACATATATCAATAGGAGGATGTGTACGATCACACATGCGTCTTGCCCCGAACATTTAATGTACCTGAAACCATGAAACCAACAACTGTAAACCAAACAGTAGTAAGTTTTACCGAAATACCCCACACAACAGAACATGACAATACATGCTCAATGGGCCCACAATATAAAATCGGATTGCCTCTAGGCCTACAGTCTCCCGACTGGATTACCCCTGGCCCATAGTCTCTTGACCGGTTTACCTTGGCCCATAATCTCCTAAATGGTTTGTCCCGGGTTTGTTGGCCTACAACACAAAGCACTACCACCTCAACCCAACTATACTATGTCGATATATACAACAAATAAATAATAACTAGCAAGTACAAGTAATCATACAGATTCACAAGTTAAACAGATCATTATAGTATATCAATATCCTATACACAGGGATACATAACACAATCTAGTGGGACGGCATTGGTGCCTTCGACCCACAAATACAGTGAGGATAACTCACCTCGAAGTTTAGAAGATAGTTGCATTGATCACATATCCAAATAATGGCTCTATAGGTCACCTATACAACAAACAGGGACCGAGTCTTAATGTACAACTCAACTTGCTCCATTTCACCTAAAGTCAAACTTAGTTAAAGTCAATGGTCAACAGTCAAAAAGTCAAAAGTCCAATCGGCGAATCATCACGTCGTGGTCATCCAACGACCATGTTGTGGTAACATAAAAACAAAACAGACAGGTCCTAACCCACTTACCATGTCGTGGCAACCTAAGGCCACACTGTGGGGACTGGTCTGAACAGCTTAACATATTAAGTTGTTTTCCAATGATTCCAAGAGCTCTAAGGCTCATATTTGGTTCTCCCTAAGGTCTTGATGCATAAAGTTTCCAACTTTATCCATTAAGAAAATTTAATAAGCCAAGATCTCAAGCCCCAAGTCCTTACAGGTAACTCAAGGCATGAAAACATCCATTAAACACTTAATCACTTAGAGTTTCTCATTCAAGGTTTCTAAAAGGGTTTCCCACACCTACTTTACCATAAAAATGGTGACTTTATGGACATGCATGTCCAATGCATGTCCCTTCCATTTTAGATCAAAAACATGAAATTTATGAACTTAAAGCTTGAGCATGGGACCAAAACTCCAAGGATCCTCATATCTGGAACATATAATACTAAGATGACCACTAGGATCCATGAAGTTGCAAAATTTATGGAATCCAACTTTTCAAACTCTCACACCAAGAATATTAAGGGGAAAAAAGGCTAGATCAAGAAGCAAGTAACATAAAAATCGGATCTTAAAGACTTACAAAAGTCTAGAAAACATGCACAATGAGGACGGGGAGAGTTGCTTGCTGAAACCAAGCTTAAGGACACCTTCTTTTTCTTCAAAATACCACCAAACACCACAAAGCTCAAGAGTTTGCAATGAAGGATAAAGAAGAGTGCTAGAGGCCGAAGGTGGGCAACCCTAGCTATGATATCCATTAAATGGGGGCACAAACCCCGAAATTAGGGTTTTCCATTAAACAACGACCATACCATGGTGATTAGACCGTCACACCATGGCACTTACTTAGCGTCCACGAAATCACTGGCTATAGCCACATCATGGGACTCATTCACCACATCGTGGACACCAAAAATCCAAAACTTGAAACATTAATATTGTTGGATAAGGTGTCTAAGTCTATAATTATTTCTGGTATATACTTGACCCGACCCGGTATGGTCCATTTGGGTTGCATGGCACCATGCAATTGGATAAATAAAAGAGAGAAATAACACATATGGTTTATTAATATATTATAAGTTCTAATATATTAATAATATTATTTAATTAGTTTGATCAAGAATTAATTTAGAATTAATTAAGTGATCAAAAGATAACTAATTAAATATATGGGTTGATTATGTAAATCATCCATAACTATTATAGTGGGCTAAGAGGCTCCATGGATAATCAAGTTAGGTTAAACCCATTGGATGGTCCATGGAGGCTCCATGGGAGTTACAAACCCATGGGTCATGGAAATGAAAAGTCATGACACATTAGGGTTTACATGGTGTAATCCTAGATGTGTCAACACTATATAAAGCTCATGTGTTCTCCCAAAATCGGATAGACAAGATACAAGAGGGCTAGAGCCGATTTTTGAGTGTTATACATTCTCTCCAAGTTTACTCCATAGCATTTGGTGTTGTGTGAAGCATTTGAGGCATCACACTTAGGGTGCTAGGCTCACAAGGTTTCAAGGAACACTTACAACAACAATGTATGTAGTTCTATCTATTATTCAAGTTAAAATTGTTCCCCATGTATGCTAGATAGGATCATAGCCTTGGAAATCAACTTTGCATGACAATTAGACAAACATATATCCAAGGTTATTAGGGTTACATGTACACTTTGGAAGTGTTAGAATGCTCAAAACCCATCAGTGGTATCAGAGCCAGGTTTGCTTGTTTGATTTTTGTGCAAACTGCTTGAAAAATCGAGTTTTCTGCTTTCTGCCCATATGAACTCGCTGAGTCCATGGAGGGACTCGACGAGCCCATGACCAAATGCAAGCTACTCGCCAAGTCAGTTCATGCACTCGACGAGTAGAAGCTGCAGTTTTCAGAATTTCGGTTCTTGTTGCTGGAAATGGACTAGGAATATTACCCTAAACTGTTTTGGTGTTTTAAAACTTGTTTTAGTTGGTGTAATGTTCATGTTAATCCATTTACAACAACAAGTTATCAAAATTACAAGTTTTTAAGTGTAATTTTTTATTCATGAAAGTATTCATATTCATGTTCTTGATCTTATGATGTTTAGATGATCATAGGAATTATTTGTAACCTATGTGGTAGATTAATTCATGATCTTTATGTGTTTTTAATGGAGTCCATAACTTGTCCTCAAGTTATGGAAAACCAAAAGTCACTTTGCTTTAAAACCATTAAAAGAACTCATGGGTTATAAAATGAAGAGTCTTCATTTTTAAATACTCTAATAAACTCATAAGTTACAAGAAATGAAAAGTTTTGAAAGTTTACAAAACTTGCCCTCAAGTTTTGGAACAAGTAAAGTCTTGATTAAAACTTTAGTTCCAACCCTTAGAATTTTAAAAATTAAATTTCAACCCTTATACTTATAGTATTATGATTTAATAATTATATATATATATATATATATATATATATGTGTGTGTGTGTGTGTGTGTATAAAAACAAAGTCGTCTTACCTCTAGTATGCCTCATTCACGAAGCCGGTCTATAAGGTGGGTATAAGGTTGTTGCCTATATAATGGCAACTTAATGGGTGTTTACTCTCACCCACCGCTTGCTTGACTGGTGGAGGGTCGTTAGCTGAACGGGTAAGACAGGGACTTATAAATTCTCATTAAAAGTATAATGATTATTAAAAAGTAACTAAATGTTTTATAAATTCCCAATCTTAGTTACTTTAGGAAAAATGTGAATAAGGTGTTAATCCATGAAATTACACTTTGCACCTTGTTTAAGTCGTTGGTGGAGCGTGTGTGGTTTACCGGCACACTAACATGGACTTAACAAGGAAGGCAAAGGGTGACTTAAGGTTTTTCCATGAGGTCGGATGGAGAGCGTGTGGTTTACCGGCACAACGATTAAGTGAAAAACATTAAGGGTACCAAGTAATTTGCATGGTTACTTCACACCTTGTTTTGTGATCCTCGGTATCCCAGTCACAAAACATGAAGGGCACACTCGAGATTGAAACATGCCATTGAAAAGTTCAATGAATCTCAAAGAATCTAGGAATTTCTAAAAGCCAAATAAAACCTAATAATTTATATTTCGTTTTCATGGTGGAAATTGGTGAATTGTCATTCACCTACCTTTCAAATATGTTATAACTTGGATTACGACATCCCTCTTCTAGGTTATAATATGTTGTGATTGGATCCTAGCCTTAATATTACAATTGGGTGTTTTATTAAGGACTATCCCTATATCTAAACTAAACTTACTTTCTTCTTTTCAGATGTCTTCCAACAATGCTACTCCTGGCTCAAACCCTACTGGCTCCTTCTCTCGCATGAACCTTTGTAGGAGAGTCATCTTTGATGGATCCAACTTTACTGACTGGTTTAGGAACATCAGGATGGTCACTCGTTACGAGAACAAGGAATATGTTCTTGACAAGGAGCTCAAGGTGCCCGAGCCAACTGCTACTCCTGAGGAGTTTGCTGAATATGAGGCACATGAAAGAGATGCAACCAAAGTGGCATGCATCATGATGGCCACCATGACATCCGAGCTCCAAAAGTCCTATGAGGACTACTATCCTTTTGAGATGCACCGGGATTTGATGGACCGCTACCATCAGAGTGCTCGTCAAGAGCGATATGAAATCATCTCCTCTATGATCACAACCCGGATGAAAGATGGCGAACCCATCACAAGCCACATGCAGAAAATGCAAAGGTATGTGGATAGATTGATGAAGTTGAATGTGAACTTCCCTGAGGAGTTAGCAATAGATATTATTTTGCACTCCTTACCTTCGTGTTATGATCAATTCCGCATGACATACCACATTAATAAGGAGGAAGTTACACTTAGCAAACTTCAGGGACTCCTAAAGACCACAGAATCAGGTCTTAAAAGAAAGTCGGTGGTGACCACTCCTGCTACTACTCCAAACTCAGCACCTGTCCTGGCAATCCGGGAAAGGTAGAGGGAAGAAGAGAAAGAACCCTTCGAAGGGTACCAAGGGTAAGACCATTGATGGATCCTCTTCTAGCGTAACCAAGAAAGGTTTCGTTACACCTTCTTCTGATCCCAAAGAGGCTGAATGCTTCTACTGCCACGAAAAGGCGCACTGGAAGTGTAACTACCCAAAGTACCAGCAAGACGTGAAGGATGGGAAGGTTAAACCCAACCATGCAGGTATGTACACTATCTCATCTAATAATTCACTTTATTCTAACTCTTGGGTCCTTGATACCGGTTGCGGTATTCATATTTGTTCTGAATTGCAGGGACTAAAAAGAAGTGAGAATGTGGAGCATGGAAAGATAAACTTGATCATGGCGAATAGGAAGGTTTCACCTGTCACCAAGATTGGAGTATATACTTTATTGCTTAGTAGTGGATCTACTTTAGATTTGAATAAATGTTGTTATTCGCCAGAAATGGCAAGAAATGTTATTTCCTTCCATGCTTTGTATAAACAAGGTTTTACCTTTGATAATGAAACTGGTGGAATAAATGCTTTCTTTAATATTGTGTTTTATTTTAAAGCATTACCTTGTGATGGTGTGTATGAAGTTGTGTCTGTTGTAGATAACGTAGGAAATAATGTAGTATGTATTGATTCTACTAATAATAATAACTTGGATAAAGCATCATTATGGCATTGTCGTCTTGGACATATAAGTAACAAACGCATAGGCCAACTCCAAAAGGATGGAGTCTTGGAGTCATTTGACCTAAAGTTAGATGATAGTTGCGAATCATGCTTACTTGGAAAAATAACAAAGTCACCCTTCACTGGTTCTTATGAGAGGGGTGAAGGTTTGTTGGATCTTATACACACGGATGTGTGTAGACCCTTCAAACATGCCACAAGGGATGCTAATCGTTATTATGTGACTTTTACAGATGATTATAGTAGATATGGATATGTCTACTTAATCAAGCATAAGTAAGAAACTTTTGAAAGGTTTAAAGAGTTTAAACAAGAAGTCGAGAATCAATTGGGCAGGAACATTAAGATGCTTCAATCCGATCGTGTTGGTGAGTATCTTAGTACTAAGTTCCTCGACTATCTAAGGGAATGTGGGATTGTCTCACAATTGACACCTCCCAGGACACCACAGTTGAATGGTTTAGCTGAGAGGCATAATCGAACCTTGTTGGATATGGTTCGTTCCATGATGAGTCGGGTTACGCTACCAATCTCATTTTGGGGTATGCCTTAGAGACTGCCACCCATATCATTAATCTGGTCCCTACAAAGAAGGTTGCCAAAACACCTCACGAGATGTGGATTGAAAAAGTTCCTAATCTATCCCACATCAAGGTTTGGGGTTGCGAGGCTTTCGTGAGACGCGAGACTCATAACAAGCTCGAACCTCGAAGCGAGAAGTGTATTTTCATCGGCTACCCACAAAAATCCTTTGGTTACCTCTTCTACAGACCTAGTGAGAATGTGGTCTTTGTAGCTAGGAGGGTTGTCTTGAGAGAGAGAGAGAGAGAGAGAGAGAGAGTTCATAAGCCAAGGAGACATTGGGAGGCTAATTGACCTTGAAGTACTTCAAGAGTCAAGTGGTGAAGGAACCTCAAACCCTAGCAATCAACTAGAGGAGGAATCTCTTGTTGACCCAATTATACCTCCAGTTGTACCTCTGAGGCGTTCCACAAGGGTTAGGAATGTACTTGGGAATTACTGTTGTTTCCATATTACTGCAGAAGGTGAGACACTTATCAATGATGGGACACTAGTAGGTTTGGATGAACCTAACAGCTATGCGGAAACCATGGCAGGCCCTGAGTCTGCTAAATGGAAAGAGGCAATGGATAGAGAGATACAATCCATGTATGAAAATCAAGTTTGGAACTTAGTTGACAATGTGCCAGGTCGTAAGACTGTAGGGTGCAAATGGATCTTCAAGAAGAAGACCGACATGGATGGTAATGTACACACTTATAAGGCACGATTGGTTGCAAAGGGCTTCTCTCAAACTCCTGGAGTGGATTATGTTGAGACCTTTTCTCCAGTAGCCAAGATTAAGTCTATTAGGGTATTGTTAGCCATAGCTGCATTTCATGACTATGAAATATGGCAAATGGATTTCAAAACCGATTTCCTTAATGGAAAGTTGGTTGAGGATGTTTACATGAATTATCCAGAAGGTTTTGTCAGCACAGAGTACCCTAATAGAGTGTGTAAGCTTGAGAAATCAATCTATGGATTAAAGCAAGCACCTCGCAGATGGAATCTTTGCTTTGATGAGAAGGTCAAAGAGTTTGGCTTCTCTAGGAGTGAAGATGAATCTTGTGTATATGTCAAGGCTAGTGGGAGTATAGTTAGCTTTTTGGTACTGTATGTGGATGACATACTACTCATAGGAAATGACATCCCAGCTCTGCAGGAAGTTAAGTCCTGGCTTGGGAAGTGTTTTGCTATGAAGGACCTAGGAGAAGCTGCCTATATTCTAGGGATAAAGATTTTGAGAAACCGGAGTAAAATACTAATTGGACTTAGTCAAAGTACCTACTTGGACAAGGTGTTGAAGAGATTCAACATGCAAGATTCCAAGAAAGGATAGTTACCCATCCAGAGTAACACTAGACTGAGTAAGAATCAGAGCCCGAGTACTGAGGATGAGATAGTAGAAATGAGTCGGATACCCTATGCTTCGGCAGTAGGCTCGATCATGTATGGTATGACCTGTACTCGTCCTGATGTAGCCTTTGCTTTAAGCATGGTTAGCAAGTATCAAGGGAATCCTGGTAAGGCCCACTAGACAGCGGTAAAGAACATTCTCAAGTACCTGCGGAGGACTAAGGACTGGGTCCTTACCCTTGGTGGGAGTGATGACTTGAGAGTTGTAGGGTATAGTGATGCTAGCTTCCAGACTGATAGGGATAATTTCCACTCTCAGTCAGGCTGGGTCTTTACCTTAAATGGAGGAGAAATATCTTGGAAAAGTTCCAAGCAGGAGACAGTGGCTGATTCAACTTGTGAATCAGAGTATATAGCGACAAGCAAGGCGGAAAAAGAGGCTATGTGGCTAAAGAATTTCATTGGAGAGCTTGGAGTTGTACCAGCTATATCGAAGCCTATAGAGATTTTCTGTGATAATGAAAGTGCAGTTGCCTTAGCAAAGGAACCAAGGGATCATGGAAGATCCAGACACATCGAGAGAAAATATCATTTCACTAGACATCGTATAGAAGAAGGACTTCTCGTGGCAAAGAGGGTATCATCGGATGAGAACCCGACAGATCCCCTCACAAAGGGACTGGGTAAGGTTAAGCATCTCCAGCATGCTAGGAGCATAGGGCTGAAGGATGATATTAGTTTTAGTAGTTAGATAATTTTGAAATTTGTAAAATGTAATTGACATTTGATGATGAATAAAAGTTGTGTTTATTTATGAGTAAAGTGTTGCTAGCGCTTGTCAATCGTTTACTATTATTTCTTTTGCATGTTTTGAATTCCAGAATATTTATGTTGTTTTACATATTATTCAAATTATCCACAGTCAGTCATATGTTGGAAGTAGATATGAAGTAAGACTGTCATGAGTTGGTTGTAGTGGTCTAAGATGTTGGACATGGCCTCAACACTCATGAGTGCTCATATGTTCTGAGTATTGGATTCAACCCACGCTTGCTGGCATCACTTCATGGAATTTATCTCGAGTGATCGCGAGACGGTAATATCATATAAGTCTTCAAACCTAGAGATATGACTTGTTAACTATGAGTTAGTTATGCATTAAACGTGCGAAATTGCATTGGTAACTCGATGTTATAAAACGTTCGTTTGTGTGTAATTTAACAAGTAGTAGAACAAGCATATGAGTCGAAGTTTATCTATTCATTCTTGGATTAGAAGCTGATATCTGGGCCCCTCGATTATTTTGTTTTGACCTATGTACCGGGCCCGGTCAGAACTAAGTTGATGTGTTCAATTAAGTTCTTTGTCAAACAAATCGGAAATCGAAAACAAACTGCTGGACAATAAGCAAGACCATGTTCCATGTGTTTGTCCGACTGATATCTAGAACAGAGGATTATATGATCCCTTATCTGAAATGGCGTACCATCATCTTCTTAGTTCCGAGAAACCTTGAAAAGAGCTACGATTGTCGATCGGTTCCTGAAGTCATACTTGCAGTTATAGTTATTAGACTTATCTAACTGGGAGACTGTTGGATAAGGTGTCTAAGTCCATAACTATTTCTGGTATGTACTTGACCCGACCCATCATGGTCCATTTGGGTTGCATGGCACCATGCAATTGGATAAACTAAATGAGAGAAATAACACATATGGTTTATTAATATATTATAAGTTATAATATATTAATAATATTATTTAATTAGTTTCATCAAGAATTAATTTAGAATTAATTAAGTGATCAAAAGATAACTAATTAAATATATGGGTTGATTATGTAAATCATCCATAACTATTATAGTGGGCTAAGAGGCTCCATGGATAATCAAGTTGGGTTAAACCCATTGGATGGTCCATGGAGGCTCCATGGAAGTTACAAACCCATGGGTCATGGAAATGAAAAGTCATGACACATTAGGGTTTACATGGTGTAATCCTAGATGTGTCAACACTATATAAAGCTCATGTGTTCTCCCAAAATCGGTTAGACAAGATACAAGAGGGCTAGAGCCGATTTTTGAGTGTTATACATTCTCTCCAAGTTTACTCCATAGCATTTGGTGTTGTGTGAAGCATTTGAGGCATCACACTTAGGGTGCTAGGCTCACAAGGTTTCAAGGAACACTTACAACAACAAGGTATGTAGTTCTAACTATTATTCAAGTTAAAATTGTTCCCCATGTATGCTAGATAGGATCATAGCCTTGGAAATCAACTTTGCATGATAATTAGACAAACATAGATCCAAGGTTATTAGGGTTTCATGTACACTTAGGAAGTGTTAGAATGCTCAAAACCCATCACTAAATTCATTGCACCATAGGTTTTAAACCACAGCAGGACTTCAACTGCAAAATTCTTAAGTAGACAATTACAAGATGAAGAAATTGACTCCCCAATATCAGCAACCACATCCAATGCACCTATAACATCTAGCACCAAAACCCTTAAATCTAAATCATTAACACTTACCATGACTACCACTTCCTCGACATCACTTACAACATCCACACCATCCTCATCAAATACATCCAATAGTATAGCAACTGGAACAATACAATCCTCAACACCTACATCAATAACCAAAACTTCAGCACCTACATCATCTAAACCATCCTCAACACCGACATCCACTACCACATCATCAACACCTATATATACTATCATAACCTCAAAACCTGCATCTACACTACCATCCTCCATAACTATAGTAACTACCACATCCTCCTTAAGTAAAGGAACTACCACATCGAAAACATATACATCTATCCCAACACCTACCCCATCAACAACACTTATCCCATAATCTACCCCATCACCAACACAACCATCCATGAATGGATCTCTTGTGGAAACTTTAGAAGGTGAAACCTCTGAAGATTGTGGACCAGATGGACGTTTAACTGTTCATGTTTTGAAAAAAATGTGAGTTACCAGTCATATCTTATAACTTTTTCTATATGTAGCCTTTTGGTTTACACGTACATATCAATTCAAAACTAAACCGATCACATAATTATTTGCAGGCTCATGCCACCAGACCCTTGTGTACACTTTATTATTCAGCCGTTTTACAAAGTGTAGATCCACAAGGGTATACTTGGGGGAAAGTAACCAAAGAAATGTGTGAATTATATTGGGAGTAGTTCCAGGTAGTTAACAATTTGTGATAAATTGTTTTTTGGTAAATATTTACATTTAAACTTATGTTTATATTATTAACGTGTAGAAAAATGTTGCTGGGATGAAATAATAGACTTGCTGATGAGGCACACTTAGGCAAGTAAAGCAGCACAAAGTTATGGACAATATCTCTACAAAATGCGGAGCCCACAAAGAAACCCACATGCCTTTAAACCAGCTCATATTCCACATGAAGTTTGGAACTCCTGGCAAATAAAATTGAATACAGATGAATACAAGCTAAAATCCGAGAAGAATAAGAAAAATAGGTGTAACGATGTGGCTGATGGAGAAGTACAACCTAAACATAACGTTGGATCCGTAAGTCATTTGAAGATAGCTTCTGATTTGGTAATTTTTTTCATGGTACATCAATGTTTATGTTTATCTGTATATTTGACATTTTATGGTATTTATGCAGAAAAGGAAAATAGGATGCGATCCACCCCATAGTGAAATGTTCTTGTATACACACACGAAGAATCACGATGGAGTCACTTTCACAAATTGAAAAGATAGACAAATTCATGTAATATTCATTCCAGTGCTATTAAACTTTTATATTGTAGCTAGTCCATAATGTCATCCATAACTTTGATATCTTTGAACTTGTATTATTTTTATTTTATAGGCAACATATACAGAAAAACGGGAAGATTTGAAAGCTAAAGGTGCTTAATTTTAGGAGGACATGCTATTTTATGATGTTGTTGATGCTCATGACAAAAAAAGGACTTTATGGATTAGGCTCTTTTGCAAAGGTGGTTCCCAATATTAACGGTAAAATGAACGTATCTTACATTCCGGGAAAAAAATAATGAAATTGAAGAAATGAAGGAGCTTGTTGCTAAACAAAAAGAGCAAAACGAAGAGCTTAAAGAAATGATGAAGGCCCAAGAAGAACAAAACAACGCAAGAGTCGGGCAACTTGAAAAACAACTTAAAACGATAATGGATCTTATTAATGTCATTACAAAACAACAAAACTAGTAGGTTATAAAGTGTTGATGTGTTTATTGCAAAATATTTATTTTAGATTAGCCACTTTTCATTTTCCATGTATTAAATAATTATTGTATTATTTTATGATATAATGTTATTTGATTTTTTTTGTTATTTTTGTTTTTCATATATTACTACAAAATAATTTGGATCTAATTTATAAATCAATTATGCATCCGTCTATATGGATACTTTGATATGGAATCTACTATATAATATATACCACGAAAATTGCTAGGGATTCATGACCATGGAATTTTCTAGGAAGTCATCAAACGGAAGTTGCTAGGGATTCATCACCACCAATTTTGCTAGGGATCCACAACCATGGAATTTGCTAAGGATTCATCACCACATAATTTGCTAGGGAATCACCACCATAGAATTTTCTTGGGATTCATCACCATGGCATTTTCTAGGGAATCACCATCACAAAATTTACTAGGGATTCACCACCACGAAATTTGCTAGGGAATCATCAAAATGGATTTTGCTAGGGATTAACTACAACAGAATTTGTGATGTAATAACTAACACAGAATTTGTGATGGAATCCTACTACAGAATACACGACAGAATACCATCTACCACATATTTCATTCCATTGTCACAATTGCAACAAAATGATTGTTTCCCTAGCAAACACTCACTACGGGGTATTTTGTGATGGAAATCGGTCGTCGCAAATTTCATCGCTATTCATCCTTTGCAATAGAACTTTAGATTTTCACAACGGAATCCTTCCCTAGCAAAATCATGTTTTTCTTGTAGTGTATTCGAACCAAGCTCCTTCTTATGGTTTACCCCGACCATCCTATCAACCATTTGAACATCAAAAGTCTGATCCTCAAACCTAACGACAAATCTATTAGCGACACGCCCAATGATGTCGGGAAACACCTCATGTAAAGCTCGTGAAACCTATGTGGTAATCCAATCATGGGATAGATCCTCTTGAAAACATGATGCATAACCCACTTCCAATCCCATATGACAAGAGCTAGCAGTAGGATTTTAGAGCTCCACAAGCTTTGGGCTCAAGATGGCCCCCCAACTTTCTTGCTACATTCTCGATCTAAAACTCCCCGAGAGGCCGAGACGACCATCCAAGTGCTCCAAAATCCCCTCCTTGACTAAACCAAAGATCACAAGATTCTACCTCAATATACCACTGGTAATCTCCTACGAGATGAACTCCCGTATCCACTCAACGATTGGTCCAGTACCTGCACCTGAGCCTGAACCCGAACCCGAACCTCCACACTGAGTGCTCATTACCATTCTAGAAAACAACCAGGAAAATGATCAGAATATATCCAAAAATCCTCATCCCACAGACTTCCTATATTTTCGTAGACTCTCCCCAATTTAAGTATAGATCTTGTACTATCAGTAGTACGGGATCAATACTACCTTCCACAACTATCAATACCTTCCTCAAGAATCATCCTAAACCCTCTAAGGCACCTTCTTAATTGATACTCCAAATTCTCACTATACATTGTAGCTAAACCCACTGAAGTGCTTCCTATGGTTTCCTAGGTTTCCGACCTCACCCTGCTATCACATGCAACAAAAGCTTAGATAATCCTTTGAGTATAGACTTATCCCTACAACGGCTAGACTCAAACGAGAGTTGTGCAAGAGGGTCAAATAATGCACACTAAGATTATCCAACTCTCGTCACATGTGACTTGACGTGTTCACTTAGTGGCTAACTCACATCACTTAAGAGTTACACAAAGCACAAAGCATCCAACATTCGTGCAATAGCACTCCAATCCATAGAATCACCAAAAACATCCCACTCACATACTTCAACTCATGCTAGGAACTTCCACTCTCACTACTGGTTGCCTTACGCATGCAAACCATATACAATACAAGATCAAATAGACTGTCAAATAAAAGATTCAAACCTAGGACCACAACCAAACGAGAAACAGGTAATAAGGCCAAATCAATCATTCTAGGGCTATATCATCCTAACTATATATAATTTTTAAATCATACACTTAGCAATACCCGATACCAATACATATTCCCGATCTAGCATCCCATGCCTCCTAGGATACAAGGCATCACATATCCGGTCAATTTTTCACTGACTGATCATAACTAGCATGCAAGTCTACAAGCTCATATAATAGGAATACAAGGCATCTCTCCTACCATTCTATCATGCAAACACAGAGCGGATCCTTAGCCTTAACTAGCATGCGATTCACAGATTCATAAATCAAATCATATCAGATAACATGTATGGGTATTTTGGCAAAAAATTAATTGAGCTTGGTCGATTTCATGCACCACACCCTTTCTTATATTAGAAAACCCTTTTTTTTTTAAAACATTTCCTTTTGAAAAAAACTTTACTAAACCCTTAGTTTGAATCCAGACACACCTGAGAGTATGTCTAAATCCCTCAAACCAAGGCTCTGGTACCAACTTGTAACGTCCCAAAATAAGAATCGGAAATTTTCATTTTTAAATTAATAAAACGGTAAACCATATCATTGTCATAAAACCAGGGTAATAAAATTTCATCAATACATCATCATTATCAAATTAAGTCACAAAATACGGAATCGAATAGTGTATGCTCTGCAATCATCTTAAGCACCTCCTTTTGAAACCAGGAGTACCTGAAATATATATTGAAAACAGTAAGCTCAAAGCTTAGTGAGTTCCCCAAAATACCACATACCATACATAAATAAACACATAATAGCCCCCCTCCCCCGACATATAGATCTATCAATCAACGGGCCTCTCCCAATGAGTGTATTAGGCCCCGGCTACACTCGTATAATGGGCCCCGCCCACTGAGTATAACGTGCACCGCCTAAATTCACATAAGGCCCAAAATCCTAAAAACCGCATCTCACGTCATGCCTAGTCTTGTTCACGTCGTGATAGCTCACTCAATCAGATCCTAACTAATCACGACTCAACATAGTCAACTCAGCTAAGGAAAAGTCAACGAGGTTGCCTTCACGTCATGAGAATCCTTTCTCACGTTGTGAGCCCCAAGCAGATGACCAAAAATGGTACCAATGCTTCTCACGTTGTGAGACCCTATGCCATCATGTCGTGAGAACAGTCTGATGCTACAATTCCAACTTTTAAGTCCTTAATCCATTAAGCCTTTAATCATATTCCTTTCAGAAGCTAACAATGACTCCAAAGTCCAACAAAAACGATTACTTGATGGACATGTATGCCCCAAGCATGTCCTAAACCCATCATAGGTCAAAATGACAAGAAATGGACCCAACTTCAAACAAGATTCATAAAATTACAACCATACTCCAGGTCCATAAGACTAAACCATAAAGAATAGCTCATTGATTCATAAAGTTGCCAACTTTATGGATCCTAAACATGCAATCCAACATAAACATGCAAAAAGGAGCTTAAAACTTAGATCTAGCAATTTAAGCTCATAAAGATTGGATCTTGGATACTTACATTGGTCCAATGTGCACAAGATGATGACGATGAAGCCTCCTTGTTGAACCAACACTATAGAACCTCTTTTTCTTCTTCGTCTTCTAGCCACCAAAGCACTAAAATGGATCCAAAATCACCAAGATGGATTAGGGTTAGGGTTTTCTGAGTAAAATGAAGGTGGAGGCTGGAAAATGAACCCTAAAACCGAGATAATGGGGCTTAAATACGTGGAAACCCGTAAAACTTTGTGGGCTTGGGCTGCATCACTCCTCACATAGTGACCTCTTATTGCTCACGTCGTGAGCTCGGTCCCGAATGGAATCTTCATGCGGCCTTCCTCACGTCTTGAGGACCACTTTTTCACCAAAATCTAACATTTGACCCTTTGAAACCCTAATTCTATTCATCCAAGAAAATAGATGTTACATAGAGTCTAAATAGTTAATATTGTAAATTAAGGTATGAATTAGTGCATCAAACTATGAATATAATGTGCATGAAATTGTGAATATAATGTAAATTAAACTATGAATAAGTGTATTAAGTTGTAGAATGTGTAAACTAAATTGTGCTTTTTTGTATTTTTTTTAACTTTCTGTACTTTTATGTGTATTTTACAGATAATGTAAATACATTTTTAATTTTTTGAATGTTTTGTTTTCATTTGTGAATGATGTATGATTAGATTTATAAATTCTTTTTAACTCTATTAAATTGTGAATTTATTGTGAATGAGTTGTGATATAATGTATTAAGTTGTGAATTTCATATGGATATTAAAATGAATTGTGAATTAATATGTTTTGAATATAGTATTTTCACTTTGAAGATGCCTTGGGTGAAACATAAAAATTGTATTTTTTTTTTCTATTTTTTACCAAAAAAACAAAAAGCAAAATATAAGATTTTAATAATTAAATCATGTCATTATATTTTTACTGTGAATTAGTTGTAAATATATGTATTAAGTTTTGAATTTTGAAAATTAAATTGTGAATCGACTAAATTAAACTATAAATTTATTGTATTAAATTGTAAATTTTATATAGATTGTTATGTTAAATATTGAACTAAGGAATTAAACAGTTAACGAGCGAATGAATAGATTTTTATATACATATATGATTTGGAAAGAATGATGGTTGTTACAATGCTATAGGTGGTTGGTGGCCTTGTATGGTAGTTGTTGGTGTTAGTGGTTGTATAGTTTGGGTTTGATTTATTTAAATATATGAATAATATATAATGAATTGTGTTAAGTTGTGAATTTTATGTTTTAAACTGGGAATAAACTTTATTAAGTTGTGTATTTGATCTAAATTTTGTGTTAACATATGAATGAATATATGAATGAAACTAATAAACAATGAATTATAGAATTAATATATTTATTAAAGTGTGAATATGTCTTTTACACGATATATCTTTCAAACAAACCTGTAATTTAGAAAAAAGAGAAAATTAAATTTGTCAAGATATAAATTTATTTTTTCTAATTAAAATATTGTTTATTTAGCTGTAAAAATAAAATATTATGTATTAAAAAGTATTACCAAAAAATAAGAACAACAATGTTTATTCTATTAAACTATGAATACGATCAGAAAATACCATTAAATTTAGTGTTAGTCTAGTCGTGGTCCAACAACGATCTGACGATGATCCAATGGTGGTCTGATGGCTGCCTAACAGTGAATGGCAACTAATTGTAAACTAATGAATGAAAAAGTTTGCTTAATAATACATTAATGTTTGGTTTTTCCAAAAATGTCTTAATGAAAACATTTAAAAAATGCTTCTTAGGGTTTGGTTCTAATTTAAATCACTCCATATATATATATATATATATATATATATATATATATATATATATATATATATATAAGGTTCTAAATGGCGTGAGGCGTGGCGTGGCGGCAAGGCCAGTCCTCAAGCTTAACGAGTCATAGCGAGCCATGGTGTTTTTCAAAGCGTGATGTAAGACGGTGATTTTATATTAATTTATAATTATATTACCACATAAAGATAAATTTATATTAAATATAACAACTTTTTAGACATTTATATCAATAACTAACAACAAAAAGTTAACAAAAAGCACCATAATTGTATTTGAAATTGGAAACAACATAACAAATAGAAAAAAAAACGTCTCTCCAATGAAAAAACATGTGCCATAACGTGCCATGGCATGCCATATCATGCATTGACATGCGTCACACCTAACAGTAACATTATGAAGCTTTTCATAATAGCGAAGCCACGCCTTCCGCCATGGTAAGCCTTGGCGCGCGCCACGACACACCTTTTAGAACACTATATATATATATATATATATATATATATATATATATATATATATAGGTAGGTAGGTTCCGTTGAGATTCAAAATAAAGTAAAGATCTTGATTCAACCTTAGCCACATAATTCACATCTGCTGCTCTAACCCTCTTGCATACTGGCGCGGCGGGTCATTTATAATCATAAATGATTATGTAATGTCGTCTGTTCCTTTCACCTCCGCCACCTGCACTACAACCATAACTGCCACCACCACTGTAACGCCCGCAATTTCGGGCTAGTCAATTTAGAGACAATGAGCATCAAAAATGAGTTTTTGATGGAAGATTATTTAGAAGGATTAATCTTAACCAAGTTATATTGTATGTTACAAAGGTTCCATACATATAAAGAACGCCAAAATCCAAGTTATAATGAAAAAGTTATGGCTCGTCGAAGTTTTACGGCAAAACCGGCACGACACCGGGAAACGTAAATAGTGAATTTATGATAGAGGAGTTTTTAGCCTTAATGATCTACACTAAAGTTTTAGTATACGTTAAATCGAAAGCATGCATAAAAAGAACGGCCAAATCTGACTTCGTATGATGAAGTTATGATTTTTCTACAATTTTGCATGAAAGTGCATAGTCCGAAATTCAAATTTTAGATCGAGCGGTTTTTAGCCAACGCAACCTAAATGAGAGTTGAAGATCTCATTATTAGTAGCAAAATGGTAGTAAGACAGACGAAAACGGACGTCGGATGAATAAGTTATGAATTTTTAACGAATTTTTCCTATCCCGACCTGTTAAAAATATAATTTTAAAAATAAATTCAAAATTAGCCAATGGAGTCTAAATAAAAGTTGTAGATCATGTTTCCGCGTATGCGTGGATATAAAGAACGTCAAAAACGGAGCCCGTATGCAAAATTTACGGATTTTAGAAGATAATTAGTTTTTGGGATAATCTACGAGTGACACGTGGCACAATCTGGGCCACACATTCTTCCCCACCGCTTGGAACGAGATGGCGACACGTGGCAACGAATGCGCAACGTTCGACGAGGTAATGCTCCGCATTCACAAACGTGATGCATTTGTCTAGGGAATCTGAACTGATCGAGTTTTTTCACATTGTGAATGTTAAAAATTAAAATATTTACAGTTTAGATTCACAGTATGAATCTACACTGATCGATGTTTTTTAGTCGGTGTTGATGTTTATTAGTAGAGTACAAAAATTTAATATTTTTGGTATAATTAGTTTTTTTTATAAAAATAAACTTAAATACTGAAAAAAAAACTAATAAAATAAAGTGAGTTTGTTTCGAAAAAAAAAGTTCGTTTTTTATATATCAACATAGATATTTATGGAAAGAGAACAAAAAATCGAGAACAACAGTATATTCAATTTTTTTTTCTTTGAAAAATGTGGCCTAAAACAAATTTAAAACGAAAAAATGGGTTTTTTTTTTGTAAGGATGTGGATTTTTTGATATAATATGGTGTGTGTGCGTTCAATGTACAAGTATACACCTATTTCCTTGGCCGTTGATCATTATGATTTCCGACGTTCACGATTGGTTTCTCGGTTCCTTGTTAATTATAGTTCTCTATTGAACCTCACTATATATATATATATATATATATATATATATATATATATATATATATATATATATATATATATATATATATATATAGGTTCAAATGGTTCTAGCAACTATTGTGTGCATGAATACACCAATAGAAATTAAAAAAAAAAAATTACATAAATCATTTAAGGGTATTATAGTCATCTTTGCATATTTAATTATGGTAGATAATTAATATATTTATTATTCCTTTATATATGGGATGTCAAAGTCAAAATCTGTTGAAAAAAAAACCTAGCCGATTCTTTCTCTTTCTCTTGAATTCATCTTCACGCTCCAAAAATCACCACCGACATCAAGATTGAACCACCATTCAAGTTGATTTTGTAATTCACTGGTGAAGTCCAACTGCTGAATCGATGGTTTGAAGGTTGGTCTCTGCCACCAACGTAAGTTTATTTGATTCCCGTTTCTTCTACTTCTTGATTGCTTGCAATTCTTCCTCTAAATGCTACTGACTTACGATTATTCGCATGAATTTTCCATTTGATTTATTCACTGATTTTCGATTCTTTGATTTCCGATTATCCTTCCTGTTGATTTCTAATTTCACTAGTATACCCAATGTGCTCTCATTCTTCTTTAATTTTAAATGTCCATCATTCAAGTTGATTTTGTAATTTAGAATCTGACTTAAATAATGATAGATTTTTCTTGATTTTCCATTTGTTCTTGATACTTGATTGTTCTAAATTTGGCTTTTTTGATGATAATGCTTAACAAGTGTTTGTTGAAATGCCTGAAAGAAAATCTAAAGAATTTAATCTTATGGTATGCATTCTTCCAAAATTAGTAGCAACAGATGTTTTATGTAATTATTTAAAAAGGTAATTAATTTGTCTATGTATTATTTTGGTTCAATTTGTGATTCTGAATTCCATTTCCTGTTGCCCCTCGTTATTGTATATTTGGAATCTAAAATTATATTAGCAGTAAATACGATACTTTTGAATGTATTCTACGTATTCAGCTACAACATATTCTGCCATAATAAAATCTATGTATTCTACCAGAATGTATTCTATGTATCCTGTCATATTCAATGTATTCTACCAAAATATATAAAGTGATTATTAATTGCAAGTAACACGTTTTTAACATCATTAGTTTTTATTGTATTTTTTATATGAATAACTGGAAGAATGTGTTAAAGAACAAATAGGAATAACTTGAAGAATGAATAAATTTGATCATACTCACAATTTAGGAATGTTGTTATTTTTTAAGAATTTTATTCAATTTTGTTGATATTCTTTTAGAATATATGTATAATTATATCAAAATGTATAGGGCTTGTAGTATGTAAGAATATATATGAATTTTTATTTACGTTCGGATGTATAAAAATATATATGAAAGATCTTATTTTTTTAACCTCAGATTAAAAATTTTTGTTATTATTCAATAATAGTCTAATATAATAAAATTTTGAAAGAACATCAATCTAACAAAAAAATATTCTTAAAAAATAAAATCGGTTACGTTTACAAATTACGTTAGAATTAAAATTGAATTAATTAAAAAAAATCATATTTTTAAAATTAGGAGATTTAATTATCCCTAAAAATCCGAAAATTTCATTTATATATGTAGTTAATTGTCCACAATACCCTTATATATATATATATATATATATATATATATATATATATATATATATATATATATATATATATATATATAGTATTTGGAAATTTTTAATTTTAAAGTTTTGAAATTTTAAAAAATTTATTATAATATTTTAAAATTTGAAAGCTTAAAATTTTAAAATTTTGGTGTAATATTTGAAAATTATATTTTTTTTTAATTTTTTAAATATTTCCCGCTTATGACCGCCAAGGCCGCCATGGACCTCCAAACCCGATTTTGACCAATTTCAGTCAAACGATTAATCGTCGATTAATCGGACGCCAATGCCGATTTCTGCAACACTGATATATATATATATATATATATATATATATATATATATATATATATATATATATATATATATATATATATATATATATATATATATATATATATATATATATATATATATATATGGTTAGGTTCATATGAGACGGTCTAATTTTGTGAGACCGTGAAACGCATTTTTTTTATTATTTTTATTTTTTTAGTTAATTCAAGTTCCGAAAATAATATTTAAAAAAAGAATTTTTGGATTTTTCCATTTATTTTGCATTTTAAAATTAATTTTTAGAATATGTCAGTGTAATATTCTATTAGAATATTTCACGTATTTTTCAAAAAAAAAATGGATTTTTTTTATTTATTTTTATTTTTTTTGTTAATTCAAGTTCCGAAAATAATTTTTAAAATTTTTTTTTTGGATTTTTCCATTTATTTTAAATTTTAAAATTTTAGATTTGGTTTTACAGCTTTACAAAATTAGACTGGTCTCAAATGAACCTGAATGTATTTATATATATATACTAGGTGTGAGACTCATGTATTACATGAGTTTAATTAAAAAATATATATATAAAATTTTAATAATTTGAAAAGTTTGAATTTATAAGAAAAATAAGAAAAGTTTGAATTATTAAAATTAATGAGAGTTTAATATATTAAATACATTACATATATAAACTCTTTCTAATAAATACTTTACACACACACACACACACACATATATATATATATATATATATATATATATATATATATATATATATATATATATATATATAGTACCTTAGACATTAAATCTGGAATTTTAATTTAATAAAATAAAAAATACAATAAAATAACAAGTGAAAAATAGAAATTTTAAAAATTATAGAAAATGCTATGTGTCCAAATGAATGAGAAGATGACATATGACAAAAAAAACTTTAATTTATTATATATATATATATATATATATATATATATATATATATATATATATATATATATATATATATATATATATAGGTTCAGGTTCATTTGAGACCATTCTAATTTTGTGAGACCGTGAGACCAAATCTAAAAATAATTTTAAAATGCAAAATAAATGAAAAAATCCAAAAAATCTTTTTTTAAATATTATTTTCGGTACTTGAATTAACTAAAAAAATAAAAATAAATAAATAAAATCCCGTTTTTTTTTTGAAAAATACGTGAAATATTCTAAATAGAATATTACACTAACATATTCTAAAAAATAATTTTAAAATGCAAAATAAATGGAAAAATCTAAAAATTCTTTTTTTAAATATTATTTTCGGAACTTGAATTAACTAAAAAAAATGAAAATAATAAAAAAAAATTCTTTTTTTTTTTTGAAAAATACGTGAAATATGCTAAATAGAATATTACACTGTACATATTCTAAAAATAATTTTAAAATGCAAAATAAATTGAAAAATCTAAAAATTCTTTTTTTAAATATTATTTTTTGAACTTGAATTAACTAAAAAAAATTTAAAAAAAAATAAAAAAAAATAAAAAAATACGTCTTACGGTTTCACAAAATTAGACCGTCTCACATGAACGTAACCATATATATATATATATATATATATATATATATATATATATATATATATATATATATATATATATATATATATATATATATATATATATATATATATATATATATATATATATATATATATATGCAACTTTACAGATGGTACGGCTAAGAGCATTTTTAGCGTTGGTGAGTGCACGTGCGGTCATGTGGTCCCATGCCATGCGACTCAATTATAAGCTTCCCTCAACACAATACTATTCCCCTAGGACCTACCTTGTAATTCCTCGCTCACGACTTACCTTTCATTTTTTCTATAGAAATTGTATTTTTCAAATCCTGAATAATCCAAACCCCAAACATATATATATATATATATATATATATATATATATATATATATATATATATATATATATATATATATATATATATATATATATATATTAAATCCGCGATAATAAAATATAACCGTACACATGGTAAGAATAAATGAATAATACAACCCGAGGCTATCACTCAGATGCTTATGTCCTCGGTATGTTGATTCATGGACCAATTATCTAATATCGATAAGTTGACATATATTGTTCTGAATTTGTCAATTCTAGAACTTAGTTTTATTTATACGAATAAACCAATTATACAACTAGTGCATTATTAGTATTATTAATTTTTTTTATTTTTTGCACTCTGTCATGTCAATCAAATATAAAAGGATAAACTTGAGAAAGAAGTGGGGTCGGTAAATCACATGGCGCCTAACTTAAATTCGTGGGCCTATGGACCCAAACACAACATGGTTTTTTTCTCGTAATGGACTATCTTTTATTTTAAAATTTATCGGGCAATTATATCATGATGATATTATGTTTGTGATCATCATTATCGTCATCATCATCACGATTGTGTTATAATTATAATCATTATGTTCATGATTACTTAAATTGCAAGGGTATCCGGCAAGAATTTTACCAATCCCTTCAAATTGGATGTTGTTTTGGACATTGAAAGGAGTATTTGATAATATTCTTAGAAATGTTACATCTATATCAAACGTGTATCACATCGAGTAATTCGCGACTTCAATGTTTTAGATACCTTATACCGGTTAACATTATTTTAACCGGAGTAAATTACGGAAATGATTCTTATAGTATCATAAAAAATTAAAAACAGCTACTTTAGTCCAACATTCGAGTTTTTGCACTTTCTTGTGTTTTTGGTCTTTATCTATTTAAAATGACTTTCCTACTTTTATATTGAAACTCTTATACTAGCATAAGTTATATACTGTACATTCGAGTGGCCCATATCTACATCTCCAAGGGGTATATGGAAGGTCAGTCACAAATCTTAGTAATATTTTGGGTATGAGAGGATTTGAACCTTAGACGTAGAAGTCTACTCATCAACCACTTAGCTCAAATGGAGGAGCTATACATGTATCTTTACTAATCAAGTACTATAGTTAACATGTTTCATCCTCGGATTATTGTTTACCTCTTTAATAAATATTGGTAGAATGTACTTTTCCTCTCTTTCCAAATATTTTTCGATGCCACAATGTTATGGGCGATAGTAGAACAAAAATGAGCCATTTGGAACAAGCAACGGTTTGGTAAATAACAATTTTAAGGGTTGTTGGTTTGATTTTTGTTTTAACCAAAATAAAATCGATTCATATCATAATGTGACATCATTTTTATAACATGTATGGAAATTCTAAATGGCTAATTATTTAAAATTTCTAACCCGACATCGCTTTTATAACATGTATAAAGTTTGCTTGCTTAATTATTAAAGATTTCTAAATTTTTATTGTACTTCTTCAATTGATTTGTAACTTGTTGGATATAAATTGTTAATATGTCCTTTATATATTATGATGGATAAAAAATTTAATTGACAACACAAAAATGTTTGGAATCATTAAAAAATATCATTTAGAATTTAATAACTATTTTTATATTTATTTATTATTTAAAAACATATTAAATATAACAATATTTTATTTTCTACAATAAGATATTAATATTAATATATTATATATATATATATATATATATATATATATATATATATATATATATATATATATATATATTGCAACAATCACTAAAAAATTGTAATCTTTCAAAATTCATGTTGTGTAGATATAATTGATGTTTTATAGAAAAAGAAAGTTTTCGATAATGATTAACTATATTTTTATGATAAATAGTAAAAAAAAGTTGAAAACAAATTATATTGCAGCAATCACTAAAAAATTGTAATCTTTCCTTAAGGTCCCTAACAACAAAGAAGTGTGTGCCCAGATTGATGAATTGAAACATTGGTTTGAGAAGCAAATGGAGCCAGCTTCCTCAAAAGGGGGAAGTGATAATGACCAGAACAAAGGGATAAGAATTTCGACTTCTGAATCATCAGAGTCCAAGACCTTTTCAACTCAAAATTTTCAAACTCCTCCTTAGAACCAACCTCCAACGCAAAGGTCAAAAAAGAACCAACTCCATGGTCATCTCCTAAAAATCCAACTCCTCAGGGTTCACCTCAACAATCAACCTCTCCTCACTTGGAAGATGAAATGTCTTCAGATCATATTGATGACTCCCCAGCCACAGCTTAAAGGAAACATGACTGGAGAGCTACCAAGTTTGCTGACGAAATCTAGAAAGAACAAGGGTTTGATACTATGTTTGAAAAATCCCTGATCAACTCATGGGTAAACCCAACCCGTAGACTTCTGGATGCTGATTACATTCCTCATCACACATATATAGAACCACCATCAGATGGCTATTGGGATATTCTAGTTTCTCCAAATTCCAAGTATCTCCCAATCTTTCAGCCTCTTGATCTCAACAATCCTGATGACAGAAGACTCCCCATGTATTTTGAACACTTGAACCTCTTCCATGCAAAACATGGTGGAAATTTTGAGAGCATCTGGTCAACGATAGACCTGACAGGGTGAAAAATTACAAAGTTATAAAATTTATGAAAAGTGAATTTTTCCAATACACCCTGAACCGGAGAGGAAGTGGGTACATCAAAAGTCAAGCTGACTTTGTGTGCATGAATCTCGAAGAGATCTTCTTGATAGCTCGAGTGTTTCAGCTAAAGGCAGAAAAGTACCCAAAGATGAAAATTGCCTTCGAAAAGGCATGTGAATTCTTGAAGGCCTTGATATGTGATTTTGGAATAATCGATGCTGAAATACATCCAGTGATTGCCAAAAATTTTGATTTTCCTCCTTTCGAGCATGTTCCATCCATCATTGAAGGTTTCCAAGAAATGACCCTTGGTGCTATAAGCTACCCTAAGCTAGGGGGTATAAGAAGAATCAAGATGGTCCAAAGTACTTCATTCTGGTAACCGAAATACACCATCTTACAAAGAAGCAACTGGATGTTACCCTGGCCTCAGTGCAAAGATCAAAGCACACAACTGATGAGGTCAAGTTCGAGATTACAAGAAGGATCCAGTGGCTTTTCGATGTCAGAAAATTTTGGTGGATCATCATCAAGTTCCTTAAAATAAATAAATGAAGGAAATCGATGAGAGGTTACTTTGGGGGGAATTTTTGAAACAAAAAGTGACACTCTTTAGCTAAAAGGAACCACAAACCTTTTTCCCTAATGATACCGTAGAGAAGATCCTACCAGAGACTATTCTTGTCTTTTATGACCCGTAGAATGGAACTATACATGAAGTTAGTTTAAGTTACTTTACTGACATTGCTTGTAATCTATGTAATATCCGGTGTACTATTCAAGGTCATCGTATTCAGTCTTTTTATATTATTTTAATCTTTGTTGTAACTTTTGGGACTCTATAAATAGAGCTTCCCACTTCATGTATTTCTCACCAATTTATCAACTATCAATCTATCACTGAAAGTTTATCAATATCAGATTGTTCATCTCTGTATCTTAAGTTATCTTAAATGATACTTACACTGAGCCCCTCTTCACTTGTGTAGTTCATCTTATACTAACTTGTGTTTGCATGCAACCCTTGTTACGATTGAACCTTGTGTCTACTTATTTACTGCTTATTGATATAAACTTGATGCTATTTACTTTTCTTATATTTCTGCAATCTAACTATTAATATTGTTGAGCTAACAAGATCCATTGAGATTAGCTTTAATTCCGAACCTTATTATCTCATTACTAACGTTGATTCAAGTTTTCTCTCAATACTTTCTTTGTGGAACAATTGAGACAAGTCCGTCTTAAGTTCATATGGCCATTAATCCGCATAGGTCTTTTAGAGATCATGTGCCATAGTTGCAATCATAATGCAAGAGACCTTTATGGCATCATCCACATGCTGATCGTACTCACCAATCTCCTTAGGAGTGGCAGTTTCTTTGTCGGTTTCTGGAATTGGAGTGGTGAGAACATAGTATTTGTTCTCATAGCGAAGCATTATCTTCAAATTTCTCATCCAGTCCATGTAGTTTGGACCAACAAGCTTGTCCTTAGCAATGACCGATAGTAGAGTGAAGTTGTGGTTTGATGGAGGAGATGGATGAGGAGGAAGTTCACAAGTTGAAGACATTTCCTTTCTGAAAATAAAGACAAGATTTTAGTTAATTGATTCAGTCATTGATATTTTAACCCAAAATAATATTCAAGGTTAGGTTCCAATAATGTAACTCGAAATTAAGAAAAATGATGTCGTAATCTAATCGTGAATTCATTTAAGGTAGGTAATGCATTTTATCGATTTCAATCTATATGAAATTCCTATATCATTTGAGATTCAATGAATCTTATCAATGGCATGTTTAATCTCAATTATGCTCTTCAGTTTGTGATTGGGATACTGATGATCGCAAATAATATATGAATAACCATGAAAACTTGCTTGAAAACCTCAATGTCATTTATCATCTCAAATTAATGTGCCAGTAAACCACACACACTCCATTAATTAATGATAATTTTTTAGTTGTGCCATCAGTTCAACTTTATAGTCCCTAATTAGTGTGCTAGCTAACCATACATGTTCCACTAACAACTTGTGACAACCTGAAATTTCCATTATGTACGAACTTTATCAAGTCAATAGAAGTTATAACAGCCATAGTAAATTTTCAGACTTTTCCGTATAAGTTTGAGTATTTCGGGATTTACACTTAAGGAGATATCAGGAGAGTGGATGCACTAGGGTTTTGTGCAACACTGTTATTCCAAAACTCTATTATATTAGAGTTCATTACGGGAATAAAAATATTTTCTGCCAAAAATCTCAGGACTATAAATATGATTCTTAACCAAATTATTTCATTTGTTACATTTCCAACTAGAGAAAAGCCATTTTCTCTCTCACGGATCTTCGGGTTTTCATCCCAAACCGTGAGTACCTCTCTCTAGTTGTATTATATGGCTTATAACGTGTTTAATAACATAGATTACATAGCAAAACTGCAAGATTCGGGAGTTTACCGCCCAAAAACATCTTGGGGGTAAACTCTTATATAAGGCTTATATGATGCCTAGTCCCTTCCACTTGTTAAGTAACGAGCTTAGGCTTGCATGTAGGTGTATTTAAGACAAGAAAACATCAAAGAAACACCAAGGTTGAGGTGTTCACGGCCCAAGAAGTTCTTGGACCGTGAACTCCAAAATCAATGACCAAAGAGTGTTTTAATCACTCCTAAAGCCTTGGACAATAGCCTCTATTTATTCCTAGTTGATTTAGGGACCTTAAAACATCAAAAACCCCTCCCAAAGAGAGATTACGGTCGTAATCTCTAAGGGAAAAGGTCCTTGGGTCGTGAACATGAAGGAAGGGCACCAATGTGTGCCTAAGGCCTTCATTAGCCTTAGATAAATGTATAGAACCTATCCTATATGAGGTTGGGACTTGAAAACATAAAACTATCCATTTCCATATGAGTTTACGGCAGTAAACTCAAAAGGAAATGGCCTTGGGGCCGAAAACTCCTAAAAAGAGAGTCTTGATGCCTTAAACCCTTCCAAGGATTAAACCACCAAGTCAAATTGCTTATAGAAATCATTTAGGACTTTAAAACACAAAATGACACTAAGCCTAGGAGTTCACGGCCGTAAACCCAAGGGTTTACGACCGTAAACCCCTTGTGTGATATTTATTGGAGAGTAAACTCAAGTATGAGGTCCCTTGGAACCCTAAACTCACTAGCCTTGTCCCACAACAACTTGGATGCAATCCTTAGGGCTTATAACACTTATATAAAGTTTTTATTATGTTCTAGGATGTCTTAACATTATCAATTAGTATTTTAAGACTAATTGGATACATATATGTGGTATTATATGTTAACTAGGGTTATAAAGTGTGTTCAAGACTTCACTTGTCACCTAGCGATCCTACATCTTCAGTTCATCCGTACCACTCACTGCAGGTGAGTTCATACCTTAACCAATGATTTAAATGTTTTTAAATTCTTTATGGGGGGAATACAAGTTAAATACTTATAGTTATTACATCAATCACATGTGATTAATAACTACAAAACCAGTGATTTCTTACTATTCAAACTGTTTATCAAACCGTATTGTTTCAAACTGTTTTAACAAACTCTTTTACTTATCAAATACTTTTACTTAAACTCTTTTATACTTATTATCAATTGCATGTCTATGTATGTATACTTATATAAGAAATGTTTAAAAGGCTTAGGAAGGCCTGAACGCCTTATTTCCTTTTCGCGCTTGAGATGTGGTCTGGTAGGATATCGGGTATCCATCCGAAGGTCATTTAAATAAAAATTTTATATATCATGTGTACATATATAGTCATAAAGGTCCTTCCAGTTCATTCAGTACCTTTGGGTAGCAAGGGTATACTTCCATGTTCATACGTACCAGTTACATCACTAGTAAGTTACCATAGGGGTAGCACAAGAGGATACTAATACTATAACTAGAACAATGAAACATACAATGAGTCAGTTCGAGTAGTACTCACAGTACATTACTATACATGCTAGATAAAGAGATAACACACATTACAACTAGTACACATAGTACATTACTATACATGCTAGATAGAGAGAACATACATTACAGCTAGCACACGCAGAACATTTCAGTACACACAGGCTAGACAGAGAAAGATTACACTTTTAGTTAGCACATTCATTACATATACATTTATGCAGTTATGTGAACCATTGAGTGGGGCATGGAACTTTCTGCCACGACCGTTCTTGTATCTCGAATCTCCTTAATTGGAGATCATATGAGTTTGCGTATAGATCTATACTGGATTGACTATCCCACACCTTGTTGCTCGCTACAGTGGGACTTGCAAGTCTACGGGTGCCAAATGTCATTTCTTACGGCGTCTTACATCGTTGTTTTACTAGAGTCGGTAGCAGGATACAGGTCGATCACATGTTATTTGGAACACCTTTTTGTGTTAAGGTAGTTAGTACCACGGTAGTCACTTATTACAAATACTACGGTACGGTAATATTTTCCCATTACATTCACTTCGTGAATATTCACACGATGCACGGTAACGTAGTAACTATATTTTTGGTTAATGATAGTCAGAATTGGGAAACACACATACTCTAACAAGAGACATACACACGGACACGAGATGCCTTGGTAGAAGGCTACAATTAGTAGGAAACATAGGGTTTTCTAGGAGAGTTCAAACATTATACAAAACATTGTACAAAACATCTTACAGAAACAACTTTCAAACGTTTTCATACAAACTCAGACATTAATATACTTATGATCTCACTAGTATTAAGCTGATACTCGCTTTCAAAATAACTTGTATTCTCAGGTCACCACTAGATAGGTACAGGTGCCAAGCTTTTGAGAAGATGGAGTTCGTTCAAGACTCATCTTTAATTTTGATATGTATATTTTTGGTGTCTATAACATTGACAGAACACACATGTATGAAATTATATTATTAATGCAATGGATGATGTTGTTGCTTGTTTACTACTATGCATTGTTGTGATATTGTACATGACGTCCTCCGCCCCATAATGTTTCTGCCATTCATGGTTTTGGGGTGTGACACAACTCATAAATATTAATGTGTGTTTTCAAGGATTAGCATACATGTTCACATTTTTCTTAAGGTAACTAGAGTGGGCAATTTATAAAATGTTCTATTACTGTAGAGCATTATACTTTTAATGTGATTAGGTCCTATTGAACCCATTCGACTAACGACCTCCACCATACAAGGGAGCGGTGGGTGAGAGTGGACACCCAATGAGAGTCATTTTATAGATCGCTTCCTTATACCCCACACCCCCTCCCTCTTAGAGTATGGCTTCGTGAATGAGACCTACTATTGATTCAACTGACTCATGTTATACATATAGTGTGTGTGTGTGTGTGTGTATATATATATATATATATAATTATAAGCGTGTATTTTAAACATTTAAAATAATTAATAATTTCAAAATTAATCTTTAGTTAATTAATTAAATAATCAAATTCAATTAAATCATGAGTATAATTCAAAGATTGAAGATATTAGGAGACAATATTACCAAATTTAAATATTCAGATTTTATCCAATTAAAACAATATCTTTAAATGTAATTATACTAATCAAAATCTTAATTATCTCAAAAATTCGGTGAACAGAAGGTCCCCCATGACATGGTAGATAAATCTCCACGTCTTGGAAGGTAAAGAACAAACGTGGATCGGACAAGGGACCACGACGTGGTAGAAGAGCCCACTATGTGGCGACGAAACAGAATGACGATTATGTTAACCTTCAATTGTTCAAGTTCAACTCATGCAGATTCAATTGTTAGACAACCTAATACTTTGATACCACTGATGAGTTTTATATGTAATAATACGGAAAATACCTTAAACTATTTAAGGTACATGCAACCTAATTTGATCTATGTCATAACTCTATTGAAGCAACATACTATTGAACAACAAAACGTTTAACCCTAATAGAAAATGAAATTCACAAGGATAAGAACATACCTCTGATTTGTTATTATAAACAAACCTATTGATCCAACTAGATTATCCAATAGTCTTTTGAAAACTAGTTTCAATGGTGTGCAATCCTTTAATGGTGCACACCCACAACAGAAAAACCCTAGAAGATTTAGGAGAGAGGAGGCAATTTTCAGTTTTGATGTCTGATAGCATTGTCTGGAAATTCCAAACCATAAGGTTGTATTTATAGCTGATTAGGAAACACTCAAAAACCCTAATTTGAACATAAATTAATACTATTTGAGATAAGGTAATTATCTAGTTCCTTAATTATCTTTATGAAGGCTTCTAGGAGACTCCAAGAGGAGCCTCCAAACTATCCAATACATGAAGGTTCTAGAACCTGTCATCTGCTCAACTTTTGAACAACTATAATTATAGTCCTTCAACTTTGAATTAATTCTAATTAACCCATAATTAATTCTAAATTAATTAGACGTATTTTTAGTTAATATATTAGTCATATAATATATTGATAAAATATTTCTCTCTCTTTAAAGTCAATCTAAGCAATTTCTTGGTTATGAAGACAATCCAAAAAGAACTTTATTATTATTCATTAATATTATATCAATTTAGTTAGGACTTTAGGCACTTTAATCCAACAACAATTGTCTCTGATCTGATGGGCAAGTGGGTCAAATACAATAGCAAAAACAAAAAAGATTGTCCCAAAAGGTTGTCTAGTTGAACTTTAAGTGGTAGACCAAATATATTTATCTCTTAAATATAACTTTGATGTTTGACTATATAATAATTCTACCAACAAAGAAATGGAGTGACACCTCATCTTGATCTCATAAGTAAGGAGATCTATCCGTCAAATTAAAGACATTCGAGAAATTCACAATAAGTATTGCAAGAGACTTGTCGATGAAGAAAAGGTAACATGAAAATAGAACAACGGGCCTTTCTTTTCGATCTTTACTGAAATAGAAAAACGAATTTCATCTCATGCATGATCTTTTCAGAGCACGGGTCGGGAGGACATTGCAAAAATGCCAATGGAGATCTGGTCTCAAAGTCTAGTCTTTCTTCCTCTATCACTGCCTTTGGGGAACGAGCAGGTGAAGAGCTTAGTGTAACGGTCCGGAGCGCAACCTCTTACTAAGAGAACAGATGTCACGCAAACACAGAAAAAGGGCAAGCGGGTAAAGGAGTAGACTAGCCGGCAAAAGGAAAGAAAGTTGGAATAAGCAGTTAGACTTAGAGGTTATCTTGATTTTCATTCAACACTCTGTAGACACTATGAAGAGCGGCGTCAGCGTCATCCAACGTTTCCATCCCAAATTGAAAATCAATAACGTATTGTGTCATTTCTTTACCAAAGCTGGTTTTTTTTTATCTAAACGATTTTTTTTAATTATTTATGCAATTTTGGTTTAAAACAAAACCGATCCCAAAACGCTCTCACGTAAAATTAGATGTACTAATAAATTTCCATCTTTTTTTTTTTTTTTTGGCGTATGGTGATATTTATCAAAATTTTAAGGCGGTGGTCTCTGCATCCGCGACAGCGAAGCACAAATCGGAAATTCAATATCGTAAATTCGTAATGCAGGATTACGCAATCTAATAAAAGTTGTCTTCTTCATTAGATTAATTGATTGTTGATTCTCTCGAAATAATTAATCTCCAAGTTTCCACGATTTATCTGGCGCTTTTGATTTGATAATTTTTTAAAATCCGAGCGATCTGAATAATCATGTCCTACGCTTATCTCTTCAAGTACATCATCATTGGAGATACAGGTAACTTCTTCAATTCTTTTCGGTTTTCTGATTATTTATTATCAAATCTGTGTTGATCGCATTCTTTTCTGTAACAATGGGAATGCCGGTTGTTCATGTGATTATTTCCTACTCGAGCTAGAATTCAGATTTATATTTTATTTTTTTAATTTTAAGTTATTCAGATCCTTACCAATATAGAATTGTATTCATATCTTCTCAAATATTCAAAATTTTTGAATCTATTGCCCATTTTCAAAATTTTTGAATCTATTGCCAACACATTCTTTCTAATGGAAGTTTATCGAATAAATGTAAATCCTAACATCGAAACTATATGTTTGGTTAGATATAGACAGGGTTTTTTATGAATAAAATGATATGAAACATATGGAAATCCTCTATCTATTGAGCTTGTAACTTTTACAAACAATGTGTAAAACAATAGCATTTTTTTGCATCTTTATGTGTAATGTAATTTATATTCCATTAATCTTTAGGAGTGGGGAAATCATGCCTTCTTCTGCAGTTCACAGACAAGCGTTTTCAACCAGTCCATGACTTAACCATTGGTGTTGAATTTGGAGCCAGAATGATCACAATCGATAACAAACCAGTAAAACTGCAAATCTGGGACACGGTTTGTAAATAAATCTTCCTTTTCTTTTCTTTTCTTTTCTTTTCTTTTATAACGAATTCACTCATTTTCTTATAATCTTATTTCTATTTATACTTAATCAGGCTGGTCAAGAATCATTCAGATCTATAACAAGGTCTTACTACAGAGGCGCTGCTGGTGCACTTCTGGTTTATGACATCACCAGGTTATATAATATATCTTTTTTTTAAATGATTTCCATTTTTTATTTTTATTTATTTTGAGATGTTTTTAATTGTATGAAACATGCAGGAGGGAAACATTTAATCACCTTGCTAGCTGGTTGGAGGATGCAAGGCAGCATGCAAATGAGAACATGACTGTGATGCTTATTGGAAACAAGTGTGATCTTGCACACAGAAGAGCTGTCAGCACTGAAGAAGGAGAACAGTTTGCAAAAGAACATGGTCTCGTGTTCATGGAAGCGTCTGCAAAAACTGCTCAGAATGTCGAGGAGGTGATCATTCATAAACACGATAAAAACAAAGTCTTCCATGATGTTCTAGAATCTTCCACAGCATTCTGAAATCATTCTAGAACATTCTAACATTTGCTAGAAGTTTTGTCTAGTTTTTCAATATTGACTTCTGTCGCAGGCGTTCATCAACACTGCTGGAACTATCTACAAGAAGATTCAGGATGGAATTTTTGATGTATCAAATGAGGCAAGTCCGATTTTGTTATCCTATATAAAGTTATCGTTTCCAAATATATTTGTGAGCTAAATTAAGGTGTGTATTTTATTTTTTTATTTTAAATTGCGTATTGGCAGTCTTTTGGAATTAAAGTTGGATGTGGTGGCAATCCGGGGCCTTCAGGAGGAAGAGATGGCTCTGCTTCTCAAGTTGGTGGTTGTTGCAGTTAAAAAATATCAGTAAATCAACTAACTCTTCATTAGATGCTGTAATTCTTCCATCACACACACACACACACACACTGGGCAGGGACTTTTGCATCCTTTAAAACTTAAACTACTGTGAGAAAAAGAAAGAAAAGTAGGTTGAAATGTTGCTATATTTGTAAGTTGTTTTAGTTTATATTTAAATAAAGATTTTGTTCTTGGGATGATGCAGTATAAAAAAAAGGTCAAATGTACGTTTGGTTTTTTAGTTCTATATACATATAGTATTCTGCTTATATCTAAAAGAACTAATCTGATGAGTTGGACATAAATTATAACGTGGATGCAAATAGTTGTTTTAACCCGTTCTTATACATGTTTTGTTATCTCTAATTAAAAGAGCTGAATTTGTTGTTGATTATCAGATATTTTTTATTAGAAAGTTAATGATAGCTTCACAACAAACTGGAACAACGTTCATATCTGTATCATTTTTCTTATTTTTCTTTATGTAAATTCAATTCGAACAAACTGGAACAACGTTCTTGATGCAAACATTGGTGGTGTAGCGGTGTAGCTGCATACAAAAACTAAATTTTTTTAAAAAAACATGTGAAGAACAGCGTCATCCCCAACATCCGCTCGTTTTTAATCGATTCAAGAAATGCATCTAAAAACACAACTTTCTTTATTTATATGTGACAAACACATCCAAGTGTTTTTTTTATGACAAAGAAAAGGAAAATAGCAACAGCACAGATCCGATACACGTGTTGAACAAAACAACATTGGCTTTGATACATAAAAGTTCTATTCATCGAGTCCAAATCTTTTCCTCAAGAATTGAACAAAAGCAAGGACCTTTAGCGAATCAGGAAGCGCGTTGGACACACTCTCCTTGTTCTGAAAGCACCTTTTACCCCAAGCAATCAATTTTGGGAAGTCTTGTTGTATGTTCAATTTCCCATATGTTTCATAGGAATGAAACCATGAATGAAATGGGATCAAAGACACATCAAGGTACCCGAAACTCTCACCTCCAAAGTAAGGCTTGTCTCCAAGCTCTCCTTCAATCAGTTTAAGGGAATCCATGAACTCTTTCCTTGCTGCCTCATGTTCTTCCCCTATTGTTGTGTACAACTTCCTCCCAATTTGGAATACCTGCATTTCCTTATACGATGTTAGAGAAAAGATTCGATAATCTCAGACCATTTCCCTTGAATACAAGATTTGAACAAACATTGATTTGTTTCATATACAGGAAGTTGCATCAAAACAGGTACGAAGTGAATTTCTTGAATATGTAGTCATGGATTCAAGATTCGTCACAAGAAAGAAAGAAAGAAAGAATCCCAGATGCAAAGTTACACCCAAATCAAAACAAGAAAACACCCAAAACATTCTTCATGAGTAATTAATGGCCATCTTGTGATTTTTTCAATCACTGGAAATCACCATAGGATTTCTGAAATTGTTTTATAATGAAATATGTAGATCTGGGTTGAAAATTAAATCAAAACACACGTTCAAAAGATTTAGGAGGACCAAAATTAAATTGTTTGCAATAGTCTTGAAGGAGGGAATCAAAACGTTAACTATAAACCCTGGTAAATATAATATTAGTAGTAGATAAAAAGAATCAAGAAAGGTCAAAAGTTACCTTCTTATCAATGAAGTCACCCCAAAACCTCGCACGAGCTTTGTCGTAAGTATCAGAAGGAAACAATGGAGCTTTGTCTTTCCAGACTTCATCGATATATTCAACAATGATGCTTGACTCGCATATTGGTTTGCCGTTGTGGATGAGAACCGGAACCTTCTTGTGAACCGGGTTCATCTCCAAGAGAAGCTGGCTTTTGTTCCTCAAATCCTCTTCTCTGTATTCGTATGAAACACCCTTCTCAGCAAGTGCGATCCTGACCCTCATCCCATACATGCTTGCCCATAAATTCAGCAGAATCACTTCTTCTTCTTGTTTCGCCATTGTTGGGTTGTTGGGCATATTCAGTATTCACTACGTGTCTATGTATAATATATGCGTAGCGGCGGACCAGACAAAATCCTAGGTTAGGTATGTGGAAGTTTGGAGATGTATTGGTGCTACAGTTAGAAAGAGTGAAAAATATATTAACTTTATTACAGGTTTACGATTAAAATGTATAAAGGTGAATTAGTTTAGAAATTTGTGTGGAATGTATTTAGTGTAATTGTTGGTTACAAGTATACTTCTTGGTTATTCTATATTACCCATCATTACTATTTTATTAATATACAACAGTTTCGGTTTTTCGGCCCTTTGTTCTCACATGCGTAAGTCAATCGGCGCTTTACACATACATGTCATCTCTTTTGATCGGGAACTGGAAGTGATCTTCACCGCCTCCCTCTTCCAATCAACCATCTTTCTCTACTTCTCATGTTCTTCCTTTTTCGTCTTTGATGTTCGAAGGAATACACGAAGGGGTTTCTGCTGATTTAATCCTTAGATTGATTGAAGTGTTTTATGGTTGATTGAAGCAACGCTCCGAATAGACGAATACCAAGAGCCTACTAGACTTTATAGACTACGACAGAGGAGAATGACAGGTGTTCGTGGACATCACCGGTGTAAGGAAGTCGGATTTGCCCAAACGCTACCGGTAGTTGACCTCTGGTCCTTTCCAATCTCTCTCCTTTTTCTTCATTTTCTATGGCCATTGAATTTATGTAAGTCGATTGTCGACTGACGACAACCCACACGTTTTTTTTTTCATTTGTCGCCCACACCAACTGGTCCACATATTGCTCCAAAGAGTAATGATCTTTTTTACTTTTGGTTGGACTCAACTATGAGGTTTTGGTTATATATGTTTGTATTTTAAGTTAATTTGATGTTGATTGATTTATAGATGGTGTGGTGGTGAAGATCTAGGTTGGAGTGGTAGGAGATTAAACTGATACTTTGGGTAAGGGGTGTTTTAAGTAGTTAAAGACTTTTATGAAGTTGTAAAGTCATTTTATTTTTAGTTTATAGTTGAGTTGTTGTTTGTGTGCAGGTGGAAGGGGCAATCAACCTTTTAAATTCATTATGTTTTCTTCTACGGCTGGTATATTTTTCAGAGTTAAGTTTGTGGTACAATATTACAATACTAAGTGGTAGCACAGTTGAGTTTTTTGATACTTTCTAAAACTTTTATTGCTACTATCTTCCTAAATTAAGAATATTTTAGAGTTTCAATCAGAAAGCTTGCAAATTTAAGTTGTTGGAATATGTATTTTGTAAAATTCGACTCATCTCGGAATCGAAATTGTAATTATTGGAATGTATACTTTTTCTTAAAAGGGACTTTAGTTAAACCATTAACCATCTTATGAAAGTTTCATTTTACATTTTTATATTAGGTGGTGTTAAGAATTATGTTGATGTTTAGAGTAAATATAATTTTGAGTTAATATTTATGGATATATATTTTCGCTCAACAATTAACTTATACTAGGTCTTTTTTTCATTTATCATAAAATGAGTAAATTTAAAAGTAGCTAGCTTTTAACTGACCGAAGTCTTATTCATTCTCAATGGCCATCATTTATTATTGTTTCAATTCAAAAATGAGTAACTTGAAATTATCAAGTATTATATGTCATAAATTTCAAAGAAATTGTTTAGACTTTAAGTTTGATTAAATATTCTCATTATTTTCCAAATTAATTATTAAGTTTGTTAATTTTCAATTGAATGTAAGGCTATTCAAAAATCGATCAACTAGACAAATTTGTACTTCCCTAATCATAGGAAATTGTTGGGTTTCAAGACAAGAGGTGAATTCTCAAGAGGTGATCAGTTTTATGCATCATATGTTGCATGGGGTGAGCTTTTGATAGATACTACTAATGTAAGTTGTATGCCTAACGTACTCGGCCGAATGATACTTTTCCATTAAGTGCTTAATCTCTTAAGTCCTTACATCCAACACTTAGGTCTAGTCCCACAACATCATTCTAAGTCATAAAGTTTCCACCTTTATGACTTTCCATGTCTAGAAAAGGTCCAAAATGCAAAACCTTAACTTATTAGTCCATTAAGACATCATGACACTTTCATGGAAGGAATAGAAGGATCAAGATCATATTTTTATGGATCCTAATAGCTCCATAATGGATAAAGTTTCCAACTTTATCCATTAGAATAGTTCAAACCACCAAGATCTAGACTTTAAGTATCAAATGGACCAAAAAGTGCATATTGTAACATCCCAAAAACACAGCCTGAAAATTTCGTTTTAAATCAGTAATAAAACCATATTCATCAATGTCATATAAGAATCATAAACAATGTATGTCAAAATATCATAACAATTGTCAAACATATCAGAGTATAAATATCCCAGGCTGAACAAATGGTGTGTGCACTGAAATCTTCCCGAGCTCCTCTTTTGAAAACTGAGTACCTGAAACCAAAACTGAAACTGTAAGCACGAAGCTTAGTGAGCTCCCCCAAACTACCACATACCATACAATAACATATAAACACATATTGGGCCTTGCCCACTGCATCGGGCCAAAGCCCGGAAACTGCATCGGACCGAAGTCTGGAACTGACTGGGACCTTGTCCCCTGCATCGGACCGAAGTCCGGAACTAACTGCATCGGACCGAAGTCCGGAACTGACTGGGACCTTGTCCCCTGCATGGGACCGAAGTCCGGAACTAACTGCATCGGACCGAAGTCCGGAACTAACTGGGACCTTGTCCCCTGCATCGGACTGAAGTCCGGAACTAACTACATCGGACCGAAGTCCGGAACTAACTGGGCATAGCATAGCATAGAAAAAACACATATCAAATAGCATAATACACATGATCATAAACTCACATACTGCATACTACGTCAGGCCGTAGCCCATAACACTTAACACATAAATCATGTCTGAGCCACGAAGGCATCAAACAAACTAACAACTGCATCGGACCAAAGTCCGGAAACTACTGCTACTAAACGGGCTGGCATTGTGGCCTTAGACCCGTTCCTACTGGAAGGAAACTCACCTCACACTGCTGAAGTCCCGTAGACACAATCCCACACTGCTGAAGTCCCGCAGACTTAACCCCAACTGCTGGATGACAAATTCCCGAACTATTAACACCAAAATAACACCCAATTAAAAATTGGGTTCTAACACATAACTATAAATACATTCTTTGGACAATTACTACATTACCCCTAACTTGGCTTACCTAAGCCCAAGGCCCAATCCATAGGCCCAAGGTCAACTAGGGATCAAAGCCCAACATATGGATTAATTTTCCAAATTGGGCCCAAACCTCTACATGGACTTCCCTTAAGGCCCAATTGTCCAATCCAGTCTAACATGTCTGATTCTAGGGGCCCAACATCATACAACCATCTAGGCCCCAACTATGGCCCAATTTTCCAAATTGGGCCCAATCCTTCATATGGACCTTATCCTAAAGCCCAATAAATTATTCTAGTCCATTTGCTTGTTCTTGGATGGCCCAACACAAAGCCCAAGTAAAATTAGGGTTTCACATAAAATGATAACTAGGGTTAAGTGTTTCTTACTTAACCCATTAAGGACGTAACACACTAGGGACTTAATCCATTAAGTCCATTATTGCTTAGATTCATTTCTGCCAATGATTATTATTTAATATTCACTTATTAAATAATTCTCGTGTGTGTGCTGATAATTTCTCAAATATTAGGATTTTCTCAATTAGTCCATTAAGGACTTAGTCCATTAAGTCCTTTACTATACTAGATAAATGGCCTGGAATAGTTTGGGCTTAATTCAGAATCCAATCCCAATGGCCCACAAGTGGCCCAATTAGTCTAAGGCCCAATACTCATAATTAGGGTTTTCCACCCAAACATGGCCCAAAACCAATCTCTAAGCCCATTAGGGTTTTCTAGCAGGGCACCACCCACTACCACCTCGGGTAGTGGTGGTCGATGGCAGCTCACGGCGGCGGCCACCACCTTACGGTGGTGGTTACTATTATTTTTATTATTCATGCTAATTACAATTACAAGGTTTTTATCCAAAATAAACACACACACACTAAACAGCATAAACACACACATAGCCACCTTGTGGTGGCCGGTGGTGGGAGATGGTGGCAGCCACCATGGTTGGCAACCATGGTGGTTTTTCCATGGTTTCCGGCCAAAAAGCACACCTCTACTATCTAAGCAACATCGAATCCGCGACACTTGAGCTAAACCCGTGAAACACGCCCATTAGACTTCTTGTGGTGGCAGGCGGCGAGGATGATGGAAGCAGCCACCATGGTCGACTGCCATGATGGTTCTTTCACAGCTACCCTTCGACAGAAAACCCACGCAACCATAAGACTAGTAACAGCAGCACCGGATACACACATACTTGCGTTACATGGATGAAACGCACACCTCAAACTCCCTTGGAGTGACTGTTGACCAGAGCAGCGGAGAAGAAGCGCGCGAGTGGCGGCGGACGCGACTATGGGGTAGCACCGAGGGTCCGAGAAAGAACTCCACCATGAACGACATTAGCAGCAACAGCAAGAAAAGGGACCTTCTCTCTAGGTCCTCATCGATGTCGGCCATCAGAGTGACGATGTGCCATTTGACAGCTTGTATCGGCGGCAAAGCATTGGCGGCTAACAGTAGTCGACGGGCGTCTTGGAGTTGATCGGAAAAATGAGGAGAAGGGGAAGCGGCGGCTGGGGATTCATAAGGGTAGTGGCGGCTGTGGAAATCGTGATCTAGGGTTTGGGTCCTTTGGCTGCACTCCTTTGACGAGAGGATGAGGGATCAGATATATCTCATAACTCCAAACCAAACTACACTGCCAAAAATACACTTTTGGTCTCTCCTCCCCATATAATTTTCAACATCAATCCAAAATTTACCTTTTAAACCCTGATCCCATAAATTCCTTTCATAATAGATCCCTATATTACCAATAAGTCCCTTAAGCCTTCAAATCATTTCAACTTAAATCCATTTATTACCAAACGCACCCTGACTTCTGTAATTATGACTTTAAACTCCTCGAAACTAACGCATCGCCCAATTATTTGTTCATTTTAGGGCTTCTATACATTTATTTATTTATTTTATAAACGGGGTGTTACACATATTTTTTAACTTAATCCATTAAGTCCAAGTCTCCCACCTTCAGATCTGAATCATAATGATATTTAAATGGATAAAGTTTCCAATGTTATCCATAACAAGGTCATAAACTTTCAAGATCAAACTTTATGCACTAAAATGACCAAAAGCTCGTAACATCCAAAACTAACTAGATCTAACAAATGCATCATCAAGATTCAAACTTTATACCTTTAGAAGAGAGATCAAGGTGAACAAAGTCTAGATCTACAAGCTCCAATGCAAACAACACTTCTCCAAGAAGTTCCTTCTTCTCCAAGGTATATCATTCATACTCCAAAGCACTCAAAACACCTTCTTTTAGCCTACAAGGCTCAAACTTGGTTTAAGGTTTCATGAGAGGGTGTTGGAGAGGTGGAGGTTGAGAACAGAATGGTTTTAGGGAGTTAAGAAGCTTAAATAGGGCTCAAACCACGAAAATAGAGTTTAGGCACTGATCGGGTATGCCCTGCGTACTCCTGGTACGCCCAACATACTCAGGATACCCCAATACGCCCAGCGTACTCCCCCTGTACGCCTAGCATACTCAGCTTAACACAAAACCATCCAAACTTCAAATACTCATAACTTCTTCGTTTCAACTTCGATTTCAACGATCTTTATATCCAAGGAAAGGTATTGATGAGATATACAACCTTATCTAATTACTTTTGACTTAAAACGCATCGAACTAAAATCCATAATTCATAAAAGAAGTCTGAAACACTACTTTCCTATTTTACCCTTTGACTCCATCCAAATGGGACCAAACCTCTCTTCCCCAAAGCCCGAAGCCTTATGATACTTGATCTTCGGGTTATAACCAAAACAGGGTGTTACACTTATGGTTTTCAATTTATATTTCAGGTACTTTAATTCCAGTTCGAAGGGGAAGGGTCCGATATAATTGCACCGCATCACCCTATGGTTTCCGTATTTTGAGATTTGGGGAATTTGTACTCTAATAATATGTTGATATGATACACTTTTAACCGTTTTGATATGATAATCGTATGTTTTGAATGAATTTAAAAACAAAATGTGTAATCGTATTTTTGGGATGTTACAACGAGGATAGAGAAAAAAAAAAGAGTAATTTAGGGAATCATAAGCAATACCTTCATAATTGACAATTAGGGAGGAACCATGGACTCTGAGGTTGAATTGTTGAGGATTGTTGATTCCACACGGCCAATGCTAGATTTTGGGAGAACAATCAGCAAGAAAAGGCGTGAGAGAAGAGGATCGGTGTAACGAAAGGTTTAAGGGATCTACTTTTTGACTGGTCTTTTTTTTAGCATATAATACTTTTTCTAAGAAATATACCCCCATGATTATTTTTTAAAAACATGTTATGCCGCTGAAATTAGTAATATTTATAAATTATGCCACCAGTCATCTAAGACATCCAAACAATTGATCCAATATTCCACTTTTAGTTCTCGGGTTTTCGAAAAACTATAAGTTCTCAAATGATCATTCTCATATATATATATATATATATATATATATATATATATATATATATATATATATATATAGACAAATTTGCAAATTTGGTCCCTGTGGTATGTCAAAACTAGCAAGTTTGGTCCAAAATAGGTTTGGCTATCAAAGACGGTCCAATAGTTTCGTTTTGTTGTGAATCTCCCGTTAATTTACTCATGCCCCTCTCACTTGTGGATATTTTAGTCCATTCATGTATCCCCTTTATTATTTTATTATTATTTAGTCCATAAAGAGATTACAACGTCTTTATTCTTGTCTTCAGCAACAAGCCCTAACGATCACTCCCCCTGTAATTTCATTTTCTCCATCGATCACTCCACTCTGTGTTTTCATTTTCATTTTCTCCATCGATCACTCCCCTCTTTGTTTCACTTCCTTCTTTACTTTCAATCTCACTTACATTTTGTTTTCCACTACTATCCATATTAGATTGAGGTTGGTTTTCACTTCCATCTTGGACACAAGCATCAGTTTGAAAGTAATAATCCTAAAAGTCATTCATCTAAGGTTGGTTTTCTTCATCCATTTGAGGTTCATTAATATCATGCATGTGAGGGCCGTTGACTCCATCAACATTGCTTTGTAGTATTTATTGGTAGATTCCAATATCAAAATCAGTAGCTGCCTCAACAAAGTCTTTAGCTATCTGCTCAGTTTCACCAATATCATCAAAGTATATTGTCTTACTGCAAGATGCCATCACACCATCCTTGATCATAACCCTTATCCTATTATAATCAGGTGATAAGGATATGACTTGAACTATTTCAGTGACTTGGTTTTCAGTTTGGTTTGGTTAGGTGGGCACCACATCAACTAAATTAGCATTAGGTGTAGTCATCACATGTGTTTCCTTTGATTGGTCATCAGGAGCTTCATCAACGTGTTGCACATCCTTATATGGTTCATCTAACTATATAAAGGTAACCTTCGTAACAGGTTTAGGATTCAAGAAATAGGTGAATAGTCTTGTTTTACCATGTTTTGTGTATACCTTCACCACATTTTGCTCACTGACATACTGAGAAAAGTTTGCAACATATATATCATTTCCTAAAGGGAGAAGACCAAAGTGTAAGTCTCCACCAGGAACAAGAAAATGGTAGTATATAACAGGAGAAACCCCATATCTAAAACCTTTACTGATTGCATCAATCTAATGAACTGAAAACTCATCATATCTACCATGTCAACATAGTTTACAGTTCTGTCGATGTAACATACATCAGGGTACTTGGTGAACTCACCTCAATGGTACAACTTAATGGTAAGCAATGTTGGTGGTTGTAACATCCCGAGTCCAGGAGTGCAAGTTCGGGGTTCAAAGTGTAAAATTTGAAGGGTAACTCGGCGAGTCCATGGGTGGACTCGGCGAATAGGGTCACGACTCAGGTCGCGTGTTAAGTGGCCAACTCGGCGAGTCCAAAGCTGGACTCGGCGAGTCCAAAGCTGGACTCGGCGAGTCCAAAGCTGGACTCGACGAGTAGCCGCTATGCGAAGAAAACCCTAATTTCGGGGGATGAGCCCTATATAAAGGACATTATACCCTCTCCCCAGCCTCCTTACCTTCCCTTGAAGTCCAGAAAACCCTAGAAACGTGATTGTGAAGGATTTGAGTGCATTTGAGCCTTGGGGAAGAAAGTTGGAGGAAGATCTTGGAGAGTTAGGAGGCTTGGAGCAAGGGGCTTTGCTTAGATTCAGATTTCCTTACTGTTGAGGGATTCTCTTTGAGGTATTATCTCATTTTTGGGTTGCTATTCATGTAGATTCATCATTTTTGGGTTGTATGGAAAGTTTGGCTTGTGGTATTTAGAGTTTGAATGTGAGATCTGAGGATGCTACCTCATATCTGGAATGGAGAAGGTCTTTAGTGCATTAAAGTCCCTGTTATTGAGTGATTGGTGAAGCCATCTTGTCCCAAACCCTAGCCTAGAGTGTAAAATGCCTAGATCTCTTTGGATTCACATAAAGTTTGCCACTTTACATGATGGAAGGGTTGTAGAAGGGTAGATCTACGTTTTGGATCAATTGCATGGCATGAAAGGCTTCTGTATGGGTTAAGAACAAGTGGTACTCGGTGAGTCACAAGGGTGTACTCGGCGAGTTGCTTGAAGGCTGGCAAGAACTCGACGAGTTTGAAGAACAACTCGGCGAGTTGGTTGAAGATAGCCTTCGACTCGGCGAGTCTATTCTTGAGGTCTTAGCCTTTCCTGGTTAAGCTAAGAATCGGTGAGTCAAGGGATGACTCAGTGAGATGGAAGGGGGTCCTTTTCAGTATTGGGGGACTCGGCGAGTCAGCGGGCTGACTCGGCGAGTAGAGTCAGCTAGAAGGTTGACTTTGACTTTGAATTTGACCAAAAGTTGACCAGTTGAATTCTAAGGGCATTTTGGTAATTGTTGGATTTTGTTTGAGTTCAGTGTTGGTGTTAGCCAATGGTGGAGATCATGTCAGTGGTCGGAGCATCTCGATCTTATCTTTCCAGTCAGCAGTTGCAAGGTGAGTTATCCTCACTATATCAACAGGGTCTAAGGCACCAAGGCCGGCCCTTTATCGGATTGTAATCCGGGTATTGTTGTTATGTTGCTGTTTTACTATGTTTGCATCTTGGTAGTTAGGATGGTATTCGTTAGAGACTTGGTTAAGGTTGGTATCCTGGTATATAGGGTGATGCTATGCTAGTGACCGGTTAGGTCGGTATCCTGCTTAAGGTATGTTGTGTTACGTGATCTGCTAGATCGGTTTGATTGAATATGAATTGTTATATGGATGTTTGTTTATGTGCACATGGTTGTTGACTGGGGTTGGGTTGAGGCGGGACCTGCTTTGTGCTGTAGGCCAACATACCCAGGGCGGACTGGTTATTCCGAAGGCTCAGCGAGCGATCTGGATAGGTTGTAGGCCCCACGAGGGCAGACCAGACGTACCGAGGCTCGAAGAGTGGACCAGGCCGACTGAAGGCCCGGTGCGGGCGGACCAGTCATACTCTAGACTCAGAGAGTGGACCAGGTGGATTGAAGGCCCGGTGCGAGCGGACCAACCACACTGCAAACTCGATGTATATGGCTAGACGCGGAGGGTGGACCAGGTGGACTGTTGGCCGGTGCGACGGACCAGTCACACAGTAGACCCGATATGCATGGTTGTTCTACGATTCGATATGATATAGCATGTTATGTGTGTGGTATATGTGGTTGGTATTTTGGGGGTATCTCACTAAGCTTTCAGGCTTACAGTTGTGGTTTAATGTTTTTCAGGTTCTTCAGGAGACCGTGGAAAGGAAAGGCGTGATCGTACCGCTCCTCATGTTTATGTTTTATGATATGGTTCTGGGAATACTCTGATAATAAATGTATTGAAAACCTTTTTGTAATAACATGATTAAACTGGGTTGTTTTTGAAAAGTTAAATTTTGTTGAAATTTTTGGTCGTTACAAGTTGGTATCAGAGCCTTGGTTTGAGTGAATTGGAGGAACATTCCTGTGAATCCAGTCTCAAATCAGGGAGAGTTTTTAAAAGAGAATTTAAAATGGTTTTCAAAATAAGTAAAAGGAGGACGCGGAGGTACGATCAGCCGGAGCCAGTAAGTAACCCCAAAATACCATACATGATATTTGTTTTCGAGCTTTTATAGAACAGCATGCTAGTACTAGGCTAGGGATCTTCAGGATTTCATGATAATGTTGCCTGTTTTATGATGCCTGCTAGCCTAGGGTTTCCTTCTGTATGAGATTTTTAGTGTTCCTCTAGGAGTGAGGATTGAGTACTTGCTATGTATATTTGTCACTAGGGTGTTGTGGTAGTACTTCATACAAATATGGGTAGGTGTGGAAGGTAGTACAGGCCCGTACTACTGAAAGCACATGACCCATACGCGTATCAGGGAAACCATGACCTCTAGGGTTGAGTTGGGAGTTGGTTCCCGGGTTAGTGGGAAGTATTTAAGATTTTGTGGTATTTTTCAGTATGGTGGTCACGAGGCATGCTGGGAGCGGATTCGGGTCGGGATCGGGAGCATGAGAGGGAGGTCAGGGCGGGTCTGTACCGCCCGAGGTTGTTGGTCAGATTAGCACAGGCGAGATGGATGCTAGGATACGTGAGATCCTGCATGATGAGGTTGTTGCGTTGTTCCGGGCCGAGCTGCCGGAACTGTTTGGGTCGATCAAGACCACCATGGTGGAGTATTTTGATGAGCGTTATGTGGCTCTCGCAGAGACGGCTGCTGCGGCGGATACAGCGGTTGTAGCAGCGGCAGGGGGAGGAGCTGGTAGAGGTTTCCAGTATCAGGACTTTGATAATACGAAGCCCCCTACCTTTGATGGAGTTCAGGACCCGATTGTTTCTATGAGATGGTTGTCAGATGTGGAAGGGTGTTTCTTCACGTGTGCATGCCCTGCTCATCATAGGGTGAGATGTTCTCTGAACCTGTTGAGGCTTGGGGCGAAGGATTGGTGGAGATTGACCACGGGGTCATACTCGGATGCTCAGAGGGCTACGGTTTCATGGGATCAGTTCCGAGAGATGTTTAGCACTCGTTATGTTCTGTAGGTTGAGAGGGAGAGATTGGCTCAGGAGTTCCTTGAGTTGAAGCAGGATTCGGAGTCGGTGATGGAGATCACCAGGATGTTCACTGAGAGGGCGATGTTTTGCCCCGAGTTTGCTTCGGAGCAGGCTCAGATGTCCCGATATCTGAGTATGCTCAAGAGGGATAACAGACAGTTCGTGTCTACGCAGAGGTGCGAGACCTTGTTAGAGTTACAGGAGGCCGCCAGGCGGCATGAGTTGGAGCTTGAGTTGCAGTTACGAGAGCAGAGGCAGGTTCCGGTGCAGTCGCAGCCGGCACCGAAACGGTCTAAGACCATCGATTCTAGATTGGGATATCAGAGCGACCACACTTGTGGGAAGTGTGGGAGGGGTCACACCGGAGTTTTTCGGTCCAGTGGTGCATGCCGCAAGTGCGGAAAGGAGGGGCACTATGCGAGGGATTGTCGGCAGGCACTCCCGAGTCGGGATTTGGGGATCTGTTATCATTGTCATCAGGTTGGGCACTTGAGGGTCAACTGTCCACAGCTTACTGCAGGACTGGTGCAGGCTCCAGCACCGGCCACGTTGAGGATCACGAATATAGGTCATGGTGGAGCGAAGCCCCCAAGGGCTTAGGGTCGTGCTTTTCAGCTTACAACGGAGGAGGTCAGGGCAGTACTGGATGCAGCTGCGGGTATGTTTCTTTTGATGTCTTATTATTTTATGATTATTGTGGAGTATTGTTTATCTGCTAGTATCATTGAGCGGTTTTCGGTATTTTATTCGTTGTTCCTTGAGGGTTATGGTATGGTTATGGGTTTAGTGTTGGAAATTTCGTTGGTTATCATTCATGAGGGTTGTTCGTGGGAATCGGGTGTTGGTCTGGATATCGGGTAGTATATGCAGTCTGAAGAGTGGTTAGCTGAAGATCGAGTTTCTTTCGAGTCTGGGATGATCAGTGTTGGTGTGTGATTTGTGAAGGTTGCTTGTGTTAGTGGGAATTGGTTCGCGTGAAAGAGTATGTGTCGTGAAGAGTTGTTGAGGGAGGTCGGCAATGGCGACCAGTGGTTGATAGTCAGTGCTCTAAGTGGGTGAGAATTGGAGAATTCTCTGAAGGATCGACGAGTTTGGGAGGTCGTTTAGCTGCATGGGATTCAGTAGTGTCTTGGTCAGCCAAAAGCGTAGGCTGGTATGAGTAAGTGGCAAGCATGCTGGGCGGGATACAGACCAAGAGCGATTGATTGTGGAAGGCCTAGGATCGGGTCGGGACTGAGTATGTAGGATGGAAGTAGAGTTCGGAACCCCTAGTGGGCTAGAACAGTATGCATGGCAGTAGCCTCCTGAAGGAGTAAATCGGAATGTTGATTGCTAGTCGAGCGGTCCGGATAGACTGAAGGCCGGTAGGCGTACCAGTTAGGCCGAAGACTCGGGGAACGGTCCAGCTAGACTGAAGGCCATGGAGGGCGGTCCAGGTCTGCTGAAGGTTATGAGAGTGGTCCAGTTTGGATGAAGGCTTGGTAAGGCGGTCCAGTCATGTTGAAGACTCTACATGTGTCGTTAGATCGGTGCGAGGAAATGGATTGAGTATGTTGCGATATGTTAGCGTTAGAAGGTCTGGCCCCGGATATTGATCATGATGGGAAGTTGAGCATGGACTTGAGAGTCTTCGTGAGTGGATTCAGAGTATGTATGGTGCATGGGATAGCGGTTATGCCATTAGGAAATGGTGTAGTATTGGCTGAGCACCGTGGCACTTGTGATAGTGTCAAGGAAGCCAAGTGGATCTCCTTGGTAAGGAAAAAGGAAAGGAATGTAGCTCCGAGAGGGAGTGTAAGTCACGGAAGTGAAATCAGTAGTGCGAAGTTATGATCGAAGTGTTTCAATTATGGTTATGGCACAGTGTGTGCGACGGTGATATGGAATTACCTTCGGTTTGGATGTCTGCCGAGGTCACAGAAGGAAATTCCGAGAGTGTAAAGTCAAGAGGCTGATAAGGGATGCAGAGATGGAGTCTTTGATTTCCAGCTCGATTTTGGTTAAGAAATTGTGTATGTAGTGGTAATTCATCCTGGGGGATGTTTGGAGGTATTGTCAGTGTATCGGGTTTTCCAACCCGAGGTGCTAGAGCCACTTCAGCATGGGTATGAGATTGCGGAGGGGAACTCATGAGATTTGCTATGAGATTAAGGGATGTATCGTCCTGTCAGCATGGAGGGGGTAAAGTTGAATTCAGACCGGAATTCTGGTGGTTCAGAGATTATTTCTAGCTCTCATGAGTTAAATGATTGTTGTGAGTTGGAGTGAGCGAGGTATCAGGGAGTGGTACTCAGTGGTTAGGTGTGGTTATCAGAGGATGAGACCGGTGGTCGATTTGAAGTGGGGGTCAGAACACCGCAAGAAAAGAGAAAGTTGGGTTCGGGTTTCGATGGCTGTGTTTCGAGGAATCTGGTCTGGTTAATGCCAGGAAGTGCATTGCGGAAGTAGTCTGAAGTTGTGTTGCCACAGGCTTCGAGGACGAAGCCTAATTTAAGTGGGGGAGAATTGTAATATCCCGAGTCCAGGAGTGCAAGTTCGGGGTTCAAAGTGTAAATTTGAAGGGCAACTCGGCGAGTACATGGGTGGACTCGGCGAGTAGGGTCGCGACTCAGGTCGCGTGTTAAGTGGCCAACTCGGCGAGTCCAAAGCTGGACTCGGCGAGTACGCGGTGTGCGAAGAAAACCCTAATTTCGGGGGATGAGCCCTATATAAAGGACATTATACCTTCTCCCCAGCCTCCTTACCTTTCCTTGAAGTCCAGAAAACCCTAGAAATGTGATTGTGAAGGATTTGAGTGCATTTGAGCCTTAGAGAAGAAAGTTGGAGGAAGATCTTGGAGAGTTAGGAGGCTTGGAGCAAGGGGCTTTGCTTAGATTCAGATTTCCTTGCTGTTAGGGGCTTCTCTTTGAGGTATTATCTCGTTTTTGGGTTGCTATAAATGTAGATTCATCATTTTTGGGTTGTATGGAAAGTTTGGATTGTGGTATTTAGAGTTTGAAGGTTAGATCTGAGGTTGCTACCTTAGATCTAGAATGGAGAAGGTCTTTAGTGCATTAAAGTCCCTGTTATTGAGTGATTGGTGAAGCCATCTTGTCCCAAACCCTAGCCTAGAGTGTAAAATGCCTAGATCTCTTTGGATTCATGTAAAGTTTGCCACTTTACATGATGGAAGGGTTGTAGAAGGGTAGATCTATGTTTTGGATCAATTGCATGGCCTGAAAGGCTTCTGTATGGGTTAAGAACAAGTGGTACTCGGCGAGTCACAAGGGTGTACACGGTGAGTTGCTTGAAGGCGGGCAAGAACTCGACGAGTTTGAAGAACAACTCGGCGAGTTGGTTGAAGATAGCCTTGGACTCGGTAAGTCTGTTTTTGAGGTCTTAGCCTTTCCTGGTTAAGCTAAGAATCGGTGAGTCAATGGATGACTCAGTGAGTTGGAAGGGGTTCCTTTTCAGTATTGGGGGACTCGGCGAGTCAGCGGGCTGACTCGACGAGTAGAGTCAGCTAGAAGGTTGACTTTGACTTTGACTTTGACCAAGAGTTGACCAGTTGAATTCTAAGGGCATTTTGGTAATTGTTGGTTTTTGTTTGAGTTTAGTGTTGGTGCTAGCCAGTGGTGGAGATCGTGTCAGTGGTCAGAGCATCTCGATCTTATCTTTCCAGTCAGCAGTTGTGAGGTGAGTTATCCTCACTATATCAACAGGGTCTAAGGCACCAAGGCCGGCCCTTTATCGGATTGTATTCTGGGTATTGTTGTTATGGTGTTGTTTTACTATGTTTGCATCCTGGTAGTTAGGATGGTATTCGTTAGAGACCTGGTTAAGGTCGGTATCCTGGTATATAGGGTGATGCTATGCTAGTGACCGGTTAGGTCGGTATCCTGCTTAAGGTATGTTGTGTTACGTGATCTGCTAGATCGGTTTGATTGAATATGAATTGTTATATGGATGTTTGTTTATGTGCACATGGTTGTTGACTGGGGTTGGGTTGAGGCGGGACCTGCTTTGTGCTGTAGGCCAACATACCCAGGGCGGACCGGTTATTCCGAAGGCTCAGAGAGCGGTCCGGATAGGCTGTAGGACCCACGAGGGCGGACCAAACTGTTAGGTTTTATACAAACAATCCTATGTGTGCATGCAACCCTAATTTTGGATCTATGTTTTCACCATAAGACATACAACTTTATGAACACAAAATAAACCCTAGCATGCCTCTATAATTTTCGAAATTTACATAGAAGTGTAGAAAACATACCTTTGTTGTTATATAGCAATAACAACTAGTTTCCTTGATCTCTTGAACTCTCTAGAACTCTTGAAAGCAAGCACCACAATTGTAGTGCCTCTAATGGCTCACAAACACCTTGAAGCAAGAAGGCAACTAAGAGAGAGAAGGGAATGATGCTAATTTCGGCCCTAGGGTTCCCTTGGAATCAAGTGGCCTTAAATTGAAGCATAGGGTATGTATTTATACTATAGGGTGCTAGGGTTTCAGTCAAAACCCTAATGGACAGCTTAGCCACCAAGCAGCCCAAGAAACCTTATGGAATGAGGCCTTGGACGAAAATATGATGATCCTTCATCATAATTTCATTCCCCCTTAGTCCATTAGGTTTCCTAGCCCAAAACTCAACTATCACACAATTGACAGTTTATACCCCTTTATTTAATTTGTCTCTTTTAGTCACCAAATTAATTCGTAATTAATTTATGACTAATACTAATCAAATAAATATGATTTCTCCTTTAATATATTATTCTTTTAATATATTAATAAATCATAATATCTCCTCTCTCATATCAAATTACCTTGTCAAGTTGCTTTGGTGAAGGCAACCCAAAAGGACCATGCACACTCGGGTCAAGTATATACCAAATATGGTTACTGACTTAGACATTAATCCAACAGTCTCCCACTTGGATAAGTCTAGTAACTATATCTCACGTATTACTTCCGTACCCGATAGCAATCGTAGCTTTCAATAGCCGCTGTCAACTCTGACCAATAACTTGTCCTTTAGATAAGGGATCGTATAATCCTCTGTTCTAGATATCATGCTAACAATACTTATTGTCTAGCATTTTTATTTCTTGATCTCTGATTTGTTCGACATAGAACTCAGTTGAACACATCAACTTCATCTTGACCGGGCCCGGCACATAAGTCAAACCAAATCATCAAGTGGCCGAGATATCGCTTTTATCCTCATAGAATAAAAGGAACAGAAAAACGTCGACTAATATGCCTTTATCATTTACCAGTTAAACCATACACAATAATGCGTTTTATGACATCAAGTTACTGATGCGTTTTCGCATTATCAATGTATAATCAACTAGCAAACAATAACCATATCTCTAGGTTTAAATATTATATGATATTATCATCTTGCGATCACTTGTGATGACATTCATGAAGTAATACCAGCAAGTGTGGGTCTGTTCCAATGCTCAATACTAATTTCATAAGCACTCATAAACTTTGCAGCAAACCTTTGCTATGTCTAAAACCTTTCAGACAATCTACAAACAAATTTATGACAATCTTTCTTCATATCTACTTCCAACATATGAGCGATTGTGGACTGTTCGAATAATCTCATTATTCAGGAAGTCAAAACATGCAAAAATCGGAAAAATAGATAAATAATCAACACATGATAGAAACTTTCTTATAAATAACACACTTTTATTCAATCATCAATTGTTGAGTATGACATCATCTATTACAAGTTTCCTACCTATCTAATCTGAACTAATATCGTCCTTCAGCCCTACGCTCCTAGCGTGCTGAAAATGCTTGACCCTACTCAGTCCCTTTGTAAGGGGATCTGCTGGGTTATCTTCTGACGATACCCTCTTCACAACGAGGAGTCCCTCTTCTACCCGATGTCTAATAAAATGGTATTTCCTGTCGATATGTCGAGATCTGCCATGATCCCTTGGTTCCTTGGTTAAGGCAACCGCTCCTTCATTATCACAGAAAATTTCCATGGGCTCCTTTATGGATGGCACAACTCCAAGGTCTCCAATGAAGTTCTTCAACCATATAGCCTCCTTTGACACTTCGCTCGCCGCAATATACTCTGATTCGCACGTTGAATCAGCTACGGTCTCTTGTTTGGAACTTTTCCAAGTCACTGCTCCTCCATTTAGGGTAAAGACCCAGCCCGACTGCGATCGGAAGTTATCCCGATCCGTCTGAAAACTAGCATCACTGTACCCTCGTACCCTTAAGTCATCACTCCCACCGAGGACTAGAAACCATTCCTTGGTCCTCCGAAGGTACTTAAGAATATTCTTAACTGCAATCCAATGTGCTCTACCAGGATTCCCTTGATATCTGCTGACCATGCTTAAAGCGAAGGCCACATCAGGGCGAGTACAAGTCATAGCGTACATGATAGAGCCTACTGCGGAAGCGTAAGGTACTCGGCTCATATCAGCTATCTCTGTCTCTGTACTCGGGCTCTGAGTCTTACTCAGCTTGGTATTGCTTTGGATTGGCAACTCCCCTTTCTTGGAATTTTCCATACTAAAACGCTTTAGCACCTTTTCCAAGTATGTATCCTGACTGAGTCCTATCAGTCTCTTTTCCCTGTTTCTTACTATTCTTATTCCCAGAATATAAGCAGCTTCTCCGAGGTCCTTCATAGCGAAACATTTCCCAAGCCAGGACTTGACCTCCTGCAAGGTTGGGACATCGTTTCCTATGAGTAGTATGTCGTCGACATACAATACGAGAAAGCTTATCATACTCCCACTGGCTTTGACATACACACAAGATTCATCTTCGCTTCGCAGAAAGCCAAACTCTTTAACCTTCTCATCAAAACAAAGATTCCATCTGCGAGATGCTTGTTTCAATCCATAAATAGATCTCTCAAGCTTGCATACTCTATTCGGATGCTTCACATCGACAAAACCCTCTGGCTGATTCATGTAGACATCCTCAGCCAACTTTCCATTAAGGAAAGCGGTCTTTACGTCCATCTGCCATATTTCATAATCATGAAACGCAGCTATGGCAAGCATTACCCTAATAGACTTTATCTTCGCAACTGGTGAGAAGGTCTCATCATAGTCAACTCCGGGAGTTTGAGTAAAGCCCTTCGCAACCAATCGCGCTTTATAAGTATGCACTTTCCCATCCATGTCCGTCTTCTTCTTGAAGATCCACTTGCACCCGACTGTCTTACGACCTGGTACATTATCAACCAAATTCCAAACTTGGTTGTCGTACATGGACTGAATCTCGCTGTCCATAGCCTCTTTCCATTTTGCAGACTCTGGGCCTGCCATGGCTTCCTTATAGTTGCTAGGTTCATCCAAATTTACTAGTGTACTATCACTAATAAACGTATCCCCTTCAGTAGTAATATGAAAACCATAAAACTGGGGTGGAACACTAGCCCTAGAGGAACGTCGAAGAGGTAAGGACACATCAACAGGCTCAACAGGAGTTTCCTCCTCAAGTTGAGTGCCAGTGTCAGAGGTTCCTTCATCGCTTTGATCTTGAATTTCTTCAAGTTCAATTTGCCTCCCACTGTCTTCTTGGCCTATCAATTCCTTTTCTCGGAAAACTCCTCTTCTAGCTACGAAGACAACATTGTCACTCGGTCTATAGAAAAGGTAGCCAAAAGACTTCTGTGGATAGCCGATGAAATAACACTTCTCACTACGAGGTTCAAGTTTGTCGTGAGTCTCTCGTCTTACGAAAGCCTCACAGCCCCAAACCTTAATATGTGCCAACGAGGGAGCCTTCCCTGTCCACATCTCGTGAGGAGTCTTGGAAACCTTCTTAGTGGGAACCAAGTTAAGTATACGGGCGGCAGTCTCTAAGGCATACCCCCAGAAAGCTATTGGTAACGAAGTCCGACTCATCATAGAACGAACCATGTCCAACAGGGTCCGATTACGTCTCTCAGCCACACCGTTCAATTGTGGTGTTCTTGGAGGCGTCAATTGTGAAACGATTCCACATTCTTTTAGATAGTCGTGAAACTCAAGACTTAGGTACTCTCCTCCTCGGTCTGACCGAAGCATCTTGATTTTCCTGCCCAGCTGATTCTCCACTTCACTCTTAAACTCTTTGAACTTTTCAAAGGTTTCCGACTTTTGCTTGATCAAGTAGATATATCCATATCTGCTATAATCATCTGTAAAAGTCACGTAGAAGCGGAAAGCATCCCTTGTGGTGGATCTAAAGGGCCCACACACATCAGTGTGTATGAGATCCAATAAACCCTCACCCCTTTCACAAGTGCTAGTAAAGGGTGACTTGGTCATCTTCCCAAGTAAACAAGATTCACACGTATCATCGTCCCTAAGGTCGAATGACTCCAACACTCCATCCTTTTGGAGTTGGGCTATGCGTTTCTTGTTGACATGGCCAAGACGACAGTGCCACAAGCATGCTTTGTCTAGACTAGTAGACGAATCAATATTCAAAACATTATTTCCGAAATTATCAACAATCATCACAGATTCATAAATCCCATTACAAGGTAATGCATTGAAATAAAAGACACCATTCAAATAAACATTAATAGAACCATTACTATTATCAAAAGAATATCTGAAACCTTGTCTAAACAACCCGTGAAAAGAAATAATGTTTCTTGCCATATCTGGCGAATAACAGCAATTCTCTAAATCTATTCCTAACCCATTTCTCAACACTAAAGAATAAACACCGACTTTGGTCACAGGCGATGATCTTCTGTTTCCCATAATCAGGTTCATCTTCCCATGCTCCATTTCCCTACTTCTTTTTAGGCCCTGCAAATCAGAACAAATGTGGTAACCACATCCTGTATCAAGAACCCATGAAGTAGCAAATTATGAGTTATTAGATTTAATAGAATACATACCTGCAAATGTGGGCTTGATCTTCCCATCTTTTATGTCCTGCAGATATTGTGGGCAGCTTCGCTTCCAGTGGCCCTTTTGGTGGCAATAGAAGCACTCTGCTTCTTTAGGATCGGAATAGGGTCTAGCGGGGCCTACTTTGGTCCCACTTGATGACAAACCATCACGGGGTTTCCCCTTATGGTGGCTCTTACATGGAGCCTTCCTCTTTTTACCCTTTCCTTGACCTATCGCCATCACAGGAGCGGCCACAGCAGGGGACGGTGCAACGGATTTGTCTTTGAGGTTGCTCTCAGCAGTCCTCAAGAGTCCTTGGAGCTTGCTCAAGGAGACCTCCTCTTTATTCATATGGTAGGTCATCCTAAACTGATTGTAGCAGGAGGGCAAGGAGTGAAGGATTATGTCGATAGCCAAATCCTCATCAAACTTAACATTAAGTTTGAGAAGACGATCAACATACCTCTGCATTTTCTGCAAATGAGAGGTTAGGGATTCTCCACTCCCCATCTTAGCGGTGATCATGTTAGTAATGATCTCATAGCGCTCTTGCCTCGCGCTCTGGTGATACCTTTCCAGCAAATCCTGATGCATTTCATATGGATACATGTCCTCATAGGACTTTTGGAGTTCGGGATTCATGGTGGCCAGCATGATGCAGTGAACTTTCGTGGCATCACGCTCGTGGGCCTCAAAGGCGGCCAATTCCTCAGGAGTAGCAACATCTGGGATGATCTTCTCAAGCTTTTCATCGAGGACATATTCTTTGTCCTCGTAGCGTGTGATCATGCGGATATACCTCATCCACTCGGTGAAGTTTGAACCATCAAATGTCACTTTCTGACACAAGTTCATCAACGAGAATGACCCAGAAGCGTTGTTGTTGTTGTTTGTTGACATCTGAAAAGGAACAAAGTTTGATTAGAAATGAATCCCTAATTAAACACCCAAATGAGTAATTAGGGCTAGGATCCAACAACATTATTTACAACTTAGAAAGGGATGCCGTACTCTAAAAGTAAATAATTTGAAGGTAAGTGAATGACGATTCACTAATTCTCACCATGAAAAACGAAAAAGCAATTTAGGTTTTAAATGTATTGAAAACTCCTAGATCTTTGAGATTCATTGAACTTTTCAATGGCATGTTTAAATCTCGATATGCATTTCAAATTTGCGACTGGGATGCCGAGGATCGCAAACAAATTTGTGAATAACCATGCGAATCAACGCGGTGCACTCAATGTCTTTATCACCTAATCAATGTGCCGGTGAACCACACACGCTCCATTGATCTATGACAAACATCGAGTCACCCTTCGCTACCAATGTCATCCCCAAATTGATGTGCCGGTTAACCACACGCGCTCCATCAACGTTTGACAAGGGTACGAAGTGTAATTCCATGGATTAGCATCATTTTCACATTTTACCCTAAAGTAACTAAGAGTGGGAATTTGTAAAACAATGTAGTTACTTTAATATTTCCATTATACTTTTAATGAGGAATTAAACGCCCTATCCTATCCGTTCGGCTAACGACCCTCCACCAGTCAAGCAAGCGGTAGATGTGAGTGTACATCCATTAAGCGCCATTTTATAGGCAGCAACCTTATACCCACCTTATAGACCGGCTTCGTGAATGAGGCCTACTAGCGATAAGACTAGCTTATTCTTATACATATATAATAATTAATCTTATAATATCATAATTGTATAAGGGTGTATTTTAAAACATTTCAAAAATACTAGTATCTTAATGTGTATTTAAAATTTTCGGAATTAAGGCTATTTAATTTAAAATTTTAAACACCAAAAATCTTTGATTTAATAATTATCAAAATCAAACAATTAATTTGAAATATTAAATCTTTAGGGATTATCATAAAATTAAACTATTAATTTATTTAATCCTTTTATTTTTAAATATATGGAAAGGATAATACAAGATCTTCAATTATCTAGTTTAAACAATTAAATTGATAATCACAAAGATAGTATTATCCATATCCCTAAAATCTTGGGACCTTATCATGGGGACAAGGGATTTTCGAAATCCCTAGGGTTTCATAACCCTAATTTCGAAATTTGGAGGCTAGGCAAAAAGGTTTCAAGAACCCTATCAAAAAATCGCCAACTAGGGTTTGGCAACCCTAATTTGCGAAAATCACCAAGCCTTAGGGTTTACTTGCCATAAACCCTAATTTGTCAAGTTCATAATATGCATCAAATCCAATTGAAAACAAAAAAACCAATGTCTCTGATACCACTGTTAGGTTTTATACAAACAATCCTATGTGTGCATGCAACCCTAATTTTGGATCTATGTTTTCACCATAAGACATACAACTTTATGAACACAAAATAAACCCTAGCATGCTTCTATAATTTTCGAAATTTACATAGAAGTGTAGAAAACATACCTTTGTTGTTATATAGCAATAACAACTAGTTTCCTTGATCTCTTGAACTCTCTAGAACTCTTGAAAGCAAGCACCACAATTGTAGTGCCTCTAATGGCTCACAAACACCTTGAAGCAAGAAGGCAACTAAGAGAGAGAAGGGAATGATGCTAATTTCGGCCCTAGGGTTCCCTTGGAATCAAGTGGCCTTAAATTGAAGCATAGGGTATGTATTTATACTATAGGGTGCTAGGGTTTCAGTCAAAACCCTAATGGACAGCTTAGCCACCAAGCAGCCCAAGAAACCTTATGGAATGAGGCCTTGGACGAAAATATGATGATCCTTCATCATAATTTCGTTCCCCCTTAGTCCATTAGGTTTCCTAGCCCAAAACTCAACTATCACACAATTGACAGTTTATACCCCTTTATTTAATTTGTCTCTTTTAGTCACCAAATTAATTCCTAATTAATTTATGACTAATACTAATCAAATAAATATGATTTCTCCTTTAATATATTATTCTTATAATATATTAATAAATCATAATATCTCCTCTCTCATATCAAATTACCTTGTCAAGTTGCTTTGGTGAAGGCAACCCAAAAGGACCATGCACACTCGGGTCAAGTATATACCAAATATGGTTACTGACTTAGACATTAATCCAACACAAACGTGCCGAGGGTCGGAGAGTGGACCAGGCCGACTGAAGGCCCGGTGCGGGCGGACCAGTCATACTGTAGACTCAGAGAGTGGACCAAGTGGATTGAAGGCCCGGTACGGGCGGACCAACCACACTGCAGACTCAATGTATATGGCTAGACGCAGAGGGTGGACCAGGTGGACTGTTGGCCGGTGCGGCGGACCAGTCACACAGTAGACCCGATATGCATGGTTGTTCTGTGATTCGATATGATATAGCATGTTATGTATGTGGTATATTTGGTTGGTATTTTGGGGGTATCTCACTAAGCTTTCGGGCTTACAATTGTGGTTTAATGTTTTTTAGGTTCTTCAGGAGACCGTGGCAAGGCAAAGGTGTGATCGTACCGCTCCTCGTGTTTATGTTTTATGATATGGTTTTGGGAATACTCTGATAATAAATGTATTGAAAACATTTTTGTAATAATATGATTAAACTGGGTTGTTTTTGAAAAGTTAAATTTTGTTGAAATTTTTGGTCGTTACAGTGGTTCATCTTCAAAACAAGAAAAAAAACACCTCAGGTGGAGTTACTTCAAAAAAATTCAAGAAATCAAAAAAAGAAAAAGGGGAAATTATGTACCATAAAAAACCTTGGGGTTGAAGGGTTTGTTTAAGAACCTTAATACCACATTGGTATGTTCATCCATCGTTAATCTCTGCAAATCGCAACTTAGTGTCTAGGTCTTTTATTGATCTTGGTTAAATAACGATGATCTACTTTATTGAGGAGACGAACTGCTTTTATTGAGCTTTAGCAGGAACGGTTACAGGGATGAATGGACTAAAATACCCTCAAGTGAGAGGGGCATGGATATATTAATGGGAGCTTGGTAATTATTGTTTAGCCATTAGAACAAACTCCCAACAAAACGGAACTATTGGATCATCCTTGCGAGCTAAACCCATTTGGACCAAACTTGCTAGATTTTACATACCATAGTTTTTTCATATATATATATATATATATATATATATATATATAGGGGACAGTTCACTTGAAATTAAAAAAATTAGAGATCTTGATATTCAACCTTAACCATAAATTTCTCATTTGCTGCTCTAAAGTTCCAGAATTTTTATAAATTTAACATTTATCTTCGTCTTATATAAATTTCATTATAAACTATAATATTTATAGCCTAGTAGGTGTTCAGCAAAAGGATTTGATGTAAGAAGAAAATAATAGTGAAATTCATTCTCGTCAAAAATATTACAAGGAAAATTTCGTTTATATCCTTGAAAATTTTTAATATTACATTTATATCTTTCCAAATTTTAAAATTATATATATATATATATATATATATATATATATATATATATATATATATATATATATATATATATATATATATATATATATATAAAGGAAGCATTTTTCCTTTCACCACATTTATTTGAAACTCCCATGACATTTCAATTTTTTTGTAATAATAATTATAATTTGTTAATTAGGTTAAATAAATATCAAACCTAAAGTGTAATCATATATAAACTAAATTTCAATATTAAAATAATATCTTTACTTCTACTTATAAATTTATGTTTTTTAACTTTTAACATATTATATTTAATTTATTAGTTATAATATATTGTTGGATGCAAACCATTATCATTTTAAAAATACAAATTTGGAAAAATTTGTATAAATTACTTAAATTATTAATTTAAATATAAAATGACAGGGTCAACTTAAATATAAATTTTAGTTTAACTTAAACAACCTAAAGAGTATTTTGTAAATAGTTAAAAGTGATAAATTGTAGTGTCTTTCTAATAATGATTATAATATGGTTAATAATGTTAAATAAATATCAAAACTAAATTGTAATCATAAATAAACTAAATTTTAATTTTAAAATAATATATTTACTTCTGCTTATAAAATTATGTCTTTAACTTTTAACATGTTATACTTAATTTATTAAATTTAATATGTTGTTATATGTAAACCATTATCAGTTTAAATCTATAACTTTTGAATAGTTTGAACAAAATATTTATATTGTTAACACAATATCAACTTAAATATAAATTTCAGTTTCCCTTAAAAAACCAAAGAAGATTTTGTAAATAGTTAAAAGTAATAAATTGTACTGATAAATGCAAACACTAAATTGTAATCTCGATTTAACAAAAATATTTCCTAAAGATATTTTTATAATCGTTAAAAATTTCAAATAAGTAGCTTAAAATAACTTAGAATAATAATAGTTAAAAATAACTCAATATAAATCATTATATTGTTACCTTTCAAATCAAAAGATAATGTTTGATGTTTTAAATAATTATAATGATAGAAATTAAAACATTAAGAAAATAAATTAAAAAAAATTAATTAACAATAACAACAACCATAAATAACATTAAACCATATATTATATTTAATTTCATTCATGTGTAACTCGCAGGTAAAAGTCATTCGAACGATCGAGATTATGAAGTTCTAATAGATGTATATGTTATCGTATAATTCAAAATAATCAATATATTATATTCACTTAATATACAAATTATTATATCAAATTTAACAACGACATTAAGTTTATATTAAAAAAAACATATATTTATAAAACTTCAACTATATAGGTGTTTCTGCACATTCCAATGTCAAATTAAATATAAATTTCAGTTCCATATAAAAAACCAAAGAATATCTTGAAAATAGTTAAAAGTGGTAAATTGTAGTGATAAATGAAAAAAACTAAATTGTAATTTCAATTTAACTAAAATATTTCTTAAAGATACTTTTATAATCGTTAAAAGTTTCCAAATAAGTAGGTTAAAATAACTTATAATAATAATAGTTAAAAATAACTCTATATAAAAATAATGTTTGATGTTTTAAATAATTATAATGATAGAAATTAAAATATTAATCAAATAAATTTTAAAAAATTAATTTACAACAATTATAAAAAAAAACATTAAACCATATATTATATTTATTTTTATTCATGTGTGACTTGCAGATAGAAGTCATTTAAACGATTGAGATTATGAAGTTCATATAATTCAAAATAATCAATATATTATATCAATTTAGTATACAAATTATTATATCAAATTTAAAAAAATGTTATTGTTCTATTTATAAAAACCATATATTTGTAATGATTTTAACTATATAGGTGTTTTTATGCAACGCGCGGGAATTCGTCTATTATATATATATATATATATATATATATATATATATATATATATATATATATATATATATATATATATATATATATATATTAATGTGTGACTTGCGGGTAGAAGTCATTTAAACGATTGAGATTACGAAGTTCATATAATTCAAAATAATCAATATATTATATCAATTTAGTATACAAATTATTATATCAAATTTAAAAAAATGTTATTGTTATATTTATAAAAACCATATATTTGTAATGACTTTAACTATATAGGTGTTTTTATGCAACGCGTGGAAATTCGCCTAGTGTATATATATATATATATATATATATATATATATATATATATATATATATATATATATATATATATATATATATATATATATATATATATATAGGGAGGTTCAATAGAGAACCATAATTAATCAAGAAATCAACTTTTTTTATCAAAAAAAAAAAAAAAAAAAAAACAAAAATTCATAACTTTTTATCCTTTTTCCAATGATATCAAATTCGATTTTTTTTTACGTCAAATTTACAATGTGAATTTTTGAAAATTCACAACGTGAATCCGGATTGACACGGTGAATCTGAAAAATATTTTTCACATTCACAATGTTAATATATGAATTTAGATATTTTTAGATTTTTTTTCGATAATGAATAAGTTCTAGAAATTGAAAAAAATATTTGGTTCCTTAAAGAATCAATAATTATGGTTCTCTATTGAACTTTTATATATATATATATATATATATATATATATATATATATATATATATATATATATATATATATATATATATATATATATATATATATACATACACACACACACGGATAAAACTATAAAACCCACATCTAAATTCAAATTTTAACTAAATTTAAACTAATTTAATATTAAGAATTTTTTTTCTAGAATTTAAAATTTCATATGATTATATAAATTACCCTTCCCAAATTAAAGATCAACATTAACCAAAATTCTTGCCAAATCTGAAACGCCCAAACCTATTATGTGTTTGCATGGTTAAAAATGAAAAATAAATTAGTTCTTTTGAATAAGGACGAAATCATCAATCACTTTAAGCCTAGCAAGGAAGAGACATGAGTTTATGTGAGGTCGGAAGTTCAATCCGAATAATACTTGAAAGGGTCCCTCTTAAACTTGTGGAAAAAATTTTCCCTTGAAATCTCTATGAGAACTAGGTTTGCCCTATAAAAAATTTTTTTATCTAAAATAATCGTTGAAATATTACGAGTAGACTTACGTTTACTATTTTCCGTTTCCAAAAAGAAATGGACGAAATCGCTTAATGTGAAACAAATATTGGATCCATAGAATGCCAATTTTGCCAATACTGAGAAAATATCTCTTATAACGATTATGACTTTTGTATCAATCTTATGTGACGTACTTTGCTTTTTATGTTACTTTCTCCTTTTTATACTATATTTTATTTTGTTAAATAAATCAATAACAATATATAAGATTGAACAATTGTTTCTATGATTAGCAGATTAGCATAATGAAGAAGAGGATAATTGGGTTTAATGCTAGCTTTTGATAATTTGAAAGGATATCTTAGTACAATCATATGACTTTTGTTTTTTGATAAGTTCTTAATATTAAATTATTTTGTACTTAAATAAATTATGTGTTTTAATTAGGGTCGGTTCAGACCGTGGACAACTCGGGCGGCCGTCCAGGGTCCACGTCTTTAGGGGGCTAAATTTTTTGGACTATGTAGTATATATATATAAAAAAAATTATTACCTAATTGATTTTTAAATTCTAAATTGGTTCAAACTGAAATTAACTCAAAATATAAACAGTTTGACTTGTTTGTTATTGCTAATTGAATATGTTTATGGTGAAAAATAAATGATATTTTTTTTAATCTTTATTATGTTTTTGAGTGACCTTTTTTTTCTTTTCGTCATGAATCCCATATACGTTTGGACCGACCATGATTTGAATATACATTTGAGTTTTATAGTTTGAGGTAGGGATGTTATCCGGGTCGGAACCGAACCGAACCAAACCGAACCGAATAAGGGTAATTGTATGAACCGAAAACCGAACCAAATAAGCAATACGGGTTCGGTTCGGTTCGGGTATTATTCGATTTGGTTCGGTTCCGGCCCGAATAACCCAAATAACATGTGCAAGATGATTAAGGAGTCGAATAACCCGAATTACTTTTGAATCTTATGATTTCATAAATATATAACCCGAATAACCCGAATAACCCGAATATTTTGTAGTCGAATAACTCGAATAACCCTAATAGCCCGAATAACCCGAATAACCCAAATATTTTGTATTAGTTTTGAATCTTATGATTTCATAAATATATAACCCGAATAACCCGAATAACATGTACAAAATGATTAAGGAGTCGAATAACCCGAATAAATATTGTATTTTTTATGACTTTTGTAGCTTATGATTTCATAACAAACCTTTTAAAGAAACAAATTAAACACTAAAAATTAAACACCCAAAAATCTATCCATAAGTATATAAGTTAAACATTAAGCATTCAACGCCCAAATAAAAATATGAATCTTAAGTTTTTATCAGATATCCAAAATAACATTTTTCAAACACGAATTAACTATTCATGAATATTAATTGGTTGTTTTCCCTTTCCATCTCCGTTCTTTATCGCATCTTCTAAAGCTTTCGCGACCTCATCGTCTTTCAAAATTTCATCAATGTTGTCCACAATTTGCTTTCTTGATTTCCTTACCCAATCTTGAGTGCAAACCAAAGCCTCTACTATATTTGCAGACAAATTTGTTCTATATGGATCCAATATCTGCCCGCTTGTACTAAACGCCGCCTCTGATGCCACGGTAGAGATTTGCAGTCCCAAAATATCTATCAGCATAAACATAGAAAATGTTAAAATATAATTATATAAAAAAGTATACAAAAATAAAGTTATACCTTTCACCATACGGGATACAATAGGGTAACGAGATGCATTTTGTTTCCACCAAAGTAGAATATCAAAATCTTTATTGTATTTAACTAACTGCTCGTTTATGTATCGTGTCAACTCCATTTCCATTAGTGCCGATGGGTAATCAGTTTGAACTGTTAAATCACCCATGAAGTTATTCTCATCATCAATCACAACTACATCTTCATGACCATGTGTTTGATTTTGAGAAGAGTCGGTATTGTCAAACTTTGATTTATAGAAATAAAAAAAATTCTCAAATCTTTGTTGAAGACCCCGTATTAAGACCTTAGCCTTCAAAATGACTTCCGAGTTGAGCATAGGATCTTTTTGTGGATTCTTCAACTTAATCAACTTCTTAAAAGCTTGTTGAAGAAAATCAAACTTGAACCGTGGATCTAATATGACCGCAAAATACAAAAAGTCATTTAATTTTTCAAGATCGCCCCAATACTTATCGTATTTATCAATCATGTCCTTCCTGATCAAACAAAATTGCGGACTAGCCGCCCATTCCTTAATGTGTTTGTACACATCACATATTTCTCCAAAAAACCGATGTGTCATCGGTTTTGTTGACGTCGATACTATGTCAGTTTTCACCTTGAATTTCTCAAGAAATCCAACCATAGCTTTACAAATGTTGAAATCTTCTTTTGATGGGGTCAAAACGTCTCAAACAAATGTAGGATCTATAATAATAAAGTAAATGTTAGTATTTATTTTTGTAAAAAAAAAAAAAAAACATCTTTAATACCCTTTCTTTAGGAGCCTATAACTCACTGAATATACAACCAAATAACGCGTATAAATAGTGTAAACTGTAGTTCAAATTGTAAGCTACAAGCTGGAAAAAAAAAATCGGGCTAATCGGACAAATAACGAATACGTTAGGACTCTTCAAAGTTGGCTAAAAATTTGTAAAAATGCTGAAACAGAGAAACTCAGATTTAATATCCAATGTTTAGAGGCCTATAACTCACTGAATATACAACCAAATAATGCGTATAAATAGTGTAAACTGTAGTACAAATTGTAAACTACAAGCTGGAAAAAAATCAGGCTAATCGGACAAATAACGAACACGTTATGACTCTTCAAAGTTGGCTAAAACTTTGTAAAAATGTTGAAACAGAAAAACTCAGATTTAATATCCAATGTTTAGAGGCCTATAACTCACTAAATATACAACCAAATAACGCATATAAATAGTGTCAACTGTAGTACAAATTGTAAACTACAAGCTGGAAAAAAAATTAGGCTAATCGGACAAATAACGAACACGTTATGACTCTTCAAAGTTGGCTAAAATTTTGTAAAAATGCTGAAACAGAAAAACTCAGATTTAGTATCCAATGTTTAGAGGCCTATAACTCACTGAATATACAACCAAATAACTCGTATAAATAGTGTAAATTGTAGTACAAATTGTAAACTACAATCTGGAAAAAAATCGGGCTAATCGGACAAATAACGAACATGTTATGACTCTTCAAAGTTGGCTAAAAATTTGTAAAAATGCTGAAATATAAAATTAAAAAAAAAAAAAAAAAAAAAAAAAAAAAACAATGGAATGGAATATGAAATTACCTTTGACTTCAAACATGCCAAAAACCTTCTCCAACTCCACCGCAAATCTTCAATAACTCGTATGTGGAGTTCCATCGAGTTGGGCTATCATTGCACAAAAACTTTTTGGATTCCACATTTAGCTCTTTCATGCATTCTTTGAACCTTTGAATTCGTTGTGTAGAATTCCTAATGTATTTAACGGCCTTTTGCATGCACTTGATACTAGATTGATGTTGATCAAACTCATCCCTAACAATAAGGTTAAGGATGTGGGCCATACACCTTACGTGTAATTGTTTCCCCCCATCGTACAAGTTTGGTAGCTTTTTCATTAGAATTTCGATTGCTTTGTCATTTGCACTAGCATTGTCAACGGTTATGGTCATTACGTTATTGACCTAAGTAAAAGAACATATATGGTTTTTTTCATTAAATTCTCTTATTCAATACTTACTTGTGTTTCTTGATTTGGAACCCAATTTTCCATGAATTGAATGGAGTTTTATCACAGCATAAACTGCAAAACAAGATGAGAAGACGATTCAAGAAGTTTGAAGCAGGGAAGTCGATCAACACTTAATGTCGATCAAAGCATATTGTAGAACCAGCAAGAAGGCAAAACCAATTGTCGATCAAAGGCAAAAGGAAGGATTAGGATATACGATCAAAAAAAAAAAAGTCGGCCAGCAAGAAGTATAACCAAGTTAATTGTCAACAGGAAGAAGCCAAGAAGTATAACCAATGTTAATTGTCGATCAAAAAAAATAAGGAAGGATTAGGATATACGATATTACGATTTTGGTGTAATTGGCGATCAAACAAATTAAACGTCGACAGCAAGAAGCCAAGGAGTAGAAGTCGGCACTTGGCAGCAAGAAGTATAATCCGTCAAATGTTGATCAAAGAAATCGGCAACAAGAAATTTTTAGTGTTCTTCGATTCGGTGTAATTGTGATCGTCGGTTCGATTTGGTGTAATTGTGTTTGGTTTACCCGCTATTAGGATTAGGGAATCGAATGGGAGAATCGTTGAGACTTGAGAGTTGAGACGTCGACTGTGAGAGGGAGTCCTTATTCGATTCACGGCTCACAAAATTGAAATAAACGCTTCATATTCGGTTCGGTTTTTTGGACCGAATAAGTCCTTATTCGGGTAACCCGGACTGAATAACCCGAAAACCGAATAAGCCATATACAGATACCCGAAAACCGAATCGAATTGCTTATTCGGGTCTTATTCGGTTCGGTTCGGTTCTCGGTTCGGTTCGGGTTTTCGGCCCAATTTCTCATCCCTAGTTTGAGGTATATATATATATATATATATATATATATATATATATATATATATATATATATATATATATATATATATATATATATATATAAGGTTAGGTTCACGTGAGACAGCCTAATTTTGTGAGACCGTGAGACGCATTTTTTTTATTTTTTTTATTTTTTATAGTTAATTCAAGTTCCGAAAATAATATTTAAAAAAAGAATTTTTGGATTTTTCCATTTATTTTGCATTTTACAATTATTTTTAAGAATATATCAGTGTAATATTCTATTAGAATATTTCACGTATTTTTCAAAAAAAATGGAATTTATTTTTATTTTTTTTATTTTTTATTTTTTTTAGTTAATTCAAGTTCCGAAAATAATATTTAAATTTTTTTTTGGATTTTTCCATTTATTTTGTATTTTAAAATTATTTTTAGATTTGGTCTCACGGTCTCACAAAATTATAATGGTCTCAAATGAACCTGAACCTATATATATATATATATATATATATATATATATATATATATATATATATATATATATATATATATATATATATATATATATATATATATATATATATATATATATATTAGAATTTGTAAGGATATAGATGTAATATTTAACAATGAAATTCTACTATAGGACAAATCTTTTTATTTGCTAACATTTGGTCGAAAATAAGGATTTAAATAATAAAAGGTTTAGCACAAATTTGCACTTGTATCCGACACACACGCATCATTTTAGGAACTTACCAGGGTTAAAACAGTCAATTTAGAAGATAAGGGCATGACGGTATTATTTATTGAAAAACAATATTTGGAATAAACTTGTAGAGATGTAATTAAATGGATCCAAATATCCGCAAGATTTATCAAAATTGGATTTTATTCAAGTGATTGCAGGTATAGTAATAGATATGCCGATATAGATATTTGTATAAGCATCATTAACATAATTGGTAAAACTGTAAAACTACAAATATTTAGCTACAAAAAAAACAAACAAACAAAACTAACATACATAATAAAATGCATAATGCACTAGTATTTACGTATCATTATTCAAACAAATTCAACACAAACCCTAAACTCAGGTTCTTTTTCAATCACATCATATTCTCTTACCTTGCCATACCCTCCAACCCCACTTCTCGATGACTTTCCGGTCACCCTTTTCGCCGCAGCACACGACCCACCACCACCGCCAGTCGCCACCACTGGCCCACCGGAAAAACAAGGTCGTGATGAAGATGATGTGTAGCCAAATTCAACATCATCATGGTGTTTCAGAAGCTCAGACAAAAGCAATACAAGAGAAGCCATAATTGCCTTTTGATATTTTTTTTACCTACAGAACTCTTTCAATATGTGTGTATATATATATATATATATATATATATATATATATATATATATATATATATATATATATATATATATATACATGGAGAGTAGAAATGTTAGCCCATAGTAATAATTAAATATGGTGGCTGATACTCTGTTGGCTACAGCCGTTTTACTCTTTTTCTTCGGATACTAAAAATTCAGTTGGCCTATTCTAATAATTAAAAATGGTGGCTGATAGCCTGATACCCACGTTTTCTCTTCACTGAAAATTCAGTCGTATACTAATCGATTATCACAGTTAACAGACCCCAAAGTCTCTCCTCATCTGTTGAACAAAGCCATGGACCTTTAGTTTGTCAAGAAGAGAGTTAGATACGCTCTCCTTGTTCTAAAAGCACCTTCTAGACCAAGCAAACAGTTTTGGGAATAAAATGGGATCAAAGACAATCAAGGTACCCAAAATTGTTATCTCCGAAGTATGTTTCGAGGTTCTCCTTCAATCAGTTTCATGCAATCTATGAACTCTTTCCTCGATGCCTCTTGTTCTTCCCCTGTTGTCATGCACATATTCCTCCCAATCAGGAATATATGCGTTTCCGTAAATAAAATTAGAGAAAAAGACTCGATATCTAAGACCAATTTATTCGCTTTTATCTGAAATATGTAGATCTGTGTTGAAAATTACTAGATTAGTTAAAACACACTTTCAACTATTTGAGAATATAGACGACCAAAATCAATATATTTGGAATTATTTAAGAGGACAAATCAGCATGACTTCAAACCTGAACCATAAACTCTGCTAAGTGCTAAATAGAATATGAAATGTATTTGGAATTATCGACACTTTTTATTATCATAATCACAAACTTGTGTTACATTTAATACATATTTATGTATACTACAAGATTGCCGTTACCTTCAAAGACATTGATTCAAGACTCCTATTAACTATAACTGCTAATAAATATTGTACTTAATTAACATTGACCAAATTGCCCTTGTCTAGCTTGGTAGCTTATATCTTTCAACATTCCCCTTTAATAGAGAAAACACCGAACTTTTATTTCAACTTCTTGAGCTCACCAAACTTAAAGGTCTTCATGCGCATTTCTGTTGCATGTTTTGCATAAGCAAACACAAGATCTTTTCAACATCAAAGCGTCATGGGATTAATCTCAAACTTCATCTTCTTCACAGAACTTTTTGTTGTGATAAAGAAGATGGTAACAGGGATTGTTCTTCGCCAAGAACAAAACAAACCCTTTCATTAATCCCCAACATCATCAAACTATTAAAAGATTTCAATCCTTTGCAGGAATATTGTTGCGAGAAGAAATAGTATTATAGAAGCAGATTGTTGTTCTACACCAAAAAAAAAAACAGAAACTTTTCATTTCCCACGTAATCTTCATGCATCACATATCTAAACACCATCAAACAAAAAACATTTCTTGCACTTGTTTTTGCAATAATTAGCTTCAAACCACCACAATATCTTTTCACTTGGTGTCATACTCATAAACCACACGTTGAATAAATAATCATCAATCTCGTTTCTTTTCTTGCAATCATAGAAAATCAAGATTTCACCTTTTCTTCTTTTGCTACATGATAGAGAATGAGTTGTATATTAATATAGGGGCAAAGATGGAGGGACTTCTTTGGAAGAATCGGCTAGCAATAGCTTGGGCAGGAAGGTTAATCATTAGGTTATCTTCTCTGATTTATTTCATTGTATCTGTCCATTTTATTGTAATTGAATCTTCTTTTCCTCTTTCGATTTCCTTGTTTATTTGTTTGTTTATTGTTTCTATCAAATATTGGTTCCATTGCCCTTCAATCCTCTTCTTCCTGTGTGAAACCATGGTACAACCCACTGAAGCACAAATATGCACCGAGCTTGAAACCCGGTTGAATTTACAAGATAAGAAGATTGAGACGCTACCTAAACAGATGAAGGACCTCTCGAGAGCCATGAAAGAGCTACTCAATGAAATGCCTCGATCTATTGAGAAGATGGTTCAACGATCCCAGGAATCTCAAGGAAGGCAACACCAACAGGAGGTTGAATCGGAGTTGTGCCATTGGTCTACTACAGACATCGACGTTTCCTCTGGTGATCAACCCCAACAGTATACTTCATTCCTCACTCAACCAAGGGTTTTGGCAGATCTAAGGGAGAAAAATACTAAGTTATCTGATCAGGTTGATGAAGTTAACATCGAGAACCCTAGGGCACCATTATCGTTGTCGGACTTCAAGGGAGAAGAACACGATGCTGTGGAGATCGTCACCCAACGATCACGAGTACCGCATTCGTGTTACGTAGCCACCGTCATCACCACTCTGGAAGAAAATCCAACCGTGAAATGTAAGACATTGACCTTTGTTTCTGGACCCGATTTAATTTTGGGCTATAGCCTAGTCCTACCGCATGATTCGACCCATCAGTTTATTTCGGCCCAATTCGCAGACTTCTCAACGGCGCCTATCCATTACTTCATCCGGTCAATTACAATTAAAGCCCCACCAATCATTAAAATCAACTGGCTTCTCTCATGGCCACATGAATTTGCGTCCGATTAATCAAGAAGACTATGATCCCAAATTGCAATACAAATCCTCGTAGAGAAATTAAATACCCTTCTATATTTTAGTCATATTATTCTCCTACCCACATTAAATGGTGACAAGTAAACTAAAATATTATTAATTTCATTAAATGTGATACATGTCAACATTTGATTGGGTAGGAAGATAAGTAGGAATAAAATGTAGAAGGATATTTAATTTCTCATCCTCATATGTCGTGAAAACCCAAACGCCCAATTTTGATCAGGTAAGCAAAACGCATCACCATGATCTTGTGGGCTTGTGTCTCATCAAGAATTTTAAGGAAGAACTATGTGTACCTGCAATATCCTTGCGATTTATTGATTGTTTTGTCCAATTTTATAAACCCACGTGTAAGATAAAAGCATTAAGATACGAACCCATAATTGTCTACCAATAGTGTTGAAAGCTTTGGTTTGACCAACAAAATTCATGGGTTTCTCTCTGAAAATCAATGCAATTATTGCTCTACATCTCTTGGTATTATCAATTATCAGGCCCTCAAAGTGGTTGAGACACTATATGCTTGGATTCCAGGAGCAAAAGAGCAAGTGTTGCTAGTTCAGATCTTGGTTTTATGAAGAATGATACTACCAAAGCTTACGAAGACTTTGCATCTAACCATTGGACCCATAAGGATATGTTATTGTTGCTAGAAGTTATGAAATTCTTTAATAAAAATGAGACAGAGTTTGCTAAACGAAAATTAAACACCAGATTAAAGGGGGACAAGGTCATCCCTATATTCAGACTAGAATATGAAACTGGAGAGAAAGGAAAAACTACATCTACAAATGAATGCTTCATCCCTATAAATGCTACACTACAATTCATATTTGAAGTTCTATCATAGAGGGTCCTTATAAATATTACAGATGACAAGAAAGTCATCCAGAAAATCTTGAAAGAATGGGATGGATTCCAGCTCCCAAACGAATGGGTTGTTGTTCAAGTTAAGTTGGTAGGTAAGCTGAAGTATGGTATTGTATTCATCACGAAAGGGCATGGTGATACCGAGCCTTTCAAATTCAAGGCAGATAAAGAGAAAGAATTTGATAGCCTTAAAGAAGCTCTCCTAAGTATTGTACCAGAATATGCTTTTGGTTTTGTTAGTTTCAAGCAAGAATTAGTAGTAGTACCGCCTAATGCCACTGTTACATATGAAATCGATCTTGTCTCTTTTGTTAAGGACAAAGAATCTTGGGACATGAACACCACCCAAGAGAAGATTGAAGTTGTTGGCAAAAATAAGAAAGAAGTAGAAGAATATTGAGCTATACTCAAGCTTTTCATTTGTTATACATTAAAGATTGCTATAAAGTGCACACATTTATTATACTCAAGATTTTGCCACTAGGGCTTCTTAGGACTACATCATTATAGTCCGAGGACCCAAAATGAAATATTTAAAACCAAAGGAGGGACTTGAAAATACCTAAAAACTCGAGATGTTACAGTTGTTGATTCCATCTTCTTTAAGCTTTTATAACGCAATAAATAGACTTTAGAATTTTACAAACCGTATTATCATTTTTTGTCAAAATACAAGTCAGTGAAGTCATAGACTTCATCTTCAAGTGTACTATAAAGAAAAAAAAACATTATTAATATCAAGTTTAACAAATCCAACCTTTGTTAATAGCAAGATGTATAACACGCCTAACAATAACCATTTTTGTTATAGGAGAAAAAGTAGCATCGAAATCAATTTGATTATTTTTACTATAACACTTAGCTATAAGCCTAACTTTATACACACAAACACACAACCTTACAATTATCATTATATTTGATTATGTACACCCAATTACACCCAATGAGTATTCTTTCATAGAAATATTAGTTACAAACCAAGTTTGATTCATATATAAAACGTTTGGTTCATTATTTATAACATTTGTCCAATTAGGAACAATAGAGACATCAATATAATTTTTGGTTTGACCATTTTATTTACATTTGACATAAAACACAAAGATTAAAATTCAAGTAGAAACTTGATAATAACATTTTCTATATAAAAATTATACTACCTTTTATCGCAAATACCTCTAATCACCTTGGAACTCTCGACTCCCTGACCGACCTTCTAACATTGATTGGCTCATTATCCAAACCATAAATACCATTAAAGGAAGAAGGTTTATGTTAATTTAAGTGTACGAAAAGTAGAAACTCGAGATATTCGCAACATGAACAATTTATTCACTATAAACTAGTTCGTTTGTACATCAAATTACAAAAGAAAGCTCAATACAAATTACAATCACACTCATATGAACAATAGAAATCAATATTATCTATCTTGATAATAGATTAAACCCTAAACAAAGATGAAACCATAATATATATGTTTCAGAGAGAGTTTTCATATCAAAGAGGAGTGAATTAGAAAGTGTGTTGCAAATGAGCCATCAACTGAACAATAAATACCTAGGTCCAAGCAAGACCCACTAAAGCTCCATGGATCACTTAAGGTCTGCGTGTAAACCCAACACCTGCATTAGAAATTACACTAAATACCCACAAGAAAACACAATATACAATATCTACCCAAAAATAAATTAATGATTAATTTTGAAGAAAACATGAATATGTGATATTTTAATGCTCCCGCTCATACTAAACATTAATTTGAGAGAGAAAAAAAAAACTTAACTCTTTTTAAAAACATCAATTAAACCAAGACGACAGAAATATAATTATGTTGGCAACTCCTAAGTGTTTTAGTTAGAATATTAGTATTCTAATTCAAAGATCAATTTTAGTAACTTTTAAAACACCAATTACGATTTTTTTTTTCTCGAACAAAGTGAAGATTAACCTCAAAATGTTTGGTTTTTTCATGAAAAAACGGATTCAAATCCAACTTAATAGCAGACTCATTATCACAAAATACGTTTACCAGAGTTAGATTCTTAAATCCTAAATCAAACAACAATTTTAGAATCCAAATTACTTCACATACAATATAACCCAAGGTTTACTTAAATTCAGTGGAAAAGTGAAATGATTTCTTGTTTTTCAATGAAACAAGACAACCACCCAAATAAACAAGATAGTTAGTAACAGACCTTTGACTCAACAAACATTTTGCCCGATCAGCATCCATAACCCAACTAGATCAAAGGAACTATTCTTGGTTATATGAATACCCTTACCAGGATTGTCCTTCAAATATCTCTAATTCTAAAAGCTATATTTAATTGTGACTTATAAGGTGTATGCATATATTGACTTAAAATCTAAACAACATAAGAGATGTCAAGACCAGTGATAGTTAAGTAAATCAACTTGTATATTAATTTTTGAGATTCAATTATATTTACCAAAAAAATATGAACTGTCTAAATCACATCCCTTTTAATAACCAAATTAGCTTCAATGGGGGTTTTAACAGGCTTGCAAGCAAGCATCCCAAACTCATGCAATAATTCCAAGCAATATTTTTTTTATTAAGACAAATACAAATATCAGTTCTAATAACTTCAATACCCAAAAAAATATTTCAATTCTCCTAAGTCTTTAACCAAAAACTGAGATTTAAGAAACTTTTTAACATTATTAAACTTAATGTTGCAATTTCCAGTAATAATAATATCGTCCACATAAACCAGTAAAACAACAATACTATTTTTAAAATTCCTTACAGTCAAAGAATAATCGTTAGCACTTTGTTTAAAACCAAAGGTTAAAAAGAGAAGATAATAATTTTACGTTCCACTGTTTAGGGGCTTGTTTAAGTCTGTAAAGTGAATTAATCAGTTTATAAACTCTTACATCACCCTTAGAATGATATTTTTCAGGTAATTTCATTAAAACAATTTCAATTAAATCACCATACAATTAAAAGCATTGTTTATGTCAAGCCAATATAAATGCCAAAATTTATGAACAACTAAAGATATAACAATTCAGACAATAACTATTTTGGCTACAGGAGAAAAGGTCTCCTCATAGTCAGGTCCTTCTCTCTGATTGTACCATTTAGCTACTAATCTAGCTTTCTACCTTTCTATTTCACCGTTATATTTATATTTAATTATGTAAATCCAGTGACAACCAATAGCTTTTCTGTCGTTAATCTCTCAAGTGTTATTCCTATAAAGTGCTTCCATTTCTTCATTCATTACCTTTACCCAATTAGGGTCTAAGGCAGATTCATTATAAGTTTTAGGTTCAAGTGTTTTATTCAAATAAGATACAAAACACAAATTTTCACTATTAATAATAGAATAATTAACTGACCTCTCAATTCCATACTTATGCATTCCCTCCACAACATAATCACTAAACCTAAATAACATCACGACCATATCTAGTGACCCTAGTAGAGCTCAATAAAAGTGGCATTGGCATGACCACTCCAACAAGCCTTACCTCTGAAGTTTACATGCCAATGAATCTTGTGAAAACTTATGAATCCTTTTACACAAAAAGCAAGAAATAAAATATTTATTATAATTAAACAAAATCATATGATTATTTCAAAAGAATTGTTAGTAATTAACCCCTATCAAAAACTAATTAACAAAAATTATTACCCATTTGATTATTAACTTGTATGAATAATATATTTTCCTCATGCCAGACGGAGTGGGTGAGGGAAGAGGTGAGGGAGGCTTTCTCTCTAACCTAAACACCGCACCTTGACTGAGGGAAAGATGGTGAGGGAAGGAGATGGGGAAGCCGGTTGCCGCATTCTCTCTCAATTTCTTATTGGGCGATTTTTTTTTATCTTTTTTATTATTTATTAAATTATAAACCTACTAAAAAGTTATAAAAAAAATATCAAAGCTCATGGTTTTTAATTCACTATAAAATAAGTATAATATATATATATATATATATATATATATATATATATATATATATATATATATATATTAAAAAAGGGATAATAACTTAAAAGGGTAATATATTTTTCAATTTGTATACATTTGGTCACTGAGTTTTTTTTCGTCCACATTTACCCCTGCAACTTGTTAAGCTGTACACATTCAGTCCTTATGAACGGTTACTCCACGTGAGCTGGGAAAAATGACTTAATAAGATAATATATTTCTCATTTTATACACATTTAGTCCTTAATATTTTTGTACATATTTAGTCCTTAATATTTTTTGTTACAATATAAGTTATTTTTGTTTTTGTACTCATTTAGTACTTATGAATGATTTCTTTAGGTTTTTCTCACGACATCTTATGTGGGACAATCATTAATGAAGTGTATGGGGCTGTTGATGTTTATGTGTAACATCTCATTTTCACAACTGAAAATTTTCATTTTTAAATAAGGCAAAAGTCCCTAATTATAAATCCATTATTAAGAAAAAACGTTTATTTCAAAATACATTTATCGAAGAGTAATATAAGAAACACGGAATCCTCAATATTGGTGATCGGTGTGTACAATCATGTATTTGTCTTCCCACGATCAACGATAGAACTTGAAAACATAAATAAGTTGGTAAACACAAAGTTTAGTGAATTTTTCCCAAAATACTCGATACAACAAATGTATTATCATGCATAACGAGCCCACACTCATCAGAATGGAATACCTTGGCCCAATCAGTTACCGGATTGGAATGCCAACATGCAACAGGTCCAATCAGTCATTACACTAGAATACCCAGTGTTAGTCGACATGTCGGCGTAACCCAACTGCTCTTCTCGGGCCTCTGTGCCTACACCTTACAGCCGACCCGCACCAGGTATCTTGGTCTACAACATATAACATGACCACCTCAACGTATCCCACCACCATATGGTTATCGCCATGTAAGATGTCATGAGAAAAATCTAAAGAAATCATTCATAAGTACTCCCTCCATCCCAAAATTATTGTCCTCGTTTGACTTTTGAGGTCTTTACATGTTAACTTTTACCATTAATAATTTTATTTGTGTTATATAACTTTTGATAAAACTTATAACAATGAAAATACATTTAAAAAACAATCTATTCATATATCTTGCATAAAAAATTATATAACAAAAAGTAAATTATTTAAGGTCAAAGTTAAACAAAAGAGACTAAAAAATTCAAACGTGGACAATAATTTTGGGATAGAGGGAGTATTAAATAAGTACAAAAACAAAAATGACTTATTTTGCAACAAAAAAATATTAATGACTAAATATGTACAAAAATACTAAGGACTAAATGTGTACAAAGTAAGAAATATATTACTCTATTAAGTCATTTTTACCAGTTAACCTGAAATAGTCAGTCATAAGGACTAAATGTGTACAGTTTAACAAGTTGAAAGGGGTAAATATGAACGAAAATAAAAATCATTGACTAAATATATACAAATAAAAAAATACATTACCCTTTTAAATCATTATGCCATTAAAAAAAATAAAAAAAAAATAAAAAATAAAAAAAAAAAAAAAAAAAAAAAACTATACAAATTTCCCACCCAAACCATTGAGGTTAAGTGAAAGAAAGGATGTGATCCACAAAAAAATAAAAAGAGTTTTACCCTACCTATCCCAGACCCCTACCTATCAAAGACATAGACCACTAGAGGGTTCAAGGAATAACAATTTGTTGATGTGGAAAGTAAACGGATTGATTCCGTCTTTGCATTCCCTCCACACCCTCTTGATTCTTGTTTTCCATCTAATAAATTGTCTTGGCGTTTAATAAAAGAAACCACCCCCATCAATGGCAACGTGCAAACAACAAATTAATTCAAAGACTTTTTACTAAAGAAATTTAAACAACTCACATTTTCCTACCTTCATCTTTATACACCTCACATCCAATGGAGAAACACTCTTCAATTTCCTTGACATTTAAGGGGTCCTTAGCCAAAATTGTTGACTTTAATCATAGGTTCGCACTTTCCTGGAAATTTCCTAGCCTCTCCCCTTCCCTATACAACGTAAATTGCTGCGGAAAAGATGTGAACTACACTCGATTGCTTGTCTTGAAGGAATTTTGCTTACCCACCATGCGTTTGTTGTTTTGTCCGCTTCGATAGTATCCATTCACGCTAACATCATGGGATTTGTGAACTGATTCCTGGTGGGGTTAAGTGGCTTTTTTCGGAGTTCAATGGAGTATCTATACTCATGCTTTTGAGCGAAGATTCAATTAACTTCGGGTTCTTGGCTTCTCAACATTATCATCGATAATAAAAATGGGCAATGTTAATAATCCGCAGGTGTTAGTATTCAATCCCCGTATTGAAGTGAGTTCTACTCTTTTTCCTCTTTTTGACCATGACCATTGATCTTATAAGACCAAGAACCTTATGAGTTTCTCGACACCGAATTTCTCACAGATTGGCTCGCTAGAGGTGAAGTCAATTATCGAGCCACATGATCAGAGCACATCCACTTCGGCATCAACCAATACAAATATGCTTTCTATGAAACAATTTTCAGAAAATTGTGACAAAAAACAACTATGGTGTAAAGTGATAACCAGCATAAAGATTGCTTTATTCTCTAATAAGATTAATTTACTTATACCTTTTGGCCCCTTAGCTATGCTTGTTGATACCTTGACTGGTAATCATGTAAGTTACTTATATTCATTGTTATTGTTTTTATTCAATTTTGTCATACCATTTTAACTTTTAAGCCTATGTATTAATTCTATCTTATATATATCAGGGTTGGGTCTTCTTCTTGAGCTTATTGGGCATCATACCATTGGCAGAACGTTTGGGTTGGGCTACAGAGTAATGATCTTTTTCATCTTTATTCTAAAAAATTCAACAAAACAATAAACTCTAAGATGAACATAATCAAATACGAAAGTAATTTTTGGTGATTAATGCAATTAGTACTCAACTTAGATGATGTTTTGGCTTCTTTTTTCTTCAGGCAATTGGCTTTCTACACCGGGCCTACAGGTTTGTTCATCGATTCGATAGCTTGACATTGTTGTTGACTTGGAGAAACAAAGATCGTTTTCGATACAAATAAAAAGTTAATAATAAATACCTCAATTGCAGTTGGGGGACTTCTGAATGCTACTTTTGGCAATGCAACAGAGTTGATAATATCAATGTACGCAATGAAACATGGTATGCTACGTGTTGTGCAACAATCATTACTAGGGTCAATTTTGTCGAACATGTTGCTTGTTCTTGGATGCGCGTTTTTCTGTGGAGGAATCTTTCTTCCTAAAAAGGAACAGGTTTTTGACAAGGTAAGTTAATTAATTAACAAAACGAGGTCAACTTTTCTTGAATTTTTTTTTTGTTTTTTGTTGAGCGATTGATGAATACCAACTTATTGGCAGTCGAATGCTGTGATGAGCTCAGGATTGTTGTTAATGGCAGTGATGGGTCTGTTATTCCCTGCTGTTCTTCATTTCACACACACAGAATTGCATTTTGGAAAGTCGGAATTGGCTCTTTCAAGATTTAGCAGTTGTGTAATGCTTATTGCATATGGGGCCTACTTGTTTTTTCAGTTGACTACACAGAAGAATTCGTATTCACCAATCACTGAGGTTGGTGATTGGTACTATATAACACCCTTGAATGAGAAGAAAGCATAATAACTAGTAATAAAAGGAAGTGAAATATTCAGCAAAGTCCCTATATTATGGGCTCATTAACAATTAAGCCATCACTTTCCCTTTTTTTGGAACATTAAAGGACAAAAAGAGAAAATACATTAATATTTTTTTCTAATAACGGTTTAGAAATATCAGGAAGATAGCCCAAAAGAAGGCAATTCAGATGATGATGATGATGAATCTCCTGATATTTCAAAGTATGAATGTGTTATCTGGCTCAGCATCTTGACACTCTTCATTTCCATTCTTTCAGAATATCTAGTCAACACCATTGAGGTATCCGAATAATTATCTTAAACTAATAATAATCAATGAAGCTATTTTCTAAAATATAGACATGGAAATGATTTCCATTTATATAGGGTGCTTCTGTTGCAATGAATATCCCTATAGCATTTATCAGTGTTATCCTTCTTCCTATTGTTGGAAATGCAGCAGAACATGCAAGTGCCATCATGTTTGCCATGAAAGACAAGCTTGTAAGCTATTAGTCATTACAAGAACCCTAATTCAATTATTATTATTTTTTATAATTTTTTTTGGTTACAATCTTTTCAGGATATCTCTTTAGGAGTTGCGATTGGCTCCTCAACACAAATATCTATGTTTGCTGTAAGTGTTCCTTTCTTAAGTTCTTTGTATGTTAAAAGAAAAATTTAATTTAAAGAACAAATACCAACTTTTATTCTAAAATTTATGTGTTTGTAACTACAGATTCCATTTTGTGTGGTTGTTGGGTGGATCATGGGGCGTCCTTTGGACCTAAATTTTCAACTTTTTGAGACAGCGACTCTTTTTATTACAGTTCTGGTAGTGGCTTTCATGTTGCAAGTAAGCCTCATTTTATTTTCACAAAACTTTGACTAAATTAAACATTTAAAAATGGTTCTTCTATATCTATAGGATGGAACATCAAATTACTTTAAAGGAGTAATGCTTGTGTTTTGCTATTTGATAGTTGCTGCAAGTTTCTTTGTACATATAGACCCTCTATCTATACGTAAGTTTATTCGACTTTTTGACTAGACTTTTTTTTCTTCTACATTGTTTATGGAAGTGATTCATTCATTGTCTCTGGTTTTGCAGAAGATAAACCCTAAGACCCATACCCTTCTTGAATCCATCATCAAGAGTTTCAAGTCAATTGTATGTTCTAGTTTGACTTTCCTTGATGGCATATAGTTATAATTATTGCATACTACAACTACTACTATGTGTAAATTGTTACAGAAGAGAATAATGATAAAGATTTTGAACAACAGGAGTAAAATATGTGTTACACTTAAAAGGGAACCAACCCCCTTTTCCACTAATTGTTGTTATTCATATAAATAATAATTCTTTACAAAAGAATTGGCATTTCACATATAAACATTATAAAACAAGAGAGCGTCGCAATTAATTATTCCTTACTAAAAATACAAGTAGGTGGAAGTATCTGTTGCATTGTTGCTATCCCTGCACAGAATAGATCTTGCTTCCACAATTGAGCGAGGTGGTTCAAGATCTTTCTCTTGCAGTGCATTTCCTTGCAATCGTTGCATCTGTGAAGCAAATGTATCATCCAAAACCTACAAAAAAAGTTCCTTTTTGTGTCAGACATTTTATCAAACACTTGGTGTGCAACAAACAAAATAAAGGAATCCAGATAAACTTACTCCAAGAGCATAATAAGATCCGTTGTACCAGACACGGTTTTCCTTTCTACCTTCCAGAAACTTCAGTACAATCTGTAAGGCATACAACATTCTTGTTAAAAACACATGATTTTTTATTTTATTTTATAAAAACGCATTCTTGTTAAAATCTCAATCAATCTCACCTGTCCCATTTTGTCCCATAAACCACGACAACTAGCAATGAATATTTGATTAGTAAAAACCTCATGTAAGTTGGATACAGATTCCACAAGCTGTGAACACAAAACTTGCATCCTGTCTCTCACTTCAGCCTCTCCATCTGCTTCCTTCGTTTCCTCCAAAATTCTTTGAAGTCTTGTGCTTCGACTTGCTTGCATCTGTGTAATTAATCAACACAGTAATTACTAATCACAACTTACAACTCTTGATTCATTATGAGTAATTGATTAATTGATTATGATGATTATTACTTATTACTTACATTACTAATGAGTTTAACCACTATAGCCTGCATGTAGTTTTTATACTTGGTTCTCAATAACACAGTAACTGCATTCATTTGCTCTCCATACGTTGACTTTTTGTCCCCTCCATTGACCGGAAGATAACACGCCCATGACTTCAATTTATCTTCAATTCTACAATGCAAAACATCAAGAACTCTCTTGATGGTGTTTAAAAAAGTTCCCAACTGATTAGGAATCGAATACAAGGCTGTTGATTGTCTCCTTGTTAGTTTCTGAACTTGAATCCCAAGCCTCTTTGGAATACTATCTTTCAAAGGTGTCAAAATATCCGCATATTGTCTCTCAAGTGCTTTCATAATAGCTCTTTCCACATTTGCAACAGCCTTGAAAAAAACATTTACAATCACAACATTAACATCAAGACTATAAAAATTACACACATCCGATAGTTATAAAACTTACATTCTCCAAGATCAAAGTGTATTGTGGCCATCGATTGATCACAACTTCATACTCACTCAACATTTCTTTAATTTTATCATACAAATCTTCAGCAAAAGGTGAAGTGGAATAGTTTGTGATCACCCCACCCCATGGTGCTTTTTCTGCTTTGCATAAATCAAGTAAGCAAAGCTGCATATCTTGAACCCAAACCATAATGTAATTATGGTACAAGTTTCTTGAATCCACACCACCTTGAGATACACTGAAAAGAAAAGAAAAAAATCAACAATCGTTTTCAGTATTTTGATACATGATTTTGAGGAAATGAAGTTTAATAATCCAGCAACAAACCTGATATTCCATGACTCAAGATTCCTCTCAAAGTCTGCAGTTGCTATAAGAAGTTCATTGACATGAGGTTGAGGACTTGAAGGAGGCCATGCTGCAAGAAACCCTTTAAGCCTTTTACATAACTCACTGCTGTAAACAGCTGCTGTGATGCTTGAGAGATCAATAGAGCTGAAAAAAAAAAAGCAAAGATATTGGATTTTTGTCTACAAATTACAAAACATTACATTTTTTTTTGCAAGTTATACCTTGGAAGTATGTGTTGATTATGAATTTTGATGTCTGTCTTTATCTCATCACTTAAGTTTATGCACAAATTCTTCATTTTCAAGTATGCTGTAGTGATTGCAATGGAGTCCATAAGAAAACCCTCAGTGTTGCTTGCTACAAACTCATCAGTGTCCACCATGTATTTCCTGCATCTCTTTCTTGCTGCTGCCTGTATAAAGTAAAAAACAAACACACAAGTCTTTAAAGTTTAAACAAACAAGAAAATATATTATATATTATGAACCATTATATAATTATACGATATCTTCACCTGTAAATAGTTGGTCAACAAAGTTTGACCATCTGGAGAAAGTATATCATGAATAAGAGTATACAATTGAACAGCTGGCGCTAATGCTGGTGAAGCAGATTCTGGAATTGGAATCAACATGTCTGATAAACCTGTTGAAGAACTCTCATCTAATGACTTGTAATTTTGGAAAGAAAGTGCAAGAAGACTCTCCATTTGCGTTTCACAATCCAATAACAAGCTTTTCTGCAAAATGGTAATAAAAAAATCGTACCCAAAATTACATTTTAGATAATAAAAAAAAAAAAGTCAGTGGATTAAAAGAACATTTTAGGGTTTCTCTTACCTCTTGTCTTGTGAGTCTTCTTTCGGTTCTAGCTTTCATAACGGGTACAAGTAGTTCATAAATGAGCTCTAAGCAATCTTTTGTAGGCGTAGCAACGTTCATAACATGTGAAAGATGCCTAAACAATAAAGTTTTAGTAAAAGTGAAAAAACTATATATATAGAAAAGTTTGATTATTATTAATAATCAACAAAAATTGAAGTACCTAAGTTTGGTGTATGATTCTGAGACTCCATAATAATCAGCAAACTCTGTGAGTAACCATTTCCAAGGTTCAACAACCCACAAGTTACGAGCATGGAAACATTGTGCTCGCATGGCAGCTTCCAATAGTAAATCATACGCTAGTGTTTCCACCACAGGTCCACACTGTCATTTTAATATAAAATTATAAAACAAATTAAAAGCACAAATCAAAATTCGTTAACAACTAATTTTATTTCGTTATTTCAAACCTTGAGGTGTGTAGTTTCATCAGATGCAATTGTGCTGCTGATAGAAAGCTGGATTTTCCCGATGCATTCATTCTCTTCGTAATAAATCGGCCACCATTTGATTCTATCGTTCTGTATAAAATCAATTATGTTGATAATTTTATTCTTATAAAAAGAAAAATACGTTGATATTTGACTTACAGGATTGTCATGTAGGGACGAAACTGGAATAACTGCTCGACCCTGAATGCTCCTTTTCTCCCCTTGAACTTCTACTAAAAGGGCATCTCCTTGGTTCTCTGGGAAACTATATTATATATTATATAATATATATATATATACATTATTATCATCATAATATTTGAGTACCCTTTTAAAAGTATATTAAACGAGTTTTTTAAATGATAGAAACGTACAAATCATGGGAATCACCGGTTCCAGGCCTTAGGCAAATGCCTAAAGCCGATTCCGATTCTGTAAGTTCTTGAGAGCTTTTTAGGTGTAGCAAGCATGACACTGGTTCTGCAACATGACAACATCTTTTGTTTATTAAAAGAAAAACATAAAAATGTCTAATTTCATTACATTTTTTAGGATAAAAGTTAAAAACAACAAACCTTCACATGAAAATGAAGAGATTCCTAATGCATTGATTTTGCTTTTTACAAGTGAAGAAACATGTTTAATATATTCGACTCCCGCTTGCACATAAATAGCACTTTGTTGAGAGTATGTGTCTTTAAGTTTTCGTTGTGGGATTATTCTTATCTTTTTCACTGCCAAATCCATACACAAATTCAGTCATTTACAAGTAAAAAGATACAAATTCTTTTTTATAAGTAAAATAAATCATATATATATACCTTCAACCCTAATCTTTCCAATCACTTTCTTTACTTTCAAGGGGCATGCGTTATTGTTATTATCTGGATTCTCAGTTCCATTACTCGGTTTGAAACCTCGAGGTTGCAATAATAACTTTTGTAGCCTAAAAAGAAGCAAAAACAAAACCATTTATAAGCAATTTTAATAGACAAAAAGAATAAACTAAGTTTTTGTACCCAAAAGCATTGCGAAGAAGGCGGCATTCATCATTTAAGAACAAAGGTGCTTCTGTACACCCTCTTGCCCATGCGTTTAAGCATAACCGAAAACACGCATCATAAGTAATTAAGGTTTGCCATGGATTTTGACCACTGTTAAAAAGAAGCATATATTTTTGTTAGTTATAATTTAAACAAGAACATGAATGAATATAAAGCAATGATAATAAATTAATAATACCTGTTATAATAAGTTAAATGATCTAGTGAGCTTGCTGTTTTTTCATGAATGGCTTCATGCTCCCTGTCACTAACAAAAGATTCCAGTTTCACATGATGAACATTTTCTGGCATATTAACTTCATTGTGTGATTGATCAATTCCTGAAATCCGTGAAGATTCTTTACTTGATTCATCTTCAACCTCGGGAATGTGTTCTTCAAAGATAGGAGGTGCACTTGGAGTTCCCAAATCAGCTATAGGTGTACCCTTTACATTTTTATCACTAAACGTCAACAAAATAAACTTTTATAAACTTATAGATTATATGAAAGTTTACTTACATAGGCACTACGAGGTTGTAACATATCACGCAAACGATTGGCAGCTGAAAGGGAACTGGGCCCACCATGCAATCCAGTTTCGGTGAGTTTTCTGGGTTTTTGAGGTACTTCGATACAAAGATCGTCTTTTATTATCCCTCTATTTAAAGTAGACTTGTTGGGGGGAAGTGTAACTGGATTGACATTCAAGATTTGTTCATCGAAGGTTTCTTCATCGGAATAAGTTAAGTCCATGTCATCTGAAGCAGATCCGACACTCTCATCATCATGTTCATGTTCATGTTCATGTTCATCATCATCGTCGTCACAATAATCATCGTCATCGTTGTCTTCTTCATAATCGTTGGTTTCAAGATTATGAGATCCAAGTATGCTAGAATGGAATTTAAGGGGTGGGAGTAGATTCGAGGATTTGTAAGTTGTGGAATTAAACGAAAGGGGGGATTTAGGAATAATTGGGTATTCTTGATCTATTGAAGTCTCTCTTAAAGGTGAACGCGTCTCTTGCTCTTTCTGTAACCCCTGTTTGTACCATATGATTGTTATGAACACAACATTCTCAGTTTTTCAATTTAATCGAAGAGGAATTACACAGAAAAACGCAAAGCAACGATGATAAACCAACACAAAATTGATGAAAATCATTTTATTGATTTCAAAATCGAGAGTTGAAGTGCGTACCTGTTTAACCCAGTTCAGGGCCCTTTCGTCTAATCCCTCTGTGAACATGTTTATTGAGAGAGAGAGAGAGAGAGAGAGAGAGAGAGAGAGAGAGACGGGAAGAAGAAGAAGAAGAAGAAACGATGAGAATGTGATATGTGTTTTAGCAGATGAGTCGAGTTCTTGATGGGTGATGAAGATGAGAGAGAAGACAAAGTGGAGAGCGTTTCAGGTTTTCAGCTTGTAAGTTGTAACGGCTAGTTTGAAAAAAGTGGCTTCATTCATTAGTTGTTTAATGGCTTATAGTTTCATTTTCTCCCTTCTACTTTTAAATATGTCACCGACATCCTTTACTCGTATACTAAATTACTAATGCCCAATTACAGACTATGATAGTGATGGTTTGGATTTTTTTTATATATTTAAAAACAAACATTCGTTGGCTTGTTGACAAAGCTGACAACGTTATGGTTTAGATACTGAAAAATAAACTTTGAATAAAATTATTAAGCTAGATGTTAATTACATTAGAAAACGGTAAAGATTGTATATGTATTTTATTTTATTAGTCGATATTAATATTAATACTTAGAGAAATTTACATTTTTGGTCCTTATTGTTTGGTTGTTTTCTTGAATTATGTCCACTTTCTATAGATGTAGCACTGACCATTGACTTTAAACAACATTACACCATCGGTCCCTGTGGTTAGTAAGAATTGGTAGGTTGAGGCCAACTATCACTGCTACATGGTTTGTAAGAATTGGTAGGGTGAGACCAATTCTTTTTTATTTTCAAAAAAAGGACAGGAGCATTTTAATGCAAGACCTTGACTAAAATCAACATATAAACCACACTTTTCATAAACATCATAAATAGAATGAAACTTAGGGTTTAGCTTTCAGTCTTAACCCCTTAAGCACTTAATCCATCATTACAAGGATTAAATAAGAACCACAAAATTATCCACCAAGAAGTGGTGGTGGCTTCGTGGTGCAATGGTGATCAAAACTTCCCACAATATTGTGTTATGCTAAAAAGGGAAAGGAAGAGAAAGATACCTAGCTACTCATCTAAAACCATGGGGTTTGGAAAAAAAAAACCAAACCTTCCTTCCCTTTCTTGCCTCCCTCTTGCACCCCCACCATTTGTTATCCAACATTAGATCTTTATTATCATATTTTGGAGTCATGCACACCTCAATCTAATGGGGTCGTTGGGAGGAAAAAACATACATACTCTTCAAGAAATGAGTTGGAAAGTGTTATATAATAAGATTCAGTGGCATGACAAGGATCTAATGGAGGTTTAATTAAGCAGGCAATTGCAATCCAGAGCGTATGTATGTGTAAGACAAAAAATCCATAATATATTATAGCAAGAGGTTTAATTAGTCTGGTATTTAAAATAGTGTCTTATTGCTGTTTTCAGCTTATAAGGTGTTAGAATCGATGACCATAACAGAAGGCCCCAAAAATTAAACATTCAAAACTTAAGGATTGGAGGGGTGCGCCGGACCTTGGCAGTAGTGTAAGACCAAGGCGACGCATGAAGAACCCCAGCAGCAAGCTACTGTAACGGGCCTTCCCCCATAAAAAATAAGATTAATATCGAGTGAGCCGATGGCCCACATATCAGATATTAAACTGATAAGAACAGATACTACACTTGATCTTAGCCAAAAGGCCGAGAAAGGTATGCTTATTCCCCTCCTGGGCTTCCTCTTTTATACTCACCTCACTCTTCCCTGCTTCCTTCATTCAGTCGATGTGGGATGCTGTACTTCTTTCTTTTTAACTTTTCTAGTTATATTATATATATCCAAATAAAAACTATAATTACCAAATCTAGTCTTATAATTATATGTTACTTTTGTTTAATTTAACCGCTTTACCTTACTATTAATGTAACATTTTGGGAATTCAAGTATTATACATTATGTGGACTAGGCGAAACGAATTGCTAAAAGTTAGGTATCAAAATATAAATGAATTGCTATGGTTGAAAGTTATGTATCAAAATACAAGATACACTGGATAAAAAAAAAAAGGTCATTTTGTGCACTAATTGTAAAACTAATAAGTCTACTTGCCTGGTATAGAGTGTTTCAAATTTAAGTACCTGATAAAAACAAGATTCTAAACCTTTTTTGGGCATCCTAAAAAATTTTGAAATAAAAAAGTCTTCATGTGTAATTGATTCAAAAGCTTATTAACCTGTAAAATTTAGCTTTGTGACTAAGTTTTACGAGGTGGCGTGATATGATTACTCTACAACATTCCTTATGTGAATGAGATTGGCAACTTTGAAGTGTAAACCCTAAGGAAATTACAACTTTGAAGGGTGGTGTTCAAATCAAAATAGTTTGGAAGCATGTTTTTGTAGAGCAAACAAATGATATCGAGCAAAATATCTAAGTGTGGTTAGGAAATTACAACTGATCGTAATACAAAGGATATGGAAATTTGGAAAAAGTGCAAAAAACATATGAACACCGAAGAGACAATTGGGAGCGAAGCAATGTCCCATGTGACATACATTTCATGTGGCAACTATAATATGGGTTAAATTCTAGATTGAACATGAGGTGGACAATGTATAATGTCTTGGAAGTTGGAACTAAGTTATCATTGAAACGTTAAGGCTGAAACAAGGCAAGAGAGTTCACCAATACCATAGTTTTCAAAGAGACAACCCATGATAAATTAATCAATAAAACTCCTTATCTTTCTCATTAACTACTCTTTATACAATGAGCGTAAAATCACATGTGATATGTATGATACATGTACAAATGAACATCTTTGAGCAAGAAGTCCTCATTTGAGTGATTCACAATCAATATTTTTATTCATACTGAAACTTATAAAGTTGTTCTTCTAACAAATTATAGGCCCGGTATAAGGCTTTGTAATACCCTTTCAATTGACATAGAACCAAGTTCTCTAGTAAAATGAAAATGAGTATGGGACATGGGGATAGTTGATATAGCTTAGTTGGTAGAGCAGAGGATCGAAAATCCTCATGTCACCGGTTCAAATATGGTTTCTGGCATATGATTAATTTCTAGATAATAATACATATTTTCCATCTTGTGCTTTCGAACCCCATCTATTTAATTTTTATAGAGGGGGTAAAGAGTTTATTATACAAAGTATGTAAAAAAAGAAGAATCTATTTTCACTTCTTTTTTATTTCTTCTCTGGTTCAAAATAGAAAAGAGTATGAATACTTCATGTACATATAAATATTCGAAGGTTAAGATTGAAAGATTCAATAGAGTAATCGTAGGATGCGAATAAACAAGATTTAGTTTTGTATTTTCTTTTCAGTTTTTAATTTACTCCTACGTTACATAACTTTATAGATTCTCCCTAAGTGATGTGTGCAGTCCAAAGTTGATGTTACATAATTCGTTTGGTTCGTCCTATTGATTTGGTTCATCCGAAATAGGTATTTTACAAATTTGAAAATCTCGATTAATTCCTAATTTGATTTATTATGTTTTTTTTATTCTATGCATAATAAAAATGCAAATCATAAACGATACTTCAATCACTCTATTTAATCTAGAATCGAACATGAAATCTAGATAATTGTATAATTGAATATTCGTTTTTTATCATTCAATGAGCATCTTGTATTCATAAAAATTGGGAGCAATATAATCCTTACGTAAAGACCATCCGATCCAACTTTCATACATTAATATACGTTTCAAGCAGGGATGATTATCATAAGAGATTCCCAACATATCATAGGATTCTCGTTCTTGAAAATCCACAGTTTTACAAACCCAAAAAGCACTCGGAATTCTAGGATTCCTCATCAGGGCAAATACTTTTATGCATACCTCTTCTAGTTAATCCATGTCATACACTATTCTAGTAAGATTATACCCACTAGCTGATAGTCCACCTGATGCTACATCATAGACACATTGGGAGCAGAGATAACTGTAACCATATACATATAAAATGACAACAACAGAATGTTAATCCCCCGATTTGATTTGTAAAGTCTCTATTCCTTGGTAATCAACGCCCAAAGATCTATGAATTACACATGCTTAACTAGCCAAGCAGACAAATGACTTGACATTCTTTTATCTTTCATGCATTTTTTTTTATAAGTATTTCACATTTACAATGAAATTTATGAAGATTGAGCCGCGACTTTTTATTATGTGCAAAAGAATGTTGTCTAATTTACAAATTTGGGGGAAGATACTAAACTTTTGTATCTGAAAAATGTTTCATGAGGAATCTCTGAGGTAGATATCGATTGATAAATGAATCAATATTGATCATAATTTTCGGTATGAATACTATGCCCAGCCTGAAACCTGTGATTGGTAGTAAAACAACGATTCTCACTAAGACATAGCTCTATCTGGATAGATTTCTTGAGATATTTTCTTATAAAGTCTTGTTATAGCATCTATAATTGCTTCTGGTTTAGGTGGACAACCCAACAAATATACTTCCACGTGAATTAGCTTATCAACTCCACAAATAGTACTTTAAGAATCGGTGCTAAAAATCTCCTACTCCCATGGCAATAAGCCAATAACATATTTTGGTTAAGATATTTGCTCGTATAATCTCACTGAGGATGGGGCCATTTTCATTGTTACTATTCCAACTATTAAAATAAGGTTCGCTTGTCTAGGACTCGACATTGGTACTAGTCCATAATGATCAAAGAGTAATCGTGAGCCTATTAGTGAAGCAAATTCAATGAAACAACAACTGGTACCATAAAGAAGTGGTCATAAACTAGAGAGTCTTGACCAATTTGAAAGATTATTTAATGTAGTTTAAATAACTGAATTTTGGGTTGGTCAATCAAATAAGGGAAACTCAATGGAACACATAACTATCTTAATTTTTTTTCTCTTTCTTTTTTAATTGTCTATTATTCACGAGCTAAGACTATTCCAATGCCCCATTTCCCCATACATATAGACTAAACCAACAATTAAGATTAACACGAAAATTAAAGCTTCTACACATACAAATACACCTAATACATCAAAACCCATTACACATGGACAAGAAAAACCGTTTCAATATAATAAACAACAAAAACTAGAAAGTTTCTCCGGTCCTTTGCTAATCAGAGCTAAAAATCCTGAAATGAAAAGTACCAAAATAGGAATAAGACTTGATATGATTAGAAAAGCCCAGAAAATATTATATTCATAAAGCAGAAACATAAATGCACTCCAATGAACGTGGAAAATATATCAGATTAGTCGATTCGACTTGAATTTTTTTAGTCATTCATAATTGTTGTGGTCGAACCATTTAGTGGGTTGGGCGTGTTTCCTTTCGAGATTCATCGATTATAATCCTATTTTTATTACATATCTTTAGATATCAATTGATTTTTCTTAGTTATAGTTAAAACCAACTATTGTTTTTATCCAAATTATCTTGTTTTCATATCAATCTTACCGAATATTCTTCCAAAAAAAGGGATTCTAAATATAATTCTCATTTCTTTTTTATGAATATGTCCATTTGTCATTTTTTATTAGTGGTTTATAATCGAACAAGTAGTCATTTCGTAAGAGAATGTGTAGGATTTTTCATCTCAAGATTTAGAATATACGACTCTTATTATATTCCTTTTGTTAGAATCCAGCCCTAATGGAGGATTTTCTATTTATTGAATATCGAAAGAGAAGACTAGGTCTAAATAAGGTATACGAAGGAAAACTTATTTTACGTTTTAGCAAAGATATTCGTTTTCCAAACTTTATATTGTGCACAAATAGTGCTCAATACCGACGTAAATTACTATTAGATTTGATTGAGGTTGAATTAGGTTTGAGTTTGTAACCAAACTCGTATCATGATATAAAATTCCATAGAATTGGGTATACCAAACGAATAGTACTATAGTTAACTCGTTGATTTCGGACAAGAAAATATGAAAGTTGCATATGAATTTTCCTACAAAGAGTATTGAACAAAAGTTTGTTTGCTTATCCACAACTGAAAAAAGATTGATTGGGTCCATTGAATGAAATGTATTTTTGTTTTTAGTTTAATATTCTACTTTAAACAATCCTCTTGAACACATTTATAGTAATGATTGTCTTTTGATGAAACAATCAGTCAGTTAAAACAATAACGAGGAAATTCAAATGAAATAAGATACAATTTTTTTAATATTCATTTTTATTTTATAAACAATTTTCTCATTACACAACAAATCGTATTTTAAAATGTTGTATTGTACAACTCTATGAAACACAAATTATTGTGTACGATGCAATTCGTATATATTGGTGCAAGTGATTTTTTTAGGACAAATGTGTATATAGAACCCAAATCATATTATGCTTGTCTATTGAAATACATTATATATAAAATTTGATCAAGACAAGTTAAATATATTGATAAATTTGTTTTTGCATGCCATGGGATGTATCGATCTTATAATATATGTTTTTGATTTCACAAAATGATTGAATGCCGCTAGTTATTTTCAAATTTATTTGTTGTTTATATTCCCGTGTTTCACTAGAAATTTTCACTTAATAAATCAACTCCAACGATTTTGCTTTTGTCATAAAAAAATGAACTCACGAAATTAAACGAATTTCACAATTGCGTGTAAGCTAAGGAATCGTTTCTTTGTGATTGATAATAATAACATTCATTCCACAATATAAATTAGATAAAACTGCAAAAATGTTCCTGTGGTATGCATTTTTTTTGGGGTTTTAGTCAAAACCTAAACTTTTTTGGATTAGTGGTCCTTTTGGACTAGTTTGTATGTGAAAATGGTCCTGTGAAAATTGAAATGTGAAAATTGAAATGATTATAATACCTTTGGGATATTTATTTTTTCTTTTTCTTTCATTATTTTAAAATCTAATACTATTTATTTAATTATTTTAACAAGTAAAACATAATAAAGGACTCTCTCTCTCTCTCTCTCTCTCTCTCTCTCTCTCTCTCTCTCTCTCTCTCTCTCTCTCCAAAAACCCATCAACACATCCTTTCCAAGAACGGAACCAAATCAAGAAACACTACACTATCAAAACCAAGATACACACTTTAACAAATCTAGAAAAAACACCAATCAAGAAACACTACACTATCAAAACCAAGATACACACTTTAACAAATATGGAAAAAGCACCATCGTTCATGCTTGGTTTTGTTCTTCACCCTAGATCTAAATTATCAATAATGAAAGGGAATGAGAAATATAAAGAGGGTATGCGAAGATTTCGGTGTCAGCTTCGTGTTTGAGAGCTTCCACAACATCATAACCTTTTCTAGGTTAGATAAGGAGCGTAGCCGGAGACAAAAAGCACAAAAAACAACAGAGAATGGGTATTGGTCGAGGCACTTGGGTCACTTTTGAATCAGAGAGGACATTGAAGATCTGAGATGGTGGCATTTTTTTAGGATCGGAAGCAATGAGAAAGGAAATCGAGGGAGGTAGGTGGTGCACCGATGCCGTCGCAAAATTGCACACTGGTTTACTCACCAAGCATTGCTTCCTTGATGAATTTCATTGATACTTAGTTTGGAAAACTTGATATATTGGTAACGATCGTGAAGCCTCGTTGTTCACTGAACCTCTAATGAAAAAATCCTTTTGTTTCATCTCCATTTGATTTATGAAAATTCGTTGAAATGAGGTGAGGGTTTCTGTCAAGATTGCTTCCTCACCACCACCTCTAGCAAAACGAAGAGGGTAAGGGTTTCTGTCAAGATGGCTCTAATTGGTCGATTTCCATGTTCGATTTGGTCACATTCTCTGTCCGATTTCACTTGGGTTTTCATTGATTTCATCTTTGTTGCATCAACTTTAGTGGCATATGGGTTACATCGAGCTTTCATTGACTGCATCTAGAAACAGAGGTGTTGCTCACCTCTCTTCAATTGTCTTCCATGTCCGATGTTCACAACAAAATGCTTACAGACAAAAAGAATCTTAATTTTTCTTCTTTAACTATTCTTCTTAAGATGGCAAAATAGGTTTATTGGTGAGTTTTTAAGTGATTTTGGCGTATGAGTTTTGATTATAACAGAGAATTGTTTTGGTTTACGATTCATTAATCTGGGGAGAGAGAGAGAGAGAGAGAGAGAGAGAGGGCTCAAATTAATTAATTATTTTCATTTTTATTTAAATTAAATAGAAAAAACATAAAAATAAATCAAAAGGGCATTACAATCATTTCAATTTACCGATGGATCAAATCCGCAAGCAAACTAGCTCAAAATGACCACTAATCCAAAAAAATCGAGGTTTGGACTAAAACCCCAAAAAATACATATCACAGGGACCATTTTTGCAATTTTGTCTATAAATTTAGCAAAATATATTCAAAAAGTGAATTATGGCAATGTAATTTTACCTTTACCATATAAATCAGTTTTGTCAACAACTCATCACCAGCTTCTAAAAATTTGATTATATGCTGATGGCATCACTAAGGCTTATCATCCAAAAACGAACTTTAACCAAAAGTATGATAATAAAATAAAATAAAATCATAACATCTATTTCTTTAAATGTTGGAACAAACAAGAACAAGATCTTGCAATCATAACCGGAACATAGAAAAAAAAAAAAAAAAAAAAAAAAAAAAAAAAAAACACAAGACATATTTTGCTACTGAGATTTCTTTCTAACCTTGACAACCCGAAAAATTTACATTTTACAGGCCTTCCTTCTACTCCTCTTATCAATCAAATCAATCGATCTTCACAGAAGAAAACAGATAATGAACAAAGTAGAAAGACGTAATAAACCCAATAGTCCCAGTAGCCAACATGAGTCCAATCGCCATAATCAACGAATACCCAACATACACCACAGCCGACACGGGCCCACTCAAACTCTGAAGATCAAAAACCAAATACTTGACCGAATACAAAAACACATAAACCCCCACCGACCCCGAAGCATAAAACGCCTTCCACCACCACTGCCAATCCTCAACACACAGATGCATGTAAGTCAACACCACCGACACCTCAGCACACACCACCACCAACAACACAAGCACCACCAGTAGAAACCCAAACACATAGTAAAATCTCCCAAGCCAAATACTCGATAAGATGAAAAACAACTCGATAAAAAGCGTCCCGAAAGGAAGGGTCCCCGCCCCAACTACCAGCAACCACGAAGGGTATTTTTGGGAAGGAATCTCCCGGGCTATTTGGTTGGTTCGGACCGGGTACTTAACCGGGTCGGCCCGTGTCCCTAAATACCCGCCCAGAAGAGTCAACGGAACCGACACGCAAAAAAGAAGCGACAGGAGAATGAAGTACAACGAGATCGGAATCGCACCCGTGGAGTTACTCCCCCAAAGAATGAAGTTTATAACCGTAAGAATGAAAAACACGATTCCGGGGAAGAAAAACGCGATCGACCAGGAAACGGAACGCCACCCGTCGGAACTCCCTTTGATCGTTCGCCAGAGGTAAACTCCGGAATACCCGGCTCCGGTTCCGAGGAGGAGATACAGAATGATCATTCCCGTCAAAAGCATGCCGCGTGAAGCCGGTGACATGAATCCGAACGCGGCGAATACGATCGTCACGATTCCCATTCCGGTGATTTGGATTCCGTTTCCAACCATTACGGACAACAATTTGGAGTGATTCGGTTCGCGAAACACATCGCCTACAACGAGTTTCCATCCGGATAATTCTTCGTTCATTTGTGCTTGTGATTCTTTGTCGAGTTCTTCGTATCTTGTGAGATCGCGTCTTACAGTTCTTAAAAAGATAACAAAAACAATTCCAGCTAAAAAGAAGATCACCATTAAGGAATTTAGAATTGAAAACCAGTGGACACGTGCTCCTTCCATTTTCAAATACGCGTCCCAACGCGAAGGCCATTTTATATCACTTTTCACAAACTCAACTTCGTAACTGAAGGAAATTTTTTCTTGTTCTCTGATGATTTGAGATTTTTCAAGCTCTAAAGGACAGTTTAAAGATGGGACTTCATCGTATTGATGAAGTTTCGCCATTTTTTCAGGGTCGTATTTGACACTACAAGGGAAAACTTCAAACCCCACAATTTCATATCCAGAAGCTTTCTTTTTATCATCATTGGTTGATATCACTCCCATACCTTCTTCCCCTGTGCCAATTATCTGCACCCCTGTGCCTTCATATTCGTGGACAAACACTCTGAATTTCACATGGTTGATGATGTAATCATCATCTTTCTTGTTGGGATTTGTGAACCCAACTGGGAATCCTGTCCATTGGATTTTAACCCCGTTTTGATTTGCAAACCTCATTGCAGGTAAGTTATCAAGAATCATGTTGACTTGATAAAGATCGTGTGTTCTTTGTTTAAGAAGCTTTACTTCGTGTTCGTTTAATGGATGTGTGGTGCATAGGAAGACAGATTCATTGATGTTCATACGAAAACGATAAGGGGAGTTGTCGATTTGGTCTCCCATGAGGAGTTCTCCTAAATTTTCAGCACTTTTCTTGATTCCTCCAGGGGGTGTACAGTATGGAAGGCTGTAGTAACTAAAGGGAAGCTCTGTTTCAATGGATGTTAATGAATTGACTTTGGCAAATATTTCTTCACCTGTTGAGTATGTACGCATGTAGCTTCCAGGCAAGTAGAAACCATTGGAGAGATGTGAGAGAAAAAGTAAATAGGTGAAGAGGAGGAATGAATAAGTCCCTTTTGACAGGGATGACAAAGCCATTGTGTTAAGGATGTGATTGGGATTCAGAGACTTCAATCAACTCAGCCACGTTTATCACCAAACCTACAAGATAGAAATTTGTAGTTTCAGTATTTTGCTTTTGATTCATATCAAAGCTACTATGGAGGTTCTTTAGAATTTAAAATCGTTATTCAGAGTGTCGTTTTACAGAATCAAATCTCTCTTGTCAATCCAACAGAGCTATCCATTAGTCTGTTTAGGTCAATGAAGCTGCACAGATTTTAAAGGGGCTTTATATGCATTGAAGATTAGAATGTATGACGGAACATACCGATTTAAGTATGGCCGAAATCTAATATGCTCACAGCATAGATTAAATCAACAAATTCCACACGTAAAACGAGATGCAATGGAGTAATGCACAGGTTACCGGATTTGAGCATACATCTAGGAATTCGAATAAACAGATCTAATTGATCTCGATAAGGAAAAAAGAAATCCCATATCTACAATAGTAATAGATAGATCTGGATGCAACAGTAGAAATTTTGTCGATAACAATAAAAATCGCGACAATACCTAGTTTAGTTCGTCCTTTTCCAGCATTAAAACAGGGTTTAAGAGGGAAAGAGAAAAGAGAAACGCACCATTTGTAGATCTTGGGGAGTCGACTGAGATGATACTGCCGGTCGGATTGAGGTCGTTAGGGTTTCCACGAAGAAGACGACGGTAGACTACCGGAAGAAATGCAAAAAGCTTGTGAGTTGTGAGGGAGTGTAGTTGGATTGATATCTCTGGGATTTTGGATCTACTTTTGCGTGAGTTCCTATTATCATATATCGCGTGAGCTTTACCGTTACACTTCTTGAGTAAAAGATACAATATATTTGATTTCTTAAGTTAACATTATATATATATCATTATGGTAATCGACATATGTTATCACTTATTGTTTCTGTCAAATCTATTTTTATTAAATTTAACAAACTATTAAAAAAATCGACATTTTAACTATTAAGGGATTGGAAAATGATTTTTAAGGGTAACTAAGGTGCTGTTTGTTTTTTCTGAGGCAAAATGTCTGCAGTCTGCGGACCACATCTGTAGACCTCTGCAGTAGAAGAGGTGGACCGAACATCTGCAGTCTGAAAAAAGAAGACTGTTTGTTTTTTTAACATCTGCGGGCTATTAAAATAAACTGAAATATAAATAAACTGATTTTTTAAAACTTCAAAGCGAATTTTTTATATATTTTTACGACTTTATTATAAATATATAACGAATCTAGATCAACTTTTATGTATTATTATATAAAAAATAAAAATAAAAATGGTATTAATTCATATACATATTTGATAAAAACCAACAACTTTGATTGCAAAGTTATAACTAAACATTATAATTAGTGATCAAAGAATTTGATACATAAATAGATGGAAATAAACTTCGATTTTTTCAAATAAATCTATTAAAAACGTGCGATAAATATTTTCTCGAGAAATTGATCATACTCTATTAAATAAAGTTTTACAAAATTTTGGCAAAAAAATATAAGAATATATTATGATTTTTTTTTTCATATTTATATAAACAACTTCAACGAATATTATTATAATAAATTTTTATTTATAAATTTGTTAAAAATATCATGTTTGTATCGTCAAATGTTTTTTTTTAAGTTTTGTAATTTTTTTTTCATATTGTTTATCATTAATAAAGTTGGAAAAAATATAAATTAAAAAAAAAACTTTAAAAAAATAAAGATATATATGTTTTTTTAAGCTAGAAGATGTCTGAAGATGTTAGAAGACTCTGGTCCACATCTGCGCCAAGAAGAGGGCGCGCAGACATTTTTAGGTCTGCAGTCTTCAAAAAAACAAACAGTCTGCGAAGACTAATGTCTGCGCGTGGTCTGCGCGGCGCAGACAGAAGACGTCTCGCATATCTGCAGACAAAAAACAAACACTACCTAACTGTTGCGTTTGTTTTCATTTTGTCCTATTTTTTGTACTTAATATATCATCGAGTTTGTTGTTTGTGTTCATCATAACCATTTTGACCGACTTTTGACCTGTGATAGTCGGTCAAAGGGTTATGGTGAACACAAACAACAAGTTCGATGGTATATTGAGTATATAAAAAAAAAGGAAACGAACAAATGAGAACAAACGCAACAGCTGGTTATCTTCCTGGGTCGTTTTTCCCGAAAGTTAAAAGAAATTAAAGCTGCAAAATTATCAAATACTGCAACCTTCTTTGGCCATAATGTATATGAAAAACGTTTCGAATGGGTAACTTCGTTAAAACTTGCACATAAGAAAGATGTCACCAAGTTAGCTTGTATCATGCTTGTCACCATGTCTCCTGAACTCCAAAAGTCCTATGAGGACTTCCACCCTTTTGAGATGCACCAGGACCTGATAGAGAGATACCATCAGAGTGCTCGTCAAAAGCGGTATGAAATCATCTGCTCCATGATTACAACTAAGATGAAGGATGGTGAACTGTTAGGTGCATTTCATGCATTCATTTTGTAGTTTTAATTCATAAAAGTGCATTGCATTTAGGTTCAAACTCATGCATTTTGCATATTTTTTGGGATTTTTCATGATGCAATTCCATTCACACACTTTTATGATATTCCAGGGACTTTTTGAAGGTTGGATATTGTTCGAGGAAGTTAAAAAGAATTGGAGACAAAGTTGTAGAAGTTTTGGAGCTTAGAAGAGAGAGAATGAAGAATTTAGCTTCTCAAAAGTTTACACGACCGTGTAAACGTATACCTACAATTTACACGGGCCGTGTAAACGTACATGCAAGGGCATTCTACTTTGAAGACCTTGAAGAATTAAACATTCTACTTTTCTTGTTTACACGGTCGTGTAAATGACACCCTTTAATTTACACGGGCCGTGTAAACGTCTCGACAGTTTTAAAGTGGTTTTATCCTCTTATAATTCAGACAGTCGGTTTTGTGAGGGTTAGGTCGGATTTTGGGAGGAAGGAAGGCGATTTTCATAGCTTTTGAAAGTAGATTAACACTTGGAAACACTTTAATTTCCTTTTTGTAAGTCAATTTGAAGTTTAAACTTGTTTGATTTGTAGTTCAACCTAGACATGTGTGGTTGATTTCATTATCATTTCCGAATCTGAATTCTTAAGTACGTGTTGTTAGATTGTAACTTGAATTTGACTTGTGTTTAAGATCTAGTAATCTTTGATTTGATCTTAATCATGTGTTTGGTTGGTTCTCTTTTTCACTTGATCAATGAACTAGGGTTCTAGTCAATCTAGTTAATCAAATCATGAAATTCGTATATGTTTTATGATTTGATGTTAGTAACACACACTTACTTGGTTGTAGTTAGATCAAAATTAGTGTAATCAAAGATTAAATGTTTATATTCCCAAGCTTAAGAGGAATGTTAAACATTGTTGGTAATTAGTGCAAGAACTTAATGTCATTTAATGATTTGATGCAAGAGCTTATTTGAATTGAATCAATTAAATGAAGTTTTATTTGAAAAGCTTGTTTTGAATAAAATACTTTTGCCAATTTGGATATTAGAGTTTATTAATATCCAACTTAGCAACCTAGATTCAACATGAGTTATAATCATATACATCTTTCAACATAATACATATATAAGAGTCAGAATCGGAAATGTACTTCTTTTACTGCGTTTGTTATCAATCTTTCTTATTTATGAAGTTTATTCAAGTTCAAACACAAACCCCCATTTTAATATTATTTGTATTATGTGTGAAAATATGGCAAGATAAAAAGTCCTGTATTCCTGTGGACCGACCCTGCTTACTCTATATTATCTTTAGTATTAGAAATAGCAATGATTTGAGTTATATTAATATTATTTTATCCCATCATTTGTTGGTTTGACAGCCAAACATGAACTCATCACGGGTCACTTGCAGAAAATGTAAAGGTTTGTGGACCGTCTGCTCAAATTGAATGTGAACTTTGATGAGGAGTTGGCTATAGACATTATTCTACACTCCTTACCTCCATGTTATGATCAATTTTGCATGACTTGTCACATGAACAAGGAGGAAGTCACTTTGAGCAAGCTTCAAGGCCTTTTGAGGACTACCGAAAGTGGTCTTAAAGGTAAATACGTTGTAACCACTCCTACTGCTAATGCCCCTGTTCTGGCAATTAGGCAAGGTAAGGGGAAGAAAAGGAAGGCTCCTTCCAAGAGCCGCAAGGGGAAGTCTCTTGATGGATCCTCTTCAAGTGGAACCAAAGGAGGTTCTGTTACTCCCTCGGCTATCCCAAAAGAAGCAGAGTGTTTCTATTGCCATAAAAAGGGCACTGGAAGCGAATCTGCCCCAAGTACTTGCAGGATGTTAAGGATAGGAATGTCAAACCCACCCACGCAGATATTTATACTATTCTATCTAAAAACTCATCACATACTAACTCTTGGGTCCTTGATACAGGTTGTGAATTTCACTTTTTTTTCTAATGTGCAGGGACTAAAAAGAAGTAAAGATGTGGAGCAAGGGAAGATAAACTTGATCATGGGGAATAGGAAGGTTTCACATGTCACCAAGATTGGAGTTTACTCTTTATTGCTTAGTAGTGGGTTAGAAATATATTTGAATAATTGTTGCTACTCGTCTGATATGGCGAGAAATATTATTTCCTTTCATGGTTTGTACAAACAAAGGTTTCACATTTTCATTTGATAATGAAATTCGTGCAATAAATGCTTATTATAATGGTGTTTTTTTATTTTAGAGTATTACCTTGTAATGGTGTATATGAAATTGTGATGGTTGTAGACAACTTAGGAAATAATGTGTTGCATATCGATTCTTCTAATGATTTGGATAAGGCATCCTTGTGGCATTGTCGTCTTGGACATGTCAACAAGAAGCACATAGGCTAAGTCCAAAAGGCTAGATTTTTGGAGTCATTCGACTTGAGGTCGGATGACACTTGAGAGTCTTGTTTGCTTGGAAAAATAACTAAGTCACCCTTCACTGGTTCTTGTGAAAAGGGTGAGGTTTGTTGGATCTCATACACACCAATGTGTGTGGGCCCTTTAGAACCGCCACAAGGGATGCTAGTCGCTTCCATGTGACTTTTACTGATGATTACAACATATATAACTATATCTACTTAATCAAGCATAAGTCAGAAACCTTTGGGAAATTCAAAGAGTTTAAGCAAGATGTGGAGAATCGGTTGGGCAGGAAGATAAAGATGCTTTGATCCGATCGGGGTGGTGAGTCTCTTAGTATCGAATTCCTTGACTATCTTAAGGAGTATGGAATTGTTTCACAGTTGACGCAACCTAGGACACCACAACTTAATGGTGTGGCTGAGAGGCGCAACCGAACCTTGTTAGACATGGTTCGTTCCATGATGAGTCGAGCTTCGTTACCAATATCATTCTGGGGGTATGCCTTGGAGACTACGACCCATATCCTTAATCGAGTCCCAACTAAAAAGGTTGCCAAAACACCTCATGAGATGTGGATATGGAAGGTTCCATCGTTAACACACATCAAGGTTTGGGGTTGCGAGGCTTTCATGAGGCAAGAGACTCACGACAAGATCGAACCTCAGAGTGAGCGATGTATTTTCATCAACTACCCGCAAAAGTCCTTTGGTTATCTCTTCTGCAGATCGAGTAACAATGTTGTCTTCGTTGCGAGGAGAGGGGTTTTCCGAGAGAGTGAAATTATATTTCAATGGGAGAGCGGGAGGCAAATTGACCTTGAAGAACTTCAAGAGTTAATCAATGAAGGAACCCCAAACACTAGCGATCAACCTGAGGAGGAAACTGTTGTTGAGCCAATTGACCAGTCTATACTTCTAAAGCGTTCCAGTAGAGTTAGTCTTCCACCTGTGTTGTATGGTTTCCATATAACATTTGAGGGTGATACATTTATCAATGATAGCACACTAAGAAATCTGGATAAACCTAACAACTACAAGGAAGCCATGTCAGGCACCGAGTCTACTAAATGCAAAGAGGCTATGGATAGCGAGATCCACTCCATGTATAACAATCAAGTTTGGAACTTGGTTGACAATGTACCGGTTCGTAAGACAGTCAGGTGTAAATGGATCTTCAAGAAGAAGGACAATGTGGATGGGAAAGTACACACTTATAAGGCGCGATTGGTTGCGAAGGGCTTTACTCAAACTCCGGGAGTTGACTATGATGATACCTTCTCACCGGTAGCGAAGATTAAGTCTATTAGGGTTATGCTAGCCATTGTTGCATTTCATGACTATGAAATATGGCAAATGGATGTCAAAACCACTTTCCTTAATGGGAAGTTGGCTGAGGATGTTTACATGAGTTAGCCAGAGGGTTTTGTCGGTGCTAAGTACCCTAATAGAGTTTGTAAGCTTGAGAAATCCATTTATGGATTGAAACAAGCATCTCACAAATGGAATCTTTGTTTCGATGAGAAATTCAAAGAGTTTGGCTTTTCGAGAAGTGAGGATGAGTCTTGTGTATATGTTAGAGCTAGTGGGAGTATAGTTAGTTTTTTGGTACTGTATGTGGATGACATACTACTCATAGGAAATAACATCCCAACCTTCCAGGAGGTGAAATCCTGACTTGGGAAGTGTTTCGCTATGAAGGACCTTGGAGAAGCTGTCTATATCCTAGGGATAAGGATATTAAGAGACAAGAGTAAGAGACTAATTGGACTTAGTCAAAGTACCTGCTTGGACAAAATGTGAGGTTCAACATGCATAATTCCAAAAAAGGTGACTTACCGATCCAGAGCAATGTCAAACTGAGTAAAGCTCAGAGTCTGAGTATAGAGGTTGAGATAACTGAGATGAGTCGATTACCATATGCTTCTGTTGTTGGCTTGATCATGTATGCTCCAACTTGTACTCTCCCTGATGTGGCCTTTGCTTTGAGCATGGTCAACAGATATCAAGGGAATCCTGGCAAGGCTCACTGGATTGCGGTGAAAAAGATTCTCAAGTACCTGCAGAGGACTAAGGATTGGGTCGTTACACTTAGTGGGAGTGATGACTTGAGAGTGGTAGGGTATAGTGACGCCAACTTTCAAACCGACAGAGATAATTTCCGCTCTCAGTCGGGTTGGGTGTTTACCTTGAATAGAGGAGAAATTACTTGGAAAGGTTCCAAGCAGGATATTGTAGCTTATTCAATGTGCGAATCAGAGTACATAGCAGCAAGCGAAGCAACGAAAGAGGCGATAAAGGAGCCTATGGAGATTTTCTGTGATAGCGATAGTGCGGTTGCGTTAGCCAAGGAACCAAGGGATCATGGAAGGTCCAAACACATCGACAGGAAAATAACACTTCATAAGATACAAGATAGAAGGACTCCTCGTGGCAAAGATGGTATCATCAGATGAGAACCCGATGGATCCCCTAATGAAGGGACTGAGTAGGGTTAAGCATTTACAGCATGCAAGATGCATTGGGCCAAGGAATGATATTAGTTTTAATGATTAGATAGCTGATTTGAAACGTGTAATAGATAAACTGTAATTGACATTTGATGCTTAAATAAAAGATGTTTTTTATTTACTAGTATGTTACTGTCTCATGTCAATTATTTTACTATTGTTTCATTTTGCATGTTTTGACTTCCAAAATAATTGGATTATTCAAACCATCCATAGTCGATCATACTTTGGAAGTAGGTATTGAAGTAAGACTGTCATAAATTTGGCTTGTAGATTGTCACAAATGGTTAGACATTGCTATGGCATTCATGAGTGCTCATAAGGTCTGAGTATTGGATTTATCCCACACACATATCACTTAATGGAATTTATCTCAAGTGATCGTGAGAAGATAATATCATATAATCTTCAAAACTAGATATATGAGTTGTTGACTATGATTTGCTCATACATTGATAGTACGAAAACGCATCGGTAACTCGATGTTATAAAACGTGCTATTGTGTATGATTTGGTGAATAGTTAGTATAAGCATATGAGTCGAAGGTTAACTGTTCCTTTTAGTCCTTGGAGGATTAAAAGTGATATCTTAGGCCCCTCGATGATTTTGTTTTGATTTATGTGCTGGGACCGGTCAGAACTAAAATGATGTGTTCGATTAAGTTCTATGTCAAGCGAATCAGAAATCGGGAAACAAACTGCTGGACAATAAGATTGGCTATGTTCCATGTGTTTGTCCGACTGGTATCTTGAGAACAGAGGATTCTGTGATTACTTATCTAAATGGTACGTCTAAGTTCGACAAAGGCATTTAAGAGCCATGATTGCTAGTCAGATCCTGAAGTTATACTTACAACTATAGTTACTAGACTTATCCAAGTGGGAGACTGTTGGATAAGGTGTCTAATACCATAACTTCATTTGGTATGTACTTGAACCGAGAGTAGCATGGTCCATTTGGGTTGCACTTCACCGGAATAATTTATAAGGATGGACTTTTGAGAAGAGGTTATTTATGATTTATTAAAATATTATAAGTTCTAATATATTAATATGAAATCATATTATTTAATTAGTATTGATCAGGAATTAATTTGGAATTAATTTTGTGATCAAAATAGACTAATTGAGGATTGATTGTGTAAATCAATCATTCTTATAAAGTGGGCTAATGATCCATGATTACTTATGTTGGGCTAAACCTATGTAGTTACCCATGGAGGTTAAAACTCATGGAACATGAGGAATATGGAAAGTCATGCACATTAGGGTTTGCATGGTGTAACCCTAATGTAGCCACACTATATAAGAAACGCTTTAGCACATGAAATCAGCACTAATGAGTCTTTAGAAGAGCTTATCCAATTTTGTGTGCAAGTAACATTCTCTCAAGCCCTCCAATTGTTGGTGGTGATTTGTGGCTCCATTTGAGGCATTCACATTATTGGTTCTAGGCTCTTAAAGCTTCAAGGTTTTCAAATACACTAAAAGGTATGTCATATAACTAGAATTTTGTAGTATAGATACTCCATTGTATGCTAGTTAGGATGATGCTTTGGAATTTTGAAAATTTGCATGTATATTAGAGAAAACATAGATCCAAAGCATCTAGGGTTGAATGTACACCATAGAAGTGTTAGAATGCTCAAAACCCATCAATATCATGGTTCACTAGGTATATGTCGACATAGGAAGTTCGGCGGATATCATCTATGAACATTGCTTTCGGCTGCTGCCAGACACATGGAATGAAGGATTGAGACCAGCTGCAAGCCAGCTCACAAGATTCACAGGGCATAGCCTGTGGCCCTTAGGTATGATTCACTTACCATTCATGCTCACCAATCAAGACAAGACCGGGCGGCGTACCTCCCTTGTGGATTTCATGGTTATACGACACCCATCCAAGCACAATGTCATACTGGGACGGACCACCCTACTGAAATTTGGAGCGGTCTCATCAACGATTCATAAAATAGTAAAGTTTAGCACGAGCCAAGGCCAGGAGACAATCCTAGACACCCCTTCAAGGAAGCTTAAATGCTATGAGATTATGAAACCAAAGGACATCTCAACCGAGACTAAGAGATCGAAGCCGGACTCATCGAGTGGAAGGGAGATAATCAACATAGAATACCCAGGCCAACAAGTAAATGTAGGAACCGCCCTTCCCACGACAGTAAGGCAAGCGTTGATCCAATTACTAAAAAATACAAACACGTGTTCGCCTGGACACCCACATTCATGGTGGGGGTCGACCGAGGAATTATAAAACACAAGCTAATGATAAAGTCAGGGGCCAAGAGGTAAAACAAAAGAAACAGGTCGACGGAGGAGAGCGAAACAAGGCAATCAACGCAAAAGTGGCCAAGTAGACCGGCGTCGGGATCCTCAGGGAAGCGATCTTCCCAACATTGATTGAAAATGCGGTAATTGTAAAGAAACATGATGGTAATTGGTGCATGTGTATTGATTACTCAGACCTCAACAAGGCGTGCCCCAAAGACTGCTACCCACTGTTGGAAATAGATCAAAAAGTGGAGTCTCTACAAGTGTTCCAGTGGAAATGTTTCTTGGATGCATACAAGGGATATCACCAGATCCTAATAAACAAAGACAACGAAGAAAAGATAGCTTTCTACACAGATCATGGCGCTTTCTGCTATATAAATATGCCATTTGGATTAAAGAACGCTGGAGTAACCTACCAACGACTGGTCGATTCTCTGTTTGCCAATCAAATCGGCAGAAACATCGAAGTTTATGTCGATGATATGGTCATCAAAAGCCCGGATGAATAGAGACTATTGCACAAAGTGGAAGAAACATTGCAAACCTTGGAAAAGGCTAAGATGAAGTTGAACCCAACAAAGTGCATCTTCGGGGTAGAAGAGGGGTAGTTTTTGGGATACTACATGACAAAGGAAGGAATCCAGCCAAGCCCAACCAAAATCGGTGAGCTTGAAGAGACACCCTCGCTGAACACACTAAGGACGCCCAAGGGTTGAACGGTTAACTAACAACGCTCAATCGTTTCATCTCTAAACTAGTCGAGAAGGTCATGCCTCTTTTTAAGACACTTAATGGGTGCATAGAGAAGAATAACTTTCGATGGACACTGGAAGCTGAATCCGCACTGCAGAAGATAAAAGAGGCATTGCACATGCTCCCCACGCTAGCTAGCCCGGTACCAAGTGAGACGCTGCAGATCTATCTATCCGCATTAAAAGGCGCTATCTCATTAGTGCTAGTAGTCGAAAGGCAGGGAAGACAGCTCCCAATCTATTTTGTGAGTCGAGCCCTACAGGGACCATAGATTAACTACCCAATTATCGAGAAGCTGGTGCTTGCCTTAATTTACGCGACACGACAGATTCGTCGGTATTTTCAAGCCCACCGGATAGAGGTGCTGACCAACTGCCCAATCAAGCAGGTACTCTTAAAACAGAAAACATTCGGATGCCTTACAAAATGGGCCTTAGAGTTAGGGGAACATGACACCAGCTACCACCCTAGGGAGAGCATTAAATGACAGTACTGGCAGATTTCCTATTGAAGATCCCGGGGGATCTCTAACAAGAAATGATGGGTACCACCCAACGAGGGTACCCGGAAGAAAAAACTGATCAATAGTGGACGCTCTACACGGATGAAGATTCTAGTAAGAACTACTAGAAAACAGTCTTTTACGATGCACACTGTGTGTCAAGGAAGGCCCTGTCATAACGAGAGATGACAAGCTTTGGAGTGTCGTCTATTTACGACGCGCATTTATGACAAGTATTTATGACGCGTAGTTATGACACACGATGTGTATCAAGGAAGGCCCTATCATAAAGGAAGATGACACGCATTTGCGTGTCGTAACCTTACGACGCACATTTAGGACACACATTGCGTATCATTAAAACCCCTATCATAAATGAAGATGACACGTATTTACGTGTCATAATTTTAAACATTATATATATATATATATATATATATATAATGTTTAAAATTATGACACGTATATATATATATATATATATATATATATATATATATATATATATATATATATATATATAATTACTAATTTTCAAATTAAACAACAAATTGAAATTATCAAAATACAAAATAAAATACCATACATAAGAAGGATAATTCATTTCAAAAAAATATCACATGTCAAACAAATTACCTAACATTACATGTCAAACAACACTACATGTCAACACCAATAACACTTAAAAACATGTTTTTTTTCCTGCATTTGGAGCACCCACTATTCCTATATCAGCAACCAACTTTAGGTCCAATTCCAACACCTGTAAAAGAACAACATTAGAAGATCCACATTTGCTTGATTTGATGATTCAACATTAGTTGTCCACTTGCCCTTGGACCTATTCCTATTAAAAAGATATATATATATATATATATATATATATATATATATATATATATATATATATATATATATATATATATAGCTTATGTGAAGGCAAATTGAGTTAACTTACCAACATGAATATTTATGTTAATGTGCTTCCAATTCTAATAGGACTATATGTCCTAGGATTAGCATTTGCATGACTATCAAAAAGAGAATTGGTTTGTAGAGGAAATGGTTGCAAGGAGATTGTGGATTCATTATCCATTAAAGAAACAGGCATATTGTTACCATCTCCACTTAACCTCTTTAAAAAGCTTATTTTTTAAATTTTACAAGTGTGTGTATATAGTGAGAGTTGGCTAAAAACCTGAACCATTATATGATTAGGACCTGATGGAGATATATAAACAGTTGGCCCAACATTTACAGAAGATTCAACCTAAAATGTTGACCTTAAGCGGTTCAATTGTACATGACTAAATAACAATACTTATATATAACTATTGTAGTGCAAAGAAAAAAATATATGTGAGACTTTCCAATATGCAATGTGAGCATTGTACGACCAAGCTCTAGCAAAAGAGCACCTAATACAACCCATACATGTATATACGCGCCAAACCAAAATATCCAATGACCAACAATCGAGTAACATTATACTTGTTATAGATGTGTATTGATACGCCTTCCTTCAATCTATTATGAAATACAAAGTTAAGTAAAGTAAGCAATATGATTTAAATTAGAGAATGTTGACTTGTTGACCATTTGACTAGACCATTTACCTCAAAATTAGTATGAAGTGATGTCATTAGAAGTGAGCATATTTGGTGACGTAAGACCTGTAGATTTTTAAGGCTTGCAGAAATTCATAATTAGGTAAAATAAACCTGAAGATTAAAAGAGAAAAACACAAATATATTAGGTCAGTTGGAATGTTGGATCTTAAATAAAGATGAATCGAACGGTGTAATAGTTAAAATAACCTTATTTTGCATGTCTAATTTACTACATCCAACATTAGGGAAAATTACATTGAAAGAATAATCCTTACTCAAGTATATCAAGTGCGAAATTCCGTTGAATGGAACCAACATGTAACCAAATGGACTGAAACAGGGAGACACATACCATTTATCTTACACATCTTCAATAATATGAACTTAAAATTTAGAAATTTTAAAACTTTTGGAAAACAATAGAAGAAGAAATAATATAGATCCACCTGCAGCAAGAGCTGTAAGCTCCTCAAGCAATCGTAGCCCAAGTTTTCCAGCTTTGGTTGATGTATCTCTTATCTTTAACTTTTCTAAATACATCAACCCTTCCATTGACCCAGTCAATAGAATTTATTACACAAAAAAAATTATGTTGAAAAGATGGTGTACAATAGTAATACATGCCTTGAGTTGTTGATACTATGATTAATGTCAGAAGAAACTGAAGAACTTCGTGACAACTATCTTCCATGATCAAAAATTAATGTCATTGCTTGTTTGAATGTAGTCGTTGCAGTACTAGGAATGATTTATGTCAAACAAAAAAAAAAGTGAAACATAAATTAGTTAACACAGAACTGAATATAGCTCAAACAAAAACATGGAAATATAAAAATATCATTAACATACAGGAGAAAAATAAACAGAGAACATTAAACACCTAATTTAGGAAAGAAGGGTAATAAAAAATAACCAAAACGGTAGGGTCCATTTAACAAATTTTGTGAAATGACACCATTATTTCACAAAAATGATGTTATTTTGGAAAAAAACAATAAGGTTTTTGCAGAGTATTTGTAATTTCCAAAATAAAATAAATTTTACTACTTTTATTTTGTGGGATATTTGACATCTCAAAAATCAATAACAAACAAATGTTAATGTCTATTGATGATGAAAGACACTAGAGTATGTTACTTGACAACGAGCGGAGCTGCAAGTTAAAAATAGCACACACACACATATATATATATATATATATATATATATATATATATATATATATATATATATATATATATATATATATATATATATATATATATATATATATATATATATATATATATATATATATATATATATATATATATATATATATATATAGGGGAGGGTTCATGCGAAAATGCAAATAATTTGCGAAAACGCGAAAACAAGAAAAACCTATGATATTATATCACCTCAACATTATATTTTGGAAAATAATTCATCCAAACTTTGAAATACATGATGATAATCGATGATAGATGATAAACTGTTTCATATTAGCAAAGTATGATTTTTAACATTTTTATTATGAAAACATGAATTTAAAAATGATTAAAGACGTGAAAAAAATATAATTATAAAAACCGTCTTTAAATCTATATTACCATAACACCATCCAATTCAAACTTACTATCTTTAATTTATTGCTAATAAAATTATTTTTTTATAGTACATGTGTTTAATTTTCATAAGATAAAATCTGTTTTCGCGTTTTCGCAGGATATTTATATTTTCGCATGAACTTACTTCTATATATATATATATATATATATATATATATATATATATATATATATATATATATATATACACTAGGCGAATGACCGCACGTTGCGCATAAACACCTATATAGTTGAAGTCTTTACAAATATATGATTTTTTAAATATAACAATAACGTTGTTGTTAACTTTGATATAATAATTTGTATATACTAAATTGATATAATATATTGATTATTTTGAATTATATGATAATATATAAGTTTATTATAATTCATAATCTCAATCGTTTGAATGACTTCTACCTGCGAGTTACACATGAATAAAATTAAATATAATATATGATTTGATGTTATTTATAGTTGTTTTTATTGTTAATTAATTTTTTAAAACTTATTTGCTTAATGTTTTAATTTTTATCGTTATAATTATTTAAAACATCAAACATTATTTTTTATTTTAAAATTAATATAATCATTTATATAGAGTTGTTTTTAACTATTGTTATTGTAAGTTATTTTAAGCTATTTATTTGGAAGCTTTTAACAATTATAAAAATATATTTAAGAAATATTTTAGTTAAAATGAAATTACAATTTGGTTTTTGTTTTTATCACTTTTAACCATTTACAAAATATTCTTTAGTTTTTTTAAATGAAATTGAAATTTATATTTGAGTTGACATTTTAATGCGCAGAAACACCTATATAGTTGAAGTTTTTACAAATATATATATTTTAAAATATAACACTAGCATTGTTGTTAAATTTGATATAATAATTCATATATTAATTTGATATAATATATTGATTATTTTGAATTATACAATAATATATAAATTTATTATAACGTCATAATCTCAATCGTTTGAATGATTTCTACTCGCGAGTTATACATCAATAAAATTAAATATTATATATGCTTTAATATTATTTATAGTTGTTAAGTTTTAACTAATTTTTTAAAATTTATTTGCTTAATATTTTAATTTCTATTATTATAATTTTTTAAAATATCAAACATTATTTTTTGATTTTAAAGGTAACAATATAATCATTTATATAGAATTGTTTTTAACTATTGTTATTATAAGTTATTTTAAGCTACTTATTTGAAAAAATTTAACGATTATATAAATATATTTAGAAAATATTTTAGTTAAACTAATATTACAATTTAGTTTTTGTATTTATCACTTTTAACTATTTACAAAATATTATTTCGTTTTTTTAGTGGAACTGAAATTTATATTTAAGTTGACACTATAATGTTATATTTAAATTAACAATTTAAGTATTTTGTCCAAACTGTTCAAAAATTATAGCTTTAACTGATAATGGTTTACATGCAACAACATTTTAAATCTAATAAATCAAGTATAATATGTTAAAATTTAAAAACATAACTTTATAAATAGAAGTAAAGTTATTATTTTAAAATTGAAATTTAATCTATTTATGATTACACTTTAGGTTTGATATTTATTTAACCTTATTAACCAACTTACAATCATTATTAAAAAGACACTACAATTTATCACTTTTAACTATTTATAAAATAATCTTTGTGTTGTTTAAGTTAAATAAAATTTATATTTAAGTTGAGCCTATAATGTTATATTTTAGTTAATAATTTAAGTATTTTATACAAATTGTTCAAAAATTATACCTTTAAAATGATAATGGTTTATATCCAACGATATATTAAAACTAATAAATTAAGTATAATATGTTAAAAGTTAAAAAGCATAATTTTATAAGTAGAATTAAAGATATTATTTTAATATTAAAATTTAGTTTATATATGAATACACTTTAGATTTGATATTTATTTAACCTAATTACCAAATTATAATTATTATTATAAAGAAATTGAAAAGTCATGGAAGTTTCAAAAAAATGTGGTGAAAGTAAAAAAGAATGGGGGTTTCAAATGCATGAGATTCAAGAAAAATGCTAGCTTTATATGTATGTATGATATATATATATATATATATATATATATATATATATATATATATATATATATATATTAAAAAAGAATGGGGGTTTCAAATGCATGAGATTCAAGAAAAAATGCTAGCTTTATATGTATGTATGATATATATATATATATATATATATATATATATATATATATATATATATATATATGAATAAATAAATCTCACCTGAACCAAGAACACATCCAATGCAAGAACATGCCTAACCCCAGGAGGGGTACCTTGGTAATATGGTGTAGCTGAAATAGTAAGAGCCTTAGCCACTAGGAATCCTACATGGGCCTGCATCATACATGAATGATCGATTAGATGATTTCAAAAAAAAAATCAACAATCAACAATTCAACATTATTAGATTGAGTGTTCAATTCAACTCAAGTATTCAAATAGAAACTGATAATCGGCATTTGATTGAATGATTTTTGTATCTAATAATGATAATAGACATTCAATTACAAACTGATAAGTGATAACCGACATTCAATATTTCAATTACAAACTGAAGATTCAGTTCAACAATTGATATTTTGATTTCGACATTCAATTACAAACCGATCCAACGGATGAGTTGAAGATTTGGATAACACATATTAATTGATTACTTACCTGGTTATCAGTCATCAGAATAGCTGTAACATCCCAGAATATCAAGAGTAGAGTTGAAGGGCTAAAAGTGTAAATTTGAAGGGCAACTCGGCGAGTCCTTGGATGGAATCGGCGAGTAGGGTCGCAACTTTGGTCGCGTGTCAAGTGGCCTACTCGGCGAGTCCAAAGATGGACTCGACGAGTAGGTGCTGAGTGGAGAAAACCCTAAATCCGGGGGATAAGCCCTATTTAAAGGATATTATACCCTCTCCCCAGCCTTTTTGATCCCCCTTGAAGTCCAGAAACCCTAGAAAGCGTGATGGTGGAAGATTGGAGTGCACTTGGAGCTTGGGGAAGTGTTTGTTGAAGAAATCTTGAAGGAGAAGAGGCTTGGATCAAAGGACTTTGTTTAGATTTGGATTTCCTGATGTTGGGGGCTTCATTTTGAGGTAATATCTCGTTCTTGGGCTGTGTTCTTCTAGATTCATCATGTTGGGGTTGTGTGGGAAGCTTAGATTTGTGGCATCTTGAGTTTGAAGGATAGATCTGAGGCTACTACCTCAGATCTGGAGTGGAGAAGGTCTTAGGAGCATTAAAGTCCGTGTTCTTGTGTAGTTGATGGAGCTATCTTGTCCCAAACCCAAACCCTAGAGTGAAAATGCCTAGATCTTCTTGGATTCACGTAAAGATTGCCACTATACGTGATGGATGTCCTTAGGAGAAGTAGATCTATGGTTTGGATCATCTGCATGGCTTGGAAAGTTTCTGTATGGATTCGGACCCGGTGGTACTCGGCGAGTCACATGGGTGGACTCGACGAGTTGCTTGAAGAAAGTCTGGAACTCGGCGAGTTGGAAGAACAACTCGGAGAGTTGGATGAAGATGGCCCGGAACTCGGCGAGTTGGAACAACAAATCGGCGAGTAGGTTGAAGATAGTCGTAGACTCAGCGAGTCTGTTCTTGGACTCGACGAGTCTGGTCGTAGGGTCCAAGTTTCTTTTGGAAGTGCTGTGACTCGGTGAGTTATGTGCGAGTAGGCTCAGAGTTGTTGGACTCGGCGAGTCTCGGGGTGACTCGACGAGTTGGGTCGCGAATTGAAGGAGGTTCTGTGTATGAGGACTCGGCAAGTCATCGGGTTGACTCGGCGAGTAGAGTCAGTCAGGGGTAGACTTTGACTTTGACCAAGGGTTGACCAGTTGATTTCCAGGGGTAATTTGGTAATTATTGGTATTTATTGGATTCAGTCTTTTGGGTATTGGCAGTGTTGGAGTTTGGGTCGGAGGCTGTAGCAGCGTGATTTTATCCTTTCAGTCATCAGTTGCGAGGTGAGTTATCCTCACTATATCAACAGGGTCTAAGGCACCAAGGCCGACCCTTTTATCGGATTGAGATCCGGGTATCTGTTGTTATATTATTGCTTTGATATGTTTGCATCCTGGTAGTTAGGATGGAATTTGCTAGTAACCGGTTAGGTCGGTATCCTGCTTAGAGTATGTTATGTTATGTGATCTGCTAGATCGGTTTAATTGAATATGAACTGTTATATGATTGTATGTTTATGTGCTCATGATTGTTGGGACTGGAGATGGGTTGAGGCGGGTCCTTCTTTGTGCTGTAGGCCAAGATACCCAGGGTGGACCGGTTGTTCTGAAGGCCCAGCGAGCGGTCCGGATAGGCTGTAGGTCCCACGAAGGCGGACCAGACGTGCCGAGGCTCGGAGAGTGGACCAGGCCAACTGAAGGCCCGATGCGGGCGGACCAGTCATACTGTAGACTCAGAGAGTGGACCAGGTGGGTTGAAGGCCCGGTGCGGGCGGACCAACCACACTGCAGACTCGAGGGACATGACTGGACTCGGAGGGTGGACCAGGTGGACTGAAGGCCCATCACGGCGGACCAGTCTCACAGTAGACCCGATATGCATGGCTGTTCTGTGGTTCGTTATGATATAGCATGTTATGTGTATGGTATATGTGGTTGGTATTTTGGGGGTATCTCACTAAGCTTTCGGGCTTACAGTTATGGTTAAATGTTTTTCAGGTTCTTCAGGAGACTGTGGCAAGGCAAAGGCGTGATCGTACCACTCCTCGTGTTTATGTTTTATGAAATGGACCTAGGAATACTCTGATAATAAATGTATTGAAAACCTTTTTGTAATAACTTAATGAATTGGGTTGTTTTTGAAAAGTTTAAATTTATTTGAAAATTTGGGTCGTTACAAGTTGGTATCAGAGCCTTGGTTTGAGTGAATTGGAGGAACACTCGTGTGACTCCAGTCTCAAATCGAGGAAGGTTTTCAAAAGAGAACTTAAAATGGTTTTCATAAATAAGTAAAGGAGGATGCGGAGGTACGATCAGCCGGAGCCAGTAAGTAACCCCAAAATACCATACATGATATTGGTTTATTGAGATTTGATAGAACAACATGCTAGAGTTAGGCTAGGGATCTTCAGGATTTCTTGATGTGTTGCCTGATTTATGATGCCTACTAGCCTAGGGTTTCCTTGTGAGAGATTTCTAGTGTTCCTCTAGTTGTGAGGATAGAGCGTTGTTATGTATGTTTTCACTAGGGTGTTGTGGGAGTACTTCATACAAATATGGGTAGGTGTGGAAGGTAGTATGGGCCCGTACTACTGAAAGCACAGGACCCATACGTGTATCAGGGAAACCATGACCTCTAGGGTTGGGTTGAGAGTTGGTTCCCGGATAGTGGGAAGTGTCTGAGATTTTGGTGGTTTATTTTCAGTATGGAGATTTCAGGGCATGCTGGGAGTGGATCCGGATCAGGATCAGGAGCAGGAGAGGGAGTTCCGGGCGGGTCCGTACCGCCCGAGGTTGTCGGTCAGATGAGTACGCGCGAGTTGGATGCGAGGATTCGTGAGATCCTGCATGATGAGGTTACTGCATTGTTCCGGGCCGAGCTGCCGGAACTGTTTGGGTCGATCAAGACCGCCATGGTGGAGTATTTTGATGAGCGTTATGCGGCTCTCACAGAGACGGCTACCGCGGCAGCTACAGCGGCAGGGGGAGGAGTGAGTAGAGGTTTTCATTATCGGGACTTCGATAATACGAAGCCTCCCACCTTTGATGGAGTTCAGGATCCGATCGTTGCTATGAGATGGTTATCAGACGTGGAGGGGTGTTTCTTCACATGTTCATGCCCTGTTGATCAGAGGGTGAGGTGTGCTCTGAACCTGTTAAGGCTCGGGGCAAAGGATTGGTGGAGGTTGACCACGGGGTCATACTCGGATGCGCAGAGGGCTGCGATTTCATGGGATCAGTTCAGAGAGATGTTCAGCACTCATTATGTTCCGCAGGTCGAGAGGGAGAGGTTGACTCAGGAGTTCCTTAAGCTGAAGCAGGATTCGGAGTCGGTGACGGAAATCACCAGGATGTTTACTGAGAGGGCGATGTTTTGCCCTGAGTTCACTTCGGAGCAGGCTCAGATGTCCCGATATCTGAGTATGCTAAAGAGAGACAGCAGACAGTTTGTGTCCGCGCAGAGGTGCGAGACCTTGTTGGAGTTGCAGGAAGCCGCCAGGCGGCATGAGTTAGAGATTGTGTTGCAGTTGCGTGAGCTGAGGCAATCTCCGGTTCAGTCGCAGCCGATGACGAAGCGGTCTAAGACCACTGATTCCAGGATGGAAGATCAGGGCAGCCACGTTTGTGGAAAGTGTGGGAGGGGTCACGCCGGAGTTTGTCGGTCCGGTGGTACATGCCGCAAGTGCGGAAAGGAGGGGCACTATGCGAGGGATTTTCGGCAGTCAATGCCGGTTCGGGATTTGAGGATATGTTATCATTGTAATCAGGTTGGGCACTTGAGGGTCAACTGTCCATAGCTTGCTGTAGGACCGGTGCAGGCTCCAGCACCGGCCACGTTGAGGATCACAGGTAGAGGTCAGGGTGGAGCGGAGCCCCCAAGGGCTTAGGGTCGTGCTTTTCAGCTTGCAGTGGAGGAGGTTAGAGCAGTGTCGGATGCAGCTGCATGTATGTTTCTTTCTTGTTGTCTTGTTTATTATGATTATTGTGGAGTATCATTTATCTGCTAGTCTCGTTGGGTGGTTTTCGTTTTGGTATCCGTTGTTCCTTGAGGGTTTGGCATGGTTATGGGTTAGTATTTCGGGTTTTCGCTGGTTATCTTTTGTGAGGATTATTGGTGGATGCGGCGTTGGTTTGAATTTCGGGTAGCATCTGCAGTCTGAGGAGTGGATAATTGAAGATTGGGTTCCTTTCGAGCGGGATGATCGGTGTGGAAATGTGTTTTTACGAAGGTTGCTAGTGCTAGTGGGAATCAGTCTGCGTATAAGTGTTGGGTTTTGTGCAAGGTTATTTTGGGAAGTCGGTGATAGCGACCGGTGGTTGATAGTCAGTTCCCTAAGTGGGGGAGAATTGGAGAATTCTCCGGAGGATCGACGAGTATGAAAGGTTGTTTACATGCATGGGATTCAGTAGTGTCTCGGTCAGCCAAGGGCATTGGTTGGTATGAGTAAATGGCAGGCGTGCGGGGCGGGATACAGACCAATAGCTTGATTGTGCAGGGCCTGGGATCAGGCCGGGATCGAGTATGTATGATGAAGATAGAGTTCGGACCCCCTAGGGGGCTAGAACAGTATGCATGGGAAGATTTCCCGGAGAGGTAACTCGGAATGTTGATTGCTAGTTGAGCGGTCCGGATAGACTGAAGGCCAATAGGTGTACCAGTCAGGCCGAAGGCTCGGTGAACGGTCCAGCTAGACTAAAGGCCCTGGAGGGCGGTCCAGGTCTGCTGAAGGTTATAAGAGTGGTCCAGTTTGGCTGATGGCCTGGTAAGGCGGTCCAGTCATGCTGAAGACTCTGTATGTGTCGTTAGATCGGTGAGAGGTAATGGATTGAGTATGTCGCGATATGTTAGCGTTGCAAGGTCTGGCCCCGAATATTGATCACAATCAGTGGAGGTATTGCATGGACTTGAGAGTCTTCATGGGTGGATTCAGAGTATGTATGGTGCATGGGATAGCGGTTATGCTATAAAGGGGTGGTGTAGCGTTGGGTGAGCACCGTGGCTCTTATCGTGGTGACAAGGCGGTCAAGTGGTTTTCCTTGGTAAGGAGAGAGGGAGGAATGTAATTCCGAAGGGGAGTGCAAATTCACGGAAGTGAAAGCAGTAGTGCAGGGTTATGATCGGAGTGGTCCAATTGTAGTCATTAAGCAGCACGTGTGCAGCGGCGATATGGGATAACATCATGTGGGGATGTCTGCTGAGGTCGCAGGAGGAAATTCCGAGGTTGTAAAGTCAAGAGGCTCGTAAGGGATGCAGGTATGGAGTTTTGGATTCCCAGCTTGATTTCGGTGAAGGAATTGTGTAGCAGTGGTTCATCCTGAGGGATGTTTTGAGGGTCGTCAGTGTGATGGGTTTTCCTAACCCGAGGGTGGTAGAGCTAGTTCAACATGTGCATGCGATTGCAAGAAGAGAACTCATGGGAGTTTCTCTTAAGAGTGTGTCTTTCTGTCAGCATGGAATGGATAGAGTTGGACTCGGATCGGGAATCGGGTGGTGCATAGTTACTTATAGCTCATATGGGTCAAGTAATGGTTGTGATTTGGAGCAGTGTTGCATCATGAGTGGTACTCAGTTGTTATGTGTGGTTATCAGATTGTGCCTTGAGAAAGTGAGTTTATGGTCTCCATGATTGTGCCTTGAGGAGCCTGGTTGGGTTAATGGTCTCCATGATTGTGCCTTGAGGAGCCTGGTTGGGTTAATGCCAGGAGTTGTAATGCGAGAGAATTTCTAGAGTCGAGTTATCGCAGGCTTCGACTTTGACCAAGGGTTGACCAGTTGATTAATCGGGTTGACTCGGCGAGTAGAGTCAGTCAGGGGTAGACTTTGACTTTGACCAAGGGTTGACCAGTTGATTTCCAGGGGTAATTTGGTAATTATTGGTATTTATTGGATTCAGTCTTTTGGGTATTGGCAGTGTTGGAGTTCGGGTCGGAGGCTGTAGCAGCGTGATTTTATCCTTTCAATCATCAGTTGCGAGGTGAGTTATCCTCACTATATCAAAAGGGTCTAAGGCACCAAGGCCGACCCTTTTATCGGATTGAGATCCGGGTATCTGTTGTTATATTATTGCTTTGATATGTTTGCATCCTGGTAGTTAGAATGGTATTTGCTAGTGACCGGTTAGGTAAGTATCCTGCTTAGAGTATGTTATGTTATGTGATATGCTAGATCGGTTTAATTGAATATGAACTGTTATATGATTGTATGTTTATGTGCTCATGGTTGTTGGGACTGGAGATGGGTTGAGGTGGGTCCTGCTTTGTGTTGTAGGCCAAGATACCCAGGGCAGACCGGTTGTTTCGAAGGCCCAGCGAGCGGTCCGGATAGGCTGTAGGCCCACGAGGGCGGACCAGACGTGCCGAGGCTTGGAGAGTGGACCAGGCCGACTGAAGGCCCGATGCGGGCGGACCAGTCATACTGTAGACTCAGAGAGCGGACCAGGTGGGTTGAAGGCCCGGTGCGGGCGGACCAACCACACTACAGACTCGAGGGACATGACTGGATTCGGAGGGTGGACCAGGTGGACTGAAGGCCCGACACGGCGGACCAGTCTCACAGTAGACCCAATATGCATGGTTGTTCTGTGGTTCGTTATGATATAACATGTTATGTGTATGGTATATGCGGTTGGTATTTTGGGGGTATCTCACTAAGCTTTCGGGCTTACAGTTGTGGTTAAATATTTTTCAGGTTCTTCAGGAGACTGTGGCAAGGCAAAGGCGTGATCATACCGCTCCTCGTGTTTATGTTTTATGAAATGGACCTGGGAATACTCTGATAATAAATGTATTGAAAACCTTTTTGTAATAACTTAATGAATTGAGTTGTTTTTGAAAAGTTTAAATTTATTTGAAAATTTGGGTCGTTACAATAGCAAGACTGTAGGAGTGCATAAATTGATCCTTCACATAATCACATCAACCCTGTGCCCTCGCTAGTCGGTGTTGTCGCTGAAGCATGAATTGTAGATGATCTATGTGTTCTGCTGTGATTGATCTATGCTGCCTTCTTGCGTGTGACTAAGTGAAAAACTGGACTATCTTTGTTTTGAGCCCCCTCGAAATAATGGGTCGCCCTTCTTGCCCCTCCTTGTCACCGGTCATGACCTTTCCAATATCTTTGACTCGTATGGTCCAAAATACCCCTGACTTCTCATTACTTCAGTTATTGGGTTTCATATCATGATAAAATTCCAGAAACCCTATCTCTCTATTCTAAAACCAGAGATTACAAAGCCATATTACTGAAGATGAACTAAAGAGGGGGGGGGGGTTAATTTTTGGGATCCAATAGGTGGGTGAAATCCCGCCTTAAAACGCGTGTTTCATTAAAAATTATAAAGCGACACACTTAGATGACACACATTTTATGAAACCTCCCTCCGCATATCCTTTTTTTTTACTTTTCTGACACTAATTTTAGGGCATGCACAAATGCGTATCCCCTATCCTTCAAATTTTGCTAAACTAACATTATTTTTTAGGGCACGCACAAATGCTTGTCATCTATCAGCGTGTGTCATTGTTTGCGTGCCATTAAAGGGTTGTTTTCTAGTAGTGAAGGAAGGCTCGGGTGCGAGTTTGATCCTAACCAGCCCTACAGGTGAAGAAGTCATGTATGCCCTACAATTTGAATTTTACTCCTCCAACAATGAAGCAGAATATGAAGCCCGATTGGCCGATCTGAGGTTGGCAGTAAAAATGGGGGCAGAAAGGATCGTAGCCCTAATCGACTCACGCATGTCAGCCAACTAAGTCACTAGAGAATTTGAAGCAAAGGATAAACAAATGGATAAGTATGTTAAAGTAGTCCAACGAGTCACGAGCTCACTTAAGAGTTTTGCCATAAAACAAATCCCAAGGGGAAGTAATAGACGAGCAGACGCCCTTAGCAAACTTGCATCAACATGTTTTGGCCATCTATCTAAGGAGGTCTTAGTAGAGCTTCTAAAGGAAAGGAGCATCGACAAGAGCCAAATCGATTCCCTATCCACGACACAACCTAGATAGATGACACCCATTATTGATTACTTACAACACAACATACTTCCGAACGACCACGGTGAGGCACGTTAAACAAGGATACGGGCTCCCCTGTAGGCAATCCTGGGGGGAGCATTGTATAGGAAAGGCCACACATCCCCGTGGCTCAAATGCATAGACAACGAATCAGGAAGAAAGGCCTTCCAAGAAGCCCACGCAGGATCAGCCGAGCCCATGAGGGGGCAAGGGCACTCACAAGCAAGATACTACGTATGGGGCTCTACTAGTCGGACATATACCAAGATGCCATCAAACTAACCTGAACATGCATGGAGTGCCAAACTTTTTCACCGGTACAAGGCGTACCTCCGACCAACTTGACAAGTATAGTTAGCCCATGGCTCTTTTTCCAATATGGAATTGATATTGTCGACCCTTTCCCAGAGGCACCTGGTAAAGTGAAGTTCTTGGTCGTGGCAGTCGATTTTATCACAAAATGGATAGAATTTGAGCCATTGGCATGTATCACTAGAAAATAAATGATTAAGTTCATGTAGAAAAACATCATAACAAGGTTTGGAACACACAAAGTCTTGGTCAGTGATAACGGGTTGCAATTCACTGAGAACCCCTTCAGGAAACGGTGCATAGAGGGAGAGAGAGAGAGAGAGAGAGGAATAGAGCAAAGATTCATGTCGATAGCACACCTCCAAGCCAATGGAAAAACAGAGGTGTATAACAAGACGTTGGTACATGGAATAAAAAAATGAATGGGCAAAGCAAAAGGAAATTGGGTGGATGAATTATCGGAAGTCCTCTGGTCACATCGAACCACGCCGCGAACAAGCACGAAAGAAATGTCATTCGGTATGGCCTATAGAGCCGAGGCGATGTTTCTAGTGGAAATGATGATAGGCTTGATATGAACGGAGTACTGTCATGAGCAAAAAAATGAAAGGAGCCTAAGGGAGAATTTTAATCTCCTGGAGGAACAATGAGAATGCTTGAGCATACGCAAAGCCGCGTACAAAAATATAGCAGAATGGTATTATAACCAGCGAGTCGAAGACAAGGCTTTTTGAGTTAGAGACTATGTCCTGCAAAAAACAAAGCTAGCCACGCACAACCCCACGGAAAGCTGAGCCAGATGTGGGAAGGATCGTACAAGGTGGTGGAGGCGCATCGTAATCGGTCGTACTCTCTGGAGACACCAAGGGAAGACAAATCCCGAGGACATGGAATGCAAGGAACTTAAGGAAGTTCCACTTTTGAGTAAACCCACAAGCCCATACACAAAAGGGAAGGTAGTTCTAGTGAAACATCCCTGATCGGGCTGATCACCCGGACCGACAAGCGGACACTCAGTATAGTCTAATAGGGAATTTCAGTACATTAAAAACTAGCATGTATCAGGATTACAGAATGACAATAAAGAAAAATGCACTAGTTTTAATATGATATGCACCATAAGTATGTATGATAAAGTAAAATGCAATACAAAGGATACTTAGTGAATCCACATGCACACACACATGTACTCACAACAAAAGCAACAAATCTCAGAATAGAGTCATAATAAGCAACAAAACCTACACAGAAGGTTTAGCATGCCTAATCTGAAAAGCAATGCAATTCAAAATAGAACCAAAGTAAATGAAAGCAAGCATGGCCATTAATACATAAGCAAAATACCATCAATGTACACAATAAAATGCCTTAAAGGCTACAGATTGCTAGAAAATGGAAATAAGGAAAACAAAGCTTCATAAAAATTTTCACACCCCAAAGGGTAGCTTTAAATAAACCCATCACCTACACCACCCCCAACAGCATCAACCTCCGGATCACCCCATCACCTACACCAACATCGTTCCCTCCAGTAAGACTCGCCCCCACTTCCACCACAACATCTCCAGCCTCATCAAATGCACACAACACCTAAACCCAACCACATCCAGTTGACCCATCCCGAGTAGACCTGCAAAATCCATGGTCGCAAAGGCTAGCAGAGCATCATCCAGAGCTGAAGAATGGCTCAAGTGAGAGTTACTGGCAGATGGATCATATTTCCTAACATCAACCCGCGCCTTCGAATTCACCCCACTTGATTCCTCAGCTGCAACAACGCAGTATAACGGATGCGGCTAATGCCCCCATTAAATTCAGGATGTTCTATGAGTTTATCCCTCACACGCACAAGCCCGAACTGAAATAGCCATTTGCAATCTGCCCTTAACAAATTCCAGCTCACGCTCACGGTTGGCTAGATCATGTTCCATGCTTTCAATTTGTATCATCAAACCCTCATTCTCTTGTGTCATCGACTCCACACGAGTCTCCAACGCACTCCGAACATCCCCCATCACTAGTTTTTATGATACCAGTGACTTGTTTTGTTGATCCAGTAGATGAGCAATAGCCCCAAGCTCCGCCACCCGACCCTTCAGACCCGCCTCATTTGCTGCCAAGGTAAAATGCGCGCGATCTGAATCATCAAATCGCTGCACACATTGAGACCCAACAACCATATAAGTCATGGCCTGTGCGGCATCATAAGACAGGTTGTAGGCAAGGTCGGTGTTGTTCATAGCATTTATATCCTCAACAGTAGCAGGAGGAAGGGCATGATGGCTAAACTCCAAAGCAGCAGAACAAACAGACAAACAGGAATCTGCACAAACATTCCACCCTAGAACAAAGAAAAAATCACCATGAAAAGCCCCCACAGTAGAAGACTCATGATGCAACCGCTCAACACTATCTCTTGAAGATTGAGGAGTAGCACAAGTACTCAAAGCAATTGTAACAGAAACAATGGGCTGCTGAGGCACCCTTTCAACACCCTCAGACTGTTGAATGTCATCATCAGGTATTACCAACACATATCCATGATGAGGCGACGCAGAAGATAGTAGACACATAAGCCCACGACGTTGCACCACACGCCTACCAATCTGGCCAGAACTACCCCCAGACACCGGATCACTCATCGCCTGAGAAACTTTCTGCTTCTCTACAACACGACAGACGATGGCAATGACTCCATCCTTACTATCCACGACATCATCAGTCAAAGGTTCGCTCAATGGGCGAGGTATCAGGACAGGGGACAAAGCAACATTCGGAGCTGGTTGGGTCCCCGTTGCAGTAGAACTCGCCACCGACTGGGGAGGCGCCACAGCAGGGGCCCTCAAGCGATGAGGCGGGGGCATAACCTCATGTAGGGGTACCACTAGATTTTCTAACTTCCCCTGGTACCGCTTTCGCAAGATGGAGTCCATGGAAAAAGAGCATTCAATACCTGCAAAAAAAAGCACAATCATGAGACACTTTCCTCCTCCTCCAAAAAAAGGGGGGGGGGGGAGGGAAAGAAGAGGGAATCACCATTAGAGACAGTATAGAAGATCTTCTTCTCCCTCTGGGCACGTTAACTAGGACTCATTCCAACTCTAGCGAGGAGCACCTCTGACAATACATCAATGTCAAGTAGTTCCCGGTTAACCCATAACAACTTGTCCTGTTAATTATTCGGCGGTTTGCTGTCAAGAACAAGATTGTGACCCCTCGGCGAGGAGAAAAAGTGTACTTATCATTGGTAGCAACAAATCAGAAAAAGAACTTGACGATGAAGTAATCAGGGATAATGTCATTAGCCCAACATATCATCTCAAAAGCCATCACTTTGTGGACAGCGCCAAGGGCTAGCATCTGAATGTTGCATCCGTTGCGCAAGAATATTTATTCTTGGAAACTGGTTAAAGGAAGATGAAGGCCAACATTAAAAGTCTTCAGATAAACGCCTACTTTCCTGGGTAGCGGTGAAGTAATCACAACCCCAGCGGCCGGAAACTCTACTTCGTCGACCGGAGTAAGGCCGTAAGCCTCCTGAAGAGTGGAAAACTCAGAGGAACTAGGGACCAAACTCATGGAAAAAGCCATAAAAGAGATGCTGGAGAAGAAGAAAAGAAAGAGGAAACGAAAAAAAGAAGCTAGAAAAACCAGGGAAGCCTTTGTTGCAAGTTATAAGGGGAAAAGAGTAGGATTTACAAAAACCCCTGACACAGCTGATGTAACTGCCACACACGTCGAATGGTCACATTGTCGAAAATGAAGCGACAACCAAACACAGGCGCGACACGTATAACAACAGTTAAGTCCATAACATCATACCTAGATAGAATACATTATGATTACTGGATTGGGGGACTTGATGACACGCCCCTCAAAGCAGGTGAGGAATAAGAAAGCCCCCGACACGGAGTCGTTAGCGAGGCCCAGTCAGACCCGACTCGGCCGCCCCAGCCTTCGGGCGCCCTAGCAGGACGAACGTGCAGAAGGCTCGCCCTCGTTGAGGGTTTTCCTCTGCTACAGTCCAAGGATAACGGCTCCTAGCGACAAGGAGCACATCCAGAGCATTATCACCTGGACCAATCGTTGGACCTGACACGACGAGGAACACGACTCACCAATAAGGACGACGAATCTTGTCGGGATTGCAGTCCTTGTCCCTCATACGGATCAAAGAAGATCCTTAATATAAAGGGCCGGTCATCCTTCCTTGATATGTAAGCTATCTCCCTTGATTCTTAACACTTACTCTCCAATACCCCACTAACTTGACCGTCGGAGCATTTTCCCGGGACATCCTCCCAGAGAACGACTGACGGATTTCTCTCTTTGTGACCTCTCAGGTTTCTCTCCAGCGATCCTAACTTTCAACACCCAAGTGGTCGGAGCCCAGGTTGCATCAGTGACCTTATAAGATCTATCCCAATGGGTCACTATAAAAAACGAGTTGACTATACTACTTGGGAGATTCCCTGGTAGTAACCGAGGAACAATAAAGGCAACAATGAGAGAATGGAGTACAAAAAATGAACATACAGTTCATTAACATCTATGTGAATGAATAAACCACTAATATTCCATAAGACTATATTAAATAGCGAGTGGTCGTCATCTTACTCCGACAGATGACTCAAACATACTTGTTGATGTTCTGATACAAACTCACCCTTTCTAGTTGTCTAGATTACTCATCCTTTACGGTTGTCTAAAAAACCAAGGAGTGGACTAAGATAGTACTCTTGTATGTTCTTGTACCCTACCAAACATCATTATCATCGAACAAATTTCTACTTTGTATTCCCATCTCACATACACTCTTAATATGATGTTACCCAATATCCAAACTTAAATGTTCATGTCTATGTAATATATTTACAACATAGGGTATAATTAACACTCTTTTAACTTAACTCAAACCAAATGTCTTTGACAAACCTTAGTTTGTAACTAGACCAGTTCATTATCCTTCGTTAATACGGTCTTCACGATATCATCTGTAACACTCCAAAAAATCATAAAAATTTTAAACTTTTAAAAAACAACCATTAAGCATCATTGTTTACAAAATTCCATTCTTTAAAAAGTAAAATTCATGTAAGAGTGTCCTAAAAGTCAATATCATGAAAAATAGGAGGATTTGCACGGTCAGACCTTTGCTTTCCCACGATCCTCTGATGTTCCTGAAACAATAAACTAAAACTATAAGACAAAGCTTAGTAAGTTCCCCAAGGTACCAACACACTACATAACAATATAAATCATGAAAATATGAGCCTTCATCCTAAATGGACCGCCTCGCTGGGCCTACAGCTTATCTGGACCACTCTACGAGCTTTCAGCATGACTGGACCGCCTCGTAGGGCCTACAACCTATCGAGATCACTCTACGGGTCGCCGACCTGACTGGACCGCCTCATAGGGTCTACAACCTATCTGGATGTCCCCGGTTGTCTTGGCCTTCAGCACAAAGCATGACCGCTACAAACCCAACCACAATATGTCGACATATGTAACAAATAAACATAAACACAAAACCAACAAATACATATAATCATGTAGATCTACTAATAAGTCATATACTAGCATAATACTATCCTATAACCGGGATACATAATCTAGTGTGCCAACATTGGTACCTTTGACCCACGGGTACAATGAGGAAAACTCACCTCTTAGTCTTAAAATATATCTGGCAGAACACAACTCCTAATGACAACTTAACTACTCACCTAAACACCAAATAATGACCAAACTCAATTACCACCTTGAACACCCAAAATACCCTTAGGTCAAACTTGGTCAAAGACAAAGTCAACTATAGCAAGTCTCTACGTTGTGGCCATCCTTGGCCACGTCATGACCACCAAATGATAAAACACTCGAGTCCCAGCCCAACCACCACGCCGTGTTGATATTGTCTGCGTCGTAGGTACTGGGCTCCTCAATAATTTAATGGATTAAGGCGATTTGCTTGATCTGAAGGGATCCAAAGCCCCGATCCGGTCCATTCTAAGGTCCAACTGGATAAAGTTTCCAACTTTATCCCTCTATACTTTGTATCGGTACCCCTTTCTTTATAGAGACCCGGCACTTTGTATTTGTACCCCTTTTTGTATAGAGACCCGACACTTTGTATTTGTACCCCTTTTTGTATAGAGACCCGACACTTTGTATTTGTACCCCTTTTTGTATAGAGACCCGGCACTTTGTATTTGTACCCCTTTTTGTATAAGTGTGTTGAGTGATGTATCATAAACTATACCTATTATAGTTCATCTAAAATGTATATAATATGTATGAATTCTTTTATGGAAATGTATTAGTGTTGTGAATTTATCAAACTATACTTTTATAGTTACATAATACGTGTTCTAAATGAATGAATAATATTAATATGAATGACTTAGTTTCAGTTCATAATGATAAACTAGCAAGGAAACACATTCAAATATTAGAACTTATGATTATACACTTTGCTCAACATAATACAAAGTGTTATGATATTTACATGCTGTTGGCAAAATTTAGCAATTCTGCCCTGTTTTGGAAAAATCATACGAAGTCAAAAACTAGATCCGTAAATTCTGAGAGTTCACAAAATGTGTCTAGTTTGCTCATAATTTTTATCACAATTTTTAATGACCTCTAACTTGGGTGAAAAAGTCCATAATCACAGACTGGTCCGGATTGTTGTTTGAAATGATAGGCAGTTTTGTAAAAATCACCATAAATTGTAGAAAAATCGTATGGAGATGTGCAAGTAGTCATTTTAAAGCTACAAACTTGAACTATTTGCACCTTGTACAGTTTTGAAAACAAAAATGTTTAAGATGCCCAAAACAGTCCGTGAATGGAGTTGAACTTTTCTGATGAAGGCTGTTAGAAATATTTAGTTATGTTCTTGATGTTTTAACTTGTATCCCCCCCCCTGAAAACTTGAGAAAACATAAAAATGTAGGGGTATGGACTCACCTTAAGTGATTTCAGTAGGTAAGTGTTGAAGAAGAGAAGTGTTCAACCCAAGAACACTTCAAGAATCACTTGAAGATTCGAAGATCTAACACAATTATGAGAGAGTTTGTTTAAGATATCCATGATTTGAGTGGAAATAAGTGAGATAATCATAAAGAGAATGGATTATGCTTACCAAATGTGGAGGAAAAACTCAAGATCAGCCCTTGAATCTCGAATTTCTAGAGAGAGAAAGTGAGAGAGGAAAGAGTTTGATCTTCTTGTGAAATGAGAGCAAATGAGAGAAGTGAGGAGAGAGGATGAATATTCAGCTCTCAAAAACGTGGGAAAGAGTGGTAATTGAGTGGAAAGGACATTGATGTGACCTAGGTAAGGTGGGGAGGTGTGGCTGGTCATAGAGTGGGTGTGGGAGTGGTTGCTTGTGTTATAAGGTAAAGCAAAGTCAAGACTCCACCTCTTTGTACTTTACCCACTTGCTTTCATTATTTAAATAAAGATTTTTATGAAAATATGATTAAATTGTGAATATTTAGGGTTTATTATGTTAAAATATGATTTTGGGTGAAATTCCCACGTTAAAATAATTAAAAAAGGGCCTTAAACGCAAAACTACGCGAAAACCGGGAGAAAATGAGTTCCCAGCGAGACCTCTCGGTCCTAGGCCGAGGTTCGGTCCCTAGGCCGAGACTCGGTCCATGCTGAGGATTGTAGCCGGAAACGAACAGAAGGAAACGAAGGGGCGAGGAGGTGAGAAACGAGAAGGCGCGAACCGGAAGTGAGAGGCGAAGGCGAGGGTTCGGTCCGGCGATGAAAGGCGAGAAGTCAGAACCGAACGGACTGTAGTGAACAGTAGTGAACAGTACCTTCGGTTCGGTTCTTCCAGGGCGAGGTTCGGTTCGGTTCCTCTTGAGCAGGGTTCGGTTTCGGTTAGTGGTGAACAGTACCTTCGGGTTCGGTTCGGCTCAGGAGGGTTCGGTTCGGTTCAGGAGGGTTCGGTTCGGCTCCTCTTGCTCTCAGTCCCTAAGAGGACCTTCGGGTCCTAAGAAGCTTCTCTCTTGGTTTCGGTTCCTAAAGCCTATTTTTCTCGTTTTCGCCTCGTTTTGAGCTGTTTTTGACCCGGTTAAGGGTCGGAATGACCCGAATGATTCCAAAAAGTTACGGGAAACTTTTGAGAGAGATTTGGGAGAGATTTCTCACACTTGGAGAGATTTGGGAGAGATTTGACATTCTTGGAGAGATTTCTCATACAAAGAGATATTTGAGAGAGGTTTCACATACTTGGAGAGATTGGGAGAGATTTGACATTCTTGGAGGGATTTCTCATACAGAGAGATATTTGAGAGAGATTTCACATACTTGGAGAGATTTGGGAGAGATTTGACATTCTTGGAGAGATTTCTCATACAGAGAGATATTTGATTACTACTATGCATGCTTTAATCGATGCTAGATTTAGCATATAAAGAAATTCGGGATTTAAATGTCGATGTTAGAAACACGTACTGATATTTGCGGGCAGTTCCGGAGTGGTTTCTCCCTCGGTGATTGCAAGCACCCTCCCACCACCACCGACATCTCTTGTCCTTGGGCATTCCCTTTTAAAGTTTCCCGTTTCTCCACACTCGTAACAGGTTGGGCTTACTCCAAAGCCAGGTACCTGGTTGATGGGTCGTGCTGGTGCCTTACAGAAACGAGCAGTGTGCCCCTCTCTGTCGCAGGTTTTGCAATGCATCTTTCGGCAAGCCCCAGTGTGATGGAAGTTACACTTGTTGCATTTTGGAAGTGTTCCAGCGTATGGTTTCATGGGAGTTGGCGTGGTGAGGGTTGTGGCAGCATGAACAGCAAGGATCTGTTGCTTCTTAGCGAGGCCTTGGGTTGATTGGTCCATCTTGTTGTCCCAAAACTTTCTTTCGTTGTTCCCTCCTCTTGCTTGGGTAAGGGTGGTAGTCATAGTGTCATGGTGGGCATGATGGTCAATGAGTTGTTGTGCTAACTCCTTGGCGCTGTCGAAGGTAGTTGGTCTTGAGGCCAGCACGCTATCTTGAATTTCGGGGGACAATCCCCAGAGGTAACGCTCCAACTTTTTGTCTTCTGGGGTGACCATAGCGGGACAAAGGAGTGCTAGATCACAAAATCGGTTGGTGTAAGTTGTAAGGTCGGAGCCTGCCATTCTGAGATTCCATAGTTCTTGCTCCAGCTTTTGCACTTCACCTCTTGGGCAATATTCCTTCAGCATCATCTTCTTCAAGTCCTCCCAACTTAACGAGTTAGTCACTGCAAGCGTAAGCGATTTAACTTTGCCGTTCCACCAAGTGATAGCTCTTCCGATGAAGGTGAATGTCGCGTACTTGACTTTGCTCGCTTCGGGGCAAGCACAAATCTCAAAGATTTCTTCGGTCCTCTCGAACCATTGAATTAGTGCGAGGACACCCTTACTTCCATCGAAGGAATCGGGTTTGCCATTTGTGAAGTCCTTGTAAGTGCATTCCCTTGTGCGTCCTGCGCTATCCCCGTGGTTAGGGTTTGTGGCTCCAGATCCAGCACCACCAGTGCTATTTGTGCCAATTTGTGACATTGCAGCTACCACGGCTGCCGTTACTGCAGCTTGGAACATTTCGGGATCAAACTGGGGAGGTGGCGTCGGAGGTGGTGGCGCTGTGCTGCCCGAAGGTCTAGGTCTTTTCCTTGGTGGCATCGTTTTGTCATGAGTTTGCAAAAAGAAAAATGATCAGATGGTAAGTTTCTACTAGTAAAGACAAGTCAGTTGTTATAGAATTAGATTTTTCCTGCATTATCCTTCGATTTAAGAGTTCCTTAAATATAACTCATAAAGGAAGTCCATATGAATGAACTTCACGAGTTAGTAGGTTTTGTGGTCTCTCTTAGATTTTTCTCGAGTGTGCTCAAGGCGATTGGTGCGGATCGTATGTATTCTTGCATTTGCATCAACCTCTGCGATACTATGGAGAGTTGTTCTACCCTGAATCTCGTTTCGGGCAACTCTATGGACCAGGATTGGAAAAATTTTATCTGCTGAGCTTCCTTCGTTTATGTTGTAGAAACTTCGTTCTCTATTAAACGACATATGTTGGTCTTGTTCTTCGCTCCAGGTTTCCAAGCACTCTACCCAAGGAGGCGTCGGGCCCTGAAAAGCCGGTCAAGGGTTGGGATTCGGAACAAGAGTCATCGGGGTTAAGTTCTCCACTTCAGGGTCGGAGTCAGAACCATCAGCATAGCCTTCAGCTTGGTGACCATCTACAGGGGTTGGGTAATCATTCTCTGGCTCCTCTCCGAGCCATTTGGTATTGTCGTGGTTAGGGTAATACGGGTCGTCGTGTGGATGGAAATCCAGCCATGATATCTTCGCGAGAAATGGGGATATAAGAAACAACTAAGCAAAAGTACTAATTGGCTAATTATATGATGATCTTTATCAGGTACTTCAACATATTGTTTAGTGCATACTAGTTATATGTATTCGGGACAGGATAGACCTTCGAATAAGCAACCCTAACTCTAAATCCCCAATCCAACGAGAACAGGAAGTAGAGCAAAGATTCACAGATTCTAAGTCTATGACGTCCTGGATGCATAAAATTTTAATGTATCCACTAAGCAACTATTGACCTATTGATAAAGATCTATTTAGTTCTCACATATGTAATTATAACGATGCCATGATACCCCTATGGTATTTCATTGTGGTAGTGTTGGTAAGTTTTTAGACTTGTTGCCACATCACAACCATTCTTGGGCATATGCTAATCACTCCTCGGACCAGCATAGTTGATCAGGCTATGCCACTCCCAAGACTGACCATACATCCCCAGGCTTACCTGTGATACCCAACAATCGTTACTTTTGTTTTGTCCTAAAATGATGCTGACCTTAGTATGTATGCATGCATGTATACTTTTAACAAAAGCTATTTATTCCTAAAGGTATAGTGGTTTTGAAATCTTAAAATCAGAGACCTTAGTCCCAATGCATTTATAGTTTGTATATTCTATGTGGTTCGATATACTTAGCTCACTATAAACAATGCTCTGATACCAATCTGTCACACCCCCAAACCAAGGATGGCGGAAACGTCTGGGGGTGGAGGACTTCATGTACAGTATCACAACAACGTGTATAATAGTGCTCAAAGTAAAAACAACCACCATATATATAATTGCAAAAGTTACACCAAAGTATATGTTTATATGTTTCAAAAGCAATTACATTATGATGACAAAATAAATTGTTGACGGTTTAACGTCCCATCCTCAAAGCGATGAAGTTTTCCTGTTTCACTGATTTCCTGAGAATACAAGTAGTTTTAAAAGTGTCAACAATTAAGTTGGTGAGTTCATAAGAGTTTTGTTTGAAGTAGAAACCGTTTTCCTTGTAAAATCGATATAGTTTGATTTCCAGAAAATCCAATATTTTCTTAGTTAAGTGTGAATAGAAATATTCCTATATGATGCATTAATGAACCCTAGAATGACCCGTAGAGTTCCTCTATAATCGTCCAACGTATATAAGTTATATAAGGTTTAAATTAGATAAAACGTTGAATATAGTGGGTCTGCCCTAGGTCCACAACCAAACAAGGAACAGGAGATGAGGCAGGCATCACTAATTCTAGGCCAATCAAGACAAAATTCTTATAGGACTCAAACATGTACGCTCAGCGATTATAGTTGAAGTCTAATAGTTCTAGATGCAATATAGTTTTAATATCATAATAACTAACTTAAGTGAACCTGGTACTTTGTATCGGTACCCCCTTTCTTTATAGAGACCCGGCACTTTGTATTTGTACCCCTTTTTGTATAAAGACCCGGCACTTTGTATTTGTACCCCTTTTTGTATAGAGACCCGGCACTTTGTATTTGTACCCCTTTTTGTATAAGTGTGTTGAGTGATGTATCATAAACTATACCTATTATAGTTCATCTAAAATGTATATAATATGTATGAATTCTTTTATGGAAATGTATTAGTGTTGTGAATTTATCAAACTATACTTTTATAGTTACATAATACGTGTTCTAAATGAATGAATAATATTAATATGAATGACTTAGTTTCAGTTCATAATGATAAACTAGCAAGGAAACACATTCAAATATTAGAACTTATGATTATACACTTTGCTCAACATAATACAAAGTGTTATGATATTTACATGCTGTTGGCAAAATTTAGCAATTCTGCCCTGTTTTGGAAAAATCATACGAAGTCAAAAACTAGATCCGTAAATTCTGAGAGTTCACAAAATGTGTCTAGTTTGCTCATAATTTTTATCACAATGTTTAATGACCTCTAACTTGGGTGAAAAAGTCCATAATCACAGACTGGTCCGGATTGTTGTTTGAAATGATAGGCAGTTTTGTAAAAATCACCATAAATTGTAGAAAAATCGTATGGAGATGTGCAAGTAGTCATTTTAAAGCTACAAACTTGAACTATTTGCACCTTGTACAGTTTTGAAAACAAAAATGTTTAAGATGCCCAAAACAGTCCGTGAATGGAGTTGAACTTTTCTGATGAAGGCTGTTAGAAATATTTAGTTATGTTCTTGATGTTTTAACTTGTATTCCCCCCCCCTGAAAACTTGAGAAAACATAAAAATGTAGGGGTATGGACTCACCTTAAGTGATTTCAGTAGGTAAGTGTTGAAGAAGAGAAGTGTTCAACCCAAGAACACTTCAAGAATCACTTGAAGATTCGAAGATCTAACACAATTATGAGAGAGTTTGTTTAAGATATCCATGATTTGAGTGGAAATAAGTGAGATAATCATAAAGAGAATGGATTATGCTTACCAAATGTGGAGGAAAAACTCAAGATCAGCCCTTGAATCTCGAATTTCTAGAGAGAGAAAGTGAGAGAGGAAAGAGTTTGATCTTCTTGTGAAATGAGAGCAAATGAGAGAAGTGAGGAGAGAGGATGAATATTCAGCTCTCAAAAACGTGGGAAAGAGTGGTAATTGAGTGGAAAGGACATTGATGTGACCTAGGTAAGGTGGGGAGGTGTGGCTGGTCATAGAGTGGGTGTGGGAGTGGTTGCTTGTGTTATAAGGTAAAGCAAAGTCAAGACTCCACCTCTTTGTACTTTACCCACTTGCTTTCATTATTTAAATAAAGATTTTTATGAAAATATGATTAAATTGTGAATATTTAGGGTTTATTATGTTAAAATATGATTTTGGGTGAAATTCCCACGTTAAAATAATTAAAAACGGGCCTTAAACGCAAAACTACGCGAAAACCGGGAGAAAATGAGTTCCCAGCGAGACCTCTCGGTCCTAGGCCGAGGTTCGGTCCCTAGGCCGAGACTCGGTCCATGCTGAGGATTGTAGCCGGAAACGAACAGAAGGAAACGAAGGGGCGAGGAGGTGAGAAACGAGAAGGCGCGAACCGGAAGTGAGAGGCGAAGGCGAGGGTTCGGTCCGGCGATGAAAGGCGAGAAGTCAGAACCGAACGGACTGTAGTGAACAGTAGTGAACAGTACCTTCGGTTCGGTTCTTCCAGGGCGAGGTTCGGTTCGGTTCCTCTTGAGCAGGGTTCGGTTTCGGTTAGTGGTGAACAGTACCTTCGGGTTCGGTTCGGTTCAGGAGGGTTCGGTTCGGCTCCTCTTGCTCTCAGTCCCTAAGAGGACCTTCGGGTCCTAAGAAGCTTCTCTTTTGGTTTCGGTTCCTAAAGCCTATTTTTCTCGTTTTCGCCTCGTTTTGAGCTGTTTTTGACCCGGTTAAGGGTCGGAATGACCCGAATGATTCCAAAAAGTTACGGGAAACTTTTGAGAGAGATTTGGGAGAGATTTCTCACACTTGGAGAGATTTGGGAGAGATTTGACATTCTTGGAGAGATTTCTCATACAAAGAGATATTTGAGAGAGGTTTCACATACTTGGAGAGATTGGGAGAGATTTGACATTCTTGGAGGGATTTCTCATACAGAGAGATATTTGAGAGAGATTTCACATACTTGGAGAGATTTGGGAGAGATTTGACATTCTTGGAGAGATTTCTCATACAGAGAGATATTTGATTACTACTATGCATGCTTTAATCGATGCTAGATTTAGCATATAAAGAAATTCGGGATTTAAATGTCGATGTTAGAAACACGTACTGATATTTGCGGGCAGTTCCGGAGTGGTTTCTCCCTCGGTGATTGCAAGCACCCTCCCACCACCACCGACATCTCTTGTCCTTGGGCATTCCCTTTTAAAGTTTCCCGTTTCTCCACACTCGTAACAGGTTGGGCTTACTCCAAAGCCAGGTACCTGGTTGATGGGTCGTGCTGGTGCCTTACAGAAACGAGCAGTGTGCCCCTCTCTGTCGCAGGTTTTGCAATGCATCTTTCGGCAAGCCCCAGTGTGATGGAAGTTACACTTGTTGCATTTTGGAAGTGTTCCAGCGTATGGTTTCATGGGAGTTGGCGTGGTGAGGGTTGTGGCAGCATGAACAGCAAGGATCTGTTGCTTCTTAGCGAGGCCTTGGGTTGATTGGTCCTTCTTGTTGTCCCAAAACTTTCTTTCGTTGTTCCCTCCTCTTGCTTGGGTAAGGGTGGTAGTCATAGTGTCATGGTGGGCATGATGGTCAATGAGTTGTTGTGCTAACTCCTTGGCGCTGTCGAAGGTAGTTGGTCTTGAGGCCAGCACGCTATCTTGAATTTCGGGGGACAATCCCCAGAGGTAACGCTCCAACTTTTTGTCTTCTGGGGTGACCATAGCGGGACAAAGGAGTGCTAGATCACAAAATCGGTTGGTGTAAGTTGTAAGGTCGGAGCCTGCCATTCTGAGATTCCATAGTTCTTGCTCCAGCTTTTGCACTTCACCTCTTGGGCAATATTCCTTCAGCATCATCTTCTTCAAGTCCTCCCAACTTAACGAGTTAGTCACTGCAAGCGTAAGCGATTTAACTTTGCCGTTCCACCAAGTGATAGCTCTTCCGATGAAGGTGAATGTCGCGTACTTGACTTTGCTCGCTTCGGGGCAAGCACAAATCTCAAAGATTTCTTCGGTCCTCTCGAACCATTGAATTAGTGCGAGGACACCCTTACTTCCATCGAAGGAATCGGGTTTGCCATTTGTGAAGTCCTTGTAAGTGCATTCCCTTGTGCGTCCTGCGCTATCCCCGTGGTTAGGGTTTGTGGCTCCAGATCCAGCACCACCAGTGCTATTTGTGCCAATTTGTGACATTGCAGCTACCACGGCTGCCGTTACTGCAGCTTGGAACATTTCGGGATCAAACTGGGGAGGTGGCGTCGGAGGTGGTGGCGCTGTGCTGCCCGAAGGTCTAGGTCTTTTCCTTGGTGGCATCGTTTTGTCATGAGTTTGCAAAAAGAAAAATGATCAGATGGTAAGTTTCTACTAGTAAAGACAAGTCAGTTGTTATAGAATTAGATTTTTCCTGCATTATCCTTCGATTTAAGAGTTCCTTAAATATAACTCATAAAGGAAGTCCATATGAATGAACTTCACGAGTTAGTAGGTTTTGTGGTCTCTCTTAGATTTTTCTCGAGTGTGCTCAAGGCGATTGGTGCGGATCGTATGTATTCTTGCATTTGCATCAACCTCTGCGATACTATGGAGAGTTGTTCTACCCTGAATCTCGTTTCGGGCAACTCTATGGACCAGGATTGGAAAAATTTTATCTGCTGAGCTTCCTTCGTTTATGTTGTAGAAACTTCGTTCTCTATTAAACGACATATGTTGGTCTTGTTCTTCGCTCCAGGTTTCCAAGCACTCTACCCAAGGAGGCGTCGGGCCCTGAAAAGCCGGTCAAGGGTTGGGATTCGGAACAAGAGTCATCGGGGTTAAGTTCTCCACTTCAGGGTCGGAGTCAGAACCATCAGCATAGCCTTCAGCTTGGTGACCATCTACAGGGGTTGGGTAATCATTCTCTGGCTCCTCTCCGAGCCATTTGGTATTGTCGTGGTTAGGGTAATACGGGTCGTCGTGTGGATGGAAATCCAGCCATGATATCTTCGCGAGAAATGGGGATATAAGAAACAACTAAGCAAAAGTACTAATTGGCTAATTATATGATGATCTTTATCAGGTACTTCAACATATTGTTTAGTGCATACTAGTTATATGTATTCGGGACAGGATAGACCTTCGAATAAGCAACCCTAACTCTAAATCCCCAATCCAACGAGAACAGGAAGTAGAGCAAAGATTCACAGATTCTAAGTCTATGACGTCCTGGATGCATAAAATTTTAATGTATCCACTAAGCAACTATTGACCTATTGATAAAGATCTATTTAGTTCTCACATATGTAATTATAACGATGCCATGATACCCCTATGGTATTTCATTGTGGTAGTGTTGGTAAGTTTTTAGACTTGTTGCCACATCACAACCATTCTTGGGCATATGCTAATCACTCCTCGGACCAGCATAGTTGATCAGGCTATGCCACTCCCAAGACTGACCATACATCCCCAGGCTTACCTGTGATACCCAACAATCGTTACTTTTGTTTTGTCCTAAAATGATGCTGACCTTAGTATGTATGCATGCATGTATACTTTTAACAAAAGCTATTTATTCCTAAAGGTATAGTGGTTTTGAAATCTTAAAATCAGAGACCTTAGTCCCAATGCATTTATAGTTTGTATATTCTATGTGGTTCGATATACTTAGCTCACTATAAACAATGCTCTGATACCAATCTGTCACACCCCCAAACCAAGGATGGCGGAAACGTCTGGGGGTGGAGGACTTCATGTACAGTATCACAACAACGTGTATAATAGTGCTCAAAGTAAAAACAACCACCATATATATAATTGCAAAAGTTACACCAAAGTATATGTTTATATGTTTCAAAAGCAATTACATTATGATGACAAAATAAATTGTTGACGGTTTAACGTCCCATCCTCAAAGCGATGAAGTTTTCCTGTTTCACTGATTTCCTGAGAATACAAGTAGTTTTAAAAGTGTCAACAATTAAGTTGGTGAGTTCATAAGAGTTTTGTTTGAAGTAGAAACCGTTTTCCTTGTAAAATCGATATAGTTTGATTTCCAGAAAATCCAATATTTTCTTAGTTAAGTGTGAATAGAAATATTCCTATATGATGCATTAATGAACCCTAGAATGACCCGTAGAGTTCCTCTATAATCGTCCAACGTATATAAGTTATATAAGGTTTAAATTAGATAAAACGTTGAATATAGTGGGTCTGCCCTAGGTCCACAACCAAACAAGGAACAGGAGATGAGGCAGGCATCACTAATTCTAGGCCAATCAAGACAAAATTCTTATAGGACTCAAACATGTACGCTCAGCGATTATAGTTGAAGTCTAATAGTTCTAGATGCAATATAGTTTTAATATCATAATAACTAACTTAAGTGAACCTGGTACTTTGTATCGGTACCCCCTTTCTTTATAGAGACCCGACACTTTGTATTTGTACCCCTTTTTGTATAAAGACCCGGCACTTTGTATTTGTACCCCTTTTTGTATAGAGACCCGGCACTTTGTATTTGTACCCCTTTTTGTATAAGTGTGTTGAGTGATGTATCATAAACTATACCTATTATAGTTCATCTAAAATGTATATAATATGTATGAATTCTTTTATGGAAATGTATTAGTGTTGTGAATTTATCAAACTATACTTTTATAGTTACATAATACGTGTTCTAAATGAATGAATAATATTAATATGAATGACTTAGTTTCAGTTCATAATGATAAACTAGCAAGGAAACACATTCAAATATTAGAACTTATGATTATACACTTTGCTCAACATAATACAAAGTGTTATGATATTTACATGCTGTTGGCAAAATTTAGCAATTCTGCCCTGTTTTGGAAAAATCATACGAAGTCAAAAACTAGATCCGTAAATTCTGAGAGTTCACAAAATGTGTCTAGTTTGCTCATAATTTTTATCACAATTTTTAATGACCTCTAACTTGGGTGAAAAAGTCCATAATCACAGACTGGTCCGGATTGTTGTTTGAAATGATAGGCAGTTTTGTAAAAATCACCATAAATTGTAGAAAAATCGTATGGAGATGTGCAAGTAGTCATTTTAAAGCTACAAACTTGAACTATTTGCACCTTGTACAGTTTTGAAAACAAAAATGTTTAAGATGCCCAAAACAGTCCGTGAATGGAGTTGAACTTTTCTGATGAAGGCTGTTAGAAATATTTAGTTATGTTCTTGATGTTTTAACTTGTATTCCCCCCCCCTCCCCTGAAAACTTGAGAAAACATAAAAATGTAGGGGTATGGACTCTCCTTAAGTGATTTCAGTAGGTAAGTGTTGAAGAAGAGAAGTGTTCAACCCAAGAACACTTCAAGAATCACTTGAAGATTCGAAGATCTAACACAATTATGAGAGAGTTTGTTTAAGATATCCATGATTTGAGTGGAAATAAGTGAGATAATCATAAAGAGAATGGATTATGCTTACCAAATGTGGAGGAAAAACTCAAGATCAGCCCTTGAATCTCGAATTTCTAGAGAGAGAAAGTGAGAGAGGAAAGAGTTTGATCTTCTTGTGAAATGAGAGCAAATGAGAGAAGTGAGGAGAGAGGATGAATATTCAGCTCTCAAAAACGTGGGAAAGAGTGGTAATTGAGTGGAAAGGACATTGATGTGACCTAGGTAAGGTGGGGAGGTGTGGCTGGTCATAGAGTGGGTGTGGGAGTGGTTGCTTGTGTTATAAGGTAAAGCAAAGTCAAGACTCCACCTCTTTGTACTTTACCCACTTGCTTTCATTATTTAAATAAAGATTTTTATGAAAATATGATTAAATTGTGAATATTTAGGGTTTATTATGTTAAAATATGATTTTGGGTGAAATTCCCACGTTAAAATAATTAAAAAAGGGCCTTAAACGCAAAACTACGCGAAAACCGGGAGAAAATGAGTTCCCAGCGAGACCTCTCGGTCCTAGGCCGAGGTTCGGTCCCTAGGCCGAGACTCGGTCCATGCTGAGGATTGTAGCCGGAAACGAACAGAAGGAAACGAAGGGGCGAGGAGGTGAGAAACGAGAAGGCGCGAACCGGAAGTGAGAGGCGAAGGCGAGGGTTCGGTCCGGCGATGAAAGGCGAGAAGTCAGAACCGAACGGACTGTAGTGAACAGTAGTGAACAGTACCTTCGGTTCGGTTCTTCCAGGGCGAGGTTCGGTTCGGTTCCTCTTGAGCAGGGTTCGGTTTCGGTTAGTGGTGAACAGTACCTTCGGGTTCGGTTCGGCTCAGGAGGGTTCGGTTCGGTTCAGGAGGGTTCGGTTCGGCTCCTCTTGCTCTCAGTCCCTAAGAGGACCTTCGGGTCCTAAGAAGCTTCTCTCTTGGTTTCGGTTCCTAAAGCCTATTTTTCTCGTTTTCGCCTCGTTTTGAGCTGTTTTTGACCCGGTTAAGGGTCGGAATGACCCGAATGATTCCAAAAAGTTACGGGAAACTTTTGAGAGAGATTTGGGAGAGATTTCTCACACTTGGAGAGATTTAGGAGAGATATGACATTCTTGGAGAGATTTCTCATACAAAGAGATATTTGAGAGAGGTTTCACATACTTGGAGAGATTTGACATTCTTGGAGGGATTTCTCATACAGAGAGATATTTGGGAGAGATTTCACATACTTGGAGAGATTTGGGAGAGATTTGACATTCTTGGAGAGATTTCTCATACAGAGAGATATTTGAGATAGATTTCACATGCTTAGAGGGATTTGGGAGAGATTTGACATTCTTGGAGAGATTTCTATTACCGAGACACTTTAAAAGGGAATGCCCAAGGACAAGAGATGTCGGTAATAGAAATCTCTCCAAGAATGTCAAATCTCTCCCAAATCCCTCTAAGCATGTGAAATCTATCTCAAATATCTCTCTGTATGAGAAATCTCTCCAAGAATGTCAAATCTCTCCCAAATCTCTCCAAGTATGTGAAATCTCTCCCAAATATCTCTCTGTATGAGAAATCCCTCCAAGAATGTCAAATCTCTCCCAAATCTCTCCAAGTATGTGAAACCTCTCTCAAATATCTCTTTGTATGAGAAATCTCTCCAAGAATGTCAAATCTCTCCCAAATCTCTCCAAGTGTGAGAAATCTCTCCCAAATCTCTCTCAAAAGTTTCCCGTAACTTTTTGGAATCATTCGGGTCATTCCGACCCTTAACCGGGTCAAAAACGGCTCAAAACGAGGCGAAAACGAGAAAAATAGGCTTTAGGAACCGAAACCAAGAGAGAAGCTTCTTATGACCCGAAGGTCCTCTTAGGGACTGAGAGCAAGAGGAGCCGAACCGAACCCTCCTGAACCGAACCGAACCCTCCTGAGCCGAACCGAACCCGAAGGTACTGTTCACCACTAACCGAAACCGAACCCTGCTCAAGAGGAACCGAACCGAACCTCGCCCTGGAAGAACCGAACCGAAGGTACTGTTCACTACTGTTCACTACAGTCCGTTCGGTTCTGACTTCTCGCCTTTCATCGCCGGACCGAACCCTCGCCTTCGCCTCTCACTTCCGGTTCGCGCCTTCTGGTTTCTCACCTCCTCGCCCCTTCGTTTCCCTCTGTTCGTTTCCGGCTACAATCCTCAGCATGGACCGAGTCTCGGCCTAGGGACCGAACCTCGGCCTAGGACCGAGAGGTCTCGCTGGGAACTCATTTTCTCCCGGTTTTCGCGTAGTTTTGCGTTTAAGGCCCGTTTTTAATTATTTTAACGTGGGAATTTCACCCAAAATCATATTTTAACATAATAAACCCTAAATATTCACAATTTAATCATATTTTCATAAAAATCTTTATTTAAATAATGAAAGCAAGTGGGTAAAGTACAAAGAGGTGGAGTCTTGACTTTGCTTTACCTTATAACACAAGCAACCACTCCCACACCCACTCTATGACCAGCCACACCTCCCCACCTTACCTAGGTCACATCAATGTCCTTTTCACTCAATTACCACTCTTTCCCACGTTTTTGAGAGCTGAATATTCATCCTCTCTCCTCACTTCTCTCATTTGCTCTCATTTCACAAGAAGATCAAACTCTTTCCTCTCTCACTTTCTCTCTCTAGAAATTCGAGATTCAAGGGCTGATCTTGAGTTTTTCCTCCACATTTGGTAAGCATAATCCATTCTCTTTATGATTATCTCACTTATTTCCACTCAAATCATGGATATCTTAAACAAACTCTCTCATAATTGTGTTAGATCTTCGAATCTTCAAGTGATTCTTCAAGTGTTCTTGGGTTGAACACTTCTCTTCTTCAACACTTACCTACTGAAATCACTTAAGGTGAGTCCATACCCCTACATTTTTATGTTTTCTCAAGTTTTCAGGGGGGGAATACAAGTTAAAACATCAAGAACATAACTAAATATTTCTAACAGCCTTCATCAGAAAAGTTCAACTCCATTCACGGACTGTTTTGGGCATCTTAAACATTTTTGTTTTCAAAACTGTACAAGGTGAAAATAGTTCAAGTTTGTAGCTTTAAAATGACTACTTTCACATCTCCATACGATTTTTCTACAATTTATGGTGATTTTTACAAAACTGCCTATCATTTCAAACAACAATCCGGACCAGTCTGTGATTATGGACTTTTTCACCCAAGTTAGAAGTCATTAAAAATTGTGATAAAAATTATGAGCAAACTAGACACATTTTGTGAACTCTCAGAATTTACGGATCTAGTTTTTGACTTTGTATGATTTTTCCAAAACAGGGCAGAATTGCTAAATTTTGCCAACAGCATGTAAATATCATAACACTTTGTATTATGTTGAGCAAAGTGTATAATCATAAGTTCTAATATTTGAATGTGTTTCCTTGCTAGTTTATCATTATGAACTGAAACTAAGTCATTCATATTAATATTATTCATTCATTTAGAACACGTATTATGTAACTATAAAAGTATAGTTTGATAAATTCACAACACTAATACATTTCCATAAAAGAATTCATACATATTATATACATTTTAGATGAACTATAATAGGTATAGTTTATGATACATCACTCAACACACTTATACAAAAAGGGGTACAAATACAAAGTGCCGGGTCTCTATACAAAAAGGGGTACAAATACAAAGTGCCGGGTCTCTATACAAAAAGGGGTACAAATACAAAGTGTCGGGTCTCTATAAAGAAAGGGGGTACCGATACAAAGTACCAGGTTCACTTAAGTTAGTTATTATGATATTAAAACTATATTGCATCTAGAACTGTTAGACTTTAACTATAATCGCTGAGCGTACATGTTTGAGTCCTATAAGAATTTTGTCTCGATTGGCCTAGAATTAGTGATGCCTGCCTCATCTCCTGTTCCTTGTTTGGTTGTGGACCTAGGGCAGACCCACTATATTCAATGTTTTATCTAATTTAAACCTTATATAACTTATATACGTTGGACGATTATAGAGGAACTCTACGGGTCATTCTAGGGTTCATTAATGCATCATATAGGAATATTTCTATTCACACTTAACTAAGAAAATATTGGATTTTCTGGAAATCAAACTATATCGATTTTACAAGGAAAACGGTTTCTACTTCAAACAAAACTCTTATGAACTCACCAACTTAATTGTTGACACTTTTAAAACTACTTGTATTCTCAGGAAATCAGTGAAACAGGAAAACTTCATCGCTTTGAGGATGGGACGTTAAACCGTCAACAATTTATTTTGTCATCATAATGTAATTGCTTTTGAAACATATAAACATATACTTTGGTGTAACTTTTGCAATTATATATATGGTGGTTGTTTTTACTTTGAGCACTATTATACACGTTGTTGTGATACTGTACATGAAGTCCTCCACCCCCAGACGTTTCCGCCATCCTTGGTTTGGGGGTGTGACAGATTGGTATCAGAGCATTGTTTATAGTGAGCTAAGTATATCGAACCACATAAGATATACAAACTATAAATGCATTGGGACTAAGGTCTCTGATTTTAAGATTTCAAAACCACTATACCTTTAGGAATAAATAGCTTTTGTTAAAAGTATACATGCATGCATACATACTAAGGTCAGCATCATTTTAGGACAAAACAAAAGTAATGATTGTTGGATATCACAGGTAAGCCTCGGGATGTATGGTCAGTCTTGGGAGTGGCATAGCCTGATCAACTATGCCGGTCCGAGGAGTGATTAGCATATGCCCAAGAATGGTTGTGATGTGGCAACAAGTCTAAAAACTTACCAACACTACCACAATGAAATACCATAGGGGTATCTTGGCATCATTATAATTACATATGTGAGAACTAAATAGATCTTTATCAATAGGTCAATAGTTGCTTAGTGGATACATTAAAATTTTATGCATCCAGGACGTCATAGACTTAGAATCTGTGAATCTTTGCTCTACTTCCTGTTCTCGTTGGATTGGGGATTTAGAGTTAGGGTCGCTTATTCGAAGGTCTATCCTGTCCCGAATACATATAACTAGTATGCACTAAACAATATGTTGAAGTACCTGATAAAGATCATCATATAATTAGCCAATTAGTACTTTTGCTTAGTTGTTTCTTATATCCCCATTTCTCGCGAAGATATCATGGCTGGATTTCCATCCACACGACGACCCGTATTACCCTGACCACGACAATACCAAATGGCTCGGAGAGGAGCCAGAGAATGATTACCCAACCCCTGTAGATGGTCACCAAGCTGAAGGCTATGCTGATGGTTCTGACTCCGAACCTGAAGTGGAGAACTTAACCCCGGTGACTCTTGTTCCGAATCCCAACCCTTGACCGGCTTTTCAGGGCCCGACGCCTCCTTGGGTAGAGTGCTTGGAAACCTGGAGAGAAGAACAAGACCAACATATGTCGTTTAATAGAGAACGAAGTTTCTACAACATAAACGAAGGAAGCTCAGCAGATAAATTTTTTCCAATCCTGGTCCATAGAGTTGCCCGAAACGAGATTCAGGGTAGAACAACTCTCCATAGTATCACAGAGGTTGATGCAAATGCAAGAATACATACGATCCGCACCAATCGCCTTGAGCACACTCGTGAAAAATCTAAGAGAGACCACAAAACCTACTAACTCGTGAAGTTCATTCATATGGACTTCCTTTATGAGTTATATTTAAGGAACTCTTAAATCGAAGGATAATGCAGGAAAAATCTAATTCTATAACAACTGACTTGTCTTTACTAGTAGAAACTTACCATCTGATCATTTTTCTTTTTGCAAACTCATGACAGAACGATGCCACCAAGGAAAAGACCTAGACCTTCGGGCAGCACAGCGCCACCACCTCCGACGCCACCTCCCCAGTTTGATCCCGAAATGTTCCAAGCTGCAGTAACGGCAGCCGTGATAGCTGCAATGTCACAAATTGGCACAAATAGCACTGGTGGTGCTGGATCTGGAGCCACAAACCCTAACCACGGGGATAGCGCAGGACGCACAAGGGAATGCACTTACAAGGACTTCACAAATGGCAAACCCGATTCCTTCGATGGAAGTAGGGGTGTCCTCGCACTAATTCAATGGTTCGAGAGGACCGAAGCAATCTTTGAGATTTGTGCTTGCCCCGAAGCGAGCAAAATCAAGTACGCGACATTCACCTTCATCGGAAGAGCTCTCACTTGGTGGAACGGCAAAGTTAAATCACTTACGCTTGCAGTGGCTAACTTGTTAAGTTGGGAGGACTTGAAGAAGATGATGCTGAAGGAATATTGCCCAAGAGGTGAAGTGCAAAAGCTGGAGCAAGAACTATGGAATCTCAGAATGGCAGGCTCCGACCTTACAACTTACACCAACCGATTTTGTGATCTAGCACTCCTTTGTCCCGCTATGGTCACCCCGGAAGACAAAAATTTGGAGCGTTACCTCTAGGGATTGTCCCCCGAAATTCAAGATAGCGTGCTGGCCTCAAGACCAACTACCTTCGACAGCGCCAAGGAGTTAGCACAACAAATCATTGACCATCATGCCCACCATAACACTATGACAACCACCCTTACCCAAGCAAGAGGAGGGAACAACGAAAGAAAGTTTTGGGACAACAAGAAGGACCAATCAACCCAAGGCCTCGCTAAGAAGCAACAGATCCTTACTGTTCATGCTTCCACAACCCTCACCACGCCAACTCCCATGAAACCATACGCTGGAACACTTCCAAAATGCAACAAGTGTAACTTCCATCACACTGGGGCTTGCCGAAAGATGCATTGCAAAAACTGCGACATAGAGGGGCACACTGCTCGTTTCTGTAAGGCACCAGCACGACCCATTAACCAGGTACCTGGCTTTGGAGTAAGCCCAACCTGTTACGAGTGTGGAGAAACGGGACACTTTAAAAGGGAATGCCCAAGGACAAGAGATGCCGGTGGTGGTGGGAGGGTGCTTGCAATCACCGAGGGAGAAACCACTTCGGAACTGCCCGCAAATATCAGTACGTGTTTCTAACATCGACATTTAAATCCCGAATTTCTTTATATGCTAAATCTAGCATCGATTAAAGCATGCATAGTAGTAATCAAATTCTTGTACTACGAAAAGTTATCCCCATCTTTCCCCTAAATCCCTGGATCCCCATTCGAAGTGCAAATTTCGGGACGAAATTCCCTTTAACGGGGGGATGATGTGACAACCGTCAAATTCTGGTCAATTCAAAGTCAAATAAAGTCAACAAGTCAAACCGATCAGCTCAACTAACCCTTGTGTACTTGGACTTACGTTCAGTATTTACTAAACAACTCGCTATTCTGATAAGAAAACATAAATCGAAAAGTAGTTACAACTAGATCTCTTTAACCTAAAAACTGTAGTACGTGGCGAGCCAAACCGATAAAACAATGATGCTTACTCATCGGGAGTGTGTAAGATCCTTAAACGAGGCTTAACAGGGTTTACGAACCATGCATTGCGATGTCGGACACTTACAACTGTCCCACACGGAACCTCTCTCAATCGTTTTCACTCTATCTCTCTCTATGTCAAATCTCTCCCAAATCTCTCCAAGTATGTGAAATCTCTCTCAAATATCTCTCGGTAATAGAAATCTCTCCAAAAATGTCAAATCTCTCCCAAATCCCTCTAAGCATGTGAAATCTATCTCAAATATCTCTCTGTATGAGAAATCTCTCCAAGAATGTCAAATCTCTCCCAAATCTCTCCAAGTATGTGAAATCTCTCTCAAATATCTCTCTGTATGAGAAATCCCTCCAAGAATGTCAAATCTCTCCCAAATCTCTCCAAGTATGTGAAACCTCTCTCAAATATCTCTTTGTATGAGAAATCTCTCCAAGAATGTCAAATCTCTCCTAAATCTCTCCAAGTGTGAGAAATCTCTCCCAAATCTCTCTCAAAAGTTTCCCGTAACTTTTTCGAATCATTCGGGTCATTCCGACCCTTAACCGGGTCAAAAACGGCTCAAAACGAGGCGAAAACGAGAAAAATAGGCTTTAGGAACCGAAACCAAGAGAGAAGCTTCTTAGGACCCGAAGGTCCTCTTAGGGACTGAGAGCAAGAGGAGCCGAACCGAACCCTCCTGAACCGAACCGAACCCTCCTGAGCCGAACCGAACCCGAAGGTACTGTTCACCACTAACCGAAACCGAACCCTGCTCAAGAGGAACCGAACCGAACCTCGCCCTGGAAGAACCGAACCGAAGGTACTGTTCACTACTGTTCACTACAGTCCGTTCGGTTCTGACTTCTCGCCTTTCATCGCCGGACCGAACCCTCGCCTTCGCCTCTCACTTCCGGTTCGCGCCTTCTCGTTTCTCACCTCCTCGCCCCTTCGTTTCCCTCTGTTCGTTTCCGGCTACAATCCTCAGCATGGACCGAGTCTCGGCCTAGGGACCAAACCTCGGCCTAGGACCGAGAGGTCTCGCTGGGAACTCATTTTCTCCCGGTTTTCGCGTAGTTTTGCGTTTAAGGCCCGTTTTTAATTATTTTAACGTGGGAATTTCACCCAAAATCATATTTTAACATAATAAACCCTAAATATTCACAATTTAATCATATTTTCATAAAAATCTTTATTTAAATAATGAAAGCAAGTGGGTAAAGTACAAAGAGGTGGAGTTTTGACTTTGCTTTACCTTATAACACAAGCAACCACTCCCACACCCACTCTATGACCAGCCACACCTCCCCACCTTACCTAGGTCACATCAATGTCCTTTTCACTCAATTACCACTCTTTCCCACGTTTTTGAGAGCTGAATATTCATCCTCTCTCCTCACTTCTCTCATTTGCTCTCATTTCACAAGAAGATCAAACTCTTTCCTCTCTCACTTTCTCTCTCTAGAAATTCGAGATTCAAGGGCTGATCTTGAGTTTTTCCTCCACATTTGGTAAGCATAATCCATTCTCTTTATGATTATCTCACTTATTTCCACTCAAATCATGGATATCTTAAACAAACTCTCTCATAATTGTGTTAGATCTTCGAATCTTCAAGTGATTCTTCAAGTGTTCTTGGGTAGAACACTTCTCTTCTTCAACACTTACCTACTGAAATCACTTAAGGTGAGTCCATACCCCAACATTTTTATGTTTTCTCAAGTTTTCATGGGGGGAATACAAGTTAAAACATCAAGAACATAACTAAATATTTCTAACAGCCTTCATCAGAAAAGTTCAACTCCATTCACGGACTGTTTTGGGCATCTTAAACATTTTTGTTTTCAAAACTGTACAAGGTGCAAATAGTTCAAGTTTGTAGCTTTAAAATGACTACTTGCACATCTCCATACGATTTTTCTACAATTTATGGTGATTTTTACAAAACTGCCTATCATTTCAAACAACAATCCGGACCAGTCTGTGATTATGGACTTTTTCACCCAAGTTAGAAGTCATTAAAAATTGTGATACAAATTATGAGCAAACTAGACACATTTTGTGAACTCTCAGAATTTACGGATCTAGTTTTTGACTTTGTATGATTTTTCCAAAACAGGGCAGAATTGCTAAATTTTGCCAACAGCATGTAAATATCATAACACTTTGTATTATGTTGAGCAAAGTGTATAATCATAAGTTCTAATATTTGAATGTGTTTCCTTGCTAGTTTATCATTATGAACTGAAACTAAGTCATTCATATTAATATTATTCATTCATTTAGAACACGTATTATGTAACTATAAAAGTATAGTTTGATAAATTCACAACACTAATACATTTCCATAAAAGAATTCATACATATTATATACATTTTAGATGAACTATAATAGGTATAGTTTATGATACATCACTCAACACACTTATACAAAAAGGGGTACAAATACAAAGTGCCGGGTCTCTATACAAAAAGGGGTACAAATACAAAGTGCCGGGTCTCTATACAAAAAGGGGTACAAATACAAAGTGTCGGGTCTCTATAAAGAAAGGGGGTACCGATAGAAAGTACCAGGTTCACTTAAGTTAGTTATTATGATATTAAAACTATATTGCATCTAGAACTGTTAGACTTCAACTATAATCGCTGAGCGTACATGTTTGAGTCCTATAAGAATTTTGTCTCGATTGGCCTAGAATTAGTGATGCCTGCCTCATCTCCTGTTCCTTGTTTGGTTGTGGACCTAGGGCAGACCCACTATATTCAACGTTTTATCTAATTTAAACCTTATATAACTTATATACGTTGGACGATTATAGAGGAACTCTACGGGTCATTCTAGGGTTCATTAATGCATCATATAGGAATATTTCTATTCACACTTAACTAAGAAAATATTGGATTTTCTGGAAATCAAACTATATCGATTTTACAAGGAAAACGGTTTCTACTTCAAACAAAACTCTTATGAACTCACCAACTTAATTGTTGACACTTTTAAAACTACTTGTATTCTCAGGAAATCAGTGAAACAGGAAAACTTCATCGCTTTGAGGATGGGACGTTAAACCGTCAACAATTTATTTTGTCATCATAATGTAATTGCTTTTGAAACATATAAACATATACTTTGGTGTAACTTTTGCAATTATATATATGGTGGTTGTTTTTACTTTGAGCACTATTATACACGTTGTTGTGATACTGTACATGAAGTCCTCCACCCCCAGACGTTTCCGCCATCCTTGGTTTGGGGGTGTGACAGATTGGTATCAGAGCATTGTTTATAGTGAGCTAAGTATATCGAACCACATAAGATATACAAACTATAAATGCATTGGGACTAAGGTCTCTGATTTTAAGATTTCAAAACCACTATACCTTTAGGAATAAATAGCTTTTGTTAAAAGTATACATGCATGCATACATACTAAGGTCAGCATCATTTTAGGACAAAACAAAAGTAATGATTGTTGGATATCACAGGTAAGCCTCGGGATGTATGGTCAGTCTTGGGAGTGGCATAGCCTGATCAACTATGCTGGTCCGAGGAGTGATTAGCATATGCCCAAGAATGGTTGTGATGTGGCAACAAGTCTAAAAACTTACCAACACTACCACAATGAAATACCATAGGGGTATCTTGGCATCATTATAATTACATATGTGAGAACTAAATAGATCTTTATCAATAGGTCAATAGTTGCTTAGTGGATACATTAAAATTTTATGCATCCAGGACGTCATAGACTTAGAATCTGTGAATCTTTGCTCTACTTCCTGTTCTCGTTGGATTGGGGATTTAGAGTTAGGGTTGCTTATTCGAAGGTCTATCCTGTCCCGAATACATATAACTAGTATGCACTAAACAATATGTTGAAGTACCTGATAAAGATCATCATATAATTAGCCAATTAGTACTTTTGCTTAGTTGTTTCTTATATCCCCATTTCTCGCGAAGATATCATGGCTGGATTTCCATCCACACGATGACCCGTATTACCCTAACCACGATAATACCAAATGGCTCGGAGAGGAGCCAGAGAATGATTACCCAACCCCTGTAGATGGTCACCAAGCTGAAGGCTATGCTGATGGTTCTGACTCCGACCCTAAAGTGGAGAACTTAACCCCGATGACTCTTGTTCCGAATCCCAACCCTTGACCGGCTTTTCAGGGCCCGACGCCTCCTTGGGTAGAGTGCTTGGAAACCTGGAGCGAAGAACAAGACCAACATATGTCGTTTAATAGAGAACGAAGTTTCTACAACATAAACGAAGGAAGCTCAGCAGATAAAATTTTTCCAATCCTGGTCCATAGAGTTGCCCGAAACGAGATTCAGGGTAGAACAACTCTCCATAGTATCGCAAAGGTTGATGCAAATGCAAGAATACATACGATCCGCACCAATCGCCTTGAGCACACTCGTGAAAAATCTAAGAGAGACCACAAAACCTACTAACTCGTGAAGTTCATTCATATGGACTTCCTTTATGAGTTATATTTAAGGAACTCTTAAATCGAAGGATAATGCAGGAAAAATCTAATTCTATAACAACTGACTTGTCTTTACTAGTAGAAACTTACCATCTGATCATTTTTCTTTTTGCAAACTCATGACAGAACGATGCCACCAAGGAAAAGACCTAGACCTTCGGGGAGCACAGCGCCACCACCTCCGACGCCACCTCCCCAGTTTGATCCCGAAATGTTCCAAGCTGCAGTAACGGCAGCCGTGGTAGCTGCAATGTCACAAATTGGCACAAATAGCACTGGTGGTGCTGGATCTGGAGCCACAAACCCTAACCACGGGGATAGCGCATGACGCACAAGGGAATGCACTTACAAGGACTTCACAAATGGCAAACCCGATTCCTTCGATGGAAGTAGGGGTGTCCTCGCACTAATTCAATGGTTCGAGAGGACCGAAGCAATCTTTGAGATTTGTGCTTGCCCCGAAGCGAGCAAAGTCAAGTACGCGACATTCACCTTCATCGGAAGAGCTCTCACTTGGTGGAACGGCAAAGTTAAATCACTTACGCTTGCAGTGGCTAACTCGTTAAGTTGGGAGGACTTGAAGAAGATGATGCTGAAGGAATATTGCCCAAGAGGTGAAGTGCAAAAGCTGGAGCAAGAACTATGGAATCTCAGAATGGCAGGCTCCGACCTTACAACTTACACCAACCGATTTTGTGATCTAGCACTCCTTTGTCCCGCTATGGTCACCCCGGAAGACAAAAAGTTGGAGCGTTACCTCTGGGGATTGTCCCCCGAAATTCAAGATAGCGTGCTGGCCTCAAGACCAACTACCTTCGACAGCGCCAAGGAGTTAGCACAACAACTCATTGACCATCATGCCCACCATGACACTATGACTACCACCCTTACCCAAGCAAGAGGAGGGAACAACGAAAGAAAGTTTTGGGACAACAAGAAGGACCAATCAACCCAAGGCCTCGCTAAGAAGCAACAGATCCTTGCTGTTCATGCTGCCACAACCCTCACCACGCCAACTCCCATGAAACCATACGCTGGAACACTTCCAAAATGCAACAAGTGTAACTTCCATCACACTGGGGCTTTCCGAAAGATGCATTGCAAAAACTGCGACAGAGAGGGGCACACTGCTCGTTTCTGTAAGGCACCAGCACGACCCATCAACCAGGTACCTGGCTTTGGAGTAAGCCCAACCTGTTACGAGTGTGGAGAAACGGGACACTTTAAAAGGGAATTCCCAAGGACAAGAGATGCCGGTGGTGGTGGGAGGGTGCTTGCAATCACCGAGGGAGAAACCACTCCGGAACTGCCCGCAAATATCAGTACGTGTTTCTAACATCGACATTTAAATCCCGAATTTCTTTATATGCTAAATCTAGCATCGATTAAAGCATGCATAGTAGTAATCAAATTCTTGTACTACGAAAAGTTATCCCCATCTTTCCCCTAAATCCCTGGATCCCCATTCGAAGTGCAAATTTCGGGACGAAATTCCCTTTAACGGGGGGATGATGTGACAACCGTCAAATTCTGGTCAATTCAAAGTCAAATAAAGTCAACAAGTCAAACCGATCAGCTCAACTAACCCTTGTGTACTTGGACTTACATTCAGTATTTACTAAACAACTCGCTATTCTGATAAGAAAACATAAATCGAAAAGTAGTTACAACTAGATCTCTTTAACCTAAAAACTGTAGTACGTGGCGAGCCAAACCGATAAAACAATGATGCTTACTCATCGGGAGTGTGTAAGATCCTTAAACGAGGCTTAACAGGGTTTACGAACCATGCATTTCGATGTCGGACACTTACAACTGTCCCACACGGAACCTCTCTCAATCGTTTTCACTCTATCTCTCTCTATGTCAAATCTCTCCCAAATCTCTCCAAGTATGTGAAATCTCTCTCAAATATCTCTCGGTAATAGAAATCTCTCCAAGAATGTCAAATCTCTCCCAAATCCCTCTAAGCATGTGAAATCTATCTCAAATATCTCTCTGTATGAGAAATCTCTCCAAGAATGTCAAATCTCTCCCAAATCTCTCCAAGTATGTGAAATCTCTCTCAAATATATCTCTGTATGAGAAATCCCTCCAAGAATGTCAAATCTCTCCCAAATCTCTCCAAGTATGTGAAACCTCTCTCAAATATCTCTTTGTATGAGAAATCTCTCCAAGAATGTCAAATCTCTCCCAAATCTCTCCAAGTGTGAGAAATCTCTCCCAAATCTCTCTCAAAAGTTTCCCGTAACTTTTTCGAATCATTCGGGTCATTCCGACCCTTAACCGGGTCAAAAACGGCTCAAAACGAGGCGAAAACGAGAAAAATAGGCTTTAGGAACCGAAACCAAGAGAGAAGCTTCTTAGGACCCGAAGGTCCTCTTAGGGACTGAGAGCAAGAGGAGCCGAACCGAAGCCTCCTGAACCGAACCGAACCCTCCTGAGCCGAACCGAACCCGAAGGTACTGTTCACCACTAACCGAAACCGAACCCTGCTCAAGAGGAACCGAACCGAACCTCGCCCTGGAAGAACCGAACCGAAGGTACTGTTCACTACTGTTCACTACAGTCCGTTCGGTTCTGACTTCTCGCCTTTCATCGCCGGACCGAACCCTCGCCTTCGCCTCTCACTTCCGGTTCGCGCCTTCTCGTTTCTCACCTCCTCGCCCCTTCGTTTCCCTCTGTTCGTTTCCGGCTACAATCCTCAGCATGGACCGAGTCTCGGCCTAGGGACCGAACCTCGGCCTAGGACCGAGAGGTCTCGCTGGGAACTCATTTTCTCCCGGTTTTTGCGTAGTTTTGCGTTTAAGGCCCGTTTTTAATTATTTTAACGTGGGAATTTCACCCAAAATCATATTTTAACATAATAAACCCTAAATATTTACAATTTAATCATATTTTCATAAAAATCTTTATTTAAATAATGAAAGCAAGTGGGTAAAGTACAAAGGGGTGGAGTCTTGACTTTGCTTTACCTTATAACACAAGCAACCACTCCCACACCCACTCTATGACCAGCCACACCTCCCCACCTTACCTAGGTCACATCAATGTCCTTTCCACTCAATTACCACTCTTTCCCACGTTTTTGAGAGCTGAATATTCATCCTCTCTCGTCACTTCTCTCATTTGCTCTCATTTCACAAGAAGATCAAACTCTTTCCTCTCTCACTTTCTCTCTCTAGAAATTAGAGATTCAAGGGCTGATCTTGAGTTTTTCCTCCACATTTGGTAAGCATAATCCATTCTCTTTATGATTATCTCACTTATTTCCACTCAAATCATGGATATCTTAAACAAACTCTCTCATAATTGTGTTAGATCTTCGAATCTTCAAGTGATTCTTCAAGTGTTCTTGGGTTGAACACTTCTCTTCTTCAACACTTACCTACTGAAATCACTTAAGGTGAGTCCATACCCCAACATTTTTATGTTTTCTCAAGTTTTCAGGGGGGGAATACAAGTTAAAACATCAAGAACATAACTAAATATTTCTAACAGCCTTCATCAGAAAAGTTCAACTCCATTCACAGACTGTTTTGGGCATCTTAAACATTTTTGTTTTCAAAACTGTACAAGGTGAAAATAGTTCAAGTTTGTAGCTTTAAAATGACTACTTGCACATCTCCATACGATTTTTCTACAATTTATGGTGATTTTTACAAAACTGCCTATCATTTCAAACAACAATCCGGACCAGTCTGTGATTATGGACTTTTTCACCCAAGTTAGAGGTCATTAAAAATTGTGATAAAAATTATGAGCAAACTAGACACATTTTGTGAACTCTCAGAATTTACGGATCTAGTTTTTGACTTTGTATGATTTTTCCAAAACAGGGCAGAATTGCTAAATTTTGCCAACAGCATGTAAATATCATAACACTTTGTATTATGTTGAGCAAAGTGTATAATCATAAGTTCTAATATTTGAATGTGTTTCCTTGCTAGTTTATCATTATGAACTGAAACTAAGTCATTCATATTAATATTATTCATTCATTTAGAACACGTATTATGTAACTATAAAAGTATAGTTTGATAAATTCACAACACTAATACATTTCCATAAAAGAATTCATACATATTATATACATTTTAGATGAACTATAATAGGTATAGTTTATGATACATCACTCAACACACTTATACAAAAAGGGGTACAAATACAAAGTGCCGGGTCTCTATACAAAAAGGGGTACAAATACAAAGTGCCGGGTCTCTATACAAAAAGGGGTACAAATACAAAGTGTCGGGTCTCTATAAAGAAAGGGGGTACCGATAGAAAGTACCAGGTTCACTTAAGTTAGTTATTATGATATTAAAACTATATTGCATCTAGAACTGTTAGACTTCAACTATAATCGCTGAGCGTACATGTTTGAGTCCTATAAGAATTTTGTCTCGATTGGCCTAGAATTAGTGATGCCTGCCTCATCTCCTGTTCCTTGTTTGGTTGTGGACCTAGGGCAGACCCACTATATTCAACGTTTTATCTAATTTAAACCTTATATAACTTATATACGTTGGACGATTATAGAGGAACTCTACGGGTCATTCTAGGGTTCATTAATGCATCATATAGGAATATTTCTATTCACACTTAACTAAGAAAATATTGGATTTTCTGGAAATCAAACTATATCGATTTTACAAGGAAAACGGTTTCTACTTCAAACAAAACTCTTATGAACTCACCAACTTAATTGTTAACACTTTTAAAACTACTTGTATTCTCAGGAAATCAGTGAAACAGGAAAACTTCATCGGTTTGAGGATGGGACGTTAAACCGTCAACAATTTATTTTGTCATCATAATGTAATTGCTTTTGAAACATATAAACATATACTTTGGTGTAACTTTTGCAATTATATATATGGTGGTTGTTTTTACTTTGAGCACTATTATACACGTTGTTGTGATACTGTACATGAAGTCCTCCACCCCCAGACGTTTCCGCCATCCTTGGTTTGGGGGTGTGACAGATTGGTATCAGAGCATTGTTTATAGTGAGCTAAGTATATCGAACCACATAAGATATACAAACTATAAATGCATTGGGACTAAGGTCTCTGATTTTAAGATTTCAAAACCACTATACCTTTAGGAATAAATAGCTTTTGTTAAAAGTATACATGCATGCATACATACTAAGGTCAGCATCATTTTAGGACAAAACAAAAGTAATGATTGTTGGATATCACAGGTAAGCCTCGGGATGTATGGTCAGTCTTGGGAGTGGCATAGCCTGATCAACTATGCTGGTGCGAGGAGTGATTAGCATATGCCCAAGAATGGTTGTGATGTGGCAACAAGTCTAAAAACTTACCAACACTACCACAATGAAATACCATAGGGGTATCTTGGCATCATTATAATTACATATGTGAGAACTAAATAGATCTTTATCAATAGGTCAATAGTTGCTTAGTGGATACATTAAAATTTTATGCATTCAGGACGTCATAGACTTAGAATCTGTGAATCTTTGCTCTACTTCCTGTTCTCGTTGGATTGGGGATTTAGAGTTAGGGTTGCTTATTCGAAGGTCTATCCTGTCCCGAATACTTATAACTAGTATGCACTAAACAATATGTTGAAGTACCTGATAAAGATCATCATATAATTAGCCAATTAGTACTTTTGCTTAGTTGTTTCTTATATCCCCATTTCTCGCGAAGATATCATGGCTGGATTTCCATCCACACGATGACCCGTATTACCCTAACCACGACAATACCAAATGGCTCGGAGAGGAGCCAGAGAATGATTACCCAACCCCTGTAGATGGTCACCAAGCTGAAGGCTATGCTGATGGTTCTGACTCCGACCCTGAAGTGGAGAACTTAACCCCGATGACTCTTGTTCCGAATCCCAACCCTTGACCGGCTTTTCAGGGCCCGACGCCTCCTTGGGTAGAGTGCTTGGAAACCTGGAGCGAAGAACAAGACCAACATATGTCGTTTAATAGAGAACGAAGTTTCTACAACATAAACGAAGGAAGCTCAGCAGATAAAATTTTTCCAATCCTGGTCCATAGAGTTGCCCGAAACGAGATTCAGGGTAGAACAACTCTCCATAGTATCGTAGAGGTTGATGCAAATGCAAGAATACATACGATCCGCACCAATCGCCTTGAGCACACTTGTGAAAAATCTAAGAGAGACCACAAAACCTACTAACTCGTGAAGTTCATTCATATGGACTTCCTTTATGAGTTATATTTAAGGAACTCTTAAATCGAAGGATAATGCAGGAAAAATCTAATTCTATAACAACTGACTTGTCTTTACTAGTAGAAACTTACCATCTGATCATTTTTCTTTTTGCAAACTCATGACAGAACGATGCCACCAAGGAAAAGACCTAGACCTTCGGGCAGCACAGCGCCACCACCTCCGACGCCACCTCCCCAGTTTGATCCCGAAATGTTCCAAGCTGCAGTAACGGCAGCCGTGGTAGCTGCAATGTCACAAATTGGCACAAATAGCACTGGTGGTGCTGGATCTGGAGCCACAAACCCTAACCACGGGGATAGCGCATGACGCACAAGGGAATGCACTTACAAGGACTTCACAAATGGCAAACCCGATTCCTTCGATGGAAGTAGGGGTGTCCTCGCACTAATTCAATGGTTCGAGAGGACCGAAGCAATCTTTGAGATTTGTGCTTGCCCCGAAGCGAGCAAAGTCAAGTACGCGACATTCACCTTCATCGGAAGAGCTCTCACTTGGTGGAACGGCAAAGTTAAATCGCTTACGCTTGCAGTGGCTAACTCGTTAAGTTGGGAGGACTTGAAGAAGATGATGCTGAAGGAATATTGCCCAAGAAGTGAAGTGCAAAAGCTGGAGCAAGAACTATGGAATCTCAGAATGGCAGGCTCCGACCTTACAACTTACACCAACCGATTTTGTGATCTAGCACTCCTTTGTCCCGCTATGGTCACCCTGGAAGACAAAAAGTTGGAGCGTTACCTCTGGGGATTGTCCCCCGAAATTCAAGATAGCGTGCTGGCCTCAAGACCAACTAAGGTCCATTATTAAGGGATCCAAAGCCCCGATCCGGTCCATTCTAAGGTACTGGCCTCAAGAACAAAAAGTAGGTACTGGGCTCCTCAATAATTTAATGGATTAAGGCGATTTGCTTGATCTTAAGGGATCCAAAGCTCCGATCCGGTCCATTCTAAGGTCCAACTGGATAAAGTTTCGAACTTTATCCCTCTATACTCTCTAAGGGCTAGGGATCCTATTTTAGACCTCAAAAAGGGCAATAACAAAAAAAGAAGAATAAGAGGCTGGAAGAGGCAATACAAGTGTTGCGCCAAACAGAACACGCACATATGTTTTTAACTCTGAAGATATCTAAAAAAACAAACACCCGCGAGATCAAAAGTGTTGTGCGTGTGCTGAGTTGCGCAACAATAAAAGATCTGAAGAAGTTTTTTTACAAAAAACAAACAACACGTTAGTATAATAAAATTCCATTGTTTAAAAAAAAAACTAGAAAATATCCCACATTAAACCACCTAAAAACATAAATAAAATTTTAATCTAAAATAATGAGAGAGAGAGAGAGGCATGATAGCCTTCATTCTTCACCACACTACTTCCGCAAGACACACAAACGCCTTGTTCCCGAGTTTAATTGAGTTTCATTAAACGAAAGAAAAGAAAGGGAAGTAAAATATGGAGAGAAAAGAAAGGGAGGGGAAGGAAGTGATTAACTTTTTCGTGTTCCCGAGTCCAAAGGAAAGGAAGGGAAGTTTTTTAAAAAGTGTGTTCCCGAGTTCGAAGGAAAAGAAAAGAAAAGAAAGCTAAATAACAACATTACAATTTTATCCTATTTTTTAGCAAGATTATTAAACACATAGTTGAAATTGAAAAAAAAAATGTTGATTTGCATGTTAACGTCATATTTGTTGTCTAAACATTCATTTACACACATACATATATATATATTTTGTCAAATACAACCTACATATAATATTAAATTAAATTATCAATGAATAGCAACACATAAATAATATTAAAATAAAAAAAAGTTGTGGATATCTTTTAATAGCATTTGTCTAAATTAAAAGAAACCAAACTATAAAAATCATCCAAAACAATGCAACTTAATCCAACTATGATTCGAAAAACCATAATTCAATTCGTGAAACCAAAAAAAAGTTGAACAAAGAACCAAGAAATAAACACCGATTCTCCCAATTCATCATTTACCTGCACCCATCATTGTTTTTAGTATATCCTTCCTTATGTTCATTGGACAAGTAAACAACGTCCTCGCATCTGCTTGGTTACGAGCCAAATACATGAGAGCACCTGGTATTTCATGGGCTTCCAAACCCATCGGCTGCAATTCTTGATAAATTTCATCACCTGTTAACTCATAATGGTAAGCTCTTTCAAAAATTTTGTTACCTTCCCTCATTGCATTAGCCACATCACTAACAGCATTCATAATCTTTGTTTCAAATGTTTCAGGTTCAGGTTGAGGCTGAGGTTCAACTTCCTGTTCTACTTCATCTACGAGTTTTCTTTTTTTAGTTTTACATTTTTTCGCACTTGAATTTTGTTCAGGTGTAGGAGACACCACTTGAATGTCATCTTCATCATCATCTACACGTTGGTTCTCCAGTCTAACATCATTACTTGCTAATAAAGAATCAACCTCTGAAATACTTTCTATTTTGATGTTCGTAGTGTTGTTAAACCTAGCATTTCTCTCCTTTGCAGTTTCAGCATTTTCTCCTAAAGCTCTATCTCTTGCAAATAATACCAACATTTGTTCAAAGTGGGCCACCTTTTTTGTCTTCAGTGCAACTGCATCAGGCTTTGACTGTTTAAAAACCCCAAAATACATTAAAATTATTAATAATAACATAATATAAAAATAAACTAAATACAACCTTAAATGAAAACTAACCTTAATTAAGTTATCCCAAACCTCCTCATCTGCTTCAATTAGTTGGGTATCAGCATTCCAACCGAACCCACTCAAGGAAATCCCATTGAACATGTCATACCATTGTGAAAAAGTAGATTTCAAAGTTTTCAAACGATTTTTTAGATGACTTTTAGTTAAATTCATTGTAAGTTTCGTATTGATCTCCTCAACCATATTCGCATACACTTGTGATGTAAAATTTCCATAAGGCCTATTTCCTTTTTCTTGTTGTTGTACCATTACATCAACAAATGCAACATCCATATGTTCTGTCCAGTTCAAGAGTGATTTCTTACCAGTATTTACAATAGGTTCTTGCTTGTTCATTATCGGGTTCTACATAACATAAAAAAACATACATTATTATAAAAAGAACATAGTTATAAAGTGTACAAGTTATCAAAAATAACATAATTTTTTTTAAAATAACACAAATGAATTCACAAAACAATGTTCAATAAAAATTCAAATTGCAAATGAAGTAATATAACGAAATACTCTTAAACTATGTTGACATATTTATTTCATTGTTTGGATTCAATAAGTAATTAGTCCACATTTGATTTGCAATTGAGTTCCTAAATTGCTCTGCCATGTTGTTACCCTCACGCGTACCACTTGAATTATGTCTGACTTCCTCTGTTGGTGCACTTAACACTTCCTGTAATACCTCATCTTCAAGATCTTTGTCACGATCTTCAACTATCAAAAAGTTATGCAAAATACAACACGCCAAAAAAATGTCTGATTGTGTTTCACAAGAATAAAAAGGTTCTTGTGTACTTCTAATGATAGGGAACCTTCTTTTTAGAACACCAAATGCCCTTTCTATAGCATTACGTAATGAAGCGTGACGAAGATTGAACAACTCTCTAGCATTTTGTGGTACCCGAGTGGAATATTCTTTTAGATGATACCTAACACCTCTATATGGCGCCATTAATATAGTTGAGTGAGGCAAACCCGCGTCTACTAAATAATAGCGACCTATAATTAAATTGTAATTAGTTTTTTAATAATAATTTAAACTAAAAAATAAAAAGTTGATACTAGAAATTACCATTTGGAATTACTAGTTTATCATCTCTATTAAGCGCACTCTTTAGTATCCTTGAGTCTGATGCAGTACCCTCCCAACCGGTTAAGACATACGTAAACTTTAAATCAAATGAACAAGCAGCTAACACATTTATCGTTGGGTAACCCTTGTGGCCACGATATCTAGGGGCATCTCTATTAGGTACTTTGATACGAACATGTGTACCATCAATTGCTCCTACACAGTTCTTGAAGTAAGGAAAGAATCTCTTTTTCTCTTGAATTTCTTTGGGGACAACATCACCTTGTGGTTGTTGAATATAAAGACTTTCTAATGCTATAACCGAGCGCAAAACTCTATGGAAGCACCTACTCGTTGTGGATTTCGAGCGCCGATACATCCAAGAGACAAATGTGTTTCTCAAATCATTACCTACAATGTGCAAAAATCTTGCAACATGCTCTTCAACAGACATTCGTTGAGTAGGTCGAAGACCACCATCACGTCGTAAGATAACACATAGCTTCTTAAAAGCTTGCTCACTCATACGGATAAGCTGACGACATTGACCACCATTTGAAAGGTTATGTAACAACTCTTCCCATACACATCGACGTTTTAAAAGAGTTTCTCTAGTAGGTAAATTAGGACCATTCTTGATGGTAAGTTTGTGTTGTACCAGAATAGCAATCAACAAGCAAATTAGATGAACAACTTGCATTTGTCTTGATTTCAAAATATGAGCGGGTGAAGGAAGGTCAATATCCATTGAAATCAATGTGACCTATTTTACGTAAAAAATGTGAAGGATTATTAAGAGGCAATGGAAAATTTAAGAAGGGCTTACGTGGGTCATCTAACCCACCTTATTTTTTAAAATTATTTATAATTATTGTAGAAAAAAACTTAGGAACCACCTTTGAAAATTTTGAGGAATCACCTTAGCTTTTTGAAAAGTTAAAGTAAATAAAAATTTACTCATAGTTCCTTTGGTAGGCATGAATTTTTGACTTGGGTTGTATCCGGTTTAGATGAGTGTTGGTTATTTTAATCAAATATTTTGCAATACTTGTATGTAAACTTTGATAAGTTGTTTATAGTTTCAATTTTGTCATCGTTTTGGCCAACAAAAAGCTTTATTATTTTCATTTTTAAACGTGTAATTGACCCACCTATTCATAACATTCTATAAAAATCAATAGAAAATTTTGTGTTTATTTTTTTGCAGCAAAAACAGCCATACATCCAAAATAAAAGCAAGGGCAAAATAGTCCAACAGGAGATACTTTGAGAATTGCATTGAGTAATAGTTAATGCACGTATTTGCTATTGAAAGGAACTATCACAAAATGTTGTTGACATGTTATACATCCCTTGGTCGTCAGAATGAGTGTGTATGAGGATCGGATCAATGGATCTTGAAGAAGAAACAAATTCAGAAGAAAAAAAAAAGTTTGTAAAAATATATTGAACCTGAGGATACTTGTATTGATGCTCTAAACATAATATCACAAGAGGAAACATGTAATGGTGTTCTAAACATATTATTACAAGTAACCTAATGAATCAATTCAACTTTAATAACAAAAATGAGAAGAAACAAACTATAAGAACATATTATCACAGGTAATGTGATCTGAAACATATAAGAACAATAATGAACAATAAACATATTATATGAACCAGAAAAAAAAAAGGTTGTAACATAAGTGTAACCTGATGAACAAGATTTAACAACCAAAAAATTCATTGGAGAAGACAATGTAACCTGATGGAGGATTAAAGCCTGCAGCGAACGTCCAAAGAGAAGATGAAGGATGATTTTTTTTTTCTCTGTGTGTGTGTACGTGATTATATAGATAGGTTAAAAAAACCGTGTGTTCTAATCTTTATCCTTGATTCTCTTCTCTCCAAATCTCTCCAATTTGGAAGGAAGATTAGGAGGGAAGATTATCCTCTGATTTCCTTTCTTTTCTACCCAAATCATCCCAATAAAATAACTTGGGAACACGATCGTACTCCTCTTTCTCTCGGATTCCCTCCCTTTCTCTCAACTTCCCTCGTTAAATGACACTCGGGAACGAGGTGAAAGAGTGGTATTAAGGATGAACATGAACGGAACCGATACTGAACCAGTAATAATTAGTACCGAAATGGGTGAAATATGATATTGAGTATCGAATGAAACTAACATTAATAGTATCGGGTATAGTATTGGTTTTTGGTATTAGCACGGATACCGACCGTATCGAATCCGAAATTTCATGATTTTTTAATATAAATGGATGTTGGTTTGGTACTGATATCGGTCCCGATTCGAGTCGGGAATTTTGATGGTCTTGCTCATCCCTAAATGGTATTTGTTAGTGGCTCATGCCAGATAAGCACCACTCATGGTGTGTAATGTGCATACGGCATACCACATAGCCTAAATGTGATAGAGCTTGAATCTTGTCGGTAGGAAGTGAGTGTGACTTCAACCATTGTAAAAATTGGGAGATTTCGAAAGCGGTATCATTTCTTTCGTTTAAATTTGCCAATGGTACAACAAGACAAAGATGTGATGGACTGATGGACGCTGAAAGTTTTTACTCATCAGTAAGATTTACAATATATGTAATTCTGATTTTCGTTTATAAATTTTATTTTAATATTGTTCAAAATAAGTGACACTTTAATAATATCATATATCTAGGTAAAAAGTATTTATCTATAGTTTAACAAATTTATGTGTTAAAACAGATCTCCAATGAATTATAAAAGAGGGTGTTGTTTAATTCATCAACATAACTTTCGATAGCCGGGTTATTCTACATATAGTTTTTAATTTTTATCAATTTACTAGTTATACTCAAATGTGCCTACAGTACGAGTCTACAGGTAAATATCACTGTATAAACTTCTTGCATGGCAACTATGAAGTAATTAACAACATTCCACGATCTTTATTTATTATTATTTTTATTTTATTTTTAATTTTTATTTTTTGTAAGTAATTCTTTTGTGAACAATCCCTTTCGCTTTAGAATTTATTTTATAGTTACATTCTTTATGTTCAAAAAATCAAATTGATGGTAATGTTATTGGTTATTATGCATTTACTTGAATTTAACCACACATGCTCAATAAACAAAAGATCATGCATAAAGATTAATAGTGAAGCTCATTATTTTCATTTAGCAAACCGACATGATTACAAATAAATCTGAACATTAAGCAAAAAGAAAACCCGCAATGACAATATGACATAACTCGCTCTTCGACCCTTTAACCCAAAAAATTGGTGTCGAAATTATTTGACATCAAAATTAAACTTAATTATCAATAAAAATATGCATTCAACGATCTCATCGTCTTCAAAAACACAGTGCGATAATAATCAAAAAAAGAAAGAAAGAAAAGGAATCGATTGCTCAAGCTTATTCCGACTTAAAACTGTCGGATTCTGATTGAGTCCGGACTTCATAATAATGCTACGAAAACTTAATATAAAAGCGAAAACTTTAAACCAAATTTTCATCTTCGTTGATGGTGGCGAGCACCACCATTAATGGTCGCCGGACGACCACAATGAGCTGCGGCGGAGCAACCTCGAGGACGAACCTGGGTCTTGGGGTGATGGATGTTATCATGATTTGTGTTGGGGGGAAGAAAGGGGGGTAAAACTGGAATTTATAGAAGTGTGTCGTGTGGAGTAGGTTGTTTACGGTGGATATTGGCCGCGCAACCTCATTTACAAAAAGCTGCACACCGTCCTTTGCTTTTGACATTAATTGCACGTCTTTGTCGTTTTAAAGGTCGGAAAATGAACTTACAGCTCGTGCACAGTTGCATTTTGTCATATATTGGTTAGAATAGTAACAATTTTGATAAAATCATTTTTTATGACATGAGGGAGTGATGGTAAGTTGGTAACTTTGACGTATCTATTTTTCATTTGTTCTCTTTCTATTCTTTTCTTATCCTTCCACACTTATTCCCCCAACTCAACATCTGAAAATGGTGTTTTACTTTAATTACAAATAAAAAATTTGTTTGTGAAAATGGTAGGCTTTGGAGATTTAGATGAAATGGTCAGAGTGTTAGACATCATTATGGTGATCAATACATGATTGGTTCTTAAACTGAATATTAAGAAAACCAAGATACTTTAGCCTTCATGTAATGATATGAAGCTTCATCTTGGTGTATTCTCTCTAGACATTAGAATGTTATTAGTGGAGGTAACTTTTCTTTGGGGTTTATGAGCATAGATATGAGTTTTATTAGTGGATTGTTAATGAAGAGATATGTCAACGATATTGATTTGTTATGCTTTTCTCTATAGTTATGTAACCTCAATTGTGAGCTCCTTTTACTCTATCTTATAAAAGTATTGCCAAACTATTCTTTGAAATGAGGACATGCCAAACCTTCCACATAAAGGAGACACCATTTTCTTTGAGAAAGGATTACATGGATTGATTAAGGACATGGTGGTTTGTGAAACTCATTTATTTAAGGACATAAAGTGGAAACTTTCTTCATTAATTACCCATTAAGTTTGGAGGTATGGATATATACTCGGCATTAAAGGCTTTCTCATATCCTTTTGTGGCCTTAAGGGCTCAATCGTAGTTGTTATAAGACCACATCCTATGGGACAGTGACATATAACTATATAAGATATGAATTTTGATTATATTTGTTCCTTGACTTGTCTTTGTGTTAAAATTCCAAGCTTCAACTTTAGTAGTTTCATTAATAAGGTCACCACCCTGTAAAGCTCAACATTCATTTGTGAGTGTCATTTTTAGTGAAATTGTCCAAGACACAGAAGTACACTTCAACATGACTGGTAGTCTGAACGTAATTTTTAATACCTACGAGCACCACATGCTCAATATTTTCTTTTTGTTATCCCTATAAATGGTCATGGGCAACATATGTCACCAATATAATATCATTTTATCCTAAAGTATCACCTCGTTATTCCATTATTTTCAAGTCGTGAGATATGTCAGGTTTGTTACAAGGCATGCTTAGATTCTTTTGGAGAGCATTCAGTACATTGTAGAGAGCTCCCTTAAGTTAAGTACCTGCATAATATGGTTAGGTAGGAGTGGCAACTCTCGATCCAACTCATAACCCGACATTGACCGAACCCAGGGCCGATCCAGACGGTGGGCAACCCGGGCGACCGCCCAGGGCCCACGTCTTCAGGGGGCCCAAAATTTCTAGGCTATGAAGTGTATATATATAAAAAAATATTACCTACATGATTATTAGGATCTAAAGTTTGTTCAAACTCAAAGTAGCTCAAAAGATTAACAATTTGACTTACTTGTTAGTGCTAATTGAAAATGTATATAGTAAAGAATAAATGATATATTTTTTTAATCTTTATTATATTTGTCGTTGAGGGGCTCTTTTTTTCTTTTCGCCCCGGGCCCCATATACGTTTGGACCGGCCCTGACTGAACCCGAAAATAAATGGATTTGGGTTTAGATTTGTGACCCGCCAACCCGTTTATTTCATGGGTTGGGTTGGGTTATGTATTTGGGTTTGTGGGTCAACCCGCCAACCAGTATATATATATATATATATATATATATATATATATATATATATATATATACACACTCCATTTAAAAAAAAAACCTAAGTTAAGAAACCTCATTTGTTCCAAAATAAAATTGTTTGAAAATCAGAGTATATAATAATTACGGAATCTCCAATAATGTAAGCCAATTTTTAGAGAGTTTCCCCAAAATACCACACACCACAATACACAAATAATGCATGCACACATGAGCCTTCAATATGACCGAACCACCTTGCAAGTCCTATAATACACTTGGACCGCTCTCTTGGGGCTCTAGTCCATGACTAGTCCCCCTCCCACGCCTACAACATACAACTGGTCTGCACATGGCCTGCAACACTCCGATTGCTCTCCCAAGTATCTTGGCCTACCACACAAAGTAGGACTGCCTCAACCCACCATTTGATATGTTAACATGTAAATCAAACAATTAAACAAATAAGAAAATAAACATATGCAACTATCTACACTAGTCTACCTGTCTAACAACTCACTACTGTATACTAAGCTTCCTACAGTACTCTACATCAACACTGGCAGATACAAATGAATGCATAGTTAAATGTAATTAGAGGTGAAATAGAAAGTCGAACATGTGATCCCATTCTAGAGCCACATACAAACAAGGAACAAACAAGAAGCCTAGATCAAGAGTTTTCACGCTATCCTACATGACTACATACAACCCCTACAACACTAACTTGAAAATCACCGACCCTTGTTAGTTTAACTAGCATACCACTACTCCTATATCCTAACATACAAGGATATATACTATAACACATAGTATAGTGAGAAAACTCACTTGGATTGAAGATCCAAGGAAATACAACAACACCCTTACTCTGTATATTGATCACTCCTGTGAACCGACTGACACCAAATACTTTGGAAATACTTAATTAATAACTTAAGTCTTTCAAGTTTGACCCAAAGTCAAACCGGTTAAAAACCAACGGTCAACAAAAGTCAATGGTTAACCAAGTCAACATTCACCACAACATAGAGGAACACTAACCATGACGTGGAGAAACACATACCACGGTAGGCCTGTTGAAAATACCCAATAACTGATTATCCGACCCAACCTGTATTGAATTCGGGTAGATTAGGTTGGGTAAATTGAGTTTCAGGTTTGAAAATTTGGGTAATTGGGTAACCCGATATTTAAATAGGTCGGGTATTCGGTAGGTTTAAAAAAAATCGGGTATACTCGATTTAAAAAAAAAAACTAATTAATGCACTAGTTATAATAACTATTAAAGTTGTATCATTATTTTACATAACTATTGTTCTTTATAGTATAAACCTAATATTATATGGCTTCATTATTTGAATGGTATATAGTAAATACAAAAGAAATTATTGAAAACGAAATGAAGTTTTGAAGAGAATATTACAACAAATATAATGAAAATGAATGAGATGTTAGATTCCATTTTATTTTCTTTGTGCACTGATGTGTTTCTTTTTTTCAACTATGCACATGTTTCTTTTTTGTCATTTCTTCTTTGTGAATTGAAATATAACTATATAACTGGTCACTGCAATTTAGATAGCATGCTAATTTTTTTTTTATTTATAACTTTTATGTACTCACCTTTTGCATTAAATTTAGATAGCATGCTAATTTTTTTATTTATAACTTTTATGTACTCACCTTTTGCATTAAATCATGTTACATGTTTGGTTAACCCAAATTTGATCAAACACTGATCATATACTCAATAAATTGTTTTTTTTTTTATCAAACTTTGAAATAGAATGCGAAAATCACATAACATATTATAATGACTTGTATTGTTATCATATATGTACTTGTTAATTGTATGGAATATTTTGTTATCCAATTTTTTATTAAAGCAACCGAAATGCAAAAAAGAATTAAGAAAATCGACCTAGAACCCGAATACCCGAAAGCCAAGAACCCGAATTACAATATAGGTCGGGTATTGGGTATTATTATTTTAAGGGAATACCCGAACTACCCGAAACCTGAAAATTTTACCCGATCAACACCCCTATACCACGGCGTGGAGACCTCATGGCCATGTCGTGGGCATGTCATGACAAACCAGTCGACATGTAGGACTCTACCATGATGCGGCAAGCCATTGGCTACATCGTGGTTCCTGGCAAAAGTCATATTTTTCATTAAGAGCTTAATCCTTATAGATCTAAACCCAAAAATTTAGCTCTAGTCCTTTTTAATAACTTAATGGATAAAGTTTCCAACTGTAAAACCTGTTTTCCAAAATAGATAAGTTGAAAGTTTAGAAGGATTAAATGTAAGGTTTTTGGGAAAAAACCTTGTGTCACAACGTGATGAAAAGAGCATCACAACATGATGTGCCTATTGGATGATCACGTTTTTAGGATGGTTGTCACGACGTGACGAAAGGTTTGTCATGACATGACAACAGTTGCATCCCAAACCCATGATGTTTTAGAGCTTCCTACATATTTAAGCCCTTAAACCAAGGTTTAGTGCATCCTCTTCATCCTCCAACACTCTCAACGAAACCCTAGCCTCTATTGATGAGTTCTTGCGCTTTTTGTGATGTTTTGGTGACTTGAAGGAGAAAGGATCATTCTTGGTGCTTAGATCCAGCTTGCAAGCTTCATTATCATCATCTAGCAATTTCTTTGGACCTTTGTGAGTATTCAAACTCCAAGATTTATGACTCCTTGTTGCAAAAAAAAAACTTTTATGCATTATTTTCCATGTTTAGGCTAGGTGGAGTGTTGGGATTCCAAAAAGTCAACAACTTTATAGGTACTTAGAGCCCTTTTATGGTTAGATATGCTAGATCTAAAGATTGGTGGAGTTTTGAACTCTTGCATGAGGTTTTGACCTCTTTTTCATCATTTGTGAACTAATTTGATCTCAAGACTTACATAGGGCATGTATGTCTCTGAGGCAGTGATTTTTATGACCCATTGTGGTGTAAGGAAGCCTTTTAGAAGAGATGAGTGGGTGGCTTAATGGATTAAGGTCTTAATCCATTAAGCTGTAACGTCCCATTCTTGGTACGTATTTAATCTATTTTATATCATTTTATAAGAGTAACTCAACGAGTAGCAGCCCTAACTCGTCGAGATAATGCGAGGATTGGACATGGGTTTCAAGTAATCTACTCGCCGAGTCCGCGCTTGACTCGACGAGTAGGCCAGTCTGGGCGAAACCCTAATATTTGGGGTTTACACCCTATTTAAGCAACATTATGGGCTTCAAGTCCAGTCTCCATCACCTCCAGAGCATTAATCTCGAAACCCTAATTCCCCATAAGTAATATTGAGCTTTCTTCGTGATTTTTAGAGTTTTTGGTGCATCTTATAGCTAGTGAAAGAGTTGGAAGAAAGAAGGATCAAGGGAGAAGGAGTAGATCCAAGACCAACATCAGTTTCTCTTCACTTTCTGGTAATAAAGCTTCCCTCTTGACTTGTGATTTCCTAGACCTTCTTATGGTTATTTTGGGCTAAGAAACTTGACCCCTGGGATTGGACGTCCCAAGTTGATTCACCTTCAGATCTAGGACCTTGAAGGGTCCTCATGGCATAAAGGTGCCATCTTTAGGGCCATGAGAACCCCATGCATGCTAAAACCTCCACTTTTGGCCTTATAAGCACCATTGATGCATGCAAGCACGTAAAGTTCATAACTTTAGGTGTTAGATCGACCTTAGAATCCCATATCTAGCTTTTGGATAAGGGTTGTACATCAAAAATCGAGTTATAGACTTAGACAATAGGCGACTCGACGAGTTGTTCTTGGAACTCGGCGAGTCCGGGGCTTGAGTCCCCAATCTGTTGTGGTTCAAAGGAGCCCAGTTGAGTGTTAACATAGGTTTAGGAAGGTCCCAAGGAGTGTTTCGACGTTTTAAGAGTTAGTCATAATCTGGAAACCATGGGACTCGACGAGTGTAAGAACATACTCGGTGAGTCCAAGGCAATCTTCTTACCCAAAAGAATAGACTCGACGAGTTGTTCATACAACTCAGCGAGATGTAGATTAGACGTGTTCATATGATGAAGGAGGACTCGACGAGTTGTTCATACAACCCGACGAGTTAGATGAAGGTTGACTCGATGTTATTATAGAAGGAGAACTCATCGAGTCTTTGCTAAACTCAACGAGTAGAGTCGGGTTGGGGAATAGAAGAAGGATAGGGACTCGGCGAGTCAGGTTAACTGGCAGTTGACTTTGACCAGGATGATGACTTTGGATAGGGTAAAATAGTCACTTTACCCTAAGATTAGTATCAGTGTGTGACTAAGTGTCTTTATGGAAATTGTAGCCGAGGAGTTATCGGAGCAGCAGTCAGACAGTTCCTGATCAACATTTCAGTATTCAACCTTACGAGGTGAGTTTCCTTCAGTAGGAACGGATCTAAGGCACCAAGGTCGACCCGTAGCATGTTATGATTAGTAGATAAGAATGGACGAGGCCCGTAATTACCGATAGTTGAGTTTGATTGTGATATACATTTGAATGATAGATCTAGTTATACTTGATGTCTGTATGATGCTTGTATGTCTGCCTAGTAGCTAAGTGTGGGCGGGTCCCGTATCTTATAGTCGCTGAGTGTGGGCGGGACCCGTATCTCGAGTACCCGAGTGTGGGTGGGGCCCGTATCTAAGAGATAGAGGAGTGTGGGCGGGGTCCGTATCTCCTAGTTAATTGTAACACCCGCAAATCCGGGCTAGTCAATTTAGAGACGATGAGCATCAAAAATGAGTTTTTGATGGAAGATTATTTAGAAGTATTAATCTTACCCAAGTTGTAGTATATGTTACAAGGGTTTCGTAAATATAAAGAACGCCGAAATTCGAGTTATAACGAAGAAGTTATGGCTCGTCGAAGTTTTACGGCAAAACCGACACGACACCGGGAGACGTAAATACTGAATTTACGGTAGATGACTTTTTAGCCTTAGTAATCTAAAAAAAAGTCGTAGAATATGTTAAAATGAGAGCGTCCATAAAAATAACACCCAAATCTGACTTCGTAAGAGGAAGTTATGATTTTTCTAAAATTTAGCATAACGGTGCACAACCCGGAAATTCAAATTTCAGATCAGTCGATTTTCAGCCAAAATAATCTAAATGAGAAATGAAGATATCATTAATAGGAGTTAAACGATAAAAAGATAGTCGAAAATGGAGCTTGTATGTGAAAGATATGCACGAACCTTAGTCTCTACTTTTCGAGCACGACGAATTCAATACAGTTTTGTAAATCCGAGATAGAATGAGAATTAGCCAACAGTGTCTAAATGAAAGTTTTAGTACTCATAAATACCAACACGTGGATATAGATAGCGTCAAAAACGAAGCTCGTATGCGAAAGATATGAACGAAGCTTAGTCTCTACTTTTCGAGAGCGGCGAATTCGAATACAGTTTTGTAAATCTGAGATACAATAAGAATTAGCCGACATGGTCTAAATGAAAGTTGTAGTGCTCGTAAATACCAACGTGTGGATATAAACAACGTAGAAAACGGAGCTCGTACGCAGAAGATACAGACGAAGCTTAGAGACTACTTTACTATAAAACTCCTATAAATAAATGGTGAATTCCTCATATTTTATTCACACCATAAGTCTTTCTTTCTCTCTCTAACTTCTCTCTAGCCTCCTTAAACCCCTACCAAGTCTAGGAAACCTCCATAGCATGAGAAGGAATCCCTGGAGCGCCCGACGGCTCTGAGAAGAAAAGTTTTCAGCTCGGAAACACTGATCCAGCGAAACCCGGTTTTTTCATAAAAACCCGCTGTAAGTGAGCTACGCCTACACTATTTCTAATATAGCTTTTATTTAAATATAGTAACGTTATTAGGACCTTATAAAAATTATTTGGGCTATTGTTATGTGTTATATAAGTGTCGTTATAATATCTTTTTAACCACTCGCGGTACGGGGAATCTGGTTTAAAGGGTCGCATAGGGTTGTTGGATTTCAGAAGTGTTATATGCCAAAATGGTCATGCCCTCCGGTGTTTTAGGTCTATCCCCTATATGTACATAGTGGTTGGAAAATATTGTTTAAACGCTTATATAATAATAATAAGACTAATAATTAGTCACGGTAATATTAGACTAAAATCTAGTGGTAATAATACTAGGTTTCGTCGAAGGAAATTATTTTAAAGTAAACGAAGTGCTGTCCGAGTACCGAGTCACCACCTTATCAAGTGAGTGCATAGTTACTTTCATCTTACACATAGATATACAATATTTTATATAAACTACGTGCTATGTGTGTATATTGTCTGAATACTTGCTGTCTGTGCTGGGTGAAAGATTTTCATACATGTTTTAAATTATTTAAACTGTATACGTATTTTATATCTACAAAATGTGTGGGGTAAAACATGGGTAGATGAAATATTTTCTGTGTGACAAAAATAAAATGATGAAGAGGTGATATAGACCATGAAGTAAGGGTGAGAGGTGAACCATGAGAGAAGCCTTTTACCCAAGTGATGGCCCCGCCATCCAGCAGAGTATGGATGACAACCATGGACTATTCTAGACAGTCCAATGGACACTAGCAGGCTCGCAACCTGTAGGTGTTTTGAACTATGTATTCACCAGGTGTACTCTAAAAACCCATCGACATGTATTGTGAGTGGATTCTCGAAAACGATATTGCTGATAAACGAGATAAAACCCATTGACCTGTATTGCGAGAGGAGTCTCAGAAACGATATTGTCAATAAACGAGATAAGCCTTGGTAACTATGGCTTTAGTGCCTGTTGAGTAAACCTTGGCAATGATGGATTTCGTACCTATTCCTTAGGATAACCCTTAGGAATAAATGAACGAGGAATAACTGAATTCTTAGGGTAGAATAAAGAAGATAATGGGAATGAGTAATTGGGTTGATTGTCTAAATGTTTAAACATAATAATTATATTATTGTGGGATGAAAACCCTATGTACTCACCAGGTTTCCCAATTAACCTGACCCACTTAGTTTATTTATATCACAGGTGTTGATATGAAGTCACATTACATTGAGAGATTAAGGAGATATAAATCACTAGTGATAATGAATGTAAGTTCTATTTATGCTTATGTTTGTATATTGACAATGACATCCCAAATGTTTTAATATGAATAAAAATACTTTTCTTCGGAAATGCTTTGATAACGTATTTATCATGTTTTACTGGGAATAAATTCCGCAACATTTTTATTAAAAAAGGTACTCTGATTTTTATAAAGCATAAACAAAATCGGTCTTTTCTGGCCGTGAAAATGGGGATGTCACATTAGTGGACTGTGGGCGGGGCCTGTATCTCCATGAGTGTGGGCGGGGCCCGTATCTCCCAGTTGCATGTTATATGTGTATGTTATGCGGTAGCTTGGGGGAGCTCACTAAGGTTCGTGCTTACAGTTTCAGTTTTGGTTTTAGGTACTTCAGCTAGCAAGGGGAATGGCTCGAGTTGATGGCATGGCACACACACCCCAACTTTTCACCTATTGACTCTGATATTTTCTTATTCAGCTTCGATACCATGTTCGATATGAGATTTTGAGACACACGACACTTGTTTTTATTTTAATTATGGATGATTATGTTTTAGTAATGATTTTCAAACAAAAAAATTTAGACTGTATTTTGGGATGTTTCATAAGTTGTCCAGAACCAGTTCTCACGACATGGTGATATGTCTGTCACGTTGTGACCTTTGAAGACCTCACGACTGATTTGTCTGGATGTTCCCACGATGTGACCAAGATTCTACCATGTCGCGGTGAAGGTTGACCATTCACGTTTATTGACCATTGACCGTTGAATTTTTGACAAGTTTGACCTTCAGTCAAACTTAAAGAAATTGGGTTATTGATTAAGGTTCCCGTAACACCCATTTTCCAGAATAGAGCGGTTTAAGGCATTAAGGAGTCAAAAACATGGTTTTTGGGGAAAACCAAGTGTCACAACGTGACCATAGGGAGGTCACGGTGTAACATCCCGACTCCCAAGTATAATATTTAATTATTTACATTCTTTATTTCAGAGGAACTCGGCGAGTTAGATGCCCCAACTCGCTGAGTAGAGGATTTAATGGCCGCGTGATTTTTAGAGTCTACTCGACAAGTTGGAGGACCCCAACTCGACGAGAAGTTGCTGAGTGAGAAAACCCTAATTTCCAGGGTTTGTGTCATATTTAAAGGACCTTAAGCCTTCATATCCACCTCCATTGTCACTTTAGAGCTCTGTTGGAAACCCTAGACCAATTCCACTCGTTGAGAGAGAGAGAGAGAGAGAGAGAGAGAGAGAGAGAGAGAGAGAAAGAGAGACTAATTTGATTGTGCATTTTTTGAAGGATATTTGGAGAGCAACACAGAGTGGATCAAGGAGGGACTGTTGGATCCAGTGTTCTTCAGTGATTAGCTTCTTTTTGGAGGTAAAAAGCTACCATCTTGACCATTTCTTTTGTTATATCTCATTCTAGGAAGTTTAGGGTTTTATCCCATCCATCTTTTGGTTATTGAGTCACTTGAGCATGTCATGAGATTGAAACCTCAGATCTGGACTGTAGGAGGTCTTATGGTAACAACCCGAAATTCATATCCTTAATTGTAACCCATTTTGCGACTCGTTCCGATCATCCGATCGCCGTTTCCGATTTCGTTTCCATTTCCGACCTTTTATTAAGTCGTTAATGTGAATTTTATTTTATGACTTAATAAGTGTCTTAATACCCTTAGAACTCATTCTAACGTCTCATATTAATGATCAGAACATTTTTAGAACCAACCATATCGAGTTACGGCAAATTGGCCGGGTGCGACCAAAAGCCCCGTCTAACGCCGGTATCGGGTAGAATTCTACCATGTCCCGAACTTGGACACTATTTAAAGTGATTCAAGTCTCCATTTTGAAGCTTTTGCTCCATGTTACAACTATCACTCCAACCTCTCTCCTCAAACTAGATTCTAGGGTCAAAATCTCAAGTTTAAGGCTTCAAATCACCAAGGTACCTTCCCTAATTTGTTATGCAACATCTTTAGCCCTCAAATTCGAGTTCAAACCATGGAATAGGACCATTAACATGAGTTTACGGCCCTAGAACAGTCCTAGGCCGTAAACTCACATAAAGAGGGTTTTTGGAGCAACAAAACCCTTCCAAATCTCAATTGGACCTTGTATATGGCTTGAGGACTTTATGAAATGGAATTAGAATGCCTCAAACCAAGATTTGAAGCCTTGTATATGAGTTTATGGCCTTGGAAGGTGCCTAGGCCGTAAACACATATTATGAGGGTTTTTAAGCCATTTAACCCTTCCAAAACACAAACAAGACTTAGATATGATTTTTAGAATATTGGAATTGGACTTAGAACACTTCAAACATAAATTTTGAGAGGTTTATATGAGTTTACGGCCAAGGCATGTGCTTGGGCCGTAAACTCCTCAAAAAGGGGTATAAATTCAATTCTAAGGTGTTAGAAAGCCATCCAACACCACCAAAAGCCTTGGAATAAATCAAAGGACCAACCAAAAATAGTTTAAGGGCTTTAAACACATCAAAATCCCATATTTGAGAGTTTACGGCCATAGATCATGCCCCATGGCCGTAAACTCCTAGATGGATGTCAAATGGTGCCCAAAATTGATTTCTAGACTTGTTGGAATTTGTAGCACTTGGTTTCCGGTATGTGAATTTTATTTGAGCATTTCCCTATTTTAGCCTTGGACTCGGCGAGTCATAAGGTCTGACTCGCCGAGTAGGGACGAGACTCAGGACACGTTTAAGTTGGCGACTCGGTGAGTCCATATCCCGGACTCGGCGAGTCACCGTTGTTGGATGAAACCCTAAATTTCAAGGGTTTGCACCCTATTTAAACCCTCATTCCGCCCAACCTCGTCCCCATTCACCTCCCCCCCCAGAACTCCCAACCTCGCTTTTCCCTTATTTCCTTGAGAGATTGAAGTGTTTTTGGAGTGTTCTTGAAGATTTTGAGGAGAAAGAAGAGTAGATCAAGAAGAGGAGAAGGAGACCAGGCATCTTTGTGTCATCCCAACGTTTTCCTTGAGGTATAGCTCGTTTCCCCCCTGTTTCCAAGCTTGTAATCTCTTTTAGCTTCATAGGAGTCCTTCTTGGGCTCTTCCCCAAGCTTGTTTGTGCTTTGTGGGTTGTAATAAGTTGTTAGCCTTTAGATCTAGGCATGATTTAGTCCCTGGAACTTGGATCTAATGCCTTTATGGGGTCATATTGCATGAAAGCCCTAGATCTACCTCTTTTGGTGCACTTTGAGCCTTAAAATCCATATTGGTGAATATCTACACGTAAAGTTGGAAACTTTACGTGTGATTTGTGTCCTAGAAGCCCAGATCTGTGAATGGCATGGACTGGAATTGAGCAAATCGGCGTATTTGTTGGATGCATGGCTGCGACTCGGCGAGTCGTATATGTGACTCGACGAGTCTGGTCGCGAGTCACTCGACTGGTCCCTTCATGATGTGTCGAGTTGAGCCGTGAGCCACAGGGGGTGACTCGGTGAGTTGGGAGCTGAACTCACCCATGTTAGGACTCGGCGAGTCAATGCCTTGACTCGGCGAGTCCATGGCAATCTTCTTAAAGATCAAGAACAACTCGCCGAGTTTGTTCATACGGCTCGACGAGTCGGATGAAGATTGTCTAAGTTCTTGGATCAAGAGGGTACTCGTCGAGTCGATGCCACACTCGACGAGTAGCAGCGTGCAGAACTGAGAAGTGAGAGTAGGACTCGGCGAGTTGGGCGGCCCAACTCGGCGAGTCAGCCCAAAAGAGAGTTGACTTTGTCCAAGGGTAAAAGAGTCATTTTACCCCAAGCGCAGTGTTTAGTATTTGATTGAGTGTGTTTATGGACTTGTAGCCGAGGAGATTCAGGAGCAGCAGCCGTTAGCTTCCCGAGCCACACACTCAGCAGCCAACTTACGAGGTGAGTTTCCTTCCAGTAGGAACAGGTCTAAGGCCACAATGCCGGCCCGTTCAGTTAGCAGTAGTTTCCGGATTTAGGTCCGATGCAGCAGCTAGTATGTTTGATGCCTTCGTGGCTCGAACAGGATTTGTGTGCTATGTTTTATGCGTTAAGTGTTATGTATTCTGGGCTACGGCCCGATGTAGTATGCCGTATATGTGTTCATGCTAGTTGATGCGTTATGCTATGCCATGTTCAGTCAGTCAGTTCCGGACTTCGGTCCGATGCAGGGGACAAGGTCCCAGTCGGTTCCGGACTTCGGTCCGATGCAGTCGGTTCCGGACTTCGGTCCGATGCAGCTAGTTCCGAACTTCGGTCCGATGCAGGGGACAAGGTCCAAGTCAGTCCCGGACTTCGGTCCGATGCAGTTTCCGGGCTTCGGCCCGATGCAGTGGGCGAGGCCCAATATGTGTTTATATGTTATTGTATGGTATGTGGTAGTTTGGGGGAGCTCACTAAGCTTCGTGCTTACAGTTTCAGTTTTGGTTTCAGGTACTTCCGCAAGCAAAGGGAAGAGCTCGGGGTGATAGCATCGCACACACCACAACTTAGCTTTTGTCCTGGGGATGGTTTGAGTTTTTTTGGATTTGATATAGTATGATACAGTTTTTCGAACAGTATTTTATTATGATTTGGGATACATCGCGTATGTTTTCTTCGTGTTATGATACTCATATTATGGTTTTGATTATATTGAAAAACGAAATTTTTGGGTTGTATTTTTGGGTCGTTTCAGAATTTTTAGAATCACATGTGATTAATTTTGGGACCTTAACAACACTTATTCTATGAGATATGTGAGTTTACGGCCATAGAACCCATGCCTAGGCCGTAAACTCCTTTAAGTGTTGCATTTGATGATTTTAATTCAATCCAAGCCTTAGTTAAAAATTATTCCAAGCATTTCCAAGTGTCCATACCCATTTGTGAGCCATTAAACACCATAAACCACCCCTCTATGAGTTTACGGCCGTAAACTCATGGGGAATGGGTGTTTAGGCCGTAAACTCAATTAGGAAGTTTACTCTTGGGGAGTAAACTCAAATCGCAAGTCCCACGCTTCAATTCCCGTCCGTAGATGTCACCCGGGTCACTCCAAACACCCGTTTTGAGGTGTTTTCGTTCGTTGGAGTGTAACTTCATATCTAATTAGAGTTTGTAAATCTAATTAGATATATTTGTATGCCATTTCATTTTACATAGGAACCTCGCATGTTATCAGGCCTCGATTCGACGTTTAGCATCCGAAATCGACACATTTTCGCGTCCGGTGAGTTCATACCCCTACCCTTTTTCAATGGTTTTTCAATGTTTTCAGGGGGGGAATACAAGCAAAAGTACAAGAATATCTTGTACTCAATCACATGATTTCAATTAAATGGCTTCATAATTGTACACTTTAAGAATTGAAAACCTTTTTAAACAAACTGTTTTAACTTGCAGAGTTGTTTGTTTTTAACCCGATTTTCAATTCTTATTATACACTGTTATATTGTGTACTTTGTAATTGATTGTTCACATTTAAACTGATAGAATACATAAACCACTGTAATGTCTGTAATAAAACACTAAGGTTCGAGTGTAAAAGACAAACTCCATTAGAAAACATAAAACATCCATATGTCCTTAACAATACACCTAGGAACGAGTGTAAAGGACTATAATCATTAAACGACACCTAGGTTCGAGTGTAATGTCCTTAATAATACACCTAGGGTCGAGTGTAAAAGGACAACTATCATTAAATAACACCTAGGCTCGAGTGTAATGTCCTTAATAATACACCTAGGGTCGAGCGTAAAAGGACAACTATCATTAAATGACACCTAGGCTCGAGTGTAATGTCCTTAATAAAACACCTTGGCTCGAGTGTAAAGGACAGGTACGTAGAGTATAGTCAGTCGTAAATACTACTTTCCTAGTCGAAAAGTAAAGAGTAATCTTAGTGATTGGAGACACGTCCTTGTAACACTTCCATGGCACGAGATAGTGGAGGACTAACCCTGTAACCAGAATCTCCGTTCGTAGGAGAGCGTGGCTTGAGTGTATAGATCTATACGGGACTGACAATCCCACACCTGGCTGCTAGCTACAGCCGAACCAAATGGTTCAAGGGTGACAAAAGTCATAAATAGGATACTGACCATGGTCCGAGTCATATCCAGTCTAAGTATGGTTAAGGACTCGCAATCTAGATTATTAACATTTTAGACTCATTTACTAGCTTTATGTACGTAGTAAAGCTAATGTACATCTAGGGATGACAGATGCACACACACAGTCAGGGAAACATGGGGTTTTCCTGGGGAGAACACTGAACATAACCAGAACCAGTAAAGACACACACACACAGTCAGGGAAACATGGGGTTTTCCTGGGGAGAACACTGAACAAAACCAGAACCAGTAAAGACACACACACACAGTCAGGGAAACATGGGGTTTTCCTGGGGAGAACACTGAACATAACCAGAACCAATAAGGACACACACACACAGTCAGGGAAACATGGGGTTTTCCTGGGGAGAACACTGAACATAACCAGAACCAGTAAAGACATACACACACAGTCAGGGAAATATGGGGTTTTCCTGGGGAGAACACTGAACAAAACCAGAACCAGTAAAGATGCACACACACAGTCAGGGAAACATGGGGTTTTCCTGGGAAGGACATCGAACATAATCAGAACTAGTAACAGTTCACACACACACAGTCAGGAGAACATGGGGTTCTTCTTGAGTAATAGTAGTATGAAATTAGAGAAGTGTAATAAGTTAAACAATTGAATTACATTTCACAAGAACAATCATGTTTTAATTAAACATCGTTTACTTTACTTTCGAATTTGGAAACTGACTTTACATAAGAAAATATGGGATTTTCTTGGATAACCACTTTTCAGGAAAACAAAGGAACTCGTACATTTTCAGAAAAACTAACCGTTTATGAACTCACTAGCTTTATGCTGATTTTCAAACCGCTTGTATTCTCAGGTCCATGTTAGACAGGTAACCGAAGATCCTTTTGTGTGAAGACGGATTTCTCAGAAGACTCATTTTGTATTGTTCATATTTACTATGTATCACTTGTATAACTTATGCTTTTGAAACAAATGTAAAACTTTCATATATGTAATGTAATGGTTGATTTACTTTACTTACTATGTACATTGGATTTGATACTCTACGTGGAGTCAACCCCGGAAATGTTTCCGCCTTCGGTTTTCGGGGTGTGACAGTCTTATGAGCCCAAAGATCCAAGCTTTATTAAGCTAGAGGCAAGCTTTTATGCATTTAACCCTATATAGAGCTTATGTTGGCATTTCGAGCCCTAGTTGCCATGCATGGACGTAAATCTTGTAGCTTTATGTGGTATTTCAGCCTTAGGAGGCTAGATCTAGAGTTTAGGACCTTAATTATGCTTAGAATTATCTGATTGAGAAGTTGGTTCGGGGGACTCAGCGAGTGCATGAGCCAACTCAACGAGTCAGCTAGGGTTTTTCCCTCATGGACTGTACGTGCTACAACTCGGCGAGTTGATGAGATAACTCGACGAGTTGAGATGGATTTTCCTGATATTCCAGAGAAAATGAGGGAACTTAACGATTTGCATGGGTGCACTCGACGAGTTTAGTCAACATGGACTGTTAATTGGAGCGTTGACTTTCATTGACTTTTAAGGTTTGGTCAACTATGGACCTTAGAGACCATGGGGGGGGGGGGGGGGGATAAAATGGTCTTTTCACCCTTTAAGATTTAGTGGAGGAGTTAGCTTAGCATATCAAGTGGTTATTATAATTTTCTTATTAGAGATAATTATATTATGTAGGCGGAGTCTAGACTGTTCGTGGGGTGCTAGATCTACTCGCTTACTTCCGAGGTAAGTCTTCGTACTATACTTACCTGAGTGGTAATACCGAGTGACCGAAGAGTCTTATTTGTGTTATCGACCGGAGGGTCCTATGTGCTTATATTGAGTTATGTGATATTATGCATTTTGTCTTTGTGATATATGTTATGTTATTCTATGTTTTATTAAGATCGGATCGGAGGGTCCAAACCGAGTTGTAAGACTGGAGGGTCTTCACTGAGATATAGGACTGGAGGGTCCAACCCGAGCTGTGAGGCCGGAGGGTCTTCACTAAGACACATGACGGGAGGGTCCACACCGAGCCATGAGATTGGAGGGTCTTCACCGAGACGCATGAGACCGGAGGGTCCATGCCGAGGTATAGCTATGAGAGGCTTATTATTTTTGTATGTGATATTTTAGGGAAATCACTAAGCTTCGTTCTTACTGTTGTGTGTTATGTGTTTCAGGTACTTCTCAGGATCACGGGAAGGCGTCGGCTTGATTGCACACATCTGTTCGAGACTATGTTTGAGGATTCTGGAATACTATCATTTATTTTGTGGATTTATGTTTGGCATTTGGACAATTGTGGTTTTTGAGGAATATGACATGAGTTTTATGTGTTTAAAAAAATGAAAAAAAGTTGGATAAAATTTTAGAGTGTTACATGCGGCGTGAAAAATTAAATAGTAAGCGCGTATCTAGGAAGTATGTCACAATGTGACATGAGTATGGCCACATTGTGAGGATGACTGCAGCCCAAGCTCGTGATCTTTTAAGGTTTCCTTCATATTTAAACCTCATTAACTCGAATTTAGGGTTCATTATCAGCCTCCATCACTCTAAAACCTCAGAAACCCTAACCCTAATCCCTCTTGGTGGTTCATGGCTCATTTTGGTGGTTTTGATACTCTTTGAAGGAAACAAAATGAGATTTGGTGCAAAGGTCAAACACGTAACAACTTCTTATCTTTGATATCACCTTCTAGACCATTTGTAAGGATTCAAGCTTCTACCTTTATGGTTTATTCTCTTAGAGCTAAGTTTTTTTAGTCCTTTTTGAATCATGGTTTTGATTTGAGTTAATGGATGGAATAAAGTTGGCAAATTTATGGTCCTACTGAGTCCTTAGAGTATCATATCTTTTGGATGTAAGATTTGGATGTAGTTTGTAAGCCTTGCATGAGAATTAGGTCACTTTCTTGTCTTTTTTACCTAGATTGGGTGGAGGACATGAATGGGGTATGCATGTCTACAAAGTTGTCATTTTTATGAGCCTTTCGAGTCCTTTAAATATTTCTAGAAAGTTGGAGTTGATGACTTAATGGGTTAAGGACTCAAACTATTAAGATGTTTCCTTAGATAGTGGTGATGCCATGACATAGAGAATGTCACGACATGATCATGGTGGATCTTTTGTCTATCTTGTCCTAATGTGTTCATGACATGACCAAGGAGGGTCCACATTATGGTGCCTGCTAAATGAGTTGTTTGTGACCAAGTTGATTGAGTTGGTGCAAAACCAAGTCTGCAATCGGGTTGAGCACATTCTCACGACATGACCAAGGGTTGGCCACAACATAAGGGTCAAATTGGGAATGTTGGTTGTTGACTTTGACCGTTTCCTGTTGACTTTTTGACCAATTATGGTTTTGGTCAAACTTGAAGGAATTGGGTTATTGATTTAGGTCCTACTGTGTTTTGGTGTCAATTGTTTTGCAAGAGCAATCGGTGTAGAGAGTGAGTGTGTCGTAGTGTTTCTTGGGTCTCCGATTCATGTGATTTTCCTCACTATATTATGTATTGTAGTGTATATCCTTGTATGTTGGTATATAAGTGTAGTAGTATATTGGTTAGAGAACTAGTGGGTTGGTGATTGTCTAGTGGGGTGCGCTAGGGGTTAAATGTAGTTATATAGGATAACCTGATAACTCTTGATCTAGGATTTCTTGTGTGTTCCTCGTGTGGTTGTGGATCTAGAGTGGGATCTGATGGGTTTTGGTCATAAGACATCCTATGTGCTCATACAAACCCTAATGCTTGGATCTAGGTTTCTCTATTGTACATGCTTTGAATCCAAGACTATAAACCCTAATTCTAGCATTCAAGTAATCATATTAATATGTAATTAGGTTTAAGATCATACCTTGATTGTTATGTAGCAATAACAATCCCAAATCTCCTTGTAATGACTTTGGAAGGCTTAGAGTCACAAGTGTCACTCCTCTAATGGTTTACAAACACCATAAGCAAATGGAGAAGGTATAAAGAGAGAGGTGAGAGGTTAGAATTCGTATCTAGGACCTCTTGGGAAGGGGTACACGAATTCATGACCCTAGGGGTGTTTATATAGGTGTAGAGATAGGATTTCAGTCATTATCCTTATCTAGTTGATTATCCATTAAGCAACCAATAAGATAATCCTTGAATCCTTATCATACTCGAATTCTAAGGCTTTCCAACCTTAAATTCGTCCACCATATAAATAAGATAATCCTTACCTTATTTTGTAACTATCACATAATTACAAATCAGCCCCTCTAGTTTAATTAATTACATTTGATCACAAAACTAATTCTTAATTAATTATTGACCAATATTAATTAAACAAATATGATTTCTCCTTCAATATATTATTCTTATAACATATTAATAAATCATATTATCCTCTCTCTCTTTATTCATTTCTCCAATCAAGTTGCTTTGGTGAAGGCAACCCAAAAGGACCATGCACCATCGGGTCAAGTACATACCAAAATAGTTATGGACTTAGACACTAATCCAACAGTCTCCCACTTGGATAAGTCTAACAACTATTATGCGTATGACTTCAGATCCTGATCTGCAATCGTAGCTTTCCAAAGCCGCTGTCAACTCTGATCATATCAGATACGCGTGTCCTTAGATAAGGGATCATATATTCCTCCATTCTAGATATCGTATGAGATATGATTTCTAATCATTCTCTTTGTACTATATCTCGATTTCCGATTTATGACGACAGACTAATTGAACAAATCAAATTAGCCCTAGCTCGGCCGAGCATTTACGTATGTCATCACTAAACCATCGAGGGGCCCAAAGATATCGCTTTTATCCTACCTTGGATAAAAGGAACGGATAAACTTTGATACAATGCTTGCTTGCACTTACTAACCAAATCACCCACAACAATATGTTTTATAACACCAAGTTACTAGTGCGTTTACATATTATCAATGTGCAACCAATTAGCAAGATACAACTCACACATCTCGGTTCAAGAATATAAGATGTTATCGTCTCACTAATCACTCGAGATAGTGATCCAAGTGAGCGTGGGTTTAATCCAATGCTCAAATCATATTCATAAGCACTCATGAACGTTGCAGCAAATATTTGCTTATGTCTAATACTCTTCTAGACAATCCACACACCAATTCACGACAGTCTTCATTCATATCTACTTCCAACATATGAACGACTGTGGCCCGTTTGAATAATTCGATTATTCTTAATAAACTCAATTATTCTGGAAGTCAAAACATGCAAGGTGAAACACAAGAATAATACTAATCCCATATGGCCTCAAACCTTTGAGTATAAACAAAACACATTTTATTTATCACCATATCGATTACTCATTATTTGTCATTTCGGGTAATCAACTTTATACTTGAATTATTACACTTGTCCCATGCTCCTAGCATGCACACAATGTTTACCTATGGTTCTTACTTTTTTGAAATAGACAAATTGAACACGTTTCCAATCATTCTCATTTTACAACTCCAAATCCATTTTCTTAAGTGTAAGAATATCAAATTCTTGTTACTTGTAGAATATACTAGATTCTAACACTTTATGCAACGATCCTTTTGTAATGTCACTGCACCAAAGTCTCAAAGACTATTGCCAATGATATTACAAAGTCCTCTATCGGAGATTGTTACAAGACAATTCCTTAGATATGATGTCTCTCTCTCAAAGTACATTCCTTTGAACATCCTTTTGCATAAAAGTTTCTAATCTAGACATAGATTTTAAGTATTTACTTCCTAATATGAACACGCTTCCATATTTTCCTCATGACAACTCATTCATAATAGAATCTTTTCTATTTGTAATGATGTCGATATTGTCCATCCAATATGGAAACATTTCCATATTTTCCAATACTATACTTCCAACTACTCACAAGCGACCAATCCTCGTCGAACTTTGGATTGTCCTTTGATAGTTGTTTAATTATTTTTAGTCAAATCCAATTCTTGTCCCTTTTCCCTCTAAATGCACTAGACATTTGGAAAATTTTAGAATGGTCAAACATTAAAGCATTTGCAATCGATCCTATACCCGAAGCGTATGAGACACGACGCACAATGTTTTATTTGCTATGTTCTCAAAATTCGAATTGTGAAGAGGAATGCCGTAATCATAATCGAAACTTTAAGAACACACTATGTACCCTTGACTAAGTTTATTAACATTTCTCAACCTAATCCTTTAGATTTGAAATGAAGCATAATATTCTCTCCCTTAATTATAGCAAAACAACTTTATAACTCTTACAACTTTGCAAAGTATGACTCTTGTTTTCTATAATTAATATTGCCAACTATGCAATACGTGCCTTAATAATCATACAATCATAACATTTATGCTCCCACTATCATGATGATTATTATAAAACATAACACTTATGCTCCCATTAGCTTCGACATGTATTCATAAACATCTTAACTTTCAGAAAAACAATACCGATTGAATTTCTTAAGTCCATGTTTCTAATACTTAGTGCTTTGATAATCTTTTATCAAGGCTTCTTGAACTTATACACCTTTGCCTTAGATAGTTCATATGTGTGTCTTAGCAATTAAGACTAATTGCCAAACCTCACAATTCAAATTATGGAAAGGGATGCCGTAACCATGATCAAATTCGAGAATGCAATTTTACAATCACTATCTTCTTAAAATCTTTCTTAGTGAAAGCATTTTCTCACAATCATTTTCATGAAGGAGGAAATCTTATGACACTTAGATTTAAATGGTGTATTTGTTCCTATCCATGTGAATTTGTTAAAACAAATTTTACAACAAATTCAGACTCATATGGACCGAACTTTCTTAATCTTGATTTCTTGCCTTATGGTAGCACAGCTGCCCACCATGTCTTCCAAGTAGTTGAGCATCTCACCTTTTTCCTATCAATGTACCTTTCATTGATCAAGGTCCTTGCCTTTTATGCATTCAAATGAGAACTCATAGGACTCACATGCATGATTAACTTGATTGGATTGGCACAGAAACAAAATAATGTCTTCACGATAGGTTGTAAACCTCAACTTGTGTGCTAGTGATGATCGATAAGGTTTATTTGATTTGTTCTTGAAACCTTTCAAGACCATTAAGACTCCCACTGACTCCTTGACATATAAGATTCTCTTGTCAATAAACATTTGTTGACAACCAAATATTCAAGAGTTAGTGTAGCTTTTATCAAAACACTTCATAAATTGGTCTTAGTTGGTCTCTGTCTTATCCACGACATCACAACTTTCCACAATTGATGAATGTTATACTATTCACTCAATGTCACAATCTTGACTTTAAGACTTGTTTTGGAACGAAGTATGATTGACTTCTTGATTTGACCATTTCTTCAATCTTTGATTCCTCTTCTTGGACATACAATTGTACCAAGACTCACTTAGAGGATCAATTGAGATATGGTTCTCAATCATTAAGACCTATCATAAAGCATAAAAGGTACTCTCCCTTCTTCTTAGAATGGAGAAACTTTTATCTCTCTGCCTACTTGATTCTTCTTATTCGTTTTGCTATTGATCTAAACCCTTTAATCAATTCAAAATTACACTTAATCTTGTAAGTGTAATCATATTTACTAAGCCTTTAGTAAATCATGACGAATATCTTTATTACTCTTATGGTAAACTCGATCAACACACAACTTTGTGTACTCGATCTCCTAGTCCTTCACTTGACACTTTGTCAATGAATTAGTCTAATTTCCAAATATGAAATTTCTCATTCATCATACAACCAAGTTGCGTGATTCCAAGTTTTTGTCCAATTAAAACTTGGGCGATGAGAAACTCTCCCTATTTGGTAAATTCTTGACATTTCCATAACTAAGAATCATATCCATTCGTTGTAGAAATATGCAAACATCAATTTTCATAACGATTTCATTGCAAGGAAGTAAACAAATAAATAAGTCAAACAAAATTTATTTTATTTATAAAAGCAGCGGAAAAACATTTGTCCTTACAATGCAAAATCTATTGAAAACTATGTAAAAAGAAAATTTCTAACAACTCTATCATAACTATCTAAGCTCAAAATCCAATCTTCAAGTCCATGAGATCGAGATCCATCTCTTGTGATTAGATTCATCTTGCTCTCTTATCAAGCTTCCTTTCTTTTCACCGATCCTTCAAAACATTCAAATGCAATCTTATCACATCATGTATTAAGAATCAATGAATAGGAACTTAATGGAGTTAGATAGTGGATTCTTACCTAAAGCGTAGTCATACTTTTGACTCTCCCATCTCTTAGATCTCTTAGGTAAGTAGGGAAACTTCGTCTCCAATGCCCCTTCTCTTGGCAATAAAAGCAAATTGACTCCTTTGGAACAACACATGGAACTACTTCAGACATCGCCTTTCTCTTATGATCAAACTTTTTGATCATTGCATGTCTTTCATTGCCATTGTCTATATCCATAGAGGTCTTGAAGGCAGATTCACCAATCAACTTTGCTTTTCTATTGTGCCAAACCATTGTTGATTCAGCAGCAATAAGCATGTAGGTGAGATCTATAAGTGTCACGTCGTGGTTCATCATATAGTACTCTCTTACGAACTCACTATACGAGTTAGGAAGTGACTGAAGAACCCAATCAACAGCCATCTCTTCACCGACAACGGATCCCATCATTCTTAACCTATCAATGTGTGACTTCATCCCTAAGACGTGTGCACACACCGACTTGCCCTCTTTATGTTTACTTGCCAAAAGGGCTTGAGTGATATTGAACTTTTCAATTTTACAATCTTGTGGGTTTGGGAGAATAATTGGAGGAGGAGGAGGAAGTGAAGCATGATTTCTTGTTCCTCGATCGAATCGTGGAATATCATCTTCATGTGGAATGCTCGTTCCACGGGATTGAGAAGACCATAGTTGTCGAACTTTGACATCGGGAGAAAAACGAATTCAAGTTAGTTGATTAATTGAGTCCTTGGTAAATCACCCAAATGAAATTCCAAGGCTAGGACCCAACACAATATCCTACAACTCGGGAGAGGGATTCCGTAACCCAAATCGCAGAACATTTGAAGGTAAGTGAATGACGATTCACTAATTTCCACCATGAAAAACGAAAAAGAAATTTAAGTTTTAAATCTATGAAAACTCCTAGATCCTTTGAGATTCATTGAACATTTCAATGGCATGTTTAAATCTCGATATGCCCCTCTAGTTTGTGACTGGGATGCCGAGGATCACAAAGCGGGTGTGAATAACCATGCAAACTACATGGTGCCCTCACATGTTACAATCACCTATTCGATGTGCCAGTAAACCACATACGCTCCACCGAACTATGACAAACATTGAGTCACCCTTTGCTACCTTTGCTTAGAACCATTTAGTGTGCCGGTAAACCACACACGCTCCACTAACGTCTTCGCAAGGGCACAAAGTGTAATTTCATGGAATTGCATCAATTCACTTTGCCTAAGTAACTAAGATTGGGAATTTGAAAAACATTTAGTTACTTGGTATTTCATTATACTTATAATGGAAGGTTTCATCCTATCCTACCCATTCGGCTAACGACCCTCCACTAGTCAAGAGTGCGGTGGGTAAGAGTGGATACCCATTCAATCGCCATTTTATAGGCAATTTCCTTAAACACCCCTTATAGACCAGCTTCGTGAATGAGGCCTACTAACGGTAAGACTGACTTTTACTCATACATATATATAATGTTAGACTTTTAATGTTATATATAGTATAGAGTGTATTTTATACTTTTAAAATACTATATAGTTAACTTTAACAATTACACTTTTAATTCAATTAAAAGGTTAACCTAAACCTTTATGGATTTATTAAATCTCTTTTAATTATACTCCTTAATTAATTAATAAAACCATAAGGGTGTGATTTGAACTTTTCAAAACATTACTAGGGTTTTAGAATTTAACATTTCTAATTAAACTTTTAATCAACTTTTAAATTCCAAAACTTGATGGCAAGTTTTGAAACTTTTCAAAACATTAGGGTTTTAACTATTTAAATTTCAAAACTTTAAAACTTTTGGGTTCAAATTTAAACTATAAAACCTAAAGGGGAAAATATGAAACTTTTCATAACAACAAGGATCAAATAACAAATAATCTAAACTAACATTTAGTTACATAATTATCCATATTTGATTTGTTTAATGATTTCTTGCAAAACAATTTATCAATTTACTCAAAATAATTAATCAATTATCTTATAAGGAAACAATTATCTTGTTAATTGATAATTATCTTTAATTAGATCAAGAATATAGTCATATATATCATAAAATCGGATTTATATTGATCTAACATGATAAGGTAACTATCCAAATGCAAAAACAGCAAGAAATCCCGAGATAAGCATTATCTGACGCTCGAACTCGCCGAGTACCACACTGTACTCACCGAGTTGAGGTCTACTCGCCGAGTTCCTCAGCCATAAAGCCCAAAAAACGATTTTTCAGTTATACAATGCATCAATACAATTGAAACCAAGCTAGGCTCTGATACCACTGATGGGTTTTGGTCATAAGACATCCTATGTGCTCATACAAACCCTAATGCTTGGATCTAGGTTTCTCTATTGTACATGCTTTGAATCCAAGACTATAAACCCTAATTCTAGCATTCAAGTAATCATATTAATATGTAATTAGGTTTAAGATCATACCTTGATTGTTATGTAGCAATAACAATCCCAAATCTCCTTGTAATGACTTTGGAAGGCTTAGAGTCACAAGTGTCACTCCTCTAATGGTTTACAAACACCATAAGCAAATGGAGAAGGTATAAAGAGAGAGGTGAGAGGTTAGAATTCGTATCTAGGACCTCTTGAGAAGGGATACACGAATTCATGACCCTAAGGGTGTTTATATAGGTGTAGAGATAGGGTTTCAGTCATTATCCTTATCTAGTTGATTATCCATTAAGCAACCAATAAGATAATCCTTGAATCCTTATCATACTCGAATTCTAAGGCTTTCCAACCTTAAATTCGTCCACCATATAAATAAGATAATCCTTACCTTATTTTGTAACTATCACATAATTACAAATCAGCCCCTCTAGTTTAATTAATTACATTTGATCACAAAACTAATTCTTAATTAATTATTGACCAATATTAATTAAACAAATATGATTTCTCCTTTAATATATTATTCTTATAACATATTAATAAATCATATTATCCTCTCTCTCTTTATTCATTTCTCCAATCAAGTTGCTTTGGTGAAGGCAACCCAAAAGGACCATGCACCATCGGGTCAAGTACATACCAAAATAGTTATGGACTTAGACACTAATCCAACAAGATCTTGTGTTCAAATGTCTATTTTACATGTAGTTACATATAGCTATGTATTCCTTAAAGATCTGTAAGTAATGGTGTAGTACTGTATGCGGCCAAGTAAGCGATAATGAGTTGTTAGACAGGTAGACTAGGGTAGATAGTTGCATGTGCTTATGTGATTACTTGATTACTTACTTGTTTTATATGTCAAAATATTGTGGTAGGTGGGTTGAGGCGGTCCTACTTATCTTGTAGGCCAACAAACTCAGGAGTAATATAGTCATAAGCTAAGGATCGGGAAGGCATTTTAGTCTTATGTTGTGAGCTTGGGGGCAATCCAGTATTCGTGTTTGATGGGTTTTGAAGACTATAACATCCATATGGTGTACATACAACCCTAATGCTTTGGATCTAAGTTTTCTCTAGTTATTCATGTAATTTTCTTTTTCAACTCACGAAGCCTAACTAGCATACAACATTGATAATTTAAACATAAAAAAACTAGTTAGATGATTACCTTTTTGTTATAGCTTGTAGAACTTGGCCTTACAAGAGCTTATCACCTGAAATATGATGCCTCAAATAAATCACAAAAACCAAGAACAATGGATGACAATGAGAGAAAGCTTGGAGGCACCAAAATCGGCTATACTTTTCGTAGAATACTTGTATGTCGATTTTACAGGCTTAGGGGTTACATATAGAGTGTAGAATTCCAAGGGTCATTTGTAAAACCTAATTCTTTCACTTAGACTTTTGATCCAATAATTCATTTGGTATTTATAGTATAAATACCTTTGGTCCAACTAGAATGGGATCCATCATGAGACTTTCCCTTATGGCTCTTAGAAGGAGCCTTCCTCTTCTTCTATTTCCCATGTCCAACTGCCAGGACTAGAGCAACAACAGTAGTATAAATACCAAGAATTAGCATGTGATGAGTTATTAGAATGAATAGTATAAATACCTGAAAAGGTGGGATTTATCTTCCCATCCTTGATGTCCTGCAAGTATTTGAGGCAGCTTCGTTTCCAATGCCCTTTTCCATGACAGTAGAAGCCCCCTGCTTCTTTTGGATTAGAAAAGGGAATAGCAGAACCACCTTTGGTCCCACTAGAAGAGGATCCATCATGAGACTTTCCCTTGTGGCTCTTAGAAGGAGCCTTCCTCTTCTTCCATTTCCCATATCCAACTGCCAGGACTAGAGCAACAGCAGTAGAAGTAGGTTCAACAAATTTTCCTTTCAAACTGCTTTCAACAATTCTTAGTAGGCCTTGAAGCTTACTTAGAGTGACTTCCTCCTTGTTTATATGATAATTCATTCTAAACTGATCATAAAAAGGAGGCAAAGAGTGTAGGATAATGTCAATATCCAACTCTTTATTAAAGTTGACATTCAACTTCAGCAAGTGGTCTACAAACCTTTGCATTTTTTATAAGTGGGCCGTGATGGACTCTCCATCCTTCATTTTTGTTGTTATCATGGAGGCAATGATTTCATACATTTCCTGTCGAGCACTTTGATGGTACATTTCCATCAAGTATTGGTGCATCTCGAAAGGATAGTAGTCCTCATAAGACTTTTGGAGTTCAGCTGTCATAGTGGCAAGCATGATGCACGACACCTTTGTTGCGTCCTTTTCATGAGCCCTATATTCAACAATTTCTTCAGGATTAGTAGTCGCTTCATCAACCTCTTTTAGCTCTTTATCGAGGATATATTCCTTAACCTCGTAACAAGTAACCATCTGAATGTTTCGAATCCAATCATTGAAATTCGACCCATTGAAAATCACCCTCCCACATAAATTCGTGAGGAAGAAAGAGTCGGAAGGGTTGGAGCTAGTAGCGTTTGGGGTAGACATCTGAAAAGAAAAGACAAGTTTTATTAGATATAAATTCCTTAATATAACACCCAAATGAAATATTAAGGCTAGGACCCAAACACAATATTTCACAATTCGGAAGAGGGATGCCGTAATCCAATTGAAAATTATTTGAAGGTAGGTAAATGACGATTTACCAACTTCCACCATGAAAAACAAAATTGAGGATTAAGTTTTAAATGAATTGAAATTCCTAGATTCTTTTGAGATTCATTGAACTTTTCAATGGCATGTTTAAATCTCAATTATGCCCTTCAAGTTTGTGACTGGGATACCAAGGATCACAAATAAGGTGTGAATAACCATTTAAATGTGCTTGGTACTCTTGATGTCATTTAGCACCTAATCAATGTGCCGGTTAACCACACACGCTCTATTGATCTATGACAAACATCAAGCTACCCTTTGCCACCCTTGCTAGTCCAAGTTAGTGTGCCGGTTAACCACAAACGCTCCATTAACGACTTGGCAAGTTGCAAAGTGCAATTTCATGGAATAGCACCAATTTCACATTTTCCCTAAAGTAACTAAGATTGGGAATTTATAAAAACATTTAGTTGCTTTTATAATTATCATTATACTTTTTAACGATAATTAATGTCCTATCCTACCCGTTCAGCAACGACCCTCCACTAGTCAAGGAAGCGGTGGGTGAGAGTGAAAACACATTCAATCGGCATTTTATAGGCAATTTCCTTGTACCCCCTTATAGACCAGCTTCGTAAATGAGGCCTATTAACGGTAAGATTGACGTGTCTTATACATACATACATACATACATACATACATACATACATACATACATACATAAAAAACTAGTTAGATGATTACCTTTTTGTTATAGCTTATAGAACTTGGCCTTACAAGAGCTTAGCACCTCAAATGTGATGCCTCAAATAAGTCACAAACACCAAGAACAATGGATGACAATGAGAGAAAGCTTAGAGGCACCAAAATCGGCTATACTGTTCTTAGAATACTTGTATGTCGATTTTAGGGGTTAGGGGTTACATATATAGTGTAGAATTCCAAGGGTCACTTGTAAACCCTAATCCTTTCACTTAGGCTTTTGATCCAATAATTCATTTGGACTAACACTTCATGAACTCTCACAAAAGCTTAGTCAATTAGTAATCAATCATGGATCATTAGCCCAAACTATATGTATCACTGATTTACATAATCAGTCCCCGTTAATTTAATTAGTCTCTTTGATCACTAAATTAATTCCAAGTTAAATCTTGATCAATACCAATTAAAATAATATGATTTCTTAATTAATATATTATTCATATAATATATTAATAAATCACAAATAACCTATTTCTCAAATATCCATCCTATCAAATTGCTCCGGTGAAGGCAACCCAAATTGACCATGCTACTATCGGGTCAAGTACATACTAATTATAGTTATGGGCTTAGACACCTAATCCAACAGTTTTGTGGGCCCGAGGGGTGGGGGAATCTAGTCTTTGTGCTATTGGCCCAACGGTAATCTAGTCTTTGTGTTGTGGGCCCGGTGTGCATGAATTGTATATATATTGTGGTGTGTGGTATTTTGGAGGAACTCACTAAGATCTGGCATATAGTTGTGGATTAAATGTTTTTCAGGTACCAGTGATGATCGTGGGAAGGTGAAGGCGTGATTGTACACATTCATTAGCATCAATGGAGATTTTGTGTTTGTGACATTACTTTGATTTTTAAACAAATGTACTTTGGAACATGTAATATCCCGTTTAAAATATACCGATTAAATAATAATCCCGGAACCCCGAGAAGTGATTCTTATTATTATCTTATATCATTATAGTCCAAAAGTCAAATAATAATTAGTGAGGTATTGGTTTCGGGGAGCCAAAGATATAATTTTGATTTCTGAGGGTTAAAATGTAATTTCGAGACTTTATTGTAAGGATTTTCATAAGTCAAGGAGTGTTTGGTAACATTTTGGACTTGATATGAAATGATTTTCAGAAGGGAGGGTTTAGATTGTAAACTGAGGACTTAATTTGCAAGAAGAGGAGAAGGATGGGTGGTTCTTGTCAATATGGAGAATAGATTGGAAATGATCGAGTATAAAACTGTTGCATCACCTCTCCAACCCTAACCCTAAGGAGTGGCCGTCACCTTAGCATTCAGCCTCCATCACCTGGTGCCCCTTCGATCTCCGGCGCCGCACCACCCCCTTTCATACATGATATCGGCCGGCGACGCTAACCATTGTTGCTGCGAAAACTCAAGTCACTTACCTGCTCCTTCTTCGTCCCTTCTTCTTGCTGTACGCCGCTGCCGCTACCAGATTGGATACGCCGCTGATGCTGCCTTCATTGTGAAGGTCAAAGAGCCTAGTTGTCATTGTTTTTGTTGTGGCTGAGAGGGAAGCCATTGTTGGGGCGACATTCAATCGGAAAGTGATTCTCATGCCGCCGTTGCTGTTGCTCGTGATTCGTTGTTTGCCATCGCACGACCAGACGTCGGGAATGGGGAAGAACTCCATGTGGAACGCTGGAGACCTTGTGATGGGAGTTTGAACAGGTTCTGTGGTCATGGGAGGGACCGGATGGACCTGTTGACGTGGGATATCCATATGAACGTACGTTGCCACCCTTAGCCGCTATGTTGCCCATTTCCCTTGCTGTTGTTGCTGCCTCATGCCACCAGGTGGGTGGCCAGAGTCCTAAGTAGAAGCATGTGTGTGTGTGTGGGTGTGTGTTCAGTTATTAGTGTGTGATGTGTATGATTTTTTGGGCCAGAAATGTAAAGGGACCACCATGGCTGCCAGCCATGGTGGCTGCCACCATCTAACCACCGCCCGCCGCCACAAGGTCGGTCGGGTGTGTGTGTATGTGTTCCGTGAGTGTGTGTTTATTTGAATATCATGTTGTAATATTGTAATCATCAGAATAGTAAAGAAAATTTGTCACCACCACCGTTAGGTGGTGGTTGCTGCCTCCTGTCGCCATGTCGGGTGGCGGCGTGCTTTGATTGCGTTTGGACCTCGTTTGGGGGATGTTTGGACAATGTGGGATCAATGAAACCCTAATGGGCCCAAAAGGCCCAATGTGACCTAAAAGCCCAACCAATGGACTAATGGTCTAGTATTGGGTTGGAAAACCTTAATTAGGGTTTGGAAAACCCTAATGGCATAAAACCCTAATTTTGAGAATTCATCGGGACACACATGATTATTTAATAACTTTAAATATTAAATAATAATCATTGGAAAACTAACTTAAGGCATAATGGACTTAATGGATTAAGTCCGTAATGGGTTAAGTAAGAAACACTTAATTAACCCTAATCATCATTTCATGTGAAAACCTTAATTTTAGGATTATGGGCTTGGACTTATCGGGACCCACATTTGGGCCATTGGAATTGAATTGTGTATTAAGCCCAATCACACCATATGACTTATTTATTAAAGTAAGGGACTTAATGGGTTAAGTAAGAAACACTTAGCCCTAGTTGTCACTTTATGTGAAACTCTAATTTCACTTGGGCCTTGAGTTTGACTTTCCTATATGGTTTTGGTGGTTAGACTATTGATGAACCATCCAAGAACAAGTTAATGGACTAAAGTAATTAGATGGGCTTTAGGATAAGGCCCATGTGAGGACTTGGGCCCAATTTGGAAGATTGGGCCATATGTTGGGCCTTGGCCCATTACTTAACTTTTAGGCTTTTGGAGTGTGAGTTGGACTTTGGGCTTGGAACCCAATTGTTAATTGAGTATTGTTTGATGTTGACAGTTCGAAAATATGTCAATCAGCAGCTGGAGTGTACCTGCGGGACTTTAGCAGTGCTAGGTGAGTTCTCCTCACTATATCAACAGGGTCTAAGGCACCAAGGCCGACCCTTTATGGATTGTATTTGGATTATTGCATGTTATGCTTACTGATTTATATCCTGGTAGTTAGGATGGTGATATGCTATGCTTTAGTGACCCGGTTGGGTCGGTATCCTGATATATAGGATGATGGTATGTTAGTGACCTGTGAGGTCGATATCCTGGTTATAGGATTGTTGCTATGCATTGTGATCTGTTAGATCGGTTTGACTGTTATATATATATATATATATATATATATATATATATATATATATATATATATATATATATATATATATATATACACATGCTAATGTTATATGATGTCTATGTACACATGCTTGTCCTGGTTATAGGATGATGCTATGTTAGTGACCGGTTATGTATGTATCCCAGTTATTGGTGATCTGTTAGATCGGTTTGACTGTTATATGAAATGAGCTAGCGTATGATATTTATGTGCAAATGTTTGTTTGATTGAGGGTTGGGTTGAGGCGGTCCTTTTTTGTGTTGTAGGCCAACATACCCGACGAGCGGTCTGGATAGGCTGTAGGCCCTGTGTGGCGGTCCAGACGTGATGAAGGCTCGAAGAGCAGTCCAGATAGACTGAAGGCCTATGAGGCAGTCCAGTCAGACTGATGACTCATTATGCATGTTGTTCTACATTGGTTATATGATATGGTTATGTTTGTATGGCATTGGTATTTTGGGGACCCTCACTAAGCTTTGGGCTTATAGTTGTTGATTTTGTTTCAGGCACTTCGGATGACTGCGGGAAGGCGAAGGCATGATTGTGCACCTCCTCATATTTTCATGATTGATTCTGGGAATACTCTGATGTCTAAACTATTTTGAAAACAACCTGTAATAACTTAATGGTTTTAAAATGTGTTAAAAAGTTTAAATTTTGCTTGAATTTTATGGGTGTTACAGAACAAATGGTTTTCGTAACTTGGATTTTATAAATGTGAATGTTTACCTTAATTAAAAATGATTTTTTTGTGAAAATGGGATGTTAAAAGTTGGTATCAGAGCTAGGGCACGAGTCGATGTGTTCGATGGGGACGCTGAACCCTATAATAGGGGGTGAAGGTGGGTTGCATCTGATCCCACATCGGCTAGGAAGGAGAATGAAGCATTTCCTTATAAGGGGTGTAGATACATTCCTTGTTAAAACCTGTTTTAAAGCAGTGAGGGCATCAAATCCCATAAGAACTATTTATTTAAGTGTGCCCAGGCAAGAACAATTCAGGATGGGTGATGCCATGGTAAGTTTTCATGCTAGGAGCTAAAAGCAAACAATATTATGATACGTGCTAGAGGGGGATATTACAGTTCCACCTTGGTTTGGTGCTAGTCAGTTCGCCGGAGCAATCAATGCAACAAGTGAGTGTGTTGTTATGTCTCATTGGGTCTTCTATTCAGGTGAGTTTCCTCACTATACTACATGTTGCGGTATGTATCATTGCATGTTAGGATATAGGAGTAATGGTATGCTAGTTAGTACCTATAGGTTGGTTATCGTCTAGTGGAGTTCCCTGCGGGCTGCATGTAGTCACGTTGGATAACCTGAGAACTCTTGATATAGGCTTTTCTTGCATGCTCCTTGTTCGGTTGCGTCCTTTTCATGAGCCCTATATTCAACAATTTCTTCAGGATTAGTAGTCGCTTCATCAACCTCTTTTAGCTCTTTATCGAGGACATATTCCTTAACCTCGTAACAAGTAACCATCTGAATGTTTCGAATCCAATCATTGAAATTCGACCCATTGAAAATCACCCTCCCACATAAATTCGTGAGGAAGAAAGAGTCGGAAGGGTTGGAGCTAGTAGCGTTTGGGGTAGACATCTGAAATGAAAAGACAAGTTTTATTAGATATAAATTCCTTAATATAACACCCAAATGAAATATTAAGGCTAGGACCCAAACACAATATTTCACAATTCGGAAGAGGGATGCCGTAATCCAATTGAAAATTATTTGAAGGTAGGTAAATGACGATTTACCAACTTCCACCATGAAAAACAAAATTGAGGATTAAGTTTTAAATGAATTGAAATTCCTAGATTCTTTTGAGATTCATTGAACTTTTCAATGGCATGTTTAAATCTCAATTATGCCCTTCAAGTTTGTGACTGGGATACCAAGGATCACAAATAAGGTGTGAATAACCATTTAAATGTGCTTGGTACTCTTGATGTCATTTAGCACCTAATCAATGTGCCGGTTAACCACACACGCTCTATTGATCTATGACAAACATCAAGCTACCCTTTGCCACCCTTGCTAGTCCAAGTTAGTGTGCCGGTTAACCACAAACGCTCCATTAACGACTTGGCAAGTTGCAAAGTGCAATTTCATGGAATAGCACCAATTTCACATTTTCCCTAAAGTAACTAAGATTGGGAATTTATAAAAACATTTAGTTGCTTTTATAATTATCATTATACTTTTTAACGATAATTAATGTCCTATCCTACCCGTTCAGCAACGACCCTCCACTAGTCAAGGAAGCGGTGGGTGAGAGTGAAAACACATTCAATCGGCATTTTATAGGCAATTTCCTTGTACCCCCTTATAGACCAGCTTCGTAAATGAGGCCTATTAACGGTAAGATTGACGTGTCTTATACATACATACATACATACATACATACATACATACATACATAAAAAACTAGTTAGATGATTACCTTTTTGTTATAGCTTATAGAACTTGGCCTTACAAGAGCTTAGCACCTCAAATGTGATGCCTCAAATAAGTCACAAACACCAAGAACAATGGATGACAATGAGAGAAAGCTTAGAGGCACCAAAATCGGCTATACTGTTCTTAGAATACTTGTATGTCGATTTTAGGGGTTAGGGGTTACATATATAGTGTAGAATTCCAAGGGTCACTTGTAAACCCTAATCCTTTCACTTAGGCTTTTGATCCAATAATTCATTTGGACTAACACTTCATGAACTCTCACAAAAGCTTAGTCAATTAGTAATCAATCATGGATCATTAGCCCAAACTATATGTATCACTGATTTACATAATCAGTCCCCGTTAATTTAATTAGTCTCTTTGATCACTAAATTAATTCCAAGTTAAATCTTGATCAATACCAATTAAAATAATATGATTTCTTAATTAATATATTATTCATATAATATATTAATAAATCACAAATAACCTATTTCTCAAATATCCATCCTATCAAATTGCTCCGGTGAAGGCAACCCAAATTGACCATGCTACTATCGGGTCAAGTACATACTAATTATAGTTATGGGCTTAGACACCTAATCCAACAGTTTTGTGGGCCCGAGGGGTGGGGGAATCTAGTCTTTGTGCTATTGGCCCAACGGTAATCTAGTCTTTGTGTTGTGGGCCCGGTGTGCATGAATTGTATATATATTGTGGTGTGTGGTATTTTGGAGGAACTCACTAAGATCTGGCATATAGTTGTGGATTAAATGTTTTTCAGGTACCAGTGATGATCGTGGGAAGGTGAAGGCGTGATTGTACACATTCATTAGCATCAATGGAGATTTTGTGTTTGTGACATTACTTTGATTTTTAAACAAATGTACTTTGGAACATGTAATATCCCGTTTAAAATATACCGATTAAATAATAATCCCGGAACCCCGAGAAGTGATTCTTATTATTATCTTATATCATTATAGTCCAAAAGTCAAATAATAATTAGTGAGGTATTGGTTTCGGGGAGCCAAAGATATAATTTTGATTTCTGAGGGTTAAAATGTAATTTCGAGACTTTATTGTAAGGATTTTCATAAGTCAAGGAGTGTTTGGTAACATTTTGGACTTGATATGAAATGATTTTCAGAAGGGAGGGTTTAGATTGTAAACTGAGGACTTAATTTGCAAGAAGAGGAGAAGGATGGGTGGTTCTTGTCAATATGGAGAATAGATTGGAAATGATCGAGTATAAAAATGTTGCATCACCTCTCCAACCCTAACCCTAAGGAGTGGCCGTCACCTTAGCATTCAGCCTCCATCACCTGGTGCCCCTTCGATCTCCGGCGCCGCACCACCCCCTTTCATACATGATATCGGCCGGCGACGCTAACCATTGTTGCTGCGAAAACTCAAGTCACTTACCTGCTCCTTCTTCGTCCCTTCTTCTTGCTGTACGCCGCTGCCGCTACCAGATTGGATACGCTGCTGATGCTGCCTTCATTGTGAAGGTCAAAGAGCCTAGTTGTCATTGTTTTTGTTGTGGCTGAGAGGGAAGCCATTGTTGGGGCGACATTCAATCGGAAAGTGATTCTCATGCCGCCGTTGATGTTGCTCGTGATTCGTTGTTTGCCATCGCACGACCAGACGTCGGGAATGGGGAAGAACTCCATGTGGAACGCTGGAGACCTTGTGATGGGAGTTTGAACAGGTTCTGTGGTCATGGGAGGGACCGGATGGACCTGTTGACGTGGGATATCCATATGAACGTACGTTGCCACCCTTAGCCGCTATGTTGCCCATTTCCCTTGCTGTTGTTGCTGCCTCATGCCACCAGGTGGGTGGCCAGAGTCCTAAGTAGAAGCATGTGTGTGTGTGTGGGTGTGTGTTCAGTTATTAGTGTGTGATGTGTATGATTTTTTGGGCCAGAAATGTAAAGGGACCACCATGGCTGCCAGCCATGGTGGCTGCCACCATCTAACCACCGCCCGCCGCCACAAGGTCGGTCGGGTGTGTGTGTATGTGTTCCGTGAGTGTGTGTTTATTTGAATATCATGTTGTAATATTGTAATCATCAGAATAGTAAAGAAAATTTGTCACCACCACCGTTAGGTGGTGGTTGCTGCCTCCTGTCGCCATGTCGGGTGGCGGCGTGCTTTGATTGCGTTTGGACCTCGTTTGGGGGATGTTTGGACAATGTGGGATCAATGAAACCCTAATGGGCCCAAAAGGCCCAATGTGACCTAAAAGCCCAACCAATGGACTAATGGTCTAGTATTGGGTTGGAAAACCTTAATTAGGGTTTGGAAAACCCTAATGGCATAAAACCCTAATTTTGAGAATTCATCGGGACACACATGATTATTTAATAACTTTAAATATTAAATAATAATCATTGGAAAACTAACTTAAGGCATAATGGACTTAATGGATTAAGTCCGTAATGGGTTAAGTAAGAAACACTTAATTAACCCTAATCATCATTTCATGTGAAAACCTTAATTTTAGGATTATGGGCTTGGACTTATCGGGACCCACATTTGGGCCATTGGAATTGAATTGTGTATTAAGCCCAATCACACCATATGACTTATTTATTAAAGTAAGGGACTTAATGGGTTAAGTAAGAAACACTTAGCCCTAGTTGTCACTTTATGTGAAACTCTAATTTCACTTGGGCCTTGAGTTTGACTTTCCTATATGGTTTTGGTGGTTAGACTATTGATGAACCATCCAAGAACAAGTTAATGGACTAAAGTAATTAGATGGGCTTTAGGATAAGGCCCATGTGAGGACTTGGGCCCAATTTGGAAGATTGGGCCATATGTTGGGCCTTGGCCCATTACTTAACTTTTAGGCTTTTGGAGTGTGAGTTGGACTTTGGGCTTGGAACCCAATTGTTAATTGAGTATTGTTTGATGTTGACAGTTCGAAAATATGTCAATCAGCAGCTGGAGTGTACCTGCGGGACTTTAGCAGTGCTAGGTGAGTTCTCCTCACTATATCAACAGGGTCTAAGGCACCAAGGCCGACCCTTTATGGATTGTATTTGGATTATTGCATGTTATGCTTACTGATTTATATCCTGGTAGTTAGGATGGTGATATGCTATGCTTTAGTGACCCGGTTGGGTCGGTATCCTGATATATAGGATGATGGTATGTTAGTGACCTGTGAGGTCGATATCCTGGTTATAGGATTGTTGCTATGCATTGTGATCTGTTAGATCGGTTTGACTGTTATATATATATATATATATATATATATATATATATATATATATATATATATATACATGCTAATGTTATATGATGTCTATGTACACATGCTTGTCCTGGTTATAGGATGATGCTATGTTAGTGACCGGTTATGTATGTATCCCAGTTATTGGTGATCTGTTAGATCGGTTTGACTGTTATATGAAATGAGCTAGCGTATGATATTTATGTGCAAATGTTTGTTTGATTGAGGGTTGGGTTGAGGCGGTCCTTTTTTGTGTTGTAGGCCAACATACTCGACGAGCGGTCTGGATAGGCTGTAGGCCCTGTGTGGCGGTCCAGACGTGATGAAGGCTCGAAGAGCAGTCCAGATAGACTGAAGGCCTATGAGGCAGTCCAGTCAGACTGATGACTCATTATGCATGTTGTTCTACATTGGTTATATGATATGGTTATGTTTGTATGGCATTGGTATTTTGGGGACCCTCACTAAGCTTTGGGCTTATAGTTGTTGATTTTGTTTCAGGCACTTCGGATGACTGCGGGAAGGCGAAGGCATGATTGTGCACCTCCTCATATTTTCATGATTGATTCTGGGAATACTCTGATGTCTAAACTATTTTGAAAACAACCTGTAATAACTTAATGGTTTTAAAATGTGTTAAAAAGTTTAAATTTTGCTTGAATTTTATGGGTGTTACAGAACAAATGGTTTTCGTAACTTGGATTTTATAAATGTGAATGTTTACCTTAATTAAAAATGATTTTTTTGTGAAAATGGGATGTTAAAAGTTGGTATCAGAGCTAGGGCACGAGTCGATGTGTTCGATGGGGACGCTGAACCCTATAATAGGGGGTGAAGGTGGGTTGCATCTGATCCCACATCGGCTAGGAAGGAGAATGAAGCATTTCCTTATAAGGGGTGTAGATACATTCCTTGTTAAAACCTGTTTTAAAGCAGTGAGGGCATCAAATCCCATAAGAACTATTTATTTAAGTGTGCCCAGGCAAGAACAATTCAGGATGGGTGATGCCATGGTAAGTTTTCATGCTAGGAGCTAAAAGCAAACAATATTATGATACGTGCTAGAGGGGGATATTACAGTTCCACCTTGGTTTGGTGCTAGTCAGTTCGCCGGAGCAATCAATGCAACAAGTGAGTGTGTTGTTATGTCTCATTGGGTCTTCTATTCAGGTGAGTTTCCTCACTATACTACATGTTGCGGTATGTATCATTGCATGTTAGGATATAGGAGTAATGGTATGCTAGTTAGTACCTATAGGTTGGTTATCGTCTAGTGGAGTTCCCTGCGGGCTGCATGTAGTCACGTTGGATAACCTGAGAACTCTTGATATAGGCTTTTCTTGCATGCTCCTTGTTTGGTTGTGACTCTAAAGTGGGATCACCTATTCAAATGTCTATCTCACCTCTAGTTACATTTAACTATGTGTTCCTTGGAGATTTATTGCTAGTGGTGTAGTGTGCTGGGCGAGGCCTAATATGCGGTAGTGAGCTGTTAGATAGGTAGAATCATGTATATAGTTTTCTTTGCTTATGTGTTTACTTGATTGCTTGTTTGATTATATATTTCGACATATCATGGTGCGTCAGGTTGAGGCGATCCTGCTTCATGTTGTAGGCCAAGATACCAGGTCTGGGCCAACTGTAAGTTGTAGACACGTGTAACAACGCGCCATTTTCAAATCAATAAGAGTCTAGACCACATTTCAACCCTTGTTGTGTATATATCCTCTATTGCCTTAAGGTCATGTTTAAAAGCTAACAACTAAATGTAGCTAGAGTCTTAAGTTGATTTATGATATTATAAATAAACATAAGTTAAAAGACTAAGGTTTAAACTATAAAAGTACCACCATATAATAGATTTCAGTCAAGGAAATCAAGAAAGAATGAGTTTTCGGCCAAGGAATCTAACTCAGATAGAGTTTACGGTTGAATTAAATCAAGAACTAGGGTTTTCGATCAAGTGTGACCGAAAACACCCTTTATTGGGCCGAAAACCCAACTAAAGGTCCCTTAATGGACCGAAAACCCAAAGACAAAGGCCTTTTAAGTCCGAAACCCCCATCTATATATAAGTGTTGTGGCAATAAACTCAATTCATTTCTCACTTTTCCAATCATGAACTCCTTCAAATTGTTCTCAAAAGTCATCTGAAATCCTCTCAAGTATCATACGTAATCATCAAATCTTCATAGGATTTTGCCCAGATCTTCATTCAATATTCAAATCTTCATATTTTTCCCAAGAATAATCTTCAAATCTTCATAATTTTCCAAGAACACACCAAAAACTCATCAAGCCCACCGAAAACTCCTTTTCTCACTGAAAACTCATCAAGCCCACTGAAGATCCCTTTTCTCACCGAAAACGCCTAACAACTTTTCAAATAATTCCAAATAATTTTATAAGTATTCCTTACATGATTAAAATGTTGTATAACACTTTAATTATTATTTAAATAACTATTTAATCTATTATTTAAATTAATATCTTATTGCTTTAAATACGACATCGGGTAAAATTATTTTTAGGATAACATTATTCGCACGAAGGTTAGCCCGAGGATCATCTCTACAGTCTTGTTATCCAATCGTGAATACGCACTAGAGGTGAGTTCATACCCCTATGTTTTCACTATTTTTAAATGTTTTTAAGGGGGGGGGGGGGATTCAAGTAAAATGAAAGGACTCTTGTGTTAATATTCAAACGATTTCAAAACCATTTTGTAGTTGATTCAAACCGATTTATCACTACATTTTATAAAATATATGTTTATATATATTTAACCCTTTTGTAGCATTTCGAGCAAAAGGATGTTTATCACAAATTTCTGACTGCTACTTATTACATAGAGTTTAATTGCAAAGGTTTTTCAACATATTACAGTGCATACATTTAAACTATAATTGGTATAGTTTGTGAACTACTTCACTATTTTGTTAAGTACAATACATAGAACAAGAACATACATTTAAACTATAACAGATATAGTTTGGAAGACACTACATTATTTTACAAGTTCAAGAATGCTATACAGAAACAAGAATATAAACTATAATAAATATAGTTTATGGAACACTACTTTATTACAATGATTCAAGGATACACTACTAAATAATTATTTAAGTATAATTATTTTACATTACAAAGTACACTACTACAAAGTGATACATACAGTTTCAAGTACAAGAGAACATTACTACACTTCACGTAAACTAGTAAATATAGGGTTGTGAGGCACTACTTCAATTGTACCCATCAGGGTACAGGTCTAAGCCCTATAAATTATAGTCAGCGTCTCCTAGAAGGAGAACGTGACTTTGTGTATAGATCTATATGGGATTGACAACCCCGCACCTGAGGTGACAAACATCATAACATTCCGACACCTGAAGAACGTCGTAGAGGACACTAGTCAGTTTAGTATGGTTGTATGAAACTCACAACAATATTAATTAAAACATTTGTTTACGGGATTAACACTACTTCAATGGTTTTATTTTAATTAATAAAACTACATTACACTACTGTACACTATAGCTGGTGGTATCCAGGCATACATACAAAAGGTTTCCATACAATACACTACTCTACACTACAGCTGGTGGTATTCAGGCATACATACAAAAGGTTTTCATACAGTACACTACTATACACTACGGTTGGTGGTATCTAGGTATACATACAAAAGGTTTTCATATAGTACACTACTATACATTACCGTTAGTGGTATCCAGGCATACATAGGAAAGGTTTTCATACAGTACACTACTATACATGACAACCGGTGGTAACCAGACATTTATACAAAGGTTTTCATAACAAACACTACTACGATACACTACTTTCCTAGTATAGAGTACACTCGTACAACATAGAGTTTAGGGAAAACATACATGATATAGATTTATTCATTAATAAGACTACATATACTATTATAGAGTACAATAACTACATACATTTGGTCTTAAGGCCTAAGACTACTTTTCATTACTAATGAAAATATTGGATTTTCTAGAAGTACACTATAACATTTTCAAGGAACAAATACAAGCTTTTCATCTCAAAAACATACTTATAAACTCACCAACTTAAATGTTGATACGCTTTCAAAACCACTTGTATTCTCAGGGAGCCGGTAGACAGGTACACCCGCAAGTTTTGAGAAGATGGAGCTTTTTGAGTTATGTCTTTTATACTTTTGTTATACACTTTTGATGTCATACAAACTATGTATCGAACATATGTAAATACTTTACTTTATCAATGTAATGGTTGTTTTTGCTTTGATTCCTATTATACAATTGTTGTGATATTGTACATGACGTCGTCCGCCCTCGAATATTTCCGCTGTTCCGGTTTGGGGATGTGACAACACGAGAGAAGAACCAGTTGTTGACTAGGGGCTCAGGTGGGTGGTTGGGTTAAGGTGGTATTTCATGGTGTTGTAGGCCAACATACCCCAGGGCAATCTATTCTTTATGGTTGTGGGCCCGGGGCAATCCAGTCTTGTGGTTGTGGGCCCGGGGGCAATTTAGCTTTACACTGTCGGCCCAATGTACATGTATTGTATGTGTATCGTTGTGTGTTGTATTTTGGGATAACTTATTAAACTTTGACTTACAGTTGTGGATTAAATATTTTTCAGGTACTGTTTGTGATCATGGGAAGGCGAATGCGTGACTGTACACACATATCAATAGCAATGGAGATTCAAAATTATTTATACTACTTTGATTTATTAACAAATGTATTTTGGAACAAATGAGTTTTCTTACTTATGGGAAGGCGAAAGCGTGACTGTACACACATATCAATAGCAATGGAGATTCAAAATTATTTATACTACTTTGATTTATTAACAAATGTATTTTGGAACAAATGAGTTTTCTTACTTTGAATTCTATAATGTGAAGTTTTAACTTAAATAAAAATGAAAAATGTTTCTTGTGAAAATGGAACGTTATACCAATTAAAGCAATCAAAGCAAAGACATTTATAAAATCCAGAAAGACAATGAAGAGGTGATCATTTAGTCCGAGTTTTTAGTTTATTATTTTGAATAAGTTTCCAATTTTCCTAGTCTTACCTTTAGAATAAGTCTTAATTTATTTTAGGAGTATCTTTTATTTATTTTGATGTATCGACTATATAAAAGCCATTGAGTTCATATTAATAAAACAAACAATTTGAAGCTTTAAATTACTCTCTCTACTTACTCAATAGTTTTGTAGTACGTTTTAATAAGTCAAAAAAATATACAGTACAAAAGGTAAATTTAAGAATTATACAATTTAATAAAATTTATTGATTTAAAAGGATAAGGTCAATAGAATTATCAAGTAGGCTATAACCTATTTGGTAAAACATTCACCATGTTCTATTTTTCAGCTATTTGGTCAAATAGAAATTCTTTCATAAATTTAAAGACTATTTTGCATTAATACAATTTGACCCAAAAGGGCATGAACGCGATCCGGGTTGAAAATTTTAAAAATTCAAATACCCAACGGTCTTCTGCATCTCACACATAACGGCAAGAAAGTGAAATCACCTCCAAACGAAATCATCGCATCTCAAACACTCACACACAAACACACCAAAAAGATTGGGGAAAAAGTGTTCACTCCTCCCACTACTTTCTCTTTATTCAAGAAAATTGCAGTTGACCCTTTTTGATTCAAATAAATCTTCCCTCTTTTCATCAATGGAAGATCATCGATTTGACCCACTTCTAATTACTGATGTCCCCCAGCAACAGCAACAACAACAACAACACGAAATCCGTTCTCACTGTATGTGTTTTTTTGCTTCAGTGGGCTAACACCTACGACTATTGATTGATGATCGACTTGTTTTTTTTGTTGAACTTGTGGATTACGATTAGGGTTTGTATGTTCTTGTACTTACTATCGTATTTTTGTGATCATCAGCACCTATTGTGAGCTTTCGCACTTCTGTAATGGCTGATTATTATGATGATCTGTGTTTTGACAAGCTTGAAGGTGAGAACGTGTATAAAGCTTCGATTTTTAGTTTTGGGTTTCTTGATTTTTATTCAACTGGTCTAATTGGTTCTTCAAATAGAAATTTCTTTGCGAACTCCAGAAACAACCAAGCGTATTGATCTAATTGGAAATGATATTCATGATGGTAAGAATGTGTATAAAGGACCGATTATCATATCTTTCTCTTGTATTTTGAATACAAACCAATAGTTGTGTACTAATTAGGGTTTTTGTATTCTTGAAATAGAAATTTCCTGGAGGAATTCAAGCCCAGAAGCAATTGGGACTGAAGCTGTTCTTGATCATGAGAATGTGAATACAGGTTCATATTTTCCTAATTTTATATAAACTTCCAAAATGCATGTTGTTTATTGAACCTGTGTATTGCGACTAGGGTTTGTATGTTTTTGTACTGATTATCGTATTTTGTTGATCATCAGCACCTGTTGTGAGCTTTCACACTTCTGTAATGGCTGATTATGATGATCTGTGTTTTGACAAGCTTGAAGGTGAGAACGTGTATAAAGCTTCGATTTTTAGTTTTGGGTTTCTTGATTTTGATTAAACTGGTCTAATTTGTTCTTCAAATAGAAATTTCTTTGCGAACTCCAGAAGCAACCAAAGATAACGATTGTACTGATCCAATTGGAAACGATGTTCTTGATGGTAAGAATGTGTAGAAAGGATCGATTATCATCTCTTTTTATTGGATTTTGGAAACAAATCGATAGTTGTGTTCTAATTAGGGTTTTTATATTCTTGAAATAGAAAATTCCTGGAGGAACTCAAGCCCAGAAGCAATTGGAACCGAAGATGTTCTTGATCATGAGAATGACAATACAGGTTCATATTAATCCTAATTTTCTATATAAATTTCCAAAATTCTTGAATTTTAATCACTAGATTTTTCCCTCTTTTTCTTGATTGCTAGGTCATTCCAAGCTAGGGTTTTCTTTAACTTCACCCGATTTAGTTATAAGCCCCAAATCGCCTGATACCCCTAATGGAAATTATGATTCTTCTCCCATCTTATTAAAACGATCCTCCATTGAGCTCTCTTTTGAAAATGGTATTACTGATGGATCCAAGATCAATGATTTCAATGACAATCCAGCTGATTCAAAGGAAGATCTTGGTAGTTCAGAAGCTTCGTTTGAGCTTCTTCCATTCGCATCATGTGAAGTAATGATCTTTCCACAATTGTTCTCAAGTACCAAATTACCATTTTGACCTTTCGCCCTAACCAAAAGATCATGTTGCGTTTAGGAAAAAGATTACCATAAAGGTGAAGACGAGCTTCAAGAAAAGTATGAGAATCAGAAGAACGAATTGATGAAAGCAAAGAAGGAATTGGAGATGATGAAAATGGAGAATGAATGCAAGAGTAAAGAATGTGAAGAAGCTTTGAAGTCTTTAAGGGACCTTCAAAACGAGCTAATGAGAAAATCAATGCATGTTGGATCACTTGGTATGAACGTTTTCTTATAGTAATTTTTTGTAATTTGCATAAAAAACAGCATTTGACTTTGTTGTTATTTTTACAGCTTTTGCAGTTGAAGGTCAAGTGAAGGAGAAGAGTAAATGGTTCTCATCCTTAAGAGATATATCAAGAAAATTAAAGGTACCAAAACAAGGGATGGGCATTAATGTAATTTTCATGGGACTATGCAAAATATTATTGTTCTTATACGATGTATCTTTTGGAAACAGATAATGAAAATGGATCAAATCAAGCTACTAGAAGAGGCACAGGCTTACAAAAAGTGTGCTGCTGACATGAATGACATGAGTTGTATCATTCAATCAAGAAGTAAAATTTACATTCTATTTCATTCTTATTCCCTCACTTATTTAAATAGATAAAAGTAATTCATGTTCTTTATTTGATAGTCGATGAACAAGCTAAACAACATGAAGAGCTAAAGATCAAATTCACCCAAGGAGCTAAAGAAAGGAAAGATCTCTACAACAAGATCCAAGAGTTGAAAGGTTAGATTATTCAAGCTCTAAAATAATCTATGTTATATGTTAAAAAACCTTTGAAAACTTATGATAATGATTGGTTTTGCAGGGAATATAAGGGTATTTTGTCGTTGTAGACCATTAAACTCAGAAGAGATTACACAAGGAGCTTCAATGGCATTTGATTTTGAAGCTTCAAGAGATGGTGAACTTAGAGTAAAATCAAACATAGCATTTAAAAAAACCTTCAAATTTGATTCCGTCTTTACCCCCGAAGCTAACCAAGGTAAAACTCACATCCTAAGGAATCTAAAATTACAATTCCAATGTGGAATCTAAAATACCTGATTTACATCTAACATGCAATTGGACAGAGTGGTGGGACCACTGTGCATCTGATTTACATCTAACCTACTTGATTTATTTATTTATTGACATTTATTAAATTATGTTAATTATAGTTGATGTTTTTGAGGACACATCCTCGTTTGCAACATCGGTTTTGGATGGATACAATGTATGCATATTCGCATATGGACAAACGGGAACAGGGAAAACTTTTACAATGGAGGGCACAGATGGAAACCGAGGAGTTAATTTTAGAACTCTTGAAGAGTTGTTTCGTGTCATTGATGAACGCAAGAATCAAATCCGCTATGAAATATGTGTAAGTGTTTTGGAAGTTTACAATGAGCAAATTCGCGATTTATTACTTCCAAGTTCACAACCGGGAGTCGCAGCAAAAAGGTAAAACATATTAATTTTGTTGAGTTGTGGAGTCTGATGATGATTATTATTTTGTACATTAGTCACTAGTGTTGTTTGTTGATTGTAAATTTGTAACCCTAAATTATTTTTGTGTAGGCTTGAAATAAGACAAGTTGGTGAAGGGTTGCACCATGTTCCCGGGTTAGTCGAGGCTCAAGTTAGCAACATGGGTGAAGTTTGGGAAGTTCTTAAAACCGGGAGTAATGCAAGGGCCGTTGGGTCCACCAATTCTAATGAGCATAGTAGCCGATCCCATTGGTTAGTCTTGTTTACAGTGTCCGAGTTTCAGTTCCAATATGGACTGTGTGAGCCAGCTCAGTGGTTGTTGATATTGATAGAATAATAAAACTTTTATTTGTAGATCACTTTCTTAGAATGTTTTTGTAAATGTGCAGTATACATTGTGTGATGGTTAAAGGGGAGAATTTGGTGAATGGGGAAAGCACAAGAAGCAAGCTATGGCTTGTTGATTTAGCAGGAAGTGAAAGGGTGGCTAAAACGGAGGTTCAAGGGGAAAGATTGAAAGAAACTCAAAATATAAACCGATCACTTTCTGCATTAGGAGATGTTATATCCGCTTTAGCAACTAAAAGCCCTCATATTCCCTTTAGGTACTACTGAAAAATTCTAGGGTTTTTTATTAGGTTGCAAGCTATGATCTTTTTCAGCCTGTTTAATCGGTTTCCATTCATGGGGTGTTCTCTGCAGAAACTCGAAGCTCACTCATTTGCTTCAAGACTCGTTAGGTGGAGATTCGAAGACGCTGATGTTTGTGCAAATTAGTCCCAATGAGAACGATTTGAGCGAATCGCTTTGCTCCCTTAATTTCGCAAGCAGAGTGAGAGGAATCGAATTGGGTCCCGCAAAGAAGCAAATCGAAAGCTCGGAAGTTTTGAAATACAAACAAATGGTAATCTTGTTGCCGATCATGCTTGTTTTTCAAGAATCGAATCAAACCCTCATAGTTTTTGTTTGTTTATGAATTATGATCTTAGGCCGAGAGATATAAGCACGAGATGAAGAACAAAGACCTGCAAATCAAGAAAATGGAGGATAACTTCCATGGTTTAGACATGAAGTTGAAGGAGAAAGAGGTGAAAAACAAGTATCTTCAAGATAAGGTGCGCGACATCAAGAATGATTTGGGTTTTGAGATCATGATCAGAAACTGATTTGGGTTTTGAGATCATGATCAGAAACTGATTTGGGTTTTTTTCATTATTATTAGGTTAAAGAATTGGAATCGCAGCTTTTGGTAGAGAGAAAACTCGCACGACAACATGTTGACACGAAGATAGCCGAACAACAAATGAAGCAGCAGCAACAACAGCTAGACGATCATCGACTTCCACTTGTTTCTAAACCATTGAATACTTATAAAAACTCCGACGAAAGCAAAGAAAACCAACAGCCACTTATCGACAAGAACATGACCTACAAACTGCCGGCGCCACTTCCTCCGGCGAGAGACTTGGTCAATCTCGACGTCGACGACTTCATCGAAAAAGAAAACAACCCTTATTTACCGGAACAGTTCACAGCTCCAAAACGAACAGGTAGAGCCTCAATTTGCACGACGACTTCACAGCGAGTTCCGGTGAGATCAGTACCACCACGGCGGAACTCTTTAATCCCACTACCTTCCGCAGCACCAGTTTTCAGCAAGTACGTGCCGCAGCTGTATCCATTGCCGTCGATTAAATCCGGTAACGAGAACTTGGATGAAACCGGTGAGTGTTGTATGGAGGAGAGTCCGAAAAGAAGCAATGGAAGTGGAAAGAAGCTGATGAGTGCTTTAAGACGAAGCTTTAAGAAAAACCAGGTGAAGTCGCCGATGATGATGCAACCACCACAACAGGTACGAAGAGTGGGTGGTTTGAATATAGCGGTGGAGAGGGTTAGAGTGTCGATTGGTAGTCGAGGGCGTATGGCTCATAGAGGAGTTCTTGCGAATGGGAGAAGAGTGAAGCAACAAAACTACATGGAAAAGGAGAGACGATGGAATATTGGGAAAGGAGTTTAAAGCTAACTACTTTTAGTATCTATTGGCTTGTTGACTTGTTTTTTATTTTTTATTTTTTATTTTTTTTGCTTTGTTTTGTTTAAGGTTTCTTTATGTGTGTCACGAAAGCTGGTCTCTTGCTTTCGGACGTTTAACAGGGTGAAGGATTGACAAAAAAAAAAAAAAGATTTAATTAGTATATTGATTGATGTAGATAATTTGCATGCTTTGTAAACGTGGTTTCATTATGGAGTTATGAAAAGCTGTTTTGGATGATGTTTGATTTAAAAGCTCAAGTGTTATGGCTTTGGATATTGATAAGAAAAGAAAGAGTACAAGACTAATTATGTATTTATAGACTAATTATTTGTCTATTTTGACTTGTTAAAGGAGACTCCTTAAAGGAGTTTATTGTCTGAACAATAACCAAAATGATTCTTCATTGACTTTCCTATTTGACTTTTATGCTTATACTATTTCAATATCCCCTGCAAGCGGCGGGAGCAACATAAAGCTTGTTACGAATACTTTGAAAACGAGGGATAGACAAGCCCTTATAGTAAGAATATCGGCTAGTTGAACAATCATTGGAACATAACACACTCGTACAGTGCCAGAAAGCAACATGTCACAAACAAAATGAGCATCGATCTCAATATGTTTTATGTGTTGATTAAGAATAGGGTTAACAATTAAGTATGTAGCACCAATGTTATAACACCATATAGTTGGTGGACAAGAGATGGGAAGACAGAGCTAATGAGAGAAAGATGATATCTAATAGAGGTTTGAAGCCCGATATTTAGCCTCAATACTCGACCGAGCAACTGTCTGTTGCTTCTTTGAACTCCAACTAATAAGTAGTGAATCGTCAATCGTCAGGAAAACCAACCGATGAATAAGCACGAATAGCAAGAGATGAACCACAAAGATAACTTTTCCGCTTACTTGCTTAAATCCTCTAATGTGTGGCATGTTATCCTTGAACATTTTAATTTTGACACATTAAGACGGTTAATCAAACTTGAACACATACCTCAATTTCATATAAGTCAAAATATGGATGAAACACATGTGTTGAATCAAAGTTAACATGAAAATCATTCAAGTCCACTGAAAATCCATTGGACCCCTTGGATGAGTTCGTATGGTTGTGTGTGATATGAAATTGAATCCATCTAAAGGTGGAATAAGTACTGTATCACTTTTATTGATGATTTCACTAAACTATGTTATTTCTATTTTACTTAAAAGTACAGATGAAACGATAGACAAATTGAAAGTGAAGTTGATGATCAACTCAACAAAAAATATTAAAGTACTAATAAGTGATTGGGGAGGTTAATAGGTATTACCATTTATATAATTTTGTGCAAATCATTGTATAATACATGAGATTATTGTACCTTATTTGCCAAAACAAAATGACGTCACGGAAAGGAAAAACTATATCTTACAGGAAATGATGAATGTCATCTTATTAAGTTTTGGGTTTCCACCCTCAATATGGGGGAAGTTGTATTATCAACTAATCACCTTTTAATTAAGGTACCCCAAAAGAAAACAGATAAAACACCATATGAGTTATGGTCAGGTATAAAACCATCTTACAAATACATTCAAATGTGGGGGTGTCTCGCAAAGGTTGTTATACCTTACTCTAAAGTTGTAAAGATTGAACCCCATATTTTGGTTGCATCTTTATTGATTAAGCACAAAACAATAGTGTTTAACATTTTCTTGTACACAACTCTAAAATGTCGCAATGGAGTCTAGAAACATATCGCTCTTTAAAATTGTTTTTTTGTGTATTAATAAGTCCAACACAAGTGCTCCCGAGGCAATTGTTTATAAAGAATCTTCTCAAGAAGAAGAATTGGAGGAAGAAATTTAGCCTCAATGGAGTAAAAGAGCATGAGTTGAGAAATCATTTGGAGATGATTCTTACACTTATACAATTGAAATAGAGTGTAACATTCACATAATTCTTGAAAATTTTAAACTTTTTAAATAACCCCAAAACATCTTTGTTTACAAATTATTTTCAAAATAAGTTCAACATTAGAGAAATCCCAAAATTGTAAAACAAAAACATGAGGAGGTACACGATCACGCCTTCGCCTTCCCGTGATCCTCTGAGGTACCTGAAACATAATCCAAAACTGTAATCCCAAAGCTTTGTAAGTTCTCCAACATACTGATACACAACAAATAGCACAGATATACTAACATCATGTAATAGGTCCACATCATAATAGACTGGATTACTCCTAACCCCACAACATAAGTATGGCTTGCCCTATGGGCCCACAACTTATGTTTGGCTTGCTCCCCGGCCTGACCAGTCATCAGATTGATTACCGTTAAGCTCGTAATACGAGTCTAGCATGACCTTCACGATACTCAGCTCGTATCTGGAATGCTCATGAGTATTTAGTATGAGTCTGGCATGCCCTCCCTGGACCTCAGCACATAACTGACATACTCCAGGGCTTGTTTTCTATGGCACAAAGCAATACTAACTCAACCTACCCACAAAATATGTCAACATATAACATATAATATCATATACAAATAAACAGACAGTATCACAGGTAGTCCTATAGACCTACAAGACTAGCATATTAATCTAACATACATATCTAATCCATACTCAACATATCATAATACTTGGTTATCAAACCAAAGGGCCGGCCTTGGTGCCTTCAACCCCTAAGTACGTTGAGGAAAACTCACCTCTCAAATGTCAAGCTGCATTGAAATCCCTGACTGCTGACTCATGAAAGTCCCAAACTATCATAGTAAACAAACATCCAATTAACAATTGGAATACCATCCTTTACTAAGGGCCCATACTTAGGGTAAATGCCCAATTTACCCTTTTTCCTAATTGGGCCAAGGCCCAAGTCCAAATCTTGATCCAAAAGTCCCAAATTACTTCTAGGCCCATAATTGGTCTAAGGCCATTGGGCCTACCCTAAGGCCCATATCCATTAGGTCCACCAAGGCCCAATATAAAATCCTAGGCCCAAAAAAGGCAAGTCCAATAAGGAGTCCAACACTTCAAAATCCTTAGTCCAACATGGGTCCAACTACTAAGCCCAAAACCCATCAATCAAGTCCAAGGAAAAAATCCAAGAAGCCCACAGATGCTCCGAACGCACAACGTTCCCTGGTGGAGCGCTGGGCGTTCGCCACCAACCCAGATCGCGGACCAAAGTCGGAACGTAGGGTGTTCCTCGACCTAGTGTATTTTGTTCGCACAATGACTCCAAAAAGAGCTTATTAAGCACTTAATGCTTAAAGACACTCGACCAAACTATGGATCTAAGTCCTAAAGAGCATCCAGAACCATAAAGTCACTGACTTGGTGACTTTGTATGCCCTAAAAGGTTCTAACTCCAAAATATAGCATTCAACTTCCATAAAGGGATTAATCTCATGCATGAAGCTTATACAACTCTAAAAGATGCAAACTATATGAATCTACAACCTCAAAAACGCCAAGAGGAGCAACTCAAAGCCTCAAAAGTGATCACAAACTACTAGATTTCAACCATGGGACTAACATCCATGAAAACCTAGATCTAAGGTTTTCATGAGTAAGATTAGAGCTTTATACCTCAAATGAATTGGAAATGAAGCAGAGAACCAAGATCTATGAGATCCTTCTTGAACCACTACCTTGCACCAAGCTTCGCTTCCTTAAATGAGCTTCAAACACACACCAAAACACAAACAATGGACTCACAACACTCTTGAAGGCTCTAGGGTTTCGAGATCAGGGTTAGAGAGCTATAGAGGCTGAAAATGAGGCCAACGCCTGAGACTTAAGGTGTTTAAATAGGTATCAAACCCTAAAAATTAGGGTTTGAACTCTACGCGTGAACGCATTGCGTTCCCCAAGGGAGCGCCTCGCATTCGAGCTCTGCCTCCAAAATCCGAATTTCACAGAAATGGTCCCTTCTCCCACTCCAAATGTGCAAAACAAGAACAAAAGCAATAACTAAATATATGAGGGACCAAAAATAGAATATATATGGATCGGGCGTAACAATTCTCTCCCACTTAAATTAGATTTTGTCCTCGAAATCATTCCTAACCATCCTCGGCACGCCAAAAAACATGAGCAACATAGCTACAACCCAGAGCATACCATAACCTTCCCAAAGCAACTGAAACTAATCTCTAGCAGAGCTCTCCGTCCCAAAGACGAACGAATCTATAAACCCATGCATAAAACCACCTCCACCTTTCCGAAACCTAAAGTATCATGTTGGTATGACCCCCAAACATACCGCCCACACTTAACCATTACCATGCCAATTCCACCTTGAATACCAGAATAAACAGAATACTTCCAACCTTGATTATCTTGATGCTACCACTGGGAGCAACTAACAAGGTCACTACCCATAAACAACTGTAGAACACTTATATTGTACAGAAGGCTCAGATAATCCTTTGAGTAGAAGATTCATCACTGTGATGGTTAGGCCCAAACGAGAGCTGCGCAACAGGGTCAAATCAATTACTCTGAGATTATTTAATCCCAACCGCAATTGACTTAGAATGTCCCGAACAACAAGCTACTCCACCCACACAGATCCCAAATCAATAACACTGCCCAAAACAGTATGCTGCCTCCTAGCTGCTTTTTAAAAGCAACCGAGACCTCCCTGGTCCCAACTTCTCTGCCTACTATCTAAAATACCGAATTCCTACCCAGTTGTTGAGTCAAAAGGCATGACACTTATCCATCAAAATATTTATACAACTCCTGATGATAACGATTCCATGAACACAATGAGATACAAAATACTGACTTCCTCAACTGTTGGACTAACACACTACTTCTATGAGCCTGAAACCTCATCACTTTCCCGACGTGTATAAAGGTAGAACCATCCCAGATCACAAACACATAAGCTAAATCTTGAACTCTCCAGTTGATGCCTTTGACATATAGATTTCCTAACCCACCTCGTTCTAGATATAAACCTAGAATGGATACACTCGTGATTCCCAACGCGATTTTCCACTAACATCCCACTCAAAAAATGGCCACTCATAAGACCTTATCCTAGAACCCTCCCTAATACTGATAAGTATCCATTTGAATCTACCCGCAATCCCTAACTAGGGTCCTCAGCATAGGTCTAGATTGCCTATGAGCCCACATCATGAGTCTGGAATTCCCTCCCTGGCCCTCAGCCCATGTCTGGAATGCTCTCGATAACATACTGACCTTGTTGACACTCTCACATCGCTAACTGAGCACAAAATAATTGCTACCAAAGCATAACCTTACGAAAACAAAGTCACATACGACCCACAAATAGGATATCAGTTTCACTCTTGATCCAATTTGGAAGCTAAAACCCCAAAAGAACCATGCTTATAATTCTAACCAAGAGCCCCAATGCCATCTTGCCCAGGTCACATGGAACACCCCCATACACATACTTAGGAAACCCATAATCTCATCCAAAGAGAAAAGAACACCAAAGATAATCGAAATATCACCTTAATCAAAAACAAAAAAACATCCTCATGATTGGTCAAAACATGACCCCATACTTGATTAAGACTGAATGTAACACTCTAAATTTTCATACAAAATTTTCAATTTTAAAACTTCCACACAAAACATAGTTTAACATTTATCAAGCCAATTTGAATTTTTCCCACACACAAAACATCGGAAATTGTTTGTCAAATATCCTAGAATCCTCATAAACACAAATCATCAAGCTGGCGTGTACAATCATGCCGGCGCCTTCCCACGATCCTGAGATGTACCTGAAACACATTTTACACAAACATTATAAGCACGAAGCTTAGTGAGTCCCCTAAAATACCACACACATAAATAATTATCCTTTCATGGCTATATCTTGATAAGGACCATTTGTTCATGTATCACAGTGAAGACCCTCCAGTCTCACAGCTCGGTATGGAGCCTCCGGTCCTGTGTCTCGGTGAAGACCCTCCGGTCTCACTACTCAGTATGGACCCTCCGGTCATAACTCAATATATGCACAAAGTAATATAATAACATAATTCACAAAGACAGGATGCATAATATCACATATCTCAGTATAAGAAAATATGACTCTCCAGTCAATAACACAAATAAGATTCCCCAGTCGCACAATAATTACCACTCAGGTAAGTATAGTGAGAAGACTCACCTCGTAAAGTAAAGCAAGTATATCCCACACCCGAACTGCCGATCTAGACTCCGCCTAACATATATCACATATAACTCTAATTAATAATTGATATTAACAACCCCCAAAAGATGTTAGGCTAAGTTTCTCTACTAAATCTCATAAGGGTAAAAGACCATTTTACCCCTCCATGGCCTCTAAAGTCCACAACTTAACCAAAACCCTAAAAGTCAGCACCCAGCGCGTACGCTGGATGTATGTCCCTCTACACTGGGCGTATAGCCAGTCATGCATGCATCAGGGTGGCTCAGCGCTACGTTGCACATAGCTAGGAGTATGCACAACGTACTCCCCATATTTCCTCTTTTCACTCTTTAATTCTTAATCCGTTAAGACACTTGCTACAACTACAGATCTGGGTTGAATAAGGTCCATTACTCAATAAAGTTGGTGACTTAAAGCCATGTTTCATAAAGTTGGTGACTTAAAGCCTTAACATGGTTGGACAAGTCTAAAACTCATAAACTCTAATCCTTTGCTCACAAAGGTCCTCATATCTCATGCATGGAGAGATCTTGACGACCGAGATCTCATTTTTATGATTCCAAATGACTAGAAACGCCTAAATGGAAAGGTATTATGCTATGGAGTTCATCAAACTCATAAAGCTTCAAGCTTGGGACATAAAACCCTAAAAATGCACCAAAACATGAATTAATCAAAACAATGAGAAAGCTTTGAGCTTGATACCTCTGGATAATGCACCAGCCACAGAAAAAAATCAGATCCAAAAGCTTGGACACCAACTCTTCTTTCTTCAAGGCTCCATTTTCACAAAAGAATTACACAAGAACACGCAATAAGCATTACACAAGAACACGCAATAAGCCACAAATGCTCACACAGGCTAAGGAAACAGGATTTAGGGTTTGAGGGGATTTGGAGGCTGGAAATGAGGCCATCATGTTTCTTAAATAGGGACACACAACACAATTAGGGTTTACACTTTGAGCCTAGTACACCCAACGTACCCTCTGGTACGTCCAACGTACTAGGTGGCCTCCGCGTTCATGATACACACATGAGTACGCTGAGCGTACACATGCGTACGCCCCACATACTCATTTGTCATCTTTTTCTCAATTAAGGGCTAGTTTTGACAATGCAATAAAAGTTAGGGTCATCGATACATACCTTATCTCGGGATGTTATAATTTCCCCCCACTAGGATCAGACTTCGCCCTCGAAGTCATCCTCCGGAAACAGCTTTAGGTACTGCTCGTGTATCTCGGACTCCGGCTCCTAAGTCTACTCCGAACCTCTACGATGATGCCACTCAACTTTAACCAGATGTACCTCCTTAATTCCTCAAAGTCTTTACTTTCCCATCCAATATCACTCTTGGCCTCTCAATATACTTCAGACGATCATCAACTTGAATGTCCTCTAAGGGAGCCACTGATGTGTCGTCGACTACACACTTCCTCAGTTGGGATACATGTAAAGTGTTATGAATTAGGCTCAACTCCTTAGGCAACTCTAACCGATAAGCTACCTTACCCACCCTGGAAATCACCCTGAAAGGACTAATGAATCTAGGGCCCAGCTTGCCCCAATTCCTGAATCGGATCACCCTTTTTCCATGGGGATACTTTCAGGAGAACAAAGTTGCCGACTTGGAACTCTATCTCGGAACGCCTTCGATCTGCGTAACTCTTATGACGACTCTAGGTCGTCAGCAACCTCTATCTATCCTACTGGATTTACTCTGTCGTCTTAAGTACTATCTTGGTGCTCCCCATTACTCGCTATCCGACCTCCCCCAATAGATAGGAGTCCATAATCTCCTCCTATATAAGAGCTCGAATGGAGGCATCCCAATGTTGGAGTGATGGTTGTTTTTGTATGAAAACTCAGCCAAAGGAAGATAAGAATCCCATCTCCCACCAAAATCCATAACACAAGCGTGTAGCATATCCTCGAGTGTCCGAATCGTTCACTCACTCTGCTCGTCTGTCTGTGGATGATATGTGGTGCTAAAATATAGCCGGGTACCCAACTCCTCATGAAATTTCTTCCAAAACCTGGAAGTAAAGCGCACATCACGATCTGACACTATCGATGTCGGCACTCCATGCCAAGCCACCACATCTCGAACGTAGACCTCAACCAGGTTCTCCACAGAAGAGTTCTCACTTATAGCCAGGAAGTGAGTACTCTTTGTCAATCGGTCTACAATCACCCAAATCTTATCGACACCCCTCACGGTACTTATCAATTTTGTAATAAAATCCATGGAGATCTCTTCCCACTTATATAGGGGAATATCCAGAGGCTGCAATTGGCCATGAGGACACTGGTGCTCTGCCTTAACCTTGCGACAGGTCAAACATCTCTTGACAACCCATGCCACCTCTCTCTTCATACAGGGCCACCAATAATCATTTTTCAAATCCAAATACATCTTAGTGGCCCTAGGATGGATGGAAAACCAAGACTTATGGGCCTCCTACATCAAAATCCGTTGGGCTCCACCAGTATATGGCACCCATATCTGCCCATGAAAGGTCATAAGCCCCCGACTATCCGTCTCAAACTCCGAAATCTGCCGATCACCCACTCTCTCTTGTGGTTATCTGGACTAATAGAAACCGCTTAGGCCTCTCGGATATAAAAGAATGGAGTCATCACCGTCATTCGCATACACACATCTCGAATTGGAGTACTCGTTGCTCTACGACTCAGCACATCAGTTACCATATTAGCTTTGCCTGGATGATACAAGATTTCACAATCGTAGTCCTTCACTACATCCAACCACCTCCTTTGTCTCATATTCAGGTTGTGCTAATCCGTAAGGTATCTTAGGCTCTTATGGTCCATGTATATGGTACATCGGAAACAATAGAGATTGTGGGGCCAAATCTTGAGGGTGAATACCACCGCCCCCAACTCCAAATCATGGGTGGGATATCTAGTCTCGTGAGGCTTTAGCTGCCTCAATGTATATGTTATCACGTACCCCCTTTGCATCAACACAACACCCAATCCCGCTTTGGATGCATCGTAGTAGACTACGAAGTCCTCCACTTCTTCCGGGAGGGCTAATACTATAGCCTCGCACAACCTCTGGTGAAGAGTCTCGAATGATACCTACTACTCAGGCCCCCAGTAAAAAACAACTCCATTCCTGGTTAATTTGGTGAGAGGGACAACAATCTTGGATAAGTCCCTGATAAATCTCCGATATTAACCTGCCAGGCCAAGAAAACTTCTGATCTCGAATGGGGATCTTGGTACCGCCCACTTTATAACTGCCTCAATCTTGGTCGGGTCGACAAAAATTTTGTTATGATTAACGAGGTGTGCCAAGAACTGGACCTCTCGTAATCAGAAATCACACTTGGAGAATTTGGCGTAAAGCCTCTCCCTCCTTAATACTCCAAGAATATCCCGAAGATGCTCCTTGTGCTGTTCCCTAGACCTCAAGTATACCAAAATATCATCAATGAACACGATCATTGACCGATCCAACATTGGCCTACACACCCGGTTCATGAGGTCCATGAACGCTTCCGGTGCGTTGGTGAGCTCGAAAGGCATCACCACGAACTCATAATGCCCATAACGAGTCCAAAAGTCCGTCTTCTGAATATCCATCTCGTTGACCCTCATCTGATGATATCCAGATCTCAAATCAATCTTGGAAACCCAAGATGCTCCCTGCAACTGATCAAATAAGTCGTCGATCCTCGGCAATGGATAGCGGTTATTAACCGTCAACTTGTTCAACTCCCGGTAATCGACGCACATCTGGTGTGAACCATCATTCTTCCTGAAAAAAATGATCGTCGCTCCCCACGACGAACTACTCGGCCAAATGAAACCCTTCCCTAATAGCTCCTGAAGCTGCGAGGATAACTCCTGCATCTCGGGTGGTGTGAGACGATATGGTGCCTTCGCAATAGGCACCTCCCCCGGAAACATATCGATCCAGAACACCACCTGACTCTTAGGAGGCACACCCGACAAATCCTTGGGGAAAAATCCAGGAAATCACATACCAATGGAACATAAGAAACATAAATCAATCTCTTGTCAACCCGAGTATCCACTACATAAGCTAAAAATCCCATATATCCCTGCTGAAGACTCTATCTCGCCCTGGCGGCAGAGCGGAAAGCTAATCCTAATCTAGTACCCTCGCCATAAATAGTAAGTACTCCCCGACTAGGGTCTCAAATCGTCAACATCTGACGCTCTCAATCAATCACAACTCCATATCGGCTTAACGAATCCATGCCCATTATTATGCAGACATCTCCCATCGCTATCGACACCAGATTTATCAGAACTCCACACCGAAAATCTCCAAAACACAATCCCGAAATACATCAGTAGAAAAAACCGGATGCTCGTCGGCTATAGAAACCCTCAGTGGTTGACTCAAAGCCTCGCGTCTAACATTAATGTGATGACTAAAGGATAAAGACACGAAGGATCGACTCACACCCAAGTCAAATAGCACCAAGGCAGGCATAGAATTTATAAGAAAAGTACCCTAATTAAACACAATATAAGCATAAAGAAGTCATAATAACAACATCAATAAGGAGATGCGTGCCAACAACAACGTTATGTGCTGCCTGGACCTCCTCCGCAATCAGCTGGAAGGCTTTCCCATGAGCTCTCGGAGCCTCGACCTTCCCTGACCGACCATTATTGACACCCAAGACAGCAGGAGCAGGGGACTAGGATGCTCCCTTGGGGAAGTCCTTTGCCATATGCCCCTCTTTTCTGCATTTGTAGCAAATCCCCCATCGGAAAGATCCCTTATGACTCTTACCTCACTTGCCACAGGTGTGACCCTTCTAGCCTCATGCTCTAGAATCAGCAGGCTTAGCTCTCTTGGTCACCGACTATGGCAGATCTAGTCTCTTGTCTCTCCCATGAGACTCTCTCTCCTCGATCGTCTGAGTCTCCAGATCGATCTCCCTCCTCTTGGTATTCGTCTGTAGCTTAGCCAATGTACTATATGATGAGTTCGCCACGAATTCTAGAATGTCCCTCCTCATTATTCTCAAGTACCAGATCACATGTTCCTGCTCAGTAGCCATGTGCTCAAGGCATAATAACGCCCTCTCATGAAACATCCTCGTGATCTCTGTCGCCGTCTCTGTGTTCTGCTTGAGAGACGGGAACTCTTGGGCCAACCGTTCCCTCTCCACCTGGGGAATGAACTCATCCAGAAATAGATGGGTAAATCTTTTCCAATTCATTGCAGCACGATCTGCATGAGTGTAATTAGTCGTCACAAACTTCCACCAGTCTTTCGCTCCCAAGCAAAGCTGGTTCAGCGCAAATCGAACCTTCAGGTTCTCAGGGATTGAACAAGTATAAAAGCATCCCTCAACATCAAAGATCCATCTCATCACATCAATCAGGTCCTAGGTCTCGTCAAAATCTGGTGGCTTCGTGTTGCTGAACTCTCGAAACATCGCCGAATCATCCTATGTGGCCTTGCAGCTGCAAGAGTTGTGGTAGCTGCGAGAGCGGTAGCATCAGTGACGGCAGCATAACGCTCGTCAAAAGTCTCAATCAACATGATCTTAATAGACTCGAACATCTCTGGAATGGCCTCTCTGATAGTTGCGGCCACCTCATCTGCAATAATCTTGCGGATCTCCTCGTCCCTGGTACTCGCCGTCTCATGGTTATTGGAGCCTAAACCTCTGGTATCCACCATAGCCTCTCTCTGGAATACAAACACAAAAATCATCAGGAACATGCTAAAGTACACACACACATTTACACTCCCCTACATGATCCTTATTACCCTAAGATTCTTACTTGAGTCACGTACGAATCTGGTGCTTTCAATAGTATGGGCCCAATACTACCTTCCACACCAACTTGAATTTGTCCTAAGTCCTCCTCTTAGGACCCTAATGTATAGGTACTCTATCCCTCATGTATATCTAACTACTCTCTTAGTAGACTTCTCAAGCTGAACATCTAGATACCCCTCCTAGATTACTCTTCCACTCTAATCCGTCTCCTAGAGATTTTTTCCATGTACAACTACGCAAGACACACATAGCAAATGGAAAATAGTGTAGATCAAGAAACGACCTCCTAGGCTAAGGAATCATGAATCAGGCAACTCTAGCTCAAAATTTCGGAACCTAGCCTACCATCTAGCATGCAGTTCTAATAGCTCAAGAGTAATTTATCTCACAATATAAGAAAGTCAGGGTATTTTGGGAAATCACTGCTCGGGATTTGGCTGATTCTACACACTGCTTCGTCTCGTTTCCTCTTAAAATCCTTTTTTCGTTTAGAAAATCATTTCTTTTTGAAAAATTCCTCAAATCCTCAGTTTGAGTCTAGACGTACCTGAGGGTACCTTCGAATCCCTCAAACCAAGGCTCTGATACCAACTTGTAACACTCTAGATTTTCAAACAAAATTTTCAAGTTTAAAACTTCCACACAGAACGTAGTTTAACAATTATCAAGCCAATTTGAATTTTTCCCAAACACAAAACATCGGAATTTGTTTGTCAAATATCCCAAAATCCTCATAAACATAAATCATCAAGCTGGTGTGTACAATCATGAAAGCACCTTCCCGTGATCCTGAGATGTACCTGAAACACATTTTACACAAACACTGTAAGCACGAAGCTTAGTGAGTTCCCCAAATACCACACACACAAATAATTAGCCTCTCATGGCTATATCTCGACAAGAACCCTCCGGTCATGTGTCTCAGTGAAGACCCTCTGATCTCATGGATCGGTATGGATCCTCCGGTCCTGTGTCTTAGTGAAGACCCTTCGATCTCACTGATCGGTGTGGACACTCCGGTTATAACTCAATATATGCACAAAGTAATATAACAACATAATTCATAAATACAGAATGCATAATATCATACATCTTAGCATAAGAAAATAAGAACCGTCGGTCAATAACACAAATAAGACTCCCTGGTCGCACAGTAATTACCACTCCGGTAAGTATAGTGAGAAGGCTCACCTCGTAAAGTAAAGCAAGTATTTCCCGCACCCGAAGTGTCGGTTTAGACTTTTCCTAACATATATCCTATATACCTCTAATTAATAATTGATATTAACAACCCCCAAAATATGTTAAGCTAAGTTTGTAGCGAATTGTTAACGAGATTCAGAATGCAATCATGAGTGTATGAATGTAAAGTATGAACATAGGAAGTAAATATTAATCAGATCTTATATTGATGAAGAACTGGTTACAATAAGCAGAGAGGAAATGCGAATGATTAATGAATCACTCGTGTATGTCGTTACTCTACTTCTAACCTCAGTCCCTATTTATAGGAAACCGGAGTGTACAAAAAATATACTAAGTCATGAACTATAAGCTTCGCACAAAAGAAGACTTAGTAAAATAACTAACATGCGAAACAAAAGAAACAAACATTTCGACTTATACAACTTCTAATCTCTACAATCTCCCCCTTTGTAAACAGTCGAAACTATTCAGTTTGTGAGATGTTGAATAGCTGAGTTCATTGTTCTTCTAATTTCCGAATACCAAGTAATTATCTTTTTGAGCTCCTTCCTGTCCCCTTCATTATGCTTCGAGCAATTATTCATACGAACTATGAAATTCGTATATTGCGAAGTTGTGTATCTTTCAATTTCAGAGACTTTGAACAAAAACTTCTTTGGCTTCCCCTTCGTATCTTTTCCAGCAAAAACCATGCCAAAAGGTTTAAGGCATATCTCTCCATCTGAATATTTCTTCAATTCTAATTGAGATAGAGTAGACTCCCATGGAACCGTCACTTGTTTTCCACGAACTGGTGCAAGTTCCTCATCTGTTAACGCCAAGCAATCATAGTAGTTATCTATGAATTTCTTGATATGTGCGAAACCAAACTTGAACACATTTGTATCATATCCGTTAAATTTATTTTCTTCCATTTCCTTCAAGATCAGAGCCACTTGAATAAGATCATTCAGATTCATCAATGGGAAGTCAACTATAGTAAAATCCACAGGCTTGTTATCTGCTCGGACAACAAAGTATTGAAAATTTTGAAGCATGTTCTCGAACAGTTCATCCTTCTTGATAGTAAGCACCTTCTTGATTTTCATCAAAGACCACACCTCATCTTGATCCTTCGCAAGTACAACATGAAATCTTTTTTTCATTGAAATGTATTCATCAGCATTCTTAAATTTTTCACTGATCTTGTACTGCATTGTCACAAACATCATCTCATTTATTGGAAAGTCGAGTTGGCATCTATCTGAATTTGCAACATCATAACTTCTTCTGGGCTTTTTCTCAAATTCATACAGATGACTTCCCACAACTTTAGATTCGATAGTTTCATATAAGTATAACTTCACAGGATCACTCTTGTTCATTGTTGGTGGGTCATTTGCTCTTTGCCTCATGATTCTCTGTACTTGTCTTAATTTCTCCATTTCAGCTTCTGCCTCAGCTTTCTTTTCTTCTTTTGATTTTTCAATAAGCACCTCTTTGCCTTTTCCAGCAGCGACTACTTGAGGTTTCGCACTCGAACTTCCTCCTTTAGATGAACCAATGACAATTCCCTTACAAATTGGCTTTGTTGTTACTGTTGTTGAAGAAATTGATTTCGTGAGTATTGGCAGAGTTGTTTTAAGTTGAATGGAATGAATCTTCCCAACAGTCTTCGCATATTCAACTTTACTTCCTTTTATTTCTTCAACTATACTTGTCTTAATTTCTCCATTTCAGCTTCTGCCTCGACTTTCTTTTCTTCTTTTGATTTTTCAATAAGCACCTCTTTGCCTTTTCCAGCAGCCACTGCTTGAGGTTTCGCACTCAAACTTCCTCCTTCAGATGAACCAATGACAATTCCCTTGAAAATTGGCTTTGTTGTTACTGTTGTTGAAGAAATTGATTTCGTGAGTATTGGCAGAGTTGTTTCAAGTTGAGTGGAATGAATCTTCCCAACAGTCTTCGCATCTTCAACTTTACTTCCTTTTATTTCTCCCCCTTGCACCCTTATGAAAGCAGGTGGGGCATTCTTTGGAAATAGAGAAGTAAAGTTGGTAATTGGGGCCAACGCCTTTTGAATAGCTTGCTCCAGAGTATTAACTTTGAGAGTTAAAAATTCCGGAGTAAGAATCGTTTGTTGAGAAGTCTGCGAAACACAACTTTTTAATTCAGTAGCCAACTGAATTAATTTTGAAAACTGCTCTTTAGTCTCTTGATGCTTGGCTTCGATAATTTGAGCAGACGGTTGATAATCAGTGGCAAGCTTAGTCACTGCTTCAGCAATAATATCAACATGTTTCTGGACCTTTGAATTTTGCGAATGAAGGTCTTGAATCTCCTTTGCCACTTCAGCCTTTAACTCCTCAATTTGGAAGTTAATATCTTCCCTGACCTTCTTGACATCTTGTACAAAAAGAACATGGCATTCTTTTGTAACAATTTTTAAATCCTTGATAACACCATCAAAAGAGTTGCATTAAGCTTGAATGTGAAACTCATTATTTTTGTCAGAGTCATCAACTTTTGCAATGATACGCTTCTCTGCAGCTTTTATCATAGATTCAACCTCCAAGCTCGAGATAAATGACTTTGTACCAGCATCTGCTTGTGATTGAATAATGGCATTCAACTTGCGATTCAGTATTTTAAACTGCTTACCTGACATAAGCATATGATCAGGTATTTCCTCCTCTTCTAAATGAAAATGTATGGCTTCAAACATTCCTCCAAAACCACCTCCTTCGGTTTCTTCGTTAGACTGAGCTTGCAAAGGTATAGGTTGTGGTGCTTCAGGTGATTGAGATGGAAATAATGTAGTGAAAGGATGTTTCAAAGGATGATCAAATATGGATGATGTGGTTGTTTGTGTATTTGGAAGAGGAAATGTTGGTAATGAAGTAGATAAGGAAATTGGCTCTATAAGTTCAATATTTGAGATAGGTCTCCGTATTAGATACATTTGCAACCTTATCAGAAATAATCTCTTCCCCATGAACTGAAGTATGGGTAACAACTTCAAGTGGTGTGGATATGGTAGTGGAAATTTGCGAAATGATTGGAAGAGTAACAGTTACCGTTGTGGAAACAGGTGGAGTTTCGGGAACCACTTCATCGTCTGATGATTCATTCTGAATAACCTGCTTTCATTTCTTGTAGAGCTTTTGGGTAATATGCTTCGCAACCTCTGCAGCTCTTCTTCTTTTTGAGCCAGGAGAAACTGGAGCTGGAACATCTCTAAAAATAGCTCCCTTACTACTCACCTTAGTTTTGCGAATAGTATGTGAAGTAGTTGTCGTTTGTGATAATTTGCGAAGCTTCTTTAATACCCCTGATTATGTAGGTATTGTTTCCTTCTTGCTTTTGGGAGAAGACTCATCTTTCTCAACTCCTTCATCCTTCGAAACTTTTGAAGATTCTTGTTTGTCTTTCTTTTGAGTTTGCTTCTTTTTCTTTGAAGACTCAACAGTGACTTCAAGCAACACTCCAGTTCGCACATTGTGATCAAACGTTTTCATATACCGAACCAACACTTTGTGAGTAGGTGAAACTTCGCGAAGCATCGCATCAGGAATTCTTGCGACATTTGTAAAGATATTTTCATCATCTTCAACAGCTTTTGGAAATTGGTACAAAGAAAATTCAGCAACTTCTCCGTCTTCAGGAACTTGAATTCCTTCTTTTGGGTATACTTTTTCCAAAATTAAACTCCAGTACCTGGCACAAGAAATCCCTTTCTCAACGCTTGTATTTTCGAGACTTTTGTTGAACTCCTTCCACAACTGAGTTCCATAATCAACACTTAAATCGTAATAAAGACCCATCACCATAGCATAAACCTTCATTCTTCCCCTGTCTAACCCAACACTCCTCCCAGTCAAACACCCGAGAAAGATTCCAAATAAGAAGTTCCAGATGCATGGTAGGCTTGATTTTTTGAAATCACTTATCTTTTCAAGAGTGGGTTGATGACGCATCTCATTGAACATGAAGATAATCTATGAATTTGTTGGCTTAAAGAACGGTGGGTTATTTGGAATGTTCAAGAAGTTGATGAACATGTTCTTGGTAAGACGAACTGTCTTATTATTCGCCAGGTTGAAAGTTATGACATCAGTTGTATAGTTGTATGACGCAGTTGATGCTGCCATTGACAACCAAGACATAGGAACAGGAAAAGAATTGAACATTGCAGTTGATAATGGTGACCTTTTTAGAGCATCGACCAACATCTTCAATTCTTCTGGGTAGGATGAAACATTAGGATCAACTTGGTAGTTTGTGCTTTGAATCTTCATAAGCGACTAAGAAATAATTTCATCGGTGTTGGATTGAGTAGCAGCCATTGTTAGGGTTCAAGGAAAAGAAAGAATAAGAGAATTTGGGAATTTTTGTGTTTGAACGCGTAACCGTATAGCACCCACTTTAACCCCCTTTTATACATAACCCTGATTGATTTGAATTTATAGTGGGATGCATTTAATGATATCCGATGTGGCACCTTGAAAATCGGACCATTACTGCGAAAAGGTAGCAATGTGTGAAAAAGCACCTGTTACATCGCCTAGAAAATCGCGCAGAATACCATTCGTCATGTATACACAGCCTGTCAATATTCCTTTTATTGAAATGTAACCGTTGGAAATCTTCGCATGGAGGCAAGGCTCTTTCACTTTTGGGATGAAAAGCGAAGTCATATGCCAGACTTGTGAAATCTTCAGTCTAAGTTGGTATTACTTAGAACCTCAAGGATTTCGTGAGTGCAGTGTTCCAAAGAAAAAGATAAGAAGCAAGGTAAATTTTTTTTGGAATTTTGTGATGTCAAAAATGAAATTTGACACAAAAACAGTTAAACCCCAGGCAAAGGTTACTTCGTTAATCATCAAGAAAGATGATCAACAGCTTGTGTATGCTCCCGTGAATTACAATCGAATACTTTTTGATAAGTATCAAAGGGCTTCTTTTTAAAATGGATTATTGGGTTGGTTTAAAATTTCGTTACATGTCATCCTAAACATAAGGTGATCAATTGTAACAGAAATTACTTGTATGACCAGTATAGTCAGTGACAAGTCAGATTTGAAAATGTTTATCATGAATAGAACATGCAAATGAAACTCATACGGAAATCATATTCATAAAAAAAATTAATGAATTGGATCTGTTGGATAACAAACATCGTGGGTTTCGAATGTTTGATCAAGACCACGCATGCGGAATGAATATGATTTGGAGTTTCAAATTTTGGTATTGAAATAAAAATTTCGTCAATATCTGGAACAATGTTCCCCGTCAATTCCTTAAGTTGTAAGATGTTTGGGTTTTACTTTCATCACTGACTCATGATGTCAGATCATTAACACATAATTTTTGTACATCTAGGTCTTGATTTGTTTGATCAGAGACCTCTCGGACATACATCTTTGTGTGTGATTTGTGTTAAGAATTTTGTGATGAAAAAGATTGGCTATAAGATCAAGTGTACCTCTATTATTTGTGGACCAAACAGAAAACTCTTTTCTCATTTGAGAAGAGTAAGGTAGCTCTTTTGACTAATGCGAATACAAGCCTAATTGGGAAGAAATTTTCATGAGATAATTTCATTAAGGCTTTCATTTCTCACACATAAAGTTATATGAGGCTTGGGTCAACATGTTGCAGCATGCTTCTAGGGACATCCTAACTAGTACAAAGTTGAAAGAAATGATACCTTCCCTTAGAAACATTTATAAGCATGACCTTTGAGCATTCTGCTCTTGACAAAAACTAAAAACACACAAAACTTAATGAACAAAGAAAAATATTTTTGTGGTTTTTGAATTTTTCAAAAATAAAGACATAACAAAATAAAATCTTTTTGGATTTTTGGATTTTTGAAAATAAAAAAAAAACAAACAAAAATATTTTTGAGTTTTCAATTTAAAAAGAATATTAAATGAAACCTTAGTTATCAGATGTGAGGATGCGAAGCAATGCGAAGCCTCTTTATGCACAGTAACTTCTGAATGGTTTTAACTCAGAGCTGCTGAATGGACCTTTCATTCTTGTGTTATCGATTTTGAAATTGAATTCACATCAATCATTCCCAAACCTGCTAAAATTCTTACAAAAGATTTTTCATCAAGAGGTTTAGTAAAAATATCAACAAGTTGTTCAGTGGTTTTCACAAAATGTATTTCAATATTCCCATCTTCCACATGATCTTTGATAAAATGATATCTAAGAGCTATGTGTTTTGTCTTTGAGTGTTGTACTGGATTATGACAAATGCGAATCGCACTTTGCGAATCACAATACAAGGGAATCTTTTTCATGTTTATCGCATAATCACGAAGTTGACTTTAAATCCAAATGATTTGTGAAGTGCAAGCAGCAGCTGAAATATATTCAGCCTCAACAGTTGATATAGCAACACAAGTTTACTTCTTTGACTGCCAACTCACCAATTTTCCATCCAATAGTTGACATCCACCACTTGTACTTTTTCTATCCAAAGTACATCCTCCAAGATCAGAATCTGAAAAAGCTTGAATGAAGAATTTCGATTTCGCAGGATACCAAAGTCCTAATGAAATTGTTCCTTTAAGATAGCAATTTTTTTTTCATTGCAGTTAAGTGAGGTTCTCTAGGATTAGCTTGATACCTAGCACAATTACACTCAGAAAACATAATATCAGGTCTATTTGTAGTTAAATACAATAAAGACCCTATCATGCTTCGATAAAGTGTTAAATCAACAGTAGGAGTATCTAACGAAGGAGTTAGTCTTGTTCCCACTGCCATTGGTACTTTAAGCTTCGTGCTATTTGTCATTCCAAACTTTTCAAGAAGATTCTTTGTATATTTTTCTTGGTTGATTAAAATTCCATCCCTGTTCAAGCTCTTAGTGCTTGTTTTAACCCATAAACTGCTTTGTCTAAGATGTAGACATGATCAGGATGTTCTTCATTTACAAATCCCGGTGGTTGTTCAACATAGACTGTTTCTTCTAGTTCTCCATTTAAGAATGCACACTTAACATCCATTTGAAAAACATCAAAGTCTTTGTGAGTTGCATAAGCTAAAAATATGCGAACTGCTTCGAGTCTTGCAACAGGTGCAAATGTTTCTTCATAGTGTATCCCTTCTTGTTGCGAATATCCTTTAACAACTAGTCTAGCTTTATTTCGAATAATATTGTCATCTTTGTCGGTTTTATTTTTAAAAATCCATTTTAATCCGACAATTGAAACATTAGAAGGTTTAGGAATTAATCTCCAAACCTTATTTCGTTCAAATTCAGCCAGTTCAGATTGCATAGTAACAACCCAATCTGAGTGTTCCATAGCATTCTTTACTGTCTTTGGCTCTATTTTCGAAATAAAAACATTAAACATACACAACTCTTGGTTCGCATTCAGTACCTTATTTTTCGCACGAATTTGAGCTCTTGTCAACACACCATCTTGTGGATTCCCAATAACCTGTTCTTTGGGATGATTCCTTGTCCATTTCTCAAGTGGTGGAAAATCAGTATTAAATTCCAATGGTGCATCTTCGTACAAATCTTCATTTTCAGATCCTGCAACAGACAAATTATCATTTAACTCATGAAATTCATCATTTTCATCAAGATTAATTATCTCTGTTGCATCATGCTCCCCCTCAAAATGATGTTCCTGTTGAAATTGTGAATGCTCCCCCTCAACTTGATGATTCATATTTTCATTCTCCCCCTCGAAAGTTTACCCTCTGTGTGCATTGGTGATCGTATGCTCCCCTCCATACAAACTTCAGACACACTTTCACAAGATATTGACATTGTAGTTATTGTTGAATCATCAATATGTTTTGAGGATTCTGATGTTTGATTATTAGGAGCATGAACTTCCGCATCAATTTCCCTGTCAGGAGTTCCAAAAATTAAGTCATAATCAAAATCATTGATATTTGAATTTTCAATTTGAGTATCTGAATCAACAAGAATTGATTTATGTTCAAATTTACTATCCATTTGTTTAATATAGTAATCATCAAACGTTAAGCTGAAAGTTTCTTCAACTTTTCTTGTTCGCTTGTTCAACACTCTGTATGCAACTGAATTTTGCGAATATCCTAAGAATATGCCTTCATCAGCTTTATCTTGGAACTTGGTCAAATTATCTTTTAGATTCATTATAAAACACCTGCAACCAAAAACATGGAAAAATTTTACATTAGGTTTTCGATTGTTGAGTATTTCATATGGAGTAACATTGAATCTTCGATGAATAAATGATCGATTCTACGTAAAACATGCAGTCGATACAGCTTCAGCCCAAAGATATTGAGGTAAGTTCGCATATGTTAACATGGTTTTGGCAGCTTCACATAGAGACCTATTTCATCTTTGAACAACTCCATTTTGTTGTGGAGTTTATGGTGATGAGAAATTATGCGAAATGCCTTTGCCTATGAGAAAAGAATCCAGTGTTTGATTTTTAAACTCAGAACCATTGTCACTTTTAATTCTGCGAACACTCTTCTTAAGACTCATCTCAGTCTTTTTGATAAAATCAATCATTGTCTGAGCAACTTCAGATTTTAATCTGAGAAAAAATACCCATGTGAATCGAGAAAAATCATCAACAATAACTAAAATGTACCGCTTTTTATTGATTGTTGCAACAATCGACGGTCCACATAAGTCAATGTGAAGAAGTTCCAATAGCTCCACAATCTTTGAATCCATCACAATTGGATGACCTTTTCTATGTTGTTTTCCTTGTTCGCAAGCTGCACACAAAGTATCATTGTCAAATTTTAGTATTGGTAAACCTCGAACCAAATCTTCAGTGACAAGTTTATTAATATTGCGAAAATTTAAATGTGACAATCTTCTATGCCAGAGCCAGCTAACATCATTAGAGGCCTTTGATAGTAAACAGACAGCAGGTTTGCCCACAATTGGTTTGATGTCTAGTGTAAACATGTCGCCATATCTTTTGGATTTGAGAAGTACTTCATTTGTCTTCGCGTTTGAAATGATACTTCCTTCTTCATTAAACACCACCTAATTTCCAGTACCCACAACAAGTTACGAAACACTGATCAAGTTATGTAGAAGACCTTCAACATAAGCAACCCTGTTAACTGTGAACTGTCCATTTGTGACTTTTCCATATCCTTTCACTTAACACTTGTGATTATTTCCAAATTTGACTAATCCTGCATTCTCCAAGCTTCTATAATCTCGCAAGTTTTCCTTTCTTCCAGTCATGTGACGAGAGAAACCACTATCAATATACCATTTCGCATCATATTGCTCGTCACATATCACCTGCATTTATTGAAAAAATTTAGGAACACAAAACTTATTGGGTCCATCATTAGTAGTTTTGAACAAATTCCTTGAATTTAAAAACCATGTTTTCACTTTATCTGAGACACTTTCCATTATATCAACATCATCAGATCCAGATATTGAAATATAGTTATTCAATAGTTTTGGATTTCCATTGACTTCCATCTCTTCCTTCACAACATTCGCAACTTTTATAACTGGTTTCCATTTTTGTACCGGAACTTGCGAATCATGAGATGATGAACTACCGGTAGTAGACTTATTTACGAATTTGTCAAATGCAGTCTTTATCTGTTGCTCTGAAAACTTCCCATTTTGATATTGTTTTCCTTTCCCTTCAAGCCAATTGTTGACCGTATATACATCTGATTTTCCTTTTGTATACGAAACTTTGGTTGGTTTAGAAATTGAAGGATTTGGAAAATTTGGTTGTGTAGGTGAAAATTTTGGTTTTGTTTGAGTTTTGACATTCAAAGTTGATGAATTATTCGTAAATTTGCCAACATTGTGAAACTTATGATCATTCACAAATCTTTGCGAAGTCTCAAATTTTCTAATGTTGTCATATTTGTGAACAAATTTATCATTATTTTTCATTGGAATTTTGTCAACAGAATGTATTGATTTGTGAAAACTTGTACCCTTTTTAAATTTTGATGATTGATTCTTTGAAATTTGTTCTTTTTCAACTTTTGGTTTATCATTAGACACAACTTGCCAAAAGATTGTTTTTCTTGCTTTTCTTTTTGAAATATTATTTTCCGTTGAATACTTTCCAACCATCAATTTAAATTCATGAGAATTTAGTTTCACTACCATCTTTGGTTTTTCATCTTTTTCAAAAACTTTGTTTTCTTTTGCTTGTTTAACCACCCATTTTTGTGATGATTTTTTACCTTGAAAAACATAAGAATTTTGAGTCAAATTGTTTTCTACTGTATTTTGATTTGCATAGAAACCTTCAGTAGTTGACCTTTAATTATCATTTTCAACCATTTTGTTGAATTTAGGTTTTATTTTCTCAACATTTCCAGCTGTGACAAAAACTTGATTTGGAAAATTTGTGTTATCTGTACATGTAAAATTTGGATAAACCACAATGTTAGTTTCCAAGTAATGTGCACCTTTGTCATTAAGAATTTTGTTGAATCTTTTTAATCTCCAAACACTTGATTAACAACAATTCGTTGAGGTGTTTCATGTGTATCCTTCACTTCTTCATTGTCTTCATCAGTGTCATCAGTCTTCCAGCTTTCAACTTCCACATTATCAAAGTCACTATGTTGCGAAGTAGAGGGTTTATCATTTTCATCCTTTTCTATTGAATCAACTATAATTTCTTTACCTTTAACCTTAGATGTGATATTAATGATTGACAATTTAGAACAATCGATCTCTTCTTCCTTTTCAATCTCATTGATTTCACTCACATTATCTGAATTGTCATTGACATCAGCATAATTGAGTTGAGAATCAAGAGTTGAATTTTCAGTTTTCTTTAAGATTTTCACTTGTTCATTCTTTGTCAAACTTTCAATGACAATATCAACCAACTCATCAGCATTCAAGAATTCATCAATTTTGACAATACCATATGCGAATCTATCATCAGGTATTTTGTCAAGATGAGCAATTGTGTTTTCGCAATCATAAGAAACAACATCAACTTTTTCGCGTTCATATTCAAGAAAAGGTAAAATTTTCCTATGTTGTTCTTTGCTTATTTCAGATGAATGATGTAAAGCAGTTAATTTCGCATACAAACGTTTAGCAGAGTTACAACAGATGTTTCTTTGTGCTAGCAACAACCTAACTTCTTTATCTAAGTTGTTCCTATCACAATTACATTTTCCATTTGTAGTTCAAGTTTATCTACTCTGCTTCGTTTTATTTCTAATTCTCTTCTTGTTTCAACTAGTTCCAACTTTAGATTTTGTGCTTTCGTACTAGCAGACACGATAACAGAATCAAAATAAGCAACAGTATCATCAAATGACGTTATTTCAGCATCATAAGCAGATAAAGGAATATTAAATGATTCAATAATAGCACGTACTTGGTGGTCATTGGAGATTTATCAGTGGATTTGGACAAAAAGCATCGTCCAGAGACTTCCTCTTCGCAATTGTCTTCATAGCTTGCGAACATTGCTCCATGAGTTGGATGCCTCATTTCTTCATCATCAGATCCTGAAGACCAGATCTGATAAGTTCCACTTTCTTCTTCATTAGACTCCCCTTTCGCAACTAATGATAAACCTTTTGCCTTCGCACGCACCTCTTCAAGCTTTTCTGAGTAGTAAGCTTCATCCTTGATTTTGCTTTTCTTCTCTTCTTTCTTTCTCAGCATACAATCAGCTGCGAAGTGGTTTGCCCCATTGCAATAAAGGAAATTCCAGAATCACCTTTTAGTTTCCTCTCTTCCTTCGCATCCTTCTGCTTTTCCTCAACCTTTTCCAATTTCTTCTTTTCCTCACCTCCAGCTTTTGTAAAACCACTCTTCGCATCATTTGGCTTTCCTTTTGGATTGAAAGGCTTTTTGAAAAATTTCTTAACTCTGTTGTTTGAATAGAATGCAACTGCTTCATCATCAGAGTTCATTAAGAAACCTTCATTGTCTAATTCTTCTTTCTCACCAGCATCAATTTCAGTAACCTTTGAAACTAAAGCCAAAGGTCCTCCTAGACTTTGTTTCGTTTCTTCAAGCATTTCTGCAACTTCACTTTCATGAGTTTTCAGTTGATTGTAGAGATCATTCAAGGTGGTTGTATCAAAACTTTGCTGGTTCTTTATCATCATACTCACACTACGCCATTCTTTGCGAAGACCCATGATGAATGTCAGATTGAATTCCATAAGAGATCTTGAGATTCCATACCTACTGCATCGATAAACAAGCCCATTCAGACGATCATAGTAGTTTTCAATTGTTTCAGCATCCTTTTGTCTGAATTCCTTAAGTTCAACAAGACATTGCTTAACAGAATTGATCTTTGTTTTCTCACTTCCTTGATATTTCTCTTTCAGTGTGATCCAAATATCCTTGGCTGTTTTACAACTATGAATGTAATTGTAAACCACAGGAGGCAAAGCACCTCTTAGCTCCCTCATACATCTTTTCTCATTCTTTTTCATGCGATTCTGTTGTTCAACAACGTCAATTGAAGAAGCAGATGATCCAATTGTTTGAACATTTGTAGGAGGTATAACTTTTCCACTGATACAATTCCAGAGTTCTTCATCAATTCCATTTAAGTAATCCTCCATCCTATCAGCTCACTGATCATAGTATTCAGGGATTAACAGTGGAATTTTGGTTGAAGAACCAAGTAAGTGAGAGAAAGAAGTCATGGTGTTCATGTTGAAGTTCGCCATTGATGAACACAAGAAATTTTTAGAACGCTTGAAAAACTTGATGTAATTGTGAATTGATCAAGCAAATTAATCACCGATTGCTAATCAATCACTCGACTAAACAACTCAAATGCAGAATCGATTCAAATCTGAAGATCAAGAGAGATTTTCAGAACCAAAAAGCACGAAATTTTTTGAGTAAAATTACTACTCAAAAAGCAAATGATTCTAAAACGAAAATCAGATCAATGCAGTTTGAAATCCTACTCTGATACCAATTGTAGCGAATTGTTAACGAGATTCAGAATGCAATCATGATTGTATGAATGTAAAGTATGAACACAGGAAGTAAATATTAATCAGATCTTATATTGATGAAGAACTGATTACAATAAGCAGAGAGGAAATGGGAATGATTAATGAATCACTCGTGTATGTCGTTACTCTACTTCTAACCTCAGTCCCTATTTATAGGAAACCTGAGTGTACAAAAAATATACTAAATCATGAACTATAAGCTTCTCACAAAAGAAGACTTAGTAAAATAACTAACATGCAAAACAAACGAAACAAACATTTCGACTTTTGCAACTTCTAATCTCTACAAAGTTTCTCTACTAAATCTCAGAATGGTAAAAAGACCATTATGCCCCTCCATGGCCTCCAAAGTCCCCGACTTGACCAAAACCCTAAAAGTCAACATAAGTCAACAACCAACGCGTACGCTGCGCATACGTCCCTCTACGCTAGGCATATAGACAGTCATGCATGGATCGGGGTGGCTTAGTGCTATGTTGCTCATTGCTAGGAGTATGTACGACGTACTCCCCAGATTTCCTCTTTTCACTCTTTTAGTCTTAATCCATTAAGACAATTGCTACTACTACAAAATATAGGCTGAATAAGATCCATTACTCCATAAACTTGGTGACTTTAAGCATTAGCATGGCTGTACATGTCTAAAACTCATAAACTCTAAACCTTTACTGACAAACGGTCCTCATATCTCATGCATGGAGAGATCTTGACAACCAAGATCTCATTTTTATGAGTCCAAACAACTAGAAACGCCTAAATAGACAGGTATTATGCTCTGGAGTTCATCAAACTCATAAAGCTTCAAGCTTAGGACATAAAACCCAAAAAATGAACCAAAACATGAACTAATCAAAACAATGAGAAAGATTTGAGCTTGATACCTCTAGATAATGCACCAACCACATAAAAAATCAGATCCAAAAGCTTGGACACCGACTCTTCTTTCTTAAAGGCTCCTTCTTCACAAAAGAATTCCACAAGAATAAGCCATAAATGCTCACATAAGCTAAGGAAATGGGATTTAGGGTTTTAGGGGAGTTAGAGGCTGGAAATGGTAGCTGGAAATGAGGCCATCATGTTCCTTAAATAGGGGCACACAACACAATTAGGGTTTACACTCCGAGCCTAGTATGCCCAATGTACTCAATGGTACACCCAACGTACTAGGTGGACTCCGCGTTCATGATACGCACATGAGTACGCTGAGCGTACACATGCGTATGCCACACGTACTCATATGACACCTTTTTCTCGGGATGTTACACTGAAGGGATTCTACCACCACGCAACTAGCTCAAAAGACTTCCATGGTGATCCCAAAGGTTACCAAAACCTGAGTTTTCTATGAACCAAGTTCCCACTCCACCATTGAGGGTAACCTGAAGACCGAAGGAACATAGAATATACATAAATTGATGACAGATTGGCCCGACCACTGAATCCCGGTTGACACAACTAAACTTTCATGGAAACCTCCGTTGAATGATGAACTCCATGATAAGTGGTCAAGGACACACTGTCACTCAAACCAGAGAATCAAGACCCACATGGAACTGAACATACCCACTTCAGGAAAAGATCCATTGATCAATATCTGCCCAACTAATCTGAAGACAACGACCCTAAACAACGAACTGGCAGATCCCTTAACGACTAAAATACTTGACTAAGAATCCCAGTTCTCTTCCACTTAGGGCTCGCCGATGCTCTTCCATCCCACGAAGTTGGTTAGATTTCCCATCCATCTTACCCTTAAGTACCAAATATCACCCACGCTTACCAATAATAGCGTTGTGATACTAGCCAATCTCAACGATTGTCCAACTCCTGAATTCCCAAAGAATACCTTCCGAATCCTAGCAGGTCCGATAATCTCAAACGCTTCTCATGATACCGCACCAAATCCATAAGTTATATTAGCTGGCGACTACAACCACAACCGTTGCTATCACTTCTTCTCGAGCAATGATAGTGAAGGACCCCAAAGGTTCTCTTGTATAACTGTCAGTCCTACCTGAATGAATGCTACCACGTCCGAACTCAAAAATTTTGATGAGCTAATCCCACTACTTTAACTATATATCCTCTAACCCATCTCTAGAACTGGATCCACCAAGAGAATCGGAATGATCCATTGAATAACTGAATTCCACACAGCATGATATGACCTGTCGACGACTCGTGGCATGAGAAATGGCATACGATGGTTTACAATACAAAATCTGGAAAAATAGAGAATTAAACTGAAGATATCACTTACCCATACTCAACAAGATTCTAAGGCATATACAAAACCGATTGAGAACAATTTAACCATAAAATCGTTACAGATTTGGTGGGTTCAAATTACATACCAGGAATTTATTGCGACTCAACTTTAACCTCCTGAGGAACGATGAATGTCGGAACCTGGACTCCCTCTGTCCCTAAAGTAGGACAACGGGACTGGAAATGACTTGGTTGGTGACAGTGAAAGCATATCTGATCCTTCTCACAATCCCGATGCACATGTCCTTTTTCCCCACACTAGAAACACTTGAACTCGTGACAAGAAAATTCGTGAGTTCCCTCACTCCTGCCATACACCTCATGATTCTCCTGTCTCCCAGTACCCAGGTCAACGACTTGAGTCTCCCTGATTTTTGCTGGGAGAGTCCTTTTCCTCTTCCCTAGTTGTGTCCCCACAACCATATCTCCCCTAATAGCCATCCCATTAACAACATTGACTACAAACTGCAAGCCTGCGATATGCTCCTTGAGCTTGGTAATAACCCTGCCCATGATCCGATCTACAACACTGGGTAATTCTTCTTGCAAGGTTTGAAAAACCTCCATGGCAATCACCGCTCATATCTGATCAACAAACAACATCGGCCTTTACTGGCCACTAGCTCCTGATCCTGATCTGGATCCTACCTCCAATCGTCTCGACATCACCATACTGAACTTAACCAAAAATATATCATATAATACGCATATCATAACGTGGAACCAACACCCATTGAAGCCCTAGGGGTTGTGACTTCCTTGCTATGTGTACGGGTCCTGTGCTTTCAGTAGTACGATCCCATACTACCTTCCATACCTATCCGTATTTGTTTCAAAGATCATCACAACATCCTAACAGTACTCATACCCATAACCATACACAAATCCTCACTCCCTAGAGGAAATGCTAAACATCTCACAACTAGCCGGCTGACCCCACACAACACATCCCACCACTAGCTACCACACGACCCTCTTGGTGCCAGATAACTATTGCATGAATATAATCACATGCCACATAGTTTAAACAATCTTAGACTAAAATATTTAATCCTACAATGATTGGACTTAGACAAGAGTTGTGCAGCAGGACAAAATCCCTTATTCTAATATCATTTAACCCATGTAGCATGTGACTTTGCGTATTCACTCAATAGTCGGTTCACACGCGAAAGAGTCATACAACAATCAATCAAGTATTCTACAAGAGATAATGCATCATATATCACACAATCCTATCATGCAATTCATGAAGATCCATATCCTGCAACTAGAATGTTGTTCTAATATATCTTAATATCAAATAACAATATGGTATTTTTGGGTCTACTTACTGGCTTCGGCCGATCGTACACATTGCATCCTCCTTGAGTATTTTGAAAACCATTTTAAAAATCCTTTTCCTTAGTTTGAGACTAGATTCACACCAGTGTTCTTATAATTCACTCAAACCAAGGATCTAATACCAACTTGTAACATTCATAAAATTCTTGAAAATTTTAAACTTTTTAAATAACCCCAGATCATATTTGTTTACAAATTGTTTTCAAAATAAGTTCAGCATTAGAGAAATCCCAAAATCATAAAAAAATCATGAGGAGGTGCTCAATCACTCCTTCGCTTTCCCACGATCCTCTGAGGTACCTGAAATATAATCCAAAATTGTAAGCCCAAAGCTTTGTGAGTTCCCCCAAAATACCGATACACAACAAATAGCACAAATATAATAACATCATGTAATGGGTCCACATCATAACAGAATGGATAACCCTGAGCCGATAGCATAAGTTTGGCTTGCCCCATGGGCCTACAACTTATGTCTGCTTACTCCCCAGCCTGATCAGTCATCAGACTGCTTACTGCTAAGCCCTTAATATGGGTCTGGCATGCCCTTCCCGACACTCCGCTCGCATATGGAATGCTCACGATTCCTCGGTATGAGTCTGGCATGCCCTCCCTGGCCCTCAGCACATAGCCAGCATACTCAAGGGTTTGTTGGCTACAACACAAAGCAGTACTACCTCAACCAACCCATACAATATGTCGACATATAACAGATAATATCATATACAGATAAACAGACAGTATCACAGGTAGTCCAATAGACCTACCGGACTAGCATATCAATTTAACATGCATATCTAATCCATACTCAACATATCATAATACTTGGTTATCAAACCAAAGGTCCGCCCTTTGTGCCTTCGACCCATAAGTACATCCAGGAAAACTCACCTCTCAAATGTCAAGTTGCACTGAAATCCCTAACTGCTGACTCACAGAAAGTCGTGAACTATCACAATATACAAACATCCAATTAACAATTGGAATACCATCCTTGACTAAGGGCCCAAACATAGGGTAAATTTCCATTTTACCCTTTTTCCTAATTAGGCCAAGGCGCAAGTCCAATTCTTGATCCATTGGGTCTGCCAAGGCCTAAATCCATTGGGTCTGCCAAGGCCTAACATAAAATCTTAGGCCTAAAAAGGGCAAGTCCAACAAGGAGTCTAATACTTCAATATCCTTACTCCAACATGGGTCCAATTACTAAGCCCAAAACCCATCAATTAAGTCCAAGGCAAAAATCCGAGAAGCCTACTGATGCTCTGAACGCGCGGCGTTCCCTGGTGGAGTGTTGGGCGTTCGCCACCAACCCAGATCGTGGACCAAAGTCGGAACATTGGGTGTTCCTCAACCCAGTGCAGGGCGTTCGCATGTTAACTCCAAAAAGAGCTTATTAGGCACTTAATTCTTAAAGACACTCAAACAAACTATGGATCTAAGTCCTAAAGATCATGTAGAACCATAAAAGCCACTGAATTGGTAGCTTTGTATGCCCCAAAAGGTTCCAAATCCAAAATATAGCATTCAAATTCCATAAAAGGGATTAATCTCATGCATGGAGCTTATAAAAAAATAAAGATGCAAACTTTATGAATCTACAACCTCAAAAACGCCAAGAGGAGCAACTCAAAGCCTCAAAAGTGATCACAAACGACTAGATTTCAACTATGGGACCAAAAGGGACTAACATCCATGAAAACCTAGATTTAAGCTTTTCATGAGCAATATTAGGGCTTTATACCTCATATGAGTTGGAAATGAAGCAGAGAACCAAGATCTATGATCTTCTTCTTGAACCACCACCTTGCACCAAGCTTCTTCTCCTTGAATGAGCTTCAAACACACACCAAAACACACACAATGGATACACAACACTCTTGGAGGCTCTAGGGTTTTGAGATTAGTGTTATAGAGCTATGGAGGCAAAAAATGAAGCCAACACCTGGGACTTATGGTGTTTAAAAAGGTCTCAAACTCTAAAAATTGGGGTTTGAGCTCCACACGTGAACATACTGAGTTCCCCATGGGAGAATCCCCCATTCGAGCTTCACCTCCAAAATCCAAATTTGGCTGGAATGGTCTTTCCTCCCACTTTAAATTTTCAAATCAAGGCCAAAATCAATAACTATATATATGAGGGACGAAAAATGGAAAATACATGGATCGGGCGTTACAGAGAGCCTAAAACTTCCAAAGAGGAAATCACTTCATCTAAATACCTCAATGGAAAACAGGCAACTAAAAGTGAAATGGATTCTATATTGAAAATCACACATGGAAGTTAGTGGTTTTACCTCCAAGATGCAAACCATTTAGCTATAAATGAGTTTCCAAGAAGAAAAAGAAACCATATAGATACAAAGAACATAAGAATCATTTTGAACACAATTACTAGTGATTTCAATAGAAATATGTATCGATTTCATGTTTGGAAATTTATAATTAAAATACTTCAAGATATATTTCCATTAAATCCAATGATATTGTTTGGAAATCATTAAATTAAGATAAGGTTTTGATGAATATGAAGACATTCAACACAAAGTTGAAAGGACTGTGAATGGAAATATAAGTATTCTAAATTTGGAATTATATGATCCTTTCTTAGAAAATCATCATGGATTAAGTTTGTAAAAACTAATAATGGATCTATTGTTAGAACTAGTGAGTTCTAGAAAGAATGAAACCACTAATTGAGTGAATTTCCAAATGAGAAGTAAGAGTTGATGACATATTTGAAATATATGTTTGGATTACAAACATAAAAATGTCTTGATTATTTTCATGTGTATGCTCTTATAATTATATGTGCTTGTAACTTCTCAAAATTTGGAAGTATATCAATCTGTTATGAAACTAAAACTTCTAAACACATATTTAGAAGTATAAATCTACATGGAACTGCCAAGCGGTTATCTTACCAGAGAGAAAGCAACAAAATGTGCAAATTATAAAGGCTTTATATGACTTAAAGCAATTTTTGGAACAATGGTATCAATATTTTGACTATGTCATTCAACATGAATGGATGTGATGAAATAGATCCATTAAATGATAATTCCAAGTGTTATTCCATTTTGTGACATACTAGGATCCTTGAGATAGGATGCCTTAAGAATTTTACATGTAGATGGTAAAAGAGATTACATGGAAAAATATGATATTTGAAAGGAGACTCATGTATGGTATATTCATAATTACATTTGGCCAATGTTATTGTGAATTCACAAATACATGTATGTATGTATGCTTATCATATTATGTTGACATAATTATATCGATATTCGATAGTGGTAACTATGGTATAGTAAGAACCATATTGATAATTGTCAACATTTGTTGGAAAATATAGGAGAGTAAGTTTAGAAGTTTATCCAAGATTGGACAGTAAACTAAAGAGCTCTATAGGTATTAGGAGACATCTCATGATGAGCCAATAAATCCTATATATGTACATGATAATGGTGAGTCTAGATATATTTGTCAAACACATAACACCATTCAAAAATGACTCTCAAGTTGAATTGTCTTCAATGACTACATTGCGAATCTGCTAACAAAATGTTTGGAATGAGAGTTTGTTACAAGGAATGGGAATGAAACCCATGAATTAAAAAGTTATTGTGAAGGAAAACCCAACCTAGTTGACTGGAGATCCCAAGATCTAGGTTCAATGGGACAACCTACTTGCATATAACATTTGTGAATCACTGTGGGGGTCAACCCCAAACCATTCCTAAAAAAAAAATGATGCAGGTTAAGCTTATAGCCGAAGATGATAAGTTAGAAATCATAATGTATTAGCTTTTAATGATTATGATGGAATCACTTATGTGAGAGAGAAGTGGGGCCGCTTCAAATGGAATTTTATGGGAACATTCCTAAGAGCTCTTATGGAACCAGGAAAGTGTCCATGAACATAACAGACACATCAATGAGAATCTAACTAGGTCAGGGAGAATCATATTGTAACAGCCCGGAATTTCAGGTATTGTTTTAAAACTATTTTTGGGACATTTTAGGAAGGGACTCGGCGAGTTGGTGCCTGACTCGCCGAGTAGGACCACAGGTTTGGTCGCGGGTTCGCGACTGGACTCGACGAGTCCAGATATGGACTCGGCGAGTCGATGCTGTTCAGCAGAAACCCTAGCCGTCTGGTTTGGGATCGTATATAACGCCTCTTAGGCCGACATTGTTCGTTTTTGCTTACTGAGAAGAACCCTAGAACGATTGTGTGCATCTGGAGCAAGGATTGAAGACCATTGTTGGGTTTGGAAGAGTTGTGTGCAAGGAAGAGGAAGGTTTAGCTAAAGGAACAGCAAGAGAATCACGTTCTGAGGATTGGGGACACAGAAAGTGCATCAATCAGGTAATATCTCGGATCTCGTTCTTCTGTGATTGATGTGTATATGAAGTTAGGGTTATAAAACCCATTTGATGATTAGATGGATTATTATGTTATTACCCAAGTGTTTATACCCCAGTAATAGGATGTTTAGAGGTCCAGATAGTCCCATGAGTGTGTATTTCGGGACCATACGTGTTTCAGGAAGCAGTTGATCGACTGCATGGCATGGACTCGCCGAGTCGGATGAGCAGACTCGGCGAGTAGCTTGAAGATTCACTGGGACTCGCCGAGTTGTTCTTCAGACTCGGCGAGTGGAGTCGGGGTGGCCCCGCGATTCTTCCACGAGGACCTCATCGAGTCAAGAGGGATACTCGACGAGTAGAAAGGGGAACAACAGGGAAAATCGGGGAGGACGTCTAGACTCGCCGAGTCGCCTTTGCACTCGACGAGTCCGGTCAAGTTGACCGTTGACCAGAGTTGACCTGCATGTAATTTCGTAGGGTCAGTTGTCTTGTTTGATAAGATTATTAATAAGGGTATATGGTATTATAGGGAGACTGCAGATCGGCGGACCGAGTGCGAGTGGTTTCAAGAGTTTATAGTTTACATACTACGAGGTGAGTCTTCTCACTATACTGTACCCGGAAGGGTATCTATGTGTGACCGGAAGGTCGAATATGTTATGTGTTATATATATGCTATAATTGAAAAGGGTAGTTGCTATGCATGCTATGTATGTTCTATGGGCCGGAAGGCAAAGTATTATGTGACAGAAAGGTCAGGTATGATATATGATATATGTGCTATATGTGTTTAAGTAATTGTACTATGTATTGCATATGTTTATGGGCCGGAAGGCAATATGTTACGGGCCGGAAGGCAATATGTTACGGGCCGGAAGGCAATATGTTACGGGCCGGAAGGCAATATGTTACAGGCCGGAAGGCAATATGTTACAGGCCGGAAGGCAAAATATTATGGGCCGGAAGGCGATTATCTCATGGGCCGGAAGGCGTTGTACTGTGGACCGTAAGGTTCGGGCCTGGAAAGGCGTATATGTGTAGTGGTATACTGGGGAACTCACTAAGCATTTATGTTTACAAGTTGTTATGTATGTGTTTCAGGTACTAGCGAGGACCGTGGGAAGGCGCCGGCATGATGCATACACACTGCTGCTATTTGAGATCTTGGGGATTTTATATATGTATTTGATATGAAACATGAAATAAATATTATTGGTTGAAGGAAACTACTTTATTTTAAATGAAAATTTTATTTGAAAATTTGCGTTGTTACAATTGGTATCAGAGCCTTGGTTTGAGGGATTCGGGTGTACCTTCGGGTGTAACTGAACTCAAATCGAGGATTTGAGGAAAAATCTTTTAAAAATAATAAATCCATAAACTTTTATAAATGGTAAAGTGGTAAACAAGAAAGAAGCAGTGTGTACGATCAGCCAGCGCCCGAACGGTAAAGATCCCCAGAATACCTTACAATGTTATATTATGCACTGAATTATGAATTGTTATGCATGCTAGAAGACTAGGTATACATGATAGGACTAGAATGGCCTGTTTTGTGATGCCTTAGTCTAGGAAGATTGCTTATATGAGATATTCGGTAGCGTGCAGGTAGGTAGTGCATATTAGAAGTAGAGTACTCACTATTCGGGGTTCGGGGAGGAAGATTTGGGACGAATGCTGATACGGTGTGGTCGGTAGTATTGGGCCCGTACTACCGAAGACACCGGGTCGGTGGGCGACCCAAGTAAGAATCCCTGGATGTCGGAGACTGAGTAGGGTTGCGTTATCGAGTGCAGCAGTACTTGATGGAGTCTCTGATAATCTTATGTTATATTTCAGAGACATTATGGTTACGACACGCCACAAAGCGAGTTCGAGCAGTATGAGTGACGAGGAGATTCGTCAGATGATTCAGGAGGAGGTAGCTGCGGCGGTTCGGGCTGAGATCCCGGAGATGTTTGGGTCCATTAAGACCACCCTGATGGAGGAGTTTGAGGAGCGGTACGCCGCACTGACTGAAGCTGCAGTCGCTGCCGCTACCGCAGCTGTGGCCGCTGCTAGGCCGCAAGGGGGTGATTCGTTGCTATTCCGGGAATTCAGCAACACGAAACCCCCTGAGTTCGATGGGACGTAGGATCCGATTGCGGCGATGAGGTGGATCGCCGACATTGAGGGGTGCTTCTATACTTGCTCATGCCCGGAGCACCTGAGGGTACGGTTCGCCTTGAACCAGCTCCGTCTGGGAGCGAAGGATTGGTGGAAGTTCGTAACGGCGAACTTCACTCTGGCGGAGATTTCAGCGGTGACATGGGAGAGGTTTACTGAGATGTTCAGGGATGAGTATGTTCCCCCAGTGGAGAGGGAACGATTGAGTCAGGAGTTCTTGACCCTTAAGCAGGGTACTGATTCCGTTGCGGTGGTCACATGGAAGTTTCACGAGAGGGCGATGTTCTGCCCCGAGCTGGTGTCTACAGAGCAGTCACGGATGAGCCGGTACTTGGGCGTGTTGAGGAGGGATATCCGGGAGTTTGTGTCAAACTCCACCTATCGTACTTTTACTGAGCTTCAGGCGAACGCCAGGAAGCGCGAGATCGAGTTAGAGACCCAGGCCAGGGAGGAGGCCGAGTCTCGGTGGGCGGACCGGCGACCGAATCAGTTTCAGCCGGCAGCCAAGCGGACCAAGTCCGTTGATTCGAGGATGGGAGGTTCGAAGGGCCGCACTTGCGGAAAGTGCGGCAAGAGTCATGAGGGGGCGTGTCGAGCGGGGGGTTGCTACAAGTGTGGCAAGGAAGGACACATTGCCAGGGATTGTCCTAAGGGGTTTATGGTTTGCGTTCATTGCAACCAGATAGGCCATCGGAAGGCCGAGTGCCCGCAGCTTCGTCAGGGATCTACACCTACTACCAGGACTACCGAGACACGACCGGCGAAGGTCGAGGCCCCGAGGGCTCGCGGGAGAGCCTTTCAGCTGACTGCGGAGGAGGTCCGCGCTGCACCCGATGTTGTGGCAGGTATACTGTAATTCGCGTATTTATTTAAAGTTGAAATGTTATGCTTATGTTAATATATGTGTAGGTACTTTTCTTGTGAACTCTATGCCTGCTCTTGTGTTATTTGATTCGGGTGCGAGTAGATCCTTTGTATCTTTAGCTTTTAGTCAGCATATCAGCATTAGTCGTGAGCCGTTAAGTCGGCCTCTGAGCGTTTCTATAGCGGCCGAGAGGGTGGTTTGTGCTACGGAGGTTCTTCGGGGATACGTACTAGAGATTTTTGGGGTTGCGTTTCCGATTGACCTAATTCCTATTGCGATGGGTGATGTCTGTGTCATCGTGGGCATGGACTGGTTGAGCCGATTCAGCGCCGTCATCGACTGTGAGCGCCAGCTGGTGACTATACGAGACCCTAGTGGGGGAGTTCTTACGGTGTACGGCGAGGGTACCCGTTCGGGATCAGCTTTTTGTTCGGCCGCTAGGGCGAGGCAATGTCTACAGCAGGGATGTAAAGGTTTTGTAGTGTATGTGATGGATACGCGGGAGGCTTCCGAGAGACCGAGGACAGTGGAGAAGGTTCCAGTGGTGCGCGAGTTTCCAGACGTTTTTCCCGAGGAGTTGCCGGGAGTACCTCCTGCGAGGCAAGTAGAGTTTGGTATCGACCTGATTCCGGGGGCTGCGCCTATTGCGAAGGTGCCTTATCGTCTTGCACCTCCAGAGATGCAAGAGTTGTCCTCGCAACTCCAGGAGTTGCTGGGGAAGGGATTTATTCGGCCGAGTAGCTCGCCGTGGGGAGCACCGATTCTATTCGTCAAGAAGAAGGATGGTTCACACCGGATGTGTATTGACTACCGGGAGTTGAACAAGGTGACGGTCAAGAACCGCTATCCGTTACCGAGGATCGATGATCTATTCGATCAGTTGCAAGGGGCATCTTGGTTTTCCAAGATCGATTTGAGATCAGGGTACCATCAGGTAAGAGTGCGGGATGAAGACGTCCAGAAGACAGCATTCAGGACGCGGTATGGGCATTACGAGTTCGTGGTGATGCCTTTCGGGCTCACCAATGCCCCGGCAGTGTTCATGGACCTCATGAACAGGGTATGCAGGTCGATGCTGGATCGGTCTGTGATTGTATTTATCGACGACATCCTAGTGTATTCGCGAACTAGAGAGCAGCATGAGGGACATTTGAGGGAGGTCCTTGAGGTACTGAGGTCGGAGAAGCTATATGCAAAATTCTCCAAATGTGACTTCTGGTTGCGGGAGGTCCAATTTCTTGGACATGTTGTTAATCAGGCAGGGATATTGGTCGATCCGGCCAAGGTGGAAGCAGTGATGAGTTGGGAGGCACCGAAGTCACCTTCCGAGATCAGGAGTTTCCTTGGGTTGGCGGGGTACTATCGGAGGTTTATTAGGGACTTATCCAAGATCGCGGTACCGCTCACCAGATTGACCCGGAAGGGTGTTACATTCTCATGGGGACCCGAGCAGCAGACTTCCTTCGAGACACTACGTCAGAGACTGTGCAAAGCCCCGGTATTAGCCCTCCCGGAGGGGATGGAGGATTTTGTCGTATATTGCGACGCATCGATTTCGGGACTGGGTGCAGTGTTGATGCAGAGAGGTCATGTGATAGCTTATGCATCGAGGCAATTAAAGCCTCACGAGGCGAGATATCCCACGCATGACTTAGAGTTGGGGGCAGTAGTGTTCGCTCTCAAGATTTGGCGTCACTACCTGTACGGGGTTCGTTGTACTATATACACGGACCATAAGAGTTTGAAGTATTTGATGGATCAACCCAACCTAAATATGCGTCAGAGGAGATGGTTGGACGTGGTTAAGGATTATGACTGTGAGATCCTATACCACCCAGGCAAGGCTAATGTGGTAGCCGATGCATTGAGTCGTAGAGCGGAGAGCACTCCATTGCGAGACGTATGTCTGAGACTGACGGTGATGACTCCGGTATTAGATGTTATTCGTGGGGCACAGGCCGAGGTTGTGAGAGCCGAGATGCAGAAGAAAGAGCGGGTCGCTGGGTTAGTTTCGGAGTTTGTTAAGGATGGACGAGGACTTCTGACGTTTCAGGGTCGGATTTGGGTACCATTCGTGGGCGGTACGCGTGCTACTTTGATGGAGGAGGCTCATAGATCGAAATTCTCGATCCATCCCGGTGCTACGAAGATGTATTTGGACTTGAGAAAGGAATATTGGTGGCCTTGCATGAAGAGAGACGTCGCTTGGTTCGTTGAGAGGTGTTTGACCTGCCGTAGGGTTAAGGCCGAGCACCAGAGACCGCATGGTAAGTTACAGCCCTTGGAGATTCCTGAGTGGAAGTGGGAACAGATTACAATGGATTTCATCACCAAATTGCCGAGAACTGCCAGAGGAGTCGATGCAATTTGGGTGATTGTGGATAGGTTGACGAAGAGTGCACACTTCCTTGCCATTAGCGAGAGTTCATCAGCGGAGAAATTGGCGGAGTTATACGTGAGAGAGATAGTATCTCGGCATGGAGTGCCGATCTCGATTGTTTCAGACCGTGATGTGCGCTTCACTTCCAGGTTCTGGAAGAAATTCCATGAGGAGCTGCGTACTAAACTGCATTTTAGTACCGCATACCATCCCCAGACCGACGGGCAGAGCGAGCGGACGATTCAGACATTGGAGGACATGCTTCGAGTGTGTGTGTTAGACTTCGGGGGTAGCTGGGATGCGTATTTACCCTTGGCAGAGTTTTCCTACAACAACAGCCATCATTCGAGCATCGGTATGCCACCTTTTGAGTTGTTGTATGGTAGGAGGTGTCGGACTCCCATTTGCTGGGGAGAGGTGGGACAGAGAGTGATGGGCAGTACCGAGATCGTACTCCAGACGACAGAGCAGATTCAGCAGGTTAGGCAGAGGTTATTGACCGCCCAGAGCCGACAGAAGAGTTATGCGGACAGACGCCGGTCCGAGCTAGAATTCCAGGTTGGCGACTTCGTTCTCCTGAAGGTTTCTCCTTGGAAGGGAGTGATCCGTATCAGAAAGAGGGGCAAGTTGGGGCCCAGGTTCATAGGTCCATTTCGGGTAATTGCAAGAGTAGGTCGGGTAGCTTATCGGCTAGAATTGCCAGCAGAGTTGGGATAGATTCATAATACCTTTCACGTATCACAGTTGAGGAAGTGTATAGCCGATGAATCGGCAGTGGTTCCGTTAGAGGACATTCAGGTGGATGCGAGCCTGAATTACGCCGAGAGACCGGTAGCTATCAGGGATCGGAAGATCAAGGTTCTGCGGAACAAGGAGGTACCTCTGGTGTTGGTTCACTGGCAACACCGGAAGGGATCGGAGATGACTTGGGAGCCGGAGCGTGAAATGCGGGAGCAACATCCGGAGTTATTCGCAGAGTGAGACTTCGAGGGCGAAGTCTAGTTCTAGTGGGGGAGAGTTGTAACAGCCCGGAATTTCAGGTATTGTTTTAAAACTATTTTTAGGACATTTTAGGAAGGGACTCGGCGAGTTGGTGCCTGACTCGCCGAGTAGGACCACAGGTTTGGTCGCGGGTTCGCGACTGGACTCGACGAGTCCAGATATGGACTCGGCGAGTCGACGCTGTTCAGCAGAAACCCTAGCCGTCTGGTTTGGGATCGTATATAACGCCTCTTAGGCCGACATTGTTCGTTTTTGCTTACTGAGAAGAACCCTAGAACGATTGTGTGCATCTGGAGCAAGGATTGAAGACCATTGTTGGGTTTGGAAGAGTTGTGTGCAAGGAAGAGGAAGGTTTAGCTAAAGGAACAGCAAGAGAATCACGTTCTGAGGATTGGGGACACAGAAAGTGCATCAATCAGGTAATATCTCGGATCTCGTTCTTCTGTGATTGATGTGTATATGAAGTTAGGGTTATAAAACCCATTTGATGATTAGATGGATTATTATGTTATTACCCAAGTGTTTATACCCCAGTAATAGGATGTTTAGAGGTCCAGATAGTCCCATGAGTGTGTATTTCGGGACCATACGTGTTTCAGGAAGCAGTTGATCGACTGCATAGCATGGACTCGCCGAGTCGGATGAGCAGACTCGGCGAGTAGCTTGAAGATTCACTGGGACTCGCCGAGTTGTTCTTCAGACTCGGCGAGTGGAGTCGGGGTGGCCCCGCGATTCTTCCACGAGGACCTCATCGAGTCAAGAGGGATACTCGACGAGTAGAAAGGGGAACAACAGGGAAAATCGGGGAGGACGTCTAGACTCGCCGAGTCGCCTTTGCACTCGACGAGTCCGGTCAAGTTGACCGTTGACCAGAGTTGACCTGCATGTAATTTCATAGGGTCAGTTGTCTTGTTTGATAAGATTATTAATAAGGGTATATGGTATTATAGGGAGACTGCAGATCGGCGGACTGAGTGCGAGTGGTTTCAAGAGTTTATAGTTTACATACTACGAGGTGAGTCTTCTCACTATACTGTACCCGGAAGGGTATCTATGTGTGACCGGAAGGTCGAATATGTTATGTGTTATATATATGCTATAATTGAAAAGGGTAGTTGCTATGCATGCTATGTATGTTCTATGGGCCGGAAGGCAAAGTATTATGTGACAGAAAGGTCAGGTATGATATATGATATATGTGCTATATGTGTTTAAGTAATTGTACTATGTATTGCATATGTTTATGGGCCGGAAGGCAATATGTTACGGGCCGGATGGCAATATGTTACGGGCCGGAAGGCAAAATATTATGGGCCGGAAGGCGATTATCTCATGGGCCGGAAGGCGTTGTACTGTGGACCGTAAGGTTCGGGCCTGGAAAGGCGTATATGTGTAGTGGTATACTGGGGAACTCACTAAACATTTATGTTTACAAGTTGTTATGTATGTGTTTCAGGTACTAGCGAGGACCGTGGGAAGGCGCCGGCATGATGCATACACACTGCTGCTATTTGAGATCTTGGGGATTTTATATATGTATTTGATATGAAACATGAAATAAATATTATTGGTTGAAGGAAACTACTTTATTTTAAATGAAAATTTTATTTGAAAATTTGCGTTGTTACACATATGAGATACATATTGATTCTTTACACAAATGACAGAATACTTCAAGGACATCGAGTGTACTGGTCACTGGTCGGCTAGTAAAATAAATATGTATCTTAAGGGAGGGTTCAAAGGATAACACCTACCTATCCTATGCATGATTCAACTGTTGGATTTTTATCTAAATAGATTGAAAATGTCTGATAAATTTCAGTTTCTGGATTGTTGGAAAAATAATTGGTGAATTGAAACTAATTACCAAACTTGAGGGGTTAAATGGTTTATATTCGGAAATTGATGTTTAATTTTCGGTTATAATTTGTAATTAAGAATGATATTAAATATAATTCGGTTATGAATTGTGTTTTAATACCAATTTAATTGGTTTGTTGGTTATGGGTTTTAGTATAAATACAACCTCTTGACAACTATTTTAGATATACCAAAAACAATACATAACTCTCTTCTTCTTCATTTCATGTTCTTAGTTTTCTTGCCAAATTAAAGGTAAAATCCAAATCTATTGAGGGTTCAACTGGTCTATAAGAACCACTTCAAACTATTGTATTCTGGGAAACAAACACCTTGTAGCAGGCAAATTTGTTTTAAGGATAATGTGTTAAACACATGCCTCAGTTTTCTGTTTTCTTGTTTGTTGTTGTACATTATCGTAATATTAATCTTACAGTGTCGTGGACTATGAAATATAACTCAAACGGAGATTTATTATTAAGCATGGGTGATGGAAAATGATTCATCAAGATGAAGTTGGCATAAGCATCATACCAAACCATTTTGTTGTGGGGTATATGGACATGATATTCAATAGGTGATTCCAAATTCACCCATTTATCCTTGGGTAAGCTCAAGCGCCCCGTCACAGTGGAAGAATTTGATGGGTTTGGACAATAGTTTTTCCACGTAGGTCATGAAGTGTGAAAATGACTCTAAAACCTATAGGTTAAAGGATATATCCATGTAAAATGACTAAACCCATCAATAAATGTAATAAAATAGCGATAACCTGATTATGAAAGCAAGGGGGATGATCCTCGTATATCTGAGTGTACAATTTCCAATGGTTGTTGACATTTAGTAGAAATTTGTGAAAAAAGGTAAATGTATACTCTTGGAATTGTTATAATAATGACAAACATTATCTTTATTTATTTTTATAAGAGATGGAATACTATTATGAACATATGGTGAAGGATGCCCCAAGCATGAGTGCCAAATATTGCTAGCTGTAGTGGAGAATAGCTTCGAATTCAATGGTGGACATGTTATCATATACAAGTTGGGCCATCGGGCCATGGATAAAAGATTTGGTAAGACCAGGGGCAAGAAGGACATTTTTAGGCTTAAGGAACAATTTGGTAACTTAAATATTGAGTGTCTAATATGAGATATGTTTATAATAACACTTTATTTTCTAATGTAGACATTAGATTTATCGAGCATAGAAGGATTTGAGATCATATATGCAGTGGCTCCGAAATCTGGAATTCAAGATTCTACTTCTTCACAAATATGGGATGAAGAAAAATCAGATGTAAATGCAGTATAACCTGTTTGAGTTTGGTTAGTCATGTTTTATCTGGGTGAATATTATTGAGTATAGGCCCATGTAGATAAGTGATCAGGTCCAAAAAAAGAAGCATTCATGTCACACCCCGCTAAAGCGAAAACGCAAGATATGACAGCGATAACGGTTTTATTGCAAAAGATAAAGATACATCACCATAGCAGTATTTAAAAGTTTACAACCCATAGCTTCAAAATAAACGAAATACAAGTTTTTCCAAAATAACATTGTTCAAAGATAACTTCATAAATAAGTTCAACACGATCCAGCATGCTTTATGATGATGAATCTTTATATCCACTTACTAATTATTTCCTGAAAAAGCATGTAAAACGAGCGTCAACTATGAAAATAGCTGGTGAGTTCACAAGTTTATAAAATCGAGCTTGAAATAAGGCTTTTCGTAAATACAAGTACATTGCTTTAATGAGAAACAAAGTTGATTGCTATTAATGAATACAAGTTTATTACTATAACGAGAAACGAGTTTGTATGTGTATGAGCAAACAATGAGTCTCAACCAAACCTATGACTGAAGCCCTATCGAGATCTATGCTTATCGTTCCATAGATGAATATGGTATCATGCACTCCAACAATAGGGCGAGTGAGAAGTTGTCAATTCCTAATAGCGCTATCCATAATGACCATTGGCTCAAAGAGTTAATGGTTAGAGATAATGGAAGGATCTTAGTACGATAAGTTCTCATGTTCCGTGTTGCATACACATACATAGAAAGACATAGCAATACAATAGCAATCATGTTTGATACAAATCAATTTAAATACAACATGCACATAATAGTTTTTCTGGACATGCTTTTCCACCCCAAAACATAAAACTGAAAATAGGGGAGTGCGTGAATACTCACAATGTTTCGAGTAGATACAAGTGGTGCCTCAGAATACACCATCTTAATACCGGGATCCTACGACATCAAACACATACTAGTGAGTTTCTATGTCGAAATCTAATGCTAATATACTAAACTCTACATATAGTGAAATGTCAATTTATGTTCTAATATTGGATTTTATATTAATTGGTTACACTTTTTCTGAAATGATGAAATTCTACAAGTTATGCGATTAATACAACTTTGGGTTATTAACTTTCCAGATTTAGTAATATAAAGTTAAGGGTGTTTCAACACATTTAAATGTGTTTTAAATTCCTAAAAATGTAAAATATTATCAAATAGTTTCCAAAAACTGTCAAACCTTGTATTTTTCATTCTAAATACAATAGAGGTTTTCCAAAAAAATTTCCTTGAATTTTGATATGTTTAACTATTTTCCAAAATTTTAAGCCTTCATAACAACATAAATTCACGAAAAATAGCATTTAAATGATAAAAATTCTCAAACTTTTTATTTTACTGTTATTACACATTACGAAGCTGGGAAAAATATAAAAATGGATTTCCACGATGTTTAATTATATTTTATGATTTTTGGGCATTTATTCCAATAAAAATTAGAATAAATAGAAAACAGTTTCTAAAATTTCCAAACTTTTTATTTAACTATTATTATACATAACTAAGCTGGGAAAAATATAAAAAATATTTTCCAGTGGGTATTTCTATTTTTCCTTGTTTTATCCCCTTAAATAATCATTAATTGAAGAATAAATAATAAACAGTTACAATAAATTACCAAAATTTTTTGTAACATCATTTATAGTGTAAGTAATCTGGGAAAAATACCAAAAGTGGTTTTCATATTGTATAATCCGGTTTTTGGTATTTATGTGTATTTAAGTGTATTTAAGTGTATTTAACCTTAGAAAATAGGAGAAAAATATTTTACAGTAGAGAAACATCATCAAAATTTTTATGTACTCTCATACTGTACAACATGATGTTCTGGTAAAATGTCATGAATTTTGGATAATCAGAACTATTTTTCCTATTTTTAGGCCATTATAATTACCACAAATTGGGAAAAATAGGAAGGCATGATGAAAACTTCTGAAATTATTTTTATGAGTCTCCCACCACAGGTAAGGGCTGCGAAAACTGTTAGATACAATTTTCACACTCTATAAAGTGGTTTTGTGATTTATTGTACCCAAACAATAAGAAAATCGAAAATCATACTAAACAGAAACATAAATCGATGAAATTTAATGAGAGGTCATGATTCACCATGGGGGTCATCCACGAATTTATTCCGGATTTATAGACCTCTAGAAGTATTTTATGTGATTTATGCCCTTGTTTTCTTGTAACAATTTTAATAAATCAAAGAAATGATAAAAAAAAACTCTTGAAATTTTCCAGATTGTTCATATTACCTTAATGGGAATCTGGAAAAAAAATTATTTGAACAGAAAAGAACTTTTCGATATTTTTATAGACAAAATCGTTTACATGCACTATTAACAATGTACTTTGATCATCAAGCTCTTTAGTTTGGTGTTCATCACATGCATCACGGTTTGAAGACCATGCATGGACATATGTTTGTCATAGTGATGTTTTTAAAGGAAATACTTGAATGCATAAGGTGTATGAAGCTTTAAAACTTGTAAAAATCCGAACTTTAGTGTTTGACATAGGTTTTGGTCCTTGGATTCCACCATTAAACAACATGCATGTTGTTCTTGGGTGAAACCCTACCACCATCATCATCAAACTCGACATTCATGAACATGTTCATGAATTTTCATAAAGAATGGTGTAGAAGGAAGAGAAATACAAGAAAACCCTTTAAAAACAAGAAGGAAAAGTAAGGAAAGGTGAAGGATTTTCATGTATACCTTGAAGATTAACCTTAGAAGATGAAGATTTGAGTGTGGAGTGGTGTTCTTGACTAAAAATTTTCGTGGGTTTAGAGAGAGAGGAAGAGAGTTTGAGAGTTGAAAGGGTGGAGTGTGAGAGAGAGTGAAGAGAGAAGTGGAAGAGTGGAAATTGTTTTTAATGATTAATGTTTTGGGAAGAGGAGAGCATGGGGGAGAGGGTGGCCGGATTTTGTGTGTATTAAAGGCCCTCTCTCTCCTAAATTCAAATTTTATACAATTCCCTCTTTAATTTTATAAAACCCCAAATTTTTATAAAAGTGTTTATTAAGGCAATTCTTGATTTATTTAAAAATCTTGTTTTTAACTAATAAATTATGCTTAATGTTTGATAATTTAAATTTTTATTTCATTGATTATAATCCATAATTTGATTAATAAAAATTTGATATTAGGAAGCTTATAGCCAATTTTATAAAGTTTTTAAGCTTTAAATTTTATAAATTTGGATTTTTGACTCTTTAGAGTTTTTGGAACATTGTTTGATATTCACCATCATAATGGAATGTAATTAGAATATTTTAATTTATTTTTAGGGTTTTATACCCTTTTTCAATTGTAACAAAGTTTGAAGTTTCATACTAATCATGGTATTGGCATTTCCTATTGTAGTTAAGCAACTTACTAGAATCGTAAGAATCAGGTATATTAGTCCTAGATCTTAATTAGATCCTAGTTTATGCAAGATTTTTGACCTAATTTATACTACTAGGCCATGACATGTTGTGCATGAATGGTTTTTATAAAGATGCATGAGTCCGAGAATGACCTGAATTGACAGTTGTCACAATTCATATGTTAATTAATGTGTGATTGCCCACCAGAAGAAGACCATGAAGGTGTAGGTCTAGTGGGAGTGTTATGGACTTTCCATTGGTACGGGTTATATACATACCCCATGAGTTTGTTGGTAGGATCTATGTAATGTAAAAAGAAAGCATGGATCATATGATTTGTCGCCTCATGCTCTTCCAAAATTAGGGAATCCACAATGCATTAAACTTATTAGAGTTTAACGGATCGACACATCATCATTTTACTTACTATACAACTCTATATTAATTTTACTACAATGCATCAAACTCAATAGAGTTCAATAGAATATATATTTAATAGTTAAAAGGTTTCCTTTTTCCCATTGAAGATTTCAATGGTCATTGAACTCCATATCTATTGAATGCCAACATGGCATCCCACAATGGTAAAGTTTAATTCATTGAAGGCCAATTAGGCATGCCACCTCATTCAACTCTCCCATCAGAATACGCATTATGGATGATCTTAGGGTTGGATTCTTACATTCCGATGATGGAGCCAAAGGGAGATAGCGGTGGACCACCATGACTACCACCTCCTTTGTACCCGTAATTTCCTCTAAATACTCATCTGCCATGTTGATCTTGTTCGTTAATGCCTTGAAAACCACCAAAATTCGTTGGAAAACCATGATAGTGGTAGCACATATCAACTTTGTGCCATTGTTTTCTATAAATTTGACATATAATTGATGATTTTTCACTGTGTGGAGGAGTATTCACGCTAGATGCATTTAAGGCGATGATAGGATAATTTAATCTGTTTGATTGTCTTGACAATCTTTGTTCATATACCAATAGTTTTAGATCTAAGAGTGATAAACTCTAGAGGTTGATCACTGTTTTCAATAATTATTTCCAGATTGTAAAAGGAGGCATCTAATCCGTTCAAGCAGTGCAAGACTAGATCTGATTCTGGTACAATATCTCTAACAAATTTAGGTTGTTCATGAATTCATTTTATTTTCTAACAATACTCAGTGATTGTAATTCCATTTTATTTGATATTTTGCAGTTCATTTCGGAGCTAAGATTTTTTTCCAAATGTCTGTTGAAGATATAAAATTTCTAGTATTTTCCATAGTTCAAAAACAGTGGAGTCGCAGATTGAAACTGGAGCAACTAATGGTCTTAAGCTGGCGTTGATACATGATTAGATGTAGTTGTCCATTCTTTTCCAAGAAGAAAACTCAGAAGTCCTTTCAGTCAGTATGGATACTGATTCATCAACATGGTTATCTAGTGGGTGTTTGGAGTGTATGACTTATTGGCTTTTCAAAAAATGAATAAGTTAAAATGGTGTTAAAAAATAGCTTTTCAAAAAGTCAATAAGGAATTTGAGAATCAATTGCAAACACACCCCTAATTACAAAGTCATCAGTATGGTAAGTACTTGATGTTTCCAAACTAAATAATTTTCCTCATCTAACTGTGTTGAGATGAGGTTAGTAATATTTGTGATAGGAAAAGGAGGTGTTTGTTTGTTTGTTGAATCTTTACCACTACCGCTTATCATCCTTGAAATTTTTTATTTCCGTCTTGGAGTACAATAAAGAAACTGAAAAACCGATGTAGTTTCTTGAAGTCTTGATGCTAGAGTTTTGGTGAATTTGAATTTGAAACTTGATGTGCTGATGTAATCAGTTTGGATACTGAATCGTCAAGATTTGCTATAAGATGGAATGTTGATGTAAGAATAAAAGGAGAAAAAAAAGTTCTTTGCTATAAGACGAAATGAAAAAAAAAGATAGAATCAAGTTGGAGAGAGAGAGAGAGAGAGAGAGAGAGAGAGAAATATTTGGCTATCATACCATGTAGAAACTTTATGAAAAAAAAGTAAATAAGAAAAGAATTAAATATTTAATATTATGAATGTACTGCCTTGTAAATGTAAAGAGTACATCAATATTTATAGACTAAGACCGTAAGAAGAACTAGTTGGATGGTGTGACATCCCCAAATGTATGGTTATTTTAAAAATTTTATTTATGCTTATTTTAAAACAAAGTATTTCTTTTGTTGTGGAACTAGTACCAAAAATATTATTTCAGTGTGAGATAATATTAATATTAAACATTACCGAAGAAACCTTTGATATTGATATTTTTTTTTTCAAAACTTGGGATGTCATAATTGATAAGCATAAACAAATCTTACATTAATTTATACAAATAATCTACGTATCCCTTAATCTCTCAGTGTAATGTGTCTTCGCATCAATATCTGTGATACAATTAAACTGAGTGGTCAGGTTGGAAAACTTGGTGAGATACATAGGGTTTTCAACACATAGCAATATAGTTATTTTTTTATTCATATATTTCATGTTAAACAATTAACCCGATTATCCATACCTTTTTCCTTTATTTATTCTTCCATAAGGATTTATGCTAAGGGTCATTTCCTACATCGTATTTACCTATCATCGCCTACATCGTATTTCCTTATATGTTTGTTGCTAAGGACTTTTTGTGAAGATCATTGCCTATATCATATAAACACTACTGTTTCTGGGATTACTTCCCTAATAAGTGTCTAGTAAGGGTTAAAGTATCATCACATGAATACATAGTTACTATATCGCCTAAACTCGTAATTCATCACCTACAGGTTATGAGTCTGCCGATATTTCCACATGAGTTGTTTAGATTAGTTAGTGGTTGCCATCTATACTCCGGTAGATGACTACATCGCAACATCGCACGTCAAGGTTAGGACATCTCCTAGTAATCTCCTATTTATCATCACCTATCTATCATCTTCTATATACCATTACCTATTACTACCCAATACATATTTCTAAGTGTATAATACTTATATGATTTAATCAGTTAAACATCATCTCATAATAGCTTATCTAACATATAATATTCTCAACACAAATAATAAGCACATCAACAAGTAATTATCTAGATACTTAATATCTATGTCTAAGATGAAACTAACTACGCACTCACTTGTTAAAGTGATGATTTGAAACTCGGAAAACACTTTGCTTCTAGCAACTGTCTTCTCCTTTGATGTAACCTAATATCATTATTACTAAGTCTTAGTCTAATATTTCTTACGACTCATCATTAATTCAAAGTCAGCTTATCTATAGCTGATAAGGGACAACCAGGTAAGATCTTATCAAAGGTAGGGTCTGTTTGGCATATATAGTATACTGTTTGGAAAACCCACTTTAAAAACCTTACTAAATCTAGCCTTTTCATCATTCACGTAAGTAGATCAATCAATATAACAATTTGGAATCACTGCTAAATCTTGTTTATAGGTTCATAATAACGATAATGAACTCAAACATAAGTTATACTTAAAGCACGGTAAGCATTACTCAACCTACAGGCGGTTTAGCGAGAAACCAAACTTTGCATGGGAAAAACTTCTAAACCGAAAGCTCTATTTCTTGGGTATTTCTGGCACTCCATAGCTTCACTTCTAACCCTTAAGAACTACTAGAACAAGGCCTATGGACCTTGGGAAGGTTTTAGAAGAGATTGGATGAAGAAGTGAAGAAAATAGTGAAATTCGTTTTCTATTTATATGTTGCAAGTGGTCCAGTACGCTGTACGTACTCAACTTATGCTGGGTATACTACAGGCCACATGTCACCATCAGATCACAAGCATTGGGTAGGAAGGAGTGTGCCGGATCGCGACACATGTCATCGTCTTATTAATCTGAAAATTAGTTATCTTGTAAAATCCATAACTTTTGCATACAAGCTCTATTTTTGACGTCTTTATATCCACACGTAGCTATCGATGATATCTATAACTTTTGTTTAGACTTCGTAAGCTAATTTTGACTTTATTTTTAAAGTTATATTCTAACAGGCTTAGAAAATTTAAGTAGCTTAAAATTTCATAACTTTGTCATGCGACATCCGTTTTCGACTATATTTATATCATTGAACTCCTATTAACAAGATCTTCAATTCTCATTTAGTTTGTTTTGGCTAAAAATCGATCGATCTAAAATTCAGTTTATGAGCTGTATAATGCTACGTTGAATCTTAGTAAAATCATAGCTTCCTCTACTGAAGTCCGATTTGGACGTTCTCTATATGCACATTCTCGGTTTAATAAATACTATGACTTTCATTTAGATCACTAAAGCTAAAAAGTATTTTATCAAAAATTTACTTTTAACGGTACGTAGAGTCGTGCCAGTTTAAATCGCGGAAGTTTAATGGGTCATAACTTTCTCGTTATAAGTCAGATTTCAGTGTTCTTTATATGTACGCAATCCTTATGAAATATACTATAACTTTGGTTAAGATTATTTATCCTAAATAATATTTTGTCAATATGTCATTTTTAATGCTTATTATAAAAAAGTTATCATATGTGTTCATGCGTTCATGGTTGAAGAATGAACACAAAAACCAATTCAAAGATTTGATTTTTTCATCTTTTGATTATGTTTGAGGAACACAAATAAAAATCATTTTAGCGTTCCGATTTCCAAAATTGAAGAAATCGACGAGTTTTACCTTTAAAGTTCGGTTTTCGATTTAGGATTCTAATTTTTAGTCCATCGAACAAATCCTAGTCAGAACTAAACCCTAAATCGTCTTCTTTAGTCACAAATTCATCAAACATATTATAGTTGAAATCAAGCCCTAAATTTACTTCTTTGAAGTTGAACCCTAAACCCTAGATTTGGAAATCAAATTTTCAGATTTAGTGTTTTCTGGAATTATACTTTTAGAATTAGTTCTTGAAATCGACCCTGAACACGGACTTCCTGGAATCACCATTCTTGAATAAGGGTTTTTTCATATTTTGAAGTAAAATATAACATCCCGATTCAGGCAATTAATAATTTTGACCCTTATTATGGAAGTTTTTGCAAATTGGTCCCAAGGAGCCTTAAGTGAGAAACACAACTTTGCCTAGTACACAGGGCAAACGTGGCCAAAGGCCAAACCCTAAATTTTAGGGTTTGAAACCTATTTAAGCATCATTAACTCCCCAAGACTCCTTCCCTAATTAGCCTCTAACCCTATTTCATATCTCACAAACCTTAATCCTCCTCGTGAGCATTTTGATCCTTAGAGTGTGTTGTTGGTGTTCTTGAAGGAGGAAGAAGAAAGTAGATTCACCTTATAAGATCAAGACCTTTTTGGATCCATAAGCATCATGCCCTCAAGCTTTATTTAGAGGTATAAATATCTGAACTTGTTGGTTACTTCATTAGATCTAGCTATTTGTGGAGTTTTGTTCATTTTAGCCCCATATTCTTGGTCTATTTGAGAATGAGCTACTCTAGACAAAAGATTTTTCCTTTTGGACATTTTAGAGTGTCTAGAGTGATAAAAATGTGATCTTGGCCCTTTTAGTCCTTCCATGCAAAGCTTATGGTTTCTTAATGGATTAAGAAGTTAGGGTTTTAAGATTTGGACCCTTAATGGCCATGCAAGGTCACAAAGTTGGAAAATTTATGATTTGGAAAACTATTTGGGACTAGATCTAGGATTTGGATGACTTAAGAGATTAAGCACTTAATGGAAGAAAATGCCATCTAATTGAGTATGTTGGGCGTACTTCTGAGTACGTTGAACATACTGACGTGGAGTCCTATTTTTGGATGATGAGTACGCCATGCGTACGAGATGAGTACATTGGGCATACTCGGTCTGAGTTGACTTGGTTGTCTCTTGACCTTTGACCTTTGATTAGGATTTTGACCAAGTTTGACCTATGGATATTTTGGGTATTTTGAGTTATAGTCTGAGTTTTGGTCACTATTTAATATAAGGTAATCGATAGAGTTGGTACTTGGAGCAACATGTTGTTCAGCTATTTAATCAGACTATGAGGTGAGTTTTCTTCAGTGTACTTGTGGGTTGAAGACACCAATATCGGCCCACTAGGTTATGTATCCTGGTATATAGGATGATATTATGCTATGTTGATCTGTTAGATCTGTATCCTAATATATATATATATATATATATATATATATATATATATATATATATATATATATAGGATGTTGGTATGTTGTAGTAATTTGTTAGATCTGTATCCTAATATATAGGATGTTGCGGTGTGGTAGGTGTGGAAGGTCGTATGGGCCCATACTACTGGAAGCACAGGACACGTAAGCATAACAAGGAAGTAACAAAATTTGAAGGTTTAATCTATTTGTGATGGTATGAACTGTGGCATTTATGATATATTTTGGTTCATTTTTCAGTATGGTGTTCACAAGAGGATCTAGTTTTTGATATGGAGCGAGTGGCTAAGATAGGTTGGGATTGATTGGTGATCATATATGAGAGATGATTTCCGCTGTGGTGGCTATTACTTTTCAGGGTTCTATTTCGGAGTTGTTTATGTCTATCAAGACCACTATGATTGAGCTATTTGATGATCAATATGTTGCACTCACTGAGGCTGTTGTTGTTATAGCTACCGCAACTGTTATTGTTGCAAAGATTCAAGGGGAGAGATCATTTCAGTATTGGGATTTCAACAACATGAAGCCACCTCAGTTTGATGGGGTCAAGGACCCGATTATGAGGATTAGGTGGTTTTCTGATGTAGAGGGTTGTTTCTTCACATGTTCTTTCCCGGATGACCATAAGGTTAAGTGCGTCATGAACCTTATTCAGTTAGGGGAAAAGGATTAGTAGAGATTGGTGACTGGTTCGTATACTACTGAGTAGAGGGCTACTTTTACTTGGGAGCAGCTCTTAGAGATGTCCCGTATGAGGTATGTTCTCCTGGTGGAGAGGGAGCGATTAGCTTTGGAGTACCTAGATATGAGACAGATGTCTGAGACGGTAATGAATATCACCAAGATGTTCATAGAGAAGGCTCTTTTCTGCCCTGAGTTTGCTGCTTCAGAGTAGGATCATATGACAAGGTACTTGAATATGCTCAAGACCGAAATTCGGCTTTTTCTCCACCTAGCGTTACAGTACTGTCACCAACCTTCATGAATTCGTGAGGAGGCAAGAGATCGAGATGGATATCTAGATAAGGGAGCAGCGGCAGGCTCCCGTTTAGTCATAGACGGTAGCGAAGCGATTCAATCCCGATGATTCACGATCCGGAGGATAGAGGGGGCACACTTGTGGGAGATACGACAAGGTTCATTAAGGTGATTTTCGATATTATTCTGGGTGCCACAAATGTGGTAGGGATGCCCACATTGCTAGGGACTATCTTCAGTAGGCCCCGCCGGTGAGCACCAAGATTTATTATCACTGTGAGCAGGTTGGCCATGTGAAGGCCAGCCTTCCTTTGCCTGCTACGAGACCAGTGCAGGATCTGACACCGGATACCATGGCAGGGCGGAGCCCTCGAGGGCTTGGGGTCATGCTTTCTAGCTTACAATGGAAAAGGCCAGGGCGGCGCCAGACGTCGTTACTGGTATGTTTTCTTTTATTATTATGTCAGTTATTTTATGGTATGCTTATGTTTATGATTTTTCTAGGTACCTTCTTAGTGAAATCCTTACTTGATCTTGTGCTTTTTCACTTGTGTGCGATTCGGTCTTTTGTATCTCAGTCTTTCAGTAGGAGTTTTGATATGACTCTAGGAGAGTTGGAGTGTCCGTTGCGGATTTCTATCGCCAACGCACACAAGATTTTTGCATCGATCATTCATCAGGGTTGTGTCTTGGAGATTTTCAGGGTGCCTTATCCGATTGATATGATCCTTATCCCCATTAGGGATGTATGAGTGATAGTAGGGATGAAATGGTTAAGCAGGTTTGGTGTGACCATCGACTCTGAGGGTCGGCGGCTGGTAGTTCGAACCCCAAGTGGGGGAGAATTGTTGTTTACAGAGAGGGTACCAGGAAAGGATCAGCCTTTTGTTCTGCTGCCAGGGCTCGGGAGTATCTGCAATATGGGTTTATGGGTTATCTTGCGTATGTGGTTGACACTCAGATCGGGAAGGAGGTTTTGGTTTCAGATATTTCGGTAGTCAGGGAGTTCCTATATGTGTTTCCGGAAGAATTATCTAGTGTGCCTCATGAGAGGCAGGTTGAGTTTGTTGGATTAATGTCTAAGTACATAACTATAATTGGTATGACTTGATCCGACCCAACATGGTCCATTTGGGTTGCATGGCATCGAGACAGTTGGTTAGACAATATGAGGAAAACGGATACTAGTGATTTATATTAATATATTATAAGTTCTAATATATTAATATATAATCATATTATTTAATTAGTATTGATCTAGAATTAATTTATAATTAATTAAGTGATCAAAAAGGAACTAATTAAATATGGACTCTTAGATATATATGTATGATGGGCCAAGTTCATTTAGGTTGGGCTAAGCTTTCATGGATAGTCCATGGAGTGTTTAACCCATGGATCATATGAAATGAAGGGTAATGGGTTTAACCTTTGTTTCCACGCTATATAAAGATGTCCTTGGTTGGTGAAATTGGCACTAGTGTAGGTACACTAAGAGGACTAGCCGATTTCACTGGAGAGAACCAAAGTATCCTTATTCTCAAGGTTATTCCAAGTGTTCATGGTGTTGTGTGAACCATTTGAGGTGTCACACTTGGGGCACTAGGCACTCAAGCTTCATGAAGACAAGCTACATCAACAAGGTATGTCTTCTAACTTGTTTTATTACCCAAGTATCAAATATTGTATGCTAGATAGGGTAATACCTTGGAATATTCATATTTGCATGTATAATAGAGAAAACATAGATCCAATGTATCTAGGGTTGCATGTACACCATAGGAGTGTTAGAATGCTCAAAACTCAACATTGGTATCAGAGTCATGGGTTGTTTTCTGTTATATTGATGCAAATGTTTTATTTTCAAAGTTGGAAAAAAAACATGACGTTTGTCAAATTTTAAGATAATTACTTGTTTTTGTGAAAAACTAATTATTTGTAAATTTGAATCATTTGCTATATGAGTTAAATTAGGTCAAATTTAGTAAAAGATAAAATGATATGATTATTTTATTAGTTTTAAAAGTTTGATCTAAAGGGTTTTTTGAAACCTCCATAAGTTATGGATATGAAAAGGTTTTAAAAAAATTGATTCAAATTTTTTTTATGGAGTTACAAAAATTAGTGTTAATGTTTAAAAGAATTCCATAACTTGTTCTTAAGTTATGGAACATGAAAAGTTTCATCATTAAACTTCATAAGTTATGGAATGCAAAAGTTTTTTTTTTTTGAATTATCTTGATCTTATGAGTTGATTTAGATTAATAGAAAATTATGTGATAATATGTTTTCGTTCCATTTAAATCTAAGAGTTGATTCTAAAATGTGTTTTTGTAACTTGTCCTCAAATTATATGAAAAGTCACATTTTGGTTTCTTAAAACTCATAAAAGTTGTCATAAGTTACAAAATGAAGAGTCTTCTCATCATTAAATGGTTTTATGACTCCATAACTTGTCCTCAAGTTATGGAGGTTCAAGAGTCTCTTCATTAAATAAAAAATGTGTAACCTTAATTAAATCCATAAGTTATGAATAAGGAAGAGTCACATTCTTTAATGGTTTAAATCTTCCATAACTTGTTCTCAAGTTATGGAACTTGAAAAGTTTTTTAGTTAAAACTACTTTAAACACATAAGTTATGGAATTAATTAGTTTTGAATAGTTCAAAACTTGCCCTAAAGTTTTGGAATTTATAAGGTTTTCCTCGTGAATACTTTAATTACAAGTTAAGCCCTTAGAATTTTAAAAGTTAAAATTCAACCCTTATACTTTATAATATTATAAGTTAATAATATATATATATATATATATATATATATATATATATATGTATGTATATATATATATATATATATATATATATATGTATGTATGTATGTATAAGAGTAAAGTCGTCTTACCATTAGTAGGCCTCATTCACGAAATCGGTCTATAAGGGGGGGGGGGGGTATAATATTACTGCCTATAAAATGGCAGTTTAATGGGTGTCCACTCTCACCCACTGCTTCCTTGACTGGTGGAGGGTCGTTAGCCGAACGGGTAGGACAAAGACTATAATTCTCCCTTCATTAAAAGTATTAATGATAAATACTAAGTAACTAAACGCTTCGTAATACCCAATCTTAGTTACTTAGGAAAATGTGAATTTGGTGCTAATCCATGAAATTATACTTTGCACTTTGTTTAAGTCGCTTAGTGGAGCATGTGTGGTTAACCGACACACTACCTCATATTTAACAAGGTAGGCAAAGGGTAACTTAATGTTTATCATAGTATCGGTGGAGCGTGTGTGGTTAACCGACACATCGATTGAGGGGTAAAAATTAAGGGTACCAGGTGTATTTGCATGGTTATTCACACCTTGTTTTGTGATTCTCGGCATCTCAGTCACAAAACTTGAAGGGCACACTCGAGATTGAAACATGTCATTGAAAAGTTCAATGAATCTCAAAAGAATCTAGGAGTTTCAAAACCAATTAAAACCTAATAATACATTTCGTTTATCTTGGTGGAAATTGGTGAATCGTCATTCACCTACCTTCAAATATTTTATAGCTTGGATTACGGCATCCCTCTTCCAAGTTATAAAATAGTTTGTTGGGTCCTAGCCTTAATATTTCATATTGGGTGTTATATTAAGGACTTTAGATCAACTATCTTGAATATCTCCCAAAAGATGTCTAATTCAGACATCAATGATCTTCCCAAATCTCATGGAACTTCACTTCCTCCATCTCATCCAATTATTCTCCCTAACCCACAAGTTCAAGGTCACTCAAGCTCTATTGGCAAGCAAAATCTATGTGTGCTCACATCTTGGAGATGAAGTCACATATTGACAAGCCGGGAGAGTTAGGTGTCAAAGTCTTAAGAAAGTTGGATGTTCAATCACTTTCTAAGTCACATAGTGAGTTACCTTTGGGACTACTATGAAATAGACCATCACATGACCCTAAATGATCTTATCTATTTGCTTGGTTCTGCTGAATCAACAATAATTTGGAGCTTTGGTAAAGCAAATTTGATTGGTAGATCAACTTCCCAAACCTTCAATGGAGATTGACAATGGTTGAAAAAGTGATCCAATTGATATATATATATATATATATATATATATATATATATATATATATATATATATATATATATATATAAGAAGAAATTCTTTTTGTAAGAAGATAAGAAGTTTTTTTTCTACATATTTTTTTACGAACCAAAAAAGTAACCCATTACATATTCACAAAAACAAATCCCAAAAACATCTTGTTGATTTATTTTTACGATGATTTTGTTGTTATTTATTAAAAAATTTATAAAATTGAGTTTTTGCTTGATTTACTGAAAAATAAATCATGAAGGTGTTTTTTTGGAATTTTTTTTCTTGTAAATCATTTTACTTTTAATTCATCTAATGATTTATTTTGTTCATTTGCTAAAAAAGATCCATACAAATTTTTTTTACCTTCCTACCAAAAAATTTCTTCTTATTTGATTTGGATTATATATATATATATATATATATATATATATATATATATATATATATATATATATATATATATATATATATATATATATATATATATAAGATCAATTGAAAAACACAAAAAAAATTGAGAACTCGAGAACAATTCTGAACCGATCATTATCTATGTATATATTTCTAATTGTATAATTTACATAAATAATAATAAATAGTATTAGATTTTTATTTGCCTATAATCATGAGATCTTAATACTAGTTTCGATAATGATAAAGATCACGTTCAAAAAAATTACTAATTTAATTTCTTTTTTCTTATTTTTACTAATAGATATAAAAATCATTATAATTATTATATTTTCTCATAGTAAAATAAAAAGTATTGCTTTCTTTTAGTGACGTTAAAAAAAATAGTAACTTAATTTTTTAAAGTTGACCAACCAAACATCAGTAAATTCATCAATTATTGTCTGTTTCTAAAAAGCATTTTGTGTTTTTTTTTCTATCTTAATGAATCAATATCAAACGAATGAGAATTTTATAACATTTTCAAAATATTCATTTAAACTTTAATCAAATTCCTACATAAAATACTGATTCATACATTTTATTAATAAATTATTATAGTTAGAATCGTAAATTAATGTATTTTTAAATTTGTAATCGTAAATGAATAGAACACAAAGATAAACATCAATAAAAGTTTTAATAATAAACAAATAAAACACATTTAGAAATACAGTTATAATCATAAATAAAAAAAATTTACAGCATGTTAATATATTTGTAATCATAAATAAATAGAATATATTTCCACTTCTTTCAACAAAGATGTTGTTACTAGTGTTTCTTTTATATTCATCATTCTAATCATTTAGGTCATTTATATCAAATCGGTCGATCTACACGAAATCAAAGAAAAAATCATATATTATTCTCCAAAAAGTGTTTAACTCATTAAACAAATACAGTTTTAATCGAAGATGAATAATGCACGGTGGTAATTATTAATAAGAAGTAAAAATATATTAAAACACAAAAAAAAAAAAAAAAAAAAAAAAAAAAAACCCAAATATACTCAAATGAACAAACCCATTCCTAACACCTCTTAATACACTAAGACCTAAATTTTCTTAGTGCTACCATACAGAAAGAAACGTGCCATTAATCACGATCAAATGTGGATTTTCCTACTTTAAGGTTATATATGTTCAAAACATAAAGCTTTAAGGATATAATTATTCCAAACATTATGTTTTATAGTTATAATATACTTCATTTCGTTAATGATTAAACTCAAAAAATATTATCTTCGTAAATGATTATTACTAAAATAATCATATAAGTTTACATTATTTGGTGAAAACAATGACACAACTATATACATCTTTATAAATGATTATAACTAAAACATTTCAAAATCCTTGATAAAGTATAAAGATTTCACTTAAATTTTTAATTCAAGAATAAAATAGATGTTTATAATTAGTTTAAGAGTCTATTATTTTTGTCTTTTTTGGTTTAGGAGTCCTTTTGTAATTTTTTTTACGGGCTACTCCTACTTTTCTAGAAATTATGTATTTTTATCCAAAAAAACAAAAGAAAGCATTTCATAAATTAAAATGTACTCAAACAAAATTCATATCGAAATAGTATGTTAGAAAAATAGGATAATAATAGCTTTGAGAATTCTGAGAATTATGATTTCACTATCAAATCAAAATGTTCGGCGGTACTCCCTAATCTTTGATTGGATAAGACTCAGAAAAGAAAAGAACAGAGAATGAGATATATGAATTTCGTGAGTGCCAGAAAAAATCTGACCAAAATTGGTTAAATACCTTCTTTGTCTGTAAACTATCATAAAACAATTTGCCCCTTGGATCCCGCCAGGGGTTGCCGCCCCTTGGACCCTGCACCCAGGGGCGCTGCCCCCGCACCCCCGTTCATTCAGGGGTTTCGCCCCTAAATGACAGTCTACTTTTAATCTTGAATAAATTTAAACAAGTGGACACTCCACACCTTCCTTACTTGTTTAATATTTATGAAGATCACTTTTTATCACACAAAGTAATCCTATTACACTTAAATCACATTAGTGAAACAAATTACCAACATAGCATGTGTCTCTCAACATCAGCAATCACTTTCCTTAATTTTGAGTTGCCGACAACTTAAAAAAGTTATGAAAATCAGTTATGATTGATTCAAAACTTCAACTAAATGGATAATCCTAAATTTATTAAAATTAAACGACAATTAAAAAAATAGAAATGACAGATACTAGATAGCAGTACACATACCTTGGCTAGTCTTTATTCACGACAACAATAAGAAATAATATTGAAGCCCTAATTGCACATAGAAGTTGAACTAGACTCTACTTCAGTATTTGTTGTTTAAAATCCGACATGACGTAATTGAGGAAAATCAGCTAATGGTTAAAAAACATTAATTTAAGAAAACAAAAAGAAGCAGAAGATGAACAAATGAAGTGGTAGAAAATGTAGTTGACATAAACACCCGAAAGAAGAGCTGGTGATGGTTCTGAGTATCAATCGGGGCGGCGGAGAAAGCGGGACATGGGTGTAACTAAGCCAGTGAGGTGAAAGGTGGAGTCTGGGTGGTGGCGACTGTTAGGAAGTGGTCAATGATAGTTGAGGTACGTTGGGACGATGATGATGATGGTGGTGATGCACCACTTTGGCTGAAAATGGGTTTTGGATCGATGAAAAAAAGCATGAGTTAGGGTTCTCTTGGAGCATACGATCGTAGGTACAAAAAGGTAAGAGGAGACAAGTGTCGCTGATTTTAAGGAACAAATTGCGGTTGAGATTACCTAATTAACATTTTCATATATTTTTAAAATATGTAGAATGTTTAATTAATTAAAAAAGTACATAATTATCAAAGTAATATTAACCTTAGATCTTGAAATTTGAAATGTCTAGAAGTGTTCTCGTGTTTTCAACAGTTTTAGTGCTCTCTCTCTGTGTGTCTATATATATATATATATATATATATATATATATATATATATATATATATATATATATATATATATATATATATATATATATATATATATATATATATATATATACACGGTAAGGATCTTTTGGGAACCTACATTTTCATGCAAACTCCGCAAATTTTTTCGTGTTAATATTTTTCACAAAAACATGATTTCGGACATTAAGTCGGTCATATAAAAATGCACTCGCAAAAAAAATTGAAAAAAATGTGAGCATACGTCAGTTATTTTTGACGAAAAAATGCACTTCCAAGGTTAATGCATATATGCACTTTTCATGTGAGCACAATTTTTTGAGATTTTTTTTCGAATGCACTTCTATATGACCGACTTAATGCCCTAAGTCACCTTTTTTTGGGAAAAAAATACAAATGAAAAATTTCAGAGAGTATGCATAAAAATATAGGTTCGCAAAAGATCTTGACTCTCTCTCTCTCTCTCTCTCTCTCTCTCTATATATATATATATATATATATATATATATATATATATATATATATATATATATTATTTTTATATTTGATATACCATTGAACTTATTATAATTGCTTAAAATTTGTAAATATGATCAGATATTATAGGGTTTTTTTGTTCCTGACGTCATTTTCGGCCAAACATGTTCAGTCAAGCATGAATATTTCGGTCACATTTTCCTGCCAAGCATGAAGTTTCTGGCAGCCAGTCCTCATATCCTGAAAGACAAATGATTTTTTTTTTTTTCTGCTGAAATGATTTTTGAAATGAAACTCATATTTTATGTAACATCCCAAAAATCAAGGTAAAATTTTTGTTTCTAAAATCCAACCAAAAACCATAATTGTTTACAAAACATTGTTCTCAAAAGTAATCATCACCAAGCAGAGTATCTCAAAGCCCAAAATCATAAAAATCGGAAGAATGTGCACGATCACACTTTTGTTTTTCCCCCGATCATCTCTAGTGCCTGAAACATAAAACTGAGAACAGTAAGCTAAAGTTTAGTGAGTTTCCCTCAAAGTACCACACACAATCAGAACATATACAATCATGCATGCCAGGTCCAATCAGTCATCAGACTGACATACCCTCAGGCCCACAACCATCGAGTTGGATTACCCCCGGCCCAATTAGTCATTGGACGGGAGTGCCTCGGCCCAATCAATCATATGATTGCAATGCCAATATGAAACGGGTCTAATTAGTCATCGGACTGATATACCCTCAAGTCCACAACCATCGGGCTAGAATACCCCCGATATGTTGGCCCACACACGTAGCAGTAAAGCCTCAACCCAAAACCATACTATGTCAACATATGCAACATATAAACAAATAACCAGTCAACTGGCAAACAGACAGATCTACATATCACTACCGTATAACAATATCCTCTATACCGGGACACAGATCCAACAGATTACTACAACATAACAACATCCTATATATTAGAATACGAATCTAAAAGATCAACACATCATAATATTATCATATATACCAGGATATATGTTAACATGTTGTCGCATACATATTAAGCAAATAAAATTTCACTATTGGTCGTACTAATAATATAGCACATGGAAGCATGGTCGAATCCTCATGGACACAACCTAATAGTCAATGCCTTTGTGCATCAAGTACATTCTAGTCAAGAAACAATAAATATAAAAGGGGGTTTGATTTAAAACTATAAAACTAAAATTTGCAGTGAAAATAAACTAAACAAAAATTAATAATAAAAACGATTCAGCAGTAAAAAAATATATAGAAAAAAAAAATTCTTATCTTCTTATAAAAAAATTTATATATATATATATCAATTGGATCACTTTTTCAATGTTCATTTTAGAACTAATCTTATATTAGAAGAAAATAAAAATATGTAAATTTATTATTTTTTTAACTTCTTTCCATATTGATATTAAAAAAAACACTATAACATGTGCATTACATGCCATATTATCTGAAAAAATGTTTTTTAGAGCTTATTATCTATTGAAAAAAATATGTAAATTCGTCTTTTTTAACATCTACCCATAAATATATTAGGGTGCTTTTTTTTTTTTTTTTTTTTTTTTTTTTTTTTTTTTTTTTGCATATAACGTGAAATATGCACCATATGCACATAAGTATAAATATGTTTGTTGTTAAATTTTTCTTCAAAAAATTACCTTCTATAGTAGTGTTCTAACTTATTAAGATATTTTTCATCTGTATATTAAAGACATATATGCATATTTTTATTTTGTGCATATGGTGCTCATTTTACGTAAACCTATATATATATATATATATATATATATATATATATATATATATATATATATATATATATATATATATATATATATATATATATATATATATATATATATATATATATATATATATATACTGTCCGAATATAAATATGAAAAGTGATTAATAAATGATGAATTAACATATTTTTAGTTAAATTTTCTATATAAGATAAGATCTAAAACCAATATTAAAAAAATCATGTACATTTGAGTTTGTGCATATATGCACATTTTTTAAAACTTTTTCTAGATTTTTTTAAATATCTTAATTGTGTAAGATATTAATATATAAAGAAATTCATTGAATTTTTTTTTTTTCAAAAAAATGAGTTTTTTTATGAAAAATGTGCAGTGCACATTTTTCATAGATTTTTTCCGAATATCAATGTGGAACGATATTGAAAATGATAAATTTAAATGTTTTTAGATATTCTTTTTGATATATAATAAATTTTAAAATGAGAGTTGAAAGAGTGATCTTCTTTACCTAAATAAAATTAGTGATCTTATTAGAAAAAATTAGTGATCTTATTAGAAAAATGACAATTTTCAAAAAGAATATCTAATATTTTTTTAAATTTTTCTATATTTAAAAAAAATCATTATCCTAAAACTAATTAATAGTTTAATGATCAAATATTATTTGTTTGGTATCATAAAATATGGATAGCTTAGTTATACTGATAGCCAAAATATTGGGCTTTGATCGATGATTACTATTTACATAAATCGAAAATGTTGGGCCTAAAATGAAAGTCTACACTGCTGGTTCAAGAAAGAGAAATGGTTTCCAAAAGAAAATGTTCTTGTTTCTTAAATGCTTAAATAAATGGAAATAAATTTTGTTACTTTTAGATGGATTTCAATGGAATTTAAATTTTATTATCTTTTATATTGATATAATTATTCTTTAAAATACATATGATTAAGCAAAAAAGGACATTATTAATAGAGAAAACTATAAAATCGTCCCATGTAGTTTGCAAAAATCTATGAATAAAATAAAAAAAATTCAAACTTATATGAAACATCTAAAATCAAGATTTTTTTTTTGGATTTGGTCTCTGCTTTTAATCCCTTGTCTATTGATAGACTTGAAGCTTACGTGCCCTCCATGTAAGGACATTTCCATCTTTAAAGCCTAGTTTTTTATTATTAAATTTTTATTTCTTTTTCAAAAATACATTCAACGTCTCTTTCTTCTTCATTCTCATTCACACAGAATCAAGGGCATACCTTTCTTCTTGTTTCTCATTCAAGTAGAAAGTGAAGGGATTACATCTCTCTCATCTCTCATTTCTCATCTCTTTCTCGTGTTATCTCTTAGAAAAATGGTCCTATGTTTTTTGTGGACATGTTATGAGAACCTCATGGACCTTACAAAATCTTGGTCTTCGTTTATATGCATGCCTTAAAACGGAAAGGAAAATCCTATTAGCTTAATGTGTTTGCTTTAGTCGTGGCCTAATTCTTCTACTTTGATGTATTCATCATGTAGGGTTCAAGATGTGGATTTTTGGGTTTGGACGATCCCCTAATGTGATCAAGATCCTCTGCTATAATACCAAATACCACGACAGCTGAGAATTAAGGATTGTTTAGTTGCAGTTTTTTCACTTGATTTAACTTGTGTGCTTGTAGTTTTTTTTTTTTTTAAATTTTTTTTTAATTTTTTTTTTAGGAATATTTATTTGTTGCATTGGGATGATGCAACGTTTAAATTTAGGGAAGGGTATAATTGAAGGAGAAAGGACAGAAACTAATGAACATAAAATCAAAGAAAAAATGACGAAATTAGATTTTTTTTTTCTGATAAAATTCATAATATTTTGGTTTCCTTTGAGCTTGACAAAAAATTCAGCAAATTTTCTCCATTATCATACTATCATGTGTATCGTCATATTTGCTTTACATTTCTTTACTACTTTTTTCTGCTTTTTGTGATTTCGAAAGGAAAAATGATTTATATAAGTAATTATGTTTCAAAATCGTTCAAAAAATATCATCAAATTTAGTGTGTCAAAAAAACACCATTCAAGTAAAGTATTAGTACAAAAAAACACCAAGTACATTTTTTGTTCAAATTTAACATTGTGGTAACCAATAATTACTGGTAAAAAATAAGTAAATGAAAAAATAAATAAGAGAAAATGACTCAAAGGGGTAACTATATTGCAAAATCGTTCAAAAAACACCATCCAAGTTTGATATGTTCAAAAAACACCATTCAAGTAAACTTTTTGTATAAAAAACACCAACAAACTATATGTTTTGTTTAAACTATTATGACATGGCATAATAATTATTGACAAAACAAAAAATGATATATTCATCTTTTAAAAATCAATTTAGGGTTCCTTCATAAATGAATGACTTCTTCTTCTCCTATGATTGCTCTTCTTCTTCTAAAGTAATAATGTCGAACTCAAATCCAAAACTCTAATTCTTGACTTAAGGCAAACATGGCTCATTTACCCTCACCTCAATGAGCCTCCCTCCCCCTAAGGCCCAGATCCATAAAAGGCCCAAAAGGGCGTCCAAGCCCCACTACAAGGCCTCTAAGGCCCGATATGGCCCAAGAACCCCCCAACATGGCCTTAAGCCCAAAAAATGACATGCTACAATCAGGTGGGCCTGAGGTCTAACTGAAACAAGTCCATGCATACGCCAGCATATGCTGAAGCCTCTACGATCCGGATTTCAAGCCAGTACGTAGGGATGTCAAAAAGTCCCGTGGGACCCCGTTTTCGTGGGGGCCCCGTCTCGTTTGGGGGAAATTTCTAAAAAAATCTGGGGGCGTGGACGGGGGCGGGGGCAAGGTTAACTCCCGTAATAATTTCGGGGGCAGGGGCGAGGGTAGACAATCCCGTCCCGAAACCCCCATGGGGACCCCGTTAATAAATTACACATATATTTACATATATTAATTATATAAATATAATAAACAATAACATGATTTTAAACTTCCAAAATTCATCAAAAAAACATGTTTTTAAGTTGTTGGTATAATGTTTTTAAGATGTCATAACTTTTTTATTTTTAACATTTAAAATTCTGTTATAAATAGTTATTTGTTACCTAAAAAATAGTTTCTTTTAGCCTAAATTACAACTTCTTTTAGCCCAAAAAAAGACAGCCCAAAATTAATCGGGGGCGGGGGTAGGAGGGTTGAACATTTCGGGGGCGGGGGCGGGGAATGCACTCCCCGTCCCGTTTGCCCCCGTTGACATCCCTACCAATACGTCCAACGTGCTCGGCTAGGGTTAAGAACCGTCAATCTTCCGAAGGCCATAACTTCTTCATTCTAAGTTCAATTTCATCCTTCTTTATATCCACGGGAAGGAAACGACAAGCTCTGCACTTCTATCAACTCTCCATTGCCTTAAAACTTTTCTAACATAAACCCAAACTTCATAAAGACTCAAACTGATACTTATTGATATGCCCTTGGGCTCCACCACAAACCGAACACTCGGTCCCCATAACCTACATTATCCATCACCAATCGGGCGTTACAGACACCACGACTTGTTACAAACAAATATAAGTTCGAATACATCGTACACATGTATTAGAACTATATCCCAAGAAAACATGCAAAAGAAATGGTACGAACAATAAAATAACAAGGAAACGACAAGAGACGTGCTTATCTGTAGACCGGATAATAAATGAAGGACCGGTCAAGACTATAAACTCTTTTAACAACGAGCAACCTATAAATACCCCAAAGACATGATATTTGAGGCAGAGTAATGTAAGGTAAAAAAGAGATATCATACATAACATTAAGGTAACACTAAGAGTCGCAATCTAATTTAGGCATCAGAGAGCTATACTGGGGTCCAAATTAGATTACGATTTCGTTTCCGAAGGCCATACCCTCGGTTGGACCCTAGAATGACAAAATCTAATTTAGCATTAAGGTAACACTTAGAATCGCAATCGGAAGGCCATAACCCCCGATATGGCTGTCTGATGCCTAATTTAGCTCTCGTGGATATAAAGAATGACGAAACCGGGCTTAGAATGAAGAAGTTATGGCCTTCAGAATAGGGATGCAAACGGGGGCGGATATTGACGGATACTACAAAACCCGTCCCTATAAAAGGTGGGGAAGGACAATAAAATACATGCACTGCAGGATCAATTAAACGTCAAGCTCAATGCAAAATTCTTATATTAATGGTTTTATTAATTACGTTTGATTGACTTTTACAAGAAAATAAATGGACGGATAGTGGCATACTTGTCCCCGCCTTATACCTGCTTCGGGTATGGAAACTAATCCCCATCCCCCCCCCCCCGGTTACCCGACAAAACAGGGAATACCCGCCCCGTTAGGGTCGGGTATCCGTGGGTACCCGAATCCGCAGGTCAAATTTTCATTCCTATTTCGGAAGATTGGTGGTTCTTTACCTTAGCCGAGTATGTTGGGCGTACGCTAGGAGTACGCCAGGCGTACTAGCTCGACATTCGAATCGTAGAGGCTTCAGCATATGGTGGGTGTATGCATGGACTTTTTTAAGTTAGGCATTGGGCCCACCTGATTGTAGCAGGTCATTTTTTGGGCTTAAGGCCATGGTGGGGGTTCTTGGGCCATATTGGGCCTTAGAGGCCTTGTAGTTGGGCTTGGATGCCTTTTTGGGCTTTTATGGATTTGGGCCTTAGGCGGATGGAGGCCCATTGATGCAGGGGTAAAGGAGCCATTTGTGTCTTAAGTCAAAAATTAGGGTTTTGGATTTGAATTCGAGATCATCACTTTAAAAGAAGAAGAGCAATCATATGAGAAATCATTCGTTCATGAAGAAACCCTAAATCGATTTTTAAAGGAGGAATATATCATTTATTGTTTTGTCAATAACTATTATGCCATGTCATAATAGTTAAGTCAAGTTCATTTAACCTATAAGAGCCACTTATCAGTGGGCAATATTTGAACAAAACATATAGTTTGTTTGTGTTTTTTGTACAAAAAATTTACTTGGATTGTGTTTTTACATACCAAACTTGGATGGTGTTTTTTGAACGATTTTGAAACATAGTTACACCTTTGAGTCATTTTCTCTTGTTTTTTTTTTTTACTTATTTTTTACCGGTAATTGACGGTTACCAAAAGGTTAAATTTGAGCAAAGAATGTACTTTGTTGGTGTTTTTTATACAAATACTTTACTTGGATGGTGTTTTCTGAACACACCAAATTTGAATGGTATTTTTTGAACAATTTTAAAATATAATTACCCACATAAGTCATTTTCACATTTCGAAAAGGATGGAGACATGAAAAATGTTAGACCATGAACTAGATTGTAAAATGTAGCAAAATAGATTTAATTAAATATGATATGTATTATTTGTGGTTGTGTAATTCGATATGAAAAGAAATAAATACATGTTATATTAAAATACCAAAGTATTTGAAGGAAACTCTTTACAAATTCAATTATATTGCATTCCAAATAAGAAACCAATCTAGCAATACGTGTACTTTGTGTTCCTAGTTTTGTGTTCATTCCAAGTGGTTTCTTTTCTCGATTTCGGGGTTTTTCACTATCAGGGTGGACCCATGATTTCACAGTAGTGGTTTGCACAGTAGTAGAAAAAATAAAATTTTCAAAAAAAAAAAATTCACTGCGGCCGGAAAAGTTAGGGGTTGCCGGTGCCAACCCCTCTAGATCCGCCCCTGTCCACTATAAATTAGGTGTTCCTTTGATTGGTTTTTACATTCTTAATCTTATAAGTGGTATTAGAGAGATTAAAAAAAGATCAGAAAGTAGTTTTTTGCCGGTTTCTTCAATGTGTGAGAACCAATTACTCCGTCAATCGTTCCTGGCCTAGCCAGGTCGTTTTTTACTTGTTGAAGCCCTGATATAAGTTTTCTTTTCTTTGAACTACTGCATAATTTTTGTTTTTGACCCTTGGTTTAATTTTCTTCCTAAAGCCTTAAATATAAACTCCATTATTGAATCGTTTCCTTTGGAAGCCCACATATCATCTTAAATGGTGTTCTTACCTAAGCCCAATACAAAGTTTTTCTTTATTATTGTTTTTCCATTAAAAGATTTTTTTTATCATCTTAAAGGTGTTCTTAACTAAGCTCAATACAAAGTTTATTTATTTATTTAATCCATTTAATATGCTGCTTTTCCTTAAAGGTTTTAACAGAGCCTATTGCATGATTTTATTAAAGCCAAATATTAAGCATTTTAATTGTGTTTTATTAAGTCATTAATACAAACCAATTACTATGGCTACCGTCAAATACGATCTTCCACTTTTAGATTGTGGCACCCGTTTTTCACTTTGGCAAGTGAAGATGCGAGATTTTTTTTTAGTTCAAGCGGATTACGACAATGCATTAGATTCATTTAGGAATCAACCTCAAGCTACTTGGACTCCCAATGAGATAAATAAGGATTGTAAAGCCCTGGCACAAATCCAACATCTCGACAAGAACATTCTCCAATAAGTACTCAATGAAAAAACTACGGTTTCCGTTTGGTTAAAGCTTGAGTCAATATGCATGTCAAAAGATCTCACGAGTAAGATGCATTTAAAGCAAAAGATTGTTCTACATAAGCTTCAAGAGGGACGTAGTTTACTTAACCATATATTTGATTTTAAAGAGATCGTATTCAATTTAGTGACTTTGGAAATTAAGTATTATGAAGAATACCTTGGTTTGATTTTTTTGTGCTCTCTTCCGAGCTCTTACTCAAACATAGGAGATACAATTCTTTATAGCCGCGGCACCCTTACTTTACATGAAGTTTATGAAGCTTTGTATTCAAAAGAAAAGATGAAAGTGATGGTATATTCAAATGGGCCAAGTAGTTCACAAGCTGAAGGGTTATCGGTTCAGGGTCGTTCCAAAGATATGGGTTTTCATGGAAAGAAAGGGGCGTCCCAAATCTCGAGGCAAAGGCAAGGACAAAAATTGCATGTGTTGTTACAAAGATGGTCTCGAAGTGTTACAAGTTGAAAAATATAGAAAAGAGAAATAGGGAAAAGAAAGATGAAGACAAATAGGCTAATTATGCTCGTGACAACAACAATTCTAACAGTGAAGTTCTTGCGGTTATTGTCAAGGTTACCGATATTCATGAAAAATGGATTCTTGACTCGGCTTGAACATATCACATGTGCCCATATATAGATTTATTTTCCACTTTTGAACCAATTCTCAACACCAAGTCTGTTCTTGGTTTTGACAATTCACAATGCAAAATTGAAGGAATTGGCTCCGTTCGTATCAAGATGCTTGATGGTACTATTCGTAAATTGATCGTTGTTCGCTACATCCCAAAGATGAAAAGAAACCTTATATCACTAAGTGTCTTCGACAACAAAGGTTTAAAATTTACAGGCAGAGATGGTATGCTAAAGATCTCAAAAGGTTCTTTGGTAGTTATTAAAGCTAATTTGCGAAAATCCAATGGATTATACTATGTTTGGGGTACAACAATCAATGCTTCTGCTTCTCCCGTGACTCCTAATAATCATCTACCTGATTCTCATGACAAATAAGCCCTAAAGGATCTAATAATTTCCAAAATCGATCACAAACGTGGTTCTTCGGTTAATCTCGAAACTGCTTCTAATTTTAGCCTGGTTTTGTCTACCATCTCTTCAGAAACCGATACGGTTAAAATATGGCATTGCCGATTAGGCCATATTAGTGAAATTGGAATGTCAAAATTAAATAAACGAGGTCTACTTGTCCTTTTCAACAAAGGTAAGCTGGAATTTTGCGAACATTGCATTTTCGGAAAATCTAAGCGGGTAAAGTTTAATAGTGGCAAACAGACCACCAAAGGCATTTTAGATTACGTACATTCTGATTTTTGGGGTCCTTCCCAACACAAATCTCTTGGTGGTGCGAGTTATATGTTGATAATCACTAATGACTACTCTCATATAACGTCCCATTTTCATAACCCAAAATTTTTCATTTTAATTAAAGTAAAACTTTCTAATTTATAAATTCATTATTAAGAAAACCGTTTATTCCAATTTACATTTATTTAAAATCAGAGTTATATAGAAAATACATAATTTTCAATGCTATTGATGCGTGTATATAGTCCCGTCTTGGCCTTCCTATAGATAGTTAGACAACAATGACACCTAAAACAATAAACAACTGGATAAACATAAAGCTTAGTGAGTTTCCCCCAAAATACCACAACACAAACGGATAACATATATGGTCAAACATGTTAAGTCCAGTCAACCATCATGTTGGAATATCCCAAGCGTAGTCAACCTCCGGGTCCAATCATTCTCGGGATGGAATATCAAGGTTGGAATGCCAATATCCAACAAGTCTAACCAGCCATCGAGCTGGAATACCCAGGGCTAGTTGGCTAACCAACTCAACCCTACCACTCTTAGTGAGACTTCGTGCCTACAACTTAAAACCGGCCCGCACTGGGTATCTTTCCTACATAACAAAGCAGGACTACCTCAACCCAAACCAGACACAACATGTCAACATATAAACAATCTGGATCAAGTAGGCTCATAATACATGAAAACATCAATCATACATCTCTTACCGCCTACTAGTCCTCTCACAACATACAGTCCTGCTACCAGCTAACCCCCATAGAATGCGTAACCATAAGTGACCAGAGGTGAGATAGCCACCCAAACAAATGATCCTACTCTAGAGCCACAACCAAACAAGGAACAAGAAGAGAGCCTAGACCAAGAGTTCTCAGATTATCCTACATGAGCACTGAAATCTCTAAGGGTACTCCATATAGTTCTACATATTATTACCACAAAGCAACATACTAAATATCTAGAGATAGATGTAACAAATCACTATAGCATAGCAACATACTCAATACCAAAACACATATCTAAAAGATCACTACAACATAGTAGCATACTCAATACCAGAAAAAAGATCTAATAGATCACTACATCATAATAACATACTAAATATCAAAATCAAAGGAATGCATGGCCGTATTACTCATAGTTGAGATAGTCACCCGGATAGATGAGTCTACTCAAGAACCACAACCAAATAAGGAAAATGTAAGATAGCTTGCATCAAGAGTCCTTAGTCTATCCCACATGAATATATATAGTCCCCAAGGTATCCCTCTACTAACAGATAACCAAAACTAGTGGGCTGACATTGGTGCCTTCGACCCACAGGTACGGTGAGGCGATCTCACCGCGATATGCATAGGTAACCACTGTAGCAATGAAGAGCTCTACTAGCTTCAACTCACTTCCAATTAGCTATAGGAAGATACTTGAGTCAATACCTGGTCACAAGTCATAGTCACTTGTAACAGTGACTACCTTACATGAAATGACGATTAGGGTTTCACATAAAATGACGATTAGGGTTAAGTACGAACACTTAACCTTAAGGACTTAATCACCTAAGGGTAGGAATGATTAAGGTTTGAATTAGTTGTTCTTAAGTGTAATAATAATCTAATCAATAGCCCAAATACACACCCCAATCGTTGTCTAAAATAGAGCTCCACTATTCTAGGGTTTTCCACATGAAATCATAACTAGGGTTAGTATTCCATAGTAAAAACCTTAAGGGCTTAATTACTTCAGTACAATATTTCATTACGTTAATTGTAGGGCATTATTAAGTATTATTTAAATTTTAATTAACAATTTTAACTCAGGTCCCGATAAAACTCCAAAACTAGGGTTTTCTTGACATTAGGGTTTTCTAAACCCTGATTAGGGTTTCCAACCCCAAAACCGTGCCTCTTGGACTAAAGTTAGATGTTTAGGTAATTAAATATTTAACAAATTGGGCACCACCCACTGCCACCTTAGGAAGTGGTGGTCGACGACGGTCCATGGTGATATGAGGCGACAACCACCATTTTAATGGCGAGAGTTATAAATATTTAGGTCCAAACACCATCTAAATCCTCTCGGTTTACATGGAACATTAATCCAACACCCACAAACGTACACAACCACCCGAGGTGGTGGCTGGTGGTGGTAGAATGGTGGAAGCCACCGTGATCGGTTGCCAGAGTGGGTGCCTCTTCGATTTTCGGCCAACAAACACACACACACGAAATCAAATGAAACATGCACACACACATCGACATAGACTGAAACATGCACACACAAAACAAACACCCTTATGGTGTCAGAAGGTCTTCAGAGAGCGATAGAGCGACTGCCGCATCGCGGCAACGACAACGGTCAGACGACTACAACGTTTCAGAAGGAATGGAGAAGACAGGGGGATTGTAGCCGTAACACACACAAATGAAACATAAACACCACACAACCACCCATTCACTGTGGCATGTGATAGAAAGAAGAATGATGTCAAAAATAGGACAGCCTCTGGAGCGGCGGTGGCGACGGAACGATAGAAGAAACAAGGAATATAAGGGTTACGCCATTACCACACACACACACACACACAAACACAAACACACACACACACAGAGGTAAAAACGACCACAATCTCGTCGATCTCCGCTATTATTGGCAACAACAACGGTGGTGGTTAGCTTCGGTGGTTCGCAATGGCGTCAAGGGTGTTGCGACGACCGGAGTTGTGAAGTAATAAGGGTGGCAGTGGCTGTAAGTTTTAGGGTTGGGGTTTGAGGTGTTTCACTCTTAAACGAGGAACATGGGGGAGTAGGGGTGACGGGTTTAATTCCCTGTCCTCAAAGTCAAACTTCTAACCAATTTTTACACTTTCAGCCCCTCCCTCTCTTTTCATTTCAATTCAAGTACATAATTTACTCTATAGCCCCCTGCTTCCAAAAATCTATTCAATACTAGTCCATATGTTACAATTTAACTCTCAATTTCCAGAAAATATAATTTTTAGCACCCTAAGGTGTACACCCCGCTAATTTAATACAACTTTAGGGCTAAAATAAAATCTAAAATACATCTAGGGGTTTTAGGATTTATTTGTTTATTGACTTATTTTATTTTATTTATTTTATTTTAAACGGAATGTTACAATTCTCCCCCACTTAAATTAGATTTCGTCCTCGAAATAAGCTCTCGCTTCTACTTCATGATGCACTCCCCCACAACAGCCAAGATGCATGAAAATTCGTGGAATTAATCGGTCCCAGAGCTTCTTGGTCAAACATCGGCATGCAACCCCACACAAAAGGGTAATACCACAATGAAAAATAATCTATCACACACTAAACTAGACCACACTCCTGCTCGGCTCCAACAACCTAGCTAAGTTAACTACAATCAACACTCGGGCCCACCCCGACCAAAGGATAACAGACAAGTAAATCCTCAACCTGAGTTTCGAACACCCTAGGGTCTAAGCACAAGCACGCCCTATATATGCTATCACAATTAAGACTATTACAAATCGAATGGAAACTCTAACAGCTAAAGGTGATATCATCGCAAAACCTAAAGAATTAGCAATTGCACATAAATCTGGGACTCAAAGAAATATGATTGAGAATCGAACCTTGACACAAAGTCTTCCTGTTGTGTGGTTCTTCTCTCCCCCACCTGAAATATGCTAGAAACTGAGAACTCCATAGTCCTTCGATACCCATACTACTCGAACTCTATTACTGGATCCCAACCACTAACATCCACATAAATAGGAGAATCTAAACCCACACAACATTCCCAAATTCCAATACCCATACAATCGAGGACAAGGATAATTAATCCATTCATAATAAGAATTCAGTTATAATAGAGCTAAAAAGAAAATTCCATTTAACTGATCATCCGAGATTACAACTGAACTTGAAACATAGATGGAAGTTATAGACGAATACCAATACTACCATAGTTTCTAAATAAATAAAAGAACTATCAACTCAAATCTCGATCCTTGAGACCCCGGTGGTCCCATGACAAGCGTCGGGTAACTGCCAAGCGAAGGGTGTAGGATCCAACACCTCACTGAGAAAAGGACAACGAGCTCTAATGTGGACTTCTTGACCGATGGAAACAAACTCATGCACTCTGCGTGCAATCCCTACCAAAATGGCCCTCATCGTCATAACTGTTACATACAAAACATTTACGCCTCCCTCTAACTGATCCCGAACTTTGGTCGGTGGACTTGAACCGCTTCGTTGTAGGTTGGGACTAATCTGGAGTCTGAAAATGCTCCCTCGCATGGATCTCTATCTCAATATCTCACTTCCTCGTAGCATCTTGAAGCTCAAAGAGAGAACCATAGTGCTGGGTGGACACAAATTGTCAAATGTATATCTTGAGTATGCTCAAATACCGAGTCATATGAGCCCACTCTGAAGCAGCGAAATCAGGACTGAACAAAGCCCTCTTAGTGAACATCTTGGTGAAATCCGTCAATGACTTGGTTGTCTGTCTCAGATCCAGGTAGTCTTGGGCCACTCTCTCTATCTCTACCAAAGGAACATACCTTGCACGGAACATCTCCAAAGTTATCGTGGCCCTCTACTCAGGAGTATAAGAACTAGTCACCAATCTCCACCAATCCCTCACCTCAAAACTGAGAAGGTTCAGGGCGTACAAGACCTTCTAGTCATCCATATAAGAACACATAAAGAAAAAACCCTCCATGTCAGACAATCATCTCATCGCCACAATCGAGTCTGAGACAACATCAAACTTTGGGGCTTTGTATTATTGAAGTCCTAATACTAGAAAGCACTCTATCCTTGAGCCCTAATGGTAGCAACAACCATGGTGGATACTGTTTGATAAGGTGTCTAAGTCCATAACTATATTCGGTATGTACTTCACCCGGTTTAGCATGGTCTATTTGGGTTGTACTTCACCAGAACAATTTGGACTTTTGAGAAAATGATATGTATGATTTATTAATATATTATAAGTTATAATATATTAATATGAAATTATATTATTTAATTAGTATTGCTCAAGAGTTAATTTGGAATTAATTTTGTGGTCAAAAGAGACTAATTAAATATTTAGGGATTGATTGTGTTAATAATTCATTCTTATAATGTGGGCTAATGATCCAAGATTCCTTATGTTGGGCTTAACCCATGTGGTGACCCAAGGATACTCCATGGAGGTTAAAACCCATGGATCATGAGGAATGTAGATAGTTATGCACATTAAGGTTTACATGGTGTAACCCTAATGTAACCACATTATATAAGAAGCCCTTTAGTTCAAGAAATTGGCACCTAGAGTCTTTACAAGAGCGTAGCCGATTTTGTGAGCTAAAGAGTCCTTTTCCAAGTCTTCCAAGTGTTAGTGGTGATTTGTGATTCCACTTGAGATATTCACACTATTGGTGCTAGGCTCTTAAAGTTCCAAGAAACAAGCTACAACAAAACTTATGTTATCTAACTTGTTTTATTACCCAAGTATCAAAGTTTTGTATGCTAGTTAGGGTAATACCTTGGAAAATGAAATTTTGCATGTATAATAGAGAAAACATAGATCCAAGGTATTTAGGGTTGCATGTACACCTTAGGAGTGTTAGAATGCTCAAAACCCATCAGTTGTATCAGAGCCTAGGCTTGTTTTCAATTATACTTGATGCTACTATCTTAGAAATGCTTTAAAAATAAAATATATGCTTTCTGGACAGTGGAATCGCCGAGTCCCTTCACAAAGCAGGCCAACTTGCCGAGTTTGTTCATACACTCGACGAGTTGGATCCCCTGAGTGTAGAATTTCGAGTTTTAAGGCTAGAATTGGACTACGATCATTACCCTAAACTGTTTATGAACTTATAAACCTGTTTTTGATGTGTTAATGATTAGGCTTATCCAAGTCAAAAGATAATTGTCAAATTTTCATGTTTTGTATTAGTTTATATGATTAAGTCTAATTACATGAAATTTGTTTGATTTGAATTGTCTTGTTCATATGAGTTTAATGTAGAACTTGAACATGCTTGTTAGTTTAATTGGTGATTTTAATGGACTCCATAACTTGTCCTCAAGTTATGGAATTCCAAAAGTTTTCATTTAAACGAATCATTAAAAATCATAGGTTATAGGAAAATGAAGAGTCTCATTTTAAAAGCCATTAAACTCATATGTTATGAGTTGAAAAGTTTTGAAGAGTTTCAAAGCTTGCCCTCAAGTTTTGGAATTTGTAAATTCACACATAGTTAATATTATAATTCCAAACCCTAGAATTTTAAAAGTTTAAAATTCAACCCGTATACTATTATAATATTTTAAGTTTAATTATATATATATATATATATATATATATATATATATATATATATATATATATATATATATATATAAGAACAAGTCAGTCTTACCGTTAGTAGGCCTCAGTCACGAAGTCGGTCTATAATTTGGGTATAAGGTTACTGCCTATAAAATGGTGGTTTAATGGGTGTCCACTCTTACCCACCGTTTCCTTGACTGGTGGAGGGTCGTTAGCCGAACGGGTGGGATAGGACATTAATTCTCATTAAGTATAATGATAATTATAAAGTAACTAAATGTTTTATAAATTCCCAATCTTAGTTACTTTAGGAAAATGTGAAATTGATGCTAACCCATAATATTACACTTTTCACCTTACCAAGTCATTAGTGGAGTGTGCATGGTTAACTGACACACTAACATGGACTAGTAAGGGTGGAAAAGGGTAGCTTAATGTTTTTCATAGATCAATGGAGCGTGTGTGGTTAACCGGCACATCGATTAGGTGATAAATGACATTAAGAGTACCAAGTATATTTGCATGGTTATTCACACCTTTTTTGTGATCCTCGGTATCCCAGTCATAAACTTGAAGGTCATAATCGAGATTTAAATATGCCATTAAAAAGTTCAATGAGTCTCAAAAGAATCTAGGAATTTCAATTCATCTAAAACCCAATATATCAATTTCATTTTTCATGGTGGAACTTGGTAAATGGTCATTTACCTACCTTCAAATATTTTGCAACTTGGATTACGGCATCCCTTTTCCAAATTGTAAAATATTGTTTTGGGTCCTAGACTTAATATTTTATTTTGGGTGTTATATTAAGGACTCAATATCTAATCTAAACTTTGTATTTCTTCTTTTTCAGATGTCTTCCAACAATGCTTCTGACTCTAACCCTACCGACTCCTTCTCTCTCATGAACCTTTGTGGGAAAGTCATCTTCGATGGAACTAACTTCAATGATTGGATTAGGAACATCAGGATGGTCATGCACTATGAGGACAAGGAATATGTCCTTGACAAGGAGTTTAAGGTCATTGATGAGTCTTCTATTACTCCCGATGATATTGTTGAGTACACTACCCATGAGAAGGATGCCACTAAGGTATCTTGTATCATGCTGGCGACTATGACAACAGAACTCCAAAAGTCCTATGAGGACTTCTACCATTTTGAGATGCACCAAGACATGATGGAAAGATACCATCAGAGTGCACATTAAGAGAGGTATGAAATCATCACCTCCATGATAACAACTAAAATGAAGGATGGAGAGTCCATCACGGCCCACTTGAAGAAAATGCAAAGATTTCTGGACCGTTTTCTTAAGTTAAATGTGAACTTTGTTGAGGAGCTGGTTATAGATATCATTCTCCAATCCTTACCTCCATGTTATGATCAGTTCCGCATGACCTATCATATGAAAAAGGAGGAGGTCACACTTAGAAAACTTCGGGTACTTTTAAGGATTGTTGAAAGTAGTCTCAAAGGTAAGAATGTTGTTACCACTTCGAATACTGCCCCAGTCCTGGCAATCGGGCAAGGCAAGGGAAAGAAGAGTAAGACCCCTTCCAAGGGTCACAAGGGAAAGTCTCTTGATGGGTCCTCTTCAAGCAAGACTAAAGTCGGTCCTGCTACTCCCTCCTCCAACCCAAAAGAAGCAGAATGCTTCTATTATCATAATAAGGGGAACTGGAAGTGAAGTTGCCCTAAGTACTTGCATGATGTTAAGGATGGGAAAGTAAAACCCACCTATGCGTGTATTTACCCTATTTTGTCTAATAACTCACCACATACTAATTCTTGGGTCCTTGATACAAGTTGTGGTATTCACATTTGTTCTGATTTGCAGGGACTAAAATGAAGTGAGGATGTGGATCACGGGAAGATAAACTTAATCATGGGGAATAGGAAAGCTTCACATGTCACCAAGATTGGAGTTTATTCTTTATTGATTTGTAGTGGGTTGAAATTAGATTTGAATAAATGTTGTTACCCGTCTGAAATGGCGAGAAATATTATTTCTTTTCATGGTTTGTACAAACAATGTTTTAGTTTTTCATTTGATAATGAAAGTGGTGCTATTAATGCTTTTCATAATGATGTATTTTATTTTAAAGCATTTCCTTGTAATGATGTATATGAAATTGTGATGGTTGTAGACAACTTAGGAAATAATGTATTGCATATTGATTCTTCCACTAGTTTGGATAAAGCATCATTGTGGCATTGTCGTCTTGGACATGTCAACAAGAAGCGAATAGGCCAACTCCAAAAGGCTGGAGTTTTGGAATCATTTGAATTAAAGTCAGATGATAGTTGTGAATCTTGCTTGCTTGGAAACATGACTAAGTCACCCTTCACTGGTTCTTGTGAGAGTGGTGAAGGTTTGTTGGACCTCATACATATAGATGTGTGTGGACCCTTCAGAACTGCCACAAGGGATGGTAATCGCTTCTATGTGACTTTTACTGATGATTACGGTATATATGGTTATGTCTACTTAATCAAGCATAAGTTAGAAACCTTTGAAAGATTCAAATAGTTTAAGAAAGATGTGGAGAATCAGCTGGATATGAAGATAAAGATGCTCTAATCCGATTGAGGTGGAGAGTATCTTAGTATCAAGTTCCTAGACTATCTTAAGGAATGTGGAATTTTTTCACAATTGACACCTCCTAGGACACCATAGCTTAATGGTGTGGCTGATAGGCACAATCGAACCTTTTTGGACATGGTTCGTTCCATGATGAGTCGAGATTCGTTAATAATCTCATTTTGGGGGTATGCCTTAGAGACTGCCGCCCATATCCTTAATCTAGTCCCTACTAAAAAGGTTGACAATACACCTCACGAGATGTGGACATGGAAGGTTCCCTTGTTGGCACACATCAAGGTTGGGGTTGCGAGGCTTTCATGAGACGTGAGACTCATGACAAGCTCAAAACTTGGAGTGAGAAATGTATTTTCATCGGCTATCTACAGAAATCCTTTGGTTATCTCTTCTACAGACCGTGTGACAATGTTGTCTTCATTACGAGGAGAGGAGTGTTTCGTGAGAGAGAATTCATAAGCCAAGGAAATAGTGGGAGGCAAATTGACCTTGAAGAGCGTCATGTGTCAAGCGGTGAAGGAACCTCAAACACTAGTGATCAACATGAGGAGGAAACTCCTGTTGACCCAATTGACGAATCTGTACCTCTGAGGCGTTCCACAAGAGTTAGGAATACACTTGAGTTTTATAGTTTCCGTATTACTACAAAAGGTGATACATTTATCAATGATAGTACACTAGTAAATTTGGATGAATCTAACAACTACAGGGAAGCCATGGTAGGACCTGAGTCCATGTATGACAATCAAGTTTAGAACTTGGTTGATAATGTACAGGGTTGTAAGATAGTCGGGTGCAACTAGATCTTCAAGAAGAAGACCGACATGGATGGGAAAGTACACACTTATAAAGAGTGTCTGGTTACAAAGGGCTTTACTTAAACTCCAGGAGTTGACTATGATGAGACCTCCTCACCAGTAGCTAAGATTATGTCTAGTAGGGTTATGCTAGCCATAGCTGCATTTCATGATTATGAAATATGGAAAATAGATGTTAAAACCGATTTCCTTAATAGAAAGTTGGTTGAGGATGTTTACATGAATCATCCAGAGGGTTTTGTCAATGCAAAGTACCCTAATAGAGTGTATAAGTTTGAGAAATCCATTTATGGATTGAAACAAGCATCTCGTAGATGGAATCTTTGTTTCGATGAGAAAGTAAAAGAGTTTGGCTTTTCGAGAAGCGAGGATGAGTCTTGTGTATATGTCAGATCTAGTAGTAGTATAGTTATCTTTTTGGTACTTTATGTGTATGATATACTACTCATAGGAAATGACATCCCAACCTTGCAGGAGGTGAAATCTTGGCTTGGGAAGTGTTTCGCTATGAAGGACCTTAGAGAAGCTGCATATATCTTAGGGATAAGGATATTGAGAGACAGGAGTCTGAGTCCGAGTACAGAGGCTGACATAGCTGATATGAGTCGATTTCCATATGCTTCCACAGTAGGCTCGATTATGTATGCAATGACTTGTACTCGCCCTGATGTGGCCTTTTCTTTGAGCATGGTCAGCAGATATCAGGGGAACCCTGGTAAGGCTCACTGGACAGCGGTAAAGAATATTCTCAAGTACCTATGAAGGGCTAAGAACTGGGTTCTTATCCTCGGTGGGAGTGATGACTTGAGAGTGATAGGGTATAGTGACACCAACTTTCAGACCGGCAGGGATTATTTCCACTCTCAGTCGGGCTGGGTATTTACACTGAATGGATGAGTGGTTACTTGGAAAAATTCCAAGCAGGAGACTGTAGTTGATTCAACGTGCGAATCAGAGTATATAGCAGCAAGCGAAGTGGCCGTGGAGGCAATATGACTGAAGAACTTCATTGGAAACCTTGGAGTTGTACCAGCTATAAATGAGCCTATGAAGATTTTCTGTGACAGCGACAGTGCGGTTGCTTTAGCCAAGGAACCAAGGGATCATGGCATATCCATGCACATTGACAGAAAATATCAATTCATAAGACACAAGATAGAAGAAGGACTCCTCGTAGAAAAGAGGGCATCGTCAGAAGAGAACCCAACAGATCCCCTCATGAAGGGACTGGATAGGGTTAAGCATTTACAGCAAGCGAGGTGCATCGGGCTGAAAGATGATATTAGTTTTAATGATTAGATAGCTATTTCTGAAACTTGTAATAGATAAAATGTAATTGGCATTTTATGAATAAATAAAAGTTGTTTATTTATGAGTAAAGTTACTATATTGTGTCAATTATTTACTATTGTTTCAATTTTGCATGTTTTGACTTCCAGAATAATAAGATTATTCAAAATATCCACAGTCGATCATATTTTGGAAATAGGTATTGAATCAAGACTGTCATGAGTTTGGCTTGTAGATTGTCTGAAATGGTTAGACATTGCTATGAAATTCATGAGTGCTCATAAGTTCTGAGTATTGGATTAAACCCATACTCACTTGTATCACTTCATGGAATTTATCTCGAGTGATCATGAGACGTTAATATCATGTAAGTCTTCAAACCAAGAGATATGAGTTGTTGACTGTGAGTTGGTTGTGCATTACTAGTACAAAAATGCATCAGTAACTTGATGTTATAAAACGTATTGTCGTGTATAATTTAGCGAATAGTTAGTACAAGCATATGAGTCGAAGTTCATCTGTTCCTTTTAGTCCTCGGAGGATTAAAAGCGATATCTTGGGCCGCTCACTAATTTTGTTTTAACTTATGTGTCGGGCCCGGTCAGAACTCAATTGATGTGTTCGATTAAGTTCTATTTCAAACAAATCAGAAATCGGGAAACAAACTGCTGGACAATAAGTATAACGTTGTTCCATCTATTTGTCCGGCTGATATCTTGATAACAGAGGCTTATATGATCACTTGTCAAAAATGGCACATCTTAGTTCAACAAGTTTTAAGAGCTACGATTGCTGGTCGGTTCCTAAATTCGTACTTGCAATCATAGTTATTAGACTTATCCGTGTGGGGGACTGTTGGATAAGGTGTCTAAGTCCATAACTATATTTGGTATGTACTTGACTTGATTTAGCATGGTCTATTTGGATTCACCAGAACAATTTGGACTTTTGAGAAGAGGATATGTATGATTTATTAATATATTATAAGTTATAATATATTAATATGAAATTATATTTAATTAGTATTGATCAAGAATTAATTTGGAATTAATTTTGTGGTCAAAAGAGACTAATTAAATATTTAGGGATTGATTGTGTTAATAATTCATTCTTATAATGTGGGCTAATGATCCAAGATTCCTTATGTTGGGCTTAACCCATGTTGTGACCCAAGGATACTCCATGGAGGTTAAAACCCATGGATCATGAGGAATGTAGATAGTTATGCACATTAGGGTTTACATGGTGTAACCCTAATGTAACCACACTATATAAGAAGCCCTTTAGTTCAAGAAATTGGCACCTAGAGTCTTTACAAGAGCGTAGCCGATTTTGTGAGCTAAAGAGTCCTTTTCCAAGTCTTCCAAGTGTTAGTGGTGATTTGTGATTCCACTTGAGGTATTCACACTATTGGTGCTAGGCTCTTAAAGTTCCAAGCAACAAGCTACAACAAAAGTTATGTTATCTAACTTGTTTTATTACCCAAGTATCAAAGTTTTGTATGTGAGTTAGGGTAATACCTTGGAAAATGAAAATTTGCATGTATAATAGAGAAAACATAGATCCAAGGTATTTAGGGTTGCATGTACACCTTAGGAGTGTTAGAATGCTCAAAACCCATCAGCTATAACAACAACCTTAGAAAGTGTAGCATAATGATCATTGAAAAACTCAATCATGGTGGTATTGACCATCCCGAGTAACTCCGAAGTCACCTCCCTGCCAAAAGAAACAACCTCCTCACGAATGATCTCCCTAACTCGGTCCTTTGTCAGCCCTGGCCCATCCTGGCTACTTGATTTGGCTCCTGATCCTGAACCTCCAATAACTGCCATACTGAAATATACCAAGAAAAGATCAGACATCACAATAAAATTCTCAACACATAGGGTCCTACTCCTATTAGTCCATTAGCAGCCTCAAAATTCCTCCTGAATCTCATACGGATCCCGTGGTTTCAGTAGTACGATCCCATACTACCTTCCACACCTATCTGTAGTAGATTTAAAATTCATTCCAAGGTCCTAAGTCACTGCACTAAGCCACTCCTAGGTATGCTAACACCCACTTCTCCTGTGAGCTACAACTAATTTCCTAGGCACTCTTCCTAGGATTACTCTCGCTCCTACACCAGTGGTTGCTTTTGTGCATGCTTGTTGTACACAATACGGGGTTAGATAGACTGTCGAATAGTCAATTTCATATTAAATCCACAACAAAACTAGTAACATGAATTAAGGACAATTCGATCATTCTAAGGTTGTTCAATCCCGACCATATACAACTAATCAACATACATACAACAATCACACAATCAAAAGCATATATCAGGTAAGCAGCTCCCTAAATCAGAAGGTATCACAAAAATTTGGCATCAATATCCAACAGTTTCTAAAAGAACCTTATCCAATAGCATGCTTTTCTTACAATTCATATATCAACAAAATTAAAACTCAACAAACATAACAGGTATGAGTATTTTGGGAACCACTCTCTTGTTCGGGCTTTGGCTGACTGTACACACCACATCTTCCTGAAAAACCAAAGTTAAGTCAAGGCCTACATTCCCGATCTCAAACCAACAATCAAACAAGAATATGACAAAAGACAAAGCCCAACCCCTTTATTATAAATTATTTCTTTCAAAAACATTTTACAAAAATTCTTGGATCCTAGTTTGAGACTGGATTCACACAAGTGCTTCTCCAATTCACTCAAACCAGGGCTCTGATACTAACTTGTAACGTCCCATTTTCACAACTCAAAAATTTTCATTTTTATTAAGGTAAAACATTCCAATTTATAAATCCATTATTAAGTAAACCGTTGATTCCAAATTACATTTATTTAAAATCAGATTTTTATAGAAAACGCAGAATCCTCAATGTTGTTGATGTGTATGTACAGTCCCGTCTTCGCCTTCCCATAGAAACAAATGATACCTGAAACAATAAATAATTGGATAAGCATAAAGCTTAGAGAGTTTCCTCTAAAATACCACCACACAAACGGATAACATATACGGTCAAACATGTCGAGTCCAATCAACCATCAGACTGGAATAACCAAGGCTTGTTGGCCTATCGCCTCAACCTTACCGCTCTTCTCGAGCATCCGTGCCTATGGCTTAGAGCCGACCCACACCGATTATCTTGACCTACAACACAAAGCAGGACCGCCTCAACCCAAGGCAAACATAACATGTCGACATATAAATAATTAGGATCAAGTAGGCACTTAATACATGGAAACAACAATCATGCAACTCACTACCTCCAACTAGTCCTCTCACACCATACAGTCTCACTACCAGCTAACCTCCATAGAATGCGTAAACATAAGTAACCAGAGGTGAGATAGCCACCCAAACAAATGATCCTACTCTAGAGCCACAACCAAACAAGAAACAAGAAAGAAAGCCTAGACCAAGAGTTCTAAGGCTATCCTACATGACCACAGACAGTCCCTAAGGGCACTCCATAGATGATAACCAGTAAGCATAAATAACATACAATTCTACATATTATTATCATGAAGCCACATACTCAATACCAGGAGACATATCTAACAGACCACTACAACATAGCAGCATACTTGATACCATAACACAGATGTAACAGATCACTACAACATTGTAGCATACTCAATACCATAACACATATCTTACAGATCACTACATCATATTAGCATACTCAATATCAAAAATCAAAAGAATGCATGGTCGTATATACTCAGAGGTGAGATAGTCACCCAGACAGATAAGCCTACTCTAGAACCCCAACCAAATAATGAAAAGGTAAGAGAGCTTGCATCAAGAGTCCTTAGTCTACCCTACATGAATATATATATATATATATATGTATATGTGTGTGTGTGTGTGTGTGTATATATATATATATATATATATATATATATATATATATATATATATATAAAGTCCTTAAGGTATCCCTCTACTAACAGATAACCAAAGCTAGTGGGGCGGTATTGGTGCCTTCGACCCACGGATACAGTGAGGCGAAACTCACATTGATATGCGCGTAGGTAACCACTGTAGCAGCGAAGAACTCTACCAGCTTCAACTCAATTCCAATCACATATAGGAAGATACTTGAGTCAATACCCGGTCACATGTTATATTTACTTGCAACAATGACTACATCACATGAAATGACGATTTGGGTTTCACATAAAATGACGATTAGGGTTAAGTAAGAACATTTAAACCATTAAGGAATTAGTAACCTAAGGGTATGAACGATTAAGGTTTGACTTATTCATTCTCGGGTGTAATAATAATCGAATTAATAGCCCAAATACACGCCCAATCGTTGTCTAAAAAGAGCTCCCCAGTTCTAGGGTTTTCCACATGAAATCATAACTAGGGTTAGTGTTCCACACTAAAAACCTTAAGGGCTTAATTCATTAAGCCGGATATTGCAGTAAGTTAATTGTAGGTCATTATTAAGTATTATTTAAAGTTCTATTAACAGTTTTAACGTAGGTCTCGACAAAACTCCTATACTAGGGTTTTCTTCTAAGCCATAATTAGGGTTTCCAACCCCAAACTCGTGCTTCTCGGACTAAAGTTAGATGTTTAGGTAATTAAGTATTTAATAAATCAGGAACCACTGGTGGTTGTCGATGCCAACACAATTAATAACCCTAAATATTTTATACTAAAATAGTGTATAGTGGTAATGGGGTCGAATCCGCAGAGATTGGTTTAATTTTATAACTCTATGAAAATCTCTTTGTAAAAATACTTGTAAAATGGCAATAAAAAATGTGGGTTTTGGTCTTTTTGAAATACTTGAAATAAAACTAGAGTTAAACTAAGATTTAAATAGACAATTCAACAAAAACAAATGTTTGATGTAAAATCAATAAGAGAAAGATGGTTGACTTATGGTTTCCTCACTTCAACATTTGGTGAACATATCATTAGAATTCAATTATGCAATACTTGTTTTAAATCTTTAATTTGGCTATGGTATTCCAAGAAGCTTGAAATTACCTAGACTTTTCTTATTTGTAAAAATGGTTAGAGAAGCTCATAACAATTTACTAAGTCAAAGTCAAAATTTCCATTAAGCATGTAATTAGTGAAAGTCAACTAGCATTAATAACCAAAAGTCACCAAATCCAAGAGGAGTCAAATGCTTTCACAACCATGTTGGAGATTTTTTTTTTTTTTTGATTGTGTGAAGCAAAACCAACACAAAAATCATTTGTTGCTTGCTAATTTGAGGATCCTTACTTACTCAAGAAATTACCCAACTAATCATCACAAACACATTTAAACTCATGAATAAAAACATACAATCAGTGATAAGATGTTAAAACACAAAACATTCTCATAAAGATTCAAGAACAAGTTCATGGAGTTCTTCAACATTCAACAAACATTCAAATGATTTCACCAAAGTCAACCAAGTTTAGTCTAGTGTAACATGGCTAAAAACAAGAAAAAAAAAGTAAGGATAGATTGTACCAAACATTTAACAAGAATCAAGAGTTAAAATATGATGTTCTTCAAGTTTTCTTGGACTTCAAAGTCTTCAAAATCTCTAGAGAAAGTGCTCCAAAATCGGATGTGAAAAAGTCTGAAAAGAGTCCCAAAAAACTTCCTCAAATAGAAGCCAGAAGTAAAATCATGAATTTGCCACTGCAGAAACTTACGCGGGCCGCGTGGAAATCTTACGCGGATCACGTGAACTGATGGAGAATGGGCCTTCTTCATTTGTTGGGCCTGCACTGCTTAGTCCACTAGCCCAGTTTGAGTACAATCAGCTTCTAGCCTATTTTTCTTCAAGTTTTCTTCAATTTGAGCCCAATTTGTCTTTTCCAAATCCACTAAAGCTCGTGTAATCGCCTGATCATAAATTCTCGTATGCTCAAAAAATTCTTCCATCTTTGTTTAACTAAGAGACCATCTTCTTCAATGCTATATCCATCTAAAGCCCATTTTATGTATCACCTCCACTAGATCTTAAGACTAAAAATCTTTATTATTCTCTAAGTCCAATCGGCTCCTAAAGATCCCGATCCACTAGTCTCCAGAAAAAACCCTGCAATTATGCTCACGAAACTAGAGAGTACTCGAAATAGTCATAAAATAACAAACACCATACACAACCTCTCGGTTTACACGGAACATTAATCTAACCCACCAAGTGATCCCAACTTAGAATTTAGCAATTAAATTCATGGAAATAGCTAGATCTCATGCATGGTTACAATATGGCCCTAAAGATTGAAACTTTACTGCTTATGGGACACATTTAGCTCTAAGGGTGGCAACCCTAAGCCTAAATACGAAGATGAACCATAAAAATCCATTCTTTGGACCTAAAAAGGTCCAAAGCTTCATAAAACTAGATCTAAGCATTTATAAGGAAAGTTGGAAGCTTTATACCTCATATTAGTGCCAAAAGGTGAGGTAATCCCAGATCCTTGAGCTCAAGATACTCAAGTCCTTCTCCAAGTTCTCTTCTCTTCTTCCAAGCTCTACTTCACCAAGAGAGATAATACTTGTTGGTTTTGAATTAAAAAAATAGAATGCAATAACAAAATATATATATATATATATATATATATATATATATATATATTAATAATAATAATAATAATAATAATAATAATGAAATATTTTCTATCTAATTCGGATTATATGGATCAAACAACAAAATACAATAACATATAACTGGAGAATATTATGTTTGATTACAATAAAATTATAGTAAATAATATTATATGATCTAGATAATAACAATATAATAACATTAAAATAAGAATACAATAAAAATATAATAAAATAATTTGATGTCCGATCCCGATTATATAGATTAGACAAAGAAAATGCAATAAGATTACAGTAAAAACACTTAGATAATATTCTTGGTCTAGATTAATACAATAAAATTATTGCAATGCTATTGTAATATTATATAACAAACATTAAGATAATATAGTAAAAAAATTATTATATTGCTTACACATAATAACTACAATAAAATTATAATATGATAATAAAACAAAAAAATATATTATAATTTTAAAGGAAAACAATCAAATTAAAATAAAAGCTTAAAAATATTTAGTATTTTGTTTATAAAATAACCTTTGCATTTTTTTTTTTATAAAGAACAATACAACAGATTATTAATGGTGTTTTACAAATTTTTAAACATATTTTTTTTGGTTAAAAAAATACACTTATGTTTTTTTTTTTTTTTTATTAATAATGCTTAAATTTTAGGAATATATTAAAAATATTCAATTAATATAAAATATAATTTATTTAATCATATTTAACAAACCAGTTATATTTTTAAAGAGAAAATTTGTAAAATGATAAAAGAAGGGGATATTTGAGAAAAATAACCAAGAATTTTTTTTTTATTCGGAAAATGACCACGACTTCCGCAGAAAGGAGCTATGCGGAAGTCCTTATCTTCCGAGGAATGGATTTGGCTCCGAGGAAATGAGGTGTCATGGGAAAAAGACACATAAATTTTATAGATCCGCAGACGGTGCATCGGTTCTACAAATATGCCTTTTGCTCATCTGTCTTCAGATGTACTCCTTTGAGGAAAATGTTCTTCGCTGAAAAATGGCATAATAATGATTTATGTATGTGTTTTCTTCTAATCTAACGAGTTATCAACATTTAGCACATATCATTGATTCAAAATAACAAACTAAACTGTAAAACTATGTTTCTAAACTGCTTTCTAAGCCGATTTATAACATAGGGTTTTTATGGAAGATGATGGAGTTTCCGATTGTTGGAGTGATCAATTTTGATCGTTTTCAATCATTTTTCAGCGAAGAACATTTCCTCAGAGGAGTACCTCTGATGAACAGATCCGCAGAGGGTATCTTTGCGGAACTGATGCACCCTCTGCAGAACCATGAATTTTTTTGGTCTTTTTCCCATGACACGTCATTTCCTCATAGCCAAATCCATTCTTCAGAAGATAAGGACTTCTGCATAGCTCCTCTCTGCGGAAATCGTGGTCATTTTCCGAAAAACAAAAATTCATGGTCATTTTTCTCAAACATCCCCCTCTTTTTGGTCATTTTATAAAATTTCTCATTTTTAAAAGCCAATGTGATACTAGCCATTTGATAGAGGCTTTGTTTCTAAGATTGGGGTCTTTGGTTCTAATATGGACTTTGAAGAATTTTATTAATTTTGTATTACTAAGTTCTAACCACTAACTAAACGTTTGAAAAAAAAAAATTAACAAAAAATCATAAATTTACATGTTCAAAAACAACTCAATTTGTTTCGGCCCAGACAAGTATTTCCTCTTACCACTCACAAATTGTATCGATTGTGTTTGTAATCCTTTTAACTGCACTTAACTGTTTGTTCCTTGTTTTGCCCTTGCTTGGCTCTTGCTGGGCTTGTGATTTTCTTAATATATTTGTCGTTTCCTATAAAATCATTCACTAAATAAATATATCATTTTCATAATTTTATTTTCTACACTACAGCCATTTTATATATCATATTTTTTTGTTTTTAGATACAACTAGCATAACTGTAAGCAAGTTGGGGGGGTGGGGATCTTAAATCATTGTTTTGGCAACTCTATCATTGAAAACTGGGAATCTTAACCTTATGCACTTATAATTATTATTCAAGTTTTCTCATTTTAATATCTATGTTGCTAACTTATTAATCATTATTTAGTAGTTGCCAACCCACAAATCATCTTATGTTTTGTTTGTTGTCTCAAATCACTAAGGTAGTATACATTTGGTAGTGAAACCATCCATTCCATTTTGATATACAATACCTTAATTATAAGTAATAAGTTATCTATTATCGATAACCCTTATCATGAATTAGGTTGATTTAGATATTGTTAAACTATAATATATTACTTTGCTTTGAGTTAGTATCAAAGCCTCATCCCTTCAATGTGCAATGAGTTTTTATGCATCTCTTGGGGCATTGATCGTGGATGTCTAGACCTAACGATGCAACAGCTCGTCCTATAGTGACATCTAATTAAATGTTGTGGCATCTTAAAAGTTTTAAGTTGTATGCTACTAATAATTTCAATTTTACATTTGAGTTTATGTAGAAGCTCTTGAGTTACTTTATTACTTTAAGTTTGAAGTTTGAAATGTTACGGAAAGTAAAAAGAAAAATATAATTTAAAATGAACTCGAATTGATCCCTCTTCTCAAGTTTGGAAGATTCCCAATTATTAGGAAGTCATTTTCGTTCTTCTTTTGGAACCAATCTTAGTACCTTATTACTACAAGTTCATACCAAAGAGATTTTAGTCGGCTCACATTAGATGTTATCTTTCCTCTTTAAAGTTAATGATTGAAGTCTCGTCTAAAATTTATATGAGATTAAAAGTAGATCTATTCAATAAATAAATAAACATAAGTTCACATTCTCATAAGCAAGGCTTCTTAATAGTTTCTGTTAAAGATTCAATAATTCATATTTGTGCTAAAAATAGTTTTGACATATATATATATATATATATATATATATATATATATATATATATATATATATATATATATATATATATATATATATATATATATAAGAAAATATATTTTAAAAACTAACTAAATAATAAGCTGCATTGATTTGGAATAAGATTAGGTATAGAAGAGATGGATGCATTGTATCTTGGAAAATATGTTCAATTTACACTCACTGCTCCTGTTTAACACCAGTTTTTTTTCTCACTCTTTTTGTATTGTTCATGAATGTCTCCTATCAAAATTAAATGTCTTAAATGTCTTATTTTAATATTTTTTTTTCAAACTCCCGAACAGCCATTTGTTATCCCAAACATGTGTCTCCTTTTTATACGTACAAAAAGAATGGGATATATATCTCTAGGTCATATTTCATAAAAAAAACATATAGTTTACATATTTTTTTGGTTTAATTACTGTTTTTTTTATAGTTCAACCACTGAAAATTTGTTATTCCTTTAAAAAAAACAATACAAGTTTTTTTCCTTAATGAGTTGCAATAGAAAAATATAAGATTACTTTTCAGGTTAAAAGGTAGTTTTTTCTATAGAAAAAAAATTCCTGTTGTTAAACTAAAAATATTTCAATCTATAGTGTAACACTTGACAATTTGAGAATTGGACTATAAAAGCGTCAAAATTTTAAGTTATTGGCTTATTGCAATTCCTAACTAGCACAAGATAATAGCATTTGAAAATTTTAAGTATCTCTCTTTCCCTTTTGTATCTCTTACTGGGTGTTTGACAAAAAATTATTGCTTATTAACTTATAAAAATGGTTTATTAACGGTTTCCTATCGTTATAAGTTATTTTTATTCAAATATTTTTTTAGCTTATAACAATATCGAACCGTTAATAAGATAATAAACTCATTTGTCGAACACCTCTTAGCCTCTTACTTTAACTTTGTAATACATCAACATTTTATTAAGAGGATAAGCTCAATATATGTTAAGATGACTCGTGAAATTTATCCTAATAATACTATAAATGAAGCTCAAACTTGTTACTTGTTTATAACCTTAAGCTTAACAAAAAGCTTAAAAAGACAAAACAAAAAAAAAAATCATATCTTTAAGTATATGATTAATCGACATGAAAAGACAAGAGGTCCAATGAAAAAGCCCACAATAAAAAGAGAGGGTCCAAGTACAAATGTTGGTACTATTTGGGTGGGCCTAATTTATATGAAGCTATAATTGAGCCACAATATTCACATGTCATGTCAGCATCATGGCATCAGCATCATGGTATCGTATTAACATACATCGTGCCATGTTCTTTCCATCACATTGATGTATGCCTATGGAGAATATATGCCACATTGAACATGTCAACGAGGCACATTTTATACCATATAAAATTTTACCCTATAAAAGTCAACTCTTGACTCTTGTAATTAGATGGAAATCATCAAATAATACCGTTAAAATGGTATATATGACTGAGATTTAAGGAGGATAATTTCAAGTTTAATATGTAGTCTAACGTTTTCAATAGATAAAATGAAAAAATAGATTAATATTTAAACGTAGTCTCAAGTGTTTACAACATTTTCGAAAAAGATAATAAACTTTTTAACAAAAAAATTATAATCATATTTAATGGTGGCAAAACGAACAAGTTACACGAGTCAAAGTGAGATTTTATAAGTGCAAAAACGAGTTTGGTGGAACCATTTATAATAGAAAAAGCTAATTAGAAGTTAGCAAGGAGCAAAAAATAATAGTTAAGGATCCATTGGATTTAATCTAATTCCTGAAAATATTTACGTCTATATAACAAAACCAATTAACATAATAAATAATAGTTGTGTCAGCTAACGTATCCTTCCGATACTTTTTTGACTGAAAGACCACATCATTTTGAAAACTTCAAAGCACCAACACGATAATCATACAAACAGAAGATACAATATGACGTCTCAGAAGGATCACATGTTGCAATTCAATCCACATGAACATCTCCTCCATAGTCCCAAAAGAATGAATCGTGAGACCGATCCAATATGCATTTCGGTGCCAAACTTGAGTAGCAATCTGACAAGAAAAGAAGATATGACTGATAGTCTTCCATACTTGATCACAATATGAACACCTCACATAATCCACATCAATCCCTATGTTCTCCGAAATAATTCTCGTAGTAAACCAATCCAGATTTATAAGCCAAACCAAAACAGTAACCTTATTCGGGAGTAATCGATTCATTCGAGTGGGAACCAAAAGGAATTATCAATATGCATACAAAATGAAGTGACTTAAAAGCAATAAGACACTTTTAGCTCCCAACACCAAGAATCCATATCCTCCGTACACTCAACCGCTTCCAAAACCGAGAGCAGGGACTAAAACTATTCAGACTCGACCCCTTCTCTTAATTGTCCACACCGCCTAGTTCCCGAGTTTAACAAAAGAAAAGAAATTTAGGAGAGAAAAAAAGAGAGAGGAAAGGAAAACAAAATTGTGTTTTGTGTTTCCGAGTTTGAGAGAAGTGGAAGGAAAATTATTCATTTTAGTTTTTCTTTCAAAATCCTCCCAAATCGAAAGGAAAGTGATCATTCCATTTCTCTCTACTTCCTTCCACTTTCTACCTTTTTATGAAACTCGGGAACACCAATTTCTTTTATTTTCTTCTTATTTCCACCAATTTACTTTCCATTCTCTCGTTAATTTGAACTCAGGAATGGAGTGTTAAACTCCTATCATTGTTATTCTACAAAAACTGTGCACAAACATTGTTTGTTCAACGATAAAGCATATTATCTATGAAATTGAACCCTAAAAGGAACCACACCACATCACCAATCACACTAAAATCTAATATCATAGCCATTACCAAGAGCCCTTTTCATGATTGAGTTTAAAAGCAAATTCGACTCATACAACCGGTTAATCGATTCAACAATAGCCCTCTAAATCCCCAACCAATGATTTGATACACATAAGCATCTAACCCTACATGCACACCATGAAAAACTCTAATAACCTTTCTCCACAAATAAAAATCATCATTATAAAACTTCCACATTCATTTGTACAAAAGGACGTATTGAGAGCATAAACCACCTTTTTCTCTAAATTAAGCACCATATCCTACTTCACTCATCTAATTTTCATTTCCACATAATATGCTCCTAAAAGAATTTTTCTTTTAACCTTTTTAATGTACAACACAAGATGTTAGGAAGCTTAAAGAAAAACATATAATCAATGCCCAAACTTCCTAACACATACTTCAAGAGAATGAGCCGACCACCAAAAGAAAGCAATTTATGCTTCCACCAAGATAACCTCTTATAAAATCGATTAACAAAAAACCGTCAAACCTATATCCAAGACATAACATCTCCATTCGGAATCCCAAGGTACGAGAACGGTATTGGCATTACATTACTTGTTAAAAACTTGAGCGTTTGAGCTAACTTCAATGAGATTCGAATTTCTTAAGATCAACCTCAACCTTGAGGCCATATAAAAACATGTAATGATATAAATGAGACTTTGAACATTCTTTGCATCCCATTTTCCTATAAACAAGGAATCATCAACATAAAAAAGATGAGATATACAAAGACAATGCCCCTAATCTTCGCACCCATAAACACATCATGTGCCACAACATCCTTCATAACAATATGAAGCCATTCCATGGAAATTATAAATAAAAAATGTAACGACCCAAATTTTCTAACATCTATTTTAAGGGAAATATCATAGTTTTATCTAACCAATGCATAAATCTACTAAAATTAAAACAATTTAAATCCCAAGTTTAATCATGGGTTTAAATTAAAACATATCTATTACTTGAACAATAAGGTGAATATGATAATAGCAACCTACTATCTAATTTTTGACTCTTGAGCTTGTGCTCCTATCTTCTAATTTGGTACCACAGTTGCTACCATTAGAACCTACAGAAAAAAAAATGTATACTACATTAGACAAGCAGGTAAGTTATTCTTTGTACTTTTCTTATCTTTCTTCTTTCCCTTCTTTCTCATACTCTATTATATAATCTCTTTCATTAGACAAACAGGTAAAGTAAAACCTATCTACCCGTTTCTTTCTCTTTCATCTACTTATACATGCATACTCTAGGTATACTTACATGCTTTACTACATGTTTCTAATATATACCCCATATATGCTCTAAATATATGTATATGCTCAGCTGCATGTTCTTATATGTATATTCTTTATCTAGCTTCATCTCATTAATTAGGGAGAATCACTTAGTGCCCTAAGATTCACCATACATGTATGCATGTAAGTATATATATATAATACATAATTTAAGGAGAGAGAGAGAGAGAGAGAGAGAAAGAGAGTGTGTGTGAGTGAGTGAAAGTAATAAGTCACCTTATCAGTTAGTGAAGACTAACTGTCTCATTTTCTTCAATTATACCATTGATGCATTATGTATCCATATTATTTGCTCTTAGGATACACAAGCATCTTAATACTTGTGCTAGCCTATTAATATCTTTTGACTCTTTAAGTCAAAATTGTTGGATTAGTGTCTAAGTCCATAACTATTTTGGTATGTACTTGACCTGATGGTGCATAGTCCTTTTGGGTTGCCTTCACCAAAGCAACTTGATTGGAGAAATAAATTGAGAGAGAGGTTATTATGATTTATTAAGATGTTATAAGAATAATATATTAAAGGAGAAATCATATTTGTTTAATTAATATTGGTCAATATTAATTAGGAATTAATTTTGTGATCAAATGTAATTAATTAAACTAGAGGGGCTGATTTGTAATTATGTGATAGTTACAAAATAAGGTAAGGATTATCTTATTATTAGGTTGGACGAATTTAAGGTGATAAGGCCTTAGAATTCAACTATGATATGGATTCAAGGATTATCTTATGGGTTGCTTTGTGGATAAGCAACTAGATAAGGATAATGACTAAAACCCTATCTCTACACCTATATAAAGACCCTAAGGCTCATGAATTCGTGTATCCCTTCCCAAGAATTCCTAAGGACGAATTCTAACCTCTCTCCTCTCTTTTTATACCTTCTCCATTTGCTCTTGGTGTTTGTAATCCATTAGAGGAGTGACACTTGTGACTCTAAGCCTTCTAAAGTCAATTCAAGGAGGAATTGGGATTGTTATTGCTACATAACAATCAAGGTATGATCTTAAACCAAATTACATATTAATATGATTACTTGAATGCTAGAATTAGGGTTTATAGTCTTGGATTCAAAGCATGTACAATAAAGAAACCTAGATCCAAGCATTAGGGTTTGTATGAGCACATAGGATGTCTTATGACCAAAACCCATCAGTGGTATCAGAGCCTAGGATGGTTTCAATTGTATTGATGCATTGTATATCTAAAAAATTTGATTTTTTGGTGTTCTAGAGGCTGGACTCGCCGAGTCCATAGCTGAACTCGCCGAGTCCAAACTTGACTCGACGAGTCAACTCGGCAGATAGTGCTCATCTTGGGATTTCTTGCTGTTTTTGCATTAGGATAGTTACCTTATCATGTTAGATCAATATTAATCCGATTATATGATATATATGACTATATTTTTGATCTAAATGAAGATATTTATCAATTAATAAGATAATTATTTCCTTATAAGATAATTGATTAATTATTTTGAGTAAATTGATAAATTGTTTTGCAAGAAATCATTAAATAAATCAAATATGGATAATTGTGTGATTAAATGTTAATTTAAAATTATTTGTTAGTTGATCCTTGTTGTTATGAAAAGTTTCATATTTTCCCCTTTAGGTTTTATAGTTTAAATTTAAACCCAAAAGTTTTGTTGTTTTAAAATTTAAATAGTTAAAACCCTAATGTTTTGAAAAAGGTTTCAAAACTTGCCATCAAGTTTTGGAATTCAAAAGTTGATTAAAAGTTAATTATGAATGTTAAATTCTAAAACCCTAGTAATGTTTTGAAAAGTTCAAATACACCTTTATGGTTTTATTAATTAATTAAGGAGTATAATTAAAAGAGATTTAATAAATCCATAAAAGTTTAGGTTAACCGTTTAATTGAATTAAAAGTGTAATTGTTAAATTTAACCACATAGTATTTTAAAAGTATAAAATGCACCCTATACTATATATAACATTAAAAGTCTAACATTATATATACGTATGAGTAAAAGTCAGTCTTACCGTTAGTAGGCCTCATTCACGAAGCTGGTCTATAAGGGGTGTTTAAGGAAACTGCCTATAAAATGACGATTGAATGGGTATCCACTCTTACCCACCGCACTCTTGACTAGTGGAGGGTCGTTAGCCGAACGGGTAGGATAGGACGAAACCTTCCATTATAAGTATAATGAAATACAAAGTAACTAAATGCTTTTCTAATTCCCAATCTTAGTTACATAGGCAAAATTGAATTGATGCAATTCCATGAAATTACACTTTGTGCCCTTGCGAAGACGTTAGTGGAGCGTGTGTGGTTTACCGGCACACTAAATGGTTCTAAGAAAAGGTAGCAAAGGGTGACTCAATGTTTGTCACAGTTCGGTGGAGCGTGTGTGGTTTACCGGCACAACGAATAGGTGATTGTAACATGTGAGGGCACCATGTAAGTTTGCATGGTGATTCACACCCGCTTTGTGATCCTCGGCATCCCAGTCACAAACAAGAGGGGCATATCGAGATTTAAACATGCCATTGAAAGTTCAATGAATCTCAAAGGATCTAGGAGTTTTCATAGATTTAAAACTTAAATTTCTTTTTCGTTTTTCGTGGTGGAAATTAGTGAATCGTCATTCACTTACCTTCAAATATTTCGCAATTAGGGTTACGGCATCCCTCTCCCGAGTTGTAGAATATTGTGTTGGGTCTTAGCCTTAGTATTTCATTTGGGTGATTTACTAAGGACTCAATCTATCAACTAACTTGAATTTGTTTTTCTCCCGTTTTGTAGATGTCAAAGTTCGACAACTATGGTCTTCCCAAATCCCGTGGAACAAGCATTCCACATGAAGATGATATTCCACGATTCGATCGAGGAACAAGAGATCATGCTTCACTTCCTCCTCTTCCTCAGGGAGAATAATTGGAGGAGGAGGAGGAAATGGTTGTTGATTGGGTTCTTCAGTCACTTCCTAACTCATATAGTGAGTTCGTAAGAGAGTACTATATGATGAACCGCGACGTGACCCTTATAGATATCACCTATATGCTTATTGCTACTGAATCAGCAATGTTTTGGCGCAATAGAAAAGCAAAGTTGATTGGTGAATCTGCCTTCGAGACCTCTATGGATATAGACAATGGCAACGAAAGACATGCTATGATTGAAAAGATTGATCATAAGAGAAAGGCGATGTCTGAAGTAGTTCCATGTCTTGTTCCAAAAAGAGTCAATTTTCTTTTATTGCCAAGAGAAGGGGCATTGGAGACGAAGCTGCCCTATTTACCTAAGAGATCTAAGAGATGGGAGAGTCGAAACGTATGGCTCTAATTTAGGTAAAATCCATTGACTAACTCTTTTAAGCTTCATTCTAGATTCTGAATACATAATGTGATAAGATTACAATTGATGTTTTGAAGGATCGAAGAAAAGAAAAGAAGCTTAAGGGAAGAAGTGAGCAGAATCTAACCGTGAAGGAATGGATTTCGATCGCGTTTCTCGAAGATTAGATTCTTGAGCTACTACTTAGAGTTAGAATTAGATTGCTAAGAAAGATGTATTAGCATAAGTTTTTCAATGAGTTTCATTGTAAGGACAAATTTTTTCGCAATAAAATAAATTTTGATTTTAAATTTTATTTATTTATCCTTACAATGGCGTGTATGAAAAATTGATGTTAAAATTATTAGAAATAATGGATTTGTTTCTTATTGTGTTATGGAAAGTCAAGAATTTACCAAATAGGGAGAGTTTCTCATTGCCCAAGTTTCAATTGGACAGAAACTTGGAATCATGCAACTTGGTTGCACGATGAATGAGAAATTTCATATTTTGGAAATTAGACTAATTCATTGACAAAGTGTCAAGTGAAGGACTAGGAGATCAAGTACACAAAGTTGCGTGTTGATCAAAGTCCACCATAAGAGTAACAAAGACATTCGTCATGATTTACTAAAGGTTTAGTAAATATGATTAAGTGTAATTCTGAATTGATTGAAAATGTTTAAATCAATAGCAGAACAAATAAGAAGAGTCAAGTAGGCAGAAAGATAAAAGTTTCTCCATTCTAAGAAGAAGGGAGAGTACCTTTTATGCTTTATGATAGGTCTTAATGATTAAGAACCATATCTCAATTGATCCTCTAAGTAAGTCTTAGTATAATTGTATGTTTAAGAAGAGGAATCAAGAATTGAAGAAATGGAAAAATCAAGAAGTCTATCATACTTCGTTCTAATAACAAGGCTTAAAGTTAAGATTGTGGCAATGAGTGAAAAGTATTAAAGATTTATAACATTCATAAAATGTGGAAAGTGTTTTGATAAAAGCTACACTAACTCTTGAATATTTGGTTGTCAACAAATGTTTATTGACAAGAGAATCTTATATGTCAAGGAGTCAGTGGGAGTCTTAATGGTCTTGAAAGGTTTCAAGAACAAATCAAATAAACCTTATTGATCATCACTAGCACACGAGTTGAGGTTTACAACCTATCGTGTTGATGTTATTTTGTTTCTATGCCATTCAAATTGAGTTAATTATTCATGTGAGCTCTATGAGTTCTCATTTTGAACGCATAAAAGGTAAAGCACCTTGATCAATGAAAGGTACATTGATAGGAAAAAGGTGAGATGCTTAACTACTTGGAAGACATGGTGGGCAGTTGTGCTACCATAAGGCAAGAAATCAAGATTAAGAAAGTTCAGTCCATATGAGTTTGAATTTGTCGTAAACTTTGGTTTTAACAAATTCAAATGGATAGGAACAAATACACCATTTAAATCTAAGTGTCATAAGATTTCCTCCTTCATGAAAATGATTGTGAGGAAATGCTTTCACTAAGAAAGATTTTAAGAAGATAGTGATTGTAAAATTGCATTCTCGAATTCGATCATGGTTACGGTATCCCTTTCCATAATTTGAATTGTGAGGTTTGGGAATTAGTCTTAATTGTTTAGACACACATATGAACTATCGAAGGCAAAGGTGTATAAGTTCAAGAAGCCTTAATAAAAGATTATCAAAGCACTAAGTATTAGAAACATGGACTTAAGAAATTCAATAGGTATTGTCTTTCTGAAAGTTAAGATGTTTATGAATACACGTCGAAGCTAGTGGGAGCATAAGTGTTATGTTTTATAGTAATCATCATGATAGTGGGAGCATAAAAGTTATGATTGTATGATTATTATGGAAAGTATTGCAAGTTGGCAATATTTGTCACACCCCAAAACCGATAACGGCGGAATACGTTTCGGGGTGGATGACGTAGTGTACAGTATCATCACAATTGTATAATAGTAAAAGCAAGAAACAAACAACCATTTCATTTATATAGCATGTGTATTTACAAGTGTGTTTTGTAATGTTTGACAAACACCAAAAGTAAACAAAATAAGAGATGGGTCTTGTATCCTCCATCTTCTCCAAAAATGCTGCTGCTGTACCTGTCTATCTTTGACCTGAAGATACAAGTTATTTTGAAAAGAATTATCAGCATAAAGCTGGTGAGTTCATAAGAGTTTTAGTGTGAGTACTTGTATAAAAAGCATTAGAGTCATTATTATGAAAACTGAAGTTTGAAATCATAAATAGTGGTGAAACCTAGAAAATCCCATATTCTCCAGAACATTAAGTAATGTAATCTAGTGAGTTATTCTTAGAGTATGTAATAGTGGTGCAGCATCCTTTAGTATTAGATACTTATTTACTTCGGGATATTACTTCATCTTTCATTTAGTATTTTAGTGCGGTTATAGTGTCTTTCTAGTATATTCCCAATAGTGTGAGTAATAGCGAACTCCCATGACCTTCCCAGTCATGCATAGTGTAGTAGAGTAAAAGCATCCCTGGGCCTGAGCGGCTCGGACTGAAGTTATCAGTCGGAATGTAATAGCGTCTGCCCCGTATAGATCTATACATATAGTGTCGTCTTCCTGTCGGAAAACTTCGGGCATAGTGAATAGCGTATAGAGTATCCCGTAGTGGATTAGTGAGTTATCTCATGATTAGTGCATTCTCTTGTATTATAGTGTAGTAATCTTTCGTATAACTTGTATTGTATTCTCTTATTAGTGTATTGCTTCATAATATAGAGAATTATAGTAGTGTAGAGTAATAGTGGAAACTAGGGATAGAGTCCTCAACTATACCCATTATAGTTAATTTAGTGTATGTGGTTCTAGTCAAGTAGTGATTCAGGTAATTAATGAATTAAGAAGTACTCATAATCTGTACTAATATATGAGATATATAATTAAGAAATCAATGACAATCGGATGGATAACTACTACCCTAAGTCCACAATCAAACAAGAAATAGGAAATAAGGCGAGCTATCGATCCTAAGTCTTTCAAGTCTTACTTATATAAATATATTAGTATGATTACATTCTCATAAAGAGTTTTATTTAACAAAAGTATTGTACGAAAGGAACATTTAAAACTTGTTTGTTAATCCAAGATAGTTTTGAAAACAATTGACTTATTTATAAAGCATAGTGATAAATCACATGTGATTTGAACTACAGATTTGGAATCACATGTGATTAACTCTGAAATCTGAAAAATAGTTTTGTATAACTTTTCATAAACATGTATATTCAACTTGTATCTCCCCCCTAAAACATATAAAACATTTGAAAGGTTCATTAAGGGGTATGAACTCACTTGAAATCGCGGAAATCGGGTAAATCGGGTAAAAGTGTCGATTGAGCGTTTGATACCCAATAACCTCTTGAGCACCTCCTAGGACCCTAATGTCATATGAAATATGTATTTTACAAGGAGTTAATCATCTTATGCTTTTCATTATAGTATTTGGACATTCTAGCATCGTTTTCGGGGTTATAAGGCCTAGAAGGGGTTCCCGGGAGTGGTACATAGTCATGAATGATTCACGGGAGGGTCCACGAGCTCACTCCCTTGGAGTTTATGGCCCAAAGGCCATCCTTTGGGAGTTTACGGCCGTAAACCCCCTAGGTTTGGCCGTAAACTCTTGTGGCACTCCAAAGTGTATGTTTAAGGTCTTATTTCACTTCCTTGATTTAGTGGTATGTGTCTTGGACTATTTTAAAGGATTAAACATCATAATTTGTGACATTTTTGGGGAGTTTACGGCCAAGACTTGTTCTTGGGCCGTAAACTCTTGTAAATCCCTCAAGATGTATGTTTTATTGGTAAAACAAAGTCTCATACACCTTAGATAAATTCTAGAAGGCCATATAGTGAGTTTGGGACAATTTTGGCATATATTTTTGGGGAGTTTATGGCCCAAGAACACCCTTGGCCGTAAACTCTTCATTTTGTGTCCAAATGTGAAGTTTAATGGTACAACACACTTCCAAAGGCATTAGCTAAAATCCTTACATGCATTTGAGGGGTTTTGGGACTTGTTTGACACAAAAATATGGGTGTTTACGGCCCAAGCTTAGCCTTGGCCGTAAACTCCTCTTTTTGCCATGAAATGATGTTGTTTGATGCATTTAAGCCTTCCTTGTTATCAAGTTTAAATTGCCAAACACCCTAGATGAGTTTTTGGGGCTTTAAACAAGTGTTTTTGGGGTGTTTGAGGTGTTTACGGCCTAAGCACATGCTTGGGCCGTAAACTCCTTTTTACATGTCTAATCCATGTGTTTTAGTGTCCAAACCCTTCTAGATACATGCCTTAATTAGTATACTAGCTTAACATGAGGAAAAACTTGACCTTTGGCATGATTTTGGGGGTTTACGGCCTAAGGAGCTTCTTAGGCCGTAAACTCCTTTATGGTCCTTGATTCTCATGATTTTGGACTCTAAAAGCAGTAAAGTATGATTAGATTAAGTTAGGGGATGAATCCTTACGTTTGGAAGTCGGAAATTCGCGGATTTGGAGTCGATTTCGGGTCTAGAGAGAGAAAGTAGTGAGAGAGAGGTGTAATTGTGGTAAAAGAGTCCAATTGAAGTGTTCAAGTGTTTTTATATGTCTCGGGTATTGTACCCGATACACGGCTACTCGATGCTAAAGTTTAACGGGTTTAAAACTTTTTACCCGGGTGAAGTGGTTGAAATAGTAATACAACTCTATTAGGTTAAACTAGATTAACACGTATGAGTTATATTACTTATAATGATATTAGGACATGCATATAATTAGATATTCGGATATTAACGATTCCAAATATTACATAAAATAACGTACGTTAACGTATTCCGTTAGTGAAAATGGGATTTGTAACGGGAATAGATTTAGGGTTGTCACAATATTAATTATAGAAAAACAAGAGTTATACCTTGCAAAGCCGTAAGGGTTGTAAAGTTGTTTTGCTATAATTAAGGGAGAGAATATTATGCTTCATTTCAAATCTAAAGGCTCAGGTTGAGAAATGTTAATAAATTTAGTCAAAGGTACATAGTGTGTTCTTAAAATTTCGATTATGATTATGGAATTCCTTTTCACAATTCGAATTTTAAGAACATAGCAAATAAAACATTGTGCATTGTGTCCCATACGCTTCAGGTATAGGATCGTTTGAAAATGCTTTAATGTTTGACCATTCTAAGATTTTCCAAATGTCTAGCGCATTTAGAGGGAAAAAGGGATTAGAATTGGTTTTGACTAAAATAATTAAACAACCATCAAAGGACAATCCAAAGTTCGACGAGGATTGGTTGCTTGTGAGTAGTTGGAAGCATGGTATTGAATGGACCATATCGACCTTATTATGAATACAAAAGATTCTATTAAGAATAAGTTGTCATATGGAAAATATGGAAGCATGTCCATATTGGGAAGTAAATATTGAAAATCTATGACTAGATTAGAAACTTTTATGCAAAAGGATGTTCAAAAAAATGTACTTTGAGTGAGAGACATCATATCTAAGGAATTGTCTTGTAACGATCTCTGTTAGAGAACTTTGTAATATCATTGGCAATAGTCTTTGTGACTTTGATGCAGTGACATTACGAAAGGATCGTTGCATAAAGTGTTAGAATCTGGCATATTCTATAAGTAGCGAGAATTTGATATTCTCACACTTATGAAAAAGGATTTGGAGTTTTGAAATGAGAATGATTGGAAATGTATTCAATTTGGTCTATTTCACAAAGTAAGAACCATAGGTAAACATTGTGTGCATGCTAGGAGCACGGGACAAGTGTAATAATTCAAGTAAGAAGTTGATTACCCGAAACGACAAATAATGAGTAATCGATATGGTGATAAATAAAAGGTGTTTTATTTATGCTCAAAGGGTTGAGGCCATATGGGATTAGTATTATTCTTGTGTTTCACATTTGCATGTTTTGACTTCCAGAATAATTGAGTTTATTAAGAATAATCGAATTATTCGAATGGGCCACAGTCATTCATATGTTGGAAGTATATATGAATGAAGATTGTCGTGAATTGGTGTGTGGATTGTCTAGAAGAGTATTAGACATAAGCAAATGTTTGCTGCAATGTTCATGAGTGCTTATGAATATGATTTGAGCATTGGATTAAACCCACGCTCACTTGGATCACTCCATGAATTGTATTACGAGTGATTGGTGAGACGATAACATCTTATATTCTTGAAACCGAGATGTGTGAGTTGTATCTTGCTAATCGGTTGCACATTGATAATATGTAAATGCACTAGTAACTTGGTGTTATAAAACATATTGTTGTGTGTGATTTGGTTAGTAAGTGCAAGCAAGCATTGTATCAAAGTTTATCCGTTCCTTTTATCCAAAGAAGGATAAAAGCGATATCTTTGGGCCCCTCGATGGTTTAGTGATGACAAACGTAAATGCTCAGCCGGGCTAGGGCTAATTTGATTTGTTCAATTAGTCAGTCATCATAAATCGGAAATCGAGATATAGTACAAAGAGAATGATTTGAAATCATATCTCATACGATATCTAGAATGGAGGAATATATGATCCCTTATCTAAGGACACGCGTATCTGATAGGATCAGAGTTGACAGCGGCTTTGGAAAGCTACGATTGCAGATCAGGATCTGAAGTCATACGCATAATAGTTATTAGACTTATCCAAGTGGGAGACTGTTGGATTAGTGTCTAAGTCCATAACTATTTTGGTATGTACTTGACCCGATGGTGCATGGTCCTTTTGGGTTGCCTTCACCAAAGCAACTTGATTGGAGAAATAAATAGAAAGAGAGGTTATTATGATTTATTAATATGTTATAAGAATAATATATTAAAGGAGAAATCATATTTGTTTAATTAATATTGGTCAATAATTAATTAGGAATTAATTTTGTGATCAAGTGTAATTAATTAAACTAGAGGGGCTGATTTGTAATTATGTGATAGTTACAAAATAAGGTAAGGATTATCTTATTATTAGGTTGGACGAATTTAAGGTGATAAGGCCTTAGAATTCGACTATGATATGGATTCAAGGATTATCTTATGGGTTGCTTTGTGGATAAGCAACTAGATAAGGATAATGACTGAAACCCTATCTCTACACCTATATAAAGACCCTAAGGCTCATGAATTCGTGTATCCCTTCCCAAGAAGTCCTAAGGACGAATTCTAACCTCTCTCCCCTCTCTTTATACCTTCTCCATTTGCTCTTGGTGTTTGTAAGCCATTAGAGGAGTGACACTTGTGACTCTAAGCCTTCCAAAGTCAATTCAAGGAGGAATTGGGATTGTTATTGCTACATAACAATCAAGGTATGATCTTAAACCTAATTACATATTAATATGATTACTTGAATTCTAGAATTTGGGTTTATAGTCTTGGATTCAAAGCATGTACAATAGAGAAACCTAGATCCAAGCATTAGGGTTTGTATGAGCACATAGGATGTCTTATGACCAAAACCCATAAAAAATAACCACTTAATGGATCAAAACTCTATCTTTTTCTACTACAAGTATTAATTTACTCTACTAAGTAACACCCATTTCATTATAACCTAACATCTAATGCATCAATTACCATAATCACTAGTTAGGGTTTCAAACCCGAACTCTTATTAGATTGATCCCACTCATGAGAATCAAATATAAAACTTGTTCTAGGTATCTAAACACTTGATTAACACTACCAACAAACTTTCTTAACTTAATCTAACATAATTTGTTCAAATGATGAAAAAACCATGAAATCCCCAACTAGCTTAAAAATGGAGAAAATGATTACCTCACGAGCATTACACCTTCAATCCAAGCTATAAAGACCCTTGATAGCCTCTTTGTAAACTTATATCCTCTAAATTGTTGGAGCTCTGCTCCTATGGGCTTGGAGGTGTTAAATGATAAGAATAAAGGGCTTAACACCCTTTAAGATGTTGTGTAACCACGTCGTTACCATGAAAGATCTAGGATGCTCAAGATTAACATTAAAGTGATATTACTAATTAACATGTGATACTAATGGGTCACACTAACAGCAACTTGATAGTATTAATTATTTATTATAAATTTATTTTAATAAATAACTAATACTCTTATAATTAATTGGAAATTATTTATTTTATGGAAATATTAATTTTCAATGGCAAGTAATATAATATATCATATGATATGATTTATTAAGTCATGTATATTATTTTGGACTAGAAAGATTTTTGTCTTTTAGTCAAAAGCCAAAGTTTATATTTTATAAAAGAGGTTTACAAAATTTATAAACTTTTGTCTTCTTTTTTTATCTTTATAAGAAAGAATAAAAGAAGCATTACCTTTTGATTTGTTTAATAAAAAACATGGCTAGTTCTTAAAGGCATGGGGGACAAGTTCTTTTTATGATATGAGTGATTAATTGGTTAGGACTCATGTGTAATTTTTTAGCTTTAAAAGAGTGCATGGAAGGCTTTCATTCTTGATCTTTTTACTAGCCAAAACCATAAGTATGCTTCGCATATTCACCTTTTTTTTAACACTTGAAAGAACACTTGTATTTTGCTCTCTATGAGTTCATACTTTGGTTATGAACATGAAGTTTAAGAGTTTAATGGTTGTCATCATCAATTTGGATTATTGTTCGTGTCTCAAGGTTCATACATTCTTCATTAACTTCCAAGGCCCCCCTTGAGGATTTAAAGTCTACAAATGTTGTTATACTTTTCTTCTTCTTTGGTTGTTGTTTTCTTTCCAAACTTTGCAAGAAGATCAGTAGTGGGTTATAAATGTGCTTATGTTATTTCGAAATATCAAGTCTTTCATTTTCCAAATTTTCTAGTTTATGAAACTAATTTTGAAATAAAATCCAACAATTGGTATCAAGAGTCACCTTGCAAGTTCGTTAGATGTTTTTAATTTTTGGAAATCTTAGCTTTTGGAGAATATGGATAACTTGTTTTTATATAAAAATAAGTTCATACATATTTTCTTTGACAATTTTTTAATTGTTATTTTTGTGACAAAAACTTGCATGCATTTTTTGTCAATTAAAGTTGTATTAGAAAAACAAATGTTTTTGTTTTATGTTTGTATGTATTTTTTAATGTATAAAAAAGCCATGTACCTTTGTGTTGTTGTTATTGGTTAATTTAATAAAAATAGTTTGTAATATTCTTTTATTCATAAAGTATGTAATAAAAGTAGTTAGATTTTATTATTGTTATTTTTTATGTAATAGATCGGTTTTAGACTAGATTTATTTTATAAAATATATAACAAGATGAGGATGGAGACCATTTTAAAAGACCTTGGAGGTGTCCATGGTTATACAAAATTTTTATAAAAGTTTATAACTTTTATAAAAGTTTTATAAAATTGCAACAAAGTATTTTATCAATGCAAGTGGGAGCTGGAAGTCAACATAAATAACAATTTGAAGATTTTGGTCCATTTGGTACCTTAGGAAAGGACTTGGCACTTTTATGTTGACTCATAAAAGTGTCACTAGAACTTGACTTGTTTTACACTATAATGCATACTTGTGTTGTTTATTTTTATGCAAATATTTTGTGTGGATGATAAATTAGATTTTCAGAAACTCAAATTATTTTTTGGAAAAAATAAACATCACACGAACTTTAGTTTTCAGTTTAAAAAATTATAACATAAGATGTAACAAGCTATATCTTCAAAATAAAAATCAGTTTTATTAAAACGTTAATAACGACAAATTTTGAAATTGTAAAATTATAAGTCTAAAATGGTGATTTTATAACTTATTCAAACTCCAAAATCTTAATAATAAAAGGAAGTTTTATTAAGTAATAAATAAAGGTCTATATGGCTCAAACTTAAACTTAATATTAGTTATTATCGTTAAAATTGAACCGTGTAAAAATATAAAACCGGATTTTTTATTTGAACCTTAAATGTGAGTTTTTGGAAAATCGATACCATGATTAATTGGATGCATGCAATTATCATGATATCATATGTTTTTAACACTATAATTATAAAAAATTATAAATGATCGTTTCAAACCTATGCAATTCATTTTGAAGAACAATCGCACATCTTTTGTATGCACTACTGGGATAAGATCACCAAACCGCTTAGTGTTATCTTTTGATGGTCGGGGTGTCTTTGCGATTTCTATAACCAAGTTATAGGCCGATTACACATGTTTTTCAAATTGGATGATTTGATCGGAAATCTTTTGTGATAAATGACACCTAAGCAAGAGAGTTCTGAGGCATAGATAGGATCAAACATGACTAATTATATTTGTTATTTGTGATCCTATAAATATAGAAATTATATAGTATAATATAATAGATAATCGATATCTACTGTGTTGAATTCAAATAAATGAGATAAATATCACCTAACAATTTATTGGTTTTTGCAACTTGGATCCTAGACTTTGCTAATTAATGTTTTTGCAAATTAAAAGGGTATTAATTATTAAAGAGTTTAAATATTGAAAAACTAAATGATTTTGTCTTAAAATTTTGTAGTTATATATCCATTCTCATTACCATGAAATTGTCATTTTCTTTAATGATTTAATGAATCAATAACATTATGTAGATATAACTTCAACGAATGGATTCTTGTCTAAAGTGATAATCTTGAGAGAGATATGAAGTTGTATACTCTTAAAAGTCCTAGTCCTAAACTATTGTTTTTGAGCAACTGACTTGAACATAACACCTGGTAAAGGCATTACTGTGATGCTAAAGATGTTTCTAACTTCAAACCATAGTTATTCTTAACTTCCAAGAAGTCTTGAATATAATAGGTTAAACAATATTCCAATAAATATATTGATATCTTGTTTTAAACTAGTTCAAACATTTGGAATAATTCAAGCTAAAAGAGTCACCTCGTGTGATCTAAGAGGCCTATGTTTTATGGACTGTACACATTTTAGCCTAAGAAATCCAGTAAGGCTCACATACATGGATCTTGTTTCTTTCATGGAGAAACTGGACATTAGAAGAGGATATGCTCCTTTTTTTTTTGGAAAGAAGGTTTGGAAGAGACTAGTACTTCAAGTATCTACTAGAGAGAAATCATAATTTTCATATAACACTTAAGTACTTGGTACTTAAATGTTAATCTAGTATTTGTAAATAGCTTGCAAATATTTATAGAAGAGTAACCAACTGGTAACAATCAAGTTGAAACTACATTCTCGGAGTTTAGTTTATTAATTATGCTATGAACATAATGTACCTGTAATATAAAACAATGTTTGTTTTTGGAACAATGTAGGTTTTAATTTAGCTTATCTAAATATATGTCTTACTTTAATTTATGAATTACTGACTATTTACCTAAATCATTTTTCATAACGTTCACCTTTTATATTCGAAAATGATTAAAATTATTTTTATGAGACTAGATATCTTAAGAAAAATTATAAAGTAAATATCAATGTTTTTATAAATAACAAGTTCTATATGCAAAGTACATTTTGACTTAAACTTGTTTTGAATCATACTGATCTTTGACATTGTTATCTTTATTATGTGAATGAGATTCACATATTCCAACTTTAAGAAAGGGATCTCTAAAGAAAAATAATGTATTTTATTTTACATATGTAAATTATATATATATATATATACACACACACACACATACAAAAGATTCCTAAAAGATATTTTGACTAAGTAGTAGAAAAATAGACTATTTGGGAACTATACACTGTGGTGTATGACTTCCTTTCTAATGATTGTCTAAGATTTAGCTGATGAGTTTTATAGGTAATAAATCTTTGCATGAGGTGGAAAATAACTTAACTCATAAGTTTACATGCAACCTGATTGGATCTATGTTTTCTCTATTGATAGCAATAAACTATGAACATCAAGAACCCTTAAGGAACTCTATAATAATTGAAATAAACATAGATTAAGGCTTACATACTTTTGATTATTATAGTAAATAACCAAATAAAATTACTTCTTGAAGGCCATGGATAACAAGAACCAAAATTATAATGCGTCAAATTGCTCACAACCAAAACCCTAGAAACCCTATAATGAAGAGGAGAGAGAAGAGAGGGGAAGAAATTTCATTCCTATGCTTGTTGGAAAAGACATGAAAAAAAATCGATAGCCTTGGGGTCTTATTTATAGTTTAGGTAACTTGCAAGCAAATACAGATTTGAATGATTTAAATAATAGATTTAATCACAATTCAAATTCTTTCCTTTTATGCAACCTGGAGGCTTCCAAAAACCCTAGAAAAGCCTCCAAAACCATCCATTCCATGGACGGTGTCACAACTAGCATTTTTGGTTAGGAAATTCTATCCTTATATACTCAACTCTTGTATAATTTGTAACTTTAAGTTGATATTATGCTCTAATGCTCATTCCAAAAACAAGTATTTGAACCAAAAATCACTCGTGAAGTTCAAAACCAAATTCAATACATCTCATATACTCAATTGTGGGTTTGAAACCCTAATGTCTCGGTTCAAACTTGGAATGGACCAGGAATCGTTTATTGGACCTAACAGGCCAATAAACTCTCAAATTGGGTATTTTGGGCCAAGGAACTCCATTTGGACTCTAATTGGACCCACATTCATTAAAGCATAGCATTTTGGTCCATGATGGGCCTCAAACGAATCACTTCATTTTCATGGGCCTTAATGGGCCGTGAACCATCATCGTGAACCTAAATGAGCTGAAAACCCATTATGTTCACCCTTTTTGGGCCGTTAACCCTCATATGGGTCCCATGGGCCAAAAAATCCTATCATGAGCCTTATAATTTCGAATATACTCAATAATGGCCCAAATATGGGAAAATTCTAAGGGGGACACCTAACCATTGCATGGTGAATATCCATGCATAATACTTTCCATATAACAATGAAGTCTCATACCTCTAGGAAAAGTCTTATCACTCTCTCTCCCTCTTCTTCTATTCTCGGCCATAAGACTTTCCCCACCACCATTTTCACTCCAAACTTAAATCACATTCTTCATTTCCTATCATACTTCCTAAAGAACACAAGGAAAATTCTACCACTTCTCCTTTTAAAATTCGTGGGTTGGTGTGTGTTTCAAGAGGTTGTCACCAAAAATCCCTTCATCTTGGTAAGCTACTTCTCATCAAAGTGTTTAACTTCATGTTTATGATGAACTTACTTCTCTTAACACTCTAGTTCATGATTTATGTTCCTTAGAAAGCTTATAAGACCGAGATCTACTCAAGGAAGCTTGCTAGGGCAAAAATCTCTCTATTTTCTTCACCAAAATCCAAATCCAACACCCTAAAGTGAATTCATACCCCCTATTTTCGATTTTTACTATGTTATAGGGGAGAATACAAGTTGTTTTGTGTAGATCTATGTGTATATGCATGATTATGTGTGTTTACTATGTTAAATGTTGTGTTTATGTGTTAGAACTCCATAAATATCGATAGATCTACTAAAATATGGTGATATTGGTAAAGAAAAACACCCCATTCAAATTATTATGAATATGAAAGGATTAAAACATACAAAGGATGTTTGAAACTAACAAAAAATCATGTAAAGGGCAAAAAATTGACAAAGTTAACAAAATTAAGGATGTTTTGTCAACTCACAATTGAAAAAAAAAAGACTAAAAGAGTCATTTTAAACAAAAATGGGTCTTTATGATATTCATGGTTTTAAAAGGGCCAAAAGTGTAAATTTTCACAAAATGGGCCTCAAATTGGGCCTTCACGGTTTTTATGGGCTAAACTTGTAAATTTTTTTCTTTTATGATTCAGATTATCATTTTAAAGAAATTTGAGCCAAAAACATAAATTTTCTGTTAAAAGGGCTAAAAATGTAAATTTTATTAAACTTGGGGCAAAAAGATAAATTTATTCACAATTAGGCCGAGAATGTCAATTTTCATAAAACTGAGGCCAAAAGTGTTATTTCTAAACAAAAGGGGCTAGAAATGCTATTTCGTTTAAAACAAACCCAAAAATGTAAACGTCGGTCTTAAAGGACCTACAGTGACATTCTTACCAAAAATGTGCCTTAATTGTGAATTTTCGGTTTAAGGACCAAAAATGTCATTTTACAAAAAGTGGTCCTTTTCGTGTCATTTCACGTTATTTACACTTCTTATTGGGCCTGAAAAATAATCTTCATGTTTAGTGGGCCTTAGTTGTCCTCTTACATGTTTATTGGGCTTGGAATATACCTTACATGTTTATTGTGCCTTAGTTGTCCATTTATATGCTTATTAGGTCTAAAATATAATTTACATGTTTACTGGGCCTTAGTTGTCCTCTTACATGTTTATTGGGCATGAAATATACCTTACATGTTTATTGGGCCTTCGTGGTCAATCTACATGCTTGATGACTCCACACATTCACATACATACTCGTTGGGCTTTGAAAACTAAATACAAACACGGAAGCAATATACAATGTGCATTTTCATATTCATGTAAATTTAGTTAAGGATCTTGTGAGACACTTCGTTTGGCACCTATCGAGTGTACAACCGTAGCCTGTAGTTTGTGTATAGATCTATACGGGGGTGACACCCCACACTTGAGCTATTCGCTACAGTTAGACTAGGCCAGTTTAGGGTGAAAAACCTTACCTTAAACAAGTCGGCGTCCGAAAAAACGTCATGACAGGTGGATTAGTCATTATCAAGTATGGTTATAACGACTCACTTAGAGGAATTAACACCATTATAAAGATTTATGGAATACAAATTTTGTTGATAACACGGTAATATACACGCACTAGTTCTCAGCCATAGGGTGTTAAGATCACAACATTTTATAAACAGACAACATCAGGTTGTCTGAGATCATTCACTTTATACACTTACAAACATTAACACACATGCATTAATACAAGATCGGACACACATTTCAAACCATTTTTCAGAAAATATCGGATTTTCTCGCATTTACAAAGTAATACAAAATATTTTACTCCAACATACTTGTGAACTCACCAACATTATATATGTTGACCTTTTCAAATTAACTTGTATTCTTAGCAAATCGTTGAGTAGGTTGGTCAGCAAGAATACCTGGGTATTTTGTTTTGTTTTTTTATCACCGTACTTTGGATATTTTGGCATGTAATATTGAAATACAATGCTTGATGTAAACAATGACAGTTGTAATATTACATGTGTGATGATGATGATACTTTGTTTCAATTATATACAATGTGATGATAATACAAGAATGAAGTCACCCAAGCTCCCAGATGTTTCCGCCGTCTGGTTCGGGGGTGTGACAGATGGTCCTAGAATGGCTTCTTTGGTTCAACTATTGAACAATTACAATTCACCCCTTACATCTTTGATTAATTCCGATTAATCCCATATTAATTCATAATTAATTATGATTAATAATTAATTATTTCTAATTGATTTCTTATTAATTTATTAACCATATAAATTAACAAATCAATTATTTAACAACTGGTCTCATGTTAATTTATTAAGCACATAACAGATTAACATATTAATTATCTATTTCCAATTAATATATTAATCACATAATATATTAAAAAGTTATTTGTTTCTCTCTCCTAATATAATTTCTAGCTATTTATGGTTATGAGGGAAACTCAAAAATGAATTTGCTTCTATTTTCAAGTTTATACCAATTTAGTTATGAGCTTTGACACCTTAATCCAACAATCTCCCACTTGGATAAGTCTATAACTACAGTTACAAACATAACTAAACAACAAAGAGTGTTTTCCAAATCCATAGCTGAAATTTGATCTTATCGGACATTGGCCCATAAGATAAGTGATCAAATATTCCTTCATTATATAAGATATCATATGGACATAAGACATGGATAAGAATCAATCTCATAGTCCAGGATTTTGTTTCTCGATTTCCTGATTTATGAAGACTGAATTCAGACTACTAACTGAAACCGTCAATTCAATCCGGGCTCGGCCAAGCATTTCAGATATCGGCAACAAATCATCGAGGGGCCCAAAGATATCACTTTTCCCATTAGTGAAAAAGGAACGAATAAACTTTGACTTATATGCTTGTATCTTTTACTCACCAAATCATGCATGCCACTATGTTTTATGACATCACGTTACTGATGCGTTTTCGCAATACCAATGCACAAAAGAATTGTAAATTACAACTTATATATCTACGTTTTAAGAATTAAAGATATTATCGTCTCACAATACTTGTGATAGAATCTATGAATTAATTCTCTGAGCGTGGGTTTATCCAATACTCAAAATCCCATTTTCCTAAGTACTCATTAACATTGTAGAAATCTTGTTGCAATGTCTAATCCTCATAGAGAATCTATAATTCAATTCATAACAATATTAATTCACTACTTACTTCCAAAAGTATGTGCAATTGTGGAATTTCGAATAATCAAATCATTCAGGAAGTAAAACATGCAAAGTGAAACACAATAGACTAATTAACTATGATCTCAAATCTATTAAATATAAATAATCTCTATTATTTAATCACCATAATAATTACGAATTTATTTATTGCATAATATTTCGAGTAATCAACTAACCACTTGCATTAAACATCAGTCATGCCATGTTATGGAAATGAATCCTATGCTTCTCTATGGTCCTTCATTTGTGAACAAATCAACTGGACATTATTTCAATGATGCTCATTTCACAATTCCAAATTCTTATCACTATCCAAAATGTGATGGAATTCCAACTTAACATGCATTATTCTCCTATGATATCAAGATTCCAAAGTCTCAAAGACCGAGTCTTCGATATTGCAGAATATCCCATTGGAACTTTGTTACTAGAAACAATTCCATGGTAATCAAGGTTCAAATTCAAGGTACACTCCTTGAACACTTATTTTGCATTAAATTTTCCAAATCACATGTATACTTTTCAACCATCTCCCATTATGTATGACCATCAATTCTGATCAATAATCATCTCAATCCAAAATCATGTCACTATGGATCGTCCAAATTAATATCATACTTCTAAATGTACATAAGTAACCAGTCTTTGGTATTACCTTAGAATGTCCTTGACAATTGTTTAACAAATTTAGTCACATAAAATTCTAATCCTTTTCCTTACAATGCTCTGAGTATTTGAAAAAGTTAAAACAAATGAATATTATCACATATGTAATCGATCCTATATCCGAACATATGAGACTCGATTCATATGTCTCACATAAGGATTTGATATATGTTCAGTTTCTTTCTACAATAATTCCGTATATTGGATTTCCTATGTTGAAACATTTCAACATGATATTCATGTATATTTTTGACTAAGTTCTATTAAACTATACGATCTACACCTTTAGATTTGAAAAGAAGTATGAGTGCCTTCTCCCTTAAGTCTACTATAGTGAAACAATTCCCAAACTTCGCAATTTGCAATTTGCAAATTGAAAACTTTGTTTCCTACTGTTAACATGATGTCGTGTGCGTATTAAACAAATAAGTTTATCACTGCTGGTTGCACTAAAAATATAGTATAGGGAAGCAGGGTCGAATCCTCAGGGACACAACCTAACGGTCAATGTCATTTTGCATTAGGCATATTCTAGTCAAAACAGAAATATAAAAGGGTGATTTTAAATTAAACTAAAAATTAAAAAATGCAGTGAAAATAAATTAAACGAAAATCAATAATAAAAATGATTTTAGCTCTACTGCGACTTTCTTAATCATGCAACTAGTTCATAAATGGTTATTTAAAATGCATTCTATCTAAGTTTGTACTGATAAAAACCAACAAGCTCTATTATAATCTATTTTACCTAAAATAGTTAATCAAAACAAGCTCTTTGAATTAACCCAAACTTTTTATTGTTCAATTAAACAAGCTCTTAATTAAATAAAAAACATTGTAATAAGTTATGTGTAAAATTCCTAGCAATATCCAATACTTCTCACAAACTTGGAAGCATAAAGATATGATTTTTCAATTTATACCAAAGTTAAATCCCAAACATGAAACCAATTTGATACATGTTACTTTTTACGAGTTGACAAGAACAATTACAGATTCTATTAACTTATTAACTAGAATGATAAAACCCTAGCTTGGTGATCAAACTAACGAAAATTAAAAATCAAACATTCATTAAGTTCAAAACTGAAAAATCTAGTTAGAAACTCAAAACAAAAATTAGATCTGAAAACTATTCACATGAAAAGTACTGGTCTATGCAGAATTGAAAACTAAGGTTTAGCCAGACATGGCCAAAAACAAAACTAAACTAGATAAAAGAAATATTTACTGATAAATCTTGGTAAATTAAATGTGTGAGATGATTCACATCCTTCTGATCTTCAAACATCCCTGATTATGAGGGTTGTAATTATATTGAAAGTGGAAGCTTCCAGAATAAGAATCCGGTAACATGCGATCGCAGGTAAGCCCTATATGATTGCACGTTTCCTTAAAACGCCGATCATACCGATTTAATGATGCACATTGTTGTTCTAGGATTTTTTGGACAACATGAGATCGTAGGTACATCCATATGTGATCATAGGTTTGGACTTTTCATTTCAGATGACTTCCATACGCCTTAATTTGACCATGGGAAGCTTTGTGGCAAACATGTGATCGCACAACAAACATGCGATCACACATGTGATCGCATTTTTGGGCCACGTAATCATAGATTTTGCCTTTTTTCATAAACATGAAAGTTTTCTCAAATTGTGTCTAGTTTTCATAACATTTTGAATCTCGTCAATTGGAGTTACGGTTCATGAGATATTGTCAAAATACTGACAGGGGCTCAAAGCTACCAGTAACATATTGATGGAATATTTCGTGAACAAAACATATTTCCAAGAATTCATCAACATCCTCCTTCAGTTATAATTCCATTTTAAGCTCCAAATACGCACCCCACTCCTCTGAAAGCACTGCCCCACTCAAACTATCTGAAATTGACATAAAAATGCTAGCAGTACGGAAATTCTAATAAAATACATGAGCTGAAAATTATATAAATAAATGAAATGAAAATATGTAAAATATGATCATAAATTCTAATGAAAACTACCCTAAGAGATGCATAAAATGCATCTAACAAATATCCCCAAGCTTAAACCTTACATGCTCTCAAGTAAGAAAAAGAATAAAACATTATAAACAAATGAAAATATGTAGATGAACTAAGAAGAATTTAGTTTAAACTAATGGAAAAAAAATACTTCATTCTTTTTTTGTTCACATGATTAGATTTCACAACGAGGATGCTCCAATGAAATCACTACCTAGATAACAGTATCAATACTTTATATTAACGATTCATAATTTATCTCCATATCAATACTTTATATCAATACTTTATATTAACGATTCATAATTTATCTCCATATCTAATAATTAAATAGTGTTAATGTGCTTCTGCCATGTGTCAAACACTTAACCCAATATTATGCCATGTGTCATTGTTTTGCTTCTCCAATATCAATTTCATAACAAAAGTTACCAAATACTAATTACTGATTTACTAAACTCACCGATTGCAAATCCTATAATTTTGCAGATTTTACTTAAATTAATAGCCTATAGTCCATAAAATCTGGTTTTTAAATTTTAAATTTCAATAACATCATCTGTAAATAAGGTATACAATAAATTTGTCCAACTAAAAACCGGGTATCAAATCCTTAATTATCGATTTTAAAGCTAATATCTCCTAATTTTATAATTTTCTGGACAATTGGCAAATGAAAAATATACAAAGATACACCTTCATACGGTAAGAAAGCCTTCACAGTTTCATCATTCGTCTCATTCCTGATTTTTTTTTTCCTGATTCTATTTCATATTCTGCTACTAAACAAGTTCAACACAATAGGTATTCCATCTATTTCTTTCCATTTCCTATTTGTTTCTTCACATCTTCAAATCTACCACCACTAGAAACACAAAGACAATTGAAAACAATAATACGTTAGTCCTTATAGTAAGCTTCCGATTTCGGTTTGCTTTCTCATCTTCTATCACACAAAATCAGTAAATCACATTGAAAAACAACAAACGAACCTATTATTTCTTATTAGTTTCTTATGTTGATTGTTTTTTTTTATATGTTGATAACAACAATGTAGTTTTGTAGAATTATAGAAGTAAAATATTCAAATAAGAAATATATGAAACTATGTTGTTGTCAGTAGACTAAATTCATGAGTTTCCATCCTCCTTTTTTATTTTCTGAATCGATAATCATGGATTTGTCTCACTAACTTTTTTAAGTATTAATCACATTTGTTTTCTTAACTAAATGACCATTTTATCCCTTTCATTTTTTCAAATATAATTTGATTTTTTTTTCTAATAACTACAATCACTTTTTGTTTGAGTTATTTTTGGAAAATAAGTTATATAATTTATTTTGGTTCACGGTTGATGTTCATTCAAACTCACATTTTGCACCAACTGATAGTGGCCATTGCAATGACCTTGTATTTTCGAATCCATTTTTCATTAATTAAAAACATGAGGGTAAAATAGGAATTTTTTTCATTAATTAAAAAACATGAGGGTAAAATAGGAAACAAATGTATGAGGATTTATATAAAGCTTTGTTTTTCAAAGGACAGAGAACTTTTCCTATAATTTATTATAAAGTTTTATCTAAAACTAAATAACTACAGCATTCTTTTGTGTAAATTTAGTCAAGAAAACACAAAATCCAAGCAAACCCACTAAAGAATAAAAATCAAAGACACAAAATTCATCAGAGCTTAACAAAGTGGGATCAATTTGAACCGAAATACGAAACTTAAAACGTAAGGAAATAGAATCTTAACATATGAGAAAATCAGAAAAGATTAATGTACTCAACCAAGCAGAAACTTTGAAATCCCAAAATAAAATTACATTATCGGGAATTATAAAATTTCAGAAGATACAATAGATAAATTCGGGATGTAATTTTGCACCACAATAAAAGGTTAAATACCAACATATTAACTCTTCCACCCCAAACGATTTCCGTCTTCTCCAAAAATATAACCCTAATTTCTTACCTGTTAAAATCGCAGCTTCTTATGATCTTCATGGTTAAATATATCTCCAAAGTTCCTCCTTTCATTTTGAATAAGAAATCACAGCAAATTGCACCTCTTGTTGTGCACCAATTTTTCTTCCGAGCATTTTCAAGGAGTTTGATTTTCTTTGTGTTATTTTTAATCCCTTTAAGAAATCGTAAGGAACAAACTGGTATAACTTCTTTTATTCATGTCTAATTTAAAGTTATAATATAACCCTTTTACTTTTAAATAACATCATCTTGGTATTTTGTTTTTTATTTTTCCTACTAAGTTTTTGGAACTGTATAATTACTTTTTTTTTTCTTTAAATTAATTTTTAGCTTGAATCATAGATACGTTTATAACTTTTAGTTAGTTAACACAAATTAATATTATAAACACTAATTTACAAAAACTATATGATTCATCTACAAGTTTTTTACAATCCTAGTTACACTACAAATATTTTTGTTTAATTTTCCATTTTCTATTTATAATAACTATAAATACATAAAGGAATGGAATGAATCAAAACATTATCATTTAAACAAAAAATGTATACAAATTTTGTTTATAAAGAAGATTTTAGAAATCTGTAAATTGTTTGGAGAATATTAGTTTTCATAACATGTTTTATTATTATTGTTAACAAGACTTTGTTAATTTTTCTTATAAAATTCTTTATTTTTTTATAATATATGTTTATTTTAAAATTTTATTTTTCTTAATTTTCTGATTTATATATTATTTTTTATTCTATAACCGTAGTTTCCACGGGTTATAAACTAGTATTTAATAAGTCAAACCAAGTTTGAGCAAATAATTTTACGTCGAATTAAATTTGTGAAAACTGTGTATTTTTTAAAAATAATTTCACAAAAATTCATTTATAAAAACTTAGCTTGACCAACCACTCCTTTTTTATGAACTCATCCAGTAAACATGGTAAGCTCCATTATGTACAGAAAATCCTATGGCTTCATTATCGAAGGATCTATCTCATTATACCATACATCTTCTTTGTCTTGATCAACTCTTCAGATTTAACTTGGTTCTTGATTTTGACTTGAAAGGATTAAATATTCCTTAAGTAGATCAATCAGCATAATAGATTTTTTGAATTCCAACAACCAAGACAAAATGACAATTCTAGACACATCTCCCGTAAGTAGATCAATCAGTATAACGATATGGAATTTCTGATAAATATTGTTTATAGGATCATAATAACAATTTATGACCATAAACATAAGTTATACTAAAAAAACTAGAGTGTAGCTTAACTTACAGAGGATTTAGTGAAAAGCTAGGAATTATTCGAGCAGAAACCTGATCTGGGAACTTCTATTCACCGTCTATCTGACATCACAAGGCTTCTACTTGATATCTACTTCTATTTTGAAATCACAGGGCTTCGCCGAAGCCTAAAATTTGTTAGGATACAAAGTTTTCCGTGAATGACTTTGTAATGTTTGACTTTTGTAAAACCCACTTGCATGTGGAGTATTAGCCTTGTGACACATGAGAGATAGAGAGTGAGAGAGAGACATGTAAACACTTCTATAAATAGTGGGTTCATACCACTTGTAGAGGTGTACTTGAGAGATGTAAAAGTGAGTGTGTAAGTGTGTGTTATTTATGTAGTCTAGATCTAGATCCTTTTTGTAACACCATATACAATCAATACATCTCTTAAACACCCAAATCACCATGTTCAATTGTGCAAGCTTTAATTCGGCATGCCAAACCATGTTCCATGACACTATAATTGGTATCAGAGCTTGGTTTTCAAGATCAAAGTGATATTTGAAGAACGATTCTCGGTTTGGCAACATTTGTCACAATTGGAGCAATTTTAGTGAGTCTCTCTCTATGATCTCTCTTAATTTCATTGAAATCATGTGTTACGTTTTTTATTTGTGATCGTTTGACTCATTGGATCAAATTTTTCTTGAAAAACCCATTATTTGTGATCCAATATATTTTTTTAGATCAAGGTCCGATCCAATTTCATATTTGTTCGTTTGATTTGATTCTCAAACTGTGACTGTTCATTTGAATCAAAATTTTATGCTCATAATTCACAATGATTCAATTACTTTTGATTTAGCCCAAGATTTTTGATCTGGTACTGTTCATTGAATCATATTCGAAGCCCAATCCAATACCTTGTTTGGTTATGAAATCCGATACTGTTCACATTATTGATCCTAAGATCCAAATTCGTATAATGTTCATGTAATAAGTCTATCTTTGATCCGATTTCTTCAGAATTAAAACATTATTTGACTGAAGTATGTGTTGTTCATCAAGTCGACTTGTACATCAGCTTTATCTGGTTGTACAATTGTGTTCTTCATTGGCATAAAAAGCCGATAGTCAAAATCGTGATATAAAAGCTTCCGTGAATCAATCGAGTCTTGTTCAATTATCTTTATTCTTAATAATTGATTGTATTAATCGATTTGATGTGACTTGTGATTATAAACTTGTGAATCGATATATTTGAATACAAAAATCGATAATGATCAAGTTATTCATTAAATCAGATCGACAAGTTAGTGATTCATGGTTTGAAGATTTTGATAGAATTCGAAAATTGTTGATTTGGATCGATATCGATTTTGGTTATTGAGTTTATCAGTCGAGATGTTTTAAGAACTGATGAACGAACAGGGTGAATTTGTTGAATTAGTGAGTTTGATCCAAAAATCAATTTGAGAAAAAGGATTTTGGTGTTTGTCGACAGTCGATTGTTTCTGCTAAATGGTCAAGAACTTGATAAACGAAATGAAATTTGGGTTATGAACGAAGAATTGATGAACTGTTGGGTTGAGTTACTAAAAGATGCGAAGGGTTGAAATTTGTTGTTGATAACAACGATTTTGGAATTGGGGCGTATTGTTCGAATGTTTGGAGTCGATTTGATGAACAGGTGGCTGGCGAAGGCTAGATTGAAGAATTGATGTGCGAAAACTTGTTTTTGAGATGGTCGATGTTGAATCAAGTATTTGGAAATTGCTTGATTTGGTTGATTGTTTCTGGGAAGCGAAGTTTGTGAGATTGAATTCAAGTTTGGTTTATTGATTTGGTTCGAGTTTGCAAGATTGATTTGTGCGAGTTCGTTTGGTGTCGATTGAAGTAATAAACGAACAGATTAATTTGTCCATTCGCATCTAGGTCTCAATAGCAATTTCGCATATGAGGTTGTATTGATTGGGGTTAAAGATGCGAAGGCTTTGCTTCTATGATGTTGATTGGGTTTGGAATTGAAGGTTTGTGTTGATGAACGAACCTTGGATTGTGAATGAAATGCGAATGAAGACAATTTTGTGGTTGATGGTCAAACAAGATTCGCATATGTGTGAATCGAAATCGGGTTCACATATAAGGATGTGATCGGGGTAGTTCGCATCTATTGAGTTCGCATATAAGGTTGTGATATGGTTCGCAATGTGGAAGTAAAACAGGAAGTTCATTTGCAATCTGTGATGTTTTGGAGATGTTCGCATCTGGAAGCAAAGTGGAGAAGAAACAGATTATGTCGATTCGCATCCCTGCACTTTCAAAGAAGCACTTTCACAAATGGGGTCATAAAATGACAAAAATGCAGAATTTCCATTTCGCACACCTGCAGTTTCGTAATATTGGCAGTTTATACCCAACTTCGCAAATGGGTAATCAAAACTAAGAAATTGCATAATTTTCAGTTCTTGTCCCTACAGTTTATGCGAATTTACACATTCTACCCAGTTTCGCAAATGGGGTGTGTTCCGCATATTTGGCTGTTTTTGGCGCAACAGTTCACTGCAGAATTTTGAAATTGACAATTTCTACCCATTTTGAGAAATTTTTTCAAAGGCAATCCGTGAACGACAATAAAAATTAAATATTTTTTGGTTTTCCGGATTAAAACTCAAAGTTTATGCCACATGTTAAGTGGGAGTTTTGACATGAAAAATTCCGAAAAGAGCACGTTCTTTTTCCTTAAAGTTTTATAATCAAATTTCGATTATAAAAAGGGGGAGAAGTTTTCTATGGAAATTCGAACTTGAATTTTTCATATTACGTGGATTTGAAGACCGAAGTGATCTTGAAGTTTTGAAGCCCACGAGATGATGCAATTGGAAGTTCGAAAGTGATGTATTTGAAATGGGTTTGGAATTATTGAAGATTTTTGGGGTGTGTTTTTATGAGCAACTTTAGGGTGATTATTTGGAGTTTGGAATACTCTTGATCATTCGTTGCTGCTCGGATTGTATTATCTCACATCCTAGAGCCCAAATTGAAGAATCCTGTCAGAATTGAAGATTGAAGTTTGTGTCGACATGTGTCACCTTTGAGGCTCGAACCGCGTAGTTGCTCTACTTTGGAAGATTTGAAGTGGGTCATTCATTCCTAACTTTGAGGGGGAGAATGTTAGGGTACAAATTTTTCCATGAATGACTTTGTAATGTTTGACTTTTGTAAAACCCACTTACATGTGGAGTATTAGCCTTGTGACACATGAGAGATAGAGAGTGAGAGAGAGACATGTAAACACCTCTATAAATAGTGGGTTCATACCACTTGTAGAGGTGTGCTTGAGAGATGTAAAAGTGAGTGTGTAAGTGTGTGTTATTTATGTAGTCTAGATTTAGATTCTTTTTGTAACACCATATACAATCAATACATCTCTTAAACACCCAAATCACCATGTTCAATTGTGCAAGCTTTAATTCCGCATGCCAAACCATGTTCTATGTCACTACAAAAATAAGAGAAAATGGGGCCAAAATCGAAGGGAATCTAGAGAGAGAATTGTGTGTGGTGTGAAAGAGAATGAGGCTTAGCACCTCTATTTATAGGCCATATACGCGCTGCGTACACCTGAGATGTTGCCCATCTAGTCTTCTACCACGTGTCATAAATATGGTGGTCTACGCCCTACCTTCTAGAAGGTATGCACTGTCCAACCTACCTATGTGTGACACTTTTCGGAAAACTTTAGAAAATCATCTCTTTTTCATACAAACTCTATCTTCGATGTTCTTTATATCCATGCATAGTTGTTGACGGGATCTATAACTTTCATTTAAACTCTATCGACTAATTTTGACTTTATTTTTAAAGATATATTTTTAACAGGCTTAGACTGTTAAAGCCCATTAAAAATTCATAAGTTTCTTATATGATATCTGTTCTCGACTGTCTTCATATCGACGGAATCATATGAACGAGATATTTAACTCTCGTTTTGATTGTTTTTCCTAAGACTCTATTAGTCTCTACTTTGATTTTTGAGACGTACACTGCTACGTCGCAACTTCTAAAAATCCTAACTTGCTCTTACGAAGTTAGATTTGTGTGTCCTCTATATACATGCTCTCGATTAAACAACTACTACGACTTCCTTTTAGATTATTTACCCTAAATAATCATTCTTTGATAATATCTAATTATTGTTGAGACTAATAATCATCCTATTTATTCTCTTATCAATTAGCCCTATCTTGCGGGTGTTACAATTACCCCCCTTAGGATGATTACGTCCTAGAATCATCAACAAAACATGGATTGTATAATGACTCAACACGTTACATTTTCATCCTAGGTGGTAATCATAACTATTTATGTCTTTCCCTTTGACCTTTTAACTAAAGTCGGACGCTATGTTGAACTTACTTCGCAGATTAGTCGAACTTAATTTGCTTTGACCACTAGGGTCAGAATAGAAATATGTTAGGTCTAAATTTATGGTTTATACTTTTCTTTTCTAGGCAATTATAGTTTTCGGTCTAGGGCCGAAATCGCCACCATTTTATTTATTGTTTGGACCAAAATCACATGTGATTTTGGTAAAACTATTGGATTTTCGGTTTGGACTTTGTACTTTGGGTCCATACATATATATAGTGTCAAAAAGGCATGACATAAGTAAGAAGAGGGTGGAACGTAATTTGGGGGCTGCCATATACAAGGAACGTGTTTGAGAGAGAAAAAGAAGAGAGAATGTGTGTGTGTGTGTGTGAATCTTGTGTACTGGATTATTATTGAATATTATTGTGTACATTGAAGATTCATATTGTTCTTCTACATCTTCTTCTCTATTCTATCTTACATCATTCACTTGATTGGGATTCCACCCCATCAAGTGAATCTGATTGATACATCAAAGCGAATTTGGGACTTACAAGTGGTATCAGAGCTTTGATCTATCAATCGATTTGGCAAGATTTTAAGAGTTTATTAGACTTTTTCTTAAAGTTTTTGGCATTTTTGAATTGTTTTGGACAAAATTTTGGCTATTTGTTCTTCGTGTTCTTTATAATTTTGAGTTTTGATCAAGTTTTGTGTTAAAAGTTGAAAATTTCGTGTTTTTGGATGATTTTTGCGAGACCTCGACGGCGGTTCTTGGCTCGGTCTAGGGTTTCTGAAGTTTTTTTTTGGCCAGGAACGAGGATTCTCGGTCAGCAGTGTTTATGGTGGAGCATCTGCGAGGATTCTCGGTCAACAGCGTTTTAGGTGGAGTATCTACGAGGGTTTGTGGTGTGAGCGTTCTCGGTGAAAGGATGTTCGATGCGCAAGTTTTCGGTCCTGAGGATCTCGATCTCACTGATTTCGGTCCGGAGGATTTTGGCTTCACTTCTCAGTTTTCGTCTTCGGTCAAGATTTCGGTGCGAGCCTTCTCAGTCAGAATGAGAAGCCTCGTTATTTCGGCCTGAAAATCAACTTTTCGGTTTTCAAAGCCTCGTTTTTGGCTTAAAGTGTTGACTTTCGACTTTTGAATTCCAAGTTTGACTTTTGACTTTTAATGTTGACCTGTTACCTTCAAAGTTGACTTTTGATTCTCAAGTTTAACCTTTGACTTTTAACCTTGACTTTCTCGTTTAACTTTCAAGTTTTATCGTTTGACTTTCTCGTTTGATTTTTAACTTTTAAGTTTGATGTTTTCAAGTTTGACTTTCGAGGTTTCAATTCAAAGGGTATTTTTGGTAAAAAAAAATGGGTTCCTCAATCACCAAGGTTAATGAAACTTCATGTTGTCAGTCTTGTGAAGCTACAGTAAAGCTTTTTCTTGATCAAATTAATATAATACGTAGAGACAATGAGGACCTTATATATGAATGATATATTCTTAGGAAGGCCCAAAAACCCTTAAAATAACAACTAGAGGCCAAAACCAAGGACTTTATAAAACTTGAAGAAGAATATAGTAATAAATGTGAGAACTATAACTATGTTAAGAGACAGCTTCCCAGCTAGACTGACGAGCTTGACACGGTGAAAAACAAGTTTGAAAATGCTGAATTTATTTTTTAAAAATTTGATGTGTCAAGTAAAAAGGTTGAAACAATGATTGAAAAACAATTAAAATTTAAAGATAATCAAAATAAGGGTCTAGGGTATCATAGTGTTCCACCTCCCTTCAACAACAACTATACCCCACCCCTTGAAATCAATGAGGAAGAGACACCTGCTCAGTTTAGTCTGCCCTATGTACCAACTTTAGTAAAGCCCGAACAATCAAGCCCAACTAAGAATATTGAGATGAATGATAATAATGATTCTACTTCATGTGCATGTAAAGTAGTGGAAAATGAGAACAAGGAGAACATAAATAATTCTAGTTCTATTGATTATGTTGATTGTCAAACCAATGTCTCATTGAACTTTGAATCAGTTTCTTCTAATTCAGTTATTTCTAATAAATATGTTGTTGGTACATACAGGCCACCAAAACAAGCGAAACAGATTGCTTATTGTAAGTGTGCTTGTGGGAACAATCAGAGACAGGGCATGGGTATGCTACAAGGGACAGGCAGAAACAACTTCTACATGAAGAAATACTCTTGTTTTCACTGTGGAACACCTGAACACATTACCAGAAATTGTCCAAATCGTGCATATGTTCCATACTATGCACAAGGTTGGAAAAACACGCCAAGAGGCAGATTCTCCAAAAGAAACCCTTCGAGGTCACAATCGCGCAATGGTGACTGGAATGCCAAAAAGTGTAAGAATCAAACTCCCAAAGACAAGAAAGGAATGTCGGCCAAGAAGCCAAATTCAAGAGATGGTACAGTTAAACCAAGATCGGTTAGGTCAAAGTCACCTCGACGTTCGGCTTCCAGTTCTAAAGTGAGTGATAAGGCATCAATCCGATCAAGCAAGAAATGGGTTAAACCCGACTACAAATGGGTACCAAAGGTTCATACTCCCAAATCATCTAATGATTCTAACATTTCTTCATCTCCTGTGTGTGATAAACAGGATGTCATGGGAGAGAGTACTTTGTGTAGATGATAAAGGTTAACCCAGTTTCAAAATGAACTAGGTTCCAAAGACTACCTATTCCTACACTCTGTGCTGGAGCAGCTATGTAGGAATATCATCGGACTCCGGTTTGTTGATAGTGGTTGCTCCAAGCACATGATAGGGGACATCTCTCAACTGTACAACAATCAGAACTTAAATTGAGGGTATGTGTCCTTTGCGAGAAAGGAAGAAAGAAAAGGATCACAAATGGGGATTGTACTTAACAATGTGAAGAATTTTTGGATATGTTCTGGAATTGAGATACAACTAAGATTGAACGTGTTGCCGCATATGCGTGTTGTTCTTAGATCATATGGATGTAACTTCAATTGGGGAATTACGATTTGCATTTTCTCAATACTCCTGAGTTTTTTTTCTTAAAATGATTAGTTTTGAAGACAAATTTTTTAAATTTGCTCATTTATTTTCTTTCTTCCGCATTCTCAAATTAAGGGGGAGAAATCAAAATACAAAAAAATTATAAAAAAAAAATCCAAAAATATGTCCTTATGGTTTTTCATTTGTAGGAGATTATTTGGGAACTGATATGAAGTTTAGTGCTAAAGGGCAATCTAAAATTCATGTAATGCATTGAAGATAAATTGTTTAGACTCTATGTTCAATGTTCTGGTAGGCACGAAGGATTCAAAAGGACCAAACATAGTTGACAATGAAAGGACTTGACAATGTTAACTCTTCTGACTTAGCTAGTTTCATTTGGACTGATCATACAACACTTAGATAGACTGAGCAGTGAGATAAACTAAGGAGGCTACAAGATACATTAAAGATACTTATCATCTAGAATTGTGGCTCAACACTTCTTCGATGTACGGGATTATGTCCTTAATTCGGGTGCTGATAGGGTGACTGAGGTGTTTTGATAAAGTAGGTCTGTGTGAAATTATTTTCTTGTTTTCTATCAGCCAGTCATATGTTGCGTCCTCTGCGTGATTGGACTTCTAGAAATCAATACTCTTGACTTTCTTACTGAAGTACAAATTTCTGTTACGAGATCCTTTAATAAGTCTCCAACTAGACTTCTTAAGCTTATACACCTTCATTGGATAGCATGTGTGTGTTTAAACCCTTTCAGAATTTATATGTCTTGGAAGTTCAAACAATTCGTTGCCATTCTTCACAATTTGAAATATAAAGAGGGATTCCATAATCATATTGTGAATTTAAGAATGCAATTAACACAACCAATATCCATATTAATCAAATCTTTTAAAATCTATTAGTGAAAATATTTCTTCATAATCATTCTCATGAATTCGAGTGAAACCTTTGCCATCTAGATTTTATGGTGCATACATTCCCATCCATGTGAATCAATCGTTTACAACCTAAAAACATAAAACAATGTTTATGATAAAACCAAATTCAAATTTAGATTTTCTTCACAAACTGAACTTCGCTATACTAAATTTTTTTCTCTCTAGTAGCTCAACAGCCTACTTATGCTTCCATGTTGTTAGCAGCTCACCCATATAGATCAATGTACTTTTAGTAACCAACGTGCTTTTTCTTTTGCAGTTAAACAAAAACAAAAAACTCATAAGCATTGTTAACTTAACTAGAAGTGCATAGAAATAAGAATGTGACAATCAAACACGACAGGTTCTCAACCTCAGGACCAATACGACTCGCATTGAATTCTTGACATATGAGTTTTCTTTCAAGGAACATTCCTTGAAAATCTAAAATAAATATTCAAAAGTTCATGTAGATTCTCGACAACTAAACATTTAATTGAATAGGTATTGGTTTATCCTTTGTTTCTTGATTAACGAAAACATCACAACTCCAATTCTATATGTGCTAGAGTAATAAAACATTTTTACTCCACATATTTTGAGGTGTTTTAACCTTCTTAGTTTGAAATGAGTTTTAAGATATGATTCATAGTTACTAGAGCACGGCTCTACAACTTGATTTGGAATGATGTATGACTCATATATGATCGAACCATTTCCAACAATGTCAGATTCCTCTTCTTAGTCATACAATTGCACTAAGATGTTATTGGAGGAGTCAATTGTGATACAATTTCACAATTACTAAAATGATTATAAAACATGATATCCATAACATTGACTATGATCATACCTTTTTCACAAGTAGCTATGATTAGATCAGCAAGGACGTTATTTACTATAACTCATATTCTTAATATGACATATAGCAAATAGATTTCTAGAAAGACCGTTTTTCTTAATAGACATCTACTAGAAGATATCTATATATATATTATCCTGGAGGTTTTTTTAATCCATGATTATCCTAGTAAAACGTGTAAAGCTTGAGATCCACTAGTTGATATAAAACAAACATCTCAATGTTGTAATAATCATTTTAATATAAAACCACAAGGTATGGTTTTATATAAAAAAATAGAACATGTGTGTTTACTAAGAACTATTAGGAGCATAGTGACATTCCTAATCTTGTATAAATGAGACATATTAAATCATAAAAAAAAAATTACATTGTGACCATGCCATGCCTTTCACCTTGACACAAAACGTGTTTCTAAAATGAAAGACTTACGAAGAACAAGATACATTCTTGGAATATAAACTATATAGAGATAGATAAAATGAATGTTAAAAGTTATATATCTGTATGCATATATTGACTATATCTTGAAAGAGATCAAGCTAGAAGATTCCTTTAGAGGAACCTTAGCATAGTCACATGACACTAAGTTTTGAGTAGCCTCAAAAAGACCTAGCTAATAGGTTTGAACTAGATGAAATGATTTATATTCAAGTTGCATGGCAAATGAATCCATCATCTATGCCATATTATGCATGAGAACTGGTATATGATCATGCTATGAGCATATCATAATATACCAATTGAATACATGGTTAAGTCACTGAATGACTATAGGAACGTTCCAAGAGTACTTTCCAAGAATTAAGAGAATGTATATGAGACAATTAGTTTAAAATAAAATATTCATGGAAAGAGTCGCATAAGATTCTGATTTCTAAGAAAATATAGAGATAATTATGAATTATTATTGGATAATGAATTCATTATGGGATGAAGAGTTAGTTTATTTGGAATATGATCCAATGAAATCAAATTGACACAATCTACTACAAAATAAGAATGCACTACTTTAGAAGTTGAAATCTAATATGATTGGATGAATGAGTTCAATGAAAATCTATGTTGATTTCTAGCATTCAAGGATCACATAGAAATCTTTGTAACTTTGATATTATACTTACTTGAGCTAAGAGACTCCATGTCATGAAATAACACCAATCATATACTCCAAGATATTTAACTAGACATATAGTAATGTCAAATATGGAGATTATAGTATTCACAAAATTCACACAAATTAAGTTTAGTCGAATCAATCAATAAAGTCTTTCTTCTTAGCTAAGTATGAACGGTCACACTTCAAATATAAGACTTTATTATTCTAGAAATGGAATTTTGATTTGGATTTAGTATTTGGATATTGGAGCATTATGAGAACATTTATGATATAATGTTTTGATATACTGGGATATGATCATAACATCAATACTTGTTGTGTTCTTTATTAACATGTTTAATCCATGAATAATCTTATTAATCTAAAAGTTCATAGTCAGTTATAACAGTGGGAGCAATTATGAAGTAAGACTAATATGAGTTGGATTGGTTGACTTTCACCGGATGAAGGTAAGCAATGGGTTGTAACCAATTTTCATAGATACTTGTCAGAGAACTAGTATTGAACTAACCTGAATCAATATCCTTTCATGGATTGCTATCATGAACGACACTTGATTAAAAGGTACTATCTTTGTATCCATAACACCTACGATACATATTGAGACTTAAGTGTGGGAGTGTTGTGCGTTGATATGGTCAAATGTTGGTACTTAACCGAGTAGCTATAAAAGCTATTTCCAGGTATAGTTTGAACTATGCAAGAGCCTTATGTATTCAAGATGGGATTTGTTCCCCTTATGTGTTGAGAGTTAGATACCTAAGGTGCCTTACCAAAAGCTGAACACCTAGGAGATTCATCGTGATCCATATCTCATTTTTAACATGATCTCTGTGACAAAGAGATAACTAATAAAGTTACCTTATATACCAATTGTAGCTTTGAGATTTTTGGGAATTGGACGTTGATAGAATGGAAAAAGGTTGTATATTAATGGGGGTAGTGAAATATTGATATGCGTTCACCACTGTCTGTATCAGTCTAATATGAATCTTGTGTAAGTGAGATATTGAAAGATCTAGTATGCTCAAGAGTCATATTATAGTGATATTACTAATTAACATATGATGCTAATGGGTCACACTAACTACAATTTGATACTACTGATTATTTATAAGAAATTTATTTTAAGAAATAATCAATAAACTCTTATAATTAATTGGAAATTAATTATTTAATGGTAATATTAATTTTCAATGAAAAGTAACATAATATATCATATTCTATGATTTATTAATTCATCTAAATTATTTTGGACTAGAAAGACTTTTGACTTTTAGCCAAAAGCCAATGTTTATATTTTATAAAATACATTTATAAAATTTATGAACTTTTGTCTTCTTTTTTATCTTTATAAGAAAGAATAAAAGAAGCATGGTCTTTTGAATTTCATACTTTAGATTATGAACTTAAAGCTTAAGAGTTTAAGGATTAGCATCATTATCAAGTTAATTTATTGTTGGTGTCTCAAAGGTTCATACAGTCTTCATCAACATCCAAGGCTCCCCTTGAGGATTCAAAGTTTATAAAGGTTGTTATACTATTCTTCCTCTTTGGTTTTTGTTCTATTTCCAAACTTTGCAAGAAGATTGTTGGTGGGTTATAAATTTACTTATGTTATTCCAAATTCTCAAGTTGCCAAATTTTGTAGTTTATGAAACTAATTTTGAAATAAAATCCAGCATACCATCTATTTACCGTATCATGGTGGCCTATTGACCTTGGTCAATGGAAGCCACTTGCTTGCCACACCGTGTCAATCTGCTTGCCACGTAGTGGTGTTATTTCTCCACTAGCATGGTACTTTGGCTACTACGTCGTGACACCCATATATGGTGCTGCAGGGGAAAATTACATTGCCTTTCTATCTTACAAATAAGTCTCGACTTGATCCTCATCATCGCTCTCCATACCATGGTGATCTATCCATTATGTTGTGGTAACTGCTTGACAACAACTCCTTTGGTTGATTCTGTCACACCCCCAAACCAAGGATGGTGGAAACGTCCGGGGGTGGAGGACTTCATGTAGAGTATCACAACAATGAGTATAATAGTGCTCAAAGTAAATACAACCATCACAAATATAATTAAAACATTACATCAAAGCACATGTTTACATGATTCACATCAATTACATTATGATACAAAATGAACTGTTTGACGATTTATCGTCCCATCCTCAAAACGTTGTTGATTTCCTGTTTTCACTGAATTCCTGAGAATACAAGTAGTTTTGAAAAGTGTCAACACAAAGGTTGGTGAGTTCATAAGAGATTTCGTTAGAAAAGTAATTCGTTTTCCTTGTAAAAGCGTTAGAATATGTATACAGAAAATCCGATATTTTCTTTAAAATCTGTGTAATGTAGTCTTATGACCGAAGACCAAAATGTATAAGTAACCTTTCTTATTAATAGAAAATGTTATGTACTTAAATGGACATGGACGCGTTTGAATTAAATAAAATTTCTGTATGTTCTCATGTTTGTTAATACTTTATATATATGTAGTCCTAAATACGAGGACCGAGAAATAACAAGTATTGACCATACTTAAAGGTATAAATGTGGTTTCAAATGATGTGTAGTCGTAACTACCAAAACCAAAAGTGTACAGTAATATCTGTACTCATTGAGATAAAAAGTGATTTTAAATCGACATAAAACTCATTTAGGTTTTATAAATAAAATCCCGTAAACTTATGGATGGTTATATCCCTATGTGAGTCGCTATAATCATACTATGACTATGTGAACCTGCCACGACGTTTCTCAGGCGTCGCGAAAACTGAAATGACATTTGTCACCCGTAGACCTGCAGGTCCCCCTGTAGCTAGCAGCAAGGTGTGGGGTGTCAAACCCAATATAGATCTATATACAAGTATCATGTTCTCCCTCCAGGAGATTCTGATTATAACTACCAGGAATTATATCCCGCACTCGGACGTACGGGGAGAGAGAGAGTCTCACAATATAGGTTAACAAGTTTACGTGAAATGTGTGTGAATATAAATCTTTTCTGTATGAATGTAACCTTTCTATACGAGTGTGTTGTGTGATGTATCATAAACTATACCTATCATAGTTTATCTAAAACGTATGTAATATGTATGAACTCTTTTATGGAAATGTATTAGTGTTATGAATTTATTAAACTATACTTTTTATAGTTTATTATACTTGTTCTAAAATGAATGTATAATATTTATTACAAATAACTTAGTTTCAGTTTATGATGATAAACTAACAAAGAAACACATTCAATAATTAGAACTTATGAATATACACTTTGCTCAACATAATACAAAGTGTTATGATATTTATATGCTGTTGGCTAACTTTAGCCTTTCTGCACTGTTTTGGAAAAATCATAGAAAAATCATACGAAGTCGAAAACTAGATCCGTAAATTCTGAGAGTTCACAAAATGTGTCTAGTTTACTCATAATATTTATCACGATTTTTAATGACCTCCAATTTGGGTGAAAAAGTCCAAAATCACAGACTGGTCCGGATCGTTGTTTGAAATGATAGGCAGTTTTGTAAAAATCACCATAAATTGTAGAAAAATCGTATGGAGATGTGCAAGTAGTAATTTTAAAGCTAAAAACTTGAACTATTTTCACCATGTACAGTTTTGAAAACAAAGATGTTTAAGATGCCCAAAACAGTCCGTGAATGGAGTTGAACTTTTCTGATGAAGGCTGTTAGAAAATTTTAGTTATGTTCTTGGTGTTTTAACTTGTATTCCCGCCCCCCCCCCCCCCCCCTGAAAACTTGAGAAAACATGAAAATGTAGGGGTATGAACTCACCTTGAGTGATTTCAGTAGATAAGTGTTGAAGAAGAGAAGTGTTCAACCCAAGAACACTTGAAGAATCACTTGAAGATTCGAAGCTCTAACACAAATATGATGGAGTTTGTGTAAGATATCCATGATTTGAGTAGAAATAAGTGAGATAATCATAAGGAGAATGGATTATGCTTACCAAATGTGGAGTAAAAACCCAAGATCATCCCTTGAATGTCGAATTTCTAGAGAGAGAAAGTGAGAGAGGAAAGAGTTTGATCTTCTTGGTGAAATGAGAGTAAATGAGAGAAGTGAGGAGAGAGGATGAATATTCAGTTCTCAAAAACGTGGGAAAGAGTGATAATTGAGTGGAAAGGACATTGATGTGACCTAGGTAAGGTGGGGAGGTGTGGCTGGTCATAGAGTGGGTGTGGGAGTGGTTGGTTGTGTCATAAGGTAAAGCAAAGTCAACACTCCACCTCTTTGTACTTTACCCACTTGCTTTTATTATTTAAATAAAGATTTTTATGAAAATATGATTAAATCGTGAATATTTAGGGTTTATTATGTTAAAATATGATTTTGGGTGAAAATCCCGCGTTAAAATAATTAAAAACGGGCCTTAAACGCAAAACTACGCGAAAACCGGGTGAAAATGGGTTCCCAGCGAGACCTCTCGGTCCTAGGCCGAGGTTCGGTCCATGCTGAGGACGATAGCCGGAAACAAAGCGAAACAGTGGGAAACGAAGGGGGGCGAGGAGGCGAGAGGGAGGGCTCGGTCCGGAGATGAGAGGCGAAATGTCAGACCCGAAATGAACCGAATGAACAGTAGTGAACAGTGCCTTCGGGTTCGGGTGGTGCGCGAGGTTCGGTTCTTCCTTGCTCGGGTTCGGTTCCTTGCTCTCGGGTTCGGCCCTTCTTGCTCTCGGTCCCTAAGAGACCTTCGGGTCCTAAGAGGCTTCTCTTCTTATAATGAGGTTTCGGTTCCTAAGGTCCATTTTTCTCGTTTTTACCCCGTTTTAAGTCGTTTTTGACCCGGTTAAGGGTCGGAATGACCCGAATGACTCTAAAAAGTTACGGGAAACTTTTAAGAGAGATTTCACATACTTGGAGAGATTTGGGAGAGATTTGACATTCTTGGAGAGATTTATCATACAATGAGATATTTGAGAGAGATTTCACATACTTGGAGAGATTTGGGAGAGATTTGACATTCTTGGAGACATTTCTCATACAGAGAGATATTTGAGAGAGATTTCACATACTTGGAGAGATTTGGGAGAGATTTCATATACTTAGAGAGATTTCTCATACAAAGAGGGTTTTGGGAGAGGTTTCACATACTTAGAGAGATTTGGGAGAGATTTCACATACTTAGAGAGATTTCTCATACAAAGAGGGTTTTGGGAGAGGTTTCACATACTTAGAGAGATTTGGGAGAGATTTCACATACTTAGAGAGATTTCTCATACAAAGAGAGTTTTGGAAGAGGTTTCACATACTTAGAGAGATTTGGGAGAGATTTCACATACTTAGAGAGATTTCTCATACAAAGAGAGTTTTGGGAGAGGTTTCACATACTTAGAGAGATTTGGGAGAGATTTCACATACTTAGAGATATTTCTCATACAAAGAGAGTTTTGGGAGAGATTTCACATACTTAGAGAGATTTCAAATAGAGATAGATAGAGTGACAACGATTGAGAGAGGTTTCGAGTGTGACATTTGTGAGTGTCCGACTTCGCAATGCAAGGTCCGTAAACACTGTTAAGCCTTGTTTAAGGATCTTACACACTCCCGATGAGTATGCAACATTGTTTTATCGGTTTGGCTAGCCACGTACCACAGTTTTAGGTTAAGGAGATCTAGATGTTCGCACTTTTTGATTTATGATCTCTCATTAGAATAGAGAGTTGTGTAGAAATTTCATAATGTAAATTCTAGTACCCAAGGGCAAATTGAGTCAAACGGTTTGACTTGTTGACTTTAGTTGACTTTGACTTGACCGAAATTTGACAGTTATCACAGATTCTGTCCTAAATTTGGGACAATTTCTATCCCACCTTCTAATGCACATAACTTCTTCGTTTCTAACCCATTTTCTATGATCTTTATATCCATAAGAAGGTGTGAACGTACTCCATAATTATTTTAAGTTATATATCATTGTATTGATATGGTTCTTAATCTATTAAGTTATAAAGTTGGCCCCAAAAGCATACAATTTCCTATTTTACCCTTATAAGAAAATTATGTATTCTCATGTATTCTTTCTCGTGAACTTACTCATCTAACCTCTTCTAAGTGACTTAAATTTATCTTGGCCATTTTCATGAAGCCACAACTTCATATTCTCATTAAATTTTTATTAATGGCCATTTTGCCCTTTCGGTCAATATTTGACTAAAAGTCAACTTTCTATACATTTCAGGTTCTTACAATCTACCCCCTTAAAGATATTTTAGCCTCCAAATATTTTCTTAATCTATTGGTAATTTTCTCACTTAATGACTCATTTCTAAGGTTATTCTATTCTTTAACTGGTAACTCGAAATAGCCACCTACTTTCCATTTCTTTGCATTTTCAATGTAATGGCCAAACTTTCTTCATGTGTCTACTCATAATGGTTGTTAAGGGACATATACTCCTATATCTACCTTTATGCAATCATGTTGCATACTTAACATCATCTTTCAATTTTGTCCCACTTTCCACAACTATGTGCATAAACATACCTTTCTCATTCTTTTTCTTACAAGTATACTAACACACTTCTTAACTATCTACACTTAGGTAAGTTACCATTTTCTATGCACATCCACTGCTCCATTCTAACTCCATAAGTGGTTACATTACTACTTTTATAACTCTTTTCTAACTCTTAGTGAAGTATTACATCTAGCCACTTCACTTCATTCTAGAGTGTTGTACCTAACAACAACTCCTTTTCTCCATAATTGCTTAAAAATTTGTGTGCCAAACTCTCACATATATCCTTCCTATATTCTCGAGACTCCGAGTCTCAATCTATATATGCTAATTTATTCTAATTATTGTGTTTATCTTTCTTGTCTCACCACTCGATCCCCGGGTAGCTTAATGGATCCATTAAATCACCATAAGTGCAATGTGTTTGCTGCACCCATACACTACATGCACATTATACTTATATAGACTCAACCCCACCATTACATTCCCTGATTCACAATTTTTCTATCTCCTTTCTTATTTTACCACTCAATTCCCAGGTAGTTGAATGGTTCCACTGAAACTCAATAAGTGCAATATATATGTAGTGCCCATACATTTCATACACACCAGACTTATCTACATTCAACATCACCATTCCATTCCCTAGTTAATAAGTATTCTACCTTTTACATGGTAAATTATTCTCAACTTACCATGCATGCACTTTTATTTTCAACCTACTTGATCCTCAGGTAACTTAATGGCTCCATCGAACCATAATAAGCACCATATGTTTGCAACGCCCATACATTGCATACACATCATACTTAACTAGATTCAATATCACCACTTTATCACCTGAGTCACAAATATCTTATCTCTTTCTCATAACCAAAATTTTCAATCATGAATTTTTTTGGGTATTCATATTCCTTAATCCTCAGCTACTCGTAAGCCAATTGATGTGACTTTCTATCTTCTTCTTATTACCTACCCTATACTTAATACATCTAAAAGATGTATTTTCACATTCTCACTCTTTTCTTACATTGGGAAGTCATACACTTACAATATTTCTAACTTATAATCTCTAGATGGCACTTAGTCATCTCATTTCTCTCTGGGAGTCTACACCCAACCTTAGGCTCTTCACATGAGTAAACTTTCTTCTTGCATCTATCTAACTTCACAATCGTTATCTAACTGTACATTATTATATATAAGTTCCAATCTTCATTCTTTATCAGATAGTTATACACAAGTAAGTTTTTACATAACATATACACATCTACGTAATCTCATGGGCTTATCTTTCTCACCTTAGGAGATTCACCTCCTCTTCCTTCTCACTTTTAGGCACACTAACAAAGTTTCCTCTTACTCTACACACTTTACACATAACTCCCTCAGAAGTATTGACCCGTTTTGTCATGTTCCTTAGCTCTTAACACAATACAATGGAACATTTTTACTATCTCTTTCTTTCTCTTAAATTTCTATCATGACACTTGTGGCATAATGTTATCTATATATACACATCGTTCTGCTCTCTATTGTAATCTATCTCTGGTCAATGCTATCACCATATCATCAATGACATGGTACAAGCTCTATTCTTCATATCTCATATACATTCCATATAACAATGGACTTTTTCTTCTATGTATGGCCACTTGCTCACAACAAATGTCAATCTATTCTAGTCCACATCAATACTCTATTATTTAACACTTTCTGAGATAGACTTATTCCATATTTCTTTTCTTTTTATAGGCATACCAACCCTCATACTTTTTTCTACTTTTCCCCCTTTCCTATCTTTATCTTTTTCTGTCCATCTTTTGTCTCCATTCTTTCTAAATCTCTACTAAGTATACTCTTTGGGACACATACTTTATCTAGTGTCCATCTACCAGGACACATCATCTCTATTATATATTTCTTTCATGATACTATGGTACCATTATTTATACATACTCTTGGCATCCCTTTCACTCGAGAGCCCATTCTTGTAATTTCACAAAATGACTTTTCTTTCTTTCTTTCTTTCTTTCTTTGCATTCTAGACCCAAACCCTCTTGGTTGGTCAAAATACTAAACTTATACTCTTTAGGTTAATTATTTTCACATATCACCAACCATGTACCTTGATCTTTTAGCATGGTTTATCTCAAAAAAACTCATACTCTTTGCCTCTCATCTATCTTCCATACTTTAAGACCAGGAGTGGATACACTAAACCTAATCACTTAAACTATGGCTCTGATACCAATTGTAATGACCCAAATTTTCTAAGTTATACTCTAAGGTAAATATCAAAGTTTTATCTAAAAAATGCATAATTCTACTAAAAATAAACACTTCATTTCTCAGGTTTGATCACAAGCATACAATAAAATATATCTATCATTTTAACAACAAGGTGAATAAAATAATAGCAACCTATTGTCTAATTCTCGACCTTGTGCTATTGTATTCTCCACTTGTACCACAATTACTGTTATCAAAACCCATGAAACATAAAATCTCTACTACATCAGATAAACATTTCTCGTGAGTTATTCTTTCAAAATTTCTTATCTTTCTTCTTTCCCTTCTTTCTCATACATTGTTATCTAATATCTTTCTCTAATAACATACACTGTTATTCATTTTAGTTTCATCTATCTCTTATATGTTTCTTCTCTAATCATTCTTTTATACTATTCCTCATCTAACGTGTCTCTTTCTCTTTCATCTACTCATATATACATACTTTAGGTATACTTATATGCTCTGCTACATGTTTCTTACATATAACTCATCATACCCTAGATATATGTACATGGTCAGCTACATGTTGTTACATGTATATTCTTCATATATCATCATCTCATTACTTGGGGACATTCACTTAGTAACCTAAGATCCAACATACATGTATAAACAAGAGAGTGGGAGTAATATATATATATATATATATATATATATATATATATATAGAGAGAGAGAGAGAGAGAGATTGTCAAATATCCTTTTGTGTAATACCAATATTCCAAGTAATTTGAATTATGGCCCAATTTCTTTAAAAGTTGTAAAATTGGTCCCTACACTAAGCGTACGGGTTAGGTACGCCGAGCGTAAGACCTTAAGTGATGATCGTGAACCCCCCCTCACATACGTTAGGCATACGTTTCTATACACTAGGCATACGAAGCATAGGGAAAACCCTAATTTCTAGGGTTTGGACCCTATTTAAAGGACATTATGGACTTTAACCCTTTCCTACCTCTAGCCTCCATTTATATTAGCCTACATTTCAAACCCTATGTGTGTATGTGTGTGAAGCCGTCATTTTGGTGTTCTTGATGGTGAAGGAAGAGCCTTGGAGTTGTGGTGTATCACTCAAGCCTTTGGATCCAACAATTACTCATTATTCTGCATCTTCTGGAGGTATAAAGCTACAACCTTGATGCATATTCATTTAGATCTTTAATCTTATATTTATACCCTTTTGTCCCAAAATCTTCATCCTTGTGAGTATGGAATACACCATGGCCTTTAAGTTATCCTTTCGGTCGTTTTGGGGTGTTTATTGTCATAAAAATGCAAGCTTAGACCTTGGTTTTCATCCATGCAAGATCTTGGGAAGTTTAGTTGATAATCTAAGTTAGGGTTGTGTTTTTAGCTTCCTTGTGCAATGCAAAGGCATAAAGGTTAGAACTTTATGAATTCTGATGTTTATTAGTTGCTAGATCTGAAGTTTAGACATTATGTCTTAATACACTAAGACCATAATAAAGTTTGTGGAATCTACCGAGTATGTTGGGCGTAATCCAAGGTACGCTGAGCATACTTGGTTGCAACCCCATAAGCCTTCCAAGGATGAGTTGCATATTGGGCATAGCACGGTGTACATTTGGCATACGCTCAAGAAGCCTTTCGGGCTATTTTGGGACTTTAGGTCACTAGGGAGTTTTTGGGCTTGGATGGTTGGGCGAAGTATGGAATGGAAAAATGGTCTTTTTCGCTTGGTAGGGTAAATTATGTTTGGACCATTATCTGTGGGTTAAACTTGGCTTATTAATTAGGATTGTTATTGGGTTATGATTAGTGTGAGGAGCCATGTTAGCTGCAACTCGAGTGTGCGATACAATTATCTTTTGTTAGAGGTGAGTCTTCTCACTATATCCGTGGGTCGAAGGCATCAATGCTGGCCCATTGTTTTGTTATGTAGAATGCTAGTTGTTATGTGACTTTTATATGTTTGCATGATTGGGTTGAAATAAACCCTAGGGTTTGACCCATATTTGTTGATCGGGTTGAAATAAACCCTATGGATAGGCACATATTTGTTGATCGGGTTGAAATAAAGCCCATTATTGTATGATGTAGTTGAAATAAACACCAAGGATGAGCCCAATTTTTTTTATCAGGTTGAAATAAACCCCATGGTTAGGGCCATATTTCTGTATTGGGTTAGAATACACCCCAAGGTTAGGCCAGTTGTATGTTTGGTATGTGGTACTTTGGAAAATTCACTAAGCCTTGTGCTTATAGTTTATGTTTATGGTTTCATGTACTTCCGGTATAAAAAGGGAAGGGTCCATCATGATGACACAACATCCTCCCCTTATGATTTCCGCACCTTTTGTATAGTTTACTATGTTGTTTTGGATATTGTACATTGTGATTTTTTTTGGAACAACTTGATTGAAACAATTGATTTTAAATGAAAGATTTTACCACTGTTTTGGGGATGTTACATTTAGGATTTATTTGGTTTTTTTATGTTAAATTTTTATAAAGTTTATCGTTATAACTTATAACCAATTTAATTATTTATGATATATAAGTCAAATTTACGTTTTTGATATTGTATTTTGAAATTTTATTGTATTTAAATATTTAAATAAATTAAAAACTTTTATATTAAGTTTTATATCTATGATTAATTAATATCAATTTAATATATAATATAACATTATAATGAATAATTATCATATTTAAAATACCTGAATTTGTATTCTAATAAATGATAACATAATAAATATTAAAAAAAAAAAAAAAAGGGATTCAAATGTTATATAAAATTTTTACACAATTTTGGTGTTAATTCTATATACATTTTCATTTATTAGTTGTACCTCCCATATATATGAGTGAACGAGTGTGTATTTGATCTTTAATATGAATGATATGGTAGATATAGTTGTACATTTTATTTATATTTTATTTACTTTAAATTATGCAATAATTTTGATTCTCTTTTTCGAATAAAGAGTTGAAGGTTAAGGAAGGACGTGGTCGTAGAAGATGTACGTCTTTATATATATATACTAGAAAACTTTTAGGTCCGTGCTAAGCACGAGCCACGGAGGATAATTGGGTATTTCTTTTACCGTCATCTAAAGTATATTGTGCACATAACTAAAAAAGTAAAAAAAAAATGCTATAAATGGATAGATTTTTAAGAGTTAGAAGTCGATTCATTGTAGAGGGAACGTGTTGGTCAAGAGCATTTGTAGTAAAATAGTGCCAGAACTAAGACATCAAAAACAAATCAAGGTAAATCTATGTATAGGCCTTTGTATGTAGGCATAGCTTAGGTTAATCACCATGATATATAAAGACTATTGACATTTGTGGAAGGCAACACATATCAAGATTTTGTGAACCGTCTCTTACGGCTAAACAATGGATTTTTGACATTGATTGACCTCATAGAAAAGAGAGTTATTGATATATATATCCAATAGTCTTGCACAATCCAGATTATAGCCTCAAAACCTTTTTTTGAAAACTTAAAAAAACGTCAATCAAACCTTAAATATCACTCTACATCGTAATCATGTAGACATACTTTGAATGCTTGAGTATAATTATCCTAAAAAAGATAAATGTCAAATAATAACAAATACAACATGTAAATAGTAAATATATTGCTTATTAAAAAGATCAACTACTTTTGAATCTCTACACTCCTGTATGTATGTAGATGAATATCTACCCTGATCACAATAGTCACAATATGTGTAGCTCCTGTATGTATGTAGATGAATATCTACCCTGATCACAATAGTCACAATATGTGTAGCTCAATCTCTACACTACTGTATGAATTTAAAACTCATCATTTACATATAATTATTCATAGTGGATGAATCTTTACACTCCTGTATGAATTTAAAATTCATAAATTACGTATAAATCATCATAACCATGTCGAAACTATCTTAAGTTCAAAGAAGAAGCAAAGTATCGGTAATGCTTGACAGAAACTAATTTAAACACACTTTGAGCTTCACATTGTAACAGGGTTTTGAAGAACATATGATATTTAATAACAAATTGTCCTGTATTTCCTGTTTAATTTGATCAATTTTGCTTAGCTTAGGGATGAATAAAGGATTAAAATGGTGATTTTTTTTTCATAAAAACAATATAGAAACAACTTTTCTTTGGGTTGGATTGTGCAAAAATCTCTAACCACCGAGGTAAAAAAAATGAAAAAAAACTTAAAACAGGGGGTTCCTGTTGATGTGTTTAAGCTTTTAATATACCTTTCATTGGCTTTTCTTACCATAAATTTGTATGTTTTCAACACTTTACCTTGCAAAAACCGGAAGCATCTTGTCAACCACCTTTTATGGAAGCCATTTCGATAATGAAGTTTCCAATTCAAAATTGGATTTTCTTACAACTTCTCTTAGTACTATATAGCGAACCTGTTGACTATAATCTAGAAAACCAAGTAAATCAGAAAAAAGCTAAAAGAAATTGAATGATTGTGTTTGTTTTAAATCAAAAGGGAATTGGCTAAGCTTCAAACCGCCATAAAAAAAGCAATGTGGTGGTAGAGATTAAAATAGACCTACATGCATAAATGTGCCAGCAAAATCCTTCACCCTTCAAGATGACTACATAATTACTTCTATTAAGGTCAGTCGTTAGCTTTCTAACAAGCCAAAAATTATGATTTCCACAAATAAATTTATTTAATGCCTTTCGTTAAATAGATTATAGGCATCCAAAAAGAGCTCCTATTTATGTAGGAACATCTAGTGACTAACTTCTATATTATCATTTTTTTAATGTTCTTTTTCATGAAATTTAATCACTTATACATCGAACTTTCCTTAACAAAGATGCATCCATATTGTTTCATTACTTACAAACTTGTTTGTCTTCGTATGATTTGATAGAAGGTCTAGTGAAGGAAAAATATTTCCATAAAAATACTATCAAATTATGAAGATGTATTTAGCAACACAAACTTCAATACAATATTTAACAAAAAAAATTTATCTTCACTTGATCACAAAATTTTATTGAGAAAAATTTAACAAATTTCATGTTACAAAATCCTAAATCACATGAAAATACATTTTGAAAAGAACATTCAAAAAACTCAAGTCTTTGCTTCATTGATTTTCTTTGAATACGAGCCATCTAAACAATCTTTATGTACTCATAGTCTTCCTAATCTTTTCTTCATCAAACACCTTACAAAATATTTCAAAATTCACCAAAAGGTTTCTTAATTGAGATGAACTTCTTTATAATAATTTATAAAATGCAAAAGATATATAATCGAAGAATGGAGGATGTAAAATTAAAGATTAACCTTTTGCAACAAAATAGTTGTTCTTAAAAGTAAAAAGCTCAACTTTAAAAAAAGAAATATAGGATGTTGATGCATGTTCTATTAATAGCCCAAGAAAATTCTAAACGACCAAAATGAAGAAATAAAAAGCATCCTCACCTAATTTACGATCTGAAGGAGATAGACCAAATTTTATGAAACCATATTGCCACAATATTTGAAATTTAAATGATTTTCAAACAAATCAAAAACCCAACAAAGCTAGGGTTTCAAAAGAACGGCAATGAAAATTAAAGATCAATAATGGAGTTAATTCTTAGTTGACAATAAAAAAAACAGAGAAGGCGTATAGCAAACTGAAAACAATTGAAAATGATTGTTCGTGAATGGAGATAAGAGGATATATATACCAGTTGTCATCAAGAAGAATATGAGAGGTCGTGTCGATTAGATGCACCGTTTTCAGGAAACGGTGGAAAAAAAGTATATCGATTCACCTTAACTCCTTTGCCTCGCGCCGTTCCATTGTAGGGTTACGTGGCGTCATTGGAAATATACAAACAGGATGTAGACGACAAGAGAATAAAAGGGCTTTTATATATAGTAATGATATATATATATATATATATATATATATATATATATATATATATATATATATATATATATATATATATATATATATGGTTAGGTTCATTTGAAACCACCTATATTTTGTAAGATCGTGAGACGCATTTTTTTATTTTTTTTTAGTTAATTCATGTTCCGAAAATAATATTTTAAAATTTTTTTTTTGATTATTCCATTTATTTTGCATTTTAAAATTATTTTTAGAATATGTACAGTGTAATATTCTATTTAGAATATTTCACGTATTTTTCAAAAAAAAAAAGATTTTTAAAATTTTTTTTTTTAGTTAATTCAAGTTCCGAAAATAATATCTAAAAAAAGAATTTTTAGATTTTTCCATTTATTTTTCATTTTAAAATTATTTTTTAGAATATGTCAGTGTAATATTCTATTTACAATATTTCACGTACTTTTAAAAAAAAAACTGGATTTTTTTTTAATTTTTTTATTTATTTTTATTTATTTTTAGTTAATTCAAGTTCTGAAAATAATATTTAAAAAAAGAATTTTTGGATTTTTCCATTTATTTTGCATTTTAAAATTATTTTTAGATTTGGTCTCACGGTCTCACAAAATTAGAATGGTCTCAAATGAACCTGAACATATATATATATATATATATATATATATATATATATATATATATATATATATATATATATATATATATATATATATATATATATAGACACACACACACGGCCAATGCCCGTGCGTTGCGCAAAAATACCTATAGAGTTGAATTTTTACAAATATATATATTTTTTAAATATAACAGTAACGTTATTGTTAAATTTGATATAACAAATTGTATACTAAATTTATATAATATATTGATTATTTTGAACTATATGATAATATATAAATCTATTATAACTGCATAATCATTTGAATGACTTCTATCAACGAGTTATTCATGAATAAATTTAAATATAATATATAGTTTAATGTTATTTATAGTTGTTAAAATTAATAATTAATTTTTAAAATTTATTTGCTTAATGTTTTAATTTCTATCATTATAATTTGTTAAAATATCAAACATTGTTTTTTTTTATTTTAAATGTAACAATATAACTATTTATATAGATTTATTTTTAACTATTTTTATTATAAATTATTTTAAGCTACTTATTTGAAAAAGTTTCACGATTATAAAAATATCTTTAGAAAATATTTTAGTTAAATTGATATTACAAATTAGTTTTTGTATTTATCACTACAATTTATCACTTTTAACTATTTAAAAAATATTATTTGGTTTTTTAAGTGAAACTGAAATTTATATTTAAGTTGACACTGTAATGTTATATTTAAATTAAAAATTTAAGAATTATGTCCAAACTGTTCAAAAGTTGTAACTTTAAACTGATAATGGTTTACATATAACAAGATTTTAAATTTATTAAATTAAGTATAATATGTTAAAACTTAAAGACATAAGTTTATAAGTATAAGTAAGATATTATTTTAATTATTTATGATTACACTTTAGGTTTGATATTTATGTAACCTTAATAACCAACTTATAATCATTATTAGAAAGACACTACAGTTTATCATTTTTAACTATTTACAAAATATTTTTTAGGTTGTTTAAGTTAACTTAAAATTTAAATTTAAGTTGACCATGTAATATTATATTTAAATTAATAATGTAATTATATTATACAAATTGTTCCAAAATTGCATCTTTAAAATGATAATGGTTTACATCCAACAATATATTAAAACTAATAATTTAACTATAATATATTAAAAGTTAAAAAACAACTTTATAAGTAGAAGTAAATATATTATTTTAATATTGAAATTTAATTTATATATCATTAGACTTTAGGTTTGATATTATTTAACCTTATTAACCAACTTATATTTATTATTAGCAAAAATTGAAAAGTCAATTGAGTTTCAAATGAATGTGTTGAAAGAAAAAATGCATGAGAGTTTCAAATGAATATGGTGAAAAGAAAAATGCATCATCTATAAGTAGAAGTAAATATATTATTTTAATAAAAACATAATTTTATAAGTAGAAGTAAATATATTATTTTAATATTGAAATTTAGTTTATATATGATTACACTTTAGGTTTGATATTTATTTAACCTAATTACCAAATTATTATTATTATTATTATTATTATTATTATTATTATTATTATTATTATTATTATTATTATAAAGAAATTGAAAAGTCATGAGAGTTTCAAATGAATGTGGTGAAAGGAAAAAAAGAATGGAGGTTTCAAATGCATGAGATTCAAGCAAAAATGCTAGTTATATATATATATATATATATATATATATATATATATATATATATATATATATATATATATATATATATATATATATATATATATATATATATATATATATATATATATGGAAAAGTTCAATAGAGAACCATTATTATTCAAGGAACCAAGGAACCAATTCAAAGTGTCAGATTTTAAAGCGATCAACGGCAAAAGAAATGATTGTAAATTTTTTATAATGGACGCATATGTACCGAATTATAACAAAATCCACTTCCTTTTTTTCATTTAAAATTTTTTTTAGGACAAATTTTTTATCGAAAAAAAATCCGAATATACCGTTGTTCACGATTTTTCTTCCTCTTTTCATAGAGATCAATGATGATATATAAAAAAAAACTTTTTTTTCTTTGAAAAAAACCCCCTTAATTTTCTTATTTTTTTTCAATATTTAAGCTTTTTTTATTAAAAAAAAAATTAATTATACCAAAAATATTAATTTTTTGTACTCTATTAATAAACATCAACACCGATCAAAAAAAAAAAAAACTCGAACAGTGTAGATTCATACTGTGAATCTAAACTGTAAATAATTCAATTTTTAACATTCACAATAGGAAAAATCTCGAACAGTTCAGATTCACATTGTGAATCTGAGAAGGTTCACAAAAAAAATACCTCGATCAGTGTAGATTCACATTGTGAATCTAAACTATAAATATTTCAAATTTTAACATTCACAATGTGAAAAAGCTCTGATTAGTTTAGATTCACACTGTGAATCTGATTTATTATTATACACACTGTGAATCTGATGAGGTTCATAATGTGAATCTGAACAGGTTTACAATATCAATCTGAACAAGTTGACAATATGAATCTGAACTAAAATAGCGTTTTTTTTTATAATATGAATTTATGTTTAAAAAGTACAAAAAATATGAATTTTGATATATTTATTAGGTTTTTTTTATAAAAAATAGACCTTAACCTTTTTCATTAAAGAAAATAAAGTGAGTTTTTTTCGAAAAAAAAAAGTTCGTTTATAATATATCATCATGAATCTCTATGGAAAGAGGACGAAAAATCGTGAACAACGGTATATTCGTTTTTTTTTTTTTGATAAAAAATAGCCTAAAAAATTTTAAACGAAAAAAATTGTGGTTTTTTTTTGTAAAGGGTGGATTTTTTGGTATAATCTGGTGTGTGTGCGTCCAATGTAAAAGTGTACATCTATTTTCTTGGCCGTTGATCGTTATGATTTCCGATGCTCACGATTGGTTCCTTTGTTCTTTGGTTAATTATGGTTCTCTATTGAACCTCACCCTATATATATATATATATATATATATATATATATATATATATATATATATATATATATATATATATATATATATATATATATATATATATATATATATAGGTTCAATAGAGAACCATAATTAACCAAAGAATTAAGGAACCAATCTTTTTTTCAATTTTTAGAACTTATTTTTTATCAAAAAAAAAATTACAGAAATTCATAATTTTTTATCATTTTTCAAATGATATCAACTTCGAATTTTCTTTTACGTCAAATTCACAATGTGAATTTCTGAAAATTTACAACGTGAATCCGAAAAATATTTTTCACATTCACAATGTTAATATATGAATTTAAATATTTTTAGATTTTTTTTTCGATAAAGAATATGCTCTAGAAATTGAAAAAAAGATTTGGTTCCTTGAAGAACCAATAATTATGGTTCTCTATTGATTAAGTCTTAAAAGATGTCATTCAATATATATATATATATATATATATATATATATATATATATATATATATATATATATGTATGTATGTATATATATATACATACATATATATATATATACATATATATATATGTATATATATATATATATATATATAACATATAAAAAGATGTCATTAAAATCAATACGGTTCAAGTATGAGTTGTAACGCTCGAGTTTCAGGTACTCTTCAGTATCTTGATTAAGTCATCAAAGTTTGCATTTTGGTCCTTTTTACGTTGGGCATAACATGGAGTATGCTGGGGGTACTACCGTAAGTTGGGCACGGAGGTTGGTGGCATACGTTGGGCGTATGTAAGCAGACCACAAACCCTAATTTTTAGGGTTTGGCTCCTACTTAAGCATCATTATGGACCTTGAGGCTGCCCCCTCACCAGCCTCCTTCCCTCTAAAGAGTCCTCACGAAACGCTTGCTTGTCATTGTGTGTTCTTGAACTTTGGTGGTAAATTCTTGGTGTTTTTGTGCTTTTTGAAAAAGAAAGAACTTAGTGATCAAGCATTGGTTGGAGTGGAGCTTGAAGATCCAGAGTCTTCATCATCATGACAAGTCTCAGAAGGTATAAAATTTCAACCTTGTTGATTCACCTCTTAGATCTAGTTAGCTTAGAGTTATTAGCATGTTTTGTACCTTGAGTTGTTTCATGTGATTATAAGCCACTCCAGAAGATTAGGATGGTCCTTATGCATAAAAATGGTATCTGTAATGACCCAAAAATCAAAGGTAAAAATTTCATTTTTAATATAGCTAAAATATTGATACCATTTATTATAACAATTCAAATCATCATTAAGTAAGACATTTACCAGAGTTCATCCCAAAATCATTCATTGCGGAAATCATAGGTATGTGCACTGCGATCAATCCGGGCCCTTCCTTTCCCAAACGATGATACCTGAAACCAAAAACAAAACCTGTAAGCACGAAGCTTAGTGAGTCCCCCAGAGCATACTCAACACACAATCCACACAACACATATCATATCATCTATAAAAACCATCTCTACCGCATACCACATATCAATTAGCTATAAAAGCTACCTCTACCACATAATACAAACAATTAGCTATAAAGGCTACCTCAACCACGTATCACATATTCATTAGCTATAAAGCTACCTCTACCATGTATCACATATCAATTAGCTATCGGGATATCTCTATCACTAGCCACAAAGACTATCTGTACCGTTATCCCCAAAGGCTATCTCTACCTTTAGCCCCGAAGGCTATCTCTATCGTTAGCCTCAAAGGCAATCTCTACCATTAGCACCGAAGGCTATCTCTACTGTTAGCCACAAAGGCTACCTCTACCATTAGTTGTAAAGTTATCTCTACCACATATCAATGCATAACAATGCCACACATCTCTACACAGTGAATATACCAACTATCATAAAATGGGCCGACTTGGTGCCTTAAACCCATTGGTATGGTGAGAAAACTCACTTTGCACTGCAGACGTTTCCCGCACGAATTCCTTTGTTGCTGCGTCACCAACTTCCCGAACTGCCACTGTCAAACAATACACCCAATTAGCAGTTGGGTTCCAAACCATAATACTTAATCCATACATGGGGTAAAATGACCATCTACCCATGGCCCAGTATGATCCAAACTTAGGCCCAATTCCAAAACAAAAGCCCAACACTAGGTAGGCTTTCCAAGCCCAATAGTGGCCCATTAATGGCCCAATTTTCCAAATTAGGCCCAAATACTATAATGGATTTACCCTAAGCTCGAGTGTCTCCTTGGCACACATTATCTGACTTCTGATGGCCCACTAAGACCCAAAGAACCAAAATCCCTAGCATGGTCCAAAACGAGGCCCAAAACAGCCCAAACCCATATCTGATGAGTATGCTGGGCGTACTCCTATGTACGCTAAGCGTACTAGCCAAATGATAAGTTCGCTCAGCATACCTGCATGTACGCTCAGCGTAATCCCCCTGTTAATTCACTTCCCCATTAAGTGCTTAATACTCTAGTCTAGAAGCTAAAATTACAGATCCAAGTCCTTATTGACGTCTTAAACCATAAAGTTGCTTACTTGATGGCTTTGGATGACCTACATAAGCTGAAACTCCAAAAATGACAATCTACTTCCATGGTAATGATCTTAACTCATGCATGAACCTATTAGGACATCCAAGATGGCAACGTTTTGTCCTAGGGAATCATTTAGAACTGAGAGTAACAATTCCAAGTCCTAGGAATCGGATTGAACCACAAAGCTTCAACTTTTAGACCAAAATGGTCCCAAAACTCAATCTAAGAGATTTAAGGAGATAATCGTCAAGCTCATGACTTTATACCTTGAAAAGATTTTGTAGAGAAGCAACAATCCCAGATCTGAACTTTCTCTTTTACAGCAACACCTTGCCTTGACATTTACTTCCTTGAAGAGTGGATCCAAGTCACTAAAATGCTCTCACCAAGCCTTCCATGCTTCAAAAACACTCAAAGAGTATTAGGGATTCATCAAGACTGTCTAAGGTGAGTAGGACTCTGACCCTTGAGGGTATAATGTTCTTTATATAGTAGCACACCCTAAAATTAGGGTTTAAAGACTCTGGGCATACGTCGGGAGTACATCTCCAACACCTGCGACTCATCATCCCATCTACGTTGGGCGTACCCCAGGTTACGTTGGGCATAGTCATGCTGGCCACCTTCCTTGCCACTTTTCTCTATTTAGGACTAATAAGTCCAATACCCTCAAAGTACTATAACTTCTTCATTCTAAGTCTGTTTCCTACGAACTTCATATCCACGAAAAGGTGATGAGAAAACCTACGCTCCCAGCTCTACACCCGAGCCCTACAACCTTCCGAATAAGACCCGAGACCCATAAAATACCGAATCGTCAGATTACGCTAATACCCTTTGTCTCTAAAGATACAATCGAACACTTTCAAAACCGGGAGTTACAACTCTCCCCCACTTAAATTAGATTTCGTCCCCAAAATCATTCCTTACCATTCCTCACGCCAAATAACTAAGGCCTCATGGCCACAACCCCAAGCATACCATCGCCTTCCTAAGGAAACCGAATCCAACCAGTGTAGGGTTCTAGAATCCGAAGATGAGCAAATTCCTTGCGGCCTGATCATATCTGCTTCATCAGAAACCTGAAGTTCGAGATGGTCTGTCTCCCTGACAGACTGCCCATAATGAGTCTTCATCGAACTGATTTCTCAAGAAACCAATCTAGATAGAATACTTCCCACTCGCAATATCTTGAGGCTTCCTAAAGAAAAAAATCACTGACCAACTGTGACTACCGAATAACAAGCAATTGCACACACAGACCCCAAATCACTGAAGTCACTCCTATTCCTCTTGTTGCCCCTTGGTTGCTTCCTTGGAGAACACCCAGGGACCTCCCTGGTCCCAACTTGTCTGCCAAATGTCTGGAACATCGCACACATACCCGATTACTGAGCTAAAAACAAACTCAGCAAGCCCCTGCGACCTTCGATGGATACCTCGTCTAACCATAACAACCCTATCTCCTTCAATCCATTGATCCATCCGATCGAGATAGGTTGACAACCTGTCGCCACTGAGCCAAAACAAAAAGGTGAATACTACCAACATAGTTGTAGTCTTACATCATACCCGACATCCTTCGACCAACCATTTCCTGATTCTGATAAGTTGTGGCTCTATTACGGATAGAGCCACCCGAGACACATCACAATGCCTTAAACTACCATCAAACCAACCCGTTCACCACCCTAGAATTCTCCCCTCGATGCCCTTGTCATATAGATTCCCCACATCCCACTCACTGAAACAAAATCCTAATTATTACTCTGCTCCTATCCAGAGATCCTCGAATCGATATTTGCATAATGCATCTTGATTTCCCATCATCCTTTACTTGATCAATTAGCAAATACCCTTAGCCAATTCCGGAAACTTCCAGTCTCGCACCTGGTCCAACCACCAGTTTCTGATGAGATCCAATATCTGGACTACCCAGCTGCAACCCTACAGAAGCATACACCACTCGAGCACAAGATCCTCTATCACAAGGTCCAGCCCTTAGTTCTGCAGTCTCTACCGGTTCCATCCTAAATTCCCATAAACATACGGGCTCGTCCCCAAATAACTGATCGGTCAATCACCTCTGGTCCTTATCCTAACTAAGTTGTGGCTCCCCCACAACCCTGCGAACTAGCCTGCCCTAGTCCAAATTACCCGAAAAAATCCGTGAACGCTACGGCACCCCTGAAGTCTTACAACACTCTCTACTACTAGTGAATGCTACGGCTCCCCCGCAGTCTTACAACACTATACCCTAACCGACCATTAGTGAATGCTACGAATCCCTCGTAGTCTTACATCACTTTCAACCTTGCTTCGAACCTGGATACCTGGACGGTTCTCCCCCACTTAGATTCAACTAAGTCCGCTCGGCATATGAGAATTGAAGGATTCCTAATCCTCGTTACGTTCGAATGTTCACCTTGCTGACGACCAGTGATTACCAAAACTAGACACCATGAATAACCCTGACCAAATAACACACTACCTGAAATCCAACTAACACTTCTTGTATCCCAACTACATCAATGACTTCAAACGCTTAAAAGCGACATCACGCTCAGATTTCGGAGTCCAACGAACGGATAGTCCAACCAAAACCTTAGTGACAACTCTCTTCCCCCGGCAATCTTGATGACTCTCCCAAACATAAATACCAAGGATACTGAAAACTAGCCATAACTACCTCATTCAAGCCCTTGAACCGAACCCGATAATGGCTGGAGTAGGTACACTCACTGCTCCTCCCTGATCCTCAGAGAGTCGACCTCCTTGTCGTCCACAAAACGAAAAAGTAATGGGCTTGCTCCTTATGGAAAATTCCTGATGACGTGGCCAAACCTGCTACACCTGTAGCAACCCAGATCATTGGACAGATTCTGATAACAACTCAGAGCAATCACGATCACGCGGAATTAGCTCCGCGAGATGCATCCATCTGAAGATTTCTCAAAGATTCCATGACATGCTAGATGGCATCTGACAACCCTTGCTAACCCAGACAACAGTAGAAAACCAACCCGATATCCAACTTATCACAATTTCCCAAGCGATACAAATACTCGACATCCACCGAAAATGGCTGAATATAGCATATCCACAAACATCCGAAGGAATCCTGACCACCTCTTCCTGTGATACCTTGACCACCCTGAGAACATGATGTAACACCTCATTTCAATCCCAATGACATTCCAAACCCTTGGATTGAAACTTCATCACGCAGTTTCCACAAGCGTTGCATTGGTTCCGACCATGCTAGCCTCTCAAAAGCTGATCCAAACTCGTGGGTCTCCGCCTGAGACCTCCAATAAATTCACCTGACCTGAACCCCTCTCATTGAGGTGCTCCTAATCAATCTTTTGTCCTCAGCTCTGAGATCCACATCATTTAGGGTCTTGCACCCTGACACACTCATCAGCTCAAATGCCAACGGCTGAACTATAGTAGCTGGAGAAACCTCTGCTCTAAACCGACTATAAACTATTCCCAAGACATAGTTTAAACTCCCAAAGTACAATAGATCGTACAATCAACCCTTGCCGCCTGATACAAGAGATACCTAGCGAACTCAAAATCTTGGTAGTCCTTCCGCTAACTGGCTCACCACCGGAGTCGGGACAAAACCCTGGTCCCATCCCTGCGTACTCATCCTTATTTTGCAAGGCAACTATTCCCATGATCAAGGAATTACCAAGAAATCTCCTTACCATAAGCTTCTCAAATTCTCCAAGGCTCTCATCTATTCGAGTATAGATCCTATGCTTTCAGTAGTACGGGCCCAATACTACATTCCACACCTGTCCATAATTTCCTTAGCAATCCTCTTGAATCCTCTGAGTCACCTACTGTTGGGATAATATTTTGGTTTATACTTTGCTTTTCTAGGAAATTGTATTTTTATGTAATATCTTATGTGTTTACAGTCAAGTTTATGGCCAAGGGGGTGTTTACGGCCCATGTTTCCCGTGTGTGTGTGTGTGTGTATATATATATATATATATATAGGGGTGAGGGGTGTGAGGAAAAGATGATGAACAAAAAGGAGCTTAAGTGTGTGCATTTGAAGGTATTCTAGAGAGAGAGAGAGAGAAAAGAGTGTGTTAGAGTGTGTGAAGCTTGTATCCGGATCTTCATTCATATCAATACATACATAGATTCATCATCTTCTTCTTCTCCTTTTCTTCTATTTGATCTGACATCATCCGTTTGATTGGGATTCCACACCATCAAACGGATCTGATTGATACACAGGCATATTTAGGGACTTGCAATTGGTATTAGAGCTTGGTTGTATCAATCAATTTTTTCAGACCTGGAGTTTATTTGATCTTATTTTGAAGAGATTTTTGCGTTTTTGGATAGATCTCGCAAAAATAAGGGGCGTTTTTTCTTCATGTTTTTTCCTAAAAACGAGTTTTGGAGCAAAAAGGGTGAAAAAACGCTGTTTTTCATCAAAAACAGCGATTTCTAAAGAGTTTACGATCTTTGAAGGATAGTTTACGGTCTTTGAAGGGTTTACGGGCAGGATTTTACTGCCGGAAACGCGTTCACGGCCAGAGGAGGTTTGCGGCCGGCGGTTTATGGCGGCGGTGTGCGACCTCGGCTCGGCAGAACGGCTCGGTGGATCACGACTTGGAAGACAGCTCGGCTCAGCAGTAGGCCGCGCTTTAATAAAAAAGGACGCGAAGCTTAGGGAAGGCCCGGCCGAAGGAGGTTTGCGGCCGGCGGTTTACGGCGGCGGTGTGCGACCTCGGCACGACAGAACGGCTTGGTGGATCACGACTTGGAAGACAGCTCGGCTCAGCAGCAGGCTTGCGCGCTTTAATAAAAAAGGACGCGAAGCTTGGGGAAGGCAGTGATCGAAACCACGACCTTTGATTCATCAACACTGCGTTTTACCAACTCCACCAGCAACGACTTTGTTCCTTAACTCCGAAATATTAAACTTAACCACTACCATTCGCACAAAACTTTCGCAATTTTGTCAAATTCAGCCCAAAAAATCAATTTCTTTCATTTTTAAATTTCTTTTTCAACCAAAAATTTTAATTTTAATTTTTGAATTTTATTTTTGACTTTTTACTTAAACATTTGACTTTGACTTTAAAGCTTGACCTTTGACTTTCTTGTTTGACTTTTAAAATTTCAAATTTAGCTTTTCGGTTTGACTTTTAAGTTTGACTTTCAAGTTTGACCTTTTAAATTTGACTTTTAAAGTTGACTTTTGAGGTTTATAGTCAAAGGGCATTTTTAAATTTAAGTTTGACTTTTAACTTCTAGTTGTGCTTTTAATAGTTTTTGAAGTTTACGAGGGAATTGAAAACATGAAAGAGACTCGTCAGGAGATTTTAAGACAAAATTTCAACATGTTCGATTATATCCCTGGAGAAACCCTCGAAACTCGGTTGCAGCAATTTACCACACTTTCTACTGAGATGAATATAGTTGGGATCGTCTTGACCAAATCTGAGATAAACAAAAAGCTGCTGAATGCACTTCCGAAATCGTGGGATATGGACGTGGCTTACATCAAGAAGACAAAAGATCTCAATCGTCTTAGTCTGGCTGATATAGTTGAAGAACTTAACGCTTTGAATTGTCGAAAAACAATGAGTTCCACAAACCTCCCGGTCAATGAAGTTTCATGTTCTCAATCATGTGAAGTTTCATGTACGCTATCTAGTGAAGATACGATTAAATTTCTTCGGGAACAAATTGATTTATTAAAAAGGGATGTTGAGGACCTGAGATATAAAGGATATCAACTCAGGAAAGGACAGAAACCCCTGAATGATGAATTAGAAGCAAAAACCAAGGACTTTAGAAAACTTCAGGAATAGTATAGCAACAAGTGTGAAAATTATGATTATATTAAGAGACAACTTGCTGCTGTAACTGAAGAACTTGATGCATTAAAAATTAAGTGTGGAAAAACAGATGTCAGTTTCAAAAATTTTACTGCGTCAAGTCAGACAGTCGAGTCCTTATATGAAACCCAATTAAAATTCAAAGAAAATCAAAACAAGGGTCTAGGGTATGATAATGTACCTCCTCCTTATAATCATAACTACACATCCATCCCTATGACACAGGACGAAACTGACAGGGAGCCACATCTTCAATATGGCAAACGAGCTGGATTTGTGTTAGGAGGAGTTATTAATGTTGAAAATACTAATGTTTCTACTTCATGTGCAGGTAAAGTAGCAGAAGATGAGAACAAGGAGAGAACTACTGAACAAACCAACATCTCCTTGAACTCTGAATCTGTTGCTTCGAACTCAACTGTTTCTGATCAACCTGCTGTTGAGAAATACAGGCCACCAATTCCAACGCAACAGAGTTCTTGTGGCAAGTGTGCATGTGGGAACAACAAGAGACAAGGCAAAGATACGCCACTAGGGGCAGGAAGAAACAACTTCCCAGTGAAGAAAAAGACATGTTTTCACTGTGGAACACCTGGACACATTGCTAGAAATTTTCCTAATCGCGCATACGTTCCCTACTATGCACAAGGCTGGCATAACGCACCAAGAAGGAGATACTCCAAAAGAAATCCCTCAAGGTCATGTTGAGACAATACCGACTGGAACGCGCAAAAGGAGAAGAATCAAACCTATAAGGCCAAGAATCCGAATCCCAAGAGAAATAAGGGAATGCCGGCCAAGAAGCCAAATCCAAGAGATGCTCCTGTGAAGCCAAAATCAAAGTCATCTCAAAGGCCGACATCAAGATCAAAAGCAAGTACTGAGCCACCAATCAAATCGAACAAGAAATGGGTCAAACTGAACTACAAATGGGTTCCAAAGGCTCACTCTCCCAAATCAACTAATGACTCTAATATTTCTACATCTTCTGTTTGTGATAAGTAGGACATGTCATGGGAGAGAGTAATGTGCAAGGATGACAAATGTCGACCCAGTTTCAAAATGGATTGGGTTCCAAAGACCAACTGATCCCGCTCTGTGTCGGAGTAGCTATGGAGGCATATCATCAGACTTCGGTTTGTTGGTAGTGGTTGTTCCTGGCACTTGATAGGAGACATCTCTCAACTATAAAACACTCAGAACATTGTTTGTGAGTATGTGTCCTTTGCGGGAAAGGAAGAAAAGAAAAGATCACTAATGGGGTTAGTGCTTAACGACATGAAGAATTTTCAGATCTGTTCTGAGATTATGCGTGCTATTCTCAGACCTTCTGGATGCAAATTTAATCGGTGACTTACAGTTTGAGTTTTCTTCTCTATACTCCTGAGTTTTTCTTAAGCTGATTTGCGTGAAAGAATAATTTTTGTTTTAGGATAGTTTAAATTTGCGCATTTAGTTTCCTTTCTCTCATATGCACAAATTTAGGGGGAGAAATAAAAACAAAACAAAAATTAGAAAATTAAAAAAAGATCGAAAAACATTAGAAAATCAGAAAATCAAAAATAGGTCTGTAATGGAATGTGCTTGCAGGAGATGTTTTGGGAAGTGATATTATCAAGTGATAACAGGCAACCTGAGTCTCGTAATGTACCCAAAGTTGAAGGGTCTATGCTCTGGTTTGATGCGTCGGTAGACACGAAAGATTCTAAATGGACTTGACTAGGCAGAGTTGAACTTAGGAAATTTATAGACTTGAAATTTTTTGACTTAGTTAGATCCATTCAGCCTGACAATACGATGCTCGGATAGGTTGAGCACGGAGATATATATGGGAATCTACTCATCACACTAATTAAACATGTATCTGGAACTGTGGTTTAAATTTTCCTCCATGTGCGGATTTTATCCTTAATTCCGGTATTGATGGGGCAACTAGTAAATTTCGATAAATTAGGTCTGTAGAAAATAATTTTCTTTCTGTCTGTCTGTTAGTCATATGTTACCTCATCTGCGTGATTGGAAGAGATCCGACTTGGACTGTAACATATGCAACTCTATTCTCTACATATTATACATATATATATATATATATATATATATATATATATATATATATATATATACACACATATGAAATTCCTCTTATTTGTTAGCTATATGTTGTCTCCTCTGCGTGACTAACAATCCGACCTGGTACACAGCATATGCACTAAATGATAATACTCTTAATCTATCTTCTCCCCTAATGATGGTCTGCTCATCCGATGCAAGGAGTACTCTGGAAGTCCTTGATTACCGGGGCATATCTGGAAGCGGGAAACATGTTCCAGTACAATTAAAATTGAACACTCAAAGGTTGTATATAGATCTCGCTGCTCAATTTAGGTGGACAACAATATCCCTGGTCGTCGTCAGCTGAATGGTCCTTAAGATATAGTATCTAAGAACTTAGGATCACTTTATCTTACAATTATTAGTATGTCCTAAAATTGTCACAATTTTTCGTGTGTAAGTGGACAATAATACCGGCGATCGACCAGACAAAGACGTGAAGATAGAAGGTACCGACAAGCGGATAAAGGCTATCTAAAAAACTTTGATCCCAAATCATTCTTAAAGTTAGATATCATTTCATTTTTGTTAAATTTGTTCATAGTTTCTTCTAATTTAAATATAAGGGGGGATTAAAAAAAATAAAAAAAAAAACAAAACAAAAAAAAATCAGAAAAATTCAAAATCAAAAATAGTGTTATTTCTGTTTTATTTCTTTTTCAGAAAATATGAAAAACTCAAAAATATTGTGTGCTAAATTTTCTTTTAGTTTTGTTTTGTCTTGAAAGGTGATTTCAGGTATAGATAAGACTCATGGAGTTTGTGTTGAAGATTTCTGAGCCAAAGCCTCGTCCGTGAGCATCGAAGAATTCACATTTGAAGGAGCAAGAAATGAAGATTATTCTTTCGACATTCAATCCTTCAACCCCAGAAGAAAGGTCAAGATGACTTGAAGAATATGTGACGGATTGCATTGAAGCCTCCTCAATCAGTCTGCATCTATCTTAAACCTGCTGAAGTGATCTAGAAGATTTGTTCTCACTAATGTTCTCTCTGTAGATTCTCAAGCTGAAAGTGCTATCTTTCAAGAATTAGTACATCAAGCCTCCTCACCCGACGTGAGTTGAAAGCCAAATTCTGAAGAAAACCCCAACTGCTCAATATGAAGTCATTCATTGAAGATTAATGCTGAAGCCAAGTTCCCAATGAAGATTAACAAGAAATGCCAACTACTTTTTAGGGGGATCTTGTTGGGTCTTTAAGAAAAGAAAAGAAAGCTATAAACCAAGGGGGAGATTGTTGGGTCAATATTTTGGTTTATACTTTGCTTTTCTAGAAAATTGTGTTTTTATGTAATATCTTATGTGTTTACGGTCAAGTTTATGGCCAAGGGGGTGTTTACAGCCGCAAACAGGTTTACGGACCATGTTTCCCGTGTGTATATATATAGGGGTGAGGGGTGTGAGGAAAAGATGATGAACAAAAAGGAGCTTAAGTGTGTGCATTTGAAGGTGTTCTAGAGAGAGAGAAAAGAGTGTGTTAGAGTGTGTGAATCTTGTATCCGGATCTTCATTCATATCAATACATACATAGATTCATCATCTTCTTCTCCTTCTCTTCTATTTGATCTGACATCATCCATTTGATTGGGATTCCGCACCATCAAACGGATCTGATTGACACACAAGCATATTTAGGGACTTACACCTACTCCACCCGTATACTAAATGCTTGCTAAACAGCAAGACGATCTCTACCGCAGCACCTCCTAGGCTTACCCTAGGGTAATCTCCGACCCGCAAACTATCATAGAACATTCGGCCCATATACCACAGCCCATGTTGTCCACATCCACCCTCGCTACCGGTTGCCTTATGCATAATAACATGATTTAATAGATTGTAGAATAATAGACTCTACCCTAAGACCACAAGAAATAAGGTCAAATTAGCTATTCTAAGGCTATAAGATCCTAACCATATACAATTTTCAAAACATACACGTTGCAGTTACAATTACCAATTATCATTCTCATTCCAGCATGAAATCCAATACCCTCATGGCTACAAGCACCACATATCAGGCCAACCTATCGCTGACTACTCAACACTAGCATGCAAGTCAATCAACTCATACAACATATATAGTCATCTCCCCTAGCCCTAACTAGCATGCAATTCACAGATTCATAATCAAATCATAACATATAACAAATATGGGTTTCTAGGGAAACTTACTCGAGCTCGGCTGATTGCATGCACCACACCCTTTTTTGTCTTAGAAATTCTTTACTTAAAACATTTTTCTTTTGAAAGCTTTACAAATCCTCGGTCTGAGCTCAAGCACACCTAAAAGTATGTCTGAAGCCCTCAAACCAAGGCTCTGATACCAACTTGTAACGACCCAAAAATCAAGGTAAAATTTTCATTTTTAATATAACTAAAACTTTGATCCCATTTATTCTAACAATTCAAATCATCATTAAGTAAGACATTTATCAGAGTTCATCCCAAAATCATTCATTGTGGAAATCATAGGTGTGTGCACTGCGATCAATCCGAGCACTTCTTTTCCAAAAAGATGATACCTGAAACCATAAACAAAACCTATAAGCACGAAATCATCTCTACCGAATACCACATATCAATTAGCTATGAAAGCTACCTCTACCACATAATACAGAACAATTAGCTATAAAAGGCTACCTCTACAACATATCACATATTCATTAGCTATAAAGCTACCTCTACCACGTATCACATATCAATTAGCTATCGAGCTATATCTATTACTAGCCACAATGGCTATCTCTACCATTAGCCCCAAACGCTATCTCAATCATTAGCCCCAAAGGTTATCTCTACCGTTATCCTAGAAGGCTATCTCTAAAGTTATCCCCAAAGGCTATCTCAACCGTTAGCCACAAAGGCTACCTCTACCATTAGCTGTAAAGCTATCTCTACCACATATCAATGCATAAAATTGCCACACACCTCTACATAGTGAATATACCAACTATCATAAAATGGGCCGGCCTTGGTGCCTTAGACCCATTGGTATGGTGAGAAAACTCACTTTGCACTATAGAAGCTTCCCGCACGAATTCCTTTATTGATGCCTCACCAACTTCCCGAACTGCCACTGCCAAACAATACACCCAATTAGCAGTTGGGTTCCAAACCATAATCCTTAATCCATGTATGGGGTAAAATGACCATTCTACCCCTAGCCCAGTATGATCCAAACTTAGACCCAATTCCAAAACAAAAGCCCAACACTAGGTAGGCTTTCCAAGCCCACTAATGGCCCAATTTTCCAAATTGGGCCTAAATCCTCTAATGGGCTTTACCCTAAGCATGGGCATCTCCTTGGCACACATTATCTGACTACTGATGGCCCACTAAGGCCTAAAGAACCAAAATCCCTAGCATGGCCCAAACCGAGGCCCAAAACAGCCCAAACCCATATCTGATGAGTACGCTGGGCGTATTCCTATGTACGCTAAGCGTATTAGCCAAATGATGATTACACTGGGTGTACTTGGATGTACGCTCAGCGTAATCCCCTTGTTAACTCACTTCCCCATTAAGTTCTTAATACTCTACTCTAGAAGCTAAAATAACATATCCAAATCCTTATTGGCGTCTTAAACCATAAAGTTGCTTACTTGATGGCATTGCATGACCCATATAAGCTCAAACTCCAAAAATGACAATCTACTTCCTTGGTAATGATCTTAACTCATGCATGAACCCATTAGGACATCCAAGATGGCAAATTTTTGCCTTAGGGACTCATTTAGAACTGAGAGTAGCAACTCCAAGTCCTAGGAATCGGAATGAATCACAAAGCTTCAGCCTTTAGACCAAAATGGTCCAAAAACTCAATCTAAGAGATCTAAGGACATAATCATCAAGCTCTTGATGTTATACCTTGAAAATATCTATAGAGAAGCAACAATCCCAGATCTGAAGTTTCTCTTTTGCACCAACACCTTGCGTTGACCTTTTCTTCATTAAAGAGTGGATCCAAGTCACTAAAATGCTCTCACCAAGCCTTCCAAGCTCCAAGAACACTCAAAGAGGTTTACGGTTTCGTCAAGACTCTCTAAGGATGAGTAGGAGGCTGAACCTTGAGGGTATAATGTTCTTGATATAGTGGGACACCCTAAAATTAAGGTTTAAAGACTCTGGGCGTACGTATCCAACACTCGCGACTCCTCATCCCCTCTACGTTGGGCGTACCCCAACTTACGTTGGGCGTACTCATGCTGGCCACCTTCCTTGCCACTTTTCTCTGTTAAGGACCAATAATGACATTACCATCAAAGTACTATAACTTCTTCATTCTAAGTCTGTTTCCTACGAACTTCATATCCACGAAAAGGAGATGAGAAACCCTACGCTCCCAGCTCCATACCCAAGCCCTACAACCTTCCGAATAAGACCCAAGACCCATAAAAGACTGAATCGTCAGATTACACTTATAGCCTTGGTCTCCGATGACATAATCGAACACTTTCAAAACTGGGTATTACAGTATCTTTATGGGTTGAAGTCAACCATGCAAGGGTTGATGGTCATTTCATGGGGTTAGATTGTTAAAATTAGGTATTAGGGCCTATTAAGACATGCATAACCTAAAAGATTATGACTTTATGGATTAAGGCCTTGTATAGGAGTAGTTCTGAAGTTCGGATGACAAGGTCTTAATGGATTAAGCCATCTATATAACGAATTGTTCATAGACCTTTACGATAGGCGTACTTCTAAGTACGACGCGTACACTAGGTTCAAACCCTATGCCCCGGTCGGCGTAATTACGCTTAGTGTACAAGTATGATACACTTAGTATACTCCTATCGTTGGATTTAAAAGGTTTTGGGCCATTTTGGGCTTCATGTGCTTTTAGCTTTGAGCCATGGTTATTAAGGCCAATTAAGGGAAAGGGTAAAATGGTCTTTTGTCCTTGGATTCAAGTTTAATGAATTAGATTCTTGGTTATGGTTTATAACCTAATTATTTACTAGGTTTTTTTGATTGGTTAGTACGGGGGTTCTCCGGTTCAACAACCCAAGCATCTGTTTGTTTATCATCGGATCTAGGTGAGTTTGCTCACTATACTGTATGACACTATGGTTGTATCTGCTTGTTGTCTTCTTGACTTTTTTTGTATGCCTATTGCTATATGTATGAGGGGTAAAATAGACCTGAGGATGAATTAGACCTGTACAATTGAAAAATATTGATTGAGTTAAAATAGCCCCGGGGGTGAAATAGACATTGGGGTGAAATCGACTCGGTACAACCTTAAGATAACATATATGTATGGTATGTGGTATTTTGGGGAACTAACTAAACTTTGTACTTATGGTTTTTTGTGTATGTTTGAAGTACTTCCAGTTCAAAAGGGGAGAGCTCGGGATGATCACATCGCACACACCATGATTTCCTGCCTTATTTTACCTTGATGTATTTTTGGATGATTGTTGACATAATTTGATTTCCTTGATGATTTTTATAAGCATGATTGGTTAATGGTTTTATTAATACAAAAATGAAACTTTTGGACGTTACAAGTTGGTATGAATGCCTTGTTTTGAGGGATTCGGACATACTCTCGGGTGTGTCTGAACTCAAACTGAGGGTTTGCTATATTTTTTTTATATAAAGAGAAATGTTTTATTGAAGGATTTTCTAATAAAAGAAAAGGGTGTCGTGCATGCTATCGAACGAGCTCAAGTAAGTTTTCCCAAAATACCAATACATGTTCTATGTGATATGCTTTGAATTGAGAAAATTGTGAATTGCATGCTAGATTAGGGCTAAGGTTCTACTCAGGAGAGCATGATAGAATGCTAAGGAGGATGTGCTTATATGATTACCATCTGAGCTTGTAGACATGCATGCTAATACTGGATCATTTATTTGATAGGGTGGCCTATTTAGGTTACATTTTGATTCGGATTACTCAATGCTCGAATGTTGATTGCTTTGTGATTTTAGAAGTTATCATTAATATCAGCTAACTAGTAAGCGAATGCGTTAAGTTACATATTACTAAGATTATATAATTTTAGAAGGTTGGGTTTAACCCTATTACATAGCTATCGTTTGAGTCCAAATGTTGTAGTGTGAGACCTTTTAGTTAAAGAATTACCTGGTGTCAGTGATATGTAATTGTATTCGTGAGCTAGTTAGATGGTGTTAGAGGGAGTTCCTTCTATAACATTATGTGATTGAAATTCCTATGTACTCACCAGGTTTCCCAACCTGACCCACTCAATTTATTTGAAGCACATGTATCGATGTGAAGATACATTACACTGAGAGATTAAAGGAGATGTAAATCATTACTGTTAATGAATGTAAGGTCTGTTTATGATTATGTTTATGTATTAACGATGACATCCTGTTGTTTTAAATAAAAATACATTTCTTCGGAAATGATTTCATAACATCAATATGATGTTTTCTGGGAACAAATTCCGCAATACTATATGTCAAAAACGATACTCTAATTTTAAATAAGCATAAATAAAATTTTTAAAATGACTGTGAATTTGGGGATGTAGAGTTGACAATTATCTTGGTAATCCAGTTAGTGAGTACGCATCTAACAAGTATCAACCTATATTACTAGAGTTTATTAGTCCCTTGGAAAATTCAGTAACATAGGTTAGAACAATCATTAATCCGAATGAATATCAGTACTTCTATCAATTAAGGATCAAGTAGATAGGACAGTTGGGAGGGAATATCATTTCGACATACAACTTTTCTGAAATCCAAAAACCAAGCCATCGTGATCATTCTAGACACCGCTCCCATAAGTAGATTAATAAGTATTATTATAACTAGGATTATTGATAAATATTTATTTACATATTCATAACAACGAGTATGAACATAAATACAAGTTACACTTAAAGCATAGTAAGTGTAGCCTAACTTACAAAGAGTTTCTAGTGAAACCATGATTACGCAAGCAGAACTCTAATCCATGAGCTTCTAATTAACGTCACTTCTATACCGCAGGGGGTTGCTAATGTAGTTAACAACTACGGAGTAAATGCCAAAAAGTTGGAAAGTGTTCCAGACAGAGTCGGTGGAGAATTTTGAGAAAATGAACTGAAAACAACGGAATCTATAGGCTGAAAAACGAGGCGCACCGTGTACTATGTCATTGTGCCATACGCATTTGGTCGAAGGTGGTGACATGGCAGCTTCTGGTTGGTTACATGTGTCGCAAATTTTCTGGAGTGTAGCTATCGACAAGATCTACAACTTTCATTTAGACTTCGTCTGCTAGTTTTTACTTTATTTTTAAAGCTATATTTTTAACAGGCTTAGACTGTTAAAGTGCGTATAAAAATTATAACTCTTTTATCGGACATTCGTTCTCGTCCGTCTTTATATCCATGGACTCCTAGTAATGAGATCTTTTACTATCGTTTAGATTTTCTTCCCTAAAAATCAATCGATCTCAAATTCAGTTTCTATGTTGCACAGTGCTATGTTGAAACTACTAAAAATCACAACTTCCTTAATTGAAGTCAGATTTGGACGTTCTGTATATGCACACCGATATTGCCGTATTTATACATATTATTAAGTAATATTTTAATACATTTAATTAATATTTTGGTTAATTGCAATGATATGTGTTACTTATTGAATTAAATTGTAATTTGTAGCCAATAAAGACACCTTTGAAGAATATGAACCATAAATGACAAGGATTGTAACTTTGGAGGATTGAAGCTTAAAAGAAGAAAATTCTAGCGAAAAACCAAGATCGTGACGTGACAAGTCAAGGCCTCGACGTGAAGAGGGTATTCTAGAAGATTACTACGAGGGTAGTCAAAATCCTTGCCCGATATGGATTTTTACCAAGGTCACAATGTGAGACCCTATTTCACATCGTGAGCCACGTCTTTTGCAAAACTATATAAACTCTTTTGCATTATCGATGGAGGGAGCTTTTGGGAGGAGAGATGTTATGAGATATTCGATTTTAGAGGTCAGAAAGTGCGAAAATCATACCTAGGAAGGAGAAGTCATTGAGAAAAGGAGAAATTGAAGAAAAATTCATCACATTGGTTTGATTTACTGTAATCATGTTGATTTCTTTTAAACTTGTGTTTTTGTTTTCAGTTATGAGTAGCTAAACTTGCTTGCTTTCATTTAGCTAGATGAAACCTTGAATCTATGGCTTAGTTTATTAATTTATGGATTTTATAAATTGGTTTTGTGCCTGTCTTTGATTACCATTACCTATCATGTTAAAGTTTGTGACCTTGTTGCTTTAATTCAAGTTAAGTGTAGCTTAGTGACCATTAAATTACATGAACTTGCTAACGTAGTGATTTGGTAACTATTAAATTGCTAGATCTAGGAGTGACCACACCTAGATTAAGTAATAAAAGTAACAAAATTAGTTGTGCTAGAGAACATGGTTATGATCATAATAATTTTTTCTTAGATAAATCTTACATAGCCCATCCATAATTAATAACTAATTCCATGTTTGCTTGGGTATGACCATACATGGTAGTTCATGAATTGTTGAAAATATTAGTAAATTTGGACTTAAATTGCTAATTACATAATAATTGGTAATCAACTTTAACAATCCATAATTAGTAACTAACCATAGAGAAGAGAAGGATTCGAACTAAACGAAGGTGTTTTTAGTATATTAATTAAAACCGTTAGTTATGTGCTTAAGAATTTTTTGAACTTGAAAAATCAGATAAAACCACTTTTTAACTTTTTTTTTGTTTTTAGATTAATCTGCTAGTAGTTAGGTTCGATACTCGACTATTTGTGTTATATTATTTGCAAAAAGGTCCATTGTCTTAGTCGTGATAGTTAGTTAGATAGTTGGTAAAACTAATTGATGTAATATTACAAAACATTAAAGTTTTTGGCGTCATTGTCGGGGAACGACTCTTTTAGTTTTTAAGTTAATTGCTTTAGGTTAATAGATCCTTTTTGTGGGGTAAAAACCGCAAAAGTTTAATTTTCCGCAAAGTTATTTTTTTTAAAAACATCGACTTCACGACATGAGGTCCCTTCTCACAACGTGATCTCGGTGAATATTTTTTTTAAGTTTTTTGCTTTGTCGAATTGTGTTGATCTACCACGAGGTGGCATTATTACCACATCGTGGTAAACATTCATTGGGATTTTTTAATTATTTTTTGTTCGTTTTTATGTTCTTACTTTGTTTTTGTTTCAGTAGTATATGATCCATGGATCAAACACACCATTGACACCACCACTTTAAGATTCAGTGTCAGCTTTTCATAAAAAGAAGGACAAGAATGTAGGAGGATCAAGAAAAATTCCAAAAAACGAGAGCACATTCAAAAGCTTTGAAAGAACACCTAACAAAAAGGAAGCTAGGTACGAGCCTAAAACAAAATTAGACAAAAGTAGTGAACCCGAAAGCGAGCTAAAACACATCATGACGAACATTGTTGACATGACAATGGAGGCCTACACCAGGATACTAGTCCAGGAGTTGTGCAACCCACAATTCCTGCTTCTGCTACTTTCGAGGTTAAGGGACATATCTTTTGCACGTTAAAGGATATTTCATTTTTGAAAAAGACCATGAAGATTCATACAAGCACCTCGATGAGGTCAATGACATAGTTAACTATTTCAACATTCCTAATGTACCTCGAGAGACTGTCTTGCTAAGAATGCTTTCGGTTACTTTTATGTAACACATGTCCAAGGTATTATTTAATTATCTAAGTTTTAGAGTTTTGATGTTGGGACTCGACAAGTTGGGAGCCCCAACTTGTCGAGTACAGAACATTTCGAGGACGCAGGATCTAGACCCTCCTCGATGAGTTGGAAGGTCGACTCGACGAGTAAGTACTGTAAAGGAAAAACCCTAATTTTAGGGTTTGCACCCTATATAATCTCCTTAATAACCTTGAGGCTAACCTTCCATCAACCTCCAAACCCTAAGAACGTTTGTGCTAAACCCTAATCCCTATTCTCTTTCATTTTGTGAGCTAGATTGACTTGTGGAGCTTGAAAAGAAGGAGACAGTGAGAAGAAGAAAAAGTTCCATCAAACCAAAGCCCCACTCTTGAGCTTCACCATCTTGTGGACTGTGGTAAGTCTTAAGGATTCGATTTTTATCTTAGAATATGGCTAGATCTTGAGTTTACTCTTTATTTCCTATCATCCTTATTGTTTGCTTGCATGGGGTTCATAAAGTTTGCAACTTTATGGATCTCTAGGGAAAAATAGTACCAAGTTGGGCTAGATCTAGCTTTTGATCAAGCAAGGATGCCATGCAAGGGTTTTTAGATTACATTTCCCCCTTTTTGGCTATTTTGACTTAAAGACATGCATGTCCATCAATCCTCCATCATCAGAACGCTTTGAGAATTAGAAACTCCTCTGGAAAGGAGGGATTCCAGATCCCTAAATTTTTGGGAATGCATGGTAAGACTTTTGAGCTCTCCAACCTTAGATAAGGACCTCAGAGCATTCAGAGTGGTTACAGAGGCTAAAGTTGGAAACTTTATCCCTCTGGACACCTTAGGGTTTCAGATGTAAGCCTTGAAGTCCCTGCATTTGGTGAATTATCATAATAAGCAAATAGGAAGGGGGACTCGATGAGTTGCCCTAAAAACGTGACGAGTCAGATTGGGTTTCCCTACCTACTGGATATCAAGTGAACTCGTCGAGTTGGCTAGGGTTTGTTCAGGTTTTCTAGACTTCGTAAGAACTCGACGAGTTTCTAGATGCACCCCACGAGTTGGGGTCAACATGTACTGTTGACCTTGACTTTAACCAGGGCTGACTTTGAGAGTAATTATGGGATTATGACAAGTTAATCTTATGATGCTCATAGGGAGTTGAGTTGGAGCTACACGTTAGGACTTATTTGATCTTATCTTGTCAGCACAACATTCGTGAGAGGTGAGTCTCCTCAACATACTAATGGGTCGAATGCACCAAGTCTAGCCCATTTTGTGTGATATGTGGCATACTTGTTAATAGTATCGATACATGTTGCGATAGTTATGTTAGTACTTTGCTATCTATATCTGTTACTTGCAAGGAATACCATGGGGGAGCCCATGCCACTTGAGTGTAAGACCATGTAGGGGAGCCCATGGCTTTTCAAGTAAACACCATAAGGGAGCCCATGACACTTGGGTTTAAGACCATGTGGGGGAGCCTATGGCTTTCCACTTAAAGATCATGGAAGGAGCCTATGATACTTACGTATAAGACCATGTGGGGGAGCCCATGGCATCCTAGAGTACGACCTTGGTAGGATCCCAGGACATCATTATTTGTTGTATGCATGGCTTATGTGATATGTGTAGCTTTGTTGGCTAATATGATATGTGTTATGTGGGTTGTATGTGCGGTATGCTCTGGGGAACTCACTAAGTGTTGGCTTACAATTTGTGGATTTGTTTCAGGTACATCAGAGCCCAAGGGCTAGGGCAACGCTTGATAGCGCGACGTGCACTCTCCTATGTGTTTTTCTTATGGGACACTCTAATGATTTGAAATAAAATTGTACTGAATATAAATTTTGAAAACAATTGTAATTGGGATTTCATGTTTTGTGGACAGTGTTTTGATTAATCAAAAATGAAAATTTTTCTTTGAAAATTGGGTCATTACAAGTTGGTATCAGAGCTTTGGTTTGAGGAATCCGGACACACCCGAGGGTGTGTCAGGACTCAAACTAAGGAAATGGTAAAATTCTTTTCAAAATAATAAATCAAAGTTAAAACGTTTTATGTATGGAAAAGAAGAGAGTGCAACGCGTGTGATCAACCGAGCCAAATAAGTGTTTCCCTAATATGTTAGCCATGTTTATTGATATGTGAGTTATGATAATTGAATAAATCTTGCTACGTGTATGCTTTCTAAATTGTATGCGGTTACAGTCTTATTGCCTCTGAATGATTGATTTGGCATTATTTCGTGTTCCATGTTTGGTTATGGTCTTAGGGTAGAGTCCATTATTCTAAAGTCTATTTGATCCTTTTCTGTGTATAATTTGCATGCATAAGGCAACCTTTTATGATTGATATGGGTAGAGAAAATATTATGACATCCTATAATTTGAGCTACACAGTAGCCTATGAGATACGGTTTGTTTGTAGACGAATTAGAGTTATCAGGTATTGCACATTTCATAGCCACCAATGAGAAGTGGTCTATGCAAAACCTTGCTAATGCTTATGTGAAGGAGATAGTGAGACTTCATGGTGTTCCCCTGACGATTGTGTCAGATCGTGATAGTCGTTTCACGTCAAGGATTTGGAGAAGTCTACAAGAGGAATTGAGTACAAAGTTGTGTTTAAGTACAACTTACCATCCATAAACCGATGGTCAGAGCGAACGAATGATTCAAATGTTGGAGGATATGCTGAGAGATTGTACCCTGGAATTCCAAGGTAATTGGGATGAACATTTACCTTTGGTAGAATTTTCCTACAATAATAGTTTTCACTCGAGCATGAAGAGGGCACCTTATCAAGCCTTGTATGGAGAAAAGTGTCGAACGCTGTTGTGTTGGCTTGAAGCTGGGAAAAAGTAGTTTATGGGACTCGAGATAGTTCATCAGACTGCTGAAAAGTTGAAAGTGATTAGGCAAAGGATGTTAGCAGCTCAAGATTGTCAAAAGAGTTATGCTGACAAGAAAAGACAACCAATAACATTCGAAGTTGAAGATTCAGTTTTACTTAAAGTCTCGCCGTGGAAGGGAATTATAAGATTTGGTAAAAGTGGAAAGTTGAGTCCAAGGTTTATTGGACCGTTTAAAGTTCTTCGGAGGATTGAGAACCAAGCTTACAAGCTAGAACTACCATAATAACTATATGTTATTCATAACACCTTCCATATGTGTTATTTGAGGAAGTTCACGAGAGAAGTTCCCGATATAATTCCAATTTCCGAATTAAGGTTGGATGAAAGAAAGAGGTTAATTGAAGAACGAGAGGCAATCGTTCACCGTAAGACTAAGAATTTGCGACGCAAGATGGTCGAATTAGTGCTTGTGCGATGGAAACATGCGAATGGGCCAAATCTCACCTAGGAAATGAAAACTGACATGATGAGTCACTACCCGCATTTGTTTACTGATGTGTGATTCCGAGGACGGAATCATCCTAAGGGGAAAAGAATTGTAACGCCTGAATTTCTAGGCTAGGATCTAATGATGATGTAATAGTCTAGGTCAACCTTTGTAATTTGTTTTGAAATAATAAAGATGTATTATTTGATTATTATGTGTTTATTTCTTAATTATTATAATTTATTGAATTAAGGGTAAAAATAAACATCAAAAATAAATATTAGATTAACCCGATATCTATAAAGAAAGTTGTATTGGTTGAAACAAGGATTCCGGAGATATAAAGAATACCGAATTATAAAGAAGAAGTTATGACCTATCGAAGTTTTGCAACAGAACCAACACAATTCTGTGTGACATAAAAAGTGAATTTACGATAAAGTGCTTTTTAGCCTTAGTAATCTAAATAAAAGTTATAATATCCGTTAAACCGAGAGCGTGCATAAAAAGAATGTCCAAATTTGACTTTGTATGAGCAAGTTATGAATTTTTTAAGATTTGGCATATCAGTATACAACCCAAAACTCGAATTTTAGATTGAGTGATTTTTAGTCAAAACAACCTAAACGAGAATCGAATATCTTGTCAATAGTAGTTCAATGGTAAAAATACAGACGAAAACAGACATTGGATGAAGAAGTTATGCATTTTTAACAGACTTTTCCTATCCCTACCTGTTAAAAATATAACTTTAAAAATAAAGTCAAAATTAGCCGACAGAGTCTAAACGAAAGTTATAGAGCAAAATTTCACCTACGTCTGGATATAAAGAACGCCAAAAACGGAGTTCGTATGTGAAAGTTATGAATTTTTGAAGTTTTGGGCACAAACTTCGAGGTTGGTTCGGGGGAGTACGCCCGGTGTACCAAAGGAGTACGCCCATCGTACTTGTGTAAGTGTTCGCGGTCTGAAATTGGCCACATAGCCATAGTCCTTCGCATGAGAGCCATGTGTCGTAGCCTTGACGCGTCCAAGCTGATCTACTTCGTAAGCCCAGCGTACAAAGTTACACCCAACGAAGTGTTGTGCGAGGTTGTACGCCCAGCGTACCTGACCTGTACGCCCCACGTACTAAGGTGCATCGGTCTCCTATAAATAGGTACCGAAGCCAGCCAAATTGATGTTAGAATTTTTGCTCCTTTCACCCCTCTACTTTCTTTTTACCTACTCTAAATACCCCTAACCTTAATATATCATCCTAACATCATAAGAAAGTCTCAGAGAGCCCGAAGATCCCGAGAAAAATAGTTTTCGACCCGAAACTCTGTCCGCGTGAAGCCCAGTTTTTTAGAAAACATCCCGGTTTCGTCGAAGAATATTGTTTTAAGAAATGAGGTGCTGCCCAATTTTCATTAAAACGGGTGAGTTTATAGTTACTTTCATCTTACACATAGATATAAAGTATTTTCTACAAAATACGTGCTATGTGTATATTTATTGTTCGTTTATTTGAGATGGATGTTGAATGAATGTTTTATACAAGTTTTAAAATGATTTAAACAGTATATGTATTTTTATCTACAAATATGTTGGGTATAACATGGGTAGATGAAATAGTTGGTGTGTGTTCAAATTATGAGAGGCCTCGATGTTTTTGTTGTCGTTGTTGTTGTTCTAGTCATCTAGCGGAGTATAGATGACGACCACAGACCTTTCTATACAGTCCAATGGAACGCTAGCAGGCTTGCAACCTGTAGGTGTTGGTGAACTATATGTTCGTTGGTGTACTCCATCCCCCTCATGGTTGCCTTAAGGACATATATGGCTGAGGAATCCCCTTAGCAGTAGTGTGATGATCCTTAGGCTAGGTCCCTTGTGATAGGTGTTTTGGGACGTAAAGTGAAGATAACTGGAACGAGTAATCAGGGTTATTGTTGGTTGATGAAATTAATAAATTATTGTTGGTTGATGAAATTAATAAATTTATTATTATTTATGGGTTGAAAACCCTATGTGCTTACTAGGATCCCAAGCCTGACCCCCTCAACTTTTATATTACAAATAGTGGACCTAGAGCATAATTTGGATGATGACGAGGGATTTTGGATTATAGGCCAGTAGTTGTAAATAACTGTTGTAAGGATTATAATGTGTTGTTTATGCTTTTGGTCTGTATCGAAACATGACATCCCGAGGTTTTGATATATAATGAAAATATTTATTTCTTTAAGAAATGTTTTGATAAATTTTTATCATGTTTTGTTTTGGGGACAAATTCCGCAACATCTTTTAAAAGATTACTCTGAATTTATTTTAAAAGCATAAATTAAATCGGTATTTTCTGGCCGAGAAATTTGGGGATGTCACACCTGTCTTGGCAATTAGAAAAGGGAAATGAAAGAAGATGAAGGCTCCTTCTAAGATCCGCAAGGGAAAGTCTCATGATGGATCCTCTTCTAGTGGGACTAAATGTGGTTCTGTTGCTCCTTCCTCTAATCCAAAGGATGTAGAGTGCTTCCACTGTCATGATAAAGGGCATTGGAAACGAAGCTGCCCTAAATACTTGCAAGACATCAATGATGGGAAGATAAATCCCACATTCTCAGGTATTTACACTATTCAATCTAAAAACTCATCACATGCTATTTCTTAGGTCTTTGATACATGATGTGGTTTTCACATTTGTTCTGATTTGTAGGGTCTAAGAAGAAGTAGGGATGTGGAGCACAAGAATATGAACTTGATCATGGGGAATAGGAAAGCATCGTCTGTCACCAAGATTGGAGTTTATTCTTTATTTCTTAGTATTGGGTTAGGGTTAAATTTGAATTATTGTTGCTACTCATCAGAAAATGGCGAGAAACATTATTTATTTTCATGGTTTGTACAGATAAGGTTTTAGATTTCTGTTTAATAATGAAATTGGTTCTATAAATGCTTTCTATAATGGTACTTTCTATTTTGCAGCATTGCCTTGTAATGGAGTATATGAAACTGTGATAGTTGTAGAGAACTTAGTAAATAATGTGTTGCATATTGATTCATCTAATGGTTTGGATAGAGCATGCTTGTGACATTTTCATCTTGGATATGTCAACAAGAAACGTATAGCCCAACTCCAAAAGGATGGATTGTTGGAGTCATTTGATCTTAGGGCCGATGACATGTACGAGTCTTCTTTACTTGGAAAGATGACTAAATCACCCTTCACTGGCACTTGTGAATGTGGTGAGGGATTATTAGATCTCATACACATCGATGTGTGTGGGCCCTTTAGATCCACCACAAGGGATGTAAAGCGCTTATATGTGACTTTTACCGATGATTATGCAGATATAGGTATATCTACTTAATCAAGCATAAGTTAGAAACGTTTGAAAAGTTCAAAGAGATTAAGCAAGAAGTGGAAAATCAATTGGGCAGGAAGGTAAAGATGCTCCAATCCGATCGAGGTGGTGAGTATATTAGTATCAAGATCCATGAGTATCTTAAGGAACGTGGAATTATTTCACAATTGACGCCACCTAGGACACCACAACTTAATGGTATGTCTAAGAGATTCAATTGAACCTTGTTGGACATGGTTCATTCCATGATGAGTCGTGCTTCGTTACCTATCTCATTTTGGGGGTATGCCTTAGAGACTGCCGCCCATATCCTTAATCTAGTCCCAATTAAGAAGGTTGCAAAGACACGTCACGAGATGTGGACATGGAAAGTTCCCTCATCAGCACATATCAAGGTTTGGGGTTGCGAGGCTTTCGTAAGATGAGAGACCGACGACAAGCTCAAACTTCGTAGTGAGCAGTGTATTTTCATCAGCTACCCGTAGAAGTCCTTTGGATATCTATTCTATAGATCAAATGACAATGTTGTCATCATTGCGAGGAGAGGGGTTTTATGAGAGAAAGAACTCATATGTCAAGAGGATAGTAAGAGGAAAATTAATATTGAAGAGCTTCAAGAATCAAGTAATGAAGGAACCTCAAACACTAGCACTCAACCCGAGGAGGAAACTCATGTTGAACCGATTGACGAGTCCTTACCTCTTAGATGTTCCAGTATGGTTAGCGTTCCACCTATGTTTTATGGTTTCCATACAACAAGTGAAGGTGATACGTTTATCAGTGATAGCACACTAGTAAAATTGGATGAAGCTAATAACTACAAGGAAGCCGTGGCAGGCCAATAGTCTAAAAAGTTGAAAGAGGCAATGGACAGCAAGATTAAGTCCATGTATGACAATCAAGTTTGGAACTTGGTTGACAATGTATCGGGCTGTAAGATGGTCGGCTGGAAATGGATCTTCAAGAAGAAGACCGACATGGATGGTAAAGTACACACTTATAAGGCACGATTGGTTGCGAAGGGATTTACTCAGACTCCGGGAGTTGACTATGACGAGACCTTCTCACCAGTAGCAAAGATAAAGTCTATAAGGGTTATGCTAGCCATAACTGCATTTCATGATTATGAAATATGGCAGATCGACGTCAAAACTGCTTTCCTTAATGGGAAGTTGGCTGAAGATGTTTACATGAGTCAACCAGAGGGTTTTGTAGATGCGAAGTACCCTAATAGAGTGTGTAATCTTGAGAAATCCATCTATGGATTGAAACAAGCATCTCGCAGATGGAATCTTTTTTTCGATGAGAAAGTTATAGAGTTTGGTTTTTCGAGAAGAGAGGATGAGTCCTGCATATATGTCAAAGCTAGTGGGAGTATAGTTAGCTTCTTAGTATTGTATGTGGATGACATACTACTCATGGGAAACAATGTCCTAGCCTTGTAGGAGGTTAAGCCCTGGCTTGGAAAGTGTTTTGCTATGAAGGACCTCGGAGAAGCTGCCTATATATCTAGGGATAAGGATATTGAGAAATAGGAGTACAATACTAATAGGACTTAGTCAAAGAACATACTTGGACAAGGTGTTGAAACGTTTCAGCATGGAGAATTCCAAGAAAGGGGAATTGACTATCCAGAGCAATACTAAACTGAGTAAGAATCAGAGTCCGAGTACTGATGCCGAAATGGCAGAAATGATTAGAGTACCATATGCTTCTGTCGTTGGCTCGATCATGTATGCTATGACATGTGCTCGCCCTGATGTGTCGATATTAAGGGAATCCTAGTAGAGCTCACTGGATTGCGGTAAAGAACATTCTTAAGTACCTACGAAGGACTAAGGGTTGGGTTCTTATCCTTGGTGGGAGTGATGACTTGAGAGTGCGAGGGTATAGTGACGCTACTTTTCAGACCGACCGAGATAATTTCTGCTCTTAGTCAGGCTGGGTGTTTACCCTAAATGGATGGGCAGTATCTTGGAAAAGTTCCAAGCAGGAGACCGTAGTTGATTCAACGTGCGAATCAGAGTACATAGCAACGAGCGAAGCGTCGAAGGAGAAAATATGGATAAAGAACTTCATTGGAGACCTTGGAGTTGTACCTGCCATAAAGGAGCCTATGGAGATTTTATGTGATAATGAGGGTGCAGTCGCCTTAACCAAGGAAGCGAGCGATCATGGTAGATCCAGGTATATCGACAGAAAATACCACTTCATCAGACATCTGGAAGAAGAGGTACTCCTCGTAGTAAAAAAGGTATCGTAAGAGGAGAACCTAGTAGACCCCCTTTACAAAGGAACTGAGTAGGGTTAAACACTTGCAACATCCTAGGAGTATTAGGCGATATTAGTTTTAGTGATTAGATAGCTATTTAGAAACCTATAATAGATAAAATGTAATTAACATTTGATGATTAAATGAAGGGATTTTATTTATGAGTAAAGTTACTATCTTCTGTCAATTGTTTACTATTGATTCATTTTTTTTCATGTTTTGACTTCCTAAAAAATAGGATTATTCAAACTATCCACAGTCGATCATACTTTGGAAGTAGGTATTGAGGCAAGACTGTCATGAATTGGCTTGTGGATTTTCTAAGCGTTTAGACATAGCAAAAGTTTGCTGCAACGTTTATGAGTGCTCCTAAAATAAGATTTGAGTATTGGATTAAACTCGCGCTCACATGAATCACTTCATGGAATTCATCATGAGTGATTATGAGACGATAATATTGTATAGTCTTTAAATTGAGATATATGAGTTGTTGTTTACAAGTTGGTTTTGCATTGATAATGCGTAAACGCATCAATAACTTGATGTTATAAAACGTATTGTTGTGTATGATTTAATGAGTAAATAGTACAAGCATATAAGTCAAAGTTTATCTGTTCCTTTTATCCTAAGAGGATTAAAAGTGATATCTTGGACCACTCGATGATTTTGTGTTAACTTATGTGTCGGGCCCGGTCAGGACTAAGGTGATGTGTTCGATTAAGTTCTATGTCAAACAAATCAAAAATCAAGAAACAAACTGTTGGACAAGAAGTATGACTATGCTCCATGTATTTGTTTGCATGATATCTTGAGAACGGAGGACTACATGATCACTTATCTAAAGGACGTGTCAATTGACTAGGTCACAGTTCGACAATGCTTTTGAGAGCTACGATTGCTAATTGGATTTTGAAGTTGCATTGGTAGTTATAGTTATTAGACTTATCCAAGTGGGATATTGTTGGATTAGATGTCTAAGCCCATAACTATAATTAGTATGTACTTGACCCGATAGAAACATGGTCCTTTTGGGTTGCCTTCACCATAGCAACTTGACTTGATGAATTATGAAGAAAGAGGTTAATTGTGATTTATTAATATGTTATAATAATAATATATTAATTGAGAAATCATATTATTTAATTAATATTAGTCAAGAATTAATTTAGTGATCAAAAGAGATTAATAAAATTAAAGGGACTGATATTGTAATTATAAGATAATTGCAAGATGGGTTTTAGACTCCTAAAAGAAGGAGGTGGACGAATTCTATGGAAGCCTATAGAAGAATTCATCTATAAGGGCCTTCTGGAAGGATCCATTGGACTGCTTAAGGCTTAAGCTATCTGATTAGGGTTTTGACTGAAATCCTAGCAGCTCAGCTATATAAAGACCCTATGGGACTCCTAATTTCGGACACTGAACCCTAAGAAGGATAGCCATCCGATTTTGTGATCCCTAGCCTCTCTCTCATATTCTTCCAACTTGCTCTTGGTGTTTGTGATCTGTTGGAGGTATCACATTTGAGGTACTAAGCTCTTGAAAGGAAAAGATCAAGCAAGCTACAATTGAAAGGTAATATTCTAACTTTGTATTAGATATAAATTTTGAAATATAGCATGCTAGATTAGGGTTCATGATTTGGATAATTGTTATTGCATGTATAACTTGAGAAAAACCTAGATCCAAAGCATTAGGGTTCATGTGCACCATAGGATGTATGTAATGCTCAAAACCCATCAAAAGTTACCATTTCCTATGGGTTACACTTCATTCGTCCTCCATCATCGTCTATTCTTAGTTACTCTAATGCCAATTGGGCAAGATGCATCGAAACAAGATGATCTACCTATGGTTATTCTATTTTTCTTGGGGACAACCTAGTTTCTTGGAGTGCCAAAAAGCAGCCAACCGTTTCACGATCTAGTTGTGAATCCGAGTATAGAGTCATGGCAAATACTACTTTTGAAATTATCTGGGCCACACATCTGTTGTGAGAATTGCATGTATTTCTAGTTTTCCACCCACGGTTCCTACTGTCCTATTTGACAATAAAAGTGCTCTTTTTCTAAGTCAAAATCTGATCTCTCATAAACGAGCAAAACACATTGACATCAACTATCATTTTATTCATGAACTTGTTGCTTCCAGCCAACTTCACACCAAGTTCATTCCTACTCATCTACAACTAGTCGACATATTCACTAAAAGTCTTCCACGAGCACGTTTGAACATTTTCGCACCAAGCTACGGGTTGGACCACCACCGCTCAGCTTGACGGGGGTATTAATGATAAGATTAGCAATAAAGAATCTTGTATTTTAAAATTCTTTTATTATAAGGGTAGTTGTTGTATCTTATATATATATATATATATATATATATATATATATATATATATATATATATATACTAGGTGTGAGACCCATGTATTACATGGGTTTATTTAAAAAAAATTAAATTTAAAATTTTAACAATTTGAAAATTTTGAATTAATAAGAAAAATGAATTTTTTTTTGAATTATTAAAATTAATGAGTCTTCAATGTATTGAATACATTACATATATAAACCATTTCTAATAAATACCTTACATATATATTAGTGGAACTTTTATTTAATAAAATAAAAAATACAATAAAATGACAAGTGGAAAATAGAAAATTTAAAAATTCTAAAAAATGTCATGAGTCCAAATGAATGAGAAGAGGACATGTGACAAAAAACCTTCATTTATTATAGTATATATATATATATATATATATATATATATATATATATATATATATATATATATATATATTATCAATAATAAATCAAGGGAATTAATCGTTATACTAATATTATTTGTAAAACTTTAAAATTTACAAAAAGAGAATGATTGTGGGTGAACCGGCCATTTTATCAAAATCATTTAGGTTAATATTACAAAAATGATTTTATAATTTATATATGTTGTATCTTTTTCGAATTAAATATATATATTTTTTAAAGTGGATTACATTTTTTTTTCATTTTTCCCATTTAGTCTTTTTAGCAGTTTGTTTTTTCAAAAAAATTGTTAAATATGAGTTTTTTCTGGAAAAATATAAAAAGTTAAGGGTTCTTTTCAAAGGTGAGGTTTTCTTTCTTTCTTTCTTTTTTAAACAAAAATTGAAAAAATAGGATTTTTCAGAAAATAATAAAATTGATGTTTAATGAGAAAAATATGATTTTTATGACATTAACCCAAATTATTTTCACAATCCTCCAAAAAAAATCAATAATTTTGTCTTTATTTATAATTTTGTTAGTAAGAATAAAATTAGAATTAGTCAGTTGTTTTTAACCTTATTACATTTTAAGTCAGATATAAATACATAGTCCATTAAATAAATTATTATAATCTGAAATTCCAAAGTAAAATAAAGAACTTTAATATTATAACATGCTTGAGATATGAATCTAAACACCTGAGAATCGTAATAATTAACGACTGAAGAAAAAAATAAAAAAATAAAAAATCATGATCGACTTTTTCATGCAGATATTAGTATGGTGATAATTGATTGAGATACTGAGTTTAGAATAATAGTTTTATTTATATATAAAATGTAGGCAAATAACTCCGTCACGTGCCGATGGCAGATTGGGTTTTATTTTACACTATTATTTGAATTATTTTAAAATTCATTAAAGCATTATTGTTGGTGAATTATATGGACACAAAATAAATATATTTGTTAACAATATAAATCCTATGCCTTATTTAAAATATAATTAAAAGTTTTCATATTTCTATTTTATTATATTTATTATTATTTTTGTTGTTGTTATTGTAATTATATGATTTGATGAAATAAGATAAAATTCAGATTTAGTTAATTTTACTTTTACTTTCACAATCAATTTTCTTATCTCCAAAATGGAGAAAGAATAAGATAAAAGATGTAAGAGATCTTTTTGTACTTTGTGATCACCTGAATAATATTTGTTTAATTCAACTATATTTTATTTTATTCATTTAATTGTTTCGTTTTAACTGCCTAAATAGTTTTTAATTTTTAATTTTTATGATTTAATTTAAAAAATTATTTTAAAAAACAACTTTAATCAGGTATAAAAAGTTTTATGATCACCTATACCAACATGATGTCATATAATCAGTATTTATACCGGAAAAACCCATATGTATCTAATTAAGTAGAATTTATTTTTTTAAAAATCAAATATTTTGTTAAATAAATTTTTTTCAGATATATAAATCATTTTTTTAAAACTTTAGTGATTGCAAGTCAAAACTTTGTGGCTAAAAGATAGATTTTATGCATCTTTCAGGAGGTTTATTTAGTGTATTTGCATACATTATGAAATAAAATTCTTGTATTTTTAACTATTTTGGATTTTTATGTCGATTTGTAGAATTTCTCTATTTACACGTTAGTAAACAAAGAATGTAAGGTGCACTAAAACAAAAACGCCCTAATGCATCAAAAAACTCATAAATCCGAATCACAAGAACAATATTACTTCAAACGAAATAGGATTAAGATATCAAACCACAATCAATCATATGCAATAAAAAATACAAAACAAAAGAAAAAAAAAAAAAAAAAGAGACACAGGTTTACGTGGAAAACCCAAATCAAGAAAAACCACAAACGGAGGAAGCCGAGAACTAATTCACTAAATTATTGCAGTGTTTACAGAGCTTGATCAAAAAGATTACAATGAGCTAAAATGATTTGGTGAAAAAAATGAAAAAACCCTAGAAAATGTCACTTAAAAAGAAAGATGCAGAAGAAGTCTTCAAAACCCTTTCTCTTAAAAGGAATATATGTTCATTGATATTAATGAGGAAAAGGGTGTGACCAATTTGGCTAGATTTGGTCCTTCAAGAATGAAATATTCTCATTTCAGGAACAACCCCTTTTAGACATGAAAACACCCATTTTAGACTATGGCGCCCATTTTAGACTTGAAACACCCATTTTAGATATGGTGCACTTTTTAGACCCAAAAACAATAAAATTAGATCAAGATTGTTGAAAAGATAAAATAGCCCTTGAACTAAGCAGAACTTATCAAATTTGGAAGACATATTTCCACAATCTCCACATTGACTTCAAAATAGACAATGAAAACTAGAAACTTTCCCAACAATCACCTAAGAACATTAAACACTGATAGCTCATCAAACTCCAAAACACCATAATAACTTGCAATCACCATTTCGAGAAAATTTAATTCCAAAAGATAAAATACTTCCTCCACCAACGAGCCGTTCAGACTCAATTTCGGTTAGAAACACCCACTAAGTCCAAACATAATTTGATCTATGCTATAGGAAGACTCTTAGTGAACATATCAACAAGGATTATAATCGGTATGAATCTTGTCCACGACACAATCACCTTTTTCAAAGATATTTCGCACAAAATGGAAACAAATATAATTGTGCTTTGTTCGATCATGAAACATTTGATCTTTACTCAAGAAGATAACACTTTCATTGTCATAGAATACCTTGGTAACCTTTAATATATCATCGATTTCACTAAATAAAACCCTCAACCAAATGTCTTCCTTAACTGCTTTTGTAATCGCCATATACTCTGCCATAGTAGATGATAAAGCAATTGGAGACTGCAACAAGGCTTTCCAACTAGTAGCACAACCATGAAAAGTAAACACACACCTTGTAATCGATATTATTTTATCTAAACCTTCATCATAATCTGAATCAACATATTCAAGCACCATAGTGTTAGATTTACCAAAGTGTAGACACATAGAAGATGTACCACATGGATAACAGAAGATCCATTGCATTGCTTTCCAATGCTCTTTTCTCAGGTTCACCATATATCTACTAACCATGCTAACAACATATGCCAAATCATAACATACATCAAGGATCCGACAGCACTAGAGTATGCTACGCTTGCCATATAAGCCATATTAGTCTCAGTAGTAGGAATCAAAGGGGATGATAACTTGAAATGAGATGCAAAAGGTGTGTTGACATGTTTTACTTCATTCATATTGAAGCGTATTAGAAATTTCTCAATTTAATTTTTCTGAGAAAGATACAAGATCCTGGACTTCCTGTCATGAACAATTTCCATACCTAAAATCTTTTTGGTTGCTCCTAAGTCCTTCATTTCAAAATCAGCTTTCAATTGGTCATTCAATTTTCGAATCTCCTTCATATCTTTCGCTGCAATAGATCATGGAACCAGCATCACTGTTTTTTTAATACACGTGGCTATCACGGGCACATCTATTGAATTCGTGAGTGGTCATGAACGAATCAAATCTCTTATACCGTTGTCTAAGAGACTGCTTGATGTCATAAAGAGATTTATTCAATTTACACACATAGTCCTCCTTGATAGGAAATACAAAACCTTCAGGTTGTTGTATAAAAATCTCTTCCTCAAGCACACCATTTAAGAAAGTTGTAGTAACATCAAGTTGCTCTAATTCATAATCATTAGAAGCAACCAATCCTAACAATATACGGAAGAAGTATGTTTAACAACTAGAGAATAAATTTCAGTGTAATTAATCCTAGGAATCTGACTATAGCCTTTAGCTACAAACCAAGCTTTATACCTTGATTTATCATCCGGGTTGACAGACTCCTTGAGCTTGTAGAACCACTTGCATTTAAATGGTCTTTTGCCTTTCGGAATAGTAACTAAATCCTAAGCACCATTTCTTTGCAAGGAATCCATCTCACTTTGCATTGCAATCATCCATTCACTTGAGTCTTTAGACTTAACAAGCTCATCATAATTAACAAGATCCATTCCAAACTCAATATCCTCAGCAAAAATAAAGGAATAAGCAACAAGATCAACTTCAACATACCTCTTTGGAGGTACAACTAATCTTCTCGGTATATCCTTTGCAATGCATGGAGTAGTAGCTCATGATGGTGAAGATGTTGAATCTTCAACAATAACGGTCTCATTAGACGAGGAAGACTCTTGATTTTGTACCGAACTTGGAACAAAAGTGGAAGGTGAAATAGGAAGCTTCACCTCCATTTGAGCTTTCTCTTTACTTACTTCAGATGATGCATCTGATGCTCCTATACAGTTTGGAGAGTCTAAAATTGGTTGAATCATACCAAACTCATCAGAAGTAACATCTCTTGAGATAATGACTTTCTTCTAATCAAAGCTCCATAACTTGTACCCTTTAACACCCGAATTGTACCCAAGAAAAACACATTTGATTACTCTTGGTTCTAACATCCCATTGTCAACTCGTGCATAAGGTGGACATCCAAAAGGTTTTAAATCTGTATAATCAATAGGTTTACCGGACCATAACTCAAACGGATTTTTGTTCTTAATTGCTTGTAACGATGATCGGTTGATGAGATAACAAGAAATCAAAATAGCCTCCACCCAAAAGGACTATGGCAATTTGGAATTAGAAAGCATACATTGGACCTTCTCCATAATGGTGCGATTCATCCTTTCTGCTACACCATTTTTTGAGGTGTATGGACTACCATGTGATGCTAAGTGATGCCTTCCTTTCGGCAATAGGCATTAAACTCTTATGAGAAAAACTCAAGTCCATTATCCTTGCGAAGATACTTTACCACCAATCATGATTGCTTTTCAACTTGTACTTTCTAATTTCTAAAGGTAGAAAAACATATCCCTTATGTTTGAAAAAGAAAGACCACACCTTCCTAAAGAAATCATCAATGATAGCAAGCATATATACAACTCCACCTTTTGAAGCAGCTTGAGCTGGGCCCCATAAATCTGAGTGTACATAGTCAAGTGGTCCTTTCGTTGTATAAATACCACTTATAAATCTCACTCGTTTTTCCTTTTCATATACACAATCTTCATAGAAATCTAAAACAACAATCTTTTGTTCACCAAATAATCCTCTTCAACTCAATTTAGACATTCCTTGAAAACTCATATGGCCAAGTCGAAGGTGCCAAAGACGGGACTGATATGGATCAGAAAGAGACTTTGAAACAACAACAATATCACTTGAAATTGTTTTTTCGTCAAGAAAGTAGAGATATGAGGTTTTACGCTTGCCTCTCAGTTTGCAAGAACCATATTTGAATACCCTAGGAACTCCACCTTTACCAACAAACTCATATCCCTTTTTATCAAAGGAGCTGAGAGATAACAAGTTTATTATGTGGTCAAGAACATATCTAACTTCTCCAATGGTTCTGATAACCCCGTAAAACATATGGATTCTGACCGAGCCATGTCCAACAACTGGACATGTAGAATTGTTACCCAGCAGAACATAGTTTTGGTTAACCTTTAAATGTGTAAAACCAACTTTTGTTTTGATACATATGAAAATTACAACCAGAATCAAGTATCCATTCATCACTTGAATCAAGTTTATCTGAATAAACCGTGAGAGGTTCTCCAATACAACCGGCCTCTGCTACATCGGCTTCACCCAAAGTGCTACCTTGTTTACCATTTGATATTGCTTTCTCTTTATTCTTCAACTTGAAGCATTCATAAATCGTATGTTCTTTATTATGACAGTAATTACAAAACTTTCGTTTGCTTTTAGACTTGGATCTGGTCCTATTGTAAGATTGAGGATTTTTACCTCTATCTATTGTTCTTCCTCGGACATTTAAACATTCGGCTTTCGCATCGCTTGAACCACCATCGGTAATATGCTTCATCTTATCTTTTGAATCCAAAGATGTAAAAACTTCATCTAAGACAATAGTTTATGGCTATAGATGGGAGTATCACGAAAATGACAGTAGGATTCGAGGAACGATGACAACAAGAATAAAGCTAAATCTTCATCTTCATACTGAACATCCATATTCTCTAAGTTACTTACTAACTCTTTGAATATCGATAAATGTTCAACTAAAGAACCTCCTTCAATCATTTTAAGATTGACCAACGGTTAATTTAAATGTAACTTGTTTGGTAGGCTCTCCGTCATCAACAATTGCTCCAACTTTAAACATAAAGCAGTCGCTGAACTTTCTATCAAAACATCTTGCAAAACATCATTTGACAAATGCAAACGAATCTGGGATTGAGCTTTTAAATCTTTCGTCTCTTTTTCTTCTTCCTTCCACGAATTGGGCATTTTCTCTGAACCCAAAAACACCTTGTGTAAATCCATCTGAATAAGAACATCTTTTATTTTAACTTGCCACAGGGGAAAATCTGGTATTTCGACCCAACAACGGTATATCGTACTTTGTCGAAGACATGATCAATCACTCGATAAAATGATCCCAATAAACTAATATTAAAACCCGGAAGCTCTGATGCCAATTGTAGTAAACAAAGAAGGTAAGATGCACTAAAACGAAAAATCCCTAATGCATCAAACAACCCAGAAATCCGAATCACGAGAACAATATTAGTTCAAGCGGAATAGGACTAAGATATCAAACCATAATCAATCACATGTAATGAAAAATACCAAGAAAAAGTATATCAAAAAGAGACACAAAGATTTACATGGAAAAACCAAATCGAGAAAAAGCACAAGTTGAGGAAGTTGAGGAAGTCGAGAAACATTCCACTAAAATATTGCAGTGTTTAAAGACCTTGATCAAAGAGATTACAATGAACTATAATGATTTGTTGATAAAAGGGAAAAACCCTAGAAAATGTTGTTCAATAAGAAAGAAGCAGAAGAAGTCTTCAAAACCCTATCTCCTAAAAGAAATCTGCATTCACTGAGATTAAAGGGGAAAAGGGTTTGATCAATTTGGTCCTTCAAGAATGGAATATTTGCATTTCAGGAACAACCCCTTTTTAGACCTGAAAACACCCATTTTAGACTATGATACCCCTTTTAGACCTGAAACAACCATTTTAGACATGGTGCATTTTTAGACCAAAAACAACCAAATTAGACCTGTATTGCTGAAAAGACAATAGCCTTAGAACTAAGCAAAACTTGTCAATTTTGGAAGACATATTTCCACATACACCATTTTGCTAGGATTTACAGGCTAAGCATGAAACATTCTTAGGATGATGCTAGAATTTGTTCAAATTTTATGAAGATGTGGTGAAGAACAAAGAAGTTGAAAATTTGAAGATTTAGGCTGATCCATAGGATTACATGTCTGAGTCACCATTTGCCATTGGTTCGACTCGGACGAGTCCGTAAGAAAACACGAGTTCAAGACACAAGAGACTTGTTTCGGCCGAGTCACTCCAAAGTCAAACTTGACTCAGTCGAGTCAAACACTTTTCTTGGTATGCACGCTTTTCAAGTCTATACCCCTATGTCATTATCTCCGATCATCTTGACTTTTAATAGAAGAAAACTAGTTTTGGAGCAACTGAGCATTAAAGAACATGTTTATACATAATAAATCGTTTATTTTATCATTTAATTACAAAACCGTTTATTGATTCATATTTTGAATTATTTGAGTTTAGACATAAATGGTTAGAAACCCTATTTGTTTCATTTTTTTATTTCGACGTTTAATTATATGTGATTGATTGGATTTGTTTTTACTTTTTAATCTATTGATTTACGTGTTGGTTTCAATAAATTAGTTAAATTCATGATATTTTCATGTTTTCCGTATGTATTTGTTTGATTTATAGTAACATTAGGTTATTATAGAATCCACAACTGTTTTGTGAATTTAGCATAAACAACAGACATTATAGAAACACCCACTTTAATATCGTTGGATCATGACCCACCAAAACGTCGATAAAAACTCTGTGATGTTGTTGCTCTTTCCCTCATGTGATGTGGCAATGGTTTTTCACCAAATCTTTTATATTCTTTTAAAGTTTTAACTTTGCAAACACAAGTATAGCTAATTTGTTGCTAGACAGATACCCAGGAAATCAAAATCAAAATCAACATAGGCTAAATCTAAATAAAAATAACTAACTATTATTTTTGAAGCATATCTGAAACCCTTAATAAAACTATACAATGGTAATAAGTATGTAAATAGTTTTTAATCTTATAATCATTATTAATTATTAATAGCTTAATATGCATGTGTTACGAAAAAAAAAATGTAGTTTGAGACGAAAAGAATAATATATTTGATATGCTTTGTTTTAGTTTTTAAATGCAAGTATGTGGGACCGATGTTTGCCACGTGGCAGACAATTTTACGAGCAGACCCATAAAGTAATCGGGGTTAATTGGGGTCCATCACAATCACATGGGACCGTTGATATTTATTTAACAATTATTAATTAAGCATTTGATTGATTATTGAAGAAGTTTCTATGTTCTATTATATGCAAGAAGTGGTGAGAATTTATTTCAAGATGAATTTATTGATGCTAATTTATAAGATTGTTAAAACAGTTCTGTTAAATAAAAGACGGATTAGACTACTAAGACGTCTGAGTGTAGGCAACGCGGAAACCGCGTTATCTTACGTGGAAAGAGCTGGTAACGGCACCATAACAGGGAACACCGCCGCAATCTCACGTTATTACGCGTTACGCCATCAGACGTTACCGTGGTAACGAATCGTAACGCCACAATTTTGACTGTTGTTTGCCATTTTCCCGTTGAAAAACGGTAATATTGCCGTTGTTTGAATAGAAAAAAAATCACTTCTTATATTTACTTAAAACTATATCAACATATATATATATATATATATCATTTTATTCACTTCTATTCCTCTATTTTATATCTATCTCTATTTCTCTATATCTATCTCTATTCCATATTTCACCATTTATGCAACAAAATGCAAACATTTAACAAAAACATTTTAACACATTCGGTCTCATGCGTCAAACAGTCACACAACCCACACCAACGCAAGAACCCGTTGTCGAGACGCAAACCAGGGGTAGTCAGAGAGCATCGGGAAAAAAAGGGAGACCAAAAAAGAAAGGGAAAGAGGTTGTTGTCGGGACAGATGAAACGGATGCACCTCCAACATGGTGGACATCGGAAGAAGAGCATGCATTGGCGGAGACTTGGTGTGGTACTTCAAAACAACCAACTATGGGGGACGATATGAAGAGAGTTACTTTCTGGGATGCCGCAATCGTCAAATTCCGCACAATTTTGAACAAGGGTGATACATATCGCAATAATGACATGCTTAGTGGCAAATGGACTCAAATTAGTCAGAAGTGTATGTGACAACTCGAAACTTTCATTTTGTACGATTGGTCAACTTTATCAACATTAAACTCGATTCTGCTATCTTTTGACGTTGTTTAAGGGTTCGTTTAAGTGTCTAAGCTTAAGTACAGGCAGGAATGAGATTAGGAACGAGTTAACAAGTCGTATAGGGACAAAACCAGGCCATACACCCTCGTGAGAGGTGTGTACGGCCGCACACCCGTCCCCCAGCCGCACACTCTCCTCTATATATAGGGGGTGACACCCTTCATTCATTCTTTTTCGTCCTTGGCTGCACTCTAGTTTCTCTCTCTAAAATCTTCATCCAAGAACACTCCAAAGGTCTCAAAGACGTGAAGAACCCCATCATTTAGCTTGTTATACTGGTAAGACACCTTGATCTAAGCCTGAAACTCTTCATGTTCTTCGTGTTCTTCATCACTTGAAGGTGTACGACCACGCACACCCTTTGTACAACCGTACACACACCTTGGCCGCAAACTCTAGCCGCACACCCACTCTGTACGGCCGCACATTCCTGTGTGCAGCCGCATACACGCCCTGACCGCACACTCTGGCCACACACACACCCTGTACGGCCGCACACCCACCTTTATGGACTTACACCCACTTTAATGCTCATATTTGTCCTTAAACTTACAAAAACCACTAAGTGTGGGACCTAGAACACTTAGTACAAGCATTCCAAGACCTTAGGGTGGTTTTGCCGTCATGTTTATTCGTGAAATACCCTAATCTAATACGTATATGTGTTACCATATGTTAATAGGGTCAACTTGCGTACGAAACATCAGTTGACACTCAGCACTCATACGGACCGTACATTCGAATCCTACGTTAAACTATGAGTTTATACTCTTACGCGTTTTCCGAGTTTTTCATGTTTTCAGGGGGGGGGGGGGGGGGAATACAAGCCACACACAAAGGTTTTCACAAATTAAAAACTGATGCAATTACAACGGTTTTCTATCAAACATTTAGATACTTTATCCCTTTTGTAATATGTAGAGCATAAGGGACGTTTTCTAATCATAATTGCATAGTTTTCAAAACAGTACATGAACGTAACAAACCATTCAAACTATAATAGGTATAGTTTGGGATTTCATTACCAGTCATACAGATTCAAACTTCATACAAAGTAAAAAATTTAAACTATGTCAAATTTAGTTTATCCATCACTACGAACACAAAACTAGAGTATCTTACTAAATAATTATTTTGTGTATAATTATTTATACTCTACACCGTTACAAACGATTTTGAACTCGAGAATAACAGAACCATACGTAAACTAGTTAATACAGGATTATGAGACCTATCTTCGTTATGCCCCTCGGGGTACCAATAAATCCTGTTCGGTAGTATAACCAGAGTCTCCTGGAGGGAGAGCGTGAAATTTGTGAATATATCTATTCAGGATCGACAATACCACATCTGAACTGTTAGCTACAGTTAGGCAGGCATGCATGGGGTGACAAATTTTGTAATCGTATGACGCCTGAAGAAACGTCAAGGAGGTCACCGGTCATATTAGTATGGTTATACGACTCACAGTAAGTATAAACTAACCTTTGTTTACGGGATTTCTTTCTTCTATAGTTTTATTTAAATTAATAAAACTACCTATCTACTTACTGGAGGGTATTCCACGGACATAACCTTTGGTTTTATTTTAAGTAATAACACTACTATACATACTGGTGGTAGCTAGGGTTTTCAAACAGATCATACACTACGTACTGGTGGTAGCCAGGGTTTTCGAACAGATCTTACACTACATACTGGTGGTAACCAGGGTTTTCAAACGGAACATACTTTTCATATAGAAATCAACAAACATGTTATAAAATATTGGATTTTCTTGGAAAACATGCATACATATTTCAGAACTTGATAACAATGGTTTTTGATACAAATGACATGTTACTCATAATGGAAAGAAACCATTTATACAAACTTAGCGACTAGTTTTCAATACAAAAACATGCTTATGAACTCACCAGCTTTATGCTGATACGTATTCAAAACCGCTTGTATTCTCAGGGCAACGTTAGATAGGTACATTGCCAAATTTTGGAGAAGCCGGAGCATTTTTAGAGTCTCGTCTTTATCTTTTGTTTAAAATAATGTATATAAACTGTGTTTTCAAATAGATGTAAATATTCATATTACAATGTAATGGTTGTGTTTACTTTGATTGCTATGATATGATTGTTATGATACTACGCATGACGTCACCCGCCCCCAGACGTTTCCGCCATTGTTTTTTTTACGGTTCAGGGGTGTGACAGATTGGTATCAGAGCTATTGTTTATAGTGAACTAAGTATACCGAACCTTACATGGTATACAACTATAAACATTAAGGGGTTGAAGTGCTCTGAACTAAAAGTATACTTTTAAAATATAAGTATTTTTACAAAAGTATACTAGTATACGTACATACCATAAACAATATCATCAGTAGAACAAAACAAAAGTATTTGGATGTTGGATACTGTGGTTAAACCTGGGCAGTTATGTAATCATGTCTAGGGTTAATATAGCCTGATCAACTATATTCATTCGAGACATGACCAACATGTGCTTGGGAGTGACTGTGGTGTTGCAGCAGGCCTAAAAACTTACCAAGTATTCCTACCACAAGATATCGATAGAACAAAAGATTCAACAAAAAATACTATAGGAGTATTTTAGTTAGAGCCGAATACATTGTAGAGATTCATTCCAAGTGTTGCTACTCATTCTTTCCTAGCGATAGCTTACTGGTTTTAGTAACTCTTTCCTGTTTATTGCTTAGTAGAGCACTTTATCTATCATATAGTGATATACCTTGTTTCATATATCTTGGTTCTAAAGTTAAAGGGACTTATCATCTTCTTCTTCCTGATATAGAACAAGATGGATCCAAAGAAAATGCCCAACAAAAAGAACAACAATTCCTTGATGGATGCAACACCACCACCACTTCCTCAGTTAGATCCCGTTATGTTCCAGGCAGCTGTTACTGCCGCCGTGACTGCTGCTTTGTTACAAATAAATGCTGGTGGTTTTGGTGGTTCCGGGAGTGGTGTTCATTCCCAAAATCATGAAGGAAGTCAAGGGCATCAGGAGGAGTGCTCCTATAAAGACTTCATGAATGCAAAACCCAAATCTTTTGACGGCACTGGAGGTGTTATAGCCCTAACTCGATGGTTCGAGAAGATCAAGTCTATCTTAGAAATTTGCTCCTGTTCTGAAGCTAACAAGGTGAAATTCGCCGCTTGCACTTTCACCAACAGAGAATTGACCTAGTGGAATAGTCGGGTCAAATCCCTAACTCTGCCAGTAGCAAATGCTATGGGTTGGGAGAGCTTGAAGGAGCTCATGCTAGCCGAGTATTGCCCACGGGGGGAAATGCGGAAACTGGAGCATGAGCTATGGAACTTGAAAATGAAGGGTTTCGACATTGCTGCCTACACATCTAGATTTGAAGACCTAGCACTTCTTTGCCCAGGAATGGTCACCCCTGAAAGCAATAAGATAGAGAGATACATTTGGGGATTGGCACCCCCAACTCAAGGGAATGTCTTGGCTGCTAGGCCAATCACTTTTGACAGCGCCAAGTGCCTAGCGCAGACTCTCATAGATCACCGTGTAGATTTGGATAAAGTAATAGTCACTCCTGAACCAGCGAATGGAAGTGGTGAGAAAAGAAAGTTTTGGAAGCAGCGAAAGGGCCAGTATTTGCAGGAGCATTCCAAGAAGCAACATAATGTGATAGTCAATGCTGCCATTACTCCTGATGCTGCTCCTACAACTCAAGCACCTACTAGTGGCTATACCGGTACCCTCCCTTGGTGCAGCAAGTGCAGTTAGAATCACCGTATCCCCAGCCCATGTTGTGAAATGCTCTGTAGCAACTGTGGCAAGAAGGGCCACTCTACTCGAAGCTGCAGAACACCAGCCCAACCAACCAATCAGGCATCTAGAGTAGGTGTCGGTCAGGCCTGTTATGGATGTGGGGAGGTCAGGCACTACAAGAGAAACTACCCCAAGGCAGCAACAACTGGCAACACCGGGAGGGTTATAACGATGGGGAAAGAATAGACAATCGTTGATCCTACCGTTGTTACGGGTACATTCCTCCTTGACAACTCTTATGCATGCATTCTTTTTTATTCTGGTGCAGAGAGAAATTTTGTCAGTCATACATTCAAACATCTTCTCAAACATAAACCGCAATCTTTAATCGAAAAATTTACCATTGACATGGCTAACAATGAGAAAGAGAGCACCAACGACATATTCATCGGCTGTACCCTTTGTTGGATTAGTGTCTAAGTCCATAACTATTTTGGTATGTACTTGACCCGATGGTGCATGGTCCTTTTGGGTTGCCTTCACCAAAGCAACTTGATTGGAGAAATGAATAAAGAGAGAGAGGATAATATGATTTATTAATATGTTATAAGAATAATATATTAAAGGAGAAATCATATTTGTTTAATTAATATTGGTCAATAATTAATTAAGAATTAGTTTTGTGATCAAATGTAATTAATTAAACTAGAGGGGCTGATTTGTAATTATGTGATAGTTACAAAATAAGGTAAGGATTATCTTATTTATATGGTGGACGAATTTAAGGTTGGAAAGCCTTAGAATTCGAGTATGATAAGGATTCAAGGATTATCTTATTGGTTGCTTAATGGATAATCAACTAGATAAGGATAATGACTGAAACCCTATCTCTACACCTATATAAACACCCCTAGGGTCATGAATTCGTGTATCCCTTCCCAAGAGGTCCTAGATACGAATTCTAACCTCTCACCTCTCTCTTTATACCTTCTCCACTTGCTTATGGTGTTTGTGAGCCATTAGAGGAGTGACACTTGTGACTCTAAGCATTCCAAAGTCAATACAAGGAGTTTTGGGGTTGTTATTGCTACATAACAATCAAGGTATGTTCTTAAACCTAATTATATGTTAATGTCGATTTCCATATGTTAGAATTAGGGTTTATAGTCTTGGATTCAAAGCATGTACAATAGAGAAACCTAGATCCAAGCATTAGGGTTTGTATGAGCACATAGGATGTCTTATGACCAAAACCCATCAGTGGTATCAGAGCCTAGCTTGGTTTCAATTGTATTGATGCATTGTATAACTGAAAAATTCGATTTTTTGGATTGTGGAGGCTGGACTCGCCGAGTCCATGGCTGAACTCGCCGAGTCCATGCCTGACTCGACGAGTCAACTCGTCAGATAATGCTTATCTCGGGATTTCTTGTTGTTTTTGTATTAGGATAGTTACCTTATCATATTAGATCAATATAAATCCGATTTTATGATATATATGACTATATTCTTGATCTAATTAAAGATAATTATCAATTAATAAGATAATTGTTTCCTTATAAGATAATTGATTAATTATCTTGAGTAAATTGATAAATTGTTTTGCAAGAAATCATTAAATAAATCAAATATGGATAATTATGTGATTAAATGTTAATTTAAAATTATTTGTTATTTGATCCTTGTTGTTATTAAAGGTTTCATATTTTCCCTTTAGCTTTTATAGTTTAAATTTGAACCCAAAGGTTTTGGAGTTTTGAAATTTAAATAGTTAAAACCCTAATGTTTTGAAAAAGGTTTCAAAATTTGCCCTCAAGTTTTGTAATTTAAAAGTTGATTAAAGGTTTAATTAGAAAAGTTAAATTCTAAAACCCTAGTATTGTTTTGAAAAGTTCAAATCACACCCTTATGGTTTTATTAATTAATTAAGGAGTATAATTAAAAGAGATTTAATAAATCCATAAAGGTTTAGGTTAACCTTTTAATTGAATTAAAAGTGTAATTGTTAAAGTTAACCATATAGTATTTTAAAAGTGTAAAATACACCCTATACTATATATAACATTAAAGGTTTAATATTATATATATGTATGAGTAAAAGTCAGTCTTACCGTTAGTAGGCCTCATTCACGAAGCTGGTCTATAAGGGGTGTTTAAGGAAATTGTCTATAAAATGGCGATTGAATGGGTATCCACTCTTACCCACCGCACTCTTGACTAGTGGAGGGTCGTTAGCCGAACGGGTAGGATAGGACGAAACCTTCCATTATAAGTATAATGAAATACAAAGTAACTAAATGTTTTTCAAATTCCCAATCTTAGTTACTTAGGCAAAAGTGAATTGATGCAATTCCATGAAATTACACTTTGTGCCCTTGCGAAGACGTTAATGGAGCGTGTGTGGTTTACCGGCACACTAAATGGTTCTAAGCAAAGGTAGCAAAGGGTGACTCAATGTTTGTCATAGTTCGGTGGAGCGTGTGTGGTTTACCGGCACATCGAATAGGTGATTGTAACATGTGAGGGCACCATGTAGTTTGCATGGTTATTCACACCCGCTTTGTGATCCTCGGCATCCCAGTCACAAACTAGAGGGGCATATCGAGATTTAAACATGCCATTGAAAGTTCAATGAATCTCAAAGGATCTAGGAGTTTTCATAGATTTAAAACTTAAATTTCTTTTTCGTTTTTCATGGTGGAAATTAGTGAATCGTCATTCACTTACCTTCAAATGTTCTGCAATTTGGGTTACGGCATCCCTCTCCCGAGTTGTAGGATATTGTGTTGGGTCCTAGCCTTGGAATTTCATTTGGGTGATTTACCAAGGACTCAATCAATCAACTAACTTGAATTCGTTTTTCTCCCGATGTCAAAGTTCGACAACTATGGTCTTCTCAATCTCGTGGAACAAGCATTCCACATGAAGATGATATTCCACGATTCGATCGAGGAACAAGAAATCATGCTTCACTTCCTCCTCCTCCTCCAATTATTCTCCCTAACCCACAAGATTGTAAAATTGAAAAGTTCAATATCACTCAAGCCCTTTTGGCAAGTAAACATAAAGAGGGCAAGTCGGTGTGTGCACACGTCTTAGGGATGAAGTCACACATTGATAGGTTAAGAATGATGGGATCCGTTGTCGGTGAAGAGATGGCTGTTGATTGGGTTCTTCAGTCACTTCCTAACTCGTATAGTGAGTTCGTAAGAGAGTATTATATGATGAACCACGACGTGACACTTATAGATCTCACCTACATGCTTATTGCTGCTGAATCAACAATGGTTTGGCGCAATAGAAAAGCAAAGTTGATTGGTGAATCTGCCTTCAAGACCTCTATGGATATAGACAATGGCAATGAAAGACATGCAATGATCGAAAAGTTTGATCATAAGAGAAAGGCGATGTCTGAAGTAGTTCCATGTGTTGTTCCAAAGGAGTCAATTTGCTTTTATTGCCAAGAGAAGGGGCATTGGAGACAAAGTTGCCCTATTTACCTAAGAGATCTAAGAGATGGGAGAGTCAAAAGTATGACTACGCTTTAGGTAAGAATCCATTATCTACCTCCATTAAGTTCCTATTCATTGATTCTTAATACATGATGTGATAAGATTGCATTTGAATGTTTTGAAGGATCGGTGAAAAGAAAGGAAGCTTGATAAGAGAGCAAGATGAATCTAATCACAAGAGATGGATCTCGATCTCATGGACTTGAAGATTGGATTTTGAGCTTAGATAGTTTTGATAGAGTTGTTAGAAATTTTCTTTACATAGTTTTCAATAGATTTTGCATTGTAAGGACAAATGTTTTTCCGCTGCTTTTATAAATAAAATAAATTTTGTTTGACTTATTTATTTATTTGTTTACTTCATTGCAATGAAATTGTCATGAAAATTGATGTTTGCATATTTCTACAACGAATGGATATGATTCTTAGTTATGTTATTTATGGAAACGTCGAGAATTTACCAAATAAGGAGAGTTTCTCACCGCCCAAAGTTTCAATTGGACAGAAATTTGGAATCACGCAACTTGGTTGCATGATGAATGAGAAATTTCGTATTTAGAAATTAGACTAATTCATTGACAAAGTGTCAAGTGAAGGATTAGGAGATCGAGTACACAAAGTTGTGTGTTGATCAAGTTCACCATAAGAGTAACAAATATATTCATCATGATTTACTAAAGGCTTAGTAAATATGATTACACTTACAAGATTAAGTGTAATTTTGAATTTATTAAAGGGTTTAGATCAATAGCAAAACGAATAAGAATAATCAAGTAGGCAGAAAGATAAGAGTTTCTCCATTCTAAGAAGAAGGGAGAGTAGCTTTTATGCTTTATGATAGGTCTTAATGATTAAGAACCATATCTCAATTGATCCTCTAAGTGAGTCTTGGTACAATTATATGTCCAAGAAGAGGAGTCAAAGATTGATGAAATGGTCAAATCAAGAAGACAATCATACTTCGTTCCAATAACAAGTCTTAAAGTTAAGATGGTGACATTGAGTGAATAGTATTAAGAAGGTTTATAACATTCATCAATTATGGAAAGTTGTGATGTCTTGGATAAGACAAAGACCAACTTGGACCAATTTATGAAGTGTTTTGATAAAAGCTACACTAACTCTTGAATATTTGTTTGTCAAGAAATGTTTATTGACAAGAGAATCTTATATGTCAAGGAGTCAGTGGGAGTCTTAATGGTCTTGAAAGGTTTCAAGAACAAATCAAATAAACCTTATCGATCATCACTAGCACACGAGTTGAGGTTTACAACCTATCGTGAAGACATTATTTTGTTTATGTGCCAATCCAATCGAGTTAATTATGCATGTGAGTCCTATGAGTTCTCATTTGAATGCATAAAAAGCAAGGACCTTGATCAATGGAAAGTACATTGATAGGAAAAGGTGAGCTGCTTAACTACTTGGAAGACGTGGTGGGCAGCTGTGCTACCATAAGGCAAGAAATCAAGATTAAGAAAGTTCGATCCATATGAGTTTGAATTTGTCGTAAACTTTGGGTTTTAACAAATTCACATGGATAGGAACACATACACTGTTTAAATCTAAGTGTCATAAGATTTCCTCCTTCATGAAAATGATTGTGAGAAAATGCTTTCACTAAGAAAGATTTTAAAAGATAGTGATTGTAAAATTGCATTCTCGAATTCGATCATGGTTACGGCATCCCTTTCCATAATTTGAATTGTGAGGTTTGGCAATTAGTCTTAATTGTTAAGACACATATGAACTATCTAAGGCAAAAGTGTATAAGTTCAAGAAGCCTTGATAAAGATTATCAAAGCACTAAGTATTAGAAACATGAACTTAAGAAATTCAATAAGTATTGTTTTTCTGAAAGTTAAGATGTTGATTAATACATATCGAAGCTAGTGGGAGCATAAGTGTTATGTTTCATAATAATCATCATGATAGTGGGAGCATAAATGTTATGATTGTATGATTATTAAGGCACGTATTGCATAGTTGGCAATATTAATTATAGAAAACAAGAGTCATACTTTGCAAAGTTGTAAGAGTTGAAAGGTTGTTTTGCTATAATTAAGGTAGAGAATATTATGCTTCATTTCAAATCTAAAGGATTAGGTTGTGGAATGTTAATAAATTTAGTCAAGGGTACATAGTGTGTTCTTAAAATTTCGATTATGATTACGGCATTCCTCTTCACAATTCGAATTTTGAGAACATAGCAAATAAAACATTGTGCATCGTGTCCCATACGCTATGAGTATAGGATTGATTGCAAATGATTTAATGATTGACCATTCTAAAATTTTCCAAATGTCTAGCGCATTTAGAGGGAAAAGGGACTAGAATTGGTTTTGACTAAAATAATTAAACAACTATCAAAGGACAATCCAAAGTTCGACGAGGATTGGTTGCTTGTGAGTAGTTGGAAGTATAGTATTGGAAATTATGGAAATGTTTCCATATTGGATGGACAATATCGACATCATTACGAATAGATAAGATTCTATTAAGAAATGAGTTGTCATATGGAAAATATGGAAGCGTGTCCATATTAGGAAGTAAATATTGAAAATCTATGTCTAGATTAGAAACTTTTGTGCAAAAGGATGTTCAAAGGAATGTACTTTGAGTGAGAGACATCATATCTAAGGAATTGTCTTGTAACAATCTCCGTTAGAGGACTTTGTAATATTATTGGCAATAGTCCTTGAGACTTTGGTGCAGTGACATTACAAAAGGATCGTTTCATAAAGTGTTAGAATCTAGTATATTCTATAAGTAACAAGAATTTGATATTCTTACACTTAAGAAAATGGATTTGGAGTTGTGAAATGAGAATGATTGGAAATGTGTTCAATTTGTCTATTTCACAAAAGTAAGAACCATAAGTAAACATTGTGTGCATGCTAGGAGCATGGGACAAGTGTAATGATTCAAGTAAAAAGTTGATTACCCGAAACGACAAATAATGAGTAATCGATATGGTGATAAATAAAACGTGTTTTGTTTATACTCAAAGGTTTGAGGCCATATGGGATTAGTATTATTCTTGTGTTTCACTTTGCATGTTTTGACTTCCAGAATAATTGAGTTTATTAAGAATAATCGAATTATTCGAACGGGCCACAGTCGTTCATATGTTGGAAGTAGATATGAATGAAGATTGTCGTGAATTGGTGTGTGGATTGTCTAAAAGAGTACTAGACATAAGCAAATGTTTGCTGCAACGTTCATGAGTGCTTATGAATATGATTTGAGCATTGGATTAAACCCACGCTCACTTGGATCACTCCATGAATTGTATTACGAGTGATTAGTGAGACGATAACATCTTATATTCTTGAAACCGAGATGTGTGAGTTGTATCTTGCGAATCGGTTGCACATTGATAATATGTAAACGCACCAGTAACTTGGTGTTATAAAACATATTGTTGTGTGTAATTCGGTGAGTGAGTGCAAGCGAGCATTGTATCAAAGTTTATCCGTTCCTCTTATCCAAAGTAGGATAAAAGCAATATCTTTGGGCCCCTCGATGGTTTAGTGATGACATACGTAAATGCTCGGCCGTGCTAGGGCTAATTTGATTTGTTCAATTAGTCTGTCGTCATAAATCAGAAATTGAGATATAGTACAAAGAGAATGATTAGAAATCATATCTCATACGATATCTAGAATGGAGGAATATATGATCCCTTATCTAAGGACACGCGTATCTGATATGATCAGAGTTGATAGCGGCTTTGGAAAGCTACGATTGCATATCAGGATCTGAAGTCATACGCAGAATAGTTATTAGACTTATCCAAGTGGGAGACTGTTGGATTAGTGTCTAAATCCATAACTATTTTGGTATGTACTTGACCCGATGGTGCATGGTCCTTTTGGGTTGCCTTCACCAAAGCAACTTGATTGGAGAAATGAATAAAGAGAGAGAGGATAATATGATTTATTAATATGTTATAAGAATAATATATTAAAGGAGAAATCATATTTGTTTAATTAATATTGGTCAATAATTAATTAAGAATTAGTTTTGTGATCAAATGTAATTAATTAAACTAGAGGGGCTGATTTGTAACTATGTGATAGTTACAAAATAAGGTAAGGATTATCTTATTTATATGGTGGACGAATTTAAGGTTGGAAAGCCTTAGAATTCGAGTATGATAAGGATTCAAGGATTATCTTATTGGTTGCTTAATGGATAATCAACTAGATAAGGATAATGACTGAAACCCTATCTCTACACCTATATAAACACCCCTAGGGTCATGAATTCGTGTATCCCTTCCCAAGAGGTCCTAGATACGAATTCTAACCTCTCACCTCTCTCTTTATACCTTCTCCACTTGCTTATGGTGTTTGTGAGCCATTAGAGGAGTGACACTTGTGACTCTAAGCATTCCAAAGTCAATACAAGGAGTTTTGGGGTTGTTATTGCTACATAACAATCAAGGTATGTTCTTAAACCTAATTATATGTTAATGTCGATTTCCATATGTTAGAATTAGGGTTTATAGTCTTGGATTCAAAGCATGTACAATAGAGAAACCTAGATCCAAGCATTAGGGTTTGTATGAGCACATAGGATGTCTTATGACCAAAACCCATCACCCTTACCCTAAATGATCATTCCTTTCGCATCGACCTTATTCCAGTTTCCATAAAGAGCTTCGATGTTATCATTGGCATGGATTGGTTGAGCCCCAATCGTGCTGATATCACTTGTTATGAAAAATCTATTCATCTCAATCTTCCCTCTGGAGAAACCCTTATGATCTATGGCGATAAACTCAGCTCAAACCTTCATATCATCTCGTGCAGCAAGGCCCAAAGACTTCTACAAAAGGAGTGTCATGAATTCCAGCCCATGTTGTTAATGAGAAACAGGAAGTAAAAGACCTCGAGAGCATTCCCAAAGTTTGCAAGTTTCCTGATGTCTATCCTGAAGAACTTCTGGGAATTCCTCCTGTACGCCAAGTCAAGTTTCACATCGACTTAATCCCCGAAGCTACCCCCGTAGCTAAGTCCCCATACCGCCTAGCACCATCAGAAATGCAAGAGTTATCCAGCCATCTCAATGAGCTGCTCATCAAAGGATTCATCAGACCGAGTTCCTCACCCTGGGGAGCCCCAGTTTTATTTGTTAAAAAGAAGGATGGATATTTTCGAATGTGCATTGACTACCGCGAACTGAACAAAATCCCCATCAAAAACTATTATCCTCTTCCTCGGATCGATGACCTTTTCGACTAGCTTCAAGGAGCCAACTATTTCTCCAAAATAGACCTCAGATCAGGGTACCATCAGCTGCGAGTCCACAAGGGTGATGTTCCTAAAACAACATTCCGGACTCGATATGGTTACTACGAATTCGTAGTAATGCCCTTCGGTCTAACCAACGCACCGACAATATTCATGGACCTGATGAATTGGGTGTGCCGTCCTTTCCTGGACAATTTCGTTATCATGTTCATTGATGATATACTTGTCTATTCCAGAAGTGAGGAAGATCACAAACTGCATGTGAGATTAGTGCTAAAAACTCTATGGACAGAGAGACTATATGCTAAATTCTCCAAGTGCGAATTCTAGATTCAAAAAGTAACCTTCCTAGATCACGTGGTAAGTGAGGAAGGCATACATGTAGACCCATCCAAAATCAAAGCAATAGAGAACTGGCCAACGCCGAAGATGCCCACAGAAATCCGTCAATTCTTGGGTCTTGTTGGCTATTATCGCAGGTTCATCCAGAATTTCTCTAGAATTGCCAAACCCTTAACCACTTTGACACAGAAAGGCATACTCTTTTGTTGGAGTGAGAAACAAGACACTGCGTTTCAGATATTGAAGTAGGCCCTATGCAGCGCACCTATCCTGTCTATGCCTGAAGGGACGGAGGACTTCGTTGTTTACTGTGATGCATCCAATCAGGGCTTAGGTTGTGTGCTTATGCAGCGAGGAAAAGTTATTGCTTATGCCTCAAGACAGTTGAAGGCACACAAAGTCAATTATACATCCCACGACCTGGAATTTGGAGTAGTGGTCTTCGCATTAAAAATATGGAGACATTACCTCTAGGGAACCAAGTGCACAATCTTCACCGACCATAAAAGCTTGCAACATATCTTTGATCAGAAAGAGTTGAACACGAGAAAACGGTGATGTGTAGTATTACTCTGTGATTATTAGTGCGATATACGCTACCATCCCGACAAGGCCAATGTGGTAGCAGATGCCCTCATCCGAAAAGCGTACTCAGGTCGCAGTGTCAAAGCACTTACTATGGGTCTGTGGCTATCCATTCCCACTTATACGCACAAATCAGAGAGGCTCAGTTGGAAGCCCTAAAACCATAACACGTGCTGGTTAAAGCCTTGAGGGGAATGGAAAAGAACTTAGAGGTCAAGGGAGATAGAGTCTACTATTTCATGAACCGGATCTGGACCCCAAAGTTTGGTGGATACATAGAGACTGTCATGAACGAAGCTCACGAGACTAGATACTCCGTTCACCCAGGATCGGACAAAATGTACCTTGATCTCAAGAAACTATATTGGTGGCCAAACATGAAAGCAGAGATCGCTACCTTCGTAGGCAAGTGTCTGACTTACGCCAAGGTGAAGGTCGAATATCAGAAGCCCTCAGGTTTGCTGCAGTAGCCAGAGATACCAGAGTGGAAATGGGAGAGGATTACCATGGATTTTATTACCAAACTACCCAAATCTGCGAGTGGGTACGACACCATCTGGGTAATAGTCGACCGATTGACAATATCCACTCACTTCCTGCCAATGAAAGAAACTTTCAAAATGGAAAGACTCACACGAATATACATCCAAGAAATAGTTTGACTGCATGAAGTGCCTGTATCCATTATCTCCGATCAAGATAGTAGGTTCACCTCGAGATTTTGGCAGTCCCTACAGAAAACTCTCGGAACTAAGCTAGATATGAGTACAGCTTACCACCCTCAGACAGACGGACAGAGTGAGAGAACCATCCAGACCTTGGAAGACATGTTGAGAGCATGTGTTATCGACTTTGGTAAATCGTGGGACACCCATTTTCCCTTGGTTGAATTAGGCTACAACAAATGCTATCATACCAGTATCAAGGCTGCTCCTTTTGAAGCCCTCTATGGTCGCAAGTGCAGATCCCCTCTGTGCTGGGTTGAGGTGGGCGACATGTAGCTAGCCAAGGGGCAAGAAACCATTTTACTTATAATGGAAAGAAACCATTTATACAAACGACATTTTACTTATAATGGAAAGAAACCATTTATACAAACTCAGTGACTAGTTTTCAACACAAAAACATGCTTATGAACTCACCAGCTTTATGCTGATACGTATTCAAAACTAGGGATGTTATTCGGTTCGGAACCGAACCGAACCCGAATAAACCGAAAACCGAATAAGGGTAATTGTATGAACCGAAAACCGAACCAAATAAGCAATACGGGTTCGGTTCGGTTCGGGTATTATTCGGTTCGGTTCGGTTCCGACCCGAATAACCCAAATAACATGTAGAATATGATTAAGGAGCCAAATAACCCGAATAACCCAAATAAACCGAATAACATTTACAATGTGATTATAAATATTATATTTTGTATGACTTGAATGGAGTTTGATCATAGTAGAAACTAGAAAACAACGATGATGAGACGATTATTTTTTCCAGACGCAAGGGCCGACTTTTTTTTTCTTATCGTGAATGGACTTTGAAGTTTGAACTTTGAACCGGTGATGATCGATCAATGAGTCCAGGTTATCATAAGTCGCACGGGCAGTAGCCGCAACTGTCGATCAAAGAGTAATGTTGGGTAACAATCGATAGAAAAGAAGATCGAATAAGCAATCATGTTAGGAAAAAAATGTGACTTTTCATATTCGGTCTGGTCCTTTTAGACCGAATAAGCGCTTATTCGGGTAACCCGAACCGAATAAGCCTTATATAGATACCCGAAAACCGAATCGAATTGCTTATTCGGGTCTAATTCGGTTCGGTTCAGTCCGGTTCGGTTTTCGGTTCGGTTTGGGTTTTCGGGCCAAATTCTCATCCCTATTCAAAACCGCTTGTATTCTCAGGGCAACGATAGATAGGTACCTTGCCAGCTTTTGGAGAAGATGGAGCCTTTTTGGAGTCTCGTCTTTATCTTTTGTTTAAAATAATTGCAAACAGATGTAAATATTCATATTGTAATGTAATGGTCGCGTTTACTTTGATTTCTATGATACAATTGTTATGATACTACACATGACGTCACCCGCTCTCGGACGTTTCCGCCGTTGTTTTTCTGACGGTTCAGGAGTGTGACAGTGCACCAAATTCAACTCCATATACAACAAACTTTCTTCGTAATGTCAAAGTGGTGCCAATGATTTCGATGTGTTTAGAGCCGCGAGGGAGGAATATCACGTGCAAATGGGGCACATATTTGAGTATGAAAAAGTATGGGAGATAGTGAGGAAAGATCCAAAATGGATGAAAACGCCAACATCATCGGAACAACAATCCAAGAGGTCTCGTGGTTCGGGTTCGGTTGAAGTTTCTGACGGACACACGAACATCGACCTCAACGCGGACACCGATGAGATCCCGAACGAGTTTGACGACATCGAGGAAATCTTTCCACAACGACGACCTATGGGGCGCGACAAAGGGAAGCGCGCTCAACGACATGCGGAGGAGAATGGAAATCGGCTTCTAGATAACGAGGAAATGAAAAAAAATTCGACGCCCACACGGAAATCGCAAATAAAATATACGAATTGCAACGGGAGCATTTGGATTTCCTTCGTCGAGAAGCCCAAGAAGATCGCATATCGAAGGATTTGACAATTCTTACGACAAACGAAGAAAATTTACTACCGAGATGAGCTGAAGTGATACGGAGGATGAATGCAAAGATCGAGAGCAAATACTTGGACGAAGAATAGTTTGTCGGTGTTTTTTTTAAATTATTAGGACTATCGTGTGTGTTTTTTTTGGTTTGTATGGTATTTTTAGTTTACTATTTAATGAAATTATGTTTTATTAATTTATATGTTTTTTTAGATATATGACATAAATAAAAAAAATAAAACGAATTAGAAGTATATGAAGTGAATAAAAAAAACAAATTAGAATAATAGAAACTAAAAACATTAAAAAAAACAAATAGAAAATAAAATGTGTTAACCCATGATATTTGGTGTTGCCCATTTCCACATTTGGTGTTATAACACCAAATTGTGACGAGGATGATGAGGTGGACAATTTGGGTGTGATAACATGTAGTAACATGTTGCCCACACCTAGTAGTTTAAGTGTGGGCAACATATTATCATACCTAAATTGTCTACCTCATCATCTTAGTCACAATTTGATGTTATAAAACCAAATGTGAAAATGGGCAACACCAAATTACATGGGATAACACATTTTATTTTTATATATATTTTTTTATTTTTTAATGTTTTTAATTTTTATTATTCTAATTTGTTTTATTTATTTTTTATTTACTTCATATATTTCTAATTCATTTTATTTATGTCATATATCTATCAAAAACATATAAATTAATAAAACATAATTTCATTAAATAGTAAATTAAAAATACCATACAAAAAAAAAAGCATTGAAAAAAAAAACACACGATAGTCCTAATAATTAAAAAAAACACCGACAAACTATTCTTTGCCCAAGTATTTGCTCACGATCTTTGCCTTATCCTCCGTATCACTTCAGCTCGTCTCGGTGGTAAATTTGCTTCGTTTGTCGTAAGAATTGCCAAATGCTTCGATATACGATCTTCTTCGGCTTCTTTATGAAGGAAATCCAAATGCTCTTGTTGACATTCATATATTTTATTTGCGATTTCTGTGTGGGCATTGAATTTTTGTTTCATTTCATCGTGCTCTCGAAGCCGATTTTCATTCTCCTCCACATGTCGTTGAGCGCGCTTCCCTTTGTCGTGCCCCATCGGTCGTCGTGGCGGATAGATTTCCTTGATGTCATCAAACTCGTCCGGGATCTCATCGATGTCCGCGTTGAGGTCGATGTTCGTGTGTCTGTCGGAAACGTCAATAACCCGAACCACGAGACCTCTTAGATTGTTGTTCCGATGATGTTGGCGTTTTCATCCATTTTGGATCTTTCCTCACTATGTCCTATACTTTTTCATACTCAAATACGTGCCCCATTTGCACGTGATATTCCTCCATTGCGGCTTTAAACACATCGAAATCATTGGCACCACTTTGACGTTGCGAAGAAAGTTTGTTGTATATGGAATTGAATTTGGTGCACTTCCGGCTAATTTGAGTCAATTTGCCACTAAGCATATCATTATTGCGATACGTGTCACCCTTGTTTAAAATTGTGCGGAATTTGACGATTACGACATCCCAAAAAACAACTCTCTTCATATTGTTCTCCATAGTTGGTTGTTTTGAAGTACCGCACCAAGCCACCGCCAACGCATGCTCTTCCTCCGGTGTCCACCATGTTGGAGGTGCTTCCGTTTCGTCCGTCCCGACAATGACCTCTTTCCCTTTCTTTTTTGGTCTCCCTTTTTTTCCCGATGCCTTCTGACTACCACCGACTTTCGTCTTGACAACGGGTTTTTGCGTGTGTGTGGGTTGTGTGACTGTTTGGCGCATAGGACTGAATGTGTTAAAAAGGTTTTGTTGAATGTTTGTATTTTGTTGCATAAATGGTGAGGTAGAGAATTGTAGTGGGGGTGAGACAGGATTGAAAAAATTACCGGAATATAGAATTTGTGGTAAGTTTTGGGAATTTAGAAGGTTCATGTATCCGGTATCCTTCATATGCCACAAAACCTAATGGAGTGGATGTGTTTGTCTTCGGAAGAGGGGTATTCGGGTTTTGATCAATAGTGGTTTTTTTTTGAATGAAATAGAGATAGATATAGAGTATTAGAAGTGTAATAAAATGAGATATATGTATTAATATAGTTAAATTAAATTAAGCAGTAATTTTTTTCCATTTTACCTTCAAACGGTAATATTACCGTTTTTCAACGGAACAAATTGCACAACGGTCACATTTTTTGGCGTTAAGACTCGTTACCACGGTAACGCCTAAAGGCGTAACGCGCTTTAACGGACATCTAGAGTGGTGTTCTCCGTTATGGCGCCATTAAAGGCGCTTGCTAAGTAAGATAACGCGGAACGCATGTTGTCCACACCCAGCTATCTTAAGTTTACCAAAAAAGTTATTATAAAAAAATATTACAATAAGGAGTTCCCTTGTTACATTTGAGTGAGAGTTTTACCGTGTTTTGAAAACTACTTAATACCTACCGAAAAACACAAGAAAACGTGTATTGATAATTAACACGTGTTTATACTATTTACGTTTGATATTTTTAATTTCCTAACACCAGAAGTTGTGGAGCTCCAAACAAATAGATCATGCATAATGTTATTATCATGTAGTTTTCTTGTTTATATTTAATTAATTAATTAATTAATTTACATACAAGTATTTTAGATGATGGATGTTGATGACAAGAAGGAAGGTGAAAACTGTAAATAAAGAAAATAATTACATAAATTGAAATTAATTAAAGTCGAAGAAAATTTGAACTACAAAATACATAACTATTCAATAATAATCCAACACATTATCTAATAAAAACTAGTACTAGGGGTATATTCTGACTAGTAACTTCATTAACTTCTTTACGATAATAATAACAAACATAAAGATAATTATAACTGATTTATTTATTCTTATTAGTTAGTTCAACTTTTTGTGTATATATGTGAATCCTGGTATATAATTTAAACGATTTTCATTCAATACTTGAGTTCGACAAAACTGTACCTTGAATGAACAACTTTTAGTATTGGTATAATACATTCTCAATGAAGTCTTCAAAAAATATTAAATTTTTTTATTATATTTAAATCAAATAGATTTTATATCTCTTTATCCATCAATGAACATGATATCCTGATAATATATAGTAATATAAATGCATTTAATATATATATATATATATATATATATATATATATATATATATATATATATATATATATATATATATATATATATATATATATATATATATATATATATACTATGTGCAAAGTGGGTGTACTCGTATTTTCTTTTTGTACGCAAATGTAGCTCCAATAGGCTTTATTTAATTTTGATGAAGTTAATAAGGCTAAAGCATAGACCACAGGTTCTATTATTACACATTCATTAAAACCTGAAAAACATTAACTTTCATCCCCTCAACTTTCACAGTTGGAAGTCTGGTCCGTCCACTTTTGACACCATGAATACTCTTTTACATGTTTAGTTGAAGTCTTAAATGAGTATATTACCCGGTCAAGTGAATACCATACGTAATGACTCTAACAGGATATCAAATATCAAAGTAATGCGATGTATACGAATGGAAATTTGCAAAAGGGCAACAATGTCATCAAGTGCTAGAAATCGGGGTTTTGATAAATTCATTAAGACAAAGTTGGTTGTCTTGTGAATATGACAACTCTATAATTATATAGAATTACAGGATCTACAAAAAAGATATATTGGTGTCAATATATAATTCACTTTCGTTGAGGTGTTGGATTGTATTTTGATAAATCCAGAGCTAGTTGTCTCGTGGATATGAAAGATTCGTTATTATACATAATTATGGTCGTTAAAGGTAAAAATTTTGTTACCAACAACAATCGTCGCTAAAGACTTGGTTGCGATAGTTTTATCACCGAAAGTAACCATTACGACAATAGGGCCGTCGCAATAGCATATAAAATTGCCATTTTTCAAAAATATATCAAATTAAAAAAAAAAATGTCTAATCATCTTTAGCGATGTTATGTCGTCGCCAATGTAGTAAAAAAAATTTAAAACTAATTATTTTTGTCAACAATGTCATTACCTCAAGTAATTACAAGTGTTGTATGGAAAGTAATAGAGGTAACCAACCCGAATTGATGCTCTCCAACATCAAATCGTTCGTACATTTAAGGGAATGATTTTTTACATGCTATTGTTGTTATTGTTAATAATAGGTAGTTCTAATTGAACATGATTTTTGGAGATTAAAATTTTAAAATCGTATTTTCTTCATATATGTTCTTTCTCGTAAAAAATGTTATTTCTTTAAAGTGTTTTGAATCAATCAACCCCAACATACATATAATTAGCAATAAAGTAAATCATTTATTTCTTGCACACTAGATCCTATAACAACACCACACTACATGTTGAAAATCTCACATACAAGTGAGAACGTTTAGAATGCCATCATATACATCTCAAACATCTCAAATTCGGATATCCAAATCATCTTAAGTGACAACACTAGTCACTAGTCAATCCTAACACGGATGGACATGATCATAGTTAAATCTCAAGTGAAAAAAAAGTATGTCCTCATTTTAAAACTCTTTATAAAACACTTTATGAACACATGTATTACATATAGTATTCCGCATAGATTATGCATATAGTAACATAAAACTTTTAAAAGCTTCAAAATAGAATAGGTACATATGTTCAATGGTAAAGAACTCACCTTAAGAGTTTAAGAATGATTCATGAACATCTACACATGTATAATTATGTAAACTACCACACCTAGTTAACCTTAATTGATCTAGTTAGTGTCACATAAACTTAATACGTACATTATCCCCTTATACTATCATACATGACCTTAAGGAAACATTGAGAACATCCAAATGATCTCAAAATGAATATAGACCAAATTACACTTCATAGAAAATTCTAAAGAATTGAATGGCTGTGTAAATAGTTACCAAGTTGTGTAAATCCACATACCTACACAAAAACATGAAAAAAAAAAAAAATCCTAAAAACAACATCATAGTATGTTTAATGTGATTCTAAAACCTCAATTACCATTTTAATGACTTTAATTAAATAGACACACAAGTGGATTTAATAATGTATTATCATTGTTATAACATCATCAACGTTAGTGTTCAAAATTATACAAATCAAAAATTATGATCCCAAAATCCAAAATTTTGGTTTGAAATTATCAGTATTTTCGGATATTCGAAAAATCTGATATCTAATTTCTTGGATTCGAATACAAATATTACTTTTCTATATTTTTGAATATTTTGGATATCCTAAATCTATTTCTTTTTTTAATATTTTCTATTTTAAAATATAATAGATTGTGAGATTTAGAGGGTTAGACATAGTTCAGTGACTTTACCTATACGTTTTCTTTTATTTTTTTATTTTAAATATTTGTTATCTAAAAACATTTTTTTTACGGTAACTTAATATATTTTACATTATTTGTTAACTAATAAAATGAAATAGAAAACAATATTGGTTTATAGTATATAATGTCCAAATAATTAAATCATTTTTTTAAAGTTTAGAATTTTTAGATATCGATTTAATATCCGAATTTATATCCAAATTTTCAAATACGAATTTGGATATCAATATCCACTATCCAATAATTTTATATATCCAAAATTTTGGATATACAGTTTTAAACACCCCTAATCAACATAATCAAATAAAAAATCAAAATAAAAGTCTTCAATATAAACCTTAAAAAGGATGATAATACCTAACTTAATAGCATAGATAAACCTTAAAAATAATATTTACTCAAATCTAATGAGCTCATGGGTGATTTATAAAAAAATATAGGTCAAAACTCCATTAACACTTTATAAACTCATATTTGATCTAGTTAAAGTATTTCAACACTATAAGTTGGTCTTCACACCATAAAAAGGTACATCCAAATAATAAAATCAAATCCAAACTTGGATTATTCATGAAGTTCTTGTCCATCTTATAATTCTGTGAAATAAGCTTAAACGACAAATACTCCTACCTTACCAACAGATTAAAGAAATTGCTACCTTACAAGCTTCACCTTTAGGATTCAGTGTAAGAAATTCAATTCTTCTCTTAATTTTGAAATCGTCATCAAATTTAAGATTTCTTTGTTATTTATTTATGTAGTTCTATCAAAATGAAAGGGATGAGAGATGTATGATCTTTTAGATCTAATGTTTCCTTAATTGAAAAAAATGACCCTTTAACTTACTAATTTTTTAAAATTGTAATTCCAATATGACCTACCATTTAACATTCTTAGTCTTTAATATATATATATATATATATATATATATATATATATATATATATATATATATATATATATATATATATATATATATATATTAACCCTACTCAAAATAGGATTCCACTATCTAGTTAAAGGGTTAACTTATGATTACACACATCAACTCTAAATTTTAAGAGGTCAACTCCTATTTTCCAAACCCTTATTGTTTTAAATCTAACCATCTAAATGAACACATTTTTAAACTAATCAACATTATCTAATTTAATAAAAGATAATTTATTTTTGAAAATTTTACACTTAAAGGTTAAAACTTCTAGTCTTAATTTATAAGTGATACAAATAATGAAGGATGTCATTTGATGGTTTTAAATGTGACTTGAGCATTTAGAGAATTTGGTTTCAATGAAGCACTTGGAATTTAATTGAGAATCTAATAAGGGAAATAGGCACTTATGATGCCAAAGAAGGGAATGAAGCACCTAAGAAGGAAATTGAGCATCTTGCATCTTAGAAGTAAATTAAGCATAATCTAATGATCCATGAAGCAAAGATGCACCATTTAGGAGAGTGTGCCACCTATAGAAAATATGCACTGTTTTCATGCATGGTGCGCCATCTTGGTGCTTGGTGCACCGCTATTGATTGCCTTAATGTAATCTAAAGTATTGATGTGCTGCTAAAGCACACATGCACCACTAATGATCATGTTGTGTCACTTGTGCATCATGATGCACCATTAGGCTGCTTGATGCACCATGTTATCTCTTGATGTGCTACTTATGTTGTGAGGTACACTATGTAAGAACTGAAGAAAATGCGTCACTGAAGAAAATGCGTCTATGACCGTTCTAAGGAATTAGCATAGACAAATAAATGTAATAGGACAACAATGTAATACTATATTATATTGATAAACATATTCAAATACACCCTTACATATATGAATAATTTGATGAATAGGATAAAATAAGTGGGCGAAAAATCTTGTCGTCTTAGAGATGTTAACATATTTGGGAAGTACACAACGACTTGATCCTAAATATATAAACTTCATAAAAATATGACTTCGTATGGAGAGCATATGGTTTTTACCATGAAAAAAAATAGCCTCATAAATAATTTTACAACGTAAAAATAGTACGAAGAGATCGATTAAGTTTTGGCAAATGTCACAAAAAGGAAAGTCATAATACTCAAGATAAAAAATTTGAGACAAAGAATGCCTAGAACGGAACCTACATGAGGGACTTATGTTCTTTATAAAATCATTTATGGATACCCTGTTACGCCAAAATATGAAAGTTAAAATTTGTCAAAACAACCTAAATGAAAGTTTTAGTACTAGTCGAGAGCATCACATTGGTATAAAAAAAGGTAAAGAACATAGCTTGTATGCAAGAGATGAATTTTTCAAATTTATTTTGTGTGCGCGCCAGGAAAGCATAATCACGCTAGATTCACAGAGATCATAGATGACATGGCTCGGTGCTAGAGTGATACATGGCGACACCTAGTTGGAGCCACGATGCACTTTGTATAGAGCACATACCAAAATGTATGGCACGCGGTCCAAAAACCTATTATAAATAGAAATGATTAGCATACACTTTCCTACACCCGTATCAAAACATCTATCTCTTTCTGATCAAAGTGGTCCCATCCTAAGTAGTACTTGAGCTCTCGAGTCCTGAAGCTACCCTACTTTTGCGATTCACGCTACTGGGGTCAGTTCACGACCCCACTTTGTAGCATCCCAAAAATACAGTCTAAAAATTTCGTTTTAATTTAATAATAAAAAAATAGTCATCAAACATCATATAAAAATCATAAACAGTGTATCTCAAGATATTGTAGTAGTTGTCAAAATATCAGAGTATAAACATCCCAAGCTGAACAAATGGTGTGTGCACTGCAATCTTCCCGAGCTCCTCTTTTGAAAATTGAGTACCTGAAACCAAAAACTGAAACTGTAAGCACGAAACTTAGTGAGCTCCCCCAAACCACCACATACCATACAATAACATATAAACACATATTGGGCCTTGCCCACTGCATCGGACCGAAGTCCGGAAACTGCATCGGACCGAAGTCTGGAACTAACCAAGGCCTTGACCTCTGCATCGAACCGTAGTCCGGAAACTGCATCGGACCGAAGTCCGGAACTGACTGGAACCTTGTCCCCTGCATCGGAACGAAGTCCGAAACTAACTGCATCAGACCAAAATCTGGAACTGATTGGGACCTTGTCTCCTGCATCGGACCGGAGTCTGGAAACTGACTGAGCATAACATAGCGTAACATAAACATATCAACTAGCATAAGCATATATACTGCATACTGCATCGAACCGAAGTCCGGAACACACAACACAAAACATGCATGAATCACAAAGACATCAAGCAATCTAACTACTGCATCGGACCGAGGTCTAGAACTACTGCTAACTAAACAGGCCGGTATTGTGGCCGTAGACTCATTCCTACTGGAATGAAAACTCACCTCACACTACTGACTCCCATAGACATAACCCCACATTGCTGAAGTCTCACAGACTCAACCCCAACTGTTGGATAACAGATTCCCTAACTATCAACACCAAAATAAGACCCAATTAACAATTGGGTCCTAATACATAACCATAAATACATACTTGGATAATTACTACATTACCCCAAGGTTGGATTTATTCAAGCCCAAGGCCCAATCCATAGGCCTAAAGTCAACTATGAATCAAAGCCCAACATATGTCCCAATTTTCCAAATTGGGCCTAAACCTTTATAAGGTCTTACCATAAGGCTCAACCATTTGGTCCAATCCAATATTCAACATTCTAATGGCCCAATATCATATAATCATAAAGGTCCAAACTATGGCCCATCTATGGCCCAATCTTCCAAATTGGGCCCAAATCCTCATATGGGCCTTACCTCAAAGCCCATTAATTATTCTAATCCATTTGCTTGATATTGGATGGTCCATTAATAATCCAATCATCAAGGCCCAATTGAAAGGCCTAATAATAAACCCAAGTGAAATTAGGGTTTTCACATAAAATGATGATTAGGGTTAAGTGTTTCTCACTTAACCCATTAAGGACTTAATCCACTAAGGACTTAATCCATTAAGTCCAATATTGCTTAGATTAATATTTGCCAATGATTATTATTTAATATCTCCAATTATTAAATAATTCCCGTTTTTCCAAATTAATTCCCCAAATTAGGGTTTTATTGGCATTATGATTTTTCCAACCCAAATACTAGCCCATTTATCAATTTGTTGAGCTTTTAGGTCAATTAGGGCTTTATTGGGCCTATTAGGCCCATTAGAATATCATAAAGCCCATTAGTCACATGCTTGGACTTTTAGGTCCATTAAGCTTCATTGGGTCCATTAGGGCTTACATGGCCTATTAGGGTTTTGCTTGTGGGGCACCACCCACTACCACCTCGGGTAGTGGTGGTCCACGACGACTCACAACGACGGCCACCACCTTACGGTGGTGGTTTTGATTCTTTTCATTATATGATTTGCTAATTGTAATTACAAGTTTTATCCAAAATAACACACACTCACTAATCACCCACTAATTAATACATACACATGCTTGGATCCTAGCAACACCAGGTTATCCACTAAATCAACAACCTATGGTGACATATGGTGGTTGAAAATGACAGCTACCACCTCACGGTGGTGGTGGTGGCAGATTATCTTGTTTCCTGCCCAAATAATGTACACACTTCACAATCAGATCCTGAAACAATCTTTAAAGACGAACACACACATACACAAAAACACACACAACTACCCTTCACGGTGGCTGGTGGAAACAAACAGCGGTTGAGGGTGACAGCCAGGTAGCACACACACACACACAAACGTCGTCAGAGGTCCTGAAGCACGTCAACAGGAGTGACAACAGTAGTGGTTAGCAGGGCCGGTCCATTGGGTTTTAATGCCCAAGGCGAGATAAGAATTTTATGCCCATATGTTTAGACCGTGCCCAATAGACAAAATACATACAAAAAAAAATTATAATACGAAAATTCAATTAAAGTTAAAGTCAAACAGAACCAATACAATTACAAACCAAAAACTTACAAAATCACTTAAAAGGATGCCTTGTGATTTTTGAATAAAAACCACTATTATTTTACATTAATCAAGACTTTGTTAAAGTTGACTTTCAATATTTTGCTTACTAATTCAATCTTTATTGAGTCATGATGCTTCCGGATCATATCCATTCTTCTTGTAAACTTTGTTATTTGAATAGATTCTCATGGACTTTCATCTTTATATGCTTCATCCAAAAATAATTTCTGCAAAATAATAAATTCATTTGATTTAACTTTATCAACAAATTCATTATTTTCACAATCATTGAAACAATCAATCAAATCATTGGAATTTCCAATCGGATGTGTAGCATTAAAACTATTAATCACATCATTAGAACTATTTTCACTGACTTTTTCATTTCTAACAAAAAATCTAATTAAAGGAAGATAGTACCCAAATTTTTTGTTTTTGTTTACACTATCAATATCAATGTGTCAACTAACCTGGAAAAGGGTATTGAAATCAGAAATAAGAACCCTTTATTTTTAAAACTAATGTATAATAGCAACAATAAATATAACTCAGAAGTTCAATTGATTAGTATCTGGTATACCTCCAGCCAAATGAATCACTAAATATAACATAAAAATTTAGAAGTTCAATTGATAAATATATTGTATACCTTAGAACGGAATCAAAAAAGTGATAAGAATTTTTTTTAGGAATTACCGAATAACAAGGCCTCGAACTCTGGTCTGCAACTCATTCAAATCAGGAAAACTGAAATGAAGGCTTCAATCTCTTAGTCTCTAAGAGTCCAACTTCGGACTCCAAGTTTTCTATTCATACAAATCTGGAAATGGGAATCATCAAATTAGAATAGTTATAAGAAAAGGAGAATAGGAGAAAAGAATCACCAAATCAGAAAAGGGTATCCCTCAAACGGTAATCAATGTATCACTAAATCGATATACCTCAAACAAGAATCAATGAACCACTAGATCAGAAAAAGGGAATCAGGAATCCCTAAATCCTTACAAAAGCCACAAAAGTATTCAGAAGTTGGAGAATATGAAAATACAGGTAACGAAAACCGAAATCGGATTAAAAACATACATTTAGTTCATTTGAATTTGATTAAGACAGCTTCTCGATCTTCTACAGCTTCCGGATTTCGAAGCGTCGATTGGCAATCAGCCAATCACACATGCGGATATAGCTTGCGCTACTTTTGTCAATTCTTTTCCGTTTTCCCTCTCAAATTGCACGCCTTGCACCAGAAAAAAGAGTATTAGGCTAATTTTCTTGGGCCAAAACATATATTTGGGCCCCTTCATTTATGGTGCCTCGGGCCTTTGCCCATCTCGCCCATGTATTTGGGCCGGGCCTGGTGGCTAGCAGCGGTGGTGTCGCGATGGCTAGAAGGCGGAGGAGAACACGACAATCCGACCGGTCCATGGAAGCAGCAGGTCACCGGTCTTGTAGTTATAGCTTTGTCATCGGAATTGGCGGAAGAAGAACAGGAAACACGGAGAGGCGACCCCGACCTACCGACGCTCGATAGACACCACCGGAGAAGAAGTGGAGAAGAAAAGCAAGCTCCGGTGTTATTATGGTCTAGGCAACCCACCCTTCATCGTTTGCATCTCTATCATTGGTCTCAGAGGCCCTCCAAGCCACTCACGGCGTCACCGACAGCAATGGTCTTGGCGGTCTTTGGTTGATCGGAACATGAAGAGCCGATGGGAGTGGCGACTATGCAAAGAAGGTGGTGGCTGGAAGATTAGGGTGCTTAGGGTTAGGGTTTGCTGGTTGCTAACACCATATATACCGCTCCCTTAAAACTTTGAACCATAATGACATAATTAGTCCTTGCCCTTCAATTCTCTTTCAAATAAAATCCAAAACTTACATTTTAGCCCTACCTTCCATAATTCGTTACAAAATAAAACCCCTAATTTACAATATAGCCCCTAAGCCTCTAAAATCCCTTCAAATGAAGTCCCATAAGTTACAATTTAGTCCCCGCCCTCACTAATAATTACTAATTAAGTCTGTATTTTACACTTTTAACCCCCAATCTCTTGAAGTGTGATAGTTAGCTCTACGAGACCATCATTTGATATATAATTATTTATTTTAGGGCTTTTGTTCGCTCATCAATTTATTTATTTATCTAATACATAAACGGGGTGTTATACACTTTTATAGTTTTTAAATGCTTTATGGAGGGAGAGGGGATACATGTTATAATACTACATTATCAACTTTATAAAATATTATTATTCGTAATATAAAATGCATGAACGTTAGGATGATATTATTCCTGGTAGTTACCCTACTAAATTATAGGAATAATGTTATGTCTATTCGTTATGTTGTACCAACCATAGGATGATATTACACTTGGTAGAAGCTTTGTCCAAAACTATACGATGATATTATACCTAGTCGTTATGATGACAGATTCTCTAGAGCAACATAGTACCTAGTTGTTAAGATGGCTAAAACCTAAGGACAAGCATCATACCTTGTTGTCACAGTGCCCTAATATCCTATCAAGAACATTAAAAACTACGATAACTAACTAACTAACTAACTATATATATATATACACATACACACATACACACACATGTATCTGTATGATTATGTAAGAGAATCATATTAAAGGAAAACTAAAGATATGAATAATAAGATCGATAAGCATACTAAGTTAAAACAAAACAATTGTTAAATGAGAATGACACTACTGATCCTTTAGCTGATTAGTTTTTAGCTAACCCTGACCTATAATCATTAAATATTTAGTCAGGAGGAAAATATGTATAGATTTATACAAGGATGATACCCCACCTACGGTTGCTACCTACAACCTTGATGGCCGAGTTATAGTAGGCATAACTTGCTAAACTATTTTACAATGTCTGATGAAGCGTTGTGCAAGGAAAATATCTAATCTAAAGCTTGATTATAGGAACTCATTGTAACAAATGTTCAACCAACCTTAATAAAATAAACTAGCTAGAGGGGATGCTTTGAAACAACAATATTATGTAATAATAAGTGAAAGGGGTGAAAAATAAAATATTTAAAGTGAATTTGTAGGATAGGATGAAAGGGGTGTTATATCCTAAAAGAGTCAGGAAGAATAGAATTTGATCAAAAATTTAAAAGATAAAAATACTCTAAGTATAAAACTATAAAACTTATGATCTCACTGACATTATGTTGACGTTTCAAACCACATGTATTCTTAGGAAAATTAGCAATGGAAGTGGCAATGAGCAATGAAAGTGGCAGTGAGAAAGGATAAGTTATCAAGGAAGTGATTGGAAATCTTATTTGTTTTATTATTGTTTACTATTTGTTAAGTTATGGTTGTGTGCTTGTATCACAAATAATGATGTAACCAATTATATATATATATATATGTATGTGTGTGTGTGTGTGTTAAAGTAATGGTTGTGTTATATCTTCTATGTATTATTCTGTATATTCATTAATTGTGTGCCACCATCAAACATCCCACATCCTGATGCTACCGCCGCGTGTTGGGGATGTGACACACTAAGATGCTAAATATTATCCAAGGATGCTCAAAAGTTGAAGATGCTCAAGATGGAGGTGCTAAATGGCATGATGAGCCACTTTGGTGGAGAGTATACCATCATGGTGGAGGATGTGCCATGACATTTATGATTAGCCATCTTGGATTAGAATGCTCCATCATGTTTGTATATGATGCTCATGCAATGTATCTCGAGGATGAAGGTTTTAGAAGTGGATGCATGACGGATTATGATTGGTTGACACCTTTCATGGGCCTATGGATTGATGAGCTTGGCCCATTAGGGCTTTAGGTCTGATCATTTGTCTATAAACAAGGATGTATGCTAGTCATTTGTTTGTGTCTTTTGTATTGTTAGCAAGTAGGTCAAATCTCTACTAGTTGTACTTCTAAATATCTAGTTGATAACTTTATGATTAAGAATACTCTCCTCCTACCCATAGACACAGGTCACCTTGACTGGACCACATAAATACTATGTCTTTATGTGTTTGTGGTTTCGTGTGATATCTGTATTACTTCCTAAAAAGGGTTATCAGAGTTTGGCAAGTGGCATCAAATCTGTTCTAATTCCCGACACTTGTCATATTTCCTAACACTTTGTATTACAACTGCGAATGGTGTTTTGTTGATTGAAGATGGAATATCCTAAATTCGAATTGATAAAGTTCAATGGTTAGAATGATTTCACTTTGTGGAAGGTAACGATAAAGGCCCTTCTAACAAGGATGCGTGACATGGAAGGAGAAGCAAAACTATTAAAGACATGGTGGTTGAGAAGAAGGTAGATATTCTAAGAAGATCGCATAACGCTATTCTGTTGAGTTTGAAAGATGAAGTACTGAGATTGGTTTTGGATCAAACAAGTGTTGTTGGGCATTAAGAGAAAGTATGTGATAAGTAACAGAACAATTCTCAATCGAATGGGTTGTATCATAAGCAACATTTGTATACTATTAGGATGTTTGAAAGTACTAGAGTGAAGGATCATCTGGATAACTTCAATAACATCATCTTGGATTTATGAGGTTTGAATTTAAAGATTGAAGATTAAGATCAAACACTTATCCTCTTATGTTCACTTCCAAATTCATATGAGAATTTTGTTGATAACCTGATATATGGTAAGAAAATGATTAATATGAATGATTTGAAGGATTCTTTGATATCCAAGAAACTAAAAAGCTAGTTTTATATTGGTGAATAATTTTCCAGTTTCTGTTTTCTCGCAGGCAGAGGAAGAACATCATATAGAGGTGGAGGTAATAGAAGGAAATCATGTTCTGAATCTAAAAGCAACATTAGATGTTATAACTAAAAGGGAAATGGGTACTTCATAAGAGATTGTACATTGTTGAAGAATGGGAATCATGGACCTAAATCAAGCAACAATAACAATGTTATTACGGTTCAAGAAAATTCTGATGAAGGGGATGATGGTGATGTTTTGACCGTTTGTACAATTACTTTTGTTGATGGTTGGATCTTGGACTCAGTAACATCTTATCATAAGATATAGTATTGTAATTGGTTCATCTAAGTGGAATGACACAATCAAGAAGGGTGATGATGGGATGCATAGTATTAGGGTAGTGACATAGTGTAGATAAAGATCCACGATGGTATGGTTAAGAAATTGGATTGTTGGTTTGTCCTTGATCTTCTAAAGAAGTTTATCTCTCTTGGAACTTTGGAAAAGGTTGGATTGAAGTATTTTGGAAATGATAATTGGGTAAGATTCTCCACGGGTGATCTTGTGGTTATGAAGGCTAGGTTGCAACTTGGAATTTATTTTCTAAAAGGTTGCACAATTTGAAGAAAGGTAACTGTATCCTAATCATTGTATCAATAGGATGATAAAACAAAGTTGCGGAATCATAGGATGGGGAACATGAGTGAGAATGGCATAGAAATGAGTAAACAAGGGTTGTTTGGTGGAGATGTAACTGGACAGGTTAAACTTGGTGAAGCTTATGTTCAAGAGATACAATAAATGGTGAAGTTCAGTTAGGTTTAACATTCAATCATGGAGATCCTCGAGCATGTTCACTTAGATTTATGGGGTCCCTATCTCCAATAAAGTCTCATGGTGTATGTCAATGCTTTGTGTCTTTTATCGATGATTACTCAAGGAAGGTTTGGGTGTACTTTTAAACGAAAAAAGATGAAGATGAAGTTTTTGGGCTGTTCAAGGGGTGGAAGATTATGGTGGAAAAACATGCCGGGAACCAAGTCAGGACACTCAAAATAGAAAATAGGTTGGATTTTTGCAAGGCTTTGTTTAACAAATCTGTAAAGTAGAAGGTATAGTGAGGTACTAGTTGCCACATTATACAACAAACACCATAATAACATAGAGTGGCATAATGGTGAACCAAACATTGATGCAACATGCTCGATGCATGCGACTATTTTTTTAATTTATTGGAGCAGTTATGGGTGGAAGTAGTCAACACTGCTTGCTATCTGGTGAAAAGATCTTCGTCAATTGGAACAGATTGTAAGACTCTCAAGAGGTGTGGTCTTGAAAATCATATGATTATTCAGGCTTACAAATGTTTAGATGCCCTGTTTATGCTCCTATGAATGATGATAATATGGAGCTGAGGGCAATGAAGTGCATATTTATAGGATATAAATTTGAAGGAAATATCATCGTATGTTGTCTACAGAATAAGGAAATACTCCAAAATTTGTTATTAGCATAGATATGAACTTTGAATTTTCTATGTGTAAACTCATAAATTGCTATGTGTAACCTCATAGGATATGGTATACGTGTTCCAGGGACTAATTAGGGTGCTATCCAGAATGTGGAGTTTGCAACATAAACCCCGTACAAAGTTATGATTAATAGGGACCAAAAAGGTGTTAGAAATAGGTGTCCAATGTCATAACTAAATTGGTATACCTTTATGAATAAAAAAAAAATCCTTTTTGGGTTGGCCCACAAGAACTAAAATAACTAGAAAAGGATTTAATAGAATGACATAGCTTGACAAATTAAATTAGAAACTAGTTAAAATTAACTTAGAATTAATTTGAATCAATATGGATTTAATTAAAGTGTCACACCCCGAAACCGGCAGCGGAAACGTTCCGAGGCGGAGGACGCCATGCGTAGTATCACAACAGTTGTATAACAAGCATAGTAAACACAACCATTACATTAATATGAATATTTACATTGTTCAAAACTTAGTTTATACATATCAGTATATAATGAAAGTAAAATACGTGACTTCCAAAAATGCTCCATCTTCTCCAAAAGTTGGCAGAAATACCTGTCTATGGTTGACCTGAGAATACAAGCAATTTTAAAAAATATCAGCATAAAGCTGGTGAGTTCATAAGTGGTTGATTATGGTGAAAGAAAATGTTCCTTTGATTTTATGAAAAGTTGTTTCCTAAGAAAATCCCATATTTTCTTATAAAAAAGTTTGATTATCCATTTGTTAAACAGCCTGTTTATGAAAAGTTAAGTTATCCTAGGCAAAACCTATATTTTCCTTAAAAGTTAATAGTTGGTTAACGATCCTGAAATGAAGTGTACAAGTATCTACCATACTTGTATCGTTAGGTGTAGTTTTCTTGAAAAATTATGTTACACTTAATGAGATGCATTAGCTTTAATGTACACATAAAACTAATGAGTAAGTAGCGAACTACTTCTTAAGGGTATTGCTGATACCCTCTAGTAATCAAAACAATTATTACTTGTAAATCTCCATTATATAAGTTGCGAGTTCTACAACCATACAATAATCTGGATATGACGCATAACGGGGGCCAGTATCTTTTATGACTTTGTTACCCGTAGACCTATCAGTCCCACTGTAGCTAGTAGCGAGGTGCGGGGTAGTAAGTCCTGTATAAATCAATACACAATAGTCACGTTCTCTGTCCAAGAGATTCTGGTTACAGGGTTAGTCCTACACTCGTGTATTATGGTGGAGTGTTACCAAGGACATGTCTCGAATCTTAAGAATAATGAATTTACAAGTAATAATATAGAAAATCCTGTTTTATGGTTAACATGAATCCTTTGTAAATATAAAATACAAAATTTTATGATGAGATTCACGAGTTTCCTTATTTTAGTTTGAAAACTATCTTTACAAGTTGCTTTCTTAATCAGTTGGTAAAACGGTTTTCTGTGTTAAAAGCATATTGAACATGTAAGTATTTCATACGAAATAATAGGTTTTGAGTACAAGTTCCCTTGTACTTTTTCTTGTATTCCCCCTGAAATCGTGAAAAACTCTGAAAAAGGTGTAGGGGTATGAACTCACCTGATGAGGGTGATACGGATGAACGAACGGTATAGGATGCTAATTCTCAAGTGAGGAATTGACCACGCACGCGAATCCGATTTAACATGTAATGATACATTTAAGTATCTAATTAGTCATTTAATAACTAATTATACAAGTAAAGGCATACTAATGCACGAAAACAATTTACCACAAGTACTAGGAGTACCAAGGGTTGCATATAAATAAAGTATGGCCTCACATTGGAGTTTACTCATCAAATGGAAGCCCTTAGGGGTGTTTACGGTTTTTAAACCATTTCCCCCATGATTTTACGGCCGTAAACTCATGGGAATGGTGTGTTTGTGTGCTTCAAGGTCTTATGCTTCACAAAGAAGGGTCCTAGTGTTGAATCAAAGGCTTAGGAAGTGGTTAGGGCTCTGAATGGCACGCTTTTTGGAGTTTACGGTCGTTGGACCATGTTTGGGAGTTTACTACCATAAACCCATGAGTTTACGGCCGTACAGTCATGGTTACTCCCTTCATTTCGTGTTTTGTGGTTCTTAGATCATTCATGCAAGTTCCTAGTTCATTAGCCAAGCATTGGAAGGAGTTTGGGTATCAAAACCCCTTTTTGGGGTGTTTACGGTTTTTGGAGGTTTCAAAACTGTAAAACCATGTTCTTGGATTTTTTGGGTGTTTAGTCCATGGATTTGCAAGTATGCTAAGCAAACAACTAGCTAGGAGGGGTTTACTTACTAATGTGAAGCTTGTAGGAGTGTTTAGGACCCAAAAACACTAATGTGTTCTTAGTGATTTGAAGATCACTTGAATATCTAGTTAAAACCAAGAATCCATGGATGAAGTGAAGTGTAAACACTAGATTAGGTGTTGTAAGAACGAATTTAGGGAGAAAACACTTACATCTTTTATGCTTCTTGATCAAAATCGGAATTTGTAAAGAGAGAGTAGAGAGAAAGTTTCTAGAGTGTGAAAAAGATGGAAAGGAAGGCCACTGAATCCTTATATAGGGTGAGTTTACTGCCCAAGAGAGTTTACTGCCCAAGAGAGTTTACGGCCCAAGAGAGTTTAAGGCCCAAGAGAGTTTACGGCCGTAAACTCCATGTTTACGGCCGTAAACTCCATCTTATGGAGTTTATGACATGATTTTGGTGTTAGGGCTTTAGTGGTTGCTTTCTAACACTTGTTCCTTAAGTGTACTGGCATCAGAATACTCTAACAGACCTTAAATTTAGCTAAATGGTAACAGAAATGAATTTGACTTTCAATGAAGTGTTAGAATGTAGAAGTTATACATACGAAAAATTCGGGTTGCTACATCATCCCCCAGTTAGAGGGAATTTCGTCCTGAAATTAGAGTTTAGGAAAGAAATCATGGATTAGGAAAGAGATGTGAATACTTATGTTTCATCTGGTCTTCGCGCTCCCAAGTGAATTCAGGTCCCCGTTTGGCATTCCAGCGAACCTTCACTATAGGGATGCGACTTTGTTTCATTCGTTTGATCTCTCTGTCCATGATTTCGACCGGTTCTTCCACGAAGCTGAGGTTCTCGCTGATTTCAATCTCGTCGAGAGGCATCACAAGTGTCTCATTGGACAGACATGTCTTTAGGTTCGATACGTGGAGAATAGGGTGCATGTTGCTGAGCTCTCGCTATAATAGGAGTTTGTATGCTACGGGACCGATTCTAGCAAGGATCTCGAATGGTCCGATGTACCTTGGGTTTAGATTTCCACACTATCCAAAGCATATCATGACTTTCCAGGGTGATACTTTCAGAAGGACGCGGTCACTAACCTGGAATTCCAAGGGTTTTCGTCTGTTATCGGCGTAGCTCTTTTGCCTGTCTCGTGAAGCTTTCAATCGTTCCCGGATTTGTACAATCTTCTCTGTTGTCTCTCGAATGATTTCAGGACCAGTGAGACTACTGTTGGGGGTTTGACCCCTGGCTAGCTGCGTGTCGCCTACCTCAGCCCAACACAGAGGGGATCTGCACTTGCGGCCATAGAGGGCTCCAAACGGTGCGGCCTTGATGCTGGTATGGTAACTGTTGTTGTAGGAAAATTCAACCAAAGGAAGATAAGTGTCCCATGATGCGCCAAAGTCAATGATGCAGTCTCTTAACATATCTTCCAAGGTCTGAATTGTTCTCTCACTCTGTCCATCATTTTGCAGAGGATAAGCCGTGCTCATATCCAATTTTGTTCCAAGTGCCTTTTGCAAGGATTGCCAAAACCTTGATGTAAACTTGTTGTCTTGATCGGAGATGATGGATGCAGGTATACCATGAAGACGAACTATTTCTTGAAGGTAGATCCGTGTGAGTCTCTCCATCTTAAAGCTTTTTTTCATTGGCAGGAAGTGGTTGGACTTTGTCAACCGATCGATAATTACCCAGATGGCGTCGTGCCCACTCGGAGATCTGGGTAACTTGGTGATAAAATCCATGGTTATCCTTTACCACTTCCACTCAGGTATTTTCAGCTAGTGAAGTAGACCTGAAGGCTTTTGATATTCGACCTTCACCTTGGTGCAAGTTAGAAACTTTCCCACAAAGGTAGCTATTTCTGCTTTCATGTTTGGCCACCAATATAGTTGCTTGAGATCCAGATACATCTTATCCGAACCTGGGTGAACGGAGTATTTAGTCTTGTGAGCCTCATTCATGATAACCTCCCTGTAACCACCGAACTTTAGGGTCTAGATTCGGTTCATGAAATAGTAGACTCCATCTCCCTTGATCTCTACATTCTTTTCCATTCCCCTCAAGGCTTCACTTGGCAAGCTCTCTGGTTTTAAAGCTTCCATCTGAGCTTCTCTGATCTATGCGGACAGGTAGGATGGATGGTCATAGTTAGTGCTTTCACCTTATGCCCTGAATACTCCTTTTGACCGAGGGCACTACTACCACATTGACCTTGCCGGGATGGTAGAAAATTTCACACTCATAGTCATTAAGTAGCTCGACCCATCATCGCTGTCTCATGTTTAACTCCTTCTGATTAAAGATGTGCTGTAAACTTTTATGTTCTGTGAAGATAGTGCACTTGGTTCCATAGAGGTAGTGTCTCCAGATCTTGAACGCAAAGACCACTGCTCCCAACTCCGAGTCATGAGTTGTGTAATTGGCCTCATGTGTTTTCAACTGCCTCGAGGCATAGGCGATAACCTTTCCTTGTTGCATGAGCACACATGACCTGATTGGATGCATCACAATAGACCACGAAATCTTCCGTCCTTTCAGGCAGAGACCAGATAGGTGCACTGCACAAGGCTTGCTTCAATGTTTGGAATGCAGTGTCTGGATTTTCACTCCAAAAAAAAGATATGCCTTTCTGAGTTAGAGTGGTTAAGGGTTTGGCAATTCTGGAGAAGTTTTGGATGAATCTACGATAATAGCCAGCAAGATCCAAGAATTGACGGATTTCTGTGGGTGTCTTCGGTGCTGACCAATTCTCTATCGCTTTGATTTTGGACAGATCCACGTGTATACCTTCCTCGCTCACCACGTGACCCAAGAAAGTTACCTTCCGAAGCCAAAATTCACACATGGAGAATTCCACGTATAGCTTTTCTGTTCTTATAGTTTCCAACACTAATCTCAAGTGTTGTTTGTGATCTACCTTGCTTCTTGAATAGACAAGTATATCGTCTATGAACACGATAACAAAATTGTCTAGGAAAGGACGACACACCCGGTTCATCAGGTCCATGAACACTGCCGGTGCGTTGGTTAGACCGAAGGGAATTACCACAAATTCGTAGTGGCCATAACGAGTCCGGAATGCTGTTTTAGGAACATCACCTTCATGGACTCGTAGTTGATGATACCCTGATCTTAAATCAATTTTTGAGAAGTAGCTGGCTCCCTGAAGTTGATTGAAGAGGTCGTCGATTCGAGGAAGAGGGTAACAGTTTTTGATGGTGAGCTTATTTAGCTCTCGATAATCGATGCACATCCGAAAGGATCCGTCTTTCTTTTTCACAAATAAAACTGGGGCTCCCTAGGGTGAGGAACTTGGTCTGATGAATCCTTTCTTGAGCAGCTCATTGAGCTGGCTGGACAAATCTTGCATTTCTGATGGTGCTAGGCAATATGGGGACTTAGCTACGGGGGTAGCTTCGGGGATTAAGTCGATGCGAAACTCGACTTGACGCTCAGGAGGAATTCCCGGAAGCTCTTCTGGAAAGATGCCAGGAAAATTGCAGACTTCGGGGATGCTCTTGAGGTCTTTAACTTCTTGTTTCTCATTTACAACATAAGCTAGGAATGCACTGCACTCCTTTCACAGAAGTTTTTGGGCTTGGATACACTAAATGATACGAAGGCTAGAGTTGAGCTTATCACAATAAATCATGAGGGGTTTGCCAGAGGGGAGATTGAGTCGGATAGCTTTTTTGAAACACAGGATATCAGCACGATTGGGGCTCAACCAATCCATGCCAATGATGACATCAAAGCTTTTTATGGAAACTGGCATAAGATCGATGGGAAATGAATGATCGTTTAGGGTAAGAGTACAACCTAGATATATATCGTTAGTGCTCTCTTTCTCACCGTTAGCCATCTCGATGGCAAATTTTTAGTTATTGGTTGGGATTTATGTTTAAGAAGGTGCTCGAATGCATGACTAACGAAACTTCTTTCAACACCAGAATCGAAAAGAATGCATGCATAAGAGTTGTCAAGGAGGAACGTACCCGAAACAACCATGGGATCAACGACTACCTCCTCGCGTCCCATCGTCCGTATTCTCCCTGTGCCACAAGCTGTTATTGTCTTGGGGCAGTTTCTCTTGTAGTGACCGACTTCTCCACAATTATAATAGGCTTGACCGACTCCTGATCCAGATGTTTGATTGGTTGGTTGAGTTGGTGCCTTGAAAAATCGAATTGTATGTCCCTTTCTACCACAGTTAGAGCATGACATTTCACGACATTGGTCGGGGTTATGGTGGTAGTTACACTTTTCGCACCGAGGAAGGGTACCAACATATTTACTGGTAGGTGCTTGAGTGGCAGGAGTAGCGACTGGGGTAGTAGCAGCGTGGGTTGCCACTGTTTGCTATTTCTATGAGGGCTCCTACGAAGACTGACCCTTCTTTTGTTTCCAAAATTTTCTTTTCTCACCGCTCCCTTTAGCTGGTTCAGGAGTGGTAGTCACTTCATCGAGATCCACTCCATGATCACTCAGAGTCTGTGCCAGGCACTTAGCGCTGTCGAAGGTGTTTGGCCTAGCAGCCAAGACATTTCCTTTGGTTGGCTGGGTCAGCCCCCAAATGTATCTTTCAATCTCTTTGCCTTCTGGGGTGACCATCCCGGGAAGAGGAGCGCTAGGTCTTCAAACCTAGATGTATAGGTGGCGACGTCAGAACCCTTCATTTTTTGGTTCCAGAGTTCGTGCTCTAGTTTTTGCATTTCGCCCCGATGGCAGTACTCAGCAAGCATGAGCTCTTTCAAGCTCTCCCAACCCATAGCATTTGCTACTGGTAGGGTTAGGGATTTAACCTGACCATTCCACCAGGCCAGTGCCCTGTTGGAGAAGGTGCAAGTGGCGAATTTCACTTTGTTGACCTCAAAACAAGAACATATTTCGAATAGGACTCGATATTTTCAAACCATCGAGTCAAGGCAATAACGCCTCCAGTGCCATCGAAGGGTGTGGGTTTTGTGTTCATGAAGTCCTTATAGGAGCACTCCTTTTGGTGTCCCTATCCACCTTCATGATTTTGGGGATGCATATCACCTCGATGTCTACCCGATCCACTAGGATTCATCTATGGCATTGCGGCAGCTACAACAGCAGTACCAGCTGCTTGGAACATGGCGGGATCAAACTGAGGAGGTGGTGGAGGAGGATGGTTGTTATTTGAGCTGGGTCTTTTCTTTGGAGGCATCTTGTTCTAAAATGATCAGGAAGGAGAGGATGGTAAGTCCACTAAATTGAATTAGAAGATACAAAACGAGATGTATCTCTACATGATAGATAAAGTGTTCTACTAAGCGATAGAACAGGAAAGAGTTACTAAAGCAAGTAAACTACGCTAAGGAAAGAATGAGTAGCAACACTTGGAATGAATTTCTACAATATATTTGGCTCTGACTAAAATACTCCTATAGTATTTTATGTTGAAGGTTTTGTTCTACTGATAACTTTTGGTAGGATGACTTTGGTAAGTTTTAGTCCTGTTGCAACCCCACAGTCACTCCCAAGCACATGTTGGTCATGTCTCGAGTAAATATAGTTGATCAGGCTATATTGACCCTAGACATGATTACATAACTTCCCAGGTTTAACCACAGTGTTCAACATCCAAAAACTTTTGTTTGGTTCTTTTCATGATACTAATTCTTGTATGTAGGTATACTTTTATACTTGGAGTAAAAATACTTATATTTTTTTTAAAGTATACTTTTAGTTCAGAGCACTTTGGCCCCCTTAGTGTTTATAGTTGTATACCATGTAAGGTTCGGTATACTTAGTTCACTGTAAACAATTCCTCTGATACCAATCTGTCACACCCCGAAACCGGTGGCAGAAATGTTCCGGGGCGGAGGACGTCATGCGTAGTATCACAACAGTTGTATAGCAAGCATAGTAAACACAACCATTACATTAATATGAATATTTACATTGTTCAAAACTTGGTTTATACATATCAGTATATAATGAAAGTAAAAGACGATACTTCCAAAAATGATCCGTCTTCTCCAAAAGTTGGCAGAAATACCTGTCTATGGTTGACCTGAGAATAGAAGCAGTTTTAAAAATATCACTATAAAGCTGGTGAGCTAATAAGCAGTTGATTCTGGTGAAAGAAAATGTTCCTTTGATTTTATGAAAAGTTGTTTCCCAAGAAAATCCCATATTTTCTTATAAAAGAAGTTTGATTATCCATTTGTTAAACAACATGTTTATGAAAAGTTGAGTTATCCTAGGAAAAACCTATATTTTCCTTAAAAGTTAATAGTTGGTTAACGATCCTGAAACGAAGTGTACAAGTATCTACCATACTTGTATCGTTAGGTGTAGTTTTCTTGAATAACTATGTTACACTCAATGATATGCATTAGCTTTAATATACACATAAAACTAATAAGTAAGTAACAAACTAATTCCTAAGGGTATTGCTGATACCCTCTAGTAATCAAAACAATTATTACTTTGAGGTTAGTTCACTAGGTTCATTATTACCAAAAGTAAATCTCCATTATCTAAGTTGCGAGTTCTACAACCATACAATAATCTGGATATGGCGCATAACGGGGGCCAGTATCTTTTATGACTTTGTCACCCGTAGACGTGTCGGTCCCATTGTAACTAGCAACGAGGTGGGGGTAGTAAGTCCTGTATAAATCAATACACAATAGTCACGTTCTCCCTCCAAGAGATTCTGGTTACAGGGTTAGTCCTACACTCGCGTATTCTGGTGGAGTGTTACCAAGGACGTGTCTCCAATCTTAAGAATAATGAATTTACAAGTAATAATATAGAAAATCCTGTTTTATGGTTAACATGAATCCTTTGTAAATATAAAATATAACATTTTATGATGAGATTCACGAGTTTCCTTGCTTTAGTTTAAAAATTATCTCTACAAGTTGATTTCTTAATCGGTTGGTAAAACGGTTTTCTGTGTTAAAAGCATATTGAACATGTAAGTATTTCATACGAAATAATAGGTTTTGAGTACGAGTTCCCTTGTACTTTTTCATGTATTCCCCCTGAAATCGTGAAAAACTCGGAAAAAGGTGTAGGGGTATGAACTCACCCGACGAGGGTGATTCGGATGAACGGACGATATAGATGCTAAGTGTCAACTGAGGACTTGACCACGCTCGCAAATCCTATTTAACATGTAATGATACATTTAAGTATCTAATTAGTCATTTAATAACTAATTATACAAGTAAAGGCATACTAATGCACGAAAACACTTTACCACAAGTGCTAGGAGTACCAAGGGTTTCATATAAAGAGAGTATGCCCTCACATTGGAGTTTACTCTTTAAATGGCAGTCCTTAGGGGTGTTTACGGTTTTTAAACCATTTCCCCCATGAGTTTACGGCCGTAAACTCATGGGAATGGTGTGTTTGTGTGCTTTAAGGTCTTATGCTTCACAAAGAAGGGTCCTAGGGTTGAATCAAAGGCTTAGGAAGTGGTTAGGGCTCAGAATGGCACACTTTTTGGAGTTTACGTTCCTTGGACCATGTTTGGGAGTTTACTACCGTAAACCCATGAGTTTACGGCCGTAAACTCATGGTTACTCCCTTGATTTCATGTTTTGTGGTTCTTAGATCATTCATGCAAGTTCCTAGTTCATTAGCCAAGCATCGGAAGGAGTTTGGGGCATCATAACCCCTTTTTTGGGGTGTTTACGGTTTCGGAGGTTACAAAACTATAAACCCATGTTCTTGGTTTTTTTGGGTGTTTAGTCCATGGATTTGCAAGTATGCTAAGCAAACAACTAGCTAGGAGGGGTTTACTTACTAATGTGAAGCTTGCAGGAGTGTTTAGGACCCAAAAACACTAATGTGTTGTTAGTGATTTGAAGATCACTTGAATATCTAGTTAAAACCAAGAATCCATGGATGAAGTGAAGTGTAAACACTAGATTAGGTGTTGTAAGAACGAATTTAGGGAGAAAACACTTACATTTTTTATGCTTATTGATCAAAATCAGAATTTGTAGAGAGAGAGTAGAGAGAGAAAGTTTCTAGAGTGTGAAAAGGGTGGAAAGGAAGGCCACTCAATCCATATATAGGGTGAGTTTACTGCCCAAGAGATTTTTCTGCCCAAGAGAGTTTACTGCTCGAGAGAGTTTACAGCCATAAACTCCATGTTTACTGTCGTAAACCCCATCTTATGGAGTTCATGGCATGATTTTGGTGTTAGGGATTTAGTGGTTTCTTTCTAACACTTGTTCCTTAAGTGTACTGGCATCAGAATTCTCAAACAAGCCTTAAATTTAGCTAAATGGTAACAAAAATGAATTTGACTTTTATTGAAGTGTTAGACTGTAGAAATTATACATACGAAAAATTCGGGTTGTTACATAAAGGTATATAGACTAAATGTTAATTGTTTAATAGTTGAGCAAAAAGAAACGTTCTGAAAGTTCTTGCTAGGTGGATGGTTATGGGAGCTCTTGGAACATTCCAAAATCAATCCAGGTGACAGATAACGTAAGGATTTAAATAAGGATTAAAGCTGAGTATTTAATTTATTCAAATCAGGGTTTATCTGCTAGTTTATAAATACCCCTCTAACATTTAGATAAATCAATTGAACCTCTCATAATGTTAAGATTTTTTGATCTCACTATCCTCTCTCCACTCTCCTAGATATTCTTGGATTTTAGACTTTTGGGTGTGAGCCATTGGAGGCATTCTACTTTGGGTGCTAGTCCTTCTAAACGATTGCAAGGAATTCAATATCTTCAAGGAATCACAAGTATATATAATTATACTTGAAGGGTTAGTAATTTTATTCCTTTTGTTGGTTTATATTCATAGTTTAGAAAGTAGGTTTCCATAATAGTCAAAACTAGATCTAGGGTGTATATACACTTATGATTATATTTAAAGGCTTACGCTGCCTAAATATAAGATAAAGATGCATAAAGAACCCTTCATGGTATCTAAGCCATTAGGTTTTAGTTATGAGCACTATTTGAAAAAACTAAGAAAAAACTAAAGAAACCTTCTAGTCACAGAGCGCAACGCGCCCAGACATGGACGCGACACTTTTAGCCGATTAGCAGATTTTGGGATTTTTGCTATAATTTCCAATTTTAGGGTTTGTCTTTAGTTTTAAATATTATTTTTATATGTTAAAATTAAATAATTAAACTAGGAGGATATATATGCCTAAGTAATTTGAAATTGTAGATAATGATTTAAAATGAATTAATTAAAACTTAATTAAAGATAATTTGTTTAAATCATATAATTTTAAATTGTTTTTGAATTTACCCTTCATATAATTATAAAATTTTATAAAAGAATATGTAAAAGAAAAAGAATTTCTATATGTAACATGATTATTGTATATAGAAAAAAATAATACAACATGTGTCATGTTTAATTAATGATCGATAGTCAAATCAAGACTAGGCCATATTCATGAAGCCATAATATTACATTGGTATAGGGAAACGACACATAAAATGGTAGTTGAATGTCTGCCCTTTTCACTCATCGCTTCTTTGTGTGGTGGATTGTAGTTAGCTGAAAAGATTTGATAAGACGACGTCTTGTTAAATGTATAACATATAAAGTACTAGAACGATTTTCGTTGTTAGTTATTTTAGGAAAATATGAATACTTTCTAACCCATGAAAAATGCACATTATTTCTTATTGCCAATTTATGGAGTGTGTATGGCTAACCGACACATAAATTAATACCTTAGTTTATTATTGCAAATGAAGTAGCAATCCTTCCTTGTTGGTCTTCATAGAACAAGAACTAGAAGTCTCGTGCCTCTGATGGCTCACACTCAAACTCTAGCAAGTTAGAGGCTAAATAGGAGAGAGGAGGAGTGTAACATCCATAAAATTCAATCCAATTTAAAAAATTTTAAATCATTCATAAACCGATAGTTATTACAAATTTGTTTTCAAAATGCTTTCATGTCAGAGTATCCCAGAATCAAATCATAAAAATATAATGAGGTGCACGATCACGCCTTCGCCTTCCTGTGATCATCAGAAGTACCTAACAGGTCACTAGCATAGAATCATCCTATATACTAGGATACTGACCTAATAGGTCACTAACATATCAAAATGCCATAAAACCGGATACAAATTCAAAAAGGGTTGGAATTGGTGCCTTCGACCCTGTTAGTATAGTGAGGACAACTCACCTCTCAATGTCGATCGGAACTGAAATGCCAAACTCCTAAGATACGGCTTCAAACATCGACACCTACAACCACCAATTATCCACTTCCATAAATACCAAAGATAAAAAAATACCCTAAAAGTCAACTGGTCAACCTTTGGTTAAAGTCAAAGTCAACGGTCAAGGTCAACAGTCCATGTTGAGCCAACTCGTTGAGTGTAGCCCACTGACTCGTTGAGTTCTTCTAGAACTTGAGAAATCGTGAAACCCCTAGTTGACTTGACGAGTTTCCAGACAACTTGTCGAGTCCATGCGGTGTCGAAATGTCAGGAAAAAACCTAACTAACTCGTTGATTCATCTCATTGACTCGCCGAGTCCATGCATAACTAATACATGAAATCTTCATCCGACTCGTCGAGTTGACCAAGAAACTCGTCGAGTCTCTTTAGTATTTTTCTTATTTAGACACTTTTAAGCAAGACCAAGGCTCTATTTGTAGCTTTAGCCTCCTAGGGCATGGTTTCCCTCTAAAGTTGCAAACTTTACGTGCATGTAAGGTCTTAAATGCCAAAACCAAACTAAGGAAGAATTTTTAGGTAAAAAGAAGGCCATAACTTGCTAAAGACTAGAACTTTATGACTATAAGGGGCTAAAGGAGTCCAGATCTGAAGTTACAACTTCAGATCATACCTAAAACCTGAAATAACTCCACAACAAACTAGAAATAGCCCTCAAACTTTCCATGAAGAGATCTAGATAAAGAGAAGTCAAGGTAATGATTGGTTACCTTCAAAATGATGATAATATGAAATAGAAATCAGATCCAAAAGCTTCTCTGTACTCCAAGCTCCTTAGACTTCAAGCTTTCTCCACAAAATCCACCTTCCAAGCTTCTTAACACACAAAAATGGAGAGTAGACACGATTAGGGTTTTCTGAGCTCAAGGGGGATGGTAAAGGAGACAGAGGGAGGCTAATTACCCTTTAAATAGGGTGTAAAGCCCTAGAAATTAGGGTTTCATTCCCCATCTCCCACTCCTTGAGTTGGGATCCCTCCAACTCGTCGAGTAGACCTCCTAAATCACGCGGCCTGATCCGCTTCTACACGACGAGTTAGGGCACCCAAATCGTCGAATAAGTCTGAGAATGTGAATATAAGCTTTAATTTTTCGACCTGGGAGTCGGGGTGTTACAATTCTACCCCACTTGAACTAGACTTCATCCTTGAAGTATGCTGCTGTAAATAACTCAGGGTAATTCTCCCGCATCTCTGCCTCCAACTCCCAAGTACACTCGGATTAGGGATGAGCAAAAGTACCGAACCGGACGGAACCGGCCCAAACCGGATAGGAACCGGGAACCGGCTTCGGCCAAAATCAAGAACCGAACCGGCCCGGCGGTTCTATCGGTTCCGGTTCTACCGGTTCCCGGTTCCTACCGGTTCTTGTTGTGTCTTCAAATGTTGGAACCGGTCCTTGAAAAATAGCATCATACGGTTCCAATTTTTTCCGGTTCTACCGGTTCCGGTTATATCGGTTCCGGTTCCTATCGGTTCTCGGTTCCAAAAATCCACAAAAATAACGTCCCGGTCCCGGTCCGACTGGTTCCATCGGGTTCTGGTTCCGGTGCCGGTTCCCCGATCCATTTGCTCATCCCTAACTCGGATCCCCTCTGGTGCTGTCATTGTACCTTTACCAAAGGTACTTCCTTGTTCCGTAAAACCTTCACTTTCCTCTCAAGAATGGCCACTAGCCTCTCTATGTAATTCAGGTGCTCGTCGACCTGTATATAGTCTAATGGTACCACTGCCTCCTCATCTAATATGCATTTTCGTAATTGTGACACATGGAAAGTGTTGTGGATCTGACTAAGCTCCTCCAAGAGATCTAGTCTATACGCCACCTTGCCGTCCCTGGCAATGATCCTGAATGGCCTAATGTATCAGGGACATTCAGCCTAATGTATCAGGGACCCAATTTTCCCTCTTCCTGAAGTGAATCACCCCCTTCCATGGTGAGACCTTTATTAATACCATGTCACCCAGCTCGAAATCCTACTCAGATCGGCGCCTGTCAGCGTAACTCTTCTGTCGACTCTAAGTAGTCTGTAACCATTCTTGATCTATTGAATCCTCTCGGTAGTCTATAGAACTAATTGTGTCTATCCCATCACCCTGTGACCAATCTCACACCAACAGACTGGGGTGCGACATCTCCACCCATACAACAACTCATATGGTGGGGCACCAATACTGGAATGAAAGTTGTTGTTGTAGGAGAACTCTGAAAGGGCTAGGTAGGAGTCCTAGCTTCCACTAAAGTCATTGACATAGACTCTCAACATATCCTTGAGAGTCTGTATGGTTTGCTCACTCTGGCCATCTGTCTGTGGATGATAGGTGGTACTGAAGTGCAACCTCAAGCCTAGTTCCTCGTGGAGCTTCTACCAGAAACGGGAGGTGAACCGAACATCACGGTCTGAGACAATAGAGACAGACACCCCATGGCGAGCAACCATCTCGCAGATATACAAGTCGGCCAGCTTCTCGGCCGATGAACACTCTCATATCACTAAGAAGTGGGTGCTCTTGGTCAATTGATCAATGATGACCCGTATAGCATTATAGCCCTTTGCCGTCCTCGGCAACTTGGTGATAAAATCCATCATGATCTGCTCCCATTTCCACATGGTAATCTCCACAGGCTACAGTTAACCATGCGGCCTCTGATGCTCGACCCTGACCATCCGGAAGGTTAAGTACCTCTCAACATACCATGCAATCTCCAATACGCAATCCTGATAAACGAAAGAAGTTGAAATCCCATGTTTGTAGGTGATAGAGACTCGGAACGGACACTCTAGCTCTCCAACTAGCAAACCGAACTCTCTAATGAATGACTGAGAGATAAAAGACCGACTCGCCCTCGAGTCAAATAATACCAAATCAGGTAAGGAGTTCACTAAGAACGTACCTAATCATAGGTACAACATATAAGCATAAAACATATAGAATCAGTAAGATAAAGGGTAAAAAACATATCAGCAACCACATCTGGTGCTGTCCTGGACTCGTCGACTGTACGCTTGAAGGTGCGTCCTCGAGTCTTCGGAGGCTCTGCACTACCTTGACCCCCATCAGTAATCCTCAGTGTAGCCGGTGCTAGAGCCTGCGCCGGCCTGGCAGCAAACTGTGGACACTTGGTCTTCACGTGACCAACCTGATGATAGTTGTAGCAGATCCTCATATCTTGAACTGGAGCTGGCTGGCTACAATCTCTCGCAAAATGCCCCTCCTTTCCTCATTTTCAACACGCACTACCAGATCTACAAGCCCCAGAGTGACCCTTCCCGCACTTGCCACAAGTGCGGCCATGCTGGCCTCCCAACCTAGAATCAGCGATCCTAGACCACTTTGGTGTCGGATATGACTATGTCGGGTCCTGCCTCTGCTCTCTTAGTTGTAACTCAATCTCAAGCTCCCTTCGCCTAGTATCCTCCTTTAACTCCAACAATGTATCACATTGCTGGGAAGCAACAAGCTGATGGATGCCAGTCTTTAGCATGATCAGATAACATGTCATCTAAGCCTGCTCAAAATCAAACTCCGGGTAGAACATCAACCTCTTAGTGAACACACAGGTGGTCTCCGTTACTATCTCAGCATCCTGTCTTAATTCCAAGAACTCCTGAGCTAACCGCTCCCACTCGACCCGTGGAATGTAGTGGGTGCGGAACATATCCATAAACTGATCCCACATATAAGACACAATCATCAACCTCCACCAGTCCTTCGCCCCGGACCTCAGTAAGTTCAGGGCACATCTGACCTTTTGGTCAGTAGGACATGAGCATGTGAAGAAACACCCCCCCACGTCAAACAACCACCTCACGGATATAATCAGATTACGAGTCCCATCTGTAACACCCCAATTCTGGTATGATATTTATATTGTTATTTATTGTTATATTTCTTCAAGTTTTAAGGGGAACTCGACGAGTTAGTAGTTGGACTCATCGAGTAGGGTCGCGATTTCGAGCACGCTTAAGTTGGCGACTCGGCGAGTCCATATTCCAGACTCGGCGAGTCCGCCAGTCTGGGATGAAACCCTAATTTCAAGGGTTTGCACCTTATTTAAACAACTTTTGGGGCCTCTAGTCAGCCCCCGTCACCCCTCAGAGCATCATTCTCGAAACCCTAGAGTCCTTTTTGCATTTTGTGTGATTTTGGTGTGTTCTTTGAAGATTTTGAGAGATAAAGGAAGGTAGATGAAGAGGAGAAGAAGGAGATCCTAGATCCTTGAGGAATTTCAGAAGAAAGTAAGGTATATCTTGGACCTTTTCTGTTTCTATGCTTAAATCTCCTTTGTGAAGCCATTCTTGAACCATTTCTTAGCTTAGTAGTAGCATAGAGGACTCATGGAGTTGATTAACCTTTAGATCTAGCTAGATTTGATTTCCAGGAGATTAGATCTAGCACCTTTATGGATCCATTTTGCATGAAAGCTCTAGATCTACTATTATAGTGTGCTTTTAACCTTAAAACCTTCATTTGATGTTATTTACACGTAAAGTTGGAAAGTTTACGTGTAAATCAAGTCCCAAGAACCCAGATCAATTAACGGCATGGACTAATTTCAAGCAGAATCGAGTGTATAGTAATTGCATGCATACGACTTGGCTAGTCGTTCTTCTAACTCGGTGAGTCGAGTCGCGAGTCCCCTGTGTTTCCTTTTTCGAGTTATGCCGAGTGGAACCAGTGAATGAGAGGTGGACTCGGTGAGCTAGAGGATTAGACTCATTCGTGGAAGAACTCGGTGAGTCAATGCCCTGATTCGGCGAGTCCAAGGCCATCTTCATACTTGAAGAACAGACTCGACGAGTTGTTCACACAACTCGGCGAGTCACAACTAGAATGATCATCTGATGAAGGAGAACTCGACGAGTTGTTCATACAACTCTCCTTTAATATATTATTCATAAAAAATTTATAATAAATCATAATTAATCCTTTATCTCCATAAATCATCCTATCAAGTTGCTTTGGTAAAGGCAACCCAAAAGGACCATGCACAATCGGGTCAAATTCTTACCAAATATAATTACGAGCTTAGACACTAATCCAACAGTCTCCCACTTGGATAAGTCTAGTAACTATAAATGCAAGTTTTATCCAATTAGAAATCATAGCTCTCAAAGACGCTGTCGAACTCTGATCTTATCAGTAACCTGCCCTTTAGATAAGGGATCATATATTCCTCCATGCTAGATATCTTATGAACTGAGACATGGATTTTTAATCATACTCTATATTCTTGTATTGTTTCCCGATTTTCAATTTGTGACGACTGACAAGATACTACAATTGAACACATCAACTTAGTTCCGGCTTGGCCAAGCGCTTAGGGTGTCATCACTAAATCATTGAGGGCCCTACATATATCACTTTTTATCCCAATTTGGGTAAAAGGAATGGATAAACTTTGACTCGAATTCTCACTTGTACTTACTCATCAAATCACACATAACAATATGTTTTATAACACCAAGTTACTGGTGCGTTTACATATTATCAATGTGCAACCGACTTGCAGAATACAACTCACACATCTTGGTTTCAAGAATATAAGATATTATCATCTCACCAATCACTCGTGATAAAATCCATGAACAGATCCAAGTGAGCGTGGGTTTAATCCAATACTCTAATTTTATAGTAGCACTCACGAACTCTGCAACAAACTTGTGCTATGTCTAAACACTTTAGAGAATCTACAAATGGATTCATGACAGTCTTCTTTCATACCTACTTTCAAAGTATGAGCGACTGTGGAGGGTTTGAATAATCTTATTATTCGGGAAGTCAAAACATGCAAAGTGAAACACAAGAATAATACTAATCCTATATGGCCCTAAACTTTTGAATATAAATAAAACATCTTTTATTTAATTGCCATATTGATTACTCATTATTTGTTGTTTCGGGTAATCAACTTCTTACTTGCATTATAACAACGGTTGTCCCATGCACCAAGCATGCACACTATGTTTACCTGTGGTCCTTACTTTGTGAAATAGATAAAATGAACACATTCACAATGATGCTCATTTCACAATTTCTAATCCTTATCAATTATTGTAAAGACACAAATTCTTGCCACTACTAGAATATGTTATATTCTAACATTTTATGCAACGGTCCTTTCGTAATATCACAGCGCCAAAGTCACCAAGACTTTGCCAATGAAATTACAAAGTTCTCTATTGGAGTTTGTTACAAGACAATCCCATAGATGTGAAGTCTCACATTCAAAGTACATTCCTTTAGACATCCTTCTTGCATAAAATTTTCTAATCTAGACATAAATTCTTAACGTGCAACTCCCAATATGGAAACATTTACATATTTTCCATATGACAAGTCATTCTAAATAGAATCTTATCTATTCATAAGAAATTCAATATGGTCCATCTATAACTATACTTCCAACTTTCCACAAGCGACCAATCCTTGGCGAACCGTAGATTGTCCTTGACAATTGTTTAATTATTTTAGTCAAATCCAGTTCTAGTCCTTTTTCCCTCTTAATGCCCTAGGCATTTGGAAAATTTTAGAACAGTCAAATTTTACAGCATAATGTCTTACATAAAGGCATGATACTTTATCAGCCATTTGCCATAATATTTCTATTTGCCACGTTCTCACAATTCGAACTATGAAGAGGGATGTCGTAATTATAATCGAATTTTGAGAACGCAGTTAATATATCTTTGACTAAATTTGATTAAAATTTCTCGATCTAAGATTTTAGATTGGAAAGCAGGTATAGCATTCTCTCCCTTAATTATAGCAAAACAACTTTTCAACCCTTGCAAATTTGCAAAGTGAAACTTGTTTTTCTATAATTAATATTGCCAACTTGCAACACTTAAAATAATAATCATACTAGCATGATGATTATATCCATTCCAACATAACATTTATGCTCCCACTAGCTTTGACACATATTCAGAAAGCAGCTAAACTTCTAGAAAACAATACTTATTGAGTTCCAAAGTTTATCTTTTCTAATACGATATGCTTCGATAAGCCTTTATCTAAGCTTCTCAAACTTATACACCTTTCCTTAAATAGCTCACATGTGTGTCTAAACTAATTCATAACTTATATTACTAAGTCCCAATTATGCAGACTAATCGCCAAATCTCACAATTTGAACTATGAAGAGGGATGTTGTAATCATAATCGATTTTGAGAATGCAATTTACATAATATTTATCTCCTTAAGATCTCTATTAGTGAAAGCATTTCCTCACAATCATTTTCATGAAAGAGAGAAACCTTACGACACTTAGATTTTATGGTGTATGTTTTCAAATCCATATGAATTTGTCATAACCATAATCATAAGATAATGTTTGTGACAAATCCAAAATCTTATGGACAGAACTTGTTCATTTGTAATTTCTTGCCATCAAGGGTCCCACCATTGTTTCCAAGTTATTTAGCAGCTCAACTATACTAGTCAATGTACTTTCATTCAACAAGGTGCTTGCCTTTATGCAATCTATTGAGAACTCGTAGAACTCATATGCATAGTTTACTAAATTGGAATCACACAGAAACAAGAATACATCAACATGATAGGTTACAAACCTCAAGTCGCATGCTAGTGTTTAATAATAGGTTTACTCTTGATTGGTTCTTGAAACTTTTTCAAGATCATTTATTCTCCTAATGACCTCTTGACATATAAGATTCTCTTGTCAAGAAAACATTTATTGACAAACAAATATTCAAGAGTTAGTGCATATTCTTATCAAGACAACACTACACACAATTGATATTAGTTGGTCTTTGTCTTATCCAAGACATCACAATTTACCAATTTCAAACGTGCAAGAATAAGAAAAACAATTTTCTACTTCACATTTGATGAGTATGTTAGAACTTCTTAAGATGTGTCACTCATATCACAATCTTAGAGTATGACTCTAAGACTTGATTTTGGAACGAAGTATGACTCATCCTTTTTATTTAACCATTTCAACAATTTTCGATTCCTCTTCTTAGCATTACTGGTGCACTAAGGTGTCCTTAGAGGATCAATTGTGATATGGTTTCATAACCAACAAGATGGTCATAAATCACGATACAAAAGTATCTCCCTTCTTCTTAGATTGGAGAAACTTTTATCTTTTTGTCTAATTGATTCTTCTTATTCGTTCTTCCATACATTGAAACTTTTCAATGATTCAGAATTACACTTAGTCTTGTAAGTATAACCATATTTACTAGACTTTTAGTAAATCATGACGAGTAATCTTATTGTTCTTTGTGGCGGACTTGACTAGTGCACAACATTCTATACCAATTCTCCTAGTCCTTCACTTGACTCTCTATCAATGAATTAGTCTTAATTTCCAAATATGAAGGTTCTCATTCATCATACAATACAAGTTGTATGATTCCAAAATTCTATCCGATTGAAACTCGGGTGACAAGAATCTTTCCCTATTTGGTAAATTCCTGACATTACCACAAATAATATAAATAAAAATCACATCCATTTCAACATTGCTAAAACTAGAAATACACAAACGTCAATTTTTCGTACATGCCATTGCATGGAAATATATATAAATAAGAAAAAAACAAAAATTATTTTATTTATAAAAGGTACAGAAAAACTTGTCCTTACAATGCAATTCAAATGAAAACTTCGCTATTACATATTCCTAAGAAATCTATCATAACTCTAAAAGTAGCAGCTCCACAAATCCGATCATCGAATCATGCAATCGAAATCCATTTCTTCGTGATCAGACTTAACTCACTTCTTCCTATAAGCTTCCTCTCTTTTCTTCAATCCTACAAAACACCAAATGTAATCTTATCACATAATTTATTTAGAATCAAATAAATAGGAACTTACAGAGTTAGTTAATGGATTTTACCTAAAGTAGAGCCATACGTCTTGACTCTCCCATCTCTTAGATCTCTCAGGTAGACAGGGCAACTTCATCTCCAATGCCCTTTCTCTTGGCAGTAAAAACAAATTAACTCTTTTGGAACAACACACAGAACTACCTCAGACTTTGCCTTTCTCTTATGATCAAACTTTTTGACCATGGCATGCCTTTTGTTGTCATTGCCTATGTCCATGGAGGTTTGGAAGGCATATCAACCAATCAACTTTGCTTCTCCAGTGCACCAAATCATTGCAGATTTAGCAACAACAAGCAAATAGGTGAGATCGATGAGGGTCATGTCGTGGTCTATCATATAGTACTCTCTTACGAACTCACTATATGATTCAGGAAGCGATTGAAGAAACCAGTCAATAGCCAACTTCTCATAGACAACGACTCCCAAAATTCTTAACCTGTTAATGTGTGACTTCATCTTTAAGACGTGTGCACACATTGACTTTCCTTCTTCATGTTTACTTGCCAAAAGGGCTCGAGTGAGCTTGAACTTTTCAAGCCTTAGAACTTGTGGGTTAGGTAGATCAATAGGAGGAGGTGGAGGAAGTGAAGCATGATCTCTTGTTCCTCGATCGAGTCGTGGAATATTATCTTCATGTGGAAAGCTTGTTCCACGGGATTTGGGAAGACCATAGTTGTCGAACTTTGACATCTACAAAACGGGAGAAAACAAATTCGAGTTAGTTGATCGATTGAGTCCTTAGTAAATCACCCAAATGAGATACTAAGGCTAGGACCCAACACAATACGCTACAACCTAGAAAAGGGATGCCGTAATCTAGTAAATCACCCAAATGAGATACGGGAGAAAATTCAAGTTAGTTGATTGAGTGAGTCCTTAATAAAACACCCAAATGAGATATTAAGGCTAGGACCTAACACGATATTCTATAATTTGGAAAGGGGATTGCATAATACAAATTGCTAAACATTTGTAGGTAAGTGAATGACGATTCATTAATATTCCACCAAGAAAACGAAAAGAGACTAAGTTTTAAATGTATTGAAATCTCCTAGATCTTTTGAGATTCATTAAACATTTCAATGGCATGTTTAAATCTCGATATGCCCTCGTTTTGTGACTGGGATGCCGAGGATCACAAAACAAGGTGTGAATAACCATGCAAATATACATGGTGCCCCCAATGTTACAGTCACCTAATTGACGTGCCGGTTAGCCACACACGCTCCATCGATCTATGACAAACATTGAGTCACCCTTTGCCACCTTTCCTTAGATCCCATTTAGTGTGCCGGTGAACTTCACATGCTCCACTAAAGTCTTCGGAAGGGTACAAAGTGTAATTTTATGGAATTGGGAATGTTGTAAAACCATTTAGTTACTCTATAATTGATTATACTTTTAATGGAAAGGGTTTGCCTATCCTACCCATTCGGCTAACGACCCTATACCAATCAAAGAAGCGGTGGGTGAGAGTGGACACTCATTAAATGGCCATTTTATAGGCCTTAACTTTATACCCCCTTATAGATCAGCTTCGTGAATGAGGCCTACTAATGGTAAGACTAGCATTTAAGTTATACATATATAATATTAAACTTTTAATTATATATATATATATATATATATATATATATATATTGTAAAAGGGTGTATTTTACACTTTTAAAATACTATGTGGTCTAATTTAATTTACACTTTTAATTCAAGTAAATGTAAACCACGCATACATAAATTGGGGAACCCCATCCGACTCGTCGAGTTGTTCATCCAACTCGTCGAGTCTACAGGAATCATCATCGGACTCGCTGAGTTGTTCATCCAACTCGTCGGGTCTAGGCTCATCTTCATGAGCTCTCAATGGACTGCAGTGGTTCAAAATTACAAATCCAAGCTTCTAAGGTATGCTTTTCACGTAAAGTTGCAAACTTTACGTGCATGCATATCTATAAAGGCTACAAATGTCAAATACAAGCTCACAATGGGGTTTCATACTTCAAAGAGGCTTCATACATGACCACATTCGGGGCTTTATGACTCTAGAACCCAAGAAGGGTCCAAATCTAAGGTTACAACTTCAGATGTAACTCATATCCCACATCATCATCTCAACCAAAAGAGGTCTAGAAGAAGAATGAAGTAAAGGTGACGACTTGATACCTCCAAATGATGCTATCTGAGGTAGATTCAGGATTTACCACACCTCCTTGCCCCCAGCCTTTTGTCCTCCAAGTCCTTCTTCTCAAAAGATCTCCTCTCCAAAGCTTTAAACACACAAGGATGAAACTCCAACGAGTTAGGGTTTTCTGAGCTCTCAATGGACTGCAAAGAGGCTAAAGGTGGCTTATGCTTCCATAAATAGGGTGCAAAACCCTGAGATTTAGGGTTTCATCAGCCAGCTCCTACTTGTCGAGTCTGTTTATGGACTCGGCGAGTAGGCCACTAAATACGCGATCGCACCACGCTGCTACTGGACGAGTAGCGCAACAAACAGGTCAAGTAGGTCTCAAAACCAAATAACTTTCATTAAAACCCATACCTGAGAATCGGGGCATTACAATTCTCTCCCACTTGAACCAGACTTTGCCCTCAAAGTCTGCTAGAGCAAACAATGCCGGGTAATCGCGCATCTCCGCCTCTGGCTCCCATGTCCACTCGGATCCCCTCTGATGTTCCCACTGCACCTTCACCAAAAGTATTTCTTTGTTCCGCAAAATCTTCTTCTTCCTCTCCAAGATGGCCACAGGCCTCTCCACGTAATCCAGGCGCTCATTGACCTGAATTTCATCTAGTGATACTATCGCCTCTTGCTCCATAACGCACTTTTGCAATTGCAAAACATGAAACGTGCTGTGAATTCAGTTGAGCTCCTCCGGAAGCTCTAGCCCATAAGCCACCTTGCGAACCCTGGAAATGATCATGAAATACCCAATATAAGGGGGACCCAATTTTCCCCTCTGAAACAGATTACGCCCTTCCAGGGCGAGACCTTGAGAAGTACCATGTCACCAACTTGAAACTCCAAATCTGATCGGTGTCTATCGGCGTAACTCTTTTGCTGACTCTAAGCGGTCTGCAGCCGCTGCCTGATCTGCTGGATCTTTTCGGTAGTCTGCAAGACTACCTCCATCCGACTCATCACTCTGTGTCCAATCTCACACCAACAAACTGGGGTTCTACATCTTCTACCATACAGCAACTAAAAAGGCGGGGCGCCAATACTGGAGTGATAGTTGTTGTTGTAGGCAACTCTGCAAGCGGCAGGTGGGAATCCCAACTCCCTCCGAAATCAATGACGCATGCCCTCAACATATCTTCGAGGGTATGAATGGTTCGCTCACTCTGTCCATTGGTCTGCGAATGGAACGCTGTACTAAAGTGCAACCGGGTACCCAATTCCTCATGGAACTTCTACCAAAAATGGGAAGTAAACCTAACATCCCGATCGGAAACGATGGATACCGGAACTCTATGGCAAGAGACAATCTCGTTGACGTACATGTAGGCCAATTTCTCAGCCGACGAACTCTCCCTATGGCCAAGAAATAGGCACTCTTGGTCAACCGATCCACGATGACCCATATGGCATCGAACCCCTTCATCGTCCTTGGCAACTTCGTAATGAAGTCCATCGTGATCTGCTCCCATTTCCACATGGGAATCTCTAGAGGCTCCAGCTTACCATGCGACTTCTGATGCTCGGCCTTGACCATCCTACAGGTCAGGCGCCTCCCAAAAAACCAAGCGATTTCCCGCTTCATACCGAGCCACCAGTAACTCAAACTTAGATCGGGTACATCTTGGTGGCCCCTGGGTGTATACAAAAGTGAGACTTATGAGCCTCCTCCATCACTGTCTGTCGGACGCCTCTGGTCATTGGAACCCAAACCCGACCAGTTCGGGTTTATAACTGATGGCTTTCTTGAAGAAACTGGGCACTCTCGCCCTTAATCCTATCCAACTTCTAGCTGTCTGGTCTTATACCCTCAACCTGAGCATTCCTAATCAAGCTCACAAGCGCGGAATCCACCGCTATCCTCATACACCTTGCCTGGGTAGAACATAGTCGAGTTAATAACCCGCAATCACATTTGCTTTACCAAAATGGTAAAGGATTTCGCAATCATAGTCCTTACCAACATCCAACCACCTGCGCAGCCTCATGTTCAGGTTCGGTTGATCCATGACGTGTCTCAAACTCCTACGATCTGTATATATAGTGCAGCGAACCCCGTATAAATAATTCCTCCAGATCTTGAGAGAGAATACCACCGCTCCTCGCTCAAGATCATGTGCCTGATATCTTATCTCATGCGGCTTCAGCTTCCGCGATGCATAGGCTATCACTCGTCCCCTCTACATGAAGACTACCCTCAAACCCATGATGGATAGATCACAAAATACTACAAAATCTTCAACTCCCTCTGGGAGTGTGAATACGGGCGCCTCGCATAAACTCTGCCGAAGGGTCTCAAACGCCCTCTGTTGCTCAGGGCCCCACTGAAAATCCACCCCCTTCCTCTTTAGGCGAGTGAGGGGTACTCCAATCTTGGAGAAATCTCGAATGAATCTCTGGTAGTACCCTGCTAATCCCAAGAAACTCCTGATGTCTAAGGGAGATTTCGGAATGTCCCACTGCATAACCGCCTCGACTTTAGCCGGGTCAACCAAAAGCCCCTACTGGTTAATGAAATGTCCGAGGAACTAGACCTCTCGTAACCAAAACTCACACTTTGAGAACCTGGCATACAACTGTTCTCACCGCAGAACCTCCAGCAGCTCCTTGAGGTGCTCCTCGTGCTACTCTCGAGTCTTGGAATATACCAAGATATCATCTATGAGCACAATGACCGAGTGATCAAGCATCGGTTTGGAGACTTGGTTCATCAAATCCATGAACACTGACGATGCGTTGGTGAGCCTGTACGACATCACCACGAACGTGTAATGACCATAACGATTCCGAAATGCAGTCTTCTCCATGTCTTCCTCCCTCACCCTGACCCGGTGATATCTGGATCTCAAATCGATCTTTGAAAAACAAGATGCACCCTGCAACTGATCGAAAAGATCATCTATCCTTGGAAGTGGATAACAGTTCTTCACCGTTAACTTGTTCAACTCCCTATATTCAATGCACATCCTGCGCGAACCGTCCTTCTTCCTGAGAAAGAGGATTGGTGCTCCCCAAGGAGAACTACTCGGGCGAATGAACTGCTTACCCAGACGGTACGACACCTTAGCGATAGAGGCCGCACCCGACACTAGATCAATCCTGAACTCTACTTGCCTCTCCGGAGGCACTCCAGGTAGCTCCTCTGGAAAGACATCACCAACCTCTCTAACCACTGGAACCTCTGAAACTGAAGCATGATCTCCAATCCGTGTATTCATCACATATGATAAATAATCAGCATACCCATGCTAAAGAAACTATTGAGCCCTAGAGGATGAACAAAACCCTGCTCCCACTCTGTTGCCCTCACCATACACCACCAGTTCTCCCCTATTTGGGGTTCGAACTACCACTCGTTGTCCCATACATTCGATCATAGCACCAAACTGACTGAGCCATTCTATCCTTACAATCACAAATACATCGCCCATGGGAATAGGAATCAAATCTATTGGGAAGGATACCCCGGAAATCTCCAACTCGCATCCCCAGTAGACCGAAGAAGTGGAAACCCCGTGTTCGTTGGCGATCGAAACTCGCAACAGACACTCAAGCTCATCTACCTATACCCTAAATCCCCTACTGAAAGCTTGAGATACAAACAACCGACTCTCCCCCGAGTCTAATAGAACCAAAGCAGGCAAAGAGTTTACTAGAAACGTACCTAACCATGGGTGCAACTGATAAGCATACCACATATATAATAACTGAGATATAAAATAGAAAACTACCAGCAACCACATCAGGTGCTGCCTTGGCCTCCTCGGACGTAAGCTGGAAGGCGCACCCCTGAGCCTTCGGAGGCTTCACCTTGACTGGCCTCCTATCCCTAATCCTCAAAGTAGCCGATGCGGATCCCTACGCCGGCTTAGTGGCAAGCTGTGGACAGTTGGTCTTCACGTGACCAACCTGATGACAATCATAAGAAATCCGCATATATGCTGGAGGGGCGGACTAGCGTTAGTCCCTGACATAGTGCCCTTCCTTACCACATTTGTGGCAACCACCTCCTGATCGACAAACCCTAGAATGACCCTTGCCACACTTTCCACAAGTGCAGCTCTGCTGACCCCCGGTCCGAGTATCAGCGGTCTTGGACCGCTTACGTGCCGGCTGAGATTGTACCGGAACTTGTCATTGCTCCCTCAACTACAACTCTATCTCTAACTCACGCCGCCTCGTGGCTTCGTGAAGATCCAAAAGAGTCTCATAACGTTGCGTTGCAACAAACTGTCAAATATCTGTCTTGAGCATACTCAGATAACGAGTCATCTGAGACTGATCTAAAGCAAACTCCGGGCAAAATATAGCCATCTCCGTGAACAAACGAGTGATCTCCATCACTGACTCCCCATCCTGCCTCAATGTCAAAAACTCATGAGCAAGCTGCTCCCTCTCAACACGTGGAACGTAGCGGGTGCACAACATATCCCGGAACTGCTCCCAAGTAGCTCTCTGATCATCAGTGTATGACCCTGTCGTTAACTTCCACCAATCCTTCGCCCCAAGCCTTAGCAGGTTCAGGGCACACATGACCTTCTGGTCAGCAAGGCATGAACACGTGAAGAAGCAGCCCTCCACGTCAGATAACCACCTCATAGCCCTGATCGCATTCTACGTACCATCAAACATCGGGGGATTCATGTTATCGAAGTCCCGATACTGGAAAGCCCTGAAGCTCCTCCTCCAACCCCTACCGCAGTTATAACCGATGTGGCTGCTGCAGAAGCCGTCTCTGCTAGAGCTGCATACTACTCATCAAAGTACTCAACCATCGCAGTCTTAATCAACCCAAACATCTCTGGAAGCTGCGATCGGAACGCCGCATCAATGTCATCATGCAAAATCTCTCGAATGCTGGCATCCAACTCCTCTGTCCCTATCTATACCACGAGCTCAGGTGCTACCGGCACCTTCGACCCTCCGTCTCCCGATCCTGATCCTGATCCTGAATCGGATCCAATAGCAAAACGTCTCATCACCACCATACTGAAAAATATAACCAAGACGACAGATAATTGACATGATATTGGGAGACTAATTCTCACAACCCTAGGGGTTGTGACTTCCTTGCTACGCGTATGGGTCCTATGCTTTCAGTAGTACGAGCCCATACTACTGGCAGCTGCGCTCCGAACGCCACAAAAATCTCATCGTGTAGAATCTCTCGAATCCTGGCATCCAACTCCTCTGTCCCTATCTGTACCACGGGCTCAGGTGCTACCGGCACCTCCGACCCTCCGTCTCCCGATCCTGATCCAGATCCTGAATCGGATCAAGTAGCAAATCATCTCGTCACCACCATACTAAAAAATATAACCAAGATGTCAGATAATTGACATGATATTGGGAGACCAATTCTCACAACCCTAGGGGTTGTGACTTCCTTGCTACGCGTATGGGCCCATACTACTTTCCACACCTACCCATATTTGTCTCAAGTATCATCACAACGCCCTAACACTATCATCAACATAATATGCGCTCAACCCTCGCTCCTAGGGGAATATCGACTATCTCGCAACTAGTTGTGAATATCAACTATCTCGCAACTAGTCTCACAACTTCTCACAACTCACACATCCATGGAACCTTCACCAACCCTGAAGTACTAGTGTATGCTAGCCACACATAACATTGGGCCCAATACACTTTCGAATATCTAATCCTACACTAAGGTCGAATCAGACATTCTCAGTCTATAAGATCTTGATTATACACAGTCATGATGCACACACTAAACATCTAAAGTTATGATGTCAATTCCATATACGAGAAACCCTAGGCTAGTAGGCATCATATAATCAGACAAATCTTATCATGCGATTCCTAAAGACTCCTAGCCTAGCACTAGCATGTTGTTCTATTATATTTAATATCAAATAATTGTATGGTATTTTTGGGTTTACTTACGAGCTCCGGCTGATCGTACCCTCTACATCCTCCATCCTTATTTTGAAAACCATTTTCGTATTTATTCTGAAAATTCCCTTGATTTGAGATTGGATTCACACGAGTGTTCTTCCAATTCACTCAAACCAAGGCTCTGATACCAACTTGTAACATCCAAAAATTTTACGCCAAATTTAAACTTTTTCAATCATAGATAAAACCAAATAGTATTTTTTTACAAAATGTTTTCAAATCATTATTCATCAGAGTGTCCCAGTAACTAGATCAAAAGGATGAGGAGCAGTACGGTCATGCCTTCGCCTTGACATGATCTCCTAAAGTACTTGAAACAATAAAATGAAACTGTAAGCCCAAGGGCTTAGTAAGCTACCCCTAAAATACCAGTACCACACCGATAATACCATATCAATAACAGATAATTAACAACATGCATACTGGGCCATCGACCTGATTGGACAGCGCTGCAGGGCCTACAGTCTATCTGAATCTGTCCACTAGCCTTTGGCATAACTAGATCGCCATGTGGGCCTACAGTCTCCCCAGACCACTCATAGGGTATGTTTGCCTTCAGCAAAAAGCAGGACCGCCTCAACCCAACCAACAAACAAATATCCAAGTGCGCATAACTAACATATACTAGCGTATACAGAAATCAAACATATCTATCTTACTAATCATCGATCATAGAAATCCCTCGAAACTAGAGTATTGACCTATCAAGTCAGTAGCACACCAATCCCTACGGATCATAAGAGCATAATATACTGTCTATCCTGATTTCGATTTAACAGATCATAACCACATATTGCACATCATAACAATAACAACTTAAGGGTCGGCCTCGGGGTCGTAGACCTTATTGATATAGTAAGGATAACTCACCTTGCATATGTCGACTCGGTATATGAACTCCAATTCTCAGATCACTGTTAAAAGCTCCACCACCTGATACCATAGCATAATCATACTCATAAGCTCCCAACCTCTCAAGGTACCCCAACAGTCAACTAATCAAACCCTGGACAAAGTCAAAGTCATCAGTCAAGGTCAACAGTCCATGTTGACCTTAACTCACTGATTACCCTCGACTACTCATCGAGTTCTTTGAAATACTTGTCCACTCGCCGAGACACGGAGTGACTCATTGAGTTCCTTTGGTTTACGATCAATCCCTAAGTCTACTCATCGAGTTTTCCTTCTTGCAACTCGATGGTTACACACGCATACATAAATTGGGGAAACTCATCCAACTCATTGAATTGATCATCTAACTCGTCGAGTCTACAACAATCTTCATCGGACTCGCCGAGTTGTTCATCCAACTCGTCGGGTCCAAGCCCATCTTCATGAGACTTGCTGAGTCAACCATGCGACTCACCGAGTTCCTTCAGTCCTTAAGCCATATAGACTCTTTTAAGTCGTGTAGTGGCTCCAAATTACAGATCCAAGCTTCTAAGGTATGCTTTTCACGTAAAGTTGCAAACTTTACATGCATGCATAGCTACAAAGGCTCCAAATGTCAAAATCCAACATCATAATGCAGTTTCATACTTTAAAGAGGCTTCATACATGACCACATTTGTGGCTTTATGACTCTATAACACAAGAAGGGTCTAGATCTGAAGTTACAACTTCAGATCTAGCTCATATCCCACATCATCATCTCAACCAAACCATAAAAACCCTAAATCTCAACCAAAAGAGGTCTAGAAGAAGAATGAAGTAAAGGTGACGACTTGATACCTCCAAATGATGCTATCTGAGGTAGATTCAGGATTTCCCACACCTCCTTGCCCCCAGCCTTTTGTCCTCCAAGCCCTTCTTCTCAAAAGATCTCCTCTCCAAAGCTCTAAACACACAAGGATGAAACTCCAATGAGTTAGGGTTTTCTGAGCTCTCAATGGATTGCAAAGAGGTCAAAGGTGACTTATGCTTCCATAAATACGGTGCAAAACCCTGAGATTTAGGGTTTCATCAGCCAGCTCCTACTTGTCGAGTCCCTTTATGGAATCGGCGAGTAGGCCACTAAATATGCGATCGCACCACGCTGCTACTGGACGAGTAGGGCAACAAACAGGTCAAGTAGGTCTCAAAACCAAATAACTTTCATTAAAACCCATTCCTGAGAATCAGGGCATTACAATTCTCCCCCACTTGAACTAGACTTCGCTCTCAAAGTCTGCTGGAGCAAATAATGCCGGGTAATGCTCGCGCATCTCCGCCTCCGGCTCCCATGTCCACTCGGATCCCCTCTGATGTTCCCACTGCACCTTCACCAAAGGTATTTCTTTGTTCTGAAAAATCTTCTTCTTCCTCTCCAAGATGGCCACAGGCCTCTCCACGTAATTCAGGCGCTCATCGACCTGAATTTCATCTAGTGATACTATCGCCTCTTGCTCCATAACGCACTTTTGCAATTGCGAAACATGGAACGTGATGTGAATTCGGTTGAGCTCCTCCGGTAGCGTTAGCCCATAAGCCACCTTTCCAACCCTGGCAATGATCCAGAATTACCCAATATAAGGGGGACCCAATTCCGCTCCCTTCCTGAAACAGATTACGCCTTTCCAGGGAGAGACCTTCAGAAGTATCATGTCACCAACTTGAAACTCCAAATCTGATCGGTGTCTATCGACGTAACTCTTTTGCCGACTCTGAGCAGTCTGCAGCCACCGCCTGATCTGTTGGATCTTTTCGGTAGTCTGCATGACTACCTTCGTCCGACTCATCACTCTGTGTCCAATCTCATGCCAACGAACTGGGGTTCTACATCTTCTACCATACAACAACTCAAACGGCGGGGCACCACTGCTGGAGTGATAGCTGTTGTTGTAGGCGACTCTGCAAGCGGCAGGTGGGAATCCCAACTCTCTCCAAAATCAATGACATACACTCTCAACATATCTTTGAGGGTCTGAATGGTTCGCTCACTCTGTCCATTGGTCTGCGGATGGAACGTTGTACTAAAGTGCAACCGCGTACCCAGTTCCTCATGGAACATCTGCCAAAAACGGGAAGTAAACATGACATCCCGATCGGAAACGATGGAGACCGGAACTCTATGGCGAGAGACAATCTTGTTGATGTACACGTCGGCCAATTTCTCAGCCAAAGAACTCTCCCGTATGGCCAAGAAATGGGCACTCTTGGTCAACTGATCCATGATGACCCATATAGCATCGAACCCCTTCGACGTCCCTTGCAACTTCGTAATGAAGTCAATCGTGATCTGCTCCCATTTCCACATGGGAATCTCCAGAGGCTCCAGCTTACCATGCGGCTTCTGATGCTCGGCCTTGACCATCCACCATATTAGGTACCTCTCAACAAACCAAGCGATTTCCCACTTCATACCGGGCCACCAGTAACTCAAACTTCGATTGTGGTACATCTTGGTGGCCCTCGGGTGTATAGAAAAGTGAGACTTATGAGCCTCCTCCATCACTGTCTGTCGGACGCCTCCGGTCATCGGAACCCAAACCCAACCATGTCAGGTTAATAAACCATGGCTATCTTGAAAAAACCGGGCGCTCTCAACCTTAATCCTCTCCTAGTTCCAGCTCTCTGGTCTCATACCCTCAACCTGAGCATTCCTAATCAAGCTCACAAGCGGGGAATCCACTGCTATCCTCATACACCTCGCCGGGGTAGAAGTCCCAACTGACTTGCATATCAAAGCGTCCGTAACCATATTTGCTTTACCAAGATGGTAAAGAATTTCACAATCATAGTCCTTAACAACATCCAATGACCTGCGCTGCCTGATGTTCAGGTTCGGCTGATCCATGATGTGTCTCAAACTCTTGTGATCCGTGTATATAGTGCAACGAACCTCGTACATATAATGCCTCTAGATCTTGAGAGCGAATACCACCGCTCCCAACTCAAGATCGTGCGCATGCGGCTTCAGCTGCCGCAATGCATAGGCTATCACTCGTCCCCTCTGCATGAGGACTACCCCCAAACCCGTGATGGATGCATCACAAAATACTAAAAAATCCTTGACTCCCTCGGGGAGTGTCAATACGGGCGCCTCGCATAAACTCTGCCAGAAGGTCTCAAAAGCCCTATGCTGCTCAAGGCCCCACTGAGAATCCACCCTCTTCCTCATTAGACGAGTGAGGGGTACTGCAATCTTGGAGAAATCTCAAATGAATCTCCGGTAGTACCCTACTAATCCCAAGAAACTCCTGATGTCTGAGGGAGATTTCGGAATTTCCCACTGCATAATCGCGTCGACTTTGGCCGGGTCGACCAAAATCCCCTCAAGATTAACGAGATGTCCGAGGAACTGGACCAGTCGTAACCAAAACTCACACTTCGAGAACTTGGCATACTGTCGTTCTCGCCGCAGAACCTCTAGCAGCTCCCTGAGGTGCTCCTCGTGGTGCTCTCGAGTCTTGGAATATACCAAGATATCAGGATTAGGTTGCATTATCTCTCAACGGCCTATCCACGCTCCTCATAATGATCATAACAAATAGAATCATATGTGATTAGGTCTCGTCGCATCTCAGAGACTCAAATCACTATAATCATCTACATAATCAATCATCTTTCATGGATCTATCGTATAAATCTAATGATCTCAATAAAAATCATCATTATCATGTTTCGATATATATATATATATATATATATATATATATATATATTACATTTTTGGACCCAAACCTTTAACGTTGGTCAATCTATTATACTCATACCTTCATGATCTTTATCTTCTCACATCTTCAACCATACACTCTAATATCTTAGTATGGTTTATCACAAACCAACTTATAATCTTCGCATCTCATCTATTTTCTATTGTTTAAGATTAGGAAGGGATACAACAAACCTAATTCACTTAAACTATAGTTCTGATACCAACTTGTAACACCCTCAAACTCATAACATCTAATCTATATAAATATCAAGTTTTGATTTAGAATTATGGAAAATATACTCAAATTTAAAACGTTTACATCCCAAATTAAATCAATTAGGCATAATATAAATCTATTTATTTATATAAAATGAAGAATATAAAACTAACATCCTACAATTTAAATCTTGATCTTGTGCTCTTGTCTTCTCTTCCGTTACCATGAATGCTATTACCTGACCCTGCAAAACATAAATATCTACTACATAAGACACTAGGTCTGGTGAGTTATCCGCCTATCTTTTTTACCTTTATTTCTCTTAGTTTATACTCATCCTCATAGTTACTTTTTCCAACTCATCTCATACTTTGTTTAATCTCACTTATCCACAGACTAATATACTTTATCACATCTCATCTATAATCAATCTTATATAATCGATTATATATCTTCTTTACTCAATCTCATATACTTCGTATACCTCATGTCCACTCAATCTCATATACTCTCTTATACCTTATATTTTCTCAATATCATATACTCTATTATATCTCATCTATGTTCATTTTCACTCACTGTGTATATCTCACTTAGTATCATATACTATATTCATCTTGTCTAGTATATCTCATCTCAGCTCAGTATTATATGTTCACTATATCTCATCTCATACTCAGTCCCCCACCCCACCCACAAATACATACACACACACACACACACACACACTCTCTCTCTCTCTCTCTCTCTCTATATATATATATATATATATATATATATATATATATATGTATCATCTTGCAACATCCGAATCTTGAGGTACATTTTATTTTATTAAAGTTTGGCTTTTTGTACTTGTTACGACATGGTGAAGGATCCCCATGGCATGATGATGCATTTTTGGTCTCAGACTTCTTTTGACCCGCCATGATGTGATAGGTATAAGCCATGGGGTGACCTCCATTGGAGAATTAAAGCCTAACCTTTTGGGTTTTTCACCCAATTTATAGAAATGAGGAGGATAGGGTTTGCTCATCCCCAGCCTCCACCACCCTCCTTAGCTCTGAATACATCCTTATTCATTTTCCTACATTAATGAAGATTACTATAGTGCTTTTGGAAGATTTTGAAGGAAGAAGAAAGAAAAAGTGAGCTAAAACTCAGCAAGCAATTTCCCATTTCTCTTCCTAGCATGTTTTTGGACCTTTATAAGTGTCCAAGACTCCACCTTTATGTTTCTAAGTTGCTAGATCTTTAGTATTGTCCCATTTTATTCTTGTTTTTGTTTGTTAATATGGTGAGATCCCATAAATGGTTCAATTTTATGAATCTCTGGGTTAGTTGGAGTATTTGATGATTTACATCTAAAGTATGGTTGGTTGTTGAACCATGCATGGGATTTTGGTCATATTCCTCATTTTTGACCTTATATGAGTTCAAGACATGCATTAGACAAAAATGTTTATAAAGCACCAAATTTTAGGTTAGTTTTGGTGTTGAAACTCTTCTAGAGTTGATGGACTAATAATTTTTGAGATTATGTGCATAATGATTAAGTCCATGTCATGTTTTTCCTTTATTAGACCTAGAGTTTGAGATCTTGATCTCTTGGAGAGTCTTAAGGGATAAATTTGTAAACATTATCCATCTAGACCATAGAAAGGACAAGATTTAAGCTTTGGAGCTCTTTGAATCGAATGAAACAACTTAACCTATTAAGTTGTTTATAAACCCAGTTCCCACGACATGGACCTAGGTTGAAACATCGTAGCAATTGGGTAATCAGTTTCTATTTTGTCGTATGTGGGCTACGACATCGTTAAGGATGGCCACGACTTGACAGTTGACTAAAGTCAACTTTGACCGTTAACTTTTTGAATAGATTTGACTTTTGGTCAAACTCCTAGTTTTTGAAAATGGGCTATGGGTTTCCCTTGTATGACTATTTAGGTGGCGTATAGCATCCGTATTTTCGGCAGTGAGAGCAATAGTAGTTGATTATCATCTGAGAGGTGAGTCATCTCACTGTACTTTTGGGTCGACAACATTAATGTTGGCCTATTGGATTGTGTTATGTAGAATTCAAGTTGCCTTTGTGACTCTTGCTCGTATGTTTGGGTACCCCAGGCTAGGCCCATTATTACATGATTAGGTTGAAACACACCCGAGGGTTCGGCCCATTATTGTATATTAAGGTTGAAACGCACCCCAGGCTAGGCCTATTATTGTATGTTTGTGTTGAAATATACCCTAGGGCTTATCCCCAGGGTTGGGCCCAATTTTTTATGTTGGGTTAAAATATATTCTATGGCTAGGCCCACTAATTAGTATGGTATGTGGTGTTTTGGGGGAACTCACTAAGCTTTGTGCCCACGCTTGACAACCGAGAGGTTTCCATCCCTGATCGCCTTTAGAAAAGAGTTGGAAAATAGATGTAATAACTTAGCATTGTAATACTTGATTTTTGAGATAACAAGAATCAAATGCATTGTTACTCCTCGAGATATAAACTTTAGGTGAAAGTTTAATGAAAACGAGGTCTATATGAAAGAGATATTATTTTTATAAAATCAATTATTTTTAAGCTCGTCGGGCATGAAAATGAAAGTCAAAACTAGCAGAAAAAACCTAAAGGATAGTTGTAGTATCCATTGAGATCATCACATATATATAGAGAAGGCTTAGAATGGAGCTCACACAAAGAAGTTATGATTTTTACAAAATCTTCTCGTACGCTCCAAGTGCTTGTCTCGGCACGCCACACAATTGACACTGGATTTGAGTAGATTGCGAGAGACATGTCCGAGTGGGGGAGTTACACATGGAAACTTCTGGACGGAGCCACGATTTTCATGCATGACGCGCATAGATATTTGGCCTACGCACACCTCCAAAACTCGACTATAAATAGAGGGCTGCTTCATTTGTAGTCCTCACAAATATTTTCCCGATGCGTACCTCCAAAAATCGACTGTAAATAAAGGTTTGTGCCATTTCTCACTATCAATCTCAAAGTAGCCACCCACTTGGAGCGATCTCTCGAAGTCCCAAGCCTGATTCAACCCTACATCAAAGGTTTCGCACGACTAGTGTGAGTACCGACTCCTTTTTATTGTTTTAAATGTGTTACTCGGGGGGGGGGGGGTATACATGTTTATCAAATGATTTTATCAAAATATATTTATAGGGATAAATATCAAATTATTTTATAAAGCTTAAAGCCTTAGGATAATGCAGCTATAGATATTATGCCTAGTTAAAAGCAACAATAATATACCTAAGAGATATGATGCCTGATAGTCTACGAAGAGATAATACCTAGATTTTATATTGACCAAATCCCTAGGATAACGTAGTACCTAGAAGTTATGTTGGTTAAATATAAGGATATGTACTATACTTAGTTGTTACTCTGGCTAGATATCATATTTTCAAATAACCATAATTAGGGTATATAGTTATGTATCACAAAATAGAATATATACATATTATATAGAAAATTACGAGATCAAAGGTTATAATTATCAAATATAAGATAAAAAAATTATATTGTGATAGTTATAGGAAATCCTTAGGAAGGATTAATATAAAAGATAAAAGATAAAAGATAAAAGATAAAAGACAAATACCTAAGGTCAATGTGTTACCGAACTGTTAATTCATCCAAAGGCCTTGATTAAATTCGGAATTCCCCATATGCCTATACTCGTTAATCTTGTGAGAGCTATAAAGATATGTATAGTTCTATACAGGATTGACAACCTCACCTACGATTGCTAGTTACAATCCTGGCATGATAACTTTCCTATTATTCACTCTTCAATGTCCGATAAAGCATCGTGGTGAGGCATAATTAATAGTCAAACAACATCGATTATGGGGGCTCATGGTAATACATTAGATCACCTTAGAGTATGACTACCACTAGGGATGCTTTAGAATGGTAAATAAAATACGTTAGGATCGTTAGCTATACTACAAAGATAGTAAATTAGGATTATTAAATATATCCTAATAAGATACTAAAATAGGATCGTTAGATATCCTAGAAGATAATAAGATAGAATCATTAGATATCCTAACATATAGTAAGTTGGGGTTGATAAAATACTTTAAGAAAGGTTTTTCAGAAAGAAAAGGATTCTTAAAATAATACAACCTAATAAAACCCGAAAACTATAAAAACCCGTGCACTCACCAACATTATGTTGAGGTTTTCAAAAATACATGTATTCTCAAGGAGATGAGTGTAGAGCATAGTCGTGTGGAGGAGAAGGATAGTAATGACAAGGATGAAGAGGATAGTCATGTCAAGATTGGTATTAGAGCTACAGGTTATAGTGAACTAGTAATTTTATAGGAATCGTGGCTATAATGTAGGGCATAAAACTCTGAATAATTAAACCTAATCAAAGTATTATTATAATTACTATACAGATAGACTAGTTACGGTAGATGTGCCTATGCTAGCAATAATTGTCGTCCGGGTTGTTGGATTTTAGAACGGTTATATGCCAAAATGGTCCTGTCCTTCGACTTTTCCTACTTGGTGAATCCTTGTAGTCCTGGGGTAGATAAACATATAACTAATAAAATACCCTAATCAAACACTAATCAGATAAAAGAGTTATATCAAATCTTATAAATACATTACTACATCATAAAAACTATCCATTAAAATCACAACTTAATATTTTAGGTAAAAAAACGAGTCCTAGGGGTAGTCTAGTACTGCGGCTATACCACAACTGGACATAGAATGCACAACTAAGTTTTATCACGGTCCGACCAACACATGCCGAAATTTGGATGTCGTTGTTGAAAATCTAAATGCTTGAGGATTTATAGATCAGTAGTTTACTATGCCTAGTTTGGAGATTATGACGAGACCTATGACTATAGGATCTTTAGCCTAGATCAGGTTCCTACAGATTAGAGCCTTAGATGAAGACCTAGAACAAGATGATGGTACACTGTGAGGATATCCGGAATAGAGACATGCATACAACATACCACCCATATACAATGTTACCTAATATATGGTATTGTCTACTCTCTCTCTCTCTCTATATATATATATATATATATATATATATATATACACACACACACACACACACTATAATAGGAAATTATATGTACTATATATTATTTCTCATACACATTTAAACATTTGAGGATTTATGGATCAGTAGTTTAGTATGCCTAGTTAGGAGATTCAGATGAGACCTACGACTAGAGGATCTTTAGCATAGATCGACTTCCTGAAGATTAAAGCCTTAGATCAGGACCTAGGGCAAGAGGATGGTACACCATAAGGATATCCTAAATAGAAACATGGATACGATATGCCACCCATATAGAAATTTACCTAAGATATTGTACTATCTACTCTCTCTCTCTCTCTCTCTCCCTCTCTCTCCCTCTCTCTGTATATATATATATATATACACACACACACACTATAATAGGAAATTATATGTATTATATATTATTTCTCATAAATATCTACCCATTTGATGTCTTATACAAGAATCACAGACGATATGGAGGACATATGGGACTGGGTGTCGCATCCGTATCTGGAGGAAGAGCAGGTGGTGTCACGCACCCCCAAGAATGAGAGAGATTATGATCTGCCAATACCCCTACCACCTACTCCAATATCAACTGATGAGGAGGCATTCAAATATGAGGAAGAACCTAGTGAGGAGGTGGAACCTAGCGATGAGATTGGGGAGTACCTACATATCGTTCAACCTATCCAGATTCGTCTTCCCACTAGGATTGTGAGGAGACTCAGGAAGAGGAAGCCATAAAATTAGAGTCATCCCCAAACACTGTTCCCCACCTTCCTCATCCATTCTCAGTATTTATACACCAGGACACATAATTATCACTACCCCCAGAAAATCCATTCCTATCTCGTCCCGCAAGAGGGCAACCTCACCACCATCATCCCCGAATCCATGAAAGAAACCTTGACCCGCCCACTGATGGACTCCCCAAGTGGACGAGTGGTGCCAAGAGGATAGTACTGTTTTTATGAGGTTGGAGATTCGTCCCATGAATCGAGACGCGATTCCATCCTAGAGGATCCCACCGATTAAGAAATTCTATTTTTATTCTTATGGGTTGCACAATACGAGGATCACATACATTGGGTGAAGGAGGATCACGACTCGTTGAGGAGGAAGGTCAGGGTGCTAGCTGATAGAGTTAGGGGATTAGAGAAGGAGAGAGAGAGAGAGAGAGAAAGAGAGAGAGAGATTATGATGAGATGAGGATCCTTCATGCTTATGATCATATGGAGGAGACTCATTCTCTCGTACAGTATCAGTAGATCGTGATTGAGAATCTTGAGTAGCGGGTGAGAGAGATGAAGTTCATATTATTGTTATCTGAGATAGGAGTGGACACCATGGAGGTGATGATCACTTGCCTCCTGCATCAGTTAGCTCAGATAGTGGCCTAGATATTATTTTGTTTTAGGTTATGGTAGATAGTTCTAGCCAAGGGAAGCTAGTGACTATGATTTTTTTTTTGGGTTTGGGGGAGAGAATAGCAATGTAGCCGATAATAGGCAACCGCTACATCTTGTGTGTAAAATAGATACTATTCCTACTTAAACAACACTGTTGTATACTATTTTGTTCTTAAAAATCCGATGTAAACAGTTTGTGAAAAATTAAAGAAAACTATGTGATCTTACTGTTTATTATGTTGCTTGTTTGCTTTCTTTACTTGATATAGTTAAATCATCTAAATAAAATGTCAAAGTAAAAATCCAAATAACAACAAACATATGCCTTAAATTTGTAATAATGCTTTGTACTAGAAGGAACCCAGGTCAACCTGAAACTAATCCTGAGCTTATGAGCTTAGCCGTGATCGAGGCACTAGTGGCCCAATGTGTAGCTGATTCCATAGCAAGTTTAGAAACCCCTAGGAATTTAGGATCAGGAGGTAACAGAGGCGAGAGCTCATATGGAGATAATCAAGGTCCAACTAGAGTCTGTTCATATAATGATTTTATGAACTTTAAGATGAAAACCTTCTATGGAAATGAAGGCATAGTTAGGCTGACTAGGTGGATGGAAAAGATGGAGTCTATTTTCGAGATAAGCTTCTACCCAAAGGACTATAAAGTCAAGTTCGATACTTACACCCTAGAAAATGCAGCTTTAAGCTGGTGGAATAGTTATACCAAGACCATATGCGTTAACCTATCAAATTCCATGTCTTTGTATGAGTTGAAGAAACTCATGATTGGAGAGTATTTTCCATGCGAAGAGATACAAAAGTTGGAGCAGGAGCTGTAGAATCTTACGATGCAAGAAGCTGATGTTGCCACTTACACAAGCCGTTTCAACGACCTTTCCACCTTATGTCTCAGGATGGTTACCCAGGAAGAGACGAATATAGAGAGGTATATTTGGGTGCCTCAGCCTATCCAAGCCTTAGTCATTGCCTCAAATCCAACTACCTTCGACATAACCAATAGACTAGCCTTTAGCCCGACCCATCAATAGGTTCGTACTGGAACGATGGTTCAGAAGTCCAATGTTTTGAAGATGGAGGGTAGAAAGAGGAACTTTGGCAAGGATTTCAAAAGGAAGGCTAGGCAACCAATAGAAGAAACGGGAAGTTATTCAAGCGTTTGTGGTTTCAACACCCTCGATAGGGACTAGATTTAGAAGTAGCCATAGTTGCAATGAGTGTGGGTTTCATCACAATGGAACACGTTGGGTCTGTACCAACTGCGGGAAGAATTGTCAACTTTAGGAACCACAACCGTAGATTGCCGAGCATGCTATGAGTGTAAGGATATTGTACATATCAAAAGGGATTGTCCAAAGTTGAGAGGTCGGCGAGATAATGCCAGAGGTAGAGCATTTATCATAAGAGTAAGAGAGTCCGTCCAAGATCCGATAGTGGTTACAAGTACGTTCTTAATCAATAAATTATATGCAAATATACTTTTTGATACTGGCGCCGATAGAAGCTATATTACTCTTGAATTTAGGAAATTGTTAGATCAAACCTATAGTAAACTTAGGGAAGCCTATGATGGGTTTTACACAAAATAACATCCTATGTGTTCATGCGAACCCTAAAGCTTGGATCTAGGTTTCTCTATTGTACATGCAATTCATCCAAGACTTACAAACCCTAGATCTAGCATACATGATTTCGAAGTCGACATAAGAAAACAGATCTAGATGATTACCTCTTGAATAAGGGCTTGAATCTTCCTGTCTTGGAGCTTTGAGGAAAAAATGTCACTCCTCTAATGGCTTACGAACACCACACAAGCAAGAGGATGATATGAGAGAGGTGGGAAAGGCACAATTTCAGCTATGATCTCTCTAGGGTATCAAGTGGCCAAAAATTAGAAGCCTTAGGGTCTTATTTATACTAGTGCTGCTAGGGTTTCAATCTAAACCCTAATGGACAGCTTAGGCCTTAACTAATCCAAGAAAGCTTCTGGAATAAGGCCCTTATGGCCGAAATTATGGATGGACACATCTTGATTTTGTCCATGCCTAGTCCAAGCGGCTCCTCAGCCCAATACTCAACTATCACATATTTGACAGTTGAAGTCCCTAATATTAAATTAATGTCTTTTAGCCACATAATTAATTTCTTAATTAGTTCTTGTCTAATATTAATTTCATTTTATGATTTCTCTTTTAATATATTATTCATATAATATATTAATAAACCATATTAACCTCTCTATTCATAAATCACACTGTCAAGTTGTTTTGGTGAAGAAACCCAAAAGGACCATGCACACCGGGTCAAGTACTTACCAAATATAGTTACGGGCTTAGACACTAATCCAACAGTCTCCCACTTGGATAAGTCTAGTAACTATAAATGCAAATAAAATCCGATTAGCAATTGTAGCTCTCATAGACACTGTCGAACTCTAATCTCATAAATTCCCTGTCCTTCAGATAAGGGATCGTATAATCCTCTGTTCTAGATATCATGCGGACAATTACATGGAACATAGTCATACTTGTTGTCTAGCAGTTTGTTTCTTGATCTCTGGTTCGTTTGACATAGAACTTAATTGAACACATCAATTTAGTCCTGACCGGGCCCGACACATAAGTCAAACCAAATCATCGAGGGGCCTTATATCGCTTTTACCCTCTTAGGATAAAAGTAATAGATAAACTTTGACTTATATGCATTTACTATTCATTAATCAAATCATACACAATAATGCATTTTATAACATCAATTTACTGAAGCGTTTATGCATTATCAATGCACAACCAATTAGCAAACAATAAACCATATATCTAGGTTTTAAGACCATATGATATTATCATCTTGCGATCACTCATGATAAATTCCATCAAGTGATTCCATCAAGCGTGGGTTTTTTCCAATGCTCAAATCTTATTCATAAGAACTTATGAATGTTATAGAAAACTTTTTCTATGTCTAATACAGTTTAGACAGTCTACACACCAATTCATGACAGTCTTCATTCATACCTACTTACAACATATGAACGACAGTGGACCATTCGAATAAATTTATTATTCTGGAAGTCAAAACATGCAAAATGAAACAATAGTTAAACAATTAACATAAGATAGTAACTTTACTAATAAATAATACTCATTTATTTAATCATCAAATGTTAATTACAATTTATCTATTACACATTTCTAAACTATCTAATCTAAACTAATATTGTCCTTCAGCCCAATGCTCCTAGCGTGCTGCAAGTGCTTAACCCTACTTAGTCCCTTCGTAAGCGGATCTGTTGGGTTATCCTCCAACGATACCCTCTTCAATATGAGGAGTCCTTATTCTACCCGATGTCGAATAAAGTGATATTTTCTATCGATATGTCGAGATCTACCATGATCCCTTGGTTCCTTGGTCAAGGCAATTGCTCCTTCATTATCACAGAAAATTTCCATAGGCTCCTGTATGGATGGCACAACTCCAAGGTCTCCAATAAAGCCCTTTAACCATATTGTCTCCTTTGATGTTTTGCTCGCTGCAATGTACTCTGATTCGCACATTGAATCATCTACAATCTCTTGCTTGGAACTCTTCCAAGTCACTGCTCCTCCATTTAGTGTAAAGACCTAGCCCGAATGCGGACGGTAGTTATCCCCGTTGGTCTGAAAACTGGCACCAATGTACCCTCGCACCTTTAAGTAATCACTCCTACTGAGGACTAGAAACCATTCCTTGGTCCTCCGATGGTACTTAAGAATATTCTTGACTGCGGTCCAATGTGCTTTGCCAGGGTTCCCTTGATATCTGCTGCCCATGCTCAAAGCAAAGGCCACATCAGGGCGAGTACAAGTCATATCATGCATGATCAAGCCAACTGCATATGTGTAAGGTACTCGGCTCATCTCTGCTATCTCAACTTCGGGACTCAAAGTTTGAGTCTTACTCAACTTGGCATTACTTTGGATTGGTAACTCCCTTTTCTTGGAATTCTCCATACTAAAATGTTCTAGTACCTTGCCCAAGTAAGTATTCTAACTAAGTCCTATTAGTCTTTTACTCCTATTTCTCACTATCTTTATTTTCAAAATATCGGCAACCTCTCCAAGGTCCTTCATAGCGAAGCACTTCCCAAGCCAGGACTTCACTTCCTGCAGCGTTGGGATGTCGTTTCCTATGAGTAGTATGTCATCGACATACAATAGGAGGAAGCTAACTATACTCCCACTAGCTTTGACATATACATATGATTCATCCTCGCTTCGCATAAAACTAAACTCTTTGACTTTCTCATCGAAACAAAAAGATTCCATCTGCGATATGCTTGTTTTAGTCCATAAATGGACTTCTCAAGCTTACACACTCTATTGGGATGCTTCGTATTAACAAAACCCCATGGCTGAGCCATGTAAACATCCTCAGCTAACTTCCCATTAAGGAAAGTAGTTTTGACATCCATTTATCATATTTCATAGTCATGAAATGCAACAATGGCCAACATCACCCTATTAGACTTTATCTTCGCAACCGGTGAGAAGGTCTCATCATAGTCAACTCCGGGAGTTTCAGTAAAGCCCTTCACAACCAATCGCACCTTATAAGTGTGCACATTTCCATTCATGTCGGTCTTAGTTTTGAAGATCCGCTTGCACCCGACTATCTGACGACCTGGTACATTGTCAACCAAATTCCAAACTTGGTTGTCCTACATGGACTGAATCTCGTTGTCCATCACCTCTTTCTACTTTTTAGAATTTGGTCCTGCCATTGCTTCCTTATAGCTTTTAGGTTCGTCCAAATTTATTAGTGTACTATCACTGATATACGTATCACCCTCACTTGTTATATAAAAACCATACAACACGGGTGGAACACTAACTCTACTGGAACGTTTAAGAGGTAATGATTCGTCAATCAGTTCAACTGGAGTTTCCTCCTTGAGTTGAGCACCAGCGTTAGAGGTTCCTTCATCGATCGACTCTTGAAGCTCTTCAAGATCGATTTACCTCCCACTACCCCCTTGGATAACGAGTTCTCGTTCTAGGAAAACCCCTATCCTCGCAACGAAGACAACATTGTCACTTGGTCTATAGAAGAGATATCCAAAGGACTTCTACTGGTAGCCGATGAAAACACACTACTCAATACGAGGCTCGAGCTTTTCGTGAGTCTCCCGTCTTACGAAAGCCTCACAAGCCCAAACCTTGATATGTGCCAACGAGGGAGAATTCCCTATTTACATCTTGTGAGGTGTTTTGGAAACCTTCTTGGTAGGGACTAAGTTAAGTATATGGGCGACAGTCTCTAAGGCATACACCCAGAATGAGATAGGTAGTGAAGCACGACTCATCATTGAATGAACCATGTCTAACAAGGTCCGGTTACCCCTCTCAGCTACACCATTCAACTGCGGTGTCCTAGGTGGCGTCAATTGCAAAATGATTCAGCATTCCTTGAGGTAGTCGTGGAATTCAAGACTTAGGTACTCTCCACCTCTATCGGATCGAAGCATCTTGATTTTCTTGCCCAACTGATTCTCCACTTCTTGTTTAAACTCTTTGAACTTTTCAAAGTTTTTTGACCTGTGCTTGATTAAGTAGATATACCCATATGTGCTATAATCATTGGTGAAAGTCACATAGAAGCGGTTCACATCCTTTGTTGTGGATCTAAAGGGCCCACACACATAGGTGTATATGAGATCCAATAAACCCTCACCCCTTTCACAAGTACTAGTGAAGGGTGACTTGGTTATCTTTCCAAGCAAACAAGACACGTACACATCATTGTCCCTAAGGTCGAATGACTCCAATACTCCATCCTTTTGGAGTTGGGCTATGCATTTCTTGCTGACATGTCCAAGACCACAATGCCACAACCATGCTTTATCCAAACTATTGGAAGAATCAATACACAACACATCATTTCCTAAATTATCTACAACCATCACGGTTTCATATATTCCATTACAAGGCAATGCTTCAAAATATAAAACACCATTAAGATAAGCATAAATAGAAAGCTTTTCATTATCAAATGAATATCTAAATCCTTATCTATATAAACCATGAAATAAAATGATGTTTCTTGCCATATCTGGCGAATATCAACAATTATTTAAATCTAAACCTAATCCATTACTAAGCACTAAGGAATAAATTCCAATCTTGGTGACAGGCGGCGATCTTCTATTTCTCATGATTAGGTTTATCTTCCCATTCTCCACATCCTTATTTCTTATTAGTCCCTGCAAATCAGAACATACGTGAAAACCACATCCTGTATCAAGAAACCAAGAAATAGCATGCGATGAATTATTAGATTTAATAGTGTAAATACTTGCGTAGGATAGCTTGATCTTCCCATCCATGATATCTTGCAGATACTCTGGGCAGCTTCGTTTCGAATGCCCTATCCGGTGGCAGTGGTGGCACTCTGCCTCCTTAGGGTTATAGTTGGGTTTAGCATAACCAACCTTGGTTCGACTAGAAGAGGTACCATCTTGTGACTTTCCCTTTTGGTTACTCTATGAGCGAGCCTTCCTCTTCTTACCCTTCCCTTGCCCTATTGCCAAGACAGGGGCAATAGCGGGAGCAAGAGTTGATGCACCAAACTTATCTTTGAGATTGCTCTCAGCAAGCCTTGAAGCTTGCTCAAAGTGACCTCTTCCTTATTCATGTGGTAGGTCATACGGAACTGGTTGTAGCAGGGAGGCAAGGAGTGAAGGATGATGTCGATTTCCAGCTCTTCACCGAACTTAACATTTAACTTCAGCAAGCGATCAACATATCTTTGCATCTTTTGTAGGTGTGTGGTAAGGGCCTCTCAATTACCAATTTTAGCAGTGATCATCGAAGTGATGATCTCGTACCTTTCTTGACTAACGCTCTGGTGGTACCAGTCCAGCAGGTCTTGATGCACCTCATAGGGATACATGTCCTCGTAGGACTTCTGAAGTTTTGCGGTCATAGTCGCTAGCATGATGCAATGGAATTCGTAGCATCACTCTCATGGGCCTCAAAGGCAACAATCTCTTCAGCAGTGGCAGTGTTGAGGTTGATTTCCTTCAGCTTTTCATCAAGGACATACTCCATGTCTTCATAACAAGTGACCATACAGATGTTATGGATCCAATCATTGAAATTATACCCATCAAAGATCACTCTCCCACACAAGTTCATGAGTGAGAATGAGCCAGAGGAATTTGAGCCGGAAGCATTGTTGTTGACGTTCGACATCTGAAATAGAAAATAGACAAATTTTGATTAGAAATGAATCCCTAATTAAACACCCAAATAAGAAATTAGGGCTAGGATCCAACAATATTATTTAAAAATAAGAAGAGCGGTGTCGTAACCTAACATGCAAACAATTTGAAGGTAAGTGAATGTCGATTCACTAATTCTCCACCATGAAAAATGAAAAAGAGATTAAGTTTTAATTGTATTGAAAACTCCTAGATCCTTTTGAGATTCATTGAACTTTTCAATGGCATGTTGAAATCTCGATATGCCCCTCAAGTTTGTGACTGGGATGCCGAGGACCACAAAGCAGGAGTGAATAACCATGCAAACGTACATGGTGCCCTTATTGTTACAGTCACCTATTCGATGTGCCAGTTAACCACAAACGCTCCATCGAAGTATGACAAACAACGAGTCACCCTTTTCCACCTTTTCTTAGAGCCCAATTAGTGTGCCGGTTAACCACACACGCTCCACTAACATCTTAGCAATGGTACAAAGTGTAATTTCATGGAATTGCATCAATTTCCCTTTTGCCTAAAGTAACTAAGATTGTGAATTTTGAAAAACATTTAGTTACTTTTATAATTTATTATAACTTTTTAATGAGGAAAGGGTTGCCCTATCCTAACCGTTCGGCTAACGACTCTCCACCAATCAAGGAAGCGGTGGGAGAGAGTGGACACCCATTAAACAGCCATTTTAAAGGCCATAACCTTATACCCCCTTATAGACAGGCTTCGTGAATGAGGCCTACTAACGGTAAGACTACCATTTAAGTTATATATATATATATATATATATATATATATATATATATATATATATATATATTAATCTTATAATATTATAAAGTATAAGGTTAAATTTTAAACTTGTAAAATTCTAGGGTTTGAAATTTAAATAATTCAAATAAAACATTCAAGAAAAAATTTAAATTTCAAAACTTGAGGGTAAGTTTTGAACTTTCATAAACATAGTATGAAATTTTAAATAATTTAAAATTCAACATTTAATTTAATGATTATCTTAATTTGACCTAATCTATTTTATTTACAAGATAATTCAACAGTTAATTTAAATAATCAAATATTATCAAATAAGGAATTTATTATTCAAACAAATGGTAATTATCTTTTGTTTTGGTAAGGATAATCATATAACAGCAATAAAATTCAGATTTTATTAGTCGAAAAATGATTTAGGCAATTTTCCTTAAGCAAAACAGCAAGAAATCCTGAAAATACCTCTATCAAACGCTCTGACTAGCCGAATCACTAACTGGACTCGCCGAGTTGGACTGACTCGCCGAGTTCAGCTAGTGACTCGCCGAGTCAGGTCGGGCAGAAGGCAGAAAAATGATTTTTAGAGAGGATGAACAAGCAAGACATCAATATAAAAGAAACCAATCAAGGCTCTGATACCATTGATGGATTTTACACAATAAAACATCCTATGTGTTCATGTAAACCCTAAAGCTTGGATCTAGGTTTCTCTATTGTACATGAAATTCATTCAAGACTTAGAAACTCTATATCTAGCATACATGATTTCGAAATTGACATAATAAAACAAATCTAGATGATTACCTCTTGAACAATGGCTTGAATCTTCTTGTCTTGGAGCTTTGAGTCACAAATATCACTCCTCTAATGGCTTACAAACACCACACAAGCAAGAGGATGATATGAGAGAGGTGGGAAAGGCATAATTTCAGCTATGATCTCTCTAGGGTATCAAGTATCCAAAAATTAGAAGCCTTAGGGTCTTATTTATACTAGTGTTGCTAGGGTTTCAGCCTAAACCCTAATGGACAACTTAGGCCCTAAGTAATCCAAGGAAGTTTCTGGAATAAGGCCCTTATGGCCAAAATTATGGATGGAAACATCCTGATTTCTTTCATGCCTAGTCCAAGAGGCTCCTCATCTCAATACTCAACAATCACACATTTGGCAGTTTAAGTCCCTGATTTTAAATTAATGTGTTTTAGCCACAAAATTAATTTCTTAATTAATTCTTGGCTAATATTAATTTAATTACATGATTTCACTTTTAATATATTATTCTTATAATATATTAATAAATCATAATAACCTCTCTATTCATAAATCACCCTATCAAGTTGCTTTGGTGAAGGCAACCCAAAAGGACCATGCACAACCGGGTCAACTACTTACCAAATATAGTTAGCTAACGATCAAGTTGATAGTATCAAATAAATACTTAGGAATTGTGCCTTAACGTTAGATAATCATACTTTTCTCATCGACCTTATGCCATTGGCCATTAGAATTTTGACATCTTCTTCAGTATGGACTGGTTATCCTTTAACCATATCAAGGTGCTATGATTCGAGAAAGCCTTATGACTAATCCTACCAAATGAAGAAACCCTAATCGTCTATGGCGACAAACCTGATAGAAAACTTAGGATCATCTCTTTGATGAATGATAGAATATATTTGTAGAAAAAGTATTTTGCCTTCTTAGGTCATATTGTTAATAGAAAAGACAATAAGAAGAAAATGATTGAGGAAGTACCTCATGTGTGTGATTTCCCTGATGTGTCCTCTAAAGATCTACCAGGTCTAGCACCATCTCGACAAGTAGAGTTTTGAATCAATCTAGGTCGAGGAACTTCCTCAGCAACAAAGTCCCCTTATAAATTGGCACCCTCGGAGATGCAAGTGCTCTCCAACAAACTATAAGAACTTCTTGAAAAGGGTTTCATTAGACCAAGCTTTTTTCCATAGGGAGCACCCGTTCTATTTGTCAAGAAGAATGGCGGATCTTTTCGAATGTGCATAGACTATAGTGAGCTAAATAAATTAAACATCAAGAAAAGATATCTATTACCCTGAATAGAAGATCTCTTCAATCAATTGCAAGGATCATGTACTTCTCTAAGATTGACTTGAGATCAGGATATGATCAGCTTTGATTCATGGAAGTGGTCAATCCAAAGACCACTTTCAGGATGCGCTATGGTCATTAAGAGTTCTTGGTCATGCCGTTTGAATTGGCCAATGCCCCAGCTGTCTTTATGGGTCTTATGAATCGAGTGTTCAAGCCCTACTTGGATAAGTTCATGATCGTATTCATCGATGATATTCTGGTATACTCATGAACCAAGGAACAGCACGGGAAACACCTTTGAGTTATCCTAGAACTATAAAGGAAAGAAACGTTGTATGCAAAATTCTTGAAGTATGAATTTTGGATAATAGAAGTGCACTTTCTTGGGCATGTAGTAAGAAGCAGAGGAATTCATGTTGATCCTTCCAAGATAGAACTGGTAAGGAATTGGGAAGCACCCAAAAGGCCAACAGAGGTGCGCCAATTTTTAGGACTACCTGGCTATTACCAGAGATTTATAGAAAATTTATCCTGTATAACCAAAACTCTCACAATGTTAACCCAAAAATAAGTAAGATTCGTTTGGGGAGACCAGCAGGAAACAACTTTCGAAAAGCTGAAGGAAATGTTGTGTAGGGAACTGATACTATCCCTTCTAGAAGGCATTGATGACTTCGTAGTATGTTGTGAAGCTTCAAATTAGGGTTTGGGGTGTGAGTTAGAAAGGGAGAAGGTCATAGCCTATGTCTCAAGACAACATAAGGTGCAAGAGACCAACTACACCACCGGCGACCTAGAGTTGGGAGCGGTAGTTTTTTCCCAGAAGATTTGGCATCATTACCTTTTTGGGAAAAAGTGTGTCGTATACACGAATCATAAGAGCCTGTAGCACATATTTGATCAGAAGGAGTTCAACATGAGACAAAGAAGATGGTTAGATTTGATAAACGAATATGATTGTGAGATTCGTTACCACCTAGGAAAGGATAACATTGTGGTTGATGCTTTGAGCCACGAGGAGCAAGTTAAACCCCCTAGAAGCAAAGAACTTACTATGAATATCCAATCAAATATAATCTCACAGATTAGGAGTACTCAACTCTTGGGTTTAGCAAAAGGAAATGTTAAAGAAGAAGGCCTCAGAGGGATGGAAAGACAACTCGAAATTAAGGATGATGGAATGAGATATTTTATAAACCGAGTATCTGTTTCGAAATATGGAGAACTCGAGGAACTAGTTCTAAATTAGGCCCATATAACAAGATATTCAAATCATCCTGGAGAAAACATGGCATATCTGGACCTAAAGGCCCTTTATTGGTGGCCAAACATGAAGGTTGAGATTGCGACCTACATAGGTAAATGCCTAACATGATCCAATATCAAGGCATAACACTAATGGCCCTCGGGATTGTTGTATCAACTAGAGATTCCCGAGTGGAAGTGGGAGCAGATCGCAATGGACTTTTGTTGGGATTATTAGATTACGTATTTGGTCTTGTTTATATAAGTCCATTTTTTACACGGTTTTGGGCATGTCCAACCATTTGTTATTAGGGTTATTATAAATATGGTGCATTCATGCACAATATTAGGTTAATAGTTGATTTTATCGTTCAAAACAATATTGTAACCCTACCACACCTCTACAGTAGCAATTCTTAAAAGATTTCTTCTGAGGTTGTGGCTTTTCAATGATTTGACAATTGTTTGATTCATTTTATGTTCTTGTTTGATTTACATTATTAGTTTGCATGTTCGGAATCTAATCAATCTTAAAGACTTTGTAGTCTCATCTGATTGGTATCAGAGCAGGAGGCTGTGTAATTCATACGCATCTCTTCTGTTTGAAGAATATCTTTAGGGTTTCCACTATTATCGAATCTATTGGAACCGTCATCACTTTATACACGCTACTCCTTGATTTCGATTTTACCCTAACTCTATCTTTACAAGTCTGATTCTTGACAGGTAAGTAGATCAAGTTATCATGTCTCACGACGAGCCCGAAACCAATCCTATCAACATCTCCAACAGCATTGGCTCGACCACAAGGATTCCGATTTTATATACTCATTAATATGAAGTCTGGGCTCTTCATTTTGAAGACTTTGTTCTTGGCTCAGAAGATAATGGGTATTTAATCTGAGAAGCAATTACCTTGGATCACTTCGTTCATTCCGGAAACAATAGAACCATTAAGACACATGAAGAGTACAATCAGCTGATTATAGACGTAAAAGAAGTCCCTTAAGATGAGAAGGACAAACTGAATAGAAACGTAAAAGCAATGTGGATGATCAGATTTTCTTTCCACTCTAATACCTTTCGTCAGGTGAGTTTTTGTACTACTGCAAATGAGATCTGGGAAAGGCTTAAGGAGTTTTATTCCATTAATGCGGATCTCGAACATTCCATCCAAACTCTTCTACTCTCGGAGTTTGGTGACTTCAAGCAAAATCAGAAGAAAGTCTCGTTCAAACATTTAACCGTTGTTATCATCTTCTCAGCAAGATGATCAAGCACGAAAGTGGCAGAGAAGTGATCAAGCAAAAAGTCACTTTCATGAACGGTCTAAGACCTGAACGGATGGTGGTGGTTTCAACCATTAAAGCTCATGAACAGATCAAGGCTTACTCATTGGCAAAACTGGTGGGGATTCTAAAGTAACATGAAAGTGTCGGGTGTGACAACCGTCAATTTCCGGTCAAGTCAAAGTCAACCGAAGTCAACAAGTCAAACCGTTTGACTCAATTTGCCCATGGGTACTAGAGTTTATGTTAGATAAATACTATACAACTCGCTATTCTAATGAGAAGTCATAAATTGAAAAGTTCGTACATCTAGATCTCCTTAACCTAAGACTGTGGTACGTGGCAAGCCAAACCGATAAAACAATGTTGCATACTCATCGAGAGTGTTTGAGATCCTTAAACAAGGATTAACAGGGTTTGCGGAACTTGCATTGCGAAGCCGGACACTCACAAATGTCACACACGAAACCTCTCTCAGTCGTTTTCACTTTATCTCTCTTTATCGAGAATCTCTCTCAAATCTCCCCACGAATGTCAAATCTCTCCCAAATCTCTATAAGTATGTGAAATCTCTCCTAAAACTCTCTTTGTATGATAAATCTCTCCAAGAATGTGAAATCTCTCCCAAAACTCTCTTTGTATGAGAAATCTATCCAAGAATGTAAAATCTCCCAAATCTCTCTTTGTATAAGAAATCTCTCCAAGAATGTCAAATCTCTCCCAAATCTCTCTCAAAATTTCCTTAAACTTTTTATAGTCTTTCGGGCCATCCCGACCCTTAACCGGGTCAAAAACGGCTTGAAACGAGGTAAAAACGAGTAAAATAGGCTTAAGGACCCGAAACCCCTCTTAAGGAGTCGAACCCTTCTAAGGACTCGAAACCTTCTTAGGAACCGAAGGCATCAGAAGTGAAAGCATGAGAAGCAAAGGCATCAGAAGCGAAGGCTGCTGAACTGAAACTAGGAGGACCGAACCCGAAGGCTGCTGAACCGAACCCGAGCCTCGCTTCCCAGCCAGAACCGAAACCGAACCTTAGAAGCCTCTCGGGCCCGAACCTCGCACAAGCCACCGAGACCGAGCCTCGCTCTCGGTTCCTACTTCGGCACTTTCGGTCTCCTCTTCTGCTCTCATTCCCTTCCCGTCCTCTTGGTCTTTCTCTTCTACTCTCGGTTCCAAGCATCAGAGGCCGAACCTCCGGCCAGACTTCGGATTTTTGAGACTTTCCACCCGTTTTCAATATTTTTAACATTTTAAGCTCGCTTTTCAAGATTTTAACGTAGGATTTTCACTGAAACTCGTATTTTAACATAACAAACCCTAAAATTCATAATTTAATCATATTTTCATGAAAATACTTATTTAAATAATGAAATCTAGTGGGTGAATAATTGAGGTGGAGTGTTGACTTTGTTTTACCTTATGACACAAGCAACCACCCCTACACCCACTCTATGACCAGCCACACCTTCCCACGTTACCTAGGTCACTTCAATGTCCTTTCCACTCAATTATCAGCCTTCCCTACATTCTTAGAGCTGGAACAACCCATCCTCTCTCCTTACTTCTCTCATTTGCTCTCATTTCACCAAGGATCCAACTCCACTTTTCTCTCAAACTTCCTCTATCAATTTCGAGATTCCAAGGCTGATCCTCAAGATTTCTTACATTCTTGGTAATTATAATTCACCCTCCTTGTGATAATTACACTCCATTCTACTCCGATCATAGATTGCTTGCACAAATTACATCATTTTGGTGTTAGATTCTCGAAAATCTTCAAGGCATCTTCAAGTGTTCTTGAGTTGAACACTTCCCAAATCCAACATTCATCCACTGAAATCAATCAAGGTGAGTTCATAACCCTACATTTTAATGTTTTCCCAAGTTTTTAGGCGGGTAATACAAGTTAAAACACCAAGAACATAACTAAACTTTTCTAACAACCTTCATCAGAAAAGTTCAACTCCATTCACGGACTGTTTTGGGGAACTTAAACATTCTTGTTTTCAAAACTGTACAAGTTGAAAGTATTTCAAGTTATTGGATTTAAAAATAATACTTGCACATCTACATACGATTTTTCTACAATTTATGGTGATTTTTACAAAACTGCCTATCATTTCAAACACCAATCCGGACCAGTCTGTGATTATGGAATTTTTCACCCAAGTTGGAGGTCATTAAAAATTATGATTAAACTAGACACATTTTGGGAGCTCTCCGAATTTATGGATTTAGTTTTCGACTTCATATGAATTTTCTATGGCTTTTTTAAAACAGCTCAGAAAGGTTAAATTTAGTTAACAGCATATAAATTTCATAACACTTTGTATTATGTTGAGCAAAGTGTATAACAATAAGTTCTAAATATTGAATGTGTTTCCTTGTTATTTTATCATCATAAACTAAAACTTAGATATTCATGATGATATTATTCATTCATTTAGAACACGTATATTAAGCTATAATAAGCATAGTTTATGGAATCATAACACTAATGCATTTTCATAAAAGAGTTCTTATACATTACAAACGTTTTGGATAAACTATAATAGGTATAGTTTATGATTCATCACATAACACACTCGCACAAAAAGGGTACATTCATACAAAAAGGTTCTACACTCACGCACACTACACGTAAACTCGTTAACTCAGGATGTGAGACTATCTCTCCCCGTACGTCCGAGTACGGGATCCTAATTCCTGTATGTTATAACCAAAATCTCTTGTAGGGAGAGCGTGATAATTGTGTATAGATCTATATTGGGGTTGACATCCCTCACCTCGCTGCTAGCTACAGCCGGACTGGCAGGTCTACGGGTGATAAGAGTCATAGGATCAAGGCGTCTAAAAGACGTTGTGCAGGTTACCTCTAGTCATAGTATGGTTATAGCGACTCACATAGGGAGCTAACAATACATAAAGTTTACGGGATATGTTTTTTATATAAAACAAAAGGGGTTTTATGTCGATTTAAAATCACTTTTATATCAATAAGTACATATGTTACTGTACACTCTTGGTTTAGGTATTTATGACTACACATCATTTGAAACCACTTTTATATCTTTAAGTATGACACATACTTGTTCGTTTTCGGTCCTGGTATTTAGGACCACATAACTTTTTTTTTATAAGGAAAATATTGGATTTTTCTTGGTAACATACATCTCTTTACAAAGATCGACTTTCAAACTCTTACTGTCAAAAGCTTATGAACTCACCAACCTTTGTGTTGACACTTTTTCAAAACTACTTGTATACTCAGGAATTCAGTGAAACAGGAAATCAACAACGTTTTGAGGATGGGACGATAATTCGTCAAACAGTTCATTTTGTATCATAATGTAATTGATTTGAATCATGTAAACATATACTTTGGTGTAAGTTTTTCAATTATATTTATGATGGTTGTATTTACTTTGAGCACTATTATACTCGTTGTTGTGATACTCTACACGAAGTCCTCCACTCCCGGACGTTTCCGCCATACTTGGTTTGGGGGTGTGACAGATTGGTATCAGAGCATTGTTTAGAGTGAACTTAGTATATCGAACCACATAAGATATACAAACTATAAATACATTGGGACTAAGGTCTCTGATTTAAAGATTTCAAAACAATTATACTTTTAGAAATTAATAGTTTCTTGTTAAAAGTATACACGCATGCATACATATTAAGGTCAGCATCATTCTAGAGCAAAATAAAAGTAACGATTGTTTAATATCACAGGTAAGCTCGGGGATGTATGGTCAGTCTTGGGGGTGGCATAGCCTGATCAACTATGCTGGTCCGAGGAGTGATTAGCATATGCGCAACAATGGTTGTGATATTGCAACAAGTCTAAAAACTTACCAACACTACCACAATGAGAACATTAGAACAGAACATGAGTTTAAAATACTATAGGAGTATTTTTTTAATATCATAACTTATATGAAAACTAAATAGATCCTTAATAATAGGTCAATAGTCGCTAAGTGGATACTTTAAGGTTATATATAACTTAGAAATCATAGACTTAGAATTTGTGGTCATTGCCTTACTTCCTTTTCCTTGTTTGTATGTGGACCTAGGGTAGGATCACTTATTCGAAGGTGTATCGTATCTTGTTATATGTAGTTAGTATGCACTATGTCATTATAGAAGTAATTAATAAGGATCACCCCCTAAGTAATTGATTATAGAGTTAGACGCCTAGTAATTATCTCTTCCACTCCTATTCTCGCAAGTACAACATAGCAAGATCCTACTTACCGGACGACCCTTACTTTCCTTATCCGAACTCGAGGAATGGTGAATGGTTATGAGAAGAATCAGAAGCGGAACCAGAGGTAATCGATCCTCCATGCATAGCAAGGGTTCCACGAACCGTTTTGACTATATCGAACCTGTGCCCCGTTGGGAAATCGTGATCGAGGGTTAAATGTTGATAGCAATGACAACAACCACCATGTGGAGACCAACGAGGCTGCTATGACCTCAACCATGGGGGACCAACTGACAGAGCCCTCCCGCCAAAGACCCGCCGATCCGTGAACATCGGGGATTAAAACACGAAGACTACAATCCGAGTTCAGAAAACTGCATGCTACTACGGACCCTACCATCTCACGTACCCGTGACTCAGAATTAGACTACTATTCCCGAGACCAACTCTCATTTTAGGACCTTATCGTCGCTCATGAAGAGGAAAGAGAGTGACAGCGTAGACACATGGAATTCAAAGAGAGGATGATTGCAGCCAAACATCGGTTGGCAAAGCTACAAGATGCATCGACCTTGCCTCAGGCATCACAAGGGAAGGATCGTCGTGAGTAGAGTTCATACCGCTCACCAGACCTGGTAAATTAGGTTCATGAGTATGCGTTGGTACTAATCTATTATAGGTAAAAGCACGACACTGCAAATTAAGTGGTCATACTAATCGAGAGATCTAGTTACTATCAAAACCCGTCCATGCACAAATGTGAGGTAGACCTGCATCAAGGTCAAAATTTTCACTAAAACCATGATTACTAGAGTCATATTAACAAGATGAGCTTAGGATGTACGTAACAGACTCGAAGGTCTATTTAGCCTTAATTATATAACTAAGCATACATCAATAGGTCATGATAAGGACCTAGCTTGGGTCAAGTATAAGGTTTCACTTGGATACAGAACTACTAAAATACATAAGTTTACCATATAAAGAATTTCGTTATGAATTGTTTTCAGAACACCCTCAACAACCGAATTACGTTACAAATCGATATGAGATAAACTTCGTTAGAAAACTCGCGACGTATAGCCATTCTAAAAACTCATTATCGTCTCACCTTTAAACATTTTGTTGAGAAGTTTCTTCTTCATAGACCTATGGATTGCGATCGTTCAGGCACTAACACACCGGGTCCCATCAGAACTCCTCAACCAAGCATGTTCGTACAATCATGATCCTAAGATGAGTAAAGTTTAACGCCCGTATGAAACCCACTCCTACCTACTACCATAACTCCATCTCAGGAGCGTTAGCGGAAACACTAGGAATAGTACAGTAATGTGAAAAAATTTATATGCGTAAATATAAATTGTAAGGATGCACTTAAGATAATCATTTCCACTAACGAAGTCGTTTTTCACCATGAAACAGAGCTATATCTTCACTAAGAGGCAACCAACCAACTAGCAAGGCGCCAACACTGCAGATAGACGCTGCTACTTTTCAGGCTGCAGTCACGGCAGCCGTGATAGCCGTCATGGTGCAATTCAATGCTAACAACGCCAGTAGAAGTGGAAGCGGTACTGACAACACAGATTGTGGTAACAATCAGGAACACCAACAGGTGTCTGCCAACGAAAATACCTCAGGCCACAAACCTACGAACAAGAAGCGAAAGTTTTGGGTCGAAAAGAAGTGTAACCTACCTCAAAAACTCGCTAGAAGAAAGCAGTCCGTAGCTGCACCTACCATTACAACAACAGTCACGACGAACGCCGTGACACTAGCCACAGGGTCTTCCACCCAAACGCCGGCCAGATCATATGAGGGATCACTCCCAAAGTGCAACCAATGTGGCTTTCATCACAATGGGGCTTGTCGGGAGATGCACTATAAAAACTGCAACAGGAAAGGGCATACCGTCTGTTTCTGTAAGGCCCCGACCCAGTACCTCCCTTCAATCACCTGCACCAAGGTAGGCCCAGTGTGCTACCTATGCGGTGAAACGGGACACTTCAAGAGAGAATGTCCAACTGAGAAGAATGACGAAGGAGCAGGAGGAGTGTGATGAACACACCAACAGGAGCAGCAAGGGAACCATGTTAGGACTTTTGTAATGTTTCCAACGACAAAATGTTTAAGTACCATATGTTTGTAATGAATTTGGTAAGCTTGCAAGAATTCCTTCTTTCCAAAAGTAGTTAAAATACTCTCTCGTTCAAATCAAATCAAAGACACTCATATATAACCTTAGGATCATTACCTGTAAGTTGTGATGACTTTGTCCATACTTCGGGGTTAATTATAAACAAGATACTAAAGATTTAAAGTGAATAATTCCTTCTCGAATTCATGTTCCAAGTCTAGTGGTGGTATTTGGATAGAACTATTCACTCGACGATTTCACCAACATCAAATTACATACGACGTTCATATACCGCTCGATCGTAGGGAGACCTGTCAAGGATCATGATATCAAGTATCATTACTGGCTATCGAAACACACCCACTACCAGTGCTAGACACTGTGGTATGAATCATCTACAGTAATAATAACATCAAACAAAACGGAACACACGGAAAAGAAACACAAGATACTCTATCACTCTAGTGATCTCTTCTTACGAATACAGCTTAACACATGTTATCTAAAAATATATTGTTGTCATCATCCAATTTTGATTGATATAGCCCTCATCTTCCCGATTTAACGACTACAAAAAGAACCTTCGCCAACCCCCCCCCCCCCCCGCGCGAATATCGAAACCTTCGTCTCTCATAAACATCCAGCACGGACCTCCGGGTCATCTCTCGCTGTGATACTCCAAAACACGCACTAGAGGAGTGTTATACTTCACGAAGCCTTATCACAAGTATTTACAGGAGACCTTCGGGAATGTCACACATGTAGCAGACAAGGTTCAAGCACAGAAGCTTGGGACGGATACAACTAGGTGCGAGTCCTGCCATGAACTTCGGGCCAAGGTTGCCCAGGAGGACGAGTGAATGTCCTACCATTCGAAAAGGCCTAGTCGCGTAAACCAAACCCACATGCTTCCTACCGAGCTACAAGAACCTGTCGAACTACTCAACAATGAAATTGAAGAACCAAGCTTCTCACCCTGGAGAGCTTCAGTCTTATTCTTCAAATAAAAAGGCAGATTGCTCGTAGTTCCATCGACCTCAGAGGCCCCAACAACATCTCCAATAGAAACCTTTACTATCTGCCTCGCATAGACAAATAGGCCGACCAACCGCAAGAAACGATATCACCAGTTGTGAGCATTGGAGAAGGATGTCCGAGGATAATCTTCCAAGTTTGATGTAGACACTGCAAGTTCGTAGTGATACCCCTCGAATAGGACCAACCCGCTCGCAGTCTTCATTAACGTAATAAATAGGATATGCATTCTTACTAGGATCAGTTCGTCATTGTCATTGTAAATAAACTTGCTTATCTACCCTCGTAGTAAGAAGGAAACCAAGGAGAGCAGCTACAAAAAACCGCGGAAGCAATACGATCAGAGAAGCATTACTCGAAGTTCTCTAGATACGAGTTTTGGAATTGAGGAGTCCAATTCCTAAGACACATCATTATCAATGTGGAAATTCTTAAGGGCCCTTTCAATTGATCAAAATCATTGAGAAACAGTCAGCACCAAAGGCGTTAGCAGGAATATGCCAAAATTCTAGGTCTCGCTGACCTACCGTCTTAGTTCCTTTAGAACTTCTCATAAATTACGGAACCCCCCTTACGACTTTGACCCTGAAGGGAGCAACCCTTGACTGGGAAGAGAAGCAAGAGGGAGAAATCTTTAGAACTCCAGAATAAGAGACCAAATTTCTCTGGAAGCCTCACTCTGGGAAGGCTTAGTACGCTTCAAAAAGCGTGGAAAGCCAAAACCCCAGATAATTATTCCTTTCGAGATTCTTTTCAGAATCAACCCTATAATTCGCTACTTTAATCTACTCCCGCGAGCATGGTAAAGTACATTATACCCGACACGTCCCGAACTTGCAGAAGTATTTATCCGACGAGACTCTTGTAATCCCCCTCGACGAGATCGAGTTCCACAAGAGCCTCACCTTCTTGGAAGAACCGTAGTGACCATAGACCGAGAGGTCAAACAACGCAGCAACGCCGCTTCCCATTAGTGAAAGTTCACTAGAATACTAACCAAGGACCTGGAGTCACTTGGGAGCGCGAGAATCAGTCGATTAGGACGTATCCTCACTTCTTGGCTCGATTGTTCATGCCTACTCCTTGCCTAAATTCAAATTTCGGGACGAAATTCCCTCTAACGGGAGGATCATGTGACAACCGTCAATTTCCGGTCAAGTCAAAGTCAACCGAAGTCAATAAGTCAAACCATTTGACTCATGTTGCCCATGGGTACTATTGTTTATGTTAGATAAATAATATACAACTCGGTATTCTAATGAGAAGTCATAAATTGAAAAGTGCGTACATCTAGATCTCCTTAACCTAAGATTGTGGTACGTGGCGAGCCAAACCGATAAAACAATGTTGCATACTCATCGAGAGTGTGTGAGATCCTTAAACAAGGATTAACAGGGTTTGCGGACCTTGCATTGCGAAGCCGGACACTCACAAATGTCACACACAAAACCTCTCTCAGTCGTTTTCACTCTATCTCTCTTTATCGAGAATCTCTCTCAAATCTCCCCACGTATGTCAAATCTCTCCCAAATCTCTCTAACTATGTGAAATCTATCCCAAAACTCTCTTTTTATGAGAAATCTCTCCAAGAATGTGAAATCTCTCCTAAAACTCTCTTTGTATGAGAAATCTCTCCAAGAATGTGAAATCTCTCCCAAATCTCTCTTTGTATAAGAAATCTCTCCAAGAATGTGAAATCTCTCCTAAATCTCTCTCAAAAGTTCCTTAAACTTTTTATAGTCTTTCGAGCCATCCTGACCCTTAACCGGGTCAAAAATGGCTTAAAACCAGGTAAAAAAGAGTAAAATAGGCTTAAGGACCCGAAACCCCTCTCAAGGAGCCGAACCCTCCTAAGGACCCGAAACCTTCTTAGGAACCGAAGGCATCAGAAGCAAAAGCATGAGAAGCGAAGGCATCAGAAGCAAAGGCTGCTGAACCGAAACTAGGAGGACCGAACCCGAAGGCTGCTGAACCGAACCCGAGCCTCGCTTCCCAGCCAGAACCGAAACCGAACCTTAGAAGCCTCTCGGGCCCGAACCTCGCACAAGCCACCGAGACCGAGCTCGGTTCCTACTTCGGCACTTTCAGTCTTCTCTTCTGCTCTCGGACCCTTCCCGTCCTCTCGGTCTTTCTCTTCTACTCTCGGTTCCAAGCATCAGAGGCCGAACCTCCGGCCAGACTTCGGATTTTTGACACTTTTCACCCGTTTTAAATATTTTTAACATTTTAAGCTCGCTTTTCGAGATTTTAACGCGGGATTTTCACTGAAACTCGTATTTTAACATAACAAACCCTAAAATTCATAATTTAATCATATTTTCATGAAAATACTTATTTAAATAATAAAATCTAGTGGGTGAATAATTGAGGTGGAGTGTTGACTTTGTTTTACCTTATGACACAAGCAACCACCCCTACACCCACTCTATGACCAGTCACACCTTCCCACCTTACCTAGGTCACTTCAATGTCCTTTCCACTCAATTATCAGCCTTCCCCACATTCTTAGAGCTGGAACAACCCATCCTCTCTCCTCACTTCTATCATTTGCTCTCATTTCACCAAGGATCCAACTCCACTTTTCTCTCAAACTTCCTCTATTAATTTCGAGATTCCAAGGCTGATCCTCAAGCTTTCTTACATTATTGGTAAGTATAATTCATCCTCCTTGTGATAATTACACTCCATTCTACTCCGATCATAGATTGCTTACACAAATTACATCATTTTGGTGTTAGATTCTCGAAAATCATCAAGGCATCTTCAAGTGTTCTTGAGTTGAAAACTTCCCTAATCCAACATTCATCCACTAAAATCACTCAATGTGAGTTCATACCCCTACATTTTAATGTTTTCTCAAGTTTTTTTTTTTTTTTTGGGGGGGGGGGGGGGGGGGGGGGAATACAAGTTAAAACATCAAGAACATAACTAAACTTTTCTAACAGCCTTCATCAGAAAAGTTCAACTCCATTCACGGACTGTTTTGGGCAACTTAAACATTCTTGTTTTCAAAACTGTACAAGGTGAAAGTAGTTCAAGTTATTAGCTTTAAAAATAATACTTGCACATATACATACGATTTTTCCACAATTTATGGTGATTTTTACAAAACTGCCTATCATTTCAAACACCAATTCGGACCAGTCTGTGATTATGTACTTTTTCACCCAAGTTGGAGGTCATTAAAAATCATGATAAAAATTATGAGTAAACTAGACATATTATGGGAGCTCTCCGAATTTACGGATTTAGTTTTCGACTTCATATGATTTTTCTATGACTTTTTTAAAACAGCGCAGAAAGGTTAAATTTAGTTAACAGCATATAAATTTCATAACACTTTGTATTATGTTGAGCAAAGCGTATAACAATAAGTTCTAAATATTGACTGTGTTTCCTTGTTAGTTTATCATCATAAATTGAAACTTAGTCATTCATGATAAGATTATTCATTCATTTAAAACACGTATATTAAGCTATAATAAGCATAGTTTATGGATTCATAACACTAATGCATTTTCATAATAGAGTTCTTATACATTACAAACGTTTTGGATAAACTATAATAGGTATAGTTTATGATTCATCACATAACACACTCGTACACAAAGGGTACATTCATACAAAAAGGTTCTACACTCACGCACACTACACATAAACTCGTTAACTCATGATGTGAGACTATCTCTCCCCGTACGTCCGAGTACGGGATCCTAATTCGTGTAAGTTATAACCAAAATCTCTTGTAGGGAGAGCGTGATAATTGTGTATAGATCTATATTGGGTTTGACATCCCACACCTCGCTGCTAGCTACAGCCGGACTGGCAGGTTTGCGGGTGATAAGAGTCATAGGATCAGGGCGTCTAAAAGACGTTGTGCAGGTTACCTCTAGTCATAGTATGGTTATAGCGACTCACATAGGGAGCTAACAATACATAAAGTTTACGGGATATGTTTTTTATATAAAACAAAAGGGGTTTTATGTCGATTTAAAATCACTTTTATATCAATAAGTACATATATTACTGTACACTCACGGTTTAGGTATTTATGATTACACATCATTTGAAACCACTTTTATATCTTTAAGTATGACAAATACTTGTTTGTTTTCGGTCCTGGTATTTACGACCACATAAATTTTTTTTATAAGGAAAATATTGGATTTTTCTTGGTAACATACATCTCTTTACAAAGATTGACTTTCAAACTCTTACTGTCAAAAGCTTATGAACTCACCAACCTTTGTGTTGACACTTTTTCAAAACTACTTGTATTCTCAGGAATTCAGTGAAACAGGAAATCAACAACGTTTTGAGGATGGGATGATAATTCGTCAAACAGTTTGTTTTGTATCATAATGTAATTGATTTGAATCATGTAAATATATACGTTGGTGTAACTTTTTCAATTATATTTATGATGGTTGTATTTACTTTGAGCACTATTATACTCGTTGTTGTGATACTCTACATGAAGTCCTCCACCCCCCGACATTTCCTCCATCCTTGGTTTGGGGGTGTGACATCGGCACAAAAGAGGCGAAAGAAGTTTCGGGCATGGGATACTTAGCCCTTATCTCAAACAGTAAAAATGTGGTTGAAAATGAAGTAGATTCATATCAATCTGAATGTGATTTGACTAGTGAAGAGTATGTTGTGATGGTATCTAACCCCAAATGTTTCCCAACGAAGAAATTCCCATCTTCCAAAAACCAAAACTGGCAAGGGAGTTACAGCTCTGAGAAGGTGAAGGCGGATAATAAAAAACACTCCTCAGAAGGAAGAAGAGAAGAAAGAAGGAAAGCTAGTTGGTAACTCTGGGTTTGATTGCCATTATTTTCATGGGCATAATCCAGATGAATAAAATTTTTGCACAGTTTCGGTCTATATTTTCAATTTGTCATTTTCATCTAGTAAGTTTCTAAGCATGTCCTTGTGGTCTTTGGACTTAATAAATGACTCAAATTTGTCCCGTACAATTTTGTAGGCTTCATAGGTTTCTTCGAACGAGACAATTGATTCAGAGTTATAGCAATCAACATCTATTTCATCTTCCTTTAATTCACGGAAAGGTTAAATCATTTTATGAATCTTTTTGCCAAACTCACAATCTAAATGCAACTATGTAATATTGGTAAAAAGACGTTTAGCAATCTAACAAAAAATATGCCTTTGTTTCAAAAACTTTATGTTATCACGTTGAAAATAAATCAATTCGTCTCTTGCCCCGCCCGCTACACACATACAATAATAATGTATAAACATGCTAGTATATAACAAACAATCGCTATACTACAACTGCTAGCCTCAAGGCCCCGCCCCTACTCTACTACTCATGAGATATGGAACCCCGTCCACCCACAGCTAGATACGAGCCCCCGCCCACACTCATCCCACTACCAGGAACATACATGTATCACAAAGACAACAAGCATAACTAAATGTATACTATTGCCTCGGGTATCACCCGACATCGAACCGTATCTCAGAAACATACATATAAACCTTCCTCAGGCCTCTCCTGGCATCGAGCTGAAATCCAGAACATATAAACTGCATCGGGCTAACCCTGACATCGGATCTAAATACAGCATACACTAACATATATAAACAGGCCAGCATTGGTGCCTTAGAACCATTCCTACTGGAGAAAACTCACCTCGCAAAGCTGATTGTATAATCCTGCGAATAACCCCTCGTTGCTAGCTGGTAGATCCCCGAATAGCTGATCCTTCGACTCCTCGAGCTATCAATACGAAAATACCACTTAGTCCAATTCAATAATCCTCCTTAGGGTAAAATGACCATTCTACCCCTAGTCCAACTTGGTCCATTTCCAAGGCCCAAAACTACAATATAAAAAGGCCCAACACTAGGTAAGCGTCCAAGCCCACTAGTGGCCCACTAATGGCCTAATTTGCTACATTGGGTGGAATCCCGTTAATAGGCCTTACCTTAAGCTCAAAGATATTCTTGGCCCATAATAACTAACTCCTAAGGGCCCATCAAATCCCAAATACCCAAGCATCGCCCAAATTGTGTCCCAAAAACATAAAGTCCATACTAACATATTACGCAGGGCGTACATCTACGTACGCTAAGCGTACATGCTAGAAGGTGCATACGTTGGGTGTACCTGCACGTACGCTCAACGTAAATCCCATGTTAAGTCCTTTTCCCATTAATGGCTTAATACTCCACTTCATAAGCTATAATCACAGATCCTGATCCTTTTCCACGTCTTAATCCATAAAGTCACTGACTTTGGGACTTTACTTGGCCCAAACTCCAAAAATGATGGATTACTTCCATGAAGAGCGCTAGATCTCATGCATGAACCCATTAAGACATTCAAGATGGAAACCTTACTACTTATGGGACGCTTTTAGCTTTGAGGGTGGCAACCCTAAGCTCAAAAATGAGATTTCATCATAAAGGTCCATTCTTGGGACCAAAATGACTCCAAAACAAACTACACTAGATCTAAGTATTCTTAAAGTTATGAACTTTATACAACCAAAGAGTTCCAAATGATGATGCTATTCTAGATCTATGAGCTCCAACTTCCTAAGTTCTTCCTTGCCAACTTGTTCTTTTCCTATTCCAAGCTTACACCACCCAAAATGAGCTTCTTGAAGTCAAAATCACCCAAGATGAAGAAATGAGGCGTTCTAGGGTTTCTCTGAGGTTGGGGATAGATAAGGAGGCTAGGGTTTGAGCCATTATGTTCTTTATATAGTGGTTCGCTCGAAAATTAGGGTTTCTGGACATTGGACGTACGCTGAGCATACTTCCTGTATGATGGGCGTACGCCTAAGGCACCCACGACCATTTCCCTTTATACGTTGGGCGTACCCACGTGCATTCTACTTTGCATGCATGGTCCTTCCTTGTCAACTTTTTCCATTAGGGACCATTAATGCCAATAACTTCCAAGTGTCATATCTTCCTTATTCGAGGTCCATTACCAACAAACTTTCTATCCACGAAAAGGTGGTGAGAAGACCTACGGTTTTAGCGACACACCTCGGCCCAAAAACCTCTTGAATAAAACTTCAAGACCCATAAAAGACCAAAACTCCCCTAGCCTTGGCCTCTGAAATCCATAAATGAGTATTTTTAGAACAGGGTGTTACATATGGCCTTTGGATATAAGATCTCAGCTGACCTTATTGGAGAGTCAGTTGACCACAAAATCTAACGAGGAATGATTGGGTCGTTGATGTACATCACTGCTAGTCGACCGAATATTGTATTTGCAACGGGTTTATGTGCTCGGTACCAATTTAACCCTAAAGTATCTCACTTGACCGCAGTCAAGAAAATCCTCAGATATCTAAAGGGAAGTAAAACAATTGGACTCTAGTACCTTGCAGGCAATGACTTCATTCTTCAAACTTTCACGGATACAGATCATGCTGGGTGTAGATTAGATCGTAAAAGCACTTCGGTTGGATGCCAGTTCTTAGGAAGAAGATTAGTTAAGCGGCTTTCAAGGAAACAAAAATGTGTTTCTTTATCTACCACAGAGGCAGAATATGTGGCCGTAGCCAGTTGTTGTTCCCAAGTCCTTTGTATGAAGACTCAATTTATGAACTATGATTACAGGATGATGCAGGTGCCCATTTATCGTGATTCAGAGAGTGAAATAGCGATTTCTCATAATCCTATTCATCAATCGAAGATGAAGCACATTGAACTATGGTACCACTTCATCAAAGACCACATCCTCAAAGGTAGCATCGAACTCATTTTTGTGCCTACTCACGAAGAAATAGCTTTTGCTTTTACTAAGGCACTTGATGCTACAAAATTAAATGGATTTTTGGAAATTCTAGGAATGATGAACCCAGAACCGCAATTCTTTTTGAAATAATAAGTACCGCAAACCGCTTCAGGTCTCCTGTGGTGAATGAATCACTTCTTTTCTTTTCAAAAATAAAACTCTTGAAGCACTCCCTTCACTGCGGTTCTTCTCAATAAAATAATAGGGTAAATTACACGAATGGTCCTTATGGTTTATGATAACTAGTGCGTTTGGTCCCTAACTTATTTTTCTAACTCGGAAGGTCCCTACTGTTTGTTTTTGTTACACGTTTGGTCCCTGTCTTACATAAAAAGTCTATTTTTCCCTTGATTTTTTAATTTATTTAAATAAACACACCCCCAACCCCACCCCGTCACCTTACCATACCTACCCTACCCTTTTTCCCTATTTAAATAATTGTCTTTTTACTTAAGATAAGGACCAAATGCGTAACAAAAACAAACAATGGGGACCAAGCGTGTAACAATAAAAAAAAGTAGAGACCTTACGAGTTAAAAAAATAAGTTAGGGACCAAGCGTGCAAATTACCCCAAACCGTAGGGACCATTCGTGTAATTTACTCAAAATAATATATTCTTCATATTTATTCTTCACTGTACTTTGTATACTGAAATCATATATGATCAATATATTCTTCGGGTCTTTTATTTCTTTTCTTTCTAATCTTCATGATCAAGTTTTTTTTCAACTACTGCTACCACAGTCACTTTGCATTCTACCACAATAGAATTGAATGAGCCTGCAGTCATCACTTCATAAACACCTTAAAAAAAATATTGTGTGCTATTTAATGGACTTCAATAAAAACATTCCTCAAAACATTCATTGTGTCACACATGACATTTCAGTCCTTTTCAAATGACTTTCCTCAGTCAGGTCTATTTAGGATAAAATGCAAATAAATCGTTTTTCCATAAACACAATCTTTTGAAGAAATCTTTTTCTCAACCAGTCATGTCACACGGTTGTTAGGTGTCTAATTTGTTCCACTACCCTATTTTACAATGGTTAATAGCATATCTCACCCTACGTTTATTCGGTGTGTCATGATGGTCCTGCAATGCATTAAATGTTCCTCTTGTCCAGGAAATAATTTAATTTTGATTTATTTTAATTCTAGCTGATAATGGTAAAAACCCAAGGTTTTTAACTTTAACAGCAGTAATTAAAGTGATTTCAACAACTTTTGAAATCCGGAGGTATAAAAACCCCAAATCCTTCCCAAGATAGCTTTCATGCTATCTGAACTCTCTCGACGAACTTCATCTTCTTCCTCTTCTTGCTAAAATATTTTTCTGCAAGTTCTCAAATCTTTTTTGTAACAATGGTGAAGTGTGGTATCTCGAAGAAACAATCAAAAGCATCCGGCTCATCCCATCCGACTAGTTTTGAATCCACAATCAAGGATCAAACACCATCAATTGCTTTAAGCAATTTCAGAGCAATCTTTGAAGATCATCCGTCTTACAACAAAGTTGTCAAACTCATGATCAAGTTCCTCCCTTCTCACCCACTGTTTGGCGCTTTCGATTCTTTCACAGAGGCTGTTCCTTTGTTTATTCTGTTCAAATGTGTGTTTTGGCATTCTGAGCTAGCCACAATCTGCAAGAAGTTCATCTTAATCTTATAGATGATTCTCTGGTGGTGTTAACAAAAGAAAAGTTTCTCAATGCAATCAATCTCAGGGTTCTTCCATCAATGAAGTTTTACTCCCCAAGCACAAAAGATGTGTTCTCTACCCATTATCAAATGGGGTACCAAAAGAAGCTCAAAGGTGTTGGTGAATTCAAGAAGAACCAGTTACCAGCTGTCTGGCAATTCGTGTGCCATTTCGTGATTAGGAGTCTCTCGGGAAGGACTGGAGGGATCGATAATAAAGGAATCAAGCTCATGGAGATCATCTCGAGTATCGACACCAGCAATGTAGTTAATTATAGGCATATATTGTGGGATGATTTCCTACAATACATCCCTAAAGAAGCTCCAAAAGAAGGTTTGAAAGAGCTCACCTTTGCTCGATTTTGGTCTTTGTGCATTTTCGATCTTCACAAGGAGGCTAACATTAGCATGGGCAACGACAGCAACCTGTTTTCAACCCGCAATCTCAAAATGTATACTTCTTCCAAGGATTAAACAATTTTTGGTCCCATTCGTTGACTATTTGTGTACATTTTGGAGTCCATTGGACTCACAAACATTGAGGTAGCTGACCACATCATGACTATGAGTGACATTTCCTCATATCACTCTTCCCCACCCAGACCCAGTCAGCCTACCACAACCCAGGACCCGCAGGCCAAACCCAAACGAGTCAAATTGCTTGTCACATATAAGAAAGCACCAGTCAACATTGTGAAAAAGGGAGTCGGTACCCCCAAAGAAATGAAAAGCCAAGACCATAGAGTCTTCAGTTGTGGTTCATCAATCTACTTCCAAGGCTTTTGACCCTCCAGTGAATGTCATTGATGACAGTCATGCTAAGTCTTTAGGTTTAGGAGATGTTTTTAGAAGAAAGAAACTCAAGATTAACCCCCAATCATGAACATATGCGAACAACGACACATACCGAAGTCTCTCAACAGACTCTAGTAGTTGTTCGAGTCACTGCAGACTCACCCTCTAAAACCCCAACTCACCACTCGGGTAAAACGAGTGTATCTATTTCATCACATCATGGAGACATTCCCCCAGTTGGAACCCAAGTGGATCCAATTGTTTCGATTCTCCCTAAGGTCTCCATGGCATTAAGGTTGTACGTATTTGATCCTGAGGAGTTGAACTCCATTTTACTTCATGTCATATAAACACTAGATACACAAGTTGCATTCCAGGGCACTTCTTTCTCATCCCTAGCTGGAACTGAGCCAAGGCCATGCTTGACTTTAGGCCAAGGATACCAAGGAAGCTCAGGAAATCCTATTCCATCGACATTATGATCAAGTGGTCAAAGCATTGGGAGCATAAATGTGCAAGGAACCACGAACCTGAGGGACACCTCGGTGAAACAAGGATTTGACCGCTACGCATCAGATGACTCTTGGATCCGTTATCGTCCAACTACCGAGTATGGAATAAGAAATTTTAAAGCATTCAAGAGGGAAGTGCAAGCATGTAAGGTGAAAATTTGAAGCATTCAAGAGGGCAGTGCAGGCATGAAAGGTGCAACAAGTGCAACAACAACAACATCTAAAGGAGGAAGCCATTCAAATTGTGGCAAAATATTGGGCTGATTCCATGAACAATGCCAAAATGGTCCACGACATCCTTTTCATTCAACAATGGATGTCTACGATGGAGGCAACTATTCAAAATGCTCATTAAAAGGAGAATATTTTTTGCACTTTAAAACCTCCCCCAATGTAGAAGATCATGATTCCAATGACGATCATACCGCAGTTGAAATAAGCTCAACTCGTATGTCGGGCTTGATGATGACAACTATGATGATATTCAACAACCCCTTCCCTTTGGTGATTATATAATGGTACTTGATGATGATGAATCGAGCGGATCACAACACTCCACCTCCAAGCCAAAACAAAAGAAGAGGAAGAAAATTGCGTTCTCCAGGGAAGAATTTCTCAGCTTGCAAGCTAAGGTTGATCAAATTCTTGCTGCAGTATCTACTCAAGCATCGCAGAACACTGAAACTCCTGCACCTTGGTCCCTTATTGAACGTATTGAAGTTTTAAAAACAAGGTAAAGGATGAATGCTCAAAGAATCCTTTTGCGAATTAAAATGGGAATTGGAAATCTTGACAACCGCAGAACCATAGATCACAAGGAGTTCTTGTCTACAGTTGAAAAACTCATCAAGGAGGTAACTAAACTAAAAGATGATTTCAAACAAACTATAGAAAAACAAGCAAGTCACTCAAAACAGCTTGTCAAAGAGACCCATACCGCATACGAGTTAGGGCTTGTAGTCCTCTAAAATACCATCAATGGGTTAAGGTGATCACTCACTGCAAATTCAAGTGTTAATGAAATCCCCCGTCTCACAAAGGAGATTTATCAACTACTCTTCAACAGGGAGATCCCGAATAATCAACAAGTTCGTGAACAGATGAAGACCCACTTCAATGAAACCTTTCAGAAAATTGAAGGTTTAAAACAATTGTTTGAGGAGAATATGGAGCCTACATCCTCAAAAGGAGGAAGTGAGGGCGATCCAACTTAAGATTAAAACAACAGAGAACCTGAAACCTCCAAGTATACATCCATTCATCAAACTCCCCCTAGAGACGAACCTCCTACCGTAGAGATCCACCGAGTTCCAACTTTGCGGTCTTCACCAAAGAATCAACAAAGAGGTCTCCTCATCAATCTCAACAATATCCATCAAAATCAACTTCTCATCACTCCAAACCCAATGAAGAAGAAGAGTTAATGTCTTCTGATCACTCAGACGACTCTCCAACGACAACTCTGAGAAAAAGAGACTAGAGAGCAAAGAAGTTTGCTGATGAGATATGGAAAGAATAAGGGTTAGACACCTCATTCGATGAAACTTTGATAAACTCTTGGGTGAATACAACCTATATACTTCTAGATGTCGATTATATCCCCCATCTTACTTATGTACAACCTCTACCTGATGGCTGCTGGGACATCCACATCTCTCGTAACTAAAAATACTTCCCTGATTTTGAACCTCTTAACCTCAATCTCCCTGATATACAATGATTGCCAATAGAATTTGAACGCCTGAACCTCTACCATGCCAAACATGGTTCAAAATTCAAGAACATCTGGTCCAACGATATACAAATGGGGTAAAGAACCACAAATCAAGGAAATTCATAAAAAGTGATTTCTTTCAATATACCCTTACTCGAAGAAACTATGAGTACATCCTAAGCCAAGCAGACTTTATGAATATGAAAGTTGAAGAAATATTCCTGATAGCTCGGGTATTTCCGCTCAAGGCTGAAAAATACCCCAAAATAAAGATTGCCTTAGAGAGGGCATGTGAATTCCTCAAGGCTCTGGTTTGTGACTTTAGAAAAATCGATGCAGAAATTCATCCAGTCCTCTCCAACAAATTCAACTTCCCTCTATTCGATCATGTTCCTTATCATAGTGAATGTTTTCAAGACATGTCACTCGATGCAACTAATTATCCCGAGCTATGGGTTATTTAAAAGAAAGAAATTGATGGACCCAAGTTCTACATCCCCGTATCTGCAATTCACTGCTTAACGAAGAAACAACTGGACATCACCTTGGCTTCGGTACAAAGATCGAAGCATACTATCGATGAAGTCAAATTTGAAATATCAAGGAGAATCCAATGGTTGTTTGAAGTTAGAAAGTTTTTGTGGATTCTTATCTGGTTCCTCAAGTTGAACAAGTGAAGAAAGATAGCTAAAGAGGTCACTTTAGGGGAAATTGTTGTTATAAAAAGTGACCCTCTTTAGCTAAGGAACCACAGTCTAGATTATTGGTGCTACCGAAGTTGACTACCGAAGTTGGAGAAGATCTTTTGTGAACCGCAAACGTAACCACAACCGCAACAGCTACCGTAGAGATTAATGATGAATGGAGACTTTCATGTTACTTTATTGCCTTAGTGTGTTTGCTTTGTTTTGTCCAGTGAACCTTGAATGGTCACCAAAGTCAGTAGAATAGTATTTGTTTATTTCCAATGTATCAAACACACCTTCATGATCTTTCTGAATTATTATTGCAATACACAGATCATTCATCTATATCTATTATATTTCGATAAACCGAGCTCCTCTTCACCTTAAGTTGTTTGCATTTACTAACTTGTGTTTGAATGTAAACCATGTTATGAATCAACTTGGTTTCTGCTTGATATAACTTGTTTTCATTTATATTTCCTTCACATTTAAGCATCTAACAATCTAGCATTTCTAACTTATTATTATTGAGCTAACAAGATCCTTGTGATTAACTTATTATCTTGTACTAATGTTTGTTCAAGTATTCTTCAAAGTTTTTCTCTCAACAGATTAGGGAGAGAATGTCCAACATGGGCTTATTCTATGTTCAACAGCTGGGGCCAGACACTATCTTCAGCAGGGTTGTTTTGGATATGTTTCCTATGTTATGGATACCCATGAGAAGGGAAAAGTGACTGCAGATAACGTGCTAGTTGTCTGGGAATACCCGGATGTGTTCCTGGAGGACTTTCTTGGAGTGACTCAGGAGAGGCAGGTGGAGTTCTGGATTGACTTGGTTTCGGGTGCAGCTTCGATAGCGAAAGCACCATATCGGTTAGCTCCTCCAGAGATGCAGGGGTTATCTAGACAGCTGCATTAGCTATTAGACAATGGGTTCATTTGGCCGACCATTTCACCATGGGAAGTATCGATCTTATTTGTGAAGAAGAAGGATGGGTTGCATCGGATGTGTATTGACTACTGGGAGCTGAATAAGCTAACAGTGAAGAACCATTATCCACTCCCGATTATTGATGGTTTTTTTTTACCAGTGTCAGGGTGCATATTGGTTTTTCCAAAATTGATCTACGTTCGGGTTATCATCAGATGAGGATCAGAGAGGAGGATGTGTAGAAGACAACCTTTCGGGTTCTTTATGGTCATTACGAGTTCGTGGTGATGACCTTTGCGCTCACCAATGCTCCAGTCACGTTTATGGACCTCATGAACCGTGTATGCAGGCCGATGCTAGATCGGTATGTAATTGTATTCATTGATGGCATCCTATTCTATTCCAAGACCCGAAAGTTGCATGAGGAGAACTTAAAGGAGGTATTCGAGACTCTGAGGAGGGAGAGAGTTTATGAGAAGTTCTCAAATTGTGAATTCTGATTGCGTGATGTGCGGTTTCTGGGGCACCTAGTCAACCAGAATGGTATTTTAGTCGATCCGGCTAAGGTGGAGGCAGTGATGGGATGGGAGGTACCAAAGTCTCCATATGAGATTCAGAGTTTCCTTGGGTTGACATGTTACTCTCTGAGGATCATTCAAGATTTCTCCAAGATAGCGGTTCCTCTAATTCGGTTGACAAAGAATACTAACACTTTTCGTTGGGGGCCTGAGCAGCAAGCAGCTTTTGAGACCCTGAGATAGAGATTGTGTGAGGCACCAATTCTGACTCTGCCTGGGGGTGTTAAGGATTTCATAGTTTATTATGATGCGTCGATAACGATTTTGGGTGCAGTTTTAATGCAGAGGAGTCGCGTGATTGCTTATGCTTCGAGGCAATTGAAACCTTATGAGGCGAATTATCTGATGCATCATTTAGAGCTAGGGGTTGTATTTTTTGCCTCAAGATTTGGCAACATTACCTCTATGGGGATCCTCTGTACTATTTACATGGATCACAAGAGCCTGAGGTATTTGATGGATCGGCCAAATTTGAACATGAGGTCGCGCCGGTGGTTACACGTGGTGAAGGATTATGATTGTGAGATCCTTTACCATCCGGGGAAGGCCAATTTGGTGGCCAATGCTCTCAGTCGCAAGGTGTTTGCGGTCTCGATCAGGGATATATGTTCGAAGATGACCATGATTAATCCACTCCTGGAGCATATTCAAGAGGCTCTGGTTGAGGCTATGAAGGAAGAGCACCGGAAGAGTGAGTGCATAGTGGGCCAGGTAGCTTCCTTCGATTATGATAGTCGGGAGTTATTGACTCTGCATCGGAGGGTATGGGTTCCTTAGTGGGTTGGTGCGCATCAGTTTCTAATGGAGGTGGCACACAAATTGAGATTCTCTATTCATCTCAGGGCGACGAAGATGTATAGAGTTCTCCGTCCTAATTATTGGTGGCCCTGTATGAAGCGGTATGTAGCTTGGTATTTACAGAGGGGCTTGACTTGTAGGAAAGTCAAGGTCAGGCATCAGCAGCCTCATGACATGATACAACCATTAGGCATTCCCATTTGGAAATGGGAGGAGATCACCATGGGTTTCATTACGAAGTTGCCTTAGACAACGTGTGGAGTGGATTCGATTTGGGTCATCGTGGATCGATTGACCAAGAGCGTGCATTTTTAATTCCGATTTAGGAGAGTATCTCTGCGGAGAAGTTGACCGACATATATACATCAGGGAGGTTGTGGCACGGCATGGGGTGCCGATTTCGGTGGTTTTTGATAGGGATGCCCAGTTTACTTCCACGTTCTGGAAGAGGTTCCATGAGGAGTCGAGTACTCGTCTGCATTTCAACACAACTTTCCACCCGCAAACATTAGAGGATATGCTTCGAGCGTGGTATTGGATTTCAGTAGGAGTTGGGATACATATCTCCCTTTGGCGAAGTTTTCGTATAACAATAGTTTTCACGCCAGCATATATCGGCCTCCTTTTGAGATGCTCTATAGGAGTAAAATGCAGTACCCCAATATGCTAACGTGAGGTGATTTAGCGAGTCATGGGGAGTACCGAAGTGGTACTCAAGACCACCAAGTTGATTCAATGGGTTTGGAGTATACTTCAGACAACACAGAGTCGGCAGAAGAGTTATGTTGCCAAGCGCCGACCAGACTTAGAGTTCCAGGTTGGAGATATGGTTCTCCTGAAGGTGTCACCTTGGAAATGTGCCATCTGATTAAGTAAGAAGGGCAAGTTGGTCCCCATGTATATCGGTCCTTTCAGGGTTTTGGCTCGGGTGGGCCGGGTTGTTTATCGATTGGATCTTCCCGAGGAGCTTAGTTAGATCCATAGCACGTTTCATGTCTCTTAATTGCAGAAATGTTTGGTGGATGATTATACATTGATTCCATTGGAGGATATTCAGGTAGATGATTATCTGAACTATATCGAGAAACCGGTGATGATTCTTGACAGAAATATGAAAACCTTGAGGAACAAGGTTGTTGAGTAAGTGAAAGTTCAGTGGCAGCGCCTCAAGGGTTGAAAATGGACGTAGCTGGATGACAAGATAAGGGAGCACTACCTAGAGTTATTTGGGGAAGCAGTCTTCGAGGACGAATTCTGATTCAAGTGGTGGAGAATTATAACATTCGAGATTATTAGTATGTTAATTTTAATTCTTAATGTAAAATTGTCTCATTTTAGTCCTTATCTCAGTATGCAGGGAATACTCTATGATTATGCTTAGCGTACTGGCTCATTGGTTTGATTGCGGATGCACCCACGTATGCTAGGCATACATGGGAGTATGCAGGTCGTACGCAATGCCGGGACAAACCCTAATTTTTAGGGTGTGCCCTATTTAAACAACTTATGAAACCCTTGGACCTCCTTATAAAGAACCTCCATCTCTCTATACCCTAAGGTCGAAACCCTAATTGCTATTTGTGAAATTTGAGCTTGGAAGTGAGTTTTGGTGGTGTTTTGGTCAAGTAAAGGAAGAAGAACACTTAGAGGTTGCTTGGGAGTGGCTTAAGCTTGTAGATCCAGACTTATCTTCATCTTTGCAAGCCATTTGAGGTAAAAAGCTCTCAACCTGATGGTTCCTTATACCAGATCCAACTTAGGGTGTTATCTGTGCATTTTTAGGTCCTTTAAGCCATATTTGAGCTTATGGTCTACTCCAAAAGCCATGGATGTTAGATCTTAGCACCTTTGAGGTCCCTTGTCCATAAAAATGCAACCTTTATGAAGTCCATGCATGTGTTAGGATCCTTAATATGCTTCTTTTTTACTTTTAGGTCCCATTAAGTGATACATGGGAGTAAAGTTACCAACTTTACGTGTTAAGTCACCATTTAGGATCATATTTGTGAGTTTGGTTGAATGGCTTAACCGATTAAGTGCTTAATGGGTTGGATTGGTCATCTGTAGAGGACACGTGGTGTACCCAGCTCATGCGTTGTGTGTATTGACCCCGAAAGGAGTACATTGAGCGTAAGTCTGAGTACACCAAGTATACTCAACAGTTTGACTTTCACGGGTTTGGGCCATATTTTGCACTTTTAGGGTTTGGGCCTTGCTGGGTCATTGGACTTCTGACTTTGGGTCATTACTAGGCTATGTGCTTTCTTGGAATTAGGCCCATGATGGGTTTTAGGCCCAATTAGGAAGTTTTGCCATATTGGGCTTTTGATATTATTGGATTGGGCCTCGAATTTTGGGCCAAGTGAGGAAAGGGTAAAATGGGCTTTTACCCTGAGAGTTGGACTTCATACTAGGATTCCAGTTTTGGATTATGGACCAATTATTAATTGGTTATTATTTGATAGAGGTAGTGCGGGGATTTTTCCGGATCAGCAGTTCGAGATTTTATTAAGATCCAACAACTTGAGGTGAGTTTCCTCACCATGTTTGGTGGGTCGAAGGCACCAATATCGGCTTATGGTTTATTATGTTTAGGGTGCTAGTTGTATGTGCAACTCTGCATGTTTGATATATGTTATGTATATCGGACGGGGCCTGATGACTATCTTGTATGTTATTTATCTTTTGGTCTTAACTTTTGAAACGTTACAAAAGGACATTGTCCATGTGGCAGTCCACTGAAAACATAGTTCATGATTCAGTGTGTAGATCAACAATGTCATTTTTTACAACACATTACATGTGTTATTACCCCATTAGAGGCTACTAAGAAGTTTCATTTTCATCATTATTGTGAAATGTGTATCATCTATCTCTTATTTATCTGAAAACTCTTATTTTTTGTTTTATTTTATATTTTTATATGGTTTTTTATTCCATTAATATATATGTAATGTGTTTTGTTTTGAAATTTTATTTGGTCAGATTTGGAAGAGTATGGCCCAACAAGTATGTCTTGTAAAGCTCTGTGTCTCATGTGTCTCAAATGTTCTGGATGGGTAAATTATATTGGTGATCATCATTACACTGCATTTACATATTTTGCTTAAAGATTAAGTTGGAGCTGTTTTACAGTAAGACAATATTTGTGTTTCGTAGTTCACAGTTACTATAGAATGTGGAAACAAGTTTCTAAATTACAAGAGCAAATGTATATTTATATTTGTAATAAATATAAGATGTACAAGTTTGATTCATTCATCTTATTACATTTTCAAATAAAGGTTTCTTATTGGGCGAATCAATTATTTTTTATGATGTGTGAATGAGCAGCTATCAAGACATATTGTAATCTGAAAAATCCATTCAATTTTAGCATTGTATTATGAAACAAGCACCATTCGATCTAAATGACCTATTTTGATAAAGTATAATATGTTCCCATTTACTATTTTTTTTTCTTTTGTACCTTTATTTTGTTTAGGGGACAAAATCGATGGTTTTGGCAGGGATTATATTTGTAGTACATATAGTTAGTGGATCCACTAATTAAATTTCGTGGAGCTATGGAGGTATAATATCATTGTTTTTGTCACTATTTGTGTCTGATTTGGTCTTTTTCTCTCTTTGCTTTCGCTTTTATGTGTGGCCTAGGACAAGCATTGATGAACTAGTAGTACTTAAGATATCAAAACATGTAAAATTTTATAAAACTTCAATGTATAATGATGTCACAAGACCCTCATATATAAGGACAAAAATTACAAAAGAAACTTTTTGAGACCAAATTTATAAAAATCGGTTATACACACGGACTGAAAATGAAATTTACTTTTTGTTTAATTCTCTTTAGACATGCACTTTCTATTTGGTATTTAACATGACTACGCTCAATTAAATTGATTTTAATCGATAAATCACTGCCAACATGATCAATATTTTTGACTTTATTACGTGATATGTCTACTATGAAGGCCCTGGCTTCTCAAGTGAGGAAAAATATCATAAATATTGGTTGTATGTTGAACACTTTCAGACTATTTCTTTCTGTTAACATTCTTTTTCTATTAACAGTACTATGTTATTCATATTACCAACGTCGTTTCACTTTTTAAGTGTTTTTCTTTTTCATGCTTTTTATGTTAACATGTGGTAATGTTATAATAATACTTTCTAATTCTATGCTAATGTTACAAGCAATTCTTACCATATATATAGTATTTTCTGTCAGTTGTACTTCGATGGTTTAATTTTTATAAACGTTTTGGCATATTCATAGAAGTAATTTAAAATTAAGCTTCAGTTGTAACTATATTAAATTTCATGTTTTAAATCATTGTAGTTGGACTGATTTATAAAAATTCGATTTTTCAGTTTAAACTATAAATAATATTTTTCTTCTTTGTCAGTGGTTTCTGTATGTTTTAACCTAGTAGAAAATAAATAGTGAAATATTCAGATTGTTATTGAAAATGTATACGTCACAATTTATTTTCGGCATTATGAATCATAAATTGGAAAGTACCTTAAAATATTAAAATTTCTTTAATAATTTAAACATTTGACTTGTAGTTAAAATCCAACTGAAGTCCCTCAATGTCGATTCGAATGTGAATGTTAGTTACTCTTTCTTTAAAATTTCCTCCCCCCAACTTTCATTTTTTTACTATTAATTATTAAACTACTTTCTTAAATATGGTGAATCTCTCTCTCTCTCTCTCTCTCTCTCTCTCTCTCTCTCTCTCTCTCTCTCTCTCTCTCTCTCTCTCTCTCTCTCTCTCTCTCTCTCTCTCCACTTGGTCAACCGACACGTTAAGGCGATTAAATTACACATGTCCCACTTCCCCTCTGTTATAAGTTATAAGACCATCCTCACAATCCCTACACACCACAATCACAACAAATAGCAATGGAAGACGATCATCACACCATCTCCCGTCAAGACTCCGATATCGACTTCAGCTTCACCAGCTGCAACACCACCACCACCACAACCACCCTTGCCTCCTCCAGTGCACGCTCCAGTCTTGCTCGTTCCAGCTTATGTCTAAGCTTTAACGAATCCACTCGTCTCTCCTCCGCCTCCGCATCCACCTCTTCCACTGCTGTACCTAACCTCCATTCTCGTCCTCACCGGAAATCAGATGCTAACTGGTCCGCCATTAAAGCTGCCACCAACCTTTCCTCTGATGGGATTCTCCATCTCAGTCACCTTAAGCTTGTACGCCTTGTGGGATCGGGGAATCTTGGCCGGGTCTTCCTCTGTCGCCTCCGAGACTATGAACACGCTAACTTCGCCATTAAAGTTGTTGATAACAACTTACTCACCTCCAAGAAGCTCTCTCATGTCCAGACTGAAGCTCGGATTCTTTCGTCCCTTGACCACCCTTTTCTCCCGACGCTGTACGCTCATCTGGAAGTGTCTCACTACACCTGCTTCCTCATCGATTTCTGTCCCAACGGCGATCTTCATTCCTTGCTTCGGAAGCAACCTAATTATCGGCTACCAATCGATTCTGTTAGGTTCTTCGCGGCGGAGGTTTTAGTGGCTCTTGAATACCTCCACTCTCTTGGGATAGTCTACCGGGATTTGAAGCCGGAGAACATTTTGATCCGGGAAGATGGTCACATTATGTTGTCGGATTTTGATTTGTGTTTCAATTCCGACGTCATACCAAAACTGGATAACAGGATCCAAGGGACGACGACAACCCGGAGTCGCGGCGGCTCATGTTACGGCGGCAACATTCGTAGACGTGATGAAGAAGAAATGGTGACAGAGTTTGTAGCAGAGCCGACGACGGCTTTCTCGAAATCATGCGTCGGGACTCACGAGTACTTGGCTCCGGAACTGGTCAACGGCAGCGGCCATGGCAACGGCGTTGACTGGTGGGCATTTGGTGTGCTGGTGTACGAGTTATTATACGGAAGGACACCGTTCCGAGGAGGGAGCAAAGATTCCACCCTGCGCAATATAGCATCGAGCACGGGAGTGACGTTTGGGGAAGAAAAGGAAATCGAACAAGCTCAAGCTCCGTTGGGAATGGCGGAGGCCAAGGACTTGATAGAGAAGTTGTTGGTGAAGGATCCAAGGAGGCGACTAGGTTGCGCTAGCGGTGCCACGGACATTAAACGCCACCCATTTTTCGATGGGATCAAGTGGCCGTTGATCCGTACTTACAGCCCGCCGGAGCACCGTGGGGTGGTGGTGAAGAGAAGTAGCAAGACAGGTGGTAATCACGTGAGCACACCCTCCAACTTCAAGAAACGGCGTTCGATTTGGAAGGGCCTTAGTAACTTGTTAACGAAAAGCAAGGGGTCTAAACGTAATTTAAATTCCAACCAAAACTACTATTGTTATAGAAAAAATGTGATCTAAAGTCTAAACTAGATAAAAATTAAAATGGTAGGGGGGAATGTATAAATTTTGTTGAGAGTTTTTCATTTTTCTTGGAGGCTTTAACTTTTCTCTTTATATGAAAGGGCCAGTGTTGTAAAAATGAACTATATAGCCTTTTATTTCGATGTTTTCTTTCTTATATAGGAATCAAATTCTATAGAAATTTTTATATCTACTTAGGTTTCAACTCTTATATTTTAATATTAGTTAAATATTTTGAATATCATTTAATAGGTAGATAAAAAGTGAATTGGATAAATAAATTTTTTCTATGTAAAAATTTATTACAAAAATGTACAAGTCATGTCAGATCTGCATTTGAGTTGAGAACACACAATAAAGAAGATTTAAATGCCTAAATACTTTAAAAGTTAAAATTTACAATTTGGTCCCTACAATTACATGGGTTAGTTAAATAAGCCCCCTTATAGTACGATGAACCACGCTATGTACCCTTATAAAGATTAATACGTTATCTTCTCACTTTCTCATTAAATTCGTTGTACAAGTACAAACTATTATCTTTAAATATCAATATATCATTATTTTTTATATAATCAATGATTTTTGATTAAATATGATAAAATAATTTGCGAAGACTTGTCCTCTTTTTCGAAAGAAAAGAAAAAGATAAAACTTGTATGATTAGGTTCTATTTAATATATATATTTTTTTAAATACATAAGCTCACCGTTTTTCTAAACGTTTATTTAGAAATATATCAAAAAATAGTAAAATTTTTCCTTGTTTTTCTAAACTTTTAGTGAAATACTACTATAACCATTAAAATAATGTAAAAATTCCAGCTCCTTATCTTCTCCTAGAAGTATCATTATTAAAACAAAAAAAAAATGGTATATCTATTTAGAATTCATTCTATGTATCTTAATCGGAGTACCCATGTGGCTGAAACAAACACCCGATAAAAGGATTTGACATTTGAGTCTCTTCCTAGTTTTTTACTACATTTTAAGTACAATAGTTGAAAACAGTGGTAGATAGCATCGATCCTGGATATAAGGAAACAACAAGACTAGAGAGTAGAGAACAAAGTTTTTGTACAACTAAAAACACTATTAAAATAACCCAAACTCTCAAATTTCTTACCTAACACAAATACACAATGTTATCAACGTCAAGTTGCAACTCACTATGTACCAACCATCCCCTTTTTTCCACATAATTCCTTCTTGATTACAACAAATTATACCTACCTTACAAATTCTGAATTATAATCAAGATTCAAATTTAATAATTATTGATTCCCACAAAAAGAAAGTTTATTTCAAACTATTAAGCATACAACCTGTCTAACCTCCATTTCTCCAACTTCTACTTCAAGTTCACCGAATCACAAATCGGAATATAAACAAATTCCAAAAACAAAGGTTGGAACTTGGAACTTGATCATTATAATATGGATTCTAGCTAGAAAGTATAATCAATGTTCTTTTTTCTTTTTTCCTTTTTGTACAATAAGAATGAAACAAAGGTAGTCCGACCTTCCATGATCAAAGTCAACCCGACTTCCATGGACTAGTGCTAATTTCTTCTTGCTCCACATAATCTACAAATCAATTTTAAATTCATTCGTTCTGATTATTTGTTACAAATATGGAATATGTTAATGAAGAGAATAGTTGTAAATTTTGTTACCTTTGCAAGAATTAGAATCATTATCTAGAGGTGTTTCTGACGAAGGAGATGAAGGTGTATTTACTCTAGCATCAATCATCATTGCTACAACTTCCCTCATTGTAGGCCTATTGAGAGGAGATGGACTAGTGCAAAAGACGGCTATCCTTAAAAAAAGTGACATTTCATTTGTTGTTTTTTTACAACTCAAATCTAATCTTTTGTCATATAAATCTGAAATTGGAATCATTCCATGGATTGACCTTCTGACCCATGTCACAAGATCACCTCCCTGATCCACGGGTTGAACCGGTGGTTTCCCGGTCACAAGCTCCAACAACACCACTCCAAAGCTGTAGATATCGCACTTTTCTGTTACTTTCATTGTATACGCATATTCTAAAATCAAAAATTTTAAGAATTTGTCAGAATTGTTTTTTGTATTTACACATTTTTGTACTAATAAAACTAAGGGTTTATTTGTTGTTTCTTTCTTTATTTTTTTTTCTTTTCCTATTAATGTGTTGTATACAGAAAGTGAATAGTGGGTAATCATGTTTGTATACATGAAACTTGTTTCCTTTTTAGACTGTGTGAACCTGAGTAAATGACCATTTTACCCTTGCACAAAGTCTATTTGTTTCTTTTTTGGACCGAATAATGTGTAATGGATAAAGTGTTTCTTTTTTTTTGGACTGAATAAACCATGGATGTGAGTAAATGACCATTTTACCCTTACACAAGGTCAGTTTGAAGTGTTGTATACATAAAGTTTGTGTGTTTCATTTTTTTTTTTTTTTGACTATTAGGTAACGATGTTTTCTTTTTTGGACGGACAAAGTGAAGGTGAGTAAATGACCATTTTACCCTTACAGTCTAAGAAACAAATTTCATAACTTTACCTGGGGCAATGTATCCGTATGAACCAGCAACAGCTGACATGGATTTGGAAGATGTGAAATCCATCAATTTTGCCAAACCAAAATCCCCGACATGAGGTTGAAGCATTTTGTCTAACAAAATGTTGTTTGACTTGATATCACGATGAATGATGTGGGGCCTACAGTCATAGTGAAGATAGCATAAACCTTCAGCTGCTCCATGGGCAATCTTGTATCTATCATTCCAATCAAGAAACCTACCATTCTTGTTTCCATGAAGTAGTTCCCCTAAACTCCCGTTTTCCATATACTCATATAACAAAAGATTGGATTCTTGATGATAACAAAAACCATAAAGTTTCACAATATTCTTATGCCGGATTTTTCCAAGAGTTGATATCTCAGCTAAAAAGCTCTGATCAACAATCGTGGCTCCTCCTCCACCAGACTTCAACTTTTTCACCGCCACCACCTCACCATCACCCATCACCGCCTTGTACACCACCCCACAAGCTCCTTTTCCGATCACAACATCGTCTGAAAAGTTATGAGTAGCTTCAACAAGATCTTGATATCTAAACCCTACTTTTGGGAAGTAGTAATTGTCCAACACGTAAGGCTTCATATGTTCTTCTTCAAGTGACACACACACTGGTTTTCGGTTCTTTATAGCCCAACAAACACCCATTGCAAAGATCAAAGAGAAAAACCCTACAACACCAGAAACAATACTCACTACTTTCTCTTTCGAAATCCCATAACCAGAATCTTGATTGGATCTTGAATTTGAAGGTGGGTGACACTGATTTGAATCCACAACACATAGCCCTTTGTTTCCAACAAAGTTGCTAGAATCCATCTTTTTGAAAACGGGTGTGTTTGGAACTGTTCCATATAAGCCATTGTTAGAAAGATTGCAGACTAACAAGCTTACTAATTGACCAATTGATGAAGGAATCTCTCCAACAAGTAAATTGTCATTTAAGTACAACGATTCCAACATCAACAAGTTTCCAAGATTCTGAGGTATTGTTCCTGAAAGTGAGTTATGACTGATATTCAAAGAAATCTGAAGAGCCATGAGTTGACCAAGTTCAACAGGGACATTTCCGGAAAAATAATTTCCACCCATTTGTAATTCGGTAAGACGTGAAAGCTTCCCTAATGAATTTGGTATTGGTCCATTCATTTTGTTATCAGAAAGCTTTAACAATTCAAGATTTACCAAATTGCCAATTTCAAAAGGGACATGTCCTGTGAACCAGTTTCTACTAAGGTCAAGTCTTTGAAGGTTTACACAGTTCATGAGCTCATGAGGAATGTCTCCAAAAAGATGATTAGATGAGACATTGAATGTAACAAGCTGTGATAAATTCCCGATTTCAGAAGGAATGTGGCCAAAAAAGTAATTATCAGACAAGTGGAGGCGTTTCAGGTTTTGTAGTTGGCCTATTTCTGGAGGTAAAGTACCTGTGAAGTGGTTTTGATGGAGTTCAATGGCTGAAAGGTTATAAAGATTTGAGAATTCAAGAGGGAGGCTACCTGTTAACAAATTGTCTCCTAACATCAACTGGATTAAAGATTTGCATGATTTTAAACCATGTGGAATGTTTCCAGACAACTTATTTGATCCCAAACTTAGAAACATTAGTTTCTGAGATTTACAAAGATGTGGAGGGATGATTCCCACAAGGTTGTTCATTGATATGTCAAGAACTGTGAGGTTACTATTAGAACCTATCAATGGAGGAATGCTTCCCTCAAGATGGTTATCAAAAAGCTGAAGACTTTCCAAGAAAATGTTTTGAAACCCTAACGGGATTTCCCCTGTCAGATTGTTTATCGAAAGGTCAAGCTTTTTCAGCTCTTTCAAATGTGAAAGCTCATTTGGGATTTCGCCCACAAAAAGGTTTTCAAAAAGATGAAGTAAACGGAGGTTTTTGATGTTTCCAATCCCTTTTGGGATTCCCCCAGATAAACGGTTTTCAGAAAGATCGATTTCAACTAACTTTACACAATTCCCTAATTCTTCAGGAATCGAACCATTTAATTGGTTTGTGTATAGATACAACCTCATAAGTTGTGTTAGCTTACCGATTTCTTTTGGAATGCTTCCAGTGAAAGTGTTTGCGTGAAGTGCAAGCAATTCCAGACGACTGAAGTTCCCTATTTCGGGAGGGATTTCACCAGATAAACGATTTTGCCAAAGGACTAAACTTGTCAGATTCTTGAGGTTTTGAAGCTCTTTAGGAATCGGACCTTCTAGATTGTTCTGGGCTAACCCGAAAACCTGCAAGTTTTCACATTCGCTGATCTCAATGGGGATAGGACCTGATAAAGAGTTTACACCTGCCCTGATAATTTTAAGTTGCTTCAATCTACCAATGGATTTGGGGATTATTCCAGTGAGATTGTTACTGTAAACAACAAGCTCTTCCAATGAAGTCAGGTTCCCAATGTCTTCAGGGATTACACCACTGATGTAATTTTCACACAATGAGAGGATTTTAAGGGAGGAAATTGTGGAAATCTGGGTGGGGAAATCATCATGGAACCGATTTGTGCAGAGGTCTACAGCTTCCAAATATTGACAGGATGATAGATTAGGAATGGGGCCAGAAATGAAGTTCTTGGAGATGTTTAACTTGGTTAAAAATGGAAGCTTGCAGATGATTGGTGATAGAGAGCCTGATAAATTAAGGTTACTGAGGTTTATAGATGTTACCTTGTAATCATTGGTACAGTTTATACCAATCCAGTTACAAGGAAATGAATCGGATTGATTCCATGTATGGAGATTGTTATTCGGGTCAGAAAGAGAGAGTTTGAACTCCAAAAGCACAGCACCCTCTTCGTTTATTGAATCAACAAGGTCAATGATTGATAACATGAGTATCAACAGGGGTAAAAAATGTTTTCTAAAATCAAGATTCCTCATACTTGATTAAGGGAATGAGAGAAGAAGAAGAAGAAGAAAGGGTATAAGCAAAGCAAAGGAATTGAGGTCTGGTTTTAACAGGAGGAAAGTAGTATGATAAAAGTGAAGGATGTAGCCATCAATAATTCACTGTGCCACAGCCAAAGAGTGGTCTGGTTGAAGATCGAAAGAGACAGGGTTATGAAGAAAAGCATAGTGGGAAAAGGGTGGAAAAGAAATGCAAAAGAGTGATTAGCAATCTAAGCTGCTGCTTTTACGAGGTTTTGATGATCATAATATACAAAAGACTCTGTGTGTCATTTTGACAAACACTTGGCGAGCCACACAATTATACTCCAATAACAGGATTCAAACACAACCCATAAGGTTAATCATCAAAAAGTGCAAGACAAATTAAATTAGATCAGAAAAAGGTTGGATCCGTGTGACATAAATGAAGGGATGGGAAGCAATAAACACAAAGAGATAAGACAGAGAGAGAAAATACATCGATATATACATATATACATGCATATACTTCCTTTAAGGACCAGTAAAAATTTCTAGAGTCGAGTGCCTCGTTTCATACCGTCCACCTCAACGAATTCAGGAATCAGGAGAATTGATTTAGAGAGAGAAAGACAGAAGGGTGTGAGTGTGATTGACATTGGTGGATGGAAAACAAGAAAACCATGAAAAAGCGAGTCAACACAAAGGTGGCGCTAGTTGGCTCCTGATACAACTCTACAGCATTATCTCTCTTCTTCTTTTCCATGATGATCATGGTTTATATAATTGGTTGAAAGAATGGGGGGCACTGTGTGTTGCTCTGTTGCTTTATACCGAACCTACATGTAACATGTGGAATAGAAGGAGGGATAGAGACGAGACATATGAGCGAACTTCTTAAAGTTGAGATTACAATCTCCGTTATTGTTGCTGGGCCTGACAATTTGGACAATTGGGTTTTGAATTTCTACAGAGAATTTTTCTTTTCTCTCTTGAAGATTTGGGTCATAGGTTTCATGATTTGAATTCAACTGTATGCACTGTTGATAGTGGAGGGATGAGTTGGAATCTATGTATGATGTTAGTGTTGTGTGTAGTGTGTGTCATGTCTACAAATTATGGGTCGTTGGATCCTTCTTTTCAACTAACATACGTGAACGTGATATATACTCATTTGTGTGAATACATTAACCTTACCGGTACTTAATATAAAAATAGGGATAATGTGATAAGATTTTATTCTTGGTAAAATGATTTTGTAAGGTAATAAATCATTGTTTTTTATATATTTAGTTATTATTTTTTTTTTTTTTTGGTACAATCTCATTTAAGTTGTTCAAAATTTACCGTTATAAATTAGTATTACAGGTTAATAACTCAAAATTTACCCGAGTATTACCGGTTAATGTTTGTTCGTATATGATTTACAAATAATTTTTTTTTTTGTACAAGGATTTGAGTTTTTTTTTTTTTACCTAAACGTAGTGAATACCAATTTTATTTCCCAAACTATGGTAGTTTCAGTTTTAAATACCAAAACATGATAATCTTGTAGACCCACCATTTTATATTTACAAAAATACAAAACAAATCAAATCTTTTATTAATTTGATGACTTGCATGAGACTTCCATGGTCATAAAGATTGCACATTTATGCCACATCTGAATATGAAACACTTGAGGAGTCCAAAACCTAAAGATCACGACTCTTGAACAAAACCCTCATAAAAGGAAATAACTAGATCTAATAGAAGAATGATCAAGTTAGAGACTTGATTACCAGAAAATGCAGCAAACGGAGTGTAGCTTCTGGATCTATTCCTTCCCTCTTGAGCCCTCTATCTTTTTCTTCTTCTAAAAGCTTCACAATGCACAAAAATCACTTAAAAATGGCTCACACACTCAAGAAAATCTCTAGGGTTTCGTGGATTAGGGTTTAGGACAAGGAGGTTGTAAATGAGGCCAGGGGATGGGGGTTATGATGCTTAAATAGGGTGCAGAACCCCAAAATTAGGGTTTCATTCTAGACAAGCTACTCGTCGAGTCGAGGAATCGACTCGCCGAGTAGGCAGCTTAAACCCCGCGCATAAACTTCCCTCTACTCGACGAGTTAGGGCCACCAACTCGTCGAGTCCTTCTTACAAAATGAATAAATAAATAAGTTAAATGCATACCAGGAACTAGGCGTTACAATTCTCCCCCACTTGTCTTCGACTTCGCCCTCGAAATCTTCTGCATCTGGAAAAAACTCCGGGTAGTGCTCCCTCATCTCCTCCTCGGTCTCCCATTTCCACTACGAACCCTTACGATACTGTCGCTGCACCTTCACTAGCTCAACCCTCTTGTTCCTCAATTCCTTTGTCTTGCGATCCAGAATCTCCATTAGTCTCTCAATGTAATTCAGGCTGTCATCAACATGAATATCCTTAAGGGCACAACTGCCGTGTCATCCACCAAGCACTTCCGTAGCTGGGAAACATGGAAAGTGTTGTGGATTTGGTTGAGCTCAGGGGAAGATCCAATCGATATGCTATCTTGCCGACACAGGCAATGACTCTCAAGGGCCTGATATACTTGGGGCCCAGCTTGCCCCGCTTCCAGAACCGGATGACACCCTTCCAGGGTGACACCTTCAGGAGGACCATGTTGCCCTCCCGAAACTCCAAATCTGAATGTCTCTTGTCGGCATAGCTCTTTTGCCGACTCTGAGCAGTCTAGAGCCTGCTCCGGACCTGCTGGGTTCGCTCCGTGGTCTTGATTACTACCTCAGTACTCCCCATGACCCTCTGACCGACCTCACCCCAGCATAATGGGGTCCTACACTTCCTCCCATAGAGCATCTCGAAAGGAGGTCGATCTATGCTGGTATGGTAGTTGTTGTTATACGAAAATTCCACTAACGGAAGATAAGTATCCCAACTGCCACCGAAATCCAAAACACATGCACGTAGCATGCCCTCAAGAGTTTGAATCATCATCTTGCTCTGTCCGTCGGTCTGGGGGTGGAAAGGGGTGTTGAAGTGGAGACAAGTACCCATCTCGTCGTGAAACTGATTCCAAAATGTGGAAGTAAAACGGACATCTCGATCTGATACCACTGAGACATGCACTCTATGTCGTGCCACCACTTCTCGCACATAAATCTCGGCTAGCTTCTCGGTCGATATGCTCTCGTGGATTTGGATAAAGTGAGCGCCCTTGGTCAACCGATCCACGATGACCCATATCGAATCGACCCCGCGGTCTTGGGGAGCTTAGTGATAAAATCCATAGTAATGTCCTCCCACTTCCACATGGGGATGTCTAACAGCTGCATCTTTCCACGAGGCCTTTGGTGCTCTGCTTTGACCTTCCTGTAGGTCAGGTATCTCTCTACATACCAGGCTACATCCCGCTTCATGCAGGGCCACCAGTAATCAGGTCGAAGATCTCTATACATCTTCGTGTCCTCAGGATGGATGGAGAACCTGGACTTGTGGGCCTCATCCATTAATATATGTCGTACTCTGCCCCAGTACGGTACCTAGACCCTCCCATGTACCCTCCCATGTAGGTCAACAATCCATGGCTGTCGTAATTAAAGGATACCACCTGGACTATAATCCACTCGCACTTCCGGCGCTCTTCATTCAGGCCCTAGACCTACGTTTCTCGGATCTCCTCCAGCAATAGGGTAATCATTGTCATCCTTAGACAAATTTCTCGAATCAGGGCCGCTATCGTCTTACGGATCAAGGTGTCGGCCATTACGTTGGCCTTACCCTTGTGGTAAAGGATCTCACAATCATAGTCCTTCACCACATCTAACCACGGACACTGTCTCATAATTAGATTCAGTTGATCCAAGAGGTACCTTAAACTCTTGTGGTCCGTGTAAATGGTACAACGGACCCCGTAGAGGTAATGCCGCCAAATATTGAGGGCGAACACCACAACCCCCAGCTCTAAATCATGCGTCAGATAGTTAGCCTCATGAGGCTTTAACTACCTCGAAGCATAAGCTATCACATGACCCCGCTACATCAAAACTACTCCTATGCTTGTGATCGAAGCATCACAATAAACTACAAAGTTATCTACGCCCTTTGGTAGAGTCAGAATCGGTGCCTCGCACAACCGCTGTCTAAGCGTCTCAAAAGTTGCCTACTGCTCAGGCCCGCAGCAAAAAACCATCAATTTCTTGGTCAGTCGGGTCAAATGAACTGCAATCTTGGAGAAGTCCTAAATGAATCTCTAGTAATAACCCGCTAGACCCAGGAAACTCCGAATCTAAGTTGGAGACCTCGGAATCTCCCACTGCATCACGGCCTCTATCTTGGCTAGATCGACCAGATTACCCTTCTGGTTGACAAGATGCCCAAGGAACTGCACCTCGTGAAACCAGAACTCACACTTGGAGAACTTCGCAAAAAGTCTCACTCTCCTCGGTGTCTCCAGCACATCCCTTAGGTTCTCATCGTGTTGCTCCTGAGTCTTGGAGTAAACCATTATGTCATCAACGAAGACTATTACAGACCGATCCTTCATCGGTCTACATGCGTGGTTCATGAGGTCCATGAATGCAGATGGAGCATTGGTGAACCAAAACAGCATCACCACAAACTCATAATGACCATAACGAGTCCTAAAAGTTGTCTTCTGCACATCATCGTCCCTAACTCGCATCTAGTGATACCCTGACCAAAGATCAATGTTGGAGAACCAAGATGCTCCCTGAAGCTGGTCAAACAAATCATCTATCCTCGGATATGGATAATGGTTCTTCACCGTTACCTTATTTAGCCCCCGATAGTCTATACACATGCGATGTGACCAGTCCTTCTTCTTCACAAATAGGATCGGGGCTACCCATGGCGAACTGCTCGGCCTGATAAAACACTTGTCAAGTAGCTCTTTCATCTATGTAGACAAATCTTTCATCTCGAGAGGAGCCACCCGATATGGTGCCTTGGCTATCGGAGCCTCACTAAAGACTAAGTCAATTCTAAACTCAACCTGTCTCTCCGAAGGTACTCAAGGTAAATCCTTCGGGAATACGTCCGGGTACTCTCGCACTACCAGTACATCATCAACTATCGCCTTACCCTTATCTCGGTTATCCATGACATAGGCGACATACCCTGTGTAACCCTACTGAAGGTGGTGTCAAGCCCTCGTCGCTGAATAGAGAACCGGTGTGCGTTGTGGCCTCTCGCCCTGGATCACCAACCCTCCCCCACTAGGAGTGCAAACCCTCACTAGTTGTTGCTCGCAGTCAATCACTGCCCCATTGGGGCTCAACCAATCTATACCCACAATAACCTTATTCCCTCGCAGGGGAATAGGAACCAGGTCCACTGAAAACTGCTCGTTGAATAACTGTAGAGTACATCCTCGGTGAACCGTAGCAACACTGACGGTCCTGTCATCTGCTATATCTACATCAAGTGGGTAATCCAGCTCCCCTGGAGCTCCTACAGTTCTCTTGTTGAGTGCGAGAAACACAAAAGATTGGGTGGCACCCGAATCAAACAGTACCAAGGCTGATATACCGTCCACTAAGAACGATCGTATAACAAAACACACAAAGATAAGCAATAATCAACAAAAATAAAGAGATAAGGAGAAGGTATATACCAATAACAACATAAGGAGCTGCACGTGCCTCCTCTGTTGTCAACTGGAAGGCTCTACTCTTCACCATTGGCGCTTCTACACGGCCCTGTCGGCCATCTGTAATCCTCAGTGTAGGAAGAGCGGGTGCTAACACATATCATGCTGCTGCCAAGCTCGGACATTGGGACCGCTTGTGGCCCCTATGATTGCAGTGGAAGAAAATTAGATCAGATGTTGTAGTGGTGGTGGTGGCTGTACAGTCCCTGCTCACATGACCAGTCTGGTCGCACTTAAAGCAACCCAAACTACCCGCCCTACACGACCCATCGTACCCCCTGCCATACTTACCGCAGCAGCCTCGGCCCTGCTAGCCCTTCCCTCATGAATCTGTCTTGGGCTTCTTGCCCGAACCCTCTATACCAGATGCCGCATCCGATTTCCTCTTCCTCTCCATCTCTAGGTCAATCTCTCTTTCTCTCTCTTTCTCTCTCTCTCTCTCTCTCTCTCTCTCTCTCCCCCCCCCCTCTCTTTCGCTCTGGCAATCATATCCTCCAGTGTTTTGCAGCTGCATCGGCTCACAAACTGTCGTATGTCACTCCTCAACATCTCATGATATCGGTCCTTTTATCTCCTCGTATGCCATATACTGTGGAACGACAATGGCCCTCTCCCTAAACTTAGCGGTGATCTCCATCACCATCTCAGTAGTCTGCTGTAAATCCTGAAACTCCCTAGCAAGCTGTTGCACATCTATCACAGGTGCAAATTTGGCTCTGAACCTAGCCAAAAAATATCCCCAAGTCATAGCATCAAGAGTTTCATCATCACCAATGGCATGTCCGACCTCCTCCCACCAGTCACGTGTTTTGTCCTTCAGAAGATAGGACGCAATTCGAACCTTGTCCCCAGGACATCTTCCAGTGCGGAATGCGTTGGCGACATCCACCAACCATCTGGTACTCGCAATGGGGTCTTGAGCCCCATGGTAGTCGGGAGCTCCACAAACCCTGAAAGTCAGTGTGCGTGACCCCATCATGGCCGCCACCTCAGTATGGAAAGCACTCAATCTCTCATCCAAAAGCTCTAGAATGCCCTCCTTGATCATGCCAAAAATCACAGGAGTCTGATCCAGGATATTGCACGTGATCTCAATGGAGATGAACTCCCTAGTTTGGTTATCTAGCTGTCTGGCTCCTAAGCCTGAGCCTGATCCCTCACCGGGGCCTGAACTACCGACTAGTCTGTTGCGTAAAATCGCCATTCTTAAAAACACATCATAACAAATATCAGAATACTAATCAATTCTAGAGGGATCACATACACTACAAGCTCCTTGGATTTATCTCAGTCTTCCTTGACTCAAGTACAGATCCTCTACTTTCATTAGTACGGGCCCATACTACCTTCCACATATATCCGTACTTTCCTCAAGAACTGCCTTGACTTCACCAAGTCCCTTCTACTACTAATGCTTCACGCGCTACTCTCATCCTAGGATTGCCCTAGGGTAATCACCATCCCACTCTCTGCCATCAGCTGCATAAGAAGTGTTGGATTTGGTGTCTAAGCCCATAACTATAATTGGGATGTACTTGACCTGATTGTAGCATGGTCCTTTTGAGTTGCCTTCACCAGTGCAATTTGATTGGATGGACTTTTGAAAATGAGTTTATTTATGATTTATTAATATATTACAAGTATAATATATTAATATGAAATCATGTTATTATTTAATTAGTATTAATCAAGAATTAATCTGGAATTAACATTGTGGTCAAAAGAGACTAATTAAATATATGAGGATTGATTATATAAAATCAATGATTCTTATAGTGTGAACCAATGATCCATGATTATGTAGATGGGCTAAACCAATGAAATAATTCATGGATAGTCCATGGAGGTTAAACCCACGGAGCAAAAGAATGTGAAAGGTCATTAGGGTTTGTAAAGATGTAACCCTAGCACTATAAATAGAACCCTCCTATAGCCAAAATCAGTTGCACCTTATTTGTGAACTAAGCAGCTTATTCTCTTAAGCCTCCTCTTACATATTGGTGTTTGTGAACCATTAGAGGCATCACACATGGGGTGCTAAAGCTTCAAAGGCCAAAAACTAGGTGTCCTTCATAAAGGTATGTCACCTAACTAGTTGTATCATTCAATTGTTCAAATGTATGCTAGTTAGGACAATGCTTTGGAAAATAGTAAAATATGCATGTATAATTAGTGAAAACAAAGATCCAAAGCATTTAGGGTTGCATGTGCACCATAAGAGTGTTATAGTTCTCAAAACCCAACAAGAAGTCCCTGTTATATCCCCATAACTAGCTCACAAATACCATTACGTATCTCTAAGACTGGATAATTCTTCGAATAAGAGGTTCTACCTTACAACGGTTAGACTCAAACGAGAGCTGCGAAATAAGGCTAAACCTAACCTTCTGAAATTATTTAGTCCTCGCAATATGTAACTTAACATATTCATTTACTAGTTAGTAAAAGACAACTAGAACTCCTAAAAGCACAATGCAAGCAGCATTCGAGCATTGAGTACACATAATCAAGCATATTCTAATCAGGCCATCATACCGACTAATATGTACTAGCATGGAGCTCTCATATAGTTGATACACATATAACAGGCACATAAGGCATCCTTCCTAGATCCTTAGTCCTAATCTAGCATACAGTTCTCATAAAGCTGATAAATATATCATAACATAAGCTTGTATTGATAATTTGAGAGTACTTACTTGAGCTCGGATGATTGCATGCACCACACCCTTTTCTCTTTTTCAAAATTATTTTTTCTTTTTCTAAAACTCTTTTTTTTCTCAAAAATCCTTTTATAAATATGGTTTTCTTTTAAAAATTTCCATACAAATTCCTTAGTTTGAATTCAGTCATACCCGAAAGTGTGCTCGAATCCCTCAAACCAATGCTCTCATACCAACTTGAAACATCCCAAAAATACGGTCCAAAAATTTCGTTTTTAATTCATTAAATAAACCATAAATATCATCATCATGTAAACATCATAAAACATGTATCTCCGAAAACATCACATCAAATGTCAAAATATCAAAATATCATCTCAAATAACAGAGTAAAGTATCCCAGGCTATAAAATTGTGGTGTGTGCCACGCGATCATCCCAATCCCTTCCCTTTGCTAGCAGAAGTACCTGAAACAAAAACTGAAAACTATAAACCTGAAGCTTAGTGAGCTCCCCCGAACTACCACATAACATAAAAATAACATGCAACTAGGAGATACGCGCCCCACCCACACTCATGGAGATTCGGTCCTGCCCACACTCCGTTGTTTAGGAGATTCGGTCCCCACCCACACTCTGCTACAAACATGGATACAAGTATTACACAGAGGACAGGTATATCTATCAAACAACCACATAACTATACTCAAATAATACTATGAGATTCGGGCCCTGCCCACACTCGACTACTATGAGATTCGGGCCCCGCCCACACTCAACTACTAACATATCACATATGCGGGCCGACCTTGGTGCCTTAGACCCGTTCTTACTAAAGGAAAACTCACCACTCAAACTGGGTGTTGAACTTATGCGTGAGGAATCAAGGATGGTTGTTCCCTGACTCCACGGCTAACTCTATACAATAATACTTAGTCAGCAAATTGAAAATCCATCTAAGGGTAAAATGACCATTTTACCCCTGGTCAAAGTCAATATTCTTAGTTGACCAACTCACCAAGTCAACCTTTCAACTCGTCGAGCTCTTTTAACTTATAAATACTGAAATCGCAACTCAACTCGTCGAGTTCTACCATAAACTGGAACGGGACTACACGACTCGACTCGTCGAGCTCCTTCATGGACTCAACGACTCCCTCTCTCTGTTTGGCCATCTTAACAGATTAAGCCCTTTTTCTCAAGATCTAAAGTCCATACTTCGCTTGTTCATTGGAAATGTCCTTATTAAGGGTAAAGTTTATGAATTTACCCATTAATACCACTTCTTAGAGGGTTCAGCTCAAATCCTAATTCCTTGGGACCTAGAACTTGGTCCTTAAGTCCTCTGTATAACAAACTATAGCTTACAACCTCATATCTAAACCCCTAACACCATTTGGGCATGTAAAGTATCGAGCTTGCTTCCATGCATGGCCTTTTAGGGCTAAAAAGTCCATATAAATGTTTATAACTTGCATGGGGCTTCCATGGTCATAAAGTTTGCACCATTATGCCATGGAATCCCTCCTAGATCTCAGATTTGAACATGAAACACTTGAGGCATCCAAAACCCAAAGATCATGACTCTTGAACAGAACCCTCATAAAAGGAAATAACTAGATCTACGAGAAGAATGATCAAGTTAGAGACTTGATTACTGAAAAATGCAGCAAATGGAGTGTAGCTTCTGGATCTATTCCTTCGCTCTTGAGCCCTCTATCTTCTTCTTCTTCTATAAGCTTCACAATGCACAAAAATCACTTAAAAATGGTTCACACACTCAAGAAAAGCTCTAGAGTTTCGTGGATTAGGATTTAGGACAAGGAAGCTATAAACGAGGCCAAGGGTTGGGGGTTATGATGCTTAAATAGGGTGAAAAACCCCGAAATTAGGGTTTCATTCTGGACGAGCTACTCGTTGATTCGTGGTACCGACTCGCCGAGTAGGCAGCTTGAACCCAACACACATACTTCCCTCTACTCAACAAGTAAGGGGCCACCAACACGTCGAGTCCTTCTTACAAAATGAATAAATAAATAAGTTAAGTGCGTACCAGGAACTGGGCGTTACAATTCTCCCCCACTTATCTTAGACTTCGTCCTCGAAATCTTCTGCATCTAGAAACAACTCCGGGCAGTGTTCCCTCATCTCCTCCTTGGGCTCCCATTTCCACTATGAACCCTTATGATACTGCCATTGCACCTTCACTAGCTCAACCCTCTTGTTCCTCAGTTCCTTTGTCTTGCGATCCAGAATCGCCATCAGTTTCTCAATGTAATTCAGGTTGTCATCAACATGAATATCCTTAAGGGCACAACTGTCGTGTCATCCACCAAGCACTTCCATAGCTGGGAAACATGGAAAGTCTTGTGGATTTGGCTGACCTCTGCGGGAAGATCCAATCGATACACTGTCTTAACCACTTGTGCAATGACTCAGAAGGGGCCGATATACCTGGGGCCCAGCATGCCCCGCTTCCAGAACCGGATGACACGCTTCCAGGGTGACACCTTCACGAGGACGTTTTCGCCCTCCCGAAACTCCAAATCCGAACGCCGCTTGTCGGCTTAGCTCTTTTGTCGACTCTGAGCGGTCTGGAGCCTGCTCCGGACCTGCTGGATTCGCTCCCTCATCTTGAGTACTACCTTAGTACTCCCCATGACCCTCTGACCGACCTCACCCCTACAGATTGTGGTCCTACACTTCCTCCCATAGAGAATCTCGAAGGGAGGTCGGTCTATGCTGGCGTGGTAGGTTTTGTTATACAAAAATTCCGCTAACGGAAGATATGTATCCCAACTGCCATTGAAATCCAAAACACATGCACGTAGCATTTTCTCGAGAGTCTGAATCATCCTCTTACTCTGTCCGTCAGTCTGGGGGTGGAAAGCAGTACTGAAGTGGAGACGAGTACCCATCTCTTCTTGAAACCGCTTCCAAAATATGGAAGTAAAACGAACATATCGATCTGACACCACTGAGACAAGCAGTCCATGTCGTGCCACCACCTCTCGTACATAAATCTCAGCTAGCTTCTCGGACGATATGCTCTCCTGGATCAGGTTAAAGTGTGCGCTCTTGATAAACCAATCCACGATGACCTATATTGAATTGACCCAACGTACGATCCTGGAAAGCTTAGTGATAAAATCCTTAGTAATGCCTCCCACTTCCACACGGGGATGTCTAAGGGCTGCATCATGCCATGAGGCCTCTGGTGCTCTGCCTTGACCTTCCTGTAGGTCAGGCATCTCTCTACGTACCAGGATACATCTTGCTTCATGCACAGCCACCAGTAATCGGGTCGAAGATCTCTGTACATCTTTGTCCCCCCAGGACAGATGGAGAACCTGGACTTGTGGGCATCATCCATCAATATCTTCTGTAATCCGCCCCAATATGGTACCCAGACCCTCCCATGCAAGGTCAAAAATCCACGATAGTTGTAATAAAAGGAGGCCATCTGGCCTATAATCTACTCGCACTTCCGACGCTCCTCTTTCAGGCCCTCGACCTGCACCTCTCAGATCTGCTCCAATAATGGGGTAATCACTGTCATCCTCAGACAGATGTTTCGAATCGGGGTTGCTACCACCTTGCGGCTTAGGGCGTCAACCATTACGTTGGCCTTACCCGGGTGGTAAAAGATCTCACAATCATATAATCATTCACCAAATCATACCACCGATGCTGCCTCATATTCAGATTCGGTTGATCCATGAGGTACCTTAAACTCTTGTGGTCCGTGTAAATGGTACAACGGACCTCGTAGAGTTAATGCATCCAAATCTTAAGGGCGAACACCACAACCCCCAGCTCGAAATCGTGCGTCGGATAGTTAGCCTCATGAAGCTTCAATTGCCTCGAAGCATAAGCTATCACATGAACCCGCTTCATCAAAACTACTCCCATGATTGTGATCGAAGCATCATAGTAAACTACAAAGTTATCTACACCCTCTGGTAGAGTGAGACTCGGTGCCTCGCACAACCGCTGTCTGAGCGTCTCAAAAGCTAGCTGCTGCTCAGGCCCCCAGCAAAAAAACATCAATTTCTTGGTCAGTCGGGTCAAATGAACTGCATTCTTGGAGAAGTCCTGAATGAATCTCCGGTAATAACCCGCTAAACCTAGGTAACTCCGAATCTCAGTTGGAGACCTCGGAATCTCCCACTGCATCACGATCTCTATCTTGGCCGGATCGACCAGATTACCATTCTGGTTGACAAGATGCCCAAGGAACTGCACCTCGTGCAACCAGAACTCACACTTGGAGAACTTCGCAAAAAGTATCTCTCTCCTTAGTGTCTCTAGCACCTCCCTTAGGTGATCCTCGTGCTGCTCCTGAGTCTTGGAGTAAACCAAGATGTCATCAATGAATAATATTACAGACCGATCCAACATCGATCTGCACATGCGGTTCATGAGGCGACATACCCCGTGCAACCCTGTTGAAGGTGGCGTCTCGCCCTCACTACAAAACAGAGAACCGATGCACGTTGTGGCCTCTCGCCCTTGATCACCAACCCTCCCCCACTAGGAGTGAGAACCCTCACTAGTTGTTGTTCGTAGTCAATAACTACCCCATTGGGGCTCAACCAATACATACCCACAATAAGCTTATTCCCTCGCAGAGGAATAGGAACCAGGGCCACTAAAAACTGATCACCGAGTAACTATAAAGTACATCCTCGGTGAACCCTAACAACCCTGACGGTCCTGTCATATGCTATATCTACATTAAGTGGGCAATCTGGCTCCCTTGGAGCTCCTACAAATCGCTTTCTGAGTGTGAGTGACACAAAAGATCGGGTTGTACCCGAATCAAACAGTACCAAGGCTTATATACCATTCACTAAGAACGATCCTATAACAAAACACACAAACATAAGCAATAATCAATATAAATAAAGAGATAAGGAGAAGATACATACCCATAACGACATTAGGAGCTGCACGTGCCTCCTTTGCTGTCAACTAGAAGGCTCTACTCTTCGCCACTAGTGCCTTTGCACGGCCCTGTCGACCATTTATAATCCTCAATGTAGCAGGAGTGGGTGATGCCATCTGTCCTGCTGCTTCCAATCTCGGACACTGGGACCGCTTGTGGCCCCTCTTATTGCATTGGAGGCAAATGAGATCAGATGTTGTAGTGATGGTGGTGGTGGTTGTACAGTCCCTTCTCACATGACCAGTTCGAATGCACTTAAAGCAGCTCGAACTACCCGCCCTACACGACCCATCGTGCCCCCTGACACACTTGCCGCAGCAGCTTCGACATTGCTGGCCCTTCCCTCGGGAAAATTTCTTGGGCTTCTTGCCCGAACCCTCCATACCAGATGCCGCATCCAGTTTCCTCTTCCTCGCCATCTCTAGGTCAATCTCTCTCTCTCTCTCTCTCTCTCTCTAGCTCTAGCGATCATATCCTCCAGCTTTTTGCAGTTGGATCGGCTCTTAAGCTGCCGTATGTCACTCCTGAACATCTCATGATATCGGGCCCTTTTCATCTCCTTGCTTTCCATATACTGTGGAACGAGAAGGACCCTCTCCCTAAAATTAGCAGTGATCTCCATCACCGTCTCAGTAGTCTGCTGTAAATCCTGGAACTCCCTAGCAAGCTGATGCACCTCTATCACAGGTGCAAACTCGTCTATGAACCTAGCCAAAAAAATCTCCCCGATTCATAGCATCAAGAGCTGCATCATCACCAATGGCATGTACGACCTCCTCCCACCATTCACATGCTCCATCCTTCGGAAGACAGGATGCAAGTCGGACCTTGTCCCCCTCGGGACATCTGCTTGTGTGGAATGCGTTGGCAAAATCCATCAACCATCTGGTACTCGCAATGAGGTCCTGAACCCCATGGTAGTCGAGAGCTCCACAAGCCCTGAACTCCCTAAAAGTCAGTGTGCGCGACCCCATCATGGTCGCCACCTCAGTGTAGAAAGCACTCAATCTCTCATCCAAAAGCTCTAGAATGCCCTCCTTGATCGTGCCAAAGATCACAGGAGTCTGATCAAGGATACTGCGCGCGATCTTACAGGAGATGAACTCCCTAGTCTGGTCATCTAGCTGTCCGACTCCTGAGCCTGAGCCTGATCCTTCACCGGCGCTTGAACTGCCGACTGGTCTATTGCGTAAAATCACCATTCTGAAAAAACACATCATAACAAATATCAGAATACTAATCAATTCTCGAGGGATCACATACACTACAATTTACTTGGATTCATCTCATCCTTCGTTGACTGGAGTACGGATCGTCTGCTTTCAGTAGTACGAGCCCATACTACCTTCCACATATATCCGTACTTTCCTCAAGAACTATCTTGACTTCACCAAGTCCCTTCTACTACCAATTCTTCACTCAATACTCTAATCCTAGGCTTGCCCTAGGGTAATCACTATCCTACTCTCCGCCATCAGCTGCATAAGAAGTCCCTGCTATCTCGTCCTATCTAGCTCACAAATACCATTACTATCTCTAAGACTAGATAATTCTTCTAATGAGAGGTTTTACCCTACAACGGGTAGACTCAAATGAGAGCTACGAAATAACATTAAACCTAACCTTCTAAAATTATTTAGTCCTCGCAATATGTACCTTAACATAGTCGTTTACTAGTTAGTAAAAGACAACTAGAACTCCTAAAAGCACAAATCAAGCAGCATTTGAGCATTGACTACACATAATCAAGCATATTCTAATCAGGCCATCATACCAACTAACCTGTACTAACATGCAGCACTCATATAGCTGATACACATATAACAGACACATAAGGCATCCTTCCTAGATCCTTAGTCCTAATCTAGCATATAGTTCTCATAAAGCTGATAAGTATATCATAACATAAACTTGTATGAATAATTTGGGAGTACTTACTTGAGCTCGGATGATTGCATGCACCACACCCTTTTCTTTTTTTCAAAATTATTTTTACTTTTTCTAAAACTCTTTTTTTTTCTCAAAAATCCTTTTTATGAACATGGGTTTCTTTTAAAAATTTACATACCAATTCCTTAAGTTTGAGTTCAAACATACCCGAAAGTGTTCCCGAATCCCTCAAACCAAGGCTCTGATAGCAACTTGAAACATCCGAAAAATATGGTCCAAAAATTTCGTTTTTAATTCATTAAATAAACCATAAATATCATCATCATATAAACATCATAAAACATGTATCTCCAAAAACATCACATCAAATGTCAAAATATCAAAATATCATCTCAAATAGCAGAGTAAAGTACCCCAGGCTATAAAACTGTGGTGTGTATCATGCGATCATCCAAAGCCCTTCCCTTTTCTAGCAGAAGTATCTGAAACCAAAACTGAAAGCTATAAGCACGAAGCTTAGTGAGCTCCCCCGAATTACCACCTACCATACAAATAACATGTAACTAGGAGATATGGGCCCTGCCCACTCTCATGGAGATTCGGGCCCCGCCTAGCCTCTGTTGTCTAGGAGATTTAGGCCCCGCCCACACTCCGCTGTCTAGGAGATTTGGGCCCAGCCCACACTCTGCTGTCTAGGAGATTCAGGCCCAGCCCGCACTCCACTACTAACATGCATACAAGTATCACATAGACGACAAGTATATATATCAAAAAATCACATAAGTATACTCACATAATACTACGGGATTCAGCCCCCGCCCACACTCGATTGCTATGAGATTCGGGCCCTGCCCACACTCAACTACTAAGATATCACATATACGGGCCAGCCTTGGTCCCTTAGACCCGTTTCTACTGAAGGAAAACTCACATCTCAAACTGGATGTTGAACTCGTGTGTACGGAATCACTGATGGCTGCTCCCCCGACTCCCCGGCTAACTCTATATAATAATACTTAGTCAGCAAACTAAAAATCCTTATAAGGGTAAAATGACCATTTTACCCCTGGTCAAATTCAATGCTCTTGTCAAAGTTAACATTCTGAGTTGACCAACTCGCCAAGTCAACCTTTCAACTCGTCGAGCTCTTCTAACTCAAAAATCCTAAAATGACGACTCAACTCGTCGAGTCCTATCGAGCTGCTTATAGTCGCGACTTGGCAAATCAACTCGTCAAGTCCCACTACAGACTCGTCGAGATCTACCATAAACTGGAACAAGACAACACGACCCGACTCATCGAGCTCCCACATAGACTCGACAAGTCCCTATGTCTGTTTGGCCATCTTAACAAATTAGGCCCTTGTTCTCTAGATCTAAAGTCCATACTTTGCTTGTTCATTGGAAATGTCCTTATTAAGGGTAAAGTTTCTGACTTTACCCATTAATACCACTTCTTAGAGGGTTTAGCTCAAACCCTAATTCCTTGGGACCTAGAACTTGGTCCTTAAGTCCTCCATACACCAAACTCCAGATTACAACCTGAGATCTAAACCCCTAACGCCATTTGGACATGTAAAGTCTTGAGCTTGCTTCCATGCATGGCCTTTAAGGGCTAAAAAGGCCATATAAATGCTCATAACTTGCATGGGGCTTCCATGTTCATAAAGTTTGCACCTTTATGTCATGTAACACCTCCTAGATCCTTGATCTGAGCATGAACTTGAGGCGTCCAAAACCCAAAGATCAAGACTCTTGAACAAAACCCTCATAAAAGGAAATAACTAGATCTAAGAGAAGAATGATCAAGTTAGAGACTTAATTACTAGAAAATGCAGCAAATGTAGTGTAGCTTCTGGATCTATTCCTTCCTTCTTGAGCCCTCTATCTTCTTCTTCTTCTACAAGCTTCACAATGCACAAAAATCACTTAAAAATGGCTCACACACTAAAGAAAAGCTCCAGGGTTTCGTGGATTAGGGTTTAGGAAAAGGAGGCTGTAAATGAGGCCAAGGGGTGGGGGTTATGATGCTTAAATAAGGTGCAAAACCCCGAAATTAGGGTTTCATTTTGGATGAGCTACTCGTCGAGTCGGGGTACCGACTCGCCAAGTAGGAAACTTAAACCTCGCGCATAAACTTTCTTCTACTCGACGAGTTAGGGTCATCAACTCGTTGAGTCCTTCTATTAAAATGAATAAATAAATAAGTTAAATGCGTACTAGGAACTGGGTGTTACATGATGTCTAAAAGCATGAGCGAAGTTAAGACAGAAAAATAACATATTATATATATATATATATATATATATATATATATATATATATATATATATATATATATATATATATATATATATATAGTTTCTGACGAGGGTTAGTGTGGAGCTTCATTGTAGCCCATTTGGGTTCTTTGGCTATGGATGTCTAGGGTGCTGTTTGTTTTTTCTGAAGCAAAATATCTGCAGTCTGCGGACCACATCTGTAGACCTCTGCAGTAGAAGAGGTGGACCAAACGTCTGCAGTCTGAAAAAAGAAGACTGTTTGTTTTTTTAACATCTGCGGGCTATTAAAATAAACTGAAATCTAAATAAACTGATTTTTTAAAACTTCAAAGCGAATTTTTTATATATTTTTACGACTTTATTATAAATATATAACGAATCTAAATCAATTTTTATGTATTATTATATAAAAAATAAAAATAAAAATGGTATTAATTCATATACATATTTGATAAAAACAACAACTTTGATTGCAAAGTTATAACTAAACATTATAATTAGTGATCAAAGAATTTGATACATAAATAGATGGAAATAAACTTCGATTTTTCAAATAAATCTATTAAAAACGTACGATAAATATTTTCTCGAGAAATTGATGATACTCTATTAAATAAAGTTTTACAAAATTTTGGCAAAAAAATATAAGAATATATTATGATTTTTTTTTTTTTCATATTTATATAAACAACTTCAACGACTATTATTATAATAAATTTTTATTTATAAATTTGTTAAAAATATCATGTTTGTATCGTCAAATGTTTTTTTTAAGTTTTGTAATTTTTTTTTTCATATTGTTTATCATTAATAAAGTTGGAAAAAATATAAATTAAAAAAAAAAACTTAAAAAAAATAAAGATATATATGTTTTTTTAAGCTAGAAGATGTCTGAAGATGTTAGAAGACTCTGGTCCACATCTGCGCCAAGAAGAGGGCGCGCAGACATTTTTAGGTCTGTAGTCTTCAAAAAAACAAACAGTCTGCGAAAACTAATGTCTGCGCGTGGTCTGCGCGGCGCAGACAGAAGACGTCTCGCAGATCTGCAGACAAAAAACAAACACTACCTAGGTGTATCAACATTTTGTTGTGTTAGCCGGAGAAAATGATTAGAAATTTGATGATGATCAAATATGTACAAAAATAGTTTAATCATAAATCATGCACAAAAAATATGAATTTAATGGTGTTTTTAACAACAAATGTATTTTTATGGTGTTTCTTAAATAGGTAAACCGGTTAACCGAACAATAGAAACTCAAAATGATATTTATTGGATAAAAGATGTAAGTTTAATTGTAAAATCTTGTACGAAAAAAATTGATAATTCGTGTATAAAAAAACTAAATATGTACACAAATGATGGTTCATTACCCTACAACAAGTTATTTTCTCTTTATTATTTTATTACCAACTTTTAAATCATTTTAGATATCGGTCATTGTCCAAAATGACTTATTTAAATTTGTTTCAGACTAATTATGTCACATAAAATAAATTCTTAATTTTTAAATAAGTTTAAATATGCAATTATTATTATTATTATTATTATTATTATTATTATTATTATTAAAAGTTACATGGTAAGGACAACGTACTGTTAAACATATACATACTTGGTCTTTATGATGATTGTTTTTCAACAGTTTTTATTTAAATAGATAAACTAAACCAAACACCACCCCACCGATCCCACTCTTCATCTTCACCTTTGTTCACGTTCCCATTGATAACCTTATTTTGGTGATTGTTTTTCCCTCTATTCTTCTGGACTTATTTTACGTACATGGTATTCAAAACCAAACATAAATCTACAAATATCCTAGATGCTTGTTTTCTATAAAAGACTATAATATATGTATTTACGTTATCCCTGCAAAATATTACATAATAGATAAATAAACAGTAAATAACAAAATAAAATGATATTAATATTAATTTTAGTTGATAGTTTAATGAATAAAATAGATAAATAATTTGAAATAAAAGTTCACTAAAATCGGATGAAAGAAATTATGTTGAAAGGACCATAGTCGTCGATTTGTGAAAGTTAGGGTTTGACATATTTGACCATTTTGGACTTGAAATGTTATAAAATAAATGGAGAATGATTTGTTCATGAAATTTCAATAGTTGTTAGTTAACTAGAAGTCTAATGGCGGTCTTAGTTGGAAAATAATGTTTGTTATCACCTATGTTTTGATATTTACATTCTTCGTTTCCTCCATTTCTGATGTGGTACACCTTTGACATCCTTTAGAAGCAATCGGTCTTTAACAATTCAACATATATCATTGTTACTTGTATGGACTATGGACATAACACATATAATGTGGTTACCCAGTTCGTTGCAACTCATAATGAAAGGTCTTTGCCTTTTAAGACATTTATGAGACATTTAGTTTCAAAGTCTTTTGTTTCCTTCAACGTTCACTCTAAGATGTTGCTAATAATGATTGGGATGGCTATCCCAATAATTTCTAGTCTTCTACTGGTTTATGTATTTGGCTTAGATATTGTCTTATCTCGTGGAAGACTAAGAAACATGATGTTGTTTTTCGTTCTTTTTACTGAGAACGAGTACCGTGTAATTGTCGTGACTACTTGTGAAGATTGTTTGGTTACATTGATTACTTAAGGACATGTGGGTAGATGTTTTTTTGAGCCTACTTATAACATTATTACAACAAAATTGCAATGTAGATTGCTCATAATTATGTATTTCACGAGAAGAACACATATTAAGAGGTTGACATTCATTTCACTGGCCATCATGTCCAACTTGAACCATTTATTTGGCATATGTTCCTTAAGCTCTATTAACTGATTATAAGACTTAATCGGTTTCGCTTCTTGTGATCCGTCAAACTTTTTAGTGTTTATTGTTTTAGTATTGTGTGTGGGGGTGGTTCTTTGATTTAATCTTTTTAGTTATAAGCATTTATTTTTAAGATTACCTTGATTGGGTTGTAACATTCCGTTTATTAAATAAATGAATAGTAGCCCTAATTTCGAAATAATTTAGCGAGGCGTTGGTTTCGGAAGTTAAAAAGGTCATAATTGAAAGTTTGAGTGTTAAAATGTAATTTCCGGATTATTTTGTAAAGAATTTTGAAGGTTGAGGGTCATTTGGTAAATTATGGATTTTTGAAAAGAGTTTTTGAAGCCAGTGTATGATTGGTAATTGTTGGAATTATTATGAAATGAATTATGGAAGCAGGGGCTAAAAGGTAAATTTTGGGATTAAAATTGAGAACAATGCTTGTGAGGAGTGACTGATCTTGGACAAATGGATCAAAGTTTGAAAAGAACATGTGATATACCCGATGAACCTTCCTTCCCGTCTTAAGGTTATCATCTCTAAAACCCTAGCACACCCCTTCCCAGCCGCCACCATCTTTTCGGGTCTTCTTAGCCGCCATCTCCACGCCGTAGCTTGAACCACCGTTGCTCCGGTCACCGGCAAAGTTAAGGTCACAAACCACCAGGCCGATGCCACCGTAGTGGCTGCCGACAACAACGAGATTTGTTGAAGACCGACATCGGGACAGTGTTGCTGCCATTCTCAGACGCTCCTCCTCCTCCTCCTTCTATTTCGTCTTCGGTTACGTCGCCATCGCCGCCATGTGGCTGTTTAGAATTGTTAGCGATCTCCATCGTCGCCTGCCACCACGAGGGTGCCTCTGTTAGGTGCTTTTTTTTCAGTGGACTTCACACAGGTGTGTGTGTGTTGCTGTGCTATTCGAAGGTGTGTATGTTCTCTCTGTTGGCCGGAAAATGTGGGAACCACCATGGTGGCCATTATCTTACTGCCATCTCCTGCTGCCACTAGCCACCATGGAAGGTGGCTATGTGCATGTGTTTGTTGTGTATTAGGTGGGTGTTGGTGGTGATATGTTGTATGTGCGATTTTTAGCTGGAAAAACTTACTGCCACCACCGTGAGGTGGTGGCTACAGCCGTGTGCCGCCGTCAACCACCACCGCCCAAGATGGCAGTGGGTGGTACCCGGCCTAATAAAACCCTAGTTGACGTAATCAAAACCTAATTGATCTAAAAGTCTAACCATTTTACTAATTGACATGTGCTTGGGTTAGAAACCATAATTAGGGTTTAGGAAACCCTAATTTTGGAAGATGTTAGTTTTAGATTGTCGGGACACGCGTTTGGACCAGTGGATTGAAGTTATGACCTAAACCTAATTATCTTGTATGTTGGCCTAGTGGAGTGATGGACTTAATGAATTAAGTCCTTAATGGGTTATGTAAGAACACTTAACCCTAATTGTCATTCATGTAAGAAACCCTAATTATGGTTGGGCCTTGAATTGGGCCTTTTTGTTAGGATTTGGTGTTTAGGCTATTGATGGTCTATCTAAGAACAAGTATATAGATTAAAGTATTTGGATTGGGCTTTAACATAAGGCCCATTGGAAAGAGTTGTGCCTAATTTGGAAAATTGGGCCATAGATGGGCCATATTTGGGCCATATTTGGGCCTTGATGATTATGAGATATTGGACCATCGGAATTCCAAGTGTTTGGACTAGAATAAAAGGTTGGACCATAAGGTAAGACCATGTAGAAGTTTGGGCCTAATTTTCCATATGTTAGGCCTTGGTTGAGTACTTGACCTTTGGCCTTTCAGATTATGAGTTGGGCTTTGGACTTGGACCAAGATATGTTAGTGGTAAAAAGGTCATTTTACCCAAAGTGTGTATTTATGGTGATGCATTGAAACCCAAATGGTTAATTGTGTTTTGTTTTGGTGATTGATAGTTCGGGGACTTGTCAGGCAGCAGCCGGAGAATTAGCCGCGGGACTCAGCAGTGCGAGGTGAGTTTCCTCCTGGTTTGAACGAGTCAAAGGAACCAATGCCGGCCTGTGTAGTTTGTATGTTCTTGATAGGAACGCGGAGTGTGGGTGGGGCCCATATCTCATTATTACCTGAGTATAGATATCAGTTGGATTGTTGGATTGTAATACTTGTTGTCTGTATGATACATGTATGTATTGTTAGGAATGTATGGGTGAGGCCCGTATCTCATCATTATCTGGGTGTGAGTGGGGCCCGTATCTCATAGAGTGTGGGCGAGGCCCGATATGTGTAATGATTAGTATCTGAGTGTAGACAGGGCCCGTATCTTAGCCTTGTTTATGATTAGTAGCTAAGTGTGGGCAGGGCCTGTATTTTAGTATTATATGAGTATAAATATGAAGTGGTAGATTATGGTTATACTTGTTGTTTGCGTGATACTTGTATATATATTTAGTTAGAGGAGTGTGGGCAGGGGCCCGTATCCCCCGGAGAGAAGAGCGTAAGTGAGCCCCATACCTCCTAGCCAACTGAGTATGCGCGAGGCTCGTATCTCCTAGTTAGCAGAGTGTGGGCGAGGCCCGTATCTCTAGGATAGTTGAGTGTGGGCGAGGCCTGTATCTCATAGTTAGCCGAGTGTGGGCGGGGGCCCATATCTCCTTGAGTGTGGGTGAGGCCCGTATCTCCTAGTTGCATGTTATATGATATGTGTATGGTACGTGGTAGTTTAGGGAGACTCACTAAGCTTCGTGCTTACAGTTTTCAGTCTTGGTTTCAGGTACTTCTGGTAGCAAAGGGAAGAGCTCAGGATGACTGCAGTGCATACAAAATTTTTTTAGCTTGGGATGTTTATACTCTGATATGTTTGACTGATATTTATGATATTTTGAGATACACGACTTATGATTTTTTATATGATGTTTGATAACTATGGTTTTCATAATTATTTAAAATGAAATTTTTGGATTGTATTTTTGGGATGTTTCAAGTTAGGATTAGAGCCTTGGTTTAAGGAGTTCGAGTACACTCTCGGGTGTGTCTGGACTCAAATTGAGGAGTTGGTATAAATATTTTCAAAAATAAAACCATTTTTATAAAAAGAATTTTGAAAAGAGAAAAAAGGTATGGTGCATGCAATCAGTCGAGCTCAAGTAAGCACTCCCAAATTACCCATACAAGTTTATGTTATGATATGTTCATGAGAACTGCATGCTATATTAGGGCTAAGGATCTAGGAAGGATACCTTATGTGCCTATTATATGTGTATGAGCTTATAAATTGCATGCTACTACTGATTTGGTAGTGATATGATGGCCTGATTAGGATATGCTTGATTATGTTTACTCAATGCTCAAATGTTGCTTGCTTTGTACTTTTAGGACTTCTAGTTATCTCTAACTAACTAGTAAACGAATATGTTAAGTTACATATTGCGAGGACTAAATAATTTTAGAATGTTAGTTTTAGCGTTATTTCACAGCTCTTATTTGAGTCCAACCATTGTAGGGTAGGATCTCTTATTCACAGAATTATCTAGTCTTAGGGATATGTAATGGTATTCACGAGCTAGTTAGGGGGAGATAGTAGGGACTTCTTATGCAACTGATGGCGGAGAGTGGGTTGGTGATTGCCCTAGGGCAATTCTATGATGAGATTAGCGCAGAGAGTAGTAGTGAAAGAGACTTAATGGAGTCAAGGCAGTTCTTGAGAAAAGTACAGATAGATGTGGAAGGTAGTATGGGCCCGTATTACTGAAAGCAGAGAATCCGTCCTCGAATCAAGGAAGGCTGAGATGAACCTAGAGAACTTGTAGTGTGTAGGATCCCTTGAGTTTTGACGAGTATTATGATGGTTGTTATGGTATATTTTCTAGGACGGTGATGCTAAGTGGTAGACCAGATGGTAGTTCTAGTGTCGGTGAGGGATCAGGCTCGGACTCTGGAGCCAGGCATTAATGTTCAGATGAGGGAGTTCGCCTTATCTGAGATTACATGCAGTATCAGTGACCAGACTCCTGTGATATTCAGTAAGGCCAAGGAGGGAATTTTGGATATTTGTGATGAGAGGCTGGGTACATTCTACATCAAAATGGCGACCATGATAGTGACACGCACGTCGACATTTCGGGAGTACAGAGCTCGTGGAGCTTCAGATTATCATAGGGCTAAGGACCTCATTGCTAGCAACAGATGGTTGGCAGTTTTCGCCAACACTTTGAAGGGTGTTGATCATTCTAACACTCCTAAGGTGTACATACAACCCTAGAAACCTTGGATCTATGTTTTACTAAGATACATGCAAATTTGATTTTCCAAGGTTCTTAACCTAACTAGAATGACACGGGGAACTTTTAAACATAATAGCTAGTAGAAGAACATACTTTTTTGTTGCTTAGATTCCTTGAGAACCTTGTGAGCCTAGCACCTCAAGTGTAATGCCTCAAATGTCTCACACAACACCACAACACTTAGAATAACATTGAGAGAAGTTCACTAACACCTCAAAATCAACTAGCCCTCTTGTTCTATTCTTAGTGGCCGATTTTGCTTGCCATGGAGCTTCTTATATAGTGTGCCACATGTAGGGTTACTCCATGTAAACCCTAATGTGCATGGCTTTTCATATTCCATGATCCATGGGTTTATAACCTCCATGGACTATCCATGGAGCACCTTATGGGTTTTAGCCCAATTCCATAAACCATGGGTCATTAGCCCACTATATAAGAATGGATGATTTACACAATCAACCTCATATATTTAATTAGTCTCCTTTTGATCACTTAATCAATTCCAAATTAATTTTTGATCAATACTAATTAAATAATATTATTAATATATTAGAACATATAATATATTAATAAACCTTAAGTGTCCTTTCTCTCATTTATTCTATCCAAGTGTTGCAATGCCATGCAACCCAAATGGACCATGCCAACCGGGTCAAGTACATTCCAGAAATAGTTATGAACTTAGACACCTAATCCAACACACTTTTCGTACCAGCCGTTGTCCCGAGAGGGACAAGGTCCGACTTGCTTCTTGCCTCTTGAAGGACAGGGCACGTGAATGGTGTGAAGAGGTTGGGATTCCTTCTGATACTTTTGTAGATATGATATCTTCTGTTTTCTTCTGGCCGGTTATCAGGAATTTGTTATGTGTGGGAATTGTGGCTTGGGATTTGGATAAGCAACATCTTGGATGGACTTTCTGCTATTGTCGGGATTATATTATCAAGAAGTGTGATATGTCATTCTGCATGTCGGAAGTCTTAAATAAATCATTAAAGGGTCGTATTTTGTCAAGTTGGGTTCCAGTGTGTTCCATTGTCTATTATGGTCCTTGTCAGGATCAATTCAAGGGTGTTGCTTGGAGGATCTTTGGTCAGGGTTAACGTGATAGTTCTCCAGTGGATTCAAGGTTTAGTGGTTCTATCAACTGTCAGGTATGATCGACAGTTGCCTATAGAAGAACTTTAGAGTTCAAGGCAGTACCGTTGCTAGGGAGGGAGCGGTAGCAGGAAGATGATGGTGTCAGTTGCGTGAATTGTTTGACCATTGTATGTGTCAAGAGGATTGTACTTTCGCAAGGACTAAATTCGGTTAGAGTTCAATGATTCCTTGAGGATAGAAGTCTGAATAGAGCTTCGTCGGTGTATGGCAAGGGTTACGATTGTTAGTCGTAGGCATAAGAACTCAAGGAAATGGAATGCTGCCATGAGAGATGATTTGGTCACCATAATGGTTAAGGTCTCAAGAGCATTCTCCCAAATTCTAGTTGTTGAGCAATCGTTGAGAGTTGGCTATTCATGGAACGCTAGATTAGTAATCACGGGTTATAGGTAATTCCTATTATATGAGATTCGATGGGTTGGAAATCCATCAAACTTATAGGATGAAAGAACTTCGACGAATCCAAGTGAGGGAGAATCGATCAGAATTTCAGGGAATTGGATCGAGTGTGGAACCAGGACAAGTTTTGTATCCTGGTCAGGTATAGAGACGACACAAGTGTCGCACCCCCAAACCAGAACAACGGAAATGTTCGGGGGCGGATGACGTTACGTATAGTATCATAGCAATTGCATAATAAAGATCAAAGCATTACAAACATTGTATTGATAATTTAATATTTACATTGTATTTGAATCATTGTTTGACTCCAAAAGTATACAACAAAATATAAGACGCAATAATACTAGGCTCCATCTTCACCAAAACATGTATAGGTACCTGTCTACTGATTTCCTGTGAATACAAGTGGTTTCGAAAATAGTGTCAACAATTAAGTTGGTGAGTTAATAAGCATTTGTAAGAAAATCTATTGTTTTTCCTTCTAAAATGTATGAGCGAGATGTCAGAAATGTCCGATATTTTCTGTTGTATGTAATGTAGTCTTTGTTCCTTGAAAGTGATAGTGTGTCCTTCCAGAAAATCCAATATTTTCTTTAATATGAAATGTAGTCTTAAATTTTCCAAGACCGTAGTGTACAAGTATTTTTCCATAATTAAAATAGTAATGTGTGAGTTTATACTTATATAAAACCGTTGGAATGCGTGTTCCCATAAAATAATATTATGTAGTTGTATCTTTGTAAAACCCTGTAATTGTATGTTTCCAAAAATGTAAATTGTATTGTATTCGAAAGTAATGTTCTATAGTCTTATCGTTAAATAAAACTAGTGAAGATATGTTTGTATATGTAAACCAAATGTGTTGTTAATACCCAATTGTGAGTTATTATAACCATACTGAATACTGATGCTTTGTTATGACATTCTTTAGGCGTCGGAATGGTACGACATTTGTCACCCCAGACTTGCCGGTCTAACTATAGCTAACAGTTCAAGTGCGGTATTGTCAGTCTCATATAGATCTATACACAAGTGTGACATTCTCCCTCCAGGAGACTCTGGTTATAATACATGATTTTTGTTGGTACTTAGGTAAGTACTTGAAGAAAATGTCTCACAAAGCTATATGAACGGTTTATGTATAGCGTAGTGAAATCTCTTTATCTTGTAATGTTTACATAGTGTGAAAAATAAAATAATTATTCTTTTAAATAATTATTTTCTGTACCACCTATCGGGTAAAATAGTGTATATGCTCCATAAAGTATACATATTATAGTTTATATAAATGTTTCGTTGAAATGTGACCCTTTGTATACTATTATCAAAATTTTATCATGATAATAAATCGAAATAAAATAATTATATATTTTCGTTTATATAATTATACCCTTTTGCTCAACCTGTTACAAAATGGTTATAGTTTTATTGAAATCAAATGTATATCAATAAGTATATTTATATTTTACAAAAATATAAATGTAAGGGTTTGTATATTAAAACAATTTATCTTGTGTTTTACGTATATCCCCCCCCCCCCCCCTTAAAACATATAGAAATCATGAAAATGTAGGGGTATGAACTCACCTCGGGAGTGTTCTTGGCTGGATAATGAAGTGATAGCAATGATCCTTCAGTTATAACACGTGTAAATAGTCGTATCATGATAATATGTATATACGATATTTTATGTAAATTAATAAAATAACCATTTAAAGTGTTAGATAACAGTAGATTATGTAATGATACTTACAAAATATTCTTTGAATGAACTTAGTTTCCCGGGAAATTGGATGAAGGTTTGAAGATGTGCTTGAAAAATTATGAAGTTTTGAAGATATGCTTATGAGTTTTGAGAAAAAAAAGTGGTGAAACTTTGAATGAAAAATGGGATTATGAATGTTGATTTCGGCCAACATATATAAATATGTGGAAATATTGATTTGACATGTGCATTGGGATGTGTATTATATCACTTTGAAATGTGTGCCACTAACTAAAAGTGGAGATCTTGGCTTATGCCCAACCGATTTTGATCAAAAAGGTCCAACCGAAAACTGTGATTTCGGTTCAAAAAGGCAACCAAGAAGTCAAGGTCTTCAGTCTTCGTAGGTTCTCAGCCAAAGGAGTTTTCAGTCTACATGGTTCTCAGTCCAAATGGTTCTCGGATCAAGGGTTCTTGGTGGGTGGGTTTTTTATTCCAAAAACCAAGAATCCTTAAAGTAAAGTAATTTTCATTAATTAATTTAAACCATTTAATTATTTAACTTTTGTTTGCCATAATTAACTTGCCTTCACTTTGGTTTGACTTGTTTGACTTTTATTGACCCGAAATAACTGGTTGTTATATTATCCCTCCGCTAAAGGGAATTTCGTCCTGAATTTATTTCTAAAGTGGCACTCATGAATTAGGGAAAATATGTGGGCACTTTTGTCTCATCTGGTCTTCCCTTTACCAAATGAATTTAGGTCCCTGCTTGGCATTCCAGCGAACCTTCACTATTGGTATACGACTTTGTTTCGTTCTCTTGATTCCCTTGTCCACGATTTCTATGGGTTCTTCCATGAAATGTAGGATTTCATTTATTTAGATTTCATCGAGTGGGATTGCAAGAATCTCATCGGACAGACACTTCTTTAGATTGGATACATGGAAGGTAGGATGTATGTTACTGAGTTCCTGTGGTAGTTTGAGTTTGTAAGCCACCTAGCCGGTTCTAGCAAGAATCTCGAATGACCCGATATACCTTGGATTTAGTTTTCAATGTTTTCTGAAATGTATCATTCATTTCCAGGGTGAGACCTTTAATAGGACGCGGTCACCAACCTAGAACTCCAAGGGTTTTCATCGTTTGTCCGCATAACTCTTTTGTCGATCCCTAGATGCTTTTAGTCGTTCCCGAATTTGGAAAATCTTCTCTGCAGTTTCTCGTATGATCTCAGGGCCAGTAATAGCTCTATCAGTAACATGTCGCTTTGCTAGTTGAGTGTCACCCACTTCAGCCCGACACAGAGGGCATCAGCACTTGCGGCCATAGAGGGCTTCGAATGGAGTTGCTTTGATGTTAGTGTGATAACTGTTATTGTATGAGAATTCGATAAGTGTTAAGTAAGTATCCCAAGCTTTACCAAATTCTATCACACAATCCCTTAGCATGTCTTCTTGGGACTAGATGGTTCTTTCTCTTTGCCTGTCATTCTGAGGATGGTACACTGTACTCATGTTGAGTTTGGTTCCCAAGGACTTTTGTAGTGATTGCTAAAACCAAGAGGTAAATCTACTATCTCGATCGGATATAATGGATATTGGCACACCATGTAATCGTATAATTTCTTTAATGTATGTCCTGGTTAGCTTTTCCATTTTGTCAGTCTCCTTTATTGGTAGGAAGTGCACGGATTTGGTTATCCTATCGATGATTACCTAAATGGTGTCAAGACCACCAGTTGTCTTGGACAACTTAGTTATGAAATCCATGGTTATCCGCTCCCACTTCCATTCGGGTATCTCTGGTTGTTGTAGTAAACCCGAATGCTTCTGATATTCTACCTTGACCTTGGCGCAAGTCGAGCACTTGCCTACATAGGTAGCGATTTCTTCTTTCATGTTTGGCCACCAACATAGTTTCTTGAGGTCTAGGTACATTTCATATGAATCGGGATGAATAAAGTACCTAGTCTTGTGAGCTTCATTCATGACAACGTCTCTAAATCTACTGTATCTAGATTTGCTCCATGAGGTAGTGAGCTCCATCATCCTTGACTTTAAGTTTTTATCCATTCCTCTTAAGGTTTCTCCTACCACATTTTCGGGTTTCAAGGCTTCCAACTAAGCCTCTCTGATATGTGTGGATAGGTGTGAAGGGATGGTCATGATTAATGACTTCACTCGGCGGCCCGCGTACTCCTTTCAACTAAGGGCATCTGCTACTACATTGGCTTTTCCTGGACGATAGCGAATTTCTCATTCATAATCATTTAGTAGTTCTACCATCGTTGTTGCCTCATGTTGAGTTCCTTTTGATCGAAGATGTGTTGGAGGCTTTTATGATTTGTGAATATTGTGCACTTCGTACCATAAAGATAGTGTCTCCAGATCGTTCGAGCAAATATTACTGCTCCCAGTTCGAGGTCATGTGTGGTATAGTTGACCTCATGGTTCTCAAGTTGTCTCGAGGCATAGGAAATGACCTTTCCTCTTTGCATAAGAACACAACCTAGCCCTTGCTTGGACGCATCACAGTAAACTACAAAATCTTCCGTCCCCACTACGAGGGACAAGATCAGTGGACTGCATAAGGATTGCTTTAGTGTCTGGAAAACAATTTCTTGTTTCTCCTCCCAGTTGAAAGTTACACCCTTATGATTCAGGGAGGTAAGTGGCTTCGCGATCTTGGAGAAGTTTTGAATGAACCTCCTGTAATAGCCAGTGAGGCCTAGAAATTGACGAATTTCTATTAGCGTTCTTGGGGTTGCCCGGTTTTTTATTTCCTTGATTTTGGAGGGATACACATGTATCCCTTCCTTGCTAACCATGTGACCTAGGAAGTCCACCTTTCGAATCCAAAATTCACATTTCGAGAACTTCGCATACATCTTCTCCGCCCTTAATGTTTCTAAGACTTGTCTCAGGTGTTGTCTATGTTCTTGCTTACTTCAGGAGTAAACTAGTATGTCATCGATGAATATTATCATGAATTTGTCTAAGTAAGGTCGACACACTCGGTTCATCAGATCCATGAACATTGCAGATGTGTTAGTCAATCCGAAGGGCATCACTACAAACTCGTAGTGACCGTAGCGAGTTCTAAATTCAGCCTTTGGAATATCTTCCTCTTGGACTCATAACTGGTGGTATCCAGATCTTAGATAGCTCTTTTAAAAATAACTCGCTCCTTGAAGTTGATTAAACATATCAATGATTCTAGGTAATGGGTATCGATTTTTGATGGTGAGTTTATTTTGTTCCCGATAGTCTATGCACATACGGAATGATTCATCCTTTTTCTTCACGAACAAGACCGATGCTCCCCAAGATGAGAAGCTTGGTCTTATGAACCCTTTGTTAAGTAGTTCGTTCAACTGGCTGAAAAAATCCTGCATTTCTGCCAGTGCTAAATGGTATGGGGATTTGGCTACGGTAGTAGCTCCGAGAGTCAATTCGATTTTAAATTCGACTTGGTGTTCGGGTGGTACTCCTGGGAGATCTTCGGGAAATACGTAGGGGAAGTTACAGACTTCAGGAATACCCTTGATGTCTTTTATTTCTTGTTTCTTATCCACCACTTGAGCTAAGAAGGCATAGTACTCTTTGCGAAGATACTTTTAAACCTTGACGCAAGAAATGATTTGAAGGTTCCTTTCGGGTTTTTCACCATAAATGATGAGGGTTTTGTGATTGGGCATATTTAGGCAAATGGCTTTATAGTAACATAGGATATAGGCATGGTGAGGACTTAACCAATCCATACCAATGATACCGTCGAAACTTTTTATTGTGATCGACATCAGGTCGATTTGGAAAGAGTGGTTGTTTAGAGTGGGGGTACATCCTATGTATATATCATTAGTGTTCTCTGCCTAACTATTTGCCATTTCTATAGTAATTGTGTCTTTACTAATTGGGGATTTTGTTTAAGTAAGTGTTTAAACTTGTGGCTCACGAAACTTCTCTCTGCACCATTATCAAAAAGTATGCATGTGTGACATCCCCAAATTTATGGTCATTTTAAAAATTTTATTTATGCTTATTTTAAAATTAGAATACCGCTTTTAAAGAACAATGTTGCGGAATTTTGTTCCCAAAAAACATGATAAAGGTTTTATCGAAGCATTTCCGAAGAAATGTATTTGTTTGTATTAAAACATTGGGATGTCATCGTCAATACAGAAACATAAGCATAAACAAACCTTACATTCTTTTACACAAGTGATTTACATCTCCTTTAATCTCTCAGTGTAATGTAGTTTTGTATCGACACCTGTGATACAAATAAACTAAGTGGGTCAGGTTGGGAAACATGGTGAGTACATAGGGTTTTCAACCCACAATAATAAAGTTATTATGTTTAATCATCAAACAATAAACCCAATTGCCCATCCCCATTATCTTCTTTATTCTTAAGTATCTTCCCTAAGAATCATTTATTCCTCATTATTAATTCCTAAGGATTTTCGTAAGGATTAGGCATGAAATCCATCTTTTCCAGGGTTTATATAACAAACACTAAGTCCATAGTTGTCAGGGTTCATCTAATAGGCGCTAAGTCCATAGTTGCCAGGGTTTATCTCATTTATTGCCAGTACTATTTTAGGAAGTCCATCCGCAATACATGTCAATGGGTTTTTTAGAGTACACTGGGAGAACACATCGTTCACAACACCTACAGGTTGCAATCCTGCTAGTGTTCCACTGGACTGTCTAGAATAATTTGTGGTTGTCATCTATACTTTGCTAGATGACGAGGCCATTGATTGGGTCATCGCTTAACTCATTGCTTCGCACTATCTTTTACCACTCATATATCATCACTCATCATTCATCTCATCTTTCATCGCTCATCATTCATCTCATCTTTAATCTACCCATCTGTTACCCATCATAATTATAGGTATAAAATACATATATAGTTTAAAACAATTAAAACATGTATATTTTTGTTCATACAGAATAGATATTAGGAACACAAATAATATGCACACATAGCACGTAACTTATATTAAATCCTTCATATCTATGTGTAAGATGAAAGTAACTATGCATTGACTTGTTAAAGTGATGATTCCAAACTCGGACAACGCTTCGCTTCTTAACAATATAATTTCCTTTGACGAAACCTAGTATTATTACAACTAGATTTTAGTCTAATATTTACCGTGACTAATTATTAGTCTTAGCATTATTATTAATATATAAGCGTTTAAACAATATTTTGCAACCACTATGTACAGATAGGGGTCAGACATAAAACACCGGAGGGCGGGACCATTTTGGCATATAGCACTTCTGAAATCAACAACCCTATGTGACCCTTTAAACCAAATTCTCCGTACCATGAGTAGTTAAAAATATATTATAACGACACCTATATAAGTCATAATAATAGCCCAAATATTTATTATAAGTTGATAATAACAATACTAATTTTTAATATAAACTATATCTAAAATATGGTAAGCATAACTTACTTATAGGGGGTTTGCTAGGAGTCAGGCTGCGCAGGGGAAAAACTTCGGTAATGAATCTTTCTAAGAAAGATTAATGCAGCGCTTCAGCACTCACCTTACTATACTAAAAACTACAGAAAGAGAAGTCGAATCATGAGGGACCGAAATGCTCAGGGGACAGGAAGAGAAAGACTCTTGAATCAAGAGAATGGTGCAAGAATACGAGAGGCTAGAGGATCTTATTTATAGTAATTGAATTTTCAAAAACCACACTTTATATTTACTTAAATGACTAAAAACTCATTTATAATACTATTTAAAATAGATTTAATGATATTTATACTAAACTGATGTCGAAAATACTCAACACTAGTCTTATAACGACCGCATCGTCGATACGTTTCTAATGATATATACATATGTATATCTATATATATATATATATATATATATATATATATATATATATATATATATATATGATTTACACTTTATTTCAATACGTAAATGTGCTATTAAAAATTATAACTCGTTCATACGAACTCAGTTTTTGACGTTTTTTATATCCACACATAGCTATCGACGAGATCTACAACTTTCTTTTAGACTCCGCCGGCTAATTTTGAATTTATATTTTTGTCCATATTTTTATAAAATTAAATGATTTTGCTAAAATCATAACTCTCTCGTACAGATTCTGTTTTTCGCATTCTTTTTCTCAAAATTCTTATTTTAAGGAGTACTACGATTTTCTTTTTGGTCGCATTCGCTAAAAGTCAACCATTCTTATCGTAGCTTTTTTAAGTCATACATTCATTGTGCGCGACTCACTTTTATATCTTATGAAAATGATATCTAATTAATACGGATTCAGATTTCTACAAAATTTATATTTTCGGGAACGGAGAGACGTGTACTTTATATATATATATATATATATATATATATATATATATGTGTGTGTGTGTGTGTGTGTGTGTGTGTGTGTGTAGGCGCACTTATTTTTATGATTTACGGATAATTCGACTGATTTTTCTATTTATATTATAATACTCATGAAACACATAATATTCACATAATTCATCTTTATTACGTGAAATGTGTTACAATTTTTTACCATAACTATTAATTTGGTTAAAATTATGTATCCTATATAATAAAAAAAAAATCATTTTTAACGCTTATTATTGACTAGCTCGATTCTGATGGTGTTACAACATGCTTGTGAGTTATTGAGGAGGAACGTACCAGTAACCACGATAGGATCATTCACGACCTCCTCATGCCCCATCGTTAACACTCTTCTCACCCCTCCAACATTCCTTGTTTTTGGGCAGTCTCTCTTGAAATGCTCTGTTTCACCACATCCGTAGCAAGCTTGGCTCACTCCGACATTAGTGGTTTGGGTGTTTTGTTGTGTCAATGTCTTATAGAAGCGGGGAATGTCCCCCTTATTGTTGCAATTAACGCAGTGCATCTCTCGACAGGCTCCATAATGGTGAAAGTTACACTTATCGCATTTCTGGAGAGGGCTGGCATATGGTTTGGTGGGGGCTGGAGTGGCAGGGGTAGTAGCAGCATGAATTGCAACCGTTTGTTGCTTCTTTGCGGGATCTTGTGACGACTGGCCCTTCCTTTTATTCCAAAACTTCTTTTTGTTGCCACTTTCTTTGGGTTGTTCAGGAATGGTTGTCATAAAGCCCTGGCGGACTCCATGATCTACAAGTGTTTGTGCCAGACGTTTGGCACTATTAAATGTAGATGGGTTGGCAGCAATCACGTTTCCTTGAATCTAAGGGGATAGTCCCCAGATGTATCATTCCACTTTCTTAATTTTTAGGGTGACTATCCCGGGACATAATACAGCCAAGTCACTAAATCTTGCAGTGTAGGCTGTAATGTCAGAGTCTTTCATAGTAAGGTTCCAGAGCTCTTGCTCTAGCTTTTGTATCTCGCCCCTAGGGCAGTATTCTGCAAGCATTAGAATTCTCAAGTCTTCCCAGCTCAAGGCATTGGCTACTAGGAGTGTCAACGATTTTACATAACCGTTCCAACAGGAGAGTGCTCTATCAGCAAAAGTGCAGGCTGGAAATTTGACATTACTGCCTTCTGGGCATGTGCAAATTTCAAACACTAATTTTGTCTTTTCAAACCAACGTGTTAGGGAAATGACGCCTCCGGTGCCATCAAAATACTTTGGTTTACAATTAGTGAAGTCTTTTTAGGAGCATTCCTTTGGATGCCCTTGGCTATTCCCCTGGTTAGTATTACTGGTAGCACCTCCCGTTCCACTTGCACTATTCGTGCTGATTTGCACCATGGCGGCTGCCACAACAGCTGTTACCGCAACATGGGAGATGGAAGTATCCATCTGTGGCAGTGGTGGAGTGGTTGGGGTGTTGTTTTTGTTCCTATTTCACTTCTTTGGTGGCATTTTTCTGCCATAAAGTTTAAATATGTTACCGTATTAGAACATCTTAGTTTTAGGTCTGTTATGTCTACTGTACAAGAATACCGGTATGAAAGACACATAAAGAGCCTAACTATATAGTTCCATAGTATCATAAAATACTCCTATAGTATCTTAAATTTATATTTGGTTCTAGAGTTTCCCTGTATGGATTGTGTTGGTAAGTTTTAGACTTGTTGTTCACCACAATCATTCCCAAGCACATGTTTATATAAATATTTCGTTAAAATGTGACCATTTGTATATTATTATCAAAATTTTGTCATGATAATAAATCAGAATAAAATAATTATATATTTTCGTTTATATAATTATACCTTTTTTCTTAACCTATTACAAAAGGGTTAAAATTTTATTCAAATCAAATGTATATCCGTAAGTATATTTATATTTTACAAAATATAAATGTAACGGTTGGTATATTAACACAATTTATCTTGTGTTTTACTTGTATTCCCCCCACCCCCACCCCACCCCAAACATATAAAAATCGTGAAAATTTAGGGGTATGAACTCACCGCGGGTGTGTTCTTCGCTAGATAATAAGATTATGTAAGGATACTTACAAAATATTCTTGGAATGAACTTAGTTTCCTGGGAAATTGGATGAAGGTTTGAAGATGTTCTTGAAAAATTATGAAGATTTGAAGATATGCTTATGAATTTTGAGAGAAAAAAAGGCGAAACTTCGAGTGAAAAATGTGATTATGAATGTTGATTTTGGCCAACATATATAAATATGTGGAAATATTGATTTGAAATGTGCATTAGGATGTGTATTATATCACTTTGGAATGTTTGTCACCACCTAAAATTAGAGATCTCAGCTTATCCATAACCGATTTCGGTCAAAAAGGTCCAACCGAAAACTGTTATTTCTGTTCAAAAAGGCAACCGAGAACTTAAGGTCTTCGGTCTTCTTAGGTTCTTAGCCAAAGGAGTTTTTAGTCCACATGGTTCTCAGTCCAAATGGTTCTCGGATCAAATGGTTCTCGGATCAAGGCTTCTCGGTGGGTGGGTTTTTGATTCCAAAAACCGAGAATCCTTAAAGTAATGTAATTTTCATTAACTAATATAAACCATTTAATTATTTACCTTTTGTTTGACATAGTTGACTTGCATTGACTTTGGTTTGACTTGTTTGACTTTTATTGACCCAAAATAACCGGTTGTTACAACAAGTGATCATTTAGTTCGAGGTTTTGTAAGTGGGAGTTCAGAGAAACTCCAGACAGTTGGTCGGCCTTTTCTTGTTATGCATAGCAAGTATGTGGATGGACCCCGATCGAGAGTCGAGTAGAGCCCCGCTACCTGTTCCTGACTGATGCGGATTTAATTCAAGACATTGGGATTGAGATGATTGGGTAGTGATGAAACCCGGGGTGGTAGTCTTGATTGGTTAGAAGTATTGGGTGGGACCCGTGGGCAAGGCTCGTTTGTTTATAGTAACATGGGTAGTTTTGGGTTTTATGTACTATAACACTCCTATGGTGCACATGCGATCCTAATAGCTTTGGATCTAAGTTTTCTCTAATTATACATGCAATAAAATTTCCAAAGCATGAAGCCTACAACTAGCATACTATTTTGACATATAAATCATAAAAGTAAGTTAGAAGATTACCTCTTGTTGTAGTTTGTTGAATTTGGCCTTTCAAGAGCTTAGCACCCCAAGTGTTGTATCTCAAACAAGTCACAAACATCATGAACAATTGAAAGAGAAATGATAGAGATGTTAGGCACCAAAAATCGTCCATACTCTTGCAATGTCACCCTTAGGTCGATTTTTGGCTTTAGAGGTTTACATATATAGTGTAGAATGCCAAGAGTTATATGTAACCTTAATTCTTACACTTAAGCTTATGATCCATGACTTATATGGACTAATAATTTATGGACTTTCACATAAGCTAATCCCATTACATATTAATCATGGATCATTAGCCCAATCCGTATGTCTCACTGATTTACATAATTAGGATTTGTTAATTTAATTGGTCTCTTTTGATTACTAAATTAATTACAAATCAAATCTTGATCAATACTAATTAAATAATATGATTTCTCAATTAATATATTATACTTATAATATATTAATAAATCACAAATAACCTCTTACTCAAATATCCATCCTATCAAATTGTCCTGATGAAGGCAACCCGAAATAGACCATGCTACTCTCAGGGCAAGTACATACCAATTATAGTTGTGGGCTTAGACACCTAATCCATTAGTCTCCCACATGGATAAGTCTAATAACTATAATTGTAAGTACGACTTCAAAACCCGACAAGCAATCGTAGCTCTCAAAAGTCGTTGTCGAACTCTGATCAATAACGCGTCCATTAGATAAGGGATCATATATTCCTCCATTCTAGATATCGTAAGAACTGAGACATGGATTATAATCATTCTCTCTGTTCATGTGTTGTTTCCCGATTTCTGATTTATGATGACCAACTAATTGAATAAATCAAATCTGTCCAGGCTTGGCCAAACGCTTAGGGTTGTCATCACTAAATCATCAAACGGCCCACAAATATCGTTTTTATCCCTCTTAGGGTAAAAGGAATGGATAAACTTCGACTTATGTGCTTGCTCTATTTACTTATCAAATCACACACAAGAATATGTTTTATAACACCAGGTTACTGGTGCGTTTACATATGTCAATGTGCAACTGGCTTGTAAACTACAACTCACATGTCTTGGTTTCAAGAATATAAGATATTATCGCCTCATGGTCACTCGTGATAAAATCCATGAAGTGATTCAAATGAGTGTGGGTTTAGTACAATACTCAAATCTTATTACAAGAGTACTCATGAATACTGCAGCAAACTTGTGCTATGTCTAAACACCTTTAGACAATCTACAAACCCATTCATGACAGTCTAGCTTCAAATACCTACTTCCAGAGTATGATCGACTATGGATAGTTTGAATAATCTAGTTATTCGGGAAGTCAAAACATGCAAAGTGAAACACAAGAATAATCGAATCCAATATGGTCTCAAAACTTTTGAATATAAATAAAACACCTTTTATTTAATCACCATATCGATTACACATTATTCATTGTATAATGTTTCGATGAATCAACTTAATACTTGAATTAAAACAATATTTATCCCATCCTCCAAGCATGTGTACTATGTTTTTCTATTGTCCTTTCTTTGTGAAATATATCAATTGAAAACATTTCAAATGACTCTTATTTCACAATTCCAAATCCTTGTCGTAAGTGTAAGAATACCAAATTCTTGCCACTATTAGAATGTGTTATGTTATAAACTATCATTCAATATAACCTTTTGTAATGTCATGGTACTAAATTCATTGAGACTTTGCCAAAGATATTACAAAGTACTCCTTTAGAGATTTTTACAAAACAATTCAATGGAAGTGAAGTCTCAATCTTAAAGTACATTCCTTTCGACATCCTTCTTGCATAAAAGTTTCTAACCTACACATAGATTCTTAATATCCATCTCCCATTATGGAAACATTTCCATATATGCCATATGATAATTCATTATAAATAGAATCCTGTCTATTCATAATAATGTCAATATGGCCCATCTATTACTATACTTCCAACTGCCCACAAGTGACCAATCCTTAGCGAACCTTGGATTGTCCTTAACAGTTAATTATTTAATAATTTAGTCATATTTGGTTCTAGTCCTTTTCCCTCTTGATGCACTAGGCATTTGAAAAATTAGAACACGTGAATATTATAGCATATGCAACCGATCCTATATCTAAAGCATATTGGACACGATTCATAATGTCTTACATAAAGACATAATACTTGATTAGTCTTTTGCTATAATATTTCCATACATAGAAATTTCAATGTTGAAATATTTCAACATGGTATTCATTTATATCCATGACTAAGTTTGATTAATACTTCAATCTAAACTTTTAGATTCGAAATAAAGTATAAGTATCCCCTCCCTTAATTATAGAAAAAACAACTTTTCAAACTTTGCAACTTTTGAATCGAAACTTTTGTTTTCTATAATTAACATTGCTAACTTGCAACACTTACCATAATGATTATGCTCGCACTAGCATAACAATCATTTCTTTAATAGCATAACACTTACGCTCCCACTAGCTTTGACATGTACCCATAAATAAGCTGGACTTCTAAAAAACAATGCTTATTGACTTTCTTACCGCAGTTCAGATTTTTGATACGAGATGTTTCGATAAGTCTTTATCTAAGCTCATACACCTATTATAAGAAAGCTCATTTATGTGTTTAAAATATTTCAGAACTTACAACAATTAGTCTCAAATGTTTAGACCTTTTTTCCATTTCTCACAATTCGAACTATCAAGAGGGATATTGTAATCATAATCTAATTTGAGAATGCAAATATCACAAATGCTATCTCCTTAAAATCTACTTAGTGAAAGTGTTTCCTCACAATCATTTTCATGAATTGGGGAGAAACCTTATGACGCTTAGATTTTATGGTTTATGTGTTCTTATCCATGTGAATTTGTCATAACCATAGTCATAAGACAAGGTTAGTGACAAATCCAAAATCATATGGACTGAAATTGTTCAATCTTAATTTCTTGCCACCTGGCAGCACAAGGGCCTACCATTTCTTCCAAGTTGTTATGAAAATAATTGAGAACTCATAGAGCTCACATGCATAGTCAACTTTAACTGGAATGGGCACAGAAATAAGAATATGTCAACACGATAGGTTAAAAACCTGTCTTGATCAGTTCTTGAAACTTTTCAAGATCTTTAAGACTCCCACTTACCTCTTGACATATGATATAAATAAATATTCAAGAGTTAGTGTGATTTCTTATCAAGATTAACCCTTCATATAATTGGTCTTAGTTGGTCTTTGTCTTACCCAAGACATCACAACTTACCAATTTCAAATGTACAAGAGTAAGAAACATTTTACTCTACATTTGATAAGTGTTATAAACCTTTCTTAAGATTATGTCACTCAAGGCTCGATCTTGGAGTATGACTCTAAGACTCGATTTTTGGAACAAAGTATGATTCACCTTTTGATTTAACCATTTCAATAACTCCAGATTCCTTTTCTTAGCCATAGAAGTACACTAAGGTCTCCTTAGAAGATCAATTGTGATATGGTTTTCATAAACATTAAGATGATCATAAAACATGATACTAAATTACTCTCCTTTCCTTGTAGATTGGAGAAACTTTTATCTTTCTGCATATTTGATTCCTCTTATTCGTTCTGCTATACATTGAAACCTTTTCAATGATTTAGAATTATACTTAATCTTATAAGTATAACCATATTTACTAACTTTAGTAAATCATGATGAATAGTCTTACTGTTCATTGTGGTGGGCGTGGACCAGTACACAACCGATTATACCCGATCTCTTAGTCCTTCACTTGACTCACATATACATCTGAACAAGGAATTAGTCCCAATTTTCCAAATACGAAGGTTTACATTCACCACACAACACAATTTGCATGATTCCAAGTTTCTATCAAATTGAAACTTGGGCGATGAGAATCTTTCCTTATTTGGTAAATTATGACACTACCACAAACGAAAGATTCAAATCCATTTTCCAATATTGCTACCAATAGAAATATACAAACATCAATTTTCACAAATGCCATTGCAAGGATAAATATAAAACATGTTAAAATCAATTTTTTATTTATTTAGAAAATGCGGAAAAAACTTTTCCTTACAATGCAATTACAAATGAAAACTATGTTCCAAAATATTTCTAAGCAATCTATCATGACTCTTAAGCAACAGCTAAAAAATCTGATCATTGAGCCATGTGATCGAAGTCCATCTCTTCGCGACCAGACTCAGATTAGTCTTCCTTTAAGCTTCATTTCTTTTCTTCGATCCTACAAACACATCAAAATGCAATCTTGTCCCATCATGTATTAAGAATCTACAAACATGAACTTAATAGAGTTAGATAATGGACTTACCTGAAGCAGAGTTAAACTTTTTGACTTTACCATCCTTGTAGTCCTTCAGGTGGATACGACAGCTTCACAACCAATTCCCCTTCTCTTGGCAATAGAAGCAAACAGACTCTTTTGAGATTCATTGAATAACCATGACTGGGATGCTGAGGATCACAAACAAGGTGTGAATAACCATGAAAATTAGCTTGGTACTCTCGATGTTACACATCATCTAATCAATGTGTCGGTTAACCACACACACTCCATTGATCCATGATTAACATCAAGCTACCCTTTGCCACCCTTGCTAGTCCCAAATTAGTGTGCTGGTTAACCACACACGCTCTACCAACGACTTAGCAAGGTGCAAAGTGAAATTTCATTGGTTAGCACCAAATTCACATTTTTCCTAAGTAACTAATATTGAGAATTTATAAATGTTTAGTTACTTTGTATGTTCATCATACTTTAAGTGGGACTTTGTGTCCTATCCTACCCGTTCGGCTAACGACCCTTCACTAATAAAGGAAACGGTGGGTAAGAGTGGACACTCATGTAACTGCCATTTTATAGGCAGTTTCCTTATACATCCCTTATATATTGGCTTTGTGAATGAGGCCTACTAACGGTAAGACTGACATTTACTTATACTATAATATATTAAACTTTATATTTTATATAGTATAAGGGTGTATTTAAAACTTTTAAAATACTTGATGGTTTAATCTATTAATAAATTATACTCTTAATTTAATTAAACTTAAACCATATGATTATGGATTTAATAATACTCTTTTAATTAAACATTTAATCAGCTATTAATAAAATCCATAAGGGTGTGATTTGAACTGTTCAAAACATCAAGATGCTAAATCAAAATTAAAACTATTTAATTAATTTTAAGTTATGAACCCATGAGTTACACCGTTTGAAAGCTTTTCAAATTACTAAGGTTTTTAGAATTCAATGTTTCATAATTGTGACTTTTCAACTTTCAAAACTTGAGGGCAAGTTTTGTAACTCTTGAAAACCCTTTTGAATTCCATAACTTAAGGAGTTAATGTTCAATGAAGATGATGCATGAGACTTTTCATGTTCCATAACTTGAGGACAAGTTATGAAACTCTTTAAAACTTTTGTGTTCCAAATTTGATGAAAAATATTGTAACTCCTAAAAAAACTTTTGAGTTCCAAATTTGATGACAAATATTGCAACTCCTTAAAAAAACTTTTAGAATTCCAAAACTTAAAATCAAGTTTTGTAACTCCCCAAAAAAACATTTAGATCAAATTTTAAACTTAATAAAATAACCGTTATATCTTTTACCAATTTGATCATAATACAACTCTTGTAGTAAGATAATTTCAAATCAAACTACACTAATAATTAGTTTATCATATAATCTAGTAATTATTTTATAATTTGACAATTTATCTTTTAATTGGATGAGAATAATCACTACCATATAATAAAAATAGATCTTATGATACAAAACAGTTTAAGGTAATGGTCAAAATCCAATTCTGGCAAAAAAAACCCGAAAAACCACAAACAGACTGCTAAACTCGTCGAGTCAACATATGTACTTGTCAAATTCATCATTAACTCATCAAGCTCATGAATGGACTCGTCGAGTCCCCCATTGTCAAATAACAATTTTTCAGTTTTTCAGCTGGGTGGGACCCGTGGGCAAGGCCGCTATGTGGTATAGTTTGGGTGGGTCGTAGGCAAGGCCTGTTTGTTTATAGTAACACAGATGGTGTTGGGTTTTATGTACAATAACACTCCTATGGTGCACATACAACCCTAATAGCTTTGGATCTAAGTTTTCTCAAATTATACATGCAATAAAATTTCCAAAGCATGAAGCCTACAACTAGCATATAATTTTGACATATAAATCATAAAAGTAAGTTAGAAGATTAACTCTTGTTGTAGTTTGTTGAATTTAGCCTTTTAAGAGCTTATCACCCCAAGTGTTGTGCCTCAAACAAGTCACAAACATCATGAACAATTGGAAGGCAAATGAGAGAGAGGTTAGGCACCAAAAATCATCCATACTCTTGCAATGTCACTCTTAGGTCGATTTCGGCTTTAGTGGGTTACATATATAGTGTAGAATTCCAAGAGTTATATGTAACCCTAATTCTTACACTTAAGCTTATCCCATTACAAATTAATCATGGATCATTAGCCCAAACCATATGTCTCACGATTTACATAATCAGTCCTTGTTAATTTAATTAGTCTCTTTTGATCACTAAATTAATTCTTGATCAATACTAATTAAATAATATGATTTCTCAATTAATATATTATACTTATAATATATTAATAAATCACAAATAACCTCTTACTCAAATATCCATCCTATCAAATTGTCCTGATGAAGGACACCCGAAATGGACCATGCTACTCTCGGGTCAAGTACATTCCAATTATAGTTATGGGCTTAGACACCTAATCCAGTAGGTGGGACTTGGTAGAGATCGTTGGGTGAAGGTATTGGATTCTGGGTTTCATGATTCAGTAAGTGGTCAGTGTGTGTGACGTAGAAGGGTGTATAGACTGGATAGCTTTGTTATTTGGACTCTTGGGAACCTGGTGATTGGACCAGGTGTGAGACTGGTAGTCTTAACATTATTTTGGGAACCGTTATACCTCAATCTAATGAGGGGTGGCTAAGAACCAGAAAGTGTTAGGTGAAATACAAGTACAGATCCATCAATCTCAGTTTATGAGTTGTGTATCGGGTTGGTTGTTGGGGTATCTTATGTCGAGGACATCGATCAAAGGTTTCAAGAGTAAAGAATGGATTCAGTGTTAGGTTTGGATAATCCCAGAGTAAATGACTTGGTCATGTTGTGCAGCTCTCGTCTGAGTCTAACCGTTACAGGGACGAGTCTCCTACTCGAAGGATTATCTAATCCCTGGTCAAGTATAAGCGATCTGCAGGGATAGTTGATCAGTGATTCCGATTCTCATGGAAACCCCTAATATTATAATTTGTGTAGTCGGTTGGGAGATTTTACGGGATAGATGCAACTTTGGATCGATATGGGCGTCTGTCAGGGAGTCAGACCATCTCAAGACTTCAGATTTTAGATTGGGTAAGTGTGAGTGTATTGCAAGGAATTCATTCATTTGCAAGATAGAGAGCCTTGTGAGGGTCAGTTTCGATTGCATTGGCAAGGCTATAGTATGCTTGAGGTTGTAGCCTTGCTGCTCAGGATTTTGGCTTGTTGGGATTGGTAAGGAATGATTTTGAGGACGAAATCTAATTTAAGTGGGGGAGAATTGTAACATTTTGTTTATTAAATAAATGAATAGTATCCCTAATTGTAGAATAACTTAGAGATGCGTTGGTTCCGGGAGTTAAAAAAGTCATAATTGAGAGTTCGGGGGTTAAAATGTAATTTCTGGATTAGTTTGTAAAGAATTTTGAAGGTTAAGGGCCGTTTGGTAAATTATGAATTGAATTTGAAAAGGCTTTTTGAAGCTAGGGTATGATTGGTAATTGTTGAACTTATTATGAAAGGAATTATGGAAGCAGGGGCTAAAAGGTAAATTTTGGGATTTAAATTGAGAACAATTCTTGTGAGGAGGGACCGATCTTGGACAAATGGATCAAAGGTTGAAAGGAACACAGGATATACCCGGTGAACCTTCCTTCCCGTCTTATGGTTATCATCTCTGAAACCGTAGCAAACCCTTTCCCAGCCGCCACCATCTTTTATGGTCTTCTCAGCCATCATCTCTACGCGGTAGCTTGTACCACCGTTGCTCTGGTCACTGTCAAAGTTGAGGTCGCAAACCACCAGGCCGATACCACTGTGGTGGCTGCCGATAACAACAAGATTTGCTTAATACCGACATCGGGGAAGTGTTGCTGCCATTGTCGGACACTCCTCCTCCTCCTTCTGAAGGGTTTTGAGCATCCTAACAACCTTAAGGTTCACATACAACCCTAGATGCTTTGGAACTATGTTTTCTCTATTATACATGCAAAATTGATTTCCAAAGTATTGTTCTATCTAGCATATAATCATAGGTACTTGTAAAAATAAAAATTAGATAGAAATACATACCTATTCTTGTAGTTGATTGCTTGGAGATTTAAGATCCTAACACCAATAATGTGAATGCCTCAAGTGGAATCCCAAATCACTACAACAACTTGGAAGACTTGATAGAATATGATGCACTCTTAGAAATCAGCTATGCTTTCTTATTTCACACACTAGTGCCAATTTCTAGACCCTTGGACATCTTTATATAGTATGGAGGATTAGGTTTACATCCATGTAAACCTAATACCCATGACCTTTCACATACTTAGGATCCATGGGTCAAAATCTCCATGCACTATCCATGGACTTCCATGCAAGCTTAGCCCATCCTAAATAATCAATTGACCCATACTATTAGAATCCATATATAACTAGTGTCTTTTTTATCATTAAATTAATTCCAAATTAATTCTTGATCAATACTAATTAAATAATATGATTTCATATTAATATATTATAACTTATAATATATTAATAAACCATAAACATACTCTTCTAAAAAAACTATCAATACAAATTGTTCCGGTGAAGTGCAACCCAAATGGACCATGTCAGGTCGGGTCAAGTACATACCAAATATAGTTATGGACTTAGACACCTTATCCAACACCTTCTTCTTCTATTTTTCCTTCAGTCACGTCGCCATCGTCGCCATGTGGCTGTTCATAATTGTTAGTGATCTTCGGCCACTGCATGCCGCCACGAGGGTGACTGTCTTGGGTGTGTTTTTCATTGGAATTCGTGCAGGTATGTGCGTGTTGTTGTGCTATTTGAAGGTCTGTGTCCTCTCTCTGTTGGCCGAAAAATGTGGGAACCATCATGGTGGCCATTATCTTACTCCCGCTTACTGCCATCTCTCGCCGCCACCAGCCACCGTGGAAGGTGGCTTTATGCGTGTGTTTGTTGTGTATTAGGTGAGTGTTGGTGGCGATATGTTGTATGTGTGATTTTTGGCTGGAAAAACTCACCACCACCACCACCACCATAAGGTGGTGGCTGCAGCCGTGTGCCGCCATCGACCACCACCGCCCGAGGTGGCAGTGGGTGGTGCCCGACCTAACGAAACCTTAGTTGACTTAATGAAAATCCTAATTGATTTAAAATCCTAATTGATTTAAAAGCCTAACCGTTTGACTAAATGAAATGTGCTTGGGTTAGAAACCCTAATTAGGGTTTAGAAAACCCTAATTTTGGATTGTCGGAACCTGCGTTTAGACCAGTGGATTGAAGTTATGACTTAAGCCCTATTACATTGTACGCTGGCCTAAAGGAGTGATGGACTTAGAGGATTAAGTCCTTAATGGGTTAATTAAGCGCACTTAACCCAAAATGTCATTTCATGTAAGAAACCCTAATTTTGGTTGGGCCTTTTTATTGGGCTTTGGTGATTGGGCTATTGATGGTCCATCTAAGAACAAGTATATAGATTATAGTATTTGGATTGGGCTTTAAGATAAGGCCCATTGGAAAGGCTTGGGCCCAATTTGGAAAATTAGGCCATAGATAGGTCGTATTTGGGCCTTGATGATTACGAGATATTGGACCACCGGAATGCCAAGTGTTTGGACTAGAATAAAAGGTTAGGCCATAAGGTAAGACCATATATAAGTTTGGATCCAATTTGGAAAATTGGGCCATATTGTAGGCCTTGGTTGAGTAATTGACTTTTGGGCTTTCAGAATATGAGTTGGGCTTTGGACTTGGATCAAACTATGTTAGGGGTAAAATGGTCCTTTTACCCCAAGTGTGTATTTATGGTGATGCATTGAAACCCAAATGGTTAATCGGGTTTTGTTTTGACAATTGACAGTTAGGGACTTTTCAGCTAGCAGTCAGAGAATTAGTCGCGGGACTTCAGCAGTGCGAGGTAAGTTTCCTCCTGGTTTGAACGGGTTAAAGGAACCAATGTTGGCCCGTGTAGTTTGTATGTTCTTGATAGGAAAGCAGAGTGTGGGCGGGGCCCGTATCTCATTATTACTTGAGTATAGATATCAATCGGACTGTTGGATTGCTATACTTGTTATCTGTGTGATACATGTATGTGTTGTTAGGAATGTGTGGGCAAGGCCGGTATCTCATCATTATCTGGGTGTGGGCAGGGCCCGTATCTCATAGAGTGTGGGCGAGGTCCGGTATGTGTAATGATTAGTATCTAAGTGTTGGTAGGGCCCGTATCTTAGCCTTGTTTATGATTAGTAGCTAAGTGTGGGTATGGCTCGTATCTTAGTATTATATGAGTATGAATATGAATTGGTAGATTATGATTATACTTGTTGTTTGCGTGATACTTGTATATAATTTAGTTAGTGGAGTGTGGGCGGGGGTATGTATCTCCCGGAGAGAAGAGCGTAAGCGAGGCCCATACCTCCTAGCCAACTGAGTGTGGGCGAGGCCTGTATCTCCTAGTTAGTAGAGTGTGGGTGAGACTCATACCTCTGAGATAGCTGAGTGTGGACGAGACCCGTATCTCATAGTTAGCCGAGTGTGGGCGGGGGGCCCGTATCTCCTTGAGTGTGGGCGAGGTCCGTATCTCCTAGCTGCATGTTATAGGATATATGTATGGTACGTGGTAGTTTGGGGAGACTCACTAAGCTTCGTGCTTGTAGTTTTCAGTTTTGGTTTCAGGTACTTGCGATAGCAAAGGGAAGAGTTCGAGATGATTGAAGTTCACACACCATTTGTTTAGCCTCGGATGTTTATACTCTAATATGTTTGACAAATATTTATGATATTTTGAGATACACGACTTATGATTTTTTATATTATGTTTGATAACTATGGTTTTCGTAATGATTGAAAATGAAATTTTTGGACTGTATTTTTAGGATGTTTCATGGGCTCTTATCATCATAAACATACTTCAAATAGTGATACAATCTTAGTCGTTTATTACTCTCAATCTTCAAATTTCTAGCCGTCCTTTACTCTCAGTCTTCAAATTTCACATAATTATAACTAGTTGTGAAACCCATTTATTATATTAGTTAATTTAATAAAAGAAAGGTAAATATAAATATCAAAATATTTGAGAACTTTGAATTTATAAGAAAAAAAAATAATGAATTATTATAATGGGAATGTTTTTTTTTTATCTTTTTAAATTTAAACAAATAATTTAAATAAAGAAAAAAAAACTAATGAGTTTTAATTTTGAGAAATTTGAAATTAAAATGTAAGTTTATTAATGAAGTTAATATCTATTTATTGCAATTATTACATTAAAATATTATTTGAAATTTAATAAAATAAAAAAAACTTATAAAATGACACGTGGAAAAAAATTAATTCAAAATAACAACTAAATAACATTTGACAAAGTGAATGAGAGTGCGACAAGTGACAAAAAAAACTTTTATTTATTAGAAATGACTGAAAAATTACAGATCTTTTTTTATGACAGTTCTTGACAAATTGCATTTAAAATATTTATAATTATGGGAGAGATAAAAAATAACCAAAATGTCATGGTTCACTTAAGAAAATAACAATCTCTTATACCTTTTTAATAAAATGAACATCAATTCCGGAACAAGTTTAATTGCGAAATATTTTTGAATGTCCCCATCACAATAAAAAAAATTATATTTTTTCAAAATTCTTTATTGCAAAATTAGCTCCTATTCATATACCGTGAAATGCATAATTATTATATCAAAATTAATTCATATATTGAGCCCTATATGGTTTTTCAAAAAAAAAAAATTGTTTTTTTTATCGTGGAGGAGGCCACTCAAAAAATGCAATTCGCAGGCACACGTTATAAAATGGCTAATGATCTAGGAGGATAATAAAGTTTTAATTTTTTTCATATTAAAAACTTAAGGGGTTTTTTTTCATATATTACACCAAAATGGTTGTATATAACCGTTTAAAAAATATAATAAGGTTTTAATTTTGTCCACATTATATCCTAAGGTTCTTTTTTGTACATATTACACTAACATAGTTTTTATAACTGTTTAAAGATAGCCAATAAGGTTTTAATTTTATCCACCTTAGGTATCTATTTTTAATATTTTTATCATTTAATCTAATTCTTTTACAATTTATATTAGTATCTAGTTAGATGATTTCATTATTTCATCTTTTCATTTTAATCGTACATTCACCATAACCACGATATCAATTAAAATGTTACATAACAACATTTTTTCAGTTTTACAAATAAATAAATAAATAAATAACATAACATAACATAAAATAAAAAACTAATAATAATCAAAGTCTTAATTTTATTTTTCGATATTTTTGAAGTTGTCATGTTTAACAAGCTAAAAAGTAGATTATAAGCTAGCATTTTAAAAAGCTATTTAGACTAGTTTTTTAAAAGTTTTTTTAATTTCAAAATATACCCTTTAATTAATTAAGGAAATATATTTTTAAATGCACTTTTATGTCATTATATAAATTTTAGATAGCTTATAAGCCAGTGGCGAAGCCAATGTCAAAATAAAAGAGTATCCCCGAAAAGTAATACGGTATCTCTGATAAGTAATGGCTCCGCCAATATGGTATCTCCGATACGTCATTACTTATCGGGGATACCGTATTACTTTTTCGGGATACTCTTTTACTTTGATTATGGCTCTGTCACTAGCTTATAAGTTATCTTAAATTTATATAATGACATAAAAAGACATTTAAAAAAAAAATATTTGCTTAATTAATTAAGGGGTATATTTGGAAATTAAAAAAAAAACTTGTCTAAGTAGCTTTTTAAAACGCTAGCTTATAAACTATTTTTTGACTGGACAAACATGACAACTTAAAAAAGATTAAAAAATAAACTAACTTATTAGCTAGTTGTGACACACCAAACATAACGTTAATCACTAAGACATTGATTATTATTAGTTTTTTTTTTTTTTTGACAAAAAATTGTTATGTAACCTTTTAATTGAAACTGTAGTTGTGGTGAATGTGCGATTAAAATGAGAAAATGAAATAATAAAGTCATCTAATTAGATACTAATATAAATTGTAAAAGAGTTTGATGAAATGATAAAGCATATTAAAAATATGGAGCTAATGTGGACAAATTAAAACATTATTATCCATCTTTAAACGGTTATAAAAAAATCATATTGGTGTAATATGTACAAAAAAAGACCTTAAGAGTCTAATGTGGATAAAATTAAAACATTATTATAGGGGTGAGCATTTGGATCGGTGGACCGGACCGGACCGGTGAACCGGACCGGACCGGACCGTTTTTTTGGACCCCCGGGCCGGTTCTCGGTTCTCATATTTCTCTCCGGTCCGGTCCGGTTTTTTTCCCGGTTCGGTCCGGTTTTTACCGGGTTTAGAACCGGTTGGACACGATTAAGATTTTTGTGATGTTTTTTAAACACTCATAACTCATTCGTTTTATGTCGGATTGATATGCGGTTTTTTCCAACATTTAGTTTACAGTTTGTAGATGAATTTAGACTATAATTTTGTTTATTTTGGTATTATATTCACCGCATTACGATCCTTCAAAGTAGAGCTATCAAAGCTGAAAAAATTCAGCTTTTCAGCAAGATTTTGTAATCTGTGACATTTTTAAAACACCCATAACTCATTCCTTTTAAGTCGGATTGACCAGAGATCTTTTCCAACATTTAGTTTACAGTTTGTAGATGAGTTTAGACTATAATTTTGTTTATTTTTGTATCATATTCACTGAGTTACAATTCTTCAAAGTAGAGCTATCAAAGCTGAAAAAATTCAGCTTTTCAGCAAGATTTTGTAATCTGTGACGTTTTTTAAACACCAATAACTCATTCGTTTTAAGTCGGATTGACCTCCAGTTTTTTCCAACATTTAGTTTACAGTTTGTAGATGAATTTAGACTATAATTTTGTTTATTTTGGTATTTTATTCACTGAGTTACAATCCTTCAAAATAGAGCTATCAAAGCTGAAATATTTCAGCTTTTTAGTATTATTTTATACTATAATTCCGAATCCGCGTTTAGCACATGTGGTAGAGTTGTAAGTGAGTATCAGACTAGTATATCGACATTGATAGTTGAAGCTTTGTTATGCACCCAAGATTGGGTGATAAAGTCTACAAATCCGATAGTTGACAACGTTGATGACATCTTGAACGATGATTATATAGCTTTGGGTAAAAAAATTACAATCTTTATTCTTTTTTTATACAATTATTACTTTTTATTAAATACTAACAACATTTTTCATTTGTGTTTATATAGAGAAAAAAATATGGATGATAATGATATGGGGAAGAGGCTAGTGGAAGATTAGATTATTAGTTTATAAAGTTTGTTAGTTTGATTGATTTTAAAGTTTAAACTATGATTTTTATTGTTACGGTAATACTTTTATATGTTTGTCTTAAAATTGTTTAACTTTTGTTGGTGAACTTGATTTATATGTTAGTTGTTTTTATTTGGAAATTTAATTTTTGCAAATTGCAAGTTATAATATTATACATCAATGTAGATTAGTTAGGCATGAAACGGAAACATATTAATTTTGCAAGTTATAATATTATACATCAATTTAGATTACATATACTCTATGCAATTAAAGTTGTACCGGTCCAAACATGTCCAAAAACCGGAAAACCCGGACCTGGACCTGGACCCGGACACGGACACGACTCATCCGGTCCGGTCCATGGTCCACAAAATTCTCCATAACCGGTCCGGTCCAAGAGCCGGTCCGGGTCGGTCCAAATGCTCACCCCTACATTATTACATTTTTTAAACGGTTATATACAACCATATTGGTGTAACATATTAAAAAAAAAAAAAAAAAAAAAAAAAAAAAAAAAAAAAATCCTTAAGACTTAATGTGGATAAAATTAAAATCTTATTATCCTCCTATTTCATTAACTTATTATAAAATTAATAAATAGTTTTGTTAAAAAGGTAAAAGAAAATGGTATTTGTTAAATATCTTATGCCAATTTTGATAATATGAGTGATTGTTTTACCACATTAACCCTGCAACATAACCTACCGTTCAATGTTTATGAGATAATGTGTTGATTGCAATAGGCAAAAGTGTCGGCAATCTTAATATGCGCTCAGATGCGACTCTCTAATAATATTCCATTTGATCTTTTTGACTTTTCATCATGTAACTTTTTTGTTAACAATCACACCTTTCAATTATTTAATAGTGACAATTTCGCTTTGCAACAACATAATAGCTTTTTGTTCTTATTTTTTTATCTATTATTAGTTTGCTTCTAAAATTTTTGCATATACTTCAAACAAAGCTATTATATCATAAAAACCACTTAAGAATTTTTTATTTTTAATTCGAGTCATTTGTCGGCAGAAAGATGACAATGTGCAACCTATGCTGATTTGGACATATTTTGATGACGTGGAAACTGAATTTGATCACATGGCAAAGCTATTATTCCTTTTACCATACTTATTTAAAGTGATTATCATTTTGTATAGTTCTTTATCATGGTCTTTAATCATACTCTAGTTGTTTACATTTTTGGTTTCAATTAAGTATGGGAGTGTATTCATTTGCTTCGCCTACTTGGTTTTTCTTGTTTTGGATAAAGATGATGAATGGGTTTGGGAAGTCGATATTCATTTGCTTTAGCTAGATATTTCATTCATGTTTTTACTTCTAAAATGGGTGGTTCTTCTATATGGTGAAACAAATTGCTTTCAGTAAAAGTTAATATTTTAGGATGGCTTATTATATTTGATTGGATTCCAACTAAGCTCAGTTTGAATGATAGAGGAATTGATGTTGGATCAATTTTTATGCACGTTATGGGATCAACACGTGGTGACTTTGGTCCAATTAATTGCAAGTTTGCAACTGTTGCTTTGGAGATCTCTATTTGGCATCAGCTTGGTCGTTGGTGGAATATCCCAATTCTGCTTTCTTATTAGCTAGGAATGGATTTCATGAGACGCTACTTCAAAGGCAATTGGTTCGACCAAGATTGGATTTGATGTTGTTGTGTGTTGTCCATATGGTGTGTTGGTCGATTTGGTAGGGTTGATTTTTAAAATACAAATATATGAATCCCCTGGTTATTTGATAATACAAGTACAAATTTTGGTTGAAGAGATGTAAAACGAGAAGACGGCGAAGATGAAGAGCTCAGAGGATCATCACAACAACCCTAACAAAACATACTAGCGTACACATACACTTAATCCTCACTTTCTAGAGGAAAGTTAATCATCACGAAACTGGCCGACTGACCCCACACAACTCACCCATGAAACTTCCACCAACCCTGCAACACTTGTGTATGCTAATCATACATAACATTGGATCATATAGACAGTCAAATACTTTATTCTATCATAAGCCCTTCATCAAACAAGAACAGGAAATAAGGCGCCAAACCAAACATTCTAAGGCTATAAAATCTTATTTATGTACAACTATGATGCATACATTAAGCAACTACAATAATGATATCAGTTCTATATAAAGAAGAACCCTAGGTTATCAGGCATCATATAATCAGGAAATTCTGTCATGCAATACCTAAAGATCCCTAACCTATCACTAGCATGTTGTTCTAACATATCACAATATCAAATAACAGTGTGGCAATTTAGGGTCTACTTAATAGCTCTGGCTGATCCTACACATCGCATCCTCTTTAATTATTTTGAAATCAATTTGAAAATCATTTTAAAAAATCTTTTTCCTTAGTTTGAGACTGGATTCACGCGAACGTTCATCCAATTCACTGAAACCAAGCCTCTGATAACAACTTGTAATACCCACAAAAATAAAAAGAAATTTAAACTTTTAAAACCAACCTAAATTCATAAATTGTTTACAATAATTGTTTTCAAAACACTTCAAACATTGGAGTCTCTCGAAATCATAAGTCAAGTATTTTTATGTAATATCTTATGCGTTTACGGTCAGGTTTATGACCAGGTGGGTATTTACGGCCGTAAACAGGTTTACGATCGTAAACCCTATTTACGGTCGGCCGTAAACCCATTTATGGCCCATGTTCACTAAGCCCATATTCCCTAGTATATATATAAGTGTTAGGGTTGAGGAGTAGATTGATGAACGTGAGAAGAGAGAATCTAGAAAGAAGAAGAGAGCATTTTGTGTGTGTGAATCTATTGTAAGGAACTTAATTCTAATCATATCATTCTAGATTCACCATCTTCTTCTTCTCCTTCTCTTCTATTTTGATATGATGTCATCCGTTTGATTGGGATTCCGCACCATTAAACGGATCCGATTGATATTCCAGCATTTTAGGGACTTACAATTGGTATCTGTAACGCCCGTGTTTCTGGGCTAAAAGCATTAATAATGTTTTAATAGTCTAGGTCAACCTTTGTAACTCATTTTGAAGTAATAAAGAGGAATTATGTGAATATTATGTGAATTATATGCTTATTTGCTTAATTATTATGATTTAATTAATTAATAATGAAAACAAGCATTTAAAATAAATATTATAAAAAGTTGATATCTTTTAAGAAAATTGTAATGGCCGAAACAATGATTCCGGAGATATAAAGAACGCTGAAATCCGAGTTATAACGAAGAAGTTATGACCTGTCGAAGTTTCGCGAAGAAACCGGCACGGCACTGGGAAGCGTAAAAAGTGAATATTGCGATAAAGTGTTTTTTAGCCTTAACAATCTAAACGAAAGTCATAGTATTCGTTAAACCGATAATTTTGATAAAAAGAACGCCCAAATCTGACTTCGTATGAGGAAGTTATGATTTTTCTAAGTTTTAGCTTAGCAGTAGACAACTAAATACTCGGATTTAAGATCGAGCGATATTTAGCCGACACAACCTAAACGAGAATCGAAGGTCTCGTCAATATTAGTACAACGGTAAAAAGACTGACGAAAACGGACGTCAGATGAAGAAGTTATGAATTTTTAACGGATTTTCCTATCCCGGTCTGTTAAAAATAATAATATTAAAATTAAAGTCAAAATTAGCCGACGAAGTCTAAACGAAAGTTGTAGAGCATGATTTTAGCTACGCGTGCATATAAATAACGTCAAAACGGAGCTCGTATGCGAAAGTTATGGATTTTAGAAGTTCGGGGCTCAAAATTCGAAAAAAATTCGCATGAACAGTAACCGGACACGTCACCTCACCAAAGCTGCTGCGTCACCGAGGATGTGGCCGAATCCGGATCCGACGCGTGTCACTATTCCCTCGGACCGAAGTCTCGGCCAATCAGAAGTCACCGCATATCCGAGTCTCGCAGGGCCACGTCCGAGCTTCGCATAGCCGCCTCTGTGTCTCGCCTCGCTGCTGCCACGCGCCTCGTTCCCTCGCAGCCACGTCCTTCTTCCGTGTCCGAAGCTCGCAGACACTACGTGGAAGCTTCTCAGCCACGAAGACCTCGGCCTCGCACCCTATATAAAGGGGGATGCGAGCCTTCCCGACTACTTTTAGAAATTTTACATTTTTCACCCCTAAACCTATATTTTGACTATTTTGACTTCCCCCAAAGCCCCGGTATCATTTTTAAAGCCCGGAATACGTCCCAAAGTGCCTGAAAACCCGGAAAATTTATCTTTTCGGTTTTGAAGCTCCAACTCTCGCAGAGCCCGGTTTCTCAATAAAACTCCCGGTTTTATCAGAAACGATCATTTTAAGGAACGATTTGCTGCCCGATTATCATCAAATCAAGTGAGTATATAGTCAATTTCATCTTACACATAGATATGAAGTATTTTCTATAAAATACGTGTTATGTGTAATTATATTGATTGTTTATTTGTGATGATTGTTGAATACAATGTTTTATACAAGTTATAAACTGTATATGTATTTTATCTACAAATATGTTGGCTAGAACATGGGTAGACAAAATAGTTGATGTGTGTTAAAATGATGAGAGGCCTCGATGTTGTTGTTGTTCCAGTCATCTAGCGGAGTATGGATGACGACCACGGACTCTTCTAGACAGTCCAGTGGAACGTTGGCAGGCTCGCAACCTGTAGGTGTTGTGAACGATGTGTTCACCGGTGTACTCCATCCCCCTCATGGTTGCCTTTAGGACATTTATTGTTAAGGGACCCCCTTAGCAGTAGTGTCCATCCCGATGATAAAATCCTTAGACTAGGTCCCTTGTATAGGTGTTTAGGGACGTAAAGTGAGGATAACGGGAATGGGTAATCAGGGTTATTGTTGGTTGATGAAATTAATAAATTTATTGTTGATCGATGAAATTAATAAATTTATTATTATTTGTGAGTTGAAAACCCTATATGCTCACCAAGCTCCCAAGCCTGGCCCACTTAGCTTTATATTTTACAGGTAGTGGACTTAGAGCATAATTATGATGATGATGAGGGACTTTTGGATTATAGGCCATTAGTTGTAAATAACTGTTGTAAGGCTTATAATGAACTGTTTATACTTATGTACTGTATCGAACATGACATCCCAAGTCTTTTAATGAAATACATTTCTAAGGAAATGCTTTTGATAAATCTTTATCATATTATTGTTTTGGGATAAATTCCACAATTCTTTTATTAAAAGATTACTCTGATTTTGAAATAAAGTATAAACAAAACCGGTCTTTTCTAGCCGTGAAATTGGGGATGTCACAGTTGGTATCAGAGCATTAGTTTAAGCGAACTAGGAATTTGTAGGATTTCTAGACTTAAACTTAGAATGCTAAGCGATGATTGTGAGGTGTGAGCACTAGTATATTTTAGGAAAGATGCCTAAAATGCTTTTATGTGCTAAATGTTATGTGTTGGGTATACATGATATTATTGTTCGGATCTATGGTCTGTTGTTGACCGGATCTTGAAAACCTTATGTGTGTAGGATTCTAAGCGTATGATTATGATATTAGAACTAGCATGTAAACGTTTCAGAGTCTATAGTGAATAAAGATCTAAATTCACCTTATTCGGTGTATAGATCAAGATGGAAAGGACCCGTAGCAGAAACGTAAACGCAAATGGGGATAGGAACCAACCCCCAGTGGTTTAGCAAATACATGTTGTTGAAGAAGTTGCACCTGAGCCAGTCACCATGGCTGGAGTTCAAGCCATAATTCAGGCTATGCTAGCTGAACAAAGGGAAGAAATGAGATGGATTCTCCACGAGAATAGGGACGAATCTACCATACATGTTGAACCGATGGAGCCAGTTCCCGACCAATCTGAGGAAGGGAACTACAGCCGCCAAGTGAGTCAAATAGGGACCCAAGGTGAGCAAAGGGATGGCCCAGAAGGGAGAAACAACAAGGATGGGCGGATGTACAAAAATTTCTTGGGTGCGAAACCACCAAGTCTCTCAGGAAGCCCAAAGCCTGTTGAGATCATGAACTGGATCTCTGAGATGGAAATGGTGTTTGAAAGCTGCAACCGCAACGAGAAGCAGAAGACTGTCTTCACTGTGAGACAATTGAAAAATGGAGTCTTGAGCTGGTGGAAGCTATTGGCAGATACAATGCCGCGAGGAGAAGCTCTGAAAATGTCATGGGATGAGTTCTTGGAACAACTGAAGGTGCAGTACTGTTCAGAGATAGATCTGATTGATCTGAACAACGAATTCCAAAATTTGAAAAAAGGGAGAATGTGCATCGATCACTATGTTGTTGCATTCACGGAAAAGATGAAGTTGTTTCCATACCTAGTGCCAACCGAACTTTCCAAAATTGAGAAGTTCGCAAACGGACTGCCGGCTGACTTTGGCCCAACAGTCAAGACGGCAACCACTCTGAAATTAGCCGTTCGAGCAGCTAAGAATGTGGAGACCTAACAAAAGGAAAGAGGTCTAGAAAGAGCTGAGGTCGGTGAGAAACGGAAGTTCGATCGATCCTCGAAGTCCAACAAGAAGAGTAGATTCTCGAAGTCTGGTTCGAGAGGAGGAGGATCAAAAACGAAGTGGTGTGACAAATGTAAGAAGAAGCACTCCGGGAAGTGTGACGGATGGGTCACTTGTTTCAAATGTGGAAAGCCTGGGCACTATGTCAACGAATGCACATTCACTAAGAAGGTCTGTTATGAGTGTAACGAGGAGGGGCACATTTCAAAGGATTGCCCAAAGAAGAAGGAGGCAGGAAGACCCAACATACCACCGAAGCCGAAGGAGAGAGCCTTCCAGATGACGCTTGAGGCTGCAAAGGAGGCAGCAAAAGTCGCTTCAGGTACCTTTCTTGTAAATGGTTTGCCTGCAAACATACTATTTGATTCCGGAGCCAACTACTCCTTTGTGTCGCATAAATTTGGTGAGAAATTAGCATTACCTATAGAAAAACTTGATAATGCCCTGATTGTAGAAGTTGCCAGTGGCAAATTCGTACCTGTTATTAATCGTATTAGGAACATCGTCATTGACCTAAACGGATTCGAATTCCACGAAGAGCTATTACCTATACAGTTAAACGGTTTCGACATCGTTTTGGGTATGGATTGGCTTAGCGCCAACGATGCTCAGATTCTTTGCAAGAAGAAGATAGTAAGGGTGAACCCACCCAGAAGAGAATCATTTATGGTGTACAGGGACAAACGTAGAGTGAATTCTGGAATTATCTCCCTGATGAAAGCCAGGAAATGTTTGTCCAAAGGATGTGCGTCGTACTTGGCATTCGTAATCGATGCTAAGAAAGAGAAGAAAGAGGTGCAGAATATACCGGTTGTGTGTGATTATCCGGAAGTCTTTCCCGCAGTTCTTCCTGGATTACCACCTGATAGGCAAATGGAGTTTCGTATAGACTTGTTACCAAGAACAACACCGATAGCAAAGGCACCTTACCGATTGGCACCGACGGAGATGAAGGAGCTCATGACACAACTTTAGGAGCTGTTGGACAGCAGTTTCATTCGACCTAGTTCATCACCCTAGGGAGCTCCGGTCTTATTCATGAAGAAGAAGGACGGAAGCATGAGAATGTGTATTGATTACAGAGAGTTGAACAAAGCAACGATAAAGAACAAGTACCCGTTGTCAAGGATCGATGACCTGTTCGACCAGTTACAGGGTTCGAGCTATTTCTCGAAGATCAATCTTAGGTCAGGATATCATCAGCTGAAAGTGAGAGATCAAGATATCGAGAAGACTGCATTTAGAACAAGATATGGACACTATGAATTTTTGGTTATGTCGTTCGGACTAACCAATGCCCCAGCAGCTTTCATGGATTTGATGAATAGGGTTTGTAAACCATTCCTAGATAAATCTGTGATAGTATTCATAGATGAAATCTTGATTTATTCGAAAAGCAAGCAGGAGCATGAAAAGCATCTACGTGAAGTGCTAGAAGTTTAGAAAAAGGAGAAGTTGTATGCAAAGTTCTCCAAATGTGAATTTTGTATTCAAGAAGTCCAATTCTTGGGTCATGTGATTAACCAAGAAGGAATAATGGTTGATCCAACAAAGATTGAAGCTGTAATGAAGTCGGAACAACCAAAAAGTCCTACGGAAATTCGAAGCTTTTTAGGATTAGCTGGATATTACTGAAGGTTTATCCAAGGCTTTTCTTCGATAGCCGCTCCATTGACAGCCTTGACCCACAAAGGAGCTACTTATACTTGGAGTGAAAAGCATAAGGAAGCCTTTGAGAAGTTGAAGAAGAAATTATGTGAAGCACAAATTCTTTCTTTATCCAAAGGAGTTGAAGACTTCGCAGTCTATAATGATGCATCTGGAGTTGGGTTAGGTTGTGTTCTGACCCAGCGAGATAAAGTAATAGCATATGCATCAAGACAACTGAAGGAGCATGAAAAGAACTACCCTACTCATGATTTAGAGTTGGCAGCAGTAGTTTTCGCTCTAAAAATATGGAGACATTACCTCTATGGTACGAAGTGCAAACTTTTCACTGATCATAAGAGTCTACAGTATCTCTTTAATCAGAAGGAATTGAATATGAGGCAACGACATTGGCTGGAATTACTCAATGACTAAGACTGTGAGATACTTTATCACCCTGGTAAAGCAAATGTTGTTGCTGATGCTCTCAGTCGGAAAGTCAACCTTGAAAAGAAAAGGCCAGGAGCGTTGAGAATTGAGGTTGTCTCAACAATTGTAGAGAGTATAAAGAAATCTCAGGAAGAAGCGTTAGAGAAGAATGACCGAACGTTTGGGCAAAACATTAGTATTCGGTACAAACAACCTAGGGTTGAAGGTATTCCAAGATAGGATTTGGGTACCTAAGACGGGAGGAGTAAGAGATGTCCTGATGGAAGAAGCTCACAAGACCATGTACTCGATTCATCCCGGCAGTACGAAAATGTATAGGGATTTAAAACCCTATTACTGGTGGCCAACGATGAAGCTCGATGTTGCTAAGTATGTGGCCGAGTGTATGACATGTGCAAGAGTCAAGGCACATCATCAAAAACCGTATGGGAGTTTAGAACCTTTACATGTACCCATGGGTAAATGGGAAGACATCACCATGGATTTTGTGACTAAACTACCTAGAACAAAGAGTGGTCACGACATGATTTGGGTGGTCATGGATCGTTTCACCAAGAGTGCACACTTCATAGCAGCCAAGGAAAAATAGTCTATGGATAAGCTTGCGAATGCTTACGTGAAGGAAATTGTGATACTTCACGGTGTTCCTCTAACAATTGTATCAGATCGTGATAGTCGTTTCACGTCACGATTTTGGAAAAGTCTACAAGAGGAAATGGGTACCAAGTTGTGTTTAAGTACAGCTTACCATCCATAAACTGATGGTCAGAGCGAAAGAACAATACAAACACTTGAAGATATGTTGAGAGCATGTACCCTGGAATTCCAAGGTAACTGAGATGAACATTTACCTTTAGTAGAATTTTCCTACAGCAATAGTATCCACTCGAGCATAAAGATGGCACATTATCACGCTTTGTACGGACAGAAGTGCCGTATGCCATCTTGTTGGCTTGAAACTGGAGAAAAGCAGTTTATGGGACCTGAGATAGTACATCAGATTCCTGAAAAGTTGAAAGTGATTAGGGAAAGGATGTTAGCAGCTCAGGATCATCAAAAGATCTATGCTAACAAGAAAAGAAAACTGATAACATTCGAAGTTGGTGATTCGGTTTTGCTTAAAGTCTCGTCGTGGAAGGGACTTATAAGATTTGGTAAAGGGGAAAGTTGAGTCCAAGGTTTATTGGACCATTTAAAGTTCTTCAGAGGATTGGGGATCAAGCTTACAAGCTAGAACTACCAGAAGAACTAGATGGTATTCATAACACTTTCCATGTGTGTTATTTAAGGAAGTTCACGGGAGATGTTCCCGATATAATTCCAATATCTGAGTTAAGCCTGGATGAAAGCAAGAGGTTAATAGAAGAACCAGAGCCAATCGTTGACCGTAAGACTAAAAACTTGCGATGCAAGATGGTCGATTTAGTGCTTGTGCAATGGAAACATATGAATGGGCCAAATCTCACCTGGGAAACAGAGAGTGATATGATGAGTCGCTACCCGTATTTGTTTGCTGATGTGTGATTCCGGGGACGGAATCATCCTAAGGGGGAGAGAATTGTAACGCCCGTGTTTCTGGGCTAAAAGCATTAATAATGTTTTAATAGTCTAGGTCAACCTTTGTAACTCATTTTGAAGTAATAAAGAGGAATTATGTGAATATTATGTGAATTATATGCTTATTTGCTTAATTATTATGATTTAATTAATTAATAATGAAAATAAGCATTTAAATTAAATATTAGAAAAAGGCGATATCTTTTAAGAAAGTTGTAGTGGCCGAAACAAGGATTCCGGAGATATAAAGAACGCCGAAATCTGAGTTATAACAAAAAAGTTATGACCTGTCGAAGTTTCGCGACGAAACTGGCACGGCACCGGGAAGCGTAAAAAGTGAATATTGCGATAAATTGCTTTTTAGCCTTAACAATCTAAACGAAAGTCATAGTATTCGTTAAACCGAGAATTTTGATAAAAAGAACGTCCAAATCTGACTTCGTATGAGGAAGTTATCATTTTTCTAAGTTTTAGCTTAGCAGTAGACAACTAAATACTCGAATTTAAGATCGAGCGATATTTAGCCGACACAAACTAAACGAGAATCGAAGGTCTCGTCAATAGTAGTACAACGGTAAAAAGACTGACAAAAACAGACGTCGGATGAAGAAGTTATGAATTTTTAACAGATTTTTCTGTCCCGGTCTGTTAAAAATAATAATATTAAAATTAAATCAAAATTAGCCGACGAAGTCTAAAAGAAAGTTGTAGAGCATGATTTTATCTAAGTGTGCATATAAATAAAGTCAAAAATGGAGCTCGTATGCGAAAGTTATGGATTTTAGAAGTTCGGTGCTCAAAATTCGAAAAAATTTCGCATGAACAGTAACCGGACACGTCACCTCGCCGAAGCTGCTGCGTCACCGAGGATGTGGCCGAATCCGGATCCGACGCGTGTCACTATTCCCTCGGACCGAAGTCTCGGCCAATCAGAAGCCGCCGCGTGTCCGAGTCTCGCAGGGCCACGTCCGAGCTTCGCATAGCCGCCTCCGTGTCTCGCCTCGCTGCTGCCACGCGCCTCGTTCCCTTGCAGCCACGTCCTTCTTCCGTGTCCGAACCTCGCAGACACTACGTGGAAGATTCTCGGCCTCGCACCCTATATAAAGGGATGCTGCGAGCCTTCCCAACTACTTTTAGAAATTTGATATTTTTCACACCTAAACTTATATATTGACTATTTAGACTTCCCCCGAAGCCCCGGTATCATTTTTAAAGCCCGGAATACATCCCGAAGTGCTTGAAAACCCGGAAAATTTATCTTTTCGGTTTTGAAGCTTCAACTCTCGCAGAGCCCGGTTTCTCAATAAAACTCCCGGTTTTATCAGAAACGATCATTTTAAGGAACGAATTGTTGCCCGATTATCATCAAATCAAGTGAGTATATAGTCACTTTCATCTTACACATAGATATGAAGTATTTTCTATAACATACATGTTATGTGTAATTATATTGATTGTTTATTTGTGATGATTGTTGAATACCATGTTTTATACAAGTTATAAACTGTATATGTATTTTATCTACAAATATGTTGGGTAGAACATTGGTAGACAAAATAGTTGATGTGTGTTAAAATGATGAGAGGCCTCGATGTTGTTGTTGTTCCAGTCATCTAGCGGAGTATGGATGACGACCACGGACTCTTCTAGACAGTCCAGTGGAATGCTGGCAGGCTCGCAACCTGTAGGTGTTGTGAACGATGTATTCACCGGTGTACTCCATCCCAATTATGGTTGCCTTTAGGACATTTATTGTTAAGGAACCCCCTTAGCAGTACTGTCCATCCCGATGATAAAATCCTTAGACTAGGTCCCTTGTATAGGTGTTTAGGGACGTAAAGTGAGGATAACGGGAATGGGTAATCAAGGTTATTGTTGGTTGATGAAATTAATAAATTTATTATTATTTGTGGGTTGAAAACCCTATATGCTCACGAGGCTCCTAAGCCTGACCCACTTAGCTTTCTGTTTTACACGTAGTGGACTCAGAGCATAATTATGATGATGATGATGAGGGACTTTTGGATTATAGGTCATTAGTTGTAAATAGTTGTTGTAAGGCTTATAATGAACGGTTTATACTTATGTACTATATCGAACATGACATCCCAAGTCTTTTAATGAAATACATTTCTACGGAAATGCTTTTGATAAATCTTTATCATATTATTGTTTTGGGACAAATTCCACAATTCTTTTATTAAAAGATTACTCTGATTTTGAAATAAAGTATAAACAAAACTGGTCTTTTCTGGCGGTGAAATTGGGGATGTCACAGTATCATAGCAAGGATTGTATCAGTCAATTTTGTCATATATGGAGCTTATTTTATCTTATTTTCAAAATATTTTTTACGTTTTTGGATAGATCTTTGAAAATTAAGGGGGGTTTCTTCTTTGCATTTTCCATAAAAACGAGTTGTTGATCGAGTTTTGGAGCAAAAAATAGTGAAAAACGTCGTTTTTTCGCGAATTTGTTGAAGGTTTACGGCCTTTGAAGGGTTTACAGTCGGAGTTTACGGCCTCGGTTTGCGGTCCTCGATGGTTTACGGCTCGGGTTTACGGTCAGCAGCAGTTTTCGGTTCGCACCAGGTCCTCGCATCGCGTCGTCGTCCTCGCTTCGCATCGCACCTCGTTCAGCAGCCTCATCCTCGCAAGCAGCAGCGTCGCCTTCTCACTTAAAAAAATTGAAACGGAATTAAGGGTGCCGGGATTCAAACCCGGGTCTCCTCCCTAGTAAACCAATGCTCCTTCCAACTCATCTAGGTTACTAGATGGAATGCTACTTTCGAATATAATTCATAAATCATCCCTGTCGTTTCCAACATTCACTTTTTTAACACTTTTAACCCTGAAATTAAATTTCCTTTATTTTTAAATTCCTTTTTCATCAAAAAAAATAATAGTTTTTAATTTTTGACTTTTATATTTGATTTTTGACTTAAAAAATTGACTTTGACTTTCAGGTTTGACCTTTGATTTTAAACTTTGACTTTCTCGTTTGACTTTTAAATTTTCAAATTTAGTTTTTCGGTTTGACTTTTTCAAGTTTGACTTTTGAGTTCGACTTTTTAAATTTGACTTTTAAGGTTGATTTTTGTGGAGAAGGTTAATTTTAATTTTTAGTTTGACATTTAAGTTTTATTTTAGCTTTGAGTTGTGCTTTTAATGGCTTTTGAGGTCAAAAAGGGAATTGAAGACATGAAAGAGAATCGTCAGGATATGTTAAGACAAAATTTCAACATGTTCAATTACATTCCCGGAGAAACCCTGGAAGCTCAGTTACAGCGATTTACTACACTTACTACTAAGATGAATATAGTTGGGATCTTCTTGACTAAGTCAGAGATAGACAAAAAGCTACTGAATTCACTTTCGAAATTATGGGATATGAACGTGGCTATCATCAAGAAGACAAAAGATCTCAGTCGTCTTAGTATTGCTGATATAATTGAAGAGCTTGATGCTTTGAAATGTGGAGAAGCAATGAGTTCTGCAAACATCCCAGTCAATGAAGCTTCATGTACTCCATCTTGTGAAGATACGATTAGAATTCTTCGTGAACATAATGATTTGCTAAAAAGGGAAGTCGAGGACCTAAAATACGAATGATATCAGCTTAGGAAAGGACAGAAACCCCTGAAGGCTGAATTAGAAGCAAAAACCAAAGACTTTAGGAAACTTCAGGCAGAGTATAGCAACAAGTGTGAAAATTATGACTATATTAAGAGACAACTTGTTGCTGTAACTGAAAAACTTGACACTTTGAAGATTAACTGTGGAAAAACAAATGTTAGTTTCAAAAATTATACTGCATCAAGTCAGATAGTCGAGTCCTTATTTGAAACCCAATTAAAATTCAAACATAATCAAAACAAGGGTCTAGGGTATGATAGTGTTCCTGCACCTTTCAATCATAACTACACATCCATCCCTATGACACAGGAAGAAATTGACAGGGAGGCACATCTTCTATATGGTAAACCATCTGGATTTGTGTCAGGAGGTATTCAGGTTGAAGATTCTAATGCTTCTACTTCATGTGCATGTAAAGTAGCACAAGATGAGAACAAGGAGAAAACTACTGAACAAACCAATGACTCCTTGAACTCCGAATTTTTTGCTTCGAATTATTTTACTCCTAACAAACCTGCCGTTGAGAAATACAGGCCACCAATTCCAACGCAACAGGGTGCTTGTTACAATTATGTTTGTGGGAACAATAAGAGACAAGGCAAGGATACGCCACTAGGGGCAGGAAGAAACAACTTTACAGTGAAGATAAAGACTTGTTTTCACTGTGGAACACCTGGACACATTTCCAAAAATTATCCTAATCACGCATACGTTCCCTACAACGCACAAGGATGGAAAAACGCACCAAGTGGGAGATACTTCAAATGAAACCCTTCTAGGTCACGTTCAGACAATGGTGACTGAAACGCGAAGAAGGCCAAGAATCAAACCCACAAGGCAAAGAATCTGAATCCCAAGGGCAAGAAGGGAATGTCGGCCAAGAAGCCCGATCCAAGAGATGCTCCGGGTGAAACAAATACCGGTTAGGTCAAGTTCATCTCGGAAGCCAACTACAAGTTCAAAAGCAAGTACTGAGCCACCCATCCGATTGAAAAAGAAATGGGTTAAACCCGAATATAAATGGGTACTAAAGGTTCAGTCTCCCAAATCACCTAATGATTCTAATATTTCTACATCTTTTGTTTGTGATAAACAGGACATGTCATGGGAAAAAGTATCGTGTGTTGATGAAAAAGGTCGACCCAGTTTCAAAATGGATTGGGTTCCAAAGACCAATTGATCTCGTTCTGTGTCAGAGCAGCTATGGAGGCATATCATCAGACTTCGGTTTGTTGGTAGTGGTTGTTCCTGGCACATGATAAGAGACATCTCTTAACTGTACAACACTCATAACATTATTTGAGATTATGTGTCCTTTGCGGGAAGGGAAGAAAGGAAGGGATCACTCATGGGGTTAATGCTTAATGATGTGAAGAATTTTTGCATCTGTTCTGAGATTACGCTTGCTGTTCTCAGACCTTCTAGATGCAAATTCAATCGGTGACCTACAATTTGAATTTTCTTCTCTATAATCCTGAGTTTTTCTTAAGTTGATTCGCTTTAAAGACTAATTTTTGTTTCAGGATAGTTTAAATTTGCGTATTTACTTTCGTTTCTCTCATATGCATAAATTTAGGGGGAGAAATAAAAACAAAACAAAAAATTTTAAATTTTAAAAAAATCCAAAAACATTAGAAAATCAGAAAATCAAAAATATGGTGTTAATGGAATGTGCTTGTAGGAGATGTTTTGGGAAGTGATATTATCAAGTGATAACGGGCAATCTGAATCTGCATAACATACCAAAATTCAATTGTCTACACTCTGTGCTCAATGCATCGGTAGGCACGAAAGATTCTAAATGGACTTGACTAGGAAGATTTGAACTTAAGGAATTCAAGGACTTGACAAATATTGAACTAGTTAGATCCGTTTAGCCTGACAATACGATGCTCGGATAGGTTGAGTAGGGAGATATGCACAGGAATCTACTGGTCACACTAAAGAACATGTATCTAGAACTGTGGATTCACTTTTCCTCGATGTGTGGATTTTATCCTTAATTCCGGTATTGATGGGGTGATTAGGGAATTCTGATAAATTAGGTATGTTGAGTCCATGTACTGCTGAAGAAGAAGAAGAGTCAGACATGTCAGAGTGCGACCTTACAAGTGAGGAGTATGCCTTGATGATCACAAATCCAAAGAAATTTGCAAGGAGAAAATTTCCCGTCAACAAGAACCGAAACTGGCAGGGAAGTTATAGTTCTGAGAAGATGAAGGATGAACCGAAAGTCTCCTCTCAAAAGGATGAAGAGAAAAAGGAGAGAAAGCTTGCAGGAGACTCAGGATACGACTGCAACTATTGTCACAGCAAGAACCATTTTACCAAAGATTTCATGTTGAGAAAGATGGTTGAGAAAAGAGAGGGTGAAGATGATGAGGCGTATTATATGCACAAATTAGAAGAAGTCAATAAGAAAAAGGCGTCCAACAGCTCAATGAATGCCTTAATCGTACAGGAGAATGGTGGGGAAGATGAGTTTGGTGGCGTAGAAGTCTGGTCAACCGACTCTGAAGACGAAGAAGTTAGAAAACCCACTCATGAAAAGGCGTATGTGGCAAAGAATGGAGGTTCGGGTGGAAAGTGCTTTATCATCACTGTTGGTTCATCAACCGAAAGTGAAGATACAGAACCGAATCTGATAGAAAACAAGTGTTTTGCGGCCAAGCCGGTGAGTGAGAAGATCAACGACTGCGATCGATTGATCAAAAAGGTCCATTCTATTCTTGAGTCTCTTAAAATTTCAAAAACTGATTATCAAGAAGAATTAAATGAATTAAACTTTAAATTTTCTAACCTAAGTAGTAGCCTCATGCAAACCCGCTTAGCAAACTCTAACCTAACTGACCAACTCGGCAGGGTGTCTTCAAAAAGTGAGGAGAGGAGAATCTGGATTGAGATGAAGGAAGAGGAGTTAGTTAGAGCTAGGGATGAAAGTATTTATTTGCAAATAGACAATTTAAAGTTATTAAAACAAAGAAATGTTTTCTGTTTAATTGCTAAGCGTCTTTATACTAATATTGCTCAATTACATTTAAGTTGTGAAATTGGAAAGAAAATTCATAAAATGATTTTGCCCTTTCTTGAATTTAATGAAGATGAAGTTATAGCAGAATGTGAATCATAAGTGTTCTCTGAAGAAACATCAATGTCGTATAGGCTAGGTTTGGATAAGATAGAAACCTTCATCGATTTTAAGGAACATAAAAGTATGTTAAAAGATATCTTAGATGAAAATGATAGGCTAAAGATTAAAATTGAAACTATACAAACATTCGATCTGTTAAATGCCAAAATTGTTAAAGATAATAAAATAAACTTAGATAATTCGTATGAATTTGATGCGGAAATCGAGATGAGTGAAATCTCAGTAGAGGATGAAGTTGATTGCTCTAAGTTTATGAAAAATGAATCCGATAATGAAAAACCTCTTATATCAGAAAACTCGGTTGAGTTTGCTCATCTGTCAAAAGAACAGAAACCAAAACTCAAGGAAAAGGCCTTGATCTATCAAAAAGTTCAGACAGTCCAAATCAGGTTTATGTTGTGACTGGGGTAACTCAAAGGCAAACGGCAGAATTAAGAACCATAGTTGACGAAGATAATGCTGAAGGATGCGAAGACTATTTCTGGTCTGCTTCTATTGATAACGCAGACGAGACTGTGGGACTATCCGAGAAAACCACATGGAGAGTCAAAGGTATATACATACCAGAACCCATCAACAAACCCTCCAGTTTCGACATTCCAAGAACAAGTGGAACCAAAGATGTTCCTGAGGAACCAATGGTTGAACCTGATGTTCCAATCAAGAGGGAAGAACCGAAAGTTCTACTCAAGAGAGAGGAAGCACCGAAAGTTCAAACTAAGAAGAGTACAGAATCTAAAATGGAAGGTAAGACAACTGTAACTCAGAAGGAGAAACCAAAGGCCAACTTCAATGTTCACAAATCTCAGAAGGAGCTAGCTGAACAGAAACGTTTGAGAAATCAAAGATATGCCACGAATCTGAATGAACGGAAAAGGCATTGGAATTCTCAAAATCCCAACTATGAACCTCCCAGGAAAGAATCCATGGACAAGGGAACATAAAAGTTGAAGGAAAAATTCAATCCAAATTCCTATTATTCCAAATCCCAGAACCGAAAGTCAAGTCTCAATCCTGAACCCACTTTCGGTCCTCGACCCAGTTTTGGTCCTAAACCCAGATTCGGTCCTCGATCCAGATTCAGTCCTAAACCCAGATTTGGTCCCAATCCTAGTTATGGATCCTCCAAGTCCCAAGATGGAACAAATTCTTTAAAGGACATCAAAGGAAAAGGAAAGCAGGTATCAGACTCTGAGAAGGAAAATAAGAAATCCTCCACTAAACCTAGGAATCAAATGAAAAATCCTAAACCATCAAAAGCAACACCAACTGATACACTAAAATTTAAAGAAGATAAAACAAAAATCAAGGTGTATACCATTAAAAGAAAAGATCAAACCACTCTTATTAAACGAACTTATTTAGTTGATGCTTCTGTAGTTATTCCTTTCTCTGTGAAAAACTCACCAGGACCCAAGAAACTTTGGGTTCCTAAATCTGCTTGAATTTGCAGGTAATCAGTGACGAGCAGTTTGACAACGAATGGTATATAGACAGTGGTTGCTCGCGTCACATAACAGGGAGCAAGGAGGAGCTAAGGGAGTTTCGATCCCTGAAAGATGGTGGGTCTGTGAAGTTTGGAAACAATTCCTATGTAACAATCAAAGGATACGACATGATAACTAATGGAGACTTATCAATCAGAAAGGTGGCTTATGTAGAGGGATTGCAGCACAATCTCATCAGTGTGTCGCAATTAGTTGTGGGCATAGGTTTGAAGGTATCATTCGATGATGAGGGGTCTGAGATAATGGAAAAACAATCCAAGAAGGCTCTGTTGAAATCTGCACGAAAGGGAGAAATGTACCCTCTGAATCTTAACCCAATTCGAGGGACACCAGCCATCTATCTGCTGTCAAAGGCAAACACCGATGAAAGCTGGTTATGGCATCGACGTCTATCACACCTAAATTTCAAAGACATCAACAAATTAGTGATTGGTGATCACGTTTGAGGCCTTCCTATTCTCAAGTTCGATAAGGAGCATTTATGTGCAGCATGTGAGATGGGTAAGCAGAGCAGAAGAAGCCACCCTACACGCATCAATACTAAGATAGTGGAAGCACTTGAACTGTTACACATTGATTTGTGTGGACCTTCTGCTATAGAGAGTATCGGTGGAAGTAAGTACATTCTTGTCATTGTAGATGATTTCTCACGCTTCACTTGGGTTTTCTTTCTTAAGCAGAAATCAGATGCTACTCCCAACTTGAAGGCATTCATCAAGCAGGTAGAAGTACAACAAAAGAAGACGGCCAGAAACATCAGAAGTGACAATGGTCTGGAATTCAAGAATAAGGATTTTGAGGACTTTCTGGCTGATAAGGGGATAACTCACAACTTTTCGGCCCCTTATACACCACAGCAGAATGGGATTGTTGAAAGACAAAACCACTCATTATGTGAAGCAGCCAGAACCATGCTCAGTTACGCTTCCCTACCTTTATACTTCTTGGCTGATGCCATTGCTGCTGCATGCTATACTCAGAATCGTCCTTGCTCAACAAGAGATTCTCCATAACTCCTTATGAGATCTTAAACAATAGGAAACCGAATGTCAAATTTTTCCATATTTTCGGTTCAAGGTGATTTATTTTTAATTCTAAAGAGAACCAAAATAAGTTTGATGTTAAAGCCGATGAGGGCATATTTCTGGGTTACTCTCTGTCATCCAAAGCATACAGGGTGTTGAATAAGCGTTCCAGAAAAATTGAAGAAGCTTACTATGTCACCTTCGATGACAATTATATGAAGAAGGTTCAAAGGACTGAAAGTGCCTTAGGATACATATTCCCAGAATCTGGACAGGTCTCAGTTCCAACATCCAACCTGTTTGAGGAATACATTCGGCTATTCGATGAACCAGAAAAAGCAATTCATTCAGAGGCAACAACAGTAGACAACAAAATCGATAATCTCAAGAAGGTCATAGACGAAGCTACTAAAGAGATGGAAAGCGAACCACCAAGTCCTAAGTCATCAACAGGATCTCCAAACAAAGATTCAACGTTCCAGGGGGAGAGCTCTACAACTTCAAAGACAACCAAAGTTTCTGTTTAGGGGGAGAATCCAAGTTCATCCCCAACATCTAAAGGTTCAGATCATAGAGAAAACATTGATCTAAAACTAACAAGTGAAAGTCAAATTGAGGGGGAGACACCAACTTCCACAAGAAATGCCGACTCTGATGCTGACAGAGATTTCACTTCGCCAGTCGAGGGGGAGAAGGAGAAAGCAAGTGATTGTTCTACTGACGAAGGTGAGGGTGATCAGTCAAATGTTGAAATAGAAGTAGAAGCTGAATTGAATCCAGAATATGATCCAAGCTATCCTCCATTAGTAAAATGGACAAAGGACCATCCCAAAGAGCAAATTATTGGTGAAACTTCCGAAAGTGTTCTTACTCGATCTCAACTGAAGGCGAAACAAACTGCATTATTCTCTAAAGTGGAATTTTGTATGTTTAATTTCGTTTATCTCCAAAATTGAGCCGAAAACTGTAAATGTTGCACTTGATCATTCTGATTGGGTTCAAGGAATGCAGGATAAGCTCCATGAGTTCGAACGCAACAGAGTTTGGAGGTTGATTCCTACACCGAAAGATGCTTCTGTTGTCGGCCTAAAATGGGTGTTTAGAAATAAGCTGGACAAAGAGGGGAATGTCATTTGTAACAAGTCTCGGTTGGTAGTAAAAGGTTATTGTCAAGAAGAAGGGATAGATTATGAAGAAACCTTTGCTCCAGTAGCAAGGTTGGAATCTGTCAAAATCTTCTTTGCATATGTTGCTCACAAGAACTTTGAAGTTTTCCAAATGGATGTCAAATGCGCTTTCTTGAATGGAGAGTTAGAAGAAACCGTCTATGTTGAACAACCGCCTGGTTTTGTGAATGAAAAATACCTTGATCATTGCTATGTGCTGGATAAAGCTGTTTATGGGCTAAAACAAGCACCAAGAGCCTGGTATGAAATGTTAACTCGCTTATTGCAAATGTCAAAATTTAAACAAGGTTCGGTTGACCTAACCTTCTTTCGTAAGAAGGAAGGCGAACATTTGATGATTGTTCAGATTTATTTTGATGATATCATCTTCGGCTCCACGAATCCTAACTTAACAGCTGAATTCAGGAAGTTGATGGAGACTAAATTTCAAATGAGCACAATGGGTCCAATTAACTTTTTCCATGGTTTGAATATTAGATAGGGACCAGAAGGTATCTTTATAAACCAGGAGGCATACACCAAGAACTTACTGAAAAAATTTGGAAAGAATGGTGATTCAAAAGTGAAGGTTCCTATGGCATTTGGCACTAAGCTAACCCCATCTCTGGAGAAACCTGTTGTGGATATAACACTTTATCGTCAAATGATAGGGTCCCTTCTGTATCTAACAGCTAGTAAACCAGATATTATGTTTTCTGTTTATTATTGTGCCAGGTTTCAAGCCAATCTAAGAGAACCTCACATGCTTGCTGTGAAGAACATTTTTCGATATCTGAAGAAAACTTCATCTCTCGGTCTCTGGTATCCTGCAAGATCTGGATTCTTCATCCAAGCCTTTTCTGATGCTGATCTAGGAGGATGTGGACTGGACAGAAAGAGTACTACAGGGGGATGCCAATTTCTTGACGGAAAACTTGTTAGTTGGAAATCCAAGAAACAAACCTGTGTTTCGTTATCCACAGCCGAAGCTGAATACATTGTTGCAGCATCTTGCACCTCTCAAGTGGTTTGGATTCAAAGTCAACTAAGAGATTATGGGCTGAGTATGAAGAAGATTCCTCTCTATTGCGACTCTGAAAGTGCAATTAGGATTTGTCATAATCCAGTGCAACACTCAAAAACCAAGCACATTGCACTTAGGTATCATTTCATCAAGGATCATGTAGAAGATGGGAATGTGGAAGTACACTTTGTTCGATCTGTTGATCAACTGGCTGACATCTTTACTAAAACCTTACCAGAAGCAACCTTTAACAAAATCTTACAAGGCTTGGGCATGATGGAAGGAGAGTCGGTTCCCAATCCTCAAATCTCTCATTAAAAATTAGACAACCGAAATGGACAGACCGCTCGGTCTATTTCGGCTCTAGAATTTTAGGGAACCGAAATGGACAGACCGCTCGGTCTATCTCGACTCCGTAATTTTCTAGAACAGAAATGAACCAAATGCTCGGTCTATTTCGCTTCACTCATTAAAAGATAAGGTTTCGGTTGTATATTTTGTGCATATCTTTCTTTTGATTTGAACTTAATTATTTTATCTTTCTATTTTTATTCTTTTTCAGAAAATTTCAAAAATCCAAAAATATTTTATCTTTTTGTTTTTATTCTTTTCCAGAAAATTTCAAAAATCCAAAAACATTTTATATTTCTGTTTTTATTATTATTATTTTCAGAAAAATTCAAAACTTTCACTAAGCTTTATCTGTCTCGATTGTTTGTTTGGTGTGTTTCTTTATTCTTCTTAGGTGATATGAATTCAAGTGTAACCGATTGTGGATTTAAGGCATGTATGATTCAATTTCAAAATGAACTAGTTAAGGGTCCCTAGAAGCATGTTGTTGCATGTTGTCTTAAGCCTCTACGATCTTGAGTAGGCCTTAATGATTCAATCTATACCTATCATTTCTTCCAAATCAAGCTAATTTATACTACTCGGTCTAGAGCTACCTTACTCTTCTCATATGAGTTAAGAGTTTCTATGCTCTGTCAGGATTATCTAGCAGAAGGTACATTCGGTTCTTAAGCCACCTCCTTATATTCTCCATCTACTTTCGGTTCACCAATGTAACCCTTGAGACTCTCGGTCTTTACCACTAAGGTTTATGGTTACACAACATCAGTGTTTGTGATCTTAGATACGTTTACCACGTGTTGAGTGAAACCCAATATCCAACACCAAAAAAATGAATTGACGGTGAATTATATATTCAAGAACTTACTGGTTACCTAAGGAAATCTCTTTTTATTTTTGTGTGATCTTTTATGAAATTGTCTACAGCCAAGGCATTTCTTCCCAAAGAGATCCATTTTATTTTTTTTTGAGATTTTTGATTCCTATATAGTCACTAAAATAATATATACCACCTACCTGTTCTACAGACCACATCGGTCTCACAGGTACTTCTTCCAACGTTCGGTTTTATGTTAAAACTCGAAGTTCGGTTGAAGACAAGCTACCCTAAGCCTATGATTAAAAGAAGCCTTTCAATGTTTATTAACAAACAGTTGATCGTATTTTTCGGGAAACCACACAAGCACTTCAAGTCTCTCTTGACTTTAAAGGAAGTGATTCTTGCCCGGAATCCTCTGCTTTCTGTCAAATAATAAGACATCACTCACATCCCATACACATTTGATTTATTTCTTTATCTTTGTCACACTTACGCATGAAAATTTTTATTTTCCAACATTCTAGTTACCGTTTGGCATGAGTTGTGGTTATCGATTGCAACCAAACAAGGGGCTATTGTGGAATTTCAAACGCCAATTGAAGATAAGATTTAGGCGCGTGAATTTGATCGGTTTCTAAACCCATGCATGCTGACGTATTACTGGGAGTAACCACACTGTCACATCGCGCTTATTCAGACGACGTTTTAGTGACCTCGTCATCACGGTTTTCTCTCTCCAGGAAATGGTATATAAAGGGATTGAACGTTTTATTTGTCTTTTACCAGCACTCAATTCTCTCAAACGTAAACAACAAGTAAACATTGTTCATCTTCTTCTTCATTCATCAATGGCGACTTCCTCTTCAGCACATGATCAGATGGCATCATCATCTTTGCTCACCATTAAACCTAACCAAAATATGATCATCGAACTTAGTCCGTTCTTATATGACTCATATATGCTGCAGGTTGTGGAGTGTTTAAAATATTCTCCCCTGGTTTTAGCCCTAACCCAGGTTGAAGCGGTTCCAATGTCGCTGTTATCACAGGTTTATTCCACAGCGACTTATGACAAGAACAAAAATCGTATCTATTTTACCATCCACAACAAGAAGACTTCAATTTCAAAGGTGAAGTTTTGTTCGATTTTGGGTCTTGCAGTCGATTCTTCAATCATCTCGCCAGACTTTATCACCACATCTAAATTATTTTCAATGATGTACGAGATGGGGTATACCGATGTGCTAACAACGATTACCAAAGTGAAGAAATCTTGTTTACCATCTCAATGGAATGGCTTGCTCACTCTACTGATTAAGGGTTTCGCAGAACGTAGTGGTGGTTCCAATACTACAAGCAAGGGTTTTCTTGCTATTCTTTACGACCTCTACAACGGGATCAATCTTGATTATGGCTCCATAATCTGGTCTCAGGTGGTGCAGAGTCTCAATTCTTCGACACGCCATTTAGAAATTTCATGTGGGCGTTTTTGGACCCTGATTACAAGGAAGGCCATTGATTCTTTAGAGATTCCGATCATGAAGGATGCTCTACTTGCTTCTATTGCCACATTCCATACAAAGAAGATCATTCTCTCTGATCCATGCAAGTTTCCTCATTATGGAATGATTCCTGAAACGATGTATCGTTGTGTTACGGAACAGAGCAACGTCTTGGCGGACTATAGGAAACTTCCTCCTATCGGACCCAGAGTTCTATCTCCTGAGCAGCAAGCAGCATTGGATGCACTGGAGAAGCCTGCCAATAGAGGAAAGAGAGTTACAAAGAAAGAGGATCCTGAGGAACGTAAGTCCAAGTCCTCTAAACGCAAATTTGGTGAAGGAGATTCTTCTCAACCGAAACAGAAGAAGATAAAGAAGATGGCTCGCAGACCTAGGGAGAACACTCCTCCAAGTACAGATCCTACTGATGAGAAAAGTGAGGAAGAAGAGGTTCATCATGTCTCACCTCGAGAGCCCACTCCTCCACGTTCTCCTACTCTACCAGAATCTCCAAATCACACCAAAGTTCCAACTCCACCCCAATCACCGAAACAGACAGTTCCACTTTCTGTTCCTACTGTTACTCCACCCATTATCACCCAAACAACAACTTTGCCAACTTCATCACCAATTACTTCAGTTCCTATCTCTACTGCACCCTTATCTACTCCACTCGTAACCAAATCAACAACCACTACCATTCCCAAATCCACAGTGGAAGTCAATGTATATGATACAGGGGCTACTACTGTGACTGAACCTCTAATCATTACCATACCACCTTCACCAACCCCATCATCTGATTCTTGTGCTACTCTTGGGGGAGACGATGAGGATTTTGACTCCATCTACTATAGTCCATATAGACTTCAAACCGAAGATGAAGTTGATGCTCCTGTCACAAGTCAACAAATACAGGGCATTCATGAGAAGTTGGATCGATTGCTTGCAGACAGTAAAGCCTATGGTGGTGTTGTTCTTAAAGCATTTTTAGAGACAGCCATTAAACAATATACTGACGCAATTGACAAATCTACAGAGGCAGTTAATGAGTCTACATCCACATGTAAGAAGGATACCAAGGAAGTTTCTGAGGTTATTCATACAACTCAGATTTTTCTTGATTCATTGAAGTCTCATGTTGACACCAATGCAGCAAAATATCAATCATCGATGGATTCCTTTTCTAAGTCTCTCCATGATGAAACTGCCAAGTTTGAGGCTGTCCGCTCTGAGCTCAAAACAGAAACCGCTTCTTTCTTAAAATCAGTGGATTCTCATTTTGATGCTCTTGCTGCTAATCTTGCAACTAAGAGTACCTTGAAGGAAGATCTGGTTAAACAGCAAGCAACCATTAACGTACAGAAAGTGCAGCTGGCCCAAGCAGAGAAAGAAATTTCATTGTTAAAAACTCAGAGGGCTGTGTATAACAATTGTGCAGGAGATATAAAAGATATGCTGACCAATTTGCTTGAAGCACATGATCCAATCTTAACTTTGACTATTCGTAAACATCTTCAATCCAAACTCCTCCCTACTATTGCAATTCTCAGTGAAATGAAGGGTGTTTTGGAGGGATTTATACCTCCAAAACAAGGGGGAGAGGGTAGTGCACACCTGCAAGTCAAAACAGAACTGAAGGTTAATTTAGCTTCGGGTTCTAGTTCTCAATCAAAGCAGAAAGAGGTTTGTGTTGACAGTGACAGTGATACTGAAGAAACAATAGTTGATGCTCTCAAAAGAAAGAAAAGAGACAGAGAGCTTGATGAAACAATGAAAGTGGATAAAGAAGCAGAAGAAAAGGAAAGGAAGAATAAGGAAGATGAGGATGCCTTGCAATGCAATAAGGCTTTGTTTCCGGTGTGGAACAGAGATACACTTATCAATCAAGCGATTGAGTTTCCTTCTGTCTATTGGTTGGAACCAGTTGCTTCGTTTGATTGTGATAACTCCAAAGACTCGTAGTTTGACATGCCTATTACAAGAAAAGCTTTTACATTTCACTGCTTTGAGGCAACTGCTGAGGTTCCACATCCACATCCAAAGGTTGATAGGGAATTAATTGATTTTTACTTAAAGAGTGGTCAACCGCATTACTTGACTTGGAGTGCACAGAATATTACCAAAAGTCAAGGTACTGAAACCTTCACCTACTGGGAGATTCATAAATGTCAATTTCAAAATCAACCGTGGTTCAGCAAACACAGAGTCTTCTATCTCTCTAGCAGATCTTCCTAACCTCAATCCGCATGACTGGATTTTGCTATACAACATTCTGCTCTCTAATCTTAAGGAGTATGAGCCGATTCTTGAACATCTTAAAAGAATGTTGGCCTCCTATATTCATGAGCTTGCAACTATGGATCAGGAGATAGCAAAGGTTATGAATAAAAAGTCGACTGTGAAGCCAACATCTAAACCTGGTGACGTAAACAAAATGAAATTGGGGCAGATAGATTCAACAAATCTAACTGTTATGTTCACAAAAGGTGATAGACACAAGTTTCTGTTTGCTCTGGTCGATAAGCATCTATTTTCAACAGATTGTTTGGAGCATATCATCAGTGTCATACACCGATGCAAGCAGAACTCAGCGGCTGATAAGAAGAACTTTACTGACATGCTTCGGTGGTATATTACCTTTCGCCATCATATCTTAGCCATTATACCGAAGGTGTTTAAAACTATGAAGAAGCCTCCTGCTGTTAAAAAGGAATGAGGTTTCGGCTCCAAGGACGCAAAGGGGGAGATTGTTGAGTCCATTTGTGTTGCGTCTTGGGCTATGTATTTTGTATCTGGATTGGGCATGTCCATCCGTGTCTATCTAGATTAGTTTCGTTGTTATCTAGATTAGCTGTTAGGGTTATAGTATATATATGCATGCATGTATGCGTATATTAAGAAATTGTCTATTACGTTGATTCTTGTAACCCTAAACGCCGCTACAGATTGAAGTTCTTTATCGAGCTCTTCTGAGGTGTTATTACATTAATCATTCGACATATTCAGCGCCATACTTGTGTTCTTTATTACGTTCTTATTCAATATCTTGCTTAGAATCATACGATCCTAAAATAACTTTGTTCTAACAAGGTCTGTAGAAAGTTATTTTCTTTATTTCTGTCTGTTAGCCATATGTTGCCTCCTCAATCAGTCTGCTGGTATCGTTGTACCTGTTAAAGTGATCCAGAAGATTTGTTCTCTCTGATGTTCTCTCTGAAGATTCTCAAGCTGAAAGCGCTATCTTTCAAGAATCAGTACATCAAGCATCCTCACCCAATGTGCATTCAATGTCAAATTCTGAAGAAAAGCTCAAGGGCTCAAGATGAAGTCATTCATGGAAGATTCATATGTTCATCCTGATGTTGTGAAGAAATCAAAGGTTAAAGCTGAAGCCAAGCTCTCATTGATGATTGACAAGAAGAGTCAGCTACTTTTTAGGGGGAGCTTGTTGGGTCATTTAGAAAAGAAAGTTATAAACCAAGGGGGAGATTGTTGGGTCAAAATATGGTTTATGCTTTGCTTTTCTAGGAAATTGTATTTTTATGTAATATCTTATGTGTTTACGGTCAGGTTTAGGGCTAGGTGGGTATTTACGGCCGTAAACAGGTTTACGGCCGTAAACCCTGTTTACGGCCAGCCGTAAACCCATTTACGACCCATGTTCACTAAGCCCATATTCCCTAGTGTGTATATATATATATATATATATATATATATATATATATATATATATATATATATATATATATATAGGTGTTAAGGTTGAGGAGTAGATTGATGAACGTGAGAAGAGAGAATCTAGAGAGAAGAAGAGAGCATTTTGTGTGTGTGAATCTATTGTAAGGAACTTAATTCTAATCATATTATTCAAGATTCACCATCTTCTTCTTCTCCTTCTCTTTTATTTTGATCTGACGTTATCCGTTTGATTGAAATTCCGCACCATCAAACGGATTTGATTGATACTCCAGCATTTTGGGGTCTTATATATATACTAGACGTTTACCCTCGCCAAGCGATGGGTGTGACAATGGTGGTTGAATTCTGAAAGATGAATTAAACCCTAGAAATGGAAACGTCAGCGATATATATATCCAAGATTTGTGAACAGAAATTGCGAGATTTGGGGAAATACGGAGATAAGGAATGAACCGAGTCAAAATAGCCTAAGAATAGGGGATAAGAGATTTGACATTTTCAATTGTTGACCATATGTACTCTACTCTTTTTGTAATGCATAAATTGATTGTACAAATGCATTGTATGTTTGTACGATTTAAAATTCAGCATTTGATCAAAAATACTTTATAAAGTAATTAATATATATATATATATATATATATATATATATATATATATATATATATATATATATATATATATATATTAGACATTAAGGTATATATTTTGAAGATTGTATCTAAAATAAAAGGTGCAAAATGAAATAAGTGACTTTGATGGGACTTTACTCTTGAGCGTTAGTCAAAACAATCATAAAACATATTTAAGTTTTTTTTATAATATTATTTTATTGATTTTAAAATAATACACGAATTGATTCCTGTATATAGGAGTACCCAGTTTAAGGAATGAAAAAAAAAAAAAAAAAAAAAAAAAAAACAGGATTTTTATTATCTTCCAAAAATATAATGATTAAATGGGTATGATCATTGAAAATGGGATATGTATAATAGTCCCAAGTAGACAAATTCTTCTAAAATGTTAGGAAAGTACATGTCTACCAAATAATAAGTAATGACATATAAAGTAACCAATGAATATTTGACTTTACCAATATATAAATGGGATGTAGGGCCTTAAATCTTAATTCATAGAGTAAGAAATGACTTAAAGGCTTTGAAAGATAAGGTACTTAGATGTAGTTATATTATGATATTTAAATATTTCAAAATGCAGAGTGCCTCAGTTTGGGATCATAAGAACGATCCTCATCTACATTTTTTTTAATTGTGGTATTTTTCATATTGAAAAAAAAAAGTTATAGGGCGATATTTTTGTTAATTTTTACATCCAAATAATACTTGGATATTCTGATTAGAATATTATTAAGATCTTTAAACTATATAAATAATAATATTCTTTTAATAATATTATTATTATTTTGCAAAAAATATATATATATAAATAAATAAATAAAATAAAATAAAATAAAAAACTTCGAAAATGATTGTATTCGTTCAAAATTGTAATTTGATGTTGCATTCTTTATTAGATTTACAAACAAAGAAGAACATGTATTTTACATTGAAACATAAGCATAAACAGACCTTACATTTATTTACACTAATGATCTATATCTCATTTAATCTCTCAGTGTAAACTAGCTTTGTATCGATACTTGTGATACAAATAAACTGAGTGAGTTGGGTTGGGAAACCTGGTGAGTACATAGGGTTTTCAACTCATAATAATATAATTATTATGTTTAATCATCAAACAATTAACTCAACTTCCTATCTCCATTATCTTCTTTATTCTTAAGGATCTATCCTAAGAATTATCATTCATTCATTCCTAAGGAATAGGCACGAAGTCCATCACTGCCAGGGTTTATCTAACAGGCACTAAGTCCATAGATGTCAATGTTATCTATTAGGCACTAAATTCATAGCTACCAACGTTTGTTTTTAGGGCACTTAGTCCATAGTTGCCAACGTTCATCTATAGGGAACCAAATCCATAGCTGCCAATGTTCATCTATAGGGAACTAAATCCATAGCTGCCAACGTTTATTTGTAAGGCATTAAGTCCATATCTGCCAATGTTCATCTATACGGAAATAAATCCATAGTTACCATGGTTTTTAGAGTACATCTGGTGTATACCTCGTTTACAAACACTTACAGGTTGCGAGCCTGCCAGCGTTCCACCAGACTATTTAGAATAGTCTGTGATCGTCATCTATACTCTGTTAAATGATTGGATCATCGTTTAAGTCAAGGATTCTCATCATGGTTCACCTCTTACCATCTATTTCATCTCTCATCATTCATATCATATTTCATCTACCCATCTTTACCCAATATATTTAAAGGTATAAAAACACATATACAGTTTAAATCACGTAAAACATGTATAAATCGTTAATCTAGCATAGATATCAGGAACACGGATAATAAGCACATGTAGCATGTATTAAATACTTCATATTTATGTGTAAGATGAAAATAACTATGCACTCACTTGTTAAAGTGATGACTCGAAATTCGGGTAGTGCTTCGCTTCTAACAATTTTCTTTTCCTTTGATGAAACCTAGTATCATTATTACTAGATTTTAGTCTAATATCTATTGTGACAATTTATTAGTCTAAATTTATCATTAACTCAAAGTCTACTTTGATGATCTATCAAGTAAGGAACAACCTGGTAGGATCATATCGGAGGTAGGGTCCATTTGGTATACGAAGTATACTGTTTGGAAAGCCCACTTTAAGCACCTCACTAAATTACAGCCTAGACATCATCCCTGTAAGTAGATCAATTCGTATAATGAATTTGAATCACTGATAAATCTTCTTTATATGTTCATAATAATGATAATGAACTTAAACATAAGTTATACTTAAAGCATGGTAAGCATAACTCACTTACAAGTGGGTTTAACAAGGAACCAAGCTCCGTGCAGGCAGAATGTTTGACCCAAAAACTCTTCTTCTTGGGACCTTCTAGCGCTCCGAGACTCGCTACTAACATCTAAGAGGTGCTAGGGAAAAGCCTTGAAGGGTTGGGGGTGTTGGGAGACAATGGGTTAGAAATAATGTAAGAAATGGAGTTATTTGTGTCTCTATTTATAGGTTGTTAAATGGTGCAACATGGAGTGTTACTTGCTAAACATGGAGTGTTGATGTGCCAAGTGTCACCATCTGGTGACAAGGCGTGGGGAGGAAGTAATGGCTCAGATCATACCACGTGTCACTCATTGGTGACTCCAAAAACTAATTATCTTCTAAAATCCATAACTTTCGCACACGAGCTCCGATTTTGACGTTATTCATATCCACGCGTAGATAGCGACGTGATCAACAACTTTTCCTTTAGACTTTGTCGACTAATTTTTACTTTATTTTTAAAGTTATATTTTAACATGCTTAGATAGTAAAAGTCCGTTGAAAATTCATAACTTTGTCATCCGACGTCCGTTTTCGACTGTCATTATATCGTTGAGCTCCTACTAATGAGATCTTCAATTCTCATTTTGGTTGTGTCAGCTAAAAATCGATTGATCTAAAATTCGATTTTCGAGTTGTGCACTGTTATGCTATATCTTAGAAAAATCATAATTTTTCTCAAACGAAGTTAGATTTGGACGTTCTTTATATGCATGCTCTCAGTTTAACATATACTATGACTTTTGTTTAGATATCTAAGGCTAAAAAGTAGCATATCAAAAATTCACTTTTTATGATACGCGGCGTTGAGCTGGTTTAGTTGCAAAACTTTGATTGGTCATAACTTCTTCGTTATAAGTCGGATTTCAGCGTTCTTTATATGTACGGAATCCTTGTGACATATACTATAACTTGGTTAAGATTATTTATCCTAAATAATATTCTATCATAAATTCATTTTTAACGCTTATCATCTTTTAGCCCGAATCTACAGGTGTTACAATTATATCCCCCTTAGGATGATTACATCTCGGAATCATCAACGAAACAGGGCTTGTATAATGACTTCATGTGTTATCTTTTTAGCCTAGGTAATAACCATAACTCTTATGTCCTTTGAAATGAGTATCTAACTCATGGACTTCTTAACTGTTGGTGGTGTTCAATCTCGCACTTACTCTTTATCCTATGTTGGACTTTCAATCGTAACCTTTGAGTTACAAACTCAATCCTTATTGGATACTCCTACAACTTCTTAACATACTTAAATTATGATAGGTTCTGTACTTAAATTACTGTAATAGACCAATAATTCATGTTCTAATGATCTCTCATCGTATGATGCAATGCTTTAGATTCAGGTCTTTTGAGTCAGATTCCAGAATGGAATAAACCTTTCTTCATGTTCTAATGTGATATAATCACATTCTAACATGTACTAATTCTAGCTACAAAAGTCTTTACTTTAATGGTGATCGTGATACTTCTATTAATCGTTTCAACTATCTTTCATTTCAATCTTCTAGCTTAAGTCAAATGCTACATCGAACTTGGTTCTCTGAACCACGTCACATACTCATCTTAGTCGGACTCGATTTGATATGAATACTAGGGTCGGAATAACAATCATCTTTTTAGTTATTGGCGAAATGATGGTAATGACAGATATGAACAAAACAGAATCAATTACTATCGCCTTGGTAACCTTGTGACTTTCCCTAATCTAAGTATGATTCTTGTGCTTCTGGTAGTATATGCCTCTACTACCTTTCACACCTACTCATACTCGTTCCAAGTATTGTTTCTCAGTTCTCCAAGTTATTATCAAAAAAACAATTTTAACACATACAAATGTGTCCAAACAATCATAAATTTTCCCTGGACTCTAATAGGACTTCTTCCATGCATATCTTTAATCATAAATTCTACTTCAACTCAGTTGGTAGAGGAAATGCCAGATGATGGGATATCTTCATGGATTATACTAAAATCTTTCTTTCTGCAAATCGAAAATGTACTTCTCCCGTACTAGACATATTATTTATTAAACGCATTCTAAAGGCAAGATACCTCTCTTATGGTATCTTTCGATAGGTATCATTTACTATCATCGGCTTTCTTATTTCTTCTATTTGCTCAGTCTGGTATGAGTCCTTATCATGACGTTCCATATACTGTAATAGTTGTTCAAGACGAGAAATTTAAGCTAGAGAAGGTTTAGATGTGTAATCCTCCTTATTACTCCATAAAGTTACATGCATGTTCTAATATCGTAGTTAAACATTTAGAAATATGAACACATAAAATTTCCGGATCCGGTCGGCAAACGACCATACATCCGATCAAATAATGGCATCATAAAGCATCATAAATCGTTTAGCACATAAAATCAATTTAGGCATATTTCCTAAATAAGCTAGTTGTCGTGTCCATTCAAGTGTACTACGTAAAATATATTAGACATGTTCCTCACGATCATCGGTTAGCATTCTAAGTTTAAGTCTACAAATTTTCTACAATTCCTAGTTCGCTTAAACTAATGGTCTGATACCAACATTGACATCCCTAAATTCACGGTCATTTAAAATTTTATGTTATCAGAGTATCCGTTTTGAAGTACTATTGCGGAATTTATTCCCAGAAAACATGATAAAGATGTTATCAAAGCATTTCCAACGAAATGTATTTTATTTATATTAAAACACTGGAATGTCATCATCAATACAAAAACATAAGCATAAACAGACGTTACATTCATTTATACAAATGATCTACATCTCCTTTAATCTCTCAGCGTAATATATTTTCGCATCGATACTCGTGATACAAATAAACTGAGTGGATCAGGTTGGGAAACCTGGTGAGTACATAGGGTTTTCAAACCACAATAAAATAATTATTATGTTTAACCATCAAACAATTAACCCAACTTCTCATCCCATTATATTCTTTATTCTTAAGGATCTACTCTAAGAATCATTTATCCTTCATTCATTCATTTCTAAGGATTATCCTAAGGAATAGGTATGAAGTCCATCGCTGCTAGGGTTTATCTAACAGACACTCAATCCATAGTTGCCAATGTTATCTATTACGCACTAAATCCATATTTGTCAACGTTTATTTGTAAGGCACGAAGTCTATAACTGCTAACATTCATCTATAGGGCACTAAATCCATAACTTCCAACGTTTATTTATAACACACTAAGTTCATAGCTGCCAATGTTCATCTATATGGCACTAAATCCATAGCTGATAGGTTTTTTAGAGTACATCTGGTGAACACATAGTTCATAAACATATACATGTTGCAAGCCTACCAGTGTTCCGCCGGACTGTCTAAAATACTCTTTGGTCGTCATCTATACTCTGCTAGATAACTTCATCATCGTTTAAGTCAAAGCTTCTCATCATCTTTCACCTCTAATCATTTATTTCATCTCTCATCATCCATATCATATTTCATCTACCCATATTTACCCAATGTATATTTATAGGTATAAAAATACATATTCAGTTTAAATCATTTAAAACACGTATAAATCATTCATCTAGCATAGATATCAGGAACACAAATAATAAGCACATATAGCATGTATTAAATACTTCATATCTATATGTAAGATGAAAGTAACTATGCACTCACTTGTTAAAGTGATGACTCGAAATTCGGGCGGCACTTCGCTTCTAACAATTTTCTTTTCCTTGTTAAAGTGATCACTCGAAAACGGGCCATTGACTTAGTACATTGGGCATACGTAGGGTTTCACCAAAACCCTAATAAGTGCTTATTGACTTAAGCACTTAATCCCAAACTCCAGATCCAGTGACAAATGTGCCTATGACTAATAAATTCTCGAACTTTATCACTTTAGACGTCTAGAAAGTTCTTAATCCATTAAGACCCTCCTACTACATGCATGGGACATCTGAAGCCATTGGGACCTCAATTTTATCACTTAAGACCTCTCCAAAGTCCAGAAAGGACAACTTATCTCGTCCAAAATGCATCATGCACTAAATTGGGGTTTTTGGGACAAGAAATGGTTCCATAATACGAGAAAGGATAGATCTATGTTCTACAAGCATAAAGTTTGAAGCTTTTTACCTTCTGCGGATTCTAGAGCACAACACAACCTTAGATCTACAAGTCAATCTCCTTCTTCAACTATTTGTTGCAATGGCTTCACCTTCAAGAGCTCAAAATACCTACCAACTCACTCACACACACAAGAACTAGGGTTTGGGAACGTTTCTGGAAGATGGAGACTGAGAAGGAGGAGAGAAAATGAGCCATAAGGATGTTTGTATAGCCCCCAACCCGAGATATTAGGGTTTTCATCCTTTATGAGTACGCCCTGTGTACCCTTCCATCCCCAAGGACTTCAAATGAGAAAACTTAGGATGTTACAATAATAAACAAACATAAAAATCTAATAATTTATAAAATTTAAATTTATAACAAAAATAAAGTTTTAATTATTGAATTGAAGTGCTTATTTGTCTTTTAAGTTTAAACTAATAAATTAAACACAATTAAATTAATTAGATTCAATTTAGAAATTATAAGGAAAGTTTCATTAATGAATTGGATATATATTTATTATTAAATTTATTGCATTTAACTATTATATGATATTTAATAAAATGGAAAAAAAAAACTACAAAAGAACACATGGATATAATTTAATTTAAATTTACTATAAAATAACATGCAACATAATATATAAAGGATGACATGTGGCAAAATTATTTTTATTTATTAGGAAGGATTTTGTCTCTTCTATTTATAAGTTCGTAAACGGTTGTATATGTATATTATCAATTCGTAAATTATATTACCTCTAAGTCCTTCCTATTTTTGTTTGTCGAGTAAATTATAAATCCTCAATGTTTATAAATTTTAATAGTTTGTTTGTTTATTTACCCCGTAACAACTAATTTAACTACCTTCAATGAAAGTATTATAAAGAATCAAATAACAACCGAGTAGAACTGTTCCCACGATTTCAAAATCTGTTCCAAAATATAGTTCCAGATAATTAGGATGGATACCCCCGCTTACGCTCACCCTTCCTATAAAACACTAGGAAAAATAACATAAAAAACACTTAGGTTTGCAAATTTTTATCAACTTTACACTTTCACGTATTTTAGTTTCTTTGAGACCAAATATACTTTTTTTTCTAATTTTATTCACTAGTCAATTAATGTCCTTAGACTTGGCTTAAATGTTAAAAAAAAAAAAAAAAAAAAAAAAAAAAAAAAAAAAAATCTAGTTCATAAAGGCCTTTAAATTTGTGTTTTTGTTCAATGACACCCTTCTCTTTTGCCAAAAAAAAAAATCAATTTTAATGGATAAATTTGCAAAAATAAAAAACTAACAAACATAATGGTCAAACCAATAAAAACTAACAAACATAATGGTTTTTATTGTATTTAGAGCTGATATAAATCATCTCAATCCAATAACCAAATCCGAACTCAACCCAAAATAAACAGGTTGGGTTCAACTCACTTAACACATTTAATTAATTATTTTTGGATTCAAGTCACCATACTACTAATATATACTAATTTAAAATTATTTAAATATTAGGATGTATTAATCAAATATTAAGTTATAAATTATATTGTTCAACTACTATTATTTATGTAAAAAAAAAAGTCAATAATAATTGTCACTCATTTTCTTTTACTCGTTCAAAAGTATTTCAAATTAATTTTTAAAATTATTTAAATAATTTATATGTATATTTAAATTAGGATTTAAAACTATACTTACATTTGAAACTACATTATATTGTATAATCTTTAATTATTTTTTATTTAAAAAGGTTATCAAAAGTTTAACAAACTTATGTTGTAAGTTGGATGAAAAATTAATTAAATAGATCAATCCGATAACAATTCATTTATTTAAAAATAATGGATTTTATAAGAAATATCAACCCAATTAATTGAAATGAACTTCAACCCAATTAATTAGTTTACCTTCTATTTTTAACCACCTTCCAAACTTCTCTCTCTTCTCTCTTTTTACATCCAATGTTTTAAAACCCGATTTTTCCGATTTTTAGTTGCCTCGGTATAATTGACCGATTCGATCAACCCAATTTATTACCTTTTTCTATTTTCATATATTTTTATTTTCAAACATAATGCATAACCATATAAAACTAATAATTTGATAACAACAAAATTTAAAATTGAAATATATATCAAATCATGGATTTCACATTAGATCAATCCGGTTTTAATTTGTTCGACATAACGGTTCAACCTCGATTTGAGGAGAAAGCGACCAATTCGATCCAATCCGTATTTTTATAAAAAAAAACTGTTCTAAATTTATTCGCCTTCTACCCCATATCATGATCCGAACGGTTAAACAAGACACATCCTCCCGAGTGTACAAACATTGCTTATATCCATGACTGGCAATCTTAACGAGTCATTTATACATTAATGGGAATGGTGCTGGAACTTGTACTCTTGTAGTGAGTTTGGTAGCATGCCAATCACTCAAGCTTAGAAGCAATATTTTGTATTTTAATGATTTACGTGAGCATTTCGATAACGTTCACCTCAGCACCAATTAAAACTTTACTTTTTCTACAGCCTTTTTACCTAACTACTAGATCACAAATTTCCACATCAACACAAACCAAACACTCATTTTAACCTATTATTGGAAGACCTGTTGTTTGAAAAACTGATCAATAACATGGCTACCTTAAGTATTTAATTAGGGATCCTAGAATGCTATGAAAAGTAATTGATTAGGGATTTTACTATGTGTTTATATAAACCTAGCCATATCAGAATTGGTTTTCCTAATATTTGTTATATAAATCGGTAAAAATAGAAGTTCTTATAAAACATTGTCACGCCAATCAAAATTTTCTTATACTAAAAACCTATAAGTTTTAATAATGCTTAATTAAGAAACTTCTAGGATCCAAACATAACACAAAAACCTAGTAGAGATGTTGCGATTTGTTCGAGGCCATATTCAAAACTGAAAGAATTTGACAGGCACGGAGAATCGCTAGATTTTTTTGATTTTGCCAACCTTCAATGCAAGTTTCGTCACATTTCAAAGGCGTCCTTGCTCTGCAAATTGGCTTTCTCTGCTCTAATAAATTCAATGACCTTAATAGTTTAAATGATCAAAGTTACGAAAAACATATACAATATAGAACTAACACTCAGAGGATAATCTATGTTGATTAAAAAGTTGATTAAGATCTATAAAATCTATAGAGATGATAATCTATGTTGATTAAAGGATAATGTATGTTGATTAAAAAGTCGAAAAAGATCGTATGATAATAAGAAATTTTTGAACAAAAACACGAAAAGGGAAGAACAAATGTAGCGATTTGTTCGAGGCCATATTCAAAATCAAGAGATTCGATAGGCACGGAGAATCGCAGAAATTATTTTGATTTTGCCAAACTTCAATGCAAGTTTCGTCACATTTCATAGGCGTCCTTGCTCTGCAAATTGGCTTTTTCTGCTCTAATAAATTAAATGACCTTAATAGCTCGACACATGTTTAAAAATGATCATAGCGACGAAAAAATATAGAACTAACACACAGAGGATAATCTACGTTGATTAAAAAGTCGATGAAGATCTATAGAACTAATAGACGGAGGACAATCTATGTTGATTAAAAAGTCAATGAAGATCGTATGATAATAAGTAAACTTTAAGAACAAATGTAGCGATTTGTTCGAGGCCGTATTCAAAATCAAGAGATTCGATAGGCACGGAGAATCGCAGATATTGTTTTGATTTTGCCAACCTTCAATGCAAGTTTCGTCACATTTCATAGGCGCCCTTGCTCTGCAAATTGGCTTATTTCCATTTCTCTTCATCAAAGAAATCAACAACAGATAAACACATAAAACATATCGACAACAGCAAACAGAAAATTATCCCTAAGTTTCTAATATGAATCTATCTTCATTGAAAACCTATAGAGATCGTTCACTGGTGGTTTCTAGTCGCCGAAAAGAGAGACCATGATTTATCAATTATCCAAGGTAAGCATTTATAGGGCTGATATGTGATAACCTTGCCCTAATTTTGAGTGCATGTTAAAATGCCAATGGCCCAAATATTAAAGGCCCAACTTTATGATATGGATACTTAACAAAGTCTAGTCTAGTTGTTAGATTATCCCCTTATTAATTAATTCAACCTAATTTTTGTATAAAAACCAATCTTCCTATTTATTATCTAATATGTGTGACATATCATTCCTAATAAATAAATAATTTTTTGTCATATGTTACACTTTTATTGATTTGATCACATATTATTTTTGTGGTTATTTCAATTAATTTTTTTCCACATGACATTTTGTGGTTTTTTTATTTTATTAATTTTCATATAATATTTAAATATAATAATTACAATAAATATAATAATAAATGCATATCACTTTCATTAATTGACTTCCTTTTAATTTCAAATTTTTTAAATTAAACTTTCAATAGTTTCCTTTATTTATTTATCTAAATTATTTGTTTAATTTAAAAGAAAAAAAAAACAATTTACTTTTAATAAATCAATATTTTCTATTTTTCCTTATAAATTCAAACTTCTCAAATGTTTAGAATTTCATATATTTTTCTTTCAAAATGAACTCTTACGACTAGTGTATTATATATGTTAATTAATTATCAACATATATAAACATTAAATATTTTCAAAGTAAAATTCTGAAATAATAACAAACAAAATGATAAATAAGTAAATAATTAAATCTAACAAAAAATATATTTTAAATAATTGTGCTGAGTCACAAATTTTCAACGTAAAACAATGTTGAAACATTAAAAACCGTAATCATTAATAATATATTTATAAACAATTATTTTTATAAAAAGTTAATTCTTTTGTTCATAAATATATAATCAGTATTTTAAATTAAGATGTTTAACATTTTGGTTTTGGCTTTCCGAAAAGATTGTATCAAATTATTGTCATATATCTTTTAAATTAATTATGGAGTTCTTTTAATGTCAAGACACATTTGTATAAAAACAGTAATAACAAAGTACAATACAAAAATATTTATGCATTAATCTTTTTACAACAATCCATTCTTGAACCCAATTCTTCTAAAATGCATGTAAGTAAAATACATGAATAAAACCATTATAAGGACAAAACTATCGAATTATATTGCAATAACCATGAGACACTCCGTAAAAATCGTGTCTTTCAACAACCATCTTAACAATAAAGATTACAAAACACATTATTATAAAACCATCAATCACCAAGTTTCAATCTGAAATTGTAACATACCTTTCTATAAACAAAGCGAACCAACTAAGAGCCAACCAACTAACAGACTATTTACAATACCTAATACCTTTTCGATTTCCCAATTAATTGTGTCGATATTGGTCACCTATAAGCTCCGATGGGGTGCTTCGGATTGCTACAGGTGTTAGCCTAACAAGATTATGGGCTTTATTTTGTATTAGGTTTTATATTGGCCCATTAGCTATAAAACCCTAATTAGTTAGTGTCTATATTTTGTCATTTCCTTTCATTGTATCTTTGTACTTCTCATTTAATAATAATATTATACCCTAGGCATGCTATATCTTGTTAGTTTATGGTATCAGAGCTCAGTTGATCATCTGTACTTCCGTTTTGGGGGCAAGTTGTAGCATGCACAACATTATTTATGTTACTGTTCATCGACATTGTTCATGTGCACTGTTCATCGACATTGTGCATGTGCACTATCCATCAACATTATTCACGTGCACTGTCCATCGACATTGTTCACGTATTGTTCGCAATTTGGGTATGGTTTTCTTGCTCATTTTTTTTATTCATATTGATTTGATTTGCTCGCTTCGCCGATTTCGAGGGTTTTCGTCTGTTGGTTTTGTTGATTTCGAGATCTTGATTGTTGCTGTTGCTACTCGTATTTATTGTTATTTTCGTTTGACTGATATTGAAGTATGGCCCCAAGAGATGATTCTCTTTGGTCCATTAGTATTCAACTTGATGGCAAAAACTATGCCTATTGGATTTATGTTATGAAAAAATTCTTGCGAGACAAGACTGTGTGGGGGATTGTTATAGGTGACAATAAGAAATCAACAGACAAGAATACTGATAATTATGCAACCTTACTTGATTCATGGGAGACTGATAACTCCAAGATCATTACAGATTAATAATTTTGTTATCCAGTCTATTGGTACTCAGCTGGCGAAGTATGACACAGCAAATGAGGTTTGGGATCACTTGGCTAAGTTGTATAATCAGTCTAACTTTTCAAAGCAATATTAGTTAGAGTTTGATATTCGATCCCTCCAACAGAACAATCTTAGTGTTCATGAATTTTATGCAACTATGTCATATTTGTGGGATCAGTTGGCTTTTACATAACCTAATGTGTTGAAGACTTTCAAGTCTTATATTGATAAAAGGGAAGAGCAACATCTGGTTCAGTTCTTGATGGCATTACATTCAGATTTTGAAGGTTTGCACGGACCAATCTTGCATCGCACACATCTTCCCAATGTTGATTCGGTTATTCACGGGTTGATTGTTAAGGAGACTCGTATCAAGTCTCATGCTTACAAAGGTCCCAATACAGCCACTCTTGATGACTTTGTTGTTCTACAAATGACCTCAATATTCAAACCAGAATCGTCCCAAGGTTACATTTGATGCGTGTGTTTTATGTAAGAAGAAAAATCATCATAAGACAAAATGTATTTTGTTGAAAATAAAAGGAAACTAGTAGCAACAACAAATGAGATCACTTGTACCATCTCATCCTTCACAACAGAACATGTCTTCTGGATGGTCATGTTTCTCATTTCTATCTTTTAGGCCACCACAATACATTTGCTGTTGCACCTTCAGTTGAGAATGAAACAGATTTTACACCACCATCAGCCTTGGATCCACATATTGTTGAGCAGTTAAGGCAGTTCATTGCTATCAATCCAACTGCCAAGTCGGCTTCCATGTATCATCCAAGTATGTCTTCATCTGACACGTCAAGTATTCATTCATCCTTATGAATATTGGATTCTAGTGCATCTCATCACATGTCACCACATTTGTCATCTTTTGCTTCATTATCTTCTCGTACACTCGTCGTTGTTATGTCTGTTAGTGCTACACCTATGTTAGTAGAGAGTGTTGGTTATATTTTCACTCCTTATATGTCTTTAACAAATGCATATTACATTCCTACACTTGCTTTGAATCTTGCACCGGTTAGTCGGTTGTGTAAATTTGGTTGTTGTTTCTTATTTTATGATTCATTATGTTGTGTACAGGACATTCGATCTCAGAGGATGATTATGATAGGCCATAGACTTGGGGAGCTCTATGTTTTGGAGCAACTACATGTTGTTGAGTTGCTGCATCTAGTGTTGATTTTTCATCTTTTCGTTTAAACCCTTTATCGTATGTTTTTTATCTTTGGCATTCTCGTTTGGGACATGTGTCAGCGGCTCATTTACAATTCTTGGTTTCCACTGGTGTGTGAGGTTCTTTAAAAGTTGGTGATATTTCTGATTGTTTTGGTTGTAAACTGAAAAAAAAAATTATGCTTTACCATTTAATAAAAGTGTCACTCGTTATGTTGCTCCATTTGATATCGTGCATTCTGATGTGTGGGGTCCATCTCCTATCACCTCTAAATCGGGAGCTAACTATTATGTTTCATTCATTGATGATTACAGTTGTTATACATAGGTTTATCTTATGAAGTGCAAATATGACTTTTTCACCATATATAATGAATTTAGAGCTCTCATCGAGACTCAACACTCTGTTGTCATAAAATGTTTTCGGTGTGATTTAGGAGGAGAATTTACCTCCAATGATTTTAAACAATTATTGGCATCTGATGACATTGTGCATCGGTCATCTTGTATAGACACTCCTCAGCAGAATGTTGTTGGAGAAAGAAAACTTCAATATCCCTTAGAAATTGCAAGATCCTTACTACTTTATGCTCAAATTCCCAATATGTTTTGGGGAGAAGTTGTTCATACCGCCACTTACATTATTAATCGCATCCCTATTGCATGAACTTCAAGGAAGTCTCCTTATGAAATGTTGTTTGGACAACTTCTAGATTATTCTTGATTTTGAGTATTTGTGTATACCTATTTTGTCTTGAAGCCTAATGTAGAGAGAGATAAGTTGTCTTCAAAATCAACTTTTTGTGTTTTCTAGGATATGGTATGGGTCAGAAAGCTTATCAGTATTATGATCCATCAAATCAGAAACTATATGTCTCTCGTAATGTCACCTTTTTGAAAAATATTCCATTTTATAGCATTCATGTTCAATTACATGTTGCAACCCGAAAGGATCTTCGATTGATCCGCTTAGCATTGTCATTAATGATCCACCACATGTCACTGATCCACCACCTGTTGCTAATCCACCCCCTGTCGTTGATCCTCTATTTGTAGATCATCAATACCCCCTCAATCGAGACCTTAACGTAATAAGAAGTCCACAAAAGTTTTTGACTTTGTCTATTTCTCTTACTCACCAGTGTTTGCCTCCTTTATTGCTAATGTACATCGTATATATGAGCCACCATCTTACAAAGAGGTCGTTTCTGATCCCCTTTGGCAGACCACTATGGCTGAGGAACTTGCAGCTCTTTATCAGACTCATACATGAGATGTAGTTCCGCTAACGCTTGGAAAGCTGTAACATCCATAAAATCATGAAAATTTTAAACTTTTAAAAACCAACCCAAAATCACAATTTTTTTACAACATATTTTTCAAAACATGTTTTATATCCGTGTTTCCCAAAATCATAAGTCCAAAACATGAGGATGTGTATGGCTACGCCTTTGCCTTCCCACAATTGTCTGAAGTACCTGAAACATAACCCAAAACTGTAAGCCCAACGCTTAATGAGTTTTCCCTAAAGTACAAACACAACACATAATCATAATAACAACAACAAACAACATGTATACAAAACCCTGAGTATGATTGCACCATCTCACTGGGCCTTTAGCCTATATGGACTGTTCTCTGAGCCTTCGGCATGACTGGTACGCCCCTCTGGCCTGCAGTTTATCCAGGTCGCCCTAGGTCTCTTGGCCTTCAGCACACAGCAGGACCGCCTCAACCCAACACATCATCACAAATCAACATATACCATATCAACCCTAGCTAGAATATACAAACAATCTTACAGATCTACCAGATCACTAAGCATAGCATATCCTATATACCAGGATACAAATCTAACAGATCACTACAACATAGCATCATCCGATATACCATGATACAAATCTAACAGATCACTTCAACATACAATCATGTGAAAATCATGATAACAATCCAAAGGTTCGGACTTGGTACCTTCAACCCAAAAGTACAATGAGGAAAACTCACCTCATACTGTTGAATCTCACATAAAGAATCTCTAGCTGCTGCCTCGCTAAAATCCCCAAGCTACAAACCACCAAAATAATCATATATCAATAAATGATCTAGTCCACACTAAGTGCCCAAACTAGGGTAAAAGACCTTTTTACCCTTTACTCAACATAACCTAAACCTAGGCCCAAACCAATAATCCAAAGGCCCCAAATCCAAATAAACACTCAAGGCCCATACATGGCCTAGTTTTCCAAATAGGGCCCAAACCCTTACATGGGCCTTACCCCAAGGCACACCAATTTTAGATGGCCCGAGAAGGACCTAAGCATTCAAGCCCAAAAGAATTGCCCAAACTCGAAGCCCAAAACGCGAAGTCCATCAGACTGAGTACACGATGCATACTCAACACATACACGTAACGTACTCACTTGAGGGATTGTACGCTATGCATACCAGCTTGTACGCCCAACGTACTCACCCATTCAGCAAAATCTCGATTTTAACCCTTAATCCATTACGACATTTCTTCCAAAATGCAGATCTGACTTCCTTGAGCTGGATTGTCTTGTAAAGTTGCTAACTTTACCTTCATGCATGGCTAAATGAAGCTCTTAAGCTTAAAAGGGACTTAATAGATGACTTAATGCATGAATGTGACCAAAAATCCCATAAAGCTTGCACCTTTATGCTTAAGGAATCCATAATAAGCTCAGATCTTAAAGAATAAGTCTTTTAAATGTTTTAACTCGCCAACCAACCCAAAAAGGGACCAAAAGCATAACAAACCAACTCATAAAGAGATCTAAATATCTAGAAGCCAATGTTTGAACTTGATACCTCAATAAGCTTGCAACAAGAGTGATGATTCTGGATATATAGCCTTCTCACCAAGAAAAGCACCTTCAATCTTCTTTACTTCCTTCACCAAGGGTAAAATAACCACCAAAATCTTCTCAAGATCTCAATAACACCACAAAGAAGGCTTAAGGGTCGATTTACGGTTTTAGGAGGTTTGGGGGATGGTAAAAAGGCCAATCCTAAAGACTAAAGGAGCTTAAATATAGTACAACACACTTAAATTAGGGTTCCTTGCACTTTGTGTACGCCCATCGTACAAGGTCGAAGCTTCACGGTCAAACTGCTGACTATTCTCAGCGTACTCAAGTGCACGCCTTGTGTAATGGTCCTCACAAAAATCTAATTTCCATAAAAGTCAAGTTGACACTATACCAAAATACCCCTTGGCTCCAAAACACAAATCGAACCACTGGATCATCTAAATTTACATCACCCACATCCAAATAGGTCCATATCTCATTTCCTCAAAGATCCTAAGCCTGATATTACCCGATCTTTGGATCACTACCTTGAAATAGGAAATGATTTGGAACATGGCGTTACAACTCTCCCCCACTTAAATTAGATTGCGTCCTTGAAATCATTCCTTACCATTCTCGGCACGTCGGGCAACCTAAGTAACACGACCACAACCCCGAGCATACCACAACCTTCCCAAGGCAATCGAAACTAGTCCTAGCAGGGCTCTCCAACCCAAAGATGGATGAATCCTACTTAGCCCCAAACAACCTTATGCAAAATAACTACGTCTACTCAACCTGAAAATTGAAATCTCGAGTTGGTCTGACTCCCTGACAGACTGTCCATACTGCATTGTTGCTAATTCCATTCTACTTATCCCCAAAACGACTACTCAACTGCTAATAGTCGGAAGTTCCCACTAGAAAACAGATTCACAGACTATGCGTTGCTGCTGAAAATCTTTCACTTGACCAAAATGGACAAATATTCCTTCGAGGGAAAGCTCATCCTGATGATAAAAATTTCCCATGAATATAATGAACAATAGGAGACAATCTGGGAAATGAACCCCCACACAGATAAAACCAAACCAAAGCTCAATCACATGAATCTGATCCGCCATCAAAACTGAAACCATCCTTTAGCCTTGAACCCTTAACCTAATACCCTTGGTATATATATATTCCTTAATTCATACTCCACTAAAATGGATACCTTGCGCATGAACGTCGGTGATTCCCAACACGATTTCCCACCTAAACCAACTCAATACTTAATTCATAACCCAAGATCCAAGGACATACACTTGCATTTCACCTAAAATCTTCTCATTCACGCAACCCCTCACTCAACTTGGATATAAAGATTTTCCCCAACCATCGCTGAGACTACCATTCTCATACCTGGTCTAGCCACCAGGTTCCCAAGAGCCCGAAATACAAGGATATCCTAACCTAAGCATCCTTCTGTGCCACTTACTAATCACACACTCAATCATACAACCCAAGATCCAAAACCTCAACCTTACGGTCTCCAACAGGTCCCACCTGAATTTCCATAAACATACGGGCCTCACCCATGGGTCCCATCCTTCTAGAGCTACATAGGCCCGACTCCGCCTCGTACCCCAACGGTCCTCAACCTGAAAATAGAGGAATGATCTCCAATAATCCTGCTCGTCATGCCCAAGGCACGAACTAACCCCCTTTTATACTCATGACCACCTTGAATGATTTTCTACCTCAAAATGGTGAATGCTACGATCCCATTGCAGTCTTACAGTACTTCCAACCACCCAAGGTCTTACCGCACCCTTACCATCATAACCGCACTCATCCTGAGTCAAAACCCGCATCCAACTGCATCCAATTAGGTGTTCGGGTCATGCTTCAAACCCCCAAAGCCTTCATTAAATCGCAACAAACAATGATGCTCCAACATAACCCTCAACTTGGATCCATCCACAAGACTGTTATACATCATAGTAGAAATTATGACCAACTATTGGAAGTTTCCTGAACTCCCAACTTACACAACCTCAATCCAGACAACCATTTGTGTCGCTTGCCTATTGACCGGGACGTGAAACTTAGCCTAGTTCAATACCCGAGTCAGCTCCCAAATATTCTAATCGATTCTCCCTCACTTAGATTCGTCGGAGCTCACCTATCTCATAAAATTTGTTGGGTTCCCAACCCATCTTATCCTTACAAACTAACTATGACATGCATCTATTACTAATAGACTTCCAATACTAGATGATCTCGTTGATTGTCCAACTCTTGAATTCCCGAAGAATACTCCTTGAAATCCTAGCAAGTCCTATAATCCCATTCACTTCTCATTATACCCCACCAAATCCTTAAAACCTTTATGTTGGTGACTAAAACCATAACCATTGATCTGAATTGTAACCACATACAATCCTTGGTGATAATAAAATTACTTGGTGATAATAAAATTACTCTGGCACTTCCAACGATTTAACAACTCGTGCGACTGACACCACCATCTCCTTACTACCGCTCCTTCCCTAGCAACAATAGCGATTGAACCCAAACGTTCTCTCATGGACAACTGCCAGTCTTTACTTTATGAATGTTATCACGTTCGAACTCTAACTTCGCTGATGAGCTATTCTTGCTACTTTGACCGTAAATCTTCCAATCCATGCTCTTGAACTGGACCTACTAAAGGAATCGGAACAATCCACTGAACCACTGAATCCCACCCATCAAGATACGACCCACTGATGACTATTGGCATGAAAAATAACATATGAAGATTCACAATATAACACCCATAAAAATCAAGAGAATTTAAAAATTTTTCAAACATCCAAAAGCCATTAATTATTACAAAATGTTTTCAAAATAGTTTAATATTAGAGTATCCCAAAAACCATAAGTCCAAAACACGAGGATGTGTATGGTCACGCCTTCGCCTTGTCGAGTAATCTGAAGCAACTGAAACAATAAACTGAAACAGTAAGCACAAAATACACATACACAATAATACACATATAATCACAAACAACATACTATGGTTCCAGTCAACCATCAGGTTGGAATACCCCAAACCCTCAACCATCTAGTCGGTATGTCAACATACTATGGGTCCAATAATCCTCGAGATGGAATACCCCAGGCCCATAACCAACAAGTTGGAATACGCACATATTACGAGTCCAATAATCCTCGGGGTGGAATACTCACGGCCCAAAACCATCTAGTTGGTATGCCCAGGTCTATTGGTTTTCACACAAAGCAGACAAGCCTTAACCACTAATCAAACATGTGCACATATAACAAATAATTACATAACGGTCTATATACAGATAAACCGATCTAACTGATTATAGCAGCATAGTAACATCCTTTATACCAGGATATTAATCTAACAGATCATAATAGCATATATCATCCTATCTACCAGGATACCGATCTAGCAAATCATACTAGCATAACATATCAGGATAACAATCCTAAGGACCGGCCTTGGTGCCTTATACCCTTGAGTATAGTGAGGAAAACTCACCTCACACTATTGAAGTCCCGTGGATAAAACTTCAGCTGCTAGTTGATAGATTCCCGAGCTGTCAACATCAAACAACGCCCAATTAATAATTGGGTTCCAAGCCCAAGGTCCAACTCACACTCTAAAGGCCCAAAAGTCAAGTAATGGGCCATAGCCTAACATATGGGCATTCTAATGGCCCAACATCATATAACCATCAAGGCCCAAACTATGGCCCAATTTTCCAAATTGGGCCCAAACCCCTTACATGGGCCTTACCCTTAACCCATTAAATTATTCTAGTCCATATGATTGTTCTTAAATGGCCCATTACTGTCCCAATCACCAAAGTCCAATATAAAGGCCCAACTTAAGGCCCAAGTGAAATTAGGGTTTCACAAAAAATGATAATTAGGGTTAAGTGTTTCTCCCTTAGTCCATTAAGGACTTAATCCATTAAGTCCACTACTCTACTAGATAAATCATATGGTGAAATCGGGCTTAATACATAGTCCAATTCCAATGGCCCAAAATGTGGGTCTCGATAAGTCCAAGCCCATGATTTCCAAAACTAGGGTTTTCTAAACCCTAATTAGGGTTTCCCACCCAATCTTAGCCTAATAGGCCCAAAACTAAATCTTTAAGCCCATTAGGGTTTCACTAGTCGGGCACCACCCACTACCACCTCGGGTAGTGGTGGTCAATGGCGGTTCACGGTGGCGGCGACCACCTCATGGTGGTGATTATGGTTCTTTTGATTATTCTTTTTGCTAATTACAATTACAATGCTTTAATCCAAAACTAAACACACACACACTAACTAGCATAAACAAACACACACAACCGTCCTTTCCTCTGTGAGTGGCGGCGACAACCAAAGCACGACAGAAGGCACCAACGCTTACGAAGTGGCGGCGTTTGATAACCCTAGAAACACCGACGACATGGCTGAAAACACAATAGAAAAGAGGAAGAGAGGGAATGTCCGAGAGCGACAACGCTTATGGTGGTTCCACGATTCCAACAACGACGGTAGCTCTTCCATGGTGCTCATTCGATCGGCCATGTGGTTCTTCCCCCTCTACACGCTACGTCCGGTGACTGGCTTCATTGATTTTTGTCTTCACGGTGGCTATACAGTGGCGGAGGAAGGATGGGACATAAGGTGGCGGTGCCGGAGGGATTGGGAGGTGAAGGTGACGGTTGAGGTTATGCATTAGGGTTAGGGTTTACATGGTTTAAATACTCGGTGCCTCTCCAAACTTATTTCCATAATAACAAAATCGGCCCCTCCTTCCCTCTTTTCTTTCAAAATGAGTCCATAAGTTACCTTTTTAACCCCAACCATAAAAAATCTCTTCAAATGAAGTCCAACATTTTACCAAGTAGCCCCTCCCTCTACAATTATTTTCAAATGAAGTCTAGAATTTACTTGCTAGCCCTACTTCCATAAATCTTTTCATAATAAGTCCAAATACTTACCAAACACCCCCTGTCTTCTCAGAATCTTTACAAATTAAATCCTGAAATTACACTTTAAACCCCCAATTTCTAAAACTGTGACAATTAACTCCTCGAGACCAGCCCTTGATATATAATTATTGATTTTAGGGCTACTATACATTAATTAATTAATTAATTAATTTATTAAATAAAAGAGGTGTTACAAATCTCCCCCACTTAAATTAGATTTCTTCCTCGAAATCAACCCTTACCATACCTTACATGGTAAACCACTCTAGTATTAGGGCCATAACCTCGAGCACACCCTAGCCTTCCCAGGGTAACCATGACCAAACTTTGTAAGGCCCTACAATTCATAGATAAATGAATTCCTTGTAACAATCATATTTGCTCAACTCGAAATATGTAGTCTCGAGATGATCCGACTCCCTAACAAGCCGACCAAACTAAATCATTATCACTGAATCCATTCCACTTGTCTCTCAACTGACTACTCAACTTCTGATAACTCGAGGTTCCCACTGGAAAACAGAACCACATATCTAATTATCCTTGTATATCACTTATACTTGGCCTAGGCTCAGCTAATCCCACTATGAGTGACTTAGCATTACTCAACAATCTATTGCGCTTACCATACATGAAATCCTAAAATACCATTACTGCTTGAGACCTAAAGTGTCTGAAGCAATGATCTGCCTGAAACATTGAACTGTCTGGAACAGAATGCAGCCACATGGCTGCTTTCCAAATTCTACTGAGACCTCCCTGGTCTCAATTCATTCACCAATCATCTGAAATACCGGGTACCATCCCGGTACCAGAGCTAAAGGACTCCTACATAGTTACGTCGCACGACATCCTAACGAAATCCTTCCTTGGAACTAGTTGCTACACCGGTAACACGAGTACTTCGTCCAAATCTTGCACTTATGTCAAGTTTCAGAGTTTGGATGAAGATAGAGCCACCTAATAAGCCTAATAAAATATTCCTTTCAGTGTTTCTTAGTAAATAATTGATCGTATTTCAACGGGAAACCACACAGACACTTCTTAGTCTCTCTTGACTTCGAAGGAAGCGATCTTTGCCCGAGATCCATAGTTTTGTGTCATATTAGACATCACTAGCATCCATTAGAATTTATTGCTTTATTTCTTTATATTTGGCACACTCTTGCACGAAGATCCTAGTGATTTTCAAAAAGTCTGGTTCGTGGTACTTACATTCAGTTTCAGGTTCGCAGTTCAACCTATGTTCTCTTAAAACGAAGTTTGCTTTCATATGAGAGTTGTGAAATCACACTCAACTACAAAAGGGCAATGCTGACGCGACATTTTCCTGAGGATAAGAATTCAAATGGGCGCATTAAATTTTGAACAAACAACTACTTTATCGTTGTATGACGTATTTCTCTGACATGAATAGTTTTCAAACCGTGCTTTTTCAGGCGACGTTTCATTAATCGATGGAATCTCTCTCCGGATTTTTCTCCTCAAGCTCACGCTATAAAAGTATTTTGGCATTTCATCTCTCATTACCACTCATTCTATTCTCTCAAAGATTCCTGGTGATCAAAGCAATCAACTGTTCATCTTCTTCTTCCTCAAGATCTCAACAATGGCGGGCTCTTCTGAAACTCCCTCGGTTCAAGAACAAATAGGGCAATATCAACTTCTCACTATCAAGCCGCATCAAAACCTGATCATCGATCTTGATCCCTGCAAATATGACAACCATCTGCTTATGATCATCGAGTGCCTAAAATATTCTCCACTTATCACAGCCATAACCAGGATGGAAAGTGTTATGATGTCACTACTATCCAAGGCATATTCCTCTGCGTGTTACATCAAGGAAGAATAGAGAATTACATTTCAAATTCTTGACAAGACATCTTCCATCACCAAAGCTCGATTATGTTATCTCTTAGGGCTTACTCAATCTGATGACCTGATTGATCCTAAATCCATCTCCAACTAAACCCTGATAGAGATGTTCTATCAAATGGGGTATAAAGGCACCTTATCTGCTATTTCCAAATTCCGAAAACCTAACTTGTCACCCCAATGGAATGGACTTTTCATAATATTATTCAAGGCCTTTTCTAAAAGGATAACAGGACCAGATTGTGCTAGCAAGCTGTTCATGGCAATTATCTATGGCGTTTATACTGGGATAAATATTAACTATGGTGTTGTTCTCTGGGCCCAGGTAATTGAAATTACTCATTCAACAACTCGTCACAGAGAAATCTCTTGTGCACGCTTTTGGTCCATCTGATGGGTTTTTGGTCATAAGACATCCTATGTGCTCATACAAACCCTAATGCTTGGATCTAGGTTTCACTATTGTACATGCTTTGAATCCAAGACTATAAACCCTAATTCTAGCATATGGAAATCAATATTAACATATAATTAGGTTTAAGATGTTACCTTGATTGTTATGTAGCAATAACAATCCTAATTCCACCTTGAGTTGACTTTGGAATGCTTAGAGTCACAAGTGTCACTCCTCTAATGGCTTACAAACACCAAGAGCAAATGGAGAAGGTATAAAGAGAGAGGAGAGAGGTTAGAATTCATCCTTAGGACTTCTTGGGAAGGGATACACGAATTCATGAGCCTTAGGGTCTTTATATAGGTGTAGAGATAGGGTTTCAGTCATTATCCTTATCTAGTTGTTTATCCACAAAGCAACCCATAAGATAATCCTTGAACCCTTATCATAGTCGAATTCTAAGGCCTTATCACCTTAAATTCGTCCACCCTATATTTAAGATAATCTTTACCTTATTTTGTAACTATCACATAATTACAAATCAGCCCCTCTAGTTTAATTAATTACACTTGATCACAAAATTAATTCCTAATTAATTATTGACCAATATTAATTAAACAAATATGATTTATCCTTTAATATATTATTCTTATAACATATTAATAAATCATAATAACCTCTCTCTCTATTTATTTCTCCAATCAAGTTGCTTTGGTGAAGGCAACCCAAAAGGACCATGCACCATCGGGTCAAGTACATACCAAAATAGTAATGGACTTAGACACTAATCCAACAGTCTCCCACTTGGATAAGTCTAATAACTATTCTGCGTATGACTTCAGATCCTGATCTGCAATCGTAGCTTTTCAAAGCCGCTGTCAACTCTGATCCTATCAGATACGCGTGTCCTTAGATAAGGGATCATATATTCCTCCATTCTAGATATCGTATGAGATATTATTTCTAATCATTCTCTTTGTACTATTTCTCGATTCCCGATTTATGATGACTGACTAATTGAACAAATAAAATTAGCCCTAGCCCGGCCGAGCATTTACGTTTGTCATCACTAAACCATCGAGGGGCCCAAAGATATCGCTTTTATCCTCTTTTGGATAAAAGGAACGGATAAACTTTGATACAATGCTTGCTTGCACTCACTAACCAAATCACACACAACAATATGTTTTATAACACCAAGTTACTAGTGCGTTTTCATATTATCAATGTGCAACCGATTAGCAAGATACAACTCACACATCTCGGTTTCAAGAATATAAGATGTTATCGTCTCACCAATCACTCGTGATACAATTCATGGAGTGATCCAAGTGAGCGTGGGTTTAATCCAATGCTCAAATTCATATTCATAAGCACTCATGAACGTTGCATCAAACATTTACTTATGTCTAATACTCTTTTAGACAATCCACACACCAATTCACGACAGTGTTCATTCATATCTACTTCCAACATATGAACAACTGTGGCCCATTCGAATAATTTGACTGTTCCTAACCAATTAAATTATTCAGGAAGTCAAAACATGCAAAGTGAAACACAAGAATAATACTAATTCCATATGGCCTCAACCCTTTGAGTATAAATAAAACTCCTTTTATTTATCACCATATCGATTACTCATTATTTGTCGTTTCGGTTATCAACTTCTTACTTGAATTACTACACTTATCCCATGCTCATAGCATGCACACAATGTTTACCTATAGTTCTTACTTTGTGAAATAGATCAAATTGAACACATTTCCAATCATTCTCATTTCACAACTCCAAATACTTTTTCATAAGTGAAAGAATATCAAATTCTTGCTACTTATAGAATATGCTAGATTCTAACATTTTACGCAATGATCCTTTTGTAATGTCACTGCACTAAAGTCACAAAGACTATTGACAATGATATTACAAAGTCCTCTACCGGAGATTGTTACAAGACAATTCCTTAAAATATGATGTCTCTCACTCAAAGTACATTCCTTTGAACATCCTTTTGCATAAAGGTTTCTAATCTAGTCATAAATTTCTCAATATTTACTTCCCAATATGGACACGCTTCCATATGTTCCATATGACAACTCATTTCTTAATAGAATCTTTTTTATTTATAATAATGTCAATATGGTCCATTAATACCATGCTTCCAACTACTCACAAGCAACCAATCCTCGTCGAACTTTGGATTGTCCTTTGATAGTTGTTGAATTATTTTAGTCAAAACCAATTCTAGTCCCTTTTTCCTCTAAATGCGTTAGACATTTGGAAAATTTTAGAATGGTCAAACATTAAAGCATTTGCAATCGATCCTATACCCGAAGCGTATGGGACACGATGCACAATGTTTTATTTGCTATGTTCTCAAAATTCGAATTGTGAAGAGGAATGCCGTAATCATCATCGAAATTTTAAGAACACACAATGTACCATTGACTAAATTTATTAACATTCCACAACCTAATCCTTTAGATTTGAAATGAAGCATAATATTCTCTCCCTTAATTATAGCAAAACAACTTTATAACCCTTACTACTTTGCAAGGTTTAACTCTTGTTTTCTATAATTAATATTGCCAACTTTGCAATACGTTCCTTAATAATCATACAATCATAACATTTATGCTCCCACTATCATGATGATTATTGTAAAACATAACATTTATGCTCCCACTAGCTTTGACATGTATTCATAAACATCTTCACTTTCATTCTAAATGCGCTAGACATTTGGAAAATTTTAGAATAGTCAAATATCAAAGCATTTGCAATCGATCCTATACCTGAAGCGTATGGGACACGATGCACAATGTTTTATTTGCTATGTTCTCAAAATTCGAATTGTGAAAAGGAATTCCGTAATCATAATCGAAATTTTAAGAACACACTATGCACCTTTGACTAAATTTATTAACATTTCTCAACCTAATCCTTTAGATTTGAAATGAAGCATAATATTCTCTCCCTTAATTATAGCTAAACAACTTTACAACCCTTACGACTTTGCAAGGTATAACTCTTGTTTTCTATAATTAATATTGCCAACTTGCAATACGTGCCTTAATAATCATACAATCATAACATTTATGCTCCCACTATTATTATGATTATTATAAAACATAACACTTATGCTCCCACTAGCTTCGACATGTATTCATAAACATCTTAACTTTCAGAAAAACAATACCTATTGAATTTCTTAAGTCCATGTTTCTAATACTTAATGCTTTGATAATCTTTTATCAAGGCTTCTTGAACTTGTACACCTTTGCCTTCGATAGTTCATATGTGTGTCTAAACAATTAGGACTAATTGCCAAACCTCACAACTCAAATTATGGAAAGGGATACCGTAACCATAATTGAAGTCGAGAATGCAACTTTACAATCACTATCTTCTTAAAATCTTTCTTAGTGAAAGCATTTCCTCACAATCATTTTCATGAAGGAGGAAATCTTATGACACCTAGATTTTAATGGTGTATATGTTCCTATCCATGTGAATTTGTTAAAAACAAAGTTTATGACAAATTCAAATTCATATGGACCGAACTTTCTTAATCTTGATTTCTTGCCTTATGGTAGCACAGCTGCCCACCACGTATTCCAAGTAGTTAAGCAGCTCACATTTTCCTATCAATGTACCTTTCATTGATTAAGGTGCCTTGCCTTTTATGCATTCAAAATGAGAACTCATAGGACTCACATGCATAATTAACTCAATTGGAACAACACAGAATCAAAATATTGTCAACACGATAGGTTGTAAAACTCAACTCGTGTGCTAGTGATGATCATCAAGGTTTATTTGATTTGTTCTTGAAACCTTTCAAGAGCATTAAGACTCCCACTGACTCCTTGACATATAAGATTCTTTTGTCAATAACTATTTCTTGACAAACAAATATTCAAGAGTTAGTGTAGCTTTTATCAAAACATTTCATAAATTGGTCCTAGTTGGTCTTTATCTTATCCAAGACATCACAACTTTCCACATTTGATGAATGTTATAAACCTTCTTAATACTTGTCACTCATTGTCACAATCTTAACTTTAAGACTTGTTATTGGAACGAAGTATGATTGACCTTTTGATTTAATCATTTCTTCAATTCTTGATTCCTCTTCATAAACATACAATTGTACTAAGAATTACTTAGAGTATCAATTGAGATATGGTTCTTAATCATTAAGATCTATCATAAAGCATAAAAGCTACTCTCCCTTCTTCTTAGAATGGAGAAACTTTTATTTTTCTGCCTGCTTGATTCTTCTTATTCGTTTTACTATTGATCTAAACCCTTTAATCAATTCAGAATTACACTTAATCCTGTAAGTATAATTATATTTACTAAACCTTTAGTAAATCATGACGAATATCTTTGTTACTCTTATGGTGAACTTGATCAACACACAACTTTGTGTACTCGATCTCCTAGTCCTTCACTTGACACTTTGTCAACGAAATTGTCTAATTTCCAAATATGAAATTTCTCATTCACCATGCAACCAAGTTGCGTGATTCCAAATTTCTGTCCAATTGAAATTTGGGCGATGAGAAACTCTCCCTATTTGGTAAATTCTCGACATTTCCATAAATAACATAACTAATAATCATATCCATTCGTTGTAGAAATATGCAAACATCAATTTTCATAACGATTTCATTGCAAGGAAGTAAACAAATAAATAAATAAGTCAAAAAATATTTATTTTAATTATAAAAGCAGCGGAAAACATTTGTCCTTACAATGCAAAATCCATTGAAAACTGTGTATTTCAAAAGAAAATTTCTAACAACTCTATCATAACTATCTAAGCTCAAAATCTAATCTTCAAGTCCATGCGATCAAGATCCATTTCTTATGATTAGATTCATCTTGCTCTTTCACCAAGCTTCCTTTCTTTTCACCGATCCTACAAAACCATTCAAATGCAATCTTATCACATCATGTATTTTGAATCAATGAATAGGAACTTAACGAAGTTAGATAGTGGATTTTACCTGAAGCGCAGTCATACTCTTTGACTCTCCCATCTTTGGAATTTTTCAGGCTCTTGGGGCAGACTTCTATCCAACGCCCTTTCTCTTGGCAGCAAATGCAGGTCAGTTCTCCTGGAACGTCCTCGGAAGCATGGTCGGTTGACTTTCCCAACAAATATGCTCCATTGCTTCGCCAAATCATTTTTGATTCAGCAGCAATGAGCATGTAAGTTAGGTAAATGAGGTTGTCGTCATGATCCATCATATAATACTTTCTTTTGAACTCATTATATGATTCAGGGAGTGATTGCAGAACCCAGTTCACAGCCAACTCATTGGGAAATGACACACCCAACATAATCAACCTATCGATGTGTGATTTCATTCCTAGAATTTGGGCACACACGGATTTACCATCTTCATGTTTCATTTCCAATAGGGCCTTAGTGATATTGAACCTTTCAATTCTTCGATCTTATGGGTTAGGGAGAAAAATTGGAGGAGGAGGAAGTGAAGCATGATTTCTTGTTCCTCGATCGAATCGTGGAATATCATCTTCATGTGGAATGCTTGTTCCACGGGATTTGAGAAGACCATAGTTGTCGAACTTTGACATCTACAAAACGGGAGAAAACAAATTCAAGTTAGTTGATCGATTGAGTCCTTAGTAAATCACCCAAATGAGATACTAAGGCTAGGACCCAACACAATATGCTACAACCTAGAAAAGGGATGCCGTAATCTAGTTGCAGAATATTTGAAGGTAAGTGAATGATGATTCACTAATTTTCACCATGAAAAACGAAAAAGAAATTTAAGTTTTAAATCTATGAAAACTCCTAGAACCTTTGAGATTCAGTGAACATTTCAATGGCATGTTTAAATCTCGATATGCCCCTCTTGTTTGCGACTGGGATGCCGAGGATCACAAAGCGGGTGTGAATAACCATGAAAACTTACATGGTGCCCTCACATGTTACAGTCACCTATTCGATGTGCCGGTAAACCACACACGCTCCACCGAACTATGACAAACATTGAGTTACCCTTTGCTACCTTTGCTTATAACCATTTTGTGTGCCGGTAAACCACACACGCTCCACTAACGTCTTCGCAAGGGCACAAAGTGTAATTTCATGGAATTGCATCAATTCACTTTGCCTAAGTAACTAAGATTGGGAATTTGTAAAAACATTTAGTTACTTTTGTATTTCATTATACTTATAATGGAAGGTTTCGTCCTATCCTACCCGTTCGGCTAACGACTCCACTAGTCAAGAGTGCGGTGGGTAAGAGTGGATACCCATTCAATCGCCATATTATAGGCAATTTCCTTAAACACCCCTTATAGACCAGCTTCGTGAATGAGGCCTACTAATGGTAAGACTGACTTTTACTCATACATATATATAATGTTAGACTTTTAAATTCTATATATAGTATAGGGTGTATTTTACACTTTTAAAATATTAGGTGATCAAATTTAACAATTATACTTTTAATTCAATTAAATTGTAAACCTAAACTTTTATGGATTTATTAAACTTCTTTTAATTATACACCTTAATTAATTAATAAAACCATAAGGGTGTGATTTGAACTTTTCAAAACATTACTAGGGTTTTAGGATTTAACATTCCTAATTAAACTTTTAATCAACTTTTAAATTCCAAAACTTGAGGGTAAGTTTTGAAACATTTCAAAACATTAGGGTTTAGAATTTAAATATATCACAATTAAACAATTAATCAAAATTTAAATTCCAAAACTTGAGGGCAAGTTTTGAAACCTTTTTCAAAACATTAGGGTTTTAACTATTTAAATTTCAAAACTTCAAAACTTTTGGGTTCAAATTTAAACTATAAAACCTAAAGGGAAAAATATGAAACTTTTCATAACAACAAGGATCAAATAACAAATAATTCAAATTAACATTTAATCACATAATTATCCATATTTGATTTATTTAATGATTTCTTGCAAAACAATTTATCAATGTACTCAAAATAATTAATCAATTATCACATAAGGAAACAATTATCTTATTAATTGATAAATATCTTCAATTAGATCAAAATTATAGTCAAATATATCATATAATCGGATTAATATTGATCTAACATGATAAGGTAACTATCCATAAGCAAAAACAGCAAGAAAACCCGAGATAAGCACTATCTGACGAGTTGACTTGTCGAGTCAAGCCTGGACTCGTCGAGTCACCCTGGACTCGGCGAGTTCAGCTATGGACTCGGCGAGTCCAGCCTCTAGAACACCAAAAATCGAATTTTTCAGATATACAATGCATCAATACAATTGAAACCATCCTAGGCTCTGATACCACTGATGGGTTTTTGGTCATAAGACATCCTATGTGCTCATACAAACCCTAATGCTTGGATCTAGGTTTCACTATTGTACATGCTTTGAATCCAAGACTATAAACCCTAATTCTAGCATATGGAAATCGATATTAACATATAATTAGGTTTAAGATGTTACCTTGATTGTTATGTAGCAATAACAATCCCAATTCCACCTTGAATTGACTTTGGAATGCTTAGAGTCACAAGTGTCACTCCTCTAATGGCTTACAAACACCAAGAGCAAATGAAGAAGGTATAAAGAGAGAGGAGAGAGGTTAGAATTCGTCCTTAGGACTTCTTGGGAAGGGATACACGAATTCATGAGCCTTAGGGTCTTTATATAGGTGTAGAGATAGGGTTTCAGTCATTATCCTTATCTAGTTGTTTATTCACAAAGCAACCCATAAGATAATCCTTGAACCCTTATCATAGTCGAATTTTAAGGCCTTATCACCTTAAATTCGTCCACCCTATATTTAAGATAATCTTTACCTTATTTTGTAACTATCACATAATTACAAATCAACCCCTCTAGTTTAATTAATTACACTTGATCACAAAATTAATTCCTAATTAATTATTGACCAATATTAATTAAACAAATATGATTTCTCCTTTAATATATTATTCTTATAACATATTAATAAATCATAATAACCTCTCTCTCTATTTATTTCTCCAATCAAGTTCCTTTTGGTGAAGGCAACCCAAAAGGACCATGCACAATCGGGTCAAGTACATACCAAAATAGTAATGGACTTAAACACTAATCCAACACCATCATTGTTCAGAGGCCCATCACCAAGTTGTAGATTCCAATTATGCAAGATGCCCTGAATTTTAGTGTTGCAATCTTTACACCACTAGAATCATTGTTGCTGATTCTTCTAAGTTTGCTTTTGTCAGCTCAACTCCTGAAGCCATGCTTCGTGATGTGCCTCCTGCCAGCAAAGTTCTTTAAGGCTATCGTTCACTTCCTTCCTCAGGTTTTCATACTTTAACTCCTAAAATGCAGTCGATTATAGTTGAAGCAGATAAACCTAAGAAAGGGGTAAAAAAGGGGGCAAAAAGGGAGAAAAGAAAAAGGGAGACAAGGAAGGTCCATCTGAGCCTGCGAACACTCCAAAGAAGTGAAAGGAGAAGGCTACTCCATCAGCAGTTGCTCCTAAAAAGCGAAAGTTGAAAAGAGTTGGTCGCAAAACTAAGTCCCCCACACCTTCTGAAAGTGAACATTCGCAATCTGACACTCAGTCCGATGTTCGTAATGAGGAAGAACAACCAATTTGCAATGAAGAGGAGGAGCATGTTCAGAATGAATAGGCTACATATAATCCAGGGGTAACTCCAACCTATAACGATTTCTTTCCTACTCCTCCTCCTTCACCAAAAACCACCTTTAAACCTATTACTATTGCACCCTTCCCTCCACCAGTTACTTCTCAACTACAAAGCAGTATTCCCTCATCTACTCCACTATTCACCGATTCCAACACTACAACCACCACCCAAACCAACGAACCTATAGTTACTGTCAACACATCTGATGTAGGGGCAGGAACTTCAGGTTTCGTGTCTAGTCAAGTTACACCTTCTATTTATCCTCTCTGACAGGGAGATAGTGAAACAATCTTTGGTGAAGATATTTTTAGGTTTGAAAGTTTTCACTATAGTCCTTTTACCGTTCATCAAGACAATGATGATGATACTTCTGTTACTTAGAGGCATCTCAAAGTCATTAATGAGAAATTGGATTCTTTTATTGCCTCCTACACTTCCTCATCCAAATCTACCTACTCAAAAGTGGTTGTTAAGGCCATGCTTGATACTTTGGTGTCTGAGCACACTGTGAATCAGGAACAAGCCAACAAAACTATTGAGAATTATGCTCGTTCTTGTAAGATAACGACCGAAAAAATCAATAAACTAATCACTGATGCTCAGGCATTTATGGCTAACATCAAGCAGAGACATATACCACCAATGCAAACAAGGTGATTGAAAATCTCACAACTACCTTTTGCATCGAGAAAGAAGCTCTCCAAAAAGTTTGCAATGATCTTCAAATTGATCATTCAACTTTTCAATCCTCTATCTCTTCTCAAATTGCAAAACTCCAAGAAGACTTGGCAGTTGAAAGTAGGATAATGGATGAGCTGACTCTAAAAACTACATGGGTTAAGGTGTTGTCTATGAAGCTCACTACAGCGAACAATGAAATCATTGAGCTTAAATCTGAATGTGTTGTAATGAAAAGCTGTGTTTCAGATATTAATGCTCTTTTCTCAAACCTGATTGAAGCCCATGATCCTTTGCTCCCCCACCACTCGTTGATACGTGGCTGAAAAACTTTGTCCTGCAGTGGCTATGCTTAACAGATTGGTGGGTGTTTCGGTGTCTCTTGAACATCCAAAACAAGGGGGAGAAGTTTCAAAACTTCTAGGTGGCTCCTCTGGTAATTATGAGGACAAACCATCAAAAACTAGTTCGAAGAATAATGATAATGAAACTTCGCGTTCAAAGGGTAAAGAGAAACTTAGGGATGATAATGATGATGAATAAGAAGAAAACGAAGTTGATAAGTTGAAACAAAGGGCTTGTGATGCTGAATTAAAAGAGAACGCTCACATTACGAGAGAGGCTGAAGAGAAGGAGCAGGCTGAATGTGAAGCCCAAGATGCCTTGAAAAGTCGGCAGTCCTTGTTTCCAGCATGGAATTTGGAACGAATAATGAATGAAGCTATTGAATCCCCGAATAATGAATGAAGCTATTAAATCACAGTTTGACATGTCCATGACTGCGAAAGCCTTCATCTTCCGATGCTTTGAACCAATAATAAACACAACTACATCTAATATGAAAATGAACAAGTCATTGATGGAGTTCTATCTCAAGCATGGAAAGCCTCAATACAAAACATGGAGTGCTCAGAATATCACAACAGTGAAGGTTATTGGGCCAATAGAGATAGGGAGTTTTGTCAACGTCAAATTTAAAACAACAATAGGTTTGAAGAAAGTTATACATGAATTCACTCTTGTTGATCTCCCTTGTATTAACCAATATGATTGGATCGTTTTGTTACATTATTTGTTGAATGATGAAAAGAAGTATGAGCCTATTTTGGAGCATGCCAAGAGGATGTTGACTTCATATGTTAATGAAGTTGCGAAGCTAGACATGGAGATCGCCACCACTCAAAAGCGAAAGCCAACTGTTCTTCCTAGAGGTGTACCAACTGATCTCAATAAAATGCAGATGGGGAAGATTGACAACACTAAATGGACTGTGATGTTTCATCGTGGTTTAGTAGAACGTGGTAACTTTGAAGAATGTTTGTTCGCACTATCTGACAAACATCTCTTCTCCACGACATGCTTAAACTATATTATGGAGATTATAGAGTAGTGTTCAGCGAATGATGCAGCTTCAAAGAAGAACTTTCATGATATGATTCAGTGGTACATTGCCTTTCACAATACTCTTGCTATTGTGATGCCCAAGATCTTCAAGACCACAAAAAGGTTCCAGAGTGAAGATCCTCCCGCCTCAATTGATGCAAAGGGGAAGATTGTTGGGTATAGGTGTTGCCCAAGATCTAACATAACAACCCTTGGAACACTCAACCTCTTGGAAAATTTTACCCATGAGCCTAAAATCAAGATAAAACCTCAAAACAAAGAGACCTAAACGATAATAAGGTAAGGTATAAACTTGATACCTCCAAGAGACCACAACAAGTGGGGAGATTCCGGATTTAAGTCTTCCCTCAAGCTTTACACCTCCAACTTCAAATCTTCTTCAAAAGAGCACAAAAGATCAACACTCAAGACCCTCCACAAGCTCACACACTCACAAAAAGAAGATGATGCATGCTATTAGGGTTTCTGGACAGATGAGGCTGGTAAGGAGGCCAACCAAGGGATTTAAGGCCTTTAAATAGGGTGCAACACCCTAAAAATTTGGATTTCCTTCCGAGCCGCCAACTCGCCGAGTTGAAGCACCTCGACTCGTCGAGTTGGTTCATTAGTTTTTGCGGCCAAAGCTCTCTCGACACACCGAGTTAAAGCTTCCAACTCGTCGAGTCCCAAAGGAAAATACAAAAAGTTGAAGAATAAGCTTATACCTAAACCAAACGTTACACAGAAGATTACCTTCAATTTGTGCCAGCACCACCTCCATCGACAGAAATCGAAACTGAAAATCATTGTTTTTCCCGGGAAGCAGTGACATACCGACGATGTCGTCCCTAGAGGAAAACATAGGCGAACTCGAGAGGGGGAGAAGATATAAAATGTTTAATTTTTGTTTTGAGGATAGGATAACCCAGATGCAATCAATTTCCCAAATGAAGGTGATGACGACGACAACAACCATGACCGATTCATTTTCCCAGTGACGATTCTTTGTCGGTCGCCAACAACATCGTCTTCACACACACATACATACAACTGAGCATAGCTACAAAAATCAATTAACAAAGCCGATAGATGATAGTGGTGGAGGAGCTAAATGCCCATAAAAGAGCAACATAAAGAAGATGGATACGAGGAGAAGGCAGCGAGTAGATGTGAGAGAAGTCCCAATCGCTGTTTGTGTCTCGAAGGTAAAGGGAGACGAAGTTTTCGTCGACGTACTAGAGGGCTAAAGAGAGAGAGGAAGATGAATACGCATGTGAAGAAAGCCGATGACCATGCGAATTGAAGCCAAGCTCCAAAAAACGAAGACTGTTCACCGGCTATACTAACCACAAAGCCAAACCACAAAGCCATCGGCTTGAAATTTGTTTAAGTAGATAAACCCATTTAAAATTTATTGTATACTAAATTGTCGGCCAACTTTTAGATTTAAAATTAAAATAACAGTATTTTTGTCGACATTCATATAAATAAAACAATTTAACACTTGGATTTACGTGCCTACTTAATTTTTCCATGCTTCCGTGCTTCTAGATATACGTTATATATCTACATACTTCCACACAAACACAAAGCGATGATATATCACCAAGAACCCAACAATGGCAAAACAAGAAGAGGTGATTCTACTGGATTTCTGGGCTGGCATGTATGGAATGAAGGTCAGGATCGCCCTTGCTGAAAAGGGTGTTTCATACGAACACAGAGAAGAGGATTTGAGGAACAAAAGCCAGCTTCTCTTGGAGATGAACCCGGTTCACAAGAAGATTCCGGTTCTCATCCACAACGGCAAACCGATCTGCGAGTCAAGCATCATTGTTGAATATATCGATGAAGTCTGGAAAGACAAATCTCCATTGTTTCCTTCTGATACTTATGGCAAAGCTCGTGCAAGGTTTTGGTCTGACTTTATTGATAAGAAGGTAACTTTTGACCCTTCTTGATTTTTCCCTCAATTTACTTTTCATATTCTATCTAGCATTTAACATATTTATGATTCAGGGTTGGAGTCATGTTGTTGGTTCGCCCTCTTAGAGAATTCCAAATATATTGATTTTGGTCGTCTCAAATGAATTGAAAGTGTGTTTTAACTAAGTAATCAAGTAATTTTCAACCCAGATCTACATATCTCAGTTAAAAGTGAGCAAAATGGTCTTAGATTATCGAATCTTTTTCTATAACTTTGTCTACGGAAATGCAGATATTCCTGATTGGGAGGAACATGTGCATGACAACAGGGGAAGAACAAGATGCAGCAAGGAAAGAGTTCATATATTGCCTGAAACTGATTGAAGGAGAGCTTGGAGACCAGCCTTACTTTGGAGGTGACAGTTTCGGGTACCTTGATCTATCTTTGATCCCATTTTATTCAAGGTTTCATTCCTATAAAACCTACGGGGAATTTAACATAGAACAAGAATTCCCAAAATTGTTCGCTTGGGCTAAAAGGTGCTTTCAGAACAAGGAGAGCGTATCTAACTCTCTTCCTGACCAACTAAAGGTCCATGCCTTTGTTCAACAGATGAGGAAGACACTTGGACTTGATGAGTAGAACTTTGAGGTATCAATGTCAATATGGTTTTTAACACCTGTATTGGATCTGTGTTGTTGCTAATTTCGCTTTAATTAGTGTTAGAAAAAAAAACACACTTAATTAAATGTGTTTGTCACATTTAAATAATGAAAGTCTTGTTTTCAGATACATTTTGAATGGGATTGGTTTCGAAAATTTTGAATCTACTAAACTGCAACTGATGTTGGGGATGATGTAGTTCTTGACTTCTTGTAGCAGAAAGCTTAGAAAGATCAGGAGTTTCTTCACCGGCTTTGGTTTTTTAACTTGTAGTTATGGTATGCAGCTACACCATCAATGGATGCATTAAGAACGTTGTTTTCGTTTGTTTAAAATAAAAAGAAAAAAATAAATATATGAACACTCATATACAAATAAAAAACAAAAAGGATAAACGATGTTCTTTTGGCTTAACTTTTTTTGTGAAGGAAGTCAGTAGTAGTGGAAGGCTTTGCGTCCGACGTCGGCTGATTGAAGCAAGAAACCAAGAGAAAGCTGTATGTGGGCCATCGGCCCATTCGATATTAATCTTATTTTTTTATGGCACATCTCCAATCCAAAAGTGGAAAGTTTTATTTTTTGGGTCTGTTAACTGTGATAATTTATTAGTATACGACTGAATTTTCAATGAAGAAAAAACATGGGAATTAGGCCACCATTTTTAATTATCAGAATAGGCCAACTGAATTTTTAGTATCCGAAGAAAAAGAGTAAAACAGCTGCAGCCAACAGAGTATCAGCCACCATATTTAATTATTACTATGGGCTGACATTTCTACTCTCCATGTATATATATATATATATATATATATATATATATATATATACACACGCATATTGAAAGAGTTCTATGGGTGAAAAAAAAATATAAAAAGGCAATTATGGCTTCTCTTGTATTGCTTATGTCTGAGCTTCTGAAACACCATGATGACGCTGAATTTGGCTACACATCAGCTTCATCACGACCTTGTTTTTCCGGTGGGCCAGTGGCGGCGACGGGTGGTGGTGGTGGGTCGTGTGCTGCGGCAAGAAGGGTGACCGGAAAGTCATCGAGAAGTGGGGTTGGAGGGTATCGCAGGGTCGGGGAATATGATGTGATTGAAAAAGAACCTGAGTTTAGGGTTTGTGTTGAATTTGTTTGAATAACGATGCGTAAATACTTGTACATTATACATTTTATTATGTATGTTAGTTTTTTTTTTTTGTAGCCAAATTTGTAGTTTTTACAGTTTTATCTAATCAATTATGTTAATGATGCTTATACAAATATCTATATCAGCATATCTATTACTATACCTACAATCACTTGAATAAAATCCAATTTTGATAAATCTTGCGGATATTTGGATCCATTTAATTACATCTCTTTATTCCAAATATTGTTTTTCAATAAATAATACCACCGTCGTGCCCTTTATCTTGTAAATTGATTGTTTAATGATGCCTGTGTGTGTACAGGATGCAAGTGCAAATTTGTGCTAAACCTTTTATTTTTTAAATCCTTGAGCATTCGGGGTTCAAGCTTTTTATAAGGCAAACTTATCCCCTACAGATTACAATCATTTCTAGGGAAAATATTCCCACAAGAAGAGGCACCCTTTTGGGTATTATTAAACCCATGTCTCTTCCCACATAGGCTCGAAGTCATTGACCATTCGTCCCTTTTCAAAAAAATTAATTTTACTTTTCATTTTTAACCATGCAGACACGCAATAGGTTTGCCCGTTTCAGAATTGGCAAGTATTTTGGTTAATGGCTTGGAAGGGTATTTTATATAATCTATTTTATATTTATATAATCATATGAAATTTTGATTTCTAGAAAAATTTGTTAATATTAAATTAGTTTAAATCTAATTAAATTTTGAATTTGGAGGGGGTTTTATAGTTTCATACGGATATATATATGTAATTTTAAAATTTGGAAAGATATAAATGTAATATTTAAAAATCCCAAGGATATAAACGAAATATTCCTCGTAATATTTTTGACAATAATGAATTGTAGTTATACCTAGAAAGTATAAAGTGATCAAATGACTAATATGTTCAAACCTCTCATCTACTATAATAAATGAAGGTTTTTTTTGCCACATGTCCTCTTCTCCTTCATTTGGATACATGATATTTTCTAGAATTTTTAAATTTTCTATTTTCCACTTGTTATTTTATTGTATTTTTCATTTTATTAAATTAAAATTTCACATTTAATATTCTACTATAATAAATGAAGGTTTTTTTTGCCACATGTCCTCTTCTCCTTCATTTGGATACATGATATTTTCTAGAATTTTTAAATTTTCTATTTTCCACTTGTTATTTTATTGTATTTTTCATTTTATTAAATTAAAATTTCACATTTAATATGTAAGGTAATATATATATATGTAAGGTATTTATTAGAAAATTTTATATATGTAATGTATTCAATACATTAAAGCTTCATTAATTTTAATAATTCAAAAAATTTCTCATTTTTCTTATAAATCCAAACTTTTCAAATTGTTAAAATTTTATATTTTTTTTAAATAAACTCATGTAATACATGAGTCTCACACTTAGTTAATAATACTAGAGAATGGTGATTGACGTACTTATGTCGGTTTATATATATATATATATATATATATATATATATATATATATATATATATATATATATATATATTAATAAGCATTTAGCTTCAAATACTGAATTTTAAGAGCTACAAATTTTAAAGAAAAATTTACAAACGTTTTATGCATTGAAATCATATTTGTCAACAAAAGTCAAGTCGGCCATTGAATCAATATTCCTCACTTTCAGCCTATTAATCTGAAGTCTATGTTAAATCATCAAATGTCGCCAAAGATCTCTCAGGTTAGGCCCGACTTCCCCTATATCTCTTTCTGCTGATTTCAAGAACTGCAACGCTCATTCTTTTCACCGTATCTCTTCTGCCACACTCACCATCTCTCAATATATTTCTCTCATTTTATCTCTTACAACCCTAAATCGACCTCTGCTAACATAGCTTCATCACCTTTATCAGCTGTTGTTCGAATGATCAAAACCATATCCATCTTCAATTAAGGAAACAACCACCACTACCCATCTCCTTCTTCTTTCTTTCTCCTCGACCTAAGACTCGGTTTCCATTTAAAGTCCTCTCCCTCTCTCTCTCTCTCTCTCTTTCTCTCTCTCTCTCTCTCTCTCTCTCTCTCTCGGTACCTTATTCCTTTGATTATTTGGTTTAATTTTTTCGCAGAAGTTTTTCTAGCTAGTGTTGGTTGAACTAGCGACGACACACCCCTGTCCGGTAGTATCAGGTAAGAACCTTAAATCAATTTATGTTTTCTAGCCCTAAGTTGATATTTTTTATGTTTGGTTTCGATTTTGGGTTCTTGAAGATTTTGATTTTCTATATTGGCTTTGGATTTCATTGGTTCTTCACTATAAAACTCTAATTAATAATAAGCAAGGGATTTTTTTTTACACTTTTATGTTCTCTAATGGAGTTTTTTTCAATAATCACTTTAAAAACCCTAGCTCCCATTTCAAAATTCATCACCTCATTTTCTTTCTCACTTCCCTCATGAACATTCAATCTCAAAAACCACGACTCCATTATTATCCAATTTGGTGATAACGCTTGAAATTTCGAATTGGTTTTGTAGTTTGTAGGCTTTCAAAGACCCATTACCTGAATCATTTATCGATAAACCACTAGGCTCAGATACGATGGTTTCCGGTGGAGCAAAGGAAGCATATGTTCATCTGAGTATGAGAGCATGAGCCAAGAGATCTGATGGTTCAGATATGAGGCAGAGGAACAAAGAGAATTCAATGAGAGTTACTAATTTGTTTGAATAAACACATGAGACTGATTTGCTTGAGCTTTTTAGAAACCCTATTTGTCTCTCTCTTCTCTTTGAAAACCCAAAAACACATACACAATCAACGTTTTGTTTGGTATTTTGAAGACAGATGCTTACCAAGGTTTCTCACCCACTATCCCTATCCCTTTCTCTCTGTCAGTGTCGTGGATCTATGATTTCATTTGTCTTTATTTTTTTTTTCTATTGTAGGTTCTTCATTTATGAGCATGTTATCGATTTTTTATTGTGATTTAATATGGTTTTTTTTGAACTTTTGGAGTTTTAGTAGCTACATGACACTAACACCTACAACCGTAGATGTCTTGAGGTTTTTTTTGTCCCTTTTAATTCCCATTTTGATTTCCCTTTCCCTTTCCATCTCTCAAATTTGATTTCACCCGTGTTTTCCTCCAATAAGATGGAGAGGGATGTGATGAACCCATTTTTTGACCCATAATGTCTGAAATCAGATGGAGATGGATTCGATTAACCCACATCTGTCACCACCATCTTCACCTTTTATTCATTATACTTCCTAGGCAACATTTTTGGCCCATTTTTCGTTTTTCATTTGAAGGAGGTAATTTAGTTTTTTGTAAAATGGTTCCAGGTACAAGTGGTTCTTGAGATGGATCTTCTTGATCTACCTCCAAATCTGCTCTCATGTAAGAAGAAAAAATAATTAGAATCAAAACCTTTGCAACCAATGTAAATCACTTTTAATATAATTGTGCATGTTTTTGTGTTCATCATCCCGTGAACTGAATGAGTGGAGTCATTCATCAAACGCAAACAATTTTTTGGATGTTGTTGTCATTGTGAAACCCCTGTTATGGTTTCATCACGAAGTTTTAAACCTATCTTAACCAGTTGACCCTAATCTTTCTAGCTGATTCTTAGTTCTTCATCATGTTTCATCATGAAAATGATTTTGATATTTTTAGTTTTGATTTCAATTTTAGGTCGGTGGTCTCATATTCATGTAGCTAGGATGTGATATGTATAAGTGTGTTTGGAGACGGAGGTGGATCTGGTGTCAAAAGAATTTGAGTGAAAACATTAAAGATGTGCCCAAGTGGATCATAGATACCACTTACTTTAAACCACTTGTATGATTTTCAATCATTAAAATCGTTAGTTTTTCATTATATGCTTCTTATTTTTGTTTATGTGTATATGTCACTTAATTAGGTCTTGACCTTAAAAGAGAGGACTTTCAAAATGGAGAAAAGCCAAGTCAATGAAGAGACATGAAATGAGAACAAGGGCTTTTGGTAATTGGCTCTAAATTTTGGATGTTATAATTAACACCTGATTTAGAATAATGCAGAATTACACAAATTTAGTAGTTATTTGTTATTCTGGTTTGTAATGCTTTGTTAAGTGTTCAACCTCTCAGCTAATTGTTATTCTAGGTAACATACTTTTAATAACCTTTACATGAAATGATGATGCAAACTTATAGAAATTTAGCAGTTATATAAGACTAGAGTTCCTCAATTTTGGCAAGAACAATTGTTCAGGTGTCTATTCCCAAAACTACATTTTATCTTGGTGTATTTGTTTTCAATGATTTTCAAGTAAGATACTCCCTAGATTACAAAGTTTGGCATTTTCAAAGTTATGTTATAACAAACAGTCACTATTCATAAAATGTTTAACTTTTTTACTTATTTTCTTTATTCTGGTTAGGAACTTTACTGAATGATGTTTTTGGTGATTGGAATTGACAGAGAGATTAAGAAGGAAACATGTTTCATTTTCCTGATGTAGAATATTTTCAGCCTTAAAGTTAAAAATTTGAAGGCTCCCATGGTTGGTATTGTCAAATTGGAGGTAAGCACTTTCTTACCATCTCTTTTCATTTTTGGTTGTTTTATGTGCTATTGTTGTGTGTTAGTGGTTATGAATGGAGTGGCCATGTGTGTATGTATCCAACTATTTGATATTTTTATCAACTTTTCAACATCAAATAAGTTTTAAAATACCAAAAGCCTTAAATATTTTTCTTAAAACTATTTATGTATCAACACTTTTTGTGCTAGAAAAAAACTAAAATAATATATATTTGTAGAAATGTTAGTCTTATAGTAACAAAATGTTTTACCTTCGTTTTTCTGGTGCAGGTTAGATGAGAGAGACTTTGTTACTGAGTGGCTTTATTGTCACATTTGGAACTTAAGGGCACCAACTTTGTTCATTTGTACCTTCAATGTTGTATGTAACTTCATTGTTATATTTGGAACTTATGTATAAACCCTTAATGCTCGATGCTTATTGTTGGCCTGGTACAAATAATGGTTATCTATTTTAACTTTACATCATCTACTTAATCATATAGTTATGTATATATTTGTTTTATAAAATAAATTCAAAATCAAAACATGTATAAATATATAATTCATCAGTAACAAAATATATATGTTATGCTATTTATAACAATCTACCTATTTGATGATTTATATGGTTTTACCTATATTTGTTTTAGTAAGATAGATTTTGAAAAAATGGTAGGGTATCTATATTTTTAAATCAAACTGAAATATATCTTTATTTTAACCAAAAAGACAACATATTTTTTATTTTGAATCTTAGTTGGATTGATTTTTTATTCTTATTTCATTATTCGGTTTAATGATCTAAGAAGTTGATTAATTGATATAAACATTCACTAATTACGAAAATTAGCATGTTACTTTTATTTAACAATATGGTATTTACCATTAGTGTTGTATAAACTTAAACGAATGTATAACCAAAAAGAAGCTATCCTCCGGGCATAAAAAAAACTTTTAAAGGAAACTAATTTCCGACAGAAAACTATTTGTTGTTTGCCAACTGCAAACTAATCACCTAAAGTAAACTATTCGGCAAAAAAACTATCGTCTACCTCTTTGGACATTCTCTAGAATATTGCATGTTTCCGGTAGGCAACTAATTTTTGAAAGGAAAATATTTTCCTAAACGAAGCTATTTACCAACTTTTTTTTGTCACTGCCGTCTCTTTAGAATATAATATGTTTCCGAATGAAAAAACATCAACATATCGTATTTTTAACTCATTTGAATCACACTGACATTATGGTATTCCTACAATCTTTGGGTGATGATATTGATGATTTTAATCTTCCAAAGATAGATCAAAATGTCGATTTAGAATTTGGAGTTTTTCATGAAGTATACGAAGAATGCTCTATAGTTATAAAATCTGAACATTTAGTGGCGCAAGATTTTCTCTATCATGAATAAAAATTTGTGTATGATGAGATCATGCAACATGTCGATAAATGATATTCTAGGAGTGTTCTTCATAGACGGTCCTGGTGGAACAAAACAAACATTTTTTTTACAAAGCTTACTTGCTAATATCCGTTCGTGTGGTCATATTGCACTTGTCATCGCTTCAACGGGTGTTGCGGCTAATAACATGATAGGGGGAGAACAACTCACTCTCGCTTTAAAATTCCAAATGTAGGTATTTATCTAAGGGATTAGTTTTCTTGCATTGCCAACTTTTATGTGGCATTGTCTAGAGGGATATCACGTTCCAATACGAAGGTTTTAGTGAAGCTTGACGAACAATTCAACAACAATGAAATCTATACATCAAATGTGGTGTATAAAGAAGTATTGCACAATTAATAATGCACAATCAATCATAGGTTCGTATGCATTAGTAAAATGTCCCAACTTTTTCATTTTTATTTTTTTTATGGATTTCATTAATGCTAGCATGACTCTCATTGATAATTGTTTAGATGTAGTAAACTATTTACACAAAAGAACGAATCGCCACCTCTACAAACTAATTTCTGAAAAACTTTTAGCACCTGGTGCTTGGCGCGGGTAAACGGCTAGTGTGTGTGCATGTGTGTGTGTGTATATATATATATATATAAGAGAATGATCATTTGAAAACTCATAGTTTTCCTAGAACCTGAGAACAAAAAATGGAACACTGGATCAATTGTTTGGATGTCTTAGATGATCAATGGCATAATTTGTAAATATTACTAATTTTAGTGGCATAACATGTTTTTTAAAAATAATAATGGGGTAATATTTTGTAGAAAAAGTGTTATATGCTTAAAAATATCAGTCAAATAGTAGATCCCTCAAACCCTTTGTCATTTTCACCAACCTTCTTCTGTCAAGCCTTTTCTTGTCGATTATTCTCCCAAAATCTAGCATTGGTCGTGTGGAATCAAAAATTGTAACATCCCGATGATGATGCATTTCCAAATTAAACCCTTAGTATGAAGATTTATTGTATTTAGCCTGTGGGATGGATTCTTGAGGAAGCCCAGGAGGGGAATAAGCTTACCTTTCTTGGCCTTTTGACTAAGATCATGTGTAGTATCTGTTCTTATTAGTTTAATATCTGGTATGTGGGTCATCGGCACACTCGATGTTAATCTTATTTTTTATGGGGGAAGGCCCGTTACAGTAGCGTGCTGCTAGGGTTCTTCAAGTGCCGCCTTGGTCTTACACTACTGATAACTCCCACTAACTAATTATGTAGATTGTAGATGAAAGTATAGTAGAAGGAAGATGTTGCTCCTTACTAAAATTCAAATGTCATCATGTCAAAATGTGGACTTGGAGGCATCCTGTTATGGAATCGATTCTAATAGCTTATAACTAAAAACGATAATATAAATTTAAAGCCCATACCTTATATATGAATTTCCTCTCTTACACAATACACATACATATGCTCTGGACCTAAAAAAGATTATTAGAATCATATTAGTTCACACTTTCCCCACTAATTAAATCTAATTTTTCATTCTTCCACTATGGCAAAAATTTGTTCTGCCTCCTTCTCCCACTCCTCATTGCCTCCTCTCAAAGGGTTAATGATCTAGAAAGCTAACAAACTTTCGTCTTTGTCCACATTCAGGTAACCATGTTTTTTCGTTCACATTTGACCATTGAACTTGTTTGACCTGTTCAAAATAAGGTAATATGATTGGTAATTATGGTAATATTACCCTATTATGAACAGTTCAAACAAGTTTATTGGTCAAATGTGTACGAAAAAAAGGTTACCTAAATATGCACAAAAACCAAAGTTTCTTACCCGTTTTTGGTAATATTGGACAAGAACCGTCTCAGGGACTGTGCCTTAGGATCATGCTCCGACAATCAATAAACAATTAGGTCAGGCTTGGTCTAACCCAGTTCAGTCCCAGCTAGTCATGAGTTAGGCTATGTAGCTAGGTCTTTAAAACACATACAACCTAGCCCCTTAAGTGTGTACAACATAACCCCTAGCTAGCGGGGCTAACTAGGGTGGCCCAAGACTTAACCATCTCCTCATACACAAGGACCAGACAACCCAATTTCGTGTCACATCAATGGATCTTATGACTACTTGCACTTAACATAAAGAGCCCAATATTACCAAAATAGGTAAGGAACTTTGGTTTTTGTCCATATTTAGGTAGCAATGTTTTTTTGGTATACATTTAACCAGTAAACTTCTTTGACTTGTTCATAACAGGGTAATGTTACCTATAATTACCAGTCATATTACCTTATTTTGAATAGGTCAAACAAGTTCAATGATCAAATGTGTACAAAAAAGACATGGTTATCTTAATGTGAACAAAGACCAAAGTTCGTTACCTTTTTAGTTCATTAACCCTCTCTCAAACATCTCCGACCACCAGAGCAGATTTCATATTTATGCAATCCCTAAAATGAAACCCAATGAAGTTCTGAGCCAAAAACTTAGCCAGTTCAGATTCTATTGGCCATTTTATCCCACCCTTCCATCTTCTCGGTTTGAATTTTGGCGACCAATTCCATGATTAGTTTGATCCCATAACCCACTCATCTCACTTCATCCTTTCCCTCTCACCTGTGATGTCCATTCTTGCTTCCCAGAGATTCTTACATCCTTTTCCTCACGGAAAATCACTACTTCCCCTTTTATGTCAAAAACCTGCAGCTCATATATGTATAAGATTTTGGGTATACTCGAAATACCTAATTAATTTTAAAAATAAAGGGGCCATTAGTTAATATGCACTTATCCCCAATGTTGTTTACCCTTATTCCTGATCAGTGACGTCAAAAAAAGCACTCATTTGTTTCTTGAGTCTTCCATCGAACACTCGCTTGTTTCTTGAGTCTTCATATCTTTTTCACATCTTTTATTTTTGTGCTGGATATATAAACAATTGAACTAAAAATAATGATAATTTTATGGACCAAATGAAAAATGTACAACTGTCTTTCCATATCTGTTTTAAATAACAAAAAAAAGATATACATATCTATTCGTGACATTAATAATATTATTATCGATTCTTAATTATTTTATATATATATATATATATATATATATATATATATATATATATATATATATATATATATATATATATACACACACAAAATTATCAACTGTATAAATATTTATTTACAAATATACGTCAATAATTACGATGTTATAAATAATAAAATAAGAAAACTAAACATTGATAAAAAAATTTATAAAATTGATTTTTATTTTTTTGTAATAAAATATATATACATGTCACTTGTTTTAATTAAAAATAGTCCTAGTACGTATGTATATATATTTTCTGTAATGAAATTTTTATTTTTATAAAAATGAAAATTTTATTTTTTTGGCATTCTCGTTTGGGACATGTGTCAGCGTCTCGTTTACAGTTTTTGGTTTTCACTGGTGTGTTAGGCTCTTTGAAATTTGATGATATTTCTGATTGTGATAGTTGTAAACTGGGAAAATTTTCTACTTTACCGTTTAATAAAAGTGTCACTCGTTCTGTTTTGATATTGTGCATTCTGATGTGTGGGGTCCCTCTCCGATCACCTCCAAATCAGGAGCTAACTATTATGTTTCATTCATTGATGATTACACTCGTTATACGTGGGTTTATTTTATGAAGCGCAAGTCTGTCTTTTTCACCATACATAGTGAATTTAGAGCTCTTGTCAAGACTCAAACCTTTGTCGTTATAAAATGTTTTCGGTGTGATCTAGGAGGAGAATTTACCTCCAATGATTTTAAACAATTATTGGCATCTGATGACATTATACATTAATCATCTTGTACAGACACTCCTAAGCAGAATGGTGTTGCAGAAAGAAAACATTGACATATCCTAGAAACTGCCAGATCCTTACTACTCTCTGCTCAAGTTCCCAATATGTTTCGTGGAGTTGTTCATACCACCACTTATGTTATTAATCGCATTCCTACTGCATACACTTCGGGGAAGTCTCCTTATGAAATGTTGTTTGGACAACTCCCAGATTATTCTTCGTTACGAGTGTTTGGGTGTACACGTTTTGTCTTGAAGCCTCATGTAAAGAGAGATAAGTTGTCTTCAAAATCAACTCTTTGTGTTTTTCTGGGATATGGTATTGGTCAGAAAGGTTATTGGTGCTATGATCCTTCAAATCAGAAATTGTATGTATCTCGTAATGTCATATTTTTGGAGCATATTTCATTCAATAGCATCCATGTTCAGTCACATGACGCAACCCGAGAGGAGCTTCGTACTATTGATCCATTTAGCATTAACATTGATGATCCACCACATATCACTTGTAACGCCCGTAGATCCGGGCTAGTCAATTTAGAGGCAATAGGGGTCGAAAACGACTTTTCGACAAAAGATTATTCAGAATAAATAATCTTAACCAAGTTGTAGAATATGTCACAAGGTTTCCGTACATATAAAAACGCCAAAATCTGAGTTATAATGAAAAAGTTATGACCCGTCGAAGTTTCGCGACTAAACTGGCACGATACTGGGAAGCGTAAAAAGTGAATTTACGATAGAGCGAGATTTAGCCTTAGCAATCTAAACGTAAGTCGTAGAATATGTTAAATAAGAGCTTCGATAAAAAGAACGCCCAAATCTGACTTCGTATGAGGAAGTTATGATTTTTTGAAGTTTCGGATTAGCAATGTACAACCCGAAATTCGAATGTTAGATCGAGCGTTTTTTAGCCGACATGACCTAAACGAGAATCGAAGATCTTGTTATTTGTAGCATAACGAGAAAAAGATGGGCAAAAACAGATGTCAGATGAAGAAGTTATGAGAATTTAACGGACCAATCCTGTCTCGGCCTGTTAATAATATAAAATTTAAAATCGAGTTCAAATTAGCCAACGGAGTTTAAACGAAAGTTGTAGAGTACGTTCCCGCCTTCGTGTGTATATAAAGAACGTAAAAAATGGAGCTCGTATGTGGAAGATACGAATTTTTGAAGTTGGGACTCGAAAATGCGAAACCTGGGGCGAAATTGATGACGTGGCTCAATCAGGGCCGTCGCTTGCTGAACACGGAGCCGCTTTGGATTTGCGACACGTTGCCCTTCACTTTATGCCCCGCGTCCGAGTTTGGTACGCCCAGCGTACCCTCCGGTCTTATCCGGGTCCTGACCGAGTGCGAGCCAGCTGTGCGAAGCTGACAACCTTATCCGGGACTACGCCCAACGTAGCTGCTGAACGCGCAACGTAGTCCGAAGCCCCTAGCCCCTATAAATAGATGCGAAGATGGCCGGATTTCCACACTATTTTTCACTTATCTCTCTAACTTCTTTCTCTCTCTAGGGTTCCAAACCCCTCCTAAACCCTAGTTAGACCCCCTAACACCCGAAGGAAGCCTTGAGGCACCCGGAGTCCTGAGAAAAAGGGGTCTTTCGGTTTCGAAACGCTGCTCCGAACGAAGCCTGGTTTTCTCTAAAATCCGCTGTAAGTGAGCTACGCTTACGCAACTTTTAATATAGCTTTCAAATAATTATAGGAATGTTATTAGGTCCTTAAAATAATTGTTTGGGCTATTATTATGAGTTATATTGAGTGTTATTTAACGCTTATATAATAATAATAATAGCTAGACTATTAATTTGTCGCAGTTATCGTTAGACTAAACCCTAGTGGTATTGATACTAGGTTTTATCGAAGGAAAATTGTTTTGAGAGTATCGAAGCGCTATCCGAGTGCTGAATCACCACCTTTCAGGTGAGTGCATGGTCCTTTTCATCTTACACATAGATATGAAGTATTTTATATAAACTACATGCTATGTGTGAATATTATCTGTATAATTGCTATATATGCTGAATGAACGATTTTATACATGTTTTAAATGATTTAAACTGTATATGTATTTTATATCTACGATAGTGTTGGGGTAAAACATGGGTAGATGTAATACATGGAGTATGAGTTGGATGATGAGTTGAGAGATGAAATAGACCGTGAGTTGAGGGTAAGAGGTGGACGATGTGAGAAGCCTTTTTCCCAAATGATGGCTCCGTCATTCAGCAGAGTATGGATGACAACCATGGACTATTCTAGACAGTCCATTGGAACACTAGCAGACTCGCAACCTGTAGGTGTTGTGAACGATGTGTTCACCGGTGTACTCTAAAAACCCATTGACACGTATTGCGAGTGGATACTATCGATAAAGGAAATAACCCTGGCAACTATGGATTTAGTTTCTGTTGAGCAAACCATGGTAGCTATAGATTTAGTGCCCGTTAAGTAAACCCTGTCAACGATGGATTTCATGCCGATTCCTTAGGATGATCCTTAGGAATGAATTAACGAGGAGTAGCTGATTCTTAGGGTAAACCCTTAAGAGTAAAGAATATAATGGGGATGGGTAATTGGGTTGATTGTTTGATTGTTTAAACATAATAATTATATTATTGTGGGTTGAAAACCCTATGTACTCACCAGGTTTCCCAACCTAACCCATTCAGTTTATTTATATCACAGGTGTCGATATGAAGTGACATTACACTGAGAGATTAAGGAGATATAGATCACTAGTGTAAATGAATGTAAGTTCTGTTTATGCTTATGTTTTTGTATTAACGATGAAATCCCACATGTTTTAAAATGAATACAATACGTTTCTTTGGAAATGCTTTGATAACGTATTTATCATGTATTACCGGGAACAAATTCTGCAAATTTTTTATTAAAAGAGATACTCTGATTTTTATAAAGTATAAACAAAATCGGTCTTTTCTGGCCGTGAAAATGGGAATGTCACATCACTGATCCACCACATGCGGCTAATCCACCACCTATCGTTGATTATCTGCCTGCAAATCATCAAGACCCCCTCCATCGAGGCCTTATCGTAATAAGAAGTCCACAAAGCTTCCTGACGTTGTATATTCCTCTTACTCACCGGCTTTTGCCTCTTTTATTGCTAATGTACATCATATCTCTGAGCCAACATCCTACAAAGAGGTCGTTTCTGACCCCATTTGGCAGACCGCTATGGCTGAGGAACTTGCAACTCTTTATCAAACTCATACATGGGATCTGGTTCCGCTTCCATCCGGAAAACACATGATTGATGTCGTTGGGGTTTATACAATGAAAACAAAGTCTGATGAATCCGTTGAGCATTATAAAGCCAGACTTGTTGCGAAAGGGTACACGTAAAAGTATGGCATGGATTATGAGGAGACGTTTACTCTTGTTGCAAAATGACGACTGCTCGCACCTTAATTGCAATTTCTTCCATTCGCCAATGAAAGATTTATTAGATGGATGTTGAGAATGCTTTCTTGAATGGTGATCTTCATGATAAAGTATACATGTCTCCTCCCCCTGATATTATTCACCAACAGGTGAAGTTTGTCGACTTCGGAAGGCTCTATATGGCCTCAAACAAGCCTTTCGTGCTTGGGTTAAGAAATTTTCTACGGTGATTACTTCTCTTGGTTTTCAACCAAGTAACCATGACTCGGCTCTATTTATTCGATGTATGAATGCAGGTCGGATTATACTTTCCTTATATATCGATGGCATGATTATTACTGGTGATGATCATGATGGTATAGAGTCTTTAAAGCGTGATTTGGCTCACCGTTTTGCTATGAAAGACTTGGGGTTGCTTCGTTATTTCTTGGGGATTGGAGTTTCTTAATATCTAAAGGGTTATCTTTTATCTCAAACGAAATATATTTCAGATTTGTTTGAACGTGCACGACTCAGGGATAATCGAACAGTTGATACACCTATAAAGATTAATGCAAATTACTCTCCAACTGATGGTGTCCCATAATCAGATCCAAGCCTTTATTGTACCATTTTTGGGAGTTTGATTAACCTGACTGTCACTAGACTAGATATTGCTCATGCAGTTCATGTGGTTAGCCAGTGTAATGCCCGTAGATTAAGGCTAGTCAATTTAGAGACGATAAGTGTCAAAAACAACTTTTTGATAGAAGATTATTTAGAATGAATAATCTTAACTAAGTTGTAGTATATGTCACAAGGTTTCCGTGCATATAAAGAACGCCAAAATCCGAGTTATAATGAAGAAGTTATGACCTATCGAAGTTTCGCGACAGAACCGGCACGACGCCGAATGACGTAAAAAGTGAATTTACGTTAGATTGATATTTAGCCTTAGTGACCTAAAAAAAAGTCATAGAGTTCGTTAAACCATGAGCGTGCATGAAAAGAACGTCCGAATCTGACTTCGTATGAGGAAGTTATGATTTTTCTAAGTTTCGACTTAGCGGTATGCAACCCGAATACTCGATTTGAGATTGAGCGGTTTTTAGCCGAAACAATCTAAACGAGAATCGAAGATGTTGTTGATAGTAGTCCAACGGTAAAAAGACAGATGAAAACGGACGTCGGATGAATAAGTTGTGAATTTATAACAGAGTTTTCCTGTCCCGGCCTACTAAAAATAATATAATAAAAAAAAGTCAAAATTAACCAACAGAGTCTAAATGAAAGTTGTAGAGAATAATCTCACCTACGCGTGGATATAAAGAACATCGAAAACAGAGCTCGTATGCGAAAGTTATGAATTTTTGAAGATAATGGCACGCATACCAAAGCATATCCAAAGCGTACGCCCAACGTACTTGGAAATTATGCCCAACATAATCCCAGACCCAGCAGCCTATAAATAGAAAATGATATCATCCATTTTCTTTTCTCATTTTCTTTCTTCTCTTTAAGTTTTTGCCTCGATTTGTGTGTCAATTATATCCCGAAGCCCCGATATCATTCCCGAGCCCCGAAGCAAGTTCCGAAGTCCTGAAGATCCCGAGAAGTGAGATTCTCGAGCCGAAGCCCTGCCCGCGAAGAGCCCAGTTTTTGTGAAGATCTTCCAGATGTACCCAAGAATACTACTTCTACAAGTCGTAGTGTTGTCCGATCATCTTGTGATCAAGTGAGTGTATAGTCACTTTCGTCTTACACATAGATATGAAGTATTTTATAAAATACGTGCTATGTGTATATATATATTGTTGTTTATATGTGTGAGTGTGTGGTTACTTTCTTCTAACACATAAATATGAAGTATCTGCTATGAAATACATGTTATGTGTTTATATACTGTTGTTTATTTGAGATAAGTGTGGAATAGATGTTTTATATGGTTTTTAAATGAGTTAAATTGTATATGTATTTTATATCTACTAATATGTTGGGTAGAACATGGGTAGATGATATAGTTAGTATGTGATAAAATGATGAGGTAAATGATGAGGTATGTAAGATGATTAAGAATGATATTGGCAGATGCACCAATTAGAGAATGTCGTAATACTAGCAGATGCGCTTAACAATAATATTTGTAGATGCACCAAATACAGAATGTCATAATACTAGCATTACTAGCAAATGCGCTTATAGGATAATGTCGGCAGATGTGCCTAAAAGAGAATGTCATTAACCTGGCAGCCGCACCTCATAGTGTATGACGTAATCCTAGTAGAGGCGCTTAAAGGATGATGTTGGTAATGCGCCTTATGTAGCAATGGATTTTGTGTCAATTCTTTAGGTCAATCCTTAGGAATGAATGCATGAGTGATAGTTGAATTCTTAGGGTAAAACCTTGAGAAATAAAGAAGATAACGGGGATAGGTAATTGGGTTGATTGTTTGATGGTTGAATATAATAATTATATTATTGTGGGTCGAAAATCCTATATGCTCACTAGGCTCCCAAGCCTGACCCACTCAGTTTTCTTTGTATCACAGGTATCAATACGAAGACATATTTCATTGAGAGATTAAAGGAGATGTAAAACATTAGTGTAAATAAATATAAGTCCTGTTTATGCTTATGTGTCTGTATCGAAACATGACATCCCGATGTTTTATTATTTAATAAAAATACATTCTTTTTGAGAAATATTTTGATAAATGGTTATCATATTTTGTTTTTGGGACAAATTCCACAACTGTTTTCTTTAAAAGATAACTCTGATTTTAAATAAAGCATAAACAAATCGGTCTTTTTTGACCGTGAAATTGGGGATGTCACTGCCAGTTTGTCACTGCTCCTACTACTGTTCAATGAGGAGTTGTTCTTTGTATTTTGAGATATTTACGTGGTACTCAGTTCCACACTCTTATGTTTCCATATTCATCCTCTCTTGAGCTGCGTACCTATAGTGATGTAAATTAGGATAGTGATATTTATGATCGTAAGTCCACTACTAAGTATTGTGTTTTTTCTTGGAGATTCATTGATATCATTGAAAAACAAGAAACAAGATGTTGTTTCTCAATCTTCTACAAAATCTGAGTATCGAGCCATGGCTATCGCCACTTGTGGGATTGTTTGGTTGAGATGGCTTCTTGCAGATATGGGCATTCGCATCTCTCAGCCTACCCCTTTGTATTGTGATAATGAGATTGCGATAAGGATTGCCTATTCAGTGTTTCATGAGCGCACAAAGCACATTGAGATTGACTGTCATTTCACACTTCATCATCTCTAGAAGGGCACTATCTCCATTCCTTATGTTCATTCCTCTTTGTAGATTGTTGATATTCTTACGAAGTCGTTGACTGCTCCGTGATTCCATTTTCTGTCTGACAAACTCTCAATGCTTATTGTTATTGCATTGTGAGTTTTAGGGGGGGGGGGGGATGTTAGACTAATAAGATTTTGAGCTTTATTTTGTATTGGGTTTCATGATTGAGTCTTTTCGCTAAGAAACCCTGATTAGCTTGTCTATATATTATGTCTTTCCCTTTCATTATATTTGTACTTCTCTTAGATAATACATGAAACCCTAGCCGTTATATGTCTTTCATTTGTTAGTTTACACTAAATATGTATTTTGGTTTAATACATTAGAAAACATACAACACATCATATGTAACGACCCAAAAATCACGACTAAAAATTTCTTTTAAAAACATTAATAAAACCATATTTATAAAAACCGCATCATAATTCATAACATAATTTCCGAGTATTAATCCAAAACATAATCTTATTATCAGAGTAAACATTCCCAGGCTAACTGACTATGGTGTATGCACTGCAACCTCTCCGAGCTCCTCCTTTGAAAACCGAGTACCTGAAGCCAAAAACTGAAACCGTAAGCACGAAGCTTAGTGAGCTCCCCCAAACTACCACATACTATACAATAACATATAAAGCACATACTGGGCCTTGCCCACTGCGTCGGACCGAGGTCCGAACTAACTGGGGCCTTGCGCCCTGCATCGGACCGAAGTCGGGAAACTGACTGGGACCTTGTCCCCTGCATCGGACTGAAGTTCGGACTAACTGGGGCCTTTCCCCTTACATCAGACCGAAGTCTGGAAACTAACTGGGACCTTGTCCTCTGCATCAGACCGAAGTCCGGACTGATTGGGGCCTTGCCCTCTGCATCGGACCGAAGTCCGGAAACTGACTAGGATCTTGTCCCCTGCATCGGACCGAAGTCCGTAACTAACTAAACATAACATAACATAAACATATCCACTAGCATGAACACACATATACTGCATACTGCATCGGGCCGTAGCCCGGAACACATAGCACATAAATCCCGTCTGAGCCACGAATGCATCGGACCGAAGTCCGGAAACTACTGCTAGCTAAACGGGTCGGCATTGTGGTCTTAGACCCATTCCTACTGGAAGGAGACTCACCTGAACTGCTGAGCTCTGTTGATAACCCTCTGGCTGCTAATCGACAACCCTCTGAGGCGCTGCTCCTCTAGCTCTCCGTGCTACCAATATCAATATAACACTTAGTCTGACAGTCCTCCAAAAGTCAACAAAGTCAACTCTTGTCAGGGTCAAAGTCCTGGTCAAAGTCAACCTTCCAGGTTGACCCTACTCACCGAGTCAGCCTACTGACTCGCTGAGTTCATAAGCTCAGAAACCCCTTTCATTCGCGACTCGACTCGCTGAGTCAGACCATGACTCGCCGAGTCTACTGATTTTCGAGTCCGGACCTGTCCAACTCACTGGGTCCCCACTCAACTCACTGATCTGATCCTTACCTCGAAGGGGTTTGGGGTTTTGTGACTTGACTCGCCGAGTCCAAGAACAAACTCGCCGAGTCCAAGGCAATCTTCAACAAACTCGCCAAGTTGTTCTTCCAACTCGTCGAGTTCCTGTCTATCTTCATCCAACTCGCCGAGTCCACTCATGTGACTCACCGAGTTACTACGCGGTTTAAGACTGGCATCTAGCCCGACTCGCCGAGTCCTTACGTGTATTCACATAATCTCGAGTCACAGAGCTACTCCTTTGCTCCAAACAATAGATATGGGTTCCTAGAGTCCATTAGCAATATAAAATTGCTACCTTTACGTGCTTCTTGTCTCATAATACCAAAAACCAAGCTAGAAAGGAACTTAACTCATGGGGAATGGCTTTTGCATAGCAACAACAGGGCTTTCTGCATCTTTGATCCAAATAGAGCTCAAATATGGAGTTTCAACTCCAAATCTAACTTGTGCACCAATTTCTCATCACATACTCTCAAAGAAACCCTAAAACTCCATGAAAGATGGATCTAGAAAGGAGAAAGCCAAGGATAACGATTCATTACCTCCAAATGCTCTAAAAAGTTCCACCAACTCTGGATCCAAGGCCTCCTCTTGCACCACTATGAATCTCTTCTCTTCCAAGCTTCAAATTACTTCACCAAGGGTAGATCTTGCTCCAAAAACGATCATGGTGGCTAGGGTTTGGGGTTATGGACTATAGGGGCCGCAAATGAGCCCCGGGGAAGAGAATAAGGTGCTTAAATATGGTACCAAGTCCCGAAATTAGGGTTTCCAACCCAGACGAGACTCGCCGAGTCGGTTACTTACTTTACACCCGGATCCCGCTCCGATTCGTCGAGTTCCTTCCTGGACTCGACGAGTCGACCCTCTTTAACTTATGGTTTTCCTTTCCTTTCTTGACCTTTCTGATTTCGGGTGTTACATCATATCAAGAACTTAATATTTAATCCAAGTAAAAAATGTTTAAAATAGTATCCGTTTGAAAACCCATAACCTAAATATCCCTATGTGCTTGGCCACCCACGATCCCCAACAAATAAGAGTTATACGTTCAAGAAAGGCAATACATGTAGCCTCCAATTAATGTTCCCTTTATTTGTGATAAACAATCCTCAACTAAATATTATGAAAACATACACACAAAACCCCTTACAATAACACCCCATTGTTTTCCACTACTAAGATACCCATTAGCCTCATTCCACCATCTAATCGACTCCTCCTCATATGTGGGTCTCACTAAGGTCGACTACAAGAAGTCACAGAGCTAGAAATTTTTATATGAGGTACAAAAATTATCAACAAATATTCTATGTATTTACCATATTTGGGGTATTAACAAACATGATATAATCTCTTTAGCTAGGAGTACAATAACATAAAATATGTTTACAAATATTTTTTTTTATATACATAAAATAATTTTTTTTGGGGTGTTGTATACCCCAACGTTCCATCTGGCTCCGCCAGTGACTACAAGCCCTATCAATGATCATGAATGCTTGTAATCAATTAACATGTTACCTAATTAATTAAATATATATAATCGACATTTAATTACATATAATCTTATCTTTAGGAATGTGACTATATTTATACAAATTACAGAGGAAGGTCTTGTGATGGATTTCCGTTGATTAACCCCGAGGTAAGATGCCCTTTTTGACGATTGCAACAACACCACCCACGGACATGTGAAGTGTCTCACATATCCATATTTATCATTAATGTAAAATGAACAATATCATACCAATATCAAATTGTAGACTTGTCGTTACTAAATAATACTTGATATTTAAATCATTTCATCATACCTTGAACGCGAATGACAATCCATTTACTGTGCCTTAAAATTCACAATTGATGTCATTTGCTTCCATCCAACACGGAGCTAATAGGGGGTTAGTGAGTGTTTTCACCATTTACGGTGCCTTAAAATTCACAATTCACGATTTAATATTTTTATTTATTAATTGGCAATTGCATTATATTATTGTTTTATTAGTTTTGTAATTTTGTCTGTTATATAACGTGTTTGTATTCTTACGTGTAGGATCAAAATTTTGTAAAAAATAATCACTGCTCTTGCAAAGCTACTTTAAGATATACAATTTCAATGATAATAATGGATGTAGTTCATGAAGAATCGATCAGTCGACAGTCGACAGTCGACATCGGATTTGACCTTGTGGAAATATCGCATAGTTGGTGAATGTATAGAATAATCGAGACTTGATGCGTCAATGTCTTTGAATTTAACTTTAGTAACGTGAGTTTTTTTTTTTTTTTTTAATAATTGTAGGGCCCTCTTTTTTGGTTTGGATCGACCCTGAACCCACCTTTGAACGCGTGGCTCACGATTTTTACGAATATATCATACAAACTTCCTCATAAACTGATAAACACGTAGTGAATATACCTGCAACAACCCAACAATGGTGAAAGAAGAAGAGGTGATTCTGCTGAACTTATGGGCAAGCATGTATGGGATGAAGGTCATGATTGCACTTGCTGAGAAGGGTGTTTCATATGAGTATAGAGAAGAAGATTTCAGGAACAAGAGTGAGCTTCTCTTGAAGATGAACCCGGTTCACAAGAAATTCCCAGTTCTCATCCACAACGGCAAACCGATCTGCGAGTCAAACATCATTGTTGAATATATCGATGAAGTCTGGAAAGATAAAGCTCCATTGTTTCCTTCTGATACTTACGACAAAGCTCATGCGAGGTTTTGGGCTGACTTTATTGATAAGAAGGTAACTTTTGACCTTTCTTGATTTTTTTTATCTACTGCTATTATATTTACCAGGGTTTATAGTTTGACGTTTTGATTCCCTCCTTCAATACGATTGTAAACAATTTACTTTTGGTTGTTCTAAATCTTTTGAACGTGTGTTTTGACTAATTTTCAACCCAGATCTACATATTTCATTATAACACAATTTCAGAAATCATGTGGTGATTAGTCATGAAGAATGTTTTGGGTGTTTTCTTGTTAATACATTTTGGTTTAATTTGGGTATAACTTTGCATGCGGGATTCTGTTTCTTTCTTGAATCCATGACTACATATTCAAGAAATGCACTTCCTATCAAACAAGACAATGTTGTTAAAATATTGTATTCAAGGGAAATGGTCTTAGATTATCGAATCTTTTGTCTAACATTGTATAAGGAAATGTAGGTATACCAAATTGGGTGGAAGTTGTACACAAGAAAAGGGGAAGAACATGAGGCAGCAAGGAAAGAGTTTATGGATTCCCTTAAACTGATTGAAGGAGAGCTTGGAGACAAGCCTTACTTTGGAGGTGAAAGTTTCAGCTACGTTGATCTGTGTTTGATCCCATTTCATTCATGGTTTCATGCCTATGAAACATATGGGAAATTGAACATACAACAAAACTTCCCAAAATTGATTGCTTGGGGTAAAAGGTGCTTTCAGAACAAAAAGAGTGTGTCCAACACTCTTCCTGATTCGCTAAAGGTCCTTGCTTTTGTTGAATACTTTAGGAAAATATTTAAACTCGGTGAATAGAATTTTTGAGGTATCAAAGCCATTATGGTTTTGTTCCACACGTGTATCGGATTTGTGTTGGTGATAATTTTGCTTTCTTGATAGAAAACACTTGGATGTGTTTGTCTCGTATGAATAATGAAAGTAGTGTTTTTAAATGCATTTCTTGGTATGCTTACATTTTGCAATGTGTATCTATATTATATGGGAATCGTTACATATTTGTGAGATTTGAATCCACTAAACAGAAACTGGTGTTGGGATTTTATGTGGGAGTCAGCATGATCGCCCGACATAATAGGAGGAAGGGTATAAGGAGGGAGGGAAAGATGATGGATATATAGGGCGAGCTAGGGTTCTATACCATAAAGGTTTGTATAACTGCTTAACTTTCTCATTAAACCAAATGTGGAATTATGGCTTTAAATATGACAAATTCACAATACCTCAAGGACCATATGTGTAAAAATGGAGTTGGTCGCCTAGTTGTTCTTTATTACGAATATAAAGCAGATAAGTTTTCACAGTTTTACAATTTTGCATATAAAATGTCTCATACTCGTAACAATTATAACATTTTTGTCAAGTTTTATGAATTCACGTAGCTTACATGCCATTAACGTCGTGGAAAAGAAACGGGTCATAGTAGTTGAGTAAGGAGTCGATATACATTATTGGTTATTTGTTGAGAACGTGTGGTTGTAATATCGGTTATAGTAATAATAAAATAATAATATTATTATTTTGTTTGGTTTAATAGTTTCACCTAGCACAAAATCATTGATAATAGATAAGATATAGACGTTTTTGTGTGACTATAATATTACGAATATTTGGCATTTTAAATATGATTACAAGAACTACGCGGTCCAAACGTGTATTTAAAAGATATCGATTGGGGGAGTTTTAAGATTGGGACTCATTTGATCCGTTTTCATTGTAATTAAAGTTTGATCATCTTGTCGAGAGTTGTAATATTAAATGGTTATCTCCATGAAGTTGTGTTCTGGTGTGATGTAAGCACAGCATTCATATCCCACATCGACTGAATGAAGGAAGCAGGGAAGAGTGAGGTGATTATAAAAGAGGAAGCCCAGGAGGGGAATAAGCATACCTTTCTCGGCCTTTTGGCTAAGATCAAGTGTAGTATCTGTTCTTATCAGTTTAATATCTGATATGTGGGCCATCGGCTCACTCGATATTAATCTTATTTTTTATGGGGAAGGCCCGTTACAGTAGTTTGTTGCTGGGGTTCTTCATGCGTCGCTTTGGTTTTACACTACTGCCAAGGCCTGGCACACCCCTCCAATTCATAGGTTTTGAATGCTCTGTTTTTGAATTTGTTGGCTGTGATTCTGATAGTTCCAATTAAGCTGTATAACGATTGCTATTATGTCAACATGTGGGCTATGGGCATCGATTCTAACAGCTTATGGCTAAAAACAGCAATGCTAAGAAAAATATTAGATTCATGAGTTGGTTCAATCATCCCCATGATTACAATCTTGTTTGATGCAACCGTGTTTTTTTGGTGTTACAAGTACGAGAGATGCAATTCTAAAAAAAAATAACATTTTCGAAAATTAAAACCACCTAATAACCGTCACAAATCTAAATATAAAACTAGGTTAACTATTTAAATATATTTTTATAATCACGCTGTTAGACCCCAAAAGATCATACTGACATTCATTCATCACCAAGTGGAGTGGTTGGACTTGGACTCAAAAAGACATTAGATTATGATCAATGATACGGATGATTGCAATTGTTGAGATTACGACCTACACCTTGATTGGATCCTTATGATGCCACCATGTTTCTTGTGATTAGAAATGGAAACACTTATAGGTAGGGTTGAAAAGGAATTTAGGTTATAACTTTCGGTCCAAATGTGTCACGTCTTAGCACCTTTTCTATTCAATTCTTCTTTTTATAAGTACTTAATTTATCTGTAGATGATCTAAAAAATTATAGCATTAAAAGAATAATTTAATTTTGTTGAATAAAACAATATATATATATATATATATATATATATATATATATATATATATATATATATATATATATATATATATATATATATATATATATATATATATATATATATATATATATATATATATATATAAGATCTTGTCAACATTTCGATAACACTTTCAACGATATTCAATCCGATTCTTCCCTCTTATTCTTATATGAATAATTAGTTTTAGCCATTTGATCTCTTATTGATAATATACAATATGATTCTTTGAAGGTCCATGATGTTAGAGTTTGGCAAAAATATACTGAAGTTCCACACCAGTGTACGAAGAGGCAAGAGACCAAGAACATATTTCCCCAACAAAAGGAGGAGATTAAGGATCTATACCCGTCCAATATCTAAGTAGGAATCACTTTGTCGTCTTAATATATGAGATGGACTAAAAACACTCCGCAAAACATATCATCTCCTTTTTGCATGGGAAACTTTAGATATGGTGCTTCTAGAGACGTTATATACAACATAATCTCAATTTCGATTTATCTTATAGCCTAACTCAGAAAAAAAAAAAGGCCAAGTGAGAAATCGAAACATAGCACCAACAATGATGTAAACAAACTTGTTAAAGTAGAGAGTGTAAAAAGTAATCTTAGAGATGTTCATTGATTTAACTTAGGAAAATCTTCAATAAAATCCTAATATTTTAGGCTAGTTTACGTTTAATCCCAAATTAAAATCTGTTTACAAAAAAGGACATAATACCGACTAAATCTTCGGAATAACCCTCCGCGTCTGGTTACGCAAATGATGGTGTTGGCCACCATATATTGCTTATCGGTGTGCGGAGTGGTATTGGGTCACCAAGCAACGACTTGTTGTCCGCAGTTATCGGAGGTTGGTTTGGCGTTGATACGGGGGCGGTGACCGGTTCTAGGGATGTCATCGGCTATATCGAGCTTTTCGGCATTTCACCGTTTTTGCCGGTCATCTTCAAGGTTTGTTGATGTGTGGTTTTTGTATCAATTGTCACACACTGGATGACACCAAACGATGCGACCTCACTTCGGTACTCCTAACACAAGATGCTTTCTGCTCCGATGTAGTCTGTGAAGATACAACAGGAAACAAGGCTTTCAGTCGTTCTCCTGGAGAAAACGCTCTGACGGTCAAGTCAGTGAATTATCTTAGAGTGAGTGCAAGAGTATGAGAGAGATATCTTACTCTTCCAGGCGGAGGATGAGACCCTTTATACTGAGATCTCTTGCGAGTTTGTACAATACTGATTGATTAATATTGCTCTTCTTTCTGTAAGAGCTAGCGATTGGCTCAGATCGTAATTTTATGAGGTTATTCTTTGTCATATGGAGCCGTTGGGTTTGTCGTGGAGTGAAGAGTATCATGGATTTGAATCTAGCATAGGCGCTCTACTGGATAGACGCCCGCGGACGTGAGACTTTGTTGGGGCGCCCGACTGGGAAGATCCCTCCTGGTGGTGTCTCTGGCATATGACTCTTGACTCACGCCAATATTCAAATATGTTTTGTATATTTAATCTAATAGATTATGTAACAAAAAAAATTTAGTGTGTATAACTGGTGGATAACTAATCTTAAAAAAGGCTCAAAAACAATTAAACTCTTTTCTATTTTTTTTTCAAATATTAAAACGCTTTTGAAATTTTTTATCATTAAAGATGATATAATAACAACTTTTTAAATCCGAAAAGTTTAACATTCAATAGTTAATTATAAAAATCTAAATTTCATAAAAATAATTATAATTTGTTCAACAAAGCATTATTAAGTGGTTTAACTTATGGTTGTTAAGATCTTAATTTTTATCTCAAAAGCTTACGATTTTAAGATATTACATGTGAAAAATGATGTCAGCCACATTAGGATCCATCTAAATGAATATCTATTTTGGGATTTTAGGATCCTGCTGTAACGTCCCAAAACACTAATAAATTTTTTTATTTTTTTAAAATAATTAATTCCATACATCATATGTCTCTAAAACAAACACAATACAAATGATCCAAAATATAAGAGTAACAGAAATCATAAAGGCAGAAACATGAAGGGGGATACCTAAAACCAGAAATACCTAAAACCATAAACATAATTATAAGCACAAAGCATAGTGAATTCCCCCAACATACCACATACATCAAATACATGAACAAATATAACAACATGTGGCTGTTTCGAGTCTGTGTTAACCCCGAGTCCATATCAACCCCATGTAACAACACGTACCTGTGTTCAACCCCCGGGCCTGTATCAACCTTGACGGTATAAAGACTCCGAGCCCAGATTGGCTCCATGCATATAACATAAAATCATATCAGTAATAGCAACATAATCACATACATCCTATGTATACAAATCAGTGGGCCGATATTAGTGTATTCGTCCCTCTAGTGTGGTGAAAGGACTCACCTCACAGAAAATACTCAACTGGTATCGCTCTCACTAACAGAACACCTCTGCTACGCACCACCTAATAAGTTAAAACAAATGAACCTTGATGCCTTCCTTCAAACTAGATGCTTGACTAAAAGTCAACTCAAGTCAAAGTCAACGATTAATGTGGCCACGCTGTGACCCGCTAGCAAATAGTCCATCATGATTTTCCCCATATCCATACCATGGTGACCCGAAGCTACACTGTGGGCACTGGGTTTTCGGCAGCTTAATCGATTAAGTTGTTTCCTTTGATCCTAAGAGCTCCAAATCTTAGATCTGGTCCGAAACATTTTCTAAGAACTCTGCAGTTAAGCATGCTCGGGCGAGAGTAGTACCGGGATGAGTGACCCCCCTAGGAGGTCCTCATGTTAAGTGACCTAAAGCGGATAATATTGTGATACGTGCTGGTGGGGGATGTTACAAATGGTATCATAGCTAGGGTACGGGTTGATGTGTTTGACGGGGACATCGAACCCTATAATGGGGGGTGAATGTGTGTAACACCCAGTTCCCGGTACCGAAGGGGAGGTTAGCTCCCGACTATCGGTTAAAAGATACCGAAAGGGAACCAAACTCCCAGTCATGCCAGCTAGATACCGGTTGAAAGATACCAAGGGATAGGCCTTACGTGGTATGTGGTATGATGGGGGAACCCACTAAGTTTCGTGCTTATAGTTTTCAGTTTTGTTTCAGGTACCTCTTCAACAAAGGGAAGGAGCCGACGCGGTAGCTGCGCATCACACACACATGATTTCCGCACCATGACATTCTTGGGATTGTACTATGATGTTATTATTGTTTTCATGATATGACATTGATACATGTGACTATGGTTTTGATGAAATGGCTTGACTTGATGATATTTTCTCATAAGCGATTTTCTAAATTGTTATATCAAAAAATGAAATTTTTGGTCTTGAAAATTTAGGATGTTACAATGTGGGTTGCACCAGATCCCATATCGTCTTGGAAGGAGAACTAAACACTCCTTATAAGGGGTGTGGATACCTTCCTTGTCATAACGTATTTTAAAGCCACAAGGGTAACAGATCCTATAAGAACTTTACAATTAAGCGTGCTAGAGTACTACCAGGATGGGTGACCCCTGGGAAGTTTTCACACCGGGAGCCCAAAGCGAACAATATTGTGATACATACCGGTGAGGGATATTACAAATGATATCAGAGTTGGGACACGAGTCGATGTGTTCGTTGGGGACCTCAAACCCTATAATAGGGGGTGAAAGTAGGTTGCAGCTGATCCGACATCAGCTTAGAAGGAAAACTAAACACTCCTTATAAGGGGTGTGGAATCCTTCCTTGTTGCAATGTGTTTTAAAGCCGTGATGGTAGCAGATCCCATAAGAACTCTACAGTTAAGTGTGCTCGGGCGAGAGTAGTACTAGGATGGGTGACCCCTGGGAAGTCCTCGTGTCGAGTGGCCTAAAGCGGATAATATTATGATATGTACCGGTGAGGGATGTTACACCATTTCACTTCTAATAAATCATATGTAAAAACTTGGGGGATTCATATTCTAGTGGAAGTACAATTAGGGTTCCTCCTTAAAACCCTAGCTTTGGCTCTAAGTTACCTCAGTTATATAAAGGGTTATACTCCTTCATGATTTCGGTCACTTTTAACCCAGAAGAATAGACGATTTTCTCAAGCCTTCTCATATTATCTCTCCTCTCTCATCCTATAGCTTAGTTTGGGTGTGAACCATTAGAGGTGTTACACTTGTGACACTTGCTCTCAAGCTTCAAGAACTCGTGGATTCACATTTTTATTACTACATAACAATTATAGGTATGTTTACTATATTTTGTTATAGATTTCGAAAATAGTATATACCTCCTAGGGTTTTCTTTTTGATGTTCAATACTTGTATGTTCAATTAGAGAAAACATAAATCCAAGAATATTAGGGTTCCATGCACACATATGGATTTTTTGTTATGCTGAAAACCCATTAGTGTTATCAGAGACTTGACTTGTTTTCTATTATATTTGATTACAATTGGTTGAATTTGATCATTTATACAATTGGTTGAATTTGATCAGTTATGGTTTATGGCAAATAAACCCTTTTAGACTTAGGGTTTTTCGAAATTAGGATTTCCTTACCATAAATTTCGAAAATTTGGAAAAGGGTTTTAACCCTTTCCCTTGGCCTACAAGTTTCAAAAATTAGGGTTTCCTTAACCCTATTGATTTTCGAAATATGGTAAGGATTGGAATCCTTGCCTTCCTCCCCAAGAGTTGATATTTTCGAAAAATTAGGGTTTCATGATAGGTCTTTCTTATTTTTGGTAATTATCTCTTTATCTGATTAATTAGATAATTATAAAATTTGCATTTTCCCTCCCATGATTTTCGAAAATTAGGGGGGGGGGGGGGTTGATTAGGTTAAATTATCTTGATTAATTTAATTGGATAATCCTCATTTGATTTAATATATTGATTAAAGGTTTAATTAATGGAATAATTATTAAATCAATTTCTTATAAATTTAAATTAATTGTTTTAATTTCGAGATTTAAAAGATCACAAACCCTAGTATTTTGAAATGTTTAAAATACACCTTATAATATATGTAAAATTAAATGTTTAATATTTACTATATGTATAAAACAAGTCAGTCGAACCGCTAGTACGCCCACGGGTGTAGCCAATTTTTTTTAGGGTGGTCATTATATATATATATATATATATATATATATATATATATATATATATATATATATATATATATATATATATTATTGATTTTAAAAGCCCATGCAAAACGTGAAAATGACACTCTAAATACATTTTTTTTTTATATAAGAAAAATAAATCTAAAAAAAACTAAAAACTAAATTATCTAAAAATAGAATCATACAAATTTATATAAATTTTAGGTGTGACATGTAAATTTTGAAAACTAACTTACTAAAAGAATTTAACTTATAAATATGAGGGCCAAAAGGTAACTTTAAAAATGAATTATTAAAAAAAAGCAAAATGTAAAGCCATGGATTAGAATACGCCTTGCTTGCCAACTGATCTACAAAGGATTTTCAAATAACTTACACCCATATAATATGTTACTTCTAGACAAAAAAAATGAAAATTTGAGGGTGGGCCTGGGCCTACCCTGGTCCTAAGGTGGCTCCTCCACTGAGTATGCCTCATTCACGAAGTCGTTCTATAAAAGGGGTCTAAGGAAACTACCTATAAACTGGTAGTTGAATGGGTGTCCACTTTCACCCATCGCTTCCTTGATTTGTGGAGGGTCGTTAGCCAAACGAGTTTGACAGGACAAATAATTCTCATTAATAAGTATAATGAAATTATAAAGTAACTAAATGCTTTTATAAAATTCCCAATCTTAGTTACTTTAGGAAAAACGTGAATTTGATGCTAATCCGTGAAATTGCACATTGCACTTTATATAAGTCGTTAATGGAGCGTGTATGGTTAACCGACACACTAATATTTACTAATAGAGGGTGATAATGGGTGTCCCGTAAATTATCATTGATTGATGGAGCATGTGTGGCTAACCGACACATTAATTAGATGATCAATGACATCGAGAGTACCAAGCTAATTTGCATGCTTATTCACATCTTGTTTGTGATCCTCGGGTATCCCAGTCACGAATGGAAGAGCATAATCGAGATTTAACATGCCATTGAATAGTTCAATGAATCTCAAAAGATCTAGGAATTTCATTAAAAACCTAATTCGTTTTAAAATTTTGTTTTCGTGGTGAAATTGGTAAATCGTCATTTAATTACCTTTATTTAATTCACAATTAGATTACGACATACCTTTTCTAAGTTGTGTAATATCTAGTTGGATCCTAGCCTTAATATTCCATTTGGGTGTTATATTGAGGAATATTCTTATCTATCAAAAACTTGTCCTTCTTCTTTTTCGAATGTCAACTCCCAACGATGCTTTTGGTTCCTCCTGTAACAATAACTCCTCCAACAATTTATCACTCTGGAACATCTGCCCGAGGGTTACCAATTACAATGATTGGATGCGAAACATCAAGATGACTCTATGTTTCTAAGACAAAGAGTATGTGTTCGAAAAGGAACCTCTTGAGATTGATGAAACAAAAGCTACTCCTAAAGAACTAGTTGAGTATAAGAAGCACTACAAATGCAACCAAAGTGGCATGCATCATGCTGGCTACTATGACTCCTGAGCTGCAAAGGTTCTATGAGGATTACTGGACATCTGAGATGAATAAGGACTTGGTAGAAAAGTAACACCAACAAGCTCGTCAGGAAAAGTATGAAGTAGTGAAGTCCCTCATCACTAGCAAGATGAAAGAAAGAGAGTCTGTCAGTAGCCAAGTGCAAAGAATGCAACTTTATGTGAAGCGCTTGCTAAAGCTAAATATGAACTTTGATGAGGATTTGGCTATTGATATAGTCTTGAACTCATTGCCTAGTTGTTATGATCAGTTTATCCTAACTTATCATTTGAACAACCAAGAGACCACATTGGCTCAACTTCAGAACCTCCTGTGAACTACTAAAGCAAGTATGAAGGGAAAATGTATTACATCCACTCCTGTTGTTGCTCCTGTCTTGGCCATAGGGCAAGGAAAAGGGAAGAAGAGGAAATTTCCTCCTAAACAGAATTGGAAGAGAAATTCCTAAGTTGGGTCCTCAAGCAATAGACCCAAAGGAAAGGTTAGTTCTGATGCTCCTTCTGCCTCTGATCCCAAAGAGGCTACTTGATTTTACTACCATGAGAAAGGGAATTGGAAATGAAGTTTCCCTAAGTACTTTCAAGATATTAAGGATGGCAAGGTGAAGCCAAACCCGACATATATTTACACTATCTTATCTAAAAGCTCATCATATTCTCATTCTTGGGTCCTTGATACAGGATGTGGTTTTTACATTTATTCTGATTTGTAGGGGCTAAGAAGAAGTGAGGATGTGGAGCATGGGAAAATGAACCTGATCATGGGCAATAGGTGTTGGATTTAGTGTCTAAGCTCATAACTATAATAGATATGTACTTGAACTGAGAGTAGCATGGTCCATTTGGGTTGCATGGCACCAGAACAATTTGTAAGGATAGACTTATAAGGAGAGGATATTTATGATTTATTAATATATTATAAGTTCTAATATATTAATATGAAATCATATTATTTAGTTAGTATTGATCAATAATTAATTTGGAATTAATTTTATGATCAAAAGAGACTAATTAAATATATGGGGATTGATTATGTAAATCATTCATTCTTATAAAGTGGGCTTATGATCCATATTTCTTTATGTTGGGCTAAACCCATGTGGTGACCCATGGATACTCCATGGAGGCTAAAACCCATGGAGCCTAAGGAATGTGGAAAGTCATGCACATTAGGGTTTACATGGTGTAACCCTAGTTGTGTCACACTATATAACGAACCTCATGGCTACAAAAATCGGCACCTAAGTGATCTTAGAAGAGTGCTAGCCGATTTTTGTGAAGCAATGAACCCTCTCTCAAGTCCTCCATTGTTGTTGTTGTTGTTGTGTGAAGCATTTGAGGCATCACACATGGGGTGCTAGGCTCTTAAAGGTCCAAGGAATCAAGCTATAAGAAAAAGTATGTCATTCAACCATATTTTTGTATTGTATATACTCCATAATATGCTAGTTAGGATGATGTCTTAAAAAATTGAAAGTTTGCATCTATAATAGATAAAATATAGATACAAGGTATCTAGGGTTGCATGTACACCATAGGACTGTTAGAATGCTCAAACCCCTTCAATGGTATCAGAGCCTAGGCTTGTTTTCTATTATACTTGATGTTTTAGGTTTTTTTCAAAGTGAGAAAATCTGTCAATTTCATTTTTTCCTACCCACCACGACTTGACAACTTTTACCATAACGCGGTGATGCATCTGTGAGCCGAATTTCGAGTTTTGGCTATCAGTTGGATTAGGATCATTACCCTAAATTATTTTGGAACTATGAAACCTTTTTTTGATATGGTAATGATCATGCTTGTCCAATTAGAAGATAATTGTCAAAGTTTCAAGTTTTATATTAGTTTATATGATTTCTTGAAAATAGTTGATGTGAATTATCTTTGCTTATGAGTTTTGCTAGATCATAGATATTATTTTACATTTCATGTTAGTTTAATTGTTGATCTAAATGCCTTTTAATAGACTCCATAACTTGTCCTCAAGTTATGGAATTCCAAAAGTTTTTTCCTTAAAAGTCATTAAAACTCATAAGTTATAGAAATGAAAGGTTTTGAATAGTTTCAAAACTTTCCCTCAAGTTTTGGAATTTGTAAAGTCACTTTAGAACACTTTAATTCCAAATTCAAGAATTTTAATAGTTTAAAATTCGCCTATTATACTTTATAGTATTATATATATATATATATATATATATATATATATATATATATATATATATATATATAAAAGATCAAGTTAGTCTTACCGTTAGTAGTCCTCATTCACGAAGTCGGTCTATAAGGGGGTATAATGTTATTGCCTATAAAATGACAGTTTAATGGGTGTCCATTCTCACCCACCGCTTCCTTGACTGGTGGAGGATCGTTAGCCGAACGGGTAGGATAGGACTATAAATCTCATTTAGTATAATGATAATTATAAAGTAACTAAACCTTTTATAAATTCCCAATCTTAGTTACTTTAGGAAAATGTGAAGTTGATGCTAATCCATGAAATTTCACTTTGCACCTTGCCAAGTCATTAGTGGAGCGTGTGTGGTTAACTGACATACTAGCATGGACTAGTAAGGGTGGCAAAGGGTAGCTTGATGTTTATCATAGATCGGTGGAGCATGTGTGGTTAACCGACACATCGATTAGGTGATAAAATTAAGAGTACCGAGTTAATTTGCATGGTTATTCACACCTTGTTTGTGATCCTCGGTATCCTAGTCACAAACCTGAAGGGCATAATTGAGATTTAAACATGCCATTGAATTGTTCAATGAATCTTAAAGGATCTAGGAGTTTCAATCCAATTAAAACTTAATAATTATTTTGTTTTTCATGGTGGAAATTGGTAAATCGTCATTTACCTACCTTCAAATATTTTGCAAGTTGGATTACGAAATCCCTCTTCCAATTTGTAAAATATTGTGTTGGGTCCTAACCTTAATATTTCATATTGGGTGTTATATTAAGGACTCGTTATCTAATCTAAATTTTGTACTTCTTTTCAGATGTCTTCCAACACTGCTTTTGGCTCAAACCCTACAGACTCCTTCTCTCTTATGAACCTTTATAGGAGAGTCATCTTTGATGGTTCCAACTTCAATGATTGGATTAGGAACGTCAGGATGGTCAATCTCTATGAGGACAAGCAATATGTCCTAGACAAGGAGCTTAAGGAAATTGATGAGTCTTCTGCTACTCCTGAGGAGATTGACGAGTTTAGGGCACATGAGAAGGATGCCACCAAGGTAGCTTGTATCATGCTTGCCACTATGTCGGCTGAACTCCAACATTCCTATGAGGACTTCTACCCTTTCGAGACACACTAGGACCTGATGGAAAGATACCATCAGAGTGCTCATCAAGAGAGGTATGAAATCATCTCTTCCATGATAACAACTAGAATGAAGGATGGTGAGCCCATCACATGCCACTTGCAGAAAATGCAAGGGTTTATGGACCGGTTGCTAAAGTTGAATGTGAAATTCCCTGAGGAACTGACTATAGATATCATTCTACATTCCTTACCTCCATGTTATGATCAGTTCCGCATGACCTATCATATGAACAAGGAGGAGTTCACACTTATCAAACTTCAAGTGCTTTTGAGGACTGCTGAAACTGGTCTCAAAAGTAAAAATGTTGTTACTACTCCTACCGCAAATGCCCCTATTTTGGAAATTGGACAAGGGAAAGGGAAGAAGAGGAAGGCTCACTCAAAGAGCCGCAAGGGAAAGTCTCTTGATTGATCCTCTTCAAGTGGGACCAAGGTTGGTTATGTTGCTCCCATTTCCATTCCTATGGAAGCAGAGTGTTTCTACTGTCACGAAAAAGGGCACTGGAAGCGAAGTTGCCCCAAATACTTGTAGGATGTCATGGATGGGAAGGTTAAACCCACCCATGTAGGTATTTACACTATTTTATCTAAAAACTCATCACATTCTAACTATTGGGTTCTTGACACAGGTTGTGATTTTCACATTTGTTCTGATGTGTAGGGCCCAAAAGGAAGTAAGGATGTGGAGCATGGGAAGATAAACTTGATCATGGGGAATAGGAAGGTTTCACATGTCACCAAGATTGGAGTTTACTCTTTATTGTTTAGTAGTGGGTTAGAAATAGATTTGAATAATTGTTGCTACTCGTCAGAAATGGCGAGAAATATTATTTCCTTTTATAGTTTGTACAAACAAAGATTTAGGTTTTCATTTGATAATGAAATTGGTGCTATTAATGCTTATTATAATGGTGTTTTTTATTTTAAGGCATTACCTTGTAATGGTGTATATGAAACTGTGATGGTTGTAGACAACTTAGGAAATAATGTGTTGCACATTGATTCTTCCAAAGAATTGGATAAAGCATGCTTGTGGCATTGGCGTCTTGGACAAGTCAGCAAGAAGCACATAGGCCAACTACAAAAGGATGGATTTTTGGAGTCATTTGACTTAAGGTCAGATGACACTTGCGAATCTTTCTTACTTGGAAAGATAACCAAGTCACCCTTCACTGGTACTTGTGAGAGGGGTGAAGGTTTGTTGGATCTCATACACACTGATGTATGTGGGCCCTTCAGAACTGCCATAAGGAATGCTCACCGCTTCTATGTGACTTTTACTGATGATTAAAATAGATATGGATATATCTACTTAATCAAGCATAAGTCAGAAACCTTTGAGAGATTCAAAGAGTTTAAACAGGAAGTGGAGAACAACTGGACAGGAAGATAAAGATGCTCCAATCCGATCGGGGTGGTGAGTATCTTAGTATTGAGTTCATTGACAATCTTAAGGAATATGGAAATGTTTCATAGTTGACGCCACCTAGGACACCACAGCTTAATGGTGTGACTGAGAGGCGCAATCGAACCTTGTTGGACATGGTTTGTTCCATGATGAGCTGAGCTTTGTTACCAATCTCATTCTAGGAGTATGCCTTAGAGATTGCCACCTATATCCTTAATCTATCCCCTACTAAGAAGGTTGCCAAAACACCTCACGAGATATAGACTGGGAAGGCTCCCACATTGGACCACCAAGGTTTGGGGTTGCGAGGCTTTCATGAGACGCAATACTCATGACAAGCTCGAACCTCAAAGTGAGCGGTGTATTTTCATCAGATACCCACAGAAATCCTTTGGTTATCTTTTCTACAGACGGATTAACAATGTTGTCTTCATTACGAGGAGATGAGTCTTTTGTGAGAGAGAGCTTACAGGACAAGGATACAGTGGGAGGCAAATTGACCTTGAAGAAATTCAGAGTCAAGCGGTGAAGGAACCTCAAAAACTAGCGATCAACCTGAGGAGGAAACTCTTGTTGAGCCGATTGACGAGTCTGTACCTCTGAGGCATTCCAGTAGAGTTAGTATTCCACCTGAGTTCTATGGTTTCCATATTACTGCAGAAGGTGATACATTTATCAATGATAGCACAATGGTAAATATAGATGAACCTAACAACTACAAGGAAGCCATGGCAGGCCTCGAGTCTGCTAAATGGAAAGAGGCTATGGACAACGAGATTCAGTCTATGTATGAAAATCAAGTTTGGAACTTGGTTGACAATGTACCGGGTCATAAGACAATTGGGTGCAAATGGATCTTCAAAAAGGAAAACCGACATGGATGGGAAAGTACATACTTATAAGGTGCGACTGGTTGTGAATGGATTTACTCAAACTCTGGGAGTTGACTATGATGAGACCTTCCCACCTGTAGCGAAGATTAAATCTATTAGGGTTATGATAGCCATTGCTGTATTTCATGATTATGAAATATGGAAAATGGATGTCAAAACCGATTTCCTTAATAAAAAGTTGGTTGAGGATGTTTACATGAGTTAGCCAGAGGGTTTTGTTGATGAGAAGTACCCTAATAGATTGTGTAAGCTTGATAAATCCATTTATGGATTGAAACAAGTGTCTCGTAGATGAAATCTTTGTTTCGATGAGAAAGTCAAAGAGTTTGGCTTTTCGAGAAGTGAGGATGAGTCATGTGTATATGTCAAAGCTAGTGGGATCATAGTTAGCTTTTTGGTATTATATGTGGATGACATACTACTCATAGGAAATGACATCCCAACCTTGCAGGAGGTTAAGTCTTGGTTTGGGAGGTGTTTCGCTATGAAGGACCTCGGAGAAGCTACCTATATTCTTGGGATAAGGATATTGAGAGATAAGAGTAAGAGACTAATTGGACTTAGTCAAAATACCTACTTGGATAAGGTGTTGAAAAGATTCAACATGCAAGATTCCAAGAAAGATGACTTACCGATGCAGAGCAATGCCAAACTGAGTAAAGCTCATAGTCCGAGTATAAAGGCTGAGATAGCTGAGATGAATTGAATACCATATGCTTTTGCTGTTGGCTCGATCATGTATTCTATGAATTGTACTTGCCCTAATGTGGCCTTTGCTTTGAGCATGGTCAGCATGTATCAAGGGAATCTTGATAAGGCTCACTGGACTGCGGTAAAAAAAATTCTTAAGTACCTACGGAGGACTAAGGACTAGGTTATTACCCTCGGTGGGAGTGATGAATTGAGAGTGGTGGGGTATAGTGACGCCAACTTTTAGACTGACATGTATAATTCCGCTCTCAGTCGGTCTGGGTCTTTACCCTGAATGGAGGAGCAACAACTTGGAAAAGTTCCAAGCAGGAGATAATAGTTGATTCAACTTGTGAATTAGAGCACATAGCAGTAAACGAGGCGGCGAAGGAGGCAATATGATTGAAGAACTTCATTGGAGACCTTGGAGTTGTACCTGCTATAAAGGAGCCTATGGAGATTTTCTATGACAGCGAGAGTGCAGTTTCCTTAGCCAAGGAACCAAGGGATCATGATAGATCCAGGCACAGCGACAAAAAATACCACTTCATTAGACATCGAATAGAAGTCCTCCTCGTGGAAAAGAGGGTATCATCATATGAGAACCCAACAGACCCCCCCACAAAGGGACTGAGCAGGGTTAAGCATTTACAACATGGGAGGCACATCGGTCTAAAGGATGATATTAGTTTTAATGATTAAATAGCTTTCGAAACTTGTAATAGTTGAAATGTAATTACATTTGATGCTTAAATAAAAGGTGCTTTTTATTTACTAGAATGGTACTGTCTTGTGTCAATCATTTACTATTGTTTCATTTTGCATGTTTTGACTTCCAGAATAATTATATTATTCAAACTATCCATAGTCGATCATATGTTGGAAGTAGGTATTGAATCAAGACTGTCATGAAATTGGCTTGTATATTTGTCTGAATTGTATTAGACATAACAATGGTTGCTGCAACATTCATGAGTGCTCATAAGGTTTGAGTATTGGATCCAACCCGCACTCACTTGTTTCACTTCATGGAATTTATCTCGAATGATCGTGAGATGATAATATCATATAAGTCTTCAAACCAAGAGACATGAGTTGTTGACTATGAGTTGGTTGTGCATTGATAATATGTAACCGCTTCAGTAACTTGATGCTATAAAGCATGTTATTGTGTACAATTTGATGAGTAGTTAGTACAAGCATATGAGTCGAAGTTTATCTGTTACTTTTAGTCCTTGGAGGATTAAAAGTGATATCTTGGGTCCCTTGATGATTTTGTTTTAGCCAATGTACCGGGCTCGATCAGAACTAAATTGATGTGTTTGATTAAGTTCTATGTCAAACAAATTGGAAATCAGGAAACAAACTGTTGGACAATAAGTATGACGTTGTTCCATGTATTTGTCCGACTGATATCTTGAGAACAGAGGATTATATGATCACTTATCTAAAATGGAGCGTCTCAGTTTGACAGAGGCTTTTAAGAGCTACGATTTCTATTTGGTGTTTTAAGTCGTACTTGCAGTTATAGCTATTAGATTTATCCAAGTGGGAGACTGTAGGATTTAGTATCTAAACCCATAACTATAATTGGTATGTACTTGACCCGAGAGTAGCATGGTCCATTTGGGTTGCATGGCACCAAAACAATTTGTAAGGATAGACTTATGAGGTGAGGATATTTGTGATTTATTAATATATTATGAGTTCTAATATATTAATATGAAATCATATTATTTAATTAGTATTGATCAAGAATTAACTTGGAATTAATTTTGTGTTAAAAAAAGACTAATTAAATATATGGGGATTGATTGTGTAAATCATTCATTCTTATAAAGTAGGTTTATGATCCATAGTTCTTTATGTTGGGCTAAACCCATGTGGTGACTCATGGATACTTCATGGAGGTTAAAACCCATGGAGGCTAAGGAATGTGGAAAGTCATGCACATTAGGGTTTACATGGTGTAACCCTAGTTGTGTCACACTATATAATGAGCCTCATGGCTACCAAAATCGGCACCTAAGTGAGCTTAGAAGAGTGCTAGCCGATTTTTGTGAAGCAAGGAATCCTCTCTCAAGTCGTCCATTGTTGGTGGTGTTGTGTGAAGCATTTGAGGCATCACACTTGGGGTGCTAAACTCTTAAAGGTACAAGGAATCAAGCTACAAGAAAAGGTATGTCATTCAACTAGATTTTTATATTGTATATACTCCATAATATGCTAGTTAGGATGATGCCTTGGAAAATTGAAAGTTTGCATGTATAATATGTTGGGTTTTGAGCAATCTAACACTTCCTAAGTGTGCATGCAACCCTAATAAACCTTGGATCTATGTTTGTCTAAATACATGCAAAATAATAATTTTCCAAGGTTTATAACCTATCTAACATGGCATGGGGAACATTTCAACATAAAAGAGTTAGAAGAGATTACATACCTTTTGGTGAGTTTGGTTCTAAGGAGTTTGAGGGCCAAGCACCAATAGTGTGAATGCCTCAAATGGAATCACAAACACCACAAACTCTTGGAAAACTTTGAGAGAGTATACAGCTTGTATAAAATCGGCCACACACATGCACACACACACTAGTTCACTAGTTTTCTCTTAGGCTCCATTTCATGCTCCATAAGCATGCTTATATAGTGTGCATGGTTAGGGTGAAACCCTAATAACCCATGTCTTTTCCTTTTCCAAGGATCCATGGGTTAAAAGCTCCATGGATCATCCATGGACTTCCACATAAGCCTAGCCCATTAACAAATGAGTATTAGCCCACACTATATAAAACAAATAGCCCATAATTTAATTAGTATCCCTTTTAATCTCTAAATTAATTCATAATTAATTTAAGACTAAAAATAATTAAATAACGTAACTTCATATTAATATATTATAACTCATAATATATTAATAAACATATGTGTATAACTCTCATAAAATTATCCATAATAGTTTGGATGAGATGCAACCCAAATGGACCATGCCGGTCGGGTCAAGTATATACCAAATAAGTTATGGACTTAGACACCTTATCCAACAGACTCCCACTTGGATAAGTCTAATAACTATATTTGCCTATAACTTCAGGAACCAACCAACAATCGTAGCTCTCGAAAACTCCCTCGAACAATGAAGACTCTGTCGAACTATGAAGCGCCATTTTAGATAAGTGATCACATAATCCTCTGTTCTCATGATATCAGCCGGACAAACACATGGAACTATGTCTTGCTTATTGTCTAGCAGTTGTTTCTCGATTTTCCGATTTGTTTGACGAAGAACTTCACTGAACACATCGGTTTAGTTCTGACCAGGCCTGGTACATGGGTCAACACAAAATCATCGAGGGGCCTAGATATCGCTTCTATTTCTAGAAGGAACAGATAAACTTCGACTGATATGCTTGTTCTACTACTTATTGAATTGTACACAAAGGCACGTTTTATAACATCAAGTTACTGATGCGTTTACGTGCAATCAATGCACAACCAACTCATAGGTAACAACTCATATCTCTAGGTTTAAAGATTTATATGATGTTATCGTCTCACGATCACTCGAGATAAATTCCATGAAGTGATACAAGTGAGCGTGGGTTTATACCAATACTCATAACTTATGAGTACTCATGAATGTTGCAGCAACCATTGCCATGTCTAAACACCTTTAAGGCATCTACAAACCCAATTCATGACAATCTTGATTCATACCTACTTCCGACGTATGATCGATTGTGGAGGTTTGAATAAATTAATTATTCTGGAAGTCAAAACATGCAAAACTGAAACAATAGTAAATAATTGACAATGATAGTAACACTTTACTCATAAATAAATCACAAATTTTATTCATCATCAAACGTCGATTACATTTTACAAGTTTCAGGAAAACTATCTAATCTGTAAAACTAATATCGTCCCTCAGCCCGATGCGTCTCGCATGCTGAAAATGCTTAACCCTCGTCAGTCCCTTCGTAAGGGGATCTGCAGGATTCTCATCCGACGATATCCTCCTTGTCACAAGGAGTCCTTCTTCAATCTTGTGTCTTATGAAGTGATATTTTCTGTCAATGTGTCGGGATCTGCCATGATCTCTTGGTTCCTTGGCTAAGGTAACCGCACTATTGTTGTCACAGAAAATCTCTATAGGTTCCTTAATAGCTGGTACAACTCCAAGGTCTCCGATGAAGTTCTTTAGCCATATCGCCTCCTTCGCTGCTTCACTCGCTGCTATATACTCTGATTCACAAGTCGAATCAACCATCGTCTCCTGCTTGGAACTCTTCCAAGAAATTGCCCCTCCATTTAAGGTAAAGATCCAGCCTGACTGAGAGCGGAAATTATTCCTATCAGTCTGAAAACCAGCATCACTATACCCTAATATTCTCAAGTCATCACAGCCACCAAGGGTAAGGATCCAATCCTTAGTCCTCCGCAGGTACTTGAGAATGTTCTTTACCGCGGTCCAATGAGCCTTGCCAGGGTTCCCCTGATACCTGCTGACCATGCTCAAAGCAAATGCCACATCAGGACGGGTACAAGTCATAGCATACATGATCGAGCCAACTGCGGAAGCATATGGTAATTGGCTCATCTCAGCTATCTCTGCCTCTGTACTCGGACTCTGAGTCTTACTCAGTTTGGTATTGCTTTGGATCAGTAAATCTCCTTTCTTGGAATTCTCCATGTTGAACCTTTTCAACACCTTATCCAAGTAGATACTCTGACTAAGTCCAATTAGTCTTCTACTCCTTTCTCTTAATATCCTTATCCCTAGGATATAGGTAGCCTCCCCTAGGTCCTTCATAGCAAAGCACTTCCCAAGCCAGGACTTAACCTCCTGCAAGGTTGGGATGTCATTTCCTATGAGTAGTATGTCATCCACATATAGTACCAAGAAGCTAACTATACTCCCACTAGCTCTGACATACACGCAAGACTCATCTTCGCTTCTCAAGAAGCCAAACTCTTTTACCTTCTCATCAAAACAAAGATTCCAGCTACGAGATGCTTGTTTTAATCCATAAATGGATTTTTCAAGCTTGCATACTCTATTAGGGTACTCTGCATTGACAAAACCCTCTGGCTGATTCATGTACACATCCTCAGCCAACTTTCCATTAAGGAAAGCGGTTTTGACATCCATTTTCCATATTTCATAATCATGAAATGCTGCAATGGCTAACATAACCCTAATAGACTTAATCTTTGCTACCGACGAAAAGGTTTCATCATAATCAACACCTTGAGTTTGAGTAAAACCCTTCGCAACCAGTCGAGCCTTATAAGTATGCACTTTTCCTTCCATGTCTGTCTTCTTCTTGAAGATCCATTTGCACCCGACTGTTTTACGGCCTGGTACATTGTCAACCAAATTCCAAACTTGATTGTCATACATGGACTGTATCTCGCTGTCCATAGCCTCCTTCCATTTAGCAGACTCCGGGTCTGCCATGGCTTCCTTAACACTGCTAGGTTCATCCAAATTTACTAGTGTACTATCACTAATAAATGTATCACATTCCGTAGTAATATGAAAAGCATAATAAAACGAAGGTGTGTTCCTAACCCGTATGGAACGCCTCGGAGGTACAGACTCGTCAGCTGGATCAACATGAGTTTCCTCCTCAGGTTGATTGCTAGTGTCTGAGGTTCCTTCACCAATTGATTCTTGAATTTCTTCAAGATCAATCTGCCTCCCACTGTCTCCTTGGCTTATAAATTCTTTCTCGCGAAAGATCCCTCTTCGTGCTACAAAGACCACATTCTCACTGGGTCTGTAGAAGAGGTAACCGAAGGATTTATGTGGGTAGTCGATGAAAATACACCTTTCACTTTGGGGTTCAAGCTTATCATGAGTTTCGCGCCTCACGAAGACTTCGCAACCCCAAATTTTGATGTGGTCCAAATTGGGAACCTTCCCAGTCCACATCTCATGAGGTGTTTTGGTAACCTTCTTTGTAGGGACTAGATTAAGGATATGGGCGGCAGTCTCTAAGGCATACCCCCAAAAAGAGATTGGTAACGAAACTCGACTCATCATAGAGCGAACCATGTCCAACAAGGTTTGATTACGCCTCTCAGCTACACCATTCAGCTGTGGTGTCCTGGGAGGAGTCAATTGTGAGACAATCCCACACTCCTTAAGATAGTCAAGGAACTCGGTACTATGATACTCACCACCTCGATCGGATCGAAGCATCTTAATGTTCCTGCCCAATTGATTTTCTACTTCCTGCTTGAATTCCTTAAACCTTTCAAAGGTTTCAGACTTATTTTTGATTAAGTAGACATACCCATATCTACTAAAATCATCAATAAAAGTCACATAATACCGATTAGCATCCCTTGTGGCGGTTTTGAATGGCCCACGTACATCAGTATGTATTAGGTCCAAAAAACCTTCACCCCTCTCACAAGTTCCAGTGAAGGGTGATTTTGTCATTTTTCCAAGTAGACAAGATTCACAACTATCATCTGATTTGAGGTCAAATGATTCCAAGACTCCACTCTTTTGGAGTTGGCCTATGCGTTTCTTGTTTACATGTCCAAGACGACAATGCCACAATGATGCTTTATCTAGGCTAGTAGAAGAATCAATATACAACACATTATTTCCTAAGTTGTCCACAATCGACACAGTTTCATACACACCATCACAAGGTAATGCTTTAAAATAAAACACATTATTAAAGAAAGCATTAATACCACCACATTCATTATCAAACGAAAAGGTAAAACCTTGTTTGTACAAAGCATGAAAAGAAATAATATTCCTCGCCATTTCAGACGAGTACACACATTTATTCAAATCTAATTTTAACCCATTATTAAGCAACAAAGTATAAACTCCAATCTTGGAAACAGGTGAAGCCTTCCTATTCCCCATGATTAAGTTTATCTTCCCGTGCTCCACATCCTCACTTCTTCTTAGGCCCTGCAAATCAGAACATATGTGAATACCACATCCTGTATCAAGCACCCAAGAGTTAGAATATGTTGAGTAATTAGACAATATAGTGTAAATACCTGCATAGGTGGGTTTCACTTTCCCATCCTTTAGATCCTGCAAGTACTTAGGGCAGTTTCGCTTCCAGTGTGCCTTTTCATGGCAATAAAAGCATTCAGCATCCTTGGGAATGGCAGAAGGAGTGACAGAACCGTTCTTAGTCTTTGATGAGGAGCCTTCAAGAGACTTTCCCTTGGTACCCTTCGAAGGGTGCTTCCTCTTTTTCCCTTTGCCTTGCCCAATAGCTAAAACATGGGTAGAAGTTGGAGTAGGAGTAGTAGAGGTAACAATCGCTTTACCCTTAAGACCGGTTTCAGCGGTCTTCAAGAGTCCTTGAAGCTTGCTGAGGGTAACTTCCTCCTTGTTCATATGATATGTCATTCGAAAATGATCATAACAAGAAGGCAAGGAGTGCAAAATGATGTCAATTGCCAACTCCTCAGGGATGTTAACATTCAGCTTCAGCAAACGGTCCACATACCTTTGCATCTTTTGCATGTGGCCCGTGACGGATTCACCATCCTTCATGCAGGTAGTTATTATGGAGGAGATTATTTCATACCGCTCCTGACGAGCACTCTGATGGTACCTTTCCATCAGGTCTTGGTGCATCTCAAAAGGGTAGAAATCTTCATTCGACTTTTGGAGCTCGGCTGTCATCGTGGCCATCATGATACATGCCACCTTAGTAGCATCTCTCTCATGAGTCCTGAATTCAGCGATCTCCTTAGGAGTAGCAGTAGACTCATCAAGTTCTTTTAACTCCTTATCGAGGACATATTCCTTGTCCTCGTAACGAGTAACCATCCTGATGTTCCAAATCCAATCCATGAAGTTGGAACCATCAAAGATGACCCTCCCACAAAGATTCATGAGAGAGAAAGAACCAGTTGGGTTAGAGCCTGAAGCATTAGTGTTGGAAGACATCTGAAAGAAGAAAGTAAGTTTAGATTAGATATTTAGGATCCTTAATAAGACACCCAAATGTAATATTAAGGCTAGGATCCAATCACAATATATTACACTTAGAAGAGGGATGCCGTAATCTAAGTAATAATATATTTGAAAGGTAGGTGAATGATGATTCACCAATTTCCACCATGAAAACGAGATGATTTATTAGGTTTAATTGGATTTGAAATTCCTAGATTCTTTTGAGATTCATTGAACTTTTCAATGGCATGTTTCAATCTCGATTGTGCCCTTCAAGTTTTGTGATTGGGATGTCGAGGATCACAAAACAAGGTGTGAATAACCATGCTAATTCACTTGGTACTCTTAATATTATCACCTAATCAATGTGCCAGTTAACCACACACGCTCCATTGATCTATGACAAACATTAAGTCACCCTTCGTGATCCTTACTAGTCCTAGTTAGTGTGCCGGTTAACCACACACGCTCCACCAACGACTTGGTAAGGTACAAAGTGTGAATTCCATGGACTAGCACCATGTTCACATTTTTCCTAAAATAACTAAGATTGGGAATTAAAAGAGTTTAGTTATTTTATAATATTCATTATACTTTTAATGAGGATTTAAAGCATTGTTCTACCCGTTCGGCTAACGACCCTCCACCGATCAAGCAAGCGGTGGGTGAGAGTATACACCCATTAAGTCACCATTTTATATGCAACAACCTTATACCCACCTTATAGACCGGCTTCGTGAATGAGGCCTACTAACGGTAAAACGACTTACTCTTATACATATATATAATCATTAACCATTAATTTTATAAATAGTATAAGGGTTGAATTTTAACTATTAAAACTCTAAGGTTTGGAATTAAAGTTTATTAAATTGTGTGAAACTTTACAAATTCCAAAACTTGAGGGCAAGTTTTGTAACTTTGCAAAACTCTTCATTTCATAACTTATGAATTAAAGGTTCATAAAAATGAAGACTCTTCATTTTCATGTAACTTATGTGTTTTAAGTGTGTGTTAAATGAAAGTGACCTTTGGTAATCCATAACTTGAGGACAAATTATGGACTCCATTAAAACACATAAATGATAAAGAATTAATCCTAAACAATTCAGCAAATAATTCCTATCATTTTTCTAAATTCATAAGAACATGAACATGATCATCAAAAATTCAAGAATTATATGAACACATAAAATCATGGAATTTTGATATATGCTATTGCAAATGGATTAGAACAACCATTACACAAACTAAAATAAGTTTTATAACACCAAAACAGTTTAGGGTAATGTTTCTAGTCCATTTCCAGCAGCAAAAGTCGAGAATCTGCACTCTTTCGATCCAACTCGTCGAGTGCATGAACTTACTCGCCGAGTAGGTTGAAGTTTGCCTTGGACTCGTTGAGTCCCCCCAATGGACTCGGCGAGTCCACCATGCTGACAGCAACGATTTCGACTTTTTTTTTTTCACTATTTTGCATCAAGTATCAAACAAGCAAGCCTAGGCTCTGATACCACTGTTGGGTTTTGAGCAATCTAACACTTCCTAAGTGTGCATGCAACCCTAATAAACCTTGGATCTATGTTTGTCTAAATACATGCAAAATAATAATTTTCCAAGGTTTATAACCTATCTAACATGGCATGGGGAACATTTCAACATAAAAGAGTTAGAAGAGATTACATACCTTTTGGTGAGTTTGGTTCTAAGGAGTTTGACGGCCAAGCACCAATAGTGTTGCCTCAAATGGAATCACAAACACCACAAACTCTTGGAAAACTTTGAGAGAGTATACACCTTGTATAAAATCGGCCACACACATGCACACACACACTAGTTCACTAGTTTTCTCTTAGGCTCCATTTCATGCTCCATAAGCATGTTTATATAGTGTGCATGGTTAGGGTGAAACCCTAATAACCCATGTCTTTTCCTTTTCCAAGGATCCATGGGTTAAAAGCTCCATGGATCATCCATGGACTTCCACATAAGCCTAGCCCATTAACAAATGAGTATTAGCCCACACTATATAAAACAAATAGCCCATAATTTAATTAGTATCCCTTTTAATCTCTAAATTAATTCATAATTAATTTAAGACTAAAACTAATTAAATAACGTAACTTCATATTAATATATTATAACTCATAATATATTAATAAACATATGTGTATAACTCTCATAAAATTATCCATAATAGTTTGGATGAGATGCAACCCAAATGGACCATGCCGGTCGGGTCAAGTATATACCAAATAAGTTATGGACTTAGACACCTTATCCAACATAATAGAGAAAAAACAGATCCAAGATATCTAGGGTTGCATGTACACCATAGGAGTGTTAGAATGCTCAAAACCCCTCAATAGAAAATCATCACCTGTTATCAAGATTGGTGTTTATAACTTAGTTCTTAGTAGTGGGTTATGTTTAGATTTGAATAATTGTTGCTACTCATCAGAGATGACATGAAACGTCATTTCATTTCATGCTTTATATAGACAAGGTTTTAGATATTCTTTTGACAATGAGAATGGATCTATTTATGCTTATAAAGATGGTGTATTTTATTTTGAAGCTTTAACTTGAGATGGTGTGTATGAAACTATGATGGTTGTAGACAATTTAGGTAATAGTGTTCTTCAAATTGATTTGTCTAATGGTTTAGACAAATCATGTTTGTGACATTATCGTCTTAGATGCGTCAACAAGAAACGCATTGCCCATCACCAAAAGGAAGGAGTGTTGGAATCATTCAACTTAAGGTCGGATGATACATGTGAGTCTTGTTTACTTGGAAAGATGACTAAATCACCTTTAATTGGTTCTTGTGAAAGAGGTGAAGGATTGTTGGATCTTATACACACATATGTGTGTGGGCCCTTTATCCACCACAAGGGATGCAAATCGATTCTATATGACTTTTACTAATGATTATAGTACATATGGTTATATCTACTTGATAAAGCATAAGTCAAAAACCTTTGAAAAATTTAAAGAGTTCAAATAAGAAGTTGAGAATCAATTGGGCAGGAAGATAAACATGCTTAGGCCCGACAGAGGCAGTGAGTATCTTAGTATCGAGTTTCACGAATACCTCAAGGAATGTGGAATAGTTTCACAATTAACACATCCTAGGACACCACAACTTAATGGTGTGGCTGAGAGGCATAATGGAACCTTGTTGGATATGGTTCGTTCCATGATGAGTTGAGCTTCACTTCCAATCTCTTTCTGGGGGTATGCCTTAGAAATTTCCGCCCACATTCTTAATCTTGTCCCAATAAAGAAGGTTGCCAAAACACCCGACGAGATGTGGATAGGGAAGGTTCCCTCGTTAGCACATATCAAGGTTTAGGGTTGTGAAGATTTTGTTAGACAAGAGACTCATGACAAGCTCGAACCTCGAAGTGAGAGATGTATTTTCATCGGCTACCCACAAAATTTCTTTGGATATTTGTTCTACATGCCTAGTGATAACGTGGTCTTCATAGCGTGAAGGGGAGTCTTTCATGAGAGATAACTTGTATGCTAAGAGGACAAGGGTAGTACTATTAATTCTGAAGAAATTCATAAGTGAAATGATGAAGAAACATCTAATACTAGCGCTCAACCCGAGGAAGAAATTCCAGTTAAACCAATTGATGATTCGTTACCTCTTAGGCGTTCCAATAGAGTTAGAATGCCAATTGAGTTTTATGGGTTCCATATTACTATAGATGGTTATACGTTTATCATTGATAGTACACTGGTAAACTTGGATGACCCTTCTAACAACAAGGAAGCTATGGCGGGCCCTAAATTTGCCAATTAGAAAGAGGCAATGGATAGCCAGATCAAGTCCATGTATGACAACCAAGTTTGGAATTTGGTTGACAATGTGTTAGGTCGTAAGACAGTTGGGTGCAAATAGATCTTCAAGAAGAAGACCGACATTGATGGAAAGGTACACACTTTCAAAGATCGACTGGTTACGAAGGGCTTTACTCAAACCCTAGGGGTTGACTATGATGAGACCTTCTCACCAGTAGCTAATATTAAATCTATTAGGGTAATGCTAGCCATAGCTACGTTTCATGAATATGAAATTTGGCAGATGGATGTCAAAACCACTTTACTTAATGGGAAGTAGGCTGAGGATGTTCACATGAGTCAGCTAGAGGGTTTTGTGGATGCAAAGTATCCCAATAGAGTGTGTAAGCTTGAGAAATCAATCTATGGATTAAAGCAAGCTTCTTGCAGATGGAATATTTGCTTTGACGAGAAGGTCAAAGAGTTTGGCTTCTAAAGAAGTGAAGATGATTCTTGTATATATGTCAAAGTTAGTGGGAGTATAGTCACCTATCTAGTATTGTATGTTGATGAGATACTTCTTATAGGAAATGAAATTTTAACTTTGCAAGAGGTTAAGTCTTGGCTTGGAAAGTGTTTCGATATGAAGGATCTAGGAGAGGCTGACTATGTTCTGGGGATAAGGATTTTGAGAGACTTGAGTAAAAGTGTAATTGGACTTATTCAAAGTACTTACATGGAGAAGGTGCTAAAGTGTTTTAGTATGGAGAATTCCAAGAAATGAGAGTTGCCTATCCAGAGTAATACAAAACTGAATAAGACTCGGAGTCTGAGTACTATCGCAGGTATATCATAAATGAGTCGAGTTTCAAATGCTTCTGCCAATGAATCGATCATGTATGATATGAAATGTACTCGCCTTGATGTGGCTTTTGCTTTGAGCATGGTTAGTCGATTTCAGAGAAATCCGGGTAGAGCTCATTAGATATTGGTCAAGAACATTGTTAAGTATCTACGAAGAACTAAGGACTGGGTCCTTGTGCTTGGTAGCAGTGATAACTTGAGAGTTACTGGGTATAGTGACACCAGCTTTCAGACAGATAGAGACACATTTTGTTCTCAATCTAGTTGGGCATTTACCCTTAATGGAGGAGCGGTAACTTGGAAAAGTTCCAAGCAGGAAATGGTGGCTGATTCTACCTGTGAATCATAGTACATTATATCAAGCGAAGCATCAAAGGAGGCTATATGGTTGAAGAACTTCATTGGAGACCTTGGCGTTGTGCCAGCCATAAAGGAGTCAATGAAGATTTTATGTGATAATGAAGGAGCGGTTTCCTTGACAAAGGAACCAAGAGATCATGGTAGATGACGTACAGTAGAATAAGGACACCTCATCATGAAGAGAGTATCATTAGAAGAGAATCCTGCAGATCCCCTCACCAAGGGTCTGATTATGGTTAAGCACGTTCAGCATGCAAGGAGCATTGGTTTGAAGGATGATACTAGTTTTAGCGTTTAAATAGATATTTAGAAACTTGTAAAAAAGTAAATGTAATTGACATTTGATGATTAAGTAATGGATAATTATTTATGAGTATTGTTTACTATCTTTAGTCAATTGTTTATTATTGTTTTTCATTTTTGATGTTTTACTTCTGGAATAATTGGATTATTCAAACATCCACAGTCGGTCATACTTTTGGAAGTAAGTAGTGAATTAAGACTGTCATGGACCAGACTATAGATTGTCTAAGGTTAGACATTGAAATAGTATGTTGCATTGTTCATGAGTACTTTTGAAATGGAAAATTTAAGTATGGGATTAACCCATGCTCAAATAATTACTTCATGGAATTCATCATGAGTAATTTTGAGACGATAATATCTTATAATCTTTAAACAAAGATATATGAGTTGTTGTTTACGAGTTGGTTGTGCATTGATTATACATAAACACATCAGTAACTTGATGTTATAAAACGTATTGTTGTGCATAATTTGATGAGTAAATAGTGCAAGCATATGAGCCAAATTTATATGTTCCTTTTGCCCTAATGGGAAAAGCGATATGTTAGGCCCCTCAATAATTTGGTGTTGACTTATAGTGTTGGGTGCGGTCATGACTAAATTGATGTGTTCGACTAGTAGTTCTTTGTCATTACAAATCAGAAATCGGGAAAAAAGTTGTTGGACAATGAGAATGATTATGTTCCATATCATTTTTCCATATAATATCTTGTAGAATAGAGGATTATATGATCACTTATCTTATGACACATAACTAACTAGGTCAGAGTTTGACAATGGCTTTGAGAGCTAAAATTTGCTAATTAGTTTTTGAAGTTATACCGGAAATTATAGTTGTTAAACTTATCCAAGTGGGAGACTGTTGGATTAGGTGTTTCAACCCATAATTATAATTGGTATATACTTGAATTGACGGTAACACAGTCCTTTTGGGTTGCCCTCATACTAGCAATTGCACATGATGACTTTTGGAGAAAGATGTTGAATTTATTGTTTGAATAATAAGTTGAGATAATTGATTTATTAATGTATTATAAAAATAATATATTAATTAGAAACCATGGTATTTAATTAATAGTTAATCATAAATTAATTAAAATTAATTGGATTAATTGTATTAATTAGAAGTATTGGGGTTGTTTGACAATTTATTGATAATTGAGGAATTAGGCTCTTGGACCTCCCTAGAAGGGTTGGACGAAAAATTCTAGGAAGGCCCTAGAATTTTCGTTCAAAGGCCTTGGATGGGAAGTTCATGGGTTGCTTAGTCCTTAAGCTAAGGAATTAAGGTTTCCTCCCTAAAACCCTAGCTTTGGCTCTAAGCTATCTCAACTATATAAAGGGTTGTACCCCTTCATGATTTTGGCCACTCTTAACGCTAGAAGAATAGCCGATTTTCTCAGGACTTGTCCTCATCTCTCCTCTCTCATCCTCTTGCTTAGTTTGGTTGTGAACCATTGGAGGTGTTACACTTGTGACACTTGCTCTCAAGCTTTAAGAACTCTTGGATTCACATTGTTATTACTACATAACAATTAAAGGTATGTTTACAATCTTTTGTTATAGATTTCAAAAAAGTATTTTCCTTTTGATGTTCAATACTTGTATGTTCAATTAGAGAATAAATAGATCCAAGAATATTAGAGTTGCATGTACACATAAGGATTGTTTGTTATGCTCAAAACCCATCAAGTGCTTCTTATTTATTGTTTCCACTTAGTTATTTAGTTTCATTTGATTAACAGAGCATTAAAACTAGCTTAAATTAATTTACACACAAAACCCCGTCTTTACTTTAATAGTTATTAATTTAATTAACATTTGAACCATTTGATCTAAACCATCACGTTCCCTGTGTTTGACACCCTTTCTTACTATAAATATATTACTTCATGACTAGGTACATTGCATATTTGTGTTTAAGACTACTTGAGATTAGACCGGATTTTATAAATAAAAAACTAGTGCAAATAAAAAACATCAAAGTTTTTGGTGCCGTTGTCAGAGAACGGTTGCGTTTAGTTTAGATTTTTTTATCCGTAGAGTAAATTTTGCTTATAGTTCAGTTTTTAGTTTTTAATTTTTAGTTTTTATGGATACAATTGATGCTATTATTAAGCATGAGTTTCAGGAACTTGATGATCTATTCGATCCATAAAAGGTTTGGAGGAGCTGGAGAGGTTACTAACAGAAGACTCAGACGAAGAACAAGAACAATTTGACTTCCAAGAACCACGTTGTGGTGTGATCAATACAACAATGTGGACCCCTGTTATTCCGGTTTGTGTTTGGAAGCATGGAGTGATAATTCCAACTTTGGAGAAAATTCTGATGTGCGATCAATTTCTAATGAGTGTCCAACCAGTTCCAATCCTTGTCAACATTCTTGGATTTTATGGCTTCAAGCTCGAAAGGTATATTTTCGAAACAAAACGTCAAATATTATGAATCGGTCCAAAAGGAGTATTAAGTGAAACGGATGGATTGACATCGATTTTATTAGAAGTTTATTAAGTTGCGTGTCCAGCTCAAGACTCACACAAAAAGAAGCGTTTATCGATAGGAAACTCGACTTTTAAATTAGTTTGCATTTTATTTTCGTTTTAATTTTTATTTTTAATTTTCAGTTTTAGTTTTATTTTTGAATAAAAGTGCTTTTGATGATTCTTATTTTTGTTGTAAGTAATTTTCAACTAAGAAATTGATGATGGACAAAAATGCAAGTGTGGGGTAGAGTATTACGAGAAGAAAGCAAGAGGCATGACACACAAATAAGTGTAGGGGTATATATTTGACATGGAGCAAAGTAAGGAGTCTATTGAGATTTTAATGCTACATATGGGAAGAAGCTGATACGAGAGACCGGTCGAGAAATTAGCTACTTCCATATTGGTCGATTTTTTTACGATGAAGAACTAAGAGTTTTCACAAAGACGTGACATGAGCCTAGCTATCTCAATATGTGACTTTTTATTACAACGCGACTACTTTCCTGAAATTTAAAGACAACGACGCGCCAATTATCACTGCGCACTGTGACGAAGGCTTTGTTGTGAGTTCCAGATTTTACAGGGATCACGCCACGACCAATAACTTGCCACAATGTGGCAACTCCCCAGTCAGATTTTCGAGCTATAAAGTTTAGTTGTTCGCCTCATATTTATTTTCCAAAAGTCCACAAGTTTCAGCAGGGAGTGTGTTCATTTTCTCCCTCTTTTATTTTAATTATATACCTTAATTATTTTTATACAATGAGGACATTGTATAATTTAAGTGTGGGGTATGGAATTGAAAAAGGAAAATAGTATGCTAGATTGAAAAAGAAATATATGTACGCTAGATTTAAAAATAGAAATATAACAAATTGAAAAATTGTCTCAATTGAAACATCTAGTAAATTTAAATTTTTTGCTTGTGGTAGAACTAAGTTTTCTAGTATTATATGGGATAATTTGATGTGAATTTAAAGTATTAGTTAAGCTAACATGTTATTGACGGGTTTCGAGCAAAACATCATTCCTATGGTATACATGCAAACCTTAATAGCTTTTGGATCTAGTTTTTCTAATGAACATGCAATTGAATATTCAAAGCCATAAACCCTAGATCTAGCATACAATTAATCATATTAACATAAAATAGGGTTTAAATCTTATCTTTGAGTGTTATATAGTAATAACGATCAATCATTGGCTTCAGAAAGCTTAGTGCCTCAAGTGTTGCACCTCTAATGGAGTCACAAACACCACTAAGCAAGAAGATGAAGAAGAGAAAAGAAGGGAGGCACCAAAAACGGCTGGAAATCCTAATTTAAGTGTTAGCCACATTTTTGGTGCCTAAGGGTTCCTTATATACTTAGGCAATTAGGGTTATCAAACAAGGAAACCCTAATTTGACTGCTTAAGCCCTAAGCAGCCCATGGACCCCTTCTGGAACATGCCTTGGACGATTTCTAATGGGCTTCCCCATAGAATTCGTCCAACCTATTATTCCACGGTGATCCATAGCCCAATTGCAATTATCTTATAATTACAATTCCAATCCCCTAAGTATAATTAATCTCTTTTAGCCACAAAATTAATTCTTAATTAATTTTTGACTAATACTACTTAAACATTATGATTTCTCCTTTAATATATTATTCTCATAATATATTAATAAATCATAATTAAACCTTTCTCTCCTTAATTTATCCTACATATTGCTATGGTGAAGGCAACCCAAAAGGATCATGCTCATAATCAGGTCAAGTACATACCAAAATAGTTTTGGACTTAGACACTAATCCAACAGTCTCCCACTTGGATAAGTTTGATAACTATTTTGCATAACTTTAGAACCTGATCAACAATCGTAATTTTCAAAAGCCACTGTCAAATCTGATCTTATTAGATACGTGTGTCCTTTAGATAAGGGATAATATATTCCTCCATTCTCAAGATATCGTATAGACATAAGACATGAATTATAATATTCTCTCTATACTATTTCCCGACTTTCGATTTATGACGACTGAAAACAGACTACAATTGAACACATTAACTTAGTCTCGGCTTGGCCAATTACTTAGGTGTCATCACTAAATCATCAAGGGGCCCACATATATCGCTTTTATCCCACTTTGGTTAAAAGGAATGGATAAACCTCAACTCAAATGCTCGCTTGCATTTACTGATCGAATCACACATAATAATAATTTTTATAACACCAAGTTACTGGTGCGTTTACTTATCATCAATGTGCAACCAACCAACAAATAACAACTCACACGTCTCGGTTTCAAGAATATACAATATTATCGACTCACAATCACTCGTGATGAAATCCATGAAGTGATTCTTGTGAGCGTGGGTTTAATCCAATACTCTAATCTTATTAAAGCACTCATGAACTCTGCAACAAACTTGTGCTATGTCTAAACTATTTAGACAATCTACAGACTCTTCATGACAGTCTTCCTTCATACCTACTTCCAACGTATGACCAACTGTGGAGGTTCGAATAACCCAATTATTTTGGAAATCAAAACATGCAAAATGAAACACAACAATAATACTTAATCCTATATGGCCCCAAACTCGTGGGAGTAAGTAAAACACTTTCGTTTAAACACCATATTGATTACTCATTATTCATCGTTTACTGTTTTAGAAAATCAACTTATTACTCAAATTACAACAATAGATGTCCCATGCACAAAGCATGCACACTATGTTTCCTATGGTCCTTATTTGTGAAATAGATCAATTGAAAAACTTTTCCAATGATGTTCATTTCACAATTCCATATCCTTATCATTAGTGTTAGAACACAAGGTTCTTGTCACTACTAGAATATGCTAGATTCTAACATTTTATGCAACGATCCTTTCGTAAAGTCACAGCACAAAAGTCACCAAGACTTGAACAACGAAATTACAAAGTAATCTATCGGAAATTGTTATAAGACAATTCCATAGACATGAAGTCTCACATTCAAAGTACATTCCTTTGAATATCCTTCTTGCATAAAATTTTCTAATCTAGACATAAACTCTCAATATACAACTCCCAATATGGAAACATTTCCATATTTTCCATATGACAACTCATTCTTAATAGAATCTTATCTATTCATAATAATGTCGATATGGTCCATCCAACACCATACTTCTAACTACTCACAAGCGACCAATCCTCAGCGAACTTTGGATAGTCCTTTGATAGTTTTTTAATTATTTTAGTCAAAATCAATTCTAGTCCTTTTTACCTCTTAATGCGCCAGACATTTGGAAAATTTTAGAATGGTTAAATATTATAGCGTTTGCAATCAATCCTATACCCACAGCGTATAGGACATGATGCATAATGTCTTACATAAAGATATGATACTTTATCAATCTTCTACCATAATATTTTATGTGTCACGTTTTCACAATTCGAACTATGAAGAGGGATGCCATAATCATAATTGAAATTTGAGAACACACTATGTATCCTTTGACTAAATTTATTAAAATTTCTCAACCTAAGCTTTAGATTTTGAAACGAAGTGTAATATTCTCTCCCTTAATTGTAGCAAAACAACTTTTCAACCCATGCAACTTTGCAAATTGGATCTTTGTTTTCCTATAATTAATATTGCTAACTTGCAATACTTGCCATAATAATCACACAAGCATAACACTTATCCTCCAACTATCATGATGATTATTATCATATAAGCATAACACTTATGCTCCCACTAGCTTTGACATGTATTCAGAAAACAACTGAACTTCCAGAAAACAATGCCTATTGAATTTCTGAAGTTCATATTTCTAATACCAGATGCTTCGATAAGCCTTTATCTAAGATTCTTAAACTTATACATCTTTGCCTTAGATAGCTCATATGTGTGTATAAACAAGTCAGAACTTATATCAATAAGTCCCAAATGTTAGACTAATTGCCAAATCTCACAATTCGAACTATGGAAAGGGATGCCGTAACCATAATCCAATTTGAGAATACAAATTCCACAATTGCTATCTTCTTAAAATCTCTCTTAGTGAAAGTATTTCCTCATAGTCATTTTCATGAAGGAGCGAATATTATGACACTTAGATTTTATGTTGTATGTGTTCCTATCCATGTGAATTTGCCAAAACCAAGTTTGCGAGAAATCCAAACTCATATGGATTGAACTTTCTTGATTTCTAGCCTTATGGTAACACGAGTGCCCACCATGTCTTCCAAGTAGTTTAGCAACTTATCCTTACATATCAATGTACTTTCCATCGATCAAGGCCCTTTGTCTTTATGCATTGAAATGACAACTCATAGAACTCACATACATAATTAACTCAATTGGAATGACACAAAAACAAAATAATGTCAACACGATAGGTTGTAAACCTCAAGTTGTGTGGAAGTGATGATCAATAAGGTTCATTCCTGATTTGTTCTTGAAACCTTTTTCAAGATCATTAAAACTCCCACTGACCTCTTGACATATATGATTCTCTTGTCAGGAAACTTCCCTAGACAAAACAAATATTCAAGACTTAGTGTAGTTCTTATCAAGACAAAACACTTCACATCATTGGTCCTAGTTGGTCTTTGTCTTATCCAATAAATCACAACTTACCAATTTCAAATGTACAAGAATAAGAAAATTTCTTATTCTACATTTGATAAGTGTTACAAACCTACTTAAGACTTTTTCACCCAAGTCACAATCTTTACTCTAAGACTTGATATTGGAATGAAGTATGATTGACTTCTTGATTTTAACCAATTGTATAATTCTCGATTCCTCTTCTTAGCCATGCAATTGCACTAAGACTCGCTTAGAGGATCAATTGAGACATGGTCCTTAATCATTACGACTTATCATAAAACACAATAAAAATTACTCTCCCTTCTTCTTAGAATAGAGAAACTTTTATCTTTCTGCCTACTAGATTCTTCTTATTCGTTCTGCCGTTGATTAAAACTCTTTCAATCAAGTTAGAATTATACTCACTCTTATAAGTAGAACCATATTTACTAAACTTTAGTAAATCATGATGAATATCTTTGTCACTCTTGTGGTAGACTTGATCAACGCACAATCTAGTGTACTCTATTTCCTAGTCCTTCACTTGACACTTTGTCAAAGAATTAGTCTAATTTCCAAATATGAAGTTTCTCATTCATCACGCAACCAAGTTGTATGATTCCAAGTTTCTAACCAATTGAGACTTGGGCGATGAGAAACTCTCCCTTTTAGGTAAATTCTCGACATTTCCACAGATAACATAATTAAGAATCAAATCCATTATTGATAATAAGAGAAACCTTCAAACATGCCATTGCAAGGATAAATAAATAAGATAAAATCAAAACTTATTTTATTACGGAAAAAATTGTCCTTACAATGTAATTCAATTGAAAAACTATGTTATTACATATTTCTTAGCAATCTACCCTAACTCTAAAGTAGCAGTTAAAAAATCCGATCTTTGAATCCATGCGAACGAAATCCATTTCTTCGTGATCAGATTCAACAGCTTCTTCCTTAAGCTTCCTTTATTTTCTTTGATCCTACAAAAAATCAAAATGTAATCTTATCACATCATGTACTAAGAACCAAAAATAGGAACTTATAGAGTTAGTTAATGGATTTTACCTAAAGTAGATCCATATGTGTTGACTCTCCCATCTCTTAGATCTCTCAGGTAAACATGGCAGCTTCGTCTCCAATGCTCATTCTTGGAAATAAAAGCAAATGGACTCCTTTAGAATGACACAAGGGCCTATCTCAGAGTTTACCTTTTGTGGATCTCCAATGTCATCATTTTCAATGTCCATTGAAGTTTGGGAGTTTGATTCACCAGACAAGTTTGCTTTACCAGCATGTCAAATCATTGCTGATTCGACAGCTATAAGTAAATAGGTGAGATCAATGAGGGTCACGTCGTGGTCCATCATATAGTATTCTCTAACGAACTCACCATATGATTCATGAAGTGACTGAAGAACCCAGTCAACATCCAAATCACTTGAAATCTCGACACCCAACATGGTTAACCTATCAATGCGTGACTTCATCTCTAAGACGTGTGCAAACACAGGTTTCCCATCTTCGTGTTTACTTGCCAAAAGGGCTTGAGTGAGCTTGAAATTTTTGAGCCTTTAAACTTGTGGGTCAGGGAGAACAATTAGAGGAGGTGGAGGAAGTGAAGCATGACTCTCATTTCCTTGATTGTATCTCGGAACGTCATCTTCATTTGGAAAGCTTGTTCCAAAGGATTTGGGAAGACCATTATAAGATTCAGACATCTACAAAATGGGAGAAAATTCAAGTTAAGTTGATTGAGTCCTTAATAAAACACCCAAATGAGTTATTAAGGCTAGGATCCAACACAATACTCTACAACCTAGAAGAGGGATGCCATAATCTATTTGCAGAATATTTGAAGGTAGGTAAATGACGATTTACCAATTTCCACCATGAAAAACGAAAAAGAAATTTAAGTTTTAAATGAATTAAAACTCCTAGATCTTTTAACATTCATTGAACTTTTCAATGGCATGTTTAATCTCGATTATGCCCTTCAAGTTTGCGACTGGGATGCCGAGGATCACAAACAATGTGTGAATAACCATACAAATCTACGTGGTGCACTCAATGCTACTATCACCCAATCAATGTGTCGGTTAGCCACACATGCCCCATTGATCTATGACAAACATCGAGCCACCCTTCGCCACCAATGCCAACCCCAAATAATGTGCTGGTTAACCACACACGCTCCACTAACATCTCGACAAGGGTACAAAGTGTCATTCCATGGATTAGCATACAATTTCACATTTTGCCTAAAGTAACTATGATTTGGGAATTTATGAAAGTATTTAGTTACTTGGTATACTTCATTATACTTATAATGGAAGGTTTCATCCTATCCTACCCGTTCGGCTAACGACCCTCCACTAGTCAAGAGTGCCGTGGGTAAGAGTGGATACCCATTCAATTGCCATTTTATAGGCAATTTCCTTAAACACCCCTTATAGATCAGCTTCCTAAATGAGGGCTACTAACGATAAGACTGACTGTTTACTCATACTTATATATAATATTAGACTTTTAATGTTATATATAGTATAGGGTGTATTTTACACTTTTAAAATACTAGGTGGTCTAATTTAGCAAATTATACTTTTAATTTATTTAAATGTAAACCAAAACTTTATGGAATTATTAACTCACTTTTAATTATACACTATAATTAATTAACAAAACCATAAGGTGTAATTTGAAAATTTTCAAAAATACTAGGGTTTTAGAATTTAAAATTTTAAATTAAGACATTTAATTAAACTTTAAAATCCAAAACTTGAAGGCAAGTTTTGAAACTTTTCAAACTTAGGGTTTAGAATTTAAGTATTCAAAATTAAACTTTTTAATTAAAATTTAAATTCCAAATCTTGAGGACAATTTTTGAAACCTTTCAAAACATTAAGGTTTAACTATTTAAATTTCAAAAACAAAACTTTTTAAGTTCAAATTTAAACTATTAAACCTATAGGGTGTAAATACAAACTTTTCAAACTTACTAGGTCAAACATTTATCTAATAATAATCCTATATTATCCATATTTAACCAAATCCATCAATTTTGATAAGGATAAACATTCCAAACATAAAAAATCGATTTTAGGCAATAAAAACGAGTTTTGGTAACTATCCCCATCAAAATCTAGCCAGAAAATAGAAAATCCCGACAACAGAACAGGTAACTCGTCGAGTCCTCTTTGGAACTCGTCGAGTTCATGCTACTCGTCGAGTTCTTAGAGAAAACTCGGCAAGTTGTCAAACAGTCAACCAAAAATTCGATTTTCAGAACAAACAAACATCAAATTCACTAACAAACAGCCCTAGGCTCTGATACCACTAATAAGTTTCGAGAAAAACATCATTCATATGGTGTACATGCAAACCCTAATAGCTTTTGGATCTAGTTTGTCTAATGAACATGAAATTGAATATCCAAAGCCATAAACCCTAGATCTAGCATACAATTAATCATATTAACATAAAATAGGGTTTAGATCTTATCTTTGATTGTTATAGAGCAATAACGATCAATCCTTGGCTTCAGAAAGCTTAGTGCCTCAAGTGCTGCACCTCTAATGGAGTCACAAACACCACTAAGTAGCAACATGAAAGAAGAGAAAAGAAGGGAGGCACCAAAAACGGCTGGAAACCCTAATTTAAGTGTTGGCCACATTTTTGGTGCCCAAGGGTTCCTTATATACTTAGGCAATTAGGGTTATCAAACAAGGAAACCCTAATTTGATTGCTTAAGCCTTAAGCTGCCCATAGACCCCTTCTGGAACATGCCTTGGACGATTTCTAATGGGCTTCCCCATAGAATTTGTCCAACCTATTATTCCAAGGTGATCCATAACCCAATTGCAATTATCTTATAATTACAATTCCAGTCCCCTAAGTATATTAATCTATTTTAGCCACAAAATTAATTCTTAATTAATTCTTGACTAATACTAATTAAACATTATGATTTCTGCTTTAATATATTATTCTCATAATATATTAATAAATCATAATTAAACCTTTCTCTCCTTAATTCATCCTAGATATTGCTATAGTGAAGGCAACCCAAAAGGACCATGCTCATAATCGAGTCAAGTACATACCAACATAGTTATGGACTTAGATACTAATCCAACAGTTATAACATATTTATGGCTTCCCAGTTATAGTGAAATCATGAGACAAAAACACGAACTTGTTTAGTTTGAGGGACATAATATGTTTTGCATCATGTACTTGAAATGTATCTAGGAAAGCTTATATAGTCATTGCACTTTAGACTAATACCTTTAACAAATAAAGGTTGAGGCTAAGTTTCTTTGCGTAACCATATGTTTTTTTAGATTTATAGTTTGAGAGAAAAAAAAGTGAGATATGGAAAAAAAGAAAAAAAAGAAAAAAGTTGTGAAAAAAATGAAAAAAAAAGTTGCCGAGTGAATAAAAGTTTGCAAAGTATGAAGATCTTGAAGAAGTGAAGAATAAAGAAAATTTCCAATGGATGATTTGATTTGTAATTTTTCTTTCTAGGTTATTTTATCATATGTATGCTTTGGAACTTAACTAAAATTACCTTGAGGTTAAGAAAGTTTACTGAGGATGTATTCGAAGGGATGCAAAAATATGCGTTGTTCAAAATATGTGGGGAATGTTTATAAGGATTGTGAGTATTTAGGACTTGTGAAGTATTTAGGAATTAGACAAAATATATGTATTGAGGCGAGCCATAATTTGAGACTTCAAATTAGGTTGTTCTATGTTCTTTGACCGGATAAGACTTAGAGAGACCAGAAGAGATAATGTATTGATGATAGTGTTGAATGTACCAGAAATGGAGACCAAAATTGAATTTTGATCTTTGTCTGAAAACTATCATAAAATCATAAAAACTAACATAATAATGGAATTTTGGATAAGGGTCAAACCAATGGTCTATTCTCTGAAAATCTGATTTTCTGATGCATTTTTAATATAGTAACATACACTATAAAAATATTATGCGCTGACCTGGCTGCTCGACCCCAGCCAGGGGCTGCCGCACCTTTGACCCCGCTCCCAGGGGCACTGCCCCCGGACTCCTGTTCGTTTAAGGGCTTCGACCCTTAATGATAGTGTACTTTGAAAACTTGATCAAACTTAAACAAGTGTGTACTCCACACTTTCCTTGTTTAATGTTTATCAAGATCACTTTTGATCAACAAAGTAATCCCATTACACTTAAATAATATTAATGATAACAAATCACTAACAGATTTGATATATCATAATAACAATCTAGTTTGCTTGAGGAGAAACAAAAGATAAGTGTGGGGTATTTTGATATTGCCTTATTTAACTATATATTTTCATCCATTATGTTAATATATTTGATTAAAATATTGTATTTGTAGATATATGATACTTAATATGCTTGAAAATGTTCAATTACAGTTAAAATGGGAGCCAAGATGCAAAAGGAGGAGAACAGAGCTGAAAAGACACAGAAAGGATGTTGTTGGATAGGTTGACCCCTCATCAATATTTTCACCATATCTCAAGACTCTTAACTCCAATTAAGGTGATTCAAACTTATCTGAAAACTAGACAATATTTTGGACGACTTTCGTATTAGTGCCAAAATGTGAAATCTAACCACCATGACATGGTGCTCATCACCACGACGTGGTAAATGGAAACTCCAATCATTGAGCTGACTTCGAGAATATGGGATATCCATGAATACCAAGACATGGTGCCTCTTACCCATGTCATGGTGGCCTGAATTTGGAAAGTATATATTCCACACATTAGGTCGTTTCCAAGAGGTGGAGGCCTTATGGCTACGATTATGCACGAGGAAAAACCCTTTAATGGTCGATTTTTAAGCTAAAGATTCAATTGGAGCAAGGATTTGAAGATTCAAGTGCTATTTTATTGAGACTTCACTTTAGGTTTGCTTGATGATCGCGTCTTGCATTCTTTAGTGATGTTTTATTGCTTTAGTTAACTGAATATGGTGTAAAAACCTTTACTTTCACTAGATGTTGATGAACCCTTGTTGACATGCTTTGATTTCATTAGTAGAATTAATTGAATTTGGTTTTTACTTGTGTTCGATTGATTGCTTTACCTTTCATGTTAATGTTATGATTTTATTGTTTATTAATGAGTATTATTAGGATTATATGATCATTCTATCTTGATGTATGATATGTGTGAAATGCACTATTTTAATCCTACTATTTTAAACACAAATTAAACACATGAAATTCAGTGTACCTATCAGTTAGCAATATAGCTCAAGCAAGTAGGGTATCGAACACAAGGAATGGTATAAATTAAACTAACTACTAGAATTATCTAAATAAAAACAAGTAACGTTTTTTTTTCTAGTTTTGCAAGACTAGAAACTTAATCAATTAACTAACACTCAAACTAAGACAATTAAGAACTAAATCAAATAGAAAGTAACTAAATTCAATAATAAAAGAGACTTCTGTTCAGATTCGACTCACTTATTCATATGGTTGATTTTATGGCAAGTTCAATGGATTAATATATCATTGGTTACTGATTAATGTGATTAGGTTCATGTTCACTATTACTAATCATTCGCAAACAAGTTAATTCAAACAGTGGCCAATTGGTTAAACTAACAAGTTTCCTAGTGTTTTGATTCGGATCAAGTAAGACTTGTAATATTAGCTAATTAAGTTTGGTAATTCAATCAACTCATGCTTGGTTGTTCATTATACATGCTTACACATTAATGTAATTATTTTCTAGTTAACCCTAGGTTCATGTTTACGAATACTAGGCATACAATATTGTGTTCACAGAATTATATGGTTCAAGCAATTAAGAAGATGTTCATGCAATCTCAACAACTTGATTATTAACATAAAATAATTATTATCAACATATAAGGTTCTTTAACAAGCTTAAGAAGACAATTCACCAAATCAAATTAATCCACACCATAACATCAAACCATATTCCAAAGTTTATCTAGTCTAAACAGAAGTAATGAGTTTTTAGCTCATATCTACAACAATTAGCATCTCAAAAAACGAAATCCAATGATAAAAACATAGTTTATGCAAAAGATTAAGAAAAGAATATGTATATTGCCTTTGATCTCTTCCAAATTGATCTCTAGGTTGAATTTCCAAAAACTAGAGCTCCAAGGATAATTCTAATCGCAAATTTGTCGCCAAAAATCTCCAGAAAAGTTTAGGGTTTCGGGCAACAATGTCCTTTATATGTATTTTTTAAAACAGGGGCAACTCGTCGAGTTCCTTTGACTGACTCAACGAGTTCGTCACTTAAAATCCGTGTACGACAAGGATTTGATTATTCGCGAATATTCTAATCAACTCGTCGAGTTGATGGCTAACTCGCCATGTTCTTCACATTTTAAGCTCTATTTCTTCAAACTTTAGTTCCTGAACTTCCGATAGTTAGTCCCGCTTCCTTTTTCACTCGAGTACGTCTTTTGGGCTGAAAATATAATTTTAACATAATTAAGTACCTTTTGTTTAATAACTAAGACAAAATAGCTAAAAAGTATTAAGATATTATACAGAATATATGACTAACTATGCACATATCAATGTACTTGAATCATATGAATCTATGATCATTAGGTGTATATGACTGAGACTTTGATCATAAGCCTAGTGTTAGATAATATTAATCAGTGACTTTTATTGTGTTAGAGAGCATTAGATATCCATGCGATGATTAGATGGATTGTCATGATCATTGACAAGAAATAACTAGATTATATTGTTCGTACTTCAAATATATTTAATTAATTATGTGTTCACTAATTGTGTGATCATTGTGTCAGTTGTTCATTAATTATTATTACTAGGAAATCCAATCAAGATAACTAGTAAGGATGAAAGTGGGTCCAAACCCGGACCGGATGGACCTAGACTCGGAAAACCCAGAACCGTTTAACGATAGTTTTTAGAACCGGAAACCGGACCGGTATATAGGAACCTGTTCCGGTTCGGTTCCGGGTAAAGTGGGTCTAGAAACGAAAAACCCGGAAATAGGAAAGTGGGTAAGGTAGAACCGGGTCAAATGGGTTTAGATCCGGAAAACCCAGATTTTTTTTTTGTAATTACCTCAATCGAATAATCTTTCAACCTTTATAAAAAAATTAACAAACAAAAAATTACATTTAGGTTATTAGGTTATTGACGACATTGATTTTTTTTTTAAAAGTAACTAGATATAACAAAGTTGGTTTAAAAAAATTACATTTTGGTCACTGTGAAATATGAGTTTTGGTCACTCTGAAATATGAGTTTTGGAGAAGATACTGTACGTCATATTTGATAGTTGATACTATTAATTCTTTTTTTTTTAAAGAAATTATGTATTTGACTATTTTTGGGTTGTGTGTTTTAATTTAAGATATGTGAAAATTCTAAAATGTTAATTATTTATTTATTTGCAACCACACTAACTTGTCTTTTTGTATCTTTGACTTTGAAGGCTTCAACTTTGAAAATATGAACATAAAAGCAAGAGACAATGTTTTTGACATTAGCAATCTTTTAATTTTTGATGTTTTGTCAACATCTCACAACTTCTCATAATAAATAGGCCATTCCACATCTACATTTTCACTTAACTTTTTATTCTCTAACTTGAAGGTTTTAAGTTGTTTTTTCTTTTCAAGAGCATTCATGGAAGCTAACCGTCCAATTCAAGTATGTTTCTTTTTAATTTTATGCAAATATGCATTTAAAGTAATTGACTAATTTACGTTTTTATACTTCAATTAGGTCCCGTTTTGAATCTATTAGTTTTATGTCTTTGATATTTCATTTTTTTTACATGCTTTAACTCTACCTAGATTTTTTTACTTAATTTGTTTATCATTTGAATTTGAAGGAGATGTCCACATGTTGGCAACATTTTGATATGTGTGGGTAGTAGAAGATGATGGGGTTGAACGAAGGCAAGCAAGGCGTAAGTATTGTTTCGCTACACTTAAAGTCGATCCATCAAGACATGGTACAAGTAGTCTTAATAGACATTGTCGTACGTGTGCCAAAAAATCCGAATAATATAGTTAGGTAATAAGTTTTGTGCTTTTAATTTATTTGGTAACATTGTTTTAATACTAAATATGTTTATTTTTGTTTTATGTATAGAGATTGAAGATGCGTTAACTCGACAAGATGGTCAAGGAATAAGTGTTGTTTTGTTCTTAATTGTTTAAGAGTTTTGATTTGAATTGTTTTGAATATTAGACTTTGATTTTGAATTGTTCAATAGGTACCATGAACTTGGACCCAACAATTATCCCTTTCTTCGCTTGTGTTATATTCTTTTCATTGTTATTTTACCACAACATGGATCAAAAAGAAACATTCATTAAAATGATTATTAAAATGACGAAATGCATTGTAACAAGCATGCGAAAATAACAAGAACAAGTTGACACCCACATGCACAGTACCAAACAAGTAAATTTTAATTCAAGTTCAAAAACATTAATCAACCAAAACAAACACTTACAAACCAATAATCATTTATCAACAAAAAAAAGAGTATAACTACTCGTTAATATCTATCGGCCTTTTTCCATTCCCATTTTGGGTGCGTATGGTGTCTTCGAACTCTAACACATACCAGAAAAAAAAATTAATGTGAAAGTTAACATATAACCAATATTTTGTTATTAGATAATTAAATGAATTTGTTTGCTCTCTTTAGCTATGTCATCATCTTTAAGAATGTCATCGATGCTGTCAACAATCAGCTTCTTTGATTTCCTCACCCAATTGTGGGTGCAAACCAAAGCCTCTATTATAGGTGCGGACAAGTCTGCTCGGTAACTATCAATTATGCGACCGCTTGTACTAAAAGCGGGCTCGGATGCCACGATAGATATTTGAATGACAAAAAGATATAATAACATAAACATATAATGTTAAATTATACTACATTATAATAAAAAATATAAGTAATTAAAATTATACCTTTTGCCATCCGTAAGAGAATTCAGTAACAAGATGCGTTATTTTTCCACCAAACCAGTATATCAAAGTCTTTAACGCCTTGGGTTTGTCCTTCGTTCAAGTATCGTGTTAATTCTGTTTCCTTTTAAGTCGATGAGTTCACCGATTGAGCAAAATAGTCACCCACAAAGTCGTCATCATCAATATGCACGACATCTTGACTACCACCGGTTTCAAATGGTACATTAGAGTTGGTATTTAACAATTAAAAAAGTTCTCAAATCTCGTTTTAATATCCTTGATTAAAGACATAGCCTTTGCAGTAATATCTAATTCGGAAAGGGGTTTATTTTCTGGCATCTTGTACTTGATCAATGTTTCAAAAGCATGTCTAAGAAATTATGTCTTCATTCGCGGATCCAAGATAGTCGCAAAGTACATGTAGACATTCAAAATTTCAAAATCTCCCCAATACTTCTCATATTTATCTATCATATCCTTCCCAATTGAAGAAAATCGTTTGTTTTTCGACGAAACCCGTATATGCTTGTAAATGCCACATACTTCTCCAAAAAACCGATTTGCCAATGGTTTTGAAGTCGTCGACACCAATTCTGTTTTGACCTTAAACTTCTCAAGAAATGAGACCATTGCTCGACAAGTTACAAAATCTTCACTCACGGGGGTTACCACATCTCGTGCAAATGAACGATCTATCAAAAAAATGTTACCAAAAAAAGATTTAATATATCATTTTTGGGGGGTTACCACATCTCGGGGTTTTGCTTATAATTCTTTGCATGCTTATTTAAGCTAGACATACCGTTATTATTCCCGTCGGCTTTGAGAACCCTCTCGCACCATTTACACTTTCCATGCCGAACTCCATCAATAAAAATCTTCTTAAATGATTTCCAACAATCGGAGCTTGTTTTGCCTACTCTTTTTCTCTTTTGTGTTGGTTCCTCATTGATCTCTTATTGAGTGTTGTCAACAAACACCTGATAATCATCAAGCTACAATAGATAACAATAAAAACACAATTAAAATACAATAACACAACTTAATTCATAAACTTGACCTACTATACATGACAATTAAGTCTCATCAATACTTGAACCACAAAAAATAACACAACTTGATTCATAAATTTGACCTACAGTACATGACAATTAAGATTATGTCTATTAAGTAAATAGTCCAGTGGACACTTATATAAAGTACTCGACTGAATTATGTCTATTAAGTAAAAAATAAATAGTCTGATGGAGTCTCTTTATTTAAAAAACAATAACATATATTTGAAAAATTAAAAACCAAGTTAGGAAATAGTGATGACATTGAAAGTACTCGATTGATTCATAAAATTGGCAAGGGAGTGTTCTTTTTTCTTTATATTGAGTGTTTTGGAATCAAGAATATTCTAAATGGGATTCTTTAAAGAAAAAAGGTAAAATGAAATTGAAAATATTAGGCCATCTCTTAATCAGTGATTTAGATAAAACACATGTGTTAACTAAGCACATGCTGGGTAAGTGGGTATTATGTAACTTTATGTATTTAAAATGACAATTCTATCATTTGATTATCAAGTATTTACGAAAAATGTTAGGGGTATAATGTGGAATTGTGGATTAACAGAAAGCCATTGATAAGCATATGTAACGTGTTTCTTATACCTTTTCTTATTTTCTAAAATTTCAAGAAAGAAAAGTTGCATTTTGACTTTTGGAATCAAACTGTTTGACCAAAAAGGTCAAACTGTAACTTTTGTGCACAAAATCAAGATTGGAACTTAATTCATTTGAATGGGATGAAATAGCCATTTTGACCTTTTAACATTTCAAATTCCAAGGCTACGATTGAAACACAATTCACATAATATTTGAATGTCCACCATTGTTGATCACAATGAAGGGCAAAAAAAAACGAGTTGTGTATCTTCACAAGACATGAAATCAAAATTCTTGACACTTACTTGTGTATCTTCATTATTATCTATCCAATTGTCCACCATTGTCAATCACAAAAAGGAATTGTTGTTGTCGTCGATCACATATACTTTCAATGTCGAGCAAAGAAAAGAGGGTCTTCAAGCAAGAGAAAAGAGAGTTGTCGAATGTCGATCACAATAGATAACCCTTCAGTCCCGGTTCTTTTACCCTATACCAGTTCTTGGACACTAAACCGGTTCCTTGGCCCACTAAACCCGGTTTCGGTTTTTTAAACATAACCGGTTCAAAAAACCCAGATAACCCGGACCTGTTGGACCCATACTCGAAATACCCAAAACTCGTATAAGAGTAATTTTGGAACCAATACCCGGACCTTTTAAGCATTTTCCGGTTATACCGGTTTTGGTTCCGGTTTGATTCCGGTTCCGGTCCAGTTTTTCGGTTTTATAACTCATTCCTAATAACTAGTCATATTACAATTTGATAATCAATTCATTAATCCATTACACTTGTAATAAATCAAACATAAAAACTTATGGGATTCCTATTGTAGTGGAAGTAATTCTTATTTATTGTTTCCATTTAGTTCTTTAGTTTCATTTGATTAATAGACCATTAAAACTATCTTAAATTAGTTTACATAAAAACCCCATCTTTACTTTTTGTAGTTATTAACTTTATTAGCATTTGAATCATTTGACCTAAGTCATCATGTTCCTTGTGCTCAACACCCTTTCTTACTATAACTATATTACTTCACGACTAGGTACATTGCCTATTTGTGTTTAAGACTAGTTGAGATTAGATAGAACTTTATAAATAAAAAACTAATGCAAATAAAAAACATCAATGATAAAACTATTTATTTTGCCACCACTCGCTTGAGTATTTAATATTGCACGTGACACTAATACTTGATTCAATGTAAAGAGATGGGAAGATATAAGCAACTGAATGCAGACGAATTGTATTTCATGCTCGAAATATGAAAATTTTTGTTATTGATACTACTGGAGCTTTTGATTACCAAATATTTTATATGTAAATAATCGATGTTTTGGACTTATTATTATTATAGGAACATGTAACAGCTGCAAAATTTTGAATATATTTATATTTACTTATCATTTAATGTATTTTACATTCATGTTCTGAAATGATATATTTTGTGTTAAGAATATATCTAATATGTTATTTATGAAGTAAATCTATAAGTTTTTATTAATTAATAGTTCTAAAGATAACACTTGTATAATCAAATGATATTTGATTTTTGATTTAATCTTGTCTATGTCGTTATCATCATGACTATATTAACAAGAAACACATATACCAACTTCAATGGATGGAATTTTGAAGGCAAATGAGTCTGATTCATTTTATATATAGAATCTTATTTAAATGTGAAGATGGTCCACAAGTTTCTTTTTCTATTAGTAGTGAAAGAACAAAAGGCTTGATAAAGAATTATACATTGTGATGCATATAATCTTTTCAATCCATGAATAGATTTGGTGATAGATACTTAATCAATTGAACAAAGGACTTTTATTTGCATTTGCTGAAACATCTTAGGAGTTGTGGAATCGATTCATAACTCATTCTATCAAAGAACATTCACTCGTCTTTCATACAGTCTTTGTGGTACACGATCACCTGGTCACTTTGATTTCGTCTTATGATGTTTGAGGTATCTTTCATATTCTCTAGTGGGATAAGGTCACCTGGCTGTTGGTTCAAGAACGATAGTATAAGTTTTTTAGGAGGATAAAACAGACCTTGCAGTCTGATATATAATGTTTTAAAGAACTAATTCCTTTATATATTTTTTGAGTTATGCTCACTATAACAAATATATTTTGAATATATATATATATATATATAACCAAAAAAGTATATTAAATACTTTCATTTGACTAAGGATGAAATATTCTATCCTTATCTAAAAGGCATAGTGTTATTGAGCTTATATTAGACAATAAGCTTTAACCAAAACATCTACTAACAACATTTATGTAGAATATCCTGATCTACAGAGTATTTGAAAGAAAGCTATATGTAAACTATTACACATATGTTAAACTTTCAAAAAGATTGAGATGATCCTTGATCACAATCGGGCATATCATCATTATGAATGAAGAAAATGTTACATGGATAGGATTTCCATGTAGATTTTAATTACAACTACACTATAGAGTTAGAATGCATTTTTGGTTCGAGGATCCACATATGAAGATGCTTAAATGATTAAGTTCACTTATGACTCTGAGTAATCACATTACGCGGTATTGGTATCAATGTCATAATTTAAGCATCTAAAACATTCTCAAGGGTTTTTTTCTTTATATACGGAATATATATATATATATTAAATAGAAAATGTTAGTACTCATAAACATTAATTATTCATAAGATTCGATATGGTCTATATCAATCCATAATGAATCTTGTGCAAGTGGGAGATTGTTGGATCTATATACTCAAGAGACATTATTGAATGCCATTTTGTTATAACATATGATCCGATAGTCTCACTTCTTTATCATGTTGGCACATTTTAAACATTTTTTATTCATATGATTTTTAATAAAATAATAAACTCTTGTATTTAATTAGAGAAATTATTATTTTTGTGAAAATAATATTTCTAGAGATTGTAACTAATTATTACATCATATTGTATGATATAAAATGTCATGTATAAGTTTTTGGGCATATTGGATATCACTAGCCATAACGTGTACATTAGTTAATTAAGAAACAATGTAAGACACTTATTCTCTTCTCTCTCCTTGACTTTCGGCCAAACCCATCCTTTAGGTATTGGTTGTTGGTTGTTTTACTTCACACTTCAAGCACCATGCCTTCTAAATGTCCAGGATTTCTTGTAAGATAAGGCATGGTCATTAGATCTAATTTGTGAGTATAAAAAGAGTGCACGGGGCTTGCATTTGTGGTTGCTTCTTTTTTTCTTTAGTTTTGCTCTCAAACCCGTAGCCTACATCTCCTCTCTCTCTCTCTCTCTCTCTCTCTTTGCTCTCTTTTGAAGACAAGTTGCAAGTGTTGGTGATGTTGAAGTGCTTCTCCTTTAGTGCTTAATTATTTAAGCACTTAAGGCTTAAGACGTACTTCATACAAGATGGGAAGTAGCATTCCAATTGCCTTATTTTTGATGGTGGATATATTGTAGGGAAACTCTATTTTGAGTTTTTTTCTATCTTCACCAACTCCCTAATTCCAAGTGGGATCAAAGGCTTCAAAGGGTATCTTCTTAAAAATCCTATTGTTGTCATCTTTCTAGTTCATGTAATTGGATTCGCTTGGTGGGTTTGTTAAAATGATCATAAAATAAACTAGTTATTTTTAGTCTTCCGTTGCCATTCTTGAATTGTGTTTTTTTAAAGATCATTTTTACACAGCCATCAACATCATTGTTAATTGACGTTTAAGTTTTGACTTCATGAACCACTATCATGTAGCACCTGGTTCCTGGTATGTAAATCTTAATTGAGTATTTTTCCTTTTTAAGCCTTGGACTCGGCGAGTCATATGTCCGACTCACCGAGTAGGGACGGGACCCGGAACAAGTTTAAGTTGGCGACTCCTCGAGTCCATATCTTGGACTCGGCGAGTCACCGCTGTTGGATGAAAGCCTAAGTTTCAGGGGTTTGCACCCTATTTAATCCCCCTTTTCGCCCCAAGCCAGCCCCCATTCACCCTAAGAGCCATATACCTCGTTCTAAGCCTTGTTTTGTGGATTTGAAGCCATTTGGTGTGTCCTCTTGAAGATTGGAGTGAGTAGGGAAGGAGATCAAGAAGAAGAAGAGGAGGTCAAGCACTTGTGAGCAATTTCAGAGTGATATCTAAGGTATGGCTCGTTTTCCCCCTTGTCTCCATGCTTATGGCCCCATTAAAGTCCTTCATGGCTCATTTTCAAGTGTGTATGTGCATCATATTTTGAAATAAGTTGATTGGTGCCTAGATCTAAGCATAGTTGAGCTCCAGGAGCTCAGATCTACTACCTTTATGAGCCCATATTGCATATAAACCTTAGATCTACTCTTTTGGTGCATTTTGAACCCTAAAAACCCCATAGATGGATATTTACACGTAAAGTTGGAAACTTTACGTGTTATTCATCCTCTAGGAGCCTAGATCTATGAATGGCATGGACTGGATTCAAGCAAAATCGCATTTTTAGCTCTTGCATGGAGCGGACTCGGCGAGTCGCTCATCTGAGTCGGCGAGTCTAGTCGCGAGTCTCTGGGTTTGTCCCCTTTTAGCTTTGTCGAGTTGTGTAGTGAGTCCAGGATGGACTCGTTGAGTTGGAAGCCAAAACTCCCCCATAGTGGAACTCGACGAGTCGATGCCCAGACTCGGCGAGTTCAAGGCAATCTCCTTAGATCAGGATCAGACTCGGCGAGTTGTTCATACAACTCGGCGAGTCACAGTATAACCTGTTCATCAGATGAAGATGAACTCGGTGAGTTGTTCATACAACTCGGCGAGTAGGATGAAGGACTTGAGCATCAGTTTGGAAGGAGAACTCGTCGAGTCAACACCTAACTCGACGAGTAGAAACAGAATTCAGGACAGTTGTTCGGTCATGGACTCGGCGAGTCGGGTCAACTGGAAGTTGACTCTGACTTTGACTTAGGGCATAATCAGGGGTAAAATGGTCATTTTACCCAAAGGTCAGTTAGCAGTTTTTGACTAAGTGTTTGGTGGGAATACTGCCGGAGGATTTCCGGAATAGCAGCAGCAGCAGTCACACTATTCCTACGAATATCAGCAGCTACTCCGAAGTGAGTTGCCTTCCAGTAGCGGTGAGTCTAAGGCCACAATGCCGGCCCACCAGTAGGAGTTGTATGTTAGATGATTGTCTTTGTGATATCATCTAGGTTTGCTACTACCTGATATGTTATATGTTGGCATGATATGTTGTATGTGATAGTAGTAGAGTTCGGTTGCTAGGACCGAAGGGTGGTCAGACACCCCAGATATGTCTGATATTACATTTGTGCTATGATATATGTGATGGTAGTAGTAGGGGTGAAATAGTCCCTGAGGTTCGGTTGTTAGGACCGAATGGTAGTACGCACCCCAGAATAGCTCGACATGGGTAGGTCAGCACCCCAGAATGGCTTGACACGGGTAGTCGGCACCCCAGAATGGCCGTACCGGGTAGTCAGGAACCCCAGAATAGCCTGGCAGTATGTATGATATGTATTGTTTGGTATGTGGTGCGATGGGGGAACTCACTAAGCTTTGTGCTTACAGTTTACAATTTTGGTTTCAGGTACCTCTTTATCGAAGGGGAAGGAGCTTGCTCGGTAGCAGCACATAATGCACACACCTTGGTTTCCGCATTTACTAGATTTCCCTGGGATTTATACTTTGATGTTTCGATTGGTTGTATGACTTGACTTTTGAACATGGTTTATGTGTTATGTAGTTTGGTCAAACAATGTTTTTATTTATTACATTTTCTAAAGTAATGTTTTAAAAACAAAATTTTTGGACGTGAAACTGGGTCGTTACAAGTTGGTATCAGAGCCCTAGTTTGAGGGATTCGGACACACCTTCGGGGGTGTTTGAACTCAAATCGAGGGATTAAAAGATTTTGGAAAGAGAAAATGTTTTCTAAAAAGGGTTAAGTAAAGGGTTTTAAGAAAGAATAATGTGTGTGATGTGCGCAACCGGCCAAGCTCAAGTAAGTATTCCCCAATGTACCCATACAAGTTTATTTATGTTTATCAGTTTCTGTAGAACAACATGCTAGAATAGGACTAAGGATCTAGGAGCGATGCCTTATGTGCCTGCTTTATGTGCTTCAGTATATGAAAGAGCTACATGCTAGAGCTGAGTAGACAGCAGTAGGGTAGCCTGTTTAGGTTATTCCTGATAGTACGAGTTTAGGATTGTATGATAGTTCAGTTCTCTCTTCGAGGATAGAGTTGCTTGAGGTTGTTTTTCTTACGTCCAAATGTTGTTTGCTTTGTGCTATGTGGGCCTTGAAGTGATGGGAGTTAACTGTTAGGTGAATACGTTTAAGTCACATCTGATCAGGGTTGAATAATCTCAGAGTGTTGGATTTGACTCTATTGCGTAGCTCTTGTTTGAGTCTTAATCGTTGTAGAGATGAGTCCCTTACTCGAAGGATTATCCGAGCCTTAGCGCATGTGATTGTATTCATGTAATAGTTAATTGGCATCACCAAGAGTCCTTCAGCAAATGAGGACTGGGTTGGGTGGAATTAGAGGTTTCCTAGGGTAAGCCTAGGGTAATGAGTAGCAGTGATCAGCAGTAGGGGAAGGGACTTGGTCGAGTCGAGGCGGTCTTTGGGGAAGGTACGGATAGATGTGGAAGGTAGTATGGGCCCGTACTACTGAAAGCAGAGGATCCGTACCCGAACCGAGGAAGACTAAGATAAGACTAGGGAACTAGTCAATGGGTGGGATCCCTCTAGGGGTATCAGTATCGCTAACAGTTGTTATTTCTTTGTATTTCAGAATGGTGGTACTACGCCCGAGACCAGCAGTTGGCAGTTCAGGAGAGGGATCAGGTTCGGGATCAGGTTCCGAGCCAGTAGATGAGAGGCTACGCAAGTTCATCGCGTCAGAGATCACCAGAGGTATCCTTGAGTCGACCCCCATTATCTTCGGGTCGATCAAGGAAGGGATCATCGAGTTGATGGAGGATCGCCTCAGGGCGTTCAGGAGCGACATGGCATCTGGCCAGTCGGGATCTCGCATGCTGTCCTTTAAGGAATTCAGGGGCAGCAGTGCACCAGATTTCCACGGGGTGAAGGACCCCATTGTTGCCAGGCGGTGGATTGCAGACATCGAGTCTGCGCGGTTGACTAGCTTCTGCCCTGAGGGGTCGAAGGTGAGGTATGCAGCAGGGTGTTTACGAGACCGAGCTCGAGATTGGTGGGAGTCAGTGGGTGATTCTTTGGGAGCCTCAGCTATCGAGGCTATGACCTGGTCGGACTTTGTGACCAGGTTCAGGGCAGAGTTTACGCCGGCTGTCGAGCTTCAGCAGCTGGCCAGGGAGTTTTTGGATATGAGGAAGACGACTGAGACTGTGGCGGAGATCACCGCCAAGTTCCGGGAGAGGGCACTGTTGATGCCCCAATATGCGGGTGATGAGGACATGAGGAGGACCCGCTATCATGACATGCTTCGGGCCGATATCCGGGAGCACGTTAGTTTTTCGGCTTGCCCCACCCTGGACTCCATGATTGCCAAGGCGACGGAAAGGGAGATAGATTTGGAGCATATCCAGAAATGGAAGTCAGAAGAGGGTCAGGCAGGAGGGGCTTCAGGGAAGAAGCCCAAAGGATCAGATGGTAGGCCGAAAGGCCAGTCAGGACCGAGCCACTGCAGGAAATGCGGCAGGCCGCACGAGGGGGCGTGCAGGATGGGATCATCAGGCTGCTACAAGTGCGGCAAGACTGGGCACTATAGCAGGGATTGCACTGCTCCGGCAGCAGTTATTCAGACATCGGAGTTGCTGTGTTTTCACTGCAACCAGAGGGGCCACAAGAAGGCCAATTGTCCCCAGTTGACAGTTTCAGCGCCGGTGAAGGCGCCAGCTCCAGCGACCCTGCGGATCACAGATGGCCGGCAGGGTAAGGCAGATGCCCCAGTGGTGAGGAGCCGAGCATTCCAGCTGACCACCGAGGAGGCACGCGCAGCACTCGATGTGGTGACGGGTATGATTCTTTTCCCTCTCGTTTATTTATATGATGTTATGATATTGATATGTGCCCGGTATATATATATATATATATATATATATATATATATATATATATATATATGTGTGTGTGTGTGTGTGTGTGTGTTAGGATCGTTCCATGTGAACGGTATCCCAGTTCAGGTGTTGTTCGACTCGAGTGCATCCCGATCGTTTGTGTCCCTTGTGCTTAGCAAGAAGTTTCCTGAGTCTTCGTGCATGCTGGATTGCCCTTTGGAAGTAGAGATTGCTGATGATCGATCGGTGCGAGCATCGATGCTATTTCGGGACTGCATCTTGCGTTTGTTCGAGGAGCGCTACTTGGTGGATTTGGTTCCCATTCTGTTACGTGGGAACAAGGTGATCATAGGCATGGACTGGTTGAGCCCTAATGGGGCGGTGATAGATTGCGCGCAACAACTAGTGCGAGTCAGGACCCTAGGTGGGGGAGAGTTAGTGATCCATGGCGAGAGGCCACAACGTGGACCCGTTGTATGTTCAGCAGCGAGGGCTAGACGTTACCTTCAGTAGGGATGCACAGGATATGTCGCGTACGTGATGGATACCCGGGAGGTGGGTAATACGACCGTGAGCGAGGTTCCGGTGGTGCGAGATTTTGCAGAAGTTTTCCCAGAAGAGCTTCCTGGGATACCTCTGGAACGATAGGTGGAGTTCAGGATTGACCTCGTTCCTGGTGCGGCTCCGATAGCCAAGGCACCATATCGGCTGGCTCCTCCCGAGATGCAGGAGTTGTCTACGCAGCTACATGAGCTGCTAGATAAGGGATTCATTAGACTGAGCAGTTCACCCTATGGAGCCCCGATTCTGTTCGTGAAGAAGAAGGACGGTTCGCACCGAATGTGTATAGATTATCGGGAGTTGAATAAGGTAACGGTGAAGAACCGTTACCCACTCTCGAGGATTGATGATCTCTTTGATCAGCTTCAGGGAGCATCTTGGTTCTTCAAGATTGATTTGCGTTCGGGTTATCATCAGATGAGGGTCAGGGAGGAGGATACGCAGAAGACCGCATTTCGGATGCGCTATGGCTACTATGAGTTCGTGGTGATGCCGTTTGGGCTCACCAACGCTCCTGCCGCGTTCATGGACCTCATGAACCGCGTATGCAGACCGATGTTGGATCGGTCTGTGATAGTCTTTATCGATGACATCTTGGTTTATTCCAAGACGCAGGAGGAGCATGAGGAGCATCTGAGAGAGGTTTTGGAGACCCTGAGGAGGGAGAGCTTGTATGCCAAGTTGTAGCACCTGGTTCCTGGTATGTAAATCTTATTTGAGTATTTTCCATTTTTAGCCTTGGACTCGGCGAGTCATAGGTCCGACTCGCCGAGTAGGGACGAGACCCAGGACACGTTTAAGTTGGCAACTCGGCGAGTCACCGCTGTTGGATGAAACCCTAAGTTTCAGGGGTTTGCACTCTATTTAAACCTCATATCCGCCTCTTTCCAGCCCCCATTCACCCCTAGAGCTCCCAACCCTCGTTCTAAGCTTGTTCCTTGAGAGTTTGAGGCTATTGTGTGTGTTCTTGAAGGCTTTGAGGCAAGAAGGGGAAGAAGATCAAGAGGAAGAAGAGCCATCCAAGCATCATTGTGTTTTTCAGCAGTTTCATTGAGGTATATCCCATTTTCCCCCTGTTTCTATGCTTAAGGTTTCATTTAAGACACTCTTGAGCCATTCCCCAAGCTAGTATGTGTATAATGTTTCGTAATAAGTTGATTGGCCTCTAGATCTAGGCAAGATTGAGCTCCAGGAGCTCTAATCTGTTAGCTTTATGGACCCATGTGGCTTGTTCATCCTAGATCTACCCTTTTGAGGCATTTTGAACCCTAAAATCCATATTGGTGAATATCTACACGTAAAGTTGGAAACTTTACGTGTGATTCGTGTCTTAGAAGCCCAGATCTATGAATGGCATGGACTGAAATCGAACAAATCGGTGTATTTAATGGATGCATGGCAACGAATCGGCGAGTCGTTCATGTGACTCGGCGAGTCTGCTCACGAGTCACCGAATTTGTCCCTTTATGTTGTATCGAGTTTGAGCAGTGAGTCACAGGGTGTGACTCGGTGAGTTGGAAGCTGAACTCACCATGGTAGGACTCGGCGAGTCATGGCCTGGCTCGGCGAGTCCAAGGAAATCTTCATAGATCAAGAACAGACTCGGCGAGTTGTTCATACAACTCGGTGAGTCTAAGCAGGAGTGTTCATCGGATGAAGATGAACTCGACGAGTTGTTCATACAACTCGGCGAGTAGGACGAAGAACTTCAATGTCAGTTTAGAAGAAGAACTCGTCGAGTCATAGCCTAACTCGACGAGTAGAATCAGGGACTCAGGACAATTGTCTGGATAGGGACTCGGCGAGTTGGAGAGCCAACTCGGCAAGTCGGGTCAACTGAAAGTTGACTCTGACTTTGACTTAGGGCTAGACCAGGGGTAAAATGGTCATTTTACCCAAAGGACAGTTAGCAGTGTGTGATTGAGTATGTTGTGGGAATTGCAGTTGGAGGATTTCCGGAGCAGTAGCAACAGCATTCAGTCAGTTCCCGATCAGTTCAGCAGCTACTTTGAGGTGAGTTACCTTCCAGTAGCAGTGGGTCTAAGGCCACAATGCCAGCCCACCAGTAGGAGATGTGTGATTAGATGATTGTATTTGTGATATTCATCTAGGGTTGCTACTACTGTGTTATGTTATGTGTTAGTGACAGTAGGGGGAGATAGTCCCCCAGAATACCGGTCGATAGGGCCGAAGGGGCGGTTATGCCCAGCCATGCTAGATAGACTATGTGATATATGTGTTATGTGGTAGTAGTAGGGGGTGAAATAGTCCCCAGTATCCGGTCGAAAGGACCGAAGGGGAGGCCAGCACCCAGATATGCTAGGCAGTATCCGGTCGAAAGGACCGAAGGGGAGGCCAGCACCCAGATATGTTAGGCAGTATCCGGTCGAGAGGACCGAAGGGGTAGGTCGGGCACCTAGATATGCCTGACAAATTTACATATGTTATGTGATTATGTGGTATGTGGTACAGTGGGGGAACTCACTAAGCTTTGTGCTTACGTTTTACAGTTTTGTTTTCAGGTACCTCTTCTTCGAAGGGGAAGGAGCTGGCGCGGTAGCGGCACATCATGCACACACTCTGGTTTCCGCATTTACGAGATTCACTGGGATTTGTACTATGATATTTTGATGGGTTGTATGGTTTGGATTTTTAAACATGGTTTGCATTGTGTTGTGGTTTGATCAAACAATGTTTTTAATTATTAATGTTTTCTAAAGTAATGTTTTAAAACGAAATTTTCGGACGTGAAAAATGGGTCGTTACACAAGTTCTCCAAGTGCGAGTTTTGGTTGCGCGAGGTGCAATTTCTCGGACACCTTGTCAACCAGAACGGGATTCTAGTCGATCCGGCCAAGGTCGAGGCCGTGATTAGATGGGAGGGTCCAAAGTCTCCATCTGAGATTTGGAGTTTCCTAGGATTGGCAGGCTATTATCGGAGGTTCATTCAAGATTTCTCCAAGATAGTTGTACCCCTGATACGGTTGACGAAGAAAGCTGTGGTCTTTCGGTGGGGACCCGAGCAGCATGCAGCATTTGAGACACTGAGACAGAGATTGTGCGAGGCGCCGATCTTAGCCCTGCCAGAGGGCGTAGAGGATTTCGTGGTTTATTGTGACGCGTCTATTTCAGGGTTGGGAGCGGTATTGATGCAGAGGGGCATGTCATTGCCTACTCTTCGAGGCAGCTCAAGCCTCACAAGGCGAACTACCCGACGCATGATTTGGAGTTGGGGGCGGTGGTTTTCTCCCTCAAGATTTGGCGGCATTACCTCTACGGGGTTCGGTGTACCATTTACACGGACCACAAGAGTTTGAGGTACCTCATGGATCAGTCGAATCTGAACATGAGGCAGCGTCGGTGGTTGGACGTGGTGAAGGATTATGATTGTGAGATCCTTTACCACCCGGGAAAGGCCAACGTGGTGGCCGATGCGCTTAGCCGCAAGGCGGCGCCGATCAGGGATATTTGCATGAGGATGACTGTGGTGACTCCCCTGTTGGAGCAAATTCGGGAGGCTCAACATGAGGCTATCAAGGAGGAATATCGGAAGAGTGAGCGTGTGGTGGGTCAGGTTTCCTCCTTCGATTATGATAGTTGAGGACTATTGACACTACACCGTAGGGTGTGGGTGCCGTATCACGGAGGCGTGCGCCAGATCTTGATGGAGGAGGCGCACAAGTCCCAATTCTCTATTCATCCCGGGGCGACGAAGATGTATAGGGATCTTCATCTAGATTATTGGTGGCCCTGCATGAAGCGGGATGTGGCATGGTACGTCGAGCGGTGCTTGACCTGCAGGAAGGTCAAGGCCGAACATCAGAGACCGCATGGGAAGATGCAGCCGTTGGACATCCCGTTGTGGAAATGGGAAGACATCACAATGGATTTTATCACAAAGCTTCCCAGGACTGCGCGCGGAGTAGATTCGATTTGGGTCATCGTGGATCGATTGACCAAGAGCGCCCATTTTATTCCGATCCAGGAGAGCATCTCGGCTGAAAAGTTGGCCGATATCTACATCAGGGAGATAGTAGCACGACACCGGGTGCTGGTATCAGTGATATCATACCGAGATGTGCGATTCACTTCCAGATTTTGGAAGAAGTTTCATGACGAGTTGCGCACTCGTTTGCATTTTAGCACCGCCTTTCACCCGCAGACAGATGGTTAGAGCGAGCGGACCATCCAGACCTTGGAGGATATGTTGCGGGCATGTGTGTTAGATTTCAGTGGTAGCTGGGATACCTATCTTCCCCTGGCTGAGTTCTCATACAACAACAGCTACCACGCGAGTATTGACCGTCCCCCATTCGAGATGTTGTATGGACGGAGGTGCAAAACCCCGATATGCTGGGGTGAAGTTGGCCAGAGGGTCATGAGGAGCACCGAGGTGGTGCTCGAGACGACCAAGAGGATCCAGCAGGTTCGGAGCAGGCTTCAGACTGCTCAGAGTCGGCAGAAAAGTTACGCCGACAAGCATCGATCCGAATTGGAGTTCCAAGTCGGGGATATGGTTCTCCTGAAGGTGTCACCTTGGAAAGGCGTTATTCGATTCAGGAAGCGCGGCAAGTTGGGCCCGAGATTTATCGGACCGTTCAGGGTTGTAGCCCGGGTGGGCAAGGTGACGTATAGATTGGATCTGTCGATCGAGATCAGCCAGATCCACAGCACTTTCCATGTCTCTCAGCTGCAGAAGTGCTTAGTGGATGATTCAGCAGTAGTGCCGTTGGACGATATTCAGGTTGACGACAGCCTGAATTACATTGAGCGCCCAGTTGCAATCCTCGACAGGAAGTCGAAGGATTTGAGAAACAAAAGGGTGGAGTTAGTGAAGGTACAATGGCAACACCGCAAGGGTTCGGAGTGGACTTGGGAGCCGGTGGATGAAATGATGGAGCATTACCCCGAGCTGTTCCAGGATCGAGCAGCAGACTTCGAGGACGAAGTCTAAAATAAGTGGGGGAGATTTGTAGCACTTGGTTCCTGGTATGTAAATCTTAATTGAGTATTTTCCTTTTTAAGCCTTGGACTCGGCGAGTCATAGGTCCGACTCGCCGAGTAGGGATAGGACCCAGAACACGTTTAAGTTGGCGACTCGGCGAGTCCATATCATGGACTCGACGAGTCACCATTGTTGGATGAAACCCTAAGTTTCAGGGGTTTGCACCTTATTTAATCCCCCTTTCCGCCCCCAAGCCAGCCCCCATCCACCCTAAGAGCCATATACCTCGTTCTAAGCCTTGTTTTGTGGATTTTAAGCCATTTGGTGTGTCCTCTTGAAGATTGGAGTGAGTAAGGAAGGAGATCAAGAAGAAGAAGAGGAGGTCAAGCACTTGTGAGCAATTTCAGAGTGATATCTAAGGTATGGCTCGTTTTCCCCCTTGTCTCCATGCTTATGGCCCCATTAAAGTCCTTCATGGCTCATTTCCAAGCGTGTATGTGCATCATATTTCGAAATAAGTTGATTGGTCCCTAGATCTAAGCATAGTTGAGCTCCAGGAGCTCAGAACTACTACCTTTATGAGCCCATATTGCATATAAACCTTAGATCTACTCTTTTGGTGCATTTTGAACCCTAAAAACCCCATAGATGGATATTTACACGTAAAGTTGGAAACTTTACGTGTTATTCATGCTCTAGCAGCCCAGATCTACGAATGGCATGGACTGGATTCGAGCAAAATAGCATTTTTAGCTCTTTCATGGAGCGGACTCGGCGAGTCGCTCATCTAACTCGGTGAGTCTAGTTGCGAGTCTCTGGGTTTGTCCCCTTTTAGCTTTGTCGAGTTGTGTGGTGAGTCCAGGATGGACTCAGTGAGTTGGAAGCCAAAACTCACCCATAGTGGAACTCGGCGAGTCGATGCCCAGACTCGGCGAGTTCAAGGCAATCTCCTTAGATCAAGATCAGACTCGACGAGTTGTTCATACAACCCGGCGAGTCACAGTATAACCTGTTCATCAGATGAAGATGAACTCGGTGAGTTGTTCATACAACTCGGCGAGTAGGATGAAGGACTTGAGCATCAGTTTGGAAGGAGAACTCGTCGACTCGACGCCTAACTCGACAAGTAGAAACAGAATTCAGGACAGTCGTTCGGTCATGGACTCGGCGAGTCGGGTCAACTGGAAGTTGACTCTGACTTTGACTTAAGGCATGATCAGGGGTAAAATGGTCATTTTACCCAAAGGTCAGTTAGCAGTTTTTGACTAAGTGTTTGGTGGGAATATAGCCGGAGGATTTCCGGAACAGCAGCAGCAGCAGCAGTCAGACTATTCCCACGAAGATCAGCAGCTACTCCGAGGTGAGTTGCCTTCCAGTAGCGGTGGGTCTAAGGCCACAATGTCGGCCCACCAGTAGGAGTTGTATGTTAGATGATTGTCTTTGTGATATCATCTAGGTTTGCTACTACCTGATATGTTATATGTTGGCATGATATGTTGTATGTGATAGTAGTAGAGTTCAGTTGCTAGGACCGAAGGGTGGTCAGACACCCTAGATATGTCTGATATTACGTTTGTGTTATGATATATTTGATGGTAGTAGTAGGGGTGAAATAGTCCCCGAGGTTCGGTTATTAGGACCGAAGGGTAGTCAGCACCCCAGAATAACTCGACATGGGTAGGTCAGCACCCCATAATGGCTTGACACGGGTAGTCGGCACCCCAGAATGGTCGTACCGGGTAGTCAGGCACCCCATAATAGCCTGGCAGTATGTATGATATGTATTGTTTGGTATGTGGTGCGATGGGGGAACTCACTAAGCTTTGTGCTTACAGTTTACAGTTTTGGTTTCAGGTACCTCTTCATCGAAGGGGAAGGAGTTAGCTCGGTAGCGACACATCATGCACACACCTTGGTTTCCGCATTTACTAGATTTCCCTGGGATTTATACTATGATGTTTTGATTGGTTGTATGACTTGACTTTTGAACATGGTTTATTTGTGATGTAGTTTGGTCAAACAATGTTTTTATTTATTAACATTTTCTAAAGTAATGTTTTAAAAACGAAATTTTTGGACGTGAAAATTGGGTCGTTACATATCACCTGTCATTAGACTTATCAAAGCTTCCAAAAATGATGGACCCATTTCTTATTCTTCTACTTCTTTGACGATTATGAAGAGAAAAAAGACCCAATAGGTTATCTATTCCGGTTCCCCCACCATTTAGTTCACCCCTTCTTCTTTTATTACCACCCAAGAGATCAAGACCATTTCTCGAGTTTATAATTAGAAAGTTTGATATATTCCCTTACGAATATGAATTTTGGTCAATGTTGAAAAACTTGTTAAACTTTCCCAGGGCAGCCAACTAGCAAGTAGTAAGTATTCAGTTTAGGCGGGGAGTAATCGAAAGTAATTAAATTGGATAAATTATATGAAATTAATTTTTGGAAAATTATATATATTACAAATATCACAAGTTTATTAAAATTTATAACAAAATAGATCAATATCAATAACAATTATATATTTTTTTTCTTAAAAAAATTCACAATTTATGAGTTTTTACGATTTTGACCGCTTCTGAATTTGACCAACTTTAACTGAATTGGAGCTGAGTTTGACCAATTTTTACCGATTCCAAGTTTCTTTGGTTGATTCCGAGTTAGGTGCCTTCAGAGATGCCCAAGTCCGAGTACTCGGATGCCTAGACAGATTTTTGCAACACTGATTTTAGGTATGTTAGTGATTTCGTTGATCAAATTTCAGTGATATTGGAGTTAAATTGTCAATTTTGGGCTACCTCCAACCATCGTTGCCTCCAACTGGCGACCCACCATTGTTGTGGTCGTCTTCTCTGACCATATAGACGGCTAAACAAGAGTAACTTTGGTTGTTGCTTCATCTTGTCCGCACTCTTTCTTGATTTGTATCGCTTTCCCTCTCCCGATCAAGCTCACTTTCACTCTGTCTCGTTCCTCCTTCATGCTCGTTCCTCCTTCTTCCATGATCAAACAAGACATCCCCACACACATCACAACCTACAAGTTTTCTATTTCTCCTTTCCCTTATTTGCTTCTCCCATATATAGATTCCAACACACCTTAGGTTATATTATTTATATGAATAAATGAGAGAGAGAGAAAGAGAAAGAGAGAGAGAGAGAGGGAGAGAGAGAGAGAGAGAGAGAGAGAGAGAAAGAAAAGAAAGAAAGAGAGAGAGAGGGAGGAAGGAAGGAAGGGATGGAGAGAGAGAGAGAGAAGTGGGGGTAAGGGTCGGTTGGGGTATTTTCATTTCATTTTCTTTTTTCTTCTAGGTAAAACTTAATTAAGTAAAAAGATAAAAGAAATTAAAAGGAAAAGGTCATTTTATTTAGCTAAAGGACCATCAAGTTTTAGAAACCACATAAACTAAGTTTGTCGATAAAATTAGCAGAGACTAAAAATTATGATTTTTGGTAAAAACATAAGGGCCATTTATATAATTTAGTCAAAATATTTTTGACCTTAGTTAATATCAAGATCTTTTAAAATAAACCATGTGACATATAATTAAATTTAGACATAATTGCAACAATGGTCTCCACGGTTGTCAAAATTATATGATTTTGATCCAAAAATGTTTGTCGGTACATTAATGGTCTAATTTTAGATATCTTATACATTTTTTTTGTCAAAAAACGTTAACTTTAGCAGTTTGGCTGTTAAATTTTTTAAATGAAAATTTTACCCTTATGGACCATTTTTGTATATCTTCTTTTTAATTTTATTTAATTATTATAAATTAATAATTAAAACCAAACTACAAGAACCACTTTGTATCTATTCATTTTATTTTTATTTAATTATTATATATTAATTCTTTTAATTAGTTTATTTTTTAATTTCTTTTTATTAGATTATTAATATATATATATATATATATATATATATATATATATATATATATATATATATATATATAATATTTGTTACTTTGTTAGACTATATATTAATAAATGTTAGTTTATTAGATTATTAATTTGATTTAATTTATTTATTTTTATGTCATTTTTATTAAATTATTATATAACAATAAATATTATTTTTTATATATAATATTTGTATATGTTAATAAATATTGGATTATTAATTTCTTTTAAGTATTTTTTTTTTAATTTCTTTTATTGGATTATTATACATCAATAAATATTATTTTTAATATCTAATATTTATGTAATAATAAATATTACTTCTTGGGTTATTAATTTCTTTTAAATAATTCTTTTTTTTTATTTATTTTTTAGTAGATTAAATTTTCTATTAGATTATTATATATTAATAAATATTATTTAAGATATAAAATATTTATATATTAATAAATATTATTTTATTGGATTATTAATTACTTTTAGTTATTTTTTTAATTTTAATTTTATTGGATTAATTCTTTTTTTGGATACCATCACCATCATCCTAATTTATTTAAAAAATTCTCAGCTATCCCACCACCACCACAACTTTCAGAGTGGTTGATGGTGGTTGTGTTTGATGGGTGTCGAATCCATCAAACAATAAATCCTATTTGCACATCCGATTTAAAAATAATAGTAACAATATCAAACATGATCGATCCTCATGGACTCGATCTTAATCCATAAATACACCAAAATAATCATATTTTATTCTAGGGCATAATAAGTAAATGTGGGGAATTTAAAAACATGAAACTGAATTGTAAGATAAATACTAGAAATAAGGGTAAAACAATGTGTTTCAGAGTTGTATTCACATAATTGATGCAAGCTAATGATAAATAGATGTCAAATTGAATTTTAGTCTATGTTGGTACTTAAAGATATTAATAAGCTCTAGCATCTTATATTCACCAAGTTGTTTAACTCTTTGAATTAAACTAAACTTACTAACCTACTCTAAAAAAGCTCTTAGAAATATATTGAAAGATCACATTAAGTTTTGTACGGATGTTCCCAACAACGTTTAATTATTCTGACAAGCTCGAAAGCGTAAAACGTGCAATTTTCGTTTACATCAAAGTTAAACCCATCACATAACAAATTCCACATGTGTCACTTAGCATCATTTCGTAAAACAATTACGGATTTTACAAATCAAATAAGGAGAATGAAATAACCCCAATTCAGTTGGCCAAGATGAGCCGAGTCAAGAATCAAACGTTGAGTTGTAACGAATTTAAATTAGCTCGAAAGAATAACAACGTAACATCAAATCATTTAATTAACTATATAAAAAGAGGGTTCTAACTACAAAAGCGGATGTGTTAATTCAACTTGAAAAAACAATAAACTAAAAATAACCTAATCCACATTCGTATTATAATTGTGTAATTGTTGGAAAAACATGATCATAAGTTGTGATTGTGCAATAGTTTCTCAAACACTTTTTAGGTTGATCGGACTCGTTAATGAACTTATTAAATAATAGATCTTGTTTTCTTAACACTTGATTACAAGTTTTTCTAGAATGATATTAAAATCAACTTTTTAGGCTGATTTTAAAAGCTAATAAAATGATTAATAAAATATGCTAAACTAATACATAAAAAGCAATGTAACAATGTTGTTCAAATATGTTATTTTTCAAATATTTAAAATAAATTAAGAGAGGTGGGATGGGTGAGATTTTTTTAGTTTTTTTTTTATTTTGTATTTTTTTTAGTTTTTTTGGGTTTTTTTGGGTTTTTTTTTTTTTTTTGATTTACAATAATAAAGAAACAATTAAAAGAAATTAAAAAGAAACCAAAAAATCAAAAAATCATTAAAAAATTTAGTAATTCACTAAAATAATATATATTAATATATATAAATATTATATATTAAAAATAATATTTATTAAAATATATTAATCCAATAAAAAAGAAATTATAAGAAAATAATAATCTAATAAAGTAATATTTATTAATATATAAACATTACATATTAAAAATAATATTTATTAATGTATAATAATCCAATAAAAAAGAATCAATCTATCAAAAATAAAATTAAATAAAATTAATAATCCAATAAAAAATAATTAAAAGAATTAATGCATAATAATTGAATAAAATTAAAAAGAAAAAGATATAAAAATAGTCATTGTAGTTGGGTTGCAAAATTTCCCCTAAAAATAAAACTGTCATTTAAAAAAAAAATTAACAGCCAACCAAATTATTAAAGTTAATGTTTTTAAACAAAAAATTACAAAACACAAAAAAATTGATGAATCATACACCACCAAATATTTTTATACTTAAACCATTTAATTAATTTTGAGAGTTACTATTTTTGCAAATTTGTTTTGATTTTTAAGATTTTTTTTTTCTACTCTTTATCACGGTGGCATTCTATAGCTACAGTGCTACTTCAGTGTTCTACATACCCACCCTTGAACGGGTGGCTCACGATTCACGAGTATATCGTACAAACTTCCTCATAAATACGTACGGAATATGCCCAAAAACCCAACAATGGCGAAAAAAGAAGAGGTGATTCTATTGAACTTATGGGCAAGCATGTATGGGATGAAGGTCATGATTGCACTTGCTGAGAAGGGTGTTTCATATGAGTATAGAGAAGAAGATTTCAGGAACAAGAGTGAGCTTCTCTTGAAGATGAACCCGGTTCACAAGAAATTCCCGGTTCTCATCCACAACGGCAAACCGATCTGCGAGTCAAACATTATTGTTGAATATATCGATGAAGTCTGGAAAGATAAAGCTCCATTGTTTCCTTCTGATACTTACGACAAAGCTCATGCGAGGTTTTGGGCTGACTTTATTGATAAGAAGGTGACTTTTGACCTTTCTTGATTTTTTATATACTACTAAAATACTAACATTATATTATAGTTGACGTTTAGATTCTCGTTGATTCCCTCGTTCAAGACAATTGCAAATAATTTAATTTTGGTTGTCCTAAATCTTTTGAACGTGTGTTTTGACTAATATTCAATCCAGATCTACATATTTCATTATTAAAACAATTTCTGAAATCTGATTTCAAGTGATTGGAGGGTGTTAAAGTCAGTTCAAGAACTTGTACTTGAAAAAAATCATAAGATGGTCATTTTGGGCGTTTTCTTGTTTTGAGTTCCTATCTTAACCTATACAACTCAAACCCCATTTGGTTTAATTTGGGTGTAACTTTGCATCTAGGATTCTTTCTTTCTTTCTTGCGACGAATCTTGAATCCATGACTACATATTCAAGAAATTCAATTCATACCTGTTTTGATGCAACTTCCTATCAAACAAGTCGATGTTTGTTAAAATCTTGTATTCGAGGGAAAGGGTCTTAGATTATCGAATCTTTTGTCTAACGTTGTATAAGGAAATGTAGATATACCAAATTGGGAGGAAGTTGTACACAAGAAAAGGGGAAGAACATGAGGCAGCAAGGAAAGAGTTCATCGATTCCCTTAAACTGATTGAAGGAGAGCTTGGAGACAAGCCTTACTTTGGAGGTGAAAGTTTCAGCTACGTTGATCTGTGTTTGATCCCATTTCATTCATGGTTTCATTCCTATGAAACATATGGGAAATTGAACATACAACAAGACTTCCCAAAATTGATTGCTTGGGGTAAAAGGTGCTTTCAGAACAAGGAGAGTGTGTCTAACACTCTTCCTGATTCGCTAAAGATCCTTGCTTTTGTTCAAAACTTTAGGAAAATATTTGGACTTGGTGAATAGAACTTTGAGGCATCAAAGCCAATATGGTTTTGTTCATCGTGCATCGGATCTGTGTTGTTGCTAATTTTGCTTTCTTGTCATAAAAAAAACACTTGGATGTGTTTGCCTTGTATAAATAATTTTGCAATGTGTATCTTTATATATGGGATTGGTCACATATTTCTGAGATTTTAATCTACTAAACAGAAACTGGTGTTGGGGATGATGCAAGTTCTTGTAGTAATTGTATGCAGCTTCAATGGCTGCATCAAGAATATTGTTCCTAGTTTGTTTGTTTAAATTGAATTTAAATTAAAGAAAAAAAAGAAAATAAACAACGTTAGCAAAGCAGTACTGGAAGGCCTTTGCATTCCACATCGGTAGAATGAAGGAAACAGGGAAGAGGGAGGATATTACAAAAGGGGTACTATCAAGAGAAATCTAAATACGAATTAATGATTGAGTTTTATTGGTGGATACAAAGTATTTTTTATTCTATACGGATAAGACACAAACTTGAACTTACACTTGCTTTTAATACAAATGTTAATTAATGATATAAAGAAAGTGGGCAAAGTCAACTCATTATGTCAATGTTCGAAAATTCTAAATAAAATGATATGAAGAAAGTGGGCGAAGTCAACTCATATTGTCAATGTTCGAAAATTCTAAATAATAAAAAATGGTTGGTTATGGAAAAATTGCAAATTATGCCGTCGATTTTACGTGTCAATAGAGTTCTCATCTCACTAAATTAGTAGATCTTAATTCAACTAATACATTGTTATTGAGCCCAAGACATATTCATGAAGTTGGAATTGATAAGGAAGAAATTAAGAAATTGACTGAAGAAAATGCAATGATAGTAAGAAGAATGCAAGATCTGAAAAGTGAAAACCAACGGAAAGCTTATGAGTATTACTGTATTAGGTTAATAGATTTGACAACTATCCAACTAATGAAAATGAGATGTTTGACTACTTATGTATAGATATTATAGTCTCTCAAGAAAGATACTCTAAACTTGAAACAAACTTTGCTAAATAAAAAATAAACTAGAAAATCAAATTCTAAGTTTGAAAAAAGCCAAAATATGACATAGCATATCAGATTTTTGTAAATCAGGTTCTGGTTAAATTGGCTTATGAATTATGATGCAACCAAGAAGTTTGATCCAATAAAAGCAAATATTCACTACTAGTTGTAGGGATGTAAATGAATTAAACGTTCAACGAACTATTCGGCGGGAAGTTCGTTTATGTTTAATAAATGAACGACTGTGAACACAAATTCTCGTTCGTTTAATTAAACGAACGAACATGGATAATTGTCTCGTTCATTCAATTATTTTCATGAACGTTCATTTATGTTGTTTGTTTACGTTTGTTTATGTTCGTTCATCTAAGTTCTTTGTATCTTCATATATGTTTAATTGTGTTTGATTATATTATTATATTATATGTTGAAACATCCAAAAGATCATAGGGTAAAATTTCATTTTTATTATAATCAAAACACTAATGTAACTTTTATCCAAACATTTAAAATCATTTCAAATTAAAACGATTATCAGAATTCATTCCCAAAATCAAATATTGCAGAAAACATAGGTGTATGTGCTACGCTCAAGCCGGACCATTCCCTTTCGAACCGGAAGTATCTGAAACTATAAACCACAAACTGTGCACAAAGCTTAGTGAGTTCCCTAAATACCACATACCGTACATGTCAAACGAGCCATACATGCCATATATATCCAATAAATCAATAAAAGTGCTATGTGCCAACCATAGTCTTGTCATTATGCCACAAGCCACCTCTTGGTCTTCCTTGTGAGGCCTGGGGTCAAAACCCTGAGTCTTACAGACAAGTGCCAAGAGCCATCTCCTAGGTATGAGCATTTGGATCGGGGAACCGGTACCGGAACTGAAACCAGTATCGAAACCAGAACTCGATGGAACCGGTCAGGCCGGGACCGGGACGATATTCTTGTGGATTTTTGGAACCGGGAACCAGTAGGAATTGGGACCGGTAGAACCGGAAAAAACAGGAACCGGGAATCGGTAGAACCGGCGGTCTAGTTCGATTCTTCATTTCGGCCGACTTCGGTTCCTGGGTCGGGTCCAGTTTGGGTCGGTTCCAGCCGGGTCGGTTCCTTTGCTCATCCCTACCATCTCATGGTCTCCCATGCAAGCATCACAAAGGCAACTAGCATGCAATCTACAACTACTTAACTAATAACTGTCAGAGTTCAGACTCTTGCCTTGCATACAGTTTGCTAGGAGCTGCCTCCTGGTCTTTCATACAAAATGCCAAGAACTACCCCCAGGTCTTCCTACAATACATAAACCAAATGGGTCGACATTGGTGTCTTCGACCCATAAAGCAGTAAGGAGACTCACCTCGACAGATGAATCCACGAATAGATCTCTGACTATTGATCCGCTAGAATCCCCATGCTATCAAACAAATAACACCCAATTAACAATTAGGTTCCAAACCAAATTCAATACTCCACATATAAATAGGGTAAAATGACCATTTTACCCCTCGTCTAGTTGGTCCAAGACTAAGTCCCAAACTCACAATTATAAATTCCCTCAAACTAATTATAATCCAAAGCCCACTAATGGCCCAATTTTCCAAATTGGCCCAAACCATTACATGGGCCTTACCCTAAAGCCCATTAACCTTTCCTAATCCAAAACACATATTCTCAGTTGGTCCAACAAAACCCCAAGCAATACAAGCCCACACGATAGCCTAAACCCACAATGACACCACAAGGCCCAAATACAAAATATCCAATGGTTAACCCTGGTCAACTGCAAAAGTCAAGGTCAACAGTCCATGTTGACCCAACACATCGTATTACCCCTTGGACACACTGTTTTCTTCCAACATCCAGACAATCGGGAAATCCCTAGCCAACACACCATGTTTGCTCGAGATTCAACAGCTTAACCAACAAGCACTTAATCCTTAAAGATATAGCCCAAAAACATAGATCTGACATCCTTGAGTTGGGTTATCACGTAAAGTTGCCAATACGTCCATATATGACTAAATGAAGCTCTTAAGCTAAAAAAGGGACTTAATAGAGGACTTGAAGCATTTATTGTTGGGTTTTGAGCATTCTAACACTCCTAAGTGTACATGCAACCCTAAATACCTTGGATCTATGTTTTCTCTATTATACATGCAAATATCAACTTTCCAAGGTATTGTTCTATTCTAGCATACTAAACTTTGAATAACACAAGTTAGAATAACATACCTTTTGTTAGTGCTTGTCTTCATGAAGCTTGAGTGCCTAGTGCCCCAAGTGTGACACCTCAAGTGGTTCACACAACACCATAAGCACTTGGAATAACTTAGAGAGAATTCTACACTTCATGAAATCGGCTAGCCCTCTCTAGAATCATACTAGTGCCGATTTTGTCAAGAATAAGATCTTTATATAGTGTTACAATTAGGGTAAACCCTAATTGTCATGACTTTCCATTTCCTTGGATCCATGGGTTCAAGGAAATCCTAGATTATATAGTGTTCAAGAATAAGATCTTTATATAGTGTTACAATTAGGGTAAACCCTAATTGTCATGACTTAATTAATCCTAGATTAATTCTTGATCAATACTAATTAAATAATCTCATTATTCTTATTATTAATATACTAGAACTTATAATATATTAATAACCATAAGTGTCTGATTTCTCTCATTATAGTCTATCCAAGTGCATGATGCCATGCAACCCAAATGGACCATGCCGGGTCGGGTCAAGTCTTACCAATTATAGTTATGGACTTAGACATTAATCCAACAGTCTCCCACTTGGATAAGTCTAAAACTATTATTGCGTATGACTTCGGGAACCAACTGGCAATCGTAGCTCTCAAAAGCTTCTGTCGAACTCTGACCTTGTCGATAAACTCTGACCTTTGTCAATGATTTGTCCATTAGATAAGGGATCATATATTCCTCCATTCTAGATATCATATGGACTGAGACATGGATTATAATCATTCTCTCTGTCCATTTGTTGTTTCCCGATTTCCGATTTATGACGACTGACTAATTGAACAAATCAAATCAGTCCTGGCCCGGCCGAGCACTTCCATTTGTCATCATCAAATCATCGAGGGGCCCACATATATCGCTTTTATCCCGAAGGTAAAAGGAATGGATAAACTTCGACTCATATGGCTTGTTCTACTACTTGTTGAATCATACACAAAGACACGTTTTATAACATCGAGTTACCAATGCGTTTTCGTGCAATCAATGTACTATCAACTCATAGTAACAACTCATATCTCTAGGTTTGAAGAATATAAGATATTATCGTCTCATGATCACTCGTGATAAAATCCATGAAGTGATTCCAATGAGCGCGGGTTGAATCCAATACTCAGAACTTATGAGCACTCATGAGTGTTGTAGCCCTTTGTCCAACACCTTAGACCTCTACAAGCCAACCCATGATAGTCTTAATTCATATCTACTTCCAACATATGACCGACTGTGGATGGTTTGAATAACTTAGTCATTCCGGAAGAATAACCTAGTTTATTCGGGAAGTCAAAACATGCAAAGTTAAACACAATAATAATTGAATCCAATATGGTATCAAAACCTATGAACATAAATAAAACACCTTTTATTTATCACCATATGATTACACATTATTCATTGTATACTGTTTCAGCTATCAACTTTATTCTTGAATTTAAAACAATAGTTGTCCCATGCTCCAAGCATGTACACTATGTTTTCTAAACACTAGTCATGCCATACACCAAGTATGCATACTATGTTTGTCTATGATCTTTACTTTGTGAACTAGATCAATTGAACATAACTTCAATGATTCTCTTTTCACACTCCCAAATCCCTACTGCAAATGCAAGAATTCCAAATTCATGCCATTTACTGAAATCTGTTAGATTCTAAACTTATATGCATTGATCCTCTTGTAACGATTATGCACAAATTCACAAAGACTTGGTAACAATCATTACAGAGTATTCCAAAGGAGATCAATTCCTTGGAAACATCCTTCTTGCATTAAGTTTCCTTAATCTTACACAGATTGAAATTTCTGACTTTGAAACATTTCCAGATTCATTTTGACTATCACTTCTGAACAAGAGTTGCCTCCTTACAGATTATCTCAATATGGTCCTTCCAGAATTATCTCTATACTTCAAATTGTCCTTGAGTAACCAATCTTTGGTAAACCTTAGATTGTCCTCGACAATTGTTTAATCCTTTTAGTCATATCCAGTTCTAAACCTTTTCCCTTCTTATTGGCCCAGGCATTTGGAAACTTTTAGAAAGGATGAATATAGCACATGTAATCAATCCTATATCCGAAGCATATGGGACACGATTCATGATGTGTCACATAAAGACTAAACCAGTCTTTTGCTATAACATTTCCATTTCTATTTGCCAAGTTCTCATAATTCAGTTTATGAAAAGGGATGCCGTAATCATAATCGAATTTAAGAACGCAAATAATGGACTCATATACATAATTTTCTTATGTTGAGCCATTCCAACATGAAATTCATATATATTTCCTTGACTAAATGATTAAAACCTCACGATCTAAGCTTATAGATTTGAGATGAAGTATAATTTCCTCTCCCTTAATTATAGCAAAACAACTCTTTCCCAATTAAAACCTTTTGTTTTCTATAGTTAACATTGCTAACTTGCAATACTTATCATAATTATCATGCTCCCACTAACATGATGATTATTAGCATAACATTTATGCTCCCGCTAGCTTTAACATTAACTCAGAAATCAACTGACTTTCTTACCAAAGTTCAGATTTCTAATACTAGATTGTTTTGATAAAACTTTATAAAAAACATACACCTTCCTTTAGATAGCACACTTGTGTGTCTAAACAATTATGAAGAGGGATGCCGTAATCATAATGGTTAGACCTTTTTGCCACTTCCCACCAGTCCAGGTTAGTGTGCCGGTAAACCACACACGCTCCACTAACGACTTTGAGAATGCAAATATCACAATTGCTATCTATCTAAAATCTACTTAGTGAAAGTGTTTCCTCACCATCATTTTCATGAATCGGAGAGAAACCTTATGACACTTAGATTTAATGGTGTATGTGTTCTTATCCATGTGAATTGTCAAAACCATAGTCACAAGACAAGGCTAATGACAAATCCGAACTCATATGGACTGAACTCAATCTTAACTACTTGCCACCTGGCAGCTCAAGAGCGTGCCATTGCTTCCAATTTGTTGTGCTACAAATTGAGAACTCTAAGAACTCATATGCAAAGCCAACTTTAACTGGAATGGGCACAGAATATGTCAACACGATAGGTTATAAACCTCAAGTAGTGTGCTAGAGAAGAACTCCAGGTTCTATTCTTGATTAGTTCTTGAGACTTTCAAGACCTTTAAGCCTCCCACTGTCCTCTTGACCTATAAGACTCCATTTTCAAACATCCAAGAGATAGTGCGGATTCTAATCAAGACAAACACTTCACACAATTGGCCTTAGTTGGTCTTTATTTTATCCAAAACATCACAACTTACCAATGTCAAAAGTACAAGAGTAGGAAACTTTTACTCTTACATTTGATAAGTGTTTTAAACCTTCTTAAAGACATGTCACTCAAATTACAATCTTGGAGTATGACTCTAAGACTTGTATTGGAACGAAGTATGACTTATCTTCTTGATTTAACCACTTCAACAATTCAAGTTCCTCTTCTTTCCTTAGAGAACTAATTTTGATATGGTTTCTTAATCATTAAGATGATCACAAAACTGTACTAAACTACTCTCCCATCTTTTCAGATTTGAGAAACTTTTATCCTTCTGCCTAATTTGATTCTTCTTATTCGCTCTGCCATGCATTGGAACCTTTTCCAATGTCTCAGAGTTACACTTAAGCTTGTAAGTATAATCATATTTACTGAGCTTTAGTAAACTATGAAGAATAGCCTTATCAATCTTTTTGTGGTGGAATTAATCAGTGCACATGACTATGTACTCGATCCCTTAGTCCATTACTTGACTCACACATCCATGTGAATAGGTAATTAGTCTTAATTTTTCAATACTTGAAAGTTCTCATCCATCATGCTATACAACTTGCATGATTCCAAGTTCCGATCCAATTGAGACTTAGGTGATGAGAATCTTTCCTTATTTGGTAAATTTAGACATTACCACAAATGAAAGAATCAATTTCATATTTCCACTCTTGCTATTAATGGAATCATATAAGCAACAATTTTTCCTCAAATGCCATTGTAAGGATATTTTAAAATAAATAAAATCATCATTTTTTTCCTTTTATTTTAAAAACTTAGCGGAAAAACTTATCCTTACAATCCATATGAAAAAGTTGTTGTTATCTATTCCTAAGCAACATCTCATAACTCCTAAGAAGTAGCTCAAGAATCTGATCTTCAAACTACGCGATAGAAATCCATCTACGCGATCAGATTCAGCATATTCTTTCTTTAAGTTTCTTCACTTTTCTTTGATTCTTAAAACATCACCATGTGACCCAGTCACATCATGTATCAAGAATCTCATAATAGAAACTTAGCAGAGTTAGATAGTGGACTTTACTTGAAGTAGAGTCAAACTTATTGACTTTAACATCCTTAGGTAAATATGGCAGCTTCGCAACTAATGACCCTTCCTTTGGCAATATAAACATATGGAACCTTTGATAATGGTACACGGGACTATTACAGACTTAGCCTTTTCTCTTTACCATTTGGTCAACCTAGTTGACTATGGTCAATCCCTTTCCTTGGGAAGAGAATGCTTTTTCTGTATTTCTAGTGTCACCATTGTCAATGTCCATAAAGTTTCAGGAAGTTGATCTTAGCAAATAGATAAGATCATTAAGGGTCTTGTCATAGTCTATTTCATAGGTGTTCAAAAAGAACTCACTATGTGACTTAGAAAGTAGTTAAACCACCAACTTTCTCAAGACTTTGACACCCAACTCTCCCGGCTTGTCAATATGTGACTACATCTCCAAGATGTGACCACACCTAGACCTTTACTTGCCAATAGGGTTCGAGTGACCTTAAACTTTTTAAGAACTTGTGGGTTAGGGAGAATAATTGGAGGTGGTGAAAGAAGTATGATTTCCATGGGACATCATCTTCATTTAGGAAAGCTTGTTTCAAGAGATTTGGGAAGATCATAAATGTCTAACCAGACATGTTTTGGGAGATATTCAAGATAGTTGATCTTAACGTCCTTAATATGACACCCAATATGAAATATTAAGGCTAGGACCCAACAAACTATTTTATAACTTAGAAGAGGTATGCCGTAATCCAAGATATAAAACAATTTGAAGGTAGGTGAATGACGATTCACCAATTTCCACCAAGATAAACGAAATGTTAATTAGGTTTTAATTGGTCTTTGAAACTCCTAGATCTTTGAGATTCATTGAACAGTTCAATGGCATGTTTCAATATCGAGTGTGCCCTTCAGGTTTTGTGATTGGGATGCCGAGGATCACAAAACAAGGTGTGAAGTAACCATGCAAATTACTTGGTACCCTTAAGTGTTTACCCCTCAATCGATGTGTCGGTTAACCACACACGCTCCACTAACCGACTTAAACAAAGTGCAAAGTGTAATTTCATAGATTAGCACCTTATTCACATTTTCCTAAGTAACTAAGATTGGGTATTTATAAGAGTTTAGTTACTTAGTATTATCATTAATACTTTTAATGAAGGGAGAATTATAGTCTTGTCAAACCCGTTCGGCTAACGACCCTCCACCAGTCAAGCAAGCGGTGGGTGAGAGTGGACACCCATTAAGTTGCCATTTTATAGGCAACAACCTTATACCCACCTTATAGACCGGCTTCGTGAATGAGGCGTACTAGCGGTAAGACTGACTTTACTCTTATACACACACACACACACACACATATATATATATATATATATTATTAACTTATAATATTATAAAGTATAAGGGTTGAATTTTAACTTTTAAAAATCTAAGGGCTAACTTGGAATTAAAGTATTCATAAGAGAAAACTTTAGAAATTCCAAAACTTGAGGGCAAGTTTTGAAACTATTCAAAACTAATTAATTCCATAACTTATGTGTTTAAAGTAGTTTTAATCCAAAAACTCTTCAAGTTCCATAACTTGAGGATAAGTTATGGAAGACTTTAAACTAATAAAAGAATTAACTTTTCTTTATTTTATAACTTATGGAATTAATTAAGGTTACATTATTTATTTATTTATTATTATTTAATGAAGAGACTCTTGGTCCTCCATAACTTGAGGACAAATTATGGAGTCATAACTCCAATTAATTAGAACTAGACTCTTCATTTTGTAACCTTTGCCAACTTTTATGAGTTTTATGAAACTTAAATGTGACTTTTCATATAACTTGAGGACAAGTTACAAAAACACATTTTAGAATCAACTCTTAGATTAATTTGGATTGAAAACAACTATTTCACTCAACTTTTCTATTAATCTAAGCAACTCATAAGAACAAGATAATTCAAATCAAACTTTTTCATGTAATTAGTCTAACCTTTAAACTAATACAAAAAATGAATCTATTGACAATTATCTTTGAAATTGGATTAGCATGAACATTACCACATCAAAAACATGTTTATAAGTTCAAAAACATCTTAGGGTAATGTTCCTAGTCCAATTCCAGCCAAAAAAGTCGAATTTATGCTGTCTGGGGGTCCAACTCGTCGAGTGCACTAACCAACTCGACGAGTTGGATGCTTTTTGCCTTGGACTCGTCGAGTCCCTTCATGGACTCAGCGAGTCTGCTAGGCAGACAACATCAAAACTCGATTTTTCAGCTCCATTTGCAAGTATAACAAGAAAACAAACCTGGGCTCTGATACCACTGTTGGGTTTTGAGCATTCTAACACTCCTAAGTGTACATGCAACCCTAAATACCTTGGATCTATGTTTTCTCTATTATACATGCAAATATCAACTTTCTAAGGTATTGTTCTATTCTAGCATACTAAACTTTGAATAACACAAGTTAGAATAACATACCTTTTGTTAGTGCTTGTCTTCATGAAGCTTGAGTGCCTAGTGCCCCAAGTGTGACACCTCAAATGGTTCACACAACACCATAAGCACTTGGAATAACTTAGAGAGAATTCTACACTTCATGAAATCGGCTAGCCCTCTCTAAAATCATACTAGTGCCGATTTTGTCAAGAATAAGATCTTTATATAGTGTTACAATTAGGGTAAACCCTAATTGTCATGACTTTCCATTTCCTTGGATCCATGGGTTCAAATACACCATGGAGCATCCATGGACCATCGTATGGGTTTTAGCCCAACTTGATTATCCATGGAGCATTAGCCCACTATACAAGTATGGATGATTTACACAATCAATCCATATATTTAATTAGTCTTCTTTTGATCACTTAATTAATCCTAGATTAATTCTTGATCAATACTAATTAAATAATCTCATTATTCTTATTATTAATATACTAGAACTTATAATATATTAATAACCATAAGTGTCTTATTTCTCTCATTATAATCTATCCAAGTGCATGATGCCATGCAACCCAAATGGACCATGCCGGGTCGGGTCAAGTCTTACGAATTATAGTTATGGACTTAGACATTAGTCCAACATTTATGACATCATTCTTCACATAAAGCTTGCACCTTTATGCTCAAGCATACCAAAACAACCCAAATCTGAAAGAACAAGCCCTTAAACAACCCAACTCATCCATATATCTAACAAGGAGACCAAAATCATAACAAAACCCCATAAGAGAAGATCTAATCAACAACAAAGAAAGGTATGAACTTGATACCTCAAGTAGACTTTAACAAGTGACTTAGCACATGTGACTCAACCCTAGAACAGTTAGACTCAAACAAGAGCTGTGTAATAGGGTCACGCCTCTCGCATACTCAACCCACCTCCTTACCAATCCATCTAGAAAGCCACATGTTATATGCCTTCCCGTTTTAATACAAATAGCTTCGCTGTTTCGATTCTATTTTCAGATTTTTAACAATTTTAGCCCAAAAATCAATTTGTGTGAACTTTAAAATTCCATTTTCTTCCCAAAATTTTGGTTTTTAATTTTTGACTATCATTTTTTACTTTTAACCTTAAAATTTTCACTTTGACTTTCAAGTTTGACCTTTGACTTTAAACTTTGACCTTCTCGTAGAACCTTCATATTTTTACTTTTAGCTTTTCGGTTTGACTTCTAAGTTTGACTTTTCAAGTTTGACTTTTTAAGCTTGACTTTTGAGGTTTTAAGTCAAAAGGAATTTTTTTTAACAATGAGTTCCTCAAACATCCCAGTCAATGAAGTTTCATGTTCTAAATCTTGTAAAGCTACAATTAGATTTCTTTGTGAACAAAATGATTTACTAAAAAAGGAAAATGAGGACCTTAAATATGAATGATATACTCTTAGGAAGGCCTAAAAACCCTTAAAAACACAACTATAGGCCAAAACTAAGGGTTTTCGAAAACTTTAAGAGGAATATAGCAACAAATGTGAAAACTATGACTATGTTAAGAGACAACTTGTCGTATTAACTGCCGAACTTGATGTATTGAAAGCTAAATATAATGATGCTGAATCCATATTTAAGAAATTTGAGGTGTCAAGTGAGGTAGTTGCATCAATGATTGAAAAACAACTAAAGTTCAAAGATAATAAAAGTAAGGGTCTAGGGTATAATAGCGTTCCACCTCCCTTCAATGACAACTATAACCAACCCATTGAGACCAATGAAGAAGAAATAACTACTCAGTTTGGCCCACTTCGTGAACCAGCTTCAGTTATGATTGAACAATCTGGGCCAACTGAGAATGTTGAGGTGAACATTTTTGATGATTCTACTTCCTGTACAGGTAAAGTAGTGGAAGAGGAGGACAAGGAGAACATAAACAGTTCTAGTTCTGTTGATTCTGTTGACTGTCAAACCAATGACTCCTTGAACTCCGAGTCTGTTGCTTTTAACTCAGTTACTTCTAAACCTGCTGTTGGTAAATACAGGTCACCAAGACAAGCAAAAAAAAAGTTCTTGCTGTAATTGTGCTTGTGGGAACAATCGGAGACGAGGCAAGGGATGCCACCAGGGGCAAGCAGAAACAACTTCCAAGTGAAGAAACAAACTTGTTTTCAGTGTGGAACACCTGGACACATTGCTAAAAATTGTCCAAATCGCGCATACGTTCCCTACTATGCACAAGGATGGAAAAATGCGCCAAGAGGGAGATTCTCCGAATAAAACCATTCGAAGTCACAATCAAGCAATGGTGAGTGGAACGCGAAAAAGGCCAAGAATCAAACTCTCAAGGCGAAGAATCAAAATCCCAAGAACACGAAGGGTATGCTGGCCAAGAAGTCCAACCCAAGAGATGCTCCACTGAAACCAAGATCAGTTAGATCAAAGTCATCTCGAAGATCGACTTTAAGGTCAAAAATCAAATGTCGAGGCACCCATCGGATCAAACAAGAAATAGGTTAAACCCAACTACAAATGGGTACCAAAGGTTAAATCTCCCAAATCTTCGAATGATTATAATATTTCTTCATCTTCTATTTGTGATAAGCAGGACCTATCATGGGAGAAAGTACCTTGCATAGACGGTAACGGTCACCCCAGTTTCAAAATGGACTGGGTTCCAAAGACGAACTGATCCCACTCTGTGCTGGAGCAGCTATGGAGGCATATCATCAGAATTCGGTTTGTTGGTAGTGGCTGTTCCAGGAACATGATAGGGGACATCTCTCAAATATACAACATTCAGAACTTTGATTGAGAGTATGTGTCCTTTGCGGGAAAGGAAAGGATCACAAATGGGGTTTGTGCTTAACAATGTGAAGAATTTTCAAATTTGTTATGAGATTATGCGTGCTGTTCTCAAACCTTCTGAATGCAAATTCAATCGGTGACTTATTTTTTGAGTTTTCTTCTCAATGCTTCTTAGTCTTTCTTAAAATGTTTCGTTTCAAAGAAAAAAAATTATTTAATTTTGCGCTTTTATTTTGTAACGACCAAAAATTTCAACAAAATTTAAACTTTTCAAAAACAACCCATTTTAATAATGTTATTACAAAAAGGTTTTCAATACATTTATCATCAGAGTATTCCCAGAACCATGTCATAAACATAAACACGAGGAGCAGTACGATCACGCCTTCTCCTTGCCACGGTCTCCTGAAGAACCTGAAAAACATTAAATCACAAATGTAAGCCTGAAAGCTTAGTGAGATACCCCCAAAATACCAACCACATATACGCCCTTCCAGGCTACGACCTTCTGGTCCAAAACATATTGCCTTCCGGCCTATAACATAGTGCCTTCTGGCCCATAACATAAATAGTATACATAACATAACAGAACATAGAATAGTCATGCATATCGGGTCTACTCTGTGACTGGTCCGCCGTATCGGGCCTTCAGTACATCGGGTCCACCCTCCGAGTCTAGTCATGTCCCTCGAGTCTACAGTGTGGTTGGTCCGCCCGCACCAGGCCTTCAACCCACCTGGTCCACTCTCTGAGTTTATAGTATGACTGGTCCTCCCACATCGGGCCTTCATTCGGTCTGGTCCACTCTCCGAGCCTCGGCACGTCTGGTCCGCCCTCGTGGGGCCTACAGCCTATCCGGACCACTCGTTGGGCCTTCGGAACAACCGGTCCGCCCTGGGTATCTTGGCCTACAGCACAAAGCAGGACCGCCTCAACCCAACTCCAGTCCAAACAACCATGTGCACATACCATACAATCATATAACAGTTCATAGTCAGCAAGCCGATCAAGCAGATCACGTAACATATCATCATCCTAACCAGGATACCGACCTAACCGGTCACTAGCATAGCATCACCCTACATATCAGGAAACCGACCTTAACCAGGTCTCTAACATATACCATTCTAGCTACTAGGATGCAGACATATCAAAGAAATAACATAACAACAAATATTCGAATCTCAATCCGATAAAGGGCCGACCTTGGAGCCTTAGACCCTGTCGATATAGTGAGGATAACTCAGCTCGTGAATGCCGATACTCTGAACTGAAGAATCAGACTCTCGAATCACCAACTCACCGCAAATCCCAAACTAACCATCATAACAAAATAAACATTAGGCCAATCATACATCCACTTATCGGGCCAAGACCAAGGTCTAAATCTCATACAAAGTCCAATATTGGCCCAATTTACCAAATTGGGCCCACCTCACCAAATGGGCCTAGATCCAATGTCCATAACAATAATTGGGCCCAAAATACTCTATCCATAAATTCCCAGTCATGGCCCATAAACCAACAACCCAAAAACAGCCCAAACTCTTAGGCCCAATATTGAAGTCCAACAGGGGGAGTACGCTGGGCGTACCCTCCTTGGTACGCGGGGCGTACAACATTGATTCGAAAAGGGGGATCGAAGCTCTGGCCCGCTACGCGGGGTGTACTCAAAGGTTACGTGGGGCGTAACTGCGCTACACATTAAGTCCTTCTAACCTCTTAATGGCTTAAGCTCTTAAGCCTAAACTTCAGATCCCTAGGCCAAATATGATTAGAATTCATAAAGTCTCAAACTTTATCACTTGGGACGTCCATAAGCTCTTAATCCAAGGTCTTAATCCATTAAGACCTATATATCTCACACATGGAACAACTACAACCCTTGGGACCTCATTTTTCTCACTCAAGACCTCTCCAAAGGTCTGAAAGGACAGATAATCTTGACCAAGTCGAAACATGCAACAAGGTGAGGACTTTTGGGACAAGAATGGTGTCAAAGCTTCATAATACATAGATCTACACAATATGAATGTCAAGCAAGAAGCTTTATACCTCAAACAAGCTCCAAAGGATGGTATCTCTTCAGATCTACAAGCTCCAATCATTCCTCTTCTTCTTTGACAACTTCTCTTTTCTCCTTCAAGCCTTTCTTTCGCCAAAATGAGCTTCCAAAGGCCAAACACACCCAACAATGGAGGGAATACGAGTTTCTAGGGTTTCTGAGGTTAAGGATGAGCTTATGGAGGCTAGGGTATGAACCAACATGTTCCTTATATAGTGGCTGACCCTAAATTAGGGTTTGGGGTTTCTGAGAGTACGCTGGGCGTACTCACCCGGCCACCCCGCCATTCATTCCTCCATTAAGTTGGGCGTACGTCCAGCTATCGATGGGCGTACCCAGCCAAACTTCAAAATACATGCATGCCATGCATGCATGGGACCCTTTTTCCACTTATTCCACAAAGATCTATAAACAATAATCATCTTCCAAACGCCGTAACTCCTCTACTCTAAACCCGCTCCCAACTAACTTAACATTCATGCAAGGGTGACGAGAAGCCCAATGCTTTTAACAACATACACCAACCCGAAATCTTCTTGGATGAAACCTATTTCCTGTAAAAGGACCAGAATTACCCTTCCTCTTAAATCTCAGGGACTCACAATTAAATATTTTAAGAACGGGGTGTTACAATTCTCCCCCACTTCAATTAGGCTTCGTCCTCGAAGCCTGCGACAACTCTACTCCGAAACTACCCCTGCAATGCACCGCCTGGCATTCACCGGACCAGGCTACTCAAGACTCAACCATCGAAATCCGAAACCCAACTTTACCTTTCTTGCTGACAGGATGACACATGCTTCAGCCTCAGAGCAACTCCCATGAGTTCTCCACCGCAATCTCATAACCACACCGAACTGGCTCTAGTGTCCTCGGGTTAGGAAAACCCCGATACACTAATAACACTTCCAAAAATCCTTCCGGATGAATTTTCACCACTTAAAACAAAATCTATCTGGAAATCCGAGATTCCATCCATGCATTCCTGCCGAGCCTCAGCAACCATCCAACCCGGATGTGATCCCATACCACTGCCGCAGTCACGCTGCTCAATGACCATAATTTGACCACTCCAATCATAACCCTGCGTTGCTACTTCCACTTCCATGAACTTACATTCCCTTATAGCATGACCGCTATCCATGCAACACACATGTCCTGAATCTACTCGCAAGGACTCTCGAGTTCATGCACTACCTCCACCAATCAAGATCAATACCCGGGGCCAGACCTTCTAATGCTAACACATCACAACATACCTAACCCATTTCCTCGAACTGATCCAATAATACCTGCAGATTCTTCAGCATGACTGGACCACCTTACCAGGTCTTCAGCCAATCTGGACCACTCTCAAAACCTTCAGCCAATCTGGACCGCCCTCCAGGGCCTTCAGTCTGACTGGACCGTCCCCCGAGCCTTCGGCCTGACTGGTACGCCTACCGGCCTTTAGTCTATCTGGACCGCTCGACTAGCATCCATCATTCCGAGTTATCTCTTTGGGAAATCCCCCCATGCATACTGTTCTAGCCCTCTAGGGGTTCCGAACTCTATCTCCATCATACATACTCGATCCCAGCCTGATCCCAGGCCCTCCACAATCAATGCCATAGGTCTGTATCCCGCCCCACATGCCTGCTACTCACCCATACCAGCCTGCTCTCGGCTGACAGAAATACCGCTGAATCCCAAGCAGCTAAACAATCTCTCAAGCCTATCGACCATCTGGAGAATTTCCAATTCTCCCCTACTTAGGGCACTGACTATCTACCACCGGTCGCTATCACCGACCTCCCAAAACAACCTTGCATAAAACCCAACACTTACACGCGGACTGATTCCCACTAGCACTAGCAACCCTCGCAAAAACACATTTCCACACTGATCATCCCGCTCGAAAGAAACTCAATCTTCAACTATCCACTCCTTAGACTGTAGATGCTACCCGACATTCAAACCAACGCCGTATTTCCACTAATAACCCTTATGAATGATAACCAACGAAAACCCAAACTCTAACCCATAACCATACCAAACCCTTAAGGAACAACGGATACCAAAACGAAAAAAAACCACACAATGAGACTAGCAGATAATAATACTCCACAATAATCAAAAGATAACAAGATATCAAGAAAGGAACACACCCGCAGTTGCATCCGGCACTACTCTGACCTCCTCTGCTGAAAGCTGAAAATCACGACCCTGAGCCCTTGGGGGCTCCGCTCCACCCTGACCTCCACCTGTGATCCTCAAAGTGGCCGGTGCTGGAGCCTACACCGGTCCTGCAGCAAGCTGTGGGTAATTGACCCTCAAGTGCCCAACCTGATGACAATGATAACAAATTCTCAAATCCCGAACCGGCATTGACTGCCGACAATCCCTCGCATAGTGCCCCTCCTTTCCACACTTACGACATGCACCACTGGACCGACAAACTCCGGTGTGACCCCTACCATACTTTCCACAAACGTGGCTGCCCTGATCTCCCATCCTGGAATCAACGGTCTTAGACCGTTTCATCGCCGACTGTGACTGCACCGGAGCTTGCCTCAGCTCACGTAACTGCAACTCAATCTCTAACTCACACCTTGGAGCAGGCTCAGATGTCCTTGTTGCAGGACTGGTGCAGGCTCCAGCACCGGCCACCTTGAGGATCACAGGTGGAGGTCAGGGTGGAGCGGAGCCCCCAAGGGCTCAGGGCCGTGCTTTTCAGCTTTCAGCAGAGGAGGTCAGAGTAGTACCGGATGCAGCTGCGGGTATGTTCCTTTATTGATATCTTGTTATCTTGTGTTTGTTGTGGTGTGTTATTCTCTGCTGGTCGTGTTGTATGGGTTTTTCGTTTTGGTATCCGTTGTTCCTTGAGGGTTTGGTATGGTTATGGGTTAGTGTTTCGGGTTTTCGCTGGTTATCATTTGTGAGGGTTATTAGTGGATATGACGTTGGTTTGAATGTCAGGTAGCATCTGCAGTCTGAGGAGTGGATGATTGAAGATTGGGTTCCTTTTGAGCGGGTTGATCAATGTGGGAATGTGTTTTTGCGAAGGTTGCTAGTGCTAGTGGGAATTAGTTCGTGTGTAAGTGTTGGGTTTTGTGCAAGGTTATTTTGGGAGGTCGGTGATAGCAACCGGTGGTTGATAGTCAGTGGCCTAAGTGGGGGAGAATTGGAAATTCTCCGGATGATCGATAGGCTTGGGAGATTGTTTAGCTGCTTGGGATTCGATGGTATTTCTTTCAGCCGAGAGCATGCTGGTATGGGTGAGTAGCAGGCGTGCAGGGCGGGATACAGACCTATGGCATTGATTGTGAAGGGCCCGGGATCAGGCTGGGATCGAGTATGTATGATGGAGATAGAGTTCGAAACCCCTAGAGGGCTAGAACAGTATGCATGGGAGGATTTCCCGAAGAGATAACTCGGAGTGATGGATGCTAGTCGAGCGGTCCGGATAGACTGAAGGCCGGTAGGCATACTAGTTAGGCCGAAGGCTCGGGGGATGGTCCAGCCAGACTGAAGGCCCTGGAGGGCGGCCCAGATTGGCTGAAGGTTTTGAGAGTGGTCCAGATTGACTGAAGACCTGGTGAGGTGGTCCAGTCATGCTGAAGACTCTGCAGGTATTATTAGATCGGTTCGAGGAAATGGGTTGGGTATGTTGTGATGTGTTAGCATTAGAAGGTCTGACCCTGGGTATTGATTGTGATTAGTGGAGGTGGTGCATGGACCCGAGAGTCCTTGCGAGCAGGTTCAGGACATGTATGTCACATGGTTAGCGGTCGTGCTAAGGGAATGTAAATCCACGGAAGTGGAAGTAGTAGCACAGGGTTATGATAGGAGTGGTCCAATTGTTGTCATTGAGCAGCAAGATTACGGCAGTGGTATGGGAGCACATCCGGGTTGGATGGTTACTGAGGCTCGGAAGGAACGCATGGATGAAATTTCGGAATTCCAGATTGATTTGTTTATGTGGTAAAAATGCATCTGGAAGGGTGTTTGGAAGTGTCAACAGTGTATCGGGGTTTTCCTAGCCCGAGGACACTAGAGTCAGTTTGGTGCGGTTAGGAGATTGCGGTGGAGAGCTCGTGGGAGTTGCTCTAGGGCTGAAGCTTGTGTCATCCTGTTAGCAAGAAAGATAAAGTTGGGTGTCGAATTTCGATGGTTGAGTCTTGGTTAGCCTGGTTCGGTGAATGCCAGGCGGTGCATTGCAGGGATAGTTTCGGAGTAGAGTTGCCGCAGGCTTCGAGGACGAAGCCTAATTTAAGTGGGGGAGAATTGTAACACCCCGTTCTTTAAGTGTTTAATTATAAGTCCCCGAGATTTAAGAGGAAGGGTAATTCTGGTCCTTTTACGAGAAATGAGTTTCATCCGAGAAGGTTTCGGCTGGTGTATGCGTTAGAAGCATTTGGGCTTCTCGTCACCCCCGTATGAATGTAAAGTTATTTGGGAGCGGGTTTAGATTAGAGGAGTTGTGGTGTTTTGAAGTTGATCATTGTTTATAGCTCTTTGTGGTATAAGTGGATAAAGGGTCCCATGCATGCATGGCATGCATGCATAGCATGCATGCATGGCATGCATGCAAGCATTTACTTTTGAAGTCTGGCTGGGTACACCCAGCGTAAGCTGGACGTACGCCCAACGTAAGGAAGTGATAAGTTGCGGGTGGCCGGGTGAGTACGCCCGGCGTACTCTCAGAAACCCCAAACCCTATTTTAGGGTCAGCCACTATATAAGGAACATGTTGGTTCACCCCTTAGCCTCCTTATGCTCATCTTCAACCTCAGAGAAACCCTAGATCTCGTGTTCTCTCCATTATTGGGTGTGTTTGACCTTGTAAAACTCTTTTTGGCAAAAGAAAGGCTTGAAGGAGAAAAGAGAAGTTGTCAAAGAAGAAGAAGAACGTGTGGAGCTTGTAGATCTGAAGAGATACCATCCTTTGGAGCTTGTTTGAGGTATAAAGCTTCTTGCTTGACCTTCATATTGTATAGATCTATGTATTTTGAAGCTTTGTTACCATTCTTGTCCCCAAAGCCCTCACCTTGTTGCATATTTCGATTTGGTCAAGATTATCTGTCCTTTCAGACCTTTGGAGAGGTCTTGAGTGAGAAAAATGAGGTCCCAAGGGTTGTAGTTGTTCCATGTGTGAGATATATAGGTCTTAATGGATTAAGAGCTTAAGGACGTCCCAAGTGATAAATTCTGAGACTTTATGAATTCTAATTATATTTGGCCTATGGATCTGAAGTTTGGGCTTAAGTGCTTAAGCCATTAAGAGGTTAAAAGGACTTAATGAACATTGCAGTTACCCCCCGCGTAACCTTTGAGTACGCCCCGCGTAGCGGGCCAAAGCCCCGATCCTCATTCGCGTTTCATTGTAGTATGCCCAGCATACCAAGGAAGGTACGCCCAGCGTACTCCTCCTATTGAACTTTCATTTTTGGGCTTTGAATTTGGGCCGTTGATGGACAATTGGTTATTGGGCCAAGTCTGGGAATTTATGGATAGAGTATTTTGGGCCCAATTATTGTTATGGACATTGGTTCTAGGCCCATTTGAAGTGGGCCCAATTTGGTAAATTGGGCCAATGTTGGACTTTGTATGAGATTTGGACTTTGGTCTTGGCCCGATAAGTGGAAGTATGATTGACCTAATGCTTATTTTGTTATGTAGGTTAGTTCGGGATTTGCGGTGAGTTGGTGGTTCGAGAGTCTGTTTCTTCAATTCAGAGTATCGGCATTCACGAGGTGAGTTATCCTCACTATATCGACAGGGTCTAAGGCACCAAGGCCGGCCCTTTATTGGATTGAGATTTGGATATGGTTGTTATGTTATTGCTTGATATGTCTACATCCTGGTAGCTAGGATGGTATATGCTAGAGACCTGGTTAAGGTCGATTTCCCGATATGTAGAGTGATGCTATGCTAGTGACCGGTTAGGTCGGTATCCTGGTTAGGGTAATGATATGTTATGTGATCTGCTTGATCGGTTTATGGATTATGAACTGTTATATGATTGTATGTTATGTGCACATGGTTGTTTGGACTGGAGTTGGGTTGAGGCGGGTCCTGCTTTGTGCTGTAGGCCAAGATACCCAGGGCGGACCGGTTGTTCCGAAGGCCCAGCGAGCGGTCCGGATAGGCTGTAGGCCCCACGAGGGCGGACCAGACGTGCCGAGGCTCGGAGAGTGGACCAGGCCGACTGAAGGCCCGATGCGGGCAGACCAGTCATACTGTAGACTCAGAGAGTGGACCAGGTGGGTTGAAGGCCCGGTGCGGGCGGACCAACCGCACTACAGACTCGAAGGACATGACTAGACACGGAGGGTGGACTGAAGGCTGATACGGCAGACCACTCACACATTAGACCCGATATGCATGGTTGTTCTATGTTCTATTATGTTATGTATGCTATTTATGTTATGGGCCGGAAGGCAATATGTTATGGGCCGGAAGGCAATATGTTTTGGAACGGAAGGTCGTAGCCTGGAAGGGCGTATATGTGGTTGGTATTTTGGGGGTATCTCACTAAGATTTCGGGCTTACAGTTGTGGTTTAAATGTTTTTCAGGTTCTTCAAGAGACCATGGCAAGGCGAAGACGTGATCGTACCGCTCCTCGTGTTTATGTTTATGGCATGATTCTGGGAATATTCTGATAATAAATGTATTGAAAACCTTTTTGTAATAACGTTATTAAAATAGATTATTTTTGAAAAGTTTAAATTGTGTTAAAATTTTTGGTCGTTACAGAATATTACGTTGTTTAATTCCGACACTTTACACTGATTCTGGTATCATTTTTCTTGTGCAACTTATATTTAGTCTAACAAGTTTTAATTTTTCATCGTGTAATTTATATCTATTTACAAATTATCTTATAATTTATTAATTATATATGTAACCCTTATATTATCTACAAAATGAAATCCATTAGTATTTAAAAATAAATATGGTCCATTTTTTAAAAATATTATGGTTTTTTGTATAATACTGAAGATAATTGATTAATAATTATGAGTTTTTACTATAAAAATTTATTTATTTTTATAACCATGGTTCTCAGGGGCTATAACCTAGTATATATATATATATATATATATATATATATATATATATATATATATATATATATATATATATATAAAGAATTTAATGTATATGTATGTCTTTTAGAAGCCCAAGTTAGCCAAACCTGAAATTAACGCAAGAAAGTAAGCAAGTCGGTTGCATGAGGCAATAAACGTGTTTCGTCTGAATTGGGAACGAAGACAACGTGAATCAGGGTGTTGAATCTTGTTTGTTGTTATATAAAAGAAAAAAGGGTGTCAAATCGATAATTAAATCGCCATCCTCGATAACTGAATCATCACCTACATCACACAAGAATGCCTTGTGAGTCGATGAATAATTCAAAAATAATAATGTTCCCAGATCATCTTATACCGTTCCATTAACGATTCAAGAGTCATCATCATCAGACTCGTTTATCCATTTCTCTCTTGCTTATCATAAGGATAATACCATTCCTAAAATAATAAGAAGACTAATCTCGCCTTTCGTTCGTGATGATTTATGAAATGAATCGCATTCACATATTCCTATCAGGCCTTCTCCGTGTCTCGCATCGTCATTCAATTTTCCTCACTTCTCGAATCTTGCAATCTCGCCCCCTGTTGATTATGTTGATTACTGAACTGGATCAGTTGTGAGATACTAGGATAAAGTATCATATTATGAGTTTTATATATAATTTATGTTTCTAATTTTAAACCGATTTTTGATTTCTGAACTGAATCGAGTCTTGACATACACGTAATTTTTATTTATGTTTATCATATATCACTTTTTTGTTTATGAATTTTGTTTCTCAAAGCTTTCAATTTGTAGTTCTGATTTTTGTTTGTATATCAAATTACTGTAGTTATTTTTCAGCCTGAAACAATGAAACTCATTGGTCTCAATTTAAGATTTTTCAGTAAATAAGGTAAAGTGTTTGTAGATTTTTGTATATTATTGTATAATCATAAGTTTTATGTTCCAAAATTTCTCATGTTTGTTATTGACTTGTTCTTTTAGTTTCAGGTTCAAATTATAACTTTGACTTCATAAGGTAATGTGTTAAATCATAATTGTTGGCTATCAATTTTTCTTTTATTTTATTTGATTTATCAGATTTATTACTTTTGCTACTGATTTTTTTGCAGCTTGATATTAGGCTTCTATAAAATTGAGATAGAAATAATGTTTATTCATATAATTCTTCATAATAGCATTGCTTATTTGTTAATGGTTTTGCAAATATTATTTATAGAAAAATGTATGTTAGATAAATTTGATCTTAATGAATTTTTTTAATGGCATGTCTTCTTTTGAATTGTTGTTATATCTATGATGTTACGAGGCTCTTTTTTTCTTCTCGTCCAGTGGCCAAAATATGTTTGGAACGACGTTGTATATAACTAAAAAAGAATGTAAAGTTTTTAAAAAAAATGTAGTTAAACAATGTATTAAATTTTAACTAGAAAAGAGCAAGGTGTGTCGGTTAATTTAAATAAAAGTAATGACTTAAGTATAAAGTAATTAAAAATGAAAAACTATATTAATAAAAATTAAGTAGTTAAATATAAAAGGGTTATATTAAGTTTGACAATTTACAAAAATAAAAGAGCTATATTGTGTTTGACGATTAACTGCTACTGAAAACTAAATAATAAAAACTCTAAAATGATGTTATTTTAGTATTATCCAATATTTATTGTTTGATTATTAATTTTTATTTCTGTATTAAACTCATTAATAAATGCAATTAATTAAAATCATCAACAAATACAATTAATTAAATTCATCAATAAATGCAATTAATACTAAAAAAAATAATCTCATGTTCTATATAACTAGACCACACTATATATCTACTAGGCGAATGCTCGCGCGTTGCACAGAAACACTTATATAGTTGAAGTTTTCACAAATATATGATTTTTTTAATATAACAATAATATTGTTATTAAATTTGATATAATAATTTGTAAATACTAAATTGATATAATATATTGATTATCTTGAATTATATGATAATATATACATTTATTATAACATCATAATGTCAATCGTTTGAATGTCTTCTACCCGCAAGTTACACATAATTAAAATTAAATATAATATATGATTTGATGTTATTTATAGTTATTTTTATTGTCAATTAATTTTTTAAAATTTATTTGCTTAATGTTTTAATTTCTATCATTATAATTATTTAAAACATCAAACATTGTTTTTTTATTTTAAAGCCAACAATATAATCATTTATATAGAGTTGTTTTTAACTATTATTATTGTAAGTTATTTTAAGCTACTTATTTGGAAACTTTTAACGATTATAAAAATATAGTTAATAAATATTTTAGTTAAATTGAAATTACAATTTAGTTTTTTGTTTTTATCACTATAATTTATCACTTTTAACTGTTTACAAAATATTTTTTAGTTTTTTTAAATGGAACTGAAATTTATATTTGAGTAGACGTTGTAATGCGCAAAAACACCTATATAGTTTAAGTCTTTACAAATATATATTTTTTAAAATATAACACTAATGTTAAATTTGATATAATAATTTGTATATTAATTTGATATAATATATTGACTATTTTGAATTATATGATAATATATAAATCTATTATAACGTCATAATCTCAACCGTTTGAATGACTTCTACTCGCGAGTTACACATCCATAAAACTAAATATTATATATGGCTTAATATTATATATAGTTGTTATTTTTAACTAATTTTTTAAAATATATTTGTTTAATGTTTTAATTTCTATCATTATAATTATTTAAAACATCAAACATTATTTTTTGATTTTAAAGGTAACAATATAATCATTTATATAGAGTTATTTTTAACTATTGTTATTATAAGTTATTTTAAGCTACTTATTTGAAATTTTTTAACGATTATATAAATATATTTAGGAAATATTTTAGTTAAACTGATATTATAATTTTGTTTTTTGCATTTATCACTATAATTTATCAATTTTTACTATTTACAAAATATTATTTGGTTTTTTTAGTGGAACTGAAATTTATATTTAAGTTGACCCTGTAATTTTATATTTAAATTAACAATTTAGGTATTTTGTCCAAACTGTTCAAAAATTATAGTTTTAAACTGATAATGATTTACATGCAACAACATTTTAAATCTAATAAATTAAGTATAATATGTTAAAATTTAAAGACATAACTTTATAAATAGAAGTAAAAATATTATTTTAAAATTGAAATTTAGTCTATTTATGATTACATTTTAGATTTGACATTTATTTAGTATAACCGTGCTCGGAATGTTGGTGACCCGGACGACCACAGGCCCATGTTTCTAAGGGGCTTAGTATTTCTAAGACATATATGTGTATATATATATATAGAATTTAAAGTATATGTATGTCTTTTAGAAGCCCAAGTTAGCCAAACCTGAAATTAACACAAGAAAGTAATCAAGTCGGTTGCATGAGGCAATAAACGTGTTTCGTCTGAATTGGGAACGAAGATAACGTGAATCAGGGTGTTGAATCTTGTTTGTTGTTATATAAAAGAAAAAAGGGCGTCAAATCTATAATTAAATCGCCATCCTCGATAACTGAATCATCACCTACATCACACGAGAATGCCTTGTGAGTCGATGAATAATTCAAAAATAATAATGTTTGCGGTTCATCTTATACCGTTCCATTAACGATTCAAGAGTCGTCATCATCAGACTCGTTTAGCCGTTTCTCTCTTGCTTATCATAAGGATAATACCATTCCTAAAATAATAAGAAGACTAATCTCGGCTTTCGTTCTTGATGATTTATGAACTGAATCGCATTCACATATTCCTATCAGGCCTTCTCCGTGTCTCGCGTCGTCATTCAATTTTCCTTACTTCTCAAATCTTGCAATCTCGCCCCCTGCTGATTATGTTGATTACTGAACTGGATCAGTTGTGAGATACTAGGATAAAGTATCAGATTATGAGTTTTATATATAATTTATGTTTTTAATTTTTAAACCGATTTTTGATTTCTGAACTGAATCGAGTCTTGACATACACGTAATTTTTATTTATGTTTTTCGTATATCAGTTTTTTGTTTATGAATTTTGTTTCTCAAAGCTTTCAATTTGTAGTTCTGATTTTTTTGTATATCAAATTACTGTAGCCATTTTTTAGCCTGAAACAATGAAACTTATTGGTCTAAATTTAGGATTTTTCAGTAAATAAGGTAAAGTGTTTGTAGATTTTTGTATATTATTGTATAATCATAAGTTTTATGTTCCAAAATTTCTCATGTCTGTTACTGACTTGTTCTTTTAGTTTCAGGTTCAAATTATAACTTTGAGTTGATAAGGTAATGCGTTAATCATAATTATTGGCTATCAAATTTTTTTTCATTTTATTTGATTTATTACTTTTGTTACTGATTTTTTTTGCAGCTTGATATTAGGCTTCTATAAAATTGAGATAGAAATAATGTTTACTCATATAATTCTTCATAATAGCATTGCTTATTTGTTAATAGTTTTGCAAATATTATTTATAGAAAAATGTATGTTAGATTTGGTCTTAATGAATTTTTTAATGACATGTCTTCTTTTGAATTGTTATTGTATATATGATGTTACGAGGCTCTTTTTTTCTTCTCGTCCAATGGCCAAATATGTTTGGAACGACGTTGTATATAACTAAAAAAGAATGTAAAGTTTAAAAAAAAATGTACTTAAACAATGTATTAAATTTTAACTAGAAAAGAACTAGGTGTGTCGGTTAATTAAAATAAAAGTAATAACATAAGTATAAATTAATTAAAAATGAAAAACTATATTAAAAAAAATTAAGTAGTTAAAAATAAAAGGGTTATATTAAGTTTGACAATTTACAAAAATAAAAGAGCTATATTGTGTTTGACGATTGACTGCTACTGAAAACTAAATAATAAAAACTCTAAAATGAGGTTATTTTAGTATTATCCAATATTTATTGTTTGATTATTAATTTTTATTTCTTTATTAAACTCATCAATAAATGCAATTAATCAAAATCATCAACAAATACAATTAATTAAATTCATCAATAAATACAATTAATATTCAAAAAAAATAATCTTATGTTCTATATAACTAGACCTCAATATATATCTTAATGGTTTTGCAAATATTATTTATAGAAAAATGTATGTTAGATAAATTTAATCTTAATGAATTTTTTAATGGAATGTCTTCTTTTGAATTGTTATTGTATATATATGATGTTACAAGGCTCTTTTTTTCTTCTCGTCCAATGGCCAAAATATGTTTGGAACGACGTTGTATATAACTAAAAAAGAATGTAAAGTTTAAAAAAAATGTAGTTAAACAATGTATTAAATTTTAACTAGAAAACAGCCAGATGTGTCGGTTAATTAAAATAAAAGTAATAACATAAGTATAAGTTAATTAAAATTGAAAAACTATATTAATAAAAATTAAGTAGTTAAAAATAAAAGGGTTATATTAAGTTTGACAATTTACAAAAATAAAAGAGTTGTATTGTGTTTGACGATTGACTGCTACTGAAAACTAAATAGTAAAAACTATAAAATGAGGTTATTTTAGTATAATCCAATATTTATTGTTTGATTATTAATTTTTATTTCTTTATTAAACTCATCAATAAATGCAATTAATTAAAAACATCAACAAATACAATTAATTAAATTCATCAATAAATGCAATTAATATTCAAAAAAAAAAATAATCTTATGTTCTATATAACTAGACCTCACTATATATCTATATCTATATATCTACTAGGCGAATGCTCGCGTTGTACAGAAACACCTATATAATTGAAGTCTTTACAGATATATAATTTTTTTAATATCATAATAACGTTGTTGTTAAATTTGATATAATAATTTGTAAATTCTAAATTGATATAATATATTGATTATTTTGAATTATATGATAATATATATATATATATATATATATATATATATATATACATTTATTATAACTTCATAATTTCAATCGTTTGAATGACTTCTACCCGCGAGTTACACATAATTAAAATTAAATATAATATATGATTTGATGTTATTTATAGTTATTTTTATTGTTAATTAATTTTTTAAAATTTATTTGCTTAATGTTTTAATTTCTATCATTATAATTATTTAAAACATCAAACATTGTTTTTTTATTTTAAAGCCAACAATATAATCATTTATATAGAGTTGTTTTTAACTATTGTTATTGTAAGTTATTTTAAGCTACTTATTTGAAACCTTTATAAAAATATATTTAAGAAATATTTTAGTTAAATTGAAATTACAATTTAGTTTTTGTTTATATCACTACAATTTATCACTTTTAACTGTTTACAAAATATTTTTTAGTTTTTTTAAACGGAACTGAAATTTATATTTGACTAGACATTGTAATGCGCAAAAACACCTATATAGTTTAAGTCTTTACAAATATATATTTTTTAAAATATAAAACTAACGTTGTTGTTAAATTTAATATAATAGTTCGTATATAGTTTAATTTGATATAATATATTGACTATTTTGAATTATATGATAATATATAAATCTATTATAACGTCATAATCTCAACCGTTTGAATGACTTCTACTCGCGAGTTACACATCAATTGAACTAAATATTATATATGGTTTAATATTATTGATAGTTGTTATTTTTAACTAATTTTTTAAAATATATTTGTTTAATGTTTTAATTTCTATCATTGTAATTATTTAAAACATCAAACATTATTGTTTTGATTTTAATGGTAACAATATAATCATTTATATACAGTTATTTTTAACTATTGTTATTATAAGTTATTTTAAGCTACTTATTTGAAAAATTTTAACGATTATATAAATATATTTAGGAAATATTTTAGTTAAACAGATATTACAATTTAGATTTTTGCATTTATCACTATAATTTATCACTTTTAACTATTTACAAAATATTATTTGGTTTTTTTAGTGGAACTGAAATTTATATTTAAGTTGACACTATAATGTTATATTTAAATTAACAATTTAAGTGTTTTATCCAAACTGTTCTAAAATTGTAGCTTTAAACTGATAATGGTTTACATGAAACAACATTTTAAATCTAATAAATTAAGTATAATATGTTAAAATTTAAAGACATAACTTTATAAATAGAAGTAAAGATATTATTTTAAAATTGAAATTTAGTTTATTTATGGTTACACTTTAGGTTTGATATTTATTTAGTTTTATTATCCGACTTACAATCGTTATTAGGAAGACACTACAATTTATCACTTTTAACTATTTATAAAATAATCTTTGGGTTGTTTAATTTAAATAAAATTTATATTTAAGTTGAGCCTATAGTGCTATATTTTAATTAATAATTTAAGTATTTTATACAAATTGTTCAAAAATTATACCTTTAAAATGATAATGGTTTACATCCAACAATATATTAAAACTTATAAATTAAGTATAATATGTTAAAAGTTAAAAAAACATAATTTTATAACTAGAATTAAAGATATTATTTTAATAGTGAAATTTAGTTTATATATGAATACACTTTAGATTTGATATTTATTTAACCTAATTACCAAATTATAATTATTATTATAAAGAAATTGAGAAGTCATGAGAGTTTCAAATGAATGTGGTGAAAGGAAAAAAGAATGGGGTTTTCAAATACATGAGATTCAAGAAAAAAATGCTAGCTTTATAAGTATGTATGATATCTACTTATAAAGGAAGCATTTTTCCTTTTCACCACATTCTTTTAAACCTCCCGTGACTTATCAATTTCTTTCTAATAATGATTATAAGTTGGTTAATAAGGTTAAATAAATATCAAACCTAAAGTGTAATCATATATAAACTAAATGTCAATATTAAAATAATATCTTACTTCTGCTTATCAAGTTATTGTTTTTAACTTTTAACATATTATACTTAATTTATTAGTTTTAATATATTGTTGGACGTAAACCATTATCATTTTAAAACTATAAGTTTTGAACAATTTGTATAAAATACTTAAACTATTAGTTTAAATATAAGATTACATGGTCAAGTTAAATATAAATTTTAGTTGAACCTAAACAATCCAAAGAATATTTTGTAAATAGTTAAAATTGATAAATTGTAGAGTGTTTCTAATAATGATTATAAGTTGGTTAATAAGGTTAAATAAATAGCAAACATAAAGTATAATCATAAATAAACTAAATTTCAATATTAAAATAATATATTTACTTCTATTTATAAAGTTATGTTTTTAACTTTTAACATATTATACTTAATTTATTAGATTTATATTGTTGTTGTATGTAAATCATTATCATTTTAAAGCTACAACTTTTGAACAGTTTGGACAAAATACTTAAACTGATAATATAAATATAACATTACAGTGTCAACTTAAATATAAATTTCACTCCACTTGAAAAACCTAAAGAATATTTTATGAATAGTTAAAAGTGATAAATTGTAGTGCTAAATGCAAAAACTAAATTGTAATCCCAGTTTATGTAAAATATTTCCTAAAGATATTTTTATAATCATTAAAAATTTTCAAATAATTAGCTTAAAATAACTTACAATAACAACAGTCAAAAATAACTCTATATAAATGATTATATTGTTACCTTTAAAATCGAAAAACAATGTTTGGTGTTTTAAATAATTATAATGATAGAAATTAAAATGTTAAACAAATAAATTTTAAAAAATTAATTAACAATAACAACTATAAATAACATTAAACCATATATTATATTTAATTTTATTCATGGGTAACTCGCCGGTAGAAGTCATTCCAACGATTGAGATTATGTAGTTATAATAAATGTATATATTATCATATATTTCAAAATAATCAATATATTATATCAATTTAGCATACAAAATATTATATTAAATTTAACAACAACGCTATTGTTATATTTAAAAAAACGTATATTTGTAAAGATTTCAACTATAAAGAGGATTCTGCGCAACCCGCGGACATTCGTCTAGTCATACATACTTATAAAGCTAACATTTTTTCTTGAATCTCACGCATTTGAAACCTCATTTTTAACTTCTTCAAACCACATTCATTTGAAACCCCCTATTTTAATTAATGCAACTCAAAAGTTTCTTAATTATGATTTGATACTTAAAAGTTTTATAACTTATATTATGTTTAATTAGCATTTAGTGAAACACACTGATGGATATAATTTCCTAGGTATTGAAGAGTGAGAAAAAATGAGATAACATGATCCGGAAGAATAAAAGTAAAAGATAAAAGGTGAGTTCTAACGAATTTATATCCAAAATTTTATTACTTTGAACTTAATTTGTTATTTGTATAATATTTTATTTCTTATTCGAATAAATCTTCTTAACGTTTTTTTTTTGACGTTTTATTTGTTTACATTTGTTAAAGATTTTATCGCCATATACCTATACAATTCAAATATTTAGTAATATAACACGTAAAAACAATTGATGGTTCATCTAATATAACTATATCATGGGTACAATCATTACTAAAATGGTACATGTACATATTTATTTGTCTTTCGTACAAAGTAGCCCATCTAGATGCATGATCTTACCTTAAAAAAACTCATATTACATTAAATTTCGAGTTTTTTAAATTGATTACTTGACGTTTAAATGTCATAAAAAAAACTCAACAAAACATATTCCAAATATCTTAAGAAATCTTAAAAATATGATAGCCGTTTTAGTTGCTTATTTAACACTCTTTACGTCCCATATTAATAATTTATGTTTGGTTTTTAGGTTCTCTCAAAATAATAGTCTAGTTTTAAAATTAAATATCACTTTTACCAAAATACACTAATTATTAGTTAAACTACCATGTAATTAAATGCAACTACAATAGAATTAAATGCAACAAAATAGTATAATTGTAATTTCATTTAATAAAGTTAATGGTAATTAATGTTTCCTTAATCTGTATTTTTTGTCTATGGACAATAATTTTGGTACCATGGGAGTATACGTATGAGTATTAATAATATTTAGAAAAACTTAGAAATTTACAAGTTATTATGAAAAATGAATTCCACAACACATGATAAGCCTTTACATTTTAAGGTGGCGTGAAATCTAAAGCTTGGCTTCGAATTACAAGACACATTTGGGACAAATCTCCTGCCGAGTTATTAACCCCAAACTTATATTCATACCAAATTGACGAAATAATAATCACTTAAACATATTTTCCAAGTTATGAACCCCAAACTTATATTCATACCAAATTGACGAAATAATCATCACTTAAACATATTTTCCATAAACCTTATTTTTTGTTTATTAATTAAGGAAAATTATTTGAGAAACAGTACAACAAAAAACATAGTAAAACAACATATCATATAACCAGGCACGGGTCGTGGGCGACCCGGACGACCGGACCCAACCTGAAATTAACTCATTAAAGTAAGCAAGTCGACCTGCAGGAAGTAGTAAACGTGTTTCGTCTGAAATAGGAACAAAGAAAACGCGAATCAGGGTGTTGAATCGTGTTTGTTGCTCTAAAAAATAAAAATGGGCGTTGAATCTGTAATGAAGTCGCCATCCTCGATAATTGAATCATCACCTACATCACACGAGAGTGCCTTGTGAGTCGATGAATAATTCAAAAATAATAATGTTTGCAGTTCATCTTTTAACGTTCCTTTATCGATTCAAGACTCGTCATCATCAGGTGCCTTTAGCCGTTTCTCTCTTGCTCATCAAAAGGCTAATACCATTCCTAAAAAAATCAGAATACTAATCTCGCCTTCCGTTTGTGATGATTCATGAACTGAATCGCATTCACATATTCCTATTAGGCCTTCTCTGCTTCTCGCATCGACATTTAATTGTCCACACTTCTCGAATCTTGCAATCTCGCCATCTCCTATGCTGATTATATTGGTTACTGAACTGGATCCGTCGTGAGATATCGAATTTGGGATAAAGTATGAGATTATGAGTTTTATATCTAATTTATGTTTCTAATTTTTTAACCAATTGTTGATTTCTGAATCGAGTCTTGACATACACCTACTTTTTATTTATGGTTCTCGTATATCAGTTTTTTGTTTATGACTTTTGTTTCTTAAAGCTTTCTATTTGTAGTTCTGATTTTTGTTTGTATATCAAATTATTGTAGTCATTTTTCAGCTTGAAACAATGAAACCTATTGGCCTAAATTTAACATGTTTCATTAAATAAGGTAACGCGTTCGTAGATTTTTGTATGTAATTGTATAATCATAAGTTTTATGTTCCAAAATTTCTCATGTTTGTTGTTGACTTGTTCTTTTAGTTTCAGTTTCAAATTATCAATTTTACTTGATAAGGTAATTTGTTGATCATAGTTGTTGGTTATTGAATTTTTTCCCTTTTATTTGATTTATCGGATTTATGACTTTTTTTACCCATTTTTTTGCAGCTTGATATTAGGCTTCTATAAAGATAGAAATAATGAGTATTCATACAATTCTTCATAATAGCATTGCTTATTTGTTAATGGTTTTGCAAATATTATTTATAAAAAAAATGTATCTTAGATAAATTTGATCTTAATGAATTTTCTAAGGGCATGTCTTATTTATTTTGAATTATTATTATATCTATGATGTTACGAGACTTTTTTTTCTCTTCTCATCCGGGGCTCAAAATATGTTTGGACCGACGTTGTATATAACTAAAAAAGAATGTAAAGCTTAGAAAAATGTAGTAAAAGGATGTATTAAATTAAAACTAGAAAAGAGCCAAACATTGTATATAACTAAAAAAGAATGTAAAGCTTAAAAAAATGTAGTAAAAGAATGTATTAAATTAAAACTAGAAAAGAGTCAAACAGGTGTGTCGGTTAAGTAAAATAAAAGTATAAAGTAAATAAAAATGAAAAACTATATTAATAAAAATTAAGTAGACAAAAATAAAAGAGTTATAATGAGTTTGATGATTAACAATAATAAATGAGTTATATTGTGTTTGACTCCAACTAAAAACTAAATAATAAAAACTCTAAAAAGGAGGTTTTTTAGTATCACCCAATATTTATTGTTTGATTATTAATTTTTAATATCTTTATTAAATTCATCAATAAATGCAATTAATTAAAATCATCAATAAATACAATTAATTAAATTCATCAATAAATGCAATTAATATTAAAAAAATTTAATCTTATGTTCTATATAACTAGACCTCACTACATATATAATATATATCAATACCGTTTTTTTCTCCCTCATTTCTCATTTTGTTGATTGAAAAGATTAAGGATTATCCTTTCAACATTAGCATGATGAAGTCCCTTATTCGCTGTACATTTCTTGTGTTTCTCATCATCGTAGGTAACATCTATTCACTCCCGTATCTTTGATTAAAAAAACTTAATTACAAATTCATGAAAACTTGGGTTAGTACCCTCCACTGGTTGTTTAGGAAATTTTTTCGTGCATTTTTTTACGAAAATCATTTAAACAATTAGTTTTAAAAATGTAATTTTTTTGGGGGAAAGTTGTATAAAAGTTTATATCAAATTCGTAAAAGAAAATAAAACTAAATGTTGGAGCAAAATTAATAATAATGTTGGATCATAGTTGTAAAAATAATTTATGAAAAAATTAGTTTATAAAAAAACAATTAAGTTGTAAAATATTTTGGGTTAAAGATCATAAAAAGTTTGTATAAAAAAATTGGGATATCAAAAGGTGAGAATAAATAGGAATATCAGACCGGCCAAAAGATTGGTGAGGGCCTTTGCCGCTATGGCAATATAGTTTTACTGATTATTTACTAAAATTTTAGTATAAACAATAAAATGGTATTATACAATAGTAAACGTTATTATGAAGTTGTTATTTCGTGTTTGTGTGCTTGTTTGTGTGTGTATATATATATATATATATATATATATATATATATATATATATATATATATATATATATATATATATATATATATATATATATATATATATATATATATATATATATATATATATATTTGATGTATTTTATTTGTATAGTGAACAATATAAAACCATTATTTTTACTTTTTAATATTTATGGTTTTTTATGGTGATTTGTTGCGAAAAAAAAGTGCAAACACTTAATAGAAAACATGTTGTTCATGGTAGTAGATTTATTGACCATTTAAATGATAAGTAATTATAGTCCAACAATATTACTTCAATCCAAATGGTTGAAGGATTAAGTCTTATATGAAATTGTGATTTAATTTAGGAGTTAATTAGAATGTGTATGTCGCTCTAAAAACTAATTATTATCATATGAAAAATCACACATGCTTTCCAAATTTGTAGGTATGGAATCGCTCATGGCCCAAATTTGTGGTGACGTCCATTATTTAGTACCATGCGAAAAATATACATGTATCCATATATGTGAAAGAATACATGGATATAATTCCCATGGAACATGCAGAAATGCAGTTACGTGTAAATGTTATTATGATTGTTATCGGAAGGATGGGAATAATAGCAGCAATGAAGACTCTCGTCTACTTTCTCACCCTAATGGCACCCCTCGCAATTCTCCTACTATTAATTAAGAATAGCAAACTCTAATGTTTAATCGCTATAAATGTTACTATGATTTATTAAGATATTTCTTAGTTATGTGAGTTATTATGATGTGCTTAGTTGATGATCTCAATGTCATTCATAAAGAAAATAATTAGTAATTAACAAATGTAATTCATAAAGCAAATAATTAGAAAATTAAAAAATGACACATCTCACACACATTCTTTTTTATGTTGCCCCACACCTCAAAGACTAAAAAACAGGACCGTCCCCAGATGATTTGAGGCTCGATGCAAAAAAAAAAAAAAAAAAGGGGGGGGGGGGGCGATTGATATTTTGATACAATTTTTTTGGTAAAGCAGGGTGGCACCTCCGGAATATTTTATTAATTAGAATAAAAATTAGTACAGGTTGGGAACTCCCCACGTATGGAAAGGAAAAAACTTCCACCCAAGAAGTCAAACAACCTAAAACTATAAATACAAAACAACAAAATAAAAAGGTTATTACATGATTTGAACCATATTACATAAACAGAGAAAAGAAAAACTAAAAATATTTACATTTACGAGCATTTTGAGAAGCAAAGTCATCATAAATAGGATCAATGTGAAGTTTATCCAACATAACTTTTTTGATGTGTAACATAGCCAAACCATTCAATCTTTTTTGTGACATAGATGATCTCAAATAAATTCTTAATGACTTGAATTTTGAGAAAATTGTTTCTACTAATGCTACATGTATACTTAATAATATATGATATGTAATGAAAACATTTGGATAACAATCTTCGGATTTAATAAACTGTAGAATTTCAACAACAGACATAAAATCGTTTGGCAAAGTCATTTGCAATACTTGAAGTTCAGGAAAAAAAATTCAATCAACATCACACAGGTTATTATGAGAAAATTGTTTTGTGAAATTAGTACAACTTTTTTTAAGTACAATGTCATCAATGATTTTAACTTTTTTGAATCATATAAAAATCAAAAATTATTTCAAAAAATTGTCAATTGCTCAAATGTACTCTTTAATGAAACAATTGTGATATCAATGACAACCATAACATATTCAGTTCTAAACAGTTTTTCGGTTAACTGTAATTCTTATGATTATCAATTTCATCAGATTGACTTTTACTACTAGCTTGACGTCTTATTCAAAATGTAGATTTTACATACATATTAATTGTTGTGGCTTTAGCACTACCTAAACTGCTTGCAAATCCTTCATTTCTATATTTCTCAAAGAATAACATTATATTTTTAATTGATTAATGGTGGTATCAATACACATAGATTCAGTTTGTAAATTTTTACTTACCATATTAATAGCATAGGGTTCCCTAACAAATATTTTAAAGAAACAAATTTGCTAATTAAAAATAATGCAAAGTATACAAAATTTTTTCAAAGGTGAAAAAAAAGGTTAGAAATTATGTAGTAAGAATGTAAACACGAATTAACGATTCTTGAGATATACCCAATTTTCCATGACTAGACAATATAGGAATTTGTGAATCCATAGAGGAAGGATCAACACTCAATTTCTGAATATTAAGAGGAAGGATCAACACTCAATTTCTGAATATGAATGCTTGAGTAGGAAGTCAACTTCAGTAATACGATTGAGTGGCAAGTCGGATTCGGTAATACAATGCAATATTGTTTTTTTGTTTCGAATGTATGAATCGATCACATAAGGAGGGACAAGTAAAAACATGATCAAATCAATTGAGTGCAGGTCATTCAGTGTAGCAAGAAAAATACGATTAAAAAATGACTTTTCAATTCCGGGTCGGGTATTTAGAACCAACTAATCCCTTATTTGGGTAACCTAGACCAAATAACCCAAGAACCAAGTAAGCCTAATATTGATACCCGAAACCGAATGGAATTGCTTATTCGGGCTTAAATTGGTTCGGTTTGGTTGGGTTTCGGTTCGGTTCAGGTTTTCGAGCCAAATTCTCATCCCTAATAAGAAGTATGGGGAAGTGAGGGTGATAATTTCTTAAGATGGGTGAGTGAGGAAAAATGAGATGGCGTCTAGGAACAAAGAAAACACGAATCAGGGTGTTGAATCTTGTTTATTGCAATAAAATGAAAAAAGGGTGTTGAATCTGTTATCAAATCGCCATCCTCAATAATTGAATCCTCACCTACATCACACGAGAGTGCCTTGTGAGTCGATGAATAATTCAAAAATAATAATGTTTGCAGTTCATCTTTTAACGTTCCATTATCGATTCAAGACTCGTCATCATCAGTCTCGTTTAGCCGTTTCTCTCTTGCTCATCAGAAGGCTAATACCATTTCTAAAAAAATCAAAAGACTGCTCTCGTCTTCCGTTTGTGATGATTCATGAACTGAATCGTATTCACATATTCCTATTACGCCTTCTCTGCTTCTCGCATCGGCATTCAATTCTCCACACTTCTCGAATCTTGCAATCTCGCCTTCCCTTTGCTGATTATGTTGATTACTGAACTGGATCCGTCGTGAGATATTGGATTTGGGATAAAGTATGAGATTATGAGTATTATATCTAATTTATGTTTCTAATTTTTTAACCTGTTGACTTCTGAATCGAGTCTTGACATACACCTACTTTTTTTTTTTTTATGGTTTTCGTATATCAGTTTTTTGTTTATGACTTTTGTTTCTTAAAGATTCCTATTTGTAGTTCTGATTTTTGTTTGTATATCAAATTACTGTAGTCATTTTTCAGCCTGAAACAATGAAACCCATTGGTCTAAATTTAACATTTTTCATTAAATAAGGTAACGTGTTTGTAGATTTTTGTATGTAATTATATAATCATAAGTTTTATGTTCCAAAATTTCTCATGTTTGTTGTTGACTTGTTCTTTTAGTTTTAGCTTAAAATTATTACTTTGGCTTGATAAGTTAATGTGTTAATCATAGTTGTTGGTTATTGAATTTTTTCCTTTTATTATTGATTTATCGGATTTATGACTTTTGTTACCGATTTTTTTGCAGCTTGATATTAGGCTTCTATAAAATTGAGATAAAAATAATGTGTATTCATACAATTCTTCATAATAGCATTGCTTATTTGTTAATATTTTTGCAAATATTATTTATAAAAAATGTATGTTGGATCTTAATGAATTTTGTAAGGGCATGTCTTCTTTTGAATTAATATTATATCTATGATGTTACGATGCTCTTTTTTTATTCTCGTCCGGGGCCTAAAATATGTTTCGACCGATGTTGTATATAACTAAAAAAGAATGTAAAGCTTAATAAAAAATATAGTAAAACAATGTATTATATTAAAACTAGAAAAGAGTCAAACAGGTGTGCCAGCTAAGTAAAATAAAAGTAATATATATATATATATATATATATATATATATATATATATATATATATATATATATATATATATAAAAGGTAATTAAAAATGAGAAGCTATATTAATAAAAATTAAGTAGTTAAAAATAAAAGAGTTATATTGAGTTCGACAATTAAAAAAAATAAAAGAGTTATATTATGTATGACTGGTACTGAAAACTAAATAATAAAAACTCTATAAGGAGGGTTTTTTAGTATCACCCAATATTTATTGTTTGATTATTAATTATTTATTTATTTATTAAATTCATCAACAAATGCAATTAATTAAAATCATCAAGGAATACCATTAAATAAATTCATCAATAAATGCAATTCTATTAAAAAAGTTTAATCTTATGTTCTATATAACTAGACCCGACTACATATATAATATATATCACTACCTCTTTTTTTTTCTCCCCCATTTCTCATTTTCTTGATTGAAAAAGACTAAGGGTTATCCTTTCAACATCAGAATGATGAAGTCCCTTATTCACTACACATTTCTTGTGTTTCTTATCATCGTAGGTAATATCACTCTCGTATCTTTGATTAAAAAAAATTAATTACAAATTCATGAAATCTATCCTCCGCTCGTTGTTTAGGAAAAAATTTCATGCATTTTTTTACGAAAAACATTTAAACAATTTGTTTAAAAAATGTAATTATTTTGGAAAAGCTGTACAAAAGTTTATATCAAATTCGTAAAAGAAAAAAAATACCAAATGTTGGAGCAAAATTATAATAATGTTGATCAAAGTTGTAAAAATAATTTATGAAAAAATTAGTTTATAAAAAAACAATTAAGTCTTAAAAAGTGTTGGGTTAAAGATCGTAAAAAGTTTGTATCAAAAATTTGGGATATCAAAAGGTGAGAATAAATAGGGACCAAAAAAATTGGCGAGGGCCTTTGCCGCTGTGGCAATATAGTTTTGCTAATTATTTATTGAAATTTTAGTATAAACAATTTCGTGTGTGTGTATATATATATATATATATATATATATATATATATATATATATATATATATATATATATATATATATATATATATTTGATGAATTTTGTTTGTATAGTAAACAATATAAAATCATTATTTTTACTTTTTAATATTTATGGGTTTTGATGGTAATTTGTTATGATAAAAGTGCAAACACTTAATAGAAAACATGTTGTTCATGATGGTAGATTTATTGACCATTTAAATGATAAGTAATTATAGTCCAACAATATTACTTCAATCCAAATGGTTGAAGGGTTAAGTCTTATATGAAATTGTGATTTAATTTAGGAGTTATTAGAATGTGTCGCTCTAAAAACTAATTATTATCATATGAAAAATCATACATGCTTTCAAAATTTGTAGGTATGGAATCGGTCACCGCCCAAATTTGTGGTGACGTTCATTATTTAGTGTCTTGCGAAAAATATACATGTATCCATGTATGTGAAAGAATACATGGATATAATTTCCACGGAATATGCAGAAATGCAGTTACGTGTAAATGTTTTTATGACTGTTATTCGAATAGTGGGAATAATTGCAGCAGTGAAGATTCTCGTCTACTTTCTCACCCTAATGGCACCCCTTGCAATTCTCCTACTATTAATTAAGAATCGCAAACTCTAATGTTTAATCTCTACAAATGTTACTAAGATTTATTAAGATATTGCTTAGTTATGTGAGATATTATGATGTGCTCAATTGATTATTTCCATGTCGTTCATAAAGAAAATAATTAGTAATTAACAAATGTAATTCATAAAGCAAATAATTAGAAAATTAAAAAATGACCCATCTCACACACATTCTTTTTTATGTTGCCCCACACCCCAAAGACTAAAAAACAGGATCATCCCAAGACGATTTGAGCCTCGATGCAAAATAAAATGGGGGACCGATTGATATATCGATATAATTTTTTTTATTTTTTTTGGTAAAGGAGGGTGGCACCTCCGGAATATTTTATTAATTAGAATAAAAATTAATACAGGCCGGGGACTCCCCACGTATGGAAAGGAAAAAACTTCCAGACTGGCCCATAAAGCTAAACAACCTAGAACTATAAATACAAAGCAACAAAGTGAAATGGTTATAACGTGATTTAAGCCATATTACATAAACATAGTAAAGAAAAACTAAAAAAAATTTACATTTACGAGCATTTTAAGAAGAAAAGTCATCATAAATAGGATCGAGGTGAAGTTTATCTAACAAATCCTTTTTGATGTAACATAACCAAACCATTCAATCTTTTTTGTGACATAGATAATCTCAAATAAATTTTTAATGACTTTAATTTTAAGAAATTTGTTTCTACTGATGCCACAGGTATACTTAATAATATTTGATAGGCAATGAAAACATTTGGATAACAATCTTCAGATTTAACAAACACTAGAATTTCAACAACAAACAGAAAATTGTTTGGCAAAGTCATTTGCAATACCTTAAGTTCAGGAAAAAAAACAATTTCAATCAACATCACACAGGTTATTATGAAAAAAATTGTTTTGTGAAATTAGTACAACTTTTTTAAGTACAATGACATCAATGACTTAAAATTTTTTGAATCATTTAAAAATCAAAAAATATTTTAAAAAATTGTTAATTGTTCAAATCTACTCTTTAATGAGACTATTTTCATATCAAAGACAACCATAAAATATTCAATTCTAAACAGTTTTTCGGTTGACTATAATTCTTATGCATTATCAATTTCATCAAATTGTCGTTTACTACTAACTTCACGTCTTATTCAAAATGTAGGTTTTACATAGTATCAATTGTTGTGGCTTTAGCACTACCAAAACTACATGGAAATCCTTCATTCATATTTCTCAAAAAATATCTTTTACTTTTATTCTACCACGTCACATCATCTCATTTTTTTGCTCACTCTTCAAAACCTAGGAAATTATATCCCTCACTGCCCTATACTTTTTATATTATTTTTAAGATATATGAAGCATTAGTATAAATTTGTTAAGTCAAGTTGTGTATTCTCTTTCATCTTTAAATAACAAATTAAGTTCAAAGTAATAAAATTTTGGTTTTGGGTATAAAGTCATTAGGTTGGAGGGTGTCCTCACCTTTTATATTTTACTTTTATTCTAACACCTCCCGTCATCTCATTTTTTTCTCACTCTTCAAAACCTAGGAAATTATATCCCTCACTGCCCCCCATACTTTTTATATTATTTTTACAGATATATTAATCATTATTATAAAATCGTTAAGTTTTATGGTGTATTCACCTTAAATATTTCATTTTTAGTGTGTCACTTAGACGTCATCTCATTTTTCCTCACTTACTCATCTCAGGAAATTATCACCCTCACTTCCCAATACTTCTTATTAGGGATGAAATCTAGCTCGGAAACCTGAACCGAACCGAACCCAACCCAACCAAACCAAACAAATTTAGGCCCAAATAAGCAATTCCATTCGGTTTCAGGTATCTATATTAGGCTTACTCGGTTCGTGGGTTATTTGGTCCAAGTTACCTAAATAAGGGATTAGTCGGTTCTAAATACCTGACCCGGAATTGAAAAGTCATTTTTTAATCGTATTTTTCTTGCTACACCGAATGACCTACACTCAATCGATTTGATTATGTTTTTACTTGTCCCTCCTTCTGTGATCGATTCGTGCATTCGAAACAGAAAAAACGATATTGCATTGTATTACCGAATTCGACTTGCTACTCAGTCGTATTACTGAAGTCGACTTCCTACTCAAGCATTCATATTCAGAAATTAAGTGTTGATCCTTCCTCTTAATATTCAGAAATCAACCATTCCTTCTTTGTCTCTAAGGATAATTCCTATATAGTCTAGTCATGGAAAATTGGGTATATCTCAAGAGTCGTTAATTCGTGTTTACATTCTTACTACATAAATTCTAACCTTTTTTGCACCTTTGAAACAATTATGTATACTTTGCATTATTTTTAATTAGCAAATTTGTTTCTTTAAAATATTTGTTATGGAACCCTATGCTATTAATCAATTAATCAATTAGAAATCTTAAAAATATGATAGCCATTTTAGTTGCTTATTTAATACTATCCCTATCCCATATTAATAGTCTATGTTTTTGTTTTTGGCTTCTCTCAAAATAATAGTCTTGTTCTAAAAATAAAAATCACGTTACCAAAATACCCCTCATTATTAGTTAAATTGTCATGTAATTAAATGCAACTACAATGTAATTAAATGCAACAAAATAGTACAATTGTAATTTCACTTAATAAAGATAGTGATAGTTAATGTTTCCTTAATGAGTGTGTTATTGTTTGTGAGCAATAATTTTGGGACTGAGCATACGTATGATTATTAATAATATTTAGAAAAACTTAGAAATTTAAAAGCCGTTATGAAAAATAAATTCCACAATACATGATAAGTCTTTACATTTTGAAATGGCGGGAAATCTAATGTTTGCCTTCGAATTACAAAACACATTTGGGAGTTATGAACCCCAAACTTATTATCATCGCAAATTGACGGAATAATCATCACTTAAACCAATTTTCCATAAATTATATTTTTTTATTTATTAGTTAAGGAAAATTATTTGAGAAACAGTACGTAAGAAAAACCTAGCAAAATAATATATCATATAACTAGGCCAGATCGTGGGCGATCCGGACGACCACGCCAAGCCCATGTTTCTAAGGGGCTCAGTATTTCTAACCCATATATATATATATATATATATATATATATATATATATATATATATATATATATATATATATATATATATAATTTAATGTATTTGTATGTCTATTAGAAGCCCAAGTTAGCCCAACCTGAAAACTTAACAAAGTAAGCAAGTCGGCCTGCATGAGACAGTAAATGTGTTTCGTCTAAATTGGAACGAAGATTACACGAATCAAGGTGCTGAATCTTGTTTGTTGTTCTATAAAAGAAAAAAGGGCGTCAAATTGATAATTAAATCGCTTCCTCGATAACTTAATCATCACCTACATCACACGAGAATGTGTTGTGAGTCGATGAATAATTCAAAAATAATAATGTTCGCGGTTCATCTTATATCGTTCCATTAACGATTCAAGACTCGTCATCATCAATCTCGTTTTGCCGTTTCTCTCTTGCTCATCAGAAGGATAATACCATTCCTAAAATAATAAGAAGACTAATCTCACCTTCCGTTTGTGATGATTTGTGAATTGAACCGCATTTACATATTCCTATCAGGCCTTCTCTGTGTATCGCATCATCATTCACTTCTCCTCACTTCTCGATTCTGCAATCTCGCCTTCCCCTGCTGATTATGATCAGTTGTGAGATACTAAGATAAAGTATGAGATTATGAGTTTTATATCTAATATATGTTCTAATGTTTAAACCGATTGTTGATTTCTGAACTGAATCGAGTCTTGACATACACCTAATTTTTGTTTTTGGTTTTCGTATATCATTTTTTTTATGAATTTTGTTTCTCAAAGCTTTCGATTTGTAGTTCTGATTTTTGTTTGTATATCAAATTACTGTAGTCATTTTTCAGCCTGAAACAATGAAACCCATTGGTCTAAATTTAAGATTTTCAATAAATAAGGTAAAGTGTTTGTAGATTTTTGTATGTAATTGTATAATCATAAGTTTTATGTTCCAAAATTTCTCATGTTTGTTGCTGGCTTGTTCTTTTAATTTCAGGTTCAAATTATAACTTTGACTTGATACGACAATGTGTTAATCATAATTATTGGCTATCAATTTTTTCCTTTTATTTGATTTATCAGATTTATTACTTTTGTTATTGATTTTTTTTGTAGCTTGATATTAGGCTTCTATAAAATTGAGATAGAAATAATGGGTATTCATATAATTCTTCATAATAGCATTGTTTATTTGTTAATGGTTTTGCAAATATTATTTATAGAAAAATGTATGTTAGATAAATTTGATCTTAATGAATTTTTTAATGGCATGTCTTCTTTTGAATTGTTATTATATCTATGATGTTATGGGGCTCTTTTTTTTCTTCTCGTCCGGAGCCTAAAATATTTTTGAACCGACCTTGTATATAACTATAAAAGAATGTAAAGTTTAAAATAATGTACTTAAAAATGTATTAAATTAAAACTAGAAAAGAGCCAAGCAGCTGTGTCGGCTAAGTAAAATAAAAGTAATAATATAAGTATAATAAAACATCCCTAAAATACAGGCCAAAAATTTCATTTCTTATTCAATATTAAAACAATCAAAATCATCACCTTAATATAAAATCATAAAACATGTATCTCAAAACATAATATCGTCTGTTAATATCTCAAAAATCTCATATCAATATTAGAGTAATATCACATGCTAGAAAGACTGTGGTGTGTGCCATGCGATCATCCTGAGCCCTTCCTTTTGCTAGTTGAAGTACCTGAAACCAAAACTGATAAATGTAAGCACAAAGCATAGTGATCTCACCCAAATTTTCACATACCATACAATAACACATAATAGCATATACTGGGCGTTACCCACTGCATCTGGCAACGCCCAACATCGGATGAATCTGGCATCGGGCCCCGCCTGGAATCAGACCGAAGTCCGGTATACATATATCATAACAACAACACATAACACATAGACATATACGATATAACAGGTAATGCTTCCTCGGGCTTGCCCCGACATTGGACCAAAGTCCAAAACACATAACACATAACACTTAAGCATCGAATCGAAGTCTGGAACATACAGACGAATACATGCAAGAATCAAGAATACATCAAACATACAACATTCCTCGGGCTTGCCCCGGCGTCAAACCGAAGTCCGAAACATACAAGTTGCATCGGGCTATCCCGACCATTTGGCCTAAGCCCAACATATACTAACATACATAAATAGGTCGATATTGGTGCCTTCAACCTGTTCTTACTGGAGGAAAACTCACCTCTCAATCTGGCTGTTGAAAACTCATGTGAAGGTAACTCAGACTGCTGCTCCAACGACTCCTCGGCTATTATGACCAAAATAAACACTTAGTAAAAAAACTAAGAATCCTTTTAAGGGTAAAATGACTATTTTACCCCTTTGATCTAAATTGGACCATGACCTAGGCCCAATCCTTTCTCGTCCTTGCAAACTCACTAAGGTCCATCAAAATCCTAAAATGGCTTGATTTTCTAAATTGGGCCCAACTCCTCAAATGAGCTTTCCCCCAAGCCCAAACTAGTCCTTGGGCCCTTAACTGACTCTTGGTGGCCCATCACGGCCCAACATCTGCTAAGCCCAAAGCTTGGCCCAAACTGAGGCCCAATAACATAATGTCCACAATCTGAGTATACGCCGAGCGTACTTTTCTGTACGTTGTGCGTACAACTTGCAAGGATTGTACGTTGCGCTTATTGGCATGTACGCCCAGTGCACTCCCCTGTTAAGCCATTATCTTAAAACTGCTTAATCCCTTAAGACACTACGTCCAAACTACAGATCCGAGTCCAATAATTCATCTTAACCCATAAAGTCGATCACTTGGTGGCTTGCAACCCACCAAATGAGGCCAACTTAAAATATAGCAACTAACTTCCATGGAATAACCCCAAACATATGCATGGTGTAATGACCCAATTTTTCACGCCCAAAAATTTCATTTAAAATAAGTGGTTTGTAAAATATTTGTAGAAAAACATCATCCAATCATATCATTTCATAAAACATATCTCGTGTCTGAAAATCCAAAACATGAAAATAATAATAATGTCAGAGTACAATCCCAGAACATCTCATGATGCGGAAATCCAATGTGTGTGTATGATATGCCGCTACCGCGCCAGCTCTTTCCCCTTCAATGAAGAGGTACCTGAAACCAAAACTGAAAACTGTAAGCACGAAGTTTAGTGAGTCCCCCCACCATACCACATACCATACAATCATATCACATACATACTGCCAGGCATTTCTGGGGTGCCCGACCTACCCGGTACGGCCATTCTGGGGTGCCGACCTACCCATGCGGCCATTTTGGGGTGCCGCCCTTCCCGTGTCAAGCCATTCTGGGGTGTTGACTACCCTTCGGTCCTAACAACCGAACTCTGGGACTGGTCCCCTCCTACTACCTCTATCGCATATAACATAACAAGCCAGCATGCAAACATAACATCACGTACTGTCAGACGTACCTGGGGTGTCTGACTACCCTTCGGTCCTAACAACCGAACTCTACTACTATCACATACAACATATCATGCTAGCATATAACATATCAGGTAGTAGCAAACCTAGATGATATCACAAAGACAATCATTTATCATACGTCTCCTACCGGTGGGCCGCCATTGTGGCCTTAGACCCACCGCTCTGGAAGGTAACTCACCTCGAAAAGTAGCTGCTGAAAGTCTGCTTGCTAAGTGCCTAACTGCTGAATCGGTAATCCTCCGACTATAATTCATAAACATAGATTAGCCACTCATACACACCCTTAGGTCAGATGACTGACCCCCTTGGTCCAAGGTCAACTCCTTGGTTAAAGTCAACTTCCAGTTGACTGGACTCGCCGAGTCATGGCACCGACTCACCGAGTCCTTCTCCCACTAACCCGGTACTACTCTAGAAGTCCTTCTTCCCACTCACTGAGTCACCCTTAACTCACTACTTGGGATGATAGAACCGGCTCGCGATCCGACTCGCCGAGTCCAAGAACAACTCGTCGAGTCCGTACGATCAGATCTCCTACTCGCTTCCAAATCCTCACCAAAGCATCCTTTATGAGGATTTGGGTTTCTGGGACTATTGCTACACGTTAAATTGCTAATTCCGCGTGTAGATACGAAGGGTTGGTCCTTCAACACCTAAACCCCTCTTACTCAGTAACAGTTCATATGACTCGCCGATTTTGAAGAACAACTCGTCGAGTACCAAGAAATCTTCATAGGACTCACCGAGTTGTTCATCCAACTCGTCGAGTGTAAGGCCATCTTCATAGAACTCGCCGAGTTCCACTTTGGGACTCGCCGAGTCCCTTCGACCCATTTCCCATATAGACTAAATCTGAGACATGCAATGCTTCCAAACCATAGATCTATGTTCCTAGGACATGCTTATCACGTAAAGTTGCAAACTTTACGTGCATGCATGGCCCTACAAGCTCCAAAAGGCAAATCCAAGATCTTTATGAGGTCATACACTCAATGGGGACCTCAATCACTTCAACCACAAAAACTTTATACTTCTAATACGTCCATAAGGTCTAGATCTGAAGTCCTTTCGGATCATAGAGCACAAATACATGGAGTTTGGTGTTTCAGGGATTGAAATCCATCAATTAGGGACAAAAAGAGAATCTAATGAACTAGTGATCAAGGTAGGGACTTTTCTACCTAAATGGAATCCTCTTGCAGGGTAGATGTTGGATCTACTTCTCCTCCTTGCACTCTTCTACCTCCTTCTTCTTCTCTTGAGCTTCAAACTTCCTTTACAAGGCCAAAATCACTCACAAGGACAAAAAGGGGCTAGTGTTTCGCTCTACAACTCTTCTGGAAGTGTTAGGGATAAGGGAGGTCGAGTTAGAGTGCTTAAATAAAGTGCAAATACGCGGTTAGGGTTTTTGCCCAAACAGGGCCTACTCTCCGAGTCCGGGAACCGACTCGCCGAGTCCGAGGCTCAGACCCCGCGTCTCATCCCGCTCCTACTCGGCGAGTTGGTCCTTCAACTCATCGAGTCCAAGGCGAAATGCATTAATTTAAAAATTATTAATTACAAGGAATACGTACCAGGAACCAGGTGCTACACATGGACATATACAGACCTTAAAGGTCAAGACTTTATTTCTTATGGGACATGAATCTCACTGAGAGTGGCACCTCTTGGCCTAGAAACGAACTTGAATCATAAAGGCCCATTATTGGAACTAAAAGACTCCAAAACAACACTATACTAGATCTCAGTATTCAAAGAGAAAGTTGCAAGCTTTATACGTCCAATGAGTCCCAAAAGCTGATGTTGTCCTGGATCTATGAGCTCAAGATACTCAAGCTCCTCTTCACTATTTTCTCATTCCTTCTTTCAAGCTTCAAATCTCCAAACAAGCTTCACAAAGCCAAAATACACACAAGGATGATAAAGGGAGGCTAATTAGGGTTTCTGAGGGTGAGGGACTGGTAAGGAGGCCATGGTTGAGCTTATAATGGGGTATTTATATGACTTAAACCCTAAAAAATTAGGGTTTTGGAATCTACTCACATACGTTGGGCATACCCCTTGATACGCTGCACGTACGTGCATGTGTCCCCCGAATTCAATGCGCCTCTACGCCAAGGCTACGTCCAACGTACGACTTATTGGCAGCCCAACATCTCGGCCCACTAGCTTAAGTCCATTCCTTAATCAGTCTATCTACATTTAGCCCAACAATAAATTAAGAAATATAAAATAAAATAATACCTCAAAGATGGTCGTTACATATAAAGTAATTAAAAATGAAAAACTATATTAATAAAAAATTAAGTAGTTAAAAATAAAAGAGTTATATTGAGTTTGTCGATTAACAAAAATAAAAGAGTTATATTGTGTTTGATGATTAACTACCACTGAAAACTAAATAATAAAAGCTCAAAAAGGAGGTTTGTTAGTATTACCCAATATTTATTGTTTGATTATTATTTTTTTATTTCTTTATTAAATTCATCAATAAATGCAATTAATTAAAACCATCAACAAATACAATTAATTAAATTCATCAATAAATGCAATTAATATTAAAAAAACAATCTTGTGTTTTATATAAGTAGACATCACTACATATATAATATATATCAATTGCACTTTTTTTCTCTCTCTCTCTCTCCCCCCCCCCCCCCCCCCCCCCCCCCCCCATTTATCATTTTGTTGATTGAAAAAGAGTAAGGGTTATCCTTTCAACATTTCTCATTTTGTTGATTGAAAAAGAGTAAGGGTCATCATTTCAACATCAACATGATGAAGTCCCTTATTCGATGAAGTCCCTTATTCGCTACACATTTCTTGTGTTTCTCATCAATCTCGTTTCTTTGACTAAAGAAAATTTAATTACAAATTTATAAAAACTAAATGTTGGAGCAAAATTAAAATAACGTTTGATCAAAGTTGTGAAAATTATTTATGAAAAAATTAGTTTATAAAAAAACAATTAAGTCGTAAAAAATGTTGGGTTAAAGATCGTAAAAAGTTTGTATAAAAACTTTGGGATATCAAAAGGTGAGATATAGTTGTTATTTCGTATATATATAGTTGATGATTTTGTTTGTGTAGTAAAAAATATAAAACCATTATTTTTACTTTTTAATATTTATGGATTTTTATGGTGATTTGTTGCGAAAAAAGTGCAAAAACTTAATAGAAAACATGTTGTTCACGGTGATAGATTTATTGACCATTTAAATGATAAGTAATTATACTCCAACAATATTACTTCCATCCAAATGGTTGAAGGGTTAAGTTTTATATGAAATTGTGATTTCATTTAGGAGTTGATTAGAACGTGTATGTCACTCTAAAAACTAATTATTATCATATGAAAAATTATACATGCTTTCCAAATTTGTAGGTATGGAATCTCTCTCACGATCCAAATTTGTGGTGACGTTCATTATTTAGTTCCATGTGAAAAATATACATGTATCCATGTATGTGAAGGAGTACATGCATATAATTCCCATGGAATATGCAGAAATGCAGTTACGTGTAAATGTTTTTATGACTGTTATCCGAAGGACGGGAATAATAGCACCAGTGAAGACTCTCGTCTACTTTCTCACCCTAATGGCACCCCTCGCAATTCTCCTGCTTTTAATTAAGAATATCAAACTCAAATGTTTAATCGCTACAAATGTTACTAAGATTTATTAAGATATTGCTTAGTTATGTAAGATATTATGATGTGCTCAATTGATGATAATTGTCTCCATGTCATTCATAAAGCAAATAATTAGTAATTAACAAATGTAATTCATAAAGCAAATAATTAGTAAATTAAAAAATGATACATTTCACACAAATTCTTTTTTATGTTGCCCCACACCCCAAAGATTAAAAAACAAGATTGTCCCAATACAATTTGAGGCTTGATGCAAAATAAAAAATGGGGACCGATAGATATATTGATACAATATATTTTTTTTAGTTAAGGAGGGTGGCACCTCCGAAATATTTTATAAATTAGAATAAAAATTAATACAGGCCGGCGACTCCCCACCTATGGAAAGGAAAACACTTCCATACATGCCCACGAAGCCAAACAACCTAGAACTATAAATTCAAAGCAACAAAATGAAAAGGTTATAACATGATTTGAACCATATTACATAAACATAGGAATGAAAAACTAAAAATATTTACATTTATGAGCATTTTGAGAAGCAAAGTAATCATAAATAGGATGAAGGTGAAGTTTATCCAACATATATTTTTTGATGTAAGATAGCCAAACCATTCAATCTTTTTTGTGACATAGATGATCTCAAATAACTTTTTAATGACTTTAATTTTGAGAAATTTGTTTCTACTAATGCTATAGGTATTCTTAATAATATTTGATATGCAATGAAAACATTTGGATAACAATCTTCAAATTTAACAAACTTTAGAAGTTCAACAACAAACATAAAAACTTTTGCAAACTCATTTGCAATACTTGAAGTTCAGAAACCAAACAATTTGAATCAATTTCACACAGGTTATTATGAGAAAATCGTTTTGTGAAATTAGTACAACTTTTTTTAAGTACAATGTCATCAATAACTTTAACTCTTTGAATCATATAAAAATCAAAAAATATATTAAAAAGTTGTTAATTGCTCAAATTTACTCTTTAATGAAAGTATGAAACAATTGTCATATCAACGACAACCATAAAATATTCAATTCTAAACAGTTTTTGGTTGACTGTAATTCTTATGCATTATCAATTTCATCAAATTGTCTTTCTCTACTAACTTGATGTTATATTCAAAATGCAAGTTTTAGATACATATCAATTGTTGTGGCTTTAGCACTATCTAAACTAGTTTCAAATCCTTAATTTCTATATTTCTCAAAGAACAACATTATATTTTTTAATTGATTAATGGTGGCATCAATACACATAGATTCAGTTGGCAACTTTTTACTTACCATATTAAAAAAAAAAAATATCATACTAAATTACTATACCAAGTAAATTCATAACTATCTATGGCACTAACTAAACCTCATGCTTCATTTTTTTGATTTAGCATTATCACATGATTTACCTAATGTAATCAAAGTTTCTCTGATTTGAGGAGCTTGAAACCTAACAACTTCGACACTCTTAATTTTGCTTTCCTAACTCGTATTAGATAAACATTTTACCATTAAATTGTGAACATTTTCAAGTAGTATTTTTTGGATTAGGTGTCTAAGCCCATAACTATAATTGACATGTACTTGATTTAATAGTAGTATGGTCCTTTTGTGTTGCCTTCATCATAGCAACTTGACAGAATGTGTTAGTCCCAAAACTATAGATCCAAATCAGTAATCAGTGAAGTAATAACAATCAAAATAGAGTGTAGAAGGAGTAGAAGAGAAATAACATCAACCATGAACACATCTATTGCTCATAAATGTTAGGTACACCTTGAAAGTACACACACATACGTCACTGTTCAGCAACAAGTACAATCTGACACAACTCAGCTACTATAAATAGTATCCCCACCAGCACATGAGTGTGCAACCATACACGTATGTGCGGCCGCACACACTGTGTGCGGCCGCACACATACAAGTTCAAATCACTACACTGATATACAAACACTGAAACCCTAATCAGATCTATACAAAATTAATGCCTAGATCAAACCACAATATTATGGACCTTCATATTTACCTGAGACATACTCAAATTGTTATGGGTAAAAACATCATATATGGCTGCTTTAAGAGTCAAATAGGATGTATCCTTCACGTTCACCACTCCAATGAATCTTTCCTTCACCACTCCATGGTTGTCGACATACCTCAAAACTATGGCTATTTGTTCTTTTTTTGATACATCACTAGATTCATCAACCAATAAAAAAAACATATATTTACCAATTTCTTTGCAAATAACTAAAATTGTCTTTGTTGAAAAGCATTCAACAATTTGCTTTTGAGTCCTTGGGCACGTCACTTGATTATTTTGAGGAGCATTTTCTAAGGTAACATTGTGAATGCCTTCATTATGGTCTCTCAAGAAAGATAATAACTCAAAGAAAAACCCTCTATTAAGAGAGTCACTCGACTCATCATGACCCCGAAATGGTAAACCATTTTTCAATAAAAAATTTACAACATCAAATTGAAGCACCTAAAAGAATTTTATAATTACTCTCCTTTATCTTGGTTTGCTTCTTGAAAGTTGCACTAATAGATTGTTTTTATTTCAATAAAAATTCACAATTTTCTTTTGCATTGTGATGAAAACTATCAATACTACCCACATGATCTCTCAATGATTTTTTTTCCAACCATCAAAACCTTCTGAAACAAATGCATCTCTCCCATGTTGTTTTCGCACCATGTCTCCACATACATAGCAAAATAAAGAAAATGCTTTGTTCTCTTTTATGTTATATTCTAACCAATCAAAGTCATCAATCCACTTAACAACAAACGTCCTTCTTTTGAACCTATTTTCTTTGAAGGGAATGTATGACCCCTTGGTTGACAAGGTCCTTAAAGCAAATATGCCCTCCTTATTTCATCTCTTTGATTTGGATGGTAAGTTCTAATCTTTGGTCTAACACCCGGGTCTTTTGGAAGATCTTCCAATTCAACATTTATAATTGGAGTAGTTGTAGGTTGTGGATTTACATTAGAAACCAAAGGGAATGATTGATTCGAATGACATGGTCTATTAGAGGATTCTTCAAAACTTAAATCATTGGAGCATGGTCTTTTGGAGGATTCTCCAACACTTGATTTATTGATGCTTGTTCTTCCAAAAAAGGACCCAATTGTATCCTAACAATTCAATATCAAACAAATAAGTCATCCAAGATTCCAAGTAATTTCAAGTTTAACAACTACTAATTTCAAGTAAACAAGTAATTTCAAGTTTAACAACTACTAATTTCACCTAAACAATAAGAAATTTTAACAAAAAGCCAACTAATTTGACTAATTTCATAAACCAAAAATTATCAATACTTACTTGTTTCATTGTATTTGTAGGATTGAAAGGAGTGCCAAGCCAATCCTAGCAAAATCAAATGGTTGAATGGACAAATGGTTGTAATCGATTGAAGGAAGAAATCGATTTTTTTTTCTCGTCGATAGCCTTCACGGCTTCATAGGTGCTGTTTTTTTTCTTTTCTGTAGTCGATCGTCCACTCGTCCAGCACTCCAATTCTTTTCTTTGACTGCCAAATGCCAATGGACATAAAATCAAATTCGGGGTATTGGGCTAATTCTAAATTGGGTTAAAAACTTAATAAGCATTAAGCAACTTGGGCCACAAATCCACAATGCATTTGAACTATTGGGCTAATTATCTTTATTTTATTGGACTAGCATTTTTTATATTTTTATTTTTTGGGACTCAAATTCTCGAAAGTATAGTATCACCCAAACGAATTTGAAGTCGGTGCACCTAATAGAATTTTTTTTTACCCTAACGGACCGAAGCAGAGCAGTGGCCCGGGACCCCCCGGGCACCACACACATCTGCCACTGTTTATGTTTCAGGTACTTCTGGTTCAACATGGGAAGAGCTCGGGATGATTTCAGAGAACACACCATCTCATTCCATATTTTGTGATTTACTCTGATATTTTATGATTTAGTGATGCACTTTGATCCATCTTCGTTGTATGAAAATGTTTTGGATTACCGTTTTATTAATTGTAAAATGAAATTTTTGGGTCTTATTTTTGGGACGTTACAGTTATTTGTATCCACGCATAGGTATTTATGAGTACTATAACTTTCATTTATACTTCGTCGGTGTAACACCCATTTGTCATAATGATTTAACTAAAGATTTAACGAGATTAAAAGTAGAGTTTTGGGGAAAAACTCTATGCCACGATGTGGCGACTGTTTTGGCCTAAGCCTATAATTTTAGGGGTTCCTCCATATTTAAGCTGCTAACCTCATATTTATGGCATCATTTCCAGCCTCCATCACCCCCAAGAACCTTGAAGTAAACCCTAATACCTTTTCCTCTATTTTGAGCCTACTTTTAGGGATTTGATACATTTTGAAGGAATAAGAAGACCCTTGTGGTATAGAAAACCTCTTGGAAAGCTTAGAGATTTCATTAGAGCAACTTTTGGACCTTTATGACTTTCCTTTTTCTGATATTGTTGGTTAGCCTCTTCTAGGTCTAGGTTTTAATGATTCTTTTTCATTTTCATGATGTTTTGAGTGGATAGATTCAATAAAGTTGGCAAATTTATTAGTCATTGAGGTCCCTAGATAGTTAGATGTTATAGATCTGAAGAGTTGTGTTATCTTAAGTTAATGCATGGGGGTTTTGACCTTATTTATATCATTTTGACCTAGATAAGAGAGCGACATGCATGTCCATACATTTTAGATTTTTATTAGCCTTTGGTGTCCATAAAATCTTTCTAGAAAGTTAGACTTTAAGGCTTAATAGATTAAGGACCCAATCTATTAATTTGATCTCAACCGGTAGCTACGACATGGCATGAAGGGTGTCACAACGTAGCAATGAGGGAATCATCGAATGTTATGTTAGGGCTGAGCCACATCGTGGCGGCATGTCTGCCACAACATGGAGATCGGGTTATTCGTGCCTAACCTGTTGAATCGAGACTGAGTTTGCTAGCCACAATGTGGAATTCAGTTATTGATGATTTTGACTGTTGAATTTGACTTTGATCGTTAAATTTTGACTTGGTTGACTTTTGGTCAATTAGCAAGTTTTATAAGGTGGACTAAGATTTTACCTTGTGTGGTTTATTAGGAGGTGTATAGCACCCATTCATTGTTTGTGAGAGTTGTTAGTCGTTGACTATGTCTGCAAGGTAAGTCTTCTCATTATACTATGTAGTATGCTAGTTTTCTTTATGATGCTTGCAAGGAAGACCAAGGTGTGACCCTTGATATATGTATGAAAGACCAAGATCTGGCCCCCGACAATTGCAATGTACAACCAGGATCTGGCCCCTGGAATTTATATGTAGGGTGTTATTTGTCTTTATGATACTTGGATGGAAGACCAAGATGTGGCCCCTGATACTTGTTTGTAAGACCGAGATTTGGCCCTCGACATTGCAAGGAAAGACCATGATATGGCATATGGAAGGAAGTGACTATAAGACTATGATTCGGCCCATAGCATCACTATCTTATGTATGGTATGTGGTGTTTTCGGGAACTCACTAAGCTTTGTTCTTACAATTTTGTGGTTTAAACATTTTCAGTACTTCCAGTTCCAAAAGGCAGGGCTCGGCTTGACTGCACCACATCTGTAATGGCTTTTTCTGCAATGATTATTATTGTTTTACTTTGATGTTTAAGAGAAACATTTCACTATGATTGGTTTTAGAAAAAAATGTTTCTAGGGATTTGATGTTATAAAAATGACAAAGTTTAACGGTATTTTTGGCACGTTACACTCGGCTAGTTTTCATTCGATTTTAAATTTAGCTGTCTCTCAAGATTATATCACAAATGACCATTTAAAATTTATAACTTCTTCTTATGGACTTCATTCCCGACTGTCTTTATATTGATGGATTCCTATTCACAAGATATTCAACTTTTATTCACAATGTTTTTCCTAACAATCAACCGATCTTAATTTCGATTTCGGTGTCCACACTACAGCGATGAAAATTTGAAAATATATATAAAGTCAAATGTGGACGTTCCTTATATGCATGCCCTCTCTTTTATGATAACTAGGATTTTTGTTTTGAGTACTTAGGCTAATAAGCAACCTATCTCTGATTTACTATTTACAACTCATATAAGGTTGAACGTGAAGCTTCAAAGGATTATAACTTCTTCATACAAAGTCAGATTTAAACATTCCTTATATTATCGGGATCATCATCATGACTACTTCAACTATCATCAAGGATATTTATCCTAGTTAATATTTTGTTTTTAACGTTTATTTTATCCCTATTTATTAACTTTTAAAAATACATTTTTACATAAACATTGTATACATACAATATTCATCCAATTGTCATGTACATAACATATAAACACGTATATTCAAATAATTCTCTTTTAGTTATTCAAAAAAAAGTTACAATGGTCAAGTGACGTAAATATATCATTTATAATTAATGCTTAGCGAAAAACTTGTGCATTATAAAAAACCCTCACCACAAAGAGGTAAATAGATTACCGCGGCGAGGTTTCAAGGATTAAAGACAAGCTCTAATCTATTAAAGCCTCATTTCTTAACCAAAATCACCCTAAATTGATTAAGAGCTAAAGACCACCAATTTTGGTGTTGAAATGGATGCAAGAGAAGCTATATATAGAGCTTAACAAGGAACTTGTTCCACTCTCCATTAAGGTAATATTTTTCCACTTTTGGTAAAATGTTTAGATTGGTTATATACGTTGAATGGTCGACCTATGGCTTGATTATGTTGCTAATTAGAGTGTTTAGAAGCTTTAATAAAGCTTGTGAAGTGATTTCCATGGTGAAATCAACCCATTGAGAGTTATGGTTTAAAACCCTAACTAGCGGCTATGATTGATGCATTAGAGAGTAGATTATGATGAATTAGGTAGTATGGGATTATTAATTTATTGGTTTCAATAGATTAGAAGTACAAAATGTGAAGTTAGAATATTCATCCATTAAGTGATCATTTTGACCGTAAGAGTCATTAAGCTCTTAATAGGCAAAGACAAGTGTTAAGAAACTTGTATATGTATATGAATAGCCTAAGAACAAAAAATATAGATCTAGATGTATCAATGGAAGCATTGAAGAAAAAGGACCGGTTAGTCTTCACTAACTAACAAGGTGAGTTATATCACTCGCTCTCTCTTTAGATTATAATTATATGTTTTATAATCTTATGTATGTATGTATGTGTGTATGTATGTATGTATGTATGTATGTATGTATATATATATATGTATGTATGTATGTATGTATATGTATGTATGTATGTATGTATGTATGGTTAGTTGTAGGTGGTTTATTTAAATCATGTATAAATACCTACAAGATGTTAGATGGAGATAGATCATGAATATATGTTTTAAACCATTTATCAAGGCATGTATGTATATGTAGTGTATGCATGAATGTGTAAATATTGGTGGGATTATGAGTAATACCCAAAATACATAGATGAAGAAAGAATAGGGTTATATGCATTATAATCCTATGTATGAAAGTGTATGAATAGTTAGATGAGAAAGGTATTTGTTAAATACCTAAGAGATGGTAGAAATAGATAGAAATGATTATATGCAGTATAATCATATTAAAGAGTGTGTATGTGTGTGTACATATTAATGATATTGTGTAGAATACCTAAAAGACAAAAAAAGGATAAAGAGAGTAAGTACTTAATGTGTTAAGTACTAGATGAGTAGAAAAGATCTATTGATGAGATAAAGAGATAGAATGTCAGTGGGACATGTGTAGTGAATGATCATGAGAAAAATAGAAATATGATTCCTTCAGGAAATGAGTATGATTCATGCAGGAATGAGGTTATGGTTCCTTCGGGGATGTAGGTAGATCGTTCCTGCGGGAATGAGGTTGTGTTGTGGTTACAAAAGGTAGATGAAAGGTTCCATGAGTGGAACAAGATAAGAGAGCTCTTTAATGGAACTTAGAGAAAATCCTTGACGTATTAAGAGTAAGGAATCCATGAGGGATCCAAGAGAACAAGAAGAGTGATAAGGGATTTGTGAGGGATCAAGATGAGTGGTCATGTCTGGATGGTTATTCCCAGTAAAATTAGAGGTAGTTTGTCCCGATATGTGATAAATGTAGTTGTTACATGTATTTCGATCATTGGGGTTTAGATGAGAAGTATGAGATTAAGTAAGAAGAGTATGAGAAGGCATGCTAAGAGTAAGAGATATGAGAAGATCAAAGTAAGAATATGAAAAAAACATGCATAGAGTATACAGAAGGATGAGATGGGAAAAATGTAAGAGAAAATATAGAAAGATGAAGTGAGAGAGTAGAGAAGAGATATAGATAGAAACAGAGACTATGTGCAAAGCATGGGATAAGCCTGAGAAAGGACTAAAAGAAAGTAAGAGAAGAGGTTGAGAAAGAGTAAGAGATGAGAAGAAACGATTAAAGAATAAGAGTAGAAGATATAGGATGAGAATGAAAGAATATAATGCTAAGTCATGAGAAGAGATTATTGAAAAGGTACATATTAAATGAGGAAGAAAAGAATAGTAGAGATGACAATATACGAGAAAAGTGAAGAAAAGATGGATAAGATGAGAAAGAAAGAGAATAGAAAGATGTATAAGAAAAGAGAACATGAAGATAGAATATGTGGAATAAAGAAAGAGTTAGAAAAAGAGTAGATAAACATAAAAATAGAAAGAATATAACTCACCTGACATTGTTGTCTGATGTTGTAGAGATGTTTCATGTTTTGCAAGTTCATGTAGCAACTGATGTTTAAGAGGAGTAGGAACCCATGGACTTAGACTAGAAGAATAATTTTTATTCTTTTTATTTCCTTGTTGTTCAAATTTATGTGTATGCTTTTTATTGTAAACCCAAATGTAACCATGGGATGTTAAGTGTTTTAAAAATAATAGAATTTCACATTTGTAAAAAACTTTGATATATTTCCCTTAGATGTATGTGTAGAAAAATTTGGGTAGTTACAACAACATTGATAATCTTTCCGGAGAAAGAGATAAAGAAAGAGAAGATACGAGGTAAAGAGAGATATACTTGGGAATCTAGTATTGAAGAAAGTATAGAGAGATGACCTCTTTTATTTGTTGCAGTTCGACATATATATATATATATATATATATATATATATATATATATATATAGAGAGAGAGAGAGAGAGAGATAGGTTCAGGTATTCTAACTAAGTATTGTATTATTGTATGCATGATTGTGGACCAATCAAAAAATATTAGAAAAAACAATAATTAAATAAATCAATAAGGGTAACTAGGTGATTTGAGAAATAACTTCCATAAATACTCCCTATAATTTTGCTAGTTAGGTTGATTTTAACCTAATTCCCCCCTTTTATAAACGGCCTATTGATCTGATCAATCTTCCCCCTATTGCAGATGTGCTTCGTCTTTCAATTTGTGAAGAGGGAGGAGTCTCCGGGTCGACGAGAACGAAGGAAAGGAAAACGTGAGGACCTAGGGGCTTTGGCTAGACCGAAGGATGAAGAAGAACGAAGCAGCAAGCTGCTATCGATTCTCCGTGGCTGAAGTCGATCCCCGACAGACCTTCATCTCTGATTTGGGTCGACTTCTTTGGTTGATCAGGAATGAAAGACGAAGGAAACAGTAGGGGTTATTTGCTACGGTAATTCCTTGTCTCTATCTTCTTTCTGTTTTGGATCCTTTGCTTTGATTTCAACAGAAATGGAACAATATAGCTTGTTTTTTCTTTCCTTTTTTTGGCTTTTTTTCTTTGAATAGGGTAGCTCAGTTTCTTCATATCATAACACTACAAATGTCATGTTTAATTTGTGTCGTTTTGCAAATCGAAGTACGCATGAACGAAGTTCATATTGTGTATGAGTGAATTTCTAAATCAGGTTCAAAATTTTATGGCGGACTTGTGTATATTTCTGTAAAAGTAGTAGTTTTTTATTCCATTTGACGGTTTAGAAATGAGAAATGAGTTTCTTTGTGACAACCGTCAAATTCTGGTCAAGTGAAAGTCAAAGAAAGTCAAAAAGTTAAGTCGGTCAACTCAGTTAACTCTTGTATACTAGGGTTTACGCAATGTAATTTCTATACAATTCACTAATCTAAAGAGAAATCATCTATTGAAAAGTTGTATATCTAGATTTCCTTAACCTAAAACTGTGGTAAGTAATGAACCAAACTGATAACTCATTGTTGCATACTCATCGGGAGTGTGTAAGATCCTTAAACATGGCTTAACGAGGCTTACGGACCTTTCGTTGCGAAGCCAAACACTCAAAAAGGTCACAAAAGAAGTCTCTCTCAATCACTTTCACTCTATCTCTCTATATTAGAAATCTCTCCCAAATATCTCCAAGTATGTCATATCTCTCCCAAATCTCTCTAAGAATGTGGAATCTCTCCAAAATCTCTCTCTAAACCTCTTTTGAGTTTATAATCATTTGGGGCATCCCGACACTTGACTTGGTGAAAAATCACTCGAAAAGGGTGATATCTTGGAAAATAACCTTTTAGGGCCGAAGCCTCTCTTTAGGGGCCAAACCCTCCTTGGACCGAGGTCCCAAGAAGCAAAATCGGAGCCTCCTTGAGTAGTCGTAGCCATCTGACCGCAGCCTCTTAAGGAGCCGTAGCCTTCGGATCGTAATGGCTAAGGACTGGAGCTACGAGGACGAGGCTACTAAAGACCGCAGCGGAACCGAACCCGGAACTGAGCAGCTGCAGCTATCCGGCCGCACCCACCGAGCCGAAGCCTCCAAGCCGTAGTCACCAAGCGGAAGCCACCGAACCGCATCCGAGCTCGCCTTCAGTCCTTCGTGACGCACCCGCCTACGGTACCTACTCGGATCGCAGTCCCCTTCTCCTCGGATCGCAGTCCCCTCCCCCTCGGATTCCACCCACCAGCCAAACCCTCACTCCGGTACTAAGGCTGCTGAGACCGAGACCTCACCCAGACTTCGGATTTTCCATCTCTTTACCCGGTTTTCAACCACGATTCCGTTTTAAGCCCGTTTTTAATTATTTTAACGAGGGATTTTCACCCAAACTATTATTTTGACATATAAGGTCCCATATATTCATAAATTCAGCATATATTTAAGGAAATCCTTATTTAAGAATAAAATTCATTAAATAAGATTTTGTGGTGGAGTGTTGACTCTTCCATAATGTTTCACACAAGACCCCACCCCCATACCCCCTCCATGACCAGCCATTGTCCTCCCCACCATACCTAGTCACTTCATAGTCCTTTCCTACTCATTTTCCTACATACCCACATTCTAGGAGCTAGAACATCCACTCTCTCTCTCTCTCTTTCTTCACACTTCATTCATTCTCTCATTTCCACCAAGAATCACACTCCAAACTCTCTCTTCTTTCTCCCTCAATTTCGAGAACTTCAAGTCATACTCTAGGATTTTCTCCTTAATTTAGTAAGTATCATCATCTTTCCTATGATTATTCCACATCCTCCTACTCAAAATCATAGATTTCTTACACAAATTCCATCACATTTGTGTTAGATTCTCGAATCTTCAAGTCAATCTTCTAAGTGTTCTTAAGTTGAACACTCCTTTTCCTCAACATCCATGCATTGAAATCATACAAGGTGAGTTCATACCCCTATATTTTCATGCTTTCTTAAGTTTTAAGGGGGGGGGGGGGGATACATGTTAAAACACCAAGAACACAATTAAAATTTTTCAAACAGCTTTCATCAGAAAAGTTGGGCTCCATTCCCGGACTGTTTTGATCAACTTAAACATTTCAGTTTTCAAAAATGTTTTAGATGCAACTAGTTACAGTTCTTATCTTTAAAATGGCTACTTGCACATCTCTATTCGATTTTTCTACAATTTATGGTGATTTTTACATAACTATCTATCATTTCAAGAACCAATCTGGACCAGTCTGTGATTATGGACGCATTCACACATTTTGGAGACCACTAAAAATCATGAGAAAATTTATGAACAGACTAGACACGTTTTCCAAACTCCCAGAATTTATGGATTCTGATTTGGACCTGTTATGAATTTTCTATAAATTTTTTAATAAAAGTAATAGAAAATGTTATCATCAGAAAAATAGCATCAATTTTATTTCACCTTGTAAAATGTTGAGCAAGGTGTATATCTTTATGTGATTATATGTTATTGTAATATATGACATTTTGTCATAGTATATAGACCTGCATCAGTTGACAAATGGATTTTGATATATAGAACATAGAGAATAACAAATTGTTGTAATCAAAGTACATCCATTACATTCAAACATTGGAATAAACTATGTTAAGAATAGTTTATGTATACTACTACTACCCTTGTTTTGATAAACTATAATAGATATAGTCTCTGATACATTACATAACACATTCATTACAAAAAGGGTACATTAATACAAAAGGGATTTTCATTACATTACACGTAAATTCGTTAATGACTTTTATGAGACATTCGCTTCACTTTACCAATAAGCCCTGCATTGTAACCAGAGTCTCCTGAAGGGAGAGCGTGATAGTTGTATATAGATATATATTGGGTCTGACAAACCCACACCTTAGCTACATGTAACAGCTAGACCAGCAGGTCTGGGGTGACAAATGTCATAACATTTCCAACGCCTGAAGAACGTCGTTTCAGGCCACCTAGGTCATAACATGGTTATAATAACTCACATTATGTATTAACAAACATAGAATTTACGGGGATTTCACTGAAATCAAACGAGTTTATGTCGATTTTAACTTGCATTATTTACTATAAGTAAGGAAAGATACTTATACATTTTGGTCTTTGGGATTTTAAGACTACATTTGCACATTAAGGAAAATATTGGATTTTCTGGAATGAATACCACTTTTACAAGAAAAGGTTTTCATAACTGCATACCAATGCTTATGAACTCACCAAACTTTGTGTTGACACTTTTTCAAACTACTTGTATTCTCAGGAAATCACTAAACAGGTAAGTAAGTGCTTTTGAGGATGGGACGTTAAGGCGTCATATATTTCACATTTTTGTTAACATATTGTAATTGATTTGGAAACATGTAATTCATACAATGATGTAACTCTTTCAATTATATATATGTTGGTTGTGTTTACTTAAATCACTATTGCAAATGTTGTTATGAAACTATACATGAAGTCCTCCACCCCCCGGACGTTTCTGCCATCCTTGGTTTGAGGGTGTGACAGATTGGTATCAGAGCACGGTTTATAGTGAATTAAGTATATCAAACCGCATAAGATATACAAACTATAAACACATTTAGGACTAAAAGTCTCTGATTTGAAACATTTTTCAATGGGATATTCATTTAGAAAATAAATAGTTTTGTTGTTTAAGGTATACATACATGCTCACATAGTGTCATAACTAAGGAGAACATAAAGTAAAAGAATAGGAGTTAAACACTACGAGTATGCCTTGGTATGTGTAATCGGTTCTGGGAAGGATATAGCCTGATCAACTATATCCGTCTGAGAAGTGACTTACACATACTAGGGGATAGTCGTAGTGGGCAACAAATCTAATAACCTAACTCCACTTACCAGGAGACCCATACTTTCCTAATCAGGGAAATGCCTGCTGGATGGAAGAAGAGCCCGAAGAACTGATCGAAGAAGATCCCGAAGAGGATCCCGAAGAAGAACCCGAAGAAGAACCCGAAGAGGAACCCGAGGAGGACCCAGAGGAAGAAGAAAAGGAGGAGGAAGACATCGAGGCAGACATGGACGAATACGAAGTGAAGAAGAACCAGAGGTCATCAATCCTCCCTATATAGGCAGAGTTCCCGCCAACCGATACGACTACTTCGGCCCCGTACCTCGATGGGCGACCACGATTGAAGGATGGGGTCGCCGTCAACGACAACGATCACCGTACGGAGGTCAACGAGGTTTCTATGACCTCAGCCACAAAGGACCAGCCGATAGAGCTCTCCCGGTCATGACTCAACAGATAGCGATTATGGATGATCGCGGTAGGATGACGACCGATCGAGTCTAGGAACTAAGTGTCATCATAGAGTCTACCACTGCTCGCACCAGAGACCTAGAATGGGACTCCCACTACACAGATCAACTCATTCAGGACCTTCTCGTTGCTCGAGCAGAAGCAAGGGAGTATCGGGAAAGATACTTGACGCTTGAGGGGAGAATGGTTGCAATCGAACGGAGATTAGCAGACCTGCAAGGTGCATCGACATCATCCCAAGCTCCATCAGGGAAGGATATTCGTGAGTAGGACTCATTACTACCCACACATCTTCGTAGTATAGGTTTGTGAGCATGCGTTGGTGCTACTCTTTTGTATGTAGGTTGACCCTGCGACTAAGTGATTACACTATTCGAAGGGCTTTTGCGCTATCAAAACTATCTTTTACATTGATGTAATGTAGACCCTTGTGAGGTCAAACTTTCTCAAAACAATATGTACTAAAAGTTTATCAATGAATTTGGCATGCATTTTACTTCAATGGATGTTGACATGAGATTATACTATGTGGTATTACAAACAAATTTCAACTGATAACTCTAAGATTTAGGAGGTGTGCCTCGCCGTTATGTGTGATTAAGAAATGACTAGCCTCGAAATGGTGAGCCCACCTTAGGACATGTTCCTTGTTTGGTTATGGACTTAGGGAAGACTCATTAGGATCAACAACTTATTCAAATTTTAATTAAACATAACCGGGGCACATCGAGCGAATTTTAGGAGTGGGTCAGACACGGAACCAAAAACATGACTCCGTTTGAGTCACCACTATTAAATTCATAAGTTTAATTGCATAAACATTCTCTATGAATTACTTTCTAATGCAATAAAGTCGGAATATAATACAAATAATATAAAACAAGTGACACTCGACTCATTATTACTATTGAAGTCTTACCAACTTGTCAATTTAAAACTTATGATAGAACTATGCCGCCAAGGAAAAGACCAAGACCTTCCAGCAGTGCAACACCACCTCCTCCAACGCCACCTCCACACTTTGATCCGACAATGTTCCTGGCTACAGTAGCAGCAGCTGTGGCGGCAGCTATGTCGCAAATCGGCACTAATGGAAATGATGGATCCGGATCTGGTGCGACACCCTCTAACCAGGGTGACAGTTCGGGGCGCGCAAAGGAATGCACCTACAAGGACTTCACGAATGGAAAACCCGATACCTTCAATGGGAGCGGGGGCATCATCACGCTGATGCAATGGTTCGAAAGGACCGAAGCAGTCTTCGAAATCTGTGCTTCTCCCGAAACAAACAAGGTGAAGTACGCTGCATTCACTTTCATCGGTAGGGGTCTCACTTGGTGGAATGGCCGAGTTAAGTCACTTACTCCAACAGTGGCTAACTCCATAAGCTGGGAAGACTTGAAAGAATTGAAGCTAAAGGAGTATTGTCGAGGGGTGAAATACAAAAAATCGAGGAAGAACTCTGGAACCTCAGAATGTCAGGCACAGATCTTGAAACTTACACTGCCCGATTCAATGACCTAGCACTCCTCTGTCCAACAATGGTCACTCCAGAGGAGAAAAAGGTGGAACGATACCTCTAGGGGCTATCATCCCAGATTCAAGATAGTGTACTGGCCTCGAAACCCACTACCTTTGAAAGTGACAAGGAATTGGCACAACAACTTATCGATCACAGGGCCAGTCGTGGTACTGTGATCGCCACCACCGACCAAGAAAAATAAGGGAACAACAAGAGGAAGTTATGGAACAATAAAAAGAAGCAACCGGTACAAGGCCCCTCCAAGAAACAACAGATTGTTGTTGTTCGTGCTGCCACTACTGCTACCACTCCAACACCACCGAAGTAATATGCTGGAAATCTCCCTAAGTGCAACAAGTGCAACTTCCACCACAATGGTGCTTGTTGGGAAATGCACTGCAAAAACTACGATAGGAAAGGGCATACCGCTCGTTTCTGTAAAGCGCCGGCACGACCGATCAACCAAGTTGTCAATGCAGGGGCAAGCCAAACCTTCTATGGATATAGTGACGCATGACACTTTAAGAGAAACTGCCCCAAAGCACAAGCTTCTAACATTGGTGGTGTAGGGAGAGTCCTAGCAATAGGACATAGGGAAGCAGTCAAAGATCCTATAGTGGTTACCGGTACGTTTCTCCTTAATAACTCTTATGCATGCGGACTTTTCGATTGTGGGGCAGAAAGGAGTTTCGTGAGCCACCAATTCAAACAATTACTTAAACAAAATCCCCAGTCATTAAAAGATTCATACATCGTAGAAATGGCAAACAGAAATGTTAAGTGCACTAATGATATTTACATAGGGTGTACCCTCACTCTAGACAACCACTCGTTCAAAATCAATCTAATGACAGTCACAATAAAAAGTTTCGACATCATCATTAGTATGGATTGGTTCAGTTCAAATCGTGTCGACATTTTATGTTACGAAAGGATCGTCCGCCTTAATCTGTCAAATGGTGAAACCCTTATCATCTACGGCGATAAACCCAGTACAACTCTACAAATCATTTCTTGCGTCAAGGCTCAAAAGTATCTCCGGGAGGAATACCACGCATTCTTAGCCCACGTCGTAGATAAGAAACAAGGGGTGCAGGATATCAAAGACATTCCGGAAGTGTGCAACTTCCCTGACGTATTCCCAGAAGATCTGCCATGTATACCACTCGCACGACAAGTCGAATTCCGAATCGACTTGGTTCCCGGTGCTACCCCCGTAGCCAAGGCTCCATATCGCCTTGCACCAGTAGAAATGCAAGAACTGTCTAGTCAATTGAACGAACTACTAAGCAAGGGGTTCATCAGACCGAGCTTTTCACCTTGGGGAGCACCAATCCTGTTTGTAAAGAAGAAGGATGGATCGTTTCGCATGTGCATCGACTATCGGGAGTTAAACAAACTTATTGTCAAGAATCGATATCCTCTACCCCGAATCGATGACCTCTTCAACCAACTTCAGGGAGCAAGCTACTTTTCAAAAATCGATTTGAGGTCGGGTTACCATCAACTGCGGGTTCAAGAGGATGATATTCCCAAGACAGCTTTCAGAACACGCTACGACCATTACGAATTTGTAGTGATGCCGTTTGGAGTAACCAACGCACCTGCGGTGTTCATGGATCTGATGAACCGAGTGTGTCGACCCTTCTTAGAAAAATTCATGATCGTATACATCGATGATATCCTGGTCTATTCGCAAAGCGAAGAAGAGCACAGCCTACATCTGCGACTAGTATCGGAGACTCTAAGAGCCGATAAGCTTTATGCTAAGTTTTCAAAGTGAAAATTTTGGCTCCGAGAAGTGGGATTCCTTGGCCACGTGGTCAGCAAGAAAGGGATACATGTGGATCCCTCAAAAATCAAAGCAATCGAAAACTAGTCGGCACCTACAACGCCGACAGAAATTCGACAACTTTTAGGGCTCTCCGACTACTACCGAATATTCATACAGAACTTCTCCAAGATTGCCAAACCGCTCACCACTTTGAGTCAGAAAGGTGTGGTGTTCAAGTGGGAAGATAAACAAGAAACCGCCTTCCAAACATTAAAACAAGCCCTATGCAGCACGCCGATCTTGTCTCTTCCAAAAGGAACCGATGACTTCGTGGTGTATTGCGATGCTTCAAATCAAGGTCTCGGATGTGTGCTCATGCAGAGAGGGAAGGTCATCGCTTACGCGTCAAGGCAACTTAAGACACATGAAGTTAATTATATTACCCACGACCTCGAATTGGGAGCTATAGTGTTCGCCCTAAAGATATGGAGGCACTACCTCTACGGCACAAAATGCACTATTTTCACCGATCACAAAAGTCTTCAGCATATCCTCAATCAAAAAGAGCTCAACATGCGGCAAAGGAGATGGGTCAAAATGTTGAACAACTACGAGTGTGAAATCCGCTACCGTCCGAGCAAGGCAAATGTTGTAGCTTATGCCCTAAGCATAAAAGAATATTCGGGCCGCCGAGTAAAATCCTTAACCATGACAATCGATTCACACCTGATCGTACAGATCAAGGAAACTCAACTAGAAGCCTTAAAACCAGAAAATGTGGTAGTTGAGGCATTAAGGGGAATGGACAAGAACTTGGAAGTCAAGGATGATGGAGCTCGTTATCTCATGAACTGGACACCGAAGTTTGGTGGGTTCTGAGATATTGTCATGAATGAAGCACACAAGACGCGATATTCCATCCATGTAGGTTCGGATAAGATGTATCTAGACCTCAAGAATTGGTACTGGTGGCCGAACATGAAAGTTGAGATTGCTACCTATGTGGGCAAGTGTCTGACTTGCGCCAAGGTCAAGGTGGAGTACCAGAAATGCTCAGGACTACTACAACAGCCTGATATACCGGCATGGAAGTGGGAATGAATAACCATGGACTTCATAACCAAGTTGCCTAAGACATTAGACGGACTTGATAACATATGGGTAATCGTGGACAGATTGACCAAATCAGCGCATTTCCTTCCGATAAAAGAGATCGACAAAATGGAAAATTTGACTAGGACCTACATTAAAGAGATTGTACGACTGCATGGAGTGCCAATATCCATTATCTCTGACAGGGATAGTAGATTCACTTCACGATTTTGGCAGTCTTTACAAAAATATCTAGGGACTAGGCTTGACATGAGTACGGTCTACCATCCACAAACCGACAGATAGGGCGAACGAACCATACAAACGCTAGAAGACATGTTAAGAGCTTGTGTGATAGATTTTGGAAAAGCATGGGATACCCATTTACCACTTATTGAATTCTCCTACAATAACAGCTATCACACTAGCATCAAAGTCGCTCCATTCGAAGCTCTTTATGGTCGCAAGTGTCGATCACCCCTGTGTTGGGCAGAAGTGGGGGACACATAGCTAGCTAGGGGGCAAGTCCCTAATAGCACCCTCACTGGTCTTGAAATCAAAAGGGAGACCATAGAAAAGATTGTTCAAATTCGGGAAATACTGAAGGCATCCCGAGATCGGCAAAAGAGTTACGCGGATAAACGATGCAAACCCTTGGAATTCCAGGTCGGTGATCGGGTACTACTGAAAGTTTCCCCTTGGAAAGGAATGATATGTTTCGGTAAACGTGGGAAACTAAACCCAAGGTACATCAGACCGTTTGAAAACCTTTCCAGGATTGCACCCGTTGCGTACAAACTCCAACTACCACATGAACTTACTAAAGTACACCCTACCTACCACGTATCAAACTTGAAAAAGTGCATATCTTATGAGACCCTCGTAGTACCACTTGAGGAAATCAAGGTTAACGAGAATCTCCACTTCGTGGAAGAACTGGTTGAGATCATGGATCGGGGAATCAAAAGAACAAAGAAAAGTCGAATTCCCATTATGAAGGTTTGTTGGAATGCAAAACAAGGACCCGAGTTCACCTAGGAATGCGAGGATCATATGAAATAAAAATACTCACATCTCTTCCCGAACTCTTGAAGTCCCAGCCAAAATGAAAATTTCGGGACGAAATTCCTTCTAACGGGGGGATGATGTGACAATTATCAAATTCTGCTCAAGTCAAAGTCAAACAAAGTCAACAAGTTAAGCTGGCCAACTCAGTTAACTCTTGTATACTAGGGTTTATGCTATGTAATTTCTATACAACTCGGTAATCTAAAGAGAAATCATCTATTGAAAAGTTGTATATCTAGATTTCCTTAACCTGAAATTGTGGTAAGTAATGAACCAAACTGATAACTCACTGTTGCATACTCATTGGGAGTGTGTAAGATCCTTAAACATGGCTTAACGGGGTTTGTGGACCTTTCGTTGCGAAGCCAAACACTCAAAAAGGTCACAAAAGAAGCCACTTTTCACTCTATCTCTCTATATTAGAAATCTCTCCAAGTATGTCAAATCTCTCCCAAATCTCTCTAAGAATGTGGAATCTCTCCTAAATCTCTCTCTAAACCTCTTTTGAGTTTATAATCATTTGGGGCATCCCGACACTTGACTCGGTGAAAAATCACTAAAAAAGGGGTGATATCTTGGAAAATAACCTTTTAGGATCGAATCCTCTCTTTAGGGGCCAAACCCTCCATGGACTGAGGTCCCAAGAAGCAAAACCGGAGCCTCCTTGAGTAGCAGCAGCCATCTGACCGCAGCCTCTTAAGGAGTCGTAGCCTTCAGACCTAGTGGCTAAGGACTGGAGCTGCGAGGACGAGGATGCTGAAGACCGCAGCGGAAGCAAACCCGAAACTGAGCAGCCGCATCTATCTGGGAGCAGCCACCGAGCCAAAGCCTCCGAGCCACAGTCACCAAGCCGAAGCCACCGAACTGCATCCGAGCTCGCCTCCGGCCCTTCCTGACGGACCCACCTACAGTACCTCCTCGGACTGCAGTTGACTTCTCCTCGGACCGCAGTCCCCTCCCCCTCGGATTCAACCCACCAGCCAAACCCTCACTTTGGTACTAAGGCTGCTGTGACCGAGACCTCGTCCAGACTTCGGATTTTCCATCTCTTTACCCGGTTTTCAACCACGACTCCGTTTTAAGTCCGTTTTTAATTATTTTAACGGTGGATTTTCACCCAAACTTATATTTTGACATATAAGGTCCCATATATTCATAAATTCAGCATATTTTTAAGGAAATTCTTATTTAAGAATAAAATCCATTAAATAAGATTTTGTGGTGGAGTGTTGACTCTTCCATAATGTTTGACACAAGCAACCACCTCCATACACCCTCCATGACCAACCATTGTCCTCCCCACCACCCCTAGTCACTTCATAGTCCTTTCCCACTCATTTTCCCTCCATACCCACATCATGAGAAAAATTTTGAACAGACTAGAAACGTTTTCCAAACTCCCAGAATTTATGGATTCTGATTTGGACCTGTTATGAATTTTCTATAAATTTTCTAATAAAAGTAATAGAAAATGTTATCATCAGAAAAATACCATCAATTTTATTTCACCTTGTAAAATGTTGAGCAAGGTTTATATCTTTATGTGAATATATATTATTGTAACATATGACATTTTGTCCTAGTACATAGACATGCATCAGTTGACAAATGGATTTTGATATATAGAACATAGAGAATAACAAATTATTGTAATAAAAGTACATCCATTACATACAAACATTGGAATAAACTATGTTAAGTATAGTTTATGTATACTACTACTACTACTACCCTTGTTTTGATAAACTATAATAGGTATAGTTTCTAATACATTACATAACACATTCATTACAAAAAGGGTACATTAATACAAAAGGGATTTTCATTACATTACACGTAAATTCGTTAATGACTTTTATGAGACATTTGCTTCACTTTACCTATAAGCCGTGCATTGTAACCAGAGTCTCCTGAAGGGAGAGCGTGATAGTTGTATATAGATCTATATTGGGTCTGAAAAACCCACACCTTAGCTGCATGCAACAGCTAGACCGACGGGTATGGGGTGACAATGTCATAACATTTCTGACGCCTGAAGAACGTCGTTTCAGGCCACCTAGGTCATAGCATGGTTATAATTGATGGGTTTTATACAAACAATCCTATGTGTGCATGCAACCCTAGATGTGGATCTATGTTTTCACTATTAGGTATACAACTTTATGAACACATGAATAAAACCCTAAAGTAGATTGCTATTTTCTAAATTCATATAGAAGGTTAGATCACATACCTCTTGTTGTTATATTGCAATAACAACTTAAATCTTCAAATCCTAAGTCTTGAAAGCAAGCACCAAAAGTGTAGTGCCTCTAATGGCTCACAAACACCACAAGCAATTGGAGAGGCTATAGAGAGAGAAGGGGAGAGGTAGAAATCGGCCTAGGGATCTCTTAGAAGCAAGTGGGGCTATTTCTTATGGCCTACGGGTCTTTATATAGGGTTAGGATTAGGGTTTCAGTCCCTATCCTTATCCAGTTACTTGCCCACCAAGCAACCATAAGATAAGCCTTGATAACCCTTATCTCTTGGACCATATGGACGATTTCAGGGATATCCAATCCCTTGAATTAGTCCACCCTTCTCCAAGGATAACCATTGCCTTATTTTTCAACTATCACATAATTACAATTCAGCCCCTCTAGTTTAAATAATTACACTTGATCACAAAATTAATTCCTAATTAATTATTGACCAATATTAATTAAAAAAATATGATTTCTCCTTTAATATATTATTCTTATAACATATTAATAAGTTATAATAACCTCTTTTTCTATTTATTTCTCAATTCAAGTTGCTTTGGTGAAGGCAACCCAAAAGGACCATGCACAACCGAGTCAAGTATTTACCAAATCTAGTTACGAGCTTAGACATTAATCCAACAGTCTCCCACTTGGATAAGTCTAGTAACCACAAATATAACATACAACTCGATTAGCAATCATAGCTCTCAAAGACGCTGTCGTACTCTGATCTTATCAGTAACATGTCCTTTAGATAAGGGATCATACAGTCCTCTGTTTACATATTGTGCGGACAATTTCATGGAACATATTGTCCAACATTTAGTTTCTCGATCTCAGATTCATTTGACATAGAACTTAATTGAACACATCAATTTAGTCCTGACTGGTCCCGGCACATAAGTCAAATCAAATCATCGAGCGGTCGTAATATCGCTTTTACCCTCTTAGGATAGAAGTAACAGATAAACATTGACTTATACACATTTACTATTTCTTAATCAACTGAAAGACCCCAACTTTCGTATTTAAGAAAGACCCAAACCTTCATACTATTTCAAAAGATTTCTTAAGTTACTTCCTCAAAACATGCTACATGCATATTTATAAAACAATATTTTATATTGATAAAGTGATTACAAATGATTGGATACAAACCGACTAAATTTTATTACATTTCATGTCTACCCAGGAATCTACTATTCATATACATACATGAACATTAAAAACACAGAGAAATACTATTAACTATTCTAAATCTTTCAGTATAAAGCTATATTGGAATACTCATCACCTCCAACTGTTAAATATTGAGAGGAATAAGTGATAACGCTTAGTGAATTCAATAGATAGATACAATATAATCTTATGCCTTACATATACCAATATGACAGAAGCAGAAGGGAACAAGAAGACATATGTGAAATCATGTGACAAGCATTCATATCAATCAAAGACTTTATTCAAAGATATACTTTTCAATGAGACATAACACTTTCAATACTTGATATGCATCAATAAAGCTTTGGCCCAATTGGCACAGAAGACATATAATTTCTGATTAACATTTTGGTAGATTTCAGGCTTATAGCCCTGTCTAACCATTTGCCAATACCATAGAATAGAGTTCATTCTTTTACGGAGTCATGCTCTACATGGTCAGAGGTTACATACCATTCCTATCAAACCTTATGCCAATGCCATATAATAGAGGTCATTCTCTTATGGAGACATGTTCTACATGGCCAGAGGCTACGTACCAATACCAATGTGAACCTAAGTCCTTTCACTGATCACGTGATCAAAGGTATTATAATTGCTATAAACATAGCGAATAAAATAACACGGGAGAATAACTCAAAATAATAACACTGAGAAGTACATAGCACATATAACACATAACATACAATTGTTCCTATATATTGAACTCACCTTAAGTTAACCGGGGGTTAAAATAGTAATTTGGACAACATTTCGGCTTTAAATATGACTTTCTATGTTGAAAATCGGGAGCTTAATTGAAAACCGGGCTCTGCGATGGTAGGGCTTCAAAACCAAAAAGATCAATTTTCTGGACTTCTCAAGGGTCTCGGGACGTGTTTCGGGTGCTAAAATTGATACCGGGGCTTCAGGAAAAATCAAAATAGTGAAAATATGGAAAAAAAGGGCCAAAAATGGCAATTTCTCAAAATTACCCGAGAAGGCTCGCAAGCCTCTCATTTATAGGCGAGAGGCTTGGATCTAGAGCAAATCAGAAGCAAGCACGTGGCTCGCATGCGAGCCTCCAGGTGGCTCGCTTCGCAGGTCGACACGGGAAGGGCAGGTGGCGGACTCGGATTGGTCCAACGCTTCGGTCCACTCGGAAGGCGATAGGAGCGCGAGGCGCGTCAGTAGCTCGGATGGGACACGCTTCGGTGATGCAACAGCTTTGTGTGAAGGACGTGGCCGAATCCGGACCTCTCATGCGAGATTTCTCGGATTTTGAGCCCCGAACTTCTAAAATCCATAACTTTCGCATACGAGCTCCGTTTTTGACGTTCTTTATATGCACGCGTAGCTAAAATTACGCTCTACAACTTTCTTTTAGATTTCCTCAGCTAATTTTGAATTTATTCTTAATATTATTATTTTTAACAGATCGGGACAGGAAAATCCGTTAAAAATTCATAACTTCTTCATCCGACATCCGTTTTCGTCAGACTTTTTACCGTTGTACTACAAATGAAGAGACCTTCGATTCTCATTTAGGATGTATCGGTAAAATATCGATCGATCTAAAATTTGAGTTTTTAGCTGTCTACTGCTAAGTTGAAACTTCGAAAAATCATAACTTCCTCATACGAAGTCAGATTTTGGCGTTCTTTTTATTGAATTTCTCGGTTTAACGAATACTACGACTTTCATTTAGATTTCTAAGGCTAAAAATTAGTTTATCAAAAACTCATTTTTTACGTCATTTGGCGTCGTGCCAGTTTTGTCGCGGATCTTCGGTTGGTCATAACTTCTTCGTTATAACTCGGATTTCGACGAGGTTTTCGCCTACAAGTTTCTAACGAGATGATTTACAACATCAAATAATAAAATTTTACTTATTTAAAATTTTATATTTTCGCTAAATTTCACTATTTGGTTATTAATTGGAATCTCATAAGACTTCCAATATTTTATAAGTGATTCTAAACATAGTTTTACTTTATTTCTAGTAAAAATTTGCTGTTAGAACTCAACACTCAATTTTATTCACTTTTAATAATAACAATACACAAATTTCAGAACGTGTATGTTACATCAACTATACACAACAATGTGTTTTACGACATCAATTTACTGATGCGGTTTCGCATTATCAATGTACAACCAATTAGTAAACAATAAACCATATATGTTGGTTTTAAGACCATATGATATTATCGTCCTGCGATCACATTTTGTCATATTCCATAAAATGATTCCAGCAAGCGCGATTTTATTCCAATGCTCAAAACTTGTTCATAAGCACTCATGAATGTTGCAGCAAACCTTTTGATATGTCTAATACCCTTTAGACACTCTACATACCAATTCATGACAATCTTCATTCATACCTATTTCCAACATATGAACGATTCTGGATCATTCGAATAATTCGATTATTCTTAATAACTCAATTATTCAGGAAGTCAAAACATGCAAATTGAAACAATAGTTAAACAATTAACACAAGACAATAACCTTACTTATAAACAATACTCCTTTATTTAATCATCAAATGTTAATTACATTTATCCATTATATGTTTCTAAAACTATCTAATCTAAACTAATATCATCCTTTAGCCCAATGCTCCTAGCGTGCTGCAAGTGCTTAACCCTACTCAGTCCCTTCGTAAGCGGATTTGCTGGGTTATCTTCTGATGATATCCTCTTAACCACGAGGTATCCTTCTTCTACTCGATGTCTAATAAAATGATACTTTCTGTCGATATGCCGAGATCTACCATGATCCCTCGGTTCCTTGTTCAAGGCAACCGCTCCTTCATTATCACAGAAAATTTCCATAAGCTCTTTTATGGCAAGCACAACTCCAAGGTAACCAATGAAGTTCTTCAACCATATCGCCTCCTTGGACGCTTTGCTCGCTGCAATGTACTCTGATTCACACGTTGAATCAACTACAGTTTTCTGCTTGGAACTTTTCCAAGTCACTGCTCCTCCATTTAGGGTAAAGATCCAACCCGACTGCGAACGGTAGTTGTCTCTATCGGTCTGGAAACTTGCGTCACTATACCCTCGCACCTTTAATTCATCACTCCCTCTGAGGACTAAAAACCATTCCTTGGTCCTCCGAAGGTACTTAAGGATATTCTTAACCGCAATCCAATGCGCTTGCCCGAGTTCCCTTGATATCTACTGACCATGCTCAAGGCAAAGGCCACATTAGGTCGAGTACAAGTCATAGCATACATGATCGAGCCAACTGCGGAAGCGTAGGGTACTCGGCTCATCTCTGCTATCTCGACTTCGGTACTCGGACTTTGAGTCTTACTCAACTTGGCATTACTCTGTATCAGTAGTTCTCCCTTCTTTGAGTTCTCCATACTAAAATGTTTTAGTACTTTATCCAAGTAAGTGTTCTGACTAAGTCCTATTAGTCTCTTACTTCGTTCTCTCACTATCCTTATTCCTAAAATATAGGAAGCCTCTCCGAGGTCCTTCATAGCGAAGCACTTCTCGAGCCAGGACTTAACCTCCTGCAGAGTCGGGATGTCGTTTCCTATGAGCAGTATGTCATCAAGATACAAAACAAGGAAGCTAACTATACTCCCACTGGCCTTGACATATACACATGATTCATCTTCACTTCGTACAAATCCAAACTCTTTGACTTTCTCATCAAAGCAAAGATTCCATCTGCGAGATGCTTGTTTAAGTCCATAAATGGACTTCTCAAGCTTGCACACTCTATTGGGATGCTTCATATCGACAAAACCCTCTGGCTAAGCCATGTAAACATCCTCAACCAACTTCCCATTAAGGAAAGAGGTCTTGACATCCATCTGCCAAATCTCATAATCATGAAATGCAGCAATGGCTAACATCACCCTAATAGATTTTATCTTGGCAACTGGTGAGAAGGTCTCATCATAGTCAACTTCGGGAGTTTGAGTAAAGCCCTTCGCCACCAATCGTGCTTTATACGTATGCACATTCCCATCCATGTCGGTCTTCTTCTTGAAGATCCATTTGCACTCAACCGTCCTACGTCCGGGCACATTTTCAACCAAATTCCAAACTTGGTTGTCATACATGGACTAAATCTCGCTGTCCATCACCTCTTTCCATTTAGCAGACTTTGGGCCTGCCATGGCTTTCTTATAGCTGTTAGGTTCATCTAGATTTACTAGTGTACTATCACTAATATACGTGTCCCCTTCGGTAGTAATATGAAAACCATACAACTGGGGTTAAACTCTAACTCTTTCGGAACGTCTAAGAGGTAAGGATTGGTCAATTGGTTCAACCGGAGTTTCCTCCTCGGGTTGAGCGTCAGTGTTAGAGGTTTCTTGAATCTCTTCAAGATCAATTTTCCTCCACTATCTCCTTGGCTTATGAGTTCTTGCTCTCGAAAAACCCCTCTTCTTGAAACGAAGACAACATTGTCACTCGGTCTATAGAAGAGATATCTAAAGGATCTTTGCGAGTAGCCGATGAAAATGCATCGCTCACTACGAGGTTCGAGCTTGTCGTGAGTATCTCGTCTTACGAAAACTTCACAACCCCAAACCCTGATATGTGCCAACGAGGGAGCTTTCCCTGTCCACATCTCGTGAGGTGTTTTGGCAACCTTCTTTGTAGGGACTCGGTTAAGGATGTGGGCGGCAGTCTCTAAGGCATACCCCTAGAATGAGATAGGTAGTGAAGCACGACTCATCATAGAACAAACCATGTCTAACAGGGTTCGATTATGCCTTTCTGCCACACCATTCAATTTTGGTGTCCTAAGCGGCGTCAATTGCGAAACTATTCCGCATTCCTTGAGATAGTCGTGGAATTCAAGACTTAGGTACTCTCCTCCTCGATCGGATCGAAGCATCTTCATTTTACTGCCCAATTGATTCTCCACTTCATGCTTGAATTCTTTGAACTTTTCAAACGTTTCTGACTTGTGCTTGATTAAGTAAATATACCCATATCTACTTTAATCATCGGTGAAAGTCACATAGAAGCGGTTTCCATCCTTTGTGGTGGATCTAAAGGGTCCACATACATCGGTATGTATGAGATACAATAAACCCTCACCCCTCTCACAAGTGCCAGTGAAGGGTGACTTGGTCATCTTTCCAAGTAAACAAGATTCGCACGTGTCATATTTCCTAAGGTTGAATGACTCCAACACTCCATCCTTTTGGAGTTGGGCTATGCGCTTCTTGTTAACATGTCTAAGATGACAATGCCATAAAGATGCTTTATCCATACTATTGGAAGAATCCATACACAACACATCATTTCCTAGGTTATCTACAACCATAACAGTTTCATAAATTCCATTACAAGGCATTGCTTCAAAGTATAAAACACCATTTAGATAAGCATAAATAGAACCATTCTCATTATTAAATGAATATCTAAATCCTTGTCTAAACAAACCATGAAAAGAAATTATGTTTCTTGCCATATCTGGCGAGTAGAAACAATTATTTAAATCTAAACCTAATCCATTACTAAGCACTAAATAATACACTCCAATCTTGGTGACAGGCGACGATCTTTTTTTTCCCATGATTAGATTTATCCTTCCATGCTCCACATCCCTATTTCTTCTTAGTCGCTGCAAATCAGAAGAAATGTGGTAACCACATCATGTATCAAGAACCCAAGAAATAGCATGAGATGAATCATTATATTTAATAGTGTATATACTTGCATAAGATGGTTTGATCTTTCCATCCTTGATGGCTTGCAGATATTCCGGGCAACTTCTCTTCCAATGCCCTATTTTGTGGCAATGATGGCACTCTGCCTCCTTTAGGTTAGAGTTGGGATTAGCAGGATAAACCTTGGTCCCACTAAAAGAGGAACCATCTTGGGACTTTCCCTTGTGGTGGATCTTTGACGGAGCCTTCTTCTTCTTTCCCCTTCTTTCCCTAATTACCAAAACAGTAGTTGCGGGTGGATTAGGAGTTGGTGCAACAGACTTATCCTTTAGGTTGCTCTCAGTAGTCCTTAGGAGCCCTTGGAGTTTGCTTTGCGTGACCTCTTCCTTGTTCATGTGATAGGTCATCCTAAATTGGTTGTAGCATGAGGGCAAGGAGTGAAGAACAATGTCGATAGCCAAATCTTCCCTAAAGTTGACATTCAACTTGCGAAGACGATCAACATACCTTTGCATCTTTTGCAAGTGCACGGTTAGAGACTCCCCACTTCCCATTTTAGCAGTGATCATATTCGTAATGATTTCATAGCGCTCTTGCCTCGATCTTTGGTGATATCTCTCCATCAAGTCTATATGCATCTCGTAGGGATACATGTCCTCATAGGACTTTTGGAATTCGGAGTTCATTGTGGCTATCATGATGCAATGGACTTTCGTTGCATCATGCTCATGGGTCTCAAAGACAGCCATCTCTTCGGGAGTAGCAGTTTCAGGATTGATCTTCTAGAGCTTCTCGTCGAGAACATACTCTTTGTCCTCGTAACGAGCGATAGTGCAAATGTATCTTACCCATTCACTAATGTTTGCGTTAGACATCTCCAAATAGAAAGGACAAAGTTTGATTAGAATTGAATCCCTAATTAAACACCCAAAATGAAAAATTAGGGTTAGGATCCAACAACATTATTTACATATTAGAAAAGGGATGTCGTAATCTAACACGCAAATAATTTGGAGGTAAGTGAATGACGATTCATTAATTCTTCACCATGAAAAACATAAGCTTAAGTTTTAATTGTTTTGAAAATTCCTAGATTTTCTTGGAGATTCATTGAACTTTTCAATGGCATGTTTAAATCTCGATATGCCCCTCTCGTTTGTGACTGGGATGCCAAGGATCACAAAGTGGGTGTGAATAACCATGCAAATCTACATGGTGCCTTCATTGTTACAATCAACTATTCAATGTGCCGGTAAACCACACACGCTCCATCGAACTATGACAAACAATGAATCACCCTTTACCACCTTTGCTTAGAACCAATTAGTGTGCCGGTAAACCACACATGCTCCACTAACTTCTTAGCAATGGTGCAAAGTGTAATTTCATGGGATTGCATCAATTTCATTTTTGCCTAAAGTAACTAGGATTGGGAATTTTAAAAAAAATGTTTAGTTACTTTATTTATATTCATTATACTTATTAATGAGGAGAGGATTGCCCTATCCTACCCGTTCGGCTAACGACCCTCCACCAGTCAAGCAAGCGGTGGGTGTGAGTGTACACCCATTAAGCGCCATTTTATAGGCAGCAACCTTATACCCACCTTACAGACCGACTTCGTGAATGAGACCTACTAACGGTAAGACTAGCATTTTAATTATACATACATATATATATATATATATATATATATATATATATATATATATATATATATATATATTAAGCTTGTAATAATATAATAGTATAGGGTGTATTTTAAACATTTCAAAATACTAGGGTTTTAATCTTCAATTTAAAATTTTCGAAATTTAATACCATTCAAATTAAAATTTTAAATATTAAAACTCTTGATTTAATAATTATCTCAAATTAAACTATTAATTCAAATTATTAAATCATAAGGGATTATTAAATCTTAAAGGATAATTACCAATTAAACAATTAACTTATCCTAATCCCTTTTATCCCTCTAAATTTCGAAAATAATGGGAGGGGATAATTCAAAATCTTTAATTACCATATTTAACAATTAAGAGATAATTACAAGATATGGGATTATTTAAATCCCTCAAATTTAGGATCTTATCTTGGGGAAGGAGGCAAATCTCGAAATCTAAGGGTTTGCAAACCCTAGATCTCGAAATCTTGAATAAAAAGGAAAGGATTCAAAAACCCTTCAAGATTTTCGCAATTAGGGTTAGGAAACCCTAATCTCGAAATCTATAGCCTCCTAGGGTTTATAGGCAATAAACCCTAATTTTTCAAGTTCATACAATTGAATAATACTAATTGAAAACGAGTTAACCAAAGGCTCTGATACCACTGATGTGTTTTATACAAACAATCCTATGTGTGCATGCAACCCTAGATTTGCATCTATGTTTTCACTATTAGGTATACAGCTTTTATGAACACATGAATAAAACCCTAAAGTAGATTGCTATTTTCAAAATTCATATATAAGGTTAGATCACATACCTCTTGTTGTTATATTGCAATAACAACTTAAATCTTCAAACCCCAAGTCTTGAAAGCAAGCACCACAAGTGTGGTGCCTCTAATGCCTCACAAACACCATAAGCAATTGGAGAGGCTATACAGAGAGAAGGGGAGAGGTAGAAATAGTCCTAGGGATCTCTTAGAAGCAAGTGGGGTGATTTCTTTAGGCCTAGGGGTCTTTATATAGGGTTAGGATTAGGGTTTCAGTCCTTATCCTTATCCAGTTACTTGCCCACCAAGCAACCATAAGATAAGCCTTGATAACCCTTATCTCTTGGACCATATGGACGATTTCAAGGATATCCAATCCCTTGAATTTGTCCACCCTTCTCCAAGGATAACCATTTCCTTATTTTGCAACTATCACATAATTACAGTTCAGCACCTCTAGTTTAATTAATTACACTTGATCACAAAATTAATTCCTAATTAATTATTGACCAATATTAATTAAACAAATATGATTTCTCCTTTAATATATATTATTCTTATAACATATTAATAAATCATAATAACCTCTTTCTCTATTTATTTCTCCATTCAAGTTGCTTTGGTGAAGGCAACCCAAAACGACCATGCACAACCGGATCAAGTATTTACCAAATTTGGTTACGGGCTTAGACACTAATCCAACAATAATAACTCACATTAAGTATTAACAAACATAGAATTTACGGGGATTTCACTGAAATCAAACGAGTTTATGTCGATTTCAACTTGCATTATTTACTATAAGTAAGGAAAGATACTTATACATTTCGGTCTTTGGGATTTTAAGACTACATTTGCACATTAAGGAAAATATTGGATTTTCTGGAACGAATACCACTTTTACAAGAAAAGGTTTTCATAACTGCATACCAATGCTTATGAACTCACCAACCTTTGTGTTGACACTTTTTCAAACTATTTGTATTCTCAGGAAATCACTAAACTGGTAAGTAAGTGCTTTAAGGATGGAACGTTAAGGTGTCATATATTTCACATTTTTGTCAACATATTGTAATTGATTTGGAAACATGTAATTCATACAATGATGCAACTCTTTCAATTATATATATGTTGGTTGTGTTTACTTAAATCACTATTGCAAATGTTGTTATGATACTATCCATGAAGTCCTCCACCCCCATATGTTTCCGCCATCCTTTGTTTGGGGGTGTGATATTTGTTCTTTCATTTTATACAACATGATAATTATGTTGGGATTTGATTTAACAGGTTGTTGATTAAGAAGAGAAGTCAAATGGCGACATTTGAGTTGTATCGTAGGTCAACAATTGGAATGTGTTTGACTAAAACTTTGGATGAGATGGTATCAAGTGATATCTTGGTCATGAGCTTGCTATCCAAGTTCTTGTTTAGTTTGATAAGATCTCTTAACTCTTCAGAGCTTCTTCTTCTTCTTTTTTAACTATGTGTTAATTAAGTGTGAAGGTAGTATGTGTATTGATGATTATTTAATCTATGAGATATCATATTTCATTGGTTGTAGTCAATGGCTGAAGCTCTGGACAATCAGGTTAAGACCGAGGTCTCTATTATCGTAAATAATTTCCATCTCTTGAATTCTTGTGTTGAAAAGAAAGTGTAATGCTTCATGACAAAATTACCATATTTTGTTGATGCACATAATTCAGATTCTGTTGGAATGGAATCATGAATTCCAATTCTGTTGGAATGGAATCATGAATTCCAATTCTGTTGGAATCTAAACTACAATTTGGTTTTGTTTTGACTGAAGTTGATGCTTGAAGAACGAACCCCAAATTTGAAAGTGACTCTAAGCATTCTCAGGGAATATTATTCTTACATGATTTGATTCATGGCAGTTATTTTCGTTAAATGTCTAATTTCATGGATGATCAAGGAAAGAGTTATTCTTCTGATAGAATAATCTACAAAAGAATGATAGGAGTATATGTAATAATATATTCTGCTAGAATATTCAGGTCGAATAATATACATATTTTTATTTGTTATTAGTGAGTATTTTATTGTCATAGACTATTATATAAAGTTTTTACTTTTTTAAGAATGTAATGAAAAAGTTGAAGTTGTATCCAAAAATGTGTTATTAGTCGGTGTTGGCATTCTCATTGAATATCATTCTAATAGAAATATGTATCCTGAAATTCGTAGAAAATATGATTCTAACAGAATAAAATCGAGTTTAATTATAAAAATTATGTTATAATTAAAATTAAAGTAATTAAAAAATTAGAATTTTAAAATCAAGAGAGTTAATTATCCTAAAAAATATGGAATTTTCCTTTTTTAAATTTATCTCAATTGTCTAAATACCCTTAGAATGAAATTTGATGGTATTTTTCAATTATCTTTAATTTAATAATATATATTAATCACTTTCTTAAATTAAGTAAAATGACTGGCCCATATTTATGCATACAATAACACAATAATTAGTTTAAATAGAATAACCTAAGCCGATATATATATATATATATATATATATATATATATATATATATATATATATATATATATATATATATATATGTGGAAGGGTTATATGGAAAATGAATTATTAGGGCAACACATAATGAAACCAATGAAAGAATGACAACACATCAATTTAGAGTAACTATATTAATAACTTCCACAATACATTGCTTATAAATAAAGAAAATGACATGTGTCACTTGATCATTGGTTCTGACATATGTTGTCCTAGTTACACATTTTCCATTTAACCTACTTATATATATATATATATATATATATATATATATATATATATATATATATATATATATATATATATATATATATATATATATATATATATACTAGGCGAATAGTCGCGCGTTGCGCAACATAAAATTACCTACTTAAAATTTTCACAAATAAATATTAATATATGTTATTGATATTTATATCATAATACCTTTCATATTTTACCATACTATTTCATGTTATTCAAAATACAATGTTTTCATTTTTAGAAATATATTAATGTTGTTTTTTTTTTGTATTTGATGGGTTCTATTTTATCAATGCCAAAACATCCAACAAATAATACAAAATCTATGTTTGTTTATCACCACATAACTCTACTTCTCGGATTCAATCCTGATTACGCTACTGCAAATGCACAAAGTGACATTCATATCCATTAATATCGATTAAGTAAATAATGTGATGTACTTATTATTTGTTAAATGCATATCGATGCATCATATTAATTTTCATATTCCAACATCAGTAAACTAAAACCACATAGGCATAGTCTGGATACCAACATCTAATTTCCATTAGAGACTAATAGAAACACACCCATGCCACATAAATGCTTGGTTCAAACTAAATGTATATATACAAAAAAAAAAATGAAAGCTAAAAGGATTACATTCTCATGACTTGAAAAGGAGCATGTCAACTCATTGGTATCGGTTAATACCAGTACAACATTAAAATATGTATGACATGCCTTTAATTCACATGTGATATTTTATAGGATCAAATAGGAAATCATGACTTTAGTGGAAACTAAGACCAATTGACATGTAAAACAATTTATATGTATCAATACATTTGCTAATATGACTTCATATTTTCCAATATCTTCTAGGGTTCAATAAATCCACCTTGTGATGCCAAGGATGAATATTTCACTGTTTTCCATCTTTTTTTATATTCTTAGATATTAAAATGGTTTTAACAAAAAAATCTTAAGAAAAATAGAAGTTCTTACATGCATGATATATATATATATATATATATATATATATATATATATATATATATATATATATATATATGGAAGTGTCAAATAGTAAAGGTAGATATAATTTTCATTGTTGAAGGAATGATGATGAAAACCGAATCTATTCAAATAATTTAAAATGCTCAGCAAGATTTGTTTGTGTGTACGTGAGTCAAATATTAATTTAGTACCTGTAGTGAATGGAATTAAGTGCATCTTTATGTAAAAGTTTTTACTCCGAATATAACATGTGACATACCAGAAGCAACCACACATTGAACAATTGGTAAAAACAATATCTATATATATATATATATATATATATATATATATATATATATATATATATATATATATATATATATTGAAAATTATATGAAAAGAAATACACACATAAAAGTCTTTTTTCCTTCTTTAAAGGTCCCTAATCCTTGCACAATATGACAAAGATGTTCCTATTATTCATCATATTTATACTTGGTCTTGTTATGTTTGATGTTGTTCATGTTATTTTTACATTAAAGAACCAATTAATAATTATTATTAAAAAGTCTTTTGAGTGGTATTAATTAAATTAGGAGGTTTCAAATGCATAAGAATCAAGGAAAAATATTTCTTTTATATATATATATATATATATATATATATATATATATATATATATATATATATATATATATATATATATATATATATATATATATATATATATATATATATATATATTAAATAGAAAGTGTTTGTGAATAGTTTATTTTTATGTATTTTGGATACATATTCTTTTTATTTCATTTAGCCATAAAAAATCATTTTCTTGACATATTTTATCTTTAAATTATAGTTTTATTGTTTCATATTTTGGTCACAAAACCTTTTTATTTCACACTTCGACCATAAAAGTTTCTTTTGTTGATAGATTTGATCCTTACACTTTTGTATGTTGACATTTTCCACTCTTACTTTGTACAATGTCACTAAAACTACTATACTTTGTAAAATATAACTTTTAGATATAATAAATAGAAAGTGTTTGTGAATAGTTTAATTTTATGCTGTTATACTTTGGCAACATGTTTTTATTTAATAATTTAGGCACAAAAATTCTCTTTTGACACAATTAGTCTCTAAACTATAATTTTGTAGTTTCATACTTTGGCCACACAACTTTCTTATTTCACACTTTGACCATAAAAGTTTTTTATTGGTAGATTTGATCCCTACACTTTTGTATGTTGACATTTTTCATCCCTACTTTGTAGAATGTCACTTTAGACTCCTCTAAAATTTTACATGTTGCAAGTTTGGTCCTTTTACAAACAAATCGTTATTTTGTAATAAAAGGTAAATACGGTATTTAGAAATAAAGTTGAATAAATATGATATTTTGATATTTAAGAAATGTATATACGAAATTCTCCCTAAAAAGTATTAGGGTTTCCATGTCTTGAAGCTTGATATTATCAATCCGGGGGTGTTTAGGAGTGTTTTTTGAACTTCAAAAGTGTTTCTTTTTTTGACAAATATACTTATTGACTTATGGTAGTCGTAAAATGAGTTTTCAAAAAAAAAATGTTTACATTAGCTTTTACGGTGAAAATAAGTCAATAAGTTAAAAAAATGTTTGGTTTACAATCTTATTTTGAAGTTGTTATGCTTTAAAAAAAGGTTTTACAAATCAAGTTTTACATACTTTTTAAATCTCAATTTTGAAGGTTTTTTAAAGCTAATGAAAAAGTCGTTTTGAAAAATGATTTAAGATTATCAAACACTCGTTTTCAAAAATGATTTAAGATTGTCAAACACTTGTTTTGATTTATTAACTTTTCAAAAAAGTCAATACGTTAATACAGAGTAACAGAACAAAGCAAAAATCCAAAATGCACCGCATGTGAATTTAGGGTACCACGCCGGAAAATTTCTCAAATGTTTACCTTTTGGAAAATTTAAGAGGTGGCAACAAATTTAACCCGTTGGTTCCACCTCTATCAATAAGTTGTTTTGAAAGCAATCCCAAAACGGTTGCCATAAGCAAAATGAAAATCATAACAAACTACTGAAGTGGTACATGTGGTTTGGTCAAAAAAAAAAAAAAAAAAAAAAAAAAATTGGTCCCTATATTTTTTTGCACTCTGATCATCCCTATTGTTTCATTTGGTTGTATTATTTAACCATCGCAAACATGAAAATACTATATTACCCCTGACCATTTTTTTTAATTAGTTTTTGATTTGTTTAATATTAACATATTAAAGAATATTATTAAAAGTAAAAAATGTGGCTCCTTCACCCCATTATCTCTTTCTCGTCATTACTCTTCACTAGTGTTCTAAAAGGCGCGTCATGACGTGAGGCGTGGCTCCGCCGTTACGAAAAGCCTCATAACGTTGCTGTTAGGCGTGACGCGTGACAAGGCGTGATATGGATCGCCATGGCGCTTTATGGCGTGTTATGACGCGTGTTTTTTCGTTTGAGACACAGTTTTTTGCTCTTTGTTATGTCTTTTCTAATTGGAGATACAAGTATTATGCTTTTTGTTAAAATTTTATTACTAGTTATTGATCTAACACTTCTAAAAAGTAGTTATATATAATATAAATTTATATTTATGTGGCAATATAATTTTAAATTAATACAAAATCACCGCCTTACATCACGCCTTGAAAAACGTCATGGCTCGCCATGGCTCGTTAAGCTTGAGGTTTGACCTTGCCGCCACGCCACGCCTCACGCCATTTAGAACCTTGCTCTTTACCCTCATTTTCCTAATAGTACTCTCTCAATCTCGTTCTCTCCTCTGCTCACCGGAAGCCACAATTACCTATGAATATCATAATCACTGTTGCCGAAAATGTCATCGGAAAACACCAAATACCACCAGAAAACACTAGTCGCCATCGTAAACCACCAGGAAACATCATCGGAAGACACCATGAAACCAAACACCATCGATTTGCACCATCAAAACCACCGGTCTACACCAACAGACGCCGTTGGAAGCCTCCAACAACCAATATCATCGCATTCTCCACCGTCGGAAGGAGATCTGAAGTAATGATGGAAGAAGATATGGTTCATCCGTCCCTTCTCTTCTTCTTGTCGCCCTCATCTACTCCCTCATCTCTCCTCTCACCTCATCCCTGTAATGGTGGTGCAGGTGGTCGTCACCGACGTCGATTCTGTAAAGGGTCCCCCGTTGATTTCCCTTTACTCCCCTCGATTTCCCTCTACTCTATCAATTTCTCTCTATGTCATTGCTTATCTCTACCCTTCACCAGCTTCATCTTCTTCGGAGGTGGATCTGCTCGAAGGAGATGGATCTGAAGACGATAGAAAGGTAACGTCCCCGACAACGTCTCTTATTCATGTCACGTGGTGGTGACCTTCGCTTCAGCTTCAACTGCAAACGGTAAACTAATATTTTTGTCGCAGAAGGAAGTGAAGAAGCAAAGGGGATAGTTCAAGTAGTGGACATGCAAAAATTGGTGGTTCAAGCAGAGAAGCGGAGACATGTTGTTCTAAAAAGAGGACAAACAAAAGTAAGTTGTTTTCTAGCGGTGGTGGGTGATGACGAGTGGCCGGTTATGGGTGGGTGGTCAGTGACCGATGGTGAGAGTGTCGGAGTGAGAGTGCAAGTGGGTCACATTAGTCAACTAATCAATTAATTCATTTCTTTAATTGGAAAAAAAAAACTGAAAAAGAAAATGTTAAGGGCATTATACTTCTTTTCTATTATGTAGAGACTTACTTGCACTAATAAAATCAAAACCTAAATAAAATTAAATTAAATTAAAAAAAAAAAAAAAAACTAAATATATAAATTTGACCAACCGACGATTTTAATAATTTATTGTTAGAATAAAACATAGAGCCACTGATTCTTAAAATAAATAAATAAATAAATAAAATCGAAGTAACTCGAACACCTAAAAGCTTACCTTTCCCATTATCAATACATATCTAAACACTGTTCCCTTCCCACACTGCCACACAAACAACTATCAACTAAGAACTAAGAACCCTTACCTAACAATGGCGAACCAATTAGAAGAGGTGATTCTGCTGGATTTCTGGCCGAGCATGTTTGGGATGAGGGTCAGGATCGCACTTGCTGAGAAGGGTGTTTCATACGAGTACAGAGAAGAGGATTTGAGGAATAAGAGTCAGCTTCTCTTGAAGATGAACCCGGTTCACAAGAAAATTCCGGTTCTCATACACAAGGGCAAACCGATATGCGAGTCTAGCATCATCGTTGAATATATCGATGAAGTCTGGAAAGACAAATCTCCACTGTTTCCTTCTGATACTTACGACAAAGCTCGTGCCAGGTTTTGGGCTGACTTTATTGATAAGAAGGTAACTTTGACCTTTCTTGATTCTTTTTATCTACTACTAATATTATATTTACCAGGGTTTATAGTTGACGTTTTGATTCCCTTTCAAGACAATTACAAATTACTTAATTTTGCTTAAATTATTTCTTAACACTAAAGACTCTAAATCCCAATTGGGTTTAACTTTGCATCTGGGATTCTTGTTTCAAGCAAGGTTCTTTCTTTCTAAAAAACGCAAGGGGAAAAGATGATTACCCTTTCGGATTATAATCGCGAAATACTTTGTATTCTTAGATTATGAAATCTTTTGTGTAAATTATTGTATGAAAAGGTATACCAAAACGGGAGGACTTTGGTGTTCACAGCAGAAGGGGAAGAACATGACGCAGCCAAGAAAGAGTTCATAGATTGCCTTAAACTGTTTGAAGGAGAGCTTGGAGACAAGCCTTACTTCGGAGGTGAGAGTTTTGGGTACCTTGATGTGTCTTTGATCCCATTTTATTCATGGTTTCATTCCTACGAAATCTATGGAAAATTCAACATAGAACAAGAGTCCCCAAAACTGATCGCATGGGCCAAAAGATGTATTCAGAACAACGAAAGCGTGTCTAACACCCTTCCAGACTCGCTAAAGATCCTTGGCTTTGTTCAGATCGTAAGGAACGCATTTGGACTCTGCGACTAGAACTTTGAAGCTATCAAAACCAATATATATGTTGTTGAACTGTTCTACTTTCTTGATAAAAAACACTTGGATGTGTTTTTCTTGTATTAATATATTTACATTTTGATTGTTACAATGTGTATCTTTACATATTTGTGCTGTTTGAATCTACTAAACAGAAGCTGATGTAGGGGGTGATATAGTTCTTGTGGTCGAAAGCTTGGAACCAGCAGAAGTTTCATCACATGCTTCTTTTTTTAACTTGTGGTTATTGTATGCAGCTACACCACCAATGGCTGCACCAACAACATTGTTTGCAATCCATTAGTATTTTCTTCTGTGTAAGAGTTAAATAGATAGACAAGTCAAAAAATTTCAATCCAAAAGAGTCGAATGAGATTGTGTTTAGCTGAAGTCTACACGAGTTACGATACTAATGCGTCTACTATGCTAATCAATTGACACATGCGCTAGATTTTTTCTCCAAAAACCTAAGGAAGATTGGGTAAACCTTAACATATATAGAAGCAGATGAGACTGTATGTCTAGATGATGTACGATAGTAATGTGTTCCTATGTCTCTATGCTAATCAGCTAATCAATCGACACATGTCCTAGATTTTCTCTCCAAAAGCTTAATGAAGAGTGAGTAAACCTCAACATATATACAGGCAAGATTGTGTTTAGTTGATGTCTAGATGAGACACTAATATGTCTCTATGCTAATCAGCTAATCAACCGACACATGTCCTAGATTTTCTCTTCAAAAACCTAATGAAGAGTGGGTAAACCTCCATATATATAGTGGTAGATAAGACTGTCTTTAGCTGATGTCTAGATGTGACACTAATATGTTCCTACGCTAATCAACTGATACATGTCCTAGATTTTCTCTCCAAAAGCCTATTGAAGAGTGAGTAAACCTCAACATATATACATATACAAGCAGCTGAGGCAGCGCTGAGCTGGTGTCTAGATGATATAGGACACTAATGCACCCCTATGCTAATCAACGGACACATGTCCTAGATTTTTTCTCCAAAACCTAATGAAGAGTAGATAAACATCAACATATACAGAGGCAGATGAGACTGTGTCTAGTCATTGTGAGAATAAATGTAATTAGTTTATAATAACCAAATAAATACCTATAGCATAACCGAAGAGAGTGACCATGGAGAGCTTTGTATCGGCAAAAAGGATGGCAGACAACAAGACAACCACCCAATCTTTAACAACTCCAGCAACACGAATAGTTAAAGCACTTGTATGTTGTATCACAAGAAAAACCGATAAATTGAGAGCAAAAGTAGAAAGGGAATTGAAAGCTAGCACCAAAGGCCGAAAGCTCCATGACTCCATCTTTGGCATCTCCAAGAAGATCCATGGAACAAACAAGCATACAGCGCTGCACAGCGAACCAAAATTCTGCTCACATGGGCAGAATTTCTCTATATATAAACATATACACAAGATATATATAAAAACAACAACATACTATATTTGGTAACTTTAAAAGTTAAAAGATATATACATGCCTGCATGGGCTAACATAAAACATCATGGAAATCGGGTTTAATCTAACACCCTTTCTTTTCACCAAAATCTCCATGAATATGAGCCTCAATGCTTCACCAACAACACCTCCCATTTGATAAACAACGCCAACCCAATTGATGTTGATTTCTCCATAAGATGCCACTAAAACTCCAAAGCTTATTACAGACATTATTAGAAGCATGCTGCAACTCATTGCTTCTAGTCCAACTGCTACACCAAGAGCAAAAACGACTACAGGCACTGCGTATCAAAAAGATTTTTGGATGTATATATGATTCATTACATCGTGTATATATAATAAGATTAAACGTTTTTATTTACTTACTTATTGCTTTTAACATTTGGGCAAATGACACGGATATATAGAGGTATGCAGTGTTTCCAAGCCAAAGGGTCACTGCAAACATTGCACCAATTGGAAACACGGACGTGGTGTATCTGCATGCAAATAAAGTAGTGTTATATATATAATCCTTTTAACATTTGGGTAAATGATACGTATATATAGATATTGTTTCTTGTTTGTTGCTCACATTTCGAGAGTCATTCCTTTTTGGACTTCCATAATCTGACAAGATACAAGATAGTGTTATATATATAGATTGTAAGAATGTAGAGTAAGTGCAAAAAATGGTCATTTTTTTCGTTCTGAAATGAAAATGGTCCTTACTCGTTGACCAAAACGAGAATAAATTAATTACACTCCAATAAGGACTATCGATAGGATAAGATTTTATCATAGATCATCTTTGAAGTTTACTGAGAAATGTATAAATGTGTACATTATTAAGGTTTCATTACCTTGGTAACTTTGGTGAGTACAAAACATATCACAGAGGAGAATACCATATGAAGTAGCGTTAGGCCGAGAGGATATGGAAAGTTAATCTCTTTCGATGATAAAACCCACTGCATTCCAATTGTTTACATGAAAAATAAGATCAAAGATTTATCCAAGTAAAACAAATACATATACAACCGATCATGCACACATGAACGATGAACGAAACTTTATTTATCGATAACTGATAAAATGATTGTATAAATATAATATATATATTCTTTCTTTAATCTTTAAAAGAATAACCAAATAAAGCAAACATTTTGTTCGTATTTCTTGATTAATTTATATGACCCTGTTGTCATAAGAACATTATAGGACGCCATAATGGCATTACAGGTTCATAATTCTATGCTTCTTTCTGCAACATTACCAAAAAAACAAATGGAACAACATTCAATCGAAAACAGCAAGCGAATTAATGTCAAGATATACATCACATCTAAATGTAACAAAAAAATGTCTTCATGGAGATGAGAAAACCTTGTTAAAGAAAATTTGACCGCTAGAGAGGGCAATGTAAATAAGAAGATATGAATATGTTAGCATTTCTTTCCTAGATGAATTTCTTATTTGATCTGCCATTGACGCTGATATATTTCTTTTCTTGTTTCTTTTGAAAAACCTGTATGGAATATGGTCTATACATGTACAAAATTTGGGGTGGAGGGAAAGAGAAGGAAGGAATGAAGGGTTTTTTTTTTTTTTTTTTTTTTTTGGCTAGATCACACCACTGATATTAAGGAAATAAAAAGGGGTTAAATTAGATTAGATTTAGTACACACCACTGATATTAAGGAAATAAAAAGGGGTGAAATTAGATTTGATTTAGTACGTTGGTTTTTTTTCGTAATAAGTGGATATATATATATATATATATATATATATATATATATATATATATATATATATATATATATATATATATATATATATATATATAGAGAGAGAGAGAGAGAGAGAGAGATAGAGAGGAAGGTTCAATTAAGAAAAAAAAAATGTTGAAAATGGGGAATCAATCTCAGCCACTCATTTATTTTTGCTGCAAAAACCTCCGTCGTACCAGCAGAAATGAGAACGGAATAGACATGTGTTTAGACAATGTATTTTCACAAATATATATAATTTTTATATGTTATTCACATATGAATAACATACAGACTTGCATATTTGTTTTTTTGTTTTAATAATCATTTACTGAGAAAACATATTTATATATGAATATAACGTGGTAATTTAGTTCATGTATTTCATCAAACAGTTGGAGTGCATACAATTGAACTTTTTTAAAAATATTAAAAACTTGATATTTTGACTATTTAAATCTTACAAAAGAGTAGATTGATAGAGAATTATATGAAATTTTTCAAAAAAAAACGATTTGATATTTTTCTAACATCAATTTTCAAGTTTTATTTGATAATCGATGTTGAATGAATGATATGAAGTGGATTTTTGTTGATTATCGATGATGTTGATCTAATAACACTGGGAGTATTATTAATCATAGATGTTGAAGAACTGATTGTATTCAAGCACAATTGAAGGTTGAATTAAAAGAACCAAAAACGAATTTTTGTTGTTAACTGTTGAATCGTGTTGATTATTGACGAAGATCGATGATTGATTAGCACTGGATGATGTTGATGATGGTTTAATTGAAGAAATTTGGATGATTGTTGAAAGTTGGAGAAGAAATTTGGATGATGAACGATGAATGAGTTTGAACTACAGATACGTATTTGAGATTGAAGGTTGTTCTCATATTTACAAGTTTACCACCGTGTCTTTTATGCTTGAATAAAATGAGTGGCTGAGAATGATTCCCCCATTCTCAACCTTTTTTATTTTCTCAATTGAACCCACCTCTTTCTCTCTCTCTCTCTCTCTCTCTCTCTATATATATATATATATATATATATATATATATATATATATATATATATATATATATATATATATATATATATATACTAGTTTATAACCCGTGGGAACCACGGTTATACAATTAATAAAACTCTTAAAATAAAAACTAAAAATTATTAATCAATTATTTTAAATAAATTATTAATTAAGAGATTTTTTTAGTGATATAAATTTTAATCATTGATTTAAATAAATATGTGAAATTATATCATTTTATAATTTGTATTAAGTTTATTTTAATTTTTATTCTAATGTTATTAATTTAATGTAATTAGAGTGGTAAATTTAAAATTTGAAATTTGAAATGGATAATTAATAAGTTTACAAATGGTATGTATTAATTAGGAGATATAATATGGAGATATATGACAAAAGGAGAATAAAATATGCATTAATTAGGAAGCCTAATAAGATGACACATGTCAAAAGTAGAATAAAACTATTCTTTTATTAGATAGGAAGATATATATATATATATATATATATATATATATATATATATATATATATATATAGGTCCTGCTTCATTTGAAACCATGTTTATTTTGTGAGACCGTGAAACCAAATCTAAAATTAATTTTAAAATGAAAAATAAAAGAGAAAATCCAAAAATTCTTTTTTAATTATTATTTTCGGAACTTTATTTACTTAGAAAAAAAATTAAAAAAAACTTACATTTTTTTTGGAAAATACGTGAAATATTCTAATAGAATATTACACTGTACATCATTTTTTAATATGATTTTTAGAATGTTTAGAATATTCTGCTAGATTTGCCAGATATGTAGGATATTCTAAATATTCTGCTAAAATATGTAAAAAATGTATTTTTTTTTTTTGGTATTTTTTTTTTGGAAAATATATATTCCGAAAATAATATTGGATATTTTTTTTCTAAATTTTTTAATTATTTTGCATTTTAAAAATGTTTTTGTTTTGTCTACTAAATGAGTGACTAGGATTGTGTATCACGGTCTCACAAAACTAGGCCGTCACACATGAACCTAACCCTATATATATATATATATATATATATATATATATATATATATATATATATATATATATATATATATATATATATCTTCTCTACTAATAAAACAGTACTGAAAACGCCACTTGGCAGTCCCTTAGCCTCTCCACCTTACGTTTTCCCGCTCATATATTATAAGTGAAGTTCCCACTTTGTCCTTCTGTTCGAAAACATTTTGTACATTAGCAAACATGAATTATGAATAAGTAAATAATAAGTAAATAAGTAAATATGTAAATCAGGAAGTAAATCAGGAAATTTAAAATTTATTTCTGTCGAATATGCAATATCCATCCCAAAAAATCAGGTAATCAATTTAAATTCCATTATCAGCTAATCAATTTAAATTCCATATAGTGTCAATCCCTAAAAATCAGGCAATCAGTTTACGCATAGATGATATATTTCAATACAACTTGAGAAGTCAATACGATTCCTGTTAACGTGATTTATTCAATACGATTTCAGAGATCACATATTCATCGTTAGGTTACATTTCAGAGGTGACATATTCATCATCAGGTCAGCAAAACTACACTGTTCTTTACCTTTTCTGTTTCATCAGTTTTATATTTTGTTTTTTTCCCTGTTATGTATAAGAGAAAAGTTTTTGATACATATGTTTACAAGTAAAAAAACATCGATTCTTTAGTGTAAAAGATAAAAATCGCATAATCATGTTCACAAGTACAAAAAACATTGATTCTTTAGTGTAAAAAAAGGGAAACACGTGTTATATTTTATAAAAAAAATGATCTTAATGTTATGTTAACATCATGTGAAAAGTAGATGTCAGCAGTTTTTCTATTCAAGTTTTAAAATCATCAGTTTTCTCACAAATACTTTAATAATAATCAAAATCAGTTTTCTCACAAATACTTTAAGAATACAGACAGGTAGGTAATTAGAACAAATATATGTTTTATTTTTGTGATATCAGTTAAATAGCAATGTGCTTTCTTTTTGGCTGTTTAGATTTTTTTTTAAATTTTTTTTAATTGTTTATTGGTTGATGATTATAAGTTTCAAATTTAATGTGAACAATAAATTTTAAACGTCCATAGTATATGTTTTCTTTTTATATGCTATAAATGCCTAAAATTTCCCTCGCACTTTTAATATACTCTTTAATTAAAACAAGTATATGTTTTCTTTATACATTATTAGTAAAATGACAATTTACTTTCTTTTTGGCAAAAAAATTTTAATCTAAACAATAAATTTTAGAGTTCAAATAACTGTTTCCCCTTACTTACCCTAATTAACTTATACACATGATAAGAATGGATTTTTTTATCCATCAAAATCAAATAAATGGCAACGTACTACCTTTTTGGTTGATGTATGTATTTTTACTGTTTCCACTTAATTGCGGTTTCTTTTTGACTGTTTGCTTTTTTATTATAACTTTTTTTTATTTTCATTGCAGATTATAAGTGTCAATTAAATAGCAATGTACTTTCTTCTTGGCTGTTTGATTGTTTTTTCCCTGTTATGTATAAGAGAAAAGTTTTTGACACATATGTTAACAAATAAAAAAAAACATCAATTCTTTAGTGTACAGGATAAAAATTGTAGAATCATGTTCACAACTAAAAAAACATTGATTCCTTAGTGTAAAAAAAGGGAAATACATGTTATTTTTTATAAAAAAAATGATCTTAATGTTATGTTAACATCATGTGAAAAGTAGATGTAGGCACCTTCTATGCAAGTTTTAAAATCATCAGTTTTCTCACAAATACTTTAATAATAATCAAAATCAGTTTTCTCACAAATACTAAAAGAATACCAATAGTTAGGTAATTAGAACAAATATATGTTTTATTTTTGGGATATCAGTTAAATAGCAATGTGCTTTCTTTTTGGCTGTTTGATTTTTTTTATTTTTTTTAATTTTTTATTGGTTCATGATTATAAATTTCAAATTCAATGTAAACAATAAATTTAAAACGTCCATAGTATATGTTTTCTTTTTATATGCTAGAAATGCCTAAAATGTCCCTCCCACTCAGTTAAATGGCAATGTACTTTCTTTTTGGCTATTTGAATTTTTTTTAATCTAAACAATAAATTTTAAAGTTCAATTAACTGTTTCCCCTTACTTACCCCTAATTAACTTAAACACATGATAACAATGGATTTTTGTATCCATCAAAATCAAATAAAATGGCAATCTACTACCTTTTTGGTTGATGTATGTATTTTTACTGTTTCTTTTTGAATGTTTGCTTTTTTTTATATAATTTTGTTTTTATTTTCATTGCAGATTATAAGTGTCAATTAAATACCAATGTACTTTCTTCTTAACTGTTTGATTGTTTTTTTTCTGTGTGCTGATTATAATTGTCTAATTTAATGTAAACTTTATTTTTTTTTTTAACTTGCAAGGTACAATGGAACATATTACTCCTATAAAGGAAATTGACTCAATCAAGGACGATTTCACAATTAAAGTTCGGATCATACGTCTTTGGACTCAAAAGTCAAAATTTGATGCAAACGACACATACTCGATAGAAATGATTTTGATGGATGAGGAGGTATAAGATGGATGTATTCAATTATTATTTTTATAAAAAATTATTCATACTCATAAGCAATTATATTTAAATATTTATTATTTCATTTATTTTAGGGAAGGAAAATTCATGCATCATGTGTGAAGAAATGGTTTCCTAAATTCAAGCGCTATTTAAAAGAGGATAGTTCAATTTACGTCAAGAAACCTAACGTCGCACCAAATACTTCAAAATTTAAGTTTGCTCATCCGGAATCAAAACTAAATTTTTATCACGATACAATTGTAAAAGATTGTGAAAACTTTTCTGGATCTGCACATGGCTTTCATTTTGTTGACTTCAATACTATCGTTTCTAACAACATCCTGGAGTCAAACTCTTTTGGTTAGTTTATTTAATATTAACTTTTGCTATATAACATCCTAAATTCTTTCTTCGTATTACAATTTGATATTTTATATTAAATTATATTTCCTTGCTTTTTGTAGATATTATTGGACACAAGATAAATCAAAACACAAGATGCTCTTGCATCTTCAAGATATAGAGTATTCACCATTATTACAAACAAGTAATATAGCTTCATTTATATTATTTACAATATTTGTTTATTATTTCAGGGATACTAAGCTTAAGATAACTTTGTGGGGTCATAATGCATACTACATGCATAATTTTCTTGCTAACAATAACAGCCTTGCTCCAGTTGTTGTTATTGTTCAATTTGCCAGGGTGAAGTTTATTAATCGTTTGTAACTATTTTTAACAAGCATAATCTAATATATATATATATATATATATATATATATATTATTGAATAATCAAATTTATTTTGGCAGGTCGTCCTTTTTCATCCACCTACTTTGATGTTAGTAGGGTTTTCATAAACAATGATATCGATGAAATTACAATCTACAAAAACAAGTATTTTCATTTAGAATTTCCTTTGTATTATCAGATTTATTTATTTCATACTATAATAAATTTAAGTCATTTCTTTGTTGTAAATGAACAGATTGGTCTCTGAAAATGGACAACAACTGTCATCAACTGGAATTAAAATGATTGCATCAAAACAAGACACAGAACACGATGACTTTTTGAAAAATCATTTGTTTTCTAACATTGAAGACTTGTTTGAACCTTTGGAGGTACTTTACATTAATTTTAAAATTGTTAGTTTAATGCACTTATGTTTTTACATTTTAAATGTTTTTTCATATTTAGAGTATATTGTTATAACTAAACTAAAATACACTTTCGCAAAATAACATTTATTAACAATGAGCATTATTTTAATATCCAGGAAAAGACAGTCATTATTGTTGGTACTATTAAGGGAATACGTCAAAATATACGTTGGTATTACCTTGCTTGTAGCAACTGCAAAAAGTCAGCAAAAGAAAAAGAGTCTTCAACTGATAAGGTTGATGGTTCTCATGAAGTGGCCGAAATCGTTACTTATGAATGTGCTAATCTTAAATGCAAAAATATCAAAATTTCGGTTATTCCAAGGTATTAGATATTAATTTTATATAATAATAATATATGTTTATCATAATTGTCTAATATAATATAATTTTATGCTTTATTTAGATTTAAAATCCCACTTCGGGTTCAAGACAACACAGGAACATTGACTTTAACTTTATTTGACCAAGAAGCAAAGAAGTTGTTCAAATACACAGCTAAAGAGTTGTATGATAAAAACAAGAAGGTATTATTTTATATTTTAACTATGCATCAGTGTGGATTTTTTTCAAAAGGTGTTTACAATTGTGTTGGCCTAAAACTTGGCATTATATATTTTACATACAAATTTTCTAATGATATTTATTTACATTTTAGCTTGGCAACAATTTGGAATTGTATCCAATGGAGTTGAAAGTTGTGTTGGACAGAAAGTTGGCAATTAAGATTGATATCACACGTTACAATGTCGATAATAAAAGTAATATTTATGGGATATCAAGATTAACCGAGAATGCAGACATAATTGATGAATTGGAAAAAAATAATCTTACTCCACAGGTTTTTTTCAACAATTATATTTTGTTTTTTAACACATTGACCCAACAATATCTAACTCAATATCATTTGTTTTCATCTTGTGATGCAGCCTGCTAATTCTGATTCATTCTTGATTGGTTCTTCAGATGTTGGTTCTCATAACACCAAAGTTCTCAAGGTTTCAGTTTTTAAAATATATTTCTCAAATATTTTGTTTTAATTTATAACAACTAACTAAATATTTTTTTAGGATTCTTTTTCACAGACAGGTGAAAATTTAACTCCATGTGCTAGGGACAAGTCAACTGCAACAAGTCCTATAAAATTCATTTCTACACCAATTGAGTTGAAAAGAAACTCTGCTACATGCATAGATATTGATGAAATGGAGAATTTGTCTACTTCTAAAAATCATTGACTGTCACCACCAGATGAACAACCAACTCCTCTTTTGGTACCCAAGAAAGAAAAGTAAATGCATTTTACTTCGACAAACAATCTTACTTCGTGTTTAATTTTGATGTCGCATCATAGACTCCTAAGCCGTTTACGTTTTTATCTTTCTTGGTTTTGAATGTTTTTTTTGGGATTTCATGGTTGTCATTTTTGTTTCTTGAAAGTACATTCGGACCATTGGGTTTTTTTGTAGTCCTATAATTTCGTTTGCCATGTTATTTTGTTTTTCCTACAACTTATTTTAAACTACATTGCTTTATTCGCACAAAATCTTGAAGAATTACATTCATATGTGTAATTATGCAGTTACTTATATGTTTCATTTTACATATCAATTTATTTGACATACCACTTTATTTTACCTAAATGTACTTCTGTATTTACACTATCTCTGTAATTAACTAACTTATTTACCCCTAATCAACTTAAACACATAATAACAATGTGTGTTTATATCAATAAACATCAGTTAAATAGCATTGTACTTTCTTTTTTGCTGTTTGTATTTCTTTTTGTTTGCTGATTTTAAATGTCAAGTTTAATGTAAACAACAAATTTTAAACTTCAGTAAAATTACCATTTATTTATGTCTTAAATGTAAAACATATGTAAAAACAAATCCTTTCTTCTGAACAAAATAGTATGAGAATTTACCATTTAATGAATAAAAATTATATAAAATTGTCATTAAATTCAGAAAATGAAAATAATATGAAATTTTACTAATAACAAAATAATATATGTGCTAACTACTACTAAATTGCATTATGCATGTATAGTTATTATTTTCAGTCTCTAAGTATTAAGTTAGCACAATATAATTATGTCTTAAATGTAAAACATGTGTAAAAACAAATCCTTTCTTCTGAACAAAATAGAGAGCCAATTATGAACAATATACCAAACCATCTGTCAAATTAAACTGTAAAAAAGAATTTCACATTTTGGTGTTGGATAGTTCATTAAGGATGAATTGTATGTTGGTGTTGGATTTTTATAATTTCACACTAGCTTTAAACTCGTTGAAACCACGGTTGTAAAAGAAAAACATAATTCATAATTAGAAATCATAATTACTAATCAAATATTCACAGCAGAAATCCTCTCACTTAAGATCTTTTAACCGTTCCTTCTTTTTCCACCAATCATGGTTCATCAAACTAGAAAAAGGACCCTTTTACCCATGTCCATAGAATAACCACGACTTCTAATTTTTAAAATATGAACTATAATATCAAAATTACATTGTTGTAATAAGAAAAAAATAGTAATTAGAAGTGGTTTGGAGCAACCTTCTTTTTTTTATTTTTTATTATAACATCGTACTTATAATTATTTTCTACTAAAGCATCTTGCTTTACAAAATATTGAGTAAATTACAAATATCTCCATGGGGGTAGCAAAGTGAAACATCATTGAAACACGTATAATGTACTCATTAATCATATATTGCAAATAGTTAGTTTTTTACAAATATAAAGAACAAACTAAATGTTATGTACCAAAATGATGATGAAAATACCCTTGTGATACTATGCCTTTTAGTGACATATTAACAGTTGATGTTAACAAAATAAACTTGTCTTTGGAACACATCTCATATACACAAATGGTTTGTTTTTTTGGTGTAGTTTTCATATAGAAATCGTAAATAGTCGGTTAATAAAGGGTATAAGGGCTCTTTTTGCAACCTAATCTATAAATTTGTAAATTAAATTCACTTTTTTTTTCTATGAACGTTGAACATCCATCAAGGTTTCAACTGAATCCTTGCAATCTGTCAAATTTCTCTTTCCAAACAAACTATAATATTCCATTGACAAATTTTAGTTTTACTGATTAGATCTGATTAGATCTTACTGCCATTTACCCCAAAATAAAATCCATCAATTTTACCAAATTGCACTAACACATAATTTATTAAAACTATATATATATATATATATATATATATATATATATATATATATATATATATATATATATATATATATATATATATATATATATATATATATAACGACTTGAAAAGTATAAAGTCGGTAAAGTAAAAGGAATCAAAGAAAAAAATCACTACCAAATGTTATGTGTATTACATCATGTGCATTTCACATTACATCATATATTATACATCATATATTATAGTCATAGCAATGAATTCAAGTTATGAATAGGAGTTACTATTTGTATCAAATACTTTATGGGTATCTAACCACTACTACTGTGAATGCTCCCATTTTAAGGCTTCAACTAAGCGTGTGATTTTCATAATATTTTCATTTCACGTTGTCATAGCGGAGAAGAAATACGAAATAAACAATCCATTTTTATCATTTTTACCGAAATTCAAGCATGATTAACAACAATTTTTTTAATACTTTCAAAATTTTAAAACAGATTATGTTCCCTCCACAACATTTCAAAAACAAAAGTTCAAACCTAAATTAAAAGATTATAAAACCCTAACCTTATTTTAGGTCGTTTCCTCTGAATCCTCTTTGCTTTGATGATCGCAGTTCCGTTTTTGCATCCTTGATTCATGTTGTACTCTCCAATTCCCTACTACAGGTAAGCAATTCTTTACTGTTTAAAAATCGAAACTTTCAGTGAACTAAGAACTCGATTTGTAGAATACGTTCGTCACCGGTCCCAATTTTTCTGACCTTAACAGATCTGTGACCTTGTGAGTTTAATAGATCGACATAAATAAATGAATAAGCTTTAACCCACCTATTTGTTTCCGTTCTTGATTTCTATCTACAGAGAGAAGTGCGATTGTTGTCTGTCTTTGTCTTTCAGACAGATATCTAAACCTTGATGAGTAATTTCAAAAAACCATGGTTTATCTTCTAACTAAACAAAACTCCAGATTATACTTCATCATTAAGTAAATTTACGTAAATGGTCCCTGTTTCATATTAATTGACAGATGTCTATTATATTACCTTGAGAATCATTAAAAAAAAGTTATTTACGTTTTATTTACTACCATAAAATAAGTCTAATAAGATGTTTTACTATTTATAGTGATTATTGTTTAAAATAACCGCAAATAAGACATTAAATCTTGATTACAAAATATTTATACTCATATTTTATGATACTTATTGCTACTTTATATATATATATATATATATATATATATATATATATATATATATATATATATATATATATATATATATATATATATATATATATATATATATATAATTATACTATATTCATAAATTAATTTTAGTTACATGCATAATTGGTTATCAAGAATATTGTTTATATTTAACACATAAGAATTTAAAATGTGACCAAAAAAATTTTATAGTCACACTAAAATTTTCTTATCATGACTATCGACAACTATTACTCACATATAAAACTTTAAACTGTAATAAAAAAAAGTTAGTTTTAATTTTTATCTTTTATCTTGACTATAGTAAAACATTTGGTGACACATTTATTTTATACAATATAGTTTTTTTGTATTTAAATAATACTAATAATAATCGAAAATTAATGCATCCAATGAAATTGACTACCAAACACAACATATGTTTGCAAAAGTTAAAAGCAAGATAACTTTTATTATTTTATTAGAAGTGTTGTATAAATTTTATTGCTCATCTTAATATTTTGAATTTCATTAGATTAAATTGTAGATACAATAGACCAATACTAATATTTATTTTATGTTCATTCCTTATCATGTACTCTAATAACTCTAAGAAAACTTAATATTTTCTAATTTAATAATACAAAAACATATATTTATGGTGTTGTGTTCATATCATACAACTATTAATTCTTTTTAATATAAATATTATTTGTTCATATTTTCTTTTATCAATGGTGTATAAATATTCAATAAATATAATTTGTATATTAAGGTATATAAAAAAAATAAAAAATATTTAAATGCAATCATATTACAAGAATTGACCGACTTATATAATTATATAAAACAAATTGCACTTAAATTTCATAATTTTTATTGCATATCATCTTTTTTTATAAAATAATTGTTCTTATTTTTTCAGATTGCAAACATATCATGAAGTCGTTTAATTCTAAAAAGAGTAGAAAATTAAATTGTTTTTATTTAGATAATAGAAATAACATTAATTTGTCTACTACATCGATCCATCAAACTTCAACCGCTACAAAGTCTATTACTTCAGCTTACAATGGTATGTATTCTGTATTTCACAAAAAAAAAAAAAAAGTTAATTTTTCTTACAGATTTTTTTTGCTCTAAAGAAATCTTTTAATAACATAAAAATATTGCATAACTTATTTTCATATTATATAAATAAAATTTTTTATAACTTCTACATATTTTTAATATATATTGTTAAATTCATACTTAAATAAATATAATATCACGTTGAATCAAGTTCATAATCAAACAATAACATGTATTATTCCAACACTAATATGTATTAACATAATACGAAAAAGAAAATAAGTTGCCTGCTTCACCGACAACGGAAGATTCATCAAATGTAATATTTGTTACCAACAGTTTGAAAGGTACATTTCTCTCTTCATTATTATTATTATTGATTATATATTATTTTCAAAAATTAAATGTTAACCAAATTTCAATCATTTATGATTTTAATTTTGATAGCAAACACAACTATTTACACTCTTGTACATTTTATATCATATACTTTTATTCTTTATGCAGAAACAAACAATAATATGTACTACTTGCAAGCAAGAGAGAACAGAAGACATAGAAAATTATATTTGGATAATAAGAGATCGAAGAAAAGGAATATAAAATACACTGTTCAAAATCCGTCTACACCACATGTCTTGAAAAACACGGATAACTGTAATTTTTTTTTTTTAAATTTTTACACTTCATTAACCTATATAAAAAATACATACATTCTCATCATTTTATATTATTCCCCTGTACTAATATAAAATTTTAAATTGTAATTTTTAATTTATAATATATGTCTTCAATTTTTATAACATGTTGTTTTTTACAGATCAATCAAAAAACGTTGTTCAACAAAATGAAAATGTCTGTTTCTATAGATCACGTGGAAACCAAAGTACACCCCTACAATCTTCTCCTTCATGTATAAATGTTAGAACTCCATTATCTAACATTTCAAACGATAATAATATTTGTTTTTGAAATTTACTTTTAACCACTTTCTAATATATTTATATATATTTACTACTTTTTTCCAACTAATATTAGTTTCAATAACTATGTTACTTCAACGTTACAAAATAAAATACATTACTCTGGACTTCGTAATGGCATGACTTCAAGAAATGCATCTACAATAACTGCTTCTTCATCATCAATCAAGTTAAATCTAGGATGTCATAAATTAAAAAGGAAGTTGGAACATTTATCTCCTATTCCATTGATTGACTTGACAACAGATCTAGAAGATGTACATGAAGTCAATAATGAAAACCTAATAGTAGGTATTTCCAAAGGTAATACATTATATACCCATTTTTTATCTTACACCTGAAATATCATATTGTATATACTTATAAAATTAAATATTTTACTTACACAACTTTATTTTCTTACAGAATATTTGGATCATGGTGATCAAATTGTTGTATGTCAAACATGTCATGCAAAATTATGGAGAAATGAATCCATAAGAGGAAAAAAAAAAGGGAACACAAATTATTCATTATGTTGTGGTTATGGCAAGGTTCAACTACCAGATTTAAAGAACGCACCACCAACTTATGAAAGAATGTTCAGAGCAACGGATTCTAAAAGCAAAAACTTCATGAAAAACATTCGACGTTACAATTCAATGTTTTCTTTTACGTCAATGGGTGGTAAAATTGATTATTCAATCAATAGAGGAAATGCTCCATATATTTTCAGACTTGGTGGTCAAAATTATCATACTATTGGAAGCCTTTTACCACCAAATGGATCGCAACCAAAATTCTCGCAGTTATACATTTATGATACTGAGAACGAAATTTCAAATAGACAAACATGCTTTGGGTATATTTTCAAACTTCTTATTCATACTTAAGTTTAATCTTTTTTTATTTTTATTTTTTTACTAATATTATGTATATTTTCAATTTTTATAGTGGGGAAAAGCATCAATCTACATCAATCGATAATGATATTATTCAAGATTTGAAGGTGATGTTAGATTCAAATAATGTCTTGGTTAGCTCTTATAGGATGGTAAGAGATACTTTTAAAAAAAATCCTGAAGTTGATATGAAGTTAAGAATTATCGGGAAAAGGGATCGAGATGGAAGGACATATAACCTACCAACTGCTTCTGAGGTTGCCGCTTTAATTGTAGGTGACAATTTTGATTCGGTTGAAAATAGAGATATTGTTGTTCAGACAAAATCGGGATTTCTACAGCGTATCAGTGAATTGCATCCTTCTTGCCTTCCTCTCCAATATCCGCTACTATTTCCATATGGGGATGATGGTTACAACGTTGATATTCTTCATAGAGGTGTTAAATCTACAACCAACAACAAGCGCGCAAAATGTACAATGAGAGAATTTTTCGCTTTCAGAATTCAAGACAGAGATCATTCGTTCTCACTGATTCTTAATTCAAAAAGGTTGTTTCAACAATTTTTGGTAGATGCGTATACGATGATTGAAAGTGAAAGAATGTATTTCATACGTAGCCAACAACATGTTCTTAGATGCGAGTCTTACGAGAATTTAAGTAAACAAAAAGCTCAAGGAACTACAAATATCTCCAACATCGGCCAACGTGTGATATTACCTTCATCTTTCACAGGTGGTGCGCGTTATATGCTGCAAAACTATTTGGATGCCATGTCGCTATGTAAATGGTTTGGATATCCTGATTTCTTCATAACCTTTACGTGTAATCCCAAATGGCCAGAGGTTAAAAGGTTCCTTAAGGATACTTCACTTCAACCAGAAGACAGACCTGATATACTATGTAGGTTGTTCAAGATCAAGCTTGATGCATTTATTAAAGACCTAAGGGAGAATCACATTTTCGGCATAGTTCAAGCAGGTATTTCAAATTATGTTTCTTCATAATTGATAAAAGTTATAATTTTTATTACATATTTTTTATATTTTTCCTTACAGTATAATCATTTTTTATTTTTTATTTTTCCAAAATATTTTGCAGTTGTTTATACAATTGAATTTCAAAAAAGAGGTTTGCCGCATAGTCATATATGTTTATTTATGCATTCTGACTACAAGTTACCCACTGTTGAATTGATCGATACGATAATTTCCGCTGAGATACCAAACATAGATGAAGATCCAAAGTTGTATAAACTTGTGCAAGAGTTCATGATTCATGGTCCATGTGGAGCTGAAAACATCAATTGTCCATGCATGGTCGACAACAAGTGTTCGAAAAACTTTCCAAAACAATTCTGTAATCATAACTCTGTTGATCAGAATGGTTTTCCATTATATAGGAGAAGAAATGATGGTCATTTTGTTGAAAAATCGGGTGTGAAATTGGATAATAGAAATGTTGTCCCATACAATAAATATCTATTGAAAAGATATCAGGCACATATTAATGTTGAATGGTGCAATCAGGGTTCTTCTATAAAGTATTTATTCAAATACATAAACAATGGACCTGATAGAGCTACAGTTGCCGTTGTACGAAGCAATAATGAAGCTGATAGTAATGATGCAGTCGATGAAATAAATGAGTATTACGACTGTAGATATTTATCTGCATGTGAAGCATCATGGAGAATTTTTAAATATGATGTTCATTACAGATATCCTTCTGTGGTTAGACTTCCTTTTCATCTTCCTGGTCAACAACAAATCGTATATGGGGAAGACGATGATATTCACGATGTTCTCGACAAACCCTCCGTTGCTTCTTCAATGTTCACAGCTTGGATGGAGTGCAATGCAGTTAATGGTGATGCACGGAAACTTACGTATGTTGAATTTCCTACAAAGTTTGTTTGGAATCGTGGTGATAGGATTTGGAAGCCAAGGGAAGTAGGAAAGTGCATTGGTAGAATTCATTCGGTTTCACCTAAACTAGGGGAAGCTTATTTCCTAAGGATTTTGTTAAATAAGGTGAAAGGTCCGAAATCATTTGAAGAAATTCGCACAGTAAATGGTGAAGAATATTCTTCTTTTAGAGATGCTTGTTGTGCTCTTGGGCTCTTGGATGATGACAATGAATACATCGATGCAATCAAAGAAGCAAGTCATTCTGGATCTGGTTTTACCTACGATTCTTATTTGCTACATTGTTGATGTGTAACAGTATGTCTAAACCGGAGGTTGTTTGGGAAAACACATGGGAATATTTGGCAGATGGAATTCTTTATAACCAACGACATAGATTCAAGTCTCCAGGTATTAAAGATTATTATTATTATTATTATTATTATTATTATTATTATTATTATTATTATTATTTAAGTAGTCATTTATTTATTTTTAAACATCATTAAATAATACTTTTAATTATAAATAAATATTGTTAATAATATTTCTAATTAGTTAGCTCTTTGTCCTCCAGACTTATCACTCAATGAAGATCAGCTTAAGAACTTAACTTTGTTCGAGATAGAACAAGTTTTACTTCGGAATAACTCGAGTCTAAAAAATTATAAAAACATGCCTATCCCGGATCTTGATTCTGTTTCTTCTTCAAACAATCGACTTATCACCGATGAGCTAGAATATGACATTACCGCTATGAAGACCGAGTTTGATCGTATGTTTCTTGCATTGACAAATGAGCAGCGTCACATTTTCCTTGATATCATGAGTGCAGTTAAAGAAAGTAAAGGAGGTGTCTTCTTTGTTTATGGTTATGGTGGAACTGGTAAAACTTTTTTATGGAAGACAATATCTGCCGCTATTAGAAAAGATGGTCATATTGTTCTAAATGTTGCTTCAAGTGGGATTGCTTCATTATTATTGCCCGGAGGTAGAACAGCACACTCCCGATTTATAATTCCATTTGAACTAACAGAGGATTCTGTTTGTAGAATAAATCCAGATAGTGACCTTGCAAGCTTATTGAGAAAAACCTCATTGATAATTTGGGATGAAGCTCCTATGGTCCACAAGCACGCATTTGAAGCTTTAGATCGATGTTTGAAAGATGTATTCAAGTCTGAAAATTCTAGCAACTCAGATATTCCGTTTGGAGGGAAAGTTATTGTTTTTGGAGGAGATTTTAGACAGATCTTACCTGTTATTCCAGGTGGAAGTAGACAAAACATTGTTAATGCTTCGTTAAGTTCTTCATATTTATGGCAACATTGCAAGATCCATAAATTAACAAAAAACATGAGACTAAGTGTTGGAAGGGATCAATCTGATATAGAAAAAATCGGAGATTTTGCAAATTGGTTGTTGGATATAGGAGAAGGCAAACTTGGTGGTATCAACGATGGAGAAATGGTTATTGATATTCCAGATGATATTCTCATTAATGATGCACATGATCCTATAGGTTCATTAATCGAGTTTGTATATCCTTCGATTTTGGAAAAGTACAACAATACAAGCTATTTTCAAGAAAGAGCAATACTTGCTCCAAAGAACGAAGTGGTTCAAGAAATAAACGATCGTTTGCTATTGAAATTTCCAGGAGATGAGGTTGAATACTTAAGTTCAGATAGTATATGCCAATCTGAATTTCTCCATGATCAATTTGATGCAAATTTATATTCACCTGATGTTTTAAATGGTCTGAAAGTATCGGGTTTACCAAACCATACGTTAGTTTTAAAAATCGGTGTTCTAGTTATGTTGCTGAGAAATATTGATCAGAAAAACGGCTTGTGTAATGGAACAAGACTCCAGGTGATTTCATTGGGCAAACGTATTATTGAGGCACGTATCATATTTGGAACTAATATTGGAAACCACACTTTTATTCCAAGAATGTCTCTAACTCCATCAGAAAAGAAAATTCCATTCAAATTTCGAAGAATACAGTTTCCATTGGCTGTATGTTTTGCAATGACCATTAATAAGAGTCAGGGATAGTCATTATCCAAGGTTGGTTTGTTTCTCAAACATCCCGTGTTTTCACATGGCCAATTGTATGTTGCTTTATCTAGAGTTCAAAGTAGGGACGGATTAAAATTGTTAATATTAGATAAGGATGGTAGTCTCACAAATAAAACTTCCAATGTCGTTTATAAGGAAGTTTTTGGGAATTATAAACAATGCTTTTCTACCATCTTTTATTTACTTTTCTTGTATCGTACTTCATCTATCATATTAATTAATTAATTTTTAGAACTTTATTGTATTTGACTTATTCATATTAATGCTAATATCACTATTCTTCATTTTTTCTAAACTTTCATATCTTTTTTTTGTTACAAATTAAAAACTATAATTATATTTCAATTTATCACCCGTGGATTTCCACGGGTTTAAACCTAGTATATATATATATATATATATATATATATATATATATATATATATATATATATCCATACTTAATAAATACCTCTTTTAAACGCCACATGGCATTCTATTAAACCCCAACTGTGCCACGTGTAGTTACAACAAAAATCTTTTGACTGTTTTTCCCGCCTATATCCTTCATCTTTACTTTCTTTCGTTCCTAAAAATTAGGAATCAAATTAAGGATTGGATATTATCACTGAATAATTAATAAAAAAAACTTACAAAAATAAAACCATTAATACAATCTGTTAACAATACGTTTCATCCCCAAACCATATCCAGTCATCAATTTATTCCCTAGACAACGCGTCTGTTTCCTTCAATTTCGATTTCTTTGTTTTGGAAATCGCTTCAAATTTAAAATACTTAAATCCTTTATCAAATAGAAAACTTCAATTCTACCTTGTGGTTCAATGATTTACCGGTCATCTCTACCGTGCAGATGATCAACTGTGATTTTTACTTCAACGCACCTTATATAGCCGCTTGCACTCATCTTCCTTCGTTGATTGTTTATTTGATGTTGCAGTGAAAAAGAATGAACCTAATATTAGCAAGCGATCCCCTTCCTTGGATTTCAGGTAATAACCTTTAGTTTCTCCCTCTTGACCCTAAAAGTTACAGTTAACCTCAATTTTGGATCATTTTTTTCAAAACCCCATGAAGATTTTAGTTTTTAATGATTCAAATTCATTTATTTTTGTCTCACCATTCATGTTAATGTTCTAATTTTGTTTAATCTTTTTTCAATTTCTTTTAGTTATATCAGGTTTACAGAGAATCGTGTTTTGTCATGATAAATGTCAATAGTTAAGAAAGAAAGAGTTTTTGATGTTCATATGAGAAAACATCATTTGATAGTACCCATTGTGATTTGAGAATGAACTGGTAACCCATAACCCAAATCTTCATCTTTTATTATCGCTATGCAGATATTTAGTTGAACAAAGATGCAAAAACTTGTGTTATGGTTATTCCTTTGGTGGCTCATATGTATTTATTTGCTATCAGATTGATCTTTTTATGCCAGCAAAAGTTCACAGTTGATAGTTGGTATGTATTTCTGAGACAACTCTATTTATGGAGTAAAACACAATTGTATTATCTTCAACCATACATTGTTCCTCTCTTTTCCATCAAGGGTAATATCTTCAATGGAAAGCCCCTCTTAAAAAGTAAGACTTCCATTGATATGTATTGTTTTTCACATCACATATATTGTTTCTTGCCATCAAGCAATCCTTTATGTTTCGAGCAATCCGAACTCATCAGTTTTTTTGCAAGTCTTTAGATATGCCCTCCATGTGTTTGATATTTTATCACCTTTATTTTTTTCTTTGTAGACGTGGTTGTTTCATCTTTTGTTAGTAGCAGGGGTATTCAAGATTTGCAATGTGGTATCTTGGTTTGGTTTGTATTTTTTTTCAAATGATTTTTATATATAATAATTGAAAAATTGCCCTTATTTAATTTATAAAATAAAGTATAAACTAATTTAATTCTAAATTGATTGTTTATAAAAACATGTTTCAGAGTGTCGGTTATTGTTGGATATGAAGATATCAGATGATTTTATTCCGTTACGAGTGACAATGGGTAGGGTTGTAAAGTCGAGGGTGGGATGTGACAATGATGGTTGTATGACGTTGTCAAGAGTGGTTGTAGGTAACTAGAGGATGAGTGAAAAGACAACAATAGTGGCTATAATGAGTGCGATTGGTGTAGTCAAACAAGTGAAAGAATAGCAAGGAGGCATTTCGTCTTTAGCAACTTACCAAACAAAAAGGATATATGAGAGAGTTTCAACCGACCATGTTGTGTGTAAAGACTTTCCTAGACAGAAATTAGACGACTTCCAAAAACTAATTTTTTTTTATATGATAAATAACTTGTCATTGTCCTTATTCAATCGTAATTCAATAGGGCTGAAGATGCAGTTGGTGTAGCTAATAAATATGAATTCTAGAAACCATGCCCTTACAAATGGTAGTTTGACATCTAATGCAAAGGAAGCATATGATTCAATGAAGGTATTTGGTAGAAATCATAGCATGTCACTCCAAGTTTTCTTCGTTACCTTTTATATTCTTTTTTAAAAGTTATTTTGTTTGTTTCATCAACATATTTGTTTTACTGATTGATTTTTGTTTTTTTAGATTAGGAATTGGATTTTTTTAATAGTTATGATTTATGAATATGGTGTGATTTAGAAGATGAAGATTATGTGATGAAGTTAAAATGAAGGAAGGTGTGAGGGTATGATGGATAAAATAAGTATTTTAGTGGTGAAAGTTTTTTTTTTTTTTTTTTTTAAAAATTGTGTTGGTGTGTATCTAAAATTTTTTCATCGGTGTTGTTTTCTTTTTTCGAGTGGCAACATTAATTGTTTATATGTATATGGAATTTATTTCATAAAAATGTTTCTCATTCCTAAACGTTGGAGCTTTCACATGAGTGGCTTTATATTCAAAATTTTGGAACCATAATTTTTAATAGTCATAATTTACGTTTAAATGCTAATGTTTTTTTATATATAAAATATAATTTAACTCCCTCCTTAAATGGGATTATAACTGAGCTTTATGCATTATATATGAAAAATATCATGAACATGCAATTTTTATTGGGTAAGAGTTCATTTTAGGGATTCTACTTTAAAATGATATTTTTATGCCTAAGACATAATAAAATGCAAGAAAGTATTGATGCAAGGTTCTATTTTTAAATGCAAGAAAGTATTGATGTAAATTTTTATTTTTTGAATAAATTAAGTATATTACCATGCTTTAAGAGACAAATGAACGGAAGTATTGATGCAAGTATGTATTTTTCATGTGATATTGAAATTTATTATAATGATTAATAATAAAACATGAAAGTAGGATGTTTAAATTTGCAAATTAATATGAGTATACTATTATTTTGCTAATGTAGTATTAATTATAACATCCAATAGCTAATTAATTAAAGTTGTTTTACATATTCACCCGTGTAGTACACGGGTTATAACCTAGTATGTATATATATATATATATATATATATATATATATATATATATATATATATATATATAGGTTCAAATGAGAACAAAAAAGATTAAGAACTCTAAGAACCACTCATTTTTAACTATTATAATATTCGTTTTCAATTTTAACAACAAATATCTAACAATCTGATAACATTTCAAACATTTACAAATCTTATTGGCAAAAACTCTCTCAAACTCTCCCAACAACTCAAACCCTAACATCAGTTCTACCACCTATGTCTGCCACCTGCCGCTTACCATCGTCGTCACCTACCACCTTCCCTCATCGGAATGTTATGTTTCCAAAAAATTTCACTTCAAATCCACCGTTGACCACCACTGACTTCAGATCTGGAGTAAAAAACTCTGTTGTCGGCGAAAGCCATCACTGATAACCACCGCTACTACTCTTCACTCCGGTGAAATACAAAAAACTCATCTCCATCTCTTTATTCATGATCTACGACGAAAAACGACTAGATCTGCATTGGATCTAATGTATTTGAGCTCTAAAACCGACAAACCACACCACCGCTGGCAATTCAAGACACGAATACATGAATCTGTGAGAGACACGACACGACACGAATACACGACACAAATATATTTTGAAAATTGAGACAAAACTTATTTCTCATCGTGTAATCGTATCGTGTCAATTTCATGATTGACACGTTTTCATGACATGAATACACAAATTGTCAGGTCTCCGCCGTCAACCGCCACCATAGTTGCTTCCTCTCAGCTCCGGTTAAACACGACGAGCTTTCCTATATCTCTTTCTCCATGATTTTCGGTGAAAACATATAGATCTGCATCAGATCTAACGCTTTTGAGCTCTAACACCGAGGAACGACACTAACGCCATTAATCACCACCACTTTTACTGCCCGTCGCTCCGGAGAAACTCTGACAGTTATGCCTTCATCTCTTATCTCTAATATTTGTGATACCATTAGATCTGCATCAGATATGATCTGTTTGACGTATTTTAGTTGTAGATCTGGTGGTTGTTGCACACTTCTAGGTGGTTGACGATGGTTTTACCACCATATCAAATTTTTTGTAACTCCGCGTCTTTTATTCTTTGTGTATTTTCTCTATGGTTGGATTTATGATGATAATGCTTAGATAGAAAAGTTTTTAAATCAGATGCATAAAAGGTGTTTGATAAAATGTCTCAATGAAAAGAATGTATCTATTACGCAGTAAATAACTAGTATATTAAGTTGTGAACAAATTCTGAACTAGTTTTTTTAAATGTGTTTTTTTCTCAACTTTGGTTAGATATATGATAGTTTCATAGTTTTCTTATTAAAATACAAAACTATTATTAAAATAATAAAAGGTTGCAACAATGTTTTATTCTTTTTTATTATTAGTACATTTATAAATTTGTAATTTGTTAGAGAAATGAGTATAAAGCTCTCACGAATAGAAAATAAGATAATTTTGTATTTAAAAGAATATTCATGTCTATAATTAAAATAAACTAGACATGAAGATTAATAGTGTATGTAATACGGATCATTATTTTTGTTTAATAAGGTTGGATTTTTTATAGTGTGATTATATATAAATTTTTATCAAAAAAACAAACCGAGTAACCTAATGGGTAAAGAATTAAGGATATGAATACTTAAATGTGGTAGTTTACTCCTAATGAATTTTGTGATTAAACTCTAAATAGATAGTATTAAATTGTGAATCGGTTATATTAACTTGTGAATATAATATAGATCTTGTGTTAAAATATAAATGATTTGTGTATTAAGCTATGACTTTTGTGTTTTAAACTGTGAATTGACTTCAATAAGCTATAAATTTTTTGTTTAAACTGTAACTTGACAATAGTAAGCTGTGAATTTTCTTATTAAACCATGGATTGGCTGTATTAAAATTTTCAAATCGATACTTGGTTGTGAATTTATAATTTTTGTATTAAATTGTAAATTTATTGTAATAAGATGTGATTTTTATGTATTAAGCTGTAATAAGATGTGAATTTTTTATTTAAATTGTAAATTGACTATGTTAAACTGTGAATTTTTTGTATTAAACAATGATTTTTGTGTTTAAAAATGTGAATTGACTGTAATAAGTTGTGAATTTTCTTATTAAATTGTGAATTGACTGTATTAAGAATTTCAAATTTATAATATGGTTGTGAATTTATATTTTTTGTATTAAACTGTAATTATTGAAGTTTATAAAGAAAATAAAAAACCAATATTTTTTAATGGATATAACTCAACGTTTTGTCTTTCACTTGAAAAACTATATTCAATGATTTTGTTAAAAACTTGATTGAGTTATGACATGTTCTTCTTTTATATTTTATTCTATTAGTTTTTATTTAGAATTTAGTATGGTTGATTAAATGGTTACGATGTTTAATGCTTTAAGTTCTTAGACACAACGAAGAAAAAGAACATAAATTTGATCGATTTAGTAAGTCATATGATTAAGGAAGAATAGTAAAAGAGATCTCATGATTAGTTTGAATATAAATAGATCAAAACTACATTGTTTGGATGGTTCTATATATAAGCTTAGTTACATGATAGCCACATATTAGCTAAGCCCATATATATATATATATATATATATATATATATATATATATATATATATATATATATATATATATATATATATATATATATACCTCTCAAATATCCATGCATCTAACTTATAACCCTCATGTAATAACCACTTCTCTCTCTCTCTCTCTCTCTCTCTCTCTCTCATTCTTTTTCTTAAATTCTCGGCCAAGGTTCCTCCCACCACTATCTTTATTTTCATTTCTAGTCACTACATTCCTCCAAGAACTCCAAGCAAAATCCATCCACTTCTTCCAAAAATTTTGTGTGTGTCTTATGTAAGATCAAGAACTCTTCATCAAAGATCATCATTTTTGGTAAGTTACTTTCTCATCGAAGTGTTTAACTTCATTTTATGATAAGTCCTACACTTTTTAACACTTCATCTCATGATCCATGTTCATGAAATCTCCTAGTATTCGAAGATCTCCTCAAAGAAGTGAGCCAGGCCAAAAACTCTTCCAAATCTTGTTCCAAAACCGAAGTCATCAAACCAAAGTGAGTTCATACCCCGTATTTTCAGTTTTTACTATGTTTTGGGGGAGAATACAAGTGTTTTGTGTAGATCTATGTATGTATGCATGATTATGTGTGTTTTTCATGTTATATGTTGTGATTATGTGTTATAGGATACATAAACTCTAAAATATACTAAAATGTGATGATTTTTGTAGAACATAACATTTGAGACAACTTATTATGATCCTTCAAAACATTTCAAGGTTGTTTAAACTAAGAAAAATCATATAAGAGGGCCAAAATAACAAAATAACCAAAAATTGAAGTTATTATGCATAACTCATGGTTTTGAAAAGATTTATTTGAATAATCTTTATGGTATTTATGATTTTAGAAGGGTTAAAAGTGTAAAATTTCACAAATGGGCCTCATATTTGGGCTTTTAGGGTTTTGGGCTAAATTTGTAAATTTTTGGACTTTCGTGGGCTTAAGTGTCATTTAAAACAAGGTTGAGCCAAAAATGTTATTTTACTCGAGTCAAGCCCTTAAATGTAAAATTTTGGTTTTAATGGACATAAAGTGTTATTTTTACTAAAATGTGCCTTAATTGTAAATTTTTGGTTTTAAGTACCAAAAATGTATTTTTACAAAAAGTGGGTCTTTTTTGTCATTTTGGTAAACAAATAAACTTAACAACCAACATAAAAACAAACGGATCAATTACCTCATTGACACTTCTTATTGGGCTTGGAATCTAATCTACATGTTTAGTGAGCCTTAGTTGTCCTCTTACATGTTTATTGGGCCTGAAATATACCTTATATGTCTATTTGGGCCTTCGTGGTCCATCTACATGCTTGATGACTTCACACATTCACATACGTACTCGTTGGGCTTTGAAAACTAAATATATAGATGGAAACAATATACACTGTGCAAATCCATATTCGTGTAAATTCAGTTAAGGATCTTGTGAGACACTTCATTTGGCAACTATTAAGTGTACAACCGTAGCATGTAGTTATAACCAGAGTCTCCTGGGGAGAGAGAGAGAGAGATAGAGCGTGAGTTTGTGTATAGATCTCTACGGGGGTGACACCCCACACCTGAGTTGTTCGCTATAGTTAGACTAAGCTAGTTTAGGGTGACAAACCTTATCTTAAACAAGTCGGCGTCTGAAAGACGTCATGACAGGCAAAATTGTCATTATCAAGTACGGTTACAACGACTCACTTAGAGGAATTAACACCATTATAAAATTTACGGAATACATTTTTTGTTGTTAGCACGATAACATATGCGCATTGGTACTCAGACTAGGGTGTTGAGATTACACCGTTTTCACACACACGCTCTTTGTTTTCCGCACTACGAGATATTCTGGGATTTGCAGTCTGACATTATGGTTGTTTTGATGTTTTGGTTTTGGACACAAAATATGCTTATGAAATGATGATGTTTATTCCCTAAATGTTTTCCAAAGTGTTGATTTGAAAATGAAATTTCTTGGTTGTGAAAATTGGGTCGTTACAAGTTGGTATTAGAGCCCTGGTTTGAGGGATTCGGACACACCTTCGGGAGTGTTTGAACTCAAACCGAGGGATTAAAGGATTTCGAAAAAGAAAAAGTTTTCTAAAATATTATGTAAAGAGCTTTAAGAAAGAACAAAGTGTGTGACGTGCTCAACCGGCCGAGCTCAAGTAAGTATTCCCCAAAGTACCCATACAATGTTATACTATGTTTATCAGTTTCAGTAGAATAGCATGCTAGAATAGGAATAAGGATCTAGGAGGATTCCTTACGTGCCTGCTTTTGTGTTCCAGCCTTATGTTAATTGCATGCTAAAAATTGAGTAGACAGTAGTAGGATAGCCTGTTTAGGTTATGCCTGATAGTATGAGTTTAGCATTGAATGCTGGTACAGTTTCTCGTTATGAGAATAGATTTCCTTGAGTAGTTCCTGTATCCGAATGTTGCTTGCTTTGTGCTTTGTGGGACTCCAAGTAATGGGAGTTAGCCATTAGGTGAATACGTCACATCACATGAATCAGGATTGGATCATCTTAGAGTGTTGGATTTGGCCCGGCTGCGCAACTCTCGTTTGAGTCCAACCGTGGTAGGGACGAGTCTTTTACTCGAAGGATTATCTGAGCCTCGTCACATGTGATGGTATTCAGGTGATGGCTAATTGGCATTACAAGAGGCCTTCAGCAGCTAGGGATTGGTTTAAGTGGAGTCAAAGATTTTCCTAAGGGGTAAGCCTCCGATAAAGATAGCAGTGATCAGCAGTGGTAAAAAGGGATCTGGTGGAGTCAAGGCAGTCCTTGAAGAAGGTATGGATAGATGTGCAAGGCAGTATGTTTTGGATTAATGTCTAAGTCCATAACTATAATTGGTAAAACTTGACCCGACCCGACATGGTCTATTTGGGTTGCATGGCATCATGCATTTGGATAGACTATAATGAGAGAAATAACACTTAAGGTTTGTTAATATATTATTAGTTATAATATATTAATAAGATTATTTAATTAGTATTGATCAAGAATTAATCTAGAATTAATTAAGTGATCAAAATAAGACTAATTAAATATATGGGTTGATTGTGTAAATCATCCATACTTGTATAGTGGGCTAATGCTCCACGAATCGTTAAGTTGGGCTAAAACCCATAAGATGCTCCATTGTGTATTTGAGCCCATGGATCCAAGGAAATGGAAAGCCATGACAATTAGGGTTTACCCTAATTGTAACAACTATATAAGATCATATTCTTTGACAAAATCGGCCACTAAGTAAGGAAGAAAACGGGCTAACCGATTTTAGAAGTGTGGTGTTTCTCTCTAAGTCTTCCAAGTGCATATGATGTTGTGTGAACCATTTGAGGTGTCACACTTGGGGCACTAGGCACTCAAGCTTCATGAAGACATTCTACATCAAAGAAGTATGTATTCTATCTTGTTATAATATTCATTGTTTTGTATGCTAGATTAGTATAATACCTTGGATGTTCATATTTGAATGTATAATAGAGAAAACATAGATCCAAGGTATTTAGGGTTGCATGTACACTTAGGAGTGTTAGAATGCTCAAAACCCAACAGTATGGGCCCGTACTACTGAAAGCAGAGGATACGTACCCGAACCAAGGAAGGCCGAGATAAGACTAGGGAACTTGTAGTGGATGTGGTTCCTCAAGAGGTATCAGTATCGCTAACAGTCGTTGTTTATATATTGCGGAATGGTGGTACTACTATCGAGGCCAGCAGTTGGCAGTTCAGGAGAGGGATCAGGTTCGGGATCAGGTTCCGAGCTAGGGGATGAGAGGCTACGCGATTTCATCGCGTCATAGATCACCAGGGGCATCCTTGAGTCGACTCCCATTATCTTCGGGTTGATCAAGGAAGGGATTGTCGAGTTGATGGAGGATCGCATCAGGGCATTCAGGAGCGAAATGACATCTGGCCAGCCGGAATCTCGCACGCTGTCTTTTAAGGACTTCAGGGGCAGTGGTGCGCCAGACTTTCACGGGGAGAAGGACCCCATAGCTGCTAGGCGGTGGATTGCAGACATCGAGTCTGCACAGTTGACTAGCTTCTGCCCCGAGGGGTCGAAAGTGAGATACGCAACAGGGTGTTTGAGAGACAGAGCTAGAGACAGGTGGGAGTCTGTTGGTGACTCATTGGGAGCCTCGGTTGTCGAGGCTATGACCTGGTCGGACTATGTGACCAGGTTCAGGGCAGAGTTTGCACCAATGATTATAATTCATGTCTTATGTTTATACGATATCTTGAGAATGGAGGAATATATAATCCCTTATCTAAAGGACGCGTTGCTGATTTGATCAGAGTTCGACAACGACTTTTGAAAGCTACGATTGCTAATCATATTATGAATTCATATGCAATAATTGTTATTAGACTTATCCAAGTGGGAGACTGTTGGATTAGGTGTCTAAGACTATAACTATTTTGGTATGTACTTGATTTTATTATGAGCATGGTCCTTTTGGGTTGCCTTCACCATAGCAACTGATAGGATAAATTATGGAGAAAGATGATTAATTATGATTTATTAATATATTATAAGAATAATATATTAATTGAGAAATCATATTATTTAATTAGTATTGATCAAAAATTAATTTGGTGATCAAAAGAGACTGATTAAATTGACGGGGACTGATTATGTAAATCAATAATATTTATAGTTTGGGCTCATTGACCTTATTGGTATAAGGTGGACGAAATCTACATGAGAGCCCATAAAGATTTCGTCTAAGGCTTATCCAATGGGAGTCCATATGTTGCTTAGGGCCTAAGCAATAGAATTAGGGTTTCCAAGTTGATAACCCTAGAAGTCTCAACTATAAAAAGGAACCCTAAAGACTCCCAAAATCGTCCTTATGAGTTCTAAGAGAACCCTAGATGTTTTTGAAGCCTTCTCCTCTCTCCCTCTTATTCTTCCTTGTTGCTATTGGTGTTTGTGACTCCATTAGATGTGCAACATTTGAGGCACTAAGCTTTCAAAGGTCAAGTATATTCAAGGTTAACTTATTATTGCTACATAACAAGAGAGGTAAGATCTAAAACCTAGTTTATATGTCAATTTTGATTGTTATATGCTAGTCCATAGGGTTATTGCTTTGGTGCTCATAGTTGTATGTTTAAAATAGAAAAACCTAGATCTAAAGCAATTAGGGTTGCATGTACACTATATGATGTTTTAATGCTCAAAACCCAACACATGGTATGTGACATCCCCATTTTCACGGCCAGAAAAGACCGATTTTGTTTATGCTTTATAAAACCAGATGACCTCTTTTAATAAAAATGTTGCGGAATTTGTTCCCAGTAAAACATGATAAATACGTTATCAAATCATTTCCAAAAACAAGTATTTTTATTCGTTTTAAAACATTTTGCGATGTCATCATCAATACAGAAACATAAGCATAAACAGAACTTACATTCATTAATACTAGTGATTTACATCTCCTTAATCTCTCAGTGTAATGTAACTTCATATGAACACTTGTGATATAAATATACTGAGTGGGTCAGGTTGGGAAACCTGGTGAGTACATAGGGTTTTCAACCCACAATAATATAATTATTATGTTTAATCATCAAACAGTTAACCCAATTAATCATCCCCATTATCTTCTTTACTCCTAAGGATCTACCCTAATAATCGGCTATTTATCATTCATTCATTCCTAAGGATTATCCTAAGGAATAGGTACGAAGTCCATCGTTGTCAATGATACAACTATCAAGCACAACTGCTAGTTCTATCACTTTAGGCGCAACTTGTAGCACCTGGTTCTTGGTACGTACTCTGTTGTTCATTCTTCATTTATTTTTTCACTTTTAGCCTTGGAATCGGCGAGTCGAAGGACTGACTCGCCGAGTAGAAGCGGGATGAGGCGCGGGGTTTGAGCTGCGGACTCGGCGAGTTGGGTCCCGCACTCGGCGAGTAGCCGCTGTTTGGACAAAAACTCTAATCTAGGGGTTTGCACCCTATCTGAATGACATTATGAAACCTCCTTTCCCCCTTTATGCTCCCAAACGCTCCTCGTAGCAAACCCTAGCCATTTTTATGAAGATCTAAGGCTTTTTGAGTGATTCTTGTGAGTTTTGATCATAAGGAAGAAGGAAGAGCATAGAAGGATCAAGAGGGGACTGAAGGATTCGAGTTTGGTTCATCATTTACAGTCTTTGGAAGGTATAAAGTCTGAACCTTGCTCATTCATTTGTTAGATCCCTCTTTGAGGTGATTTAGGGCTTTTAAGCCATTTTTGGTGGCCAACCATGTTTGCAAACATGGTTGGGGGTTGGGGCTTCTGTATCATGTCGTTTTATGAGCCACCAGTCAGATCTAGGTTGCTTTTTGCACCAAGGAAGGCCCCATGCAACAAAAGAACCATTTTAGAGCCTTTTAATCTCTTATATCCCATGCATGCACGTAAAGTTTGTAACTTTACGTGCTAGATTGAGTTTAGGGGCCTGGATCTATCATTTGGTTAAGTGTTGTACATCAGAAATCGAAGTTCTTGGTAAGGAATGAGATAGGCTCGGCGAGTCCATTCCTGGACTCGGCGAGTCCAGGGGTTTTGGTCCCATATCAGTGAGGGTCATAAGGACTAGTTGAGTGTGGAAGGGTTTTTAGGAGTCCCGGGGAGTGACCCAACGTTCTGGACTAAGCAAAGTGATCTGGGAATTCATAGTACTCGGCGAGTGCATGAACGGACTCGGCGAGTCCAAGGCAATCTTCATGGTACTCGACGAGTTGTTCATACAACTCAGCGAGTCGGATGTGGATTCAGTCGGTGTTCCGTTAGAAGGAAAACTCATCGAGTCATTTCCTAAATCGACGTGTAAAGATGGGTTTGAGGTCTAATGGAAGGATAGGGACTCGACAAGTTGGCGAGCCAACTCGGCGAGTCAGGTCAACTAGAAGCTGACTTTGACTTTCACTTGTTCAGGGGTAAAATGGTCATTTTACCCTAAGAATAGGTGTCAATTTCTGACCGAGTGTTTTGTGGGAATTATAGCCGGAAGATTTCCGGAGCAGCAGCAGCGGCAGCAGTCAGAGGAATCCAGCACAGTTCAGCAGCTACTACGAGGTGAGTTACCTTCCAGTAGTAGTGGGTCTAAGGCCGCAATGCCGGCCCATTAGTAGGAGTGTATGTTTAGATTATTGTCTTTGTGATATTCATCTAGGGCTGCTTCTACCTATGTTATGTTTATGTGCTAGTATGATATGATGCTATGTGCTAGTGATAGTAGAGGAAATAGTCCCCAGAGTACCAGTCGATAGGACCGAAGGGGCAGATATGCCTAGCCATGCTAGATAGATTATGTGATACATGTTATGTGGTAGTGGTATGGGTGAAATAGTCCCCAGTGCCTGGTCAAGAGGACCGAAGGTGAGACCAGCACCCAGGTATGCTAGTCAGTATCCGGTCGCAAGGACCGAAGGGGAGACTAGCACCCATATATGTTAGTCAGTATCCGGTCGAGAGGACCGAAGGGGTAGGTCGAACACCTAGATATGCCAGACAATATATGTATGTTATGTGGTTGTTTGGTATGTGGTACGGTGGGGAACTCACTAAGCTTCGTGCTTATGGTTTTCAGTTGCCGTTTCAGGTGCCTCTTCAGCGAAGGGGAAGGAGTTGGCTCGGTAGCGGCATATCACACACACGCTCTTTGTTTTCCGCACTACGAGATATTATGGGATTTGCAGTCTGACATTATGGTTGTTTTTATGTTTTGGTTTTGGACACGAAATATGCTTATGAAATGATGATGTTTATTCCCCAAATGTTTTCCAAAGTGTTGATTTGAAAATGAAATTTTTTGGCTGTGAAAATTGGGTCGTTACAAGTTGGTATCAGAGCCCTGGTTTGAGGGATTCGGACACACCTTCGGGAGTGTCTGAACTCAAATCGAGGGATTAAAGGATTTTGAAAAATAAAAAGTTTTCTAAAATATTAAGTAAAGAGTTTTAAGAAAGAACGAAGTGTGTGATGTGCGCGACCGGCCGAGCTCAAGTAAGTATTCCCCAAAGTACCCATACAATGTTATACTATGTTTATCAGTTTCAGTAGAATAGCATGCTAGAATAGGAATAAGGATCTACGAGGATGCCTTACGTGCCTGCTTTTGTGTTCCAGCCTTATGTTAATTGCATGCTAAAAATTGAGTAGACAGCAGTAAGATAGCCTGTTTAGGTTATGCCTGATAGTATGAGTTCAGCATTGAATGTTGGTACAGTTTCTCGTTATGAGAATAGATTTCCTTGAGTAGTTCCTGTATCCGAATGCTGCTTGCTTTGTGCTTTGTGGGACTCCAAGTAATGGGAGTTAGCCATTAGGTGAATAAGTCACATCACATGAATCAGGATTGGATCATCTTAGAGTGTTGGATTTGGCCCGGCTGCGCAACTCTCGTTTGAGTCCAACCGTGGTAGGGACGAGTCTTTTACTTGAAGGATTATCTGAGCCTCGTCACATGTGATGGTATTCAGGTGATGGCTAATTGGCATTACAAGAGGCCTTCAGCAGCTAGGGATTGGTTTAAGTGGAGTCAAAGATTTTCCTAAGGGGTAAGCCTCCGATAAAGATAGCAGTGATCAGCAGTGGTAAAAAGGGATCTGGTGGAGTCAAGGCAGTCCTTGAAGAAGGTATGGATAGATGTGGAAGGCAATATGTTTTGGATTAATGTCTAAGTCCATAACTATAATTGGTAAAACTTGACCCGACCCGACATGGTCTATTTGGGTTGCATGGCATCATGCATTTGGATAGACTATAATGAGAGAAATAACACTTAAGGTTTGTTAATATATTATTAGTTATAATATATTAATAAGATTATTTAATTAGTATTGATCAAGAATTAATCTAGAATTAATTAAGTGATCAAAATAAGACTAATTAAATATATAGGTTGATTGTGTAAATCATCCATACTTGTATAGTGGGCTAATGCTCCAAGAATCGTTAAGTTGGGCTAAAACCCATAAGATGCTCCATTGTGTATTTGAGCCCATGGATCCAAGGAAATGGAAAGCCATGACAATTAGGGTTTACCCTAATTGTAACAATTATATAAGATCATATTCTTTGACAAAATCGGCCACTAAGTAAGGAAGAAAACGGGCTAACCGATTTTAGAAGTGTGGTGTTTCTCTCTAAGTCTTCCAAGTGCATATGATGTTGTGTGAACCATTTGAGGTGTCACACTTGGGGCACTAGGCACTCAAGCTTCATGAAGACATTCTACATCAAAGAAGTATGTATTCTATCTTTTTTATATTCATTGTTTTGTATGCTAGATTAGTATAATACCTTGGATGTTCATATTTGCATGTATAATAAAGAAAACATAGATCCAAGGTATTTAGGGTTGCATGTACACTTAGGAGTGTTAGAATGCTCAAAACCCAACAGTATGGGCACGTACTACTGAAAGCAGAGGATACGTACCCTAACCAAGGAAGGCCGAGATAAGACTAGGGAACTTGTAGTGGACGTGGTTCCTCAAGAGGTATCAGTATCGCTAACAGTCGTTGTTTATATATTGCGGAATGGTGGTACTACTATCGAGGCCAGCGGTTGGTAGTTCAGGAGAGGGATCAGGTTCGGGATCAGGTTCCGAGCTAGGGGATGAGAGGCTACGCGATTTCATCGCGTCAAAGATCACCAGGGGCATCCTTGAGTCGACTCCCATTATCTTCGGGTCGATTAAGGAAGAGATAGTCGAGTTGATGGAGGATCGCATCAGGGCATTCAGAAGCGAAATGACATCTGGCCAGCTGGGATCTCGCACGCTGTCTTTTAAGGACTTCGGTGGTAGTGGTGCGCCAGACTTTCACCGGGAGAAGGACCCCATAGCTGCTAGGCGGTGGATTGCAGACATCGAGTCTGCACAGTTGACTAGCTTCTGCCCCGAGGGGTCGTAAGTGAGATACGCAACAGGGTGTTTGAGAGACAGAGCTAGATACTGGTGGGAGTCTGTTGGTGACTCATTGGGAGCCTCGGCTGTCGAGGCTATGACCTGGTCGGACTATGTGACCAGGTTCAGGGCAGAGTTTGCACCGGCTGTCGAGCTTCAGCAGCTGGCCAGGGAGTTTTTACATATGAGACAGGCGATGGAGACTGTGGTGGAGATCACCGCCAAGTTCCAGGAGAGGGCGTTGTTAGTGCCCAGTATGCAGGTGATGAGGACATGAGGTGGACCCGCTACCATGACATGCTATGGGCTGACATCCGGGAGCATGTTAGTTTTTCAGATTGCCCTACCCTGGATTCCATGATTACCAGGGCTAGGGAAAGGGAGATTGATCTGGAGCATATCCGGAAGAGGAAAGCAGAGGAGGGACTAGTTATAGGGGATTCGGGGAAGAAGCCCAAGGGATCAGATGTTGGGCCAAAAGGCCAACAGGGGCGAGGCCGCTATAGGAAATATGGCCAGACGCACGAGGGAGCATGCAAAGTTGGGATCATCAGGCTGCTATAAGTGCGACAAATTAGGGCATTATGGCAGGGATTGTATTGCCCCTGCACCTGTTTTCTCGACGTCTGAGTTGCTATGCTTCCACTGCAACCAGAGGGGCCACAAGAAGGCCAATTGCCCCCAGTTGACAACAGCTTCAGTGCTAGTGAAGGCGCCAGATCCAGCGACCCTGCGGATCACAGATGGCCAACAGGGCAAGGCAGAGGACCTAGTGGTGAGGAGTCAGGCATTCCAGTTGACTACCGAGGAGGCACGCGCCGCACTTGATGTGGTGACTGGTATGATTCTTTATTTATGCTTTTATGTTATGCTGCTGTAATGTTGATATGTTATATGTATGTGCTATGCTTAGGATCGTTCCATGTGAACGAGATCCCAGTTCAGGTGTTGTTCGATTCGGGGGCTACCCGATAATTTGTTTCTCTTGCACTTAGCAAGAAGTTTCCTGAATCTTCGGGCAGGTTGGATTGTCCTTTTGAGGTGGAGATTGCCGACGATCGATCGGTGCGAGCATCAGAGGTTTTCTGAGATTGTGTATTGAGATTGTTTGAGGAGCGTTATCTGGTGGATCTTGTTCCCATACCTTTACGGGGGAACAAGGTTATTATCGGTATGGATTGGTTAAGCTCCAATGGGGCAGTGATAGACTGCGCATAGCAGCTAGTGCGAGTCAGATCCCCAAGTGGGGGAGAGTTGGTGATTCATGGCGAGAGACCACAACGAAGGCCAGCCTTATGTTCGGGGCGAGGGCAAGGCGCTACCTCCAGCAAGGTTGTGCAGGTTATGCCGCGTATGTTATGGATAGCCGGGAGGCGGGTAGAGCGACAATGGACGAGGTGCCCGTAGTACGAGAGTTCGCGGATGTATTCCCCGAGGAGCTGCCTGGGATACCTCCGGAGCGCCAGGTGGAGTTCAGGATCGACCTAGTCCCTGGTGCGGCTCCAATAGCCAAGGCACCCTATTAGTTGGCTCCTCCCGAGATGCAGGAGTTGTCTACGCAGGTGCAGGAGCTGCTAGACAATGGATTTATCAGGCCGAGCAGTTCACCCTGGGGAGCCCCGATTCTGTTTGTAAAGAAGAAGGAAGGTTCACATTGGATGTGTATAGACTATCGGGAGCTGAACAAGGTAACAGTGAAGAACCGTTACCCACTCCCGAGGATCGATGATCTCTTTGACAAGTTGCAGGGAGCATCTTGGTACTCCAAGATAGATTTGCGTTCAGGTTATCATCTGATGAGGGTCAGAGAGGTGGATGTGTAGAAGACCGCGTTTCGGATGCGCTATAGCCATTATGAGTTCGTGGTGATGCCGTTTGGGCTCACCAATGCTCCTGCCGCGTTTATGGACCTCATGAACCGCGTGTGCAGACCGATGTTGGATCGGTCTGTGATAGTTTTCATTGATGACATCTTGGTTTATTCCAAGACACAAGAGTAGCATGAGGGGAATCTCCGAGAGGGGTTGGAGACCCTGAGAAGAGAGAGCTTATATGCTAAGTTCTTCAAGTGTGAGTTCTAGTTGCGCGAGGTGCAATTTCTTGGGCACCTTGTCAACCATGACGGGATTTCAGTAGACCCGACCAAGGTAGAGGTTGTGATGAGATGGGAGGTTCCGAAGTCTCCATCTGAGATTCGGAGTTTCCTGGGTTTAGCGAGCTATTATCGAAGATTCACCCAGGATTTCTCCAAGATAGTCGTACCATTGATCATGCTAGCAAGGAAGATCGTGGTCTTTCGTTGGGGGCCTGAGCAGCAGGCAGTGTTCAAGATACTGAGGCAAAGATTATGTGAGGCGCCAATCTTAACCCTGCCAGAGAGCATAAAGGATTTTGTTGTGTACTGTGATGCGTCCATCTCAGGTTTGGGCGCGGTATTGATGCAGAGAGGGCATGTCATCACCTACGTGTCGAGGCAGCTGAAGCTTCACGATGCGAATTACCCGACGCATGACTTGGAGCTGGGGGCTATTGTGTTACACCTCAATATTTGGCATCATTACCTCTATGGGGTTCGTTGTACCATTTACACGGACCATAATAGTTTGAGGTACCTCATGGATCAGCCAAATTTAAACATGAGGCATCGTCGGTGGTTGGATGTGGTAAAGGATTATGATTGTGAGATCCTTTATCACCCAGGGAAGGCCAATGTGGTGGCCGATGTGCTTAGCCTTAAGGCAGCACCGATCCGAGATATCTGCCTACGAATGACCATAGTGACTCCGCTGTTGGAGCGGATTCGGGAGGCTCAACTGGAGGTTATGAAGGAGGAACATTAGAAGAGTGAGCGGGTTGTAGGATAGGTTTCCTCCGTCGACTATGATAGCCGAGGGTTATTGGCTATTCACCGTAGGGTGTGGGTCCCTTATCATGGAGGCGTGCTCCAGGTTCTGATGGAGGAGGCGCACAAATCCTGGTTCTCTATTCATCCCGGGGCGACGAAGATGTATAGGGATCTTCGTCTAGACTATTGGTAGCCCCGCATGAAGCGAGATGTGACTTGGTACGTCGAGCGGTGTTTGACCTGCAGGAAGGTCAAGGTCGAGCATTAGAGACCGCACGGCAAGATGCAGCCGTTGGAGATCCCGTTGTGGAAATAAGAAGATATTACGATGGATTTTATCACAAAGCTTCCTAGGACCGCGCGAGGAGTGGATTCGATATGGGTCATCATGGATCGATTGACCAAGAGCGTCCATTTTATTCTAATTCAGGAGAGCATATCGACTAAAAAGTTGGCCGACATCTATATCAGGGAGATAGTGACACGGTACGGGGTGCCAGTATCCGTGATTTTAGATAGGGATGTGCGTTTTACTTCCATGTTTTGGAAGAAATTTCATGACGAGTTGGGCACTCATCTGCATTTTAGCACCGCTTTTCACCTGCAGACAGATGGTCAGAGTGAGTGAACCATCCAGACTCTAAAGGATATGTTGCGGGCATGCGTGCTAGACTTCGGTGGTAGTTGGGATACATATCTTCCTCTAGCTAAGTTTACAACAACAGCTACCACGCGAGTATTGATCGACCTCCCTTCGAAATGTTGTACAGAAGGAGGTGTCGGACCCCGATATGTTGGGGTGAGGTTGGCCAGAGGGTCATGGGGAGCACCAATGTAGTGCTCAAGACGACCGAAAAGATTCAGCAAGTTTGGAGCAGGCTTCAGACTGCACAGAGTCGACAGAAAAGTTATGCAGACAAGTGTCGTTCAGACTTGGAATTCCAAGTCGGGGATATGGTTCTACTGAAGGTGTCGACATGGAACGGCGTCATCCGATTCATAAAACGAGGCAAGTTGGGCCCAAGGTACACCGGACCGTTCAGGGTTGTAGCCCGGGTGGGCAAGGTGGCGTACCGGCTGGATCTGCCAACCGAGCTCAGTCAGATCCGCTACACTTTCTACGTCTCTCAGCTGCGGAAGTGCCTAGTGGACGATACGGCGGTGGTACCCTTGGAGGACATACAGGTTGATGACAGCCTGAATTACATCGAGCGGCCTGTAGCGATCCTTGATTGGAAGTCGAAGGATCTGAGGAACAAAAGAATAGAACTCGTGAAGGTGCAATGGCAGCACCAGAAGGGGTCGGAGTGGACTTGGGAGCCAGTGGATGGGATGATGGAGTACTACCCCGAGCTGTTTTAGGATCGTGCGACAGACTTCGAGGACGAAGTCTAAAATAAGTGGGGGAGATTTGTAGCACCTGGTTCTTGGTACGTACTCTGTTGTTAATTCTTCATTTATTTTTGCATTTTTAGCCTTGGACTCGGCGAGTCGAAGGACTGACTCGCCGAGTAGAAGCGGGATAAGGCACAGGGTTTGAGCTGCGGACTTGGCGAGTAGCCGCTGTTTGGACAAAAACCCTAATCCAGAGGTTTGCACCCTATTTAAATGACCTTATGCAGCCTCCTTTTACCCTTTATGCTCCCAAACACTTCTCATAGCAAACCCTATCCGTTTTAGTGAAGATCTAAGGCTTTTTGAGTGATTCTTGTGAGTTTTGATCTCAAGGAAGAAGGAAGAGCATAGAAGGATCAAGAGGGGACTGAAGGATTCTAGTTTGGTTCATCATTTGCAGTCTTTGGAAGGTATAAAGTATAAACCATGCTCATTCATTTGTTAGATCCCTCTTTGAGGTGATTTAGGGCTTTTTAAGACATTTTTGGTGGCCAACCATATTTGCAAACATGGTTGGGGGTTTGGGCTTCTGTATTACGTCGTTTTATGAGCCACAAGTTAGATCTAGGTTGCTTTTTGCACCAAGGAAGGCCCCATGCAACAAAAGAACCTTTTTAGAGCCTTTTAAGCTCTTATGTCCCATCCATGTACGTAAAGTTTGTAACTTTACGTGCTAGATCGAGTTTAGGGGCCTAGATCTATCATTTGGTTAAGTGTTGTACATCAGAAATCGAAGTTCTTGGTAAGGAATGAGATAGGCTCGGCGAGTCCATTCATGGACTCGGCGAGTCCAGGGGTTTTGGTCCCATATCAGTGAGGGTCATAAGGACTAGTTGAGTGTGGAAGGGTTTTTAGGAGTCCCGGGGAGTGACCCAACGTTTTGGACTAAGCAAAGTGATCTGGGAATTCATAGTACTCGGCGAGTGCATGAACGGACTTGGCGAGTCCAAGGAAATCTTCATGGTACTCGACGAGTTGTTCATACAACTCGGCGAGTCGGATGTGGATTCAGTCGGTGTTCCGTTAGAAGGAAAACTCGTCGAGTCATTTCCTAAATCAACGTGTAAAGATGGGTTTGAGGTCTAATGGAAGGATAGGGACTCGACAAGTTGGCGAGCCAACTCGGCGAGTCAGGTCAACTAGAAGCTGACTTTGACTTTCACTTGTTCAGGGGTAAAATGGTCATTTTACCCTAAGAATAGGTGTCAATTTCTGACCGAGTGTTTTGTGGGAATTATAGCTAGAGGATTTCCAGAGCAGCAACAACGGCAACAGTCAGAGGAATCCAGCACAGTTCAGCAGCTACTACGAGGTGAGTTACCTTCCAGTAGTAGTGGGTCTAAGGCCGCAATGCCGGCCCACTAGTAGGAGTGTATGTTTAGATTATTGTCTTTGTGATATTCATCTAGGGCTGCTTCTACCTATGTTATGTTTATGTGCTAGTATGATATGATGCTATGTGCTAGTGATAGTAGGGGAAATAGTCCCCAGAGTACCAGTCGATAGGACCGAAGGGGCAGATATGCCTAGCCATGCTAGATAGATTATGTGATACATGTTATGTGGTAGTGGTATGGGTGAAATAGTCCCCAGTGCCTGGTCAAGAGGACCGAAGGTGAGACCAGCACCCAAGTATGCTAGTCAGTATCCGGTCGCGAGGACCGAAGGGGAGACTAGCACCCATATATGTTTGTCAGTATCCGGTCGAGAGGACCGAAGGGGTAGGTCGGGCACCCAGATATGCCTGACAATATATGTATGTTATGTGGTTGTTTGGTATGTGGTACGGTGGGGAACTTACTAAGCTTCGTGCTTACGGTTTTCAGTTGTTGTTTCTGGTGCCTCTTCAGCGAAGGGGAAGGAGCTAGCGTGGTAGCGGCATATCACACACATGCTCTTTGTTTTCCGCACTATGAGATATTCTGGGATTTGCACTCTGACATTATGGTTGTTTTTATGTTTTGATTTCGGACACGAAATATGCTTATGAAATGATGATGTTTATTCCCCAAATGTTTTCCAAAGTGTTGATTTGAAAATGAAATTTTTTGGCTGTGAAAATTGGGTCGTTACACAACTGCCAGAATTATGACATTCTCTATGAGGCGCAACTGCCGATATTGTCCTTCGGGCACAACTGCTAAGGTTATTTCGTTTATTGGCAGTATCATTTTCGAGAGTCCACTCGCAATACATGTCAATAGGTTTTTAGAGTAGACCGGTGAAAATGTCGTTCACAACACCTACAGGTTGCGAGCTTGCTAGTGTTCCACTGGACTATCTAGAATAGTCTATGGTTGTCATCCATACTCTGCTAGATGACGTGGCCAACATTTGGGAAAAAGGCTTCTCACACCGTCCATCTCTCACCCTTACCTCATGGTTTATATCACCTCTCAACTCATCATCCAACTCATATCTCATCTACCCATGTTTTACCCAACATATTATGTAGATATAAATACATATACAGTTTAAATCATATAAAACTTGTATAAAATCGTTCATCCAACATAGATAACAAGTATATAGATAATATGCAAACATAGCACGTAGTTTATATAAAATACTTCATATCTATGTGTAAGATGAAAGGGACCATGTACTCACCTAAGAAGATGGTGACTAGGCACTCGAACAACACTTCGTTATTCTCAACACAATTTTCCTCGGACAAAACCTAGTATCATTACCACTAGAGTTTAGTCTAATATTCACCGAGACTAATTAATAGTCTAGCTCTTATTACTATTATATAAGCGTTAAACAATACTTATATAACCCATAATAATAGCACAAGTACTTATTATAAGTTCCTAATAATGTTACTATAATTAAATAAAAGCTATATTAAAAATAGCGTAGGTGTAGCTCACTTACAACGGGTTTTATAGAAAACCGGGCTTCGCTCGGAGCAGCGTTTCCGAACCGAAAGACCATTTTTCTCGGAACTCCGGGAGCCTCGGGGCTTCGGGTGCTAGGGGGTTCCCTAGGGTTTAGGAGGGTTAGGATAGGCTAGAGAGAGAAAGACTAGAGAGAGAAGTGAAAAAGGTGTGATAAACTCGAAACATTTCGCAGGCTATTTATAGGCGCCTGACTTCGGTGGTACGTTGGGCGTAGCTTCGGATAAGGCAGCCAGCTCGCATCCAGCTGTCTCGCGTGTGGCTCGTATTGGGACTGTATAAGACCGGAGTACGTAGCGCGTACTCAACCTCGGACGCATGACGTAGGCGAGGCGACATGTCACTCATCCGATGCGCGGCTTGATCATCATCGGACGACCAGATGCTACCACGTTAGCAAATCTCGCTTCAGTTTCGCAACTTGCACACTCAAATTCTAAAATTCTTATCTTTTGCATACGAGCTCCGTTTTTGACATTCTTTATATCCACGCATAGGCGGGAACGTACTCTACAACTTTCGTTTAGACTCCGTTGGATAATTTTGACTTTCTTATAAATTTTATATTTTTAACAAGTCGAGACATGATTGGTCCGTTAAAATCCATAACTTCTTCATCCGACGTCCGTTTTCATCTGCCTTTTTATCATTACGCTACTATTAACGAGATATCCGATTCTCGTTTAGGTTGTGTCGGCTGGAAACCACTCGATCTAATATTCGAACTTCGGGCTATACACTGCTATGCCGAAACTTCGAAAAATCACAACTTCATCATACAAAGTCAGATTTGGGCGTTCTTTTTATGGATGCACTTGGTTTAATGTATTCTACAACTTTCGTTTAGATCGCTAAGGATAAATATCGCTCTATCGTAAATTCACTATTTACGCTTCCCGGTGTCGTGTCGGTTTCGTCGTGAAACTTCGACGGGCCATAACTTATTCGTTATAACTCAAATTTCGGCGTTCTTTATATATACAAAACCCTTGAGAAATATTCTACAACTTGGTTAAGATTATTTTCTAACACAATCTTTTGTCAAAAAGTCATTTTCTACCCCTATTATCTCTGAACTGACTAGGCCGGATCTACGAGCATTACATGGTACATTTGAACACGCCCTTTAGGTGGTCTCCATCTACTACAAGTGTTAGCTTACAACAACTAACAAAAGAGTGTACCTACAATACATTATATATCTATTCAAATATACTGATTATAGTTAAGTACATAATAATAATAATAATAATAATAATAATAATAATAATAATAATAATAATAATAACCGAGCAACTGTTTGAATATGTATCACCGTGCCGGGATTATGTTTGATCAAATTGTAGAAATAAGCCGAAAGTTTGGTAAAAGAATCCTCTTTCATACCCCTTAACAACAAAGTGCATATTGCTTCGCATACCAAGCTTGATGGTATGGTATATTGATTTTCAATTGTGCATTCATATCGTTTACAATATCTTGTCCTTGAAATACTCTACTATAATCTTCAGCCAAAACATCAGCAAGATAATCACCCAAAACATGTCTGTTTGCTTGTCAATGATTAGATTGCAACATTGTTGAAGAATATGTTTGTACATCAACAAATTTATTCACTTGGAATAGTCTGCCGTAATTTTTGATTCCTTTTGCTCTTAGTCACCAAGAACAAATTTTTCCAACACACACAACCTCATACATTAATTTGGTGGATCTACTTGTCTTTTTCTAAAAACCTTATTGAAGACATTTTTTCCCACTCACCCATTTTAGAAGGTCTTTGTTATTAAATATACAGAGACATTCAATCTTTTGATTAAAGTCTACCATCTGTGATGGGATGTCTTCATTAACATCAACTAGACATGCTGGTAGAGAGGGAATACCGTAAAAAAAGTTATTGGGAAACTTAATTTTATGTTCATCACCCAACTAATATCCATAAGAATTGCTTTCTAAGTCAGATATATCTAAATCTACATTAGCAACATCAGCAAAATTCCTGTAACCATGTATATTTTCATCTTTCTGAATCATAACTTTTTTCTTTTTAATATCATCTTCTCCACCCTTATTGATAACCTTAACTTCTTATTGGGGAACGTTAACATAACAACCACCTAAGTCATTAAGATATGTACCAACATCATCATCATCACCAACATACTTGTAATTTTCAGGATCTACGTAGCGAATAAGTGAATACCTCACATTTACATTTTTAGCAACACTATGAAACCGATGTATACTAGGAGTCATGAAAGTATCTATTAGGTTGTTGCTCCCTTTATTGTTGGATAAGTTAGCAACCAAATCATTTCCTCTCTCGCCACCCTCTGTAACCATGTTACCTTCATCAGCCACCACAAACACTTTCACAACTATTCCTCCAACCGATTTGATTACGTTGATCAATATTTTAACATCAATGTTTTCAACTATGATTATATAATAATTCAATTCATGATGATGAAAACGAAGAATAATTTTGTATCTACCTAATAAAATGGTTTTCATTTTCACCATAAATATAAAATCACTATAACTAATATACTCAAAAAATATCAAAACGAATTAGAAATACCTTCCTGTGGACATACATATTTCAAATTTATCTATACAACTTCTTACTTCTCATCAGTTACAACACAAACCAAATATTCATTCATATTATTAGAGAGGTTTCAAACAAATTTTCCAAAGAAATAATAGCTAAAATGATAAATGTTTTGTAGGACTTTATATATACTATGGTTGTTTCATAGTCAAACTTATCATTTTTGTAGTCAAACAAAAAAAATTGCACAAGATCACAGATGAAACATAAAAGGAAATCGCAGATGAAATAAATTCATATGCGGTCAGTGGTGTGAGGGTGTATTGATACTAGAAAAAACAAAAAAATAAAAACTAAAAAAATCTTCCGCAAATCTAACTGTCAATGCACGCCCACGTTTTAAAAACTTGTACATTTGCAAATCAACATGCAAAGATGCAGATGACACTAATCCATCTATAATTTTAGTGGCTGTTTTTGTAATTTTTTTTCGTTGAAAGAGATTAAGAAAAATATTAATATTTATAATTTTCTCATTATTTATTTATTAATTGCATAGAGTATATATAAATTTGGGTTTGGGTCAAAACGCAACCGGAGCTCAACCCCCCCGATCAACAAGCTGAACCCCTCCTATCTTCTCCGTTGCAAATTTGGCACAACATATCTTGTAATTCACTGGAGCTGTATACCAACGTATCAATGGCCCTCGTCTCAGACCTCATGACCTTATCCTTATCAATGGCCTTTGACCTTTGCCCTACCAATCGTCTGCTAGAAAAAGAAAAGATGGCGACTTTTGCGTTTAAAGCCTCCAAAATCTTTCATTTCCTATTTGTTCTTTCAACTTCGGGGAAGAAATAGAATGTGGATAATGGAGAAAAACTATGAAACACACGATCAATTATGTGGAGGAGAGCCACCCAGTTGCCTCCCCTCAATTGGATTTGGTATCCATTCCTTACCTTCAATTACCCATCCCCTATTTTTGTCTTCATCCCATTTTCTTCATACATTTTCTTTAAATTTATCTGGTACACACATGACCCATGATCTCTCTCTACTTTATCTTTAAGCTGTTTTTGTCTTTTAGTTTCTCCATTTTTTACAATTTTTGTTGCTTATCTATACCTGTTCTCCACTTGGGTTTTGCTCACTCTTTTCAATCGAAACGGAAACACCCAACTGCCCAAAAGGTTTGCTTCTGGTTCTCTCTCACCAAAACACATACCTCTTATTCCATTTATAGTACTGAATTGAGTAATTATTCGTATATTTATTTCAAACTGATGTGTATCAGAGTTAAGTTGAGTAGACATTCATCTCATCATTGCTTATCTTTAATTTCTAATTTTGGTATGTTTTGTTCAAAGTGTTCTTCATATTTACTTTATTTAACATGTTAATTAGCATTTTCGATCAAGAAACAAAAAAAGAACACCTTAAGTTCATCGTGGATCATAGTTTTACAACTTCAATTTCTCAATTTTGTTGATACGAAACGAGTTTATAAAAGAAAGACGAAACATTCACCATGTGTTATGAATATAAGAATCAGTTTCTTTTGAATCAAGGTTTCTCGGAGGAAGCGTTGGGGTAGACAAGAGAGATGGAGGTCACAAATGTTGAAGAGTATCAAGCAATTGCGAAAGAAAAGTTGCCTAAGATGATCTATGACTACTATGCTTCAGGCGCTGAGGACCAATGGACACTCGGAGAAAACAGAAACGCCTTTTCAAGAATCTTGTAAGCCCTCTATATATATATATATATATATCGCGACACTAAATAAGTCTAAATCTGTTTTGTTTTGTGTCTGAGTGCTTTCTATTTGTTAATTTAACAGGTTTAGGCCTCGTATTCTAATTGATGTGAGCAAAATAGACATGACCACAACAATTTTGGGATTCAAATTATCTATGCCTATAATGATTGCCCCAACAGCGATGCAGAAAATGGCTCATCCTGAAGGTGAAAACCACATATTTCACCACGATTTGTGTCATTCAAGTCTTATATTCCTTTGATTATGATATGTTAAGACATTATCTAACATCATTTTTGAATGCAGGCGAGTATGCAACAGCAAGAGCTGCATCTGCAGCTGGAACCATCATGGTTGACTTTTTGACTTAGTTAATTTGAATTTTCACATGGGAAATTTGTATGATAAATAGTTATTTTGTATTGATTGTAGACATTGTCATCATGGGCAACATCTAGTGTTGAGGAAGTTGCTTCAACTGGACCTGGGATCCGCTTTTTCCAGCTTTATGTAAGCAACCGTTTTCTGTTATCTAGATCTTAAATCTTCAAGTAATAATAATTTTCAGGTTTATGTAAGAAATTTGTGTGATGTAAAATATATTGATCAGGTGTACAAGGACAGGAATGTTGTTGCTCAGCTTGTGAGGAGAGCTGAAAAAGCTGGATTCAAGGCTATTGCTCTTACAGTTGATACACCAAGGCTTGGAAGAAGAGAAGCAGACATCAAAAACCGATTTACTTTACCCCCTTTTTTGACATTGAAGAACTTTGAGGGTTTAGACCTTGGAAAAATGGATGAAGTAAGTCAAAAGTAATCCCTAACTAAATTCATCACATTTTGACCAAGTCAAAGCCAAAGTCAAACCACCTCTAAAGTCTAATCACATAATGTATATTATTACAATGCAGGCTAATGACTCTGGTTTAGCTTCTTATGTTGCTGGTCAAATTGACCGCACGCTGAGCTGGAAGGATGTGAAGTGGCTCCAGACCATCACCAGCATGCCAATTCTGGTCAAGGGTGTCATCACTGCTGAAGACAGTACGAATACAAATTAATTTACAACAGATTTTTAATTTTATAAAAATAATTAATAAATATCGTGTTTGTTAAAAAATTTGCAGCAAGGTTGGCTATTCAAGCTGGTGCAGCGGGTATTATTGTATCTAATCATGGGGCTCGCCAGCTGGACTATGTACCTGCTACTATCATGGCTTTGGAAGAGGTATTCAATTTCTCCATTTTATTATTATTATTATTTGCAGTCTTATTTTTTTATATAATGATTAATGAGGTGTGGTAACTTTTGCATTAGGTTGTGAAAGCTGCACAAGGCCGTGTCCCGGTGTTTTTGGATGGTGGGGTCCGCCGTGGGACTGATGTTTTCAAGGCGCTGGCTCTTGGAGCTTCCGGCATATTTGTAAGTACAATACTGTCTGTTGTCTGTTCGTCAGCTGGTCCTTGCATGCTTGGCCTAGCATGTGGGGACCAGCTGAAACTGACCTTATTAATAGGCCAAAGTTTAATAAACTAGACTCACAGTCCTAAGTAGGACCACATAAAATAAAAATAAAAGAGTAACTTGCATTTTGGTCCATAAGTATACCTGGCTTTTGCAATTTTGGTCCACATTTGAGGTTCTTGTAACGTTTTTGGTCCCTAAGTAAAATGACTACATTTGGTCTCAAAGGATAGCTGATTTTGGTCCAAAAAATAGTCATTTTCTTGGAACATGGATCAAAAACGTACAAAGGACCAAAATTGTAGCAAAAAACTATTTGGACCAAAATTACAAAAATCAGCTATAATCAGGGACATTACAAAATGTTAGGACTTGGCACTTAATAATGGGGAAAACCTTATTTTCCCAAATAAAAAAAAAAAAAAAACAACTTCTAAATTAATTTATGAAATTCTAGATTGGACGACCGGTGGTGTTTTCCTTAGCTGCTGAAGGAGAACTTGGAGTGAGAAAAGTACTTCAAATGTTACGCGAGGAATTTGAGCTAACAATGGCTTTGAGTGGTTGCACTTCACTCAAACAGATCACCCGTGACCACATTGTCACTGAGTGGGATGCACCTCGAGCTCGCCCCTCACCAAGATTATAGATATGATAATTTATCATCTCTAAACAAGGAATGTGCAAAGTAAAAAGGTATAGCATGTGTTATAATTGCAACATTGTGCCAAAATACCTTTTTGGAACTTGTAATATTTGAAATTTATTTGTTCGGTGTACTTGAAATTTCTCGTTTTGGAATAATAAGTTGCGTGGATATACACATCACCTCAATGCTTGTTATAACATTATTGTTGTTGTATATTATTTTTCGGGATATGTTTTTTTTGGAACGCCTGAAGTATATTAAAGAAGTAGCAAAACTCTAGCAAGGAGCTACAAACTGATTACATGAATTTCGGGAGATGTTTTTAATAATGAAAACATAGCTTTTTTGGAGAGCTATTAATAATCATTAGTTTCAATATACACGATCCCGGAAATCTGGAAATAGTTGTGCTTTAAAAATTATCGAAATACCATATAAAAGTCGTTAATCATCATGATCACGTACACACTGCTCCTGAGTTTTATTTAACGAGAGAAAGAAAAGGAGGTGAGAAGATTTGGAAAGATCTTTGCTCCTGAGTTTCATTTGAGGGAAACGAAGAAATATGAAAAGAAGATTCAAGTTAATTTTCCATAGAAAAATGAAAAGAAGATTTAAGTTAATTTCCCTATAAACTATCTTTCCAAATCGGAAGGAACCGAAGAAAAACGAATGAAAGATCAAATTTTTTTTTTTCATTCCTTTAGTGAACTAGTAGAGTGTTACATGCTTTGTAATCACCTTAGTGATGACATGCCATACATGCAATAAAAACACACTAACATAATTGTGCACACAATGAAATAAAAAATTGTAATTTGGTAAGAAGTGTGAAAAACAATATGCTTCATCAATTAAAAAAAAAAGGGTATGATCATCATTTATTTAGTTTATTTTTCGAGGTTTTTTTTTTTTTTTTTTTTTTTTTTTTTTTTTTTTTTAAATTGTTATGTTTGGCAAACAAAAAAGTAGCACAAAAAAGTAGCTGATAAACTAGTTTTTTAAAAAGCTACTTTGAGTAGCTTTTTAAAAATTTCTCAAATATACCCTTATTTAATTACCAAAAAAAAAACGTATTCTTCTAAATGGCATTTTAAGTCATTTTATATATTTCAGCTGGTTTATCAGCTAGTTTTTACCAAACGTTATTTTTTATCAGCTAACTTATAAGCTAGCAGGTAACTTTTCAGTTATCAGCTAGCTTTTCAGCTATCAATTAGTTTTTTAGCTACCAGCTAGCCTTTCAGCTAGTTTGCCAAACATAACCTTAATGAAAGGTCTTTTGGTAATTGATTTAATGAGAGAAACAATTTGGTTAGGTAATGTGATGACCTTAAGTATCTAAAAAAATGTACAATGAATTTCTAAAGGTAGTTACAATCTGCAAGGGTGATGATGGAAAGTTTGGAGATTTTTGGGTGTGTTTGGTTTTATAAAATATCAAATTAAAATAAAAAAAAATACTTTGTTTGTGAGTACGAGCTTAAACTTTTATTTAATTATAACAAAAGACTCATAATCTAAAAGTTACTTTAGATAGATTTTGAGAGTTTTTAGTTTTTAACCTTACATAACCTTTATGTTTTATGTAAGTATATACACATTTCAAAAACTTATAATTATTTTTGCAAGCAAAAAGAAAAACTACAACTTTCAAGTTTGAACTATCTTTGCTAAACATACCTTGTGTTCTCATCTTTAAGATGGTGGATATACAAATAGAAGAAGCATGATGGAGAATCGTTTGCAGTGACTTCAAAGCTTGGACCATAACTTCTTGCTCGATGTTGTGCTCAAACAGAGGATTAGTCATAGTGTACGTAAGTTAACCTGGACGCCCTCGTTAGGAGAGACCATTCTTTCCGAAAAAATAATCATATTAAAAGTAATATGATAAAATGATCATATCCATTTGTTGTCCTTTGCTCCTTGGCCATCAATGTTCATTTTGCAGTTGCTCGCACATATGATTAGTCGTATTGTACGTAAGCTGACATGGACACCCTTGTTAGGAGATATTATTTTTTACGAAAAAATAATCATATTAAAAGTAATATGGTAAAATGATCATATCCATTTGTTGTTCTTTGCTTATTAACCATCAATGTTCGTTTGCAGTGACTTTAGGGCTTGGGTCATAGCATCTTGCTCGCACATATGATTAGTCGTAATGCAGGTAAGCTATGTGGAGATCCTCGTTAGGAGAGACCATTCTTTCCGAATAAAAAATCATATCATAAGTAATATAAAATAATCATATCCTGTTGTTGTCCTTTGCTTCTTGGCCATCAATGTAAGTGACTTCAGGTTTTGGGGTATAGCTTCCTGCTCGCACATATGATTAGTTGAAGTGTAAGTAAATTGATCAGGACATCTTCATTAGGGGAGATATTTTTTTCCGAAAACAAATAATCATATTTAACGAGATTAACAAAAAATAATGTAACAATATATGTTTGAATGAGGAGAAAAATGATAAAAATTTCCTCACTGCCTATAAAAATCTACCTATTAGGAAAAAAAATTAAACTACCAAACTAATTAATATATAGGCTTAAAATAATAATAAAATGTATTTTATTATACATATATAGGGTACCATAGGGGTGTTGTAGAGCAGGGCGGTGTTAATAACTCAATATCGGAAGCCATATAAAATCGTTCAAGTCTCTGTTTTGCTAGGGTTTTCTCTCGTTTCTCCATTTTTATGTCTACTTAAATTATCATCGATTTTGGTGGAATTGCAGCTTACTTCAGCAAAAAAACAAATTGAAGAACAGACGAAGCCGGAACCCTAATACAATTTTGCTCTCGAAGAACGAATTACACAAACGCAAGTAGATGAACATGTTGACAACTATGCTGGATTCTCTGATAATCATACCCGGTTTGCTGGTCATGAGGTCTTGTCGAACTACATTTCTTGATTGAAAGTTCTTTAATTTTCTATTTATTGTCTTAGTGTAAAACTAAAACTCACTAGAATGCATCTTCTGAAATGACATTGGGCCACTTTGTAGTTTAAATCTTTAAAATTGGCAAAATAGGATGCCATTATTAATCAAACTACATGAAACCTAGAACGTAGGCAGAAAAACTTCGGATTATAATGTCAGATATTGTCAATGCCCTGTTGCACCTCTTTAATTGTTGAAATTATTTGGTTTTGACCAAAAATGCAGGAGGAAATTGATCGGAAGTTAATGGAAGCCTTCTTCTTCAGGGATGCTCTTCCACATCACAAATTGGCTGACATTATATCTGGTAAGATTAAATAAAATTATCAAGGCCCTTCACTGTTTTTGTGAGGTCTGTTTATTACTGCTTACAATAACATAAAGTTGATATCTTTTGAACACTTTGAGCCATGGGACCTTTGAATTTTGGCATATAAAAACCTGAGGTTATTAGCTAATGATGTTTCTCAAAGGGCATATCGCATCACATAGCAAACATGATCATCTTACTTAACTTTTTTTTACCAACAATAGCAACCAAGTTGCATTTTTGTAGCAATATAGGCAATTTGTAACAAGGAAGAGTTAGGCAAGTTCAATGCGTAAGTGGTAGCCAATAAATGATAATGTGGCAAATACTAAGCGTATTGATCATGTTTAATAAATAATAAGGGTTTAATTAAAAAAGGTTTCTCATTTATTACAGGGGGAAGAAATACATTTTAGGAAAAGAAGAAGGCGAGGAATTTCAGTGACTAAAAACAAGCGATATCAGAAACAATATTGAGGGATCGTTGAAGTCAAAATCAGGTACATATTCTTGCATAGTTTGAAATTGTGGGTTATTTAGTTGGAATCTGTATGAAAATGTGAACACATAGTTTTTTTTTTAACAGGGTTTTGATAATGGTCTCCTTGTTTTTATTGTTTATTTGAATGCTCCTTACTTACTTAGGGTTCTTTATTTTTGTTTTTTTCTAACAGTATGACATCTTCAAAAGCAAGAAAATCTTCAATTGAGATAAACTTCAATGGCATGTTTGTGACAAGTCCATTTGCTTATGAAGGAGGTGAAATCAAAGCACTCGAAAATCTTGATTTCACAAGCATGGAATACTCTGAGTTTTCTGATTTCTTGAAGAAGGAAACAGATGCAGACTGCTCAGGTATATATTATGTTATTCCTGGAAAGGAATTGCATAATGGATTAAGGCTTATAAAAAGTGATTCAGATTTCAAAATTTTTGTTGATTATGGACATAGAAGTAAGCGTAGAATTGCATTATACCTTGAGCATTTCGATGAAGATTTAACAGAGTACCTTGAGGGAGTTGAAGATGTAGTAAACCACAAGGTGGATGAGAGTGAAAATGAAACAGACAGCATGAGTGAAGATGATGATGATGATGATGATGATGATGTCGATGATGATGATGATGATGACGATGAGAGTGAAGACACTGCTTCCATAGACCATTTATCAGCAGATGAAGTAGAACTAAGTGAACTTAGAAAGAAGAAAAGAGCACGTATCATTGAACCAATCATATTTGGTTCAGGGCGAAATAGTCTTTTTGATGCTGATGTCGATGAACTGTCGAAAGAAGATACTATGGAAATCGAACATGAAAGCTTTTTGAATGAGCTTTCAATGTCTTTACAAAAACAGACACATAATAACATCAAGAATGATGGAGTAAAGTATCCCAGACATAATCCTAGGACATATTGGAAACTGATGAAACCTATACTTGGTGAAAGATATGAAACTCCCCAACAACTGAAAGAATGTATCACAAATTATGCAGTTGCCAATGGTTATCAGATCTGGTTTGAAAGAAATGATCACATGAGACTTCTTGCAAGATGTTCCAAAAGAGCACATGATGATGAAACAAAATGCCCTTGGAGACTATGGGCTACATGGATGGGAAATGAGAAATCTTTTCAGGTAAAGTCACTTGTAGATGAACATAAATGTGCAAGACACTTCAAATCAGCTTCCCTTGTGAATTACAAATGGATTGCAAACAAATTTGCATCCAAAATAACACAAGATCCTGAAATCAAGCTAGTTGATTTACAAGCTGCTGTGTTGAAAAAATACAAGTGTCAGGTGAGTATAAGATTATGTCATAAAGCAAGAGCATATGCATTAAGTGAATATGAGCAAGGTGGAAAGCTACATTATGCTAAATTATGGGAGTATGCTGAAGAGATTAAGAGAAGTAACCCTGGTAGCACAGTCAAGATGAATGTAAAAGTCAACCCTGATGATGGGAAGACTTATTTCCAAGGTTTCTATGTGTGTTTTCAAGGTTTGAAAGAAGGGTGGAAGCATGGGTGTAGAAGAGTGTTGGGATTAGGTGAATGCTGTTTAAAAAGTGTTTATAAAGGTGTATTGTTATCTGCTGTAGGTAGGGATGCAAATAACCAGATATATCCAGTAGCATGGGCTGTAGTTAATGTTGAAAATAAAGAGAATTGGAGTTGGTTTCTTAAATTGATGAAAAAAGACCTCAATCTTGATGATGGGACAGGTGTCACTCTAATATCTAACGATCACATGGTATTGCTTCACCCTTTTTTTTTTTTTTTCATTATTCTTCAACACTTACTATAACAAATATTAACAATATCTTTATAGGGAGTAATTGAAGCAGTGAATGATGTGATGCCACAAGCAGAACACAGACAATGTGCCAGACATATTTATGATGATTTTACCGAAAAGTTCACTGGAGGGCAGTTTCAGCGTCTTTTTTGGGAAGCTTGTAAAGCGTCATTTCCTCAACAATTTGATAAAGTAATGGAAGAAATCAGAGTGGAAAATCCTGAAGCATATCAATACTTAATGGATAAAGACCCCTCTACATGGTCAAGGGTCTTCTTTCAAACTAATGTAGGGTGTGATGCTGTTGAAAACGGGATTAGTGAGTGTTTTAACTCACTAATCTTTGATTTAAGAAGAAAGCCCATTGTCACCCTACTTGAATCCATCAGAGTCATAGTAATGGATAGAATGTCAAAAATGAGAGCTGAATCTGAAAACTGGGATGATGATATTTGTCCCACCATTCGAAAGAAACTTGAACAAACAAAAGAGTTAGAAAGGTAACAAATTTTTTTAAAATATCACTACTCCCAAATATTTATATACAGTTTATTTGATGTTATGTTTTTGTTTTTGTGAAGGTTTTGGCGTGTGATACCATGTGGTGGATCTTTGTTTGAGGTAAAACATGGAGCTGATGTTTTCATGGTGGATGAAATTGGGAAAACATGTAGTTGCAGGACATGGCAATTGTCAGGTGTACCTTGTCCTCATGCGATTGCTGCTATATTCTACATCAACAAGCTTCCAGAAGCTTATGTTTCAGATTGGTTCCGGATGAAGATGTTGAATGAGGCGTACAGTCATCATGTGAAGCCATTGAATGGAATCAAAATGTGGCCTGAGACAAAAGGGGTTACCCCTTTAGCACAAAAGCCAGCTGTAAACATGTGTAGAAAAAGGGGGAAGTTGAGAAAAAGGAAAAGGGATGCAATGGAGGTGTATGTGTCAAGTGGAAGTGGGGCCATGGTGGCTCATGTGTCTGGTGGAGGTGTGGTGGTGCATGGTTCTGGTGGAGGGACAGTGGATAGGGAAGGAAGAAGGATGACTTGTAAGAAGTGTTTACAGGTGGGGCATAATGTGAGATCATGTAAGAATGAAAAGAGGGATTCACCAAGAAAGGAGGCTAGACAGGCTGGAAGGAAGAAGGTGATTATTGTTAGTGAGGGGGGAGGTGGTGGACGTACAGGTGGCAGAGGTGGAAGAAGGGGGAGAGGAGGTGGGAGAAAGGCTTTGTTTGGATCCGATCATTTGACGGAAGATGATGTCATAGGGGTAAGATGGTCTTTTTCCTTTTTTTGAATTTTGAATTTTGAATTTTGATGTATGATTATATTAGATTTGGGATTAATGTGTTTTGATTTTTTTGATATTGACATTTGATAGTGTGGTGATGACATTCCTCTTGCTGTTTGGCCACCTCTTGGAGTACCACTTCTTTTGGACAAACAACATGTTGAGGATGCAAAACAAGAACAAAAAGATGGATTACAAGTGAAAGACCAAAAGGGTACCCCAAATAAAGATGAAGGGCCTATACCCATTAAGGTTGAAGGTCCTCCTCCTATACCACATCAAGAAGATAAAGGGCCTATTCCAATTCAAGATCAAGATACTTCCCTAAATGAAGATCAAGAGCTTACCCCAATTAAAGAACAAGAACAAGACCCCTCTATCATAGGTGAAGATAAAGGGCCTATTCCAATTGAGGTTGAGGACTCTGTATCACATGAAGATCAAGAACCTATCCCAACTAAAGATGAAGAGCCTATTGTTTGTGAAGATGAAGGGCCTATTCCAATTGAGGTTGAAGTTGAAGACACCATATCACATGAAGATCACAAATCTATCCCAACTAAAGATGAAGAGCCTCCTATCTCAAATGGAGAACATGAACATCAAGTTCAAGAGTCTATACCAAGTAGAAATGAAGATGAAAAACCCATACTAGATGAAGGTCAAGAGCCCATGCTAGATGAAGGTCAAAAGCCTACTCCACATGAAGAGAAAGAGTCTATTCCTATTCTATCTCAGAAAGAAATGAGATTACAAGTTTCAACAAGTGAAAGGATAGGTAAGAACAAGTTGAGGAAAGGTAGTGTGGAGAAAGATGGGGAAGGAAGCAGCGGTATGGAGAAAGTACAAGCAGTGATGTTAGATAATTAAAAATTTTAGGACGTTATTTTATTTTATTTTATTTTTTTTTGTTTAAATAGGGACTTTTTTTTTTTTTTGTTTTTTTTTTTCTTATCATGTGAACATGTTATGGGTTGGGTGGGTGGGTGCCTTTGAATTGCTATTGTGGTTGTGGTGCCTTTTGAACATATGTGTATGGGACTTTTATTGCACTTGCAAAACCCTAGTTAGATTTCACTTGATTGGTTAGGGCAAATATGAGATTAAGCATTATAATTGAAAAGGATAAATTTCATTCTTTGATTTCCACATTAACCCAAAACTATCAAAACAAATTAAAATACATAATATCAAAACCAATTCTCTCGTCGGTCATCAATAGGCTATACGGTGTCATGTTCATTACCGGCGGTAAACATCGTGTCGTACCAATTTTTTCACAACCAGTATAACATTAGACTAGACGATTAAAGTTGAATGTTTGAGGGTTTGTCTATTGGGAAGCGTTTAAGCTACTTTATTTATTTATCTCGAGTAAATTACAGTTTTGGTTCCTATGGTTTGGTCAAATTCACACGTTCAGTCAAACCTTTAAAAATTTGACAATATACATCCCTGTGGTTTAAAAAAATTACACCGAACATCCTTAATACACTTAAAAAGACTATTTTACCCTTACTTTTATATATATTTCTTTTTATTTTATATATATATATATATATATATTTCTTTTTATTGTTTAATTTTTTTTTTATTTTGCCGCGTACATTTTGTTTTATTTATTTATATTTTTTTTATAATTTATATATATTTTTTAAAAATTTTATTCGAACATATTTTTAATGTTTTTTTTATATATATTTTGTCCGTTGATATTTTTTTTGACGTTCTATTTGGTTTTTTTTTTTATTTTTTTATTTTTTATTTTTTTATTTTTATTAATGTTTTGCTCGAATATATCTTTTAATGTTTTTTTGATCTTTTTTTTATATATATTTGTAAAGCTTTTTATAAATATTTTTGTTTAAAAAAATATAAAAAGGCTAGTTAAATGAGAATATGATTAACACATATTAAGTATATAATTATTTATTTTAATAGGGTTTTTGTATAGCCTAATCGAAATTCAAAACGTATGTCAATGGCTTCGAATTCAATTTTTTTAGTTTTATAATTTGTTTACATTTCGTTCCGAATGGAAAATGTTAATCAGAATTCAAATAACATAAACACATATGTCAATGTTTTTTGAGTTCATTTTTTTATTTTTAAAAATTTTGTTCGTTATCGAGTTATATTGTTTTCCAATTACTTTTTATATAAACTGAAATATTTTTTCGTATTTTAGTGAGTCTATCTATTAATTTTATTAAAAATATAATTTTATACCTAATCTAAATTTAATAATATTCACATTTAACAAACTTTTTATTACATTTCTTACAAAAAGTATAAACAAATAAAACGTTAAAAAAATAAAATGTATTAAAACAACATGCCAATAAACTAAAAAAAAATATTCAAAAAAATATCATAAAAATATAAACAAGAAAAATATAAGAAACAATTTTTTTTTGGTGTAGTGTTTGAATATACTGTTTAATGTTTTTTATATTTTTTTTCGTTTATGTCTTTATGATGTTTTTTTGAATATTTTTTTTTAGTTTTTTGGCGTATTGTTTGAAAACATTTTAATTTTTTGGATGTTTTTTTTGTTTATACTTTTTGTAAAAACTGTAAAAAAAAGTTTGTTAAATGTGAATATTATTAACTTAGATTAGGTATAAAATTATATTTTTAATAAAAATAATAAATAGCTCACTGAAATACAAAAAAGGGTTTTAGTTTATAAATAAGCTAATTGGAAAACCATATAACTCGAAAACGAATAGAATTTCTAAAAAAAATGAACTCGAAAACATTGATATATGTGTTTGAGTTATATGAATTCTAATTAGCATTTTCCACTCAGAACAAAAAAGAATTATAAAACAAAAAAAATTGAATTCAAAGCAATTGACACTCGTTTTGAATTTCGGTTAGCCTATACAATAACCCTATTAAAATAAATAATTATATACCTAAGTGTTAATCATATTCGCATTTAACTAAACTTTATATTTTCTATACAAAAAATATTAATAAAATGCTATGCAAATATATAAAAAAACAAAATATCAAAAAAACATTAAAAGATATATTCGAGCAAAACATCAACAAAAAAAAAAAAAAAAAACAAATCTAGAAAAACTATTTAAATAAAACGTCAAAAAAATATAAACAAAAAACATTAATAATATATTCGAATAAAATTTTTAAAAAATATAAAAAAAATGTATGCGGCAAAATTTTTAAAAAACTAAACAATTATATATATATATATATATATATATATATATATATATATATATATATATATATATATATATATATATATATATATATATATATAATCAAGATCAAATAAGAAGGAAATTTTTGGTAGGAAGGTATTTGTTGTTATTCATTAAAATTATTATAAAAATGAATCATAAAGATGTTTTTTTGGGAATTTTTTCTTGTGAATCATCTTACAAATAAATCATCTAGCGATTCATTTATTTTGTTCGTCAAAAAAATATGTAGAAAAAAACTTCTTATCTTCCTACCAAAAAATTTTTCTTACCGGATCTATATATATATATATATATATATATATATATATATATATATATATAAAAGAGAAATAAATATATAAAAGTAAGGGTAAAATGATTTTTTTAAGTGGATTAAGGATGTCTAGTGCAATTTCTTTAAACCATAGGGATGCATCTTATCAAATTTTCAAAGGTTGGATAGAATATGCGAATTTGACCAAACCACAGGGACCAAAACTGTAATTTACTAATTTATTTTTTTTGGTAGACAAAAAGATTACCACACTCCACTCATAAGTAAAAACTATTTGATAGGTAAAAGTTTATACGACGTCTACGTGATATTTTTTTTCATAGGTAAAATCTTTACCACACCCTTTAAGAATGACTTTTTTCGGTGGTTACCCTGATCGGAGTCCAAGATACAAGGTTGAGAGGGGAGAGAAGCCAAATAGCCAAATTTCGGTCGGTGAACCGGTGGGTAAGAAGAAATGTTGGTGGTGTGTGGCGATTCTTCAAAATCTATGCAGTCTTTCAAATAGATGGAGAAACCTTCGCGGATGTAAAGTTTGCTCAGAATACAAGACTGGTGGAAGTGTTGCTACGAAACTCCTTGATTTAGCTAACATAATCAAGCACAAGATTGCCGATGAGTAAAAGTTCTTCTACCACCACCATGATTTAAAATACATCATCATATACGCATTAAACCAGATAATTTTTTTTTAAAAGCATCATAATAGCTAATTCCTCAATACCTAGAAAATGCACTAAAATGGTGTTTGAGATTGTTTTTCAAATGACTTTTTGGTTTTTGACTTTTCCAAAAAGTAAAAAAAAAAAATTCAAAAAAAATGTTTGGCAAATAGAAAAATTCTTTTGAAAATAACTTTTTGCTAAGAAAAAAATGATGATTTTTCAAAAGTCATATATTTTTGTGACTTTCATAAATTACATTCAAAAGTCAAAAGTCAAAAAAAAAAAAAAAAAAAAGACAAACCGTTTTTAAAGACGACTTCTGGTTTTTATTTCATAGAGCATCTAGTTTGTTTGCTCATGCACAAGTGATATCTTATGTTGCTTGCATGTTCTCCTTGAGTCCTTCTTTCTACCAATATTCTAAACATGCCTTTTGTAAACTCTATAGCAGTATTTGAGGAATATTCTCTCACAACAAATCTTGTAGGTCTCCTAATAGGTCATGTGTTTGTATTATAAGTATATATTTTGATGGTAATAAAATCTGATGTATATGATAAGACTTCTTTTCTTATATCTTTGAGATTTATATCATTTTGTTATTGCTCAAAGTACTTTTGTCCCTATATGTAGGTGACAGTTACATACATGCATGGAGAATTAAAGACCATGGTGTCTACCAAGATAACAAACATATAGGCTTTTGAGCACATTTATGAAGAAGAAAACTCAAAATCAAGGTAATTTCACTTTCCTATGTCATCATGAATTGTGGGCCAAAAATGTCTTTCAATTTTCGACAACATGTAGCCTCGATATCTATTTATCTTTTAGCTTGAGGCTATTTCATGACAAAAGCAAGTCAATTTTGTTTATTTCTTGCATCTAATATAAAATATGATAATTTTTTGGGGATGTTGAATGGGCATTATGCTATGTACCCTGGAGAAGTTGAAAGGGCACCATTTTTATCTCTTGTTTACATAATTTAATCCCAAACAAGTTGCCCTTTTCGGTTCAAGTGCTCAAATCCCCATGATTTAATAAAAAAAATCTATTCGATTGATTGAACAACTAGTTTGCTTAATTTCATATGCACAAGCAACATGTTGCATGTTGCCTTTTTTTGAAAGCTTGCATGCTATGCAGAATGTTGATTGTAACTGTCAAACCATCTAATATTTCCCAAACATGCCTAATAAGGGATTTGTGGCTACTTCTGCTATAGTGGAATCCTTAGGAATATGTGTTACTTCTATTTGTATCTTGTTATGTTTAATAGGGAAAAAAGTGTCATAAAGCATTTATTAAATATTTAAACGAATATTTCATTTAGGAAAATAGAGGAAGCTCATGTATCAAAACCAACGTGGAAAGATATAGTGGTAGCTTTAAGTGTACCTCAGTACCTAGTGGCAAGACATCTTCAGATAGTGTTTATAATACATGGGACACGTGGATGCATAATATATACTAGAATTATACCATGTTTTTGGCTCTCCTAGGTTTTGGAACATTCCATTCACGAATCTAATTTTGCTTCGTGTTTTTGAGTTTTTGTGCCTATGAACTTGAAGTGTCATACTTGTGGATAATCATTACATCTGATTTTTTGGGATGTTTAGGCATAGGGATAAAATACATATTAATGAAAGTGAACTTTACATGAATCCATAATAATATCCTGCAATTTGATTATTGTTAAGCCCTATATTCTCCCCCATATTTCTAACAATGCGATTAATGATGGAAACTCAAGTTTATAATGCCATGTTAAGGTAGACGCCAACTTGATTATGAAAGAGCTAATAGGTTCTTTATTTAGTATGCAAGCCAAATATCTGTGTACTACATCATAAAATCAAGACTTATAATAGTATATATATTTTTATTATGTATTTTACTATTCTATAATGATGATTTTGGTATTTGTTTGAAGTGCGGCTTAATCTGTTGGACAGATGTTGTCAGGTATCACTGGACACCTGGTGTTTGGGGAGGGGGGGGGGGGGTTTATATAAATAGACATAGTATTAAATAATGTTTCCTCCCAAGGCCAACACATACTATGATACTAATAAATAAGTTGGGTGTATAACAATTAAAGAAATGTATGATGTTTTGTTTCCGATTTCTATGATTGTGTGATTCTTTCAAAATTCAAATCCTGGGATTGAACTGACTTTTACTTGTGCTTCCTATTTTTAGAAAGGATCTGATTCCATGCGATAGCCTTTGAAAATACTTCACATGGGGTACACATGACCTTCCATCTAAACATGATGTTTGCTGCAAAAATATCTGTAACAAAAAAAACCATATAAGAATAATCAAATATTTAACAACTCAATCCCCCATGCCAGCTTACATGGATGACTAAGCAGAGGCATAAGCTGTTCGTTTTAATACAAAATCAAATTATGATAATTTCTAGATTATGTAAGCATGTGGATTAAAAAGAAATAATAGTTAATATTATTTTTATACAGATCCAGAGACTCTAAATTATGAAGGATTCATGTAATTATACCTAATTGATCTCCTATAATCTGAGAAAAAGTGTTGGAATAATCTACACACACATGCACGCACACTTTTCATTTTGGTGGTTGGTTATAACTAACTAAACTACCATAACTAACATCTATATAACCAACATTCTAAAAGTCTAGATTACCCTTCAACATCAAGAGATTCCATAAAGGAACAAGATGAATAAGACAAATGAGCATAAGAAAATAAGATGATGGAATAGTTAGGGTGAATACATTGTCTTTTACCTTTGCAACTGTAATATTAAGAAGATCATGATTACTGGTGTGGTACCGATAATGAATTTTCTGATTTCTGAGACTGTCATCCAGATTTTGAGTTACTCGGATCTGACATGTGTAAAAAACTACAAACACATTTTTCCCAACATCTTCATTTCTTATATCATTTCAGGACAAAGAAACAGAAGGTTTTCAAGAACATACATCAAAAACCTCACTACAAAAACCCTATTCTACTCTCATAACAAAACACTCAAGCCCTAATCTAGAATGATTATCAGAGATGAATGAACAAGACATAACACAGTAGACTATAAAGAACGATCAGGAAAAATACAACAGATCTACTACTCAAACGTTTCGATCTTTAGAAAACCCTAACTGAAAGAGCTTGTATATGAGAGAAGAACAAGATGACGAGATGAAAAATATCTTGCTTATCTGATCTCTTCCCACTCTCTCTCTTCTTTTATACCTCCTATCATTGAAACGGATCTAACCCGACCCTATTTAGGTCCGCGCTTTCTTCACACCTGCATATACTTATATATATATATACACTATATACATATACGTATAAAAATAAATATAAGATTGTATATTAATTCATAATATTTTCAACATCCCCCCTCAATCGAAATATTTATTTTTCACTTTTAAAAACATCAACAACACCCATTTTCTTAGTTAGAAAATCATGCTGCTTTATAGTTAAAGATTTAGTTAAAATATCTGCAGTTTGTTCAGAAGAACAAATTTTAACCAACTTTATCACTCCATTAGAAATCTTTTCTCTAATAAAATGCAAGTCAACTTCAAAATGTTTTGTTCTCTCATGAAACACTGGATTTAAAGCTAATTTGATAGTTGACTCATTATCACAAAAAACTGAAACAGGAATTAAATCTTTAATTTCTAATTCAAACAAAAATTTTAAAATCCAAATTATTTCACAAGTAATAGATCCTAAAGCTCTATATTCAGCTTCAGTGAAGGATCTAGAAACAGTAGACTGTTTCTTACTCTTCCATGATATTAAACAGTTATTAAAATAAACCAAATATCCAGACACTGATTTCCTTGTAATCATGCACTTAGCCCAATCAGCATCTACAAACCCTTTAAGCTCAAATTTATCAGATTTGGTTATAACTACTCCTCTTCCAGGACTGTTTTTTAAGTATCTTAAAAGTCTAAAAACAATTTTTAGATGAGATTTTTTAGGTCTGTGCATAAACTGACTAAGTACCTGAACAGGATATGAAATATCTGGCCTAGTAACTGTCAAATATATCAATTTACCAATAAGTTTCTGAAACTCAGTTTTATTGTCTAATAATGGATTTTCTTTTTCATTTTCATCAGCCTTTATCAGAATATTTGTTTCCAATGGAGTATTTACATGTTTACACCCAAGCATACCATACTCATGTAATAATTCTAAACAATATTTCCTTTGATTTAAACACAAACCATTATTAAATTTTATTACCTCAATTCCCAAAAAATATTTTAAAGTTCCAAGATCTTTAATTAGAAACCGAGTTTTCATAAAGTCCTTAACTTTCTGCAATTCATGTTCACAACTTCCAGTTAAAATAATATCATCTACATATACAAGCAATATAGTTAATGATCCTTCAAATTTCCTTACAAATAATGAATAGTCACTTATACTTTGCTTAAAACCAAACATAAACAAGGAAGAACAGAGTTTTTCATTCCACTTCCTAGGAGCTTGTTTCAAACCATATAAAGATTTAGTAAGTTTACAAACCCTAGAATCACCAATAGAAAAATATCCAGGAGGAAGAGACATATAAACATCTTCAGTTAAGTCACCATATAAGAATGCATTATTAATATCTAATTGATATAATGGCCAAGAATTGTGTACAGATAGAGAAATAATTATTCTTACAGTCACAATTTTTGCAACAGGAGAGAAAGTTTCTTCAAAATCAATTCCTTCCCTTTGATTATACCCTTTAGCTACTAAACGAGCTTTATATCTTTCTACTTCACCATTAGACTTGTATTTAATTTTAAAAACCCACTTACAACCTATTGGTTTTCTGTTCTTAGGTAAACATGTAATTTCCCAGGTATTATTTCTATGGAGAGCTTCCATCTCTTCATTCATAGCTTTAACCCAATTTGGATCAGTTAAAGCTTCCTTATAATCTTTAGGCTCAACAGTTTTATTTAAATTTGAAATAAAACATTTAGTATTATTGTCTAAAGAGGAATAATTAATAGTTCTTTCTATTCCATATTTATATTTGCCTTCAACAATGTAATCAGAAAACTTTACAGGCATATGAGACTCACGTCTAGACCTAGAAGAACCTAAAGACTGTTCAACAGAAGGGATTAAGGGTAACTGACTCCTTTCCTCAGAAATGTTAGAAGAAGAAGGAACAGAATCAGCAGAAGGAGGCACAACTGCCTCGCCACTACGATTGACATCATTATTAGGATTGATATCATCCAGGAGAATGGCTGCATCAGTACCATCCAGCTGTGATTCTACTCTCAGCTCATCAAGATTAATAGAATCATTTAAGTATTCATTAGTATCAAACTCATCATAGGAAAATGGATCATTAGGGCCAAAATCAGAATTTTTTTTTGTCAACATTAATTGACTTCAATTTATATGGAAAAACAGATTCATAAAATTTCACATCCCTGGACATAAAAGAAGTATTAGTATCAAGACTAAGAAGTTTATAAGCCTTTTTATCAGAAGAATATCCTAATAAAATGCACTTTTCAGCACGTTCAGAAAACTTATCAGAAACATTTTGTTTAACAGCAAAACAAAGACAACCAAAAACTCTCAAATGATCAAAAATAGGTGTTCTTTTATAAACAAGTTCATAAGGAGATAATCCATTTAAAACTGATGTAGGCATTCTATTTATCAAAAAAACTGAAGTTAAAACAGCATCTCCCCAATATTTTATAGGAACAGCTGACTGAAACAAAAGTGATCTTGCAACATTAAGTATGTGTCTGTGCTTCCTTTCCACAACTCCATTTTGTTGTGGAGTGTAAGCACAGGAAGTCTGATGAATGATACCTCGTTCAATACAAAAATATTTCATTTGATTATTCACAAATTCAATACCATTATCAGATCTCACAACCTTAACATTAACACTAAACTGATTTAGTAAAATATTCACAAAAATCTTAAAGCAATCAAAAACTTCACTTTTAGATTTCAAAAGAAAAACCCAAGTAGCCCTTGAGAAATCATCCACAATAGTCAGAAAAAACTTAAACCCTTCTACAGAAGCTAGTCTATAGGGACCCCAAACATCTAAGTGAATTATTTCACCCAACTGGGTTGAACAATGTTGACTAAGTGAGAATGACTCCCTAGTCTGTTTAGCCCTATGACAGACATCACAAGGAGGAAGTGACTCATTTCCTAGCTTCAATTTATTTTTCAAAATATTTAGAGCCTGATCAGCAGGATGACCTAGTCTACTATGCCAAGTTAACTTTGAGACACAACACTTAGAATTAGTTAGATTTACTGAATTACCTGAGGGAACATGATCTAGGTAATATAATCCCCCAGATTCTCTACCATTCTCCACCATCTTCTTTGATAGTGAATCCTTAATTTTACAATTATGTTCAGAGAAAATAATTTCACATCCATTATCCTTACATAGTTTATGTACAGACAAAAGATTAACATTAAAGTCTGGCACAACAAAAACATCAAATAAAGTAAGATTAGAGGACAATTGAACATTCTCAATCTTATTTATTTTAGCAGAAGAACCATTAGGATGTTTTACAAGTAGATTAAGTCTAGACACATCCACAGTGTCTTGGAGTTGTGATTCTGAGGCTATCATATGTTGATTTGCTCCAGAATCAACAATCCAACTTTGAAATTTATTTGGAGTAACACAAGAGTTAAAACAATATGTTGTTGTTGTTGTACCTACCATATTTGCAGCAGTAGGTACATCCTCATTAGCAGAATTCTCATGTATGAGACGAAGAAATTTTGAATATTGTTCACTAGTAAGATAATGACATTCACTACCACAACCAGACTCAGAAGCAACCACATAATTGCTGTTTGAACCAACAGAAGAAGAATTCACAGAAACAGATTTATTTTGATTATTATTTCCAATTCTTTGTTTAAAATCCTTTAGATATCCAATCAATTTATAACACTTTTCTATTGTATGACCTTTAAGATTACAGTGCTTACACTGTAATCCTTGATTTCTGAATCTATTTTGACCTTGACCTTTTTTAAAATCAGTAACCTTACTATTAAAAACAGACACTTGAGGTTTTGAAGAAACAACAGAACTCAAAGAACCATTCTTTTGAAGAGACTCTTCTCTAGAGAGAATTGAGAAGGCAGTTTTAACATTAGGCAATGGTTCCATTAAAAGAATGTGACTTTTAACCTGATTATATACATCATCAAGACCACTTAAGAATTGCATTAATTTCATCATTTTAGAATGATCATTTAGTTTAGTTGCAGCCTCACAAACACATTCAGATAAACTAGTCAAACCATCAAACTCTTTCCATAAACAATCAAGTTTGTTATAATAGTCTGAAAGAGAAGAACCACTTTGTTTTAAAGTGTTTATCTGCTGATGGATATTAAAAATTACAGAACCATCAGCCTTATTATAGGTTTCAAACAACTCATCCCAAATGTCTTTAGCATTATCAGAATAAACATGACTAGCATATATTGCTTCAGATATAGATCCTAATAACCAATTACACACAACAACATTCACACGTTCCCATTTAGATTTTTTAGTTTCACCAGCTTTTTCAAGAACAATAGTTCCATCCACTAAACCCAATTTATTTCTAGCTTTAAGGCCTCTAGTCATTGCACTACGCCATAAACGGAAATTTTCATTACCAGTCAATTTAACAGTTATTATGGAAGTAACTGCATTATCAGACGGATGTATGTATAAGGGATCATCAAATTCAACAGGAGAATCCTTAGGGACACCACTTCCCTCAGGTGTATCTCCAGCCATAACAGATCACAAAACAATACCAATCAAAGAAAAAAACAAGACAAGAAAATGTCAAACAGGTAAAGGACAAAAAACAACACTTATGTTGGCTTAAAGTCCAGATGGTCACCACAGTTTGTCGGGGCCCAAGACAACCAAACACAAGGTGACCAAGAAAAATAGAATCAACAATAAATTTCAGACAACAAATAACCGATGTAACAAAGACACCAGATCTTGCACATCTACAACCAAAAAGGAAAAGAAAGGGAACAAGAAAACCTCACAGTGCTTAAGGCAAATTGTTTGTTTAAAAATCGACTCCCTGAATCTTTTACTCAACGGGTTTATCGGTGATGAAATCCGACCCCAAAGAGAAGATTAGTGGGATTAATCGATAACTGATACTTGTGACTTTCAGTTTCACTCAGAACTTAGCACCAGCAGGAAACTCAATCTGCAAGAACAACAAAAAATTCTCGCAGTACCAGGATCTCAAAAAACTATGAAATAGAGTAAAAAGAATGAAACCCTAAGTCTAATACAGAGAACTCAAAACAGGTTAATCAAAAAACAAAAACTAACCTCGTAACAGCGATGACAACAGATCGTAGTAACAAACACCAGAAGATGCGTCAAGAACAAGAACGACGAGCCTTGAGCTCTGATACCATGTTAAAAACTACAAACACATTTTTCCCAACATCTTCATTTCTTATATCATTTGAGGACAAAGAAACAGAAGGTTTTCAAGAACATACATCAAAAACCTCACTACAAAAACCCTATTATACTCTCATAACAAAACACTCAAGCCCTAATCTAGAATGATTATCAGAGATGAATGAACAAGACATAACACAGTAGACTATAAAGAACGATCAGGAAAAATACAACAGATCTACTACTCAAACGTTTCGATCTTTAGAAAACCCTAACTGAAAGAGCTTGTATATGAGAGAAGAACGAGATGACGAGATGAAAAATATCTTGCTTATCTGATCTCTTCCCACTCTCTCTCTTCTTTTATACCTCCTATCATTGAAACGGATCTAACCCGACCCTATTTGGGTCCGCGCTTTCTTCACACCTGCATATACTTATATATATACACTATATACATATACGTATAAAAATAAATATAAGATTGTATATTAATTCATAATATTTTCAACAACATGGCACCAACATTGTATGAGTATGACTATTGAAATTCTAGTGTTTTGTAAGATTCACAATTATGACATTGTCATTCTCACATGTGACTCTAACTCACCTCAACATCTGAATTTGCAATGGTAAAATCAAGTCATATTTGTTTGTTTATTACTTCAAAATCATAGTTTGATATATATGTTAACATGTTATATTGGATGAGTATGAAATGTACCCTGGAGAAGTCAAAAGGGTATTGTTATCATTTAACACATTTTATATATAATGCCACTTAAATCAAGGGATCTCCTGACTCCTATATTGTTTTTGACTAAAAAAATAAGACCTGGTTGCATCATGAAAAAGGGAACTCAAATTCTGCATTTTTCTTGGCATGTGTTTGTTTTTCTTTAGACTTAATATTATTCATGTATTTGAGGAATATTCCCTCACATTCTTGTATCACCATAATCGAATGTAGTTAAACTATTCATTTAAAATTAAGCCTATGTTTGAGGCGCCATGATTAATTTGTTTTTCAGTCTTTTTTAAGTTATTATGTTTGGGCAAGTCAAAAAGTAGCTTATAAGCTAGCGTTTAAAAACTACTTAGATTAGCATTTCAACGGACATTTTGAATTTCTTTAGAATTTTTCCAAATATACTGATTAAAACCATTAATTCACTTTTTGATGATTTTACTAAACCTCATAATTTTATTTAAATATATTTTATCTTGTGAAAATTAGTTATTTAACTTTGATCTTAACTTCATAATAACTCTTGTAGGGCACCTTAAGCAAACACATAAATTGATAGGAAACAAACATCAAAACTCAAAACATCTTATTGGCCTGGAGAATTAAACAATCATTCTAGATTTATTCAGGGTAATATTCAAGAGTTATGTGATGAGATGAAAGATTTTTTTTTTTTAAATAATATTACGAATAAGATATAAACATGCAACAAAATTCACTTAAACATAAATGATCAAAGAATTGTTATTTGTTACTTGCTTTAATTTAATAAAATATATTTCGTGTATGTCTTAGAATCATTCTTTAATAAGCTCCTTTTAGATTTCCCGGCTAGCTAATCAGTTAGTTTTTATCAAATATTATTTTTTACCCACTAATTTACCAAACATAACCTAAAATAATAACGAATTGACACGTGTTGTTGCGCTGTTATATAGATATAGACAACAACAATAAACTATATTTTTTCTGATATATATATATATATATATATATATATATATATATATATATATATATATATATATGATTCTGTAGTCTCCCAAATCCTGGGAATGAAACTACTTTTGACTTGTTTTTCTATTTCTAGAAAAAAGACGTTACTTTTTAGGTGTTCACATGAATGTGGGCCCCATGTCTCCTGCTAGCCGCAGCAAAATCCATCCATGTTTGACTATGTCCATATTTCACGTTGAATATAACATTAACAAGAATATGTTCAAACATAAAATCTTTCTTTCCTTGTTACTGATGAAAAAGTTGTTTTGAATTTGATTTTCATTTATGCCTCATTTCTTGCATCTTCAGATTCAGATCTTCTGTTTTTTGTTTAAACTTATCATATTGCCCCTTAAGTTGCAAGGGAACATAGCAATCAAGTTGAATGATTTAACTTAATTACTATAGGGATTACCAATATGAACCAACACTAATCTTTTCTTTTTTTCTTTTTTCTTTTTTTAGTCTGACAATATATGCTATGGGATTTGCAGAAAATGGGGTTGATTCTTGACTTTATTATTATTATTATTATTATTATTATTATTATTATTATTATTATTATTTATTTATTTATTTATTTCCTCCATTGTAATTATCTGGTCTAATTCGTGGCCCTGGACATGCCACAAGGACGAGGTGGTATTTCTGAGTTTGTGGCTCGTATTTGGTCAATCGACACTTTTTATTTTTTAATTGCAAAATTGCTCTCTTATTTAATTATTTTATCATATGAAGATGTGAATATGTGGGTGATGTTTGCTGGCAGGAAGCTGAGGTGGACAAAGTCAGGCCAACACACGAAAAAGGTACCACAAAATCCGGGTAATTGGAATTTCTCTTTCCATGTCATCATTAATTTTGCTGTTTCATCTTGATACGTGCATAGCCTTGCTTAAAAGTTAAACCATTTCATTTCATTACAAAACTAAGAGAATTTTGCTTCTTTATTATATCTTATTTATCTGAATTAGGTTATCAAACTTTTTTGTATTTTAAGTCATTGACACTTAGATAACTCTTTGACCAATTAAGTCTATATATATATATATATATATATATATATATATATATATATATATATATATATATATATATATATATATATATATATATATATATCACATGTACTTCTAGTTAAATTTAAGTATTACAATGTATTTTTTTTTCTTACATTACCCGTTCAAAATATTAATAGGTTTCATCACAAACATTTTCTCTTCCCCAGCTTGATATTTGGCGACTCAAACTTTTTCTAGTGGATTCAACTTTAACTTATCAATAAAAAATTAGTTCCAAAACAGAATTCAATCAAGTATATGGAATACTTGTAATTTCTTATGAACTACAAACACATGATACTACAGTATCAATGTATCTAAATCAAAATGACTGAATGCGTTAGTCTCATTCTGTGATATTTTTGGAATTCAAATTAAAAACAAATATGCATCAACAATGAAAAGAAGGTTTATTTTGCATAAAAGAAAAGCAGTACATGTTATATTGCGCAAAATGAGGCTCTTTACAAATATAAAAAAAATGTAACATCTGCTTGATTCATAGAACTAGTTTTGTTATATACATATAACGTATAAAATAACAATGAGTTGATGCCTGTCATCGGCATTGTTATATACATAAATAATATTAAATTAGTAAATGTGATGATTCTTTAGTCTGCCAAATCCTGGGAATGAAGTAATGCGTGACTATTGACTTTTTTTTTTTTTTTTTTTTTTTTTTTTTTTTTTTTTTAATTTTTTTTCTATATATGGAAAAGAAAGTATTTTTTAGGTGTTCACATCACATCGCATGGGCTACATATGGCCCCCATGCGGCCATGTCCCTCCTGCTAGCCGCAAAAAGAAATTCATGTTCATGTTTGACTGTGTCTCAAAATGAATATTACAATAATATTAAACTTACTGGAAACAAATTATATTAATCACTGAATCATATGTAAAATAAAAAATCTTTCCTTCATTGTTACTTATTAGTGATGAAGAAGTTGTTTTGATTGATTAATTAATGGTTCTTAATTTTATGTTTATTGCTTAAACTTATCATCATGCCCCTTAAGCTGCTCCACCAAAACATGATTTTGAGCCTGAAGATGTGAGTCGTGTCATGTGGTGGGTGATGTTTGCATTAGACCATAGCTACAACTCCATTCAATCCTCAAACCCAACCCAAAATTAGGAGGTTGACTTGAGATTGTGCTTTATTTGTATCTTGAAATTCTATTTAATTCTTTAACTAATTTAATTGGTGTAATTTTTAGTTAATTAATTAATTAATTTTTATTTTTAATGGGTCAACCCAAGTTTAACTTATTTATTTAATAAGGTGGGTTGTGAACTACATAAATAGATCAATCTGGTGACAACCTATTTATTTGAAAAGTTGGGTTGGGTTGGAAACACCAACTCATCTAAATAAATCTAAGGGGCTGTTTGGCAAGATCTGAATCTTTAAGATCTGAATTTTTAAGAGGTCTTAATTTCTAAGAAGGTCTGAATTTTAAAATTATGTTTGGTTGGAACCTCTTAATTACAATATTGAATGATAAAAATGACTATTTTACCCTTTTGTATAATTTTTTTTTGCTGAATTCAAGGTTTTTATTTATATAATAACACTACTAGAAAACTAGTCCAATAGCTACAACACAATCCGTAGCTATAAACGAATAGTTACAGAATTGCTACTGAAAAATGGCTGTAGCATAATGGCCCGTGGGTAAATTTTAGCTACGGATTAGCTACGGAATTGCTACAAAATAGCTATGGAATTTTCCGTAGCTACCATAGCTACGGAATAGCTACAGAAATAAATAGTTACAGATTTGCTACAGAAAAGCTACGGAAATGGATAGCTACGAAATAGGTACGGAACTAAATAGCTACGGAAATAAACAGCTACGGAAGTAAATAGCTACGGATTTTCTGTAGGTAATCCGTAGCTAATTAGTTTTTATTTAAAAAAAAACAGTACAAAATTATAAAAAAAAATCCAATTTTTTCTGTCCAAAATATTAAAAAAACTCATTACATTAAACTTATAATAATATTGAAATTCAATTACAAAACAAATAACATTATAATAAAACTAATAAACCTAAAAAAAGTATCAAATAAAATACATATTAATAATGAACATTGTCTAATAATACATTAAATGTGTCTAATAATACACATTAAAAGTGTCAACTACAAATGTTTAACTAAGTGCTTACAAACATAAAAATAAGAATTACTTGGTGGATTACTTGGCAAATTATCAGGTATGTTGAATCGATAAAGGCTCACAAGTGTTCTTCAATTTGAGTTTTGAATCAAAGGCCGCCAATTGTTCCTGTTTCAATACACCATAATTAATGATCACGAAAAAATACAAATATAGCAACGTACTTTTATTTATTTGTTTATTATAGCCTTGGCTATTGGAGCCGCACCAGGGATTAGGTCGATTCTGAACTCCACCTGGTGCTCCGGAGGTATCCCAGGCAGCTCCTCGGGGAATACATCCGCAAACTCTCGTACTACGGGCACCTCGTCCACCGTCGCTCTACCCGCCTCCCAGGTATCCATACATACGCGACATAACCTCCACAACCTTGCTGGAGGTAGCACCTTGCCCTCGCCGTCAAACATAAGGCTGACCCTCGCTTTGGTCTCTCGCCCTGAATCACCAACTCTCCCCCACTTGGGGCTCTGACTCGCACTAGCTGCTGCGCGCAGTCTATCACTGCCCCATTGGGGCTTAACCAATCTATTCCGATAATAACCTTGTTCCCCCGCAAAAGTATGCGAACCAGATCCACTAGATAACGCTCCTCAAACAATCTCAATACACAATCCCGGAAAACCTCTGATGCTCGCACCGATCGATCATCGACAATCTTCACCTCTAAAGGGCAATCCAACCTGCCAGAAGACTCAGGAAACTTCTTGCTAAGCGCAAGAGAAACAAATGATCGAGTAGCCCCCGAATCGAACAACACCTGAACTGGAATACCGTTCACATGGAACGATCCTAAGCAGAGCACATACATATAACATATCAACATTACAGCAACATAACATAAAAGCATAAATAAAGAATCATACCAGTCACCACATCGGGTGCGATGCGTGCCTCCTCGGTAGTCAACTGGAATGCCCGAATCCTCACCACTGGAGCCTCTGCCTTGCCCTACTGGCCATCAGTGATCCGCAGGGTCGCTGGAGCTAGCGCCTTCACTAGCGCTGAAGCTGCTGTCAACTGGGGGCAATTGGCCTTCTTGTGGCCCCTCTGGCTGCAGTGGAAGCACAACAACTCAGACGTCGAGAAGACAGGTGCAGGGGCGGTACAATCCATGCTAAAATGCCCTAACTTGCCGCACTTATAGCATCCTGATGATCCCAACTTGCACACTCCCTCGTGTGTCTTGCCGCATTTCTTGCAGCGGCCTCGCCCCTGTTGGCCTTTTGGCCCATCATCTGATCCCTTGGGCTTCTTCCCCGAAGCCCCTATAACATCTCCCTCCTCTGCCTTCCTCTTCCAGATATGCTCCAGATCAATCTCCCTTTCCCTAGCCCTAGCAATCATGGAATCCAGGGTAGGGCAAGCTGAAAAACTAACATGCTCCCGGATATCAGCCCGTAACATGTCATGGTAGCGGGTCCGCCTTATATCCTCATCACCTGCATACTGGGGCACTAACAACACCCTCTCTCGGAACTTGGCGGTGATCTACGCCACGGTCTCCGTCGTCTGCCTCATATCTAAAAACTCCCTGGCCAGCTGCTGAAGCTCGACAGGCGGTGCACACTCTGCCCTGAACCTAGTCACAAAGTCCGACCAAGTCATAGCCTCGACAGTCGAGGCTCCCAATGAGTCACCAACAGACTCCCACCAGTCTCTAGCTCTGTCTCTCAAACACCCTGATGCGTATATCACCTTCGACCCCATCGGGGCAGAATCTAGTCAACTGTGCAGACTCGATGTCTGCAATCCACCGCCTGGCAGCTATGGGGTCCTTCGCCCTGTGAAAGTCCGGCGCACCACTGCCCCTGAAGTCCTTAAAGGACAGCGTGCGAGATCCCGGCTGGCCAGATGCCATGTCGCTCCTGAATGCCTTGAGGCGATCCTCCACCAACTCAACTATCCTTTCCTTGATCGACCCGAAGATAATGGGAGTCGACTCAAGGATACCCATGGTGATCTTTTACGCAATGAACTCACGTAGCCTCTCATCCCCTAGCTCGGAACCTGATCCCGAACCTGATCCCTCTCCTGAACTGCCAACTGCTGGCCTCGATTGCAGTACCACCATTCTGCAATATATAAACAACGACTGCTAGCGATACTGACACCTCTTGAGGAACCACATCCACTACAAGTTCCCTGGTCTTATCTCAGCCTTCCTTGGTTCGGGTACGGATCCTCTGCTTTTAGTAGTACGGGCCCATACTACATTCTACATCTATCCGTACCTTCTTCAAGGACTGCGTTGACTCCACCTGATCCCTTTTTACCACTGCTGGTCACTGTTATCTTTATCCTAGGCTTACCCTTAGGAAAATCTATGACTCCACTTAAACCAATCCCAGCTGCTGAAGGCCTCTTGTAATACCAATTAGCCATCACCTGAATACCATTACATGTGACAAGACTCGGATAATCCTTCGATTAAAAGACTCGTCCCTACCACGGTTGGACTCAAACGAGAGCTGCGCAGCCGGGCCAAATCCAACACTCTGAGATTATCCAATCCTGATCCCATGTGATGTGACGTATTCACCTAATGGCTAACTCCCATCACTTGGAGTCCCACAAAGCACAAAGCAAACATCATTTGGATACAGGAACTACTCAAGGAAATCTATTCTCATAACAAGAAACTGCACTAGCATTTAATGCTGAACTCGTACTATTAGACATAACCTAAACAGGCTATCCTACTGCTGTTTACTCAATTTCTAGCATGCAATTCACACAAGGCTGGAACACAAAAGCAGGCACGTAAGGCATCCTCCTAGATCCTTAGTCCTATTCTAGCATGCTATTCTACTGAAACTGATAAACATAGTATAACATTGCATGGGTACTTTGGGAAATACTTACTTGAGCTCGGCCGGTCGCACATCACACACTTCGTTCTTTCTTAAAACTCTTTACTTAATCTTTTAGAAAACTTTTTCTTTTTTGAAATCCTATAATCCCTCGGTTTGAGTTCAGACACTCCCGAAGGTGTGTTCGAATCCCTCAAACCAGGGCTCTGATACCAACTTGTAACGACCCAATTTTCACAGCCAAAATTTTCATTTTCAAATCAACACTTTGGAAAACATTTGGGAAATAAACATCATCATTTCATAAACATATTTCGTGTCCGAAACCAAAACATAAAAACAACCATAATTTCAGAGTACAAATCCCAGAATATCTCGTAGTGCGGAAAACAAATAGGGTGTGTGTGATATGCCGCTACCACGCCAGCTCCTTCCCCTTCTTTGAAGAGGTACTTGAAACAACAACTGAAAACCGTAAGCACGAAGCTTAGTGAGTTCCCCCACCGTACCACATACCAAACAACCACATAACATACATATATTGTCAGGCATATCTGGGTGCCTGATCTACCCCTTCGGTCCTCTCGACCGGATACTGACTAGCATATCTGTGTGCTGGTCTCCCCTTCGGTCCTCTCGATCGAATACTGACTAGCATACCTGGGTGCTGGTCTCCCCTTCTGTCCTCTCGACCGGACACTAGGGACTATTTCACCCCTACCACTACCACATAACATGTATCACATAATCTATCTAGCATGGGTGGGCATATCTGCCCCTTCGGTCCTATCGACCGGTATTCTGGGGACTATTTCCCCTACTGGTACTAGCACATAGCATCATATCATACTAGCACATAAACATAACACAGGTAGTAGCAGCCCTAGATGAATATCACAGAGACAATCATCTAAACATACACTCCTACTAATGGGCCGACATTGTGGCCTTAGACCCATTGCTACTGGAAGGTAACTCACCTCGTAGTAGCTGCTGAATTGTATAGGAATCCTTTGACTGCTGCCGCTGTTGCTGCTCCGGAAATCCTCCGGCTATAATTCCCACAAAACACTCAGTCAGAAACTGACATCTATTCTTAGGGTAAAATGACCATTTTACCCCTGACCAAGTCAAAGTCAAAGTCAGCTTCTAGTTGACCTAACTCGCCGAGTTGGCTCGCCAACTCGCTGAGTCCCTATCCTTCCATTAGACCTCAAGCCCGTCTTTACTCGTCGAGTTAGGTGATGACTCGATGAGTTTTCCTTCAAAAAGAACACCGAGTTAATCCACATCCGACTCGCCGAGTTGTATGAACAACTCGTCAAGTACCATGAAGATTACCTTGGACTCGCTGAGTCCGTTCATGCACTCGTCGAATACTGTGAATTCCTAGAACACTTTGCTTAGTCCAGAATGTTGGGTTACTCCCTGGGACTCCTAAAAACACTTCCACACTTAACTGGTCCTTATGACCCTCACTGATATGGGACCAAAACCCCTGGACTCGCCGAGTACAGGAATGGACTCGCTGAGCCTATCTCATTCCTTACCAAGAACTTCGATTTATGATGTACAACACTTAACCAAATGATAGATCCAGGCCCCTAAACTCGATCTAGCACGTAAAGTTACAAACTTTACGTGCATGCATGGGACATAAGAGCTTAAAAGGATCTAAAATGGTTATTTTGTTGCATGGGGCCTTCCTTGGTGCAAAAATCAACCTAGATCTGACTTGCGGCTCATAAAATGACATGATACAGAAGCCCAAACCCCCAACCATGTTTGCAAACATGGTTGGCCACCAAAAATGGCTTAAAAATCCCTAACTCACCTCAAAGAGTGATCTAACAAATGAATGAGCAAGGTTCAGACTTTATACCTTCCAAAGACTGCAAATGATGAACCAAACTCGAATCCTTCAGTCCCCTCTTGATCCTTCTATGCTCTTCCTTCTTCCTTGAGATCAAAACTCACAAGAATCACTCAAAAGCCTAAGATCTTCACAAAAACGACTAGGGTTTGCTATGAGGAGCGTTTGGGAGCATAAAGGAGGAAAGGAGGTTGCATAAGGTCATTTAAATAGGGTGCAAACCCCTGGATTAGGATTTTTGTCCAAACAGCGGCTACTCGCCGAGTCCGGGACCCGACTCGCCGAGTCCGCAACTCAAACCTCGCGCCTCATCCCGCTTCTACTCAGCGAGTCAGTCCTTCAACTCGCCGAGTCCAAGGCTAAAAAAATGCAAAAATAAATGATGATTTAATAACAGAGTACGTACCAAGAACCAGGTGCTACAAATCTCCCCCACTTATTTTAGACTTCGTCCTCGAAGTCTGCCGCACGATCCTGAAACAACTCAAGGTAGTGGTCCATCATCTCATCCACCGGCTCCCAAGTCCACTCTGACCCCTTCCGGTGCTGCCATTGCACCTTCACGAGTTCTAGTCTTTTGTTCCTCAGATCCTTCGACTTCCGGTCAAGGATCGCTACAGGCCGCTCAATGTAATTTAGGTTGCCATCAACCTGAATGTCCTCCAAGGGTACCACCGCCGTATCGTCCACTAGGCACTTCTGCAGCTGAGAGACATGTAAAGTGTTGTGGATCTGACTGAGCTCGGCTGGCAGATCCAGCCGGTACGCCACCTTGCCCACCCGGGCTACAACCCTGAACGGTCCGGTGTACCTTGGGCCCAACTTGCCTCGTTTTATGAATCGGATGACGCCGTTCCATGTCGACACCTTCAGTAGAACCATATCCCCGACTTGGAATTCCAAGTCTGAACGACACTTGTCTGCATAACTTTTCTGTCGACTCTGTGCAGTCTGAAGCCTGCTCCAAACTTGCTGAATCTTTTCGGTCGTCTTGAGCACTACATTGGTGCTCCCCATGACCCTCTGGCCAACCTCACCCCAACATATCGGGGTCCGACACCTCCTTCTGTACAACATTTCGAAGGGAGGTCAATCAATACTCGCGTGGTAGCTGTTGTTGTACGAGAACTCAGCTAGAGGAAGATAGGTATCCCAACTACCACCAAAGTCTAGCATGCATGCCCGCAACATATCCTCTAGAGTTTGGATGGTTCGCTCACTCTGACCATCTGTCTGCGGGTGAAAAGCGGTGCTAAAATGCAGACGAGTGCCTAACTCGTCATGAAATTTCTTCCAAAACCTGGAAGTAAAACGCACATCCCTATCTGAAATCACGGATACTGGCACCCCATGCCGCGCCACTATCTCCCTGATATAGATGTCGGCCAACTTTTCTGCCGATCTGCTCTCCTGAATTGGAATAAAATGGGCGCTCTTGGTCAATCGATCCACGATGACCCATATCGAATCCACTCATCGCGAGGTCCTGGGAAGCTTTGTGATAAAATCCATCGTAATATCTTCCCATTTCCATAACGGGATGTCCAACGGCTGCATCTTGTTGCGCGGTCTCTGATGCTCAGCCTTGACCTTCCTCCAGGTCAAACACCGCTCAACATACCAAGCCACATCCCGCTTCATGCTGGGCCACCAATAGTCTAGACGAAGATCCCTATACATCTTCGTCGCCCCGGGATGAATAGAGAACCGTGATTTGTGCGCCTCCTCCATCAGAACCTGGCGCACGCCTCCATGATAAGGGACCCACACCCTATGGTGAAGAGTCAATAACCCTCGGCTATCATAGTCGAAGGAGGAAACCTGTCCCACAATCCGCTCACTCTTCCGATGTTCCTCCTTCATAACCTCCTGCTGAGCTTCCCAAATCCGCTCCAACAGCGGAGTCACTATGGTCATTCGAAGGCAGATATCTCGGATCGGTGCTGCCTTCCGGCTAAGCGCATCGGCCACCACATTGCCCTTCCCTGGGTGATAAAGGATTTCACAATCATAATCCTTTACCACATCCAACCACCGACGCTGCCTCATGTTTAGATTTGGCTGATCCATGAGGTACCTCAAACTCTTATGGTCCGTGTAAATGGTACAACGAACCCCATAGAGGTAATGACACAAAATCTTGAGGGCGAACACAACAGCCCCTAGCTCCAAGTCATGCCCAGGCTTTCCACATTTATAACATGTGACCTCTCTGTCACATTTCCTAGAGTGCTTTTTGCACTTCTCACACCACTTCGTTTCCGTTCCTCCTCCAAATTTCCTCGAACTAGACTTCAAGAACTTGCCCTTCTTGTTGGAACCTGAAGTTCCTTCAAACTTTCTCTTCTTGCCAACTTCAACCTTGCTGGCGGCTCTCCCCTTAATCATATCTTCAAGAGACTTGGCAGCCAAGATAGTTGCCTCCAAAGTAAGTTCCTGACGCACTGGCACTGCATAATCCCATCGAAGTCCCTTTGCGTACCTATCAATTTTTGTCAGCTCACCTGGGACAATATGCAAAACAAACTCCATTTTGTCTGTGAAGTTATTGGTGTATTCATCAATGGACATGCTTCCCTTCTTTAATGTCCGAAATTGGTTTTCCAGCTGAAATAGATTTTGGGCCGAGCAGTACTTGCGCTTGAAATGCACCAAGAACTCTACCCAAGTCAGTTGCATTGGCTCAATAGGGCTTAGGGTCTTCCCCGGAGTGTTCCACCAACGAACAACGCCACCTCTGAACAGACGCACTGTAAATTTGGTTTGTAAGTTGCCTTTGCAACCACAAGTCATAAAGGCCAATTCCATTTCCGAAATCCAATCTGTTACTCCGATAGGATCTTCCTTTCCAGTAAGAGTTGACGGCTTGCAAGTCAAAAAATCATTGTACTTGCATCTATTTTTCTCGACTCCTTCCTTTTGATTATTCCTCCTATCCACAAGCGGTTCAGTCTGACCAACAAATCTACTGTAATTTCCCTGCTCTGACTGACCGTCATTTAATTCCGGTTGGTCAACAGACATTAAAGGTTCACTCCTGTTGTTCAGCAACAATTGATTCATTTCCTCCCATTGTTCAACCATTATGGCTTGAATCATGGCTCGCACTCCATTCATTGTGATTGGTTCTGGTGCAGTTTCTGGTATACGCACCTGTTGGGGTTGAGGTTGCTGATTTCTGTTTGCATTTCCAGCTCCACTTCAAGTTCTTGACATTATAATCTATACACCAAATAAGGCGAATTTAGATCTTCATCACTCCGAAACATTACATGCTAGTTCTAATATCGTAGTCGTACACTTAGAATTCTGAACACATAAGGTTTCCAGATCCGGTCGGCAATAGACCATAGATTTGAATAAATAATGGCATATATGGCAAACATATAACACTTAGCACATAAAAGCATTTTAGGTATTTTCCTAAAATATATTAGTGCTCGTGTATAAAATATGGTAGACACTCATCTCACAATTATCACTTATCATTTTAAGTTTAAGTCTAGAAAATCCTACAAATTTCTAGTTCGTTTAAACTAATGCTCTGATACCAACTGTGACATCCCCAAATTTCTCGTCCAGAAAAGACCGATTTAATTTATGCTTTTAAAATAAAATCAAAGTAATCTTTTAAAAGATGTTGTGGAATTTGTCCAAAAAAAACATGATAAAAATTTATCAAAACATTTCTTAAAGAAATATGTATTTTCATTATATATCAAAACCTCGGGATGTCATGTTCCGATAAAGACCAAAAGCATAAACAGTACATCATAAGCCTTACAATAGTTATTTACAACCACTGACTTATAATCCAAAAATCCCTCTTCATCATCCAAACTATGCTCTGGGTCCACTACTTGTAATATAAAAAGTTGATTGAGTCAGACTTGGGATCCTGGTGAGCATATATGGTTTTCAACCCATAAATAATAACAAATTTATTAATTTCATCGATCAACAATAAATTTATTAATTTCTTCAACCAACAATAACACTGATTACCTATTCCTGTTATCCTCACTTCATGTCCCTAAACACCTATCATAAGGGACGTAGACTAAGGATCATCATCGGGATGAACACTACTGTTAAGGGGATTCCTCAGTCATACATGTCTTTAAGGCAACCGTGAGGGGGATGGAGTACACCAACGAACATATAGTCCACCAGCACCTATAGGTTGTGAGCCTGCTAGCGTTCCATTGGACTGTCTAGAAAGGTCTGTAGTCGTCATCTATACTCCGCTAGATGACTAGAACAACAACAACAACATCGATGCATCCCATCATTTTATCACACACCAACTATTTCATCTACCCATGTTATACCCGACATATTTGTTGATAAAAATACATATACAGTTTAAATTATTTTAAAACCTGTATAAAACATTCATTCAACACCCATATCAAATAAATAAACAATAAATATACACATGGCACGTATTTTGCAGAAAATACTTCATATGAAAGTAACTATACACTCACTTATTGTATTGAAAATTGGGCAGCACCTTGTTTCTTAAAATAATCATTTTCTGATGAAACCGGGGTGATTTCTCAAAAAACCGGGCTTCACACGGACAAAGTTTCGGCTAGAAAACTATTTTTCTCGGGATCTTCGGGCTCTCCGGGACTTGCTTACGATGCTAGGATGATATATTAGGGTTAGGGGTAATTTTTGCAACAAAAGGGAAAGTAGAGGGTGAAAGAATAAAAAATTTGTAACATAATACGGCTGGCTTCGGTTCCTATTTATAGGAGACCGAAGCACCTTAGTACGCGGGGCATACAGTCTTCGATGGGCATAACTTCGTAAGCTGGGCATACGAAGTGGATCAGCTCGGACAAGTCAAGGCTACGATACGTGGCTCACATGTGAAGGAGTAGGGAGGGTGACTGACTTCGGAACCCTTACACAAGTACGCTAGGGATACTCCTTTTGTACGATGCGCGTACTCCCTCGGACCAGCCTTGAAGTTTACTTCAAAAATTTGTAACTTTCACATATGAACTCCATTTTGACCTTCTTTATCTCCACGCGTAGGTATGACCGTGCTCTACAACTTTTGTTTAGACTTCATCGACTAATTTTGACTTTATTTTTAAAATTATATTTTTAACATGCCCGGACAAGAAAAGTCCGTTAAAAATTTATAACCTCTTCATCCGACGTCCATTTTCGTCTATTTTTTTACCTTTAAACTACTATCAATAGGATCTTCGATTCTCGTTTAGGTTGTTTCGACTAAACATAACTCAATCTAAAATTCGAGTTTCGGGTTGCATACTGCTATGCCAAATCTTAGAAAATTCGAGTTTCGGGTATGACCAAACGTCAGATTTGGACATTCTTTTTATGCACGCTCTCGGTTTAACGAATACTACAACTTTCATTTAGATTGCTACGGCTAAAAATCACTTCATCGTAAATTCACTTTTTATGTCATACATCGTCGTGCCGGTTCTATCGCGAAACTTCGACAAGTCACAACGTCTTCGTTATAACTCGGATTTCGATATTCTTTATATCTCCGGAATCATTGTTTCAACCACTACAACTTTCTTCATAGATATTGGGTTTATCTAACGTTTATTTTTATCCTTAATTCATTTAATCATAATAATTAAGCAATAAACGCATAATAATCAAATAATACATCTTTATTATTTCAAAATAAGTTACAAAGGTTGACCTAGAGTATTAAATCACCATTAGTGTCTAGCCTAGAAACACGGGCGTTACATTTATTGTCCTCCTTCTAGTGTATTGTCTTGTTTGTGTTTTTTCCACCTTAGACTAAGAATTAACAATTTCCAACATTTGTGCGACTTGAATGTCTTTTCTGTTTGCTCGTAAAAAAAATGCAAAGCCTCTTGAAAAATTTCTTCATCTCCTTGATCATTCCTCCTTTGGGTTTTTAGGTTGTTGTACAACCCGTTCATTTTTTAAATGACTTTCACTATTTCTTGAAACTTTGAATTAAGTTGGTGTTTGGTACGATACTCTTTATCTCCTTTACACAAATTAGAGCAAAATCTCTCATGAATGTGAAGCAAAAAATGATCTCCCGGTTGTTCATTTCCCTTCGTTGAATCCTCCGAAATACCCACCCAAACTTTTGTCAACACCAGTTCTTCTTGGGGAGTCCATGCTATCTGCCTCTGCCTTTTAGTCTCTTACACCAGTTGTTTTCCTTTGCGGCGTGGTGTGTCTGTGTGTGTGTGTGTGGGGGGGGGGGGGGTTGAGTTTCCCGTATAATTTCCTCCCCCGACCCATTGAGGCTTTAGTATTCTGGTTGAAAGTGAAAGGGTGGTGTTTGGCTTTGGGTGTGAGATTGATGGAGTGTGGTTTGACTTTGGGGTTGATTTGATGAAAGTTGATAAAGAAAAACGACAAAGTTGGTGAATATATTTGGAATAACATTTGACACTTGCATGGGGTAGAATTGCCTAATATTTTTGGTATTTGAATTGTGAAGGAGATTAAATGGGGGCATCAAGTTGAGACGATAAACCCATTGAGATGAATTGATGGTGAAAATGTTTCGAATTAGGGTATTTGAACTCAAAACATTGTTTTTTTCTTCGACCAGAGTTTGCGGTTGGATTGTTGGTATTCATTTTTCTAAGAAAATAGAGAGAAATTGATAGAATGTGTGAATATGAAGGTGAAAGTAGTGATGTATTTATAGATGTGTAAAATGGTAAAACACACACACACACACACACACACACACACACATATATATATATATATATATATATATATATATATATATTCGAAATCCAGCTGTTATTAAGGGGAAAAAAGTAAATATTTGAAAAACAACCATTGCCAACGGATATTAGAAAAAAAAAAGAAAAAAAAAGTCGGCGAATCAAATGAAGAGACAGGAGGCGGGGAAGCCTCCCCTCACTTGGTTCCCGCATTGCAATTCCCGCACCCATGGTATTGTGTTCCGAGGTGTAGGAAAGGTTCTCGCTCATCCTTCCAGCCACACACACACCTGAGGTCTTATGGGATGTAGCTGATGTGGCTAACATGATGTGCACACTTGAAAACGGGTCTTCAGGGGGGGGGGGGGGGGGAGGGGGTTAATTCTTCTTTTTTCTTTTTTTAAGTACAATGATTTAATACATATGGAAAACCAATTCAATGATTTATATTATATAGTATAGTATAAATAGAAAAACACATTGATATTCTATGATTTTAGCCATGTCTAGATTATTTATTGTATGAATAATGTTTGAGGATATTGAATGGATGTGCTATGTACCTTAGAGAGGTCGAAAGGGCACATCATTGTGAGCTTATAAATAATTTATTTCTCAAAGTGTTTATGGTGAAATTGAGGTGCTATGCAATCACATGTAGTATTGTAGGTGACTAACTTTTTGATTGAATTAATGTTTTGCATACAATGTAATTCAAAAAAGTTTAGCTTCTTATGTTATATAGTAAGAAATTGACCGTCTAATATGTCCTACGTTAATGACGATTGACCTTTTAGAGACGATGATTGTAGATAGGGGTGCAAATGAGCCAAGCCGAGCCTGACTCAACTCGGGCTCGTTTAAGTTCTAAAAGGCCCGAGCTCGAGCTCGACTCGATTCGAGTTTCTTGTACTGAGCTCGGCTCGAGCTCGTGAATAATTATACAAGCTCGACTCGTGCTCGGGCTCGACTCGTTTTTTGTCTGACTTGCCTAAATAAGCTTAAGCTCGACTCGAGCTCGTTAAGAAGCTCGTTTACTAATACCCTAAATTCCTAATCCACAAAAATGTTTTTATTTTAATATATAAAAAATAATAAATTATATTATATAAAGGCTCGTTTAGGGTCGCGAGCCTAATCGAGCTTAGTGACATAGGCTCGAGCTCGAGCTCGTTTAATAAACGAGCTTAATATTAAGCTCGAGCTCAGCTTGGGCTTGTCTAAAATCGGTTTCGAGTCAAGCTTTTAGCGATCCGATCCCGAGTAGCTTGACTCGTTTGCACCCTAGAAACTACTTAGCTATTACGAAAATGTTGTTCAAGAAGTTCAAATTTACTTAAGTTAAAGAAATATCCTCTAACTATGCAATTGAGTTTATTTACATAAAAAACTAAAGATTTAAAAGAAAAATACATACGATTATATTTGTTTAATAGTCAAAAAAAATTCAAGAGAAAATGACAAATGTGTCTAATCATCAAAATAACCATCATATTGATCAATTTTTTTAAATAATCAAAATTAGCTTAATCATCAAAATTGCCATCAATTTTGCATATGATATCTATGAAATTGACACTCATATGCAAAATAATAACGTTATCATAAAAAAACAAATTTTCAGATGTTGTCTGCAAACTGAACCGATAGTAGCTGGTGACATGTGAAATGATCAATAAACGTGACTTCCTTTTTAAGTTCAATTAGTATATAAAGTGTTTTAATTTTAATGTTTTTGTATTCATAGTATAATGACCTTGTTTGAAGTTGGTGTTTGACATTGTGAAGTGGAAGATTGTTATATTTGTTATGATATGAGCTCATTTAATGGTGGCGCGAATAAACCTCAATTAGCTAAGATATCTGATTAATGTCATCGTTTTTCAATAAAATGTATAATTTTATGTACTAATACCGTATATAGTTCAAATTTATTATATTTGTTTAATTTTTTCTTATATTTAGGTAAAAAAAGATATTTTTCCTTGAAATTATGAAATTGTCTACAGATTTTAGATTTATTTTTGAAATTTCGGAGTTTTTGTTTTTCGGAATCTGAAATTTCAGTCTAGAATCCGAGATATCTATTTTTTATATGAGAAAAAAAAACGTTTTTTTCTTCAGAATTAGCAATCCGTACAAATTTGCTAACCTTGACCTTTATTTTTGTTAAATAATTTAAAACCGAATAAGAGAAATTGTTATCGCTTTATTTTCTGAAAACGGCCTTTGAAAATTAAGAACTCTAACGACTTGTTTCTGAGTTTTAATTAACGAGGGATATGGATGTAAATGGAAAGAAATTAAGAAATATCGATTTTATTAATGGAATCAAAGTGAGAGGAAGGAAATAATTTTGAAACCATATTTTCCTTCCAAATTGAAAGAATTTGAGAAGAAAGTGAATGAAAAGAAATTTTTAAGTTTATTTTCTTTTCCCTCTAGGAGTACAAAAATTTTAAATTTTGTTTTCATTTCCTTGGAACTCAAACCGAATAAAGAAAATTTTCCTTGAATAAAAGCACGATTTCGATACAAGGAAATAAGGTGAGTGCCTTGTTTAAACTCCAAGCAATTGATAGTGCATCAGTGCTCCTTGAATAAAAGCACGATTCGGAGATACAAGATAAGAAATCTAGGGCACCAAATGAGATAATTCAACTTTTTTTCTTTTGAAGCGGACCACCAAGGTTGGAGCGTCGAATCGTGGGGCAACTCAATTTCGGAGTGCTCAAATCCCAATTCATCACCACTCTTTACCTTAGATTTGATAGGACACGGAGTACGTAGATTCAATGGTGTTGAAGATGATGCACTCGGACTGGAGCCAACATGATTCCTCTGGTGGCACTCGCAATGCAACAATATAGCAGAAGCAAGCAGTGAACTGCAAAACCTAAACGATCATGATTCACGAGAGACAGAATAAAGTAACCATTGAAGCAGAGAGGTACAAACGTGATTTCTCTTGTTTATTTCATATTTTTTGTCATAGGATTTGTATATGAGTGATAGAAGAGGCAACATAAAAGCTTGCAGGTAGTTTTTCTGTCCATGTCATCATGAACTGTAGGCCCCACATGCATGCCTTTTTCTTTACCCTTGTGGTGCTGAATCTGTATAGTAGATGCACATAGTTCCTTATGCTTTTGTACATTATTTGATTGCTGTTTATAATTTATATATATATGAAATGTTTTTGCATGTTGGTTGAATGGCTTGGGGATGACCCTGGAGAAGTCGAAAGGGCACCGATATTTGCTATCATTTTGTACATAATTTAATCAGGATGAGTGGGTCACTATTTCAGGTAATTCTGTTATTGTTTAAAAAATAAAATACGTTTGTCCCCCTTTTTGTAGATTAGTTAACATGCATAAAGGATCAAACAACATGCTGTCTACCAAGATTACAAACATGTAGAATCAAAATCCAGATATGTCATTACACATCATGATTCATGCAATGAAGCAAGGTATTTCATGACAAAAGCAAATCAATTTGTTTTTTTTTTTTTTTTTTTTTTTTTTTTGTATTTAATGCATGTATAGTATGAGAAACTTTTGGGGTTGTTGAATGGGTATTATGGTATGTACCCTACAGAAGTTGAAAGGCCACCATTCGTTGTTATGATGTTCTATCTTTTCACATAATATAATATCCCCCCCCCCCCCCCCCCCCCCCCCCCCCCCCCCAAGTTGAAGTAGATGTTTTGTCGCCTTATCTGGTTGAACAGCAATTAGTTTGCTTATTTAGGTATGCACAAGTCATGACATGCATGTTGCATGTTGCACTTTTATCCAAAGCCTACATGTTATGGTGTAAATAGTTTCATATAGCACTTTACCCATCTATATATATTATTTCCCAAACATGCCTACTTTATATGCGGCACATCGTATTCATATGTGGGGAATTGTCCATATACTAATGAGTGTCATTGTCACATCTTCAAATATTGTTTATAATCATGGGAGCGTGATATGTAATTCTGTATTTATCTTCAAATAATGTTTATAATATATACTAGGTGTAAGATAGTACACGGGTTTATTAAAAATAAAAGTTTAATATTAAATTGTAAACATTACGTACTTTTTAAAATAATATTTTTACATAAATAAAAATGATATAATAATGAATAAAGTAAGTAATTCAATATATACTAATAAAAAAACATTGACATAATTTAAAAAATAATGTTGAAAATTAATATGTAAACATTAAACATTTTTTAAAGTAACTTTTAAAATAAATACAAACATAATGATAATAAAAAAAATTATTGATATATTAATATGGTGGACATAACATTGGATATGGTGGACATAACATTGGATATATGTTTGCATTTGTCTTTAGGGCCGTTTGAATCTATATTATGTTTTTATCTTTAAACAATAATAAATCCGAAAGTAAAATTATGTTGAAAAAATGTTATCAAATTTTATAAGTTCAATTATTAGAATAGAGGCATTATAAATTTAAATGTGTAGCTATATAAAAATATTGTTAATCATTACATATTTTACATTACTTGAGTTTAGTAAAATTTAAATTCATATTTTAGTCCTTTATATATGCATTACATGTATAAAATATAAAATATATATAGTACTTAATTATCATATAACGTATAAAAAATATTATAGATAGATAAAATACTTAATATTTTCTTAAACATATTTAGAAAAATACAAGAAAACAAATGTATATATAGGTAAATATAAATTTATATTGAAATAAAAAAACATCTACCTAAATACATGATTTAAAAAATGCTTAATGCTAATCCCTTGAAATGTGTATTAAATATCTACTATATATAAACATTTACTAAGGAAAGAAATAGCTAGAAGATTTATTCTTAAGATTAATAGAATTAATGTATCTATCACATATAAACCCTTATTAAAAAGTAAAATTTAAATTTAAGAAAATGAAAAACATAAGAAAATAACAAGTGGAAAAAATAAAATAAAAAAATCTTAGAAAAATGACATGTGTCTAATGTAATTAGAAAAGAATAAGTGGCAAAATCATTTTCATTTATTAGGATACTAGTTGTGAGACCCATATATTACATGAGTTAATTAAAAAAAAACTAAATATAAATATCAAAATATTTAAAAACATTGATTTTATAAAAAACAATAAGAAAAATAATAAATTATTACAATGAAAATGTTTTTTATCGTTTAAATTTAAATAAATAAAAGAAACTAATGACCTTTTATTTTGGAAATATTGAAATTAAAAGGAAAATTCATTAATGAAATTGATATCTATTTATTACTATATTTATTACAATTATTATATTTAAATATTATGTGAAATTTAATAAAATAGAAAAAGCTAATAAAATTATATGTGAAAAAAAAAATTCAAAATAACAACATTTGACAAATTGAATTAGACTGTGATATGTGACAAAAAAATATTTGTTATACATATACATACATACATATATATATATATATATATATATATATATATATATATACACACACACACACACACACACACTAGTTTATAACCCGTAGAAACCACTGTTACAAAATTAATTAAACTTTAATAGTAAAAAAACTCAAAATTATTAATCACTTATTTTAAATAAATTATTAATTAAGAGATTTTTTAGTTATATAAAATTATAATCATTGATTTAAATAAATATGTAAAATTATATCACTTTATAATTTGTATTAATTTTATTTTAATTTTTATCTTAATGTTGTTAATTTAATGTAATTAAAGAGATAAATTTAAAATTTGAAATTTAAAATTGATAATCAATAGGTTGACAAGTGGTATTCATTAATTAGGAGATATAATAGGGTGCCACATGGCAAAATGAAATTAAAATATGCATTAATTATTAAGCTTAATATGATGATAGTTGTCAAAAGGAGAATAAAACTATTCTTTTTATTAGAATAGAGAATATATATATATATATATATATATATATATATATATATATATATATATATATATATATATATATATATATATATATATATAATGTGGATGGACATTTATTGTGCGGACGTGTGGACAGTGTTATTCTATGAAAATTATTAAGAGAATAAGTTGTTTAGTAATACGAATACGTCAAACCTAACAAAAATATCGTCATTTTCAAGCATTCTCACTAATTCTTATTCCTTTTTGTTCTCACACATTGTTTTTCACTCATCTCCATTCTGACAGAATACGACTCAATAAATATACTAACAAATTCTGACAGAATGATAATAATAGTAATAAAAAGTCTATAATAACCTTATAGACGATTTAATTAGTACAAATGTTTGATAATGACAATAGTTATGTAAAATTGAACATATTCATATTATCAAACAACATATTTTTCTTGTCATTCTCACAGAATAATATTGTCCACACATCCGCACAATATATATATATATATATATATATATATATATATATATATATATATATATATATATACAGAGAGAGAGATAGAGAGAGAGAGAGAGAGAGTTATGTTCCAATGAGAACATTTTTCCCGTGAGAACATTTTTTACAAATAAAAATACACCAATTCCACCTACATCTATCAATACCTTATTCCCACCACCACCTCTTTTCACAATGGAAGCTGGACCACCATTGACCACCAGGCCGCCACTACCGGAGTCACCGAACCACCACTACTGGAGTCACCGGACCACCACCACAATATCTGGTTTTTTCGACCACCGTCGCCACTTCTCATCTTCTTCTTTTTTATGTCGGAGAGACCAACGGACCTGCGCCATCTGAAATTTACTAGAATCATTGAACCACTGGACCATCACAGGAATCTCATAACGATCTGACTACCTACACTCGTCCCCAAGTTGGAAACCATGGGTACCCTTGTCTCTTTCTGCTTCTTCGATTTTCTTCTCATAATCTCTCATTTTACCGAGTACGTGATCTGGATTCACCGAATCTTAAGTAGAAGGCCACCAGATTTGGTTTCCCGATCTGGTCACCGGCCACCGCCATCACCTTCGAGTCTGTTATCTCTGAGTTTCGATCAGGTTTGAACATATTTCTCATAAGCGATGAAAGGAATTTACTCCAAGGTTGCCTGCAACTTTTAATTATAAGTATTAGGCCGTTGATTTGCTGAATGAAAAACGATGTATTCAATCCGTGTTGCTATACATGTCGTCAAATTGATAGAAAGATGCAGGAGGGTGGAAAAAGAGAGCAAAGGGAATGGAGATTCAACTAGAATCATATGTGATTATATATATATATAATCACATGTAATTATATGTATCTAATCATATATGGTTTATATTGACAAAAAATAATGATGCCTAAATAAATCATATAGCTGATTAGATACATATAATTACATGTGATTATATACACAATAACAACTATTGAATCGAGAACATAAAGATAAATATTATCTACATATATCATATGTGATTAAATGCATATAATCACATGTGATTATTTGTATCTAATCACATAAAATTTATGTGGAAAATATTTATTTTCGCGTTCTCGATTCAGTTGTTGTTCTTGTGTGCTTAATTACATGTGATTATATGTATCTAATTAGATATGATTTATATGGACAATATTCATTTTCACATTCTTGTTCAACAGTTGTTCTTGTACATTTAGTCACATATGATTTCTGTACACAAGATTCATTTTCACGTTTTTGATTAAATAGTTTTTCATTTTCCACATTAATCATATGTGATTAATACATACAATCACATATGATTAAATACATAAGAAAAAATATTGACTCATGAATATTATCAATATAAATTATATGGGATTTGATACATATAATCACATGTGCTTAAGTACATGAGTACAACTATTGAATCGAGAAAGAAATAATGAATCTTGTCTACATAAATCATATGTGATTAAATACATATAATCACATGTGATTAAATCTATTAGACCAATTATTGAATCTATGCAAGAATAAATATTTTCCATACAAATCATATGTGATGAAATATCTATATATATATATATATATATATATATATATATATATATATATATATATATATATATAATCACTTGTGATTAACTATACAAGAACAACTATTGAATCAACACATGGAAACAAATATTGTCCATATAAATCATATGTGATTAAATACATATAATCATGTGATTTAATACACGATTCCAACTATTAAATCGAAAGCACGAAAATAAGTACGACCCACGTAAATAATATTTTACTAAATACATATAATCAAGTGTAGTTATATGTATATAATCACATATGATTTATGTGGACAATATTCATTTTTGCATTCTCGATTCACTAGTTTTTCACATGTATTTTATCACATGTGATTATATGTATTTAATAACATATAAATCATATATGATTTGATAGATATAATCACATGTAACTCGATACATATAATCACATGTGATTATATACAAGAGAAAACCTAACACAATAACAAATCTTTGTAAGTGAGGGTGGGGGTGATGAGGGTGGGTGGTGGTGGCAGGGTGGTGGTGATTGGTGGTGGTGGTATGTGGTGATGGGTGGTGGTGGTTTGGTGATAATGACGGGTGGTGGTTTTGGTGGGTGGTGGGTGGGTGTGGGTGGTGGAGGTAATTCATTTTTGCTTTGTAATTATATGAATCTAATCACATATGAATAAATACATATAATCACATGTGATTATATGAATCTAATCACATATGATTTATGTGGACATAATTCATTTTTGCTTTGTCGATTCAATATTTGTTCTCATGTATTTTATCACATGTGATTATACTTATAATCGTATCTGATTAAGTACATGAGCATAACTATTGAATCGAGAAGGAAAAAAATGCATCATGTCAACCTCAAATCATATATGATTATATATATATATATATATATATATATATATATATATATATATATATATATATAATCACATGTGATTAATTACACAAAAGCAATTATTCAGTCTAAACCGTAAAAATAAATATTGTATACATAAATCATATCTGATTAAATACATATAATCACATGTGATTATATGTATCCAATCATATATGATTTATGTGGATGAGATTCATTGTCACATTCTTAATTCAATAATTGTTCTTTGTCTACTGTAATCATATGTGATTAAATACATATAATCATATGTGATTATATGTATCTAATCAATATGATTTATACGGACAAAAAATAATGATGTATATATAAATCATATGTGATTAGATACATATAATCACATATGAATATACACAAGAACTATTGAATCGAGAACACAAAGATAAACATTGTCCACATATATCATATGTGATTAAATGCATATAATCACATGTGATTATATGTATCTAATCATATAGAATTTATGTGGAAAATATTTATTTTCGCGTTCTCGATTCAATTGTTCTTGTGTGCTTAATTACATGAGATTATATGTATCTAATTATGAGCAATATTCATTTTCACATTCTTATTCAATAGTTGTTCTTGTCCATTTAGTCACATATGATTTCTGTACACAAGATTAATATTCGCGTTTTTGATTAAATAGTTTTTCTTTTTCCACATTAGTCATATGTGATTAATATATACAATCACATATGATAAAATACATAAGAAAAAATATTGACTCATGAATATTGTCAATATAATACATATAATCACAAGTGCTTAAGTACATGAGTACAACTACTGGATTGAGAAGGAAATAATGAATCTTGTCCACATAAATCATATGTGATTAAATACATATAATCGCATGTGATTAAATATATTAGAACAATTATTGAATCGACACAAGAATAATTATTTTCCATGCGAATCATATGTGATTAAATATATATAATCACATGTGATTAAATAAACAAGAACAACTATTGAATCAACATGTGAAAACAAATATTATCCATATAAATCGTATGTGATTAAATACATATAATCACATGTGATTTAATAGACAATGCCAATTATTAAATCGAAAACACGAAAATAAATACGGCCCACATAAATAATATTTTATTTAATACATATAATCACATGTAATTATATGTATCTAATCACATATGATTTACGTGGTCAATATTCATTTTTGCATTGTCAATTCACTAGTTTTTCATGTGTTTTTAATCACATGTGATTATATGTATTTAATAACATATAAATCACATATGATTTGATACATATAACCACATGTGACTCGATACATATAATCACATGTGATTATATACAAAAGAAAATCTAATGAATAAAAAACAAAATAACAAATCTTTATAGGTGGGGGTGGTGGTGGTGGGTGGTGGTGGGTAGTGATAGGTGGTGGTGGTTGGGTGGTGATAGTGGTGGCGAGTGGTGGTGGGTAGTGATGGGTGGTGGGTGGTGGTTGGTGGTGGTGGTTAGTGATGGGTGGTGGTTAGTGGTGGTGGGTAGTGATGGGTGGGGGTTGGTGGTGGGTGGTGAGTAATGATGGGTGGTGGTGGTGGCGGGTGGTGGTGGGTGGTAAGTAGTGATAGGTGGTAGGTGGTGGTTGGTGGTAGTGGGTAGTTATGGGTGGTGGTGGCAGATGGTGGTTGGTGGTGGTGTAGGTGTAGGTGGGTGGTGGTGGTTATGGTGGGTGGGTGGTGGGTGGTTGGTGGTGGTGGGTAATGGTGGGTGGTGGTGGTGATGGGTGGTGGTGGTGGGTGATGGTGATGGGTGGTAAGTAGTGGTTGTTGGTGGTGGTGGTTGGTGGTGGTGGGTAGTGATAGGTGATGGTGGTGATGTGTAACGCCCGGATATCCGAGATAGTCAATTTAGAGACGATGAGCATCAAACATGAATTTTTGATGGACTGTTATTTAGAAGTATTAATCTTAACCAATATGTAGTATATGTTACAAGGGTTCCGTACATATAAAGAATGCCGGAATCCGAGTTATAATGAATAAATTATGACCCATGGAAGTTTTACGGCAAAATCGACACGACACCGGGAGATGTAATTAGTGAATTTACGATGGAGGACTTTTTAGACTTCGTAATCTAAACAAAAGTCATAGAATATGTTAAAATGAGAGCATCCATAAAAAGAACACTCAAATCTGACTTCGTATGAGGAAGTTATGATTTTTCTAACATGTAGCATAACAATGCACAACCCGGAAAATTCGAATTTTAGATCGGTCGATTTTCAGTCAAAATAATCTAAATGAGAAATGAAGATGTCGTTAATTGGAGTTAAACGATAAAAAGACAGTAAAAAACAGAGCTCGTATGCGAAAGATATGGACAAAGCCTACTCTCTACTTTTCAAGCACGGCAAATTCGATACAGTTTTGTAATTCCGAGATAGAATGAGAATTAGCCAAGGGTGTCTAAATGAAAGTTATAGTACTCATAAATACCAACACGTGGATATAAATAACATCGAAAACGGAGCTCATATGCGAAAGATATGGGCGAGGCTTAGTCTCTACTTTTCGAGCGCGGCGAATTCGAATACAGTTTTGTAAATCTAAGATACAATAAGAATTAGCCGACGGGGTCTAAATGAAAGTTGTAGTACTCGTAAATACCAACGTGTGGATATAAATAACGTAGAGAATGGAGCTCGTACGCGGAAGATACGGACGAAGCTTAGAGACTACTTTACTATAAAACTTCTATAAATAAAGGGTGAACTCCTCAGATTTTCTTCACACCATAAACCTCTATTTCTCTCTCTAACTTGTCTCTAGCGTCCCTAAACCCTCCCAAGTCTAGAGAACCTCCCTTGCATGAGAAAAACTTTCGGCTCGGAAACGCTGCTCCAGCGAAGCCCATTTTTTTTTTTTTTTTCTGTAAAACCTATTGTAAGTGAGCTACGTCTACGCTATTTTTAATATAACTTCTAATTAATTATAGTAACATTATTAGGACCTTAAAATAATTATTTGGCTATTATTATGAGTTATATTGAGTGTTATTTAACACTTATATAATAATAATAATAGCTAGACTATTAATTAGTCACGGTTAACGTTTGACTAAACCCTAGTCATATTGATACTAGGTTTTGTCGAGGAAAATTGTGTTATGAGTAACATAGTGTTGTCCAAAAGCCGAGTCACCATCTTCTCAAGTGAGTGCATGGTCCCTTTCATCTTACACATAGATATGAAGTATTTTAATATAAATTACGTGCTATGTGTGCATATTGTCTGAATACTTGCTGTCTATGCTGGTGAAATATTTTTATACATGTTTTAAATGATTTAAACTGTATAAAGTATTTTATATCTACAAAATATGTTGGGTAAAACATGGGTAGATAAATAATGAGGGGTAAAAAAGCTGAAATAGAGGAACATTAGTAGTACAGACCTAGTGCCCTATAGGTATACATTAGCAGCAGTGGACCTAGTACCCTATAGATGAGCACTGGCAGCTACGCCATAACCCGTAGATATTTAGATCTACGGTAAACGTCCTAGCAGCTGCGCTCTAAGGACAGTATTGGCAGTTGCGCCTAATAGGGAGCCTTATGACCATGTCAGTAGCGTTTAAAGGTTAATACCGGCAGAAGCGCCTCATAAAAAATGTCCCAATTCTGGCAGCGACGCCTAAGTGATAGAACTAGCAGCTGTGCTTGATAGTTGTGTCATTGAAAACAATGGACTTCGTACATACTCCTTAGGATAATCCTTAGGAATGAATGAATGAGAAATAGCTGATCCTTAGGGTAAATCCTTAAGAAGATAATGGGAATGGGTAATTGGGTTGATTGTTTGATGTTTAAATATAATAATTATATTATTGTGGGTTGAAAACCCTATGTACTCACCATGTTTCCCAACCTGACCAACTCCAGCTTATTTGTATCACATGTGTCGATACGAAGCTACTTTACACTGAGAGATTTAAAAGAGATGTAGATTACTAGTGTAAATGAATGTAAGTTTTGTTTATGTTTATGTTCCTGTATTGACGATGACATCCCAATGTTTTAAAAAAAATAAAAAAAATACATTTCTTCGGAAATGCTTCGACAACGTAATTATCATGTTTTTATGGGGACAAATTCCGCAACACTTTTATTTAAAAAAAGTACTCTGATTTTTATAAAGCATAAACAAAAATATCGGTCTTTTCTGGCCGTGAAAATTGGGGATGTCACAGTTGGTATCAGAGCATTAGTTTAAGCGAACTAGGAATATAAATTTATTTCTAGACTTAAACTTTGAGTGATAAGCGATGACTGTGAGGTGTGAGCACTAGCTTATTTTAGGAATTGTGCCTATGTGTTAAATGCTTGTGCCTGATATGTTGTTATTTGTTCGGATCTATGGTCTATTGCCGACCGGATGTGGAAACCTTATGTGTTTAGAATTCTAAGCGTTTAACTACGATATTAGAACTAGCATATAAACGTTTAGGGGTGATAAGGATGATTTAAACGTCAATCCTAAATAAAGATCTAGATTCACCTTATTCGGTGTATATATCAAAATGGCAAGGACCCGTAGTGGAAACGTGAATGTAAATGGGAACCGAGATCAGCCCCCAGTGATTGAGCAAATATCGGTTGTGGTGGCTGTTGCTGAGCCAATAACGATGGCCGAAGTGCAAGCGATGATCCAGGCGATGTTGGATTGGCAAATGGAGGAAACCAGACGTCTGCTCCAACAAAATCGAGAGGAAGCGACCATACAGATCGAACAACCCAAGTTGAACGAAGGGCAGACTGAGGAGGGGAACTATGGTGGAACCGTTGGTCAAGTCAACCCACCAATAGTTCGACAAAACAACCAAGATGACGGAGTCGAGAGGAATGGATGCAAGTACAAGGATTTTCTGACTTGCAAGCCATCGACTTTCACTGGTAAGGAAGATTCGATCGGGGTCATGGATTGGATCTTGGAGATGGAGTTAGCTTTCATGACGTGTTTTTGCAGAGGCAAACTACAAACCACGTTTGTGGTACGCTAGTTCAGAGGAGGCGCGGTTCGTTGGTGGAACACTCTGGGGAAGACTCTAAGCCCCAATGAGCCACTACAACTGACGTGGGCAGAGTTTTTGGTGCATTTCAAACGCGGGTATTGCTCAGCCCAAAATCTACTCAAGCTATAAAACCAATTCCTTACCTTGAAGAAAGGAAGCATGTCTATTAATGAATACACCAACAACTTCACAGAGAAGATGGAGTTCGCCTTACGTCTTGTTCCGAATGAGCTAACAAAAATCGACAAGTATGCAAAAGGACTTTCATCGGAGTACGCGGTGCCAGTGCATCAGGCACCTACTTTGGAGGCAGCTAACTAGGCTGCCAAGTCGGTTGAGGAGATGATCAAGGGAAGAGCCGCCAACAAGACCGAGGTTGGCGAAAAGAGGAAGTTTGAGGGGTTTGCAAAGCCCGATAAGAGAATCAAGTCCAATACAAGGAAGTTTAGAGGAGGAGGGAATGAAGAAAGATGGTGTGAGAAGTGCAAAGAGAAACACTCTGGAAAATGCGGTGAGGAGGTGACTTGTTTCAAGTGTGGGAAGCACGGGCATTATGCCCACAAGTGTAAATTCAACAAAAGGGTGTGTTACGTATGTAATGAGGAAGGGAACTTCAAGCAAGATTTCCCAAAGAGAGAAGGGGAAACAAAGCCAAATGTGCCGCCTAAACCAAAGGCAAGAGCATTCCATATGATCATAGACGAAGCAGCTGACGATGCAAGGAATCAAGAATGAGGATCTAAGAAGTAGTCGTGTAAATAGTACCACGTGGTGTAGCCTATTAAAGGCATAATATAGGTTGAACTTGAACACCTATGTAATCGTTTCAAGAAATAATATAAAACCTTCATTTTGTTATTTGATGTGTTGAATGATTGTGTGATTTGTTGCATGGTGACTTGGGAAACTGTGGGACAATACTTGGGACGAGTATGAGTAGGTGTGAATGGTAGTAGAGGCCTATACTACCGGAAGCACAGGACTCAAACTTGGATCAGGGAAAGTCACAAGGTTACCAGAAAGCTAGTAATTGATTTCGTTTTATTCAAGTATGTCATTACCATTGTTTCGGTAATGACTAAGAAGATTGTTATTATCCCGACCCTAGTGGTCATATCACATTGAGTCCGACTACGATGAGTAGGTTACGTGGTTCAGTGAACCAAGTTTGATGTAGCGTCTGACTTAAACCAAACGATTGAAATCAAAGCGATCAATAGAAGTATCGCGCTCATTGTTAAAGAAGTTGGTAGCTAGAAATGCTACATGTTAAAATGTGATTATATCACATTAGACCATGAAGGAATGCATATTCCATTCCAGAATTTGACTCTAAGAGACCTGAGTCTAAGCGTTGCTACATACGATGATAGGTCATTAGAATATGACACATCGGTCAATTGTAGTAATCAAATTAACTTGTACTAAGTTTTTTAAGAAGAAGAAAGAGTCTCTTATAAAGAATGAGGCTGTGACACGAAGGTCATGATTGAAAGTCTAAAGAGCAGGTGCAAGACCGAGCACCGCCTGCAGTCAAGGAGTCCAAGAGTTAGATACTCGTTCGAAGCAACATAGAAGTTATAGTTATTACATAAGATGAAGAGATAACGTATGGAGTCATTATACAATCTTGTTTTGTTGATGATTCTGGGACGTAATCATCCTAAGGGGGAGATAATTGTAACGCCTGCAGACCTGAGCTAGTCAATTTAGAGATGATGAGAATCAAACATGAGTTTTTGATGGAAGATTATTTAGAAGTATTAATCTTAACCAATTTGTAGTATATGTTACAAGGGTTCCGTACATATAAAGAACGTCGAAATCTGAGTTATAACGAAGAAGTTATAACCCGTCGAAGTTTTACAGCAAAGCCGACACGACACCGGGAGACGTAGATAGTGAATTTACGATAGATGACTTTTTAGCCTAAGTAATCTAAACAAAAGTTATAGAATATGTTAAAATGAGAGCATCCATAAAAAGAACACCCAAATCTGACTTCGTATGAGGAAGATATGATATTTTTCTAACATGTAGCATAATAGTTCACAACCCGGAAGTTCGAATTTTAGATCGGTCGATTTTCAGTCAAAATAATCTAAACGAGAAATGAAGATATCATTAATAGGAGTCAAACGATAGAAAGACAGTCGAAAACAGAGCTCGTATACGAAAGATATGGACGAAGCTTACTCTCTACTTTTCGAGCGCGTCGAATTCGATACAGTTTTGTAATTCCGAGATAGAATGAGAATTAGCCAACGATGTCTAAATAAAAGTTATAGTACTCATAAATACCAACACGTGGATATAAATAACGTTGAAAACGGAGCTCGTATGCGAAAGATATGGGCGAATCTTAGTCACTACTTTTCGAGCGCGGCGAATTCGAATACAGTTTTATAAATCTGAGATACAATAAGAATTAGCCGACGGGGTCTAAATGAAAGTTGTAGTACTCGTAAATACCAACACGTGGATATAAATAACGTATATAATGGAGATCGTACGCGGAAGATACAGACGAAGCTTAGAGACTACGTTACTATAAAACTCCTATAAATAAAGAGTGAACTCGTCATATTTTCTTCACACCATAAACCTCTCTTTCTCTCTCTAACTTCTCTCTAGCCTCCCTAAACGCCTCCCAAGTCTAGGGAACCTCCCTAGGACGAGAAGAAAGCCCTGGAGCGCCTGATGGCTCCGAGAAGAAAAGCTTTCGGCTCGGAAACGCTGCTCCAGCGAAGCCCGATTTTTTCTGTAAAACCTGTTGTAAGTGAGCTACGCCTACGCTATTTTTAATATAGCTTCTAATTAATTATAGTAACATTATTAGGACCTTAAAATAATTATTTGGCTATTATTATGAGTTATATTGAGTATTATTTAACACTTATATAATAATAATAATAGCTAGACTATTAATTAGTCGCGGTTAACGTCACACTAAACCCTAGTCATATTGATACTAGGTTTTGTCGAGGAAAATTGTGTTAAGAGTAACGTAGTGTCGTCCAAGCGCCGAGTCACCATCTTCTCAAGTGAGTGCATGGCCCGTTTCATATTACACATAGATATGAAGTATTTTAATATAAATTACGTGCTATGTGTGCATATTGTCTAAATACTTGTTGTCTATGCTGGTGAAAGATTTTTATACATGTTTTAAATGATGTAAATTGTATAAAGTATTTTATATCTACAAAATATGTTGGGTAAAACATGGGTAGATGAATGATGAGGGATAAAAGCTGAAATAGAGGAACATTAGTAGTACGGACCTAGTGCCCTATAGGTGTACATTGGCAGCAGTGGACCTAGTATCCTGTAGATGAGCACTGGCAGCTGCGCCACAACCCGTAGATGATTTAGATCTATGGTAAACGCCCTAGCAGCTGCGCTCTAAGGACAGTATTGGCAGCTGCGCCTAATAGGGAGCCTTATGACCATGAAAGTAGTGTTTAAAGGTCAATACCGGCAGAAGCGCCTCATAAAAAACGTCCCAATTCTGGCAGCGACGCCTAAGTGATAGAACTAGCAGCTGTGCTTGACAGCTGTGTCATTGAAAACAATGGACTTCGTACATACTCCTTAGGATAATCCTTAGGAATGAATGAATGAGAAATAACTGATCCTTAGGGTAAATCCTTAAGAAGATAATGGGAATGGGTAATTGGGTTGATTGTTTGATGTTTAAATATAATAATTATATTATTGTGGGTTGAAAACCCTATATCCTCACCAGGTTGGGAAACCTGAACCACTCCAACTTATTTGTATCACAGGTGTCAATATGAAACTACTTTACACCGAGAGATTTAAAAGAGATGTAGATTAGTTGTGTAAATGAATGTAAGTTCTGTTTATGTTTATGTTCCTGTATTGACGATGACATCCCGATGTTTTAAAATAAATAAAAAAAAATACATTTCTTCGTAAATGCTTTGACAACGTAATTATCATGTTTTTATGGGGACAAATTCCGCAACACTTTTATTTAAAAAAAGTACTCTGATTTTTATAAAGCATAAACAAAAAAATCGGTCTTTTCTGGCCGTGAAAATTGGGGATGTCACAGTTGGTATCAGAGCATTAGTTTAAGCGAACTAGGAATATAAATTTATTTCTAGACTTAAACTTTGAGTGATAAGCGATGACTGTGAGGTGTGAGCACTAGCTTATTTTAGGAATTGTGCCTATGTGTTGGGTAGTGATTGTGATGGGTGGTGAGGTGTGAGCACTAGTTATGGGTGTTGGTGAAGGGTAGTAGGTAGAGGTGGGTGGTTGTGGTTGGGTAGTGATTGTGATGGGTGGTGATGGTGGTGTCGAGTGGTGGTTGGTGGTGGGTGGTGGGTAGTGATGGGTGATGATTGGTGGTTGGTGGTGGAGGTTAGTGATGGGTGGTGGTGGTGGGTAGTGATGGTTGGTGGTGGTGGCAGGCGGTGGAGGTGGGTGGTGGTGGCAGGTGGTGGTTGTTGGGTGGTGATGGTGGTGGCAGGTGGTGGTTCGCGGTGGTGGTGGCTGGTGGGTGGTAGTTGGTGGTGGTGGTTAGTGATGGGTGGTGGTGGTGGTGGTCTTTGTTGGGTAGTGAGTGGTGTTAGTTAGTGGGTTTTTTAATTGTTTATAACTATTTTTTTGATTTATATGAATATTATTTATAATTTTAATTAAAAAAAAATTGTGTTTTTGAAATTTGTTCTCAAATGTTCTTGCGATAAGAAATGTTCTCGATTGAACACTCTCCTGTGTGTATATATATATATGTATATATCAAGGTTGCAGAAATCGCTCGATGGTAGCTTGGCGGTGGACTGGGGTCAAAGGATTAATCGGCTAGGCGAGGATTAATCGGGGACCATTAATTATTAAAACTATTATTAAAATATTAATAAATATAACATTAATCATAAGAATTAATAAAAATTATCACATAATTAAACTAAGAATCCAGTTTTTTCTTTGTGCATATAAACTCTATTATAACTAATTCCATGAGGCCCTTTAAATATAAAATGATCCGAGAAATATGGTTTTATAAAAAAAATTAAAACAAAAAACTGAAGATCGCAAAGATTTATGGTTAAAAATATTGGACTTGGATGTAATGATTCTTGTAAACCCACCAATCTTCCAACACAATGGAGAATTATAACAAAACTACCCTCAAGGGAAAATTGGTCAAGAGACCAACCAAAGAGAACTAGACCATTAACCAACAACGTGAAAGTTACAAAATGAATATTATGCATGTAATTTAACATTTCAGCACATCAAAAGAGAATAATAATTGTAAATGGTTAATTGCAGGTAAAATACACCAGGCTCCATGAGTTAGCAGTGATGATAACAGGTCCTTCACAGTAAAAAAAATACAATTCATAATTCCAAAACAAGTTTAAGCCTTGCACCGCAGCACCTTCATATCTGATTAGATTTGCATCTAATCACATTTATATCTAATCACATTTGCAAGCCCCTGCCAGTAGAAGTCACATTATATCACAATTTTTAAAAAGGAAACATATCAACACAAGATATGAGAATAAATCAATAATAATATCCCTAGATGATTGATAAGAGAAATAATAGATGAACATAACATTCCACCCATCTAGAGCCCTACACAACAACACCTTCGACATTCATCTTGATCACTCATTTGATGTGATCACCTTCAGCACAACAACACAACAACACTTTCTTCGAATCAACCTCATCTTGAAACAATCACATTCAATTTTGATCACTGATTCGTATCTGATCACCAATTCCGACTTGAAATCATTCAATTTTGACTTTCACTGCTTTGACCATTGAATTGAATTACCAACGACCGACAAAAACAATTTTCTGAAATCGATTTTCAGATCAAACAAATCGATTCAACAATAATCATCATATTCAACCATCTGTTATGTGAACTAAGAAGAAGTGAAGAAGAAAAGAAGAAAAAAAGGAGTTAAACCACCTGGTTTAGGTTCTTCACCCTCGATTCGACCTCATCTTTCTTCACCCTCGATTTGACCTATTCTCTTTCTCACCAATTATTTCCAGATTACCCGATTATTGATTGTTGATTGGGTTCGTTACTTTCCGTATGACGGTGCTCAGTTTGATGTCATTCCTTAGATGGTGTGGCAGAAGCTAATGACAAAAGACTAACGACAGCAGGGGAGGAGTCGGAGTCGAGCAGGCGAGGAGTCAGACCATCAAGAAAATTGGGGAAGAACAAGATGCATAAAACATATATGGAAGAGTAAAATTTGATCATCCCACATCGAAGCTGGGAACATTCTATCAAGGAAAAACACTCTATAAAAGGGAATCCTCCCTAAGAGAACAAATGCACTTATGTTTTAGGCAAACTGACTCCTTTGAGCTGGTGGGTCCTTTAGAGTCAGTTGGGCCGATTAGGTCCGAGTTGGACCGATTTGGTCTGATTTGGTCCGTGTTGGTCCGGTTTTGACCGATATTGACTAAGGCCGCCTAGTTTAACCCTCAAACACCTTTCCATAGGCGGTTGGAGGCCGCCAAGCGCCTATGCGCCGATTAATCGGCCGTCTAGACCGATTTTGATAACCATGATATATATATATATATATATATATATATATATATATATATATATATATATATATGGTTAGGTTGATGTGAGACGACCTAATTTTGTGAGTACGTGAGACACATTTTTTATTTTTTTATATATATTTTTTATTTTTTTTAGTTAATTCAAGTTCCGAAAATAATATTTAAAAAAGAAATTTTTGGATTTTTTCATTTATTTTACATTTTAAAATTATTTTTTAGAATATGTACAGTGTAATATTCTATTAGAATATTTCACGTATTTTTTTTAAAAAATGGGATTTTTTTAAATTTTTTTTAGTTAATTCATGTTCCGAAAATAATATTTAAAAAAAGAATTTTTATATTTTTTCATTTATTTTGCTTTTTAAAATTATTTTTTAGAATATGTCAGTGTAATATTCTATTAGAATATTTCACGTATTTAAAAAAAAAACAGGATTTTTTTTATTATTTTTTTAGTTAATTCAAGTTCCGAAAATAATATTTAAAAAAAGAATTTTTGGATTTTTCCACTTATTTTGCATTTTAAAATTATTTTTAAATTTGGTCTCACGATCTTACAAAATTAGAATGATCTTAAATGAACCTGAACATATATATATATATATATATATATATATATATATATATATATATATATATATATATATAGACACACACACACACACACACACATATATATATATATATATATATATATATATATATATATATATATATATATATATATATATATATATATATATGAGGATAGGGAATATCAGACTTTTAGGTATGTAGTATTAGGTGTAGAACATTCAAAACCACATCATTTTTAGCTAAATTAAATTAACCGATGGACTGCCACTTCCTAATTAATTTCATTAAAAATCTCTAAAATTGTCGGAAGATGACGCTGCTATTCTTTCCACTCCAGTGTAATTCAAACCAATGCTTTTCTAAAATCTAAACTATCTTTATTGTTATTTAATATGATTCAAACCACTGCGATTGGTGCCTTTCTTCCTGAAAATCAAATTATATAATTTAGTTATTCTTTGTTGAGATAAGGACTTATAATCAAATTATATTTTAGTTTTTGTCTGTAAGGACTTCAAAACACATTGCAATTTTATAGTATATCGCATATATGTCATCTACTCTCTCTGTTGCTACAAAATATTTCTTTCATTTACAAAACCATCTAACCAAAATTCTTATGACTACCTGACATATTATATTGTAGAACTTGTATGTTTTTCGGTATATATACATACCAACTCAAAGAAATTTATTTATTCATTGGTGCACACCATATGCTTGACAAAAAGCTACCTTAAACTTTGATTCACATCACAGATATATAGACGTGTTCGTATAGGCAAATTTTAAACAATTGATTCTACATGTAGGGTTATTTGCAACATAGTGTGTAGTATTCTGAAAATTCATTACAATGTTAATTAGAAGCGAATTGCTAATTCAAATGATATAAATCCTGGTCGATTATCTATAAACAACATATATAACATATTTGACAGTTTGTAATAAGTTAGTTATCTTGTAATTTTTAGTGTATAAATGTTTTCTTCTACTTTTGAGAAGTTATTCACGACATTGTCATACATTATTGTTTCAAAAATTTCTTCATCGCTTCTTTACATGCATGAATAACAAAAAATAGATGGTTCACTCATTGTGTGTGCATATTGCCAACAATGCTTATATAAATGTGAAAAACTGAGATCTATATATAAATTAAAATTTCCAAAAACTATAAAAATTAGATATTCACGATGTCATCTTAACACAAGTAATTCATTAAGAATACACTGGAAAAGATGATATAACATCATGCCAAATAAATATAATTAACATCAATATAATTATATGCTAGTGTGACAGTCCTTGGCTGATCACTTGAACTTCGGCTCAATTGAAACCACTCTCCGTCCTTCTTTATATCACTGAATGACACATCCTCTTTGTTCTCAGTCATATCATCAATGTTTTCTGAGGTGTATTCCTTCAACTAGATTTCATCATTATTAGGTTCAGTAGCATTTAGGAAGGCCTATTCTAGTCTTTGTGTTTAGTCTTAATTTGTTTTTCCACTTGGATGGCATATTTGTCTACAATTGGAACCTCGTTAATCACTTTTAGATATCTTAGCTGGTATTGATTTTGATCGAGTACTAGATGACACTCAAAGATCCTCTTCTTGAAAAGAATTTATGTTTATATTACGAAAATGGTTTATTGGCCCATCTTCATCCCTTGCATGTGAGTTAGAAGTGTTCCTTAACTCACGTATCAATGATGCTCTGGATTTCACAATCTAAATTAAAGTAACTAAACTAAAGCTCATGGAGTACATATAGTTTCCATTAAATTAGCTTATATCAGTACTTCATCAAGTACATATAGTTTCCATTAAATTAGCTTATGCCATACTCCAAATGGTGAACTTTTACCTTTCTAACACAAAACAACCATCGATGAGATTATAACATATTTCAACTAATAAACAAGAACTATAAAGTTTTCTCTCTCTCAGCAACCATCCATAATCGTACTATCAATATAAATAATACATATGTTGTGTATTCTTGGCATTAAGGAATAGAATGGGTCAAGAGAATAACAAATGTCTACATACAAGATCACTTCAAATTGGCATGAATATCGCATGACATTTTGTCAAATATATGATTTGTAGGATTGAAAATGTTAGTATATGTCATTTGACTTTATGCATCAAGAATTTAACATCGATTTATAAAAACCCAACATGTTGAATAAAAATGTAATTTCACCTTATGAAGCAACTTTGAAATCGAAGGAAGAAATTATACCTATATGAACTTATATTTCCGAATTGGAGAGCACATTTTATTCTATTTTCAAGATCCACACGGTACATCTTAAAAAAGCAATAAGAATAAAAAAAAAAAAACAATCAGCAAACATATCACTTGAATTTTTTTTTTATTTTTTTATTTTTTTATTTTTAAGTTATGAATGCCAACCATGGACATTAAGAACGCGACAATGAGAAATTGAAATAAAGTGATTATGATCAATAAAAATGGAAGCCTGATAATCTGGATAATTGAAGTCGTTTAGTCGAAACCTAAAGTAAGGTTGGGAGTTCTCTTCAAGGAGATCATGATAATCCGGAACGAAAGGAAGGACAATATACGGGATTTGTATAATTATATTCAACTCAAAACGACGTAGGTTTTAGAGTTCCACACCTAATATTAGATCCTAACAACCTTATATTCCCTTTTCTCGATATATATATATATATATATATATATATATATATATATATATATATATATATATATATATATATATATATATATATATATATATAAAGGTTGTAAAAATCGCTCGGCGGAAGTTCGACGGTAGACTAGCAATAAGCGATTAATCGGACTAGACGGGGATTAATCAAAAATTAATCGGGACCCTTAATTATTAATAAAATTGTTTAAAAAATTAGTATTCCCTAAAAAACTAAGTATTTGAAAATTTAATAAAATTTAAAAATTTGAAAATTTTAGTTTAATATTTCAAAATTTGAAAGCTTAAAATTTTGAAAATTTAAAAATTTGGTGTAATATTTGAAAATTAAATTTTTTTGAATTTTTGAAAAAATTCCCGCCTATGACCGCCGAGACCGCCAATGCCGATTTTGATCAATTTCCACCAAACACTCTAATCGTAATCGGTTTAAGGCAGCCAAACGATTAATCGCCCACAAATATCGATTTCTACAACACTATATATATATATATATATATATATATATATATATATATATATATATATATATATATATATATATATAAGACACACACACACTACATTTATAATATTCATATTACACTTCTAAATTAAAAAAAATTCTCCTACTTTCTTTATGTTTTCTTCAAAAAATGGATCTAAACCAAAATACTCTACCCACTCCAAACACCCCAAACACTTCAAGTGATTATCAAACATATATGCAATTGTTGAATTCTCCAACCAAACAACAACCTTTATTCACTAACCTTCCATACAACCCACAATTCTTCTAACAACTACGATAACAATAATTGACTCAACCTCAATTCATTCCACAATTTCAAGGTTTTCAACAACAAACTTCTCCACAGTTCCAAACACAGTTTTCTCAAGTCCCATTATCTCAATCCCAAATTGTGAACCTTGACAACGAAGATGAACTATTCCAAGAAACACCAAAAACATATCGAAGAAGGTAACCAAAACCAAAAGGGAAAAAGAAAGCAACGACTTGGAATGAAGAAGAGGAAGAAGCTTTAGCAAAAGCTTGAGTTTTCATATCATGTGACTCGAGACGAGGCAACACACAATCTGGAGAAAGTTTTTGGAATCGTGTTTTGGATCACTTTCATGCGTTACTTGGAAGGAAAACGAATCGGTCGTACGACACTGTTAACGGAAAATGGCGTGATCTTCGCGCGATTTGCATAAAGTTTAATGGCATATTTGAAAATCTAAAAAATATGCATAAAAGTGGTTCTAACGATTTCAATATTTTATCAACCGCATGCTACCAATTCAAAGCAACAAACAATGGTAAACCATTTAGTCACCAAAAATCATGGGAAGTTTGATGTAACGGTCCAAAATAGGTCCTTAATCCAGAGACATCACATTCGGACTCGACCACATGCTAGAACTTTTGATTCGGACACGGGTTTTGGGCTAGACCTCAATGATGACGTTGATGTTGCCAATGGAGAGGGTCCACCTGAAGTCTAACTTCATCGACCATTGGGAAGGGACAAAGCAAAATGGGTGGCGTCTTCAAGCGGGAAAGCGACCGCAACTAGCGACGACGAGCTTGTGGAATCGATAGATAAAACTCTAAGTTTTCTAGAAAAAAAATACCAAGACGCTCGTCGCCAAAAAATTACTCTTACCAATTTTCAAATCATAAACACGAAGCCTCAACCGGATCTCGACCTGGAAAATCTCGCTACATTCCCGAAGTCTAACTCCATCGACCGATGGAGAGGGTCCACCTGAAGTCTAACTCCATCGACCATTGGGAAGGGACAAAGCAAAATGGGCTGCGTCTTCAAGCGGGAAAGCAATCGCAAGTAACGACGACGGGCTTGTGGAATCGATAGATAAAACTCTAAGTTTTCTAGAAAAAAAATACCAATCAACGGAGGACGCCGGTCGCCAAAAAATTACTCTTACCAATCTTCAAATCATAAACACGAAGCCTCAACCGGATCTCGACCTGGAAAATCTCCCTACATTCCCGAAAATCCAACAACGTGTCCGTGCTAAATATGACGATTATGTTCTAGTATTTATGTTTTAATTGCTATGTTGTGTGTTTTTTCTAAGTAATTTAGGATAAATAAGTAATTTAAGATTTTTTTTTGTTTTTGATTTTTTAAGTATTTTAGGATTTAAATTTGTGTGTTTTAAAATTATTGTAATGTGTTTTAATTTAATGTTTTTAATGTGTGTTTTATTTGAATTATTTTTTAAATTTAATCTAATAATGTCAAAAAAAAAGTTATGTCGAGTGGTAATCATTTCCAAAGGTTCGTGGGTTGGTAGTGGGTTTGTAATGGGTTTGTAGTAGAGCTGACATGTCGATGAGGTAACATCAATTTTTCGGTAGGTTGGATGTGACCATACCCATAGCCTAAATGGGGATAGTCTTAAGTTATCTTTGCTTCCAAAATGTACTTTCAAATAAATAAATGATTTTAGAAATAATGTCGAGTGTCTAAAAATTAAAGAAATGTATGGATGATGATTTTGTTTTGTTTGGGATGTGACTAAATGATGTTGTGATTGTGCCAAATACTGGACTGAACTGACTTATACTTGTTTTGACTTGGTATTTGCTATTTATAGAAAAAATCTGATTTTCTGCTATTGTCTTTGAATATTCAACATGGGTTACGCATGGTCACCACCGTCTAAAGTTGAGAGGTGGTTTGTTGCAAAATATATGTAACAGAACCATACAAGAATAATCAATTTTATAACAATTTCTAGATTATGTTAACAAACGTGGATTGAAAGAAACTTATACTAATATCCTTTTGATATAATTATTTTTCTCTGTGACTAATTTGATACAATTACCTATGTTGTTAATTGTGTGCTATGACCACGTTTTAAATAATTTCCTTTGTTAGGTTATTTCACGTCAACAAAGCGTTTTTTGGCCATTCTCTTGAATAAAATTATTTTTTTAAGCCCGTACTAAGAAAATGATTAAGTTTTTAGTCTGACCTAATTAGGTTAATGTTCAATCCATTTTTTTTCCTTTTCGTATATCATGACATGATGCGTTTTTCTTCCCTCCGAAGTCCCAAATTCTCTATCTTTCTATATCAACGACTTCCGATCTCCCTCCCTGCATTGCAACTTCGGACTTACACTTACTCCTCACGTCAACAAAGCGTTTTTTGTGCCATTCTCTTGAATAAAAGTATTTTTTTTTGAGCCCGTACTAAGAAAATGATTAAGTTTTGGGTCTGGCCTAATTAGGAAAATGTTCAATCCATTTTTTTTCCTTTTCGTATACCATGACATGATGCGTTTGTCTTCCTTCCGAAGTCCCAAATTCTCTATCTTTCTATATCAACGAATTCCGATTTCCCTCCCTGCATTGCAACTTCGGACTTATACTTACTCCTCAACTCACCATTGAGTTTCATAGCCCAATCCGCTCATTATATATATATATATATATATATATATATATATATAGAGAGAGAGAGAGAGAGAGAGAGTTAGGTTCATATATCAACCCTAATTATTGTGTGATTGTATAACCAAATTTCAACATTTGATCTCCCAAGAATATGATCGATATTTTCTTTTTATTACCTAAACTAAAATAGTTGTATATATGGAAGGAAATTTGAACGTTTAAAATGATAAAATAGCTACTAAATTACACCTTTTTTTATCTGATTTCACCTACATAAAAACAATCATTTTTTCTTTTAGCCTTTGTACAATTCTTGGTTGATTCGACTATGTACTTCTCCTTTCTTTTTTCGGATTAACATCCACCCTTTCATATATAGTTGCTTCTTGTTTTATAATGATTTTTACCATTGGTAATTGTTCATCAAATTGTAACGCCCATGTTTCTGGGCTTGTCATTTTTATCAATGTAATAGTCTAGGTTAACCTTTGTAACTAAATTCGAAATAATAAAAATGTATTATTTGTGAATTATGTGAATTATGTGATTTATGTGTTTATTTTCTTGATTTTTATAATTTAATAAATTAAGAATAAAATAAGCATCAAAATTAAAGTGTGAGATAATCCCGATATCATTGCATAAAGTTGTAGTGGTCGAAACAAGGATTCCGGAGATATAAGGAATGCCAAAATCCGAGTTATAACAAAGAAGTTATGACATGTCGAAGTTTCGCGACAGAACCGACACGACGCCGAGTGACGTAAAATATGAATTTAAGATAGAGCGATATTTAGCGTTAGCAATCTAAACGAAAGTCGTAGATATCGTTAAACCGAGAGCGTGCATAAAAGGAACACCCAAATCTGACTTCGTATGAGGAAGTTATGATTTTTCTAAGTTTCGACTTAGCAGTATGCAACCCGAATACTCGATTTGAGATCGAGCGGTTTTTAGCCGAAACAATCTAAATGAGAATCGAAGATCTTGTTGTTAGTAGAGAAACAATGAAAAGTTAGGCGAGAACGGACGTCAGATGAAGAAGTTATGAATTTATAACGAAGTTTTTCTATCCCGGGTAACTCTATCCACGCATGTGGGGGATAGAGCTCGTATGCGAAAGTTACGCAATTTAGAAGTTCGACGAGTCAATTACGCCCAACGTAATTTGAGTACGCCCAGCGTACTCAGTCGGATGCAACTTGTCTGACCAATACTCGAGTGCCACCAGTCGACACACACAGTGACGTCAAAGTACGCCCCGTGTAACCCGAGTACGCCCTGCGTAATTTGAGATGACGTCCCGCGTAATCCCAGACCCTCAGCCTATAAATAGAACTCGAGATCAACCATTTTCCTTGCGATTTTTCTTACTTTCTCTCTAAGTTTTCCCTCGTTTTGCGTGCCATTTATACCCCGAAGCCCCGGTAACATTCCCGAGCCCCGAAGCAAGATCCGAAGCCCCAAGGATCCCGAAGAGCGTTATTCCCGAGTCGAAACGCTGCCCGCGAGGAGCCCGGTTTTGTGAAGATCTTCCAGATCTACGGAGAAACACCTCTTCTGCAAGCCGTAGTGCTACCCGATCATCTTCTGATCAAGTGAGTGTGTAGTTATTTTCATTCCAACGCAATATTATGAAGTATTTTATATAAAATATGTGTAATGTGTATATATTTTGTTGTTATACGTGTGAGTGTATATTCACTCTCTTCTATCTTATAGATCTGATGTATTCTCTATGAAATACGTGTTATGTGTGTATGCCTCATCTATTATGTGGAATATGTATTGATTAAAGCATGTTATACAGGTTTTTAAACAATGTATAAAAATGTATATTTTTTATCTACTAATATGTTGGGTAGAACATGAGTAGATAATTGGTGTGTAATAAACAGATGAGAGGCCTCGGTGTTATTGGTGTTATTCTAGTCATTCAGCAGAGTATGGATGACGACCACAGACTATTCTAGACTATCCTGTGGAACACTAGCAAGCTCATTACCTGTAGGTGTTGTGAACGACGTGTTCACCGGTGTACTCTATCCCCCACATGGTTTCCTTTAGGACACTTAATGTTGAGGAAGCCCCTCTGCAGTAATGTCCGTCCCGATGAAAAATCCTGAAATAGGTTCCTTATAATAGACGTTATTTTTAGGAACGTAAAGTGAGGATAACGGGAATGGGTAATCGGGTTTATTGTTGATTGTTGGATTAAATATAATTATTTATTGTGGGTTGAAAACCCTATATGCTCACCAGGCTCCCAAGCCTGACCCACTCAATTTATTTGTATTACAGGAAGTGGCGCAAGAGCTTAAGATGGGCGAATCATCAAGTTGTTTTTGTTTACAGGTCTGTATATGTATATATTTGTTGAGTGACTTGTAATGCTGTCGTTTATGCTTTATGATCTGTATCGGAACATGACATCCCGACTTTTGAATATGAAATGAAATCATATGTCTTATGAAATGTTTTGATAAATATCTATTTTATCATGTTTTGTTTTTGGGAACAAATTCCGCATCTCTTTTAAAATTAAAAGGATTTACTCTGAAAATGTTTAAAAAGCATAAATGAAACCGGTCTTTTCTGGCCGAGATTTTGGGGATGTCACACAAATAATGCTATAGCTTGGAGAAGTGTTTTATTAAAACACTGTCTGTCAATGAAAACAAGTTAAAACTGAGTTTCAACTTACCTAAACCATTACAATTCGTTCATAATAATGTACACTGAACCATTCTACTGACATTCTGTATTCTCATAAAATTTAATATACTTCCCTTTATTATTTCTTTCACAACATTCTTAAAGAATTCCTTCATTATTTCTTTCATAATATTCTAAAAGAATTGTTTACTTCTTTTTACTACCCCACGACATTCTCAACGAAACCTGTTCTTTGATAAATTCTATAAGGGTGTATTGTAATTTATATAATCCATGCACAACAACAAACCGATGTCTTAACCAAATATTCAATACAAAAATTAACCTAACAACAAAAAACATTTTACTAAATTACGTATGTAACTGTTACATCAAAAAACACTACACATTCCAACTATAGTAGCACTAGTTCATCTGAACATCAAAGTAATTGCAATCAACCATTAATTCTAAGAGCATTACATGTACAAGCACAAAAAAAATATTAACATAACATTGCTAATAAGCCACAATGTAATGCCCGTCTCTTGAGGTATTAATTATTTAATTTTTTCTTAAATTATTGTTGGACTTAATATGGAAGGAATAGAATATTGTTTTGGGTTTATGCATTTGGGCCAAGTATTAGGCAGCTCATAAGACGTACGCTAGGCGTAGCCTGGATGTACGCGGGGCGTAATAGTCTATGATGGAAGCGGGGACGCGCACACTTACGCGCAACTTAAGTGAGCAGATAAGAAAACCCTAATTTAAGGGTTTAAGACCTATATAAACCCCATGATAGCCTCCCTCTGGATTCTTACCAGTCTCCTCACCCCAAAAAAACCCTAATACGTCCTCACCTTCTCTTTTGTGTGATTTTTCTCCTTGTAAGGGTTTTAGTGAGAAAGAAGTTGTGAAGAAGGAAAGCAAAGGTTGGAGAAGAAGCTTGAGCTCAGGGATCCGGTCTAGACTCGCTCTTTGTCACCAAAAGAAGGTATAAAGTACTGAACTTTCTTCCTCGTATGCTAGATATAGAGTTATTGAAGTTTGGACCTTTTTAGGTCCAAAGGTTGGATCTTGATCATCGAGTTTCGTTTTTGAGCTTAGGATTGCCATCCTTTGGGCTCAAAGCACCTCATTAGCAACAAAGTTTCGATCGTGGAGGTTTGCATGAGGCCATGCAAGAGATCTAGTCATTTCTTTGGAGTTAGGATATTTCTTTTTGAAGTTTGAGCCTTTATGAGTTACCCAAGCCATCAAGTAAGCAACTTTATGTCTTAGGACAGAGAATAAGACATGGATCTAAATTTGTAGCTTCTGAATCGAAGGATTAAGCACTTAATAAGAAGGTGGCTTAACTGGGCTATACGCTGGGCGTACAAGGAGGTACGCATGGTGTACAAGCCAACAGCCAGTACGCCCAGCGTACCTTGGGGTACGCCTCGCCTATGCGATCAATTTGGGCTTCAAGCTTTTGGGTCTCGGTGTGGGCTGTGTTTTGGACTTAGAATCTTTGGGCCTTAGGAGTCATCAGAAGTCAGTGAATATGGGCCTTGCTTAGTTGTTGGGCCTAAAGTAAGGCCCAATAAAGAGATTTGGGACTAATGTAGAAAATGGGTGCCATTAATGGGCCTTTAGTAGGCCATTGGAGGACTTAAAAGGAGTTGAGGGTTTCGGCCATGTTTGTGACCCACACCACAGAAGGGATAAAATGGTCATTTTACCCTGAGGTTTGTTATTAGTATTTGATTTTGTATTTATGGGATTTGTAGCTGAGGAATTTCGGAGCGACAGTCAGATAGTTTCAGATTTAGCATCTCAGCAGCCAGCGTTACGAGGTGAGTTTTCCTTCCAGTAGGAACGGGTCTACGAACACAATGCTGACCCGTTTAGTTAGTAGTAGTTCCTGACCGCAGTCCGATGCAGTAGTTAGAGTGCTTGATGTCTTTGTGATTCAAGCCTGTTTTTTGTATGTGTTCCGGACTCTGGTCTGATACAGTATATAGTATATGTTTCATTCTAGTTGATATGTTTATGCTATGCTATGTTCAGTCATTTTCCGAACTTCGGTCCGATGCAGGGGACGAGGTCCCAGTCAGTTCCGGACTTTGGTCCGATGCAGAGGGCAAGGCACTGGTCAGTTCCGAACTTCGGTCTGATGTAGTTTCCGGACTTCGGTCCGATGCAGAGGGCAAGGCCCTAGTTAGTTCCAGACTTCGGTCCGATGCAGTAGGCAAGGCCCAATAGTTGTTTATTTGTTATTGTATGATATCTGGTAGTTTGGGGGAGCTCACTAAGCTTTATGCTTACAGTTTCAGTTTTGGTTTCAGGTACTTCTGCAAGCAAAGGGAAGAGCTCGGGTTGATGGCATCGCACACACACACACAGCTTTAGTTACTATGACACTGCAACTTCCATTAAGGATAATATATGGGGTTGAAGAAGTATCATATTTAGGTTTAAAACTGTGAAATACAAGAGCAACAATTATTTATGAAGACTTGTCTTATTACTGAGTAACATGTACAAATATATAGTTGTAAACTATGAAAGATTTTTATGCTTATCCTCCATTCGTAATTCATTTGTAATTAAGCAATGCAAAAACATCTATCCAAAATCAATATTTGATGCTTCCATAGATAGTTTGGTGATCCTTCAAAATGAGAATTGGGAACCATTGAAGTGTTAGGGTTTGGCTCCCAACTCCTATGTGTCAATTAATAGATGGAGTACACATCCTTTAAGAAAAATAATTGCATTTCTTGATATGACAACTACACTTAAGAATTACTTGAATGTTGTCAAATCTTTGGTGTGAAGTGAAGTACGAAGAAAAGATGTTAATGCTTAAATGCCCGTAGTACTTCCTTCCTTCCTGAGATAATTACCTCATTAGCAATCAATATAAACCACAAGGGTCATGGCAATCCATATAAACCACAAGGATCATACTAAAATTACATCTATGATAATTAATATAAAGACTTAAGAAGATTACATTCTTGTGTATACTCCTCGTGAGCAATAGAAACATGTAATTGCTCTATATAGTTTTGTACCCAGAGATCAAGATATGGGAAAACGTCTTTTATAAAGACAATTAAATGGATAAGGGTATTAGCCGATTACATAGATATAGGATACATATATATTTAATTAGGATTGTTGAATATCCATTGCTATTTTATCTACATATTTTGTAGTTGTATTATTTGTATTTATCCCTATATATAGGGGATTATGATTCTTTGGAAGGCATCGATTCTTTGGACTAGAACATCTGTTATGGTATCAGAGCAGTAAACGAACCCTAAAATCCTACAACGCCTACCTCTATCAATCAAAGATACGGTTTTGTTGATCTTCCATCGCCATCTCTATTCTCCATGACCAAAGATGATATTGGATCAGGTGAGGTAAAGGCCATGGCCTTGCATCCTACATACACTGTAACAAATGTTCAGATAAAGTTTCAAACCTTAGATGGCACCAAAGTTACCTATTCCTCATGGACTAAGTTGTTCCGTCTCCATGCCAAAGCCTACAAGGTACTCAATCACATTGATGACACTCCTCTACCGATAGAGACCGACCCTGCTTATAACCAGTGGGTGGAGATCGATTCCCTGGTCTTACAATGGATCGATAGCACCCCGTATGACGAACTTATAGTCCGAATCTTGGAGAATGACACCACAACTCAAGCTGCCTGGAACAAACTGAAGGCTAACTTTCTCAACAACAAAGGTTCGTGTGTTGCAGCTCTCGAACAAGAATTCTCCAATCTCACTCTTGGAGCATGATCATCAATGGAAGCCTACTGCTAGAAACTCAAAGATTTAGCAGGTCAACTTGGAGATGTTGACAATCCGGTCACCGAATCCAGACTCATTTTGTAAATGGTTCGTGGATTACCACCGGAATTTGATGTTGTAGGGGCATACATTAATCAAAGTTCTCCCTCATGGGTAGGGGTGTAAACGAGCCGAGCCGAGCCCAAACCTGACCAAGCTTGAGCTCGACTCGTTTAATTTTGAGGAAGCACGAGCTCGATCTAGATTCGAGCCTTAAAATGAAGCTTGAGCTCGGCTTGTGAACAACTTAGTGGGCTTGCGAGCCTAATTGAGCCTAAACGAGTCTCTAAGTATATATATATATATATATATATATATATATATATATATATATATGTGCGTGTATGTATGTATGTATGTGTGTGTGTATATATATATATATATATATATATATATATATATATATATATAGGCTCGTTTAAGCACGTTTAGGCTCACGAGCCCATTAATTGAAGCTCGGCTCGAGCTTGTTTAATAAACGAGACTCATATTTAGGATCAAGCTCGGCTCGGGCTCGTTTAATTCGATCTCGAGTCGAGCTTTTAACGAGTCAATCCTGAGTAGCTCACGAGTAGTTTGGCTCACTTACACCCCTACTCATGGGAGACAACATGTAGCGTGTTGCAATTAGAGCAACATAGGAAAAACTCCCGGCAAAACCAGACACACATGGTCCTCGTTGCACCTAGACCGCCACAACATAATGGCAGCCAATCCTCCAACAACCATAACTATCACAACTATGAAGACAACTCCACAGGGGCTCAAGGAAATCGCAGTCAAGCCTCCAACTATGCGATTACTCAACAACAACAATATAATGGTCGTAGACATGGTGCAAATGGTTGGGGTTATGGCCAAAATTTTAGGGGCCGAGGTCGCGGACAGCAGCATTGGAACTAATGGAACCAATACACCTAGAACCTATCACAATCACCATACCCATCACATGGATTGAACCCACCTGGTTGTGTCAATCATACGTTTGGGTCCAATAATCATTCTCAACCACCAAGGCAACATCAACAATAAAAGGGGTCATATGGGAACCCTCTGTTACAGTCTCTCTCAACCTCGATGGCAGCCCCTAGTCCATCTTTTGCTGGTTACTCAGACTATTGCCCCTCTGACTTAGCCCAGACAATGCAACATGTCAATCTCAACTCACCTGATCCAGCTTGGTATATCGACTCCGATGCATCAACACACCTTACACTAGACCCAGGTAAAATCTCCACTCCCATGTCTATTTCACATATAAACTCCATTTTTGTCGGTAACGAGTCTAGTCTACCAATTCATGGGTCAGTCCATACCATGAACCACACCCCATCTTGTTTTTATGCCTTAAAAAATATTTTATTCACTCCTACCATTATAAAAAGTTTATTATATGTTAGCAAGTTTACCATAGATAACGAAACTTCAGTTGAATTTGACCCATTTGGTTTCTCTGTAAAGGACCTCAAGACTAGAGCACTTCTTTCTAGTCATGATAGCACGGGCGATCTATACCCTTTCATAACACCAGTACGCTCATCTGCTCTTATTGCTACCTCTCAAGACCGTTGGCACACCAGGTTGGGTCATCCGGTTGCCTAAGTTTTAGATGTGCTTCGTTCTAATTTTTACATTTCTTGCAATTAAACTATTGGGTCATCTTTATGTAATGCTTTCCAATTATCTAAACATACTCGGTTGCCATTCTTTGAATCACATACAATCATTTTTGCTCCTTTTGATATTATTCATTGTGATCTTTGGACATCTCCTGTATTGAGAAAAACAAGTTACAAATATTCTATGGTTCTTATTGATAACTTAACTCATTATGTATAGGTTTATCCCCTCAAATATAAATCCGACACATTTGTCAATTTCAAAAAGTTCTATAAATTAATCTAGACTTAGTTTAATCGGAAAATTAACTATTTCCTATGTGATATTGGTGGTGAATTTGACAATAATGAGTTTAAAACTTTTTCTGAAACTCACGGTCTTGTTTTCCGTTTCTCTTGCGCACAAACATCCCAACAAAATGGACCTCATGCATTTTCCCTTTTTGGCCGCCAGCCCTCTTACGATCATCTTCGCAATTTCAGGTGCACGTGCTATCTAAACACATCAACTACTCAATCCCACAAGCTTCAAACCCGCTCCATTAAATGTGTTTTCCTTGGCTACCCGAACAATTTTTGTGGATATCGTTGCTATGACCCTTCTACCGATAAAGTCCATTTATCTCGTCACGTTACCTTCGATAAGACCTCATTTCCCTTTGCCGATTCATCTCCTCCTCAGTCCTATGACTTCTTCGATGATCCACTATTTCCATCGGTTTCCTACCTACCAAACCTTCCCACATCAAACAATTACCAGCCTTCAACCCCACCATCTCATCCCACTGCCCCACCACATAGCTCTCCTATACTTACATATTCTCGCCAATCAAAAGAACCACCCACCGCTCCACCAGTCTCCACTGACCTACCCCTCACCGTTGAAACAGACGAGCACCAACCTTCTAACGCCTCCCCGTCACCTTACTCTGACCACCCTTCTATGACCCCACAACTCTGCACATCCGATGACTACTCGTGCCAAGGTAGGGGTTACCAAACCAGTTACCCGCCTAAATCTTCACACCACTTCCACACCACCCATCTCACTATTCCTAAGTCTGTCTCTCTATCCCAGTCTAACCCAAATTGGTTACTAGCTATGGAAGATGAGTTTAACGCATTACAGGCAAATGAAACATGGGAAGTATTTCCTCAACCAACGGACAACCCCGTTATCAGGTGTATGTGGTTGTTTCACCATAAGTTTAAAGCAAATGGATCACTCGACAGGTATAAAGCAAGACAGGTTGTCAATGGGAAATGCCAAAATGTGGGAATTGACTGTCACGAGACATATAGTCCGGTTGTAAAACCAACTACTATTTTCACTGTTCTTAGTTTAATTGTATCACGGGGATGTCCGATACATCAATTGGATGTCAAGAACATGTTTCTACATGGAGATCTCCATGAGACTGTTTTTATGCATCAACCTCCAGGATTTGTGGATGCTCGCTTTCATTCTCATGTATGTCGACTTTGGAAATATTTTTATGGACCCAAACAGGCTCTTCGTGCCTGGTATGTTCGATTTGCAACCTTTATCACTTCTCATGGTTCTGGAGCAGTACTTGTTATTCTTCACTATTTGTTTATCAGCACGGACAACATCATGCCTACTTATTTTTATACGTGGATGGCATTATCTTGACTGCTTCTGACATTGCTTTTCTACGTAGCATTATTACCTCTCTTTCACAGGAGTTTGCCATGATTGATTTAGGTACTCTTCACCATTTTCTGGGTATCACTACCACACGTGATCAACACGGTTTATTTTTATCGCAAGCTTCTTATACTCGTGATATACTTCAACGAACTTCTATGGCTTCATGCAAACCCTGCACTACCCTAGTGGATACGTCCACTAAACTCAATGCCTTAACAGGATTGCCTCTTCCTGATGGCAACTTATATCGGACCCTTGCCGGTGCTCTACAATACTTGACCTTTACTCGTCCAGATATTGCATACGCCATTCAATAGGTATGCCTTTTCATGCATGCTCCATGTGAGCCCCAATTTTAGTTCATGAAGAAGATTTTACGGTACCTCCAGGGCACCATTGATTATGGTTTACAACTTGTTGCATCCCTGTCTCACACTTGACAGCTTACTCCGATGCCGGATGGGGTGGATGCCCCGATTCTTGCAGGTCTACCTCGAGTTATTGTGTATTTCTTGGCAATAACCTTGTCTCATGGTCTTCTAAGCGACAACCTACTATTTCCCGCTCCAGCGCTGAGGCCGAGTATCAGGGGGTTGCTAACGCCGTTTTGGAGACTACTTGGCTTCGAAATCTCTTACTTGAGCTTCATGTACCGCTACGAAAGGCGACAGTTGTATATTATGACAACATTTCTGTAGTCTATCTGTCACAGAACCCAGCTCAACAGCAACACACAAAACATGTGGAAATTGATATACACTTTGTGTGTGAAAAGGTACGTATTGGTGAAGTTCGAATTCTGCACATCCCTGCATCCATGCAATATGCCGACATATTCACCAAAGGCTTACCACGCTACTTGTACCAGAAGTTCAGATCCAGTTTGAGTGTTCGACCTCATCCCGCTCAAACTGCGGTGGAATATTAGCCGATTATATATATATATATATATATATATATATATATATATATATATATATATATATATATATATATATATATATATAATTAGGATTGTTGAATATACATTCCTATTTTATCTACATATTCTGTAGCTATATTATTTGTATTTATCCCTATATAACGAATTATAATTCTATGAAAAAAGAAAAAATAAAAGATATTTTAATATGATTTGGGGGTAAAATAAAGTATTATTAAAGCAAAGGGGTCAAACTTGTTAACCGTTTGATTTTTTTTTATAAGTGGTTGAAGTAACCTTTAAAAACACAAGTTTCGAAATGGTAAAAACCTTTTGAATTGATTTTCCAAATATTAAAAGTTTTTAAAAGAAAAACTACCTTTAGAGATGCTTTTAACTTTTAAGTTAATTTGACATAGTAGAAAAAGTATGGGAATTATCTACACCATAATTTTGAACATCACCTATGGCCACAAGACGGGCAATAAAGCCATCATATCATGTCTGACTTTTACTGTGAATACCAATTTACATCCTTCTATTGTGCAAGTAAATCCACTAGATTTCCTGTGTGATTAGTATCAAAAAGATTCATTTCTTCTACCATTGCATCTCACCAACCGGGTTGTGAAAAGGCTATAGAAACTATATTAGGAATAGTGGTAGAATCATGAGATTCCACAATAGAACAAAGCATAAGAAATTACTAATGAAATATGATAGGTACATTCTATTTTACCTTTACAAGTGCAATATGAAGCTAGTAATCATGATAGGTTCAAGTAACCGGAGTAGACATGAAGGAAATTGATATGATGGCAATGAAGCAAGCTGCAGAAGACATTCCTTGCCCCGAGTAAACTTTGTATAGGTGCTTTTGACAACCGCAGAAATTGAAAAGGCTGAAAAAGCATATGTTGTTGGTAGAACTGTGTAGAGAACAAGTGGTCATTCTCCATAGGGTTATAAAGAGTAGTGGTAGAGACAAATTAAGAAATGAATTTGCTCATGAAAGGTAGCATTTGCTAACACAATGTATTTTTTGAGATAATCTTTTGTAGCTTAGAGTATCCAAGAAAGACAAATGTCAATGACTTGTTGTCTAACTTGGTGACACGAAGTCAAGCAGCATGAACAAAATAAGTGCTACCAACATGATATGCTCAATATGAAAAAGCAACTTTGTGGGAAATCATATGATAAGGACTCTCTCCATTTAGAACATATAAGGGCATTTGGTTAATCAAGAAACATGCTATGAAAGTTGCATCAACCACAATTGTTTTCAAGACTTTCATGTGAAAGAGAAGAGTTGTACGTAGCACTTTCAAGGAGATGCTTGTTTTTCCTTTTGGCTACCCCATTTTTGGAAAGGGTATCGAGTATCGACATAAGAGGATTCATGAAGAATGCCATTTGTGATTATATAAGTCTCCGAGAATAATTCTTTAGCATTATCACAAAGTTTGGACACGAATATTAAACTAAGTGCTTTATTTCCACTCCAAAGGCACTAAATGGGTAAACAACTCGGAACGACTTTTCATCAAGCTAAGAGGTAGAAATAGAAAAGTTATAAACAATAGTAAGAAATATATAAAAATCCACGTGGACCCCAAACATTGGAATGAGCTAACTCAAATGTAGAATTAACTTTTTTTTTTTATTAATTCTAGGAAAATAATTTGAACAATGATGCTAAGCAAACTGGCACGACTCACAATCTATACAAGGCCAAAAGAAGATAATTTCTTCAATTATACAAGTAAAGAGGGAAGACCATATTGGCAATGCCTCGATAGTGTGGTATATAGAATCTTACATTCTTGCCAATAATCTTCTTCGTCAAAAGATCCTGAAAAACACAATAATCAGAAAGAATGATATAAAGAATCTAAAGGAACGAGTGATATGACTCATGGACATGAAGTTAAATGCAATTAGGTAGACTAAGGGCCAATGATAAAAATATGTATAATGAAGGTGTTAGGTGTTGCTGTGACATTTTTCCTTAGAAGGATGAGAAGAGAACTCAAAATGTGGGTAGCTTTTCCTTCACCACGAATTATGAATCTTATGACATTGCCATTTTGACATGTGAGTTGCATGAACATACGAATTTATAATGGTTCATGGGTCATGGCAACTCATTCAAACCACTACAAGACAAACAACGTCATATTTGTTTGTCATTTATTTTAAATGATAGTTTAAGAAATATTTTGTCATGTTGAATGAGTATGCAGTGTATCCTGAGGACACTGTTATCATTTTATACATATTGTAATGCCACTTAAATCAAACGATCATAAAACAACTAGACAAGGGTCAACTTTTTTTTTTTTATTTTTATTTTTATTTTTTTTATTTTTTTTTTTAATTCTTGTGTTGGATTACCTGGGATAATGAAAACTGCATTATTGTCCTCCTAAAAATTGAACCACATATTTGATGAATTAAAACATATACTAATACATGGTCCTAGGCATGCCACAGGAACAAGCATCACACACTTTTATTATTATATTTAATCTTATCATGTGATTTAAATATGAAATGTCAGTATTGTGGGTGAGGCTTTGCATTATTTCAGGTCATAGCTGACGTGGACATGGACTTGCTATAAGAAGAACACACGTATTAAAAAGGGAACGCAAATTCTGAATTCTGGTGGTTTCTCTTTCCTCGTCATCAAGAATTTGGGCATGTGTCTATTTTCAGGCGAATTTTGTTTGTTTATTTCATCTGAATTATAGTATAAGAAAGAGTAAATTGAATAGGTGGCACGCTATGTACCTTGGATAAGTTGAAAGGGCAAAACGTATTTTATTTATTTATTTATTTTTTTCATTTTTTTCACATAATTTAATCACGACCACGTTAGCTTTTCATGTTATAATGCGCAAAATGAGGCTCTTTAGTAACATCCGATTGATTCATAGAACTAGTTTGGTTATATACGTATGCACTAGACCGTTGTTGATTTCTGAATGGTTGCATGTTGAGTAGACAGTTTGACTGAAGCTGTTTTCCTGCCTATATTTAATTTAAGCATGTTTATTTATATAAATTGTAGCTTTTGAGGAATATTCCCTCACAATAATTCTTGTAGGTTCGATATGATAGCTCATCGTACTTGTCACACCGCATATTCTACTAAATTATAGACAAATTTACTTTAATTCGTTATAAAACACTCAAAGGTTAGTATTGGTGTAAATATGATGACAAGCAGAAGCACTCGACTTGTATATTAATAAAATCACTGACTTGTATTATTAATAAAATCAAAGAAAGAAAGAAGGGAGAAGAAGTAAACAATTTTTGATGGATAAGAGAGGAAGGTTTAGCATAATTGGAAGGAATAAACTAAGCCAATATTTATATGCCTAAAAGTAGAATCTTAAAAGAATAGTTCAAAGGAAATGTTGCCTAAAAACTAGGAAAAGGAAAATAACAAAATAACCCCCTCTAAGGTTTTATGAAGTATCCACTACTAACCACAAATATTATGGGTGTTATATCAATGTCACATTATCACCACACACAATTATATTAAGTTGGTATACTCACCACTCTACATCATTATGATCCCTTTTTTTATTAATTAAATATAAAAAATAATTTTTAATTATTTAAAATGAAAAAAGAGGTAGAGGGAATATATATATATATATATATATATATATATATATATATATATATATATATATATATATATATATATTATTCGGTGTGGTTAATTGTGGTGATAACCACAATCCACCACTTCATATCATCACCACAATCCATCGGGTGGTGTTCATATCCTCACCACTATGGGATGAAAAAATTCATCAAACATAACAATTGTAGAACGGTTATTTACTACTTATTTTAATTTGATAAAATGTATTATGTGTTTGTTTTTATAATACTGAATCATTCTTCTACATATTGTTTTATGGCATTACATTTTGTAGTTAGCTTATCAGCTAGCGATTACTACCAAATGTAATTTTTATCATTTAGTAAATAGTTTTTCAGCTATAAACTAACAATTAAATTTGCAGCTACCAACTATTTTTCAACCATTTTGCCAATCATAATCTTGTTTTGAGACAACCCTCATAAATCTAAGTGAAAATAATTGAAAATTTCTGCAGGTGATTGAACCGAAGTGTTGAATCTCACTTGTTCAGAGTGCCTAATCTTGATAGTATCAAAAGTTGTTGATTTTACATGTTTAACATTGAGAAATCTATTGAAGAAAATCATTGTAGGTTTCAAGAGAATCGAAAATAAGAAGATAAAGATCAACAAATCCTTTGCAGGTTTCAAGAAAAACCTTTGAGGGGTTAAAAAGCCATTTTTATATAAGTAGAAAGATTGAATATACGGTAAATTGTTTGATGTGATAAAAACATTTGTATGATCGTATTTGTAAAAGAAAAAAGAGGTGACAAAAGTAATAAATTGAGGAAAGACAGAAATGATATTGGGATGTCGAGAGGCAGTGGTGGACATATGATGTTTCGGTAGTAGGGACACCGATAAAATAGTAGTTGTACTTATATGTATAGTCGTTACAACTTAATAGAAAAACAAAAATGAAAATTTTGCATTGCGGGGCTGAAGACGAGTAGTGGCCCGAAGACCACATAAGCTCCGCCACTGTCGAGACGGCATAAATTTTCAGCATGGCGAGGACTAAAGACGGTGTTGTGGTGGCACTGCAGCCATACCTAATCACTACAATGCAAAAAAACTTGACACATGTATGCGTTGTTATATATCAATCAATATTAAACTTTATTTTATCACAAAATATATATCAATAAATAATGAATATGACGTGTGTTTTCCCAATTTTGATGATTCTGTAGTCTGTCAAATCCTGGGAATGAACTGAATCTGAGTTTGTGAAGACTTTTTTTTCTTTTAAATTCTATTTCTAGAAACAATTCCATATTTTATTAAGGTTTCATGTGGGCTACATATGGTCCCCACGTCGCTCCTGCTGCTAGCCGCAAAAGGCCCTTCATATTTGACTTTGTCAGAAAAAGTCAATACATCATAATAAAAAGTGTGAACTTAATTACTGGAAAAAAATGTATATGTTCTTACAATAATATCTTTCGTTTCTTGGCTTCATTTCCTGCATCTTCATATGTATATATGTTCTGTTTCTTGTTATTTCATAGGTGATCAACCGGCAATATGATTCTATTTACACACGCTATATGAGATTTGCATACGATATGGTTGATTATTGTTTGAAAATTTTATTATTATTTATTTCGTCCATTGTTGTTTGGCCACGTATCTGGTCTTATATATGGTCCTGGACATGCCACAACGTACGAGGTCTTACTCATGAGTTTGTGGCTAAGATTTGGTCAATGAACGCTTCATTTTTTAATATTGCAAACTTGCTCTCTTATTTTATGATTTTATCATATGTTTTAATAGAATATGAAGATGTCAGTGTGTGGGTAATGTTATCGTTATGGCAGGTAGCGAAGGTGGAAAATGTTGGGCCAATGAGAAGAGTACACATGAAAAAGTTACCTCAAATTCCGGGTTAATAATTTATGTTTCTATAATCATATCGTGAATTGTGGGCGGTGGCGGGTGGGTGCCTCATGTGTTTCGTTTTGACACGTGCTTAAATTCAGTAAAATCCATAGCTTTTTTTCTAACCTGTCTGTATTGGCGGATTCAACTGGAAACTGCTCATGCCTCCGGTTTACGTCCGTAAAAAAAAATACAGTGTCAAATGAACCAGTTGAAACCGATGTGATATGCTAAGGGTAATGCCCCTCACTTTAACGATGTGATATGCTTTCCACATGTGTAAAGTGATATTTAAGCTGAAGGGAGTTGTTCGCTAAGGGCACTCGCTAAGCATAAGGAACACCGCCCCCTAGCACTCGCTAGGGGACTCAGACTGCCTTACAGCCGGTTTAGCGAGACAAGTGGGAGAGTTGTCTTTGCTTGTGATTAGCTTCATGCTTCCACTCTGACTGAATTCCTATTGATTGTAAATATTTTCTTTTTACCTTTTTAAAATAAAACCTATTAAAAATCATACACTACAATTTCCTATCTTTTTCAATGTAAAATGCTAAGCTTAGGTGGTATTAAAAAAAAACCTACGTGCCAAATAAAAAACTTACGTAACAATGTTTTAAGAGTCTTGCTACTTCATCTAGCCTTAGTAACCACCGGTAATTGAGTCTGTGCTTTGCGGTAAGTTTTATGTGCTTTTGTTGTGTATTATGAAAGTAGAGGAGGAAAAATCATATATATATATATATATATATATATATATATATATATATATATATACACACACAAACACACACACATACACTATGGAGACAGAGGATAAACCCGAAAGTTTAGTAAATGAATGATGAAAATGACATTTTACAAAGTTGAAAGTGAAAGGTGAAAGTGATATTTTAAAAAGTAAAATGATGAAAAATATCATTTTATAAAATAGAAGGGTTGCAAGTGATGGATTATATAAAATTGAAGGATTAAACTTGTAATTCATGCATTAAAATAGTTGTACATTGTGCTTTAACAAAGATACTCTTAGTTAAGTGCAATTGTCTTACAAACCAAAAATTGATATTTTAAAAAGTAAAGAAATTAAAAATATATTTTTACAATTAAAGAGGTTGTGAGTGACCAATTATAAAAAGTTTGAAGAATTAAACTTATAATTCACGCATTAAGATAGTTGTACAATGTGATTTAACAATTGTACTCTTAGCTACAATTGTCCCACATTTAATGAAATGTTTTGTAAACAAAATGACTTATCTACCCTTCTAATGAGCTATTAATACAATTATTCAATCATTAATAAACAAAGACGGTGGAACCATTTCTCAGGTAACAAAATTTGTCTCCAAATTCTCCCACCAAATTTTGTTTACACTAAATTGGATCCAAAATTACCTTCAAATAAAATAATTTACGGAGTAATCCCTAAGGTATCAAAATTTGGCTTCAAATTCTCCCACCAAAATGAATTCGGTTAATCTTTATAACCCATTTCCCTCATCTTTTTTTCCCTACCTATAGTAAGTTATGGAGAATTTTTTAACTTCATTGACTAAAAACACACAAGTTATTCCCATCATCAAGATATATATCAAGCCTTATTGCAACAAAGTTCCCATTGAGAGTTGAGAAGGGGTTCCATAAGTGATGTAGATGCACTTTTTGGTGTTTCTAAGTGGATCGTCAGTCGTATTTGGAATCGGGCTAAACTTCAAACTAAAAGTTGTTTGGTGAAAAAGGGTTCAACTCGATTTGAATAAAATATCACAAATTCTGTTACGTCATCGAACCACCATTCCGTCTATTGCAAAATCATTAGGTGTTTCAAAATCAACTTTGCATAGACAAATAAAAGAAGACAAACTTAGATCACACACAAATGCCATCAAGCCGGATCTTACCATTACGAATAAAACAAAGAGGTTAGAAGTTTGTTTATCTATGATTACTTGGTTATTATTTAATTCAAATCCTACATTTTGTGATATGTTTAACGTCGTCCATATCGATGAAAAATGATTTTACATATAAAGATCATCAAAACGGTACTACCTCGTTCCCGACGAGGATAAATTGTTAAGAACATCTAAAGGAAAAAGTTCATTACAAAGTCATGTTTTTGGAACACCCGTTTTCCAAGATGTATCAAATTAGGATTTCAAGGAGTCAAAATGTTGGATTTTGGAAGAAAAGAAGCCTCACAACATGAGACATAGAGGCTCATGACGTGAGATAGGTTGTATGAAAACTTTTGTTCGGGACTGGTCTCCCGACGTGACATATAGAGGCTCATGACGTGAGAGCTGCTGCAGCCCAAGGTCATGATCTTTTAGGGTTTCCTTTGTATTTAAGTACATCTAAACTCATTTTTGGGTTTCTTATCAGCCCCAAACCCTCTTTCACCTCAAAAAAAACCCTAGTCTTCATCCTTGCTTGATTCTTGGTCACTTTGGAGCCTTTCTTGGTTCAGAAGAAGAAGAAAAGAATATGTGATCTTTTGGTGAGGCTTGCAAGGAATCATCATCATCATCACCTTACATTGTTTCTGGACCATTGTAAGTGTCAAAGCTTCTACCTTTATTGTTATATAAGGGTAGATCTAAGTTTTGTCCCATTTTTTTATTGGATGTGCAACTTTGAATGAGTGGAAACCATAAATTTGGCAACTTTATGGGTTATAAGGGCCTTAAAGGTGCCTTGGAGTTCAGATCTAGAGAATGGTTGAGTTTTGGAACCTTGCATTAAAGTTGGATGTCTTTTCTTTAACTTTTGACCCAAATGAGATCCAGACATGTATTGGACACATATATATTAAAAGCATCGACTTTCCAGTGTATTATGAAGTTATAAGACCTTTTGGAAAGTGTGGGTTTAAGGCTTAATAGATTAAGGACTTAAAAGTTGGACTTTTGCTTTAGACTGTTCTCATGACATGAGACATGGGGTCTCACGATGTTAGGAGTGAGTGATCCTATTTTTGGTTAGCTTCTTGGAGCTCATGGAATGATAGGAGGCTTCTCACGACGTGAGGTCAGCTCCAATGACATTCCATGTCTGAGTTAACTGAGTTGAGTCAGGATGAGTTGAGTCTGGATGAGTTGGAATCGGACCGAGTTAGATCTCAAGATGTAACCAAGGATTGGTCATGACGTGAGGATGGATAAGTTGACATTGGGTTTTTGAGTTTGACTTTTACCGTTTACTTTTTTTCTTGGTTTCACTTTTGGCTAAATTCTACTTTCAGAAGGTAGACTTAGGGTTTACCTTAAATGGATTGTCAAGAGGTGTTAAGCACCCATCATCTGTCAGGAGAGCAGTTAGTTGTGGTCGACATGGTTTTGAGCTGAGTGTTAGTCGGCTTAGTGATTCAAGTAAGTCTTCTCACTATGCTATGGGGTCAAAGGCACCAATGCCAACCCATTGGATTATGTTATATAGGAAGACCAGGGGCTGACCCTTGGTATTTGTATGAATGAACCAGAGGTGACTCCCGGAAAATTGTATGCAAGACTAGGGATTGGACCCTGGAAATTATATGTAGTATGTTAGTTGTCTATTTGATACTTGCATGGAAGACCAGGAGGTGGCTCCTAGAACTTGTCTGTAAGACTTAAGGTTTTCGCCTCGGCCTGGCAAGGAAATACCATGATACAACTCATGACATAATGGCAAGACTATGGTTGGCACATAACATTCTCTATTGGATGTGTATGTGGTATTTTTGGGGAACTCACTAAGCTTTGTGCTTACTATTTTATGTTTACGGTTCAGGTACTTCTAGTACCAAAGGGAAGAGCCCGACATGACTGCACAACATCCACCAATGTTTTCCACATTGGCAAATTATGACCTTTATTCTAATGTTTAAATAATATACTCACTTTAATCAGTTTTGGAATAACTCTTTTGTATGGTTTGATGTTTTAAAAATGAAAGTTTTACTATTAATTTTTGGGACGTTACAAGTTGGTATCAGAGACATGGTTTGAGAGATTTGGGCATGCTCTCGGATGTGTCTGAACTCAAACTAAGGTTTGATAGATTTTTCATAAAAAGAAATGTTTTATTATGTAACATCCCGGAATATCAAGAGTAGAGTTGAAGGACTAAAAGTGTAAATTTTGAAGGGCAACTCGGCGAGTCCATGGATGGACTCAGCGAGTAAGGTCACGACTTTGGTCGCGTGTCAAGTGGCCTACTCGGCGAGTCCAAAGATGGACTCGGCGAGTAGGTGCTGAGTGGAGAAAACCCTAAATCCGGGGAATGAGCCCTAATTAAAGAACATTATACCCTCTCCCCAGCCTCTTTGATCCCCCTTGAAGTCCAGAAACCCTAGAAAGCATGATTGTGGAGGATTGGAGTGCATTTGGAGCGTGGGGAGGTGTTTGTTAAAGAAATCTTGAAGGAGAAGAGGATTGGATTAAAGGGCCTTGTTTAGATTCGGATCTCTTGCTGTTGGAGGCTTCATTTTGAGGTAATATCTCGTTCTTGGGCTGTGTTCTTCTAGATTCTTCTTTTTCGGGTCGTGTGGGAAGCTTAGATTTGTGGCATCTTGAGTTTGAAGGATAGATCTGAGGTTGCTACCTTAGATCTGGAGTGGAGAAGGTCTTAAGAGCATTAAAGTCCCTGTTCTTATGTTGTTGATGGAGCTATCTTGTCCCAAACCCCAAACCCTAGATTAAAAAGGCCTAGATCTCTTTGGATTCACGTAAAGTTTGCCACTTTACGTGATGGATGGGTTGTAGGAGGCTAGATCTACGTTTTGGATCAATTGCATGGCCTGGAATGCTTCTGTATGGATTCAGCCAGTGGTACTCGGCGAGTCACAAGGGTGGAATTGACGAGTTGATTGAAGATGAGCTGGAACTCGGCGAGTAGGTTGAAGATAGCCTTAGACTCGGCGAGTCTTTTCTTGGACTCGGCGAGTCTTGTCGAAGAGTCCCAATATTTTCTGGTTGAGTCGAGAATCGGTGAGTCAAGGGATGACTCGGTGAGTTGGGTGCGAGTGGACTCAGAGTTGCTGGACTCGGTGAGTCTCGGGGTGACTTGGCGAGCTAGGTCGCGGATTGAGGGAAGCTCTGAGCTTGGGGACTCGGTGAGTCATCGGGTTGACTCGGTGAGTAGAGTCAGTCGGGGGTTGACTTTGACCTTGTCCAAGGGTTGACCAGTTGTCTTCTAGGGGTATTTTGGTAATTAAGGGTATTTATTGAGTTGAGTGTTTTGGTGTTCAGTGGAGGAGTTCGTGTCGGAGTTTGGAGCAGCGGGATCTTATCCTTTCAGCCGACAGTTTCGAGGTGAGTTATCCTCACTATATCAACAGGATCTAAGGCACCAAGGCCGACCCTTTATCGGATTGAGATCCGGGTATCTGTTGTTATATTATTGCTTGATATGTTTGCATCCGGGTAGTTAGGATGGTATTCGTTAGTGACTGGTTAGGTTGGTATCCTATTAGAGTATGTTGTGTTATGCGATCTGCTAGATCGGTTTGCCTGAATATGAATTGTTATGTGATTGTATGTTTATGTGCACATGGTTGTTTGGACTGGAGTTGGGTTGAGGCGGGTCCTGCTTCGTGCTGTAGGCCAAAATACCCAGGGCAGACCGGTTATTCCGAAGGCCCAGCAAGCGGTCCGAATAGGCTGTAGGCCCTACGAGGGCGGACCAGACGTGCCGAGGCTCGGAGAGTGGACCAGGCCGACTGAAGGCCCAGGAGCGGGCGGACCAATCATACTGTAGACTCAGAGAGAGGACCAGGTGAGTTGAAGGCCCAGTGCGGGCGGACCAACCACACTACAGACTCGAAGGACATTATTGGACTCAGAGAGTGGACTAGGTGAGTTGAAGGCCCAGTGCGGGCGGACCAACCACACTGTAGACTCGAGGGACATGATTGGACTCGGAGGGTGGACCCGGTGGACTGAAGGCCCGACAAGGCTAACCAGTCCCACTGTAGACCCGATATGCATGGTTGTTCTGTGATTCGTTATGAGATAGCATGATATGTGTATGGTATATGTGGTTGGTATTTTGAGGGTATCTCACTAAGCTTTCAGGCTTACAGTTGTGGTTGAATGTTTTTCAGGTTTTTCAGGAGACCGTGGCAAGGCAAAGGCGTGATCGTACTGCTCCTCATGATTTTGTAGTAATGTCACTCTGGGAATACCCTAAATGATTGTATTGAAAACCTTTTTGTAATAATTTAATGAAATCGGGTTGTTTTTGAAAAATTTTAAACTGGTTGGATTTTTCGGTCGTTACAAGTTGGTATCAGAGCCTTGGTTTGAGTGAATCGGAGGAACACTCGTGTGACTCCAGTCTCAAATCGAGGAGGGTTTTCGAAAGAGAATTTAAAATGGTTTTAAAAAAAAACAAGTAAAGGAGGACGCGGAGGTACGATCAGCCGGAGCCAGTAAGTAACCCCAAAATACCATACATGATATTTGTTTTATTGAGCTTTGATAGAACAACATGCTAGAGTTAGGCTAGGGATCTTCAGGATTTCATGATGTGTTGCCTGATTTATGATGCCTGCTAGCCTAGGGTTTCCTTGTGAGAGATTTCTAGTGTTCCTCTAGTAGTGAGGATAGAGCGTTGTTATGTGTGTTTTCTCTAGGGTGTTGTGGTAGTACTTCATACAAATATGGGTAGGTGTGGAAGGTAGTATGGGCCCGTACTACTGAAAGCATAGGACCCATACGCGTATCAGGGAAACCATGACCTCTAGGGTTGGGTTGAGAGTTGGTTCCCGGGATAGTGGGAAGTGTCTGAGATTTTGGTGGTTTAGTTTCAGTATGGAGATTTCAGGGCATGCTGGGAGTGGATCCGGGTCAGGATCAGGAGCAAGAGAGGGAGTTCCGGGCGGGTCCATACCGCCCGAGGTTGTCGGTCAGATGAGTACGCGCGAGTTGGATGCGAGGATTCATGAGATCGTGCATGATGAGGTTGCTGCATTGTTCCGGGTCGAGCTGCCAGAACTGTTTGGGTCGATCAAGACCACCATGGTGGAGTATTTTGATGAGCGCTATGCGGCTCTCACGGAGTCGGCTGCCGCGGTAGCTACAGCGGCAGGGGGAGGAGTTAGTAGAGGTTTTCAGTATCGGGACTTCGATAATACGAAGCCTCCTACCTTTAATGGAGTTCAGGATCTGATCGTTTCTATGAGATGGTTATCAGACGTGGAGGGGTGTTTCTTCACGTGTTCATGCCCTGGTGATCAGAGGGTGAGGTGCACTCTGAACCTGTTAAGGCTCGGGGCAAAGGATTGGCGGAGATTGACCACGGGGTCATACTCGCATGCGCAGAGGGCTGCGATTTCATGGGATCAGTTCAAAGAGATGTTCAGCACTCGTTATGTTCCGCAGGTCGAGAGGGAGAGGTTGGCTCAGGAGTTCCTTAAGCTGAAGCAGGATTCGGAGTCGGTGACAGAAATCACCAGAATGTTTACTGAGAGGGTGATGTTTTGCCTTGAATTCGCTTCGGAGCAGGCTCAGATGTCCCGATATCTGAGTATGCTAAAGAGAGACATCAAACAGTTTGTGTCCGCGCAGAGGTGCGGGACCTTGTTGGAGTTGCAGGAGGCCGCCAGGCGGCGTGAGTTAGAGATTGAGTTGCAGTTGCGTGAGTTGAGGCAAGCTCCGGTTCAGTTGCAACCGGCGACGAAACGGTCTAAGATCGTTGATTCCAGGATGGGAGATCAGGGCAGCCACATTTGTGGAAAGTGTGGGAGGGGTCACGTCGAAGTTTGTCGGTCCGGTGGTACATGCCGCAAGTGCGGAAAGGAGGGGCACTATGCGAGGGATTATCGGCAGTCAGTGCCGGTTCGGGATTTGAGGATATGTTATCATTGTCATTAGGTTGGACACTTGAGGGTCAACTGTCCATAGCTTGCTGCAGGACCGGTGCAGGCTCCAACACCGGCCACGTTGAGGATCACAGGTGGTGGTCAGGGTGGAGCGGAGCCCCCAAGGGCTTAGGGTCGTGCTTTTCAGCTTACAGCAGAGGAAGTTAGAGCAGTGCCGGATGCAACTGCGGGTATGTTTCTTTCTTGTTGTCTTGTTTATTATGATTATTGTAGAGTATCGTTTATCTGCTAGTCTCGTTGAGTGGTTTTCGTTTTGGTATCCGTTGTTCTTTGAGGGTTTGGAATGGGTATGGGTTAGTATTTCGGGTTTTCGCTGGTTATCTTTTGTGAGGATTATTGGTGGATGCGGCGTTGGTTTGAATGTCTTGTAGCTTCTGCAGTCTGAGGAACGGATATTTGAAGAATGGGTTCCTTTCGAGCGGGATGATCGGTGTAGAAATGTGTTTTTGCGAAGGTTGCTAGTGCTAGTGGGAATCAGTCTGAGTGTAAGTGTTGGGTTTTGTGCAAGGTTATCCTAGGAGGTCAGTGATAATGACCGGTGGTTGGTAGTCAGTGCCCTAAGTGGGGGAGAATTGGAGAATTCTCCGGAGGATCGACGAGTATGAAAGGTTGTTTACCTGCATGGGATTCAGTAGTGTCTCGGTCAGCCAAGGGCATTGGTTGGTATGAGTAAATGGCAGGCGTGCGGGGCGGGATACATACCAAGAGATTGTTTGTGCAGGGCCTGGGAGCAGGCCGGGATCGAGTATGTATGATGGAGATAGAGTTCGGACCCCCCTAGGGGGCTAGAACAGTATGCATGGGAGGATTTACCGGAGAGGTAACTCGGAATGTTGATTGCTAGTTGAGCGGTCCGGATAGACTGAAGGCCAATAGGCGTACAAGTCAGGCCGAAGGCTCAGTGAACGGTCCAGCTAGACTGAAGGCCCTGGAGGGCGGTCCAGGTCTACTGAAGGTTATGAGAGTGGTCCAGTTAGCTGAAGGCCTAGTAAGGCGGTCTAGTCATGCTGAAGACTCTGTGGGTGTCATTAGATCGGTACGAGGTAATGAATTGAGTATGCTGCGATGTGTTAGCATCAGAAGGTCTGGCCCCGGGTATTGATCTTGATTAGTGGAGTTGGTGCATGGACTCGAGAGTCCTTGCAAGCAGATTCAGAGCATGTGTGTTGCATGTATAGCGGTTATGCTATAAAGGGGTGGTGCAGCGTTGGGTGAGCACCGTGGCACTTGTCGTGGCGACAAGGAAGCCAAGTGGATCTCCTTGGTAAGGAAAGAGGAAGAGAGGAGCGTAGCTCCGAGAGAAAGAGTAAATTCACGAAAGTGAAAGCGGCAGAGTAGAGTAAATTCACGGAAGTGAAAGTGGACACCCATTCAATCGTCATTTTTTTTACAATTTCCCTAAACACCCTTTATAGACCAGCTTCGCGAATGAGGCCTACTAACGGTAAGACTCACCTTTTACTTATACATATATAATATATTAAACTTTTAATTTTATATAGTATAAGGTGTATTTTAAACTTTTAAAATACTAAGTGGCTTAATCTTTTAAAAAATTAAGCTTTTAATTTAATTAATTTTAAACCATGTCATTATGGATTAATTAATTTTCTCTTTAATTAAACACTTCGTTAATTTAATAAAACCATAAGGGTGTAATTTGAATTATTCAAAATATCAAGCTTCTAAATTTAAGATTTCAAAATTAAGGCTATTTAATTAAATTTAAAGTTACAAAACCAAGAGGTGCACTTTTGAACATTTTCAAATTACTAGGGTTTTAGAATTCAATATTTCATAATTAAAGCTTTTAACTAAACTTTAAATTCCAAAATTTGAGGGAAAGATTTGAAACTCTTCAAACTTGTTAGTTCAATTTGATTACAATTAAATTAGTCATGTAATTAACCATATCACATAATTGACCTAATTCTATTTCATATATCAAGATGATTCAAATTCTACAAATAATTAGTTTTTCACAAAATATAGTAATTATATTAACATTTAACAATCATCATTCAATTGGATGAGGACAATCATTAACTTTTCAAAAAAATCAAATTTTATCAATCAATACAATTTGAGGCAATGATTCTAATCCAAAACTCAAAAAAACTCGAAAAAAACTACAAACAAATGATCCAACTCGTCGAACCAGGCCTTGGACTCGTCGAGCTTGCTCAACTTGGGATCAACTCATTGAGTTCCTTCATGGGACTCGTCGAGTTCAGTAGTAAGTGGACAAACAATGAAAATTTTCTAGCTTTGAAACCAATACCATTGCATCAATATAACAGAAAACAACCTAGGCTCTGATAGCACAGTTGATTTTTGAGCACTATAACAATGAAAATTTTAAACCCTTTGGACTAAATCTTCATGGAAGCTCACATAGATTTATCCCATCCCTAATGAACATGGATCATTAGCCTAAACTATAATTATTACTGATTTACCTAACCAGTCCCCATAAATTTAACCAGTCTCTTTTGATCACTAAATTAATTCCAAATTCATTCTTGATCAATACTAATTAAATAATATGATTTCTCAATTAATATATTATTCATATAATATATTAATAAACCACAAATAAGCTCTTTCTCTGTTGGGTCTAAAATATGGTTTATACTTTGGTTTTCTAAGCATTTGTAGTTTTCAATGTAGGACCGAAAACCATCTTGGGTTTATTTGTAACTTGTACCAAAAACCCATGTGTTTTTGCGGTAGCCTTTGGGTTTGGGTCTTGCATTTTTGTCCATAGGTATAAATACTCATTAAAAGGGAGTCCTTAGGAGTGTCTAGTGAGTCAAAGGGGTGGCCATATTGTACAAGGGAGTGTTCTAGAAAGAGAAAGTAGAGAGAGAACTAGTGTGTGTTTTGGATCTTATATGTTGGATCATCGTTCATATCATCAATACATTCAAGATTAATCAAGTTCATCTTATTATTCTTCTCCATTTGATCTTGCATCATCTACTTGATTGGGATTCCACACCATCAAGTGGGTCAGATTGATACGTCAAGCGAATTTTGGGGACTTACAGTTGGTATCAAAGCTTGGATTGTATCAATCATTTTGGCAAGATCTTGAACGTTTTTGGACTTTTCTCTTGAAAGATCTTACGTTTTTGGATAGTTTTTGACAAAATATTAGGGGTTTGTTCTTCGTGTACTTCATAAAAATGACTTTTTAATCGAGTTTTGGAGTTAAAAACTTGAAAAAATGTGATTTTCTTCGGAAATCTGCGAGGGCGTGGTGAAACCGAGGAGTTCTTGGCCGAAAACGAGGGTTCTTGGTGGAGTGGGTGCGAGGTTCTCGGTTACACACGTGTTCGATCAGCAGGTTATCGGTTAGAAAAGGTCTTCGGTCAGAAACAGTTCTCGATGGAGCGGGGTCCAAGTTTTCGATGCAGCAGCTCACAGGTTTTCAGCCTCAGGGTTTTCAGTCAGCAGGTGTTTGGTCTCACTATTTTCGGTCTAGTACTTGTTCTCGGTGTGTAGCTATTTTTGGCCAGCAGACCTTTTGCGCGAGTGTTCTCGGTCAAGACCTAAAGGCCTCACGATTTCGGTCCAATTTTTCTGATTTTTTACATTTTTGGCCCAAAAATCAAAATTTCGAATTTTAAAGTTTCGTTTTCGACCCAAAACTTTGACTTTTAATTTTAGACTATCATTTTTGACTTTTGACCTTAAAATTTGATTTTGACTTCTAAGTTTGACCTTTGACTTTAAACTTTGACTTTCTGGTTTAACTTTCAAGCTTTCACATTTAGCTTTTTTGTTTGATTTTTAAGTTTGACTTTTAAAGTTTGACTTTTAAGTTTGATTTTTTAAATTTGACTTTTAAGGTTGAATTTCAAGGTTTCGAATCAAAGTCAATGAAGTTTCATGTTCTCAATCTTGTGAAGCTACTATTAAGTTTCTCTGTGATCAAATCGATTTATTAAAAAGAGAAAATGAGGACCTTAAATACGAAGGCTATACATTTAGGAAAGATCAAAAACCCTTAAAAGCACAACTAGAGGCCAAAACAAAGGACTTTAGAAATCTTCAAGAAGAATATTGCAATAAATGTGTGAATTATACCTATGTTAAGAACAACTTGCTAACATGCCTACTGAAATTGATGCAATAAAAGCTAAATATAAAGATGTTGAATTCAACTTTAGGAAATTTGATGTGTCAAGTGAGGTAGTTGCATCCATGATAGATAAACAATTAACATTTAAAGATAATCAAACTAAGGGTCTAGGGTATCACAGTGTACCACCTCCTTTCAACGACTGGTATAACCCACCCCTTGAGACCAACGAGGAAGAAATACATGCTCAATATGGACAAATCCCCATACCAACTTTAGTTAAGACTAAAAAATCATGGCCAACTGAGGGTGTTAAGATGAAAGATTCTAATGATTCTACTTCCTGTGTAGCTAAAGTAGTGGAGGATGAGGACAAGGAGAATAGAACTTATTATAGTTCTACAAATTATGTTGATTGTCGAACCAATGGCTCATTGAACTTTGAATATGTTGCTTTTAATCAACCGGATGTTGGTAAATATAGGCCACCAGAACAAGTGAAACAACCGGCATGATGCAAGTGTGCTTGTGGGAACAATCAGAAACGAGGCAAGGGCATGCCACCAGGGGCAAGAAGAAACAACTCCTATGTGAAGAAACAAACATATTTCCAATGTGGAACACATGGACACATTGCCATAAATTGTCCATGTCGAGCATATCTTCCCTACTATGCACAAGGTTGGCAGAACTCACCAAGAGGGAGATCTTTCAAAAGAAACCCTTCGAGGCCACGTTCAAACAATGGAGAATAGAATGTCAAAATGGGAAAAAAATCAAAATCCCAAGGTCAAGAAGGAAATTTTGGCCAAGAAGCGAAGTTTAAGAGATGCTCCAGTGAAACCAAGACATGTTAGGTCAATGTCATCTCGGCGATCGACTTCTAGTTCAAAAGCATGTGCTGAGACATCCATCTGAACAAATAAGAAATGGGTTAAAGCCGACTACAAATGGGTACGAAAGGTTCATACTCCCAAATCACCTACTGATTCTAACATTTCTTCATCTTCTATTTGCGATAAGCAAGATATGTGATGGGAGAGAGTACCTTGTACAGGTGACAAAAGTCAACCCAGTTTCAAAATGGACTGAGTTCCAAAGACCAATTAATCCTGCACTCTGTGTTGGAACACCTATGGAGGCATATCATCATACTTTGGTTTGTTGGTAGTGGCTGTTTCAGGCATATGTTAGGGGACATCTCTCAACTATACAAAATTCAGAACTTTGTTTGAGAGTATGTATCCTTTGCAGGAAAGGAGGAAAGGAGAGGATCACATATGGGGTTTGTGATTAACGATGTGAAGAATTTTTGGATCTTTTTGAGATTGAAATATGCGTGTATTCTCAGACCTTCTAGATGAAAATTTCAATTGGTGACTTACGGTTTGATTTTTCCTCTCGATACTCCTGAGTTTTCTTAAATTGATTTGCTTTGAAGACAATCTTTTATTTTCTTATAATTTTTCGTTTGTAGGTATTGTTAATTGGGGAAGTGATATGATGTCTACTGCTAAAGGGCAATCTGAAATTCGTGTAAAGTACTGAAACCCAACTGTCTAGACTTTGTATTCAATGTGCTGGTAGGCATGAAGGATTCAAAAGGACTAGACATAGTTTGAAAAATGAAAGGACTTGACAGTGTGGAATTTGATAGTTTCATTTGGACTGACCATACGACACTCGAGTAGATTGAGCAGTGAGATAAACATAGGAACCTGCGAGATACACTAAAAGTTAATTATCTAGAATTGATGCTTTACATTTCCTTGATGTATGGACTCATGCCCTTAATTTTGGTATTGATAGGTCAACTGGGGGGTTCTGATAGAGTAGGTCTGTAAGAAATTATTTTCTTGCTTTCTATCTGTCAGTCATATGTTGCCTCATTTGCGTGATTGGAACATACCCAACCTGGAATGCAACATATGCAACTCTATATCTATAAATCCCATATCTATGCAATTTTTTATGTCTGTTAGTCATATGTTGTCCCCTCTGCGTGATCTAAAGATCCAACCTAGGACACAACATATGTAACATCTCAAATTTCGAGTCCAAAAATTTTGTTTGTAATTAAGTAATTTATAAAATCGTTTACTGAAAACATTGTGAATATCATATCAATCCATAAAACAACATGAACATGTCTTAAAATCAAAACATCGAATAGTAGTATAAATCATAGTACAATTCCAGAAAATTCATTGCGGAAATCATGTGTGTGTGTGATGCGCTACTACGCCACCGGGTCCTTCCCTTTGGAAGAAGAGGTACTTGAAACCAAAACTGAAACTGTAAGCACAAAGCTTAGTGAGTTCCCCCATCATACCACATACCATACAATCATACATGCTACCAGACAATTTTGGGGTGCCAGGCCAACCCATGTCAAGCCATTTTGGGGTGCTGACTACCCGTATCAAGCCATTTTGGGGTGCTGACTACCCATGTCAGGCCATTCTGGGGTGCCTGCCTACCCTCTGGTTTATCTCACCCAATCACGGGGACTATTTCACCCCTACTACTATGACATTGTAACATATCATAAACATGATGTCAGACATATCTGGGGTGTCCGACCTACCCTTCGGTCCTAACAACTGATCCATGGACTATTCCCCTCCTAATGCCACTATCACATAGAACATAGCATACTGACAGATATAACATATCAAGTAATAGCAAACCAGACAATTATCACAAAGACAATCATCTCAACTGTAATCAACTACTAGTGGGTCGACCTTGGAACCTTAGACCCACTTCTACTGGAAGGTAACTCACCTCAAAGTTGCGTAGTGCCCGAACTATCCTCAGCAGGGAAATCGACTTTCCTCGACTCCTCAATCCCAATGTGACAATTTTATTAAATCATCAATTCGTACTCACAACCCCCATATGGGTCAACCCAAATCTTGGTCAAAGTCAACTTCCAGTTGACTTGACTCGTCGAGACCCTATTCCTCTAAACTGATCCAACTCCCGACTCCACTCTTCGAGTCTAGCAACAACTTGACGGGTCCTTCTTCAACCATAATATCTTGACGATCTTCAACCGACTCGCCGAGTTTCCCTTGAACTCGTCGAGTTCATATCCCTTATAAGGATGTGTTCAGTCTATGACTCACCGAGTTATATGAACAACTCGTCGAGTTCGTCTTCATGGTTTGGGAGATTGTCTTGGACTCGCTGAGTTTTTTCATATACTCATCGAGTCGCATGAATTCCAGTTCTATAATCTCATCCAACTTTGTTGAGTCCTTCTCTAGACTCAACCAGAGCCCCAAAACAACAAAGGTTGGGGAACCACTACCCGACTCGCCGAGTTCCAAGAACAACACACCGAGTCCACTAAGTTCCATGTCTATAAAATCGATTTCTGCTAAGCTCATCTCATCCAAAGGGTAGATTTGACCTCCTAGGGTTGATATAACACGCAAAGTCACAAAGTTTACATCCATGCATGGGTCTTTAAGCTCAAAAGGACCAAAAATGAGACCTACAAGATGCATGGGGCTATCATGGCCATAGAGTTGGCACCTTTATTCCATTAGACCCCTCCAAAAACCAAGATATGAATCCATAACTCCATATTACACTCCACAACCTGAAAATGGCTTAGAATGCCGTAAATATACCAAAATCCAAGCCTTAAAGACGATTAAGCACATGGAAGATCAAGATAGAAGCTCTTTACCTTAAATGAGTTGGAAATGGAACACAATCGCTGGATCTTCTAGCTTCAACTTGTACTCCCAATCTCCTTTCCTCTTCTCAAGCTTCATAATCCACCAAAATGCAAAAAAAAAAATGGCCTTAGAACACTCAAACAAGGCTAGGGTTTCAGGCTAATGTCTTCTGGAAGTATAAGGGATGATGGAGGCTGAGATGGGGAGAGATAAGTTGTTTAAATAGGGTGCAAACCCTCAAATTTAGGGTTTCACTCAAACAACATCTACTGACCGAGTCGGTCTCCCGACTCGTCGAGTAGATCACTTAAACTTCCCGTGGATCACGAGTCTACTCGATGAGTTGGGCTCCCAACTCATCGAGTCCCGGAGAAAAATATAAGAATCACTTGAAATAAACGCATACCAAGAATCAGGTGTTACAAATCTCCCCCACTTATTTTAGACTTCATCCTCGAAGTCTGCTGCTAGGTCTTGAAAAAGCTCGGGTAATGCTCCTTCATCTTATCCTTCGGCTCCCAGGTCCATTCCGAGCCCTTGCGGTGCTGCCACTGCAGCTTTACCAGCTCCGCTCTCATGTTCCTCAGATCCTTCGTCTTCTTGTAAACCCATACTAAGTATTGTCTCGCTGTTTTCCAAGTCATTATTACAAAACGATTTTAACCCATACTAAGGTGTCCAAACAATCACAAAAATTTTCGTAGACTCTACTAGGACTTATTCCATGCATATCTTCAATCATCAACTCTGCTTCAACTCGGTTGGTGGTGGAAACTCTATATGATGGGATAACTTCAGGAATTACACCAATTTTTCCATCATCCTGCCAATCGAAGGTGTACTTAAAACGTACCATATTCCTCTAAACGTACTGCTCGACATATTCTAAAGGCTAGATATCACTCTTACGATATCCTCCGATAGGTGTCATTCACTATCATAAGCCTTTTCATTTCCTCTATTTACTCAATTCTCTATGAGTCTTTCACCATGACGTTATTTTCACGGAAGCATGCATTCATTTCATCGAGAAGAGAATATACATAGAGAAGATTTAGATGTGTAATCCTCCTTATTACTTCGAAAAATTACATGCCAGTTCTAATATTGTATCCAAACGTTTAGAAATCTGAACATGTAAAAATTTCCAGATCTGGTCGGCAACAGACCACAGATCCGTTGAAACATTTAGCATCATAAAGCATCATAAATCATTTAGCACATAAAATCATGTTAGGCATTTTCCTAAATAAGCTAGTGCTTGTGTCTATTTTGGTGAATTACCGAAATTTATTAGACACACTCCTCACAATCATTGCTTAGCATTCTAAGTTTAAATATAGGAATAAATCCTTATTCCTAGTTCGCTTAAACTAATGCTCTGATACCAACTGTGACATCCCCATTTTCACGGGCAGAAAAGACCGATTTTGTTTATGCTTTATAAAAATCAGTGTGCCTCTTTTAATAAAAATGTCGCAGAATTTGTTCCCAGTAAAACATGATAAATACGTTATCAAAGCATTTCCGAAGAAAAGTATTTTTATTCATTTTAAAACATTTGGGATGTCAGCATCAATACAGAAATACAAGAATAAACAGAACTTACATTTATTATCACTAGTGATTTATATCTCCTTAATCTCTCGGTGTAATGTGACTTCATATCAACACATGTGATATAAATAAACTGAGTGGGTCAGGTTGGGAAACCTTGTGAGAACATAGGGTTTTCAACTCACAATAATATAATTATTATGTTTATTCATCAAACAGTTAACCCAATTACCCATCCCCATTATCTTCTTCACTCTTAAGGATTTACCCTAAGAATCAGCTATTTATCGTTCATTCATTCCTAAGGATTGTCCTAAGGAATAGGTATGAAGTACATCGTTGTCAATGACACAACTATCAAGAATAGCTGCCAGAATTGTGACATTCTCTACGAGGCACAGCTGCCAGTATTGTCCTTCGAGCACAACTGCTAGGGTTATCTCGTTTATTGACAATATCGTTTTCGAGGGTCCACTCGCAATACATGTTAATGGGGTTTTAGAGTACACCGGTGAACACATCGTTCACAACACTTATAGGTTACGAGCCTGCTAGTGTTCCACTGGACTGTCTAGATTAGCCAATGGTTTTCATCCATACTCTGCTAGATGACGGGGTCATCGCTTAGGTCATCGTTTGACTCATCGTTTTGGCTCATCGCTTCTTACCATATTTTACCACTTATATATTATCGCTCATCATTCGTCTCATGTCGCATCGCTCATCATTTATCTCATCTTTCATCTACCCATGTTCTACCCAACACATTTTGTAGATATAAAATACGTATATAGTTTAAATATTTTAAAACATATATAAATTCGTTAATATAGCATAAAAAACAAGTATTCAAGTAATATGCGTACATAGCATGTAGTTTATATAAAGTACTTCATATCTATGTGTAAGATGAAAGTAACTATGCACTCACCTGAGAAGGTGGTGATTCTGAACTCAGACAACGCTTCGTTAGTCTTAAAGCAATTTCCTTCGACAAAACCTAGTATCATTACCACTAGAGTTTAGTCTAATGTTAACCGAGACTAATTAATAGTCTAGCTATTATTACTATTATATAAGCGTTAAACATACATAAAACACTGGAGGGCAGGACCATTTTGGCATGTAGCACTTCTGAAATCCAACAACCCAAGCGGCCCTCCAAACCAGATTCCCCGTACTGCGAGTGGTTAAAAAGATATTTTAATAAAACTTACATAACTCATAATAATAGCCCAATTAATTATTATAAGGTCCTAATAACAATAGTATATTTAAACATAAGTTAGACTAAAGATAGGATAGGCGTAACTCACTTATAACGGCTTTTTATCAAAACCGGGCTGCGCCAAAGCAGAGTTTCTAAGCGGAAGGCTCTTCTTTTCGGAGCCGTTGGGCACTCCGGGGCTTCCACCTCGTGCTAGGGAGGTTCCCTAGGCTTTTTGGTGGGTTTTGGGGCTTAGGTGTGAGGAAAATAGGTAGCCCTGAGCCTCTATATATAGGCCTCCAAGAGCATCACCATGTCGTGGTTCCTCTCATCACGTCGTGGTGTTGCGTAGGTTGCAAGGTTTCGCCTAGTGCTGACACGTGGCGTCGCACACAGGTGAAATCAGCCGATATTCAAAAATTGATAAATTTCACATACGAGCTCCGTTTTCAACGTTATTTTTTTCCACGCGTAGGTAAATAACACGATCTACAAATTTCATTTAGACTCCATCGGCTAATTCTCGACCGATCTTTAAATTTAACAGTAGGAGGAGATTAGATTGTTAAATGACTGCGGTGAATTCGTAATTCCTTCATACTGACTCCGTTTTCATCTGTCATTTTATCGTTGAATTCCTATTAATGAGATCTCCAACTCTCATTTAGGTCGCATAGGCCAAAAACTGCTCTAACTAAAATTCGAGTTTCGGGCTGTGCACTGCTAAGCCAAAACTTCAAAAAATCATAACTTCCTCATACGCAGTCAGATTTGGGCGTTATTTTTATGGATGCTCTTGGTTTAACATATACTACAACTATTTTTTAGATCTATAAGGCCAAAAATTCCTCTATCGTAAATTCACTAATTTACGCTTCCCGGTGCCGTACCGGTTTTTGCCGTAAAACTTCGACAGGTCATAACCTCTTCGTTATAACTCAAATTTCGGTGCTATTTATATGTACGGAAACCTTGAAATATATTCTACAACTTGGTTAAGATTATTCCTTCTAAATAATTTCCATCAAAAACTCATTTTTGATGCTTATTGTCTCTAAGTTGACTAACCAGAATCTGCGGGCGTTACACGTAGCCCTACAAAAACATACACTACTCGACCATGAGATCATGTATTAAAAGGTCCAACCCTTAGCTCAACAGTCTCTACCGGTTCCATCTTAAATTCCCATAACCATCCGCACTCGCCCTTGAATAACTGATCGGTCAATCACCTCTGGTCCTGATCCTAACTAAGCTGTGGCTGCCCCTCAACCCTGCGAACTAGCATGCCTAGTCCAAATCTCCTAAAAGAGTCTGTGAACGCTACGACACCCCCGCAATCTTACAACAATCCCTAATGCTAATGAATGCTACAACTCCCCCGTAGTCTTACAACACTTTCACCCTTGCTTCTACTTAAGCTTCATGGACGGTTCTCCACCACTTAGATTCAACAAATTCCGCTCGACACATGAAAATTGAAGGATTCCCAATCCTCATTTCGTTCCAATGCTCATGTTGCTGACGTTCGGTGCTTACCAAAGCTAGAACACCAAAATACCCCTACCCAAACAATACACTTCCTAAAATCCAGCTAGGACTTCTTGCGTTCCTTCTACATCAATAACTTCAATCGCTTAAAAGCGATATCGCACTTAGACCTCGGAGTCCAATGAATGGATAGTCTAACCAAAACCTCAGCAAAAACTCTCTCTTCCCTCGGCAATCCCGATGGCTCTTCCAAACATAAATACTAAGACTATTGAAAGCTAGTCATAAATCCTTCGTTCGAGCCCTTGGACCACCCCCGAAAATGACTGGAGCAGGTGCAATCATTGCTCTTCCCTGATTGTTATCCATTCGACCTCCTTGTTGTCCACCTAAACACAACGAAAATATAACAGGCTTGCTCCCTATGGGTAATACCTAAAGACGTGACTAAACCCGCTACACCTGTAGCACCCAGATCACCGAACAGATTCCGAAAACGATTCGGAGCAATCACGCTACATGCGGAATCCGCTCCGCGAGATACATCTGTCTAAAGATCTCTCAAAGATTCCTCGACATGCTAAATGGCATCTGATAATCCTTGCTAACCTAGACAATAGCAAAAAACTGACCCGAGATCCAACTTATCACAATTCCCAAGTGATACAAATACCCGATATCCACTGAAGATAGTATATCCGCAAACATCTGAAGGAATCCTAACCACCTCCTCCTGTGATACCTCAACCACCCTGAGAACATGATGTAACACCTCATTCCGATTCCCAATGACAATCCAAACCCCTGGAACGAAACTTCGTTGCGCATCCTTTCCACTAACTGGCTCACCATCGGGGTCGTGGCCAAACCCTGGTCCCTTCCCTGCATGCTCATCCTCAATCTGCAAAGCATCTATTCCCACGATCAAGGCATAACCAAGAATTATCCTTCCCATAAGTTTCTCAGATTCTCCAAAACTCTCACTGATTCGAGTATGGATCTTGTGCTTTCAGTAGTACGGGCCCAATACTACCTTGCACGCCTATCCATACGTTCCTCAACAATCCTCCTGAATCCTCTGAGTCACTTACTCCACCAATATACTAAATTCTTGCTAAATAGCAAGATGATCGCTACTGTAACACCTCCTAGGCTCCCCTTATGTTCCCAAGTTCGCCGAATCGACCCACTAAGATCACTGGAGCATATCCTAGGGTTTCCTAGGTTTCCAACTTCACCGAACCACCCTACTAAGCTTACTGGAGCATATCCTAGGCTTTCCTAGGTTCTTAACTTCACCCTACCCTTAGCTGCTGAAAGATTCACATTAATGTTAACTAGCTACCTCATGAATATAGCCGCATGTAGCAGAGATCCTATAATCCTTCAAGTGAAAGTCTCATCCCTATAACGGTTGGACTCATATAGGAGCTGCGTAATAGGGTCAAGTCCATCACTCTGAGATTATCCATTTTGTGCTACATGTGACTTAGCATATTCACTTAATAGCTAACTCACATTAATAAGAGTCCTACAAAGCACAAAGCAATCAACATTCAGGTAATTGGTAAATCTAACCAGCATACACTAGACAAGTCAAACTATCCACACATACATCCCACAAGCAGGGAACACCTGTGGCTAACCTCATCCTAGGCTTACCCTAGGGTAGTCTCTACCCCATGAACTATCATAAAACATTCGGCTCACATACCACCACCCATGTTGTCTACATCCACCCTCGTTGTCGGCTGCCTTATGCATGCAAATTATACACATAACAGGATCTAATAGACTGTCGAATAATAGACTCTACCCTAAGACCAAAGGAAATAAGGTCAAATCAGCTATTCTAAGGCTATAAGATCCTAACCATATACATTTTTCAAAACATGCACATTGCACTTACAAATACCAATTATCATTCTCATTCCAGCATGACATCCAATATCCTCATGGCTACAAGCACCACATAACAGGCCAACCTATTGCTAACTACTCAGCACTAGCATGCAAGTTTATCAGCTCATACAACATATACAAGCATCTCCCCTAGCCCTAACTAGCATGCGATTCATATATTCATAATCAAATCATAACAAATAACAAATGTGGGTATTCTGGGGAAACTTACTCGAGCTCGACTGATGGCATGCACCATACCCTTTCTTGTCATAGAAAGTCTTTACTTAAAACATTTTTTTCTTTTGAAAGCTTTTCTGATCCTCAGTTCGAGTTCAGACACACCCGAAAGTATGCCTGAATCCCTCAAACCAAGGCTCAGATACCAACTTGTAAAGACCCAAAAATCAAGGGTAAAAATTTCATTTTTAATATTTCTAAAACATTAATAACATTTCAAATCATCGTTAAGTAAAACATTAATCAGAGTTCATCCCAAAATCATTCATTGCGGAAATCATAGGCGTGTGCACTGCGATCAATCTGAGCTCTTCTTTTCTAAATCGATGATACCTGAAACCAAAAATGAAAACCATAAGCACAAAGCTTAGTGAGTCCCCCAGACCATACCCCACACTCGTTCCACATAACACATACCACGTTAGCTATAAAAGCTACATATATCACATAAGCCATGCATATAACATACACCGATGCCTTGGAAACCCTACAGGGTCTTACACTGGGTGCCATGGGAATCACCAGATGCTGTTAGCCGAATGCCCCGGGAACCCTCCAGGGTCTTACACCTAAGTGCCTCAGGAACCCCCCGATCTCTTGACCTAGGATGCCAAGGAAACCCTCCAAGGTCTTACACTTAAGTTCCTCGGGAACCCCCAAAGGTCTTCCATACAAATATCATTGATACAACTAGCATATCACATTTCACATAATCCACTAGCATACCACATAACACAAAACCAACTAGCATATCACATAATACATAATGGGCCGGCCTTGGTGCCTTTGACCCATTAGTATTGTGAGAAGACTCACCTCGCATTGCAGAAGCTTCCCACATGAATTCCCTTGTTGCTGCCCCGCCAGCTTCCCGAGTTGTCACTACCAAACACTATACCCAACTAGCAATTAGGTTCCGTACCATAATCCTTAATCCCTATATGGGGTAAAATGACCATTTTACCCATGGTCCAGTATAATTCAAAACTAAGGCCTAAATCTCAAAACAAAACCCAACACTTGGTAGGCTTTCCAAGCCCACTAGCGGTCCACTAATGGCCTAATTTGCTCAATTTGGCCCAATCCCTCTAATGGGACATACCCTAAGCCTAAACATATTCTTGGCTTAAATTATCTGAATTCTGATGGCCTACTAAGGCCCAAAGTCCCAAAGCATGGCCCAAACAGTGGCCCAATAGCACAAGGCCCAACTGATGGAGTACGCGCGGCGTACATCCACTTACGATAAGCATAGTGACTAAGTGGTGCTTACGTTGGGCGTACTTTCATGTATGCTCAACATAAACCTCCTGTTAAGTCCATTTCTCATTAAGTTCTTAATACTTCACTTTAGAAGCTACAATTACAGAACCCTGTCCTTTTCCACTTCTTAATCCATAAAGTCACTGGCTTGGTGACTTTACTTGGCCCAAGCCAGCCCAACTCCAAAAATGATGTTCTACTTCCATGAAAAGGGCTAGATCTCATGCATGAACCCATTAAGACATTCAAGATGGAGACTTTACTGCTTGTGGGAGACTTTTAGCTCTGAGGGTGGCAACCGTAAGCTCACAAACGAGATTTCACCATAAAGGTCCATTCTTGGGACCAAAATGACTCCAAAACCAAACTTCACTTGATCTAAGAATTCTTAGATAATGTTATGGACTTTATACCTCCAAAGAGTGCCAAAGGATGATGCTATCCTGATCTATGAGCTCAAACTTCGAAAGTTCTTCCTTGCCAACTTCTTCTTTTCCTCTTCCAAGCTTACACCACCAAAATGAGCTTCTTAAGGTTAAAAGCACACAAGAATAAGGGGATGAGGCGTTCTAGGTTATCTCTGAGGTTGGGGGACATATAAGGAGGCTAGGGTTGTACCCATTAATTTCTTTATATAGAGGTTAAAATTGGGGTTTCTGGACACTAGACATACACTAGGCGTACATATTGTACGTTGGGCATACGCCAAAAACACTCGCGACCATTTCCTTTTATATGTTGGGCGTAACCCAGCTTATGCTGGGCATACCCACTCGCCTTCCACTTTTCATGCATGGTCCTTCCTTATCATTTATTTCCATTAGGGGCCATTTTCGCCAATATCTTCAAAGTATTAAAGCTTCTTCATTCTAAGTCCGTTACCTACGATGTTCATATCCACGAAAAGGTGATGAGAAACCCTACGCTCCCATCACCATAACTAAGCCCTACAACCTTCCGAATAAGACTGGATACCCATAAAAGACCAAATCGACAGATTATGCTTATACCCTTGGTCTCCGAAGACACAATAAAGCACTTTTAAAACCAGGTGTTACAAAAATCGGGACCCTTTGCATGTGATTCGGCAACTTCATCCTCTGACTCGCCGAGCCCATCTTCATGCTAGCTGGGACGTTTATTCATTGACTCATCGAGTTCCTCATGAACTCGTCGAGTTTATCTTCATGCTAGGTGATGCTCTTAGTTATGGACTCGTCGAGTTCTTCCTGGACTTGCCGATTCCATCTTCATACTCTTGGGACATAGCCTTGAACTCTTCGAGTCAGTTTATATACTCGTCGAGTCCCATGATTTCCAGGTCCTCGACGAGTCCAACTAACTGAGTGATCTTCTAACTCACCACATGGTCCATTATCATAAACGATTTGGTGGGAAATGCGACCTAACTCGCTGAGTCCCTCTATGACCAAAACTATACACTCGATTTCAATAGGTCTTGATGCATTTAACACATAGATCTGACCTCCTAGGGTCCATAATACACGTAAAGTTCCAAACTTGACGTCCATGCATGGGGTATTTGGCTCAAAAGGCCGTAAAATGGAGTCTACAAGATGCATGGGGTGCTTATGGCAATAAAGTTGATACCTTGATGACATAAGAACCCTTAATGGTTTCAGATCTAAAGCTATACCCTCCTAGAACCAAAAAATCTCAAATATGACTCTACAATAGCTTAGAAAAGGTAGAAATGCACCCTAACAAGAGTTCTAAGAGATAGTTGGTAAAGGTTGAAGTTTTTTACCTTGAATGAGCTACAAATGAAGCAAAACCTCTGGATCTACTTGCTTCTTTTGGAACCCCCAAATTTCTACTTCGTTCTTCAAACTTAAAACATCCAAAAACACACAAAATGGCTCAAGAACACTCGAAATGCTTTAGGTTTCGAGTTAGAGCTTTTCTGGACTGAGAGGGATGATGAAGGCTGGGTTGGGACAAGATAAGGCGTTAAATAGGGTGCAAACCCTAAATATTATGGTTTCATCTAAACAAGCCTACTCGTCGAGTCATGGCATCCGACTCGGCGAGTAGGTTCTTCCCGCGTCAAATTTTAACCTCTACCCGACGAGTTGGGTTCTCCAATTCGCCGAGTCCCAGAAAAAATGTACAAAAATTTATATTTAAATTACGTACCAGGAACCGGGTGCTACAACTCTCCCCCCACTTATTTCATACTTCGTCCTCAAAGTCTGCTGCTGCATCCGGAAAAAGGTATGGGTAGTGCTCTCTCATCTCGTCCTCCCGTTCCCAAGTCCATTCGGAGCCCTTGCGATGTTGCCAATGCACCTTCACTGGCTCGACCCTCTTCTTCCTCCACTTCTTCGACTTCCTGTCGAGGATAGACACTTGTCGCTCAATGTAATTTAGGATGCCATCCACCTGAATGTCCTCTAATTGCACCACTGCTGAATCATCTACCAGACACTTCCGTCGTTGGGAGACGTGAAAGGTGCTATGAATATGGCTAAGTTCGGCTGGCAAGTCCAGCCTATATGTCACCTTACCCACTCGGGCCATGACCCTGATGGGTCCAATGTATCTAGGGCCCAACTTTCCTCGCTTCCTGGACCGGATGACACTTTTCCAAGGTGACACCTTCAGGAGGACCATATCCCCGACCTGGAATTTAAGGTCCGAACGACGGTTGTCAGCATAAAGTTTTCTGCCAACTCTAAGAAGTCTGAAGCTTGCTCTATACTTGTTGGATACTCTCCGTCATTTTGAGTACCACTTCGGTATTCCCCACAACCCTCTGCCCAACCTCTCCCTAGCATGTTGGGGTCTTGCACTTCCTCCCGTACAACATCTCGAAGGGAGGACGGTCAATACTCGCGTGGTAGCTATTATTGTATGAAAACTATGCCAAGGAAAGATATGTATCCCAGATACCACCAAAGACTATAACACATGCTCGCAACATATCCTCCAAGGTTTGGATGGTCCTCTCACTCTGACCATCTGGTTGCGGGTGAAAAGTAGTGCTAAAGTGCAGATGAGTACCCAAATCGTCACGAAACTTCTTCCATAATCTGGAAGTAAACCACATATCTCTGTCTAAAAGTACAGATATTGGAACTCAGTGTTGTGCTACCACCTATCGGATATAGATATCGACCAGCTTCTCCGTCGAGATGCTCTCTTGGATCGATATGAAATGGGCACTCTTGGTCAACCGATTTACGATGACCCAAATTGAATCCACTCACTGTGCTGTCCTAGGAAGCTTTGTGATGAAATTCATAGTAATATCTTCCAATTTCCACATAGCGATCTCCAACAACTGCGTCTTGCTGTGAGGCCGCTGGTGATCCGTCGTGACCTTTTTATAGGCCAGGCATGTCTCGACATACCAGGCTACATCCCACTTCATACAGGGTCACTAGTAGTTAGGAAAAAGATCTCTGTACATCTTCATTGCCCCAGGGTGTATAGAAAACCTAGATTTATGCACGTCTTCCATCAACACCTAGCGCACACCTCCATGATACGAAACCCACACCCTATAATGTAGATTTAATACCCACGGCTATCATAGTTGAAGGAGGAAACCTTCCCCACAATACGCTCGCTCTTCTGATGCTCCTCCTTCATAGCCTCCTATTGGGTCTCTCGGATATGCTCCAACAGTGGACTCAGTACCATCATCCATAAGCAAATGCCCTTGATTGGGGTAGGCTTTAGGCTAAGAGCATCGGCCACAACATTGGCCTTCCCTGGGTGGTAAAGGATCTCGCGATCGTAATCTTTCGCCACATTTAGCCACCAGCGTTGCCTCATCTTCAGATTTGGCGGGTCCATGAGGTACCTCAAACTCTTGTGGTTCGTATAAATGGTACATCGAACCCCATAGAGGTAGTGTTGCCAAATCGTGAGGGTGAAGAGAACCGCCCCAAATCTAAATCATGCATTGGGTAATTTTCCTTGTAAGACTTCAGCCGCCTCGAGGCATAGGCGATGAGATGCCCCCTCTGCATCAGTACCGTGCCCAAGCCTGAGATGGACGCATCATAATATACCACAAAATCCTCCACACCCTCTGACAGGGCGAGGATTGGCGCCTTGCACAGTCTCTGTCTCAATGTCTCAAATGCTGCCTATTGCTCAGCCCGCCAGCCAAATACAATGGCCTTCTTCGTCATCGGGCTCAAGGGTATGGCTATCTTGGTGAAATCCTGAATAAATCTCCGATTAAAGCTTGTCATTCCCAGGAAACTCCAAATCTCAGATAAAGACCTCGGAACCTCCCATCTCATCACAGTCTTTACTTTAGCCGGATAGACCAAAATACTATTCTGGTTGACAAGGTGCCCCAGAAACTGCACCTCGTGCAACATGAACTCACACTTTGAGAACTTGACATACATGCTCTCCCTCCTCAGGGTATCCAACATCTCCCGTCATTGCTCCTCGTGTTGCTCCTGTTTCTTAGAGTAAACCAAGATTTCATCGATGAAAAATATCACATACCTATCCAACATCGGTCTTCATACGCGGTTCATGAGGTCCATGAACGCGGTATGAGCATTGGTGAGCCCGAAGGGCATCATCATGAACTCGTAGTGGCCATAGAATGTCTGGAACACAGTCTTCTGTACGTCCTCGTCTCTGACGCTCATCTGATGGTAGCCTGATTGTAAATCTATCTTGGAAAACCAAGATGCCTCCTGAAGCTGGCCGAAGAGATCATCAATCCTCGTGAGTGGGTAATGGTTCTTCACTGTTACCTTGTTCAGCTCCTGGTAGTCTATACACATCCGATACGACCCGTCCTTCTCTACAAAGATAATCAGGACTCCCCAGGGTGAACTACTCGGCCTAATGAATCCCTTGTCTAACAGCTCCTACAACTATGTAGAAATCTCTTGCATCTCGGGAAGAGCCAACCGATATGGTGCTTTGGCTATCGCAGCCGCACCATGGACCAGGTTAGTCCTGAACTCTACCTATCTCTCTGGAGGTATCCCTGGGAAATCCTTTGGAAATACATCTGGGTATTCTCGTACCACTGGCACATCACTCACAGTCGCCTTACCATCCTCTAGAGTATCCATGACGTAGGCGACATATCTGGCACAATCCTGCTGAAGGTAGCGCCTAACCCTCGCTGCTGAGCAAAAAGCTAGCCCACGTTGTGACCTCTTGCCCTGAATCACCAGCTCCCCTCCACTTGGGGTCCTGACCCGAACCAAATGATGCGCACAGTTGATCACATCCCCATTAGGGCTCAACCATTCCATACCGATGATGACCTTGTTCCCACGCAATGGTATGGGAACCAAGTTTACCAGGAGTGCTCCTCAAACAGCCTCAAAACACAGTCTCTGAAAACCTCTGAATCTCGAAATGATTGGTCATCAACAATCTCGACCTCTAGAGACCAATCCAACATGCCCAAAGACTTAGGGAACCTCTAGCTAAGGGCAAGAGAGACAAATGATCGGGTAGCCCCCAAATTGAACAACACCTGAACATGAATACCGTTCACATGGAATGATCCTAAACAAAACACATAACATGGCACATAAATATCATAAGCAACAAATAATAAGAGTTAGGGAAAAGAAATCATACCCGTCACTATATCGGGTGCAACACGTGCCTCCTCGGTAGTCAGCTGAAAGGCTCAGCTCCTCACCACAAGAGCCTATGCCTTGACCTACCTGCCATTGGTGATCCACAGGGTCGCTGGAGCTAGCGCCACCACTGGCAATGCTGCTGCAATCAATCTGAGGCAATCGGACTTTTTATGGCCCTTCTGATTGCAATGGAAGCAAATCACGTTTGATGTCTGAAAGGCGGTGGTAGGGGCAATACCATCCCTGCCCAAGTGCCCTGTCTTGTCGCACTTGTAGCAGCCCGATGATCCCAATCTATAAACTCCTTCATAGGGCCTGCCGCATTTCCTGCAGTGGCCCTATCCCGGCTGTCCCTTCGGCCTAGTGTTGGACCCCTTGGGCTTCTTCTCCAAAGCCCCAGTAACCTGCTCTGTCTCTACCCTCCTCTTTTGGAGGTGCTCAATGTTAATCTGCCTCTCCCTTGCCCTCGCAATCATAGAATCCAGGGTCAGGCATGCCGAATAGCTTACATGCTCCAAAATATCAGCCCTCAACATGTCATGGTAGCGAGTTTTCCACATTTCCTCATCGCCTGCATACTGAGGCACCAATAAGGCCCTCTCTCGGAACATAGCCGTAATCTCTTCCACTGTCTCTGTCATCTGCCTCAAGTCGAGGAACTCCCTGGTTAGCTGCTAGAGCTCCACAGCTGGCGAACTCAACCCTAAACCGGGCCACAAAGTATAACCAAGTCATAGCCTCAATGGCTGAGGCTCCCAAGGAATCACCAATCGACTCCCACCAGTATCTGACTCTATCTCTCAAACATCACGCAACTTACCGGACCTTCGACCCCTCATGGAAGAAGCTAATCAGTTGACAGACTCCATGTCTGCAATCCATCTCCTGGAAACAATGGGGTCCTTCACCCTATGGAAATCTGGCGCACCACATCCCCTGAATTCCTTAAAGGATAGTGTGTACAACCATGACTGTGCAAATGCCATGTCGCTCCTGAACTCCCTAATTCGATCCTCCATCATCTCGATAATCCCCTCCTTGAACGACATTAAAAAATCACCAGGGTCGCCTCAAGGATGCCTCTTGTGATATCTGACGCGATGAAATCGTGTAGTCCATCATTAACCTGCTTGGATCCCGCACCCAAACCTAAACCTGATCCTAATCCAGACCCTTAATCTCTCGCTCTATGTCGTGTCACCACCATTCTAAAACAAAAACACATAACCATTAGGATCATACATAACCTCGAGAAGTCCCATACACACTACTAGTTCCCTGGTTCTATCTTGACCCTCCTTGAATTGAGTATGAATCCTCTGCTTTCAGTAGTACGGGCCCATACTACCTTCCACATCTATCCATACTTTCCTCAATGATTGCTTTGACTTCACCAGGTCCCTTCTACTACTACTGCACTCTTTGCTAATCTCATCCTAGGCTCACCCTATGGTAACTCCCCAACCCAATCTCCACCACCAGCTGCGTAAGAAGTTACTGCCACCTCTGTCTAACTAACTTGCGAATACCATTACATATCAATAAGACTAGATAATTATTCAAATGTGAGGTCCTACCTTACAACGGTTGGACTCAGACAAGAGCTGCGAGATAGGGTTAAACCTAACCTTTTGAAATTATTCAGTCCTCACAATATGTAACGCTATATATTCATTTATTAGTTAGCCAAAGATAGCTAGAATTATTAATAGCACGAAGCAAGCAGCATTTGGGCATTGAGTAACCCAAACCAAGCATATCCTATCCAGGCTATCATGTAATTCAACAAGCATATACAACAGGCATGACATGCATCTTCCTAGATCCTTAGCCCTATTCTAGCATGCAGTTCACGTATACATACAATGTGCATAAAAGGCATCCTTCCTCGATCCTTAACCTTAATCTAGCATGTAGTTCTCATAATCATATCATAACATAACATAATTTATATGGGTATCTTAGGGAAAACTTACTTGAGCTCGGCCGGTTGCACGCATCATACATCTTGTTCTTTTCAAGGTTCCTTTCTCTTTTCAAGTTCTTTTCAAAATTCCCTTTTCACAAAAAATATTTTCTTTGAAAATTCTCATACCAAGTCCTTAGTTTGAGTCCAGACACACCCAAGAGTGTGCCCGAATCCCTCAAACAAAGGCTCTGATACTAACTTGTAACATCCCAAAAATCATGGCCAATTTTCTTTTTAAGTTATATTACTTATAAAACTGTTTAATGGAATACACCATCGATAACATATCAATTCATAACTCATAATTCAAAATTCATAAAACATGCCATGGAATAATAATAATAATATATCAGATTACAATCCCTAGGACATCATAATGAGAAAATCATGTGTGTGATGCGCTGCTACCGTGCCGGGTCCTTCCCCTTCGACGTAGAGGTACCTTAAAATAAAACTGAAAACTATAAGCATGAAGCTTAGTGAGTTCCCCCAATATACCACACACCATACAATCTCATATTGCCAGACAATTCTGGCGTGCCTGGCCTACCCAGGTCAAGCCATTCTGGGGTGCTTGACTTACCCGTCGGTTTATCTCAACCGACTACTAGGGACTATTTCACCCTCACCACTACCACATAATAACATAAAATAAACGTACTACCAGGCAAGTCTGGGGTGCCCGTCTTTATGCTAGCTGGGACGTTTATTCCTTGACTCGTCGAGTTCCTTATGAATTCATCGAGTTCATCTTCTTACAAGGTAATGATCTTAGTGTTGGACTCGCTGAGTTCTTCCTGGAATCGTCGAGCCCATCTTCATACTCTTGGAACATAGCCTTGAACTCACCAATTTAGTTCATATACTCGCCGAGTCCCATGATTTCCCGATCCTCAATGAGTCTAACTGACTGAGTGGTCTTCTAACTCAACACATGGTCCATTATTAGAATGGATTTGGTGGGAAATGTGACTTGAATCGCTGAATCACATGAATAACTCACTTAGTCCCTCTATGACCAAAACTATACACTCGATTTGAATGGGTGTTGATGCATTCAAAACATAGATCTGACCTCCTAGGGTCCATAATACACGTAAAGTTCCAAACTTGATGTCCATGCATGGGGTATTTCGCTCAAAATGCCCTAAAATGGAGTCTACAAGATACATCAGGTGCTTATGGCAATAAAGTTGGCACCTTTATGCCATAAGAACCTTCAATGGTTGCAGATCTGAAGCTATACCCTCGTAGAACCACAAAATCTCGAATATAACTCTATAAAAGCTTAGAAAAGGTAGAAATGCAACCTAAGTAGAGATATAAATGATAGATGGTCAAGGTTGAAGCTTTTTACCTTGAATAAGATGGAAATGAAGCAAAACCTCTGGATCTACTTGCTTCTTCTGGAACCCGTAAGTTTCTACTTCCTTCTTCAAGCTTAAAACATCAAAAAAACACACAAAAATGGCTCAAGAACACTCCAAATGCTTTAGGGTTTCGAGTTAGAGCTTTTCTAGACTGAGAGGGACGATGGAGGCTAGGTTGGGACAAGATAAGGTGTTTAAATAGGATGCAGACCCTAAATATTAGGGTTTCATCCAGACGAGTCTACTCGTTGAGTCAGGGCATCTGACTCGGCGAGTAGGTTCTTCTTCCTGCATCCAATATTAACCTCTGCTCGACGAGTTGGGACCTCCAACTCACCGATTCCCAGAACAAATGTGCAAAAATTTATAATTAAATTACATACCAGGAACTGGGCGTTACATCCTCTATCTATGTTAGTCATATGTTTTTCCCTCTGTGTGATTGGAAAACATCCGACCTGGGATACAACATATGCATTTCTATATCCGACTTCTTTCTTAATGATTGAATACACACCTAAAGTAAAGAGTTCTTTGGAAGTTATTGATTATCAAGGTATGTCGGGAAGTGGGAAACATGTTCTAGTACATCTAAAATTGAACCATTTAATAGGTTGTCTGTAGATCTTGCTGCTGAATTTAAGTGGACAACAATATACTTGGTCGTCGTCAACTAAATGGTCCATTTAGGAATATACGTGCAATGTCTGGTCACTTATAATCTATCAATTTTGTCCATATTCTTTGTGTTTAAGTGGACCACAATACCGGTGATTGACCACATCTAGACATGCAGACGTGTGCTGATAAACGATATTGAATTGCTTGAAAATTTTGATCCCAAATATTTTAAATTTTAGTTCTTATTTTTGTTTTTGTTAAATTTGTTCATTGTTTTCCTCTATGCACAAATTTAGGTTGAGAATTAAAAATTTTAAAAAATCAAACAAAAATCAGAAAACCAAAAATCCAAAAATAGTGTTATTTATGTTTTTTTTTTTTTTTTAGAAAAATATAAAAAAATCCAAAAATATTTTTGTTTCTGTTTTTTTTTTTTTTCAGAAAATATAAAAAATCCAAAAATATTGTGTGCTAAGTTTTCTTTTAGTTTTGTTTTCATCTCAAAATTTCTTTGTCTTGAAAAGTGAATTAAGATGTAGATGAGACTCATGGAGATTGTATCGAGATTTTCTGAGCTAAGGCTTCATCTGTGATTGTCGATGAATTTTCATTCGAAGAAACATGGAATGAAGATTATTCTTTCAACATACAATCTTTCAACCCCATAAGGAAGGTGAAGATGTACTTGAAGATTATGTGACAGATTGCATTGAAGCCTCCCAAATTAATTTGCTGCTATCTATGAACCTGCCGAAAGTGCTGATTTTTAAAAATCTTTACAAGAAGCCTCCTCACCCAATGTGCGTACAGAGTCAAATTTTAAAGAAAATCCCAAGTGTTAAAGATGAAGTCATTTAATGAAGATTCATATGTTCATCTTGAAGTTTTGAAGAAAATTGAAGATATACGTTCAAGTCGAGCTCAAATTGAAGATTGACAAGAAATTCAAGGTACAAACCTAGGGGGAGTTTGTTAGGTAAAAAGAAAAGGAAATCCATAAACCAAGGGAGATTTTTGGGTCTAAAATATGATTTATACATTGATTTTCTAAGCATTTGTAGTTTTCGGTCTAGGACCAAAAACCATCTTGGGTTTATTTGTAGCTTCGACGGAAAACCCATGTGTTTTCGGTCTAGCCTTTGGGTTTGGATCTTGGGTTTCTATCCATCAGTATAATACTCATTAAGGGGGTGTGTGTAGGAGTGTCTAGTGAGTCAAAGGGGTGGCCATATTGTACAAGGGAGTGTTCTAGAGAGAGAAAGTAGAGAGAGAACTAGTGTGTGATTTGGATCTTGTATCTTGGATCATCATTCATATCATCAATAGATTCAAGATTAATCAAGTTCTTCTTATTATTCTTCTCCATTTGATCTTGCATCATCCTCATGATTAGGATTCTGCACCATAAGGTGGATCAAATTGATACGTCAAGCGAATTTTGGGGACTTACAGTTGCTATCAGAGCTTGGATTGTATCAATTATTTTGGCAAGATCTTGAATGTTTTTGGACTTTTTCTTGAAGGATCTTATGTTTTTGGATAGCTTTGGACAAAATATTAGGGGTTTGTTCTTCCTGTTTTTCACAAAAATGAATTTTTGATCGAGTTTTGGAGATAAAAAGTAGAAAAAAACGTGTTTCTCTTCGGAAATCTGTAACGGCGAGGTGAAATCGAGGAGTTCTCAGCCGAAACGAGGGTTTTCGGAGGAGCGGTTACGAGGTTCTCGCTTGCGCATGTGTTCGGTCAGTAGGTTCTCGGTTGGAAATGGTCTTCGGTTGGAAACAGTTCTCGGTGGAGCGGAGTCCGAGTTTTCGGTGGAGCGGCTCACATGTTTTCAGCCTCGGGGTTTTCGGTCTTGCTATTTGTGGTCCAGTCCTTGTTTTCAGTGTGCAACTATTTTCAGCCAGCAGACATTTTGTGCGAGTGTTCTCGGTCAATCTGACATCCCCATTTTCACGGCTAGAAAAGTCCGATTTTGTTTATGCTTTGTTTAAAAATCAGAGTAATATTTTAAATAAAAGCGTTGCGGAATTTATCCCAAAACAGCATATGATAAAGATTTATCAAAACCATTTCCGTAGAAATGTATTTCATTAAAAAGACTCGGGATGTCAGGTTCGATACAGATCATAAGCATAAACAATACAATATAGGCCTTACTACATTATTCCGTATTTACAGGCCTAAAACCCATTAATCTCTCATCCCAAGACATCACATCTATGCTCATTCGCTACTACCTGTAATACAAGAAACTGAGTGGGTCAGTTCACCCTAGACTATGCCTCTAATAGGCTACATCATAACTCGACCTTCGGATATCAATCCTTACTCTTCATTGTGTTGTCAGTTGCTTCGTTAGGGTTGCTTCTTGGCTTTGGAGGTGCATCTGCTCTTGATGCTTCACTTTTCTTCGAGCAATCCTTTGATATATGTCCCTTGTTCCTGCATCCGTAACAGAACCTCTTGTTGTATGTACGAATATTGGCGTAATGCTCGTTCTTCCCACACTTAAAACAAGTCACTTCTTCATAGCACCTCCCATAGTATTTTAGTGGTGCCTTTGGCTTTGTAAATCCTTTTCTTTTTGGGCAGTTTTGCTTGAGGTTCCCTTCCATATTACATTCGTAACACACCCTGGTGTTGAATGTACACTCATCGACGTAATGCCCATGCTTTCCACACTTAAAACAAGTTACTCTCCCATGGTGCTTCAGTGGTACACTTGGCTTTGTAGCTCTCATTGGACATTCTTGCTTGAAGTGTCCCTCTTTACTACACTTAAAGCAAACTTCTTCCTCGGTTGGGCATTCGTGGGCATAGTGACCAATCTTCCCGCATTTGAAGCACGTTACTTCCTTAGGGCATCTACCATTGTGTTTCCTTCCATACTTGTCACACCATTTTGCTTCACCTACTTCTCCAGACTTCGAGGACATGTTGTTCTTGTCAGACCGTGAAGAACCCTGAAATTTCCTTTTCTTGCCAACCTCAACCTTGCTGGCGATACTACCATTGATCACTTCATCAACAGCCTTAGCAACCCAGATGGTCGCCTCAAGAGTGGGTGTCTGACGTACTAGCACAGTAAATTCATCCTTACATTGTTGAAGTAAACGACTTGTTTCTTCCATCTGTTGATCTAGCATTATCCGCACCATTGCTTGTACTCCGGTCATCGTGATTGGCCCAGGTACAGCTGCTACCTCTGGCACATGCTCAATTGCTGGTGGTTCGGGCTGCGGGTTACCACTTCCAAATCCGCTTCTAGTGCTCACCATCTTGATCTATGCACCAAATCAGATGTTGAGTGTACCGAGGTGAGAATTTAAGATAGGAAAGTTTTATTTACGATAGACGTATAAATCTCCCTATTACTCTAAAAAGTTACATGCTAGTTCTAACACCGTAATTAAACGTTTAAAAACCTAAACACATAAGGTTTCCAGATCGGGTCGGCAATAGAGCATAGATCCGAACAAATAACAACATATCAGGCACAAGCATTTAGCACATAAAAGCATTTTAGGCACAATCCCTAATAAAATCTAGTGCTCACACCTCACAATCATCGCTTAACATTGTAAGTTTAAGTCTAGAAATAAATCCATATTCCTAGTTCACTTAAACTAATGCTCTGATACCAACTGTGACATTCCCATTTTCACGGCCAGAAAAGACCGATTTTGTTTATGATTTGTTTCAAAATCAGAGTAATATTTTAAATAAAAGCGTTGCGGAATTTGTCCCAATACAATATATGATAAAGATTTATCAAAAGCATTTCCGTAGAAATATATTTCATTAAAAAGACTCGGGATGTCATGTTCGATACAGATCATAAGCATAAACAATACAATATAGGCCTTACTACATTATTCCATATTTACAGGCCTAAAATCCATTAATCTCTCATCCCAAGACATCACATCTATGCTCATGCGCCACTACCTGTAATACAAGAAACTGAGTGGGTCAGGCTTGGGAGCCTGGTGAGCACATAGGGTTTTCAACCCACAATAAATAAGTTTATTAACTTTATCAAACCAGACAAACCCGATTACCCGTTCCCGTTATCCTCACTTTACGTCCCTAAAACATCTAACGCAAGGGACCTAGTCTAAGGACTATCATCGGGATGGACACTACTGCTAAGGGGATTCCACAACAATAAATGTCCTTAAGTCAACCATGTGGGGGATGGAGTACACCTGGTGAGCAAACAGTTCAAATAAACACATAGTTCGAATAGACATTTACAGGTTGCGAGCCTGCTAGTGTTCCACTGGATTGTCTAGAATAGTCCGTGGTCGTCATCTATACTCCACTAGAAGACTAGATCATCAATAACATCTAAAAAGAGGCATCTCATTATTTCATTTTATCACACAGCAACTAATACATCAACCCATGTTTTACCCCAACATTTTCGTAGATATAAAATACATATACAATTTAAATCATTGAAAACATGTATAAAAATGTTCATCCAGCATAGATAGCAAGTATTCAAGTAATATGCACACATAGCACGTAATTTATATAAAATACTTCATATCTATGTGTAAGCTGAAAGTAACTATGCACTCACTTGAAATGTGGTAACTCAGCACTCGGACAGCGCTTCGATACTCTCAAAACAATTTTCCTTCGATAAAACCAAGTACCAATACCACTAGGGTTTTGTCAAACGATATCCGCCACAAATTAATAGTCTGATTATTATTATTATTATTATTATTATTATTATTATTATTATTATTATTATTATTATATAAGCGTTAAAGAACACTCAATATAACTCATAATAATAGCCCAAATAATTATTTTAAGGACCTAATAACCTTACTATAATTAATTAGAAGCTATATTAAAACTAGTGTAGGCGTAGCTCACTTACAGCGGGTTTTTCGCAAAACCGGGCTTCGCTGGAGCAACGTTTCTCGAGCCCAAAGGCTGTTTTCTCGGAGTTGTCAGGTGCTCCGGGGCTTCCGCCTTGTGCTAGGGATTTACCCTAGGCTTTGGGGGGTTAGGGAGGCTTAGAGAGAGAGTTTAGATAGAGAAAGAAGAGGGTTGAGGTGTGAGGAAGTTGGAATGCCCGACACCTCTATTTATAGGCTGAATTCCTGACGAACTCGCCGAGTAGGAGGACCTACTCGCCGAGTTGGGGCATGTAGCAGCCTTCTGGTGGTGCCACGTCACCCCTATCGCGTATCAGCCTTCAAACTTAGAAAAATCATAACTCTCGCATACGAGCTCCATTTTTTACGTTCATTTTTTCAATGTGTAGGTAAAATCAAGACCTATAACTTTCATTTAGACTCCGTCTGCTAATTCTCGACCGATCTCAAATTTAACAGTAGGAGGCGTTTAGACTGTAAATTGATCGCGAAGAATTCGTAACTCCTTCATACGGACTCCATTTTCGTCTATATTTTTAGCGTTGAGTTCCTATTAATGAGATATTCAACTCTCATTTAGGTCGCGTAAGCCAAAAAACCGCTCGAACTAAAATTCGAGTTTCGGGTCGTGCATTGCTAAGCCGAATCTTAGAAAAATCATATCTTCCTCATACGAAGTCAGATTTCGGCATTGTTTTTTTGTATGTTCTTGTTTTAACATATACTACAACTTTTGTTTAGATTTCTAAGGCTAAAAGTCTCTCCATCGTAAATTTACTATTTACGCTTCCCGGTGCCGTGCCGGTTTTGCCGTAAAACTTCGACGGGTCATAACTTCTTCGTTATAACTCAGATTTCGGCGTTCTTTATATGTACGGAAACCTTGAGACATATTCTACAACTTAGTTAAGATTATTTATTCTAAATAATCTTTTGTCGAAAAGTTATTTTCGACACTTATTGCCTCAAAATTGACTAGCCCGGATCTGCGGGTGTTACAGTCAAGACCAAGAGGCCTCACGATTTCGGTCAAATTTTCGGATTTTTGACATTTTTTGCCCAAAAATCAATTTTTCGAAATTTAAAGTTTTGTTTTCGACCTAAAGCTTTACTTTTAATTTTAGACTATCATTTTTGACTTTTGACCTTAAAAATTGACTTTGACTTCCAAGTTTGACCTTTGACTTTAAGCTTTGACTTTCTAATTTAACATTCAAGCTTGGACTTATAGCTTTTAAGTTTGACTTTTCAAGTTTGACTTTTAAGGTTGACTTTCAAGGTTTCAAGTCAAAGGTCAATTTTTGATAAACAACGATTTCCTCAAACATCAAAGTCAACGAAGTATCATGTTCTCAATCTTGTGAAGCTACTAATAAGTTTCTCCGTGATTAAATCGATTTATTAAAAAGAGAATACGAGGACCTTAAATACAAAGGCTATACACTTAGGAAAGATCAAAAACCCTTAAAAGCACAACTAGAGGCTAAAACAAAGGACTTTAGAAAACTTTAAGAAGAATATAGCAATAAATGTGCGAATTATACCTATGTTAAGCAACATCTTGGTAACATGACTACCGAAATAAATGCATTAAAAGCTAAATATAAAGATGTTGAATTTAACTTTAAGAAATTTGATGTGTCAAGTGAGGTAGTTACACCCATGATAGAGAAACAATTAAAATTTAAAGATAATAAAACTAAGTTTCTAGGGTATCACGATGTGCCACCTCCTTTTAACGACAACTATAACCCACCCCTTGAGACCAACAAGGCAGAAATACCTACTCACAATGGCCAAAACCCTATACCAACTTTAGTTAAGACTAAATAATCAGGGCCAACTGAGGGTCTTGAGATTAAAGGTTCTAATTATTCTACTTGTTGTGTAGGTAAAGTAGTGGAGGATAAGGACATGGAGAACATAACTAATTCTAGTTTTATAAAATCTGTTGTCTATCAAACCAATGACTCCTTGAACTCTGAATTTGTTGCTTTTAATCAACCTGATGTTGGTAAATACAGGACACCAGAACAAGTGAAACAACTTGCTTGCTGCAAGTGTGCTTGTGGGAACAATCAGAAACAAGGCAAGGGCACACCACCAGGGGAAAGAAGAAACAACTCCTACATGAATAAAAAAACATGTTTTCACTATGGAACACCTAGACACATTGCCAAAAATTATCCAAATCGTGCATATGTTCCCTACTATGCACAAGTTTGGCAGAACACGCAAGAGGGAGATCTTTCAAAAGAAATCCTTCGAGTCTACGTTCAAACAATGGCGACTGGAATGCCAAAATGGGAAAGTATCAAAATCCAAAGGTCAAGAAGGAAATTCCAGCCAAGAAGCCAAGTTCAAGAGATGCTCCAGTGAAACCAAGACCAGTTAGGTCAAAGTCATCTCGACGATCGGCTTCAAGTTCAAAAGCAAGTGCTTTGGCATCCATGCAAACAACTGAGATTTGGGTTAAAGCCGACTACACATGGGTACCAAAGGTTCATACTCTTAAATCATCTAATGATTTTAACATTTATTCATCTTCTATTTGTGATAAGTAGGATATGTCATGGGAGAGAGTACCTTGCACAGCTGACAAAGGTCAACCCAGGGTAGCCCTTGGAATTTATATGAAAGACCCAGAGGTGGTTCCTGAAAAATTATACGTAAGACTAGGGATCAGACCATGGAAATTATGTGTAGTATGCTAGTCGTCTATGTGATACTTGCATAGAATACAAGGAGGTGGCTCCTGACACTTATCTATAAGAACCAAGGTATTGGCCCCCGACCTGGTAAGGAAAGACCATGATACGACTCATGGAATAATGGAAAGACTATAGTTAGCACATAACATTATGTATTGTATGTATGGTATGTGGTATTTTAAGGAGCTCATTAAGCTTTGTGCTTATGGTTTTATGTTTATGGTTTCAGGTATTTCTGGTACGAAAAGGAAGGGCCCAACATGACGGTACAATATCCCCAAGAGTGTTCTGCATTGGCCAATTAAGATCTTTACTCTGATGTTTAAATTATAACTCACTTTACTTAGGAACAATTCTTTTGTATGGTTTAATGTTTTAAAAATGAAAATTTTACTCTGAATTTTTGGGACGTTACACTTTCTAGCAGCGGTTGATTACCTAGATTTGATGCATTAGGAATTGGAATTTTTTCTATCTTAGGATACATCACTGACTGGGTCAGAGTCCGATAATGACATTTGGTAGCTACAATTTACTAATCAGATAGGTAGTTATATTGGAAGTTATAGTTATAAAACTTATCCAAGTGGGAGACTGTTGGATTAGGTGTCTAAGCCCCTAACTATAATTGGTATAAACTTGAATTGACAGTAGCACTGTTATTTTGGGTTGCCTTCAAACTTGACAATTAAATATGATAACTTTTAGAGATAGAAGAATGATTTATTAATTTATTACTTGGTTAATAAATGATTTATTAATGTATTATGGAAATAATATATTAATTAGAAATCATATTACTTTATTAATATTTAATCAGAAATTAATTTGGAATTAATATTGGGATAAAGGAATTAATTAAAACTGCAGGGACTAAAGGTGATAATGTTCAATAATTGTGCGTTGGGCTATTCTAGATCCTCCCTATAGTAGGTGGATCGAATTATAGATGCTCCTAGGGTTTGCTTGAGCTCTAAGGGTGCCTTAGATGCCTTAGGAAGGAAGTTAAGGGATTAGGGTTATCTTGGATACACCTGCCTTATCCCATACTTTCCTAACACCTATAAAAACCCGCCTTAGGGTTAAATTTTGGTCTAACCCTTCATTCCAAGTGCATTGACTGAAATTTGGTTCTACTCCTCTCTCTCTCTATATATATATATATATATATATATATATAGTATTCCTTGGTTGCTTGAGTTTGTTTGTGAACCATTAGAGACACGTTACTTGTGGCGCTTGCTACCAAAGGTATTTCAAGCAAGGATTCAAGATTGTTTTCAAAAACAATCTGAATGGTATGTATTATAACCCTATTATGTGATTTCCGATTATTACACTAGGGATCTAGGGTTTATACTTTATTGTTCATTATTGTATGTTCATTTAGAGAAACCGTAGATCTTCAATTAGGGTTGCATGCACACATAAGATTGTATGTTTTACTCAAAACCCATCAATAACAATAAATTATTCTAGGCTACCAGGCATAATATTGTAGGCAGTTCTATTATGTAATTCCTGAAGATCCTTAGCCTATATACTAGTATGTAATTCTATCATATCATCAATACACAAAAACAAGTGTGGGTATCTTGGGGAATCACTTCCATTGGATTTGGCTGATTGTACACATCACATCCTTTATATTGGTTCTTTTACTGTTAAATTTTGAAAAACATTTTGCAGATCCTTAGTTTGAGTCTGGAATCAGACAAGTGTTCATCCAATTCTCTCAAACCACGCTCTGATACAAACTTGTAACATCCTAAAATCATGAAAAAAATTTCATTTTTTAAACTAATACAAAATCCATAAATTACACAAAACATAGTTCCCAAAAACCAAAATCATGAATTAGAGTATCCTAAAATCATAAGTCAAATAAAAATCCAAGATAATGTCCACAATCACACATTCGCCTTGCGCATGTCCTTTGATGTACATGAAACCAGAAAATCAAACTGTAAGCTAAAGGTTAGTGAGTTCCCCCAAAGTACGCCATACAAAAACATTTAACAATATTCATAGTGGGCCCACATTTGTCAAGCTAGATTACCCTCGGGTCCACAGTCATCAGACTGGATTTCCCCCTGACCCTACAACATAGGTCTGGATTGCCCTACCGACCCTCATCTTATATCTGGATTGCTTTCGAGCCCACGTCATAAGTTTGGAATGCCCTTTTGACCCTCAGCTTATGTCTAGATTTCTCATGGATTTGTTGGCTCCCATACTAAGCAGTAGTGCTTAACCCAACCGTACTATGTTGACATATGCAATACATAGACATATAACCAGCAATAGATAAACAAGCAGATATATATATATATATATATATATATATATATATATATATATATATATATATATATATATATATATTTATATATAATTAGCAGCATAGAAACATCCTATATACCAGGATACATCATACAGCCTAGTAGCCCAGCGTTGGTACCTTCGACCCATGAGTACAATAAGGAAAACTCACCTCAATCAGCTACCAGATAGAAAACACTAGCTAGAGTGCTTACCCCCAAACTCCATACACTATCAATTCACCAAGATATCCTTAAGTCAAAACCAAGGTAAAAAATTCAAACCGACTAGTCCTTAGACTAAGACTAACTCTTCTAAGGGAAAAATACCATTTTGCCCTTCCTAAGACCTACCTTAACAGTTGGCTAAAAGTCAATGGGTTAAAAAGTGAATGGTCAACTTCCATTGACCTACACATTACATACTCTAGCTTTATGCATGACATAGAACCGATTCTATTTATTCCGATTTCGGTTTCGGTTCCAGTTTTCGGTTCTAAATCTCATCCTTAGCTCATACCAACTAGACCAAGAATACGGGACAAAAGGGAACATAAAACTATAAGCTAACAAGATCTATGAATATATTCATTAGGTTATGAACTTTATACCTCCTGGCGAATGCTTATGAGATATATATCCTAGATCCACAAGGCTTGAAACTTTCCAAGTGCTTCCCAATGGAATCCTTCCTTCAAATGGCGACAAAAAACAAACAAATAAGATCTAAACTCACAAATGAAGATTAGGGTTTCGAGGTGGTTACTTTAAGGGAATGAAGGCTGGTAATAGAAGGCCTCAAGGGGGTTAGAACCTTTAAATAGGGATCAAATCCCAAAAATTAGGGTTTGTACGCTGGCCATGTATGCCCTATTTACAAAAACTTACACCCTATGTAAGTGATTAATACCCCGCCTCTAAGCATCCTCTTTGTGCGTTGCGTAGAAGGCCATATTACACCCTGCGTAATGGCAAGAACTTCACCGTCTACATTTTTATCAAGGGAAGAAATTTACATGTAGGACTTGGTTTTACATTAGTCATTACAATATCAAAAAATCAACAATCATTGAACAATACTAATGAATAATCACTAATACCAAGCTTGCTTGTACATCAATACTAGTCCCAAAATACAAATGATTTTTTTTCTTCTTTGCTTTTCGTTAAATAAAAATGTTTTCTATGTTTCTTCTATGAGTTAACGAATATAGAAAGAAAGGTAACATGATTTATTATTTTTTAGAATCTACAAATCACTTTTTGAAATTGAAAAATAAAACTACAAAATTTTTTGAACACTTTTGAAGTAAACCAAATTAGTGCTCAAGTTGACAATAAAAAAAAAATAACGGCCGATAAACCAGTGTGAAAAATTACGGGAAACATAATGGAGCAGAAACCTAAGATGTGTTATGAAAATTCTATATGGACTATTTTAAGATAATAACATCGGGAAAAAATAAACAAAACACCACATAACGGATGATAAAAGTATTTAGACTTACTTGACTTTGATTGTCTTCCATTGAACTAACCCAATATTCAACCACCATTGTAAAAGAGAAGAAGTATTTGAGAGTAGAAGATTAGTAGCCTCAGGAAGAGTCATCGATAGGGTTTTTTTTTAATTTTTTTTTTTTTAAATTTTGGGTATGTCGACTTCGATTGGATTTTTTAATTTTGGTCCCCATTTTTTTCCGGTCCGGTCCATTCCAACGGGTTGTTTGCTCCTCCCTAATTAATAGATTTTTGGGGCAGGCTCACTGTGCATATTACTGGGCACGTCGCGCCCTTCGATGACACGGATGCCTTCACTACCTAACACATGTCGACGCCACCATGATCTACCTCATCGCTTTTAGAAGATTTCCACATGTAACCATTCTGTGGTACCACATGTCACACACTCCTTGGTCCATGTCATCTTTCCTTCGTGGGAGATTCGGTCGCTGACCAGGCCACGTGGCACACTCTTGTGCTGCCACGTCACCAGCGCATGTATTTTCTCATAGATTTTTTTATGACCATAATTTTTTCATATGAGCTATGTTTTTTTTATTCTTTATATCCTTAGAATCCTCTCGACGAGCTCTACAACTTTCATGAAGATCTCAACCGCTAATTTTCACTCTAACTAAACTCATATTTAGAATGCTAATCTCCATTTAAAATTCATATTTTTTTTCATATGACATCCATTCTCGATTGTCTTTGTATCAACAGATTCCTATTTACGAGATCTTATATTCTCATTTAGGTTGTTTCGGATAACAGTCTATAGTTTTGAATTTCGATTTATGTGCCCGTACTGCTACGCCAAAACATATAAAATTTATAACTTCCTCATATGAAGTCCAATTTATATATTCTCTATATGCACGCTCTTGGTTTTATGATTATTACGACTTTTGATTATATTACTTAAGATAATAAGCAACTCATCTAAAATTCACTTTTTATGATGCGCATAGTTGTGTCGGTTTAATCGTGAAACTTCAAAGAAGCATAACTTCTTCATACAAAGTCAAGTTTTAGAGTTATTTATATGTTTGGAATCCTTGTCACATAAATTATAACTTTGGTTAGGATTATCCTAAATAACCTTTTACCAAAATGTCTTTTTTATCGCTTATTATATCTTAATTGTCTAACCCGAATCTATGGGTGTTACAATCATCTTCTATTTGCCGCTAACAAACCCTACTTCTAACTAGGGTTGAGTATCGGAAGCGGGTAACTACTTTCGAAACCGAAACCGTCTCATAACTGTTGGTTCTGGAACTAGAACTACCTTATGTGGTTCCGATCCTGGTTCCTAAACTTTTAGAGCTGTCTAAAGTGGTTTCGGTTCTAATTCTCATTTTTTATGAAACTGATACTCGTTGGTTCCAGCCCCAATACCAGGTATCCAGAACCGGCAGTTACCCGGAACCGATAATAACAAGTACCCGTCTTTATTAAGGAAAATATGTATTTTATTAGTTATATATATATATATATATATATATATATATATATATATATATATATATGTGTGTGTGTGTGTGTGATTATCTTTTTTTTAAAATAAAAAGAACCTTTACATAATAACCTTAGTCTCTTTTTGGGATTTTTTCAGTTCATTGTTAACAAAAGACGCCAACACCAACTCCTTCCATTCACTCTCTTCTTCTCGTCTCTCTCAGACCAGTCATCACTCGTCCCTTAGAGTCACATTACCAGTTAACCATAAATACCACAATGATTACAAGTAGGCAAAGTGTCAGTCGATTTCGTACTTTGTATCTTGTAACCCTCTCGTCGAATTTGTATCCCACGTTTATTCACTAGTGCATCATCATTGTTTAGTCGACCATATTTTTTCAATCGTAAACCATCCCCACTCAATCGATGGTTGAATCTACAACTACAAGTCTTTATCAGGTCAGCTTCTATAATGTTGAAATCTCAATTGCTAGGACTTGTTATGTAAATATGTGAAGTTTTATTTGTAGATTCTTTAGGTTATTTTATAACTTCTATTAGATTGTTACTTGAAAATTCAAAAATTACATATGTTATTCTGTTAATATCTCAAGTTTGTTGCATTCAAATTTGGATTCACTCCTAGATTTTTCCTAATTTGTGAGTTTCGTATGAATATCGGTAACTTCCATGTGAAGTTTAAGCTTAATCATTGAGTATTGTATAGACTTAGATGGTAGAAGTGAGGCAGCTGAGCAAACGAATATGTCGATGGTTGTACTCAAGATTGGTCGAGGGCATAAAATATATGTATTGAAATTGAACAATTGTTGGAAGATGTGCAAAATATGAGGAAGGTAAGTTACACATTAGTTTATTAATGTATGTTTCTTGTATAATACTTGTTATTGTAATTTGAATTTTATACTTATTTTCATTACAGAAATCAGTTGCAACATGGAAGATACATTTGGAGGTAGTAAGTAATTGATGTTGTTGCTGTTTTTGTTGTTGCTGGTTGTTCTTGTTGCTGATTGTTGTCGTTGTTGTTTTTATGTTTTTTGTTTTTTTATTGTTGTTGTTTTTGTTAGGATGAACTACAAAAATCTGTCTGTGTTGTTGTTTTGTATTTTATAGTTTGTAATTTTTTGTTGGCTCTTGCTATGGCTAGGAATTGGGATACTAAAATATCAAGTTTTAATTGTTTTAGTTTTATGTATTACTTCTGTTTTTTGTAAAATTTAATTTCCATGTCGTCTAAAAAAAATATTCAAGAAACCGGGTACCTGGAATCGGAACCGGTCTTGGTGGTTCTAGGAGCGGTTCCAACTTTCTAGGAACCGCTATAAGTAGTTACGGTTCTAATACCAAAACTGTCAGAACCGTATTCAAGAGCTGGTTTGTTCCAACTAAAATAGGCAGGTACCCCACCTATGCTCATCCCTACTTCTAACCCCCACATTTCGTGAGAGTAATTCCTAACGGTTATTGTCTTTGCAGGAGTGTGAGAGTGAAGAAAGTGTGAAGGAGGAAACCAATTGGAGTATTCATGGTGGACTTTTGTTCTAGCAATTATCTTGGTGAATTCATTTCTGGATTTTCCAGAAGCTATGGACAACTTCCTTTATAGTATCTTGTTGTTCTTTAAACCACACATAAGAAAAGACCTTGGATGATGCCAAAATCCATGGTTTAGATGTGTTGGTTGGTCTCATTCTTGTCCTAACCATTGTGGACACTTAGGTATGTTCTACATGTGTTAAGATCATCCCAAAAGAGGCTTTAATAGGACCCAAACCGAGAAAGATAAGGCAGTCAATCGATTTTTTGTTTTATAACTACCAACCCCTACGACGTGGATATCTAGTTGCAATGACGTGACAATGAGAGTTGATCGGGCTAGAATCACGACTAATGATTGGACCACGACGTGGCACCCTCATTGTAACAACATGGCTTCTGTTTGAATATAACTATTTTGTTTTATGTTCTGTTCCTGATCAATCCCTAGTGCATTCTTTTAAGGGTGTTATTCGCTTGTTAGATGGTGTTTTTCCTTGGTTCATAACCTCTCACAACTTGGACTAGAAGTAAGTTAGTTCTTGTGGTTATTTAGTCATAAGTTTGGGAATAATACATGCTCTTGTACAAATGTTGGGTCTAAATGATTTTTTGTGATGTTATAATTTGAATATAAGAGATGTATGTAATCTGAGATTTTGAAGTATTTGTAGAAAGAATTCATTTAGGAAACCCTTGGTATGCTAGAATTCATAAATTGATTATTTGATGTAAAAAGAGGATGTCAGGGCCATGCTATTAGTGAGCTTATTCTTGTTGTTAAAATGTGATGATTTGCATGTTATTTTTCTATTTTTTTCAAATTTGAATGAAACTAGGGAATACATGCTAGAAGTTGGTTGTTAAAAGGATGTAATACTTTACTTGTTACAAAATGATGTTATATGATAAATTGTAAATTATACTTCTATTGTATGACGTGAGATGTAATATGCATTGGAATGATAACAAAAACATCATCAACAACTGTGACATCCCCAAAATCATGGCCAGAAAAGACCGATTTTTGTTTATGCTTTATAAAAACCAGAGTACTTCTTTTCATAAAAATTTTGCGGAATTTGTTCCTAGAAAAACACGATAAATACGTTATTAAAACATTTTCGAAGAAACGTATTTTATTTATGTTAAAACGTTTGGGATGTCATCGTCCATACAGAAACATAAGCATAAAGGGAACTTACATTTATTTACACTAGTGATCTACATCTCTTTAAATCTCTCAGTGTAATGTGACTTAGTATCAACACCTGTGATGTAAATAAACTGAGTGGGTCAGGTTGGGAAACCTGGTGAGTACATAGGGTTTTCAACCCACAATAATATAATTATTATGTTTAAACAATCAAACAATCAACCCAATTACCCATCCCCATTATCTTCTTTAGTCTTAAGGATCTACCCTAAGAATCAGCTATTCCTTGTTTATTTATTCCTAAGGAATCGACACGAAGTCCATCATTACCAAGGCTTATAGAATATATCTGGTGAACACGTAGTCTGAAACATCTGGTAAACACTTAGTTCAAAAGTAACTAGTAAACACACTTAGTTCAAAATACCTAGTGAACACACTTAGTTCAAAGATATGTAGTGAACACACTCAGTTCAAAATACCTAATGAGCACCTAGTTAAATAGCACCTACAGGTCACGAGCTTACTAGCGTTCCACCGGACCGTTTAGTATCGCCCATTGTCATCATCTATACTCTACCAGATGACTGGATCACTGACAACATTGATGTCTCCCATCGTGTTATCACAAAACAACTATTTCATCTACCCATGTTTTACCCAACACATTTTGTAGATATAAAATACATATACAGTTTAAATCATTTAAAACATATATAAAAATCTTTCACCCAGCATAGACAGCAAGTATTCAAACAATATGCACACACAACACGTAATTTATATTAAAATACTTCATATCTATGTGTAAGATGAAAGGGACTATGCACTCACTTGAAAGGTCGTGACTTAGTACTCGAACAGCGCTTCGATACTCTCAAAACAATTTCCTTCGATAAAACCTAGTACCAATACCACTAGGGTTTAGTCTAACGATAACCGCGACAAATTAATTAGTCTGACTATTATTATTATTATATAAGCGTTAATAACACTGAATATAACTCATAATAATAGTCCAAATAATTATTTTAAGGACCTAATAACATTCCTATAATTATTTGAAAGCTATATTAAAAACTGCGTAAGCGTAGCACACTTACAGTGAATTTTATCGAAAACCGGAACTTTATTTGGAGCAGCGTTTCGAAACCGAAAGACTCTTTTTCTCGGGATTCCGGAAGCCTCGGGGCTTCCTTAGGGTGCTAGGGGTTCACCTAGACTTTAGGGATGGTTTGGAACCTTAGAGAGAGAAAGAAACTAGAGAGAGAATGAGAATTGGTGTGAAAAATCCAAGAGAATTCGCAGCTATTTATAGGCTGTTGGCTTCGGACTACGCTGGGCGTAACTCCGGATAAGATCGCTAGCCTCGGTCCAGCTGTCTCGCACGTGCATCGGATGACAAGGAGCGAAGGTACGCTGGGCGTACCGACTTCGAACGCGGGGCGTAGATGCGAGTCAACGTGGCGTGATCTGGAGCGAAGCCTTGTTCAGCAAGCAACGACTCAGAAGCGGCCACATCATCAACCTCTCGCAGACTTCACAATTTTGCACTACAACTTCTAAAAATAATATCTTTCGCATACGAGCTCCGTTTTCGACGTTCTTTATATCCACGCGAAGGTGGGAATATACTCTACAACTTTCGTTTAGACTTCGTCGGCTAATTTTGACTCGATTTTAAATTTTATATTTTTAACAGACCGGGACAGGATTGGTCCGTTAAATCCTCATAACTTCTTCATCCGACATCCTTTTTTGCCCATGTTTTTCTCGTTACGCTAATCTTAACTAGATCTTCGATTCTCGTTTAGGTCGTGTCGGCTGAAAACTGCTCGATCTAATTATTCGAATTTCGGGTTGTACACTGTTAATCCGAAACTTCGAAAAATCATAACTTCTTCATACGAAGTCAGATTTGGGCGTTCTTTTTATCGATGTTCTTAGTTTAACATATTCTACCACTTTTGTTTAGATCTCTAAGGCTAAATCTCTCTCTATTGTAAATTCACTATTTACGCTTCCCGGTATCGTGCCGGTTCCGTCGCAAAACTTCAACGGGTCATAACTTCTTCGTTATAACCCGGATTTCGGTGTTCTTTATATGTATGGAAACCTTGAGACATATTCTACAACTTGGTTAAGATTATTTATTCTAAATAATCTTTTGTCGAAAAGTCGTTTTCGACCCCTATTGCCTCTAAATTGACTAGCCCGGATCTACGGGCGTTACAACAACAACAACAACAACAATTATTATTATTATTATTATTATTATTATTATTATTATAACAAAAACAACAACAACAATAATAATAATATAGAAGCCTGATTACATAATGTTGTTGGTGAGGCGTGTGTATTCCCCATGTGAGTGGATTAATTAATTATAAAATTAATTAAACTAAATAGGAATACAATTAGTGGGGGTAAAAGGGTAGAAACATAAACTTTGGTGCACGCCCTATTGGATATCGCGATGGAAGGATATCGTTGGTAGAAAAGAGCTTAAGCTAAAGGGCTATTTGATTGTGGTCTTATAGGGTCCAGTCAGACAAAAATGTCTGACTCGGCCCAATCAGTTTGTTTGCTATGGGTAACATAACCACTTACTCAATCCATTTATATCTGACTTGGTCATTAAAAAAAAGAAGCTGATCGAGACAACACATTTTTTTTACTCTTGCGTACCATTCTCCTTGTCTACCCGTAGTCCCGTTCTTCCTTCATCCGCTCACTTCATTCCTTCCGGATTCTTCCATATGTATCAGGATAGTCGGTTCTGTTGGATTAGTGTCTAAGCCCGTAACCATATTTGATAGGTACTTGACCCGATTGTGCATGGTCCTTTTGGGTTGCCTTTACCAAAGCAATTTGACTGGAGAAATAATAGAGAAAGAGGTTATTATGGTTTATTAATATATTATATGAATAATATATTAAATGAGAAATCATATTTATTTAGTTAATATTGGTCAAGAATTAATTAAGAATTAATTTTGTGATTAAAAGTAATTAATTAAACTAGAGGGGTTGAACTGTAATTATGTGATAGGGTGGACGAATTCAAGGTGATAAGGCCTTAGAGTTCGTCCATGATAAGGTTTTTAGGGTAATCCTTTGGGATTCTTGGTGGGCAAGCAACCAGATAAGGATAAGGACTGAAACCCTAATCCCTACACCTATAAAAACACCCCTTGGCACATGAAATTCATCCATGCCTTCCCAAGGGCTCCTAGGGCCGAATTTCATACCTTTCCTCTCTCTCTTTCTCTCTCTTTCTCTCTCTCTCTCTCTCTCTCTTGCATCCCCATTTGCTCTTGGTGTTTGTGAGCCATTAGAGATGCTACACTTGTGGTACTTGCTTTCAAAGACAAGAAGATTCAAGATTTAGGTTGTTATTACAATATAACAACAAGAGGTATGTACTTCATCTTTCTTTATGAATTTCGAAATTCCTAGGAGCATATTAGGGTTCTTCAACATGTTCATAATGTTGTATAACTAATAGCGATAACATAGATCCAACTCTAGGGTTGCATGCACACATAGGATTGTTTGTATAAAACCCATCAGGTTCATCACTGGGAATGTTGTCCATCCTCTTGTTCTTTCTCTTTTTCTAGTGATTTCATGCTTTGATGATGTGCGCTTCTTCATATACGACTTGGTTGATGCATATCAAAAAGATTAATTTCCCATTGAATATGTTTTTGGTTCTGGAACTTCTACTTATCAGGTATGTGCTCTTAATTTCTTCATTTGACGTGTCTGTAGAATCAAAATTATACAACAAATTGGTTTGTAGAATCAAATTATACAACAAATTTGCCTCAAATATCATAAAAACCCAGGACAAGTTCAAGCTTCGTGTTTGACAACGAATTTGCTTGCTTAATACATATATACTCTAGTTCCGATGTAATTTCTTATGTAATATCCTAAAGGGATCCCCCGGTTATTCGTTTATATCTCAAATGCCTTTTTTATTTCCTCTGTTCTTTTTTCTAAAATTAGATGCATATATTTATGTATTTTCTGAAATTTGATGTTATTTTTGTATGTATTTTCTGAAATCAGATGCTTCTTGCGTATTTATTTGTAGAAATTTGATGTCATTTATGTATGACCCAACTATCTCTTTCTGTTTTGACACTATCACATGTCTGGAGTTGTCTAATACAAAAGTTTCCCCTGATCATTTTTAGCATATTTGTGAGGGAAATCCAAAAGCATTGCAGGAGGATGGAGCTGTAGAAGGGACAATATCGAGTCTGATGAAATTTAGGGACAAGGATTATTAGAACAAAACATGGTTAATGGATTTTTAAAGACATAAATCTAGCCAACACATTGTTTGTTTGAAATTTTCATTGATTTTTTAGCAATTACTAATTTTATAGAATGAAAAAACAAAACCAAAATGATTAAAATTCCAATGATTTGTTTGAAATTTATACTATGAGGATTCTACAAACTATTTTTAATGGTTATAACACTCAAATATATGTTTGGTTAAAAGTGTATTTTGGAGGGTTAATTTCATAAACAAATGACATTTTTATTGGTTTCAACTAGTCATCAGTTTTATTCAAATATTTTATCATACATACATTTAATTCGACTCAAAATAAAAAGAAGGGTAAAATGGTCATTTTCAGCCGTCAGAACAGCCAATCAGATGTGTAATCAAACAACAAGGTTTCAATCAGAAGCAAATACAGTCAGAACATCAGACCCAGTCAGAACGTCAGACCCAATCAAATCTGACTCAGTTAGAAACTATCAAACAACCTCTATGTCGATGTCGTGAAGAAAGGGTATTGTTGGATACATGGAGGCGCTGAATCAAGGATCAGGTTTAGGTGTAGGTATGCGTTTGGAAGTGTCATTGTACTATCATTAAACAACAATGCATCGTGTTTGTACATGCAAGGTCGGAGTAGTGAACATACAAAAATAGGGACAATGTTACTGGTGGGAGTCGCGCCCCATTTGGTGCACGGGGGTCACCAGGTCACGTTAGTAGCGAACAAAGTCTTTTCTTTAGTGATGTAGTGATGTTTTATACCCATGTGATGAGGGACATTAAAAGTAATTATAGAAATGAACATAATAAAATAATTACTATGATGAAAGAATGTCCAGAATAATATATGTAATGTATATTAATAATCATAAGCGATGAATGTTGATTGATATGATTTGACTGCATGACTAAACATCTTGTATGAAGTTTGCTTATGTTCCTATCCATGTTCTTAGGATTGACTCACTGTATTGATGCTGACACTTGATACTTTGCTTGTTGATGTTATGATGTGGCTTTGCATTATTACAGGTAGCTTGATATTGATGGTCTGGTGAGGTTGGGACTTTTAGAAGTTCTTATTATATTATTTAGGGAAGATTACAGTTTGAGACCTGTCATGATATTTCATTTATAATTAGTTTTGGTATTATTTTTTGGTACTAGTTTGCAACTTTGAATTTTGATGGTTTGTTTTTGAAAAGTAATATTGGTGATGTTTTCAATACAATAATTAAGACGTCTATTGCCTATATATATTAAAATAATGTTTTTTAAAATAAAACAAATGATGTGAAAAATCACAGTGTTACAACTTATCTGTATGATATCTATAGTTACTCAACTATGTTGAAGGGTTTAATCCTTATGATACTCTGATTCTCGAGTATTTGAAATGTGTATTATAGTAATGTGAAAATTCAATCTTCAAGATATTTTCATTTATGCATGAGTTTGATTTTCTGTTTGATTTTAGTTAATTAAGGATTACACTAAAATGGGGGATGAATGTTTGTGATTTAGTTTTATTAACAAATTTTTGTGTAAGTATTATTAATATAAAGATAGAATGAGTTCTATTTACTCAATGAGAATTGAGGTGTGGGGTGCATAGTCTATGTGGTAAATATGAACTCAGGAATACAGGGGTCTGAGGGTAACACCCTTGGGTATAGGGTTCCAAGGGGCAGTGCCCCTGGTAGAGTCTAAGGGGCAGAGCCCTGTAGGTGGTTTCACTGACCGGTCAGCAGACATAGTTATAGGGCAGCTCCCTAAAACCTAAACGGGTTTCTATATTAGGAAATAGTATGGACATGCATTTTCCTGCCAAAACAAGTGGTGTGTAACACCCGTTCCCAAAATTGGTCAGGTGAGGGTTAGACAGAATCAAAGATCTCATTTTTAGGAAAAACTAGGTGCCATTATGTGGTTATTGGAGCACCACGACGTGGCGTAGTTTATGCCTAATCGTGTGTTAAGTTGGTCACCATGACGTGGCAAGGAAGGCCATGATGTCGCAGCTGTGACGTGGCAAGGAAGGCCATGAATAAACGAAGAATTGATGTTTTTATGAAGTGTTGATATTTTTTTTATGAAGAACAGGTGATGATGACAAAAAAGTAGTAGAACATATGATGTTAATAAACAACAAATGATCTTGATAAAGAACGGATGATGTTGATGAAGAACAGATGAACGATCCAGATGAATGAATAACAGATGATGTTGATGAATAATAGATAAACGATATAAAAGAACATCATACCTTAATGACTTATATATATATATATATATATATATATATATATATATATATATATATATATATATATATATATATATATATATATATATATCGGTAGGTTCGGTTGAGATTAAAACTAAAACAAAAATCTTGAGATTCAACCCCAACCACATATTTCGCATTTGCCGCTCTAACTCTCTGACGTACCGGCGAGACATGTTTGTTATAATCATAAATGATTATATAGTGTCATCTGTTCCTTTCTCCCCTACCACCACAACAGCCGCCACCACCACGACTATCACAAGATCCGAAACCAGCCAACCCCACTACTCTCGCATCCGTCACTTATACCACCGTCACCTTTGTCACCACCACCTCTTCTACCGCCAACTTTCATAATCATATATGATTACTCAATTCGTGAACAGACATATATGTATAATCATTTATGATTACGCATACCTCATTGCTGACGGTATTTTTGAGCATTAAAGCGCAAATGATATATATATATATATATATATATATATATATATATATATATATATATATATATATATACACACACACACACACACACGCGCGCGCCATGTTTACGCCAATCTTCACTCTTGGTCAAACTGTATATTTTTTTACATGACACTTCCTCGTGGTTTACACAACAAACGTTAGTTGTCCGTGGACAAAAATATTTTACAAACATTTAACGGAACATTTGGGACAATAACAACCGCATGGACTACATGTGTTAGTTATGGAAACCATGAGGATATGCTATGTAAAAAATGTAAAATTTGATTAGGACTGAAGGGGAGGTACTTATAACACAACCTTTTTTGGAAACACAGACACCATCCTTTCACACGAGAACTAACCTCGTACGTGGAAAACATACTAACATACTCGCCATCCGTTGTCTGACATGTCTCGCATAATATAATATATTCTTTAAACTTGAAAATAATATTAAATGAGAAACTAAATAAACTAATATATATATATATATATATATATATATATATATATATATATATATATATATATATATATATATATATATATATATATATATATATATCTTAATTAACAGTTTTTAGTTTAGATTTTGAAACTCATTCTCGTATTGTTTATGTTTAAGAGTTTTTACTTGTGAACAATCAATTCCAGATTTGATCTTTAAATTTCGAAGTTACGTTTTCTTCTTTCAATTTTTCTTAAAGAAATATATTTTTGATTATAACCGGAATGTCCATTTCAAAATGTTTAATGTTACGATATTTCAATAAAATGTACGATTTTATGTATGAATATCATATTTACTATGTTTGTTTAATTTTTTGTTAGATTTAAGTAAATGCTATTTTTTTTTAGAAATTTCATAATTATTTATTGGATTTCAGATTTGTTTTTGAAATTTCAAAGTTTTTTTTTACCAAAAATCTAAAATTTCAATCCGAAATCCATAATATATTTTTCTTTCTGAAAAAATGTGTTTTTTTTTTTTTTTTTTTTTTCTTAATCTTGAATGCCCATTCCATAATGTTAATTCAGACGTTATAAATTAATTATACTAGGTGATGTTTTCCTTTTTAGTTTATAGCTACTTTTAATTAGATTGAAAATATTTCTCATGACAATACACTCAAACTAAATATCACACATTCGATAACAAAATATTAAAGGCCCACGGAGAAGCCCAAGCCCAGCGTACTTATTTTTTATTAGTATTTATTAATTTTTAGATTGTATATAATAAAAATAATTATAGAAATCATATCCATTTATAGCAAAGCATCAATTCTTTCAATGTTGATTAAATATGTAACAGTATAAATTAAATATCCTTTCTTTTTTTATTAGAAACAGCAATATATTAATCTAAATATTTGAAAACTATGAATTTGTAAAAAATAAAATAAATAAATTATTATGATAGAAATGTTCTTTATCTTTTAAATTAAAAAAATAATTTAAATAAAAAAACTAATAAGCTTTAATTTTAAGAATCTTAAAATTAAAAGGTAAATTCATTAATAAATTGATATCCATTTATTCCTATATTTATTGAAATTCTTATATTTAAATATGATATGAAATTTAATAAAATAACATGTGGAAAAAAATTAATTCAAAATAACCACAAAATTATATTTGAAAAATTGAATAAAAATGTAACAGATGACAAAAAAACATTCAGTTATTAGAGAGGATATATATATATATATATATATATATATATATATATATATATATATATATATATATATATATATATATATATATATATATATATATATATATATATATATAGAGAGAGAGAGAGAGAGAGAGAGAAAATAGCAAAAAAAAATCATTCATTTATTTGAGCATCTTATCATTCCTAGATCCAAATATTCGAAATAAGGTATTAAAATACGGTTATCATAATATCTTTTTTTAGGAATAGTTGTCCCAAATAGCAACATAATCAATGAATTCTCTAACATTAAATATTCTTCTATATTTTATTTTTATCATTTTCCAATTTATATAGAATAATGACATGTGACATCTACTAATTCTCTCTCTCTCTTAATTGTTTTTTTTTATATCTTGACACTTGTCTTGATCTTATTTGTAGAAAGATGATTAGAAACAAAAAGTAAAACGATATTTAATTTCTCATGTAACAAATATCACTGGTAACACTTTAGAGATTAAAATCTTTACTTCAAATTGTATTTAACATCTATTTTATCTTAAATGGATTTAGAAATGTTTAACCAAACTAATTCATACTATATATATATATATATATATATATATATATATATATATATATATATATATATATATATATATATATATATATATATATATAGAGAGAGAGAGAGAGAGATATGTTCATTTATTCTAACTATCTACTGTATGGTTGTATGAATGTTTGTAAACCAATCATTTCAAAAACCTAGATAATGGTATATTGATAATTTTCTTTTATACACCTAAGTTAAGTTCCAATATATATGGAAAAATGCTTATATGATTGCATCCGTTTTATTTTTCCCTTAAATTAATTCTTCATTCTTCACCATCGACTCATTTATGATACCAAGAAAAGAAATTTTGACGCTAAATACAAACATTAAGCCTAATGGTACTTAATTCCAATTTACATCAAGCCTTAAACTTTCCACGGTTCAGAGTCCTAAACTCTCCACTATCGATCATCAAGATTCCAGACTCATGGCCATAGATAACTTTTTTCTCCAATCAATCGCTAGACTCGAACCATGGACGATTCTCATTCTCCAATCAAACCGTAAGTTTATTTTTCTTCTAATGAACTCGTTTTTTATTTAATCAATTTTATGTATTCATTTAGGTGATTGATTTTGCGAACACCATTTCTGAAAAATCGATGTTTGCAATCTCTTTGGAGGCATTTCTTTGCATTTTATTTGAACTGATGGTTTGCTTGTGATTTGTGATTTTTGAATTGTGATTTATCAAAAATCGATGTTTACAGTCTGTTTTTGATATATTTTTTTATGTAGAGGGGATCCCTACCATCGAAAACACCAACGTCCTTCCCGAATTAAGTAGGTAAGAAAGCTAGTAAATTCTTCGCCTTTTTCTTGTAATGCCTCATTCCTGGTACGCATTTAATCATAATTTTTTTATTTTTGTAGAGCTACTTGACGAGTTTCGAGCCCCAGAATCGTCGAGTAGAAGCGGGATTGGATGTGGGTTTAAGTCATCTACTCGACGAGTTCAGAGCCTTCAACTCGGCGAGTAGGCCTGCCCGAATAAAACCCTAATTTTGGGGTTGTACACCCTATTTAAGCAACTTAATCCCCACATTATGGCCTCATTTCCAGCTTTTACGTCCCAAACCCTAATCCGTAAAACCCTAGAGCATTTTGTGATTGTGTGATCCATTTGTGAGTAATCTTGTGAGTTCTTGAAGCTTGAAGAAGGAGTTAAAAGAATCAAGAGGAAGAGAGTAGATCCAGAAACTACACTTTATTGGCTACATTTTTTGGTAATCAAGTTTCTTTCTTGACCACTAATCCATTAGATCTCTTCCTTCCTGTTTTATAAGGGTTTTGGCCCAAGATTGATAACCTTTGGAGAATGGACGAACTAAGTGGGTATTCATCCAGATCTAAGACCTTGAAGCACTGGTATGGCATAATGGTGCAAACTTTATGCCATTAGAGCCCCCATGCAAGCCATAGAGTGTAATTTTGGCCTTTTAGCCCAAAAAAGTTATGCATGAAGAGAAAGGTGGGAGCTTTACGTGTCAAAGTAGTGTTAGGAGTTTAGATATTTGGTTGTAAGTTTTAGTTTGGTGTATGGATGGCTTAAGGACCAAGTTTTAGGTCCCAATGAGTTAGGGTTTGAGCTAAAACCATTAAGGAAAGGTATTAACGGGTAAAGTTGGAATCTTTACCCTTAAAAAGGACATTTCTCGGGTTTATATGAAGTATGAAGCTTTGATCTGAAGTGTAGGGGATGAATCCATCAAGATAGCCGACACAGATAAGGGAACTCGGCATGTCCAGAAGGGGACACAGTGAGTTGATTCGATTTGTCCCGATTCCGAACCAGATAGAACTCAACAAGTTTATAAAGGGACTCGACGAGTTGACTCGGTTTATCATGAGTCTGAATAGCATAGGAACTCGACGAGTTAGGAGGTAACTCAACGTGTTCGGTCAAATTGGAAGTTGACCTTGACTTTGACTTTGACCAAATCGTTAACTTTAACGAGGGGTAAAATGGTCATTTTACCCTTAGAAGGATTTTCAGTTTTTCACTATGTGTTCCTTGTGAATCTATAGCCCAGGAGTCGTTGGAGCAGCCATCAGATATTCCTTACTTGAGATTTCAGCAGCTAGCTTGAGAGGTGAGGCTTCCTCCAATAGGCACGGGTCAAAGGCACCAATGTCGGCCCGTTTATGTATGTTAGCATATGCCAGACTCTAATACCATGTTGGGGTTAGCCTGATGTATCTTATATGTTCCGGATTTCAGTCCAATGCTGGAGCAAGTCAGAGGAATGTTTGTATGCTTGATGTCTTCGTGATTCTCGCATGTATTTGTTTATATGTTCCAAACTCTAGTCCGATGTCAGGGCAAGCCCGAGGAATTTTTAGCTTATATGTTATGTGTTATGTTTGCCAGACTTCGGTCCAATGTCGGGGCAAGCCCGAGGAATGTTTATATGTTTATGTTATATGTTTATATGTTATATGCCTGTTGCTATCTTATATGTATACCGAATTCCGGTCCAATTCTGGGCGAGGCTCGAACCGAACTTTGGTTCGATGCTGAGTGGGGACCGATGTTGGATTCGTCCGATGTCGGGCGGACCCCAATGTAGTGGGCAAGGCCCAATGTATGCTATTATGTGTTTATGTGTATGATGTGTGGTAGTTTGAGGAGACTCACTAAGCTTCGTGCTTACAACTTTCAATTTTGGTTTCAGGTACTTCTGGTAGCAAGGGGATAGCAAGGGGAAGAGCTCTGGATGAGTACATGACACATACCACAGTTTTCAGCGTGGGATGTTTAGACTCTTATATTTTGACACATGTTTTGATACAATATTTTTTATATGATGTTTGAGATACATAACTTGTGATTTTATTATGTTGTTTGATGAATTATGGGTTTTCTTAAATGATTTAAAACGAAAATTTTGGACTATATTTTTGGGGTGTTACAAGTTGGTATAAGAGCCTTAGTTTGAGGGATTCGGGCACACTCTCGGGTATGTTTGAACTCAAACTAATGAATTGGTATAGAAATTTTCAAAAGAAAAACCATTTTTATAAAAAGGACTTTGAGAAAAAGAAAAGAATTTTAGAAAAGAGAAAAGAACTTTGTAAAAGAGTAAAGGGTGTGGTCCATGCAATCACCCGAGTTCAAGTAAGTACTCCCAAATTACCCATAGAAGTTTATGTTATGATATGTTTATGAGACATGCATGCTAGATTAGGGATAAGGATCTAGGAAGGATGCCTTATGTGCTTACTATATGTGTATCAGCTTTATGAACCACATGCTGGTAGATATTAGTTAGTATGATGGCTAATTAGTATATGTTTGATTATGTTACTCAATGCTCGAATGTTGCTTGCTTTGTGCTTTTTGGAGTCTTAGTTATCTTTTACTAACTAGTAAAAAATATGTTAAGTTACATATTGCAAGGATTAAATAATTTCAGAACCTTATGTTTAGCTCTATTCCCCAACTCTTGTTTGTGTCCAACCATTATAGGGTAGGATCTCTCATTCGAAGAATTATCTAGTCTTAGTTATATGTAATGGTATTCGTGAGCTAGTTAGAGGGAGATAGCAGGGAATTCTTGTACAGCTGATGGCGGAGAGTGGGATGGTGATTACCCTAGGGCAAGCCTAGGATGAGATTAGCGCGTGAGGCAATAGTAGTGTAAGGGACTTGGTGAAGTCAAGACAGTTCTTTAGGAAAGTACGGATATGTGTGGAAGGTAGTATGAGCCCGTACTACTGAAAGCAGAGGGTTCGTACTCGAATCAAGGAAGGCTGAGATGAATCCAAGGAACTTGTAGTATGTGTGATCCCTCGAGTTATGATGACTATTATGATGTTTGTTGTGGTGTACCTTTTTTCATTATGGTGACACTACACACTAGACCAGTTAGTAGTTCAGGCATCGGTGAGGGATCAGGCTCAGGCTCAGGCTCAGGATCCAGGCAACTAAACGACCAGACTAGGGAGTTCATTTCCTCTGAGATCATAAAAAGTATCATGGATCAGACTCCTGTGATCTTTGGCACGATTAAGGAGGGTATTTTGGAGCTTCTAGATTAGAGATTGAGTGCTTTTTCACAGAGGTGGCGGCCATGATGGGGTCATGCACACTGACATTCAGGGAGATCAAAGCTTTTAGAGATCTCGACTTCCATGGGGCTCGGGACCCCATTACGAGCGCTAGATGCTTAGCAAATGTCACCAATGCATTGCGTACTAGCAGGTGTCCCGAGGAGGACAAGGTTCGACTTACATCCTTTCTTCTAAAGGACAGGGCACGTGAATGGAGGGAGGAGGTTGGATATGCCATTGGTGATGATGCAGCTCCTGATGCTATGACTTGGAGTGACTTTAAGACCAGGTTTAGGGCTGATTTTACACCTTTGATAGAGGTGCATCGGCTTGATAAGGAGTTCTAGGATCTCCAGCAGACGATTGAGATCACCGCTATGTTCAAGGAGAGGGCCCTTCTCGTTCTGTAGTATATGGCAGACGAGGAGATGAAAAGGACCCGATACCATGAGCTGTTGCAGAGTGATATCCTCCAATTTGTGAGCCACTCCAGCGGTAAAATGCTGGAGGACATGATTTTTTGGGGTGGAGAGAGAGGGGGAGAGAGAGAGAGAGAGAGAGAAAGAGAGTTGGATTTGGAGATGGAGAGGAAGAGGAAACCCGAGGGGGTTCAATCAGGGAGTTTGGGCAAGAAGCCCAAGGTATCAGAGCACAGACCTAGGAGCCAGCAGGGCCACAACCATTGTGGCAAATGCAACAAGTTGCACGAGGGGACGTGCAAGGCGGGGAGTTTAGGCTGCTTCAAGTGCGGCCGAACTAGACATGTGAGCAGAGATTGTACAGCTACTACCAACACCACGACAATACCAGATCTAATTTGCTCTAAGTGCAATCATAGGTGACACAAGCGGTCCCAATATCCGAGTTTAGCAGCAGCAAGGCAAGTGGCAGTAACTGCTCCTGCCACCTTGAGGATTATAGACAGTCGTCATGGCCGGGGTAAGGCACTTGTGGCGAAGAGCAGGCTTTTTAGTTTGACAGCTAAGGAGGCATGAGCAGCTCCGGATGTGGTGACAGGTATGTATTTTTCCCTTATATCTTTATTGATATTGATTACTGTTTATGTTTATGTGTTTTGTTATTGGAGTGTTCTTAGTGAACGATATATCAGCTTTGGTACTATTTGATTCGGGTGCCACCCGATCTTTTGTGTCACTCACGCTCAACAAGTGATTCTCAGGGGCTCCTGGGGAGCTAGATTTCCCACTTTATGTAGAGATAACAGATGATAGGACCATCAGGGTTGCGAGGGTTCACTGAGGATGTACACTGTACATTTTTATAAGAAGTTTTCTGTGGATTTAGTCCCTATTCCACTGCAAGGGAGTAATGTTATAGTTGGTATGGATTGGTTGAGCCCCAATGGGGCAGTGATTGGTTGCTAGCAGCAGCTATTGAGGGTTTGCACTCCTAGTGGGGGAGGGTTAGTGATTATGGGCAAGAGGTTGCAGGGTGGATTAACCTTATGTTCAGTAGCGAGGGCGAGGCGCTATCTTCAGCAGGGTTGTGTGGTTTACGTCACCTATGTCATGGATACCCGAGATAATGGTAAGGCGATAGTTGATGATGTACCGGTAGTGCGAGAGAACCCAAACGTATTCCCAGAGGATTTACATGGGGTACCTTCAAAGAGACAGGTTGAGTTTAGGATTGACTTAGTCCGTGGTGCGGCTTCGATAGCTAAAGCACCATATCGGTTGGCTCCTCCCGAGATGCAGGAGTTGTCTACATAGCTTCAAGAGCTACTAGATAAGGGATTTATCAGGCCAAGAAGTTCACCATGTGGAACCCCAATCCTGTTTTTGAAAAAGAAGGACGGGTCACATCGCATGTGTATAGACTACCGGGAGCTGAATAAGGTAGCGGTGAAGAACTGTTATCCACTCCCGAGTATCGATGATTCATTTGACCAGCTACAAGGTGCATCTTGGTTCTCCAATATTGATCTATGGTCGGGTTATCACCTGATACAAGTCAGGCATGAGGATATGCAGAAAACATCTTTTAGGACTCGCTATGGTCACTATGAGTTCATGGTGATGCCGTTTGAGCTCACCAATGCTCCAGCCATGTTCATAGAGCTCATGAACTGCGTTTGCAGACCAATGATGGATGGGTCTGTGATAGTTTTCATCGATGATATCTTGTTCTATTTCAAGACTCAGGAGCAGCATGAGGAGCACCTGAGGAAGGTGTTGGAGACATTGAGGAGGGAGATAATGTTTGCAAAGTTCTCCAAGTGTGAGTTCTCATTGCATGAGGTGCAATTTCTTAGGCACCCTGTCAGCTAGAAGGGTATTTTGGTCGATCCGCCCAAGATAGAGGTCGTGATGCAATGGGAGATTCCAAGGTCTCCAATTGAGATTCGGAGTTTCCTAGGTCTAGCGGGTTATAACCCAAGATTTATTCAGGACTTCTACAGGATTGTAGTTCCTATGACCCAACTGACCAAGAAGTCGGTAACCTTCCGTTGGGGGCCTGAGCAATATATACCTTCAAGACTCTCAGACAGCGGTTATGCAAGGCACCGATTTGGAATTTTTCAGAGGGGTGTTGATGATTTCGTGGTATATTGTGATGCTTCTTTCATAGGCATGGGTGCAACATTGATGCAGCAGGGTCACGTGATAATTTATGCTTGGAGGAAACTAAAGCCTCACAAAGCTAACTATCCGATGCGTGATTTAGAGCAGGGGGCTGTGGTTTTTGCCCTCAAGATTTGGCAGCATTACCTCTATTAGGTCCGTTGTACCATATACATGGACCACAAGAGTTTTAGATACCTCACGGATCAGCCGAATCTAAACATGAGGCAGTATCAGTGGTTAGATGTGTTGAAGGACTACGATTGTGAGATCCTTTACCACCCAGGCAAGGTCAATGTGGTGGTCGATGACCTGAGCCGCAAGGCGGTAGCAACTCCGATTTGAGACATCTGTCTGAGGATGAAAGTGATTATCCCTTGTTAGAGCAGATCCAAGAGGCGCTAGTTGAGGGTCCAAAGGAGGTGCACCAGAAGTGCGAGCGGATCATAGGTTAGGTGGCCACCTTTTATTACGACAACCGTGGGATGTTGACCCTGCATGGGAGGGTCTGGGTACCATACTAGGGCGGAGTACAGTAGATTCTGATGGATGAGGCCCACAAGTCTAGGTTCTCCATCCATCCTGGGGCGAAGAAGATGTATAGAGATCTTCGTCCTGATTACTGGTGGCCCTGCATGAATCAAGATGTAGCTTGGTATGCTGAGAGATGTCTAACCTGCAGGAAGGTCAAGGTAGAGCACCAGAGGCCTCATAAAAAGACACAGCCGTTAGATATTCCTGTGTGAAAGTGGGAGGATATCAATATGGATTTCATTACTAAGCTTCCCAGGATCGCACGTGGAGTTGATTCAATATGGATCATCGTGGATCGATTGACCAAGAGTGCTCATTTTAGCCCGATCCAGGAGAGAATATCGGCCGAGAAGTTGGCCGAGATTTATGTGTGAGAGGTAGTGGCATGACATGGAGTGCATGTCTCGGTGGTGTCAAACCGAGATCTCTATTTCACTTCAAGATTTTGGAAGTGGTTTCATGACGAGATGGGTACTTTCTCCACTTCAGCACCGCTTTCCACCACAAATAGACGAACATAGCGAGAGGAAGATTCAGACTCTCGAGGACATGTTTCGCGCATGTGTTTTGGATTTTGGTGGCAGTTGGGATACGTATCTTTCGTTAGCGGAATTTTCATATAAAAATAGCTACCACGCCAGCATAGACTGACCTCCCTTCGAGATGCTCTATGGGAAGAAGTATAGGAACCAAATTGTTAGGGTGAGGTCGGTCAGAGGGTCATCGAGAGTACTGAGGTAGTACTCACGACTACAGAGTGGATCCAGCAGGTCTGGAGTAGGTTCCAGACTACTCAGAGTCGGCAGAAGAGCTATGCCGCGACCAGACTTGGAGTTTTAGGTGGACAACATGGTCATCCTGAAGATGTCACCTTGGAAATGTGTCATCCAGTTTCGGAAGCGAAGCAAGCCGGGCCCCATGTATATCGACCCTTTCATGGTCATAGCCCGAGTGGGCAAGGTGGCGTACCGATTGGATCTTCCAGTAGAGCTCAACCAAATCCACAACACTTTCCATGTTTCCCAGCTACAGAAGTGTTGAGTGGATGACTGAGCGATTATGCTTTTAGAGGACATTCATGTTGACAACAGCATGAGTTACATCGAGAAACCAGAAGCTATTCTCGATAAGAAGACGAAGGAGCCAAGGAACAAAAAGGTTGAGCTGGTGAAGGTGCAGTAGCACCACCGCAAGGGTTCAGAGTGGACTTGGGAGCCCAAGGAGGAGATGAGGGGGCATTACCCAGAGTTGTTTCCAGATGCAGCTGACTTTAAGGACGAAGTCAAACTTAAGTGTGGGAGAATTGTAACACCTAACTCGTAGTACGCATTTAATCATAATTTGTTTATTTTTGTAGAGCTACTCGACGACTTGGGAGCCCCAGACTCATCGAGTAAAAGCATGATTGGAGACGGGTTTTAAGCCATATACTTGATGAGTTGAGAGCCCTTAACTCGGCGAGTAGGCCTGCTAGAATGAAACCCTAATTTCGGGGTTTTTCACCTTATTTAAGCAACTTAATCTCCAACTTATGGCCTTACTTCCAACCTCCAAGTCCCAAACACTAATCCACGAAACCCTAAAGCATTTTGTGAGTGTGTGAGCCATTTGTGAGTAATCTTGTGTATCCTTTAAGCTTGAAGAAGAACAAGGAGTTAAAAGACTCAAGAGAAAGAGAGTAGATCCAGAAACTACACTTCGTTGGCTACATTTTCTAGTAACCAAGTTTCTATCTTGACCACTATTCCACTAGATCTCTTCCTTCCTCTTTTATAAGGGTTTTGGCCCAAGAATAATAACCTTTGGAGAATGGATGACCTACGTGGGTATTATTCTAGATCTAAGACCTTGAGGGGCTGGTATGGTATAAAGGTGCAAACTTTATGCCATTAAAGCCCCCATGTAAGCCATAAGGTGTCATTTTGGCCTTTTTAGCCCAAAAAGGCCATGCATGAAGAGAAAGGTGGGAGCTTTACGTGTCCAAGTAGTTTTACGGGTTTAAATATGTGGTTGTAAGTTTTAGTTTTGTGTATGGATGGAATAAGGACCAAACTTTAGGTCCTAATGAGTTAGGGTTTGAGCTAAATCTATTAAGGAGAAGTATTAACGGGTAAAGTTAGAAATGTTACCCTTAAAAAGGATATTTTTGGGGTTTAGTGAAGTTTGAAGCTTGGATCTGAAGTGTAGGGGTTGAATCCATCAAGATACCTGAAACAAACAAGGGAACCCAGTGAGTCCAGAAGGGGACTCGACGAGTTGATTCGATTTGTCCCGATTCCGAACCAGGTAGAACTCGACGAGTCTGTGAAGGGACTCAATGAGTTGAATCGGTTTATCATGAGTCTGAATAGCATAGGAACTCATCGAGTTAGGAGGTATCTTGACAAGTTGGGTCAAACTGGTAGTTGACCATGACTTTGAATTTGACTAGGGGTAAAATGGTCATTTTACCCTTAGCAGGATCTTCAGTTTTTGACTAAGTGTTCCTTTTGAATCTATAGTCGGGGAGTCGTTGGAGCAGCCATCAGAGATTCCTCACTTGAGATTTTAGCAACCAGCTTGAGAGGTGACTTTTTCTCTAGTAGGAATGGGTTGAAGGCACCAATGTCGGCCGTTTATGTATATTAGCATACGTCGGACTTCGGTTCGATGTCGGGGTTAGCCTATGTAGCTTATATGATTCGGATTCTGGTCCGCTGTTGGGGCAACCCCCGAGGAATGTTTGTATGCTTACTGTCTTTTTGATTCTTGCATGTGTTTATTTATATTCTCTGAACTCTGGTCCGATGTCGGTGCAATCCCGAGGAATGTTTAGTTTATATGTTATGTATTATGTGTATCAGACTTCGATCCGATGTCAGGGCAAACCCGATGAATGTTTATATGTTTATGTTATATGTTTGTGAGTTATATGCCTATTTCCTTATATATATATATATATATATATATATATATATATATATATATATATATATATATATATATATATATATATATATATATATATATATATATATATAAATTCAAATGTCAACTTCTTATTTAGTTTGACGTATGTCATTTTATAGAAAATTTAGAAATATTTTTTTTACTGGTCATTATTATTATTTTATTTTTTACTTTTTTATTTTTTTTTTATTTTATTCAAATCTCACCTACTAAATGTCACTCCATTGTAATTAATTTTATTAATATATTAATTAATAATTTAATATAGATAATAACTTTTCATTTGTGACTTCTGATATTTTATGTTTGGAACAAAACAGAAAAATATTTTTTAGAATAGATATTTAAATTGTAATAAAGGAAAAAATCGTCAATTTTGAAATAAAAAGTCTTAGATAAACAAGGAGTCAAATTCCTAAAGTTGAAATTTTTTTTTTTTAATTATTGAGGTTTGAATCGAAACTTGCAAGTTACAAGCATAAAATCAAACCTCTTTAATGATACTTTTTAAAAGAAACACTCTAGTTTTTTTTATGATCTTTTATTTGACAAAATGACTCTATATAAAAAACAACGTTACACATTTTGATGTTAACTCGTTTCTCCACGGGCTTTTAGCTATATTTATTAACAAACCCATTTCTTTATGAACTTTACTGATGACTTTTTATTCCATCAATGTGATTTATTAAAATTAGTTTATGGAGCTTTCCCTCAATATCCAAATTGTTTGTAACATCTCAATATCAGGTATTTTTTTATTTCTTCTTGTATCTTTGTCAAAAGTTGCACGTTTAGTCCTCTGAAGAAAAGGCTTGCGATTTTGGTCATACACGCAATGTACTCATGCGTCTTAGGAACGTGAATGATCAACTAGTACGCTGGGCATATGTGTGGTTTGCCGAGCGTACTAGCCTAGACTTCAAACGCTAATTTTAAGGGTTGCCCCTTATTTAAAGAGCATGATGCCCCTATTTGATCATGAAATAATTTTTTATTGTGTATGATTTCTTTTTGGCTACGATATGGTGAAGCCTCACCACAATGTGGCGATAAGCATTTGGGTTGCGGGAGTTTAATCAACCACGACGACGAGGTGATGTTTCCATAACATTGTGGCGGATGTTGGAGGAAACCCTAAAGTTTAAGGGGTGAGCCCCTATTTAAACTCCTTAACCTCTTATAGCCTCCCTCCCATCACCCTCTAGCTCCCTAAAGCATCCCTTGCAAACCTTAGATCCCTTGTATGAGTTTTTGGCCTCAAATTGTGTGTGTTTGGTGCTTGTAAAGGAAGAAGGTGGTGGAATATCTTATAAGGAGACCAAAACAACGTAGGTCAAGGAGTTTATCTTCATCAAGCATCTCAAGAAGGTATGAAGTCTTCATCTTGGTGAATTAGTTGATAGATCTATGGATTTTGCCCATTTTTCTCTATGCCTTGTTGTTTTGGAATGTTGAATCTCATAAAGCTTGCAGCTTTATGAATCTCCGGGCTATTTGGAGCATTTGGCTCTTTGTATCTAATTTAGATTTGAATTTTGAGACCATGAATGGAAACTTGGCCCTTCTGACCTAATAAGATTTTAAGGCATGCATTGGTCATGCATGTCTAAAAAGCACTATCTTATATGATGTGTTTGGTGTGTAAAACTCTTCTAGAGCCTTTAAACAAGTATCCTTAAGGATTGAGTGAATATTGCTTAAGCCATGTTATGTTTTGGGACTTAAAGTTGAGATCTATGCACTTTGGAGGGTTCTATTGGATAAAGGTGGAAACTTTATCCATTTAGATCCTATTATGGTCCAGATATGAGTTGGAAACCCTTTAGGATAAAATAAAATGGTTGAATACGTTAAGCTGCTGAAAATCTAGTTACCACGACGTGGTAAGGCCACCACGACATGGTGGCGGGGCTAGTCACGACTATTTTGTCGTATTCAAAGCCACGACATGGTAAAGGGCTACCACGACGTGGTAGTCAGCTGAATTGACTTTTCTTGACTTTTTGACTGTTTGACCCAAGGGGGTATTTTGGGTATTTTGGATTATGTTGAGAATTGGTCTTTTGATGGTTAGGTGACAGTGAAAGCTGAGATTCGGATTCGGTGACTCATCAGTTACTGATTCATATTCAGAGGTGAGTGTTCCTCACCATGTTTAGTGGGTCGAAGGCACGAATGCCAACCCATGGTTTATTATGTTAGGGTGATAGATGTTTGTGTAACTCCTGCATATGAATGTGTTTGTATGCTTAGTGGATGGGGCTCAATGGTTATTCTTTATGCTATTACTTATTATACTTTTATGTTTGTGTGCTAGGTGGGTCCCGTTATGTGAGTTAGGGCGAGGCTCGTTATACTCAATGGGCGGGGCCCGTTATACGACTTAGGGTAAGGCCCCTTATACTTAGTGGATGGGGCCCATTATGAATGTTAGGATGAGGCCCGTTATACTCGATGGGTGGGGCCCATTACACTCTTTAGGCGGGGCCCATTATATGTATGATATGTGTGGTATGTGGTATTTGAGGGAAACTCACTAAGATTTGTGCTTACAGTTTTCAGTTTATGTTTCAGATACTTCTGGTTAAAAAAGGGAAGAGCCTGGGAGATTGTAGAGCACACACCACTCCATTCCGCATTTTGTTATTTACTCTGATATTTTGTGATGTAGTGATACACTGTGGTCTACCTTGGTTGTATGGAAACGTTTTGGATTATTGTTTTATTAATTCTAAAATGGATTTTTGGGTCATATTTTTGGGATGTTTCAAGTTGGTATCAAAGCCTTAGTTTCTGGGATTCAGATATAATCTTGGGTGTGTCTGAACTTGAACTAAGGATTAGGTAAAAATTTCAAAAAGGAAATGTTTTTTTAAGAAAAGGGTTTTGTAATACAATAAGGGGTGTGGTGTAAGCAATTGACCGAGCTCAAGCAATTTTTCCCAAAATGCCAATTTAAGTTATTTGATATGATTTGGTTTATGAATATGTGAATCGCATGCTAGTTAGGGCTAAGGATTTGCTCAATATTTACATGATATAGTGCTAGGAGAAATGCCTTTGTATCCCTATTATATGAGTTTGTAAACTTGCATGCTAGTATTGATTAGTCAATAATAAGATGTCTTGATTAGGTTATGTATGGTTATGATTACTCGATGCTCGAATGATGCTTGCTTTGTGCTTTTTAGGAGTTCTCACTAACATCAAGTAACTAGTAAGCGAATATGGTAATTTACATATTGTGGAAACTAAATAATTTCATTAGGTTAGGTTTTAACTCTATTACGCAGCTCTTGTGTGAGTCTAACCTTTGTAGTGTGATACCTTTCATTCCAAGAATTATCTGGTGTTAGTGATATGTAATTGTATTCATGAACTAGTTAGAGAGTATCGGTTGAAGTTCCTTCTTTAGGTGATGGCGGAGAGTGATGTGGTGGTTTCCCTAGAAAAACATAGGAAGAGATTTAGTGTTGGGAGCTTTGTCTTGATGAAGGTTAATTTTATGGATAAGAGTGATTGGGCGGATTCAAGGAAATCCTTAAGGAAATTATGGATAGATATGGAAGGTAGTAGGGACCCGTACTACTGGAAGCAGAGGATCTATACTCAAGTCAAGGAAATTTGCAATGAAGCTACGAAGCTTGTAGAGTATGAGATCCATCGATATATATATATATATATATATATATATATATGAGTTTTCTGATGGTTTTTATAGTCTATTTTCAGTATGGTGACTCTTCGAGGTGGACTGGTTGGTAGTTCTAGTGCTGGTCAGGGTTTGGGCTTAGGTTCTGAAGCCTGGTAGTTGGATGATCAGGCGTGGGAGTTCATTTCATCTGAGATTAACTGTAATATACTCGAGAAGACTCCTGTGATTTTTGGTTCGGTTAAGGAGGGTATTCTGGAGCTTTTGGATGAGCCTTTGAGTGCCTTCCGATCAGATATGTTTGTGTTGATGGGAGCTTGTTCATTGACTTTCCGTGAGTTCAAGGCTTCTAGAGCCCCAGAGTTCTTCGGGAAGAAGGACCTGATTGCGAGTAGATGATGGTTAGCAGATGTTGCTAACACTTTCCACACTAGCAGTTACCGCGAAGGGATAAAGGTTAGACTTGCATCATGTCTTCTAAAAGACAGAGCCCAAGACTGATGGGAGGAGGTAGAACATGCCATGAGAGGTGAGGCAATTGAGTCCATGACACAGGATGATTTTGTGACTAGTTTTAGGGCTGAGTTTACACTAGTGATTAAGGTGCAACAGTTGGCACGAGAGTTTCAGGATCTCGGTCAGATTACGAAGACGGTGGCTGAGATCACCGCGATTTTCAGGAATAGAGTGTTGTTAGTTCCATAGTTTGTGGCGGACGAGAGATGAAGAATGCGTGGTATCATGAGATGTTGAGAAGCGATATCCAAAAGTTTATTAGCTGATCAAGTTATAAGACACTGGATGATATGATTGCGAGATCCAGAGAGAGAAAGATAGATCTGGAGATGGAGAAGAAAAGGAAGCCAGATTATGTGCAGAGTGTAGAGAGTTCGGGAAAGAGTCTTAAGGTTGTTGATACAAGATCAAGGGGCCAACAGGGATGACACCACTGTGGCAAGTACGACGGGACGCACGATGGGGCGTGCAGGGTAGGTGGTTTTGGTTGCTTTAAGTACAACCATGATATCTTATTTGATTTGCTTTCATTGCAATCAGAGGGGCCATAAGAAGACCCATTGTCCGAATTTGATTGCATCAGAATTTGTGTCAGCACCCGCTCCTACAACTCTAGGGATTACTGATGGCCTCCAAGGAAAGGCGTATGCACCTGTAGTAAAGAGTAAGGCTTTTCAGTTGACGGTCGAGGAGGATCGCGCGACACTTGATGTGGTGACGGGTATGTATATTCTCTTTATATCTTTATTTATATTTAATTGATTACTTATATTCATGTGTTTTATTTTAGGATCGTTCCTTGTGAATGGTATTTCTTCCCTAGTTTTGTTTGATTCAGGGGTGACCCGATCATTTGTATCGCTTGCACTTAAAAAGACGTTTGATGGAGCTTCGAGGGAGCTGGATTGTCCTTTAGATGTCGATATTATAGATTATCGATCTATCCGGGTAGCGAGGGTTCATCGGGGTTGTATTCTTTAGATGATCAGCAAACAGTTTCCGATTGATTTGGTTCACATTCCTTTGCGTGGGAATAAGGTTATTATGGGTATGGATTGGTTGAGCCCTATTAGGCGGTGATTGGTTGTGAGTAGTAGTTAATTCAGATTTGAACCCCAACTAGGGGAAATTTAGTGGTTCAGGGAGATAGAGCTTAGCGTGTGCTAATTTGGTGTTCAACGGTGAGTGCCAGATGCTATATTTAGTACGGTTGTTAGGGAATTTTTGACTATGTTATGGATACCCGAGATAAGGGTATGGTGAATATGGATGATGTGACGATTATGCGTGAGTATCTGGATATGCTTCCATAGGATTTTCCTAGGGTGCCTTCGGAGAGGTAGGTTGAGTTCAGAATTGATCTGGTTCCAAGTGCGAATCCGATAGCCAAAACACCATATTGGTTGGCTCATCCCGAGATGCAGGAGTTGTCTACACAACTACATGAGCTGTTAGATAAGGGATTCATTTGGCCGAGCAGTTCGCCATCGGGAGCATCGATCTTATTTGTGAAGAAGAAGGATGGGTCTCATCGTATGTGCATTCACTACCGGGACCTGAATAAGGTAATGATGAAGAAACGTTATCCATTTCTGAGGATTGATGATTTGTTGGACCAGCTTTAGCATGCATCTTAGTTTTATAAGATTGATTTGCGTTCGGATTATCATCACAAGATGGTTAGAGATGAGGATGTGCAGATGACGGCCTTCTAGACTTGTTATGGTCATTATGAGTTTGTGGCGATGCCTTTTGGTCTCACCAATAATCCAACCACATTCATGGATCTCATGAACCGCGTATGCAGGTCGATGTTGCATTGGTATGTGATTATATTTATTGATGATATCTTGTTCTGTTCCAAGACCTAGGAGCAGCATGAGGAGCACTTTAGGGAGGTTCTGGAGACTTTGAGGAGGGAGACTTTTCGCAAAGTTTTCCAAGTGTGAGTTCTAGTTGTGCGATGTGCACTTTCTAGGGCACCTTGCCAACCAGAATGGTATTCTAGTCGATCTAGCCAAGGTTGAGGTCATGATCCGGTGGGAGGTTTCGAGGTCTCCATCAAAGATTCAGAGTTTTCTTGGTTTAGCAAGTTATTATTGGAGATTCATCCACGATTTCTCCAAGATAGTTGTTCCTTTGACTCGGTTGACAAGGAAGACAACCACATTTAGTTGGGGGTTTGAGCAGCAGGCAACTTTTGAGACCTTGAGGCAAATATTATGCGAGGTGCTTATTTTGACCTTGTCGGAGGTGATGAGGATTTTTTGGTTTATTATGAAGCATCGATCTCAGGTTTGGGGGGTCAGTTTTGATGCAGATAAGTCGCATTATCAATTACGCTTCGAGGCAGCTGAAGCCTCATGAGGCGAACTATGCGACACATGATTTGGAGATGGGGGCTTTGATTTTCACCCTCAAGATTTGGCAGCATTACCTCTATGGGGTCTGCTGTACTATTTGCACAGATCACAAGAGCCTAAAGTATCTGATGGATCAGCCAAATTTGAATATGAGGCAGCTTTGGTAGTTAGATGTAGTGAAGGATTATGATTATGGGATACTTTATCATCCAAGGATGGCCAATGCGGTGGCCGATGCTCTCAGCCACAAGAGATCAGGTATATACGTTTGAGAATAACTGTGATTGTTCTACTATTGGAGCGGATTCGGGAAGCTCAGATCGAGGCTATAAGTGAAGAGCACCGAAATAGTGAGCGTATTATGGGTTAGGTGGCTTCCTTTGATTATGATAGATGTGGGTTGTTGACTCTTCATTGGAGGGTATGGTTTCCGTATTGGGGTGGTGTGCATCAGGTTCTGATGGAGGAGGTGCACAAGTCTAGGTTTTCCATTCATCCCGGGGTGACGAAGATGTATAGAGATATCCGTCCTGATTATTGGTGGCTATACATGAAGCGGGGTGTGGCTTAGTATGTGGAGAGGTGCTTGACTTACAAGAATGTCAATGCCGAGCATCATTTACCTATCAACAAGATGCAACTGTTGGAGATTCCCGTATGGAAATGGGATGATATCACCATGGATTTCATCACAATGTTGCCTCGGACTACGCATAAAGTGGATTCTATTTGGGTCATCATGGACCAATTGATCAAGAGCGTGTATTTCATCCTGATTTAGGAGAGTATTTATGCGGAGAAATCGGCTGAGGTGTATATGTAATGCTCGTAGATCCGGGCTAGTCAATTTAAAGATAATAGGGGTCGAAAATGACATTTTGACAAAAGATTATTTAGAATAAATAATCTTAACCAATTTGTCGAATATGTCTCAAGGGTTTCGTACATATAAAGAGCGCCGGAATCCAAGTTATAACGAATAAGTTATGACCCGTCGAAGTTTAGCGACGGAACCGGCACGGCCCCACGAAGACGTAAATAGTGAATTTATGATAGAGAGACTTTTAGCCTTAGTAATCTAAATGAAAGTCGTAGAATATGTTAACCTGAGAACATCCATAAAAAGAACGCCCAAATCTGACTTCGTATGAGGAAGTTGTGATTTTTAGAAATTTCGACTTAGCGGTGTACAGCTCGAAGTTCGAGTATTAGATCGAGCGTTTTTTAGCCGACACAACCTAAATGAGAATCGAAGATCTCATTATTATTAGCGTAACGATAAAAAGACAGACAAAAATGGACATCGGATGAAGAAGTTATGAGATTTTAACGGACCAATCATGTCCCGACCTGTTAAAAATATAACTTTAAAAATAAAGTCAAAATTAGCCGACGAAGTCTAAACGAAAGTTGTAGAGTACATCTCCACCTACACGTGGATATAAAGAACGTCAAAAACGGAGTTCGTATGAACGAGTTACAAATTATAATAGCATATTTACGTATTAAAATAAAGTATAAATCATATATGCATACACATATATATACATATGTATATATCATTAGAAAGGTATCAACCATGCGGTCATTATAAGACTAATGTTGAGTTCTTTCGACATTATTTTAGTACAAATATCATTAAATCTATTTAAAATAGTATTATGAAGGTGTGTTTAGTCGTTTATATAACTATAAGGTCATTAAGTAATTATGGAGGGTAGTTTTTGTAAATTCATTTACTATAAATAAGAGGCTTGAAATCTCATATTTCTTGCACCATTCTCTTGATTCAAGAGTCTTTCTCTTCTTATCCCCCGAGCATTTCGGTCCCTCGTGATTCGACTTCTCTTTCTATAGTTTTAGTATAGTAAGGTGAGCGCTGAAGCACTGCACGAATCTTTCTTAGAAAGATTCAGCGACGAAGTTCTGCCCCTGCAAAGCCCGACTCCTAGCTAAGATCCCCTTGTAAGTAAGTTATATTTACCCTATATTAAATATAGTTTATATTTAAAATTAGTATTGTTATTATAAATTTATAATAAATATTTGAGCTATTATTATGACTTACATAAGTGTCGTTATAATATCTTTTTAACTACTCGCGATACGGGGAATCTGGTTTAAAGGGCCACATAGGGTTGTTAGATTTCAGAAGTGTTATACGCCAAAATGGTCTTGCCCTCTGGTGTTTTATGTTGGGCCCCTGTCTGTACATAGTGGTTGGAAAGTATTGTTTAAGGGCTTATATAATAATAATAATAAGACTAATAATTAGTCACGGTAAATATTAGACTAAAATCTAGTGGTAATAATACTAGGTTTCATCGAAGGAAATTATTTTAAAGTAAATGAAGCGTTGTCCGAGTACCGAGTCACCACCTTCTCAGGTGAGTGCATAGTTACTTTCATCTTACACATAGATATGAAGTATTTAATATAAATTACGCGTTGTGAGTGCATAGTTACTTTCATCTTACACATAGATATGAAGTATTTTATATAAACAGTTCAAATCATTTAAAACATGTATAAAAAAAATGTTCATCAGCATAGACAACAAGTATTCAGATAATTTTAAATATAAAAGTATGTTGGGTATGAGATAGGTAGATGAATGATGAGAGATAAAAGATGATGTGAGTAAACATTGGCAGCTATAGACTTAGTGCCTAACAAATAACATCGGCAGCTATGGACTTAGTGCCTATTGGACAAACACTGGTAGCTATGGATTTAGTACCTATTAGGAATTGGTAGCTATGGACTTAGTACCTATTAGATAAACACTGTTAGCTATGGATTTAGTACCTAGCGGCTATGGAATTAGTGCTTTACAAACGAGCATTGGCAGCTATGGATTTAGTGCCAGTCCTATAACTCTGGAAGCAAAGGACTTCAGAATGAACGAATGCGAGATAGATGACTCTTAGGATAGATCCTTAAGAGTAAAGAAGATAATGTGGATGGGTAATTGGGTCGATTGTTTGATTGTTTCAACATAATAATTACATTATTGTGGGTTGAAAACCCTATGTACTCACCAGGTTTCCCAACCTGACCCACTTAGTTTATTTATATTACAAGTGTTGAGATGAAGTCACATTACACTGAGAGATTAAAGAGATGTAGATCACTAGTGTAAATAAATGTAAGTTCTGTTTATGCTTATGTTTATGTATTGACGATGACATCCCAAATGTTTTCAAATGAATTAAAAATACTTTTCTTCGGAAATGCTTTGATAACGTATATAATGTTTTATTGGGAACAAATTCCGCAACATTTTTATTAAAAGAGGTACTCTAGTTTTTATAAAACATAAACAAAATCGGTATTTTATGGCCGTGAAAATGTGGATGTCACAGTACATCAGGGAGGTGGTAGCACGACATGGGGCGTCGATTTTGGTGGTTTCAGATAGAGATGTCCGGTTTACTTCTAGGTTTTGGAAGAGGTTCCATGATGAGTTGGGTACTAATCTCCATTTCATCACAACATTCTATCTACATACCGATGGTCAGAGTGAGTGGACTATTCAGATTTTAGAGGATATGCTTCGGGCATGTGTTTTGGACTTTGGTGGGAGTTGGGATACATAACTTCCTTTAGCGCAATTTTCATATAACAGAAGCTATCACGCCAGCATCGATCAACCTCCTTTTGAGATTCTTTACGGGAGGAAATGCAGGACCCCGATTTGTTGGGGTGAGGTTGGTCAGCGGGTTATGGGGAGTACCGAAGTGGTACTTAAGATTAATGAGTTGATCAACTAGGTTGAGAGTAGACTCCAGATAGCTCAGAGTCAGCATAAGACCTATCTAGGTGGGTGATTTGGTTCTCCTGAAGGTGTCACGTTGGAAAGGTGTCATCTGATTCAGGAGGAGGGGTAAGTTGTGCCCTAGGTACATCGGTCCTTTCAGGGTTTTGTCCTGGGTGGGGTGGGTTACATATCACTTGGATCTTCTAGATAAGATCAGTTAGATCCATAGCAGGTTCCATGTCTTTCAGTTTTGGAAGTGTTTAGTGGATGATTCCACAGTGGTTCTATTGGAGAATATTCGGGTGGATGACAACCTAAATTATATTGAGAGACCGACGGTGATTCTTAACTACAAGACAAAAAAACATGTAGAACAAGTTTGTAGAGTTGGTGAAAGGCCAGTGGCAACATCGCAAGGTATCTGAATGGATGTGGGAGCGGGAAGATGAGATGAGGGAGCACTATTTGGAGTTATTTGGAGCAGTGGACTTCAAGGACGAAGTCTGATTTAAGTGGGGGAGATTTGTAACAATCGATTTCAGAGATGAAATTATTTATGATTCTGTATGATATCTTTTTGGCCATGATGTCGTGAAGCCTCACCACGACATAGCGATAAGCTTTTGTGCCGCGGGAGTTTAATGAACTACATCGACGTGGTGGTGGATGTTGGAGAAAACCCTAAAGTTCAAGCATTGATCCCTATTTAAACTCCTTAACCTCTCATAGCCTCCCTACCACCCGCCTCCATCTCCCCAAATCGTCCCTTGCAAACCCTAGATCCCTTGTGTAAGTTTTTGGCCTCATAGTGTATGTTTGGTGCTTGTGAAGGAACAAGGTGGTGGAAGATCTTATTGGGAGTCCAAAGTAATAGATCCAGGAGTTTATTTTCCTCAAGCATCTCAAGAAGCTATAAAGTCTTCATCTTGATGAGTTTCTTGATAGATCTATGAATTTTTCACACTTTTCTCTATGCCTTGTCATTTTGGAAGCTTGAATCTAATAAAGCTAGCAACATTATGAATCTCCAGGCCATTTGGAGCATTTGGCTCTTTGGATCTGATTAAGATTTGAGTTTTGCAGCCATGCATGGAATATTGGCCCTTTAGACTTAAGTTTACCTAATAAGAGTTCAAGACATGTGTTTGGTGTTAGAAACTCTTATGGAGCCTTTGGATAAGTAACCTTAAGGATTGAGTGAATACTGCTTAATCCATGTTGTACTTGTTGGATAAGGTGTCTAAGTCCATAACTTTATTTGGTATATACTTGACCCGAAAGTAGCATGGTCCATTATGGTTGCATGGCACCGAAACAATTTGAAGGATGGACTTTTGAGAAGAGGTTATGTATGATTTATTAATATATTATAAGTTCTAATATTTTAATATGAAATCATATTATTTAATTAGTATTAATCAAGAATTAATTTGGAATTAATTTAGTGATCAAAAGAGACTCATTAAATATATGGGAATTGATTTGGTAAATCAATGATTCCTAGAAAATGGGCCAATGATCCATAGTTCTTTAGGTTGGGCTAAACCAATTTTATAACCCATGGATGCTCCATAGAGGTTTCAACCCATGGATCCTAAGGAATATGGAAGGTCATGCATCTTAGGGTTTGCATGCTGTAACCTTAGTTTGTCCACACTACATAAGAAACCCCTTGGCTACCAAAATCGACAACTAAGTGAGCTTAGAAGAGTGCTAGACGATTTTGAGAAGCAAAGTAATCCTCTCTCAAGTCATCCATTGTTGGTGGTGTGAAGCTTTTGAGGCATCACACTTCTGGTGCTAGGCTCTTAAAGGTCAAATATTTTAAGCTACAACAAAAGGTATGGCATTCAACTAGTTTTTTTTATATATATACTCCATAACATGCTAGTTACGATGATGCTTTGGAAAAATGAAAGTTTGCATGTATAATAAAGAAAACATAGATCAAAAGCGTCTAGGGTTGCATGTACACCATAGGAGTGTTAGAATGCTCAAAATCCATCAGTGGTATCAAAGCCTAGGTTTGTTTTCCATTATACTTGATGCTACTTGTTTTCAAAGTTGATAAAAAAAATCATTTTTACTGCTTTTTGAACAGTGAACTCACCGAGTCCACTGGGTGACTCGACGAGTCCACCTCAGAAAAGTGCCAAATCAACGAGTCCAGTTCATGTACTCACCGAGTTGGTGCTCCAGTGTGCATAAATTTAAGTTTTTGGTAAAAAATTGGATTAGGATCATTACCCCAAACTGTTTTTTTGAACCATGAAATATGTTTTTCATAAAGGTAATGATCATGCCTTTCCAATTAAAAGATAATTGTCAAAGTTTCAAAATTTGTATTAGTTTATGTAATTAGCTAATTTCTTGAAAATTGTTGATATGAATTATATTATGCTTATGATTTTAATAAGATCATGTATGTATTATTTGATTATTGTTTTGATTAAATTTATGATCTAGATGGTCTTAATGGACTCCATATCTTGTCCCCAAGTTATGGAAAACTAATAGTATTTTCTTCAAAAGTCATCAAACTCATAAGTTAAGAAAATGAAAAGTTTTGAATAGTGTCAAAACATGTCCTAAAGTTTTGGAATTTGTAAAGTCACACTTTTGAATACTTTAATTCCAAACCTCAGAATTTTAAAAGTCTAAAATTCAACCCTTATACTATTATAATATCATAAGTTTAGTAATATATATATATATATATATATATATATATATATATATATATATATATATATATAAGAACAAGTCAGTCTTACCGTTAATAGTTCTCATTCACGAAGACAGTCTATAAAGGGGGTATAAGGTTAGTTCCTATAAAATGACAGTTTAATGGGTGTCCACTCTCACCCACTGCTTCCTTGGCTGGTGGAGGTCGTTAGCCGAACAAGTAGTATAGGACATTAATTCTCATTATAAGTATAATTATAATTATAAAGGAACTAAACCTTTTATAAATTCCCAATCTTAGTTACTTTAGGAAAATGTGAAATTGATGCTAATCCATGAAATTGCACTTTGCACCTTGCCAAGTTGTTAGTAGAGTGTGTGTGGTTAACCAACACACTAACATGGACTAGTAAGAGTGGAAAAGGGTGGCTTGATGTGAATCATAAATCGATGGAGCGTATGTGGTTAATCGGCACATCGATTAGCTGATAAATGATATCAAGAGTACCAATCATATTTGCATGGTTATTCACACCTTGTTTATGATCCTTAGTATCCCAGTCACAAACTTGAAGGTGTAATACTCCAAATTAGGTATTACCTTGAGCCCTGGAGAATTTTAAATATAACATAATAAGTCCCTTAAGTATGCTTGGTGTACTCATGGGCACGCTTAGTGTACTATGCAAAAAGGATCGCGGAGGGACAACACTTACGTTCGGTGTACCAAGATTACGTTGGGCGTACATGATGGATGTCTAAACCTTAATTTCTGGACTTGACGCCTGTTTAAACATACTTAAGCCACTTGGACATAACCCTAGACAGCCTCCATAGCCTTATTTCGTTCTTCTACTCTAGAGAGATCTTGTGAGATCATTTTTAAGCTTACAGAGGGTATTTGTGGCCATTTATGGTGCCATTCAAGAAGAAGGAGTTACTAAGCAAGCTTGGAGTGGCCTTGGACTTCAAGAATCTGTATCCTGTTTTCCTTGAGGAGCTTCTAGAGGTATAAAGCTTAGATCTTACCTTCTTATTCTTTAGATTTAGTTAGGTTTTGTTTATGGTCCTTTTTGTTGGTTTTGGACTTCTCTTGAGAGTTTGAGCAACTCCAAAGCTTAGTGAGGACAGATCTGAAGCCCTTTGGTCCATTCATAGTATAAAAATGAAGTCTTGATGGGTGTTTTGACCTCATGCATGGATTAAGACCCTTGGAAAGGTCTTAATGTGTTTTGGGAACATATGAGACATGCAAAGGCATAAAGTTGCCAACTTTATGCCCTAGGACATCCTAATGAGATTATATTTGACTTTTGAACATGAGAAAACCGAGTATTAAGCACTGAATGGAAGAAAGTGCTTAATCTGTTAGTACGCTAGGCGTAACATAGCGTACACAACACGTACGGCCCAGGAACTTAGTACATTGTGTATACCAGGGTGGTACGCTAAGTGTACGCATAGCAGATGGACTTGGATTCGTTTTGGGCCTTTGAACTAATGGGCCTCAAATAGTCAATGGGCTTGGTCGTGTTTTAGGGTTGGTGGGCTAGTTTATCTGTTTTGGGCCATGGATGTTATGATTGGGCTTTATTAGGCCATGAGGCCCAATAAGGATTTTGGACATGGACTTTGGGCCCATTAACAAAGGAAGACTATTTGGGCCTTTATAAAAGGACTTGAGGTTTGGGTTTTCCATTTGATTATGTGAAGTCCTAACCTTGGGTAATGTTATCATTGTTCAGCATAGGAGGTTACAGACAGTTAGGAGAGCAGCTTTCGGATTCTTCGGACAAAGGTGAGTCTTCTCATCATACCAATGGGTCTAACGCACCGAGGCCAACCCATTTTATGTTATGTGGTAACCAAGTGTTTCTAGAGATGTAATGTATGATAGTTAGCTTTGTGCTAAGTAGTATGCTAGTTATTGTATGTCATTGCATGGAAGACCACGTGGGGAGCCCGTGACAATTGGATATAAGATCATATGGGGTAATCCATGGCATTCCTAGGAAAAGACCATGTGGGGTAGCCCATGGCACGATGGTATAAGACCCTGGGGGAGCCCATGATATCCTTATAGGTTTATGTATGTGTATGTAGTATGTTAGACACTTTTATGATATGATATGCTAAGTTGATTATGTATGTTATTGCATGGAAGATCCCGGGGGAAGCCGGTGGCAGTTAGATATAATACCATGTGGGGTAGCCCATTTCCTAAGTAAAGACCATGTGGAGTAGCCCATTACATGAAGGTGTAAGACCCTACGGGGAGCCCACGGCATCTTTACAGGTTTTTATATGCATGGATTATGTTGTATATGTAGCTTTTATGACAAATATGATATGTGTTATGTGGATTGTGTGTGGGGTATGTTCTAGGGGGGCTCACTAAGCATTAGCTTACATGTTGTGGATTTGTTTCAGGTACATCGGATCCCAAGGGAAAAGGAAAGGCTTGATGGCGCAGCGTGCACTCTCACACAGGCATTTTATAGGACACCCTGATATTTTAAATAAAAGTTGTAATTGGTACAAGTTTGAAAACAATTATATATATGGGATTTTGTAATTTAATGAATGTGTTTGGTTAACCAAATAGGAAAAATTTCCTTTGAAAAATCGGGTTGTTACAAGTTGGTATCAGGGCGTTCGTTTGAGGGATTCAGGCACACTCTTGGGTGTGTTAGGACTCAAACTAAGGAAATGGTAAAATTGTTTTCAAAAATAGAATAAATGCATTTAAAGAAAGGAAAAGATGAGAGTGCAACGTGCGTGATTAGCCGAGCCAAGTAAGTAGCTCCCCAAGGTGTTATCCATGTTATACTGATGTTTGAGCTTTGATAATTATATGGAACTTGTCATGTGTATGCTTTTAAAATTATATACGATTAGGAGCTTATAGCCTTAGAATGATTGATTTGCCCTTATTTCTTGTTCCTTGTTTTGTTGTGGTCCTAGGCTAGAATCTTTTATTCGAAAGTCTATTTGATCCTTTTTCTACGTATAATTTGCATGCATAAAGACAACCGGATATGATTGGTATAGGTAGAGAAAATCTTATGACAACCTAGGATTTGAGAGGTTCAGTAGTCTATGGAATGTGATTTATTTTGGGACAAATTGAAGTTGTCAGTTAGAGCATTGGGAAAGGTACAGGTAGGTATAGAATGTAGTATTAAGCCCATACTACTGAAAGCACATGACTTGTACCCGAACCAGTGTTAGATCTGACAACTCCAAGGAGTACCAGTGTGGGAAGTTCCCCTTTATGAGTATCTTAATCGTTATGATTTATGGCATTTCAATTCAGCATGGTGGTGACACTATTTGGATCAGGGGGATCCGGATCGGGATCTGGATTCGGGGATGGATCAGGCGACACTACCGATGCCATCGATGAGAGACTGCACGAGCTTATTGTAGCCGCGGTTACGAGGGACATCCTTGATTCTACCACAGTCATCTTTGGGACGGTCAAGGAGCTTATGATGGAGATTATGGAGGAGAGGCTCAGGGTATTTAGAGCCGAGATCATTGTAGGCCAGGTTGGGGCTCGAACTCCCTCATTCCGGGAGTTCAAGGCGTGTGGGGTGCCAGAGTTTTTCGGGGTTAGGGACCCCATTGTTATCCGGCACTAGGTGGCATGCCCAGCCCACAAGTTCTTGCCCAGATGCGGCAAAGGTGGGATTTGCTTATTGGTGGGTGAAGTTACTAGCAAGGTGGGAGCAACCGGTGTGACTGAGATGACATGGGCTTAGTTTGACCGACGATTTGACTTGGAGTTTGCACCAGTCATTGAGGTGTAGAGGATAGTGAGGGAGTTCCAAGAACTCCAACAGACCACCGAGATTGTGGCGGAGATCACCGCCAAGTTTTGTGAGCGAGCATTGTTGATTCCACAGTATGCTACAAATGAGGATTTACGGAGGACGAGATATCATTCCATGCTGAGGGATGACATTCGAGAGTTTATGAGATTTATAGGGTGCAAAACCCTAAACGAGATGGTGGAGAAATCCTGGGAATAGGAGATGGAGTAAGACTTTCGCACAAAGCGGAAGCCAGAGTAGGCGCAGGCAGCGGTAGGTCAGGCTAAGAAGCTTAAGACCTCAGACACTTCCAGCAGGGGCCATCAAGGCTGGGCCAATGTGCCAGGTGCGGTAAATCGCACAGTGGGGCTTTTCGGACAGAAAGAATTTCGAGATGTTACTCTTGTGGTGAGCAGGGCCATTTGAGTAGGGATTTCCCCAAGAAGGGCTTGATATGTTTCCACTGCAACCAGACTGGCCATAAAAAGGCCGACTGTCTGAGGTTGCAGGGAGGGGGAGGAGCAGTGGTGGTGCCTGCACCCGCAACACTGAGGATCATCGATGGCCGCCCTGGTAAGGCGGATGCCCCATCGGTGAAGAGCCACGCATTTCAGCTGACTACCGAGGAGGCTTGGATAGCTCCAGACGTTGTGGCTGGTACGTGTCTATTATTCTATGGTCATATTATTTGTATGACTTATGTGTAATTTATGCTTTTATAGGGACCGTTTTGGTCAATGGTATGTCTGCTCATGTCTTGTTTGATTCAGGTGCTACCCGATCGTTCATGTCCCTTGCACTTAGCAAGAAGTTCCTAGACGTGTTGTGAGTGTTGTGAGGGTGTATCAGGACTGCGTCCTGAATGTGTTTATCGAGAGGTTTCATGTTGATCTACACCTGGTACCATTGCGAGGGTTGAATGTGATTGTCGATATGGATTAGTTGGGGGCCAATGGGGTCATGATTGATTGCGAGCGCCAGTTGGTTAGGGTTTGAACCCCAAGTGGGGGAGAACTGGCTATTCATGGTGAGAGAGCCTCACAGGGTCCAACTCTCTGTTCGGCTGCGAGGGCTAGGAGATTTTTGAAGTAGGGATGTACGAGATTTTTGGCTTATATCTCAGATACGAGGGTTATGACCACGACGGATATGGGCAACGTGTCAGTTTTATAGGAATTTTTGGGTGTTTTTCCCGAAGAGTTACTAGGAGTGCCTCTGGAGAGGCATGTGAAGTTTCAAATTGATTTGGTGTCGGGTGTCACTCTGATAGCGAAGGCACCATATCGGCTGGCACCGCCTAAGATGCAAGAGTTATCAGCGCAACTTCAGGAGTTGCTAGACCGAGGGTTCATACGTCCGAGCAATTTCCCGTGGGCAGCACTGATCCTGTTCCTGAAAAAGAAGGATAGATCACACATGATGTGCATTGATTACCGAGATCTTAACAAACTAACGGTGAAGAACCATGATCCGTTTTCGAGGATCGAAGATTTGTTCGATCAGCTACAGGGTGCGTCCTGGTTTTCCAAGATTGATCTTCAGTTGAGGTACCATCATATGAGAATTCGGGTTGAGGATATACCGAAGACAACTTTCAGGACTCGGTATGGGCATTACGAGCTTGTGGTGATGCCGTTTGGGCTCACCAATGCTCCAACAAAGTTCAAGGATCTTAGGAACAGGGTGTGTAGACCGATGCTGGATCGGCCGGTGATTGTTTTTATTGATGATATCCTGGTCTATTCTAAGACTAGGGAGCAACATGAGCAGCATCTGAGAAAAGTATTGGAGACCCTAAAGGCGGAGAGGCAGTATGCCAAGTTCTCCAAGTGTGATTTTTGGATGCGAGAGGTACAATTTTTAGGGCACATCATCAATCAAGAGGGAATTTCGGTGGATCCAGCCAAGGTTGAGGCAGTGATGCGGTGGGAGGTAACGAAGAATGCATCTGAGATCCATAGCTTCTTGGGTTTAGCGGGCTATTATCAGCAATTTATCCGGGATTTCTCCAAGATTAATATACCCTTGACCTACTTGACCAAGAAGAATGTGACATGCCGGTGGGACACAGATCATTAGTTGGCATTTGAGACCCTGAGACGGAGGTTATGTGAGGCTCCGATCCTAGTACTACCCGAGGGGTTAGACGATTTGGTGGTGTACTGTGAAGCATCTATTTCAGGGTTAGGCGCAATACTGATGCACAGGGGCACGTGATAGCTTATGCCTCGAGGCAGTTGAAGCCTCACTCACGACCTGGAACCCGGGGCAGTGGTGTTTACCCTCAAGATTTTGAGGCATTACTTGTATAGAGTGTGGTGCACCATCTATAATGATCACAAGAGTTTGAAGTATTTGATGGATTAGTAGAACCTCAACATGGGACAAAGGAGGTGGCCAGATGTGCTGAAGGATTATGATTGCGAGATCCTATACCATCTAGGGAAGGCCAACGTAGTCGCTGATGCTTTGAGCCGCAAGACGGTAGGGTCCCAGATTGGGAATGTTGGTATGAGGATGAACGTGATCTCTTCATTGTTGGATATGATCAAGTAGGCCTAGGTCGAGGGAGTAAAGAAAGAGAATTGGAAGATAGAGCGGATTCAGGGACAATATCCTTTTTTTGTTAAGGATAGTCGTGGCCTTTTGACACAGTGTGGCCAAGTGTGGGTACCAATGACTGGAGGAGTGAAACAGAGGATATTAGAGGAGGCACACAAGTCCAATTTCTCTATACATCCCAGGGATACGAAAATGTGTAGAGACTTGAGACTAAGATATTAGTGGCCCTGCATGACACGGGAGATCGCCTGGTTTGTGGAGCGGTGCTTGACCTGCAGGAAGCTCAAGGCCGAGCAACAGCAACCTCATGGAAAGGTACAGCCGCTACCCATTCCCAAGTGGAACCAAAGGTGGTTCTACTTCTCCCTCTACCGTTCATAAGGAAGCAGAGTGTTTCTATTGCCATGAAAAAGAGTACTAGAAGCAAAGCTAGCCAAAATACTTACAGAATGTCAAGGATGGGAAGGTTAAACACACCCATGCAGGTATTTATACTATTCTATCTAAAAAATCATCACATTGTAACTCTTGAGTTCTTGACACGGGTTGTGGATTTCATATTTATGTTGATGTGCATGGCCTAAAAAGAAGTAAGGATGTGGAATATGGGAAGATAAACTTGATCATGGGGAATAGGAAGGTTTCACATGTCACCAAGATTGGATTTTTCTCTTTATTGCTTAGTATTGGTTTAGAAATAGATTTGACTAATTGTTGCTACTCGTGTGATATGGTGGGAAATATTATTTCCTTTCATGGTTTGTACAAACAAGGCTATAGTTTTTCACTTGATAATGAAATTGGTGCTATTAATGCTTTTTACAATGGTGTATCTTATTTTAAAGCATTTCATTGTAATGGTGTATATGAAACTGTCAATGTTGTAGACAACCTAAGAAATAATCTGTTGCATATTGATTCTTCAAATGATTTGAATAAGGCATCCTTATGGCATTGTCATCTTGGACATGTCAACAAGAAGCACATAGGCCAACTCCAAAAGGCTAGAGTCTTGCATTCGAAGTAAGGTCGGATGACACTTGCGAATTTTGCTTACTTGGAAATATGACCAAGTCACCCTTCACTGGTACTTGTGAGAGGGGCGAAGGTTTGTTGGATCTCATACACACCAATGTGTGTGGGCCCTTCACAGCCACCACAAGGGATGCTAACCGCTTTTATGTGACTTTTACTTATGATTACAGTAGATATGGATATGTCTATTTGATCAAGCATAAGTCAGAAACCTTTAAAAGATTCAAAGACTTTAAACAAGAAGTGGAGAATCAGCTAGGCAGGGAGATAAAGATGCTACGATCCGATCGTGGTGGTCAGTATCTGAGTATCAAGTTCCTAGAATATCTTAAGGAGTGCAGAATTGTTTCACAGTTGACACCACCTAGGACACCACAACTTAATGGTGTAGTTGAGAGTTGCAACTGAACCTCGTTGGACATGGTTCGTTCCATGATGAGTTGAGCTTCGTTACCAATCTCATTCTGGGGGTATGCCTCAGAAACAGTTAGCCATATCCTTAACCTAGACCTGGGTAAGAAGGTTGCCAAAACACCTCAGAAGATGTTGATAAGGAAAGCTCCCTCGTTAGCACACATCAAGGTTTGGAGTTGCAAGGCTTTCATGAGGCGTGAGACTCACAATAAGCTTGAACCTTAGAGTGAGCGTTGTATTTTCATTGGCTACCCACAGAAGTCCTTTGGATATCTCTTCTACAGATCGAGTGACAATGTTCTCTTCGTTGCAAGGAGAGGAGTCTTTCACGAGAGAGAGCTCATAGGCCAAAGAGAAAGTGGGATGCAAATCGACCTTGAAGAGCTTCAAGAGTTGAATAGTGAAGGAACCTCAAACACTAGCAATCTTCTTTTGAGCCGATTAACGAGTCCGAACCTCCTAGGTGTTCCAGTAGAGTTAGTGTTCCACCTGTGTTATATGGTTTCTATACAACATCTGAGGGTGGCACATTTATCAGTAATAGCACACTGGTACATTTGTATGAACCTAGAAACTACAAGGAAGCCATGGTAGGTGCCGAGTCTGCTAAATGGAGAAAGGCGATTGACAGCGAGATTCAGTCCATGAATGAAAATCAAGTTTGGAACTTGGTTGACAATGTACCGGGTCGTAAGACAATCAGGTGCCAATGGATCTTCAAAAAGAAGACCGACATGGATGGGAAAGTATACACATATAAGGCATGACTAGTTGCGAAGGGCTTTACTCAAACTCTGGGAGTTGACTATGATGAGACCTTCTCACCAGTAGTGAAGATAAATTCCATTAGGGTAATGCTAGCAATATCTACATTTCATGATTATGAAATATCGCAAATGGATGTCAAAACCGCTTTACTTAATGGAAAGTTTGCTGAGGATGTTTACATGAGTCAGCTAAATGTTTTTGTCAATGCAAAGTACCCTAATAGAGTGTGTAAGGTTGAGAAAACCATTTATGGATTGAAGCAAGCATCTTGCAGATCGAATCTTTGTTTCGATGAGAATGTGAAAGAGTTTGGATTTTCGAGAAGCGAGGATGAGTCTTGTATATATGTCAAGGCTGGTAGGAGTATAGTTAGGTTTTCGGTGTTGTATGTGGATGACATACTTCTCATAGGAAATGACATCCCTACCTTGCAAGAGATTAAGTTCTGGCTTGGGAAGTGTTTCACTATGAAGGAACTTAGAGAAGCTGCATATATTCTTGGGATAAGGATATTGAGAGACAGTAGTAAAAGACTAATTGGACTTAGTCAAAGTACCTACTTGGAAAAGGTGTTGAAAAGATTCAGCATGCAGGATTCCAAGAAACGTGACTCACAAATCCAGAGGAATGAAAAAGTGAGTAAAACTCAGAGTCCAAGTATAGAGGCTGAGGTTGATGAGATGAGTCGAATACCATATGCTTTCGCGATTGGCTCGATCATGTATGCTATGACTTGTACTCGACCTGATGTGGCCTTTGCCTTGAGCATGGTCAGCGGATATCAAGGGAATCCTGGTAAGGCTCACTGGACTGTGGTAAAGAACATTCTGAAGTACCTGCGGAGGACTAAGGAATGGGTCCTTATCCTCGGTGGGAGTGATGACTTGAGAGTGGAGGGGTATAGTGATGCCAGCTTTCAGACCGATAAAGATAATTTCCACTCTCAGTTGGGCTGGGTATTTACCTTGAATGGAGGAGCAATAACTTGGAAAAGTTCCAAGAAGAAGACAGTAGCTGATTAAACGTGAGAATCAGAATACATATCAGCGAGCGAGGCAGCGAAGGAGGCGATATGGATGAAGAACTTCATTAGAGACCTTGGAGTTGTGCCAGCAATAAAGGAGCCTATGTAGATTTTATGTGATAGATAAAGTGTGGTTGCCTTAGCCAATGAACCAAGGGACCATGGCACCGAAACAAACTGAAGGTGTCTAAGACCATAACTATATTTATTAGACTTATCCAAGTGCATAGTTCTTCAATTAAGGTTCCAATGATGTCTTTACTATAGTTATTAGACTTATCCAACTGGAGAATGTTGGATAAGGTGTCTAAGTCCATAACTATATTTGGTATCTACTTGACTCGAGACTAGCATGGTCCATTTGGATTGCATGGCACCGAAACAATCTGAAGGATGGTCTTTTGATAGGAGGTTATTTATGCTTTATTAATATATTATAAGTTCTAATATATTAATATGAAATCATATTATTAAATTAATATTGATCAAGAATTAATTTGGAATTAATTTAGTGATCAAAAGAGACTAATTAAATATATGGGGATTGATTTGTTAAATCAATGATTCTTGGAAATTAGGTCAATGATCCATATTTCTTTAGGTTGGGCTAAACGAATGTTATAACCCATGGATGGTCCATGGAGGTTTTAACCTATGGATCCTAAGGAATATGGAAGGTCATGCATATTAGGGTTTGCATGGTGTAACCCTAGTTTGGCCACACTATATAAGAAACCCCTTGGCTACCAAAACCGGCACCTAAGTGAGCTTAGAAGAGTGTTAGTCGATTTTGAGAAAATAATCCTCCCTCAAGTCCTCCATTGTTGGTGGTGTTGTGTGAAGCATTTGAGGCATCACACTTGTCATAGTACGCTCTTAAAGTTCAAAGGTTTCAAGCTACAACAAAAGGTATGTCATTCAACTAGTTTTTGTATTGTATATACTCCATAATATGCTAGTTAGGATAATGCTTTGGAAAAATGAAAGTTTGCATGTATAATAGAGAAAAATAGATCCAAAGCATCTTGGGTTGCATGTAAACCGTAGGAGTGCTAGAATGCTCAAAACCCATTAGATCCTTTGTCCAGATATGCAGTCTTGGAAGTTCTTGACCGGCAGGTGATTTGATGTCAATAATGGGGTTGTGTTGCTCCCCCTAAACAATTTGAATTTGAGGATGATGCTCCCACGAACTTCTAAACCGGATATGTTAGCATCGTTAGAGTTCGGAAAGTCAACAAATTTGAAATCATCTTCGTTGTTGTTTGGAATTGGATCGCTTTTAGCTAATTGATTTGTTGCATCTTGAAATCTATCTACATTTGCTTCAATGCTTGGATTAATATTCTCCCCTCAACCTGAGAAGGTTGAAATGTATCGTAATCAAATGAAGGAAAGGTTGGGGTTGGACCAAATACATTTTGAGAAACTGGAATGGCAGATGAGGATGGTCCTAATCAAGATTCTGAATCAAGAGTACTTTTTATTGTTCTGAACAATCTTTCAAAATCAACTTCATAGATAATTTGAGGATTTGGAGACCCAGGAGGTAGAGCATCGGACTCCATGATATGTGTTGTAACATGAGTAAGCATTGAGTTTCGAATAAAATTATCATCAAAAGTAATATCAAAGATTTATTCAATCACACGAGTTCTATGATTCAGAAATCTGTAGCCTTTAGATTTAGTTGAGTATCTGAAAAACTTAGCTTCATCGGATTTTCATTGAAACTTGGTCAGTTAATCAAGTTTGTTTTTGATAAAGCATCTACATCGAAAAATGTGTAAGAATGAGATACTCATCTTTTAACCATTCATTGCTTCACATGGTGTCATGTTGAGACGACGATTGATGATGCTTAAATTTTGAGTGAAGCAACTTGTAGAGACGACGTCAGCCCAAAGATAGAGAGGAAGGTTTGTAAAGTTCAACATCAACCGATAGGCTTCAACTAGAGTTCGATTTCTTCTTTTAACAACACCGTTTTGCTTAGAAGTGTAGGGAGCAGAAAAATTGTGTTTGATGCCATTTTCAGTAAGAAACTTTTTAATTGTGGTATTTGTGAACTTGGATCCATTGTCACTTTCGATTTTTCGTACATGAATTTTAAATAGAACTTAAATACCTTTGATGAAATTTATGAGCTCGGAGGCGGTTTCTGACTTTAGCCTTAAGAAGAATATCGACGTGAACCTTGTGTAGTCATCAATAATCACAAGAATGTACTTTTTGTGATGTAAACTTTCTACAGCAGATGGTCCACAGAGATTAATATGAAGAACCTCAGGAGGTTTCGAAATAGATTTTTCTATCAACACATGATGTCCTTTCTTTGATTGCTTGCCACATTCACATGCAGCACAAAGATGATCGTTTTCAAATTTCAGGAGAGGTAGACCTTTGGCCATTTCACCATAAATTAAATCATTCATGTATTAGAAGTTATAATGAGCAAATCTTCGATGCCATAGCCAACTTACGTCAGGAACGATTTTTGATAAAAGATAGATTTGAGGTTTTTCGATGATCATGTTCATGTCCAATGGATACATACTCTTGATGCGATCTGATTTGACAAGACATTCTTTTCAGTCTTCTGCCATGACATAGCTATGCTTCTTGAAGAATTCAACTCTCTGATTTGCATCAGTGAGTTGATCCACACTAACCAGATTATGCTTGAGATTAGATACATAAGCCACATTAGAGATAGATAAATTGTTGTTGGCCAGGATGCCATAACCTCAAATTTGAGAGTTCAAATTGTTTCCATAAGTAACATAACCAACATTTAGATTAAGTTTGAGATCACGCAGAAAATCTTTCTGCCTAGTCATGTGCATGGAATAAGCACTATCAATATACCACATTTTATCTTATTTTGAAGCACAAAAAGCCGACAAAATCAGTGAGTTTTGGAGTTTTTAGGCTCTAGGTTAGATTCAAGGACTTTAGCAAGGGATTTGGACTTGGTTTGTGATTTATGAACAACTGGTAAAGTGGAATGTCTTTTCCGATATTCTTTTGGAAAGATGCAAAATCTTAGATTCCTTTCATTTATCCAAAAATCATATTCAACTACTGGTTGTTTTGGCACTACTTTCTTTACAAGAGCATTTTTCAGAGATGTTGCTGGAAGAACTGTGTTCAGAGGTGTCTCCATTGAGTTTTCAGACTTTTTTTTACTTTCCATTCAAAATTTTGTTTAGAACCTTTAGAAGGTTTCTGAACATTAGTTTTATGAACATCTTTTCCTTTGTTTATTACATTTGTAGGCACATTTGATTTCAGAAATTGTTTTGGTTTAAAAATCATGCCATCCAAGGTAGAAATAAAAATAGAATAAGATATTTTCCAAGGAGAGTTGGTTTTCTTAGATGAGGTCTCAACAATAACATTCTTCACAGTTGTATTACAATCATTTGAGCTAACAGAAACAGATGGTCTCTTAAGAAACTTAACAGGCATGAAAGTATTGTGATTCCTAGTAGCTGGACTGATAGTTTGAGGTTTTCTTCTTGGATTTCTCAAGAAACCTAGAGCATTTCCTAGACCAAGTTTCTTTTTCAAGAGCTTTCCTAGCTTCGGTCTTTGGATGAACAATGTCTTTCTTGTTCAACCAAGGTTTCTTCCGAAAGTCAGATGATGACTTGGAAGTTTGTCCAATTGATGAAATATTGAAACGAGGCTTAATTGAGTCTAGAGTCAATTTTGAAACCACATTAGAGTTGGAGACACAAGAATCATATGAGGTGTAATTATCACTCTTAAGTTCTACATGACTATCAAGTGAAGCCCAAAAGGAGTTGAATTGGTTCGAGTCATGACCATTTGTTTCACGAATGATTTCCTCGATAACACAATTGTTCGGAGGACCATAGTTCTAAACATAAACTCCAATACTACTTGTGCTATGTAAGGGTTCCGAGGAATGATTCAGGTCTAGGGATATTAGAAGCGGAAATTGAATGAAATCGGGACATGTAATAGTGATCCATTTGAACTCAGGGATCAAAGACTGAATTTTGTTGGTGGTCTCATAAAGGGATGACAATGGTGAGACATAGGTATCTGAATAAGTGTGTTTCGAAATATCTCCCATAAACGTTATGTTTTGAAGTTCCTTCGGGGGATGAGCAACTGGATTCGGAAACTCACTTCCAAGACCACAAGATTTGGAATAGGGATGACAAAATTTGTGTGTCATTCTTTCATTAGCTTGAAGAATATCGATCAATTTATGCCAAGCATCGATTTTCACATTAAGACGTTTATTATCAGTAACCAAGATGTTTCTTTAACTAATTGAAATTTCACATTTGTTATTTAAAATAATACATTCATCCTTAGCCATTACAAGTTCTCTCTCTAATGATTCAATCCTAAGCTTGTGGTCTTCAAAACGTAATCTAAGTCTAGTTAACTCACTATGCAACTTTTCACTAACTTCTATGGTAGACTCATAGCCTTTATGGATAATTGTCATATCTTATTGAATTTAAGTTAGATAAGGTTCACAAATAGATAAATCAAAGTTATTATTAGTAGTCATGGACTTTGTAACGCCCATGTTTCTGGGCTAAAAGCATTAATAAATTTGTAATAGTCTAGGTCAACCTTTGTAACTCATTTTGAAGTAATAAAGAGGAATTATGTGAATTATATGCTTATTTGCTTAATTATAATGATTTAATTAATTAATAATGAAAATAAGCATTTAAAATAAATATTAGAAAAAGCCGATATCTTTTAAGAAAGTTGTAGTGGCCGAAACAAGGATTCCGGAGAGATAAAGAACGTCGAAATCCGAGTTATAACGAAGAAGTTATGACCTGTCGAAGTTTCGCAACGAAACCGGCACGGCACCAGGAAGCGTAAAAATTGAATATTGCGATAAAGTGATTTTTAGCCTTAACAATCTAAACTAAAGTCGTAGTATTCGTTAAACCAAGAAGTTCGATAAAAAGAATGCCCAAATCTGACTTCGTATGAGGAAGTTATGATTTTTCTAAGTTTTAGCTTAGCAGTAGACAACTAAATGCTCGAATTTAAGATTGAGGGAAATTTAGCCGACACAACCTAAACGAGAATCGAAGATCTCGTTAATAGTAGTACAACGGTAAAAAGACTGATGAAAACGGACGTCGGATGAAGAAGTTATGAATTTTTAACGGATTTTTCTGTCCTGTTCTGTTAAAAATAATAATATTAAAATTAAAGTCAAAATTAGCCGATGAAGTCTAAACGAAAGTTGTAGAGCATGATTTTAGCTACGTGTGCATATAAAGAACGTCAAAAACGGAGCTCGTATGCGAAAGTTATGCAATTTAGAAGTTCGGGGCTCAAAATTCAAAATTTTTTGCATGAACAGTAACCGGACACGTCACCTCGCCGAAGCTACTGCGTCACCGAGGATGTGGCCGAATCCGGTTCCGACGCGTGTCACTATTCCCTCGGACCGAAGTCTCATCCAATTAGAAGCCACCGCGTGTCCGAGTCTCGCCGAGCCACGTCCGAGCCTCGTAGCCAACCTCCGTGTCTCACCTCACTGCTGCCACGCGCCTCGCCCCTTCGCTGCCACCTCTCCCTTCCGTGTCCGAACCTCGTAGGTACTACGTGGAGCATTCTCAGCCACGAAGACCTCGGCCTCGCACCCTATAAATAGGGGGCTGTGAGATCTCCCGACTACTTTTGGAAATTTGACATTTTTCACCCCTAAACTTATATTTTGACTATTTTGACTTCCCCCGAAGCCCCAGTATCATTTTTAAAGCCCGGAATAAGTCCCGAAGTGCCTGAAAACCCGAAATTTTTTATCTTTTTGGTTTTGAAGCTCCAACTCTCGCAGAGCCTGGTTTCTCAATAAAACTCCCGGTTTTATCAGAAACGATCATTTTAAGGAACTTATTGCTTCCCGATTATCATCAAATCAAGTGAGTGTATAGTCACTTTCATCTTACACATAGATATGAAGTATTTTCTATAAAATACATGTTATGTGTAATTATATTGATTGTTTATTTGAGATGATTGTTGAATACAATGTTTTATACAAGTTATAAACTATATATGTATTTTATCTACAAATATGTTGGGTAGAACATGGGTAGACAATAGTTGATGTGTGTTAAAATGATGAGAGGCCTCGATGTTTTTGTTGTTCCAGTCATCTAGCGGAGTATGGATGACGACCACAGACTCTTCTAGACAGTCCAGTGGAACGCTAGTAGGCTCGCAACCTGTAGGTGTTGTGAACGATGTGTTCCCCGGTGTACTCCATCCCCCTCATGGTTGCCTTTAGGAAATTTATTGTTGAGGAACCCCCTTAGCAGTAGTATCCATCCCGATGATAAAATCCTTAGACTAGGTCCCTTGTATAGGTCTTTAGGGACGTAAAGTGAGGATAACGGGAATGGGTAATCTGGGTTATTGTTGGTTGGTGAAATTAATAAATTTATTATTGATCGATGAAATTAATAAATTTATTATTATTTGTGGGTTGAAAACCCTATATGCTCACCAGGCTCCCAAGCCTGACCCACTCAGCTTTCTGTTTTACAGGTTGTGGACTCAGAGCATAATTATGATGATGATGAGGGACTTTTGGATTATAGGCCATTAGTTGTAAATAACTGTAGTAAGGCTCATAATGTACTGTTTATACTTATGTACTGTATCAAACATGACATCCCGAATCTTTTAATGAAATACATTTCTAAGGAAATGATTTCGATAAATCTTTATCATATTATTGTTTTGGGACAAATTCCGCAATTCTTTTATTAAAATGTCACTCTGATTTTGAAATAAAGTATAAACAAAACCGGTCTTTTCTGGCCATGAAATTGGGGATGTCACAAATTTTACCTGATGGATGATGCTTCGGCCAGGTGGATCCTTTGTTGCCATGTAGCAGTAGTTTGGCTCAACATCGTCATCATCAGCTTCCAAACCAGAGGAACCCTCATCAAACTCAATTGATTGTCTAGCCGTAAGACACAAGTTCTCTGTAGATTTTCCTTCACCTTCATCATTATATTCCTAATACCCATCAACATTCCTTACAAACATGGTGACAAATGCTTTTTCACTTTCAACAAGTTCTTGTGCTCGATGACCATAGTAAGCAGAATCTTTCACCTTTGGTTTTTGAGGAACTTCAGCCAAATAGTCGTTAGCATAGTGGTTTCTAAGATAATATTTGTGACATATAACCTTAGGTTTGAATGAGTTCAGAACTTCCTGAGGTCCCAAGGATCGTTTCAAAATGTTGGGTCGATATATAAGTGAATATTCAGTGGGTTTAAGGTAAGGTTGATAATTGCTTTGGTGAGGAGCTTGAGATCTGTTTTGAGAAGGTTGCTAATTGAGCGTTCCAATGATCTATTTTGAGAAGGTTTCTAATTGCGATCGAAAGAGACTAATTAAATAAATGGGGATTGATAGTTCTTCATGTTGGGCTACCCATGTAGGTTTCTAATGCCTTTTAATGGACTCCATAACTTGTCCTCAAGTTATGGAATTCCAAAAGTCTTTTCCTTAAAATTCATTAAAACTCATAAGTTATAGAAATGAAAGGTTTTGAATAGTTTCAAAACTTGCCCTCAAGTTTTAGAATTTGTAAAGTCAATTTAGAAAAACTTTAATTCCAAACCCTAGAATTTTAAAAGTTTAAAATTCAATCCTTATACTTTATAGTATTAAAAGCTAATAATACATACATACATATATATATATATATATATATATACACACACACACACACACATATATATATATATATATATACACAAACACACACACACACACACACACATATATATATATATATATATATATATATGTATGTATGTATGTATAAGATCAAGTCAATCTTACCATTAGTAGGCCTCATTCACGAAGCCGGCCTATAAGGGGGTATACGGTTACTGCCTACAAAGTGGTAGTTTAATGGGTGTCCACTCTCACCCACCGCTTCCTTAACTGGTGGAGGTTCAGTAGCCGAATGGATAAGATAGGACTATAATTCTTATTAAGTATAATGATAATAAAGTAACTAAATGTTTTATTAAATTCTCAATCTTAGTTACTTTAGGAAAATGTGAAATTGATGCTAATCCATGAAATTGCACTTTGTAGCTTAGCAAGTCGTTAGTAGAGCGCGTGTCGTTAACCAACATACTAACATGGACTAGTAAGGGTGGCAAAGGGTAGCTTGATGTTTATCATAAGATCAATGGAGCGTGTGTGGTTAACCGGTACATTGATTAGGTGATAAAGTCGAGAATACCAAGTTAATTTGCATGGTTATTCACACCTGGTTTGTGATCCTCGGTATCCCAGTCACAAACCTGAATGGCATAATCGAGATTTAAACATGCCATTGAATTGTTCAATGAATCTCAAAGGATCTAGGAATTTCAATCCAATTAAAACCAAATATCTATTTTTTTCATGGTGGAAATTGGTAAATCATCATTTACCTACCTTTAAATATTTTGCAAGTTGGATTACGACATCCCTCTTCCAACTTGTAAAATATTGTGTTGGGTCCTAGACTTAATATTTCATTTGGGTGTTTTATTAAGGACTCTTTATCTAATCTAAACTTTGTCTTTCTTCTTTTTCAGATGTCTTCCAACACTGCTTCTGGCTCAAACACCGTCGACTCCTTCTCTCTCATAAACCTTTGTGGGAGAGTCATCTTTGATGGTTCCAACTTCAATGATTAGATTAGGAACATCAGGATGGTCACACGCTATGAGGACAAGGAATATGTCCTTGACAAGGAGCTAAAGGAAATTGATGAGTCTTCTGCTACTCCCGAGGAGATCGTTGAGTTTAGGGCACATGAGAAAGATTCCACCAAGGTAGCTTGTACCATGCTTGCCACAATGTCGGCTGAACTCCAAAAGTCCTATGAGGACTTCTACCCTTTTGAGATGCAGCAGGATCAGATGGAAAGATACCATCAGAGTGATCGTCAAGAGAGGTATGAAATAATCTCTTCCATGATAACAACAAGAATGAAGGATGATGAATCTGTCAGAGGCCACTTGCAGAAAATGTAAAGGTTTGTGGACCGTCTGCTGAAGTTAAATGTGAACTCACCTAAGGAGCTGGTGATAGATTTCATTCTACACTCCTTCCCTCCATGTTATGATTAGTTCCGCATGACTTATCACATGAACAAGGAGGAAGTCATTCTTAGCAAGCTTCAAGGGATTTTGAGGACCACTAAAAGAGGTCTCAAAGGTAAAAATGTTGTTTCTACTCCTACTGCAACTGCCCCTGTTCTGGCAATATGACAAGGGAAAGGGAAGAAGAGGAAAGCTCCTTCAAAGAGCTGCAAAGGAAAGTCTCTTGATGGATCCTCTTCAAGTGGGACCAAGGCTGGTTCTGCTGCTCCCATTTCCATTCCAAAGGAAGCAGAGTGTTTCTACTGTCACGACAAAGGGCACTGGAAGCGAAGCTGCCCCAAATACTTACAGGATGTCAAGGATGGGAAGGTTAAACCTACCCATGTAGGTATTTATACTATTCTATCTAAAAACTCATCACATTTGAACTCTTAGGTGCTTGACACAGGTTGTGGATTTCACATTTGTTCTGATGTGCATGGCCTAAAAAGAAGTAAGGATGTGGAGCACGGGAAGATAAACTTGATCATGGGGAGTAGGAAGGTTTTCACCTGTCACCAAGATTGGAGTTTATTCTTTTCTGCTTATTAGTGGGTTAGGAATAGATTTGAATAATTGTTGCTACTCATCTGATATGGCGAGAAATATTATTTCTTTTCATGGTTTGTACAAACAAGGTTTCACATTTTCGTTTGATAATGAAATTGGTGCAATAAATGCTTATTATAATGATGTTTTTTATTTTAAGGCATTACCTTGTAATGGTGTATATGAAATTGTGAATGTTGTACACAACTTAGGAAATGATGTGTTGCATATCGATTCTTCCAATGAATTGGATAAAGCATGCTTATGGCATTGTCGTCTTGGACATGTCAGCAAGAAGCGCATAGGCCAACTCCATAAGGCTGGAGTTTTGGAGTCATTCGACTTAAGGTCAGATGACACTTGCAAATCTTACTTACTTGGAAATATGACTAAATCACCCTTTACTGGTACTTGTGAGAGTGGTGAGGGTTTTTGGATCTCATACACACCGATGTGTGTGGGCCCTTCAGAACCAACACAAAGTCTGCTAACCGCTTCTATGTGACTTTTACTGATGACTACAGTAGATATGGTTATGTCTACTTAATCAATCATAAGTCAAAAACCTTTAATAAATTCAAAGAGTTTAAACAAGAAGTGGAGAATCAGCTGGGCAGGAAGATAAATATGATATGATTCAATCAGGGTGGAGAGTATCTTAGTATCTAATTCCTAGACTATCGTAAGGAGTGTGGAATTGTTTCATAGTTGACGCCACCTACGACACCGTAGCTTAATGGTGTGGCTGAGAGGCGTAAATGAATCTTGTTAGACATGGTTCATTCCATGATGAGTCGAGCTTCATAACCAATCTCATTCTAGAGGTATGCCTTAGAGACTACCGCCCATATCCTTAATTTAGTCCATACCAAAAAGGTTGCCAAAACACCTCACGAGATGTGGACTGGGAAGGCTCCTACGTTAGACCACATCAAGGTTTGGGGTTTCGAGGTTTTTGTAAGACGTGAGAGTACTCATGACAAGCTCTAACATCGTAGTGAGCGGTGTTTTTTCATCTGCTACCCACAAAAATCCTTTGGTTATCTCTTCTACCAACCAAGCGAAAATGTCGTCTTTGTTGCGAGGAGAGGAGTCTTTTGTGAAAGGCAGCTCATAAGCCAAGGAGACCGTGGGAGCCAAATTAACCTTGAAGAACTTCAATTGTCAAGCGGTAAAGGAACCTCAAACACTAGCGATCAACCTAAGAAGGATTGCGTTCCAGTAGAGTTAGTGTTCCACTTGTGTTATATGGTTTCCATATAACATCTGAGGGTGACACATTTATTAGTAATAGCACACTGATAAATTTAGATGAACCTAACAACTACAAGGAAGCCATTACAGGCCCCAAGTCTGCCAAATGGAAAGAGGCTATGGACAGTGAGATTCAGTCCATGTATGACAATCATGTTTGGAACTTGGTTGATAATGTACTGGGTCCTAAGACATTCGGGTGCAAATGGATCTTCAAGAAAAAGACCGACATGGATGGGAATGTACACACTTATAAGGCGAGACTGGTTGCGAAGGGTTTTACTTAAACTCTGGGAGTTGATTATGATGTGTCCATCTCACCAGTAGTGAAGATTAAGTCTATTAGAGTTATGCTAGCCATTGCAGCATTTCATGGTTATGAAACATGGCAAATGGATGTAAAAACCGCTTTCCTTAATGGAAAGTTGGCTGAGGATGTTTACATGAGTCATCCAGAGGGTTTTGTCGATGCAAAGTACCCTAATAGAGTGTGTATGCTTTAGAAATTCATTTATGGATTAAAACAAGCATCTCATAGATGGAATCTTTGTTTCGCTGAGAAAGTCAAAGTGTTTGGCTTTTCGAGAAGCGAGGATGAGTCATGTGTATATGTCAAGGATAGTGGGAGCACATTTAGCTTTCTAGTATTGTATGTGGATGGCATACTACTCATAGGAAATGATATCCCGACCTTGCCGGAGGTTTAAGTCATGGCTTGGGAAGTGTTTTACTATGAAGGACCTCGGAGAAGCTGCCTGTATTCTTGGGATAAGGATACTGAGAGACAGGAATAAAAGACTAATTGGACTTAGTCAAAGTACCTACATGGATAAGGTGTTGAAAAGATTCAGCATGCATGATTCCAAGAAAGGTGACTTACCGATGCAGAGCAATGCCAAACTGAGTAAAGCTCGGAGTCCGAGTACAGAGGATGAGATAGCTGATGAGTCGAATACCATATGCATCTGCTGTTGGCTCGATCATGTATACTATGACTTGTACCCGCCCTGATGTGGCCTCTTCTTTGAGCATGGTCAGCGGATATCAAGGGAACTTGAGCAAGGCTCACTAGATTGCGGTAAAGAACATTCTCAAGTACTTACGGAGGACTAAGGACTGGGTCCTTACCCTCGGTGGAGGTGATGACTTGGCAGTGGTGGGGTATAGTGATGCTAGCTTTCAAACTGACATGGATAATTTCCGCTCTTAGTTGGGCTGGGTCTTTACCCTGAATGGAGGAGCAATAACTTGGAAAAGTTCCACGCAAGAGATAGTAGCTGATTCAACTTGTGAATCAGAGTACATAGCAGCAAGCGAGGCGGCGAAGGAGGCAATATGGCTAAAGAACTTCATTGGAGACCTTGGAGTTGTACCAGCCATAAAGGAGGCTATGGAGATTTTCTGTGACAATGAGAGTGTTGTTGCCTTAGCCAAGGAACCAAGGGATCACACCAGATCCAGACACATCGACAGAAAATACCACTTCATTAGACATCGAATAGAAGAAGGACTCCTCATGGCAAAGAGGGTATCATCAAACGAGAACCCGACAGATCCCCTCACGAAGGGACTGAGTAGGGTTAAGCATTTACAGCATGCGAGGCGCATTGGGCTGAAGGATGATATTAGTTTTAATGATTAGATAGCTTTCGAAACTTGTGATGGTTGAAATGTAATTGACATTTGATGTTTAAATAAAACGTGTTTATTATTTACTAGTATGGTATTGTCTTGTGTCAATCATTTACTATTGTTTCATTTTGCATGTTTTGACTTCCAAAATAATTATGTTATGGTATATCATATTATTCAATTTATCCATAGTCGATCATACGTTGGAAGTAGGTATTGAATCAAGATTGTCATGAATTTGGTTTGTAGATTTGTCTGAATGGTATTAGACATAGCAAGTTTGCTGCAACATTTATGAGTGCTCATAAGGTCTGAGTATTGGATTCAATCCGCGCTTACTTGTCTCACTTCATGGAATTTATCTCGAGTGATCATGAGACGGTAATATCATATAAGTATTCAAACCCAGATATATGAGTTGTTGACTATGAGTTGGTTGTACATTGATAGTATGAAAACACATCGGTAACTCGATGTTATAAAACATGCTATTGTATATGATTCAATGAATAGTTAGTTCAAGCATATACTGTCGAAGTTTATATGTTCCTTTTAATCATTGGAGGATTAAAAGCGATATATTGGGCCCCTCGATGATTTTGTTTTGACCTATGTACCGGGCCTGATCAGAACTGAATTGATGTGTTTAATTCAGTTCTTTGTAAGAAGTGTTAGCTGATTTTTAAGTGTGTATCTCTTCTCAAGTTCTTCTAATTTGTTGGTGGTGTTGTGTGAAGCATTTGAGGCATCACACTTGGGGTGCTAGGCTCTTAAAGGCTTAAGGAATCAAGCTACAAGAAAAGGTATGTCATTACACTAGTTTTTTGTATTACATACACTTCATAGTATGCTAGATAGGATGAAACCTTGGAAAAATGAAAGTTTGCATGTATAATAGAGAAAACATAGATCCAAGCTTTATAGGGTTGCATGTACACCTTAGGAGTGTTAGAATGATCAAAACCCTTTAGGTACACCAAAAACCATTAGAGAGAAGGAGATTTGATCTGCATGACTTCTCAGTGTTTGTTGCAGTTAGCGGTGCTGGTTGAGTCTCCTCTTGACCCATAAGAGTGGAAACAACATCTCTAACCATTTGTCTTACAGGAATATGAGGACCTTTTTTCACCGACCTCTATATTTCTTCACTTTTTCTTTACCAAGTAAAAATCTCTTCATTCTAACTTTCCAGTGATCATACACTTCAACAACTAGCAATAGGATATGTGTTGGGAAACCCACGTTATTTGCTATTTGCATTGAATACATTTATTGAGATTGATTAGAAGCAGCCATTGAAGTTAAAATATTAGATCTAAAGTGGTATATAGAAGAAGTTTTATCCTGAACACAGAAATGATTAAGATACCAAGGTAATTTACAACCAACTATAATTTGCTCTTATGGATTCAAAGGACAGTCCCTTAGACTCTAATACTAATTATGAATGTAATTAAAAGGGGTGCATAGACAAGGTTTGAAAACTCAAACCTTGATTTAACTTAAGATCAATGTCTATTAATAATAAAGATCCAATCAAGTCTTGTAAACTAGTCTTGTTTCGAAATTAATATAATCAACAAAGTGCTCAAAAGTATAAATAGTTAAGTATGAAAAATGTAAAGTAACTCAAGAAAGAGAAGAATGTAAGAGAGAATGATTGATTGAATAATTCTTGATAGATGTAAAAAAGGTGCTTGTTCCACACATGATACAAAAGTGACTACTCCTTAAATAGACACGGAATAACTAGAAGGCAAATGAGAAAAAGTAAGCATGGATGCATCTTACAAACTCAAAAGCACTTTAACACTTGGGATGCATCTCAGACTGAACTGTAACTTTGGAATTGTCTTCATTTCAAAAATTACCAAATCGAATTGATTCACCTAGGATTGCTTAAGGATCACTTTTCATGTTCTAGCAACCTCGACCAAGTCGACATGTCATGGAAACATGAGCCACACCCTGGGGATTGGTTTGGGCAGCTTAAACCATTAAGTCGCGTTTCTTTCCAACTTCAAGGGATCCAAAACTTAGATTTGGTCCTTTCTAAGGCCCAAGTGGATAAAGTTTCCAAATTTATCCCTTTAGACCCTTTAAGAGATAGATCTCTCTCTTCTAGATCTAAATAAGGGAAAAAAACATGACTTCACTTAACCCATTAAGCACTTTTTCCTTGAAGGCTTACTAGGTCCTCATTCCAGAACGTTTCTAGCACCTTATAATCACATAAAAATCCATACTTTCCAGTCATGCTTGTCTTGGACTCTTATTAGGTCAGAATAGAGAAAAAGGGGCTAAGATCTCATGCAAGAGTTCAAAACTCTATGAAACCCCATATCTAACACTCCTAACTACAAAGGTACTCTGGCGATTCATCAAAGTTGGCAACTTTATGAAATCCTAACACTCCAGTATGTCCCAACATGAAGAATAAGGCATATAAACATAGATCTATGCACAATAAACCAAAAAGCTCGGAACTTGGGGACTTACAAGAGTCCAAAATATGTATAGCAAGTTGATAAGAAGAGTTGCTTGATGAATCCAAGACTAGAGGTCACCTTCTTCTTCTTCTAATCCCCAAAATCAACACAAAAGGCTTAGAGAGAAAAATTAAAGTTAAGGTTTGCTTGAAGGTTGAGAAAGTGTGATGGAGGTTGAGGGTGTGCAACCCTAGCCATCACATTCCCTAAAATAGGGCACAAACCCCGGATATTAGGGTTTTCTCATTAAACAGTTGTAACGTTGTGCCAAAAGTTGTCACGGCGTGGCAGCCTTAAACGAGATCGTGATATTTTTGAAAGCCACGCCGTAGTGCTTTCCCCCATGTCGTGGCACCGTAAATACCTAAAATTTTGAAATTTGAATTACCTCAGGATCCGAATGTTATATTGAGTGATTTCATACACTTCATTTAGCCTTCTTTTGTCTCTTTTTGCAAAATTTGTAAATCTAAAAGATGTTTGGAAGAAAGGGTGAAAGATTTGTGGATTTATATGTATGTATGTGTGTATGTGTAGAAAAAAGAGGATCATAGAATAGAAAAAATAAATTGGTAAAAAAATATGTCTAAATAGATAAAGACCAACGTACTAAAGAAATAAAATATTATAATGACCTATTAAGTTAAAAAGAAACTCTCACAATATAAGATTTTGGTATGTTTGACTAGCCATCTATACCAACACAACATAAACATGTAATATTATTGCAACTTGTTTATAGAATATATTCTATGTATACATATTTGTATTTGAAGCATTGTGTTTTGGATCTAATATGTTTGTATCATAAAGATTGTGGAAACTAGATCATATCATCATTTGTTATACTTTTGGCATTAGATCATATTATTGATTTGTTTATCTTAACATGTTTGGATCATAAATATATGAATCATAAATAGTTCCAAATAGATCATTGTTTTAATTTATTTGTAACATGTCGATGATAAACCATTTGCATCATATCATTTTTGAATCATATATTTTTGACTTATTATGATCCTTTATGTATAATTTGATGTTGATATTCATCATGATATATCATTTATAGAGCCCTAATAATGCGTGGAGGAGACATTTGCGTTAGTAACCAGGTATGAGTTCTAAGTTTATATTAATAACTAAATGCATTGTTCATTTTGGTAAATTTTAGCATGTGCTTTTATTCCAAATTTTATTGTAAACTCTAATAAGAGAGTCATTTGTCTCCAACTAGATGTAAAACTTTCATCAAGAGATAATCTTCATGTTTCAGGCAACAATATGTATATTTTAGAATCAATGGTATAGATGTTGTAAAGGCATAGAAAACAATGACAGTTTTCTTGTTTGTGTTCTTGAATATGCCTCACTTACTAGAGATCTTGAGTTTGTGTTTGGTTTAGACGAGAGGCATGGTAGCCTTTTAATGATGCTAATTTGTTTGAGCCTAAAGTGAAAGTAGTGATATCGTTTAATAATATGTACAACTCTATTTTTAAGTGAAAATCACAGTTAATAGCAACATAAGCTATTATTTATATTACCAATAAATACAATGTAGTTTTAGTTTACCGATAATAGCAACATATTTATACTTTTACACATAACATCAACAAACTTGCAATTTCATTCCCATAATAGCATTGTACATTTACCAATGATAACAAATCGTAATAAACAAACAAAGTTGTCAATGTTGATAGTAAAACATATGTACAATTTTATTATGAGTAAATAATAAAGTATATTGATATTACTAGTAAAGAAATACAAGGATGTTGTACATATGGGTGAACAAACATAGTGCATGACTTGAGTAAAAGAACAAATGCATTACCTATATTAATCGACTTAAGTCCAAGATCCATTACGTCAATTTCTTTAAAATTCTAGATTGTAAGCAAGTACTTAAACATTTTTACTTCAAACCACGTGTCAATACAAAAGTTATAACTTAATGTTTTTCCTACAAAACTAACTCCACTTAAATGTATTAGATTGATAAAAACGTCGAATTCTTTTCTTGCCAGTATCACATCTCCTAGGGCTTGTGTTTCCATTATTTCTAAATATTATTATATTCATAATATTTTTTAGTCATACAACCAATTAGTAAAACAATATATTTGATGCATACTTATTTGAAGTGACATTCTTTAGCAACTCTAGCAATCAAGGCTTCATCAAGGATTGGGAATGAACATATAAAGTCTGGAATGATTTCTGGAAAAGGATCATACTTATGTTGGATTAATATACAACGGAGGACCATGTTCTTCAACAATAAATAATTACGAGTAACCTTCTACAACACCATAAAAAACCAAATAAATTACATGGAAGATAGATGGAATCATATGATCAAGATCAACACACAAACCATAGTTAGCAATCGAATCATATATTTATAGCATGTTATATTTTGAATGTTATTTAAGAAATTATTATAATAGAGAATGGTGAACGGATGAAAATTGTTATTCTTGACCACCTAAAAATTAACACTTAAATAAATAGACTAAACATTAAATAAAAAACTCACAAAATAAGAGATAAATGCTATATAAACCTTTTTGTAAAAAAATATAAACCGAAGTTTCTTAATTTTATGATATATCATTTAAATTTGTCTCTAGTGTATAACCCAAAAAAAAAAGCATTTGTGACACTTCAATGAATGATTGACAGGTTTTTGATAACACGTTATAGTGACAAAGTACAATTGTCGTAATTTGGAACAACTAAAGATCTTTAACAATGAAAAGATTATAGAAAATGATAAGTGATCGAATTCAATTCATCGATTTGTGAATGACATTGACCTATAAATTAGTCGATCATAAAAGGAAAACAAAATTGCACATATGAAAGAGACAACAACATATGGAATAAAAACGAACGGAAGGTATCTATGTGGTTAATTGAACCCCAAACTTCAATTAATGTTTACCAATATATGGAACAACATTCTTTTAACAAGGTATGCAACAATTTTATTATTTTACCAATTTGTTCAACTATTTAACCTGTTCAACATGTTATCGACAAAACATTGTGTCTTTTGATCGTAAAGCATATTTTGTATAAAAAAAAAAGAAGAAAGAAAAAAAAAATCATCCCATCAATTGGAAAATAGTGAAACGTCGTTGCAAAAATGTAAATGAAGGTGATTGACAAAAACAAATAATTTTGGAATCTCATAAGGACCTGGATATTGAAAAATGAAAATCAACACTTGATCGACATATAGTTATATTGCTTAGCATCTTTACAATTGCAGAATTAAAATAATGCGAAAACCGTTTAATCTGTTTTTCAGTTTAGGTTAAAGTTAAAAATTAACGACCCAATAAATTTGATTAATCTTCTGAAATACGAGTTCAATTCAATCAAATATCTACGAATATCTCGAATCTCAATTCTCAAATAGAAGACTTATTGTCCTTTTTTGGAAATTCCTGTTTATAAACTCCTTTATCCATATCAACATCAAGCACTGAATAATTGAATTCATCATAAAAAATTGTCGTCTTTTTAATTCTTTTGTTGCAACAATTATATTTTCCCATATTTTAAGGGATATTTACAAAAGAATATCGATAGAAAATTGATTTGAAATGCCTAACTCCCAAGAAAACAGGATTCATAATAAATAAATAAATACCGCCCCAATATTATTGTTTAGGTGCAACATATTTCCGCATTTATGCTTAAAATACGATAACAATATATAATAATTCTACAAGAAGTATTTGTATTTTTTTATTCTAGATATTTGTGTAAATCGTTTATTTATATTAGCGTGGAGCCCATTACTACGTCAAGCCCATTCAAACAGTATAACTTACCAAAATCATTGTATCAAAATTTCCAAAAAAAAAACATAAAATTGTAAAACTCAATTATTAGTTAGAGGCATTGTTTCCTTAATGGCAGATATTTTCAAAGGAAATCCATTAAATTAACCACAATATAACGTATATTTAAAATATTTTGGTAAAATAATCATCAAATTCGGATTGATGTATTATAATAAAATATTTTTTTAACAAAAAAAAAAATACATTTCGGAATGACATTACAAATTTTGGATTAAAACTTTGAAGTTTCGAAAAAAAATTCAAGATTTCAAGAAAAGTCTGAAATCCGATAAATTATTCCATAATTTAAAAAAAAAAAAAAAAAAAAAAAAAAAAAAAAAAAACCATTTTTAATAATATTTAACAAAAAGTTAAGCAAATATATCAAATGAGAGCTATATAAGATATTATGGCATAGAAACAAACATTTGATTTGATTGAAAAACCGTGATATTACACATTTCCAAAATTAATATTTCAAAATAAGTAGAAAGTTTTATTTGAAAAAAAAAAAAAAAAAAAAAAAAAAAACTCCATAATTTAAAAAACAGCCAAGATTGAGATATTGGGAATAAGTGATTATTTTTCAAAAAATGAAATAATTATTATTATTCGTTTAAGTACCTAATTTAGAATGGTTAGTTTAATGATTTTCCTTATTTTTTATATGTTTAAATCAAAAATTAAAACTTTATTATTAGTTAACAAAAGTTCTTTAACAAATAAAGCATCATATGTACACATAACTCTAACTTTCAATTCTCTTCTCTTGTTAATAAAACAAAATAACATAAAATTTACAAGGGAACAGAATTGAAATTTAGAGTTGTTAAGTACTTTTTCAATAACTTATTTCTATAATATTAGTTTTTTTTTATTGATTCTTTATTATTATTGAGTATTTGATTTATTAGTTTTATTTATTTTTGTTGACATTTAATATATATTTATAATTAATATATTATACAAATAATTTTTAATTTTTTAATCATCTTTCATTTTATCCTCTTAATTAGATTTTTAAGTATTATTAATTAATTAATTAATTCTATTAAATATTTAATAAATTTTTATTTGTGAAATATTGATTTGTGACGATTATAAAGTATTTTTAAATTTCTTTTATAGTTATAGCGTACTATTATTTTTATTATTATTTTTTTGTATTTTTTTTTCCAAACAATGTAATGTAATATATTTCTTTTGAAATAGTGAACTGTAATAATTTATTAATTATCTAAAATATAATGTGTTTTTAAAAATTGACTAATTAAATAAAGGTAATATAAAACATTTTAAATAGATTTAGATAAATTAGTTAATTAAAAAAAACATTAGAAAATGTTAACAATTAAAAATGCCTTTTAAATATATGTTATTTAAATATATAAAAAAAAAACGTATGTTTTAAACGAAACATTTAAAAAATTGAAAACTATTAACTATATTAAGTGATATTGACATAACTCATAAGTCATAACAATAACTCGTTTTTGTCATTACAGCACAATAGAGTACTTAATACAACATAAAGTATATTGACGTTTATTATCAATAAAATAGTCTTCACAAACTGGCTGAAAACGTATGTACTTCACGCTATCACGATTGTACCCAGAACTGTAACAGGGAACCAAGCTGAGCTTTCAATTTGTACATACACAAAAAGCTACAAGCTGGCCCCTCAAATACTATGTAAATCCAAAAAGAGCCCAAAACATTTAATTTTTTACAGAAAAGCCCCCAAAAGATGTCGGAGCTTTATGTTTCAAGAGAAGATTTCCGGGGACGTATCTCAGCCATCCCTCTGGTAAAATCTCTTATGCAGCCGGCACCGGAAAAAGGAAGCTTTTTGGGCTCTGTTTCTTCAAGCTTGTGTTGCCAAATCTTTGGCGCTTATGAATGTTCCATGGAAGCCATATGGAACCCTCGACGGCAGCTTCACCGTCGCCTCCAATTGTAATGTGATTGCGTTGACGATTTGAAGCTCCGATTTCCATGTCTTCTCGTCGTGGACGAAGGTCAAGATGTGGCCGTCGTCTTCGGTTTCGGAATTGGGGTCTCTTGGAAGAAACAGAGGCTCACCGCCGTACTTTTGGTCGCCGTAAATGAATTTCTTGGTTTCACCGGTGGAGAGGTCGACTTTAGCGAAACCTGAAACCTTCGGCCATGGCTCAGCTATTGCAAGATAAGCGTATTTAGATTTCCTGCCAAGAAGGTTTTTGTTCACCATCCCTGCTTCCAGATTGACGTCATTTTCGGGGGAAATTATTGCTCGACGAGTGGATTTTCCTGTTTTTAGATTAAGTCTAATTTCAGACAAAACGCTTTTCAATTCTTCGTTGTTTTCGTTAAAAATGGAGTCCGCCGGAGTCATGCAGGATCCGATCACGACCACTTCGTCGGTTTCTGGTTCTTCCCAAGCGTTCCAGAGATGGAAGCAGAAACAGTCGGGAACTTCGACCCATTTGATGCTAGAACCATCATCGGCGTACTTATCAAGAACACCAAAGCGTGACACTTTTTTTTTGTCATAGACCACCGGAGACCCACCAGTGATCATTTCCGACATCTTGAAAACCACCTGGTGGTCAGGCACCACCACAAAATTCTCTGTAATTGCAAAATCATGAACCATAGTAGGCTTTCCCAAATCAATCGCTACGTCTTCTGATTTCTTTCCATCTGGTGAAAATCGGAAGTACTTCAAGTAAGGCTTCTGGATCACGTCGTAGCTCAGTGCGAAAAGCTCGCCGGAAACCGGATCAAGTTTTGGGTGCGCTATCATGGTGGACTTCAATTGCTCGTCGAAATTATACCTTCCAACAGTTTTCAAGTCACCGGTGGGGGTAACTCGGACTTCGTAAGGTAAATCATCCTCCGACATGGCCAAAAGCCGGTTGTTAAAGTAAACCAAACCGGCGTTCGCCACCCCAATGCCTTGGCTGTGATCAACCAACCCACATAACCCACGAGCATAAAACAACAACAGCTTAGCGATGCCAGAATGGCCATGGAGTTCACCGATCGCCTTTGGAAAAACCGGCTTTCCAAGAGCACGTTCCTGGACAAGCCTCTGTGTCTCCGTATGGCGGCAAGCGAAGCTCGCCGATCCATTTTCAAACTTCACGGCGTAGATCATACCATCGCCATCAAACAAATGGTGGCCGGAAGTAGGCTCGAACAACGGGTTAGCCCCATTTCTCAAGTACACGCCTTGAACATGCTCTGGAATTTCTCCGACGACTGGTAAGCAGTGGCGAACAGATTGCTCCGGAACAGGAGAGAAATTTCCGGAAATTTGAACTTTGGGATCAGCTGTTTTGGGTAAAGGATGTTTCTTTTCTTGTTCTATTAAACCATTCTCGATTGCGTCCAATGCCATAGCTGAAACTTTCTGCAACAAGTTCCATGAATCCGGGGTCGTAGAAGGTAATTGAAAGGAAGATTGTTTGGGAAATTGGAGAATCGAAGGTGATTGAAGAGCACAACTGATTTTTTTCAGTTTCTTCCTGGAAGAAACTGAAAAAGAAGAAGAGAGTTTAGGAGACGATGAGAATGTGGTTCTAGGATTGGGGTTAGCCCAAATGGTACTAGAAGAAGTGGAAGCAGTCGCCATTGTTGCAATTTGGAAGCTTTTTTTTTCAAGCTTCCTGTGAGCAATTTGAAAGTTGGTGGAAAGGAGTGAGAAACAGAGGATGTGATTGAGGAGGAAGAAATGGAAAGGGATATAAATAGTAAATAGTAGGGGAAGGTCCACCACCGGAAACATGTAAGAGGAGACCACGTGTTGCATACTTGAAGAAAGGCGACGCAAAATATCGACGAACCAAACTACATTTTTTTTAATATATTGTTTGATTAGAAAATTTTTCTATAAGTCTTTAGGTTTAAACTTTTAATTAATTTATTTTCAATAAGTTGAAATTGAAAATCAAGTTTTTGGTATTTGAAAGCCATTAGTTTTTTATTTTTAATAAAAAAAAACAAATTAAAAACATATCGATAATACAAAGTTTTAGCTTTTAATTTAAACAAATAATATTAATACAAGATTTTATTTTTATGTAATTTACATCTTTTAAAAACATATAAATACTTTTATCGAAACACTTGTAAACAAATAAATCTATAGTGTCCGATTACTAACTATTTTTGCTAAACCTACTGGATTTTCTATGGTTGGTTTAAGGAAAGTCATTTTATTTGTATGATTCTATGGAAAATACATATTTGGTACGATCTAATAATATTATGTACCTATTTATTGATTACTCAAAATTCTCCACTCTATATAGTATATACAAATTATAAAAATTAGTTTGTTAAAATCAAAGTTAATAATTTCAACTAAGATCATACAAGTGATTGAATCTTATGAAAGATCAAAAGCGGTAAACAATTTATTCTAATTTAAATAATCTTTTTGTTATTACGGCAAACATTTTCGTTTATGAAGCATATAGTTTATTGCAAGATTTTCCGGGTTTCAAATACATACACGATATGATTAAAGATGTTTTGGTAAACATATTTAAATGTGTCGTGGTTTCTACTATGAAAAATGTTCATGTGAATTTCTTGACCGACTCAAAAGAAGGAATATTAATCCTTAGACCAGTTGGCGTTTTGATTTTTGGATGAGTTGAAGGGAAAAACGCATGTTTAGAACTTACAAGGGTATCCCCTCTCGTAGGCTTGCGGGTCGGGGGTTTCACGACGGAACATACTGCATTAAAAGCTATTACATGCAAGGTCACCAAACATGATAAATTGTGTATGGAAAATCAACACATGCTCATACCATTTGCATTTGATACGTTTGGTTTCCTTGCGTCGGATACGGTGGAACTTCTTAATAGAATAAAACGGATCATGCATAGCAATATTATATCATCTAGATCTATGGATGTAGTCTCAAAAAATTGGTTTTACCATACAAAATGGTTTAGCGACACTACTTGTTGTATGTTTTGTTGGTGATTTGTTATCATCAATGTTATTTAAGTGTAATGGGATTACTTTGTTGACTAAAAATGATCTTGATAAATATTAAACAAGTAGGGAAGGTGTGGAGTACACACTTGTTTAAGTTTGATCAAGTATCAAAGTACACTGTCATTTAAGGGCGAAACTCCTGAACGAACGGGGGTCCGGGGGCATCGCCCCTGGGAGCGGGGTCCAAGGGGTGGCAGCCCCTGGCGGGGTCCAAGGGGCAGAGCCCCTGGCTAGGATCGAGCTGCTGAGAAAAATGCATCAGAAAATCCAAATTTTGAATATTTGACCCGGTTTTGACTTTGCATTAATCCTTATACCAAACCCGGATTTATAACAGTTTTGACTGTTGAGAAAAACTGTTATATGACAGTTTTGACAGTTTTTCAGACCAAGAATGTATATAACCAATTTTTAGTCAGTTTTCTGGTACTCACGAAAATTACACCATCTCATTCTCTCTTTCTTTCTCTTTGATTTTATCTGAGTCTTATCCAATTGAGGATTTGGGAGTACCACCCAAATACTTCGATTTGCAAGTGATTATCACGATTCTCAGATTTCCAAGTGCCATTACCATATTTCTAACATGTTTGTCTTCTCATTCGTTGTACGTTAATAACTAAGTTTTATATAGCTAGGTTATAATGTGAATAACATCCATCATGTGGTCGTAAGGATAATTCTGGACCGATTGATGAATAGAATGAATGGTCATTAGTTGATGGTCTATTATATTACTATGATATATCATGTATTATATAATCACATAAATTTTAGTATAAATGTATTTTAGTCAATTAAACTACACTTAAAAAGAAATTTTCGGATTTTTAGGGCTAATTAATTTTCATAATTTTTAAAAATCTAATTATAATAGATAATAATTCTTTTATTTCGAGACATTCTAATAGAATGTGTTTATGAGTATCTTGAAACAATCTTGAACCATAAAAGAATAAATATTCTCACAGAATACATATTTTGATGAAATAAACTTCTTGAAGAATAACAAATTATTGAACCATCAATTGAAAAAAAAAACAAAAATTACACTAATGTTACAAAATATCTTTAAATATTGCTAAGAATTATATTTATTATAGAATAAAACTAAGACCCGTCAAAAATTGAAAAAAAAACATCAAAATTTAACAAGACATTAGTACATTCTAAAAGAATATTGTTGCTAGGAATCACTTTCAATTTTGGGGTCCCTTCTTCAAGCATTTGAAGACTTGTGAATTTCACCAAAATCCATTACCAAAAATTGTATAAAATGCATAAATTAGTGATGAAATATCATGATTTCATTCCTATAGAATTAAAATTTTTGATTTCATTCCAACATACACCTCACTATTATTATATATCAATGTAGAGGTGACTAAAATTTTATTGTGAATCAATAGACAAAAAATGAATTCTTAATTGATCAAAATCATTTTGATAATCAAAATAAAATTAATATACATTACCAATAGCCATGAAAGCAGATATCATCGTGTAGTTAAATATTAAAATAAGTATCGATCAAAATTTTGACACCTAATATATGTTCTAAGAATCCTTTAATTTTTTATACGAGTGTTATATAAAAGAAAATTCATATTGTTTACAAATAAAAAAACTTACCATGGAAATCAAAAAGAAATAACTTGCAGATCCATTTGTGGTCGTCAATCAAATGAGTTTTGGAAATTAACAATTCATCGAGAGGAAATGCCGGCAAGTTCGTCTGTATTTTTTGAGGAAATTTTTAGAATGGCCGGCAACTATAATGTTCGATGGGGTGTTGGGAGGGCCAACAGTGTGGCCGACGGTTTATAGATACAAGGAGAAAGATAATTAGGGTTAGAATAGGATATATATGCTAACATTAAATGCAGTTACCATAATAATAGGATATAATTATTATTTGAATAATTTATTTTTATATGTTAATTTACCAAATTAACATTTTATGGATTATTAATTATTTAATTATTCTTAAATTTATATTTGGTGTCTACAATCATACAATAATTGTTTATTCATATTTGAACTAGGGCTCCTCTCTCTCTCTCTCTATTATAATCGGAAAAAAAAAAAATTATAGTTTATATATCCTTATCCTTATTCTAATAAATAAATAGCTTTAATCTTTTTTTGTCAAATGTCACTCTAATAGAACTCTTCATTAATAATGTGTCATATGTCATGTAGACATATTAGACAACTCATTTTAAAATTCAAATTTACATTTTCTAATTATATGTTAAATTTGAAGTTATAATAACTTTAAAATTTGATATATTTTTTAATTAATAATTTATTTAAAATAACTTATTTAAAATAATTGATTAATATTTATAAATTTTTATTATAAAAATTTAATTAATTTTATAACTGTGGTTCCCACGGGTTATAAACTAGTGTATATATATATATATATATATATATATATATATATATATATATATATATATATATATATATATATATATATATATATATATATATATACTCTAATTTTTTTCGATTATAATAACGAAATTGTTTTTCTTTTTAAATATCAAAATAAATGATAGGAGTATGACCTTTTGACAACAAGTCAACAAGTAATACACCAATAAAGGAATTTTGATTTACCGTAAAAACGCTTTATTTATTCAAAGAAATGAGAAAAAATAACTATTACATTTACTATGAGATATGAAAACTATATGTTTTCATTGTTTATATATAAAAAGATTGAACAAATATACTATTTTATTCTAAGTTATATTTTATCACTAACGAGGTAACTAGTAGAATTTTAGAAGAAGACCTAAAACGGAAACATATAGAATTTGCCAATAATAGAGTCCAACGCGTATAATTTCTCCAAGCAATTAACTATGAATAAAAAATGTTATTATAATAATTTAGTTTGTATAATCATATTTAAAATTTCAATACATATCGCAACATCAAATGTACAATAAGGAATCGCATGTTTGTCAGAGAGCACATTGTGTGGACACATGATTCGAGTCAGAGAGCCAATTAGTTCCTTTCGTGGGAACCAGACCAACCAAGCCACGAGTGATTGAACTTAATTTGTGGTGTTCGGGGAAATAACATACAAGTAGGGACTTTACACTAGACAATATTTTACAAGTGCACAATATGTGTTTTCGGGGAATATGAAATATCTGTAGGATAATCATAAAATAACCTCTTGCATATATCAAACCGATACACTTTTTGGATATTTGTTGAAATAACCAAGTTGTTAGAAACACAATGTTTAAGATTAAAATACATGAGTATCCCAGTGTCAGGTTTTCTAATTAAATGAAATTTAAACTGTTTTAGAGTCTGACATTTCGAATTATTTTTCCATTATAATTTGGATTTAATTTATCTAACGTTGTTCTTTTCGGACAACAGTTTCAGAGTCCATAATTTTTCCATCTTATGTTAGTTAAAATTTTTACAAACTTATCATCACAATAACCACTGATATACAATTTTGTTGCGAAACGAGTTCATCCAACCGAATCCATAACGAAAGTTTTTCCAACTTTCATATATGTTGTTATAATTTGGAAAAAGTGAATCCAAGAACATTTACCCACATTGAGACCCATGACTACGATTGATTTGACTTTCTATTCACTATTGTGTGGTTAGATTTATTTTAAAATACGATATTAGTTTTTAGTTTCAGTTTAATTAAGTGTTTTGATTGATTGTCTAATAATTTGTAGATTTGTAAAATTTTAAACTATCTTGGGGCTAGTGATTATAATAGATAATGCCCTCCTAAAAAGAAATAATTAAGAACCATGCTCTTAGCGACTTAGCCGTTGCAATGGTCGGAAACCACCAAATTGCCCTAGCATATGGAGTGGGCATAACGAAGTATGTAAAGTACGTAGGCATGGTTTTTAACAAGGCTAAACGAATGCATGGGGAATGTTGGGAATTCGATTATATTGGAGTAGTTTATAACCCGTGTAAATCACGGTTATAAAATTAATTAAACTTTCATAGTAAAAATTCAAAATTATTAATTAATTATTTTAAATAAATTATTAATTAAGAGATATTTTTTTAGTTATATAAAATTATTATCGTTGATTTAGATAAATATATGACATTATAATCTATATTAATTATTAATGTTATTTTTATTCTAATGTTATTAATTTAACGTAATTAGAGTGAGAAACTTAAAATTTGAAATTTGAAATAGCAAAACAATAGGTTAACAAATGACATAACATTAACTAGGAAGCTTAATAGGATGACACATGTCAAAATGAAAATAAACATATTTTTCTATTAGAATAGGGATATGACCAATTCTACTTACAAGACTCTTAGACATGTTTTCCGAAATACATACCATGAGCTTTGTTATCGGAAAATAATAAAATTGAAAAAAAATGAAGCTTTTTTATCAGAAAATAATCATATCGAAAAAAAATGAAGAGTAGAAAGTTTGTTATGGTTCTTATGCACATAAGATGTTTGATGAAGTATCTCACTGAAATAAGGTAAGTTTTATGTTGTGAACATATTTTTTTTGCAAGGTTGCAGAAAACGTTAGATGCTAGCTAGTTGGTGGACTGGAGTCTAGGGATTAATCGGTTAGGCGAGGATTAATCGGTGTTCAAAATCCCTTAGAAAATCATGTCTACTTAATCAACTCTCTTCTCCTCCTCGATTCTTCCCATTTCCTCAAAAAACCTTCCACCACCATCGGATGGAGCTCCTAAGAAAGCCTCTAAAACTCCGAAGAAGAACACTTCTCCGGTCACGCCGGGACTCCAAGATCCTCATGTGTTGATTTCCAACAGCAAGATCCTTGTTATGATGAAGAGACTGGAGCCACATGTTACCCAACATCAGGAAGATAACAAGATGATTCTCAAGGAAGTGGAGAGAATGAGGACGGAAATCCACAAGCCTCAGGAGGCAGCGACCTCGGTCTTGCAGCCCAAGATCCTGAACTTTGACAACCCAAGATCCTTAGTGACTCGTCGCGAGATCCAAGATCCTAACGAAACCTTTGTTACTCCCAATAACATGGATCCTAGTAACTCCATCAATAATAATAATAATTTTACAACTAATTCAATGGATCTTGACACAGGTTTAAACCCGATCATGGCTAATGAGCTACAACAACTAAGGCAGATGATCTTAAGCATACCCAGAGTAGTTCAACCGGTACCAGAAGTATCCCCCACAAGTTACAAGATCTCTAGATTCATTCCAGCGATAGCTAACACTGAAGTTCCAAAACGATTCCAGACCCCCAACATGAAGCCCTACAATGGAACTACAGATCCTAAAGAGCATGTGGCACAGTATAGGGAGATGATGGAAATTATTCCCATCCCCACTCACTTGAAAGAAGCCTGCTTGTGTAAGGGCTTTGGTTCCACCATCATAGGATCCGCTCTAAAATGGCTCTTTAACGTTCCTCCTTATTCTATCACATCATTTGCTCATTTAATTAATTTATTTAACAATCATTTTTCTTGTAGCAGAACATTCGAGAAAATCACTAGCGATCTCTATCGAGTGGTTCAGGATCCTAAAGAATCCCTTAGAACTTTTGGAAACAGGTTTGGTAGGGAAGCTCTGAGAATCCCCAACATCGATATGCCAACTGCAGTCGAAGCCTTTAAAATGGGCTTAAAGAAGGATTCTCCCTTCTACGAAGATCTCGTAATGACCCCATGCAGGAGAATGGACGAAGTTAGGAGCAGGATCGTTGAGATTCATCAGGCTCAAAGAAGACAAAGAGATCCAAAAAATGGAGCAACCCACCAAGCTCTTATGATCACCCCAATAAAAAGGCCGACTCCTCGGGCCAAAGATCCTAGATGTCGAGCCTTACTCCAAACCCGACCATCACAGGGTTAATGCCCTTGAGGATGAGGGGGAGAAAGAAGATTTCCCTAAAATTATTGACTATTATTTCTCTGTAGATATTTCAGGTATGATCTTTTCTATGCACGATCTTGGAGACAAAGCCAGATTGCTAAGGAAAGGAGAAAAGTTCACTGCTTGGAAGGACATGTCCAAAAGGTGTGCATATCATGAGGACTTTGGTCACGTCACGGAGGATTGCATAACTCTCAGAAAGGAAATCAGCTACCTCCTGGGTAAAGGATACCTCAAAGAAATCCTTTGGAGAAGAAAGGAAAATTCCAAAGAAAAAGACCAGGATCCTCAGAAGATCCTTGAAAGACCAGGATCCCCCGGCTGACGCTAAGGTGATCAATATGATCTCTGGAGGATCTGAAATTTGCGGTATCTGCGGCAAAAAGGCATACCAAAGAATCTAAAATGGAAAAGGAAAATGGAACACAGAAAAACACAAGGATGACTAACCAAAAGGAGATCACCTTCGACAAAGCAGATATACAGGACGTCTAAGATCCTCACCATGACGGATTAGTAATCACTCTGTACATTGCCAACCATTTTGTCAAAAGGATCCTCATCGACGGAAGATCCTTAGTGAACATCATAATCCTAGATGCGTTGAAAAGAATGAACATTCTGGAGATTGGGATAGTTGCAAGATCCTTAGTACTAATCGGCTTCAGTAGAGAAACTAAGCACACCATTAGCGAGATAAAGCTACCAATCTACATAGAGGGGGTAAATTAAGTACAACGTTTTTGTGTGACTGACACAAATTCCTCTTATAATGTCATATTAGGTAGACCTTGGATCCATGAAATGAAGGTCTTTCCATCGACGTATCATCAATGTGTAAAGATGCCTACCCCATAGGGGACAATGAAGATCATAGGATACCAACAAGAATCCAAGGAATACTACAAGACCTTGATGAAGTCCTTAACAATACCATGACAAGCGTAGTAATTAAGGCAGGGGGAACGAGGTGTGTTGGAAACAAAAGAGCATGACATAAAAGAATTTCCCCTGAACCTTGAGGATCCTAAAGCCAAAGTTCTCATAGGATCCTCAATGCCTAAACAAGTTGAACAGGATCTCATAAAGTTCCTTAAGGCCAGAAGCAAAACTTTTGCATGGAAACATGAGGACATGATAGTTATTGACAAAAGCATAATAATCCATAAACTTAACATTAACCCATCTTTCAGGTCAATACATCAAACAGAAGGAAATTTGCACCCGAAAGAGACCAAGTTACACAAGAAGAAGTATAAAAACTTCTCAAAACTAGCATGATCAAGGAGGTAAAGTTCCTAAGATGGCTAGCTAATCTAATCATGGTATAAAATATGAACGGTAAATGGAGAGTGTGTGTGTAGACTATATGGATCTTAACAAGGCATGTCCTAAGGATCCTTTCCCTTTACCACACATCAACTCCATGATAAACGCAACAGTGGGCCACGAATTACTGACGTTCATGGACGCATCGACATGATTCCAACAAATCCAGATGGAACCCTATGACCAAGAAGACACAACATTTATAACTTCTACAGGTATCTTTTGTTACACTACCATGCCATTTGGTCTTAAAAATGCAGGAGCAACATACCAAAGGTTGGTGAATAAGATGTTTAAGGAGAAATTGGGGGACACAATGGAAGTCTACATCGATGAAATGGTGGTCAAGTCCAAAAAAGTTGACGATCACCTCAACAATCTCGAAGAAGCCTTCAAAATCCTAGACCAATATAACATAAAACTGAATCCCTCCAAGTGCCAATTTGGGATGAGATCGGGTAAGTTCTTGGGATACATGGTGACCAAAAGAGGAATCAAAGCAAGCCCGGAACAAATCAAGGCTGTCCTTGATCTAAAATCACCAGCCTCGACAAATGATATTCAGAGAATAATAGGAAGAGTGGCAGCCCTAAGCATGTTCATCTCAAGATCCTCATAAAGATGCAAGCCTTTATACGACATCTTGAAGAAGAACAAAATATTAGATTGACCCAGGAACATGAAGATGATTTTCAGGAGCTTAAAAATATTTAAGCTCACCACCCCTATTGGTAAAACCACTAGATGGGGAACTACTCCTTCTTTACATCTCAGTATCCTCAAATGCAGTAAGCACCGTACTAGGCAAGGATCTCGATGGGAACCAACATCCCATATACTACGTAAGTAAAAGTCTCATGGATCCTGAGACCAGGTACTCTCATCTTGAAAATCTTATACTTACATTAGTAACAACTTCTACTATGTTAAGACATTATTTTGAAACACACCCTATAATTGTAAGAACTAACTATCCAATTAAGAATGTTATGAGAAAACTAGAAATGTTAGGAAGAATAGCAAAATGTTCTATGAAGTTAAGCACGTATGACAAAAAGAAGGAACCAAGATCCGTCATAAAGTCCCAAGCATTAGCAGATTGTGTGGCTGATTTTAGTGATGATCTAAGAGTTGAAGTTGAAATAGAAGCCAAACAGCTTCTAGAAGAGCAAAATATGGGAAGGTGGAAGCTATTCACAGATGGAGCATCGAACCAAAGAGGAAATGGCTTGGGGATCATACTAAAATCGCCACAGGGGGACATCCTACCCTAGGCAATCAATTTTAAATTCAACGCAACCAACAACAAAGCAGAATACGAGGTGTTGATCATGGGACTACAGTTAGCCAAGGATCATCAAATCAAGGATCTTCAAGTATTCGTCAATTCTTTACTACTAACTAACCATTTTAATGGATCATATGCAGTGAAAGGAGAAAAGCTAGCTCTATATCTCCAAATTCTCAAAAACCTGGCTTTAGAATTTGAAACATTCAACCTAAACCAGGTTCCTCGAGAAGACAATGTCGAAGCAGATGTTTTAGCCAATCTAGGATCTTCCTTAAGGATCCCGCCGGAAAGCATGATCCCTATAATCCACATATTTATCCTGGAAATCGAGGATCCCACCAAGAAACTTAAATAACTAGACAATCATGGGGAGATTATCAACGTCGCCATAATTGAAGATCCTGACTTAATGGTCCAACGTTAGGATCCCAACATCCAGGATCCTTCACTAACTTCAGGATCCTGAATCCAACCCATCATGAAATACCTCCAAAATGACACGATCTCTAAGGAAGAGAAAACTGAGAGAGCATTTAGAACAAGGATCCCAAGGTTCGTTATAATCTAAGGTAAGTTGTATAAAAAAATCTGTAGCAGGACCATACCACATGTGTCTAGAAAATCATGAAGTTGTAGAGGTCCTAAAGGACATTAACGAAGGGACTACGATAACTACGTTGGGGGAATATCCTTATGTTCCAAAGCATTAAGGATAGGATACTATTGGCCAACAATGAAGAAAGACTCTGTAACGTCCATAAAAATTGACAAAAATTTAAACTTTTCAAAATCAACCCAAGTTCAAAATTTGTTTGCAAAATCATCGAAAACCAATAATGTTTACAAATTGTTTTCAAAATAAATCAATATCAGAGTTTTCCAAGAAATCACAATCATAAAACAAGGAAGTGTACGGTCATGCCTTCGCCTTCCCGCAATCATCCAAAGTACCTGAAACAAAATCCAAAACTGTAAGCCTGAAGCTTAGTGAGTTCCCCCCCTAAAATACCCGCACACAATAACACATATATAATTATAACATACTATGGACCCAATCAACCATTGGGTTGGAATGTCCCAATCCCTCAACCATCGGGTTGGAATGCCAACATACTATAGGTCCAACCATCCTTGGGATGGTATATCCTCGACCCACAACCATCGGGTTGGAAATCCCATATACTATGAGTCCAATCATTTGACAACCCGAAATTTCTATCTTGCAAGTAAATCCAATCAATCAAAAGTCAGACTTGTTTTTGCTATCTATTACTGTGTTTAGAGTTAGTTTGAGGGTCTCTAAACCAAGTGCACTCAAGGATTGAATGTTGGGAGGCATTATCTTGGAATCATAGTTTGCACTCGAGCTTGGAACACCATCAAAGGGGGTTCACGGCCACAAAATAGGTTCATGGCCGTGAACCCATGCTTGGGCCGTGAACCACCCTCCATATATATGGGATTCACACATTTTCTCCTCGCTTCTTCAAGCTCTAGCCATGAACATCCCCATTCTCTCTCAACTATCTTCAAGTGTGACCATTCCTAAAGGCCTCAAAACGTAAGTATTTCATCCCTTACTTGTTCATGCTTAGAAACCCCTTTGTTCTGGCCTTGATTCATCACTTTTCATCACCATCTTCAAGATCTTTAAGAGTTCACGACCGTGAACCCTTCATAAGGCCGTGAACCCTTCATAATATCTTGGGTCGTGAACCCTTGTAAGACCGTGAACCCTTCTTAGATGCAAGGTTGGGCCGTGGGCCATGAAGCCTCCCCAGGTTGTGAACATTCCTTGCGTGGCCGAGAACTTCCTTCAATGAATCATATGTGATTGTAACACTTCATTTCAAGTGTTTCCTAGTTCCTAAGGTTATTTACCTTAGCATGTTAGTTGTTATATACACTAATTATATACATATATGTGTCATTATATGCTTAATAGGATCCGTTTGTGCTCGAGACTTCACTTGGCATACTTAGCATCCTATATCGGTCATCCATTCGAATCACTCACTATAGGTGAGTTCATACCCCTACAATCAACCTTTTACATGTTTTAAATTCCTTATAGGGGGGGGGGGATACAAGTTGAACACAATTTAATTGTGTTATTATATACATTTGATCACTTACAAACATTATAATTGAACTAGTTTCAAACACTGATAATCATCATTTTCAAACTACTTTCAAACTCTTTTTTTTTCAAAGCCATATTCCTTTATGTATTTGAGTATAAGTATACTTTAATGGACTTAGGACTAATGTTAAAGACCTTGACTCCTGTTCCTTGTTTGGTTGTGGGCTTAGGGTAAGATTCACTAGTCCGACTGTCGATTAAACTATGGTTATGCACACTAAATACATATATGAATATTAAATCTTAGTCTCAAGGTTATACTTACCTCAATTGTACATGCTGAGCAATTGAGTTTATTCTAAAAGTCAGTTATACAATAAACATACTAGTAAACTATAATAGGTTTAGTTTAAAGATCCCACATATACAAGTACAAGAAGTAGCACTATACATATACATTTACAAATGAAGCATATACATTTACAAATGGAACATATACATTTATAAAAGTAACATATACAAGAAAACAAAAGGAATATATACAAGAAAACAAAAGGAACACATACATACATATACAAGAAATAGAAGGAGCATACACAAAATACCTGTACATGTTAACTAAAATGTGAAATACTACTTCATGGCACATCAATACACTTGCGTGTCACGTTTTGTAACCAGAGTCTCCTAGAGGGAGAGCGTGAGGTTGTGTATAGATCTATACGGGATTAACCATCCCACACCTCGTTGCTAGCTACAGTGGGACATGCAAGTTCACAGGTGAATAAATGTCATACCATTTTCGACGTCCGAAGAACGTCATGTCTTATACTAGGTCGATCAAGCATGATTATAATCTCATCACATTTTAACCTAAACTAACCAACTCGGTTTTAAAGGTAATAAGACTATCAATAGTGTATGATACATTTAATACGGCTACGAGTCTTCATTTTCTCCATTACATTATACAGTGATAGTATCACTGGGTTAACACATACTATTTTTGTAAAAGATAGTAACTATATTGAAAACATAATTTGATACATATATAAAAGTACAACAATAGTTTCTCTATTATCTCAAGTACAAACCCAAACTTTACATTTTTACATGAGAACAAACATACAAACTGCCAGGTCTTGGTAGGAGAGTACATTTTCATTAAGCAGAAAATATAGGATTTTCTGGGAAAGTAAACAAAGATTTTTTTATTTAAACACAAACAATTTTGCTATTCAAACAATCGACACTAAATACTTATTAACTCACAACATTTTTATATTGACACTCTCTTTTCAAAATAACTTGTATTCTCAGGAAACCAGTAAGACGGGTACACTCGCTCAACTTTTTAGAAGACGGAGCAGATTTCAAGACTTGTCTTATTCTTTTGTTTCACATTTATTTTTGGTGTCATTTGAACTTTGCAAAGAAGACATGTATTAACTATTATTATTAATGCAACAGATGTTTTTGCTTGATTTACTATTATGCATTGTTATGATACTATACATGACGTTCTCCACCCCCGGATGTTTCCGCCAATTCGGTTTGGGGGTGTGACAAATCATCCTTGGGAAGGAATACTCTAGGCCCGCAACCATTGGGTTGGAATGCCCTGGTCTGTTGGCTCTCGCACAAAGCAGATAAGGCTTAACTACCAATCAATCATGTGCATATATATTAGATAATCATATAATAGTCGACAGACAGACAAACTGATCTACAGATCACTAAGCATAGCAACATCCTATCTACCAGGATACCGATCTAACTGATCATGAACACATAGAACCATCCTATCTACGAGGATACTGATCTAACAGATCACACTAATAATAAAGCAGGATAACAATCCAAAGGGTCGACCTTAGTGCCTTTGAACCTTGATTATAGTGAGGAAAACTCACCTCACAACGTCGAACAGAACTGAAAAGATCAAACTCCCAAAACACGACTCCAACACCAACAACTACAACCGCCATTGATCCAATTCCATAAATTCCTAAATCACCCAAATACCCTCAATATTCAAACTTGGTCAACCCTTGGTCAAAGTCAAAATCAACTGTCAAGGTCAACAGTCCATGTTGACCCAACTCGTCGAGTGCAGCTTACAGACTCGTCGAGTTCCTTCAAAACTCAAAAAGTCGCAAAAACACCAATAATCTCGCTGAGTTACCAAATAAGTCGTCGAGTCCATGCAGCATCCAGAATCTTAGGAAAACCCTAACTTACTCGTTGATTTATCTCACTAACTTGTCGAGTCCATGCAGAATCCAGACAACGGGAAACCCTGATTTAACTTGTTGAGTTGACTATGTGACTCGTCGAGTTCCTTCAGTCCTTTCCTCATTCAGATGTTTTGAAACGAGACCAAGGCCCCAAACTGTAGATCTAGCCTCCTAGGGTGTAGTTGCTACATAAAGTTGCTAACTTTACGTGCATGCAAGGCTTTAAGAAGCTAAAACACTCAAAACTAGCCTTACAAAGAGGTTTAGGGTAAGGAGAAGGGAAAAGCTTCATAAATCTCGAGGCTTTATGTCAAAGAGGGACTAGAGGAGTCCAGATCCGAAGTAACAACTTCAAATCATGCTCAAAAACAGAAATGCTTCAAGGATAAGCTAGAAATGGCCCTAAACTCTTGGATGAATAGATGTAGTATGATAATGATTAAGGTAATGTCTTTTTACCTTGAAATGGATGCCAAAATAATGTTGATGTTTGATCTACAAGCCCCTTCTCGTTCCAAGCTCCTAGCTCTTCAAACGTCTGGGAGTCGTGGTGTTATCATTCTCCCCCACTTGGACTAGACTTCATCCTCGAAGTCTGATGCAGCAAACATGCCCGGGTAATGCTCACGCATCTCATCCTCCAGCTTCCAAGTCCACTCAGATCCCTGCCAGTGCTCCCATTATACCTTTACCAAAGTTTCCTCATTGTTCTGTAGTGATGGTTTTTGTTCAAAAGAACATCCTATGTACACATGAAAAACCTTAAAGCTTTGGATCTAGGTTTCTCTATTGTACAAGCAAATTTATCCAAAGCTTATAAACCTTAATCTAGCATATTATGAAAACGAGATCTATAATAAAACAAGTTTAGATGATACCTTCTAATAGTTTCTAGAATCTTCAATCTTCAAGAAGCTTAGTATCACAAGTGTAATACCTCTAATGGCTTACAAACCCCAAAAGAAAGAAGATGATCTAGAAAAGAGAAGGAGAGAGGCACAATTTCGGCTAAAGTAAGTCTAGGGTTTCTTGGTGTAGCCGAAACTGAATCCCTGGGGTCCTTTAAATAGCTGAGTTGCTAGGGTTTTAGTAAAAACCCTAATTGGATGACTTAGTCCCTAAGCAGCTTCAAGAGCTTTCTAGAATAAGGCCCTTGGACAAAATTAGAGTGGGCTTCCACTCTAAATTCCGTCCCCCTTGTATCCATAAGGATTCACAGCCCAATTTTAATTATCTTATAATTCACAGTTTTGGTCCCCCTTATTTAATTAATCTCTTTTAGCCACATAATTAATTATTAACTAATTATTAAGCAATATTAATTAAACTATATGATTTCTCTTTTAATATATTATTCATATAATATATTAATAAACCATAATAATCTCTCTCTCTCTCTCTCTCCATAAATCATCCTGTCTCGTTTCTTTGGTGAAGGAAACCCAAAATGGCCATGCACAACCCGGTCAAGTACAAACCAAATATAGTTATGGGCTTAGACACTAATCCAACAGTCTCCCACTTGGATAATTCTAGTAAATATAAATGAAAGTACGACTTTAGGATCCGATCAGCAATCGTAACTCTCAAAGACGTCATTGAACTCTGATCTTATCGGTAAATTGTCCTTTAGATATGGGATCGTAGAGTCCTCTGTTCTAGATATAGTGCGGACAATTTACATGGAACATAGTCATACTTATTGTCCAGCAGTTTGTTTCCCGCTCTTTGAGTTTGACATAGAACTTAATTGAACACATCAATTCAGTCATCAAATCATGCACAAAACATCGAGGGGCCCAAATATCGCTTTTATCCTACTACGATAAATGGAATAGATAAACTTCGACTTATATGTATTTACCATTCACTCATCAAATCACGCACAATAATGCGTTTTATAACATCAAGTTACTGATGCGTTTACGCATTATCAATGCACAACCAACTTGAAAACAATAAACCATATATCTAGGTTTAAAGACTATATGATATTATCATCTTGCGATCAATCATGCTAAATTCCATGAAGTGATGCCAGCAACCATGGGTTTTATCCAATGCTCAAATCTTATTCATAAACACTCATGAACATTGCAACAAACTTTTGCTATGTCTAATACTCTTTAGACAATCCACAAACCAATTCATGACAGTCTTCTTTCATACCTACTTCTAAAGTGTGAATGACTGTGGACTGTTCGAATAATCTTATTATTTAGGAAGTCAAAACATGCAAAGTGAACCAATAGATAAATAATTAACACAAGATAGTAACTTTACTCATAAATAATACTCCTTTATTTAATCATAAAATGTTAATTACAATTTAGCTATTACACGTTTCAAAACTATCTAATCTAAACTAATACTATCCTTCAGTCCGATGCTCCTAGCGTGCTGCAAGTGCTTAACCATACTTAGTGCCTTCGTAAGGGGATCTACCGGGTTATCCTCTGACGATACCCTCTTCACTACAAGGAGTCCCTATTCCACCCAATGTCTAATAAAGTGATATTTCCTGTCGATATGTCGAGATTTGCCATGATCCCTCGGTTCCTTGGTCAAGGCAACCGCTCCTTCATTATCACATAAAATTTTCATAGGCTCCTTTATGGCTGGCACAACTTCAAGGTCTCCAATGAAGTTCTTCAACCATATCGCCTCCTTTGATGCTCAACTCGCTGCTATATACTCTGATTTGCACGTTGAATCAACTACGGTCTCTTGCTTGGAACTTTTTTAAGTCACTGCTCCTCCATTCAGGGTAAAGACCCAGCCGGATTGAGAACGGTAGTTGTCCTGGTCAGTTTGAAAACTAGCGTCACTATAGCCTCGGACCCTTAAGTCATCACTCCCACTGAGGACTAGGAACCATTCCTTGGTCCTCCGAAGGTACTTAAGAATATTGTTGGTTGTGGTCCAATGTGCTCTGCCATGGTTTCGTTGATATCTACTGACCATGCTAAAAGTGAAGGCCAAATCAGAGTGAGTACAAGACATAGCATACATGATCGAGCCATCTGCGGAAGCGTAAGGTACTCGACTCATCTCTGCTACCTCGACTTCGATACTCGGGCTTTGAGTCATACTCTAACTTGGCATTGCTTTGGATTGGTAACTCCCCTTTCTTGGAATTCTCCAAACTAAAACGCTTTAGTACCTTATCCAAGTAAGCATTCTGACTAAGTCCTATTAGTCTTTTACTCCTGTTTCTCACTATCCCTATTCTGAGAATATAGGCACCTTCTTCGAGGTCCTGCATAGCGAAACACTTTCTAAGCCAGGACTTGACTTCATGCAGGGTTGAGATGTCATTTCCTATGAGTATTATGTCATCGACATACAATATGAGGAAGCTAACTATACTCCCACTAGCTTTGACATATACACATGACTCATCCTCGCATCGCAGAAAACCAAACTCTTTGACTTTCTCATCGAAACAAAGATTCCATCTGCGAGATTCTTGTTTCAATCCACAGATTGATTTCTAAGGCTTACACACTCTAGTAGGGTACTTTGCATCCATAAAACCCTTTGGCTGACTCATGTAAACATCTTCAGCCAACTTCCCATTAAGGAAAGCGGTTTTGACATCCATCTTCCATATTTCATAGCCATGAAATGTAGCAATGGCTAGCATCACCCTAATAGACTTTATGTTCGCAACTGGTGAGAAGGTCTCATCATAGTCAACTCCAGGAGTTGAAGTAAAGCCCTTCATAACCAATCGTGCCATATAAGTGTGTATATTCCCATCCATGTCAATCTTCTTCTTGAAGATCCACCTGCACCCAACCGTATTACAACTTGGCACATTGTCAACCAAACTCCATACTTGGTTGTCATACATGGACTGAATCTCAATGTATATAGCCTCTTTCCATTTCACAGACTCTGGTTCTGCCATGGCTTCCTTGTAGCTATTAGGTTCATCCAAATTTATTAGTGTACTATCACTAATAAATGTATCACCTTCACTTGTTATATGAAAACCATACAACACAGGTGGAACACTATCTCTACTGGAACGTCTAAGAGGTAAGAACTCGTCAATCGGTTCAATAGGAGTTTACTCCACAAGTTGAGCACCAGTGTTATAGGTTCCTTCATCGTTCGATTCTTGAAGATCTTCAAGATCAATTTTCCTCCCACTGCCCCTTTGGCTTATGAGTTCTCGCTCTTAGAAAACCCCTCTCCTCGCAATGAAGACAACATTGTCACTCGGTCTATAGAATAGATATCCAATGGACTTCTGCGGATAGCCGATGAAAATACACCGCTCACTACAAGGTTCGAGTTTGTTGTGAGTCTCCCATCTTACGAAAGCCTCGCAACCCCAAATCTTGATATGTACCAATGGGGGATCTTTCCATGTCTACATCTCGTGATGTGTTTTGGCAACCTTCTTTGAAGGGACTAAGTTAAGGATACGAGCGACAGTCTCTAAGGTATACCGCCAAAATGAGATAGGTAGCGAAGCACGACTCATCATGGAAAGAACCATGTCTAGTAAGGTTCGATTACACCTCTCAACCACACCATTCCACTATGGTGTCCTATGTGGCGTTAATTGCGAAACAATTCTGCATTCCTTGAGATAGTCGTGGAATTCAAGACTAAGGTAATCTCCACCTCGATTGGATCAAAGCATCTTGATTTTCCTACCCAAATGTTTCTCCACTTCCTGTTCAAACTCTTTGAACTTTTTAAAGGTTTTTGAATTGTGCTTGATTAAGTAGATATACCCATATATACTATAATCATCGGTGAAAGTCACATAGAAGCGGCTTGCACCCCTTGTGATGGATCTAAAGGGGTTACACACATCAGTGTGTACGAGATCCAATAAACCCTCACCCCTTTCACAAGTACTAATGAAGGGTGACTTGGTCATCTTTCCAAGTAAACAAGACTCGCATACGTCATCGTCCCTAAGGTCGAATGACTCCAACACTCCATCCTTTTGGAATTGGGCTATATGCTTCTTTTTGACATGTCCAAGACGACAATGCCCCAAGCATGCTTTGTCCAAACCATTAGACGAATCGATGTGCAACATTTTATTTCTTAAGTTATGTAAAACCATCACAGTTTCATATATTCCATTACAAGGCAATGCTTCAAAATAGAAAACACCATTAAGATAAGCTTTAATAGAACCCTTTTCATTATCAAATGAATATCTAAATCCTTGTCTATACAAACCATGAAAAGAAATAATGTTTCTTGCCATTTCAAGAGAATAGCAACAATTTTTCTAATCTAGTCCTAATCCATTACTAAGCACTAAAGAGTAAACTCCAATCTTGGTGACAGGCGACAATCTTCTACTCCCCATGATCAAGTTTATCTTCCCATGCTCCACATCCCTATTTCTTATTAGGCCATGCAAATCAGAACAAATGTGAAAACCACATCTTGTATCAAGAACCCAAAAATAGCATGTGATGAATCGTTAGATTGAATAGTATAAATATCTCCGTAGGACGGCTTGATCTTTCCATCCTTGATATCTTGCAGATATTTCGGGCAAAATTCATTTCCAATACACCTTTTCGTTGCAGTAGTAGCACTTTGCATCCTTTGGGTTGGAGGTGGGTGTAGCGGGACCAGCCTTGGTTCCACTAGAAGAGGTGCCATCATGGGACTTTCCCTTATGGTGGCTCTTTGAAGGATCCTTCCTCTTCTTACCCTTTCCCTAACCAATAGCCAAGATGGGGGAAGCTGAGTTGATGCAATGGATTTATCTTTGAGTTTGCTCTTAGCAGTCCTCAACAAGCCTTGAAGCTTGCTCAAGCTGACCTCCTATTTGTTCATGTGGTAGGTCATGCAAAACTGGTTGAAGTAGGGTGGCAGTGAATGAAGAATGATGTCAATTTCCAGCTCTTCATCGAAGCTAACATTTAACTTTAGCAGGTAGTCGACATACCTCTGCATTTTCTGCAGATGAGCAGTGACAGACTTTCTGTCCCTCATCTTGGTCGTGATCATCGAAGTGATGATCTCGTACCTCTCCTGCCTGGCACTTTGGTGGTACCGGTCCAGCAAATTCAGGTGCATCTCATACGGATAGTAGAGGTCGTAGGACTTTTGGAGTTCTGCAGTCATTGTCGCGAGCATGATGCAATGGACTTTTGTAGCATCTCGATCGTGGGCCTCAAAGGCAACGATCTCCTCAGGAGTAGCAGTGTTGACGTTCACCTCCTTCAACTCCTTATCGAGGACATACTCCTTATCCTCGTAGCGGGTAACCATTTGGATGTTCTGGGTCCAATCGTTAAAATTGGTCCCATCGAAGATCACCCTCCCACACAAGTTCATGAGTGAGATGAGCCAGATGAGGTTGAGCCTAAAGCGTTGTTTTTGTTCGAGTTAGACATCTAAATAGGAAAAGAGACAAAGTTTGATTAGATAAGAATCCCCAATTAAACACCTAAAAGAGAAATTAGGACTAGGATCCAACAACATTATTTAAAATTTAGAAGAGTGATGCCGTAATCTAAACAACAAATAATTTGAAGGTAAGTGAATGACGATTCACTTATTTTCACCATGAAAAAAAAAAATAAGTTTTAAATGTATTGAAAACTCCTAGATCTTTTGAGATTCATTGAACTTTTCAATGACATGTTTAAATCTCGATACGCCCTTCAGGTTTGTGACTGTGATACCAAGAATCACAAACAAGGTGTAAATAACCATGCAAATATACATGGTACCCTTAATGTTATAGTCACTTAATCAATGTGCTGGTTAGCCACACACGCTCCATTGATCTATGACAAACATCGAGTCACTCTTTGCCACCTTTTCTTATAGCCAAATTAGTGTGTCGGGTAACTACACACGCTCCACTAACATCTTAGCAAGGGTACAAAGTGTAATTTTGTGGAATAGCATCAAATTCACATTTTTTCTAAAGTAACTAAGATTGGGAATTTTATAAAAACATTTAGTTACTTTATTAATCATTCTACTTTTAATGAGGAATTAGTTGCCCTATCCTACCCGTTCGACTAATGACCCTCCACCAATCAAGGGAGCGGTGAGTGAGAGTGGACACCCATTAAATGACCATTTTATAGGCCATAACCTTATACCCCCTTATAGATCGGCTTCATGAATGAGGCCTACTAACAGTAAGACTAGCATTTATATTATACATATATAATAATTATTCTTATAATATTATAATAGTATAGGGGGAGCTTTAAACTTGTAAAATTCTAGGGTTTAATTGGAATTTAAATATTTTAAAATTAAACTTTTAATCAACAATTTAAGTTCCAAAACTTGAGGGAATGTTTTTGAAACATTTCAAAACTATCTAGATCAAAATTCAAATAAAACCATTAAACATTTAATTGGTTGTTATCTAATTTCGACCTAGTCCAATTGCATGCAAGATAATTGATCATATAATTCAAATAATTAAGATTTATCGTATAGGGTAATAATTATCTAATTAAATGACAAGATTGTTTTTATTTTGACATCTATAATCATAAGGAATCAATAAAATTCGTATTTTATTAATAAGAATCAATTTTGGTAATTATTATAAGTCAAAATAAGCTAAAATCCGGAAAATCCGTCTGTATGACAGCCCGACTGGCCGAACCCCTTGTAGGACTCGCCGAGTTCATCCTATTCGTCGAGTACCTCATTAGGCTCGATGAGTTTGTCAAGCAGATAGCACAAAAATGATTTTTAGCAATGAACAAATACACCATGCATCAAATACAATAGAAATCAAACCTGGCTTTGATACCACTGATGGGTTTTGAGCAAAAGAACATCTTATGTGCACATACAAAACCCTAAAGCTTTGGATCTAGGTTTCTCTATTGTACATGTAAATTTATCCAAAGCTTATAAACCCTAATCTAGCATACTATGAAAATGAGATCTATAATTAGACATGTTTAGATGATACCTTTCAATAGTTGCTAGAATATTCATTCTTCAAGAAGCTTACTATCACAAGTGTAATGCCTATAATGGATTACAAACACCAAAATCAAGAAGATGATCTAGAAGAGAGAAGGAGAGAGGCACAATTTCGGATAAAGTAACTCTAGGGTTTCTTGGTGTAGTCGAAACTGAATCCATGGGGTCTCTTAAATAGCTGAGCTGCTAGGGTTTCAGTCAAAACCCTAATTGGATGACTTAGGCCCTAAGTAGCTTCAAGAACCTTCTGGAATAAGGCCCTTGGACAAAATTAGAGTGGGCTTCCACTCTAAATTTCTCCCCCCTTATATCCATAAGGATTCACAACCTAATTTCAATTATCTTATAATTGACAGTTTTGGTCCCCCTTATTTAATTGATCTCTTTTAGCCACATAATTAATTCTTTACTACTTCTTGACCAATACTAATTAAAGTATATGATTTCTCTTTTAATATATTATTCATATAATATGTTAATAAACCATAAAAATCTCTCTCTCTCTCTCTCTCTCTCTCTCTCCATAAATCATCCTATCCCGTTGCTTTGGTGAAGGCAACATGAAATGACTATGCACAACCGGGTCAAGTACATACCAAATATAGTTTCGGGCTTAGATACTAATCCAACAGTCTCCTACTTGGATAAATCTTGTAACTATAAATGCAAGTTCGACTTGAGGATCCTATTAGCAATCATATCTCTCAAAGACGCTGTCAAACTCTGATCTTATTAGTAACCTGTCCTTTAGATAAGGGATTGTAGAGTCCTCTGTTCTAGATATAGTGCGGACAATTTACATGGAACATAATCATACTTATTGCCCAACAGTTTGTTTCTCAATCTCTGAGTTTGACATAGAACTTAATTGAAGACATCAATTCAGTCCTGACCGGGTCCGGAACATATGTCAAATCAAATCATCGAGGGGCCCAAATATCGCTTTTATCCTCTTACGATAAATGGAACAGATAAACTTCGACTTATATGCATTTACCATACACTCATCAAGTCATGCACAATAAGGCGTTTTATAACATCAAGTTACTAATGTGTTTACACATTATCAATGCACAACCAACTTGCAAACAATAAACCATATATCTAGGTTTAAAGACAATATGATATTATCATTTTGCGATCACTCATGCTAAATTCCATTAAGTGATGCCAACAAGCGTGGGTTTAATCCAATTCTCAAATCTTATTCATAAGCACTCATGAACATTGCAACAAACTTTTGCTATGCCTAATACTATTTAGACAATCCACAAACCAATTCATGACAGTCTTCTTTCATATCTACTTCCAAAGAGTGAACGACTGTGGACTGTTCGAATAATCTTATTATTTAGAAAGTCAAAACATACAAAGTGAAACAATAGGTAAATAATTAACACAAGACAATAACTTTACTCATAAATAATACTCCTTTATTTAATCATAAAATGTTAATTACAATTTATCTATTACACGTTTCGAAACTATCTAATCTAAACTAATATCGTCCTTCAGCCTAATGTTCCTAGCGTGCTATAAGTGCTTAACCGTACTTAGTCCCTTCGTAAGGGGATTTGCTGGGTTATCCTCTGACGATACCCTCTTCACTACGAGGAGTCTCTCTTCCACCCAATGTTTAATAAAGTGATATTTCCTGTCGATATGTCGAGATCTGCCATGATCCCTCGGTTCCTTTGTCAAGGAAACCACTCCTTCATGATCACATAGAATTTACATAGGCTCCTTTATGGCTAGCACAACTCCAAGGTCTACAATGAAGTTCTTCAACCATATCGCCTCCTTTGATGCTTCACTCGCCTCTATATACTCTGATTCGAACGTTAAGTCAACAATAGTCTCTTGCTTGGAACTTTTCCAAGTCACTACTACTCTATTCAGGGTAAAGACCCAGCCGAACTGAGAACGGTAGTTGTCCCGGTCAGTCTGAAAAATGGCATCACTATACCCTCGCACCATTAAGTCATCACTCCCACCGAGAACTAGAAACCATTCCTTGGTCCTCAGGTTAGTCTGAAAACTGGCGTTAGTTTCCTCTCCAGAACTGCCACAGGCCTCTCCATGTAATTCAGGTGGTCATCAACTTGAATATCATCTAATGACACTACTGCCCCCTTATCAAGTATGCACTTCCATAACTGGGAAACGTGAAAAGTGTTTTGAATCTGACTGAGCTTCTCCGAAAGATCCAATCTATATGCCACTTTTCCAACCCTGATAATAAACCAAAAGGGACCAATGTATCGGGGACCTAACTTTCTCTTATTCCTGAAGCGGATCACACAATTCCAGGGTGAGACCTTCAGCAATTCCATGTCGCCGACCTGGAACTCCAAGTCGGATCGGCATCGGTCGGCATAACTCTTCTGCCGACTCTGAGCAGTTTGCAACCACTGCCTAATCTATTGAATCTTCTCGGTAGTTTGAAGAACTACCTTGGTCCAACCCATCTGTTGGATTAATGTCTAAGTCCATAACTATAATTGGTAAGACTTGACCCGACCCGGCATGGTCCATTTGGGTTGCATACCATCATGCACTTGGATAGACTATAATGAGAGAAATAAGACACTTATGGTTATTAATATATCATAAGTTCTAGTATATTAATAATAAGAATAATAAGATTATTTAATTAGTATTGATCAAGAATTAATCTAGGATTAATTAAGTGATCAAAAGAAGACTAATTAAATATATGGGTTGATTGTGTAAATCATCCATACTTATATAGTGGGCTAATGCTCCATGGATAATCAAGTTGGGCTAAAACCCATAGGATGATCCATGGATGCTCCATGGTGTATTTGAACCCATGGATCCAAGGAAATGGAAAGCCATGACAATTAAGGATTTACCCTAATTGTAACACTATATAATGATATTATTCTTTGACAAAAATCGGCCACTAGTATTACACTAGAATCACATTAGAAAGTGAAGAAGAGGGCTAGCCGATTTCATGAAGTGTAGAACTCTCTCAAGTTATTCTAAGTGTTTTGATGATTGTGATTCCATTTGAGGCTTCCACAGTATTGGGGCTAGGCACTCAAGCTTCATGAAGACTTTCTACATCAAAGAGGTATGTATTCTATCTTGTTACACTCATTGTTTTTTATGCTAGATTAGGATAATACCTTGGATGTTCTTATTTGCATGTATAATAGAGAAAACATAGATCCAAGGTATTTAGGGTTGCATGTACACTTAAGAGTGTTAGAATGCTCAAAACCCAACAGTGGTATCAGAGCCTAGGCTTGTTTTCTTGTTATACTTGCAAATGGAGCTGAAAAATTTGATGCTGTCAGCCCAGCAGACTCGCCGAGTCCATGAAGGGACTCGACGAGTCCAAGGCAAAATGCATCCAACTCGCCGAGTTTTGTTCATGCACTCGACGAGTTGGACCCCAGACAACACATTTTCGAGGTTTTTGGCTAGAAATGGACTAGGAACATTACCCTATGTTGTTTTTGAACTTATAAACTTGTTTTTTAATGTGGTAATGTTCATGCTAATCCATTTTCAAAGATAATTGTCAATAGATTCATGTTTTGTATTAGTTTAAGGTTTAGACTAATTACATGAAGAAGTTTGATATGAATTATCTTGTTCTTATGAGTTGCTTAGATTAATAGAAAAGTTAATTGAAATATTTGCTTTCTATCCATTTTAATCTAAGAGTTGAGTATAAAATGTGTTTGTGTAACTTGTCCTCAAGTTACATGAAGAGTCACATTAAAGACTCATAAAACTCATAAAAGTTGGTAATGGTTACAAAATGAAGAGTCTTGTGTCATTGATTTTTTTTTATGACTCCATAACTTGTCCTCAAGTTTTGGAAATTCAAGAGTTACTTCATTAATAAATAAATAAATAAACAAAGTGTAACCTTAATTAATTCCATAAGTTATAAAAAATAAAGAAAAGTTAATTCTCTTATTAGTTTAAAGTCTTCCATAAGTTATGGAACTTGAAGAGTTTTTTGGATTAAAACTACTTTAAACACATAAGTTATGGAATTAATTAGTTTTGAATAGTTTCAAAACTTTCCCTCAAGTTTTGGAATTTGAAAAGTTTTCACTTATGAATACTTTAATTCCAAGTTAGCCCTTAGAATTCTAAAGAGTTAAAATTCAACACTTATACTATTTATAACATTAATGGTTAATTATTATATATATGTATAAGAACAAGTCGTTTTACCGTTAGTAGGCCTCATTCACGAAGCCGGTCTATAAGGTGGGTATAAGGTTGTTGCCTATAAAATGGCGACTTAATGGGTGTATACTCTCACCCACCGCTTGCTTGACTGGTGGAGGGTCGTTAGCCGAACGGGTAGGACAATGACTTTAAATTCTCCCTTCATTAAAAGTATTAATGATAAATACTAAGTAACTAAACCTTTTATAAATACCCAATCTTAGTTACTTAAGAAAAAATGTGAATTTGGTGCTAGCCCATGGAATTCACACTTTGTACCTTACCAAGTCGTTGGTGGAGCATGTGTGGTTAACCGGCACACTAACTTGGACTAGTAAGGACCACGAAGGGTGAATTAATGTTTGTCATAGATCAATGGAGCGTGTGTGGTTAACCGGCACATTGATTAGGTGATAATATTAAGGGTACCAAGTGAATTGGTATGGTTATTCACACCTTGTTTTGTGATCCTCGGCATCCCAGTCACAAAATTTGAGAGGGCACACTCGAGATTGAAACATGCCATTGAAAAGTTCAATGAATCTCAAAAGATCTAGGAATTTCAAATCCAATTAAAACCTAATAAATTAATTCTTTTTTCATGGTGGAAATTGGTGAATCGTCATTCGCCTACCTTGAAATATTTTATAGCTTGGATTACGGCATCCCTCTTCCAAATTATATAATATTGTGTTGGGTCCTAGCCTTAATATTTCATATTGGGTGTCATATTAAGGACTTTAAATCAACTATCTTGAATATCTCCCAAAACATGTCTGGTTTAGACATTTATGATCTTCCCAAATCTCTTGAAGATGATGTTCCTCAACATCATGCTTCACTTCCTCTATCTCCTCCAATTATTCTCCCTACCCCACAAGTTCTTGAAAAGTTTAAGGTCACTCGAACCCTATTGGCAAGTAAAGGTCTTGGTGTGGTCACATCTTGGAGATGTAGTCACATATTGACAAGCCGGGAGAGTTGGGTGTCAAAGTCTTGAGAAAGTTGGTGGTTCAATCACTTTCTAAGTCACATAGTGAGTTCTTTTGGAACACCTATGAAACAGACTATGGCAAGACCCTTAATGATCTTATCTATTTGTTAAGATCAACTTCCTCAAAACTTGATGGACATTGACAATAGTGACACAGGAAATCCAGAAAAGCATTCTCTTCCCAATGGAAAGGGACCGGCCATAGTCAACTCGGTTGACCAAATGGTAAAGAGAAAAACTAAGTCTGTGATAGTCCCGTGTACCATTATCAAAGGGTCCATATGTTTATATTCCCAAAGAAAGGGGCATTGGTTGCGAAGCTGCCATGATTTACCTAAGGATGTTAAAGTCGATAAGTTTGACTCTACTTCAGGTAAAGTCCACTATCTAACTCTGCTAAGTTTCTATTCTGAGATTCTTGATACATGATGTGACTGGGTCACATGGTGATGTTTTAAGAATCAAAGAAAAGAGAAAGAAACTTAAAGAAAGAATATGCTGAATCTGATCGCGTAGATGGATTTCTATCGCGTAGTTTGAAGATCGGATTCTTGAGCTACTTCTTAGGAGTTATAATATATTGCTTGTGAATAGATAACAACAAGTTTTTCATGTGGATTGTAAGGATAAGTTTTTTCCGCAAAGTTTTAAAATAAAAGAAAAAAAAGGGTTTTAATTTTATTTATTTTAAAAATATCCTTACAATGGCACCTGTGGAAAATTGTTGCTTATATGTTTCCAGTAATAGCAATATTGGAAAGTGGATTTCATTCTTTCATTTGTGGTAGTGTCTGAATTTACCAAATGAAGAAATTTTTTCATCACCCAAGTTTCAATTGGACAGAAACTTGGAATCATACAAGTTGTATTGTATGATGGATGAGAATTTTCATCATTGAAAATTAAGACTAATTCTTTGATCACATGTATATGTGAGTCAATTGAAGGACTAAGGAATTAGGTACACTGGGTGTGCACTGGTCAAGGTCCACCACAAAGATTGATTTGTCATGATTTACTAAAGATTAGTAAATATGATTACACTTATAAGGTTAAGTATAATTCTGTAACATTGAAAAGGTTCCAATGTATGGCAGAGCGAATAAGAAGAATCAAATTAGGCAAAAGGATAAAAGTTTCTCAAATCTGAAAAGATGGGAGAGTACTTTAGTATCAGTTTTATGATCATCTTAATGATTTAGAAACCATATCACAAATTCATACTCTAAGGACGTCTTAGTGCATTGTTATGGCTAAGAAGAGAGGTCATGAATTGTTGGATTGGTTAAGATCAAGAAGATGAGTCATACTTTGTTCCAAAACAATTCTTAGAGTCATACTCCAAGATTGTAACATTGAGTGACATAAAGTAAGGTTTAAAACACTTATCAAATGTAGTGTGAAATGTTTCTACTCTTGTACATTTGAGATTGGTAAGTTGTGATGTCTTGGATGAGACAAAGACCAACTAAGACCAATTATGTGAAGTGTTAGTCTTGATAAGAATCCACACTATCCCTTGAATATTTGTTTTGTCAAGGAATGATTCTTGACTAGGAAAACTTATATGTCAAGGGGACAGTGGGAGCCTTAAAGATCCTGAAAGAGTTTCAAGATTTAATCAAGAGTGAAACCTGTAACTTATCACTAGCACACGACTTAAGGTTTGCAACCTATCGTGTTGACATAATTCTTATTTCTGTACCTACTTCAAATAAGTTGAATTTGCATGTGAGTTATCAAAGTTCAACTTGGAAGTATTGGTGGGCCTTGTGCTACCAAGGTGACAAGAAACTAAGATTGAACAAGTTTAATCCATGTAAGGCTGAATTTGTCACTAACCTTATCTTGTGATTATGGTTTTGACAAATTCGCATGGATAGGAACTCATACACTATAAAATCTAAGTGTCATAAGGTTTCTCTCCGATTCATGAAAATGATGGTGAGGAAACGCTTTCACTAAGTAGATTTTACGTAGATAGCAATTGTGTTATTTGCATTTTCAAAAGTCATTAGTGGAGCGCGTGTGGTTAACCGGCACGCTAACATGGACTTGTGAGAAATGGAAAATGCCTAAGCAATTGAGACTATGATTACGACATCCCTTTTCATAGTTCTGAAAATTGTTTAGACACACATGTGAGCTATCTAAGAAAGGATGTATGAATCTAAATTTCAGAAGTCCAGCAGATTTCTGAAAATATGTCAGAGCTAGTGGGAGCATAAGTGTTATGCTGATAATCATCATGTTAGTGGGAGCATGATTATTATGATTAGTATTGCAAGCTAGCAATGTTAATTATAGAAAACAAAGTTTCAATTCGTGAAGTTGCAGGGGTTGAAAGGTTGTTTTGCTATAATTAAGGGAGAGGAAATTATACTTCATTTCAATTCTAAAGCTTAGATTGAGATTTTAATCATCTTTAGTCAAGAATATATATGAATTTTGTGTTGGAATGGTTCAACTTGAAGAAATTCTATATATATATATATTGCATTTTCAAAATTCGATTATGATTACGGCATCCCTCTTCATAGTTAAATTTTGAAAACATGGCAAATGAAAAAATATTGTAGCAAAAGACTGGTCTAGTATCATGTCTTTATGGCAAACATCATGAATCGTGTCCCATATGCTTCGGATATAGGATCGACTTCATGTGCTATAATATTCATCCTTTCTAAAATTTTCCAAATGCATGGGGCATTAAGAAGGGAAAAGGTTTAGACTGGATATGACTAAAAGGATTAAGCAATTGTCGAGGACAATCTGAGGTTTGCCAAAGATTAGTTGCTCAGGGACATCTGGAAGTATAGTGTTAATTTTAGCAGGACCATATTGATATTTTCTGAAAAGAAGTAACTCTTGTTCGGAAGTGATATTCAAAATGGGACTATGGAAATGTCTCCACAGGTGGAAGTTATTCAGTCTATATAAGATTAGAAAACCTTAATGCAAGAAGGATGTTCAAAGCAATGTACTTTGAATATGAGACTTTTGTTCCATAGAAGTTGACCTTCTTTGGAATGCTCTGTAATGGTTGTTGTCAAGTCTTTCTGACTTCGTGCATAATCATTACAAGAGGATCAATGCATATAAGTTTAGAATCTAACAGATTTCAGTAAATGACATGAATTTGGAATTCTCACATTTACAATAAGGATTTGGGATTGTGAAATGAGTATCATTGGAATCATGTTCAATTGATCTACATCACAATGTAAGGATCATAGACAAACATAGTGTGCATACTTGGGGTATGGCATAACTATTGTTTAGAAAAACAAAGTGTACATGCTAGGAGCATGGGACGACTGTTGTTTTTATTCAAATCTTAAGTTGATTATTCGAAACATTGAATAATGTGTAATCAATATGGTGATAAATAAAAGGTGGTTTTATTTATATTCAAAAGGGTTCTGAGACCATATTAGATTCGATTATTATTGTGTGTCACTTTGCATGTTTTGACTTCCAAAATAGCTAGGTTATTCTTTTCGAATGACTAAGTTATTTAAACACTCCACAGTCGTTCATATGTTGGAAGTAGGTATGAATCAAGACTATCATGAATCGGGTTTGTAGATGGCTAAATTGGTTTAGTCATGGCAATGGTTGCTACAACATTCATGAGTGCTCATAAGTTATGAGTATTGGAATAAACCCACGCTCACTTGTATCACTTCATGGAATTTATCTCGAGTGATCGTGAGACGGTAATATCATATAAATCTTCAAACCTAGAGATATGAGTTGTTACCTATGAGTTGGTTGTGCATTGATTGCACGTAAACGCATCAGTAAATTGATGTTATAAAACGTGCCTTTGTGTACAATTCAACAAGTAGTAGAACAAGCATATGAGTCGAAGTTTATCTGTTCCTTCTAGAAATAGAAGCGATATCTGGGCCCCTCGATGATTTTGTTGTGACCTATGTACCGGCCGGTCAGAACTGAATTGATGTGTTCGATTAAGTTCTTTGTCAAACAAATCGAAAATCGGGAAACAAACTGCTGGACAATAAGTACGACGTTGTTCCATGTATTTGTCCGGCTGATATCATGAGAACAGAGGATTATATGATCCCTTATCTAATGGACAAGTCATTGACAAGGTCAGAGTTCATCTACAAGGTCAGAGTTCGACAGAAGCTTTTGAGAGCTACGATTACCAGTTGGTTCCTGAAGTCATACGCAATAATAGTTTTCGACTTATCCAAGTGGGAGACTGTTGGATTAATGTCTAAGTCCATAACTATAATTGGTAAGACTTGACCCAACCCGGCATGGTCCATTTGGGTTGGATACCATCATGCACTTGGATAGACTATAATGAGAGAAATAAGACACTTATGGTTATTAATATATCATAAGTTCTAGTATATTAATAATAAGAATAATAAGATTATTTAATTAGTATTGATCAAGAATTAATCTAGGATTAATTAAGTGATCAAAAGAAGACTAATTAAATATATGGGTTGATTGTGTAAATCATCCATACTTATATAGTGGGCTAATGCTCCATGGATAATCAAGTTGGGCTAAAACCCATAGGATGATCCATGGATGCTCCATGGTGTATTTGAACCCATGGATCCAAGGAAATGGAAAGCCATGACAATTAAGGATTTACCCTAATTGTAACACTATATAATGATATTATTCTTTGACAAAAATCGGCCACTAGTATTACACTAGAATCACATTAGAAAGTGAAGAAGAGGGCTAGCCGATTTCATGAAGTGTAGAACTCTCTCAAGTTATTCTAAGTGTTTTGATGATTGTGATTCCATTTGAGGCTTCCACACTATTGGGGCTAGGCACTCAAGCTTCATGAAGACTTTCTACATCAAAGAGGTATGTATTCTATCTTGTTACACTCATTGTTTTGTATGCTAGATTAGGATAATACCTTGGATGTTCTTATTTGCATGTATAATAGAGAAAACATAGATCCAAGGTATTGAGGGTTGCATGTACACTTAGGAGTGTTAGAATGCTCAAAACCCAACACCATCACCCTGTGGCCAACCTCACCCTATCAGACTGGGGTAGGACATCTCTGCCCGTACAATAGCTCGAAAGGTGGAGCACCAATGCTGGAATGATAGCTGTTGTTGTAGGCGAAATCTGCAAGGGGTACGTGGGAATCCCAACTCCCACTAAAGTCAATGATGCAGGTCCTCAACATGTCCTTGAGGGTCTGTATGGTCTGCTCACTTTGGCTGTCGATCTGCGGATGATAAGTTGTACTAAAAATCCAGCCGTGTGCCCAGCTCCTTATGGAACTTCTGCTAGAAGCGGGAGGTGAACCTAAGATAATGGTTAGAAATAATAAAGACTGGAACTCCATGGTGAGCAACGATCTCGCTGACATACACGTCAACCAGCTTCTAGGCCGAGAAGCTCTCCTGAATGGGTAGGAAATGGGCACTCTTGGTCAATCGTTCCATGTTGACCCAGATAACATCAAATCTATTCATTGTCCTCGACAACCTAGTAACAAAGTCCATCATGATCTGTTCCCATTTCCACATGGGAATCTCTAGAGGTTGCAGCTTGCCATGTTGCCTCTGATGGTCGGCCTTGACCATCCTGCAGGTCAAGCATGTCTCGACATACCAAGCGATTTCTCCCTTCATGCACGACCACCAATAACTCATACTCAAAATCCCGGTACATCTTGGTGGCCCCCGGGTGAATAGAGAAGTGAGACTTATGAGCCTCCTCCAGAACCATCTGTCTGACCCTACCCGGCATCAGAACACATATCCGACTGCAACGGGTCAATAATCCATGACTATCCATCACGAATCTGGTGATCTCACCTCTAATCCTCTCTAACTTCCAGTTCTCTTGCCATACACCCTTAGCATGGGCCTCCCCAATCAATCCCACCAGTGGAGAATTCACATATATCCTAACACATGTCATTGGTATAGAATATCCAAATGACTTGCGGCTTATGACATCTGCAAACACATTCGCTTTACCTGGGTGGTAAAGGATCTCACAGTCGTAGTCCTTGACTAAATCCAGCACCTGTGCGGTCTCATGTTTAGGTTCGGCTGATCCATGATGTGTCTCAAACTCTTATGGTCGGTGTATATGGTACAACAGACCCCATAGAGATAGTGTCTCCAAATATTGAGAGCGAATACTACCGCTCCCAGCTCCAGATCGTGTGTGGGATATCTCGTCTCATGCGGCTTCAGCTGCCGCAATGTATAATCTATCACTCACACTCTCTGCATAAGTAATGTTCCCAATCCGGAGATTGATGCATCACAAAATACCATGAAATCCTCAATTCCCTCAGGGAGTGTCAACACCAGTGCCTCACACAATCGCTGCCGTAGAGTCTCGAATGTAGTCTACTGCTCAGGGCCCCACTGGAACTCCACCCCCTTCCTCGTCAGATGAGTGAGGGGTACCGCAATCTTGGAGAAATCTAGTATGAATCTCCAGTAGTACCTTGCCAATACCAAAAAGCTATTGATATCCGAGGGAGATTTCGGTACCTCCCACTGCATAACGGCCTCGATCTTGGCCGGATCGAGCAAAATCCCCTCTTGGTTAACGAGATGTCCAAGTAACTGAACCTCGACAACCAAAACTCACATTTCGAGAACTTGGCATAAAGCTGCTCTCGTCTTAAAAATCCAAAAAACTCATGGAGATCTCCTTATGTTGCTCCCTGGTATTGGAATACACCAAGATGTCATCTGTAAACACAATGACCGAGCGATCGAGAATCAGTCTGCATACCTGATTCATCAGGTCCATAAATACCGTTGGCATGTTGGTAAGCCCAAACGGCATCACCACAAACTTGTAATGTTCGTAACGAATCCATAATGCGGTCTTCTCCATGTCCTCTTCCCTAACCCTTACCTGATGGTAACCGGACCTCAAGTCTATCTTGGAGAACCAAGATGTTCCCTACAACTGATCCAAAAGATCATCTATCCTTGAGAGTGGATAATGGTTCTTCACCATCAAATTGTTTAACTCCCTGTAGTCAATGCACATCTAGTGTGAACCATCCTTCTTCCTTACGAAGACTATCGGTGCTCCCCACGGAGAACTGATCTGTTGGATGAACTACTTGCCCAACAGTTCCTATAATTGAGATGAAAACACCTGCATCTTGTGTGGTGCCAATCGGTACGGTGCCTTGGTGATAGGGGCCGCGCCTGGCACTAAGTCGATCTTGAACTTGACCTGCCTTTCAGGAGGCACTCCAGGTAACTCCTCCGGAAACACGTCAACAAACTCTCGGACAACAGGAACATCTGAAACCGAAACCGAAACCTGATCCCTGACTAGCGTATCCACCATACACCAAGTAACCGCACACCCATGCTGAATATACTGTCGATCCTTGCCAGCTAAGCAAAACCATGAACCCATTCTGGTACCCTCGCCGTAGATAATCAGTTCTCCCCCACTTGGGTTCAAACTACCACCTGTTGACCCTCGTAGTCGATCATGGCACCGAAGCGACTCAACCAGTCCATACCCACTATCACACATACATCCCACATGGGAATCAAAATTAAGTCTATCGGGAAGGATACTCCTAAGATCTCCAGAACGCAACCCCGATAGACTGAAGAAGCAGAAATCACGTGTTCGTTGGCAATGGAGACTCGCAAAAGACACTCAAGCTCTCTTGTAGGAAAACCGAACTCCCTACTAAACGATCGAGAAAAAAATGGCCGAATTGCCCCAGAGTCAAATAATACTAATGCAGGTAAGGATTTCACTAAAAGCGGACCTACCATAGGTACAACACATAAGCATAAAACAAATATAATCAATAAGATAAAAGGATGGAAACATACCAGCCACCACATAAGTGTTGTCCTGGCCTCCTCAACCATAAGCTGAAAGGCGAGTCCCCGTGCCTTCGGAGGCTCTGATCTATGCTTACCCCCATCAGTAATCCTCAGTATAGCCGATGTTGGAGCCCACATCATCCTGGTATCTAGTAGGGGACACTAGGCCTTCGTATGGCCCAGCTGCTCACAATGGTAACAAATTCTGACCCCAGAAGCTGGAGTATTCTTCCTACTATCTCTCATAATGTGGCCCTGCTTGCCATATTTGTGGCACCTACTACCCGATCGGTAAACCCCAGAATGAGCCTTCATGCACTTCCCATAAGTACGGTTGGGATGACCTCCAGACCTAGAATCAATAGTCTTCGACCGCTTCAGCACAGGCTGCGATTGCGTTGGGGCCTGTCACTGCTCTCTCAACTACAGTTTAATCTCAAGCTCATGCCGCCTAATGGCCTCCTGTAACTCCATCAAAGTATCACACCGCTGGGTAGAAATGAACTGTATGATGTCAGTCTTGAGCATGCTCAGATAACCAGTCATCTGAGCCTGCTCGGATGCAAACTCCGGGAAAAACATTTCCCTCTCAGTGAACATGTGGGTGATCTCCGTCACTATCTTTGTACCCTATCTCAGATCCAAGAACTCCTGTGACAACCGCTCCTACTCAACCCATAGAATATAGCGAGCGCGAAATATCTCCCTGAACTGATCCCAAGTAACCGCCTCTCGATGCACATCAGAATATGACCCCGTCATCAATCTCCACCAGTCCTTTGCTCCTGACCTTAGCAGGTTTAGAGCACATTTGACCTTCTAGTTAGCAGGACATGAGCACATGAAGAAACATCCCTCCAAGTCATATAGCCACCTCATGGCTATAATCGGGTACTGAGTCCCATCCAAAGTTGGGGACTTCGTGTTATCAAAGTCCTAGTACTGAAAATCCCAACCTGTCCCCGTACTTGCAGCCATCACGGTTGTGGAGGTTACAACAGTTTCATTCTCAACAATGGATGCATATTTGTCATCAAAATACTCCATCATGGTGGTCCTGATAGACCCAAACATCTCTAGAATCTGACCCCAGATAATCTCGACCACCTCCTCCTGGATGATCTCCCTGAAGCGATCTTCTATCAGCGCTGACCTATCTTGGCTGCCAGCTCCTGATCCTGACCCAGATATGGTCTCAAATCGCCTCGTAACCACCATACTGAAAATACACCAGGAAGATATCTGATAATCCACATGAATAATGGGGGAACCAACTCCCAACTAAACCCTAGGGGTTGTGACTTACTTGCTACACATATAGGTCCTGTGCTTCCAGTAGTACATACTCATACTACCTTCCACAGCTACCCATATTTGTCTCAAGTATCATCACAATGCCCTAACAATATACATAAACATGGCGAGCACTTAATCCTGATTCCTAAAGGAAGGCTAAATATCTCATAACTAGCCGAACGACCCCGCAAAACTTATCAATGAAACTTCCACCAACCTTGTAGCACTCATGTATGCTAGTCATACATAACGATGGACGCTATTGACATTCGAACATCTTTTCCTACCCTAATCCCTTAATCAGACAAGAACATGAAATAAGGCCTAACCAAACATTCTTAGGCTATAAGATCTTAATTATGTACAACTATGATGCATACACTAAGGAAATCCTAGGCTATCAAGCATCATATAATCAAACAATTCTATCATGCAATTCTAGAAGATCCCTAACCTATAACTAGCATGCTGCTCTAACACATCACAATATCAACCAATTGCATAATATTTTGGGGTCCACTTACTGGCTCCGACTGATCATACACTCTACATCCTCCTTTATAATTTGAAAACAATTCTAAAACTATTTTGAAAACCTTTTCCTTAGTTATAGATTGGATTCACACGAGTGTTCCTCCAATTCACTCAAACTAAGGTTCTAATACCATATTGTAACGACCATAAAATTTCACAAAAATGTAAACTTTTCAAAATCAACCGAAGTTCATAATTTGTTTGCAAACTCATCGAAAACCAGTAATGTTTACAAATTATTTTCAAAATAAATCAATATCAGAGTTTTCCCAGAACTCATAATCATAAAACAAGGAAGTATACGGTCACGCCTTCGCCTTCCGACGATTATCCAAAGTACCTGAAACAAAATCCAAAACTGTAAGCCCAAAGCTTAATGAGTTCCCCCAAAATACCCGCACAAAATAACACACATATAATAATCAACCATCGGATTGGAATGCCCCTGGCCCACAACCATTGGGTTGTAATGCCAGCATACTATGGGTCCAATCATCCTCGGGATGGTATACCCACGGCCCATAACCATCGGGTTGGAATGCCCACATACTATGAGACCAATCATCCTCAGGATGGAATAATCTCGTACCACATCTATCGGGTTGCAATGCCGTGGTCTGTTGGCTCTCACATAAAGCAAATAAGCCTCAACCACCAATCAATCATGTGCACATATATTAGATAATCATATAATAGTCAACAGACAGAAAAACCGATCTACAGATCACTAAGCATAGCAACATCCTATCTACCAGGATACCGATCTAACTGATCATAACCTCATAGAACCATCCTATCAACCAGGATACAAATCTAACAAATCACATTAATAATAAAGCAGGATAACAATCCAAAGGGCCGACCATGGTGCCTTCGACCCTTGAGTATAGTGAGGAAAACTCACCTCACAACGCCGAACAGAACTTAAAAGATTAAACTCCCGAAACACGGCTTCAACACCAACACCTACAACCACCATTGATCCAATTTCATAAATTCCCAAATAACCCAAATACCTACAAAATCTAAACATGTTCAACCCTTGGTCAAAGTCAAAGTCAACAATCCATGTTGATCCAACTCCTTGAGTGCAGCTTACAGACTCGTCGAGTTCCTTCAAAACTAAAAAAGTCGTGAAAACCCCAATAACCTCACTGAGTTACCAAGTAAGTCGTCGAGTCAATGCAACATCCAGAATCTCGGGAAAACCCTAACCTACTCGTCGATTTATCTCACTAACTTGTCGAGTCCATGCAGAATCCAGACAACGGAAAACCCCGATTTAACTCGTCGAGTTGACTATGAAACTTGTCGAGTTCCTTCCGTCCTTTCCTCATTCAGGCGTTTTTAAACGAAACCAATACCCCAAACTGTAGATCTAGCCTCCTAGGGTGTAGTTTCCACATAAAGTTGCGAACTTTACATGCATACAAGGCTTTAAGAAGCTAAAACACTTCAAACTAGCCTTACAAAGAGGTTTAGGGTAAGGAGAAGGGCCAAAGCTTCATAAAGCTAGAGGCTTTATGTCAAACAGGGCCTAGAGGAGTCCGAATTTGAAGTTACAACTTCAAATCGTGCTCAAAATCTTAAATGCTTCAATGATAAGCTAGAAATTGCCCTAAACTCTTGGATGAATAGATCTAGTAAGAGAGTGATCAAGGTAATGACTTTTGACCTTCAAATGGATGCCAAAAAGATGTAGATGCTGGATCTATAAGCCCTTTCTCATTCCATGCTCCTAGCTCTTCGAACCTCTGGGAGCTGGGGTGTTACAGACTCATTTCTCCATGCACATAAAGACAGAGTAACATCCTTCACCAACCAGCAGAACCTCTACATCCTATCATTTCCCTTTGGCCATTTATGAAATGGGGAATGGATATAGTAGGAAAACTGCTAGTATCCTATGGAGGAAAATTCTTCATGCTGGTGATGAATGACTATTTCTTAAAGTGGATAGAAGCTAAAGCCTACATACAAGTAAGAGACAAAGAGGTAGTCTCCCTCATCAAACATAACATTTTGACGAGGTTCGGGAAACCTGCTACAATTATATGTGATAACGGATCCTAATTCATAAGCAAAAGATAAAGGGACTTTTGCACAAGTTGGGGAATCAAGATGGTGATGTCTACTCCTGTCCACCCTCAAGCCAACGACCTAGCAGAATCCAGTAACAAAATTATAGTGAACTACTTGAAGAAGAGGTTGGACGAGAAGAAAGGAAGATCAGAAAAGGCGTTCTTTTCGTATTTTGGGTAGATAGAACCACTTCCAAGGTAGCTACTGGCCAAGCCCCTTACTCATTAGTGTTTGTAAAGGAAGCAATGATCCCCACTGAAGTGGTGATTCCGACAACAAGATACCTACTTCAAAACCAAGAGGACAACAACAGGATCCTGGCCCATGATTTCGACACTATATATGAACTTAGGGATCTTTCCAAGATCTAAATTACTAGTTATTAACAAAGGATTACCAGTGCATACTATAAAAACATAAGATTTAGAAAAATTCAAGTAGGAGACTTGGTACTACGAAAAACATTCCAAAATACCAAGGATCCTAGTTCAGGTAAGTTGGCACCTAAATAGGAAGCACCATATATCATAGACTCCAAAGCAGGAAAAGGGGCATTATTGTTTAGCCACCTTAGATGGAAATATCTTACCAAGATCTTGGAATGCTATACATCTCAAAACCTATTTCACATAAGTAAAACTGTTAACCGCCCATTACAATCAAGGTATGCATGCTATTTATCTTTTATCCTTCATTCTTTGTTACTTATTTTCTTATAATACCATTACTAACTTAAGCATCCGAGGAGTGTTATACAGGCTAACGCCCACCCCTAGCTAACGTTTGCTATATGCAGAGACTGAAGGATCATGATGCTCAAGGATCCTAACCTCTAAGGATCCTGATGTATAAGGATCCTAACCTCTAAGGATCTTGACGTTTAAGGATCATGGTGATTGAGGATCCTAATCGATATCGATCCTGATGTTTAGGGATCCTGACAATTAAGGATCCTGATTTCCAAGGATCTTGAACATGTGAGCTTTCAAGGATCCTAAAACCCAAGGGAACATGGAGACTCCCATGACTGAAAACATCCGACGACCCACAATATTAATCTCTTAAGAATAGATATTGATAATCTCTCCTACGAATATAGGTACTTAATCCCCTCTAAGGTTTAAAGAGTTAATTACCTATTTCATATGAGTTATGGTTTATATACCTCGCTTGGATGCATGATATCTAACTATGGGATATGAATAAGGGGATTATTTCACGCTTTAGTGGCTTGGCAACCCTCATAATTCTGAGCATGGGTTAAGATCCTAAAGTTTTAATCTAAGGTTAATAACATTTACATGTTATCTCTAGTTGGGATCTTCCCCTGAAAATTCCTAAGGTTTATAACATTTACATGTTATCTCAAGTTTGGAGTTTCGCAGAAAACTCCTAAGATTTATAACATTTACATATTATCTTAAGCTAGGATCCTCTCCTCGAAAATAAAACTTTTATCATAATATTTGGGATTTTCCCCAGTAATTTGTTAAGGATTATAATTTGGGACTTTTCCCAAAAAATCTTGTCGTAAAGTTGTGACATGAGTTCAAGATGGAATCTTCCCCAAAAAATGAATAAGGTTCATAGCATTATGATACAAAGACTTTTCTCAAGTTAAAAGCTAAGGATCCTTCCTAAAATTTGACGAATGAAGATCCTTCCCATCAAGCTTCTAAAGTAAAGATCCCTTCAAACATCAAGGTCATAGGAAGATAAGGAGTTCAAGACATCAACCTTTTCCTAAGTTCACCAGGTCTCATCTGTCCTTATTTTTGAAAAACTCTAGACAAAATATGAGGATCCTAAGCTTTTAGGGTCCCAAACAGTGATTATTTGGTTACCAGAACTTAAGTCTTTGAGTTTGAAAGGGCTACATATAACTTACTAAGGGAGTTTTTGCTTTAGGTTTGTTTGTAGGAACTAAGTTCTTTAGGATCTTAGTGATCTAAGGATCCGAGTATCATAATAATTATGCATAATGATCAAAAGAAAAATATGTAAAGAAGCATATTAATTGCATTCAAAAGGGGTTGCACACCAACTCGCCAAAAGATTAGTTGTTCTACATCGCAAGTAAACATAAAATTATATAAACTAATTTATGGAGGCCTAGACCTTAGCTTGGTCATCATCAGTTGTGTTTTTCTTTTCCCCTCCTTCGGTCAGCTATAGTACATGATCTTGATTGGGGGTAGCAGGCTTGACAGTCAACTTGTCCAGTGCCTCACGCCAACCTTGCACGTCCCAGGAACCTTCATTCTCTAGATCCTTCGCAAGACGGATCTTGGCCTCCCAAACAGCCACTACAACGCTGAGCTTCGCATCAGAGATCACCTCCTCCATCTTGAGCAAGTGCTCATCCTCCTTTTTAGCTTTCTCCTTGCTGAGTAGCTCCACTCTCCTCAATATATCCTCATTGGTCACTTTCCACATCCCCTCCTGTCCCTAAAGGGCTTGTTCAGCCTACTCTAATCGGATCCTTAGATAAACAGAAATGTGATCATAGACCTGAAAAAAGACATAGTGGGTCAGCAAAAGTAGAATATAGGATGAGAATTGTAACGTCCCCATTTCTGGTATGTTATTTAAATGTTTATTTTTCTAAGTACTCAAGAGGGACTCGACGAGTCTGTTGCCCGACTCATCGAGTAGAGACGGGATTCCAAGCATGTGAAAGTGGACGACTCGACGAGTCCGTATCCTGGACTCGGCGAGTCCACCAGTCTGGAAGAAACCCTAGATCCATGGGTTTTGCACCCTATATAACCCCCCTTATGCGCCCAATCTGGCCTCCCTCACCCTCAAAACGTCTCATAGCAACACCTTAACCTATCTTGAGTGTTTTTGGGCATTTTTGTGTAAAGAGTGAAGATTAGATGAGAAGAGGAACACTAGATCCAAAAGAGAAGAAGAGAATCAAGCTCTTGCATCCATTTCAGAGGCATTTGAGGTATTAATCGGACTCTTTCTGTTCCTTGGTTGTTTCTCTTTAGGAATCTCATTTAGGTTACCCTTTTGCCCATTTATGAGCTTAATCTAGTAAGGGAGCTTATGTAGTGGTATAGCTTTCAGATCTAATCATATTTATGTCCCAAAACCAAGATCTGATACCTTTATTGAACCTTGTTGCATATAAGCTGTAGATCTAACCTTATTCATGCATTTTAAGCCTATAAACCTCTTTAGGAGTATTTGTGCACATAAAAATGGAACCTTTACGTGCAAACCAAGCCTTAGGAGCCCAGATCTATCAGTTGGACGCGTTGGTTTTGAGCAAAATCGTCTGAATAGTTATTGCATGCATGCAACTCGACGAGTCATTCTTCGGACTCGGCGAGTCGAGTCGCGAGACCAAGACAATCTTCATACCTCTAGATCATACTCGGCGAGTTGATCATACAAATCGGCGAGTCACAACCATAGTGTTCATGCGTTGAAGGAGGACTCGACGAGTTGTTCATACAACTCGGCGAGTCGGATGTAGATTGACTGAGTGATAGCATTGAAGAGGAACTCGTCGAGTCTATGCCAAACTCGATGAGTAGTAGCGAACAGAAGCAAGGAAGTGAGCGTGAGGACTCGACGAGTTGGTGAACCAACTCGACGAGGCAGGTCAACTGTATGTTGAGTTTGACCAATAGGATTGACTTTGGTCAGGGGTAAAATAGTCATATTACCCTCAGTATTGTTATGAGTATTTGATTCAGTGTGTTATGGAAATTGTAGTCGGGGAGATACCGGAGCAACAGCCAGTTTCCAGAGCAGTTCATTTACCAACCAATTTACGAGGTAAATTTCCATTCAGTAGGAACAGGTCTAAGGCCACAATGCCGGTCCGTTTAACTAGCAGTAGTTTCCGGACTTTGGTCCGATGCGGTAGTTAGGTTGTTTGATGCCTTCGTGGATCAGACAGGGTTTATGTATTATGTGTTCCGGGCTACGGCCCGATGCAGTATGCAGTTTATGTGTTCATGCTAGTTGTATGTTTATGCCATTCTATGTTATGCTCAGTTTCCGCACTTCGGTCCAATGCAGTTAGTTCCGGATTTCCGTCCGATGCAGGGGACAAGGTCCCAGTCAGTTCCGGACTTCGGTCTGATGCAGTTTCCGGACTTATGTCCGATGCAGAGGGCAAGGCCCTAGTTAGTTTCGAACTTCGGTCTGATGCAGTTTCCGGACTTCGGTTTGATGCAGTGGGCAAGGCCCAGTATGTGTTTATATGTTATTGTTTGGTATGTGCCAGTTTGGGGGAGATCACTAAGCTTTGTGCTTACAGTTTCAGTTTTGGTTTCAGGTACTTCTGCAAGTAAAGGGAAGAGCTCGGGATGATAGCATCACACACACCACAACTTCAGCTTTATTCCTGGGAGTTTTGTTCAGATACTTAGATGTGATTTGATACATTTTTTGATACGACACTTTTATTATGGCTTTTGAGATATCTGACGTATGGTTTTATTATATGGCATTCAGTGTTATGACATTTATTATTATCTAAAAAAAAAATTGTTGGGTCGTATCTTTGGGATGTTTCAAGTTGGTATCAGAGCCTTGTTTTGAGGGATTCGGGCACACTTTCGGGTTTGTCTGAACTCAAACTAAGGAAATGGTAAAATGTTTTTCGAAAGAAAAGAGTTTTAGAAAAGTTAAAAGAATTTTAGAAAGAAAAGAACTTTGAAAGAGAAAAGGGTGTGGTGCATGCGATCAGCTGAGCTCAAGTAAGTACTCCCAAATTACCCATACAACAGTATGTATCAGTTAATGTTGAGTTTCAGTTTTAGTTTCAGTAGAACAACATGCTAGTATAGGACTAAGGATCTAGGAGGATGCCTTATATGCCTGCTTTTTGTGTTTCATCTTTATAAGAATTGCATGCTAGCATTGAGTAGTCAACAGTAGGATAGCCTGGTTAGGTTATGCCTGATAACATGAGTTTAGCATTGTATGCTAGTACAGTTTCCGATTATGAGGATAGAATTGCTTGAGTAGTCTCCTGTGTCTGAATGTTGCTTGCTTTGTGCTTTGTGGGACTCTGAGTGATTGGAGTTAGCCACTAGGTGAATGCGTCACGTCACATGTGAACAGGGTTGAATAATCTCATAGTGCTAGACTTGGCCCTATTGCGCAGCTCTTGTATGAGTCTAACCGTTGTAGGGACGAGTCTTTTACTTAAAGGATTATCTGAGCCTCGCCGCATTTGATGGTATTCAGGTGATGGCTAATTGACATCACAAGGAGGCTTTCAGCAGTTGAGGACTGGATCGGGAATAGTCATAGAATTCCCTAGGGCAAGCCTAGGATGGGAGTAGCAGAGATTATTAGCAGTAATAGTGACTTGGTGGAGTCAAGGCAGTACTTGAGGAAAGTATGGATAGATGTGGAAGGTAGTATGGGCCCGTACTACTGAAAGCAGAGGATCCGTACTCGAATCAAGGAAAGCTGAGATGAGACCAGGAATCTTGTAGTGGTAGTGATTCCTTGAGATATATCAGTGTTCCTGACGTTTATTATGTTGTGTTTCAGAATGGTGGTATTACGCCCAGACCAGCAGTCGGCAGTTCAGGTGCCGAAGGGGGATCAGGATCAAGCCCAGAGGCCGGGCAGTTGGATGAGCAGACTAGGGAGTTTCTGTCTTCATAGATTACTCGCACCATACTTGAGCAGACTCCTGTGATCTTTGGTTCGATCAAGGAGGGTATCTTAGAGTTGATGGACGAGAGGTTGAGCACCATCTGTGCTGAGGTGGAAGCCATGATGGGGTCGCGCATGCTTACTTTTAGGGAGTTTCGAGCATGCGGAGCTCCAGATTATCACGGGGAGCTGGACCCCATAGCGAGTACCAGATGGTTGGCGGATGTGGCCAACGCATTCTGCACGAGCAGGTTTCCCAAGGGGGACAAGGTCAGATTGGCATCTTGTCTTCTGAAGGATAGGGCATGGGATTGGTGGGAGGAGATTGGTCATGCCATCGGGGATGATGCAGCTTTGGATGCCATGACCTGGGCAGACTTTACTACCAGGTTCAGAGCCGAGTTCGCACCGGTTATTGAGGTGCAGTAGTTAGCATGCGAGTTTCAGGATCTTACCCAGACTACAGAGACAGTGGTGGAGATTACCGTCAAGTTAGGGAGAGGGCTCTTCTTGTTGCTTAGTACGAGGCTGATGAGGAAATGAAGAAGGCTCGTTATCATGAGATGCTGTGGAGTGATATCCACCAGTTTGTGAGCCGGTCCAGCTGTACAACACTGGATGACATGATTGCAAGGGCTCGAGAGAGAGAGATTGACCTTGCGATGGAGAGAAAGAAGAAGCCGGAGGCGGCTCCAGGTACAAGGAATGCGGGAAAAAGCCCAAGGCTTCAGATCATAAAGCTAGGATTCAGCAGAGCCACACTCGGTGTGACAAGTGTGGGAGATTGCACGATGGGGCGTGTAAGGAAGGGAGTGACGGCTACCACAAGTGCGGTCCGACTGGGCATATGAGCAGAGATTGTACAGCCACTACTACCGCTGTTGCGGCATCAGATCTGATTTGCTTCCATTGCAATCAGAGGGGACATTAAAAGTCCCAGTGTCTGAGTTTAGCTGTTGTAGGAAAGGTGTCAGTACCTGCTCCTGCTACTTTGAGGATTAGAGATGGCCGTTAGTGTCGAGCTGAGACGCCGCTGGCAAAGAGTAGGGCTTTTCAGCTGACAGCAGAGGAGGCGCGAGCGACTCCTGACGTGGTGACGGGTATGTATTTTTCCCTTATCTCTGCATTTATTATTGATTGTTTCTTATGATTATATGTTTTGTATAGGTTTGTTCTCAGTGAACAACATTTCAACTATAGTATTGTTTGATTCGGGGGCTACCCGATCATTCATCTCCCTTGTGCTTAGCAAGAGGTTTAGCAGAGCTCCTGGGGAGCTAGATTGTCCACTTGAGGTTGAGATAGCAACTGATAGGACCGTTAGGATTGTAAGGGTACATAGAGGATGTTCTCTACAGTTATTCGATGAGCGGTTTCCGGTGGACTTGGTCCCTATTCCCCTACGAGGGAATAAGGTTATAGTAGGCATGGATTGGCTGAGCCCCAATGGGGCGGTGATAGATTGTGAGCTGCAGTTAGTGAGGGTTCGCACTCCCAGTGGGGGAGAGTTAGTGATTCAAGAAGAGAGGCCACAACGCGGACCAGTTCTGTGTTCAGCGGCGAGAGCGAGACGTTATTTTCAGCAGGGTTGCATCGGTTATGTTGCCTATGTTTTAGATGCCCGGGAGAATGGCAAGATGAAAGTTGATGATGTTCTGGTGGTACGAGACTACCCAGATGTATTTCCTGAGGATTTGCTGGGAATACCTCCTAAGAGGCAGGTCGAGTTCGGGATGGACTTAATCCCTGGTGCGACTTCGATAGCCAAGGCACCGTATCAGTTGGCTCCCCCAGAGATGCAAGAGTTATCTATGCAGCTGCAAGAGCTGCTAGGCAAGCATTTTATCAGGCCGAGCAGTTCTCCCTGGGGTGCACCGATTTTGTTTGTAAAGAAAAAGGATTGTCTAGGTTTTCCAAGATCGATTTACGCTCCGGGTATCATCAAATGTGAGTCAGAGACGAGGATGTGCAAAAGACTGCTTTCAGGACCCGGTATGGTCATTATGAGTTCGTGGTGATGCCTTTTGGGCTCACCAACGCTCCAACCACGTTCATGGATCTCATGAACTGCGTGTGCAAGCCGATGCTGGATCGGTCTGTAATAGTATTCATAGATGATATCTCGGTGTATTCCAAGACTCATGAGCAGCACGAGGAGCACCTGAGAGAGGTGCTAGAGATTTTGAGGAGGGAGAGACTTTTCGCAAAGTTCTCCAAGTGCGAATTATGGTTGCGCGAGGTGCAGTTCCTTGGTCATCTTGGCAACCAGAAGGGTATTTTGGTAGATACGGCCAAGATAGAGGCGGTGATGTAGTGGGAAGTCCCGAGATCTCCATCCGAGATTCGGAGCTTCCTAGGTTTGGTAGGATATTACAAGAGATTCATCCAGGATTTCTCCAAGATAGCAGTACCGCTCACCCTACTGACCAAGAAGTAGGTGGCGTTTCGTTGGGGGCATGAGAAGCAAGTAGCGTTTGAGACCCTCAGGCAGAGATTGTGCGAGGCACCGATTCGTACCTTTCCAGAAGGAGTAGAGGATATCGTAGTATACTGTGATGCCTCGATCACAGTTATGGGAGCAACGTTGATGCGGTGAGGTTGTGTGATAGCTTACGCCTCAAGACAGTTGAAGCCTCACGAGGCTAACTATCCTACGCATGATTTGGAGTTGGGGGAAGTGGTGTTTTCCCTCAAGAATTGGAGACATTACCTCTATGGGGTCCGGTGTACCATTTACACGGATCACAAGAGCTTGAGGTACCTCATGGACCAGCCGAATCTGAACATGAGGTAGAGGCGATGGTTAGACGTGCTGAAGGATTATGATTGTGAGATCCTTTATCACCCAGGGAAGGCCAACGTGGTGGCCGATGCCCTGCGCCGCAAGGCAGTAACGGCCCTGATCAGAGACATGTTTGAGGATGACGGTGATTACTCCATTATTGGAGCAAATCAAAGAGGTGCAGGTCGAGGGCCTCAAGGAGGAGAGGCAGAAGTGTGAGAGGATTTTGTGTCGAGTAGCTTCTTTTGACTACGATAGCCGAGGATTGTTGAACCTTCATGGGAGAGTATGGGTACCGTACTGGGGCGGAGTGCGGTAGGTATTGATGGACGAGGCCCATAAGTCTCGATTTTCCATCCATCCAGGGGCAACGAAGATGTTTAGGGATCTTCGACCCGACTATTGGTGGCCCTGCATGAAGCGGGATGTCGCCTGGTATGTGGAAAGATGCCTGACCTGCAGGAAGGTTAAGGTGGAGCACCAGAGACCTCACGGCAAGATGCAGCCGTTGGACATACCAGTGTGGAAATGGGAGGATATCACTATGGATTTCATCACTAAGCTTCCCAGGACCACACATGGAGTGGATTCGATTTGGGTTATAGTGGATCGGTTGACGAAGAGTGCTCATTTTCTACCGATCCAGGAGAGCATATCGGCTGAGAATCTAGTCGATATATATGTGCGAGAGGTGGTGGCACGGCATGGAGTGCCTGTTTCAGTGGTGTCAGACTGACATGTCCGTTTTACTTCTAAATTCTGGAAGTGGTTTCACGACGAGATAGGTACTCGTCTCTATTTTAGCACTGCATTCCATCCTCATACGGACGGGCAAAGCGAGAGAACGATTCAGACTCTCGAGGACATGCTGCGGGCATGTGTTTTATACTTCAGTGGCAGTTGGGATACGTATCTTCCGTTAGCGGAATTTTTGTATAACAATAGTTACCATGCGAGTATTGATCGACCTCCTTTCGAGATGCTCTATGGGAGGAAGTGCAAGACCCCGGTTTTTTGGGGCGAGGTCGGTCAGCGAGTCATTGGGAGCACCGAAGTGGTGCTCAAGATGACAGAGTTGATCCAACAGGTTCATAGCAGACTGCAGACTACGTAGAGTCGGCAGAAGAGTTATGCCGATAGGAGGCGTTCACACTTGGAATTCCAGGTGGGCGATATGGTCCTCCTGAAGGTATCACCCTGGAAGGGTGTTATCCGGTTTCGGAAGAGGGGCAAGCTGGGCCCCAGGTTCATCGGTCCTTTTAGGGTTTTGGCCCAGGTGGGATGGGTTGCTTATCGGTTGGATCTTCCGGCAGAGCTCAGTCAGATCCACAACACTTTCCATGTTTCTCAGTTAAGGAAGTGCTTGGTGGATAAGACAGCAGTAGTACCCTTGGAGGACATTAAGGTTGATAGCAGCCTGAATTATATTGAGAAACCCATAGCAATCATGGATAGGAAGACGAAAGCCTTGAGGAACAAGGTGGTTCAGTTGGTAAAGGTGCAGTGGCAGCACCGGAAGGTATCTGAGTGGACGTGGGAGGTAGAGGATGAAATGAGGGATCACTACCCAGAGTTGTTCGTATATGCAGCAGCAGCAGACTTCGAGGACGAAGTCGGAGACAAGTGGGGGAGAGTTGTAACGTCCCCATTTTTGGTATGTTATTTAAATGTTTATTTTTCTAAGTATTCAAGAGGGACTCGACAAGTCTGTTGCCCGAATCGTCGAGTAGAGATGGGATTTCTAGCACGTGAAAGTGGGCGACTCGACGAGTCCATATCCTGGACTCAGCGAGTCCACTAGTCTGGAAGAAACCCTAGATCCACGGGTTTTGCACCCTATATAACCTCCCCTTATGCGCCCAATTTGGCCTCCCTCACCGTCAGAACGTCTCATACCAACACCTTAACCTATCTTGTGTGTTTTTGGGCATTTTTGTGTAAAGAGTGAAGATTGGAATAGAAGAGGAAGGCTAGATCCAACGGAGAAGAAGGGAATCAAGTTCTTGCATCCATTTCAAAGGCATTTGAGGTATTAATCGGACTCTTTCTGTTCCTTGGTTGTTTCTCTTTAGGAATCTCATTTAGGTTACCTTTTTGCCCATTTATGAGCTTAATCTAGTAAGGGAGCTTGTGTAGTGGTATAGCTTTCAGATCTAATCATATTTTTGTCCCCAAACCAAGATCTAATACCTTTATTGAACCTTGTTGCATATAAGCTCTAGATCTAACCTTATTCATGCATTTTAAGCCTATAAACCTCTTTGGAAGTATTTGTGCACGTAAAAATGGAACCTTTACGTGCAAACCAAGCCATAGGAGCCCAGATCTATCAGTTGGATGCGTTGGTTTTGAGCAGAATCGTCTGAATAGTTATTCCATGCATGCGACTCTGCGAGTCATTCTTCGGACTCGGTGAGTCGAGTTGCGAGACCAAGACAATCTTCATACCTCTAGATCAGACTCGACGAGTTGATCATACAACTCAGCGAGTCACATCCAGAGTGTTCATGCGTTGAAGGAGGACTCGACTAGTTGTTCATACAACTCGGCGAGTCGGATGCAGATTGACTGAGTGATAGCATTGAAGAGGCACTCGTCGAGTCTATGCCAAACTCGAAGAGTAGTAGCGAACAGAAGCAAGGAAGTGAGCGTGAGGACTCGACGAGTTGGTGACCCAACTCGACAAGTCAGGTCAACTCTATGTTGACTTTGACCAATAGGATTGACTTTGATCACGGGTAAAATAGTCATTTTACCCTCACTATAGTTATTAGTATTTGATTTAGTGTGTTATGGAAATTTTAGTCAGGGAGATACCGGAGCAGCAGCAGACAGTTTCCAAAGCAGTTCATTTACCAGCCAGTTTACGAGGTGAGTTCCTTTCAGTAGGACCGGGTCTAAGGCCACAATGCTGGCCCGTTTAACTAGCAGTAGTTTTTGGACTTCGGTCCGATGCAGTAGTTAGGTTGTCTGATGCCTTCGTGGCTGAAACATGGTTTATGTGTTATGTGTTCCGGGCTATGACCCGATGCAGTATGCAGTTTATGTGTTCATGCTAGTTGATATTTTTATGCCATGCTATGTTATGCTCAGTTTCCGGACTTCGGTTCGATGCAGGGTACAAGGTCCCAGTCAGTTCCGGACTTCGGTCCGATGCAGTTTCCGAACTTCTGTCCGATGCATAGGGAAAGGCCCTGGTTAGTTCCGGACTTCGGTCCGATGCAGTGGGCAAGGCCCAGTATGTGTTTATATGTTATTGTTTGGTATGTGGTAGTTTGGGGGAGCTCACTAAGCTTTGTGCTTACAATTTCAGTTTTGGTTTCAGGTACTTCCGCAAGTAAAGGGAAGAGCTCGGGATGATAGCATCACACACACCACAGCTTTAGCTTTATTCATGGTAGTTTTGTTCAGATAGTTAGATGTGATTTGATACAGCTTTTGATACGACACTTTTATTATGGCTTTTGAGATATCCGACGTATGGTTTTATTATATGGCATTCAGTGTTATGACTTTTATTATTATCTAAAAACAAGATTTTTGGGTCGTATCTTTGGGATGTTTCAAGAATAAAAACAACACTTTCAACATGGGAGAAAGAGTCCAACTTCTAAAGCGCATCCTTAACTCTAGGGTTCTCTAAGGATAGACCTACAGACTCAATAGCTTTCCTTTTCTGCGATCACGGAGTTTTCACCATCAAGGTAATGGCCGACCTTTTGGGATGAAGAGAAGACAAGCTCTTCTTCTTTTTCATCGTTAGTGATCCCTAGACATGGTTGTGTCATGATCAACAAGTGTGAAGTGAGCACTGGAGCGGGTGATCATAGATCCTACATATAACAAAAAATCTTAAGATCCTTCATCACAAGTGAAAACAATCAGGGATCCTTACCTGTCGACATGAGGTTATTAGTAGAAGATCTTTTTTGCAAAGTGGCCGGTTCGAATCGAAAGGATCTCTCAGCTTCAGACAAGGCCAATAACTTCTCAATATTCTCTTCGGAATCCTTAGCGACGGGGCAAGCTCTTCGAGTTTAAAAGCTACAAAAAAACTATAAAAAAGAAGAAGGGAATTCTGGGACCCTTATATTAGTATAAAAGAATCCTACCCTTCTTAACCCAAGCATCCGACAAGACATCACCACCAAGAACAGAGTCACGTCTCACAAAATTGTATTTTTCTTTCCAATCCTCGTCATTATGTTGGGTTGTCAGGAAAATAGAAGATTTGTGGGTTTTGACATTGAAAAGAAAGCGAGAAGTCCTAAAGGTTTTAAGATCATACATGCATGCCAGTTCAGGAAGACCTATATCAAGGTCTTTTGACCGGTTCACTTGGTTGATCCAATATAGGATCCTCCAAATGATTGGCATGGCTTGAATATATGAGATCCTAATCACCTTAAAGAACTCAAAGATAATTCTAGGAAAATGCTATATCAACCCCAGGGAGAAGGGATATCCGGGGAAGCATACCTAGGTAGGAGAAACAAAGTCTAGTTGGATGAGAGGATCAAAGGGGCTAAAAACGGCTTCAGAAAGGAAGGCTCCAGTGAGTCTCAAAGACTCAATGTCATCATCACCAAAGGAACATGTCTCCTCCTCAGAAAGAATTCCTTGATCAATGAAGTCATCTTCGGGAAGAGCCAAGATGTTTTTGCGAGAAACTAACATTTTCCTACCCATGACAGAAGAAGTAAAAATATAGAAGAAAAAGGGAGAATTACCTTCAAATAAATTAGTGATACTCGAAAGATAGCAAGGAAAAGTAAAGAAAATTAAGGAGCTAATCATCCTTATTTATACTGCAGGAATAGTTGATTTGACCGCTTGTAACGACTAGTAGTTCACCTGTTGAGATTTTAATTATCCAAGCCATTAAGGGTTAAATTAAAAAGTTACCATTATCTATTTTTTTCATTTATTTTCTTTATATTAACCCTTTAATATTATCAAAACTAACTCACTTATTTTTAGGAATAACTTGGGGGAAATTGTTAGGGCTATGAAAGGCCCCAATTTTCGTATTTTTGAAAGACCCAAACTTTCATACTTCACAATATCATTACTCCAAAACATGCTACTTGGATATTCATAGAAGCAATGTTTTACATTGATAAAGGGATTACAAACTATTGGATACAAACCGTCTATTACAAAGTGTTATATATATTACATAACTACCTAGGATATTGTAATTTATACAAACATAAACTGAAGTACAAAAGTACTATTACAAACTATTCTAAATCTTTCAATAGTATGTGAACATACTAGTTACTTATCACCTGCAATTGTTAAACATTGATAGGGTAAGCGGTGACGCTTAGTGAGTTCAATAATAGATACAATATAACGTTATGCCATATATATACTTCAATGTGGCAAAAGAAAAGAAGAGTAACAAGACATATGTGAGATCATGTGACAAGCGTTCACATCAATCAAAGACTTTATTCAAAGATATACTTTTCAATTCATGATATACATCAATAAAACTTTGGCCCAAATGGCATAGAAGACATGCAATTTCTGATTAACATCTTGTTAGATTTCAGGCTTATAGTCCTATTTAACCATTTGCCAATGCCATAGAATAGAATTCATTCTCTTACGGAAACATGCTCGACATGGATAGAGGCTACGTACTAGTACCAATGTGAATCTAAGTCCTTTCACTGATCACATGGTCAAAGGTATTACAATTGCTATAAACATAGCGAATAAAATAACACGGGAAAATAACTCAGAATAACAAAACTGAAAAGCACATAGCACATATAACACATAACATACAATTCTTACTATATATTGAACTCACCTTAAGTTAACCGGGGGTTAAAATAGTAATTTGGACAACACTTAGGCTTTAAATATGATTTTCTATGTTGAAAACCGGGAGCTTAATTGAAAACCGGGCTCTGCGAAGGTAGGGCTTCAAAACTAAAAAGATAAAATTTTCGGGCTTCTCGGGGGTCTCAGAGCATGTTTCGGGTGCTAAAATTGATATCGGGGCTTCGAGAAAAGTCAAAATAGTGAATATATGGAATTAGGGTGAAAAGGTGTCAATTTTCTAATTTTAGCCGGGAGTGTTCGCAGGTCTCTATTTATAGGGCAGAGGTTCGGAGGTGCACTGGCAGAAGGGACACACGGCTGCTAGAGCGAAGGTCATGAAGCGAGAGGAAAGGAGCTGCCGTGCATGCAAGGCTTGGACAGGAAGCGATGACGAAGCAGCTCGGTGGCTTTCTTGGAGCGGGGTGTCGGATGCGAGGCGAGGCACGTGGCTCACATCGGATTGGCCACCGATGCGAGGCGTGTCCAAATCTTACTGGACCTCGGCCTCAGATGAATCAACTTACAACACACGCTAGCTTCGGATTGGGCCACGTCTCTGGTGACGCTGCTGCTACGTGCGAGGTGACGTGGCTGGCACTGTTCATGCGAGATTTCTCGAATTTTGAGCCCCGAACTTCTAAAATCCATAACTTTCATATACAAGCTCCATTTTTGACGTTCTTTATATGCACGCGTAGCTAAAATTACGCTCTACAACTTTCGTTTAGACTTCGTTGGCTAATTTTGAATTTATTTTTAATATTATTATTTTTAACAGACCGGGACAAGAAAATCCGTTAAAAATTCATAACTTCTTCATCCGATATCCGTTTTCACCAGACTTTTTACCGTTGTACTAAAAATGATGATACCTTCGATTCTCGTTTAGGATGTATCAGTCAAATATCGCTTGATCTAAAATTCGAGTTTTTAGCTGTCTACAGCTAAGTTGAAACTTCGAAAAATCATAACTTCCTCATACGAAGTCAGATTTTGGCGTTCTTTTTATCGAATTTCTCGGTTTAACGAATACTACGACTTTCATTTAGATTACTAAGGCTAAAAAGTAGTTTATCAAAAACTCACTTTTTACGTCATTCGGTGCTGTGTCGGTTTTGTCGCGGAACTTCGGTTGGTCATAACTTCTTCGTTATAACTCGGATTTTGACGAGGTTTTCGCCTACAAGTTTCTAACGAGATTCTCTACAATATCAAATAATAAAATTTTACTTATTTAAAATTTTATATTTTTACTAAATTTCACTATTTGGCTTTTAATTGGAATCTCATAAGACTTCCAATATTTTCTGAGTAATTCTAAACATGGTTTTACTTCATTTCTAGGAAAAATCATCTGTTAGAACTCAACACTCAATTTCACATAGTATTTCACAATTTTATTCATTACAAAACACGATTTTAAAACATGTATGTTACAGGGTAGGATCTCAGAACTACTTTGAGATCCTCAAAGGCTCAGGATCCTCGATCCTTAGGATCCCAAATATACTCCAGGACCCTAAATAATATTTTTTATTATTTATAAAGGCTATATATTATTTGTCTTTCTCACATGTGTTGAAATAAAAAGTGAAAGTCTCATTGTCAACTTATAATCATCACAACCATGCAAAAGATCTGGAGGATCTAACATCCCGACTCTCTGGTATTACATTTATAATTTTTTTGGGATTTCATGAGTGACTCGATGAGTTGTGTGTCCAACTCAACGAGTAGAGTTTGATTTGGTCATGTGGGTTTAATGACCGACTCGACGATTCAAAGAGCTGACTCACCGAGTTGACGCTGAGTGAGGAAACCCTAAATCCCTGGGTTTGTGACCTATTTAAAGGAACTTACGTGCTCATTTCCACCTCACCAGCTACCCAACTGCATTGTGTGAAACCCTAATCGGCCATTTGAGCTAAGAAAGAGTGATGGATCTAATATTTTAGTGTCTTGGTGAATCATTGGAAGAAGAAGAAGTGAGATTCAAGCAAGGAACGAGGAAAGACTGTGAGATCCAGTATTCATTTCTTAGAGCTTCTATTGGAAGGTAAAAGTCAGCACCTTGCTCATCATGTTGTTTAGATCTTGTTAATGAGGAACTTTTGGGGATTTTTCCATATTTCCTTGAGATTTCGTATGAAGTGTGCTTGCCAAGCATTAAGACATCAGATCTGGACCTTGTGAGGTCCATAGAGTCCAAAGGTCCCAACTTTATTCAGCCATAAAAGAGTTATTGTGCTTAAACACCTTATTTAGAGCTTATATTGTCATTATGGAGCAAATATGCCATGCATCAACGTAAAGATCGAAGTTTTATGTGACATTCAATCCTTGGGGGGCTAGATCTGGAGTTTGGAGTGGTAGATCTACCTTAAAATGTCTGAATGCAAATTTGAATTATGGGACTTGACGAGTCAAAGAGCTTACTCGACGATTCGGCTAGGGTTTTCCCCGATGAGTCTGGACATGGGTAACTCGGCGAGTTGACGGGACAAATCGACGAGTTGAGTTGGGTTTTCGTGATGTTTTGAAGGAATAAAGGGGACTCGGCGAGTCACATAGATGTACTCGGTGAGTCAGGTCAACATGGATAGTTGACTTGAGTGTTGACTTCGGTTGACTTTAGGGTTTGATCAAGGCAGGGAATATAAGGACCCTGGAGGGGTAAAATGCTCTTTTACCCATTCTAAGAGTTTGATAGAGAGAATAACCTAGTTTATTTTGAGTTGTGATTTAAGTGTTAATTAGAGATTATTATCTTATGTGCTAGGTAGAGGCTAGTTCGAGATTTGTGTACAAGATTAATACTTGCTTGCTTTTGAGGTGAGTCTTCTTTCTATACTTTACCTAGAGTGGAAATATTTGTGTGGCCGAAGGGTCTTATGTGTTATATTGAGTATTGTAATATCCTACATTATGTCTTTGTGATCTATGCTATGTACTATTCTGAGCTTACCAAGTTAGGACCAGAGGGTCCACCCGAGTGGTGGAACTGGAGGTTCTTATTTGAGCATAGCCATGAGAGGCTACTGAGATATGTGTGGTATTTTGGGGAACTCACTAAGCTTCGTGCTTACTGTGTTATGTGTTATGTGTTTCAGGTACCTCTCCGGATCACGAGAAGGCACTGGCTTGATTGTACACACTGATGCGAGATTATGTCAATGATTCTAGGATAGTGACATTTTTATGTGAATGTGTGTTAACACTTGAGACAATTATGTTTTTGAGATATATTATGAGTTTTTATGTGTTTTAAAAATGAAAATTTTGGTTTGAAAATATATGTTGTTACAAGTTGGTATCATAGCCTTGGTTTGAGGGATTCAGATGTACCTTTGAATATGTCTAGACTCAAACTGAGGATTTGAGAAAAAATTTCAAACGAAATGATTTTTCTAAAGTAGGTAAAAGTTTATAAGAGAAAAATGAGAAGGATCATTGTGTACAATCAACCAGAGCCGAATAGTGATTTCCCAAAATACCATTATTTATTTGTGTTTTGAGATATTTATGAGATGTTAGAGATGCATGCTAGAGGATAGGTTAGGTATTTCATATTTAGGGATATTGTTACCTGATTTGTGATGCCTTAGCCTAAGAGTTGCTGCTATCTATTCTTTGCCTTGAGTATATGCTGAGTATGAGTATTTAGTGAGAACCACTTAGAGAGAGTTCTGAGTCGAGGGATAATCCAGGAGAGATACCTATATGAGCATATGAGGGTTCTATGGAGAGAGTGGTTGGATACCCATGAGAGGTTGGGTTACCTGAGTTTGGTAACCCCATTTAGAGTAGCGGATAAGTGAGTGGATTTGTATGCTAGTGTGACTTTATATGATTGGTGGAGGTGATTTGATGCCTGAATGCTGCTTGATTTGTGCTTTGTGGAACTCTTGATGATGGGAGACAACTACTAAGTGAATATAACAATATTCAGGAGGTAGATGACTGACATCATGAGGAGTTCTTCAGCAGCTGATGGCAGAGAAGTATGAGAACCTAGGAAGAGCCTAGGGAGTGACCTTAGTCAGACGAGTAAGCTAATAAGGGAAACTAGTCGCTAGAGAGTGAACATGTGTAATGAGATTGGTGATCGAGGAGGTTGGGAAACTACTTGGGAAATATGGTACAATCCATGTGGAAAGTATGGGTAAATGTGGAAGGTAGTATGGGCCCATACTATTAAATGTAGAGGACCTATACATGAAACAGGGAGAAGTCCAGAGGTTCTAAGAAGCAGATTGAGAGGAGGTACATTGGTTTGAGTACTATGGTTACTAGCAAATTCAGAGGAGATAACATGGGTTGAGTACCATCATTAGTAGAAAACTGAGAGGAGATAAAATGGTTGGAGTACCAGGATTAGTAGTAGATTGAGAGGAGATAACATGGTTTGAGTACCATGATGGGTAGTCGTTAGTGCTTTCGTCCTAACCAGTTGTCTCGTTTTGGTTGTTCGGACTAAGAACTGATGTGATAGGGTGTGGGGCCAGAGGGCCATGTTGGACGAGCTTCAATGGAACATACCTTGAGAGGGATATTGAATTAGGTTCCGAGAGATTTTACTAGTGAGATGCCACTTGGAATCAAAAGACTTAGGGATGAGTATAGATGATGCTTCGTGGGGGACTGCAATTTGTGATGATCAATCGACCGATACTTGAGATGCCAGTTTCTGTGACAAGAGTTGCGCTATTCCCATTTCCTGTGAAGAGAAAAAGAGATAGCAATCTTCCGGTTTCCGAGTTTGGAGGTAAACTCTGTGGGGTAGCATATGGTTGTGACCTTTTCACCAAAGTATTTGGGCAATATGTCTGCCGTGAGGTGTCCCTTATACAATGAGAGAGTCATCAGTAGGGACTGAGATGGATGAGGATAGTGGGAGGATACCCTCATTGAATACAATAAGGTATAGTCAGTAGTTGTTCCGGGTTATGAAGAGGAATATATAGGGGTTGTGGCCCTCGTGGTTTACATCGAACATCGACTGTGGGAGTGAGAACTCTTGCTTCTATGGTGATCCATGCGATGGAATGTTGGTTGAGGGATCAGGGATGAGATGTATGATAGTACTTTACTATCAGACGAAGGGTCACATCTACTTTGGAACAGTTGAGATGATCAATAGTGTGTCGGTATTGGATTTTGTTAATTAGGGGCAGTCATATTGGAAAGTTTCCAGGGTTTGATTTGAGATTTGGGATATTTGGAGTTGCATGGTCTTTATCGGAAGATCGTCAAGTGTTATATGGTACATTTCAAGAGTAAGTGTGTTGTACCTAGTGAACCAGTTCGTGGTGTAGTCTATGGGTATGCCAATTGGCGATGGTTACAACCCTAAGTGGGGGAGAACTGGGGTATTCTGTTGGGTGGATCAACGATTTATTTCGAGTTGTGGTTTAGGGGTTTGGGATATATGGATCTTCGGTGCAGATATTTGAGACTTGGGTAGTGGTGGGCAAGGCCAGATTCAGAGTAAGATGATGCATGTGTACATGTTCAAGAAAGGATAAGTGTATCCATGGTAGGCGGCCGTTGGTCATGGAAACTTATTGAGGTCTGGATTTGATTGTCGAAGTACTAGTTCGATGTATGGATTGTTATCTGCACTCCGGGAAGAAAAACATATGTTTTGGTGGCCAATTTCAGAGTTGGTATGACTATTCTCGCACGGGCCTTGTTTAGTGTAGAATGGGAGTTAGGATTATTGTCAGCGTGTACTCAATAATTAGTGACTCCTCCATGTTCTAACCATAAGATTGGGGTATTTCGAGGTTACGAGTTGTCCGAAAGGGAGATTAGTGGTCGTAACAAGATGTTTTGAGAGTCTGAAACGGTGCATCGCAGTATCCGAGTGTGACGCTGTGAGTTGAAGATCATTGGATGAGGCAAGACATCATGGGATTTTAGGATGTTGTATCTAGGTATCTGAGGATGAAGCTCTAGATTGTTGGATCAATATCATACATGGGTTTGTCAGATGGAAATTGGAAAACCTAGCGACTATATTTCCGAGTAAGAAGTCATCAGTTAGTTGTCGCCAGACAGAGATTGTCTGGGGGTGTAACGGTGCTGAGAAAAGGTGCCTTGTCTACGAGAAGTCACATCGAGAGTAGTGATGCATAATCTGGGTAGAGGTGTGAACCTATCTACGTTGGACTGTGGATCATGAGTTAATGTACACAAAATGGTGATGACCTGAGGATGAGTTCGTGGGGTGATAAGAGAGTGATGAGATTAAATCAACCTTTAATCTACAAAGATCGATTAGATCTTGAACAAGTATGTAAATATAAAACTGAATGAACACAATAATAAGAACAAGTCAAGAAGGAATCAAACGTGTCGAATGATTAAACAAAATCCTCAGAAGAGCTCTATTAAGAACATCAACTGTAGAGGATTGGAAGGTTACAAGAACGATTAAAGAAACCTGTTATCGTCTAGATGAATCGCTATCTTTGTTTAGATCTCTGAAACCTTAACCTAATATGCATGCAAGCGTAAACTTATATACAAAACATAAAAGGTTCACGGTTGGACAGGCCCAAACCGGAATGCAAAGAAACTTATACTATCGAGCCCAAAAAGACGCAATCTTTAAAATAATTTTCAGCCCAATAATCTCCCCCTTTGCGTCAATTTGGAGCGAGACCTTCACTCTCTTTTCACAGCAGAGGGCTTCTTTACCGTTTCAAAAATTTTCGGTATTATAGCCAGAATGTGATGCCTGAAGGTGATATACCAACGAAGCATGTCAGTGAAGTTCTTCTTGTCTGCTGTTGAGTTCTGTTTGCATCGGTGAATGATATTAATAATATGCTCCAGACAATCTGTAGAGAACAGATGTTTGTCTACCAAAGCAAACAGAAACTTATGCTTGTCGCCTCTGGTGAACATAACCGTCAGATTGGAAGAATCAATTTTCCCTATCTTCATTTTATGAACATCTCCTGTCTTGGAAGTGGGCTTGACGGTCGGTTTCTTGTTCATAACTTTTGCTATTTCCTGATCCATAGTGGCGAGCTCATGGACGTAGGAAGCCAACATTCTTTTAAGATGTTTAAGAATTGGTTCATACTCTCTTTGGTTGGAGAGAAGAATGTTGTATAGCAAAATCCAATCATGCGGATTCAGACTGGGAAGATCTGCCAGAGAAATAAGATGTTCTGTGTTGGCCGTTCCTCTGTTGATTTTGAAATTAACGTTCACAAATTTCCCAGCCTGTGTCGGTTTCAGTACCTTGACTTTAATGATTTTCTGAGCACTCCATGTCAAGTATTGCGGTTGACCATATTTCAGATAGAAATCTATTAGCTCTCTGTCAACCTTCAGGTTCGGATGAGGGACATCGGCAGTGACATCAAAGCAATGAAATGTGAAAGCTTTGCGCGTGATTGGCATGTCGAACTGCGAGTCTTTTGTATTTTCACACTCAAAGGATTCAATCGGTTCCAACCAATATATGGAAGGAAACTCAATCGCTTGAGTGATGAGTGTGTCTCTGTCCCAATCTGGGAACAGAGTCTTCTTGGCTTGAATGGCCTCCTCATCCTCCCTGATCTTTCTTTCCCTGGCCTCGGCCTCTCAAGCTATCCTTAGAGTTTCATCAAGCTCTTTGTCCATTTTCTTGCGTTGAAGAGCTTCAGTGATAGTTTCATCTGAATCTGATTCACTCTCAACAAGGACTTGTTTTCCTAGAACCCGAAGCTACATTAACCTTCGGTTCTGTCTTGGACACACCTTCCTCTCCCCCTTGTCGCGGAAGAACAAGCTTCTCCGAGACACCCTTCATTTCACTTAAGATATTAATAGCAGGAAGGAGTTTCGCCTGGAGATGCTGTCTAATAGTGAGGGTTAGGAAGGGATCATGGGTGTCAAGAACATTTGTTAGCATATTCTTGACATCACCAGCACAACTTTGCAGAACTGCCCGCTGAGTCTGTAGCAAAGTAATTTCCTGTTGTGCCTGGGCCAGTTGGATCTTTTGTAGGTCGATGGTTGCCTGGTGCTTGACAAGATCTTCCTTCAGGGTGCTCTCGGCTGCCAGAGAGGCAAAACGTGAATCCAAAGATTTGAGAAATGAAGTGGATTCAGTTTTGAGGTCAGCGCGCAGAGCCTCAAATTTGGTGGTTTCACCCTGAAGGGTAGCCGAGAAAGAGTCTACGGACGTTTGAAATTTGGCCGCACTAGAGTCAGCGTGAGCTTTTAGAGAATCAAGAAAGATCTGAGTTGTGTGAACAACCTCAGAGACTTCCTTGGTGGCTTTTGAGCATGAAGCAGCTGAGTTATCTATGGCGTCAGTTGAACGATCCAAGGCGTCAGTGTACGTCTTGATCGCAGACTCTATGAAGGCTTTGAGCACAACACCCCCGTAGGCTTTATTGTCAGCCAGCAGACTGTCAAGTTTGGCGTGAATTTCCTGAATCTGCTGACTTGAAACAGGGGTATCGACATCTGTGTCTGTAGGGATCCGGTAGGGGCTATAATAGATAGAGTCGAACTCTTCATCATCGCCCCCCAAGGTAGCACCGGAGTTGGAGGATGGAGAATGAGATGGGGGAAGGTTGATGACTGGGGTTTCAACCACAGTAGCAGCCCCTGTATCAGATACATTAACCGTTACTGGTGGTTGGGAAGAGGTGATGGTAACAGATTCAGTGATAATAGGTGTGGAGATAGAGGATGAAGGTTGAGAAACAGATAAGGGAATGTTAGGTTCTGTTGTGGTTTGGAGGATAGATATAGGAACAGAAAGTGTGACCTTCTGTGTGGGTGATTGGGGTGGGGTTGGAATTTTTGGAGAAGTAGGAGGAGTGGGTGATTTGGTAAGTTGGGGAGATGTAGGTGGAGAGGGTGATTTGGGAATTTGAGGAGATGCTGGTGGAGAGGGTAGATGAGTGCCTGCTGGAGAAGATGGTTGTTGAGGAGACTGAGCAGGTGTTGTTTCAGTTTGAGGAGCAGCAGCCTCTGTGTCTGATGGGGCATTCGGAGCAGATTCAGAAGAAGGAGACCCTTTGGCTCTTTTAGCCATCTTCTTTACCTTTTTCGATTTAGACTGAGAAGGTGCCTCTGCCTCAGATTTACGTTTAGAGGATCTTCTCTTTCTCTCCTTCTTTGGTGCGGGTTCTTTCTTCTCCACTTTCTCCTTTTTGCTCGCCCTCTTGCCACGGTTGGCAGGTTGATCAAGGGCATCAAGAGCAGCACGTTGTTCCTCGGACAGAACCCTAGGAGGCAAGGGTGTTCTGATGCTGTAGTCAGCCATGATTTTGCTGTGTGGCGTGACGCACCTATACATGGACTCAGGGATCAGTCCATAGTGAAGAAACTTACTTGGATCGGAGACGATGATCTTCTTGGTATGGAAAGAGGTAATTGAAGCCGTAAGAGCATCCTTCATTACCGGGATGTCAAGGGAATCCATGGCCCTTCTGGTAATAAGCGTCCAAAACCTGCCGCATGATATCTCGGAGTACCTGGCAGTTGTGTTGAGACTCTGAACAACTTGAGCCCAGATTATGGACCCATAATCGAGATTAATGCCGTTGTAAAGACCATACATGATGGTCAGAAACCCTTTGCTTGTGGTGTCAGAACCACCACATCTCTCCGCTAAACCCTTAATAAGAAGGGTAAGCAATCCGTTCCATTGAGATGGAAGACAGGATTTCTTGACTTTGGCAATGGTGGTAAGAACATCCGTATACCCCATCTCATACATCATTGAAAAAAGTTGCGTCGTGGTGATGAAGTCTGGTGAGATGACGGAGGAGTCGACGGCAAGCCCTAGAAGAGAGCAAAACCGTGTTTTGGACACTGAGGTTTTCTTGTCGTGAATGGTGAAGAAGATGCGGTCTTTATGTTTGTCGTAGTTGGTCGTTGTGTAGACTTGGGAGAGCAGGGACATGGGAACGGCCTCCACTTGCGTAAGTGCCAACAACAATGGGGAATATTTGAGGCATTCCACCACGTGTAGCATGTATGAGTCATATAGGAATGGGGTCATCTCTATGATCAAATTCTAATTAGGTTTGATTGAGAGCAGAGAAGAGGATGCAGTTTGATCTTGTGCGGAAGAAGAAGTCGCCATTGTTGAGTTGTGGAAGAAGATGAACAGTGGTAACTTTTTCAGAGAGAGAATTCTTGAGAGGTAAATGCCAAAGAACACGATCACGCCTTATTTATACCATTCACAGGAGAGAGAAAATCGTGATGATGAAGAAACCAAAACGTCGCCTGAAAAAGCGCGATTGGAAGTTATGGTGTATCCCAGGAATACGTCAGCACACGTGGGTGTGAAACGAATCATTCGCACGCGCCCAAATCATTTTCGTACCGTTTGAAATTCCTTGTGCCCTTGTTTGGTTACAACTGAAACTTAAAACCACATACCAAACAGCAATCAAAATGTTGGAAAAAAGGTAATTTTCGTGCATAAGAGTGTGAAAGATAAAGAAATAAATCAAAGGTGTTTGGGATGTGAGTGTTGTCTAGTAAGAAGACAGAAAGCGGAAGATTCCGGGCAAGAATTGCTTCCTTCAAAGCCAAGAGTGACCAGAAGTGCTTGTGTGGTTTCCCGAGAAATACGATCAGTTGTCTTTTAACAAACAATGAAAGGCATCTTTTGATAATGGCTGAAGGGTGGCTGAACTCAAACCAAGCATCAAGTCTTAACATAAAACTGAGTGTTGGTAGAGTTACCTGTGAGACCGATGAGATCTGTTGAACAGGTAGGTGGGAAGTATTTCGTGACGTGAATGGTATAGACAGAAATCTTAAGGAAAAATTAAACTGGACCTCTTTGGGAAGAAATGTCTTAGGTGGAGACAATTTCATAAAAGATCACACAAAAAGAAAAGGAGATTTCCAAGTAATAGCTTGAGTTTATCACTCACCGTCAATTCATTTCAGGTGTTGGATGTTGGGTTTCACTTAGAACGTGGTAAACAAATCTAAGATCATAAACACAGATGATATGCAACCATAAGCCTCAGTGGTAAAGACCGAAAGCATCAAGGGTTACTTTGGGGAATCGAAGGTAAATGAAGAAGATGAGGAGAGAGTTAAGAGACCGAACGTACCTTCTGCTACAGAAAAGGGACAAAGCAGAGCAACTCATGTTTCAGATGAGTAGAGGAAGGTAGCTCTAGACCGAGTGTGAGAGAATAGCCTAATTGGGAAGAAACGATAGGTGTTGATCGAATCATTAAGGCATGCTCGAGGTCATAGAGGCTTGCGACAACATACAGCAGCATGCTTCTAGGGACGTCTAACTAGTCTGATAAAGATAAAACATACCTGGGTAAACACTACAGAAGGAGATGCTTGTATTTACCTGTGCAAAACGTACACCGACTAGAAAGATAAAATGTTTTTGTAATTTTGGGATTTTTCTGAAAAATAAATAAAAACAGAAAGATAAAATGTTTTTGGAATTTTGGAATTTTCTGAAAAATAAATAAAACAGAAAGATAAAATGTTTTTGTAATTTTAGGATTTTTCTGAAAAATAAATAAAAACAGAAAGATAAAAAGTTTGTACAACATAAAAAAAATAGGAAGCAGAAATAGACCGAGCGATCTGTGTATTTCGGTGACAGTTTCAGATTCGAGAGGAATCAAGCGGTCTATCTTGTTCGGTTCCGTAAATCTTTAGAGCAGAGAGAGACCGAGCGTGCTGTTTGCGTGAGTGCCTTTAAATTACTAGGACAGAGAGGGACCGAGCGGTCTGGTTGCTTCGATTCCTTTATTTTACCAGAGCAGAGAGAGACCGAGCGGTCTGGTTGTTTCGGTTCCTTTATTTTACCAGAGCAGAGAGAGACCGAGCGGTCTGTTTGTTTCGGTTCCGTTAAAGCGCCAGAGCGGTCTGTCTGTTTCGGTTCCGTTAAAGCGCCAGAGCAGAGAGCAACAGAGCGGTCTGTCTCGTTCGGTTCTTGATTCTTAAATAGAGATTTGAGGATTTGGGACCGACTCTGCAACCATCATACCCAAGCCTTGTAGAATTTTATTGAAGGTCGTTTCAGGAAGAGCTTTGGTGAAGACATCGGCCAATTGATCAGTGGTTCTAACAAAGTGTACTTCGACGTTTCCATCTTCCACGTGGTCTTTGATGAAGTGATACCTTAGTGCTATGTGTTTGGTTTTAGAATGTTGCACTGGGTTATGACAGATCCTAATTGCACTTTCAGAGTCACAATATAGTGGGATCTTCTTCATATTGAGTCCATAGTCTCGAAGTTGACTTTGGATCAAAATCACTTGTGATGTGCAGGATGCAGCGGTAATGTATTCAGCTTCCGCAGTAGATAGTGACACACATGTTTGCTTCTTGGACTGCCAGCTAACTAACTTTCCATCGAGGAATTGGCAACCACCAGTTGTACTTTTACGGTCGAGTCCACATCCTCCAAGGTCAGCATCAGAATAGGCTTGAACGAAGAAGCCTGAGTTGGATGGATACCATAGACCTAAGGAGGTGGTTCTCTTGAGATATCGTAAGATGTTCTTCACTGCAAGCATGTGAGGTTCGCGTGGGTTTGTCTGAAATCAAGCACAATAACACACAGAAAACATGATATCAGGTCTGCTAGCAGTTAGATACATTAGTGAGCCTATCATTTGACGATAGAGCGTGATATCGACAGTCGGTTTATCTAGATATGGGGTAAGTTTAGTGCCAAATGCCATTGGGACTTTGACTTTTGAGTCTCCCATCATGCCAAACTTTGCTAGGAGAGTCTTCGTGTAAGCTTCCTGATTAATAAAGATGCCTTCGGTTCCCTGTCTAATGTTTAAACCAAGGAAAAAGTTAATTGGACCCATTGAGCTCATTTCAAATTTAGTCTCCATCAGCTTTCTGAATTCAGCTGTTAAGCTGGGATTCGTAGAGCCAAAGATGATGTCATCGACATAAATTCGAACTATCATAAGGTGGTTACCTTCCTTTTTGCGAAAGAAGGTTGGGTCAACCGAACCTTGTTTAAATTTAGACATCTTTAAAAATTTTGTAAGCGTTTCATACCAGGCTCTCGGAGCTTGTTTGAGGCCGTACACAGCTTTATCCAGAATATAGCAATGATTTGGATGCTTTTCGTTCACGAACCCAGGAGGTTGCTCCACATACACAGTTTCTTCGAGTTCTCCATTGAGAAATGCACACTTGACGTCCATTTGGAAAACCTCAAAGTTCTTGTGAGCAGCATAAGCCAGAAATATTCTAACAGATTCTAGCCTAGCTACTGGAGCGAAAGTCTCTTCATAGTTTATCCCTTCCTCCTGACAGTATCCCTTTACTACCAGACGAGCCTTGTTCCTTATAACATTACCTTCCTTGTCCATTTTGTTCCTAAAAACCCATTTGAGACCAACAACCGAAGCATCTGGAGGAGTTGGAATGAGGCGCCAGACTTTGTTCCTTTCAAATTCGTTCAGTTCGTCTTGCATTGCTTGAACCCAATCAGAGTGATCTAGGGCAGAGTTAACTATCTTCGGTTCAAATTTTGATACGAATGAGTTAAACATACAAAACTCAACCTTTGAAAATAAGGATGTCTGTTTTGCCTTCAGTTGTGATCGGGTCAGAACCTTTTCAGAGACATCACCCACTATTTGAGAAATAGGATGATTTCTGGTCCATTTGATAAGAGGAGGGTAATTCGGATCAAAGGTTGGGTCTAGTTCATCATTAATCATTTCTTCTGGCTCAGATTGGCTATCGTAACCGAGCGTCATATCATTATGTTCCCCCTCAATTGATGAGCTTTGAGAAACATGAAGTTCAGGTGTTTCTTGTGGCACTGAGCTTCCAGGTGTTGAAGCACCTTCGGTTGGAGAAGTACCTTCGGTTGGAAAAGCACCTTCAGTTGATGAAGGACCTTCGGTTGAAGTTGTAGAATTGGGCTCCCACCGAACTTGTAAGCTTGGCTCCCCCTCGACATGAGAGCTTGGCTGCCCCTCGACATGAGAGCTTGGCTCCCTCTGGACAGAAGCGTTGTTGGATGGAGAGTCATTAGTGGTCAATTCTCCTTCATGCATTCTTCTTGCAGCATCTTCGACAATCTGCTTCATATGATCAACTTTGTTGTCTGCTGCACCTGCTTCGGAGAGTGAAGCTTTCTCTGGTTCGTCAAAGAGCTCCAGAAATTTCTCGTATAAATTGGCAACCGAGACTGTGACTTGGCCAGTTAGAGGAAAGATGTCTCCAGCGGTGTCTTCTTTGGCCTATAGCTTCTTGACATAACTATCATCAAAGGTCACATAGTATGTCTCTTCAATCCTTCTCGAACGCTTGTTTAGGACCCTGTACGCCTTGGATGTGAGCGAGTACCCCAGAAACATTCCCTCGTCGGCTTTGACATCAAACTTGTTGCGGTGTTCTTTAGAGTTAAAGATGAAACACCTTGAGCCGAACACATGGAAAAATTTCACATTGGGCTTTCTGTTGTTTAGTATCTCATATGGAGTGAGCGTGAATCGCTTGTTGAGATAGGACCTGTTCTGTGTAAAACAAGCAGTCGAAATAGCGTCAGCCCAAAAATAAAGAGGTAAGGAAGCGAAACTTAGCATTGTTCGGGCAGCTTCACACAAAGATCGGTTTCGTCTTTCGACTATTCCGTTCTGTTGCGGTGTGTAGGGAGCTGAGAAATTGTGACTTATTCCCTTTTCTGCAAGAAACTCTTCAAACTCCCTGTTCTTGAATTCAAGACCATTGTCGCTCCGGATGTTGCGGATAACCTTCTTGAGCTGTATTTCAATTTGCTTGATAAACACTTTCAGCTTTTGAGTCGCTTCAGATTTGAGCTTTAGAAAGAATACCCATGTAAATCGTGAAAAGTCATCAACAATAACAAGAATATACTTGCTACCACCGATGCTTTCGATAGATGAAGGACCACACAAATCGATATGAAGTAATTCGAGTGATTCAACAACTTTTGTGTTGATTATAGATGGGTGACTTTGACGACTCTGCTTCCCCATTTCGCATGCAGCACACAAATGATCTCTGTCATACTTGAGCAATGGAAGGCCCCTAACATGACCTCCAGTGACAAGTCGGTTGATATCTTTAAAATTGAGATGAGATAATCTTCGGTGCCACAACCATCTTTCGTCGGATTGAGCTTTTGACAACAAGCATATAGCTGGGTTTCCTTTGATCGGTTTAAGGTTTAAGGGAAACATTTCACCCTTTCGCTCTGACTTGAGAATCACTTTCTTTGTCTTTTTCTCTATGATTTCAGAACCTTCATCATCGAACGAGACTTTGAGACCTGTACCTCCAACAAGCTGAGACACACTAATGAGGTTGTGTTGGAGTCCTTCCACATAAGCCACCTTCCTTATAGTAAAATCCCCATTTGTTATCATCCCGTATCCCTTTATGGTGCCGAAAGAATTATTTCCAAACTTGATGTTGCCACCATTTGCAAGAGATCTGTATTCCCTAAGCTCCTCTTTCCTCCCTGTCATGTGACGTGAGCAGCCACTATCGATGTACCATTCTTCGTCGAACTGCTCGTCACTTATAACCTGCAAAAATTAGGCAGATTTAGGAACCCAAAGTTTCTTGGGTCCACGTGAGCTTTACATGGGAACGGGAATAGTAAGTGAGACGTCAACTAGATATGTTCGTTTTATAAGAGTTGTTTCATCTTTCCTTTTAATGGTAAAAACTTTTATTTTGTTAGGATTGGGTGTGGTCGATTTGGACTCTGGTTTGGATTCATTGACCTTCTGCTTTCCCTTTTGTTCAGCTGACGAATGAGATTTTTGAGAACAAGCGGAATTAGCTTTAGAGCAAGATGGAGATAAATCAGTGAAAGTAGAAGAATTAGAAGAACGAGAAGAATTAGAATGAGAGGGTTTGGATTGAGAGGACTTCCTGGCTGGAGACTCTAGGTGACCCTTTTGCTTTTGATCGTTGGAGGGATTGACCTTAGAGTCTTGTTCTCTTTTGACTTCAGAACCGAACCTTTTCGTTCGGTTGGATCTGTCCTTGGAACCGAACCTTTGGTTTCGGTTGAAGTCTTTTTCAGAACCGAACCTTTGCCTTCGATTGACAGTTTCTCGTGAACCGAACCTTGGCTTTCGGTTGTTGTGACTTTCAGGATTTCTTACAGGATTGTTTTCATGCTTCAGATTCTTGTCTTGGTGTGAGAAGTATGCATTCTGGGAATGCCAGAATTGTTTCCTTTCAGAAAGGTTCTTCCTGTATCTTTGGTTCCTTTCTCTTTTCCTATTCCTCATCTGCTTAGGTTGATGATGAACATTCGCTTTCGTTTTCGATGTCTCCTTGGCTGGTTTCTTTTGAACTATTTTGAGCCGAAGGAGCAGAGGGAATGTCTTCCTTTGCCGAACGATCATCCTTCTGAGGAATATTTTTTGTACCACTGGTACTTGGCTCATCGAAATTGTCCGGCTTATTCAAGGGTTCAGGTATGTATCTTCCTTTTCTCTTCCAGGAGGTTCTTTCAGATAAACCAATGGTTTCGTTTGCATGATCTATTGGAGCTTCCCAGAAGTACTCATCGCAGCCATCAACATTGTCTTCGTTTACAATAGCTGTGAGTTCAGCTGTTTGATGTTCGGTAACTCCTGTCACCTTGTATACTTGATTCGGAGTGGTCCTGACCTTTTGATACACAACTGCTTTCTCAACTAATAATGGGGACTTTTGATGGGACAACCGAGCGAACTCCACTGAATTTTCAGAAATAAGATTCTTGTGGTTTTCAGGTTCGGTTTTAATAAATTCTGAGCAGTCAACCGTGTCCTCTACAGAAATTTCACTCATGTTTTCGTCCTCGTTAAGCTCAGATGCATTTTCAACATCAATTTTGTTTTCTGAGCTTACGTTGGCGTTTAAAGAGTCAAATTTTTGCATGGTTTCGGTTCTCAGTTTAAGTCTGTCATTTTCATCCAAAAGATTTTTAAGCATGTCCTTGTGGTCTTTGGATTTAATGAAGGACTCAATTTTGTCTAGTCCATACATGTAGGTCGGATTGACATCATCAGACGATATCACACTCTCATAATTGTAGGCTTCGGCATCGATTTCATCCTCCTTAAACTCTAGGAAGGGCAAAATCATGCGATGGATCTTTTGGCCTATTTCACAATCCAAGTGAAGCTGAGTAATATTAGAGTACAAACGTTTAGCAATTAAACAAAAAACATTCCGCTGTTTTAACAATTTTAAATTGTCTCTTTGCAAATAAATGTTTTCATCTTTAACTTTAACTAATTCCGACTCCTTTAACTCTATCCACATTCTCCGCTCCTCACTCTTCGACGCCACCCTGCTCAATTGATCAGTTAGGTTAGATTTGGTGACTCGAGTTTGAGTTAAGCTACTATCTAGATGAGAAATTCTTGTATTAACGTTTTTTAGTTCTTTCTCATATGAGGATGATGGTACTTTGCATGAAATAAAAACAGATTGTACCTTCTTTATCAGTTCATCGAGCTCATTGAACTGCTGGCTGAGCGGTTTGGCCGCAAAGCACATGGCCTCCTTTACCTTCGGTCCATCGCTTCCTCCATCGGTGTTGTATCCCCTCATTTGAGATACGTCAGTCACCATGAAGCATCTTCCTCCACTTCTTTCCTCCTTAGCCACATAAGCCTTTCCATGGGTAGGCTTCCTCACTTCCTCGTCTTCTGAGTCGGTAGACCAAACTTCCGTGCTACCGAACTCGTCATCATTAACAGAACCCTGCACAATGAGAGCATTAATAGAAGGGTTAGCGGTAGACTTCTTCTTTCTCAACTCGTCCAATCTTTTCTGCAACACAGCTTCCTCATCATTTCCATCATCCTTTTCAGCCATCTTCTTAAGAACACAGTCCTTAGCATAGTGGTTTTTCCCACCACAGTAGAAACAGCTTACTCCGGAATCGCCATCCACCTTCGGTTCCTTCTTGTGCTCCTCAGCCTTCGGTTCATTATTCACCTTTTCAGAGCTGTAACTCCCCTGCCAGTTTCGGTTTTTGTTGCTGGGGAATCTCTTCTTTATGAACCTCTTGGGATTGGACACCATCATGGCATAATCCTCAGACGTGAGGTCATATTCCTCCAAGTTAAGGTCTTCATCCTCCATCGCAGCTTTACTTTTAGATAGGAGGGCCAACGAACCGAGACTAGAAACGACGTTCTTTCCTTGCAGCACAATCTTCTCTTGGGACTTGAGAATACCCACCAGTTTCGCCAAAGAGTATGATTTAAACTGCTCATGGGCTTTGACTGTGGAAACCACTGCTCTCCATTCAGACCTCAGACCATTCAAGAAAGTAACCTTCTGTTCGATAAGCTTCCTTTCAATATCGTGTTTGATCATCTTGCTGAGTAGATGATTGAAACGATCAAACGTCTGGGTCACGGTTTCTTCGACCCCTTGCCTGAATTCTCCAAACTCAGATAAAAGCAAAGTTTGAATAGAATGTTCAAGATCCTCATCTGTAGAATACAGTTCACGAAGTCTATCCCAAACTTCCTTTGCCGTTGTGCATGAGTTGACCAATCTGAATGTGTCGGACTGAAGGGTGAATCTGATCAACCTTAATGCCTTAATATTGCACTGGAATTTGTCCTTTTCATCTTGTGCAATATCCTTCACGTCCTTTAGCAGATCATTGTACTCCTTTTGTGTCTTAATGATTCTGGACGATGCAGAATGAGAGAATGGTCCATTGATGATAGCTTCCCATATGAGGTACCCATTATCCTCCGATCCAATCACGTAGTCTTCAAAGTGATGTGCCCATACTTCATAGTCATGGGTGTATAAGATTGGAATCTTTGTCGTCGAACCGATGCTGTTGGAAATATTAATAGGATTTGATTGCGTCGCGTCCATTATGATTGTAACAACCTGTTCAAAGATTAGACTTGTAATAAAGCAGATTAGGGCAAAACAATAAATATCAAGATACGTCAATAAAGAGATGACGGCTCAATAAATATTGATAATTGTGGAAAAACCCTAATGGAAATCTTTTTCACAGAAAAGATGTGTATTGATTACACAGCCTCCTGCTCTGATATCACTTGATGAGATTAAATCAACCTTTAATCTACAAAGATCGATTAGATCTTGAACAAGTATGTAAATATAAAACTGAATGAACACAATAATAAGAACAAGTCAAGAAGGAATCAAACGTGTCGAATGATTAAACAAAATCCTCAGAAGAGCTCTATTAAGAACATCAACTGTAGAGGATTGGAAGGTTACAAGAATGATTAAAGAAACCTGTTATCGTCTAGATGAATCGCTATCTTTGTTTAGATCTCTGAAACCTTAACCTAATATGCATGCAAGCGTAAACTTATATACAAAACATAAAAGGTTCACGGTTGGACAGGCCCAAACCGGAATGCAAAGAAACTTATACTATCGAGCCCAAAAAGACGCAATCTTTAAAATAATTTTCAGCCCAACAGAGAGAGTGTTGTAAGACTGCGAGGAGCCGTAGCATCCATGAGTCCGTAAGAGAGAGTACTATGATACTGCAGGGAGCTGTAGTATTCACTGGTCAGTAAGAGGGAGTCGTGATTCTGTAGGGAGCCGTAGTACTCACTAGTCAGCAAGAGAGCGTTGTGATACTGTGGGGAGCCGTAGTATTCACCAGTTAGCAAGAGGGAGTCGTAATACTAGGGAGAGCCGTGGTACTCACTAGTCAGCGAGCGAGCACTGTGATACTATGGGGAGTCGTATTATTCATTAGTTAGAGCATGATGTTGAGGAGTTCATATGCTTGGGTAGCCTAACCAATTGAGTCATCAGGAACTTGGTAGCTGGACTAGGGGCGAGACTGGGGACTTTATGATGGTCGGGAATCGTTATATCCCGAGTTGAGGAGGGATTATCGCAATCGGAAGGAATTAGAGAGATGGTGTGTGCATGAATTTGAGAATCCTGGGTCATGAGTTGAGTATCAGATTGGAAGGGAGTGGTTCCAGTTTATGATGTTGAATCAGACTCTCAAGCTTGAGTTTGGATCAATTTGTGTATTGAGTAGTTGGGATGAGATTCCGGATTCATAGATGGGTTTCATAAGGAGGGGTACTGATTTCCATCTAATGTCTTAGACATGAGTGGGTCAGTTCGTTGGTATGGGAAGGACTGTGAGATGTTTGGAAATGGTGAGTAGTAGATGGCAGAGGTCGGAGGTGAGACGACTTTGACTACCAAATATAACATTGTAGGAAGATAAAGCTAATGGGTTTTGAGCATTCTAACACTTCCTAAGTGTACATGCAACCCTAATAACCTTGGATCTATGTTTGTCTAATTATCATGCAAAGTTGAATTCCAAGGCTATATTCCTATCTAGCATACATGGGGAACAATTTTAACTTGAATGATAGATAGAATAACTTATCTTGTTGTTGCTTGTGTTCCTTGAAACCTTATGAGCCTAGCACCCCACGTGTGATGCCTCAAATGCTTCACACAACACCAAATGCTCTTGGAAAGACTTTTGAGAGAATGCACACTTCTTGAAATCGGCCTAGCCCTCTTGTTTCCTTAGTATATCCGATTTTGGTGGAGAATATGATTCTTATATAGTGTTGACACATCTAGGGTTACACCATGTAAACCCTAATGTGTCATGACTCTTCATTTCCATGACCCATGGGTTTGTAACTCCCATGGAGCATCCATGGAGCATCCTATGGGTGGAACCCAACTTGATAATCCATGGAGCCTCTTAGCCCACTATACAAGATATGGATGATTTACATAATCAACCCATATATTTAATTAGTTATCTTTTGATCACTTAATTAATTCTAAATTAATTCTTGATCAAACTAATCAAATAATATTATTAATATATTAGAACTTATAATATATTAATAATCTCCAAGTGTTATTTCTCTCATTTAGTCTATCCAATTGCATGGTGCCATGCAACCCAAATGGACCATGCCGGGTCGGGTCAAGTACATACCAGAAATAGTTATGGACTTAGACACCTTATCCAACAGTCTCCTACTTGGATAAGTCTAATAACTATTACTGCAAGTATGACTTCAGGAACCGATCGGCAATCGTAGCTCTTTTCAAGGTTTCTTGGAAATGAGAAGATGATGGTACGCCATTTAAGATAAGTGATCATATAATCCTATTTTCTAGATATCAGTCGGACAAATACATGGAACAATGTCTTACTTATTGTCCAACTGTTTGTTTCCCGATTTCCGATTTGTTTGACAAAGAACTTAATTGAACACATCAACTTAGTTCTGACCGGGCCCGGTACATGTGTCAAAACAAAATCATCGAGGGGCCCATATATCAGCTTCTAATCCAAGAAGGAACAGATAAACTTTGACTCATATCTTTGTTCTACCACTCATTGAATTACACACAAGAGCACGATTTATAACATCGAGTTACCAATGCGTTTTCATACAATCAATGCATAACCAACTTGTAAGTAACAAATCATATCTCTAGGTTTGAAGACCTATATGATATTACCGTCTCACGATCACTCGAGATAGAATTCCATGAAGTGATTCCAGTGAGCGTGGGTTGATTCCAATGCTCAGAACTTATGAACACTCATGATTATTGTAGCCTTATCTAACACCTTAGACCTCTGCAACCAATCATGATAGTCTTGATTCATACCTACTTCCGACATATGACCGACTGTGGAGGTTTGAATAATATGTTATACCAAACAAAATTATTTTGGAAGTCAAAACATGCAAAGGAAATATAGTAAACGATTGACAAGAGATAGCAACACTTTACTCATAAATAAAACACCTTTTATTCATCATCTAATGTCAATTACACTTTACAAATTTCGAGGTTATCTAACTACTAAATCTAATATCATCCTTTAGCCCTATGCTCCGAGCATGCTGGGGATGCTTAACCCGAGTCAGTACCTTCGTGAAGGGATCTGCTAGGTTCTCATCCGATGATACCCTCTTTGCCACGAGGAGTCCTTCTTCTATTCGATGTATTATAAAATGGTATTTTCTATCGATGTGTCTGGATCTCCCGTGATCCCTTGGTTCCTTGGCTAAGGCAACAGCGCTTTCACTATCACATAAAATTTCCATTGGCTCTTTAATAGCTGGTACAACTCCAAGGTCTCCGATGAAGTTCTTTAGCCATATAGCCTCCTTTGCTGCCTCGCTCGCTGCAATATACTCTGATTCACAAGTAGAATCTGCCACTGTCTCTTGCTTGGAACTCTTTCAAGAAATTGCTCCTCCATTTAGGGTAAAGACCCAGCCTGACTGAGAGCGGAAATTATCCCTATCAGTCTGGAAGCTAGCATCACTATACCCTACAACTCTCAAGTCATCACTCCCACCGAGGGTAAGTGTCACACCCCCAAACCAAGGATGGCGGAAACGTCTGGGGGTGGAGGACTTCATGTACAGTATCACAACAACGCGTATAATAGTGCTCAAAGTAAATACAACCAACACAAATATAATTGCAAAAGTTACACCAAAGTATATGTTTACATGTTTCAAAAGCAATTACATTATGATGACAAAATAAATTGTTGACGGTTTAGCGCCCCATCCTCAAAGCGATGAAGTTTTCCTGTTTCACTGATTTCCTGAGAATACAAGTAGTTTTAAAGAGTGTCAACACAAAGGTTGGTGAGTTCATGAGAGTTTTGTTTGAAGTAGAAACCGTTTTTCCTTGTAAAATCGATTTAGTTTGATTTCCAGAAAATCCAATATTTTCTTAGTTAAGTATGAATAGAAATAATCCTACATGATGCTGTAATGAACCCTAGAGTAATCCGTAGAGTTCCTCTATAATCGTCCAACATATAAAGTTATATAAGGCTTAACTTAGATAAAACGTTGAATATAGTGGGTCTGCCCTAGGTCCACAACCCAACGAGGAACAGGAGATGAGGCGGGCACCACCAATTCTAGGCCAATCAAGACTAAATTCTTATATGACTCAACATATACGCTCAGCGACTATAGTTGAAGTCTAACAATTTTAGAGGATGTGTAGTTTTAATATCATAATAGCTTTGTATAGAGACCCGGCACTTTGTATTTGTACCCCTTTTTGTATAGAGACCCGGTACTTTGTATTTGTACCCCTTTTTGTATAGAGACCCGGTACTTTGTATTTGTACCCATAGAGATAAAAGGTGATTTTAAATCGACATAAAACTCATTCAGGTTTTAAAAATAAAATCCCGTAAACTTATGGATTGTTCCCTATGTGAGCCGTTATAATCATACTATGACTATGTGAACCTGCCACGACGTTCTCAGTGTCGCGAAAAATGAAATGACATTTGTCACCCGTAGACCTGCAGGTCCAACTGTAGCTAGCAGCAAGGTGTGGGGTGTCAATCCCAATATAGATCTATATACAAGTATCACGTTCTCCCTCAAGGAGATTCTGATTATAACTACCAGGAATTATATCCCGCACTCGGACGTACGGGGAGAGATAGAGAAACTCACAATATAGGATAACAAGTTTACGTTAAATGTTTGTGAATATAAATATTTCTTGTATGAATGTACCCTTTTTGTACGAGTGCGCAGAGTGATGTATCATAAACTATACCTATTATAGTTTATCTAAAATGTATGTAATATGTATGAATCCTTTTATGGAGATGTATTAGTGTTGTGAATTTATCAAACCATAGATTAACTTACGTGAGATGTGTGCGAATAGAAATCTTTCTTATATGAATGTACACTTCTGGTACGAGTGCGTAGAGTGATGTATCATAAACTATACCTATTATAGTTTATCTAAATTGTATGTAATATGTATGAATCCTTTTATGGAGATGTATTAGTGTTGTGAATTTATCCAAACTATACTTTTTATAGTTAAATAATACGTGTTCCAAAATGAATGGATAATATTTAATATGAATGTCTTAGTTTCAGTTCATAATGATAAACTAACTAGGAAACACATTCAAACATTAAAACTTATGATTATACACTTTGCTCAACATAATACAAAGTGTTATGATATTTACATGCTGTTGGTAAAATTTAGCAATTCTGCCCTGTTTTGGAAAAATCCTAGAAAAATCATACAAAGTCGAAAACTAGATCCGTAAATTCTGAGAGTTCGCAAAATGTGTCTAGTTTGCTCATAATTTTTATCACAATTTATAATGACCTCTAACTTGGGTGAAAAAGTCCATAATCACAGACTGGTCCGGATTGTTGTTTGAAATGATAGGCAGTTTTGTAAAAATCGCCATAAATTGTAGAAAAATCGTATGGGGATGTGCAAGTAGCCATTTTAAAGCTAAAAACTTGAACTATTTGCACCTTGTACAGTTTTGAAAACAAAAATGTGTAAGATGCCCAAAACAGTCCGTGAATGGAGTTGAACTTTTCTGATGAAGGCTGTTAGAAAAATCTAGTTATGTTCTTAGTGTCTTAACTTGTATTCCCCCCCTGAAAACTTGAGAAAACATGAAAATGTAGGGGTATGAACTCACCTTGAGTGATTTCAGTAGATGATTGTTGAAGAATGGAAGTGTTTAATTCAAGAACGCTTGGAGATGCCTTGAAGGTTTTCGAGAATTAAGTGTGGAAGAACACTTGAATCCAGCCTTGGATCTCGAAAATTTGTGTAGAAGAGTTTGAGAGAAAAAGTGATGTTTGTTACTTAGTGGAATGAGAGAAATGAGAGAAAATGAGGAGTGTGGTTGATTGTTCCAGCTCAAAAACGTGGGAGTGAGTGAAATTTGAGTGTAAGGGAACATTGAAGTGACATAGGTAAGGTGGGGAGGTATGGCTGGTCATAGAGTGGGTGTGGGGTGGTTGCTTGTGATCATACGTCTTTGGACTCAAAAGTCAAGAACAATGTCTTATAATAGTCTATATCCCATTTTTAGTTTAATTTTCTAAATATATGTGTGGTTGTCTATGTGTGTGCATCTCTTTAAAAATTCTGCAATTTCATCATTTTATGACCCCCATTTGCGAAGTTGAGTATTTATTTCCAAAAATGCGAAACTCCAGGGACAATATTTGAAATCTTCTGTTTTCTTCCCCAATTCGCATTCCTTCGCATTAATCACCTTCGCATTTTCATTCTTATACCATTCGCATCCCTTCGCATTAATCACCTTCGCATTTTCATTCTTACACCCTTCGCATCCCTTCGCATTTTAACCTTCGCATTTTCATTCTTACACCCTTCGCATCCCTTCGCATTTTAACCTAATTAATCAAATGCGATTCACAAAATTTTTCATTCCAGATGCGAACACAGTTTAGTTCTTGAACTCTAAACTTGCGAAATCAAAATTTTCATATGTTGAACCCATATGCGAATATTAACCCAATTGACTTCAAATTGATTCATAGATGCGAACACTCGATTGTTTTACTTTCGCAAAATGAGCATCAACAACTCCACAATCGAGTTTTTTTAAATTCTTGCAACCAACAATTTCATAGTCCTTGACTTCGCGTTTTTCTTCACGAATCATCCCTCAATCATCAATCCAAATGCGAATCAAAAACTCATATGTTCTTGCTTTATCGATTCATCGACCTAATACACAAGGTTAGTTGAGCTGACCGGTTTGACTCGTTGACTTTATTTGACTTTGAATTGACCAGAATTTGACGGTTGTCACATCATCCCCCCGTTAAAGGGAATTTCGTCCCGAAATTTGCACTTCGAATGGGGATCCAGGAATTTAGAGGAAAGATGGGGATGACTTTTCGTAGTACCAGAATTTGATTATGGCGAGGAATAACTCGCCCGATGTCACATGATTACTACTATGCATGCTTTAATCGATGCTAGATTTATCATATAAAGAAATTTGGGATTTAAATGTCGATGTTAGAAACACGTACTGATATTTGCGGGCAGTTCCGGAGTGGTTTCTCCCTCGGTGATTGCAAACACCCTCCCGCCACCACCAGCATCTCTTGTTCTTGGGCATTCCCTTTTAAAGTGTCCCGTTTCTCCACACTCGTAACAGGTTGGGCTTGCTCCAGAGCCGGGTACCTGGCTGATGGGTCGTGCTGGTGCCTTACAGAAACGAGCAGTGTGCCCCTCTCTGTCGCAGTTGTTGCAATGCAACTTTCGGCAAGCTCCAGTGTGATGGAAGTTACACTTGTTGCATTTTGGAAGTGTTCCTGCGTATGGTTTCATGGGAGTTGGTGTGGTGAGGGTTGTGGCAGCATGAACAGCAAGGATCTGTTGCTTCTTAGCGAGGACTTGGGTTGATTGATCTTTCTTGTTGTCCCAAAACTTTCTTTCGTTGTTCCCTCCTCTTGCTTGGGTATGGGTGGTTGCCATAGTGTCATGGTGGGCATGATGGTCAATGAGTTGTTGTGCTAACTCCTTGGCGCTGTCGAAGGTAGTTGGTCTTGAGGCGAGCACGCTATCTTGAATTTCGGGGGACAATCCCCAGAGGTAACGCTCCAACTTTTTGTCTTCCGGGGTGACCATAGCGGGACAAAGGAGTGCTAGATCACAAAATCGGTTGGTGTAAGTTGTAAGGTCGGAGCCTGCCATTCGGAGATTCCATAGTTCTTGCTCCAGCTTTTGCACTTCACCTCTTGGGCAATATTCCTTCAACATCATCTTCTTTAGGTCCTCCCAACTTAACGAGTTAGCCACTGCAAGCGTAAGCGACTTAACTTTGCCGTTCCACCAAGTGAGAGCTCTTCCGATGAAGGTGAATGTCGCGTACTTGACTTTGCTCGCTTCGGGGCAAGCACAAATCTCAAAGATTGCTTCGGTCCTTTCGAACCATTGAATTAGTGCGAGGACACCCCCTCTTCCATCAAAGGAATCGGGTTTGCCATTTGTGAAGTCCTTGTAAGTGCATTCCCTTGTGCGTCCTGCACTATCCCCGTGGTTAGGGTTTGTGGCTCCAGATCCAGCACCACCAGTGCTATTTGTGCCAATTTGTGACATTGCAGCTACCACGGCTGCTGTCACTGCAGCTTGGAACATTTCAGGATCAAACTGGGGAGGTGGCGTTGGAGGTGGTGGCGCTGTGCTGCCCGAAGGTCTGGGTCTTTTCCTTGGTGGCATCGTTCTGTCATGAGTTTGCAAAAAGGAAAACTGATCAGATGGTAAGCTCCTACTAGTAAGGACAAGTCAGTTGTTATAGAATTTGATTTTTCCTGCATTTTTCTTCGATTTAAGAATTCCTTATATATAATTCATAAAGGAAGTCCATATTAATGAACTTCACGAGTTAGTGGGTTTTGTGGTCTCTCTTAGATTTTTCGCGAGTGTGCTCAAGGCGATTGGTGCGGATCGCATGTATTCTCGTTATTTGCATCAACCTCTGCGATACTATGGAGAGTTGTTCTACCCTGAATCTCGTTTCGGGCAACTCTATAGACTAGGATTGGAAAAATTTTATCTGCTGAGTTTCCTTCGTTTATGTTGTAGAAGCTTCGTTCTCTATTAAACGACATATGTTGGTCTTGTTCCTTTGCTCCAGGTTTCCAAGCACTCTACCCAAGGAGGCATCGGGCCTTGAAAGCCGGTCAAGGGTTGGGATTCGGAACAAGAGTCATCAGGGTTAAGTTCTCCACTTCAGGGTCGGAGTCAGAACCATCAGCATAGCCTTCAGCTTGGTGACCATCTACAGGGGTTGGGTAATCATTCTCTGGCTCCTCTCCGAGCCATTTGGTATTGTAGTGGTTAGGGTAGTACGGGTCGTCGTGTGGGTGGAATCCAGCCATGATATCTTCGCGAGAAATGGGGATATAAGAAATGATTAAGCAAACGTACTAATTTGCTAATTATACGATGATCTTTATCAGGTACTTCAACAAATTGTTTAGTGCATACTAATTATATGTATTCGGGACAGGATAGACCTTCGAATAAGCGACCCTAACTCTAAATCCCCAATCCAACGAGAACAGGAAGTAGAGCAAAGATCCACAGATTCTAAGTCTATGACGTCCTGGATACATAAAATTTTAATGTATCCACTAAGCAACTATTGACCTATTGATAAAGATCTATTTAGTTCTTGCAGATGTAATTTTTAATAATGCCAAAATACCCCTATGGTATTTCATTGTGGTAGTGTTGGTAAGTTTTTAGACTTGTTGCCACATCACAACCATTCTTGGGCATATGCTAATCACTCCTCGGACCAGCATAGTTGATCAGGCTATGCTATTCCCAAGACTGATCATACATCCCCAGGTTTAACTGTGATATCCAACAATCATTACTTTTGTTTTGCCCTAAAATGATGCTGACCTTAGTATGTATGCATGCATGTATACTTTTAACAAAAGTTATTTATTCTTAAAGGTATAGTGGTTTTGAAATCTTAAAATCAGAGACCTTAGTCCCAATGCATTTATAGTTTGTATATCTTATGTGGTTCGATATACTTAGTTCACTATAAACAATGCTCTGATACCAATCTGTCACACCCCCAAACCAAGGATGGCGGAAACGTCTGGGGGTGGAGGACTTCATGTACAGTATCACAACAACGCGTATAATAGTGCTCAAAGTAAATACAACCAACACAAATATAATTGCAAAAGTTACACCAAAGTATATGTTTACATGTTTCAAAAGCAATTACATTATGATGACAAAATAAATTGTTGACGGTTTAGCGCCCCATCCTCAAAGCGATGAAGTTTTCCTGTTTCACTGATTTCCTGAGAATACAAGTAGTTTTAAAGAGTGTCAACACAAAGGTTGGTGAGTTCATGAGAGTTTTGTTTGAAGTAGAAACCGTTTTTCCTTGTAAAATCGATTTAGTTTGATTTCCAGAAAATCCAATATTTTCTTAGTTAAGTATGAATAGAAATAATCCTACATGATGCTGTAATGAACCCTAGAGTAATCCGTAGAGTTCCTCTATAATCGTCCAACATATAAAGTTATATAAGGCTTAACTTAGATAAAACGTTGAATATAGTGGGTCTGCCCTAGGTCCACAACCCAACGAGGAACAGGAGATGAGGCGGGCACCACCAATTCTAGGCCAATCAAGACTAAATTCTTATATGACTCAACATATACGCTCAGCGACTATAGTTGAAGTCTAACAATTTTAGAGGATGTGTAGTTTTAATATCATAATAGCTTTGTATAGAGACCCGGCACTTTGTATTTGTACCCCTTTTTGTATAGAGACCCGGTACTTTGTATTTGTACCCCTTTTTGTATAGAGACCCGGTACTTTGTATTTGTACCCATAGAGATAAAAGGTGATTTTAAATCGACATAAAACTCATTCAGGTTTTAAAAATAAAATCCCGTAAACTTATGGATTGTTCCCTATGTGAGCCGTTATAATCATACTATGACTATGTGAACCTGCCACGACGTTCTCAGTGTCGCGAAAAATGAAATGACATTTGTCACCCGTAGACCTGCAGGTCCAACTGTAGCTAGCAGCAAGGTGTGGGGTGTCAATCCCAATATAGATCTATATACAAGTATCACGTTCTCCCTCAAGGAGATTCTGATTATAACTACCAGGAATTATATCCCGCACTCGGACGTACGGGGAGAGATAGAGAAACTCACAATATAGGATAACAAGTTTACGTTAAATGTTTGTGAATATAAATATTTCTTGTATGAATGTACCCTTTTTGTACGAGTGCGCAGAGTGATGTATCATAAACTATACCTATTATAGTTTATCTAAAATGTATGTAATATGTATGAATCCTTTTATGGAGATGTATTAGTGTTGTGAATTTATCAAACCATAGATTAACTTACGTGAGATGTGTGCGAATAGAAATCTTTCTTATATGAATGTACACTTCTGGTACGAGTGCGTAGAGTGATGTATCATAAACTATACCTATTATAGTTTATCTAAATTGTATGTAATATGTATGAATCCTTTTATGGAGATGTATTAGTGTTGTGAATTTATCCAAACTATACTTTTTATAGTTAAATAATACGTGTTCCAAAATGAATGGATAATATTTAATATGAATGTCTTAGTTTCAGTTCATAATGATAAACTAACTAGGAAACACATTCAAACATTAAAACTTATGATTATACACTTTGCTCAACATAATACAAAGTGTTATGATATTTACATGCTGTTGGTAAAATTTAGCAATTCTGCCCTGTTTTGGAAAAATCCTAGAAAAATCATACAAAGTCGAAAACTAGATCCGTAAATTCTGAGAGTTCGCAAAATGTGTCTAGTTTGCTCATAATTTTTATCACAATTTATAATGACCTCTAACTTGGGTGAAAAAGTCCATAATCACAGACTGGTCCGGATTGTTGTTTGAAATGATAGGCAGTTTTGTAAAAATCGCCATAAATTGTAGAAAAATCGTATGGGGATGTGAAAGTAGCCATTTTAAAGCTAAAAACTTGAACTATTTGCACCTTGTACAGTTTTGAAAACAAAAATGTGTAAGATGCCCAAAACAATCCGTGAATGGAGTTGAACTTTTCTGATGAAGGCTGTTAGAAAAATCTAGTTATGTTCTTAGTGTCTTAACTTGTATTCCCCCCCTGAAAACTTGAGAAAACATGAAAATGTAGGGGTATGAACTCACCTTGAGTGATTTCAGTAGATGATTGTTGAAGAATGGAAGTGTTTAATTCAAGAACGCTTGGAGATGCCTTGAAGGTTTTCGAGAATTAAGTGTGGAAGAACACTTGAATCTAGCCTTGGATCTCGAAAATTTGTGTAGAAGAGTTTGAGAGAAAAAGTGATGTTTGTTACTTAGTGGAATGAGAGAAATGAGAGAAAATGAGGAGTGTGGTTGATTGTTCCAGCTCAAAAACGTGGGAGTGAGTGAAATTTGAGTGTAAGGGAACATTGAAGTGACATAGGTAAGGTGGGGAGGTATGGCTGGTCATAGAGTGGGTGTGGGGTGGTTGCTTGTGATCATACGTCTTTGGACTCAAAAGTCAAGAACAATGTCTTATAATAGTCTATATCCCATTTTTAGTTTAATTTTCTAAATATATGTGTGGTTGTCTATGTGTGTGCATCTCTTTAAAAATTCTGCAATTTCATCATTTTATGACCCCCATTTGCGAAGTTGAGTATTTATTTCCAAAAATGCGAAACTCCAGGGACAATATTTGAAATCTTCTGTTTTCTTCCCCAATTCGCATTCCTTCGCATTAATCACCTTCGCATTTTCATTCTTACACCATTCGCATCCCTTCGCATTAATCACCTTCGCATTTTCATTCTTACACCCTTCGCATCCCTTCGCATTTTAACCTTCGCATTTTCATTCTTACACCCTTCGCATCCCTTCGCATTTTAACCTAATTAATCAAATGCGATTCACAAAATTTTTCATTCCAGATGCGAACACAGTTTAGTTCTTGAACTCTAAACTTGCGAAATCAAAATTTTCATATGTTGAACCCATATGCGAATATTAACCCAATTGACTTCAAATTGATTCATAGATGCGAACACTCGATTGTTTTACTTTCGCAAAATGAGCATCAACAACTCCACAATCGAGTTTTTTTAAATTCTTGCAACCAACAATTTCATAGTCCTTGACTTCGCGTTTTTCTTCACGAATCATCCCTCAATCATCAATCCAAATGCGAATCAAAAACTCATATGTTCTTGCTTTATCGATTCATCGACCTAATACACAAGGTTAGTTGAGCTGACCGGTTTGACTCGTTGACTTTATTTGACTTTGAATTGACCAGAATTTGACGGTTGTCACAGTAAGGACCCAGTCCTTAGTCCTTCGTAGGTACTTGAGAATATTCTTTACTGCAATCCAGTGTGCCTTGCCAGGGTTCCCCTGAAACCTGCTAACCATGCTCAGGGAAAAGGCTACATCAGGTTGAGTACACGTCATAGCATACATGATCGATCCTACAGCCGAAGCATAAGGTATTCGACTCATTTATGCTATCTCAGCCTCAGTGCTAGGGCTTTGTGTCTTACTCAATTTGGCGTTACTCTGGATGGGTAACTCTCCTTTCTTGGAGTCTTGCATGCTGAATCTTTTCAGCACCTTATCCAAGTAGGTACTCTGACTAAGTCCAATTAGTCTTTTACTCCGATCTCTCAAGATCCTTATCCCTAAAATATAGGCAACTTCACCATGGTCCTTCATACCGAAACACTTCCCAAGCCAGGACTTTACTTCCTGCAAGGTTGGAATGTCGTTTCCTATGAGTAGTATGTCATCCACATACAATACCAAAAAGCTAACTATACTCCCACTAGCCTTGACATACACACAAGATTCATCTTCACTCCTAGAAAAGCCAAATTCCTTGACCTTTTCATCAAAGCAAAGATTCCATCTGCGAGGTGCTTGCTTTAATCCATAGATGGATTTCTCAAGCTTACACACTCTATTAGGGTATTTGCTGCTGACAAAACCTTCCGGCTGACTCATGTAAACATCTTCAGCCAATTTTCCATTAAGGAAAGCGGTTTTGACATCCATTTGCCAAATTTCATAGTCATGAAATGCGGCTATGGCTAACATAACCCTAATAGACTTAATCTTGGCTACCGGAGAAAAAGTCTCATCATAATCCACTCCAGGAATTTGTGAGAACCCCTTTGCAACCAGTCTAGCCTTATAAGTGTGTACATTACCATCCATGTCGGTCTTCTTCTTGAAGACCCATTTGCACCCCACCGTCTTACGACCTGGTACATTTTCAACCAAGTTCCAAACTTGATTGTCATACATGGATTGTATCTCGCTATCCATAGCCTCTTTCCATTTAGCAGACTCGGGGCCTGCCATGGCTTCCTCGTAGCTGTTAGGGTCATCTTGACTTACTAGTGTCCCATCACTAATAAGTGTCTCACCTTCTGCAGTAATATGGAATCCATAGTAATGCTCAGGTGCACTCCTAACTCTCGTGGAACGTCTCAGAGGTACAGATTCGTGAATTGGCTCGACAGGAGTTTCCTCCTCAAGTTGAGGGCTAGAGTTTGAAGTTCCTTCACCACTTGACTCTTGAATTTCTTCAAGATCAATTTGCCTCCCACTGTCTCCTTGGCTTATAAACTCTCTTTCTCGAAAGACTCCTCTTCTTGCTATAAATACCACATTGTCACTAGGTCTGTAGAAGAGGTAACCAAAGGATTGATGTGGATAGCCGATGAAAATACACCTCTCTCTTCGAGGTTCGAGCTTATCATGAGTCTCGCGTCTCACGAAAGCCTCGCAACCCCAAATCTTGATGTGGTCTAGTTTAGGTACTTTACCAGTCCACATCTCGTGAGGAGTTTTGGCAACTTTCTTTGTAGGGACTAGATTAAGAATATGGGCGGCAGTCTCTAAGGCATACCCCCAGAATGAGATTGGTAGCAAAGCTCGACTCATCATGGAACGAACCATGTCTAACAAGGTTCGATTACGCCTCTCAGCCACACCATTCAACTGCAGTGTCTTGGGAGGTGTCAATTGTGAGACAATCCCACATTCCCTTAGATAGTCGAGGAAATCTGAACTAAGATACTCACCACCTCGATCGGATCGAAGCATCTTAATGTTCTTGCCCAATTGATTCTCGAATTCCTGTTTAAATTCCTTAAACCTCTCGAAAGTCTTTGACTTATGCTTGATTAAGTAGACATATCCATATCTACTGTAATCATCATTAAAAGTCAAACAATAACGATTAGCATCCCTTGTGGCATGTTTGAATGGTCCACACACATCCGTGTGTATAAGGTCCAACAAACCTTCACCCCTTTCACACGAGCCTGTGAAGGGTGACTTTGTTATTTTTCCAAGTAAGCATGATTCGCAACTATCATCTGATTTTAGGTCAAACGACTCCAAGACTCCATCCTTTTGGAGTTGGCCTATGCGTTTCTTGCTTATATGTCCAAGACGACAATGCCATAATGATGCTTTATCCAAGTTATTATTATTAGGAGAATCAATACACAAAACATTATTTCCTAAGTTATCTACAACAGATACAGCTTCATACACACCATCACAAGGTAATGCTTTAAAATAAAGAACATTATTAAAGAAAGCATTAATCGAACTAACTTCATTATCAAATGAAAAGGTGAAACCTTGTTTATACAATGCATGAAAGGAAATAATATTTCTTGCCATTTCTGGCGAATAACAACATTTATTCAAATCTAAATTTAACCCACTACTTAGCGATAAAGTATAAACTCCAATCTTGGTGACAGGTGTAACTTTCCTATTCCCCACGGTTAAGTTTATTCTTCCTTGCTCCACATTCTCACTTCTTCTTAGTCCCTGCAAGTCACAACAAATGTGAATACCACAACCGGTATCAAGGACCCACGATTTCGAATGGGGTGAGTTATTAGAAATGATAGTGTAAATACCTGCATGGTTGGGTTTAACTTTCCCATCCTTCACATCTTGCTGGTATTTTGGGCAGTTCCGCTTCCAATGTGATTTTTCATGGCAATAGAAGCATTCAGCCTCTTTTGGGTCAGAAGAAGGAGTGACAAAACCTTTCTTGGTTCCACTTGAAGAAGAGCCATCAAGGGTCCTAACCTTGGTACCCTTCGAAGAACTCTTTCTCTTCTTCCATCGACTTTTCCCGATTGCCAAAACCGGAGTGGAGTTTGGAGTAGGAGTGTTAACAACCACCTTCCCCTTAAGACCTGATTCCGCGGTCTTGAGAAGTCCCTGAAGTTTGCTGAGTGTGACCTCTTCCTTATTCATATGATATGTCATGCGGAATTGATCATAGCACGATGGTAAGGAGCGCAAAATTATATCTATTGCAAACTCCTCAGGGAAGTTCACATTAAGCTTCAGCAATCGATCCACATACCTTTGAATTTTCTGCATGTGGCTCGTGATGGAATCCCCGTCCTTCATCATGGTTGTTATCATGGAGCAGATGATTTCGTACCTCTCTTGTCGTGCACTTTGATGGTATCTTTCCATCAAATCTTGGTGCATTTCATAAGGGTAGAAATCCTCATAGGACTTTTGGAGTTCTGCTGTCATTGTGGCCATCATGATGCATGCTACTTTCGTAGCATCCCTTTCATGTGCCTGAAAGTCAGCGATCTCCTGAGGATTTGCAGTGGTCTCATCAATCTCCTTAAGCTCCTTGTCGAGGATATATTCTTTGTCCTCGTAGCGGGTAATCATCCTGATGTTTCTGATTCACTCATTGAAGTTGGATCCATCAAAAGTGACTTTCCCACACAAGCTCATAAGAGTAAAGGAGCCATTAGGATTCAAGCCAGAAGCAGCATTGTTTGAAGACATCTGAAGGAAGAGGACAAGATTAGTTTAGATATTAAGAGAGTCCTTAATAAAACACCCAAATGTAATATTAAGGCTAGGATCCAATCACAATATATTATAACTTAGAAGAGGTATGCCGTAATCCAAGCTATAACATATTTGAAAGGTAGGTGAATGACGATTCACCAATTTCCACCACGAAAACCGAAATATTAGATATTAGGTTTTATGATTGGTTCTTAGAAATTCCTAGATTCTTTGAGATTCAATGAACTTTTCAAAGGCATGTTTCAATCTCGAGTGTACCCTCCAAGTTTTGTGACTGGGATACCGAGGATCACAAAACGAGGTGTGAAGTAACCATGCAAATCACTTAGTACCCTTAAAGTTTATCACTCAATCGATGTGCCGGTAAACCACATACGCTTCACCGATACTATAATAAAACTTAAGTCACCCTTTACCTACCTTGTTAAGTCCAAGTTAGTGTGCCGGTTAACCACACACGCTCCACCAACGACTTAGACAAAGTGTAAAGTGTAATTTCATGGATTAGCACCTTATTCACATTTTTCCTAAAGTAACTAAGATTGGGAATTTAATAAAAATATTTAGTTACTTTATAATATTCATCATATTTTGAATGAGAATTTATAAGTCCTTGTCTTACCCGTTCGGCTAACGACCCTCCACCAGTCAAGCAAGCGGTGGGTGAGAGTAGACACCCATTAAGTCACCATTTTATAGGCAACAACCTTATACCCACCTTATAGACCGGCTTCGTGAATGAGGCGTACTTGCGGTAAGACGACTTTGTTCTTATACATACATATATATATATATATATATATATATATATATATATATATATATATATATATATATATATATATATATATATATATATATATATATATATATAAGTATTAAGTCATCATAATATAAGTATAAGGATTGAATTTTAACTTTTAAAATTCTAAGGGTTGGAACTAAAGTTTTAACTTAACTTTACTTGTTCCAAAACTTGAGGGCAAGTTTTATAACTTTCAAAACTTTTCAATTCTTGTAACTTATGAGTTTAATAGAGTAATAAAATGAAGACTCTTCATTTTCTAACTCTTGTGTTCTTTTTTAATGGTTTTAATTCAAGTGTGACTCTTGGTTTTCCATAACTTGAGGATAAGTTATGGACTCCATTAAAACACATTATGATCAAGAATTAATCTACCACATAGGTTACAAATAATTCCTATGATCATCTAAAACATCATAAGAACAAGAACATGAATATGAACACATTCATAAATCAAAATTACACTTAAAACTTTGTAATTTTGATAACTAGTTGTTGTAAATGAATTAGAAAGAACATTACACCATCAAAACAAGTTTTCAAGTACCAAAACAGTTTAGGGTAATGTTTCTAGTCCATTTCCAGCAACTAAAGTCGAAATTCTGCAATCTGTCGACCCTACTCACCGAGTGCATGAACTTACTCGCCGAGTAGGTTGAAGTTACACGTGAACTCAACGAGTCCCCCCCCCCCCCCATGGACTCGACGAGTACATTCGTAGACAACAATATTTTTGACTTTTTTTCAACTTTTAAGCACAAATAAAAAACAAACAAGCCTAGGCTCTGATACCACTGATGGGTTTTGAGCATTCTAACACTTCCTAAGTGTACATGCAACCCTAATAACCTTGGATCTATGTTTGTCTAATTATCATGCAAAGTTGAATTCCAAGGCTATATTCCTATCTAGCATACATGGGGAACAATTTTAACTTGAATGATAGATAGAATAACTTATCTTGTTGTTGCTTGTGTTCCTTGAAACCTTATGAGCCTAGCACCCCAAGTGTGATGCCTCAAATGCTTCACACAACACCAAATGCTCTTGGAAAGACTTTTGAGAGAATGCACACTTCTTGAAATCGGCCTAGCCCTCTTGTTTCCTTAGTATATCCGATTTTGGTGGAGAATATGATTCTTATATAGTGTTGACACATCTAAGGTTACACCATGTAAACCCTAATGTGTCATGACTCTTCATTTCCATGACCCATGGGTTTGTAACTCCCATGGAGCATCCATGGAGCATCCTATGGGTGGAACCCAACTTGATAATCCATGGAGCCTCTTAGCCCACTATACAAGATATGGATGATTTACATAATCAACCCATATATTTAATTAGTTACCTTTTGATCACTTAATTAATTCTAAATTAATTCTTGATCAAACTAATCAAAAAATATTATTAATATATTAGAACTTATAATATATTAATAATCTCCAAGTGTTATTTCTCTCATTTAGTCTATCCAATTGCATGGTGCCATGCAACCCAAATGGACCATGCCGGGTCGGGTCAAGTACATACCAGAAATAGTTATGGACTTAGACACCTTATCCAACAAAAGCATCAATACCACAAAAGTGTTCCATGAAATTGAGCTCTTTGATGTAAATGGGTAGCTTGATCTCTTCAATAGTATGCTTTGTTTCACCACCGAATCCAATCAATATTGAGGATATTTTAATTGTCTCAGATTCTGGGATGTTCATCCTCGTCGTAGTATCTAAGAGTATGGTGTTCACCGAGGATTGTCCTTCTACCAGTATCCTTTTGACGAAGTGATTGGCGATGTAGAGAGTTATTGCTGATCCATCATGGTGTGGATCTTGAATGTTCTCTCTGTCCTGTTTGTCGAAGGTGATTTATTTCTTGCTTGTAATTGATGTATTCTTTTGGGGACTTTATTTTTTCTCCACCTTGGATATCTTAGCATGTCTTTCTGCTGCAAAGTAAGAAGTTCCACAAATGTCAGAACCCCCAGAGATAACGTTGATTACCTTAATGTGATGAGGAGGGGATCCTAGTTTTTACTGGATCTTGGCTTTATCCTGCTCCTTCCTGTTCGATATTTCTTTTTGTCTTTCTAGGATTTCTTTGAGATGTCCTTTGCCAAGGAGATAACTAATATCCTTTCTGAGGGCTATGCAATCCTCAATGCTGTAGTTGAAACCTTTATGATATGCATACCATATAGATTTGTCTTTCGAGCTACTTGATTTATCTCCTTTCATTGGCGACCTTGCTTTCTTGCTAATATCTTCCTATTAGGATAATAGTATATAACCTTGCTTTCCTGCTAAGATCTTCCTATTAGGATTATAGTATGAATTTGTGGTGCTAGTTCCTTTATGAATTTATTTTCCTTCTTCTAGTCTAATGAATATTACCATTCTAATTTTGAGTTCATCCATTCTCTTGCATTGCATGTTAGGGATGCTTCTGGTATAGGTTGGACTATTCCTGGTATACTTTGAGATCATCTATCTTAGCTGTTAAAGTTCCTTAGACATGATAGGACTTATACTCGCATCAAGAACCTTACAATTTATTAATAAATCCATTCTCATTTAGTAAGTTACTAATGTCTTGGTTTTTACAGGCAGTGAAGTTTTTGTTAGGATCCTGCGTCACAGGGGTTTGATTATTTGTGATTGCTCCCCAGTTTGAAGTGGCAGCAGGTTCCGAGGCTATAGTATCTTAACGATTCCCTAAGGATCCTACGCTGTTGAAATCGAGGATCATGGGTTGCAAAATAGAAGGTGTTGTTTCACACGGTTTGTGGATCTGTGCTCTTACTCTTTCCATTTCTTTGAATAATGTTCTGTTGTCCACCTGTAGTTGATTCAGTTGATGATTTACCATCTTCACCATGGAGAAGAAAATGTTGAAGATCAGAACAGGAGGATTTTGGAATCCAAGGGTTCCTGGATTCCTATGGCTGATGATCAGAGATGTATTCTTTTTAGACGTATCCAAAGTTTTTGTCGAACCGGGAGATCCGTTTAGAGGTGGTGGAATATTCTTTGAGGAAATTGGAGGAATACAGGAAGGAGATAAAGTTAGTTGTGTAGACATGATTTTCGAGAATTATGAACACCACATCCCATGGTGGGCGCCAAATTGTTTCGTTAAAAAATCGATCAAAAAAAGATCAATAAAGTTGTATGAGAGGTTGTGGTTTTGTGAATAACGTGAGTATTGAATTGAGGTAAAATAACATGAGTGGTTTACAAGGATAGCCCTTGATCCTTGCTAGGTTGTTCGACAAAAAGACCTTAGGAGGTGATAATGATCACATGCCTTGTATAATCTTATTAATTTGAATGTAAATTACTGAGATGATGATAAAAATACACTTGCAAGTGTTTGCCTAGCTCTAGGTCTGTAAGGTCTCAAAAGATTATCCTATTGTGTTTTTCTTACATATGTATATATAGTCTAGGTTAATTAACTAAAAGTCTAATATTTCTTGCATCCTGCTGAGCTAGTATTTGCAACATGCTTTGATTTGGTATTGTTGGGTTTTAAGCCTGGTTGAAGTGATTCTTCATTGTGAATGAGTCTTATGTTAACCGTTTTTACATATGTGAGAAATAAACAAGAAATATAGTCTATGTTAACCGTTTTTACATATGTGAGAAATAAACAAGAAATATAGTCGTTAAACTTGTTAGGATATAATAATTGCGATTTTCAAGTTCCTAATGTATGTTCGGGATTCTGAAACTCCTTTAAGATCCGGGATCCTAGATAAGTTTAAAGATCCTTAGATATCTTTGAGATTCGGAATCCTGAATAAGATTAAGGATCTTGATCCTAACAATATGATTACCCACTTATTTGAAGCTATCATAATAAAAAATGATTTTGGTTATTTGATACTTTAGATTTAAAATCATAGATATAAAAAGGGTATTATGCTATCATATCAACATTAATATTTAAAGTATTTATCAATTTAATCAAATTCTCACTTGATACCATAGTATTTTTCGTCAATAAGTCATGTACGTCGTTCATAATCGTATGTCATAAATGTCCATTATAAATTTACAAAAGAAAAATGGTAGCAAATACTACAATTTTTCATTTATAATGGTCTTTTAATAACATACATTGTCTCATTTTCGACATCATTTATAAAAATATTGTCTTTAATGAAGAATCTTTTTTTAAATAATGTCTTTAATGATTAATGATTCACAATACCGGATTAATGTTATTATAATTGAGTATATATATATATATATATATATATATATATATATATATATATATATATATATATATATATATATATATATATATATATATATATATATATATATATATGAGCTTTCTTCTAAATTTTTAAATGTTGGACTAGCATATACCGTTAAACTTTATGAAGACGAATCAATCTTTATCAAAGTAGGTTTTCAACAAACATTTCACAAAGCAACGAATTCAAGTAATAAGTGTTTGCTCTTTTCCAACACCTTTGCTATAAAACTAAAACATCAATGTTAAACTTATCATCAAATAACTAACGATTTGTCCTTTCTTGATCATTGCTTGTCTTGTTAAAATTTTCATCACAAATCTGTGGTCAATAATCTATATTTGATATAATCTGAACAAGTAGTATATATACAAACAATTAAAGTTAGAATGAAATGACTTAATTGGCTGCAAAAGTTACATGCACTAAACTCCATAAGTGGGACAACCTTCCTTTCAAATTCTCATAAATATCAATATTTAGGCGTCTTTAGTCAAACTAGTTGGCAGTAGTAGCGTTTTGTTTAAATTAAACGCTAAAAGTTTATAGTATCAAACGAAGTGTTTTGTTCAAAATGAATCGTTTTGTGAAACATTAGAAGCTAGAAGCTGCTAAACGTTCTATGTCAAACACGACCTTAAAAAAACTAAGATACATATGGAAAGCATCAAAGTGTGTTAACACATACACTCCGGTGGTCTTATATAAGATGAGTTTATTCTGGTTGCCTAAATCAAAAATTTATATTAAAAAATAAACTAAATATGTAAAACTTAATTTGATTAATAAAGATTAAAGAAACTTGATTCTTATTATACACATGAAAAATATAAGACTATGGGATATATCCATCACATCGCCATATGAAAAGGAATTGTCATGTTATTGTCACCTCATTACCATACCAACACCATGTGGTACATACCATATACATTATCAAAATACAACACATAAACTTAAACCATATACATGCAAATTGTCTTACATATTGACTCAACAACTATATTATATAATATGATAAATACATACATGAAAGGTTTTGAAAACCAAACCAGAGACCGAACTAACCACCTTACCGGTTCGATGGTTCAATTGCATCAATCGATTGAACCAATCTAAAAACCGGAAAAACATGATAATGTCGTAATTACATTATTATTAATTTTAATTATAAAAAATGAAAAAAAAATAAATATTTTTTAAAATGCCTTAAACAAAATAATATTTGAAATTAAAAATATAACACATAAACTTAAAATGAAAATTTAAACAATCTGATAATTACAACATACATGCAAATTGTCTTACCTATTGATTCAACAACCATATTATATAATATGATACATACATACACTACGTGCAAGGTTTTGAAAACCGAGCCAAACGTTTTACTGGTTCGATGGTTCAATTGCTTCAACCGATTGAACCGATCTCAAAAACCGGAAAAATCGGATAATGTCATAATTATAGTATTATTAATTTTAATTATATAGAAAATGAAAAAACTAAAAATATAAATATTTTTTAAAATTCCTATTTTTTACTAGTTCAACAGGACCAATTTTTACTGGTTCACATGATGAACAATTTTTTGGCATCTAAGAACCGGATTCAGGATATGTTCCCGGTTGAACCGGCCGGTCTAATCCGATTTTCAAAACATGGCCATGGTGATTATCATACCGTAATGCCAGAGTCATGTAACGTGTTTCACTAAATGTCATTTATTCTCGAGGACTCCAAAAGCACTCTCTATGTCCTTCATAGCACATTCTTGTTTTTTTGTGGATTTCTTTGTTTTTTCAGTTCACAGTAACAAGTATGCCTTCACAAAAGTAGAGCAATCAGGGTATATCCCATCACAAAGGTAGTAACCATGTTTGTCTTCTTTTCCGTTGACTATGAAAGACATATCAAATGCTTGTTCGATCAGAATATGATTGAAAATTAGAGAATGTTGAAGAACATTTATGTTATTATTGGACCATGCAATCCAAAGGAATGTATGCCAAATCCACAAAACATTAATTTGGTGCAACAATGTTCAACATTAAAGGCAATATACCTATATCACCTTGGGTAAATTGACATCACATTTAGATAATTTTCTGACTCCCATTGTTTACAATCAAGGCTACCTATCATTCATGGTAGAGCATGCTTCGCTCCAGGCCAAATACAAATTTTCAATACCACATCTTGTAGGTTTATACATATATATTTTGTTAAAAGCCTAAAACACACATGCACAAAAATAATCAACACACTATTGTGCGGTTCTCTGTAACATTTTCAAATACTCATCTGTTACATCACTGTTATACCATACGCTAAATACCTAAGTGCAGTCATACATTTTTTTTGTAGCACTAAAACTCGTTTTACCTCTAACATCTGGTCTTTGATGAAAAAACTCGTAGTGTGCTTATAGAGCATTACTAATGCGTAGAAATATTTCTCTACTTATACAAAAAATGATTACTAAATGTTATATCATTAGAAATATAATTATCGACAAAGTAAGTATGTACAAAACATGCATATGCAGCTTGTTGATCTCAATTAACAACAGTTCTACTACATTTAATATTTGTGGGCTCTTAATCAACAACACATTGAACAACATTAAAGAATGTTGTGATAAACTTGCAAAAAAATCCATATTTATGGTGTTACAATGTAGCATCTCGAATTTAGGGCTAAAAGTTAAATAAAAACATAAATGCATAAATAACCAAGAATATTTAAAACAAAAAATAATTATTTTTAAGAAATAAAATAAAACATTTTAGAAGTTTAGAATGATGATTTTGTAATATTTTAGTAATTGGGGACTAAAAATGTCAAATTACCAAAAGTATGTCTTGACTAGAGTTTGACCCATTTAACTACTTAGGACGAGTTTGATTATGTTTTGGATAGAGTGGTACTTGGGATGTACTCTAGCTAAGTTACATCCCACTTGATAGAACTTTGGGGTAGAATATCCAATAACTCAAAATTTGAGGGTGTGAAGTGTAAAATTTGGAAATTAGAGTCTCACACTCTTCATTTTAGCATATGGGATCGATTGGGAGGAACTAGGGTTGTGAAAAATGAAATTCAAGAGTAAAAAGACCCAAGGATTCGATCCCAAGCTTTCTTGTTTGGGAGTTGAATTCGATTTTCATCTCATTTGAGGACTAGCGTTTTGTGTTCTAAGCAAGTTAAGATGATTATGTTGATTTGTAACTCAAATCCATCATTTTATGGTATATTTGATGTTGGAATTTCTAAATCTCCATAGACCCAAGATATTCTTTTCCAATGATAATGATGATATGATAATCTGATATATGTATGATTCCATGACCATTGAAGAAGTTCGATTGCAAATCCTTCTTAGAAGAGAGCAATTCAAGCAATGTTAGAATCATTTGTTAAGAATGTTAGATTTGGGGACAAGTAAGAATTATGAACCTTGATGGTGATTGATGGTGTTATATGGAGTATTTATTGTTTATAACCATGGGTCTATGTTTTCGTTTATGAATTGAAGGTCAACATGAAGAATCTAATGGGTTTGATAGGTTATAAAACAAATGTGCTTGTGGAATTTCACTTACCACTTAAGGGCACATGCAACCTAAAGGATCTGTGTTATACACTTTGAATGCAAAATATTATGAACAACAAAACTAGATGAACCGTAATATAATCAAAATATAATAAAATAATTAGGGTTACATACCTTGGTTTTGTTGTAGTAACCTAATCACTTCATTCCTTCCCTTGAAGAGCTTGGAAAGCTAGCACCAAAAGGATGATGCCTCTAATGGCTCACACCCTGAACCAGAAACCCTAGAATGAGGAGGAAAGAGGAGATGTGAGGGAAGTTTCGTTCATATGCTTATAGGTAATGTCATGAACGAAAGCCATGCATATGATGGTAGGTTCTACTACGAGGAGGCTTCTGGAAACCATAAAAGACCTCCTAAAACCGTCTATATGATGGTAGGTTCTAGAAATGCTTCTTTTGTTCAACTATCAAACAATTACAGTTCACCCCTTGCACCTTTAATTAATTTCTAATTAATCCTGAATTATTTCTAGCTTAATTTTGATTAATAAATAATCAATTCTAATTAATTTCGCATTCATGTATTAATCATATAAATTATCAAATCAATTATTTAACAATTAATCTCTCATTAATTTATTAATCATATTATAAATTACCAAATCAACTATCTATTTCCAATTAATATATTAATCACATAAAATATTAACAAATCATTTTCCCAAAATTTCCAGTTAGTGTATTAATCATGTAATAATCTAATAAATTATCTTTAGCTCTCCTAATATCATTTCTAGTTATTTCTGGTTATGAGAGCAACCCAAAAAGAAATTTGATTCCAATCACAAGTATATACCAATTTAGTTATGAGTTTAGACACCTTAATCCAACAATATCCTACTTGGACAAGTCTACAACTACAATTTCAAGTATAACCTTGAACCAAATAGCAAAGTGTGATTTCCATAGCCACTGTCGAACTCTAAATCAAATCAAGCATTGGCTCTAAGACAAGTGATCAACTATTCATTTATTCTATAAGATATCATATAAACGGAGTCATTCATTAAATGATCAACTTCATGTTCATTTGTTATGTTTTCTAATGTTCCAAATTATCATCAAATTCAAACTATAAATTGAACACATCAGTCTAGTCCGGACTAGGCCTAGTTCTTATAGGTCAACTAAAATCATCGAGGAGCCCACGGACACTGCTTTCCAATTAAGTCAAAAGGAAAGAATAAAATTTGAGTACATAATAATTCTTTTTACTCACTAAATCATGAATGAAATTACACTTTATAACACCCGGTTATGAGATGTATTGGAGTAAACCAATGATCAATTGATTTGCAAAATATAACTTATATGTCTCTATTTGAAGAATAAAATATATTATCCAATACTTAAAATCCTTATTTTCAAAGTACTCATGAATATTGTAGCAATCCCACGCAATATCCAATACATATGGACAATCTACAAATCGATTCATGACATTCTTAATTCACTACTTACTTCAAAAAGTATACACAATTGTAGAATTTGAATAATAAAATAATTCTGGAAGTAAAACATGCAAAGTGAAACACAATACTAAATTAATTAACTATAGTATCATACCCATTAAATATAAATAATCCCTATTATTGAATCACCATAACAGTTATGAATTTATTCATTGTATAATGTCATGGGTAATCAACTAACTACTTGAATTAAATAACATTAGTCATGCCATGTTATAGACAACCACTCTATGCCTCTCGGTGATCCTTCATTTGTGAACAAATCTACTGGACATTACTCCAATGATGCTCAATTCACAATTACAAATTCTTATCCTTACCTAAGATGTAGTGGAATTTCATCTTTACATGCATTGACTTTCTGTGATGTCAAGGTTCTGAAGTCACAGAGACTAAGCCTTCGATATTATAGAATGTTCCACCGGAACTTGTTACTAGAAACAATTCCATGGTTATGAAGTCTTAATTCAAGGTACACTCTTTTAACACTTCTTTTGCATTCAAGTTTCCAACTCACATGTAGATTCTACAAGAATCTCCCATTATGGAAACATTTCCATCTTTCGACACGACCATCATTTCTGATCAAGAATCATTTTAATTCAAAATGTGTCCTTATGTTCCTTGTCAAACAATGTCCTAATTCCAACTTCCCACAAGCAACCAATCTTTGGTAAACCTTAGAATGTTCTTGGAAGTTGTTTATCAACTTTAGTCACATGAAATTCTAATCCCTTTCAGATAATGCTAAATGTAACGCTCGCATATCTGGGCTAGTCAATTTAGAGACAATAAGCATAAAAGATGAGTTTTTATGGAAGATTATTTTTAAGGATTAATCTTAAACAAGTTGTAGCATATGTTACAAGGGTTCAGTACATATAAAGAACGCCGAAATCCAAGTTATAACGAAGAAGTTATGACTCGTCAAAGTTTTTCGGCAAAACCGGCACGACACCGTGAGATATAAATAGTGAATTTATGATAGAGGACTTATTAGCCTTAGTAATCTAAACAAAAGTCATAGAATGTGTTAAACTGAGAGCGTCCATAAAAAGAACGCCCAAATCTGACTTCGTATGAGGAAGTTATCAATGTTCTAACATTTGGCATAATAGTGCATGACCCGAAACTCGAATTTTAGTTCGAGCGGTTTTGGCCTACGCGACCTAAATGAGAGTTGAAGATCTCATTAATAGGAACTCAACTGTAAAAGGATAGATGAAAAATTAGTCCATATGTAGAAGTTATGAATTTTACGCGGACATTTAACAGTATAATCTCATCCTACTGTTAAATTTAAGATCAGTCAAGAATTAGTCAACGGAGTCTAAAAGAAAGTTTTAGATCTTGTTTTTACCTATACGCAGATATAAAGAATGTACAGATTAGAGCTCGTATGTTAAAGATATGGACGAAACTTGGTCCTTACTCTTTGAGCGCGATAAATTCGATACAGTTTTGTAAATCCGAGATAGAATGAGAATTAGCTGACGGCATCTAAATGAAAGTTATAGTATTCGTAAATACCAACGCATGGATATAAAGAATGTCAAAAATGAAGTTCATATGAATGAGTTACCAATTATAATAGCAAATTTATGTATTAAAATAAAGTATAAATCATATATACGTACACACACACACACATATATATATATATACACACACACACACATATATATATATATATACATACGTATATATATATATACATACATATAAATGTATATATCATTAGAAAGGTATCGACGATGTGGTTATTATAAGACTAGTGTTGAGTACTTTCGACATTAATTTAGTACAAATATCGTTAAATCTATTTAAAATAGTGTTTTGAAGGGGTGCTTAGTCAATTATATAACTACAAGTTCATTAAGTAATTATGGAGGGTAGTTTTTGTAAATTCAATTACTATAAATAAGAGGCTTGGGCTCTCATATTTCTTGCAAAACTCTCTTGATTCAAGAGTCTTTTTCTTCTTATCCCACGAGCATTTCGGTCCCTCGTGATTCGACTTCTCTTTCTGTAGTTTTAGTATAGTAAGGTGAGCACTGAAGAGTTGCATGAATCTTTTTTAGAAAGATTCAGTGAGGAAATTTTGCCCCTGCAGAGCCCAACTCCTAGCTAAAACCCCCTTTTAAGTAAGTTATGCTTACCCTATTTTAATATAGCTTATATTTAAAATTAGTATTGTTATTATGAACTTATAATTAATATTTGAGCTATTATTATATAAGTTTCGTTATAATATCTTTTTAACTAATCGCGGTATAGGGAATTTGGTTTAAAAGGCCGCATAGGGTTGTTGGATTTCAGAAGTGCTATATGCCAAAATGGTCCTGCCCTCCGGTGTTTTATGTCTTGCCCCTGTCTATACATAGTGGTTGCAAAGTATTGTTTAAATGCTGATATAATAATAATAAGACTAATAATTAGTCACAGTAAATATTATACTAAAATCTAGTGGTAATAATACTAGGTTTCATCGAAGGAAAAATTATTTTAAAGTAAGCAAAACGTTGTCCAAGTACCGAGTCACCACCTTATCAAGTGAGTACATGGTCTCTTTCATCTTACACATAGATATGAAATATTTTATATAAACTACGTGCTATGTGTGCATATTATCTGTATAATTGCTATCTATGTTGGATGAACGATTTTATACAAGTCTTATATGATTTAAACTTTATATGTATATATATATATATATATATATATATATATATATCTACATAATATGTTGGGTAAAACATGGGTAGATGAAATATGAGTTGGATGATGAGTTGAGAGGTGATATAGACCATGAGGTAAGGATGAGAGGTGGACGTTGTGATAAGCCTTGTTCCCAAATGATGGCCCCGTCATCTAGCAGAGTATGGATGAAAACCATGGACTATTCTAGACAGTCAAGTGGAACACTAGCAGGCTCGCAACCTGTAGGTGTTGTGAACGATGTGTTCACCCGGTGTACTCTAAACATTGGCGATCATGAAAAATTGATGCGTAAACCCTAGTGTCTACGCAGACTCAGTGACTAAACCTTGGCGATCATGCAGACTTGATGCCTAAACCCTAGGGACCATGTAGACTTGGTGCCTAGTCCCTGGTGACTATGCAGACTTAGTGCCTATTGTGTAAACCGTGGCAACGATGGACCTCGTGCCAATTCCTTAGGATGATCCTTAGGAATAAATGAACGAGGAATAGCTGATTCTTAGGGTAGATCCTTAAGAGTAAAGAAGATAATGGGGATGTGTAATTGGGTTGATTATTTGAAGTTTAAACATAATAATTATATTATTCTGGGTTGAAAACCCTATGTACTCACCAGGTTTCCCAACGTGACCCACTCAGTTTATTTATATCACAGGTGTTGATATGAAGTCACATTACACTGAGAGATTAAGGAGATACAAATCACTAGTGGTAATGAATGTAAGTTTTGTTTATGCTTATGTTTTTGTATTGACGATGACATCCCAAATGTTTTAAAATGAATAAATATAATTTTCTTCGAAAATGCTTTGAGAATGTATTTATCATGTTTTACTAGGAACAAATTCTGCAACATTTTTATTAAAAGAGGTACTCTGATTTTTATAAAGTATAAACAAAATCGGTGTTTTCTGGCCGTGATAAAAGGGGATGTCACACTAAAGCATTTGAAAAACTAGAATAAGCGAATATTATAGCACATGTGATCGATCCTATATTTGAAGCATATGGGGCTACATTCATTATGACCTAGACAAGGATTTCTAATATGTCCAATTCCTTTTAATTATATTTCCATATATCGAATCTCATATGATGCAACATTTCAACATGATATTCATATATATCTTTGACTAAGATCTATTAAACCATATGATCTAAACCTTTAGACTCGAAATGAAGTATGAGTTCCCTCTCCTTTAAGTCCACTATAGCGAAACAATTTCTAACTTTGCAATTTGCAAATCGGAGATATTGTTCTCTACGAACAGTATAGTCAACATGCAATACTAGAATACCAGTTATGCTCCCACTAGATTTGATATATACCCATAAATTAACTAGACTCCTAGAAATCAATACCCTTTAACTTTCTTTTATACATATATATATATATATATATACATATATATATATATATATATATATACATATATATATAGGTAGATAATACTTCAATAAGTATCCAACTAGACTTCTTAAGCTTATGTACCTTAATTGGATAGTGTGTGTGTGTGTGTGTGTTTAAACCATTCAAGACTCATAGATATCTCTCTCACAATTTCATATAATTCCTTGCCATTCCTTACAATATGAAATATGAAGAGCGATGTCGTAATCATGTTGTGAATTTGGGAATGAAATTAACACATCTAATATAAATATTGATTTTATCAGATCTTTAAAATCTATTAGCAAAAGTATTTCCTCATAACCATTTTCATGAATTAAAGAGAAACCTTTTTCCACGTAGATTTGAAGGTGCATACATGCCTATCCATATGAATCCATCACTTCTAACCTACAGTTATAGGACAAGGATTAGGACAAACAAATCCAAATTCAATTTTCCTTCATGGACTGAACTTCACTATTTTTAATTCCTTGCCTTCTGGTAGCTCAAGGGCCTACCAGTTCTACCATGTTGTCAACAACTAACCCATATTGATTAGTATAATTTCATTGACCAACATGCTTTGCTTTTGCAGTTAAATGAAGAACATAGAACTCATAAGCATTTCCAACTCAAGTGGAAGTGCACAAAAATAAGAATATGTCAATTAAACACAATTGGTTATTAGCCTTAGGTTGCGTGCTAGTGATAACTAAAAGGATCATTACCGGTTGGTTCCTGCAAGATCAAGATCAACATGAATCCTACTTACTTCTTAACATACAAGTTTTCTCTCAAGGAACATTCCTTAACGTTCTAAAACAAATATTCCAAAGTTTACGTGGATTTCTGACAAGAAAAACGTCATAAAATTGATCCTAGTTTATCATTCTTTTCTCGATTAATGAAAACATTAAAAGTCCAATTCTAAATGTGCTAGAGTAATAAAACATTATTACTCAACATATAATGAGGTGTTATCAACCTTCTGAGTATGAAATGAGTTTCAAGATACAATTTATAGTTACTACAGCATGGCTCTAAAACTTTATTAGAACAAAGTATGACTCATCTATGATCGAACCACTTCCAATAATGTTTGATTCCTCTTCTTAGTCATACAATTGCACTAAGATGTTCTTTGAGGATTAATTGTGATACAATCCACAAATACCGAGATAATGATAAATAATGCTACTAAAGTATTCTCTTTTCTTTTAAGATTAAATAATATTTTATCTTTTTTCCTAATAGATTCTTGTATTTGTTATGCTACTCTTTGAATCTTTTTAAGAGTATTAGAATTATGCTTAATCTTATAAATAGAACCGTATTTACCGAAGCATTGGTAATCATGACGAATAGAGTTATCTTCCCTTGTGGTGGACATCTCTAAGGAGTAATAGCAATCTATTCAAAAGATCTTAACTCCTTAGTAGTAGCTCCAAATTCTAACTATCAAACCATAGCTCACTTTACTCAAGTTTCCTTTTTCTTTTAGATCATGCAATACCATCAAAAATTGATCATCACATCATGTATCAATAATATATGAATGGGAAGTTATGGAGTCAGATAATGGATGTACCTAAAGTAGAGTTGTGCAAATTGACTTTACCATTTTTAAGATCTTTCAGGTAGTTTGGGAAGCTTCCTTTCCAATGTCCTTTCAATTGGCATTAGAAAAAAATGGACTCATTGGGGTTAACATGTGGAATGATCTCAGAACGGGCCTTTCTCTTTACTATATGTTCAAACTATTTGACCTTGGTCGATCGTTTTTGATTGGGATGAGAAATATTTTCTTGATCACCAATGTTAACATTGTTAATGTCCATAGAATTCTTGGAATTAGACCTGTTAAGCATTTCTGCTTCAGTTAGCTTCTTAAGCATTACTACTTTAGCAACCATCAACATTTCGATCAGATCACTTAGGGTCACATCGAAATTACACATCTGAAAGTTCTTAACGAATTGACCATATGATTCAGAAATTGAAAGAAGATTCAAATCATTGGCTTGCTCCTTTGGGAATATGATGTCCACTTTTTCCAACATGTCAATGTACGATTTTATTTTCAGAACATGCGTACACAGATAATTTCCATCTTAATGTTTACATGACAATAAGGCTTGAGTATTTTCATATATTTCAAATTGAGGGAAAAAAATGTTGGGAGAGTCACTGGAGGAGGAAGAGTTGAAGAGAGAAGAGGTCCAGTTCTACTATTTCCTAAGGAAGAGAAGACAGTTTTACATTGACTTGAATATGGAAGACTATCTCCAGAAGAACGAGGAAGATCATTTTTATCTTCATAAGACATTTAGAATTTGGGAGAAGAGAGAAGTCAAGTTAGGTTATTCTCCTTAATTATAAACATGTAAATTAAATTAAGGCTAGGATCCATATTTTCATTTCGTAATATGAAGACGGATGTCGTAGTCATATCACAAAACTATTTTAGGTTGGTGAAATCGTTTCGCTAATTTCAATCACATGAAACTCCTAGATCTTTGAGATTCATTGAATATTATCAATCGCATGGTTATTCTCAGATTATGCTCTTGCCAATTGTGACTGGGATACCGATGATCACAATTAAGATGTGAATAACCATGAAAAGCCACTTAAGCACCCACGATCGATTTATAAGCTCTCATTAATGTGTTGGTTAACCACACACTCTCCATCAACAATTATTAACACAAATTGTTTCATCATTTCATCTTTATAGTCCAAAAATAATGTGTCGGTTAACCACACACGCTCCGCTAACGACTCATAAAGAAATGGTGTGCGTTTTCATGGATTAGCATATATTTTCACATTTTCCCTAAAGTAGCTAGAGTGAGATTTTAAAAAATGTTCTAATACTTTACAGATTATACGTTTAATTTTTTATGTCTTTTTAAAACCGTTCGGCTAATGACCATCCACCACGCACAGGAGCAGTGGGTGCAAAGGACACCCATTCAACAATCATTTTATAGGCCGTTTCCTTATACCCCTCTTATAACATGGCTTCGTGAATGAGGCATACTATTGATTCGACTTACATTTCTTTTATATATATATATATATATATATATATATATATATATATATATATATATATATATATATATATATATATATATTAAAACATTTTTAAAACATAAGGTTTAAATATTAATTATCTAAATTAATCATATAATGAATTAATCAATTTAAACTTATCTTGGATTTATAATTATCTTTTGATTAATCTTATAATTAAATTTATTATTAAATTCATAAGGATAATTTATTTAATTAATCTTATAATTAAATATTATCTTTCCAAGATTATCTCATAATATTTAGGGTTTTATTTTAATCATCTAAGGCATCAAAAATCGGATTTAGACAAATTTAAAAAATAGATAATTACAAAAATTAACCATACAAATAAGATTATGCAGAAAATCCTAACTTTTTTTTGTTGACTTGTAATCACCTAATGACAGACTATATGTCGCGACGTGACCAACAAATTTTTTCAAAAAATCAATTTTGTTCAGGTCATATTATGTATAGTCAATGTAAGACACACCTAGGCTCTGTTATCACTAATAAGTTTATAGGTACAAACTAATGTACTTGCAGAATTTCACTTAACACTTAACGGTACATGTAACCTGAAGAATCTATGACATACACTTTGAATGCAAAGTACTATGAACAAAAAAATTAGATGAACCATAATATAATCAAATACAATACAATAATCAGGGTTACATACCTTTGATTTGTTGTAGTAAACAAGTCACTTCAATCCTTCCCTTGAAGAACTTGGAAAGCTTGCACCAAAAGGATGAAGCCTATAATGGCTCATACCCAAAACTAGAAACCCTAGAATGAGGAGGAGAAAGGAGATGTGAGGGAAATTTCGTTCATATGCTTATAGGTAATTTCATGAACAAAAATTGCAATCCAAATAATCCTATTTATAGTCTAGGTAACTTGCAAGAAAGCGAGATTTGAATTGATTAAATAATATATTTAATCCTAATTCAAATGCTTTCCTTATCTACTACCAGGAGGCTTCTGGAAACCCTGAAGAGCTTCTAAAACCATCCATATGGTGGTAGGTTTTAGAATTGTTTGTTTTGTTCAACTATTGAACAATTACAATTCAACAATTGCACCTTTAATTAATTTGAGTTACTCCCAAATTAATTGTAGATTAATAATCAATCAATTCTAACTGATTTCACCTTAAATTTTTAAGCATATAAATTAAGAAATCAATTATTTAACAATTGATCTCTTATTAATTTATTAATTACATAATAAATCAACAAATCTATTATCAAATTCCAATTAATATATTAATTACATAATATATGAATAAATCATTTTCCCATAATTTCCAATTTGTTTATTAATCACATAGTAATTTAGTAAATTATCCTTCTCTCTCCTAGTATCATTTCTAGCTATTTCTAGTTACGAGGACAACACAAAAAGGACTTTGCTTCCAATTATAAGCATATACCAATTTAGTTATGAGCTTAAATACCTTAATTCAATAGAATCATCACATCCTCATGTGGTTCTAGTGACTGTTAGGAAAAAAGGGCAAAATGGGAATAAAGTAGACATATCATTTTCTTAACTTTAATATTCTAAGTTTATTGATTGAGCATGTAACGTCCCAATTTTCAACTTAAATTTGCATTTTTATTTATTCGAACATCTTTAAGTATAGCTACATTATGCGAAAACATGTTGCGAATACGCGTATACTAAAATACATATACATGCATACAAATAATTGCTCACGATCTACAAATAATATGTGTCTCTTAAACTATAACGTCCGGTTCTCAGGTAATTCCATAAAATTCTAAGTGTTTATTTATTTATTTTGCATAGTTGCCTTTATGAGAGGCGTGATTAAGGTACGTGGGGCGTACCTTGTCGAGCTTGTAGACAAGATTTTCCCCCTGGTACGTTGTGACATCTTTAGGTCATAGACTACGAACGACTAAATTACAGTAAATATTTTGTAATTTAACTCATTCAGTTTTAGTGCATCTAATGTAAAATAAATGAGTTCATTTCAAATATTATAAGATGTCAATTGATACCTTACTTCCAAATGTGTAAACTGTCAAATGAACCAAACAACTCAAATTGCAACACTGGTTAATGCGTCTGAAATATTGAAAATTTGTATTAAGAAGTTATGAGCAATGAGAATATTAAAACCTTATAGTACATGTTCTCCTGTTTCCAAAAATATAAAGAAAGTCCAAAACGGAGTTACTATGCAAAAGATACGACAATTTTAAGAAAACAGATAGTAATACACTAGTTTTCTTCAGTCGTGTAAAACCGAATCAACACGTTGAAGCACTTACACACCTCTGATGGAAATTCTGAGAGCATTTTTGGACTTAGGCTATAGAGTAATATTTAATTTCATACTCAAAATAGTTTTAGCAAAAATATTTGTGAAAATAGAAAAATCGAGCGTTACAGGCTTTATAGAAGCGAAACTTTAAACACGATTTCCCGGAGTTCCGAAACACGAAAAATTTATCCGTTTTAATTTTTGATATCCTTGAATTAAACTCTATCAATAGATGCGTTCGAAAAATATTCTTGACATTCGGATCTCGATGCACCCAACTATGTGTGTTTTTGGGCACTTAACGAGGGTGTAACCTCATGCAAGGACCTCATGGCCTTGCTAGAAGGAAAAATCAGCTCATTTATTTGCCTATTCGTCTTGCCCAGATGCACTCTCCCCTTCACTCTTCCTTCTTGCTTACACTCCATCTAAAATGGTAAAAGGCATGACTCATGATGTGATTTGGAGGCCTGGCTTCAAACAAGATTGTGTGTGTGTGTTTGCACTACAAATAAAATGCATCAGGAGCCTCTTAACTCACTCAAATCACAAGCCCTCTGCTCTTTCTCTCTCTCTCTCTCTCTCTCTCTCTCTCTCTCTCTCTTTATATATATATATATATATATATATATATATATATATATATACTAGTCGTTTACCCGCGCAAAGCGGCGGGCGACAAATAGTTTGTTTCGACAATTAATTTCTTTTCGATGGAGAATGATTATTTTCAATTCAATCATTAGTTTGTTTTAGGAAACATGTCATATCAAAAATAAAGAAAATTCATGAAATAACTAAATTATAAGGTGTTGAGTATTTTTTTGGATGAAAAAGAGAAGATTTATAAGAGTTTGTTTAAATTTTAATATTATTTTATTAGTGATTAGTTGTACAATTAGCTTAATGATTTGGACGTCTTAAAAAAATATTATTATTTTATTCAATCTATTTTTAGAAATAGTGAGATTTGTTTTATAAGATAGTAAAGATATATATATATATATATATATATATATATATATATATATATATATATATATATATATATATATATATATATATATATATATATATAGAGTCAAGATCAAATAAGAAGGAAATTTTTGGTAGGAAGGTAAGAAGTTTTTTTCTACATATTTTTTTCGCGAACAAACAAAATGAATCATTAGATGATTCATTTGTAAGATGATTCACAAGAAAAAATTCTCAAAAAAACATCTTGATGATTCATTTATATAATGATTTTGTTGTTATTTACTAAAATTATCATAAAAGTGAATTTTTTCTTAATTTACTTAAAAGTGAATCATATAGATGTTTTTTTGAGAATTTTTTCTTGTGAATCATCTTACAAATGAATCATCTAGTGATTCATTTTTTTTGTTCGTCAAAAAAATATGTAAAAAAAAAACTTCTTACCTTCTTACTAAAAAAAATTTCTTACCGGATATATATATATATATATATATATATATATATATATATATATATATATATATATATATATATATATATATATATATATATATATATATATATATATATATATATATATATATATATATATATATATATATATATCAGTTCGAATCCACCACCACCAGTGGAGTTTGCCACCGTGAACCACCCAACATCACTCCCTCACAGCCCTACCTTCCTCTTCCCAACTTCCCTTCTCCTTCGCTAACCAATTATTGCCAAATGAATCAAGAAAATGGGCAGAAAGGGGCTGCTAGAAGCCCACTACCACCTCCCTTTTCCACCAATAAACCACCTCCACCACCCTCTATTTCCGTTGTGTTGCTGCTTTGTGACGTCCACCATCCCCCTCTGACTTCATCATCACCAGAAAACCAAGAAAACTGGCAGTAGGACACTGCTGGACTTGGTTCATCTTCACAACACCACCACTTCTACCTTGTGCCGCTACAATCAGCCAACTCCTTCGACCTCCATCCACCATCATTTAGTTGTTTTGATTCTTGCTTCCCTCCGTTGATCCCAGAAAACCACAGGACCATTTTCGTTTTGTTTTGAGTGTGCATGAACCCGACGAGGAAACTGGAGGTTATCAACCTCCTGTTAAGCAAACCATATATAGAAAACTTGGATTCCAAATTAATTGTTCTGGCCCCAAATTCCCAAATCCTTTCAACTTTGGTCCTAAGTCCCTAAACTTACATTTAAAATATTCAAAACGCCCCCTATTATGGAAAAACTGTTTCAAACAAGTCCAAAATTTTAATATAACAATTTAATAAATTTATTTTAGAAAATATTGATTAATTTTGTATTAAATAAACTTTAGATTTTTTTTGAAATCAGTAAATAAATTTTGATTTAAATAAAATTTTGGATTAAATTAAAATTTTGGAAAATATTAAATTTATTTCGGTTTAGATAAAATTTATTTAAATAAATTTGGATTTATATAAATTATGGGTTAACTAAACTTTGGTAAAATTATTAAATAAGTCCTATACTTAGTGAAAATGCCAAATATCCTATTTGATGGATATTTCTTATTGAAATTGCAATTTCGACCTTGGTCGATGCGACCGCTTCTTTTCTGTTCTAGATCTCTCCGACTTATATCACCGTCTACTGCTTGCTTTCTTTATTGTCACGCAAAAACAGGATGACCCTTTTTCGACCGTTTCCTCTACCACGTCCCTTTCCGTCGACCTGCTTGCTCTCCTTCTACCATGCCCCTCCTACTTCTTCTTTTGGTCCTTCCACCACCGCTCGCCAAAATCGAGTCTCCTCCATACAAAACCAAAAGTAGGTGATTCTCTCTATTTCTATCTCACTTTATCTGTTCTTATATCTATTTCTTTTCTAGAATTCGTATCCCTTTCTTTTTGTAATCGATTATGGCTCCACGCATTTTTCTTCCCAGTGCGGTTTCTTCGTGTGTGTTGGTTGTATCTGGACATCTTCTTCAAGACGACATCAAAATTAGGCTTCCGCGATACCTACGGACAGAGAAACGATATTAGTTAGGAATCCACCGAGATGGACTTCTCTCATGCCTTGTGAGCCTTGAATTCCGATCATTTTCTCTTCATTTTCCCTTCCTCTTCAACATATGTGGGATTGGAGGACTGTTTCACTCTACACACAGTTGTCAGAGATATTGATTCCCCTCTTAGCATTCAAATTCTTTATGTAATTCACTCAAATTGTGTTTGTTTCTTCTCTCAGCATGAGATTTCGAATAAGCAGTTAATGACTTCATCTCCTAAACCAAGTGTCCACTGTAGGTAAATGATGTCCAACAAGTTTTTTTTTTTCCTGTTGGTATGATTTCTATAATTTTGATGATTATAGACCTAGAAACTCGCCATGGATTTTTGAGAAGAAATTGTGAAGGGAGTAGGTAAGTACAATGGATTCGGTTTGGTAATTTATTTTGACTTCGACCGACACTTTCTTTTCTACCAACCCCGTCTGCTTTCTCTACTTTGTTTCTGAAATTGGAACTTGCTCTTATTATCAGCGTTGCTCACCACAACGATTGTAACCAGCTCATAAGGTTTCTTTTGCCATTTAGTCTTTAAATGTTAAAGAAAATCTTTTTGAAGTTTCTATTAGTTTAATATAATTACATTTTTTTAAAATAACGAAAAAACTCTGATTTTTGTTGTAACTTATGGGGTTTAAACAGACATGCCCTTCCCCATCGTCAACTCTTTCTATTTTGTTTGGATTGGTACATGTTTAATTTTATGCATTGGCAAGATTAGTAGCAAATGAAAATCTGTATATATGCTTCTAACAGTCCCCCACTTTTTCTGTTTCGTTACACTTCCAAAAAGCCTAAACCTTTGGATATTGATTTCTTGACCAGTTGACTGTGGGGTGTATCTTCTTCTTCATTCATATCCGATGCAACATATGTTAGCTTTCTAACCCTATCCATATTCATCGCAATTTCTCCATTATTCTTTTATCTTAATAATTTTAGAATTGAATTCATGTTTTTTGTTAGATTTATGTGCTTTCTGTTTCTCTTATGTGTTATCTGCTTATATTCTGCTAAATTGTTCATGTGTAACACTTTTTTATAAGTTACATGTACTTGACATGTTGTCTCTTCTTGTTATTCATGTTAGGCATGAGAAACCAGAAGCAAAGGGGATAAAATTGGTAGAGGACTCACTCAGTTTAAGCTTAAAATGTACAATTCTCATATCTATAATTTCCTTCATTTTATATTAATGTTTACTTTGATTTTGATATGCAGTTTTTAAACAAAGTTGATGAGAAGAAATAAAGAAACAAGGCTAATTGTTTTATTTTGAAATTTCAGAAGACTTTAAACATGAATGTCATGTTTTATGTGTTTAAGTGAGCAGTTGTTGCATATTAAGCTCTACTATTATGAGATTTTATATGCGCCAGTGTATAAAAGTGTAGACAAAATGCATTTATGTGGATTAGTTTATTTATTTATAAGTTTGCTAATAAAAATATTTGAAACTCGGGAATTGGGGATTCCAACTCCACTTCAGTTGTTGTTTTCTACTGTTGTTTTTGTACCGGAACCTGATAGAAAGAGTAATGGATAGGTTTCAAACTGGTTTATAAAAACAAGAGTTCCTCTATGGAATCTAAAGGTGGAAGAAAGGTACAAAGATGTACTATTTCTGAATCTTTTTTATATAAACTAACTTTATCTTTATTTGATTTAATATAAAAAATGTAAATAGATGCTATTGGCTCTCATGGATTAAGCATATATTGGTTCAACCATAGGACATAGAGGGGCAGATTCCGAATCTGAGGACCACAATTCAATCACTCCATATCCACTATTTCTTAAGTTTCTTGAAGATGAAAATGGTGGCCTTGCTGTATGGTAACATTACATTCTTTTTTTATTATTTTTTTATTATTTTTTTATTAATTGATGATGTAATAATTCCATTTAAATAAATATGTTTTTTTAAATAAATGATATTTTAACAACAGCGTTGGACTTCTCCTGGAATGGAATCAACATTACATGCAGCAATTTCTACTCCATCTGATAGACTAAAACAAGCATTAAAAATGGCACCTCGGCTTCTTGATGTGTATTTTTTTTAATAGCATTGCATGATGTCTATCAGTGTATATACAAAGAGGAAGCTAGAAAAGTCGGAACTGAATCAAAATCATCATCGGATCTTTCATATGACAATCAAGGTGAAACTGTAGCTTCTGGTTTTAACTCCTAATAGGTGAATGAAACTCATGCCATTTAGATGATGGAAACTGGTTATCACATTTATATATCTATGTTTTAATTTCTAACTTTTTGTTACTTTTAATTGTAAAAAGAAAGATTTATATAAGTTGGTATGATCTATTGTTCATTAAAATTTCTAACCTTTTTCTATGCCTTCTGACAGAAAAATGCACTCATTATGCATGCTCTGAAAGTACCCTTCTGGTTTTTAAGTAAACCAATCACCATTAAGTTAGTTCTTAGAATAACTTTTATAATAATATGTGATTTTTTAGTTTCAATTTTAATATGTGATTTTTTATAATAATATCAAAGTGTTGACTGTTGACTAAAGCTCTTGGGAAAAACCTCGATCTTTTATATTTTGATGCTGTTGTAGAGGTATTTTTACACTCTAGATTGTTTTTAGGTTATTAAGTATCTTGGTGAGATAGTGGGGCTACGTTTGGTTGATAGAAGAGAAAGCAAATCAGTTGCAGGAAATGATGAAAGAAGGCTGTTAAAATGAACATTTAATACTTGAAAGTATATTGTTATTTGAAAATAGTTTTTAGATTAAAGGAAGCCTGTCTAATTTTAGGTAACACATCTTTATGCAAGGTTAGTCTCATTGCTAATTAAAAACATTATATTGTTATTTCTTGCATTTTTCACATATTTAAGTTTGTGTATATCTATCTATATGTGTTTGTATGGTATGTTTCGTTTTTGTTTTCTTTTTTAGAATAATATATTTCATTTTTCCTTTTCTTAGGTTGCATATAGTTTCATTTGAGAAAAGAAGTCACTATTTTAAATAGCAATCTATGCTATTGTACTTTGATTATTATCATGTGTTTGTTGATTGGTGACTTGTAGAGAATAGTAACATACTTTACCGTGTACTACAATTTCAAACAAAAGCGACACATTCCAACCCCCGCAACGCGGGTGGAACGCTTCTAGTTTACATTGAAATTTTCTAGGAAATAAATCTAATCCTGGAATTCTGAGTTCATGGCAATACATCCGAACTTTCTCGCATCAATTCTCGAAACAAATCAACAATCACAATTTAAGGTGAGTGCTACAGCCTCTCTATTATATATTTCCGGGGGAGAATACACATACTACTTACATTAGATAATACAAAAAAACACACAAACTATTATTTTATAATCTATTATGTGTTTATTAACTATTGGTTTAACATTTATATGTTACGAACACATAAAATAGTTTTAAAAGTCAATATTCTCATACGTTGTGTTGTTAAAATAATACATCTTTTAAAAATAATATATGCATTTTTACTACAAAACCCTATGATTTTTACGTGACATTGTGTGTCATAAAATGCATGTCATAAAACTTTGTAGCATTCCTAAGGATTTGACCTATACGTGCATACGTACAGAGTTTATAAAAGAAAAATACTTAGTCTGTAAAATCTAGTACCTTATACTATACATGCACACTATTATGCTCGAGTTTTATAAACTCTTTAGGATTCATTATGCCTTGAACTTTTCCACTTTTAAGTTAGGGCTGAGAGTTATTCATACCTTAGTTAAGGGCTTCATAGTAAGACATTATTCATTAGCTAAAGTCTAAACACTATCATACTCACACTACCATAACCGTTAATCTTCGGAGCAAGATACATATTTATAGATCTATATGGGGGTTGACATCCCCACCTATGGTTGCTAGCTACAACCTCGACTTGTCAATCTAGCGGGTGATAAGTGTCTACAATCGTTACTACAACATCTAATGAAGCATTGTAGTCGAGTACATTCAATCACATAGCTCGGTTAGAGAACTCACTATAAACATTAGCTCGAATCTTTCTCACTCATACTATCACTCATAAAATTGATTCTTTCAAAACCGTTTTAAGCATGAATTTACTTATACCAACACACATTTTGGATTTATCAAAGCTTATTTAAATACGGTTTACTTACAAAGAAAATACTTTTTGAACACTTTTAAAAGTATCATTACTGCTGCTACCAGAAAACCTATAACGCTCACCAACCTTGTGTTGGCCCTCAAAACTACATGTACTCTCAGGAAATTGGTAATCACATAAATTCAGATGACGCATAGTCATGGATCTCATTCCATTGAGTTTTCTACTTTTTTCTTTTGTCCGTCTACCTGTTTAATGCAATTCATATACTATATTATTATCTATAAGAACCCTGTATTCAAATTCAAAGATGCAATACAAATGTTGTTTTATTTATTGTTGTACTTTTGCTATATATTCAATTTATCCGTGATCCATGAACTTAGTTGCACAACCCGACATGTTCCGCCGCCTCAGCTGGGGTGTGACAGATTGGTATTAGATCTAAATTGGCTATAGAGAAATCGTATCCTTGAAAGAGGAAATACAACTATAGCTACAAGATCCTAATAAAAGTATTATTACTAATTACACTACATCTTGGGGACATACGGTATGAGGAATCTGGTTTGAAAGGTCGCATAGGGTTGTTGGATTTCAGAACAACTTAATTGCCAAAATGGTCCTGCCCTCTGGTGCTTCATGTCTGGACCTCGTATGTACATAATTGCCTAAGAGTAGAAAATCGAAATTTTAATAATACCAAAATTCTCACCGACACTAATATATAAGAGTTATATAAATACTCTAACTCGCAATGAGAACACCTAATAAAATTCTAAACATCCCTTCAACTAAAACTATCACCTCAACCCTTTAGGCCAGACAACTCAATTAAGGTTAGTATCATACATAATATGCCAGAAATAAACCTGGAATGCACACCTATGTTATTTATGGTCAGGTCGGTGCACAACCAACCTTAAGCAATGAGTTGAATAGACTACAATGGTTGAAAGTTTTTGAGATTGAAGAATTTTCTCAAGATTTGATGTAGATACATAGTACCTTAGAAACCTTATATCAACCCCAAAACAATGTATACATTTTAAATCATAAATATATTTAAAAATCAGGGATAACATTCAAATTTTCCTAATTCGCCTAAATTTAAAGAACTGATAGCTTTGCTACCTTCGTAGCAGAGAAACCCATAAGTTCCCAGTCCATCATTCAATAGTCTCCAAACTTACCTCTTCCAATGATGACAAAGATTTCAATTTACTCTATTATTTGAAATTGGAAGGATTTTAATTCCCTCATATTAAAAATCTGGATGATTTCTAAATCAATGACATTTCCCTTGTCATTTGGAAATCGGTAGGATTTCAGGAATCAATCTCACTCTATAATTCGGAAATGTATGGGATTCAAGGAACAAATTATACTAATACATTATCATAAAATACAAATCCTACATAGTTTTTTATGATTAAGTAGTATAAAGGCCACTCGAAAGAATATGTGAGTTCACCAATCACCATCATTTCGAATGAACTCAACGCTAATGCAAAACCTGATTGCATAATGTAACACCCGTAGATCCGGGCTAGTCAATTTAGAGATAATATGGGTCGAAAACGACTTTTCGACAAAATATTATTTAGAAAAAATAATCCTAACCAAGCTGTATAATATGTCTCAAGGGTTCTGTACATATAAAGAGCGCCGAAATCCGAGTTATAACGAGGAAATTATGACCCGTCGAAGTTTAGTGACGGAACCAACATGACACCGCGAAGACGTAAATAGTGAATTAATGATAGAGCTTCTTTTAGACTTAGTAATCTTAATCAAATTCGTAGAATATGTTAACCTGAGAGCGTCCATAAAAAAACGCCCAAATCTAACTTCTTATGAGGAAGTTATGATTTTTCGAAGTTTCGGCTTAGCGGTGTACAGCCTGAAGTTCGAGTATTAGATCGAGCAGTTTTTAGCCGACACAACCTAAACGAGAATCGAAGATCTCGTTATTAGTAGCGTAACGATAAAAAGACAAACAAAAATGGTCATCGGATGAAAAAGTTATGAGATTTTAACGGACCAATTCTGTCATGGCCTGGTAAAAATATAACTTTAAAAATAAAGTCAAAATTAGCCGACATGGTCTAAACGAAAGTTGTAGAGTACATCTCCACCTACACGTGGATATAAAGAATGTCAAAAACGGAGTTCGTATGAACGAGTTACAAATTATAATAGCATATTTACGTATTAAAATAAAGTATAAATCGTATATATATATATATATATATATATATATATATATATATATATATATATATATATCATTAGAAAGGTATCGACGATGCAATCATTATAAGACTAATGTTGAGTTTTTTCGACATTAGTTTAATATAAATATCATTAAATCCATTAAAAATAGTATTGTAGAGGGGTGTTTAGTTGTTTATATAACTAAAAAGTCATTAAGTAATTATGGAGGGTAGTTTTTGAAAATTCAATTAGTATAAATAATAACCTTCTCTTATATTTCTTGCACCATTCTCTTGATTCAAAAGTCTTTCTCTCCTTATCCCCCGAGCATTTCGGTCCCTCGTGAGTCGACTTCTCTTTCAGTAGTTTTTAGTATAGTAAGGTGAGCGTTGAAGCGCTGCACGAATCTTTCTTAGAAAGATTCAGCAATGAAGTTCTGCCTCTACAGAGCCTGACTCCTAACTAAAATCCCCTTGTAAGTAAGTTATGCTTACCCTATTTTAATATAGCTTATATTTAAAATTAATATTGTTGTTATGCACTTATAATAAATATTTGAGCTATTATTATGACTTATATAAGTGTCGTTATAATATCTTTTTAACTACTCATGGTACAGGGAATATGGTTTAAAGGGTCGCATAGGGTTGTTGGATTTCAAAAGTGCTATAAGCCAAAATGGTCATGCTTTCCGGTGTTTTATTTCCGGCTCCTGTCTGTACATAGTGGTTGGAAAGTATTGTTTAAATGCTTATATAATAATAATAATAATAATAATAATAATAATAATAATAATAATAATAATAATAATAATAATAATAATAATAATAATAATAATAAGACTAATAATTAGTCACGGTAAATATTAGACTTGAATCTAGTGGTAATAATACTAGGTTTCGTCGAAGGAAATTATTTTAAAGTAAATGAAGCGTTGTCCGAGTACCGAGTCACCACCTTCTCAGGTGAGTGCATGGTCCCTTTCATCTTACACGTCTATATGAAGTATTTAATATATATTACGTGTTGTGAGTGCATAGTTACTTTCATCTTACACATAGATATGAATTATTTTATATAAATTACGTGCTATGTGTGCATATTATCTGAATACTTGTTGTCTATGCTGGATGAACGATTTTATACATGTTTTAAATGATTTAAACTATATATGTATTTTATATCTATGATAATGTTGGGGTAAAACATGGGTAGATATAATAGATGGAATATGAGTTTGATGATGAGTTGAGAGGTGTTATAGACCACGAGGTGAGGGTGAGAGGTGGACGATGTGAGAAGCCTTTTCACAAACGATGGCTCCGTCATTCAGAAGAATATGGATGACAATCACGGACTATTCTAGACAATTCAGTGGAACACTAGCAGGCTCGCAACCTGTAGATGTTGTGAACGATGTGTTCAGCTGGTCTACTCTAAACATTGGCGACCATGCAGACTTGGTGCCTAAACCTTGGGGATAATGCAGACTTGATGCCTAAACCTTGACGACTATGTAGAATTAGTGTCCGTTGTGTAAACCTTGGCGATCATGCAGACTTCATGCCTATGTTAGATATAGTGTCTAAGTCCATAACTATATTTGGTATGTACTTGATTTGACCCGACATGGTCCATTTGGGTTGCACTGCATCATGTAGTTGGATAGACTAGATGAGAGAAATAAGACACTTATGGTTTAATAATATATTATAAGTTCTAATATATTAATAATAAGAATAATAATATTTAGTTAGTATTGATCAATAATTAATTTAGAATTAATTATGTGATCAAAAGAAGACTAATTAAATATATGGGTTGATTGTGTCAATCATCCATAACTTACATAGTAGGCCAAGGTTCCATGGATTATTAAGTTACGTTAAACCCATAAGATTCTCTATGGATGCTCCATGGGGGTTACATAACCCATGGGTCATGGAAATGAAAGGTCATCACAATTAGGGTTTACATGGTGTAACCCTAATTGTAACACACTATATAAAGAAGCTATTCTTCACCATTTTTGGCCACTAGAGTGAATAAAAGAGGTCTAGCGGAAATACTAAGTGTTCTTATTCTCTTAAGAGTTTATTCCAAATGTACTTGGTGTTGTGTGAAGCATTTGAGGCATCACACTTGAGGTGCTAGGCTCACAAGGTTTCAAAAGAATCCAAACTACAAAGAGGTATGTAATTCTTACTAACTATTAGAATAAAAGATCCCCATGTATTCTAGATAGGATTATGAACCTTGGAAAATGATTTTGCATGTATCTTAGTCAAACATAGATCCAAGGTTTCTAGGGTTGCATGTACACCATAGGAGTGTTAGGATGCTCAAAACCCAACACTTGTATCAGAGACTAGGCTTGTTTGTTTGATAATTGATGCAAAATAGCTGAAAAACGCAATTTTTTGTTCACTGCCTGCATGAACTTGCCGAGTCCAAGAGGAGACTCGATGAGTCCATGAAGAAATGCGTGCAACTCGTCGAGTCAGTTCATGCACTCGACAAGTACATGCTGCAGTGTTCAGATTTTCGAATTATGCTGCTGGAAATGGACTAAAATCATTTCCCTAAACTGTTTTGGTGTTTTAAAACTTGTTTTAGTTGGTGTAATGTTCATGCTAATCCATTTACAATGGCTATTATAAAAAATTACAAGTTTTATATAAGTTTGTTATAATTCTTGAAATTCTTCATAATCATGTTCTTGAACTTATGAATTTAGATGATCATAGGAATTAATTGTAACCTCCATGTTAGTTAATTCTTGATCATTATGTGTTTTAATGGAGTCCATAACTTGTCCTCAAGTTATGGAAAACCAAGAGTCACACTTGAATTAAAACCATTAAAAGAACACAAAAGTTATGAAAATGAAGAGTCTTCATTTTAATACTCTAATAAACTCATAAGTTATGAGAAATGAAAAGTTTTGAAAGTTTACAAAACTTGCCCTCAAGTTTTGGAACAAGTAAATACATAATTAAAACTTTAGTTCCAACCTTTAGAATTTTAAATATTAAAATTCAACCCTTATACTTTATAATATTATAAGTGAATAATAATTATATATGTATAAGATAAAAGTCATTTTACCATTAGTAGGCCTCATTCACGAAGCCGGTCTATAAGGGGGTATAAGGTTGTTGCCTATAAAAAGGCAACTTAATGGGTGTCTATTCTCACCCACCGCTTCCTTGATCGGTATAGGATCGTTAGCCGAAAAGGTAGAACAAGGACTATAATTCTCATAATAAGTATTATGAATATACTAAAGTAACTAAACTTTTATTCATTTCCAATCTTAGTTACTTTAGGAAAATATGAATAAGGTGCTAATCCATGAAGTTACACTTTGCACTTTGATTAAGTTGTTAGTGGAGCGTGTATGGTTAACCGACACACTAACTTGGACTTATCAAGGTAGGAAAAGGGTGACTTAATGTTTATCATAGTATCATTGGAGCGTGTGTCGTTAACTGGCACTTTGATTAAGGGGTAATACATTAAGTGTACCAAGTAATTTGCATGGTTACTTCACACCTTGTTTTGTGATCCGCGACATCCCAGTCACAAAACTTGAAGGGCACCCTCGAGATTGAAACATGTCATTGAAAAGTTCAATGAATCTCAAAGAACCTAGGAATTTCTAAACCAATTAAAAGCTAATAAATTTTATTATGTTTTATGGTGGAAATTGGTGAAACGTCATTCACATACCTTCAAATATTTTATAGCTTGGAATACGACATCCCTCTTCTAAGTTATAAAATATTGTGTTGGGTCCTAGCCTTAATATAGCATTTGGGTGCTTTATTAAGGACTATCCTGAAATCTAATCTAAACTTATTCTTTCATTTCAGATGTATTCCAATAATAATGCTTCTAGCTCAAATCCTACTGGCTCCTTCTCTCTCATGAACCTTTGTTGGACAGTCATCTTTGATGGATCCAATTTTATGGATTGGATCAGAAATATCAGGATGGTCACTCGCTATGAGGACAAAGGATATGTCCTTGATAGGGAGCTGAAGGAGATTGATGAGTCAAATGCTACCCCAGAGATTGTTGCATTTCAAGCACATGATAGGGATGCTACCAAAGTATCATGTATCATGACTGCAACAATGACAGCTGAGCTCCAAAAGTCCTATGAGGACTATTACCCTTTTGAGATGCACATGGACTTGATGGAGCGATACCATTAAAGTGCTCGTCAAGAGAGGTATGAAATAATATCCTCCATGATAACCACCCAAATGAAGGACAATGAGTCCCTCACGACCCACTTACAGAAAATGCAAAGGTTTGTGGATCGCTTGAAGAAACTGAATGTTGACTTTCCTGAGGAGTTAGCAATAGATATCATTTTGCACTCCTTAACTTCATGTTATGATCAATTTAGAATGACATAACACATGAATAAGGAAGAAGTTACACTTAGTAAACTTCAAGGACTCTTAAGACTGCAGAAAGTAGTCTTAAGGGTAAGTCGGGTGTTACTACTCCTCCTACTCCTACTGCGGCAAATGTCTTGGCAATCGGGCATAGCAAAAGTAAGAAGAGAAAGAACCCTTCTAAGGGTACCAAGGGTAAGAACCTTGAAGGCTCCTTTTCAAGCAAAACCAAGAAAGGTTTTGTTACTCCTTCTGCTAACCCTAATGTGGCTGAATGCTTCTATTTCTATGAAAAGTCGCACTGGAAGGGAAACTGCCCAAAGTACCAGCAAGATTTGAAGGATGGGAAAGTAAAACCCAACCATGCAGGTATATACACTATATTGTCTAAAAACTCACCTCATTCTAAGTCTGGGGTTCTTGATACAGGTTGTGGAATTCACATATGTTCTTATTTGCAGGGACTAAGAAGAAGTGAGGATTTGGAACATGGAAAGATAACCCTAATCATGGCGAATAGGAAAGTTTCACCTGTCACCAAGATTGGAGTTTATTCCTTGTTACTAGATAATGGGTTTACATTAGACTTGAATAAATGTTGTTATTCGCCAGAACTGGCAAGAAATGTTATTTCCTTTCACGAATTGTATAAACAAGGGTTTACCTTTTATTTTCATAATAAAAGCGGTGGTATTGATGCTTTCTATAATAGTGTTCTTTATTTTAAAGCATTACCTTGTGATGGTGTGTATGAAACTGTATCTGTTGTTAATAACTTAGGAAATAATGTATTGTGTATCGATTCTTCCACTAGCTTAGATAAAGCATCTTTATGGCATCGTCGTCTTGGACATGTAAGCAAGAAACACATAGGCCAACTTCAAAAGGATAGATTCTTGGAATCATTCGACCTAAAGTCGGATGATAGTTGTGAATCTTGTCTACTTGGAAAAATGACAAAGTCACCTTTTACTGGCACTTGTTGTATGGGTGAAGGTTTGTTGGATCTCATACACACAAATGTGTATGGACCCTTCAGAACCACCACTAGAGATGATAATCGCTTTTATGTGACTTTTATTAATGATTTTAGTAGATATGGATATGTCTACTTAATGAAACATAAGTCGGAAACCTTTGATAAATTCAAAGAGTTTAAGCAAGAAGTGGAGAATCTGTTGGGCAGGAACATTAAGATGCTTCAATCTGATCGAGGTGGTGAGTATCTTAGTACCGAGTTCCTTGACTATCTTAAGGAATGTGGGATAGTCTCACAATTGACACCTCCCAGAACACTACACTTGAATGGTGTAGCTGATAGGCACAATTGAACCTTGTTGGGGGTATGCCTTAGACACTGCCGCCCATATCCTTAACCCAGTCCCTAAAAAGAAGGTTGCCAAAACACCGCACGAGATATGGACTGGAAAAGTTCCTAATCTATACCACATCAAGGTTTGGGGTTGTGAGGCTTTCGTGAGACGCGAGACTCATAACAAGCTCGAACCTCGAAGTGAGGGGTGTATATTCATCGACTACCCACATAAATCTTTTGGTTATATCTTCTACAGACCCAGTAACAATGTGGTCTTTGTAGCAAGAAGAGGAGTCTTTCGAGAGAGGGAACGCTTGGAGACAGTGGGAGGCAAGTTGACCTTGATGAAATTCAAGAGTCAAGCGGTGAAGGAACCTTAAACCCTAACCCTCAACCTGAGGAGGAAACTCCTGTTGAGCTGATTGAAGAGTCCATACCTCTGAGGCGATCCACCAGAGTTAGGAATGCGCCTGAGCATTATCATGGTTTCCATATTACTGCAGAAGGTAATACCCTTATCAATGATAATACACTGATAAATCTGGAAGAGCCTAACAGCTACATAGAAGCCATGGCAGGCCCTGAGTCTGCTAAATGGAAAGAGGCTATGGATAGCGAGATACAATCCATGAATGACAATCAAGTTTGGAACTTGATTGACAATGTACCAGGTCGTAAGACAGTAAGGTGCAAATGGATCTTCAAGAAGAAGACCGACATGGATGGTAATGTACACACTAATAAGGCACGACTGGTTGCAAAGGGTTATTCTCAAACTCCGGGAGTTGATTATGATGAGACCATTGCACCAGTGGCCAAGATTAAGTCTATTAGGGTTCTGTTAGCCATTGCTGCATTTCATGACTATGAAATATGGCAAATGGATGTCAAAACCTCTTTCCTTAATGGAAAGTTGGCATAGGATGTTTACATGGTTCAGCCAAAGGTTTTTGTAAGTACAGAATACCCTAATAGGGTGTGTAAGCTTGAAAAATCCATATATGGATTGAAACAAGCACCTCGCAGCTGGAATCTTTGCTTCGATGAGAAAGTTAAAGAGTTTGGCTTTTCGAGATGTGAAGATGAATCTTGTATATATGTCAAGGCTAGTGGGAGTATAGTTAGCTTTTTGGTACCGTATGTGGATGACATATTGCTCATAGGAAATGACATCCCAACCTTGCAGGAAGTGAAATCCTGGCTTGGGAACTGTTTTGCGATGAGAGACCTAGGAAAAGTTTCCTATATCCTAGGGATAAATTTTTTGAGAAACAGGAGTAAAAGACTAATTGGACTTAGTCAGAGTACCTACTTGGACAAAGTGCTGAAGATGTTTAGTATGGAAAATTCCAAGAAAGGAGATTTACCTATTCAGTGTAATGCCAGAATGAGTAAAACTCAGAGCCCGAGTATGGATGAAGAGATAGTTGAGATGACTCGAGTCTCATATGCTTCCGTTGTAGGGTCAATCATGTATGCTATGACTTGTACTCGTCCTGATGTTGCTTTTTCTTTAAGCATGGTTAGCAGATATCAGAGTAATCCTGGCAAGGCTCACTCGACTGCAGTAAAGAATATTCTCAAGTACCTACGAAGGACTCAGGACTGGGTCCTTACCCTTGGTGGGAGTGATGACTTGAAAGTAACAGGGTATAGTGATGCTAGCTTTCATACTGATAGGGATAATTTCCACTCTCAGTTGGGCTGGTTCTTTACCCTAAATGGAGGAGAAATTACTTGGAAAAGTTCCAAGCAAGATACAGTGGCCGATTCCACTTGTGAATCAGAGTATATAGCAGCAAGTGAAGCATCAAAGGAGGATATATGGCTAAGGAACTTCATTGGAGACCTTGGAGTTGTACCAGCTATTAAGGAGCCCATGGAAATTTTTTATGATAGTGAAAGTGTGATTGCCTTAGCAAAGGAACCAAGGGATCACGGGAGATCCAAGCACATCAACAAAAAATATCATTTCATCAGACATCGAATAGAAGAAGGAATTATCATGGCAAAGAGGGTATCATCAGATGAGAACCCGACAGATCCCCTCACGAAGGGACTGAGTAGGGTTAAGCATCTTCAGCATGCTAGGAGCATAGGGTTAAGAGATGATATTAGTTTTTAGAAGTTAGATAATTTTGAAATATGAAAAATGTAATTGAAATTTGATGATAAATAAAAGTTTCTATTTATGAGTAAAGTGTTGCTATCTCTTGTCAATCATTTACTAGTATTTTTTTTGCATGTTTTGACTTCCAGAATAATTATGTTATGGTATATATCATATTATTCAAATTCTCCACAGTCAATCATATGTTGGAAGTACATGTGAATCAAGATTGTCATGGGTTGGTTTGTAGAGGTCCAAGATGTTGGACAAAGGGGGCTACAACACTCATGAGTGCTCATAAGCTCTGAGTATTGGATTCAACCCACGCTCACTGGTATCACTTCATGGAATTTATCTCGAGTGATCGTGAGACGATAATAGCATATAAGTCTTCAAACCTAGACATATGATTTGTTACCTATGAGTTGGTTATGCATTGATTGTACGAAAACGCATTGGTAACTCGATGTTATAAAATGTACCTTTGTGTGTAATTCAATAAGTAGTAGAGAAAACATATGAGTCAAAGTTTATATGTTCCTTCTTGGATTAGAAGCGATATTTGGTCCCCTCGATGATTTTGTTTTGACCCATGTACTGGGCCCGGTCAGAACTAAATTGATGTGTTCAATTAAGTTATATGTCAAACAAATCGGAAATCGGGAGACATCTGCTAGACAATAGAAAGACATTGTTCCATGTGTTTGTCCGGCTGATATCTAGAACAATGGCTTATATGATCACTTATCTAAAATGGCACACCATCATCTTCTCAGTTCTGAGAGACCTTGAAAGAGCTATGATTGCTGATCGGTTCCTGAAGTCATACATGCAACTATAGTTATTAGACCTATCCAAGTGGGAGACTGTTGGATATAGTGTCTAAGTCCATAAGTATATTTGATATGTACTTGATCCGACCCGGCATGGTCCATTTGGGTTGCATGGCATCATGCACTTGCATAGACTAAATGAGAGAAATAAGAAACTTATGGGTTATTAGTATATTACAAGTTCTGATATATTAATAATAAGAATAATAATATTTAGGTAGTATTGATCAATAATTAATTTAGAATTAATTATGTGATAAAAAGAAGACTAATTAAATATATGGGTTGATTCTGTCAATCATCCATAACTTATATAGTGGGCCAAGGCTCCATGGATTATCAAGTTGGGTTAAACCCATAAGATGCTCGATGGATGCTCCATGGGGGTTACATAACCCATGGGTAATGGAAATGAAAGGTCATGACAATTAGGGTTTACATGGTGTAACCCTAATTGTAACACACTATATAAAGAAGCTATTCTTCACCATTTTCGGCCACTAGAGTGAATAAAAGATGGCTAGCTGAAATACTAAGTGTTCTTATTCTCTTAAGAGGTTATTCCAAGTGTACTTGGTGTTGTGTGAAGCATTTGAGGCATCACACTTGAGGTGTTAGGCTCACAAGGTTTCAAAGGAATCCAAGCTACAAAGAGGTATGTAATTCTTACTAACTATTAGAATAAAATATCCCCATATATGCTAGGTAGGATTATGAACCTTGAAAAATCATTTTGCATGTATCTTAGTCAAAAATAGATCCAAGGTTTCTAGAGTTGCATGTACACCATAAGAGTGTTAGAATGCTCAAAACCCAACAGCCTAACCCCTGGCGACTATGCAGACTTAGTGCCCATTGTGTAAATCGTGGCAACGATGGACTTCGTGCCGATTCCTTAGGATGATCCTTAGGAATGAATGAACGAGGAATAGCTGATTCTTAGGGTAGATCCTTAAGAATAAAGAAGATAATGGGGAGGGGTAATTGGATTGATTGTTTTATTGTTTAAACATAATAATTATATTATAGTGGGTTGAAAACCCTATGTACTCACCAGGTTTCCCAACCCGACCCACTCAGTTTATTTATATCACAGGTGTCGATATGAAGTGACATTACTCTGAGAGATTAAGGAGATATAGATCACTAATGTGAATGAATGTAAGTTCTGTTTATGCTTATGTTTCTGTATTGACGATGACATCCCAAATGTTTTAAAATGAATAAAATACATTTCTTCATAAATGCTTTGATAACGTATTTATCGTGTTTTTTCTGGGAATAAATTCCAAAACATTTTTATTAAAAGAGGTACTCTGATTTTCATAAAGCACAAACAAAATCAGTCTTTACTAGCCGTGAAAATGGGGATGTCACAGTTGGTATCAGAGCGTTAGTTTCAGCGAACTAGGAATAAGGATTTATTTCTAGACTTAAACTTAGAATGCTAAGCAATGATTGTGAGATGAGTGTCTGCTATAATTTAGACACGTGCACTAGTTTATTTTAGGAAAATGCCTAAAAAGTTTTATGTGCTAAATGATTTATGTTATAGTTATAACAATGCCTTATATGCTGTTATTTGTTCGGATCTATGGTCTGTTGTCGACCGGATCTGGAAACCTTATGTGTTCAGGATTCTAAGCGTATGATTACGATATTAGAATTAGCATGTAACGTTTCAGAGTAATAAGGAGATTTATACATCTATCGTAAATAAGATCTTTCATATCTTAAATTCTCTCCTGGGTACACTGAACATCTACTTGGGTGTACAAAACAAGAGGAAGATGACAACCTAAGCCTAAGAATGTGATGAGTCATGCATCGGTCGTTATGCCTACACCCGAACCTATCACGATGGCAGAAGTTTAGGAAGTGATGCAAACCATGATAGATTGGCAAAATAGAGGAAATGAGATGGCTTACGATACTGAATGATACCTATCGGAAGATATCATAAGAGAGGTAGGTATCTTGCGTTTAGAATACATCTGATAAAATAGCAGTACGTCTATAGAAGTAGGGTACATCTGAATGTACACATTTGATTGGCAGGATGATAGAATGATTGATGTAATTCCTAAAGTTTTCCTATCATCTGGAATGTCCATCCCCAACTGAGTTGAAGCAGAATTAATGATTGAAGATATGCATGGAAGAAGTCCGAGTAGAGTCTAGGGAAATTTTGGACACACTCGTATGTGTTAAATTGTTTCATGATTTTAGGACTTGGGGACTACGAGACAATACTTGGGACGAGTATGAGTATGTTTAAAAGGTAGTAGATGCATATACTACCGGAAACACAGGACTCACGCTTGGATCAGGGAAAGTCACAAGATTACCAAGAAGCTAGTAACTGATTTCGTTTTATTCAAGTATGTCATTACCATCGTTTCGGTAATGACTAAGAAGATGATTGTTATTCCGACCCTAGTGTTCATATCAAATTGAGTCCGATTACGCTGAGTATGTTATGTGGTTTAGAGAATCAAGTTCAATGTAGCGTCTGACTTAAGACGAAAGATTGAAATAAAAAGCGACCAGTAGAGGTATCACGAAAGGTTGCTTGTAGCTAGAAATGCTACCTTTAAAAAAGTGGTTAGAACATGAAGGAAGGTATAGTATGTTCTGGAATTTGACTTTAAAAGACCTGAGTCCAAGTGATGCATCATGCGATGGGAGGTCATTACAACATGACTCATCGGTCTATTATAATAATCGAAGGAAGAAACTTATCTCAAGTTTGTTAAAGAAGGAGTCTGCAAGAAAGATTGAGATCGCACCATGAAGATAATGATTTGGAAGTCTAACATGAGATAGAGAGCGGGTCCAAGATCAGGCACCGCTTGCAGTCAGGAAGTCTTAGAGTTAGATACTCATTCGAAGAAACATCAAAGTTACGGTTATTCCTTAGGATGAAGAGATAACATATGGAGTCATCATGTGAGTTCAGTTTCGTTGATGATTCCGGGACGTAATCATCCTAAGGGGGAGATAATTGTAACGCCTGTAGATCCGGGCTAGTCAATTTAGAGATAATTCGAAAAAGACTTTTCGACAAAAGATTATTTAGAACAAATAATCTTAACCAAGTCGTAGAATATGTATCAAGGGTTCTATACATATAAAGAGCGCCGAAATCCGAGTTATAACGAAGAAGTTATGACCCGTCGAAGTTTAGCGATGGAACAGGCACAGCACCGCGAAGACGTAAATAGTGAATTTATGATAAAGCTTCTTTTAGCCTTAGTAATCTAAATGAAAGTCGTAGAATATGTTAACCTGAGAGCGTCCATAAAAAGAACGCCCAAATCTGATTTCTCATGAGGAGGTTATGATTTTTTGAAGTTTCAGCTTAGCGGTGTACAGCCCGTAGTTCGAGTATTAGATCGAGCGGATTTTAGGCGAGACAACCTAAACGAGAATTGAAGATCTCGTTATTAGTAGCATAACGATAAAAAGATAGACAAAAATGGTCATCGGATGAAGAAGTTATGAGATTTTAACGGACCAATCCTGTCTCGACCTGTTAAAAATATAACTTTAAAAATAAAGTCAAAATTAGTCGACAGAATCTAAACGAAAGTTGTAGAGTACGTCTGCACCTACGCGTGGATATAAAGAATGTCAAAAACAGAGTTCTTATGAACGAGTTACAAATTATAATAGCATATTTACGTATTAAAATAAAGTATAAATCGTATATACGTACACACACACACACACACACATATATATATATATACATATGTATATATCATTATAAAGGTATCGACGATGCAGTCATTATAAGACTAATGTTGAGTTCATTCGACATTAGTTTAGTACAAATATCATTAAATCCATTTAAAATAGTATTATAGAGGGGTGTTTAGTTGTTTCTATAACTAAAAAGTCATTAAGTAATTACGGAGGGTAGTTTTTGAAAATTCAGTTTGTATAAATAAGAGCCTTGGGCTCTCATATTTCTTACACCATTCTCTTGATTCAAGAGTCCTTCTCTCGTTATCGCCCGAGCATTTCGGTCCCTCGTGATTTGAATTCTCTTTCTGTAGTTTTTGGTATAGTAAGGTGAATGCTGAGGCGCAGCACGAATCTTTCATAGAAAGATTCAGCGACGAAGTTCTGCCCCTGTAGAGCCCGACTCCTAGCTAAAATCTCATTGTAAGTAAGTTATGCTTACCTTATTTTAATATAGCTTATATTTAAAATTAATATTGTTATTATGAACTTATAAAAAATATTTGAGCTATTATTACGACGTATATAAGTGTCGTTATAATATCTTTTTAACTACTCGTGGTACGGGTAGTTTGGTTTAAAGGGCCGCATACGGGTTGTTGGATTTCAGAAGTGCTATACGCCAAAATGGTCCTACCTTCCGGTGTTTTATGTCCTACCCCTATCTTTACATAATGATTGGAAAGTATTGTTTAAATGCTTATATAATAATAATGATAAGACTAATAATTAGTCACGGTAAATATTAGACTAAAATCTAGTGGTAATAATACTAGGTTTTGTCGAATGAAATTATTTTAAAGTAAACACAGCGATGTCCGAGTACCGAGTCATCATCTTCTCAAGTGAGTGCATGGTCCCTTTCAGCTTACACATAGATATGAAGTATTTAATATATATTACGTGTTGTGAATGCATAGTTACTTTCATCTTACACATAGATATGAAGTATTTTATATAAATTAGGTGTTATGTTTGCATATTATTTGAATACTTGTTGTCTACGCTGGATGAACGATTTTATAAATGTTTAAAATGATTTAAAGTTTATATGTATTTTATATCTACGATAATATTGGGGTAAAACATGGGTAGATGTAATATATGGAATATGAGTTTGATGATGAGTTGAGAGGTGTTATAGACCACGAGCTGGGTGTGAGAGGTGGACGATGTGAGAAGCCTTTTTCCAAACGATGGCCCCGTCATTCAGCAGAGTATGGATGACAACCACGGACTATTCTAGATAGTCCAGTGGAACACTAGCGTGCTCGCAACCTGTAGGTGTTGTGAACGATGTGTTCACCCTATGTACTCTAAACCTTGGCGACCATGCAGACTTGGTGCCTAAACCATTGCGATCATGCAGACTTGATGCCTAAACCCTAGCGACTATGTAGACTTAGTGCCCGTTGTGTAAACCTTGGCGATCGTGCAGACTTGATGCCTAACCTTTGGTGACTATGCAGACTTAGTGCCAGTTGTGTAAACCGTGGCAACAATGGATTTCGTGTTGATTCCTTAAAATGATCCTTAGGAATGAATGAACGGGGAATAGTTGATTCTTAGGTTAGATCCTTAAGACTAAAGATGATAACGGAGAGGGGTAATTGGGTTGATTGTTTTATTTTTTAAACATAATAATTATATTATTGTGGGTTGAAAACCCTATGTACTCACCAGGTTTCCCAACCTAGCCCACTCAGTTTATTTATATCACAGGTGTCGATGTGAAGTGACATTACACCGAGAGATTAAGGAGATATAGATCACTAGTGTAAATGAATGTAAGTTCTGTTTATGCTTATGTTTCTGTATTGACAATGACACCCCAAATGTTTTAAAATGAATAAAATACGTTTCTTCGGAAATGCTTTGATAACGTATTTATCGTGTTTTTTTATGGGAATAAATTCTGTAACATTTTTATTAAAAGAGGTACTCTGATTTTCATAAAGCATAAACAAAATCAGTATTTTCTGGCCATGAAAATGGGGATGTCACACATAAGGTATTGCCACAGCCTTAGCTACGTATGAGGCTACATGGAACAAATATTCTATGAATAGTTCAAATGGTGGCGGTATTCCGGTATTTAACAAAAACAACATTAGATCCTATTCATACAAGGATTTCTTAGCCTACCATAACGGGTATAGAAAAAAAAAATATTATAACTCACAAACTTAAAATTGATCCTTTTTCCAAACCTATACAAATAAAAAGAAGGAAGTTTGCGCTCGAGAGGAATCAGATCATCCTAGAAGAAGTGGAAACACTTCTTAAGACATGGATTATCAAGGAGGTCAGGTTTCCAAGTTGGCTGGCTAAATTGGTCATCATAAGGATCCTTTCCCCCTTTTAGACATAGATTCCATGGTAGATGCTACGGATGGTCATGAGTTATTAACATTCATGGATGCATCGGTAAGGTTCCAAAAAATTCAAATGGAACCATCTGACCAAGAGGATACTACATTTATAACCCTCAATAGGTATATATTGCTATACTGTTATGCCTTTTGGTCCTAAAAACATAGGTGCAACATAGCAAAGTCTAGTTAACTGGATGTTTAAGGACAAACTTGGGGATACCATGGAAGTCTACATCGATGACATGGTGGTCAAGTAAAAGAAAGTTGAAGATCACATCATGGATCTTGATGAAGCTTTCAACATACTAGACGAATACAACATGAAGCTGAATCCTTCCAAATGCTATTTTGGATTGAAATCAGGAAAGTTCCTTAAATACATGGTAACTAAAAGAGGAATAGAAGAAACTTCGTAGAAAAATAAAGGTCATCATTGATTTAAGATCCCCATCCTCAACGAAGGATATTTAAATACTAACAGGAAGAGTAGCAGCCCTAAACAGGTTCATCTCAAAATCCTAGGAGATATGTAAACCCTTTTATGAAATATTGAAGAAGAAAAAAAGGTTTGATTGCACGAAATACCATGAAGATGCTTTTTAACAACTTAAAAATTATTTAAGTTCATCACCCTTGTTGGTAAAACCACTAAATGGGGAACCAATCCTTCTATACATCACAGTATCCTTTAATGGTGTGAGTGTAGTTCTAGCCAAGGATCTTAACGGGGACCAACATCCCATCTTCTATGTAAGTAAAGTCTATTGGATCCTGAGACTAGGCACTCACACCTTGAAAAACTAATAGTTGCATTAGTAATTGCTTCCATAAAATTAAGGAACTATTTTGAAACACATACAATACATGTAAGAACTAATCACGCCATTAAGACTATTATAAGAAAACCAGAGATATCAAGTAGGATGGCAAATTTTTCTTTAAAGTTGAGCACATATGACATCAAATATGAACTAAATTCGATAATATAATCACAAGCACTAGCAGACTTTGTTGCTGATTTCAATGATGATCTACAACCGGAAGCAGAATTGGAAAGCAAGGACTCCAAAATGAAGAAAGCATGGGAAGATGGACACTCTTAATTGATTGAGATTCCAATTTTAAAGGAATAGGCCAAGGGATCATAATAAAATCGCCACATGGGACATCATACCCCAGGCAGTCAGCTATGAATTCGATGCATCAACAACGAGGCAAAATACGAAGCACATATCATGGGATTACAGTTGACCAAGGATCTCCAGGTATTTTTTTTATTCATTATTATTAACTAACCATTTTAATGGATCCTACATAGTAAAAGACAAAAGACTAGCACTATACCTCCAAATCCTTAAAAAATTAGCCTCCAAATTCGTAGCTTTTAGCCTAACTCAAGTTCCTAGAGAAGAACGACGAGGAAAATGCATTGGCCAATCTAGGATCTTCCCTCACGATCCCACCAGAAATTAGGATCCCTATAACCTATACACTAATCCCAGCAATAGAAGATCCTTTCAATGACTATGATCAAACAACCAATGTAGCAACAATCGAAGATCCTGGCCCCTAATCACATCCTCAAAATTCTAATCATCGGGATCGCGACATTTAGGATCCTCCACAAAGATTGAAATCCTGGATCAAGCTCATTATGGAGCAACTCCATAATGGAACAATTCCAAGAAAAGAGAAAAATGATAGAGCATTCTGGATGAGGGTCTCATACTTTGTGATGATCCAAGGGAAGCTATATAAGAAATCCATTGTTGGTCCATACTTGAGATGCTTGAAAAGACATGAAGCTACCAAAGTACTAAAGGATATACGCGAAGGAGATTACGGTAATCAAGTTGGGGGTAGATCCTTATGCCCAAAGTGTTAAGGATGGGGTATTACTGGCCAACAATGAAGAAAGATACCTTCTTATATGCACAAGGATGTGATGTTTATCAACGGTATAGGAACATCCTCCATTAACCTATAGAAAACATTATTGGATTGGTGTCTAAGTCTATAACTATTTTGGTATGTACTTGACCCGATTGTGAGCATGGTCCATTTGGCTTGCCTTAATACTGGTGACTAGACAGAATGACTACTAAGAAGAGAGGCTGATTTATTGTAAATAATAATAAATTAGGGTATAAATATGATTTTTTTTAATATATTATAAGAATAATATATTAATTAGGAATCATATTATTAATTTGTATTTAATCAGAAATTAATTAGGAATTAATTTTGGGATTAAATGAATTAATTAAAAGTACAGGGGCTGTTTTGTAATTATTTGATAGTTGAGACTTTGGGCCATTAGATCACCCTTTATTAAGGCTTGAATGAAAATCCTAGAAGGATCTAAGAGTTTTCTTCTAAGGGCCTAAGGAAAGGAGTCCATGGACTTGCTTAGGCCCTAAGCTAAGGGATTAAGGTTTCCACCTTGAAACCCTAGCTAGCCTCAAGTATAAATAGCCCCCTATGCTTAGGGATTCGGCTATCCTTTGGGAAAACCCTACTATAGCCGAATTTTGTAGCTTAGTTCCCTTCCTCCTCTCTCTCATATCAATCCTCTCACCCCAAGTTTGTTTGTGAGCCATTAGAGGTACTACACTTGTGGTACTTGCTTTCAAAAGCTAAGGAGATCCAAGGAACTAGTTGTTATTACTATATAACAACAAAAGCTATGTATTCTATTCTCCTATGTGGATTTCAAAAATAGTAGGAGCATGCCAGGTTTCTTTTTGTGTTCATAAAGTTGTATGTCTAATAGTGAAAACATAGATCCAACTCTAGGTTTGCATGCACACATAGGATTGTTTGTATAAAACCCATCAGTGGTATCTGAGCCATTGGTTTTGTTTTCAATTAGTTTTCTATACAAAAGTATGAATTTGACATATTAGGGTTTATAGCCAATAAACCCTGAAGGCAAGATTTTCTAATTTAGGGTTCATAAGCCTTAAATTTCGAAATTTGGTTAGGGTTTCCCAAACCCTTTCCTTAGCCTCCAAGATTTTGAATTCTAGGGTTATCCAACCCTTGAATTTCGAAATTGCCTCTTTCCCCAAGATTAGATCCTAAATTCTAGGGATTTGGATAATGCCATATCTTGTAATTATCTTTTAAGTGTTTAAATTTAGTAATTTAAGATTTTGAATTATCTCATCCCATAATTTCGAATTTTAGGGGATTTAAGGGATTAGGTTAAATTAATTATTTAATTTAAAAGATATCCTTACCAAAATAGAAGATAATTGTCAAATTAATTAGATAATCATTGCCTTATGTGATAAACTTGATTTATTTGAAATATTTGATAGATTATCTTGCAAGAAATTGAATTGGGTCATATTTAGATAATTACTAATTAATTGGTTAATTATTATTATTTGTAATTTGATCTAGAATGTTCTTGCTTATGTTTTGAAAAGTTTCAAAACTTTCCCTCAAGTTTTGGAATTAAAATTTTTTGATTAAAAGTTTAATTTTTGAAAGTCTAAATTCTAAAACTCTAATTTTGAAAAATTCAAATTACACCCTCATGGTTTTATTAAATTAATTAAAAGGATAATGAAAAGAAAGTTAATAAATCCATCATCATTTAGTTTATATTTAATTAAATTAAAAGTGTAATTTATAAAATAAAACCACCCAGTATTTTAAAAGTGTAAAATACAACCTTATCCTATATAACATCAAAAGTCTAATATTATATATGTATAACTTAAACTGCTAGTCTTACCGTTAGTAGGCCTCATTCACGAAGCCGATCTATCAGGGGGGGTATAAGGTTATGGCCTATAAAATGGTCGTTTAATGGGTGTCCACTCTCTCCCACCGCTTCCTTGATTGGTGGAGGGTCGTTAGCCGAACAGGTAGGATAGGGCAAATCTTCTCCTCATTAAAAGTATGATGAATAATAAAGTAGCTAAAGGTTTTACAAAATTCCCAATCTTAGTTACTTTAGGAAAAAAGTGAATTGATGCAATTCCATGGAATTACACTTTGTACCCTTTCTAAGACGTTAGTGGAGCGTGTGTGGTTAACCGGCACTCTAATTGGGTTCTAAGCAAAGGTGGCAAATGGTGACTCAATGTTTGTCATAGTTCGATGGAGCGTGTGGTTAACTGGCACATTGAATAGGTGATCGTAACATTGGGGGAACCATGTATATTTGCATGGTTATTCACACCCAGTTTTGTGATCCTCGGTATCCCAGTCACAAATTGAGGGGCATGTCGAGATTTAAACATGCCATTTAATAGTTCAATGAATCTCAAAAGATCTAGGAGTTTTTGAATACATTTAAAGCTTAAATTTCCTTTCGTTTTTAATGGTGGAAAATTAGTGAATCGTCATTCACTTACCTTCAAATGTTCTGCAAGTTGGATTACGGCATCCCTTTCCCAATTTATAGGATGTTGTGTTGGATCCTAGCCTTAATATCTCATTTGGGTGTTTTATTAAGGACTCAATCAACAAAACTTGAATTTTCTCCCATTGCATAGATGTCAAAGTCTGACAACTATGGTCTTCCTAAATTCATTGGAAAAGGTTTTCCACGTGAAGATGATGTTCCATGATTGGATTGTGGAAATGGAAATCATGCTTCATTTCTCCACCTCCTCTAATAATTCTCCATGACCCACGTGTTTAAAAACTTGAAAAGTTCAAGGTCACTCAAGCTCTATTGGCAATAAGACACAAAGATGGAAAGTATATGTGTACATACGTCTTAAAGATGAAGTCGCACATTGACAAGATTGTTAGGTGTCAATGTCTCAAGGAAGTTGGTTGTTCAGTGACTTCCCGAATCATATGGTAAGTTCATTAGAGAGTACTATATGATGGATCATAACATGGCCCTTATTGATTTGACTCATTTACTTATTGCTGCTGAATCAGAAATGATTTTGCGCACTGGTGGAGAAAATTCTGTCTGATAAATCAATATCCTAACCTTCTATGGGTAATGGCAACAATGGAAGTCCATAATAGTTTTCTCTACACAAGAGAAAGGCTGAGTCTGAAATAGTCTCGTGTACCATTCCAGAAGAATCCATGTGTTTATACTGCCAAAAGAAGGGGCATTGGTTACGAAGCTGCCCTTTCTACCTAAAAGATCTAAGAGATGAGAGAGTTAAGATGTATGACTGTGCTTTAGGTAAAATCCACTATCTAACTCCATTAAGTTCCAATTTGAAGATTCTTAATACATGATGTGATAAGATTACATTTCGATGTTTTGAAGGATCGAAGAAAAGAAAGGAAGCTTAAAGGAAGGAGTGAGTTGGGTCTGATCGCGAAGAAATGGATTAAGATCGCATGAATTCAATGATCGAATTTTTTAGCTGCTGCTTAGAGTTATGGTAGATTGCTTAGGAATATGTAATAGCATAGTTTTCATTTATGTTGTAAGGGTATATATATTTTTCCGCAATAAAATAAATTTTGATTTTGTCTTATTTATATTTCCTTGTAATGGAAATTGTGAAAATTGATGTTTGTGTGTTTCTATTATAAGCAATATAATGTGGATGTGATTCTTAGTTATGTTATTTTCTAAGGAAAGATTCTCATCGCCCAAGTTTCAATTGGACAGAAGCATGGAATCATATGATCTGGATCATGTGATGTATGGAAATCTTGGTACTTAGAAGTTTTAAGGCTAATTCCTTGACAAAGAGTCAATTAAAGGACTAGGGATCATGTACACTTGGTTATTCGCTGGTCAAGTCCACTACAAGGAGAAATAAAATATTCGTCATGATTTACAAAAGTTTAGTAAATATGATTATACTTATAAGATTAAGTATAATTCTGAGTTGATTGAAAAGGTTTCAGTAAATGGCAGAACGAATATGAAGAATCAAGAAGGCAGAAAGATATAAGTTTCTCCATTCTAAGAAGAATGCAGAGTACCTTTTATTGTGTTTTATGATAAGTCTTAATTATTAAGAAACATTCCTCAATTGATCCTCTAAGTGAGTCTTAGTGCATTTGTATGTCTAAGAAGAGGAATCGAGAATTGTGGAAATGGTTAAATCAAGAAGTCAATCATACTTCGTTCCAATATCGAGTCTTAGAGTTATACTCCAAGATTGTGAATTGAGTGACATGTATTAAGAAGGTTTATAACACTCATCAAATGAGGAATTTGGAAAAGGGTTTTTTTATTCTTGCACATTTGAAATTGGTAAGTTGTGATGTCTTGGATAAGACAAAGACCAACTAAGACCAATTATGTGAAGTGTTTTGTCTTGATAAGAACTACACTAACTCTTGAATATTTGGTTTGTCAAGGAATGTTTCTTGACAAGAGAATCATATATGTCAAGAGATTAGTGGGAGTTTTAATGATCTTGTAAAGTTTCGAGAATAAATCTAGAATAAACTTTATCAATCATCACTAGCATGCGACTTGAGGTTTATAACCTATCGTGCTGACATAATCTTGTTTCTGTGTCATTCCAATTTATTCAACTATGCATGTGAGTTCTAAGAGTTATTAATGGGCTGCATAGGAGCTAAACACCTTGATCAATGGATAGTACATTGAATTGTAGGGTTGAGCTGCTCAATAACTTGGAAGCAATGGTGGGACCCTTAATGGCAAGAAATTAAGAGTGAACATGTTCTGTCCATAAGAGTTTGGATTTTTCACTAACATTATCTTGTGATTATGGTTATAACAAATTCACATGGATAAGGGCACATACACAATAAAATCTAAGTGTCATAAGGTTTCTCTCCTTCATGAAAATGATTGTGAGGAAAAGCTTTCACTAAGAGAGATTTTGAAGATAGCATTATGTAATTTAGGTTTCTCAAATTCAACTATGATTACGGCATCGCTCTTCATAGTTCAAATTGTGGGAAATGGAAAATGGGTCTGAACATTTTAGACTTATTGCTATAAGTTCTAGAATCATTTAGACACACACATGAGTTGTCTAAGAAAAAGGTGTATGAGGTTAAGAAGCTTAGATAAAGTTTTATCAAAGCGTCTTAGAATTAGAAATATGAACTTAAGAAACTCAATAAGCATTGCTTTCTAGAAGTTCAACTATTTTCTGAATACATGTCAACGCTAGTGGAAGCATAAGTGTTATGTTGGTATGAATATAATCATCATGTTAGTGGGAGCATGATTATTATGGTAAGTTGCAAGTTAGCAATATTAATTATAGAAAACAAGTGTTTTAATTTGCAAAGTTGCAAGGGTTGAAAAGTTGTTTTGCTCTAATTAAGGAAGAGAATATTGTACTTCGTTTTGAAATCTAAGAGCTTAGATCGAGAAATTTTAATCAAAGTTAGTCAAATATATGAATTGCATTCTCAAAATTCGATATGATTACAGAATCCCTTTTCTTAGTTCGAGTTTTGAGAACATGGAAAATAGAAATATTATGACAAAATACTGATAAAGTATTACGTCTTTATGTAAGACATTAGGCTTCGTGTTCCATACACTTCGAGTATAGGATCAATCGCATATGCTGTAATAATTGACCTTTATAAAAATTTCCAAATGCCTAGAGCATTAAGAGGGAAAAAGGACTAAAACCGGACATGACTAAGTTTATTAAACAACTATCAAAGGACAATCTAAGGTTCGCCAAGGATTGGTTGCTTGTGAATAGTTGGAAGTATAGTAGTGGATAGAACATACTGACATTATTATTACAAGATTTGATAATGAGTTGTCATATGGAAAATGTGGAAATGTTTCCATATTGGGAGTTGGACGTTAAGAATCTATATGTCTAGATTAGAAACTTTTATGCAGAAGGATATTTAAAGGAATGTACCTTGAATATGAGACTTCATATCTATGGAATTGTCTTTCAACAATCTCCAATAGAGGACTTTGTAATTTCCTTGGAAATAGTCTTTGTAACTTTAGTGTAGTGACATTACGAAAGGATCATTGCATAAAACGTTGGAATATAACATATTCTATAAGTGGCAAGAATTTCATATTCTTAAACTTGTGATAAGGATTGGGAGTTGTGAAATGAGTATGATTGGAAATGTGTTCATTTGATCTATTTCACAAAGTAATGACCATATGTAAACATTGTGTGCATGCTAAGAGCATGGGACAATTGTAGTAATAATTCAAGTAATAAGTTAAATAACCGAGACAACAAATAATGAGTAATTGATATGGTGATAAGATAAGGGTGTGTTATTTATACTCAAAGGTTTGAGACCATATAGGATTAGTATTATTCTTGTGTCTCACTTTGCATATTTTGACTTCCTGAATAATTAAATTATTTCAAAATGATCAAATTATTCGAATGTTCCACAGTCACTCATACTTTGGGAGTAGGTATGAAAGAAGATTGTCGTGAATTGGTGTGTAGATTGTTTAAAGTGTATTAAACATGGCAAAGGTTTGCTGCAACGTTCATGAGTGCTTAAGAATATGATGTGAGCATTGGATTAAACCCATGCTCACTTGGATCGCTTCATGGATTTTATCATGAGCGATTGGTGAGGCGATAATATCTTATATTCTTGAAACGGAGATGTGTGAGTTGTATCTTGCGAGTCGGTTGCACATTGATAATACGTAAACACACCAGTAACTTGGTGTTATAAAACATGTTGTTGTGTGTGAATTGATGAGTGAATGTAAACGAGCATTGAGTTGAAGTTTATCCGTTCCTTTTACCCAAAGTGGGATAAAATCGATATCTGTGGGCCCCTCGATGATTTAGTGATGACAAATGCAAGTGCTCGGTCGGGCCAGGACTAATTTGATTTGTTCAATTAGTCAGTTGTCATGAATCGGAAATCAGGAAACAACACATAGTGTCACACCCCGAAAACCGAAGGCGGAAAACATTTCCGGGGTTGACTACCACGTTGAGTATCAAATCCAATGTACATAGTAAGTAAAGTAAAGCAACCATTACATTACATAATAAAAGTTTTACAGTTGTTTCAAAAGTAAAGCTTGTACAGTTGTGATACATAGTATATATAGACAAAATGAAACGGATCTTCATGTACTCCGTCTTCGAGCAAAAGGATCTTCGGGTACCTGTTCTAACGCTGACCTGAGAACACAAGCGGTTTGAAAATCAGCATAAAGCTGGTGAGTTCATAAGCGGTTTTGTTTTACGAAAATGTATCGGTTTCCTTTCTGTTTCTGAAATGTTATGTACAACAAGAAAATCCCGTATTTTCTTAAAAGTTGGTTATTGTTTCACAAATATAAAGTATAGTAAGTTTGTACACTGAAAATATGTTTATTCCTGTGAAAATGTATAGTTGGTTATCTGACTGGTTGAACTGTTCTGTTTACTTATCATGTGTTACCAGGAAAGTCCTATACTTTCCTTATTGTATGTTACAAATTGTAAAAGATGTAATGTTATCCAGTTTGTTACCCTTTCTAGTTATGTAAATGTTACCCAGGAAAGCCCCATGCTTTCCTGTATGTATGTATCTAATGTAAACGATGTTAAAGATGTAAAAGATGTAATCGGAATTGGTTTCCATGTTTCCCCAGGAAAGTCCCGTACTTTCCTGATTGTTAGTTACAGAATGTGAAAGATGTAAAAGATGTAAAAGATGTATAAAGTGGTTCATTATTACTATAAGTAAATCTCTGTTATCCTAATTGCGAGTTCCATAACCATGCAATAGACTAAAACCTGTGGCAATAAGTAGTCCACATGTGGCAATAAGTCGTCCACATACTTATGACTTTCGTCACCCTTGAACCATTTCGGTTCGGCTGTAGCTAGCAGCCAGGTGTGGGGTAGTCAGCCCCGTATAGATCTATACACTCAAGTCACGCTCTCTAAATACCAGAGATTCTGGTTATGGGTGTAGTCCTCCACTCGCGTAACCTGGGTGGAGTGTTCTCCGAGGACGTGTCTCCAATCATACAGGAATAACAAATTTACTAGTAATAATATGATAGTCCTCCACTCGTATATGTGTGTAAAGTGTTACCGAGGACAAAACAGTGTACAGGTATTGTATTCAAATGTTTCAATGTCATGCTTTTAACTGATAAAATATGGAAGAAAACCATTTGTGAAATACATGCAAAACATACTAGTTTAAAGATCTATTTCACAAATATATGTTACGTGATCTGTATGTTCAAGTGATTATCGGGTATGGTAATCAGTAATAAAAGCATATGAAATACGAAACACACATTTGAAAACATGTTTTGAGTACAAGAATTCCCTTGTACTTTGCTTGTGTTCCCCCTGAAAACAGTGAAAACAGTGAAAAAGGGTAGGGGTATGAACTCACCGGACTCGGAAACGTGTCGGTTTTGAATGCTAGACGTTGGTTCGGGGTTTGATTACTCGCGATGATTCTATGTAAAATGATATAATGTCCATGAATATACAATTAGAGATACATTCACTAATCATATGGGACATTACACTCCAATGAGGTTAAACACCTCAAAACGAGCGTTCAGAGTGATCCGGGTGACATCTTCGGACTTGTAATGGCACTAGGGACTTGGGACTTGAGTTTACTCCCCAAGAGTAAACATTTTAAAGAGTTTACAACCATAAAACACACACATACATGAGTTTACGGCCATAAACTCATGTGGGTGTGGTTTTGATGGTTTATGGGCTCAAATGGACATAGGGGTTGTTAGAATGGATTATCTATATTGCCTTGGAACACTTGGAATGAGTTTAAATCATCAAAAATGATTATTTTATGGGAGTTTACGGCCCAGTATAGGCTCCTGGCCGTAAGCTCCTTAATCTTCATGAAAATGATGTTTAATGTTGTTAAAACAAATCACATGTGATTACTAGAATTAATCCAAGACCTTACATGAGTTTTATGGGACATTTGAGGGGTGTTATGGAGTTTACGGCCCATAAGACCCTCCTCATGGCCGTAAACTCTTATGTAGGGTCATACAAAGTGTTTCAAGGTCTAAAACTTGCATAGAAGGGCTTCTAAAATTCATCTAAAGGCTTTAGGGGTGTTTAGTTTGCATTCTAACACCAAAAGTTTTGGAGTTTACGGCCCAAGAACAAGTCTTGGCTGTAAACGCTTATAAATCCCACAAATGATGTGTTTTAGGCCCTTAAAGTATTTTTGGTTGGTCCCTTGATTTATTCCAAGGCTTTTGGTGGTGTTGGATGGCTTTCTAACACCTTAGAATTGGATTTATGTCACATTTTGGGGAGTTTACGGCCTAAGCACTCTCATTGGCCGTAAACTCACATAAGTCCCATAAAATTCATGTTTCAAGTGTCCAAATGCTAAAACCAAGGTCCTATAATTCATATCTAAGCCATAGAAGTGATTTGGAAGGGTTTAAGGGCATGAAAACCCTAATTATATGAGTTTACGGCCCAAGAATGCTCCTTGGCCATAAACTCCTTCAAATGGCTCAAAATCTATGTTTTAAATGTTTAGAGTCCAAATCTTGAAGTCCCATAGCTATATCTAAAGTCCAATTGAGTTTAGGAAGGAGTTTAAGGGCTTAAAACCCCATTTAATGGAGTTTACGGCCCAAGCTTGTTCCTTGGCCGTAAACTCTTGTTCTTGGACCTAAAACTCAATTATTTCATCAATTTGAAGGTTAAAGATGCTGAATAACATGCTAGGGAGGTTACCTTAAAGATTTGAAGCCTTAAACTTGAGATTTGGACCTTAATTCTAGCTTGAAGAGAGAGGTTGTAAGAGTTTAGTGAGAAACTTGCCAAAAGGCTTCAAATGAAGTCTTAAACACGTTTATATAGTGTTTAAGTTTTGGACACGGTGGAATTCTACCCGATACCGGCGTTAGACGGGGTTTTTGGTCGTACCCGATTAAGTTACCGTAACCCGATACGGTAATATCTGGAAATATTCCGATCACTAAAGTTGAGTGTTAAAATGGTTTTTAAATGTATTAAGACATCCATTAAGTCATTTTAAAAGTGTACCAGATAATGACTTAATTAAACGGAAGATCGGAAATCGAAATGGAAACGACGATTGGTTGCGCGAATTGTACTACGAAGAAGTTACAATAAAATGATACGGAAATTTCGGGTTGTTACATTATCCCCCCGTTAAAGGGAATTTCGTCCCGAAATTCAAGTTTAGAACATAAGACGAGATACAAATCATGGATAAGAAAAGAGTTGTGGATACTTCTGTTTCATTGAATCTTCCCGTTCCCAAGTGAATTATGGTCCCCGCTTGGCATTCCAGCGAACCTTCACTAACGGGATGCGACTTTGTTTTGTACGTTTGACTTCTCGATCCATGATTTCGATTGGTTCCTCCACAAAGTTGAGGTTTTCATTGATTTCGATCTCGTCTAAAGGAATTGTTAGGGTTTCATCGGATAGGCACTTTTTGAGATTTGAAACATGGAAGACAGGATTAATGTTACTAAGTTCGTGAGGTAAATGAAGTTTATAGGCAACTGGACCGATCCTGGAGAGGATCTCAAAGGGTCCAATGTACCTCGGATTAAGTTTCCCACGCTTACCAAAGCGTACAGTGCCTTTCCAGGGTGAGACTTTTAACAGGACACGATCTCCAACCTGGAATTCTAGTGGTTTCCGACGATTATCAGCGTAACTCTTTTGACGATCACGTGAGGCTTTATGTCGGTTACGGATTTGAATGATCTTTTCGGTGGTTTCGCAGATGATTTCAGGACCAGTGAGAGTACTGTCGGGGACTCGACTCCTGGCTAATTGTGTATCCCCCACCTCGGCCCAGCACAGAGGGGATCTGCACTTACGACCGTATAGGGCTTCGAACGGAGCAGCCCTAATGCTGGTGTGGTAACTATTGTTGTACGAGAACTCGATCAAGGATAGATGTGTATCCCACGACTTTCCAAAGTCAATGGCACATGCCCGAAGCATGTCCTCCAGGGTTTGGATTGTTCTCTCACTCTGTCCATCGGTCTAAGGATGATACGCCGTGCTCATATCTAGTTTGGTTCCAAGGGCTTTCTGAAGGGATTGCCAGAATCTGGAGGTAAACCTACTATCTCGATCGGAGATAATGGATACAGGTACACCATGAAGACGTACTACCTCCTGGATGTAGATTCGCGCGAGTTTCTCCATCTTGTATGATTCTTTAATAGGGATGAAGTGAGCGGATTTTGACAAACGATCGACAATTACCCAAATGGTATCGTACCCACTAGAACACTTGGGTAGTTTGGTGATGAAGTCCATGGTAATCATCTCCCATTTCCACTCGGGGATTTCGGGTTGTTGGAGTAGACCTGAAGGTTTCTGATGTTCGACTTTGACTTTGGCGCAAGTCAGATACTTGCCCACGAATGTAGCTATCTCAGCTTTCATGTTTGGCCACCAGTATTGTTTCTTGAGATCCAGGTACATCTTGTCCGAACCCGAGTGAACAGAGTATTTGGTTCTGTGTGCTTCCTCCATGACTATTTCCCTGAATCCTCCGGATTTGGGAATCCAGATTCGATTCATGAAACAGTGAACTCCGTCACTTCTGATCTCAAGTTTCTTTTCCATCCCTCTCAAGGTTTCATCTGACACGTTCTCAGGTTTGAGGGCTGTATCCTGAGCTTCTCGGATTTGCATTGGTAAGTTGGAATGGATGGTCATCGTCTGGTTCCTCACTTTGTGGCCTGCACTATCCTTTCGGCTAAGGGCATCTGCTACCACATTGGCCTTGCCGGGGTGGTAACGGATTTCACACTCATAATCACTGAGTAATTCTACCCCTCGTCGTTGCCTCATGTTTAAGTCTTTCTGATTAAAGATGTGTTGCAAACTCTTGTGATCAGTGAAGATTGTGCACTTGGTTCCGTAGAGATAATGTCTCCAAATATTCAATGCGAAGACTACTGCTCCTAGTTCCAAGTCATGTGTGGTATAGTTGACCTTGTGTGTTTTCAGCTGTCTCGAGGCGTAGGCAATCACCTTTCCTCTTTGCATAAGCACACAGCCTAAACCTTGATTAGACGCATCGCAGTAGACAACGAAATCCTCTGTCCCTTCAGGAAGAGACAGAACAGGAGCGCTGCATAAGGCTCTCTTCAACGTTTGGAATGTAGTTTCTTGTTTATCACTCCAACAAAAGGGTACACCTTTCTGTGTCAGAGTGGTTAAAGGTTTGGCCATTTTGGAAAAGTTCTGAATGAATCGTCGATAGTAGCCGGCGAGACCCAAGAATTGACGAATTTATGTGGGTGTTTTCGGTGCCGACCAATTCTCTATCGCTTTAATCTTGGAAGGATCTACATGAATACCCTCCTCGCTTACTACGTGACCGAGGAAAGTTACCTTCCGTATCCAGAATTCACATTTGGAAAATTTCGCGTATAGTTTTTCGGATCTAAGGGTTTCCAACGCTAGTCTCAAGTGTTGCTTGTGGTCTTCTTCGCTTCTGGAGTAAACGAGAATGTCGTCAATGAACACGATGACGAATTTGTCTAAGAAGGGACGGCACACCCGGTTCATCAGGTCCATGAACACAACCGGTGCATTGGTTAGACCGAAGGGCATCACTACGAATTCGTAGTGTCCATACCGAGTCCTAAAAGCTGTCTTGGGAATATCATTCTCCTGGACTCGTAACTGGTGGTACCCTGACCGAAGGTCTATCTTAGAAAAGTAGCTGGCTCCCTGGAGTTGATCGAAGAGGTCGTCTATTCTTGGAAGAGGATATCGGTTCTTAACAGTTAACTTGTTTAGTTCACGATAATCGATACACATCCGAAAGGATCCATATTTTTTCTTGACAAACAGAATCGGGGCTCCCCAGGGTGAGGAACTTGGTCTAATGAATCCTTTACTAAGCAACTCATTGAGTTGACTGGATAACTCCTGCATTTCTGCTGGAGCTAAGCGATACAGAGATTTTGCTACGGGAGTAGCTCCAGGAATTAGGTCAATACGGAACTCGACCTGACGTTCGGGAGGAATTCCTGGGAGTTCTTCGGGAAACACATCGGGAAAGTTACAGACTTCGGGGATGCTCGCGAGGTCTCTAACTCCTTGTTTCTCGTTGATCACATGAGCTAAGAATGCAACACACTCCTTTCGAAGAAGCTTTCGAGCTTTGATGTAAGAAATGATATGAAGATTGGAACTGGGTTTATCGCCATAAATTACGAGAGTTTGATCCGAAGGAAGATTGAGACGAATAGCTTTTTCGTAACAAAGAATGTCAGCATGATTGGGACTCAACCAATCCATGCCAATGATAACATCAAAGCTCTTAATGGAAACGGGCATGAGATCTATGGGAAATGAGTGATCGTTTAAGGTAAGCGTACAACCTATGAATACATCGTTAGCGCTTTCTTTCTCACCGTTAGCCATCTCGACGGTAAACGTTTCGGTTAGTGGTTGAGGATTTGGTTTTAGATTATGTTTGAATGCATGACTAACAAAACTCCTTTCAGCACCCGAATCGAAAAGAATACTAGCATATGAGTTGTCGAGAAGGAACGTACCCGAAACAACAGTGGGATCAGCAACTGCTTCCTCCCGTCCCATGGTTAGAACCCTTCCAGTGTTATCGGCAGTTGACTTCTTGGGACAGTTCCTTTTAAAGTGCCCAACTTCTCCATAATTGTAGCAGGCTTGACTAACACCTGCTCCCGTTGATTGGTTGGCTGATTGGGTAGGAGTTCTGCAGTATCGAACTGTGTGCCCTTTCTTACCACAGTTGGTGCAAGACAACTCTCGACAGGGACCGGGATGGTGATGGTATTTACACTTGTCACACAGAGGGAGGTTACCAGCATATTTACTGGTAGGAGTTGAGGCTGTGGATCCCATGGCAGAAGCAGCAACAACAGGAGTAGTAGTAGCAGCATGGACTACTACCGTCTGTTGTTTCTTGGATGATCCTTGAGAATATTGGCCCTTCTTCTTCTTCCAGAATTTCCTCTTTTCACCACTCCTTTGAGTCGGCTCAGAAGTGGTAGTGATTTCCTTAACATCGTCGCTGTGATCAATCAGAATTTGTGCTAAGGTCTTGGCACTATCGTAGGTATCCGGACGAGCAGCCAAAACGTGACTCTTTATTGGTTGAGATAATCCCCAAACGAACCTTTCGATCTTTTTGTTTTCAGGAGTGACTAACCCTGGGCAGAGAAGTGCGAGATCATCAAATCGGGAAGTATATGCAGCAATGTCGGAACCTTTCATCTTCAGGTTCCAGAGCTCGTGCTCTAATTTCTGCATTTCACCACGGGGGCAGTACTCGGCAATGAGAAGTTCTTTCATGGCTTCCCAGCCCATGGCATTGGCTACGGGTAAGGTCAGAGATTTGACTCGGCCATTCTACCAAGTCAAGGCTTTACCAACGAAGGTACAGGCTGCGAACTTGACTTTATCAGACTCTGCACAAGCACAGATTTCAAAGATGGACTCTTTTTTCTCGAACCATCGAGATAAGGAAATGACACCTCCAGCGCCATTAAAAGATGTTGGTTTTGCGTTCATGAAATCCTTGTAGGAACCCCCTCTTTGGTGTCCCTGGCTACCTTCAGGGTTTTGAGATTGAGTACCACCACCTGAACCACTAGGGTTCATTTGTGACATAGCTGCTACCATTGCAGCTGTCATCATCGTCTGGAGTGATGCTAGATCGAACTGAGGAGGAGGTGGCGGCGAGGAAGGATTATTGTCGTTCTTTGAGCTAGGTCTCTTTCGGGGAGGCATCTTGATCTAATAAGATCAAGGAAAAGAGGATGGTAAGTCCTCTACATTGAATCGATAGACATGACAGTTATATGATTCGAGTAAGCGATAAAGCAGGAAAGAGTTATCGAACAGATAATTTATCGCTAAGAGTAATCACAGAAAACTACTCGAATGAGGATTACTACAGAGGATTTGGAATCGAGAAATACTCCCATAGTATTTCATGAATTGTTTACGACAATGATTCGATGTTGGGATATTAGGGTAAGTTTTAGGCATGCCACATACCACAGTCACTCCCAAGCACATGTTGGCCGTGTCTCGAATGAATATAGTTGGCCAGGCTATATTGACCCTAGACACGACTACATAACTGCCCAGGTTTAACCATAGTACACAACACCCATTTACTTATGTTCTGTTCTACTTGTGGTTACGGATGACGACGGTTCGGTATACTTGTATACTTTTGAAAATACTTGTAGTTTGAAGATACTTTTAATTCAGAGCACTTAGGCCCTTTAGTGTTTATAGTTTTATACCATGTAAGGTTTGGTATACTTCATTCACTATAAACAAGGGCTCTGATACCAATCTGTCACACCCCGAAAACCGAAGGCGGAAAACATTTACGGGGTTGACTACCACGTTGACTATCAAATCCAATGTACATAGTAAGTAAAGTAAAGCAACCATTACATTACATAATAAAAGTTTTACAGTTGTTTCAAAAGTAAAGCTTGTACAGTTGTGATACATAGTATATATAGACAAAATGAAACGGATCTTCATGTACTCCGTCTTCGAGCAAAAGGATCTTCGGGTACCTGTTCTAACGCTGACCTGAGAACACAAGCGGTTTGAAAATCAGCATAAAGCTGGTGAGTTCATAAGCGGTTTTGTTTTACGAAAATGTATCGGTTTCCTTTCTGTTTCTAAAATGTTATGTACAACAAGAAAATCCCGTATTTTCTTAAAAGTGGGTTATTGTTTCACAAATGTAAAGTATAGTAAGTTTGTACACTGAAAATATGTTTATTCCTGTGAAAATGTATAGTTGGTTATCTGACTGGTTGAACTGTTCTGTTTACTTATCATGTGTTACCAGGAAAATCCCATACTTTCCTTATTGTATGTTACAAATTGTAAAAGATGTAATGTTATCCAGTTTGTTACCCTTTCTAGTTATGTAAATGTTACCCAGGAAAGCCCCATGCTTTCCTGTATGTATGTATCTAATGTAAACGATGTTAAAGATGTAAAAGATGTAATCGGAATTGGTTTCCATGTTTCCCCAGGAAAGTCCCGTACTTTCCTGATTGTTAGTTACAGAATGTGAAAGATGTAAAAGATGTAAAAGATGTATAAAGTGGTTCATTATTACTATAAGTAAATCTCTGTTATCCTAATTGCGAGTTCCATAACCATGCAATAGACTAAAACCTGTGGCAATAAGTAGTCCACATGTAGCAATAAGTCGTCCACATACTTATGACTTTCGTCACCCTTGAACCATTTCGGTTCGGCTGTAGCAAGCAGCCAGGTGTGGGGTAGTCAGCCCCGTATAGATCTATACACTCAAGTCACGCTCTCTAAATACCAGAGATTCTGGTTATGGGTGTAGTCCTCCACTCGCGTAACCTGGGTGGAGTGTTCTCCGAGGACGTGTCTCCAATCATACAGGAATAACAAATTTACTAGTAATAATATGATAGTCCTCCACTCGTATATGTGTGTGAAGTGTTACCGAGGACAAAACAGTGTACAGGTATTGTATTCAAATGTTTCAATGTCATGCTTTTAACTGATAAAATATGGAAGAAAACCATTTGTGAAATACATGCAAAACATACTAGTTTAAAGATCTATTTCACAAATATATGTTACGTGATCTGTATGTTCAAGTGATTATCGGGTATGGTAATCAGTAATAAAAGCATATGAAATACGAAATACACATTTGAAAACATGTTTTGAGTACAAGAATTCCCTTGTACTTTGCTTGTGTTCCCCCCCTGAAAACAGTGAAAACAGTGAAAAAGGGTAGGGGTATGAACTCACCGGACTCGGAAACGTGTCGGTTTTGAATGCTAGACGTTGGTTCGGGGTTTGATTACTCGCGATGATTCTATGTAAAATGATATAATGTCCATAAATATACAATTAGAGATACATTCACTAATCATATGGGACATTACACTCCAATGAGGTTAAACACCTCAAAACGTGCGTTCGGAGTGATCCGGGTGACATCTTCGGACTTGTAATGGCACTAGGGACTTGGGACTTGAGTTTACTCCCCAAGAGTAAACATTTTAAAGAGTTTACAACCATAAAACACACACATACATGAGTTTACGGCCGTAAACTCATGTGGGTGTGGTTTTGATGGTTTATGGGCTCAAATGGACATAGGGGTTGTTAGAATGGATTATCTAAATTGCCTTGGAACACTTGGAATGAGTTTAAATCATAAAAAATGATTATTTTATGGGAGTTTACGGCCCAGTATAGGCTCCTGGCCGTAAGCTCCTTAATCTTCATGAAAATGATGTTTAATGTTGTTAAAACAAATCACATGTGATTACTAGAATTAATCCAAGACACTACATGAGTTTTATGGGACATTTGAGGGGTGTTATGGAGTTTACGGCCCATGAGACCCTCCTCATGGCCGTAAACTCTTATGTAGGGTCATACAAAGTGTTTCAAGGTCTAAAACTTGCATAGAAGGGCTTCTAAAATTCATCTAAAGGCTTTAGGGGTGTTTAGTTTGCATTCTAACACCAAAAGTTTTGGAGTTTACGGCCCAAGAACAAGTCTTGGCTGTAAACTCTTATAAATCCCACAAATGATGTGTTTTAGGCCCTTAAAGTATTTTTGGTTGGTCCCTTGATTTATTCCAAGGCTTTTGGTGGTGTTGGATGGCTTTCTAACACCTTAGAATTGGATTTATGTCACATTTTGGGGAGTTTACGGCCTAAGCACTCTCATTGGCCATAAACTCACATAAGTCCCATAAAATTCATGTTTCAAGTGTCCAAATGCTAAAACCAAGGTCCTATAATTCATATCTAAGCCATAGAAGTGATTTGGAAGGGTTTAAGGGCATGAAAACCCTAATTATATGAGTTTACGGCCCAAGAATGCTCGTTGGCCGTAAACTCCTTCAAATGGCTCAAAATCTATGTTTTAAATGTTTAGAGTCCAAATCTTGAAGTCCCATAGCTATATCTAAAGTCCAATTGAGTTTAGGAAGGAGTTTAAGGGCTTAAAACCCCATTTAATGGAGTTTACGGCCCAAGCTTGTTCCTTGGCCGTAAACTCTTGTTCTTGGACCTAAAACTCAATTATTTCATCAATTTGAAGGTTAAAGATGCTGAATAACATGCTAGGGAGGTTACCTTAAAGATTTGAAGCCTTAAACTTGAGATTTGGACCTTAATTCTAGCTTGAGGAGAGAGGTTGTAAGAGTTTAGTGAGAAACTTGCCAAAAGGCTTCAAATGAAGTCTTAAACACGTTTATATAGTGTTTAAGTTTTGGACACGGTGGAATTCTACCCGATACCGGCGTTAGACGGGGTTTTTGGTCGTACCCGATTAAGTTACCGTAACCCGATACGGTAATATCTAGAAATATTCCGATCACTAAAGTTGAGTGTTAAAATGGTTTTTAAATGTATTAAGACACCCATTAAGTCATTTTAAATGTGTACCAGATAATGACTTAATTAAACGGAAGATCGGAAATCGAAATGGAAACGACGATTGGTTGCGCGAATTGTACTACGAAGAAGTTACAGTAAAATGATACGGAAATTTCGGGTTGTTACACATAGACTGAGAGAATGATTTCAATCCATGTCTCATGTCTATACTATATCTAGAATGGAGGAATATATGATCCCTTATCTAGAGGACGCGTATCTAATAAGATCAGAGTTGACAACGACTTTTTGAAAGCTACGATTGCTGATCAGGATCTGAAGTCATACGCAGAATAGTTATTAGACTTATCCAAGTGGGATACTATTGGATTGGTGTCTAAGTCCATAACTATTTTGGTATGTACTTGACCCGATTGTGAGCATGGTTCTTTTGGGTTGCCTTCACACTTGTGACTAGACAGGATGACTACTTGGGAAATAGGCTAATTTATTGTTAAGAATAATAAATTAGGGTATAAATATGATTTGTTAATATATTATAAGAATAATATATTAATTAGGAATCATATTATTAATTTGTATTTAATCAGAAATTAATTAGGAATTAATTTTGGGATTAAATGAATTAATTAAAAGTACAGGGGTTGTTTTGTAAATATTTGATAGTTGAGACTTTGGGCCATTGGATCACCTGTATTAAGGCTTGAACGAAAATCCTAGAAGGATCCAATCGTTTTCGTCCAAGGGCTTAAGGAAAGGATTCCATGGACTTTCTTAGGCCCTAAGCTAAGAGATTAAGGTTTCCACCTTGAAACCCTAGCTAGCCTCAAGTATAAATAGCCCCCTAGGCTTAGGGATTCGGCTATCCCTATGGAAAACCCTACTATAGCTGAATTTTGAAGCTTAGTACCCTTCCTCCTCTCTCTCTCTCTTATATCAATCCTCTCACCCAAGTCTGTTTGTGATCCATTAGAGGTACTACACTTGTGGTACTTGCTTTCAAAAGCTAAGGAGATTCATGGAACTAGTTGTAATTACTATATAACAACAAAAGGTATGAATTCTATTCTCCTATGTGGATTTCGAAAATAGTAGGAGCATGTCAGGTTTCTTTTGGTGTTCATAAAGTTGTATGTCTAATAGTGAAAACATAGATCCAACTCTAGGGTTGCATGCACACATAGGATTGTTTGTATAAAACCCATCAACCATTACATCCTATGATTTCCCCCTTGGTTATTTTTGAAATGGTGAATGGATATAATTAGCAAGTTATCAAAAGCTCCTGGTGGAAAGTTCTTCATGCTAGTAATGACATACTATTTCTTAAAATGTATAGAAATTGAAGCCTTTGTTCAAATATGTGACAAGGAAGTAGTCTTATTTATCAAATGTAATATCCTGATCGGGTTTAGGATCCTTAACGAGATCATATGCGACAATGGACCCCAATTCATAAGCAAAAGGACTATAGACTTTTGTACAAGTTGGGGAATTAAAATGATAATGTCTACTCCTGTTCATCCTCAAGCTAATGGTCAAGCTGAATCTAGTAACAAAATCATAGTCAACAACTTGAAGAAAAGGTTAGACAAGAAGAAAGGAAGATTTTCAAACTCTATTTCATCCTATGGGCAGATAGGACCACTTCAAAAATAGCCAATGGCCATACTCCATATTCCTTGGTATTTGGAACAGAAGTCGTGATCCTTACTGAAGTGGTAATCCCAACGGCAATATACCAATTAAAGGATCAAGAGAACAATGATAGGATCCTAGCCTAGGATCTTGACACTATCGATGAACTCAGGGATCTTGCTAGGATCCACATTGCTTCTCATCAGCAGAGGATCACTAAAGCATATAATAAAAACATTAACGTAAGAAGATTTCAAATAGGTAACTTGGTCCTTAGGAGGATGTTCTAAAATAGCAAGGATCCCAATGCAGGTAAATTGACACCTAAATGGGAAGGACCATATCTCATCTATTCAGAAGTAGGAAATAGGGCATATTGGCTAGCTAGCCTTGAAGGAGATGTCTTTCCAAGATCCCACAATAATAAACATCTAAAAGCATACTTCATGTAAGTAATACTAATAATTTTCAAACAACTCAAGGTACACACTCTCTACCCGTTACTTTTATCTGATTCTTTCATTTAATTTTTTAAAGATCATTACTGACTTAACCATCGGAGGGGTGTTAGCCAAGCTAATGCCCACCCCAAGCTAATGTATGCAATGTGCCAGAATCTAAGGATCCTAATAACAACGAATAGAGACTGATGATCTCTCCTACAATTAACGGTACTCAATCCCATTTAAGGTTTAAATATTTAATGACCTCTTTCACATAAGTTAAGGTTTCTACACCTCACTTGAATGCACGATATCAAACTATAGGATGTGAATAAGGGGATCATTTCATGATTTAGTGGCTTGATAACCCTCTTATTTCTAAATATTTGTTAAGATCCTAAAGGTTGAATCTAAGGCTTATAACATTATCATGTTACCCTATGTTGGGGTCTTCCTTAGTAAAATTCCAAGGTTTATAGAGAATTATCATGTGATCCTAAGTTGGGATCTTCACCAATAAAATTCCAGGGTTTATAACATTAATATGTTATTCTAAATTGGGACCTTCTATAGTTATTAGGGGATTTTCCCCAGTCATTGTATAAAGTGGGCTTTTTCCCAGTTATTATCCAAAGTAGGATTTTCCTTAGCTATTATCTAAAGAGGGGTCTTCCCTAGTAGGGATTTTTCCTAGTTGGAAAGCAAAGTAAGGTTCTTCAAAGATCTCCTAACAAGGATCCTTCTTTACACAGACTCCAAATATCATATGGAACTAAAGGGATCATAACTCAAGACTTCTCCTAAAGCAAAAGGTTATAAAGCCTAAGGATCACAAGGTTTTATCTACCCTTATTCCTAAAGAACTATTTCCCTATATTATAACTAAAGTTTTATTTTTAAAAGGATCATTACTGCCTTGAAATCTTTAGCAGATAACTAACTATTAGAAATCATTGAGATCACAAAACCTGAACTCTTTGGGATCCTAACCATCCAAAGATCCTTAGAAATCCTACTACTACAATCACATCAAACACGCAAGCAAGGAAATATAAACATTGACAACCCAAGTGCATGAAATAAAAAGAGGTTACCCATCAACCCCCAAAAGAAAGTGAAATATTGTATATAAGCCAAAATATTTAAAAATTGTTCTTAAAACATCAAACCTACGCCTTGCTTTGATCATCCCCAGTAGAGGATATCTATGTCTCTCCTTCTTCTCCCTTCTTCTTCCTAAAAGACCTTGACCATCGCCAACAAGTTTTCCAGTCAACTTAGCTAGGGCTTCACGCCATCCAGCTATGTTCCGGGATCTTGCATTCTCCAGATCTCTTTCCCGCTTAAGTTAAGCCTCCCAGACAGCCATAACAACACTAGTCTTCGTTTCAGCAATCACCTCATCCATATCATCTGCATGCACATCCTCCTTCTTAGCCTTCTGCTTTCTCAGACGCTCCACCATCCTCATGAGATCCTCGTCAGTTTCCCTCTACATCTTCTCTTGTTCCTTTAAAGCTAGTTCAACCCTCTCTGCCCGCATCTTCAAGTCATTAGAGACATAGTCAGAGACCTGAAACAAGAATGACATCAAAGGTAGTGAAAGGTAAAATGTGAAAAGAAAAATTACAGTGGCACTTATATCCTGAGAAAAAGAAACCAACTTCAAGAGTGCAAGCTCAGCTCCAAGATTTTCCAAGCTCAAATCCATGGCCTTAGCAGTTTTTCTCTTCCGAGATCCCAGAGTCTTTACCATCATATATGTGAAAGATCTATTAGGAGGGAGAGAAGAAGATAAGGTCTTCTCCTTCTTCACTACCAGCTGGCAACTAGACATAGCCATGTCAAGATCGGCGATGGTAAAATAGGCACTGGAGCGTGTGACCTTGGATCCTAAAGAAAAAGCCCTATGAGTTTAGGATCCTTCGTATTAGAAAAGAAAAAGATGAACTAAGGTTCCTTACCTGTCGACATAGGGGCAGTAGCAGAAGAACTTTCCTGAAGACTAGGTGGTTTAAATTGAAAAGATATAACGGTCTCAAATAGAGAAAGAAAGATTGCTATCTTATCTTTCGTATCTTTAATGGTAGAGTAAGATCCTCAAACTTGAATGTCGTACCACAACAAATAAAATAAGAAAGTAAATCCTAGGATCCCTATAGAATAACAAAAAAAATCCTACCTCTTTTAACTCATCTCTCTGGAAAAGAACATCCATTAGGAATGGAATCGCGTCTCACAAAGAAAAACCTCTCTTTCCAAGTGTCATTGTTATGCTTGGATTTTAGAAAAATAAGTGCTTTATCTAGTTTGACCTTGAACAAAAAACGAGAAGAGCCAAAGGTGGAAAGATCATAAATAGAAGCTAATTCGGATAAAACAATGTCCAAGTTCTCGGACTAATTCAGGTGATCGACCTAATAAAGGATCCTCCAAACCATTAGCATAACCTAGACGTAGGAGAGTTGGGTAACTTCAAAGAAATCAAAGATGACACCAGAGAAAGGATAAGTTAGAACTAGAGAAAAAGGGTATTCTAGGAAGCGAACCCATATGGGTGAGACAAAATCTGGTTGGACCGAGACATCGAAGGGTTTGAAGACAACCCATCCGGAAAAGCACCTTTATTCTTCAAAGCTTTACTCATTGTGAGCCAGTAACTTTTGATCAGTGAAATCATGATCGGTAGGAGGAAGTATGCTAGCACGAGAGCAAACAATTTTTATCCCATGATCGAAAAAGAAGGAAAACGAAATGAGAAATGGAAGAAAGAAATTACCTTTGAAAATAACTGGAGAAGATCAAGAGAAAAGATGGAGAAGGTAAAGAAAATATTGAACAGATTACCCTATTTATTCTAGTGATAAGGGAGAGAAAAGACAATTTGACTGCATAATGATGATCCTAGAATGGATAAATTTAATATGTTAGGGTTCGAAATTCAAATTCATTATCTTTATTTACTTAAAATTATACCTTTAATAAGAATACCCTAAATATCATGTAGGTATAAATTGGGGGCAATTGTAAGGGCCAAGATCTTCAACCCCATTCAGGATCCCGGATCTTCAAGATCCCGAACCTTTCTCAGGATCCTAACCATTGTTATTTATATTTTCTAACACTCTTAACTTTCATATTTCTATTTCTTTCTCTTAGATGTGTAGAAATGGTCAATATGAGACTTATTCTCAACGAAGAGTCGCTTAACTAGGCTTAAGACCCGGGAATACCAAGTTAAACAATGTGTATATGCTCATTCAAGAGGATCTCGGAATTATCATACTTATAGTTATTTTGTCTAGACTATAAATACACATGATATAAACATGATTAGCTCTATTACTACATTTGTACTCATATTATCTTCATCATTTACGTAACTTCTCATTGAAATTAATAAAAACAAGGCAGGTGATCATTATCACCACCCAAGGTTTTATGTCAGGGATCCTAAAAAGGATCAAGGGCTTTCCTTGTAACTCACTTGTCTCAATTTGATCAATACTCGATAATTTCATTACCTCAAACACCATAGCCTCTCATATAATTTGGTTGAATACTATTTGATCAATTTTTGACTAAAACACCTATATTGTAGGGATGTTGGATAGATATTTAAGCACCTAGTTATGGATCATTAAAGGGTATCCAAATGGGTTTTGAGATATATATAGAAAACAAAAAGGCTATATGCTCAAATATAGGAAATCAGATATTTTGGTGATCATTTATATTAGGAATCTGATTTTATTAGATGCCAAAACGGTTACCGATCCATATCAGGATGCATTTAAATGCAAGCATGTTGAGCCCATGAAATAGACTCGGTAGCTTCTTCCATAGTGGTTTCATAATGTATAACATGTTATGATGCAACAAATCAAGGAATATGGTTGCAAAATTATGTCAGGAGACTACATATTATCAGTATTAAAAGACCACAAAAGTTGTGACAATAAGTTAGCAATATTATATTCCAATAACCATAAAAGTTCTACTAAGTCAAAGTATATTGACATCAGGTTTCTGGTTGTTAACAAAATAATGCAAATGGATAAATATTTATAAAGCACAGCCTCCATGTACCGGATCCGCTCACTAAGGGATTGTCTCCTAAGGTCTTTCATGAGCACACTACACATATGGGTGTGGTAATTTGTTTTTAGTGGGAATTTTGTTGTTGTTTCATGTTTTGTTTAAGACCAATTTTATTTTCTGTACAAACTAAGGATTCGATAAATTCTATTATTAGTTGCGCCGATTTGAAGTTTGATTACTTCAAGCTAAAAAGGAACTCGTTGGAAATCTATTTGGATTTTAAAATCACACATCATGTTTAATATATGCCGTTAGTTATATATGAGTTTAGTTACGTAAATTGCAACGAAGACTGTTTTGATCTTATACTATTATGATTAGTGGACATGATTGTTTAAGGGTACCAATACTATGATAACATACATTAAAGCGCTAATATAGTTGTATGTACATTTAGATATTCATGATCCAGTGGGAGATTGTTAGATAGTTTTGGGACCATTTCATCCATGTACATATGTTGTTATCATTTAAATACAAAATTATTATGGTAAGAATATATAATTGTTAATAGACCGATTTTATAGGATATTTGCTTACCTTTTGTGGGTTGAGTTCTCAATTTAACTCAATATCTCCTAAATTCTTAATATCTCTCCCCTTCGATTATATATCTATCTATATATAAATATGTGATCAAAAGCATATTCAAGGTACGAAATACACATATAAAATTCGTTTAGAAATTGCTGAGGGATTTAGAGCGAATTCTTGAAATCTACTGGAAAACTTATTCCACTATCCAGATCCAAAAATCTCAATGGAATCAAGTATGTAATAAAAGTTATTTCTTGTTTAGGTTTTATTGTAATTAGATTCGAGATTGAAATCCAAAGTTTATGCTTCCACATTTTAACTTTTTAGACGATTAATTTTTATATGTTTCCTTACATATTTGTTATGATTTTATTGTTTGATAAATGTTTCCTGCATCAACTTCAGATATAATATCGGTGTTTCAATAAATATAGGCATATAACAAAGAAAAAATAATTAAGAATTTGGAAATATAAGTCAAATGAGACTGGAGGGTTCTGATATGGTAAAGGTGGAAGCCAAGAAACACTAAACAAATTGCTAATAATGGAGGAAGGTTAGGTCGTTAATTATATAACTGATCACGTATTTAATTGTTGTTTAACAACCGTCTCATTGTTAGTTATTCCTTATAGAATAATCAATAACCAATGAAAACTATCAAATATCTTAATTGTTCTTTTTGCAATTTAATAAACGTAAAAATTGATTTGCAAAGAAAAGCTCTAGATATGTTGATTACAATAGTATATAATTATACACGTCTACAGCCTAAAATCCGCGTTTAATCCTCTAAAAATGAATTCTCATTAAATAAAACAAAACATGTCGTCTTCATATTGAAGTCAACATCAGACGACATTAACCCAACACGTTTCTATTTGTATTTTTTTGCTTTCATCGTTCTTCAAATTCAACGAATTTAATTCGTTTTGCTGTTTAGCCAATCATACTCAACTAAATGATTTTCTTTATGTATGTAAAATCTTGTAATAGCAAAATATCGTTAACCACATGTTTTTAATCATTTTGTTATAGGTTATGTTATACGGTTTTGATCTTATGATCCTTGAAAAATGTTCTTATGATGTGTTCTACAAGTAAGATGGTCAGAAAAGGTTATGTACAAAAAGATTCATTTAAAGGTTAATTTCATATTTTGAGAAATAATTCTATTTTTTGTTGCTTATCATTTAATTATACACAAATATGTTAGTGTATTCCATATTGGTACGATACGATTTTATAAGTGATTATATATGTTGGAGTTTCCCTGACAATCTTGAGCTTCACATATATTTACAAAATAAATAAATTTATGATTTTCATATTTTTTTGAACATTTAAATAAAAGCTAACAAAAGCAAAACATTTACATATCAATAGGCAAAAGAGGGTATCCGGTTAACACATTTGACTTTAAGTTTACGATTTCTATGTGTGAACCACTTATAAGAGAAAACTACAATTTTTTCAAAAATAAAAGACGATTAATCTAAAAACACATTTATTCCAATGTAGAACATTGAAAAACATAAAAGTTTTGATCATTACCCACTCAAACAACTTCGTGGTATGACAAAAAATCTGAACATTGAACCACACAAACCATCTTGCATCGTTATCTCATCAAACAAAAACACATCTTTAGTATTATCTTCCACTAAATTCTAACAATACGGGAAAATTAATATTGAATACACCCTTACATCAACTATGATATTCAATATGAAGAAATTCGTTTACTTATATCTACCAGAGATTGTTATTGCGTCAATTATAACATTCAATATGACAGAATTACCTAATTGAAATCCACTCCAGCGGGGCAATAAGAACATAAAAAAAAATCTTTGTTGACCCACTAAATAGAAATAAATGATAAATGACTAAAATCACATAAATAAAATATAAATAACTTAAAGAAGAATAACACTGTTGGCTATCATTTTATGATATTAATTTTCACCATACGATTATTTCTTTATAAAACTAAGATCAAATAGTTATTTCGTCGATAGAACATAATTAAAATATATCAAGTATCATACACTATGGTTCTTTGGTGTTGAAGAATTAAAAGAGAATCAATTGTAAACTTTTCATAAAGATTGTTAATTAAATAATACAGATCATCGAATTAATACAGTAAATATCATATAATACTAAAATCTTATTACTTTTGTCTATGCCTGCATGTATTTGATTTTATTATACATCAATTTATTTTCAAATAAGGAATAATTGTATTTACATTTTATATAATCTATGTTTTGTATATGTTAAAATTTTAATAAGCCACCAAAGGTTAAGGGAGTGATGGGGTGACGTAACCCCATATCCAAACTACATATTTGGCTTTCTTCCATAACATGCGATTAAGTAACAATCCATAAGACCACAATTAATAGTTAATTAATCAACTAATTAAAAATCTATATTGCAACTCCAATCATGGGATAACAACCATTTCCTAATTATCCAATTAATTAAGCAAATGGAGTTTCTTATTAAAGTAGTTGAGTCATGGATGACTCTAGGCCCCCAAAATATCGAAATTTATAGGTATTCAACAAAATCAATTTTATGATGTAGATCATAAACGGACACGTGTTAGCTCATTGTGGTGATATTAATTTATTTAATTATCTTTATCCTCACCACGCCAAAATTCACTAAGCTTTTCATTATATTATAACACCATTTTGAAACTGAAAACTTTAAAATTATTTGCTTTACCATTTATATATTTATTTGGATATCTTGAATCATAATGCTTTATTGGTTTAAGTTGTGCATTTAGTATAAGTTTAATTTGATTATTCAGTGTTGTATAAGTTACTATTTTTATTCAAAACTAGGTACATATATACAAAATTCAAGATACAATAGCAATTTAACGGCAATATGATTACGTGTTAAGAGAAGAGTGAGCTAAAAATCACATGATTGACATTAATAGTATTTTGCATGCAAAAAACGAAGTCTAGCTGAAGAACAATACAAACAATGGTATCACTGTTCTGTATGTTAGTTTAGTCCTCCTTTGAAAATACATAAAAACAAGAGAGAATGGTATCGTAAGATGAACTTTTCACTTAAACTTACATTAAAATCGACATCTCATATATATATTTTAAGAAAATTACACAGTTGGTCCCTATGGTTTGCTCTTACTTGCACGCTTCGTCCCTGGAAAGAATTTTTAACTCGGACAATCCCTATAACTTTATTTCGTTACCCGCCTAGTCCTTTAGTTAACTTTCCGTCTTATTTGAGGTTAGGAACTACTCACGTGAGTGGCACGCTGGGGGCATTTTTGTCCTTTCAACCCTACAACGGACTTAAAACTACTTCTCCTTCCTTCTTTTCTCAATCGGTGCTTCCAGTTCTCCTCTTCTACTCCATTTCTTTTGCTCGTGAAGATTGAAGATCCACAAAATTGATTATGGTGAAATGCAAGTGTGGAGCTGTAGGGATCATACGAACTTCAGGAACAAAGAGAAATCCTGGTAGGCCTTTTTATGCATGCCCTTTACAGGTATTGAGTTATCAATTTTTTTTGGTAATTTCTAGGATGAACCCTAGTTTGTGCTAATCGAGGGTATTGAAAACTTCAGGGACCAAGAAGTGGATTTATTTTGTGGGTAGATGAAGAAAATCATACGTATGAGGTTGAAAGCCAAAATCTTGAGCTTGAAATCCATAATGAAGAACTTCAAATCCAAAATCGTGACCTTGAAATCCAGAATGAAGAACTTGAAATCCAAAATCGGAACCTTAAAATGTTGTTAATTGTCAGTTGGATTTTGTTTTTTGGGATAATTGTTTACAAGTTGTAGTATTAGGTATTTCAGTAGTGGTGTTTGGTTGAAGATAATCTAATGAATGGGTAATATTAGCATGTTTGTATTGCTGCATTTTAATGAAATGGTATATTTTGGTACAATTAATAGTTGCACTTTGTTCTCTTATAAAAGATTACAATGGATTATTACCATCTTGTATTGCTGGAATTGGGAGAGAAAGGGTATCTATTGGTACAATTAATAGATGCAATGCAACTGTAATCTTTTGGTATTTTTCATTTAACATATGACTAAAAACATGCCAAATGAAATGACCAAAAAACATTCCAAATAATCCATTATATAACATTAAATGAAATGACCAAACACATGCCAAATGAAATGTCCAAAAACATGCCAAATGAAATGACCAAAAAACATACCAATAATTGATCCATTAGATAACATTAAAACAAAAGCATTACATAAGAGTTTAACCAAAAACAAATGTCTAAGTATCAACTGCAATTGTTTTGGTGATACTAAACACAATACAGTTTAATCAAAATACAAACATCACATGGCATAATAGTTTAACCACAATACAAACATCACATTACATAATAGCTTAACCAAAATAAGAGCATCACATGATAAAAGAGTTTACAATGGATCCTTCTCTTTTCCTTTCTTCTTCTGTTTTCCTTTCTCATTCTCTTTTCCTTTATCCTTCTCTTTTCCTTTCTCATTCTTCTTTTTTCCCTTCTTCCCAACAATTGGTAACTGCCCTTTGCAAGTCCTGGCATTGTGTCCTTTGTTGTTACATTTGGTACATGTAACAGTTTTTTGTGCTCTAGAAACTGTATTCCCTTTGATCATATCCTCTTTTTCTGTAGCTGACTTCCTTCGTTTCTTTTTTGGTCTTCCTATTGGGACACGGTGTTTTGGAGGCAACAAAGTAGTTGGACAAGGTGACTTAATCCACATTCTTCTACCATTTATCGGATCCACTTTGAAAGAGTACATGTTCCTCCAGGTTGATAGCCAATAACATTCATGAACAAAGGTTTCTGGAATACCAATTGCACCATTATTTCTCCTCATGTCCCAGATTGCAGATACAGCATGTTTGCATGGCATTCCAGTTATTTCCCACTTCTTGCATGAACAGGTTCGTTGATTCACATTCACTACACACTGATCTTGCCAAGGTCCACTCACTTGGTACTTCCCATTTCCACAAAATGATGTTGTATACTCCTCTGCCTGATCTTTGATCTTTTGCAATAGCTTGGTAGCTGTTGGAGTCAAAGGGCCTGTTGCTTTGTCAATTTCTTTTTCAACATTCACAATCCTCTTCATGATGTACTCCCGGATGAACTCTAAGCAATTGATAATTGGTGTGTCACGTCCGTCTATTATTTTGCTATTAAAGCACTCGCATATGTTGTTTATCACAATATCAGAATGTGCTCTCCCTATTAATTAATAGAATACATGTATAATTGGTTAGCAAACATTAGAGTATTGTTATGAACTCACTTAATTTAATGAGTAACCACAACAAGAACAACACAATGTAAAGAACAGAATGCAATTCCTTAACTATTACTAAATAATATAAAATACCCATAATGCCCCTGTACCAACAAGATGCTCTTTATTTGATGATTACCCCAAACTACCCTTTCTCTAAAATAAGGTGACCAGAGTGGGTGCATAACAAGTATACAACAATAGTTATCATATATTATAATATATAACATGGTCAAACCTGTAAAATGAGAACGTGCCCAATGTTGAGGTGGTATTTGTTTAAGCCACTCATAACATTCTTGGTTTAATTTTCTAACTTCTTCCATTTCTTTTTCAAACTCTTGCACAGTATATGTTGTTGAACAATTCCAAAGCAGTTCTTTAAACTTATCCCCTCTCCAACGTGACCTCATATTTTCGTGTATGTGGCGAACCCAATAACGGTGCTCTGCACAAGGAAACAAATCTGCGATGGCAGAACTTAAACCCTACAAGAAAGATACATTATGTCAATGATTTCTTTTCCTTTAGATATTAGTATTCAAAACACAAGAAAATAACCTTTTGCCTGTCTGATATAAATGTAAAATTTGAATTTGAAGCCAACCCTAGGTCATCACCCAAGTGAGTTAAAAACCATGTCCAAGAGTTCAGTGTCTCAGCTTCAACCACAGCATATGCTAAAGGATATATTCCATTATTCCCATCTAAAGCCTGTGTAATACAATCCAATAAATAAAAGTAAAAAAATAAATCAAAATATATGGTTCAACCACAACATAAGAGAAAATGTACCACAGCAGATAAAATTTGACCATGGAAAGGTCCTTTCATGAAAGCCCTGTCTACCCCAAGAAAATCCCTCTTCCCTGCTGCAAATCCTTGCTTCAAAGCACCAAGGCACACGTACACGCGTCTGAAGGTTCTTGTCTCAACATCAGGATTTGGTTCACTTTCGACATCAAGCTTGATAGTGGTGTCTGGGTTTTGAGTCTGCACTTCTAACAAATAATCTTGTAAGATCTTGTACTGAGTGGTATAATCACCCCTGATAATTTTTAAGGCTGCTTGTCTTGCCCTAAAGGCTTTCATCTTAGAAATATCTACTTTGTAGATACGTTGAAGTTGTTCCCTTAAAGCCTTGAATGGAATTTTTGGGTTTGCTTCCACCAGTTGTAGAATTTGCTTTGAAAGAAACTTGTAATCACAAGCCCTAACCTTTCTTGTTTGAAGACATTTATGTTCACTAACATATGTTTTAACTGTCCAATCCTTGTCACGTTTCCACTTACTGGCTAAAAGAACCCAAGGACACTTACCTTCTTTATTGACTACTTCTTGACCGGTCCCACCACCTAGGCTTGTTATGGTTCCCCTGCATACAACCCTTACTCTGTTTTTATCATTCTTCTCAAAATCCAACTCCCTTCTTGTATCTATTGCATGTTGGTTAACCATATCTTTAAACTCCTTTGACGAATTAAATTTCTGATATAAATAGAAAGGCTCACTGACTTGAGCATTTTTGTTCTCATGCGCCCTTCTAATAGCTTTAATCTTTTTGTTTCTTTCTCCTTCGATCCCATCATCCGAAGAGTCGGACAATAAAAGTTCCATATCTATAACTTCAAGGTCTGCTTCATTCCCATCTTCTGTAACTACATGATTCTTTCTTTTAGAAGCACCTCCAATCCACTCAACATCTGGGTCAACATTCAAGTGGAATTCTCTCATGTCAACTTCAACATCATCAATGATATTGTCTTCATCCACAAGAAAGTCACCATCTTGACTCTCACTATCATCACCACTGTTGATCTCATCACCACTGCTATTATCATCACTACTATGTTCAATTTCAGTTTCCATGATGTTTGCATTATCACTTACCATGTCCACCTTGTCAATTGAAGGCTCATTTCTAGTAGGTGAAACAGGAGGGTTGTTTCTATTAGGCTCAAATGTCAACACATCATTAGGCTCAACTTGTGTATCATGCCATTCCAAAAACAATCTTTTTGGGGTACAATCAATCTCAACTATACGTACCTTAGATGGGTTTGGTGACATCGAGTATGTGTGTAATTTGGTTTGCCCATGCTCTGTATACACCTCTATTAGCTTATGCTGGCCAACATATTTTGCTAAATGCCTTACATCATCATCTGAAGCTAAAGCAAACAAGCCAAAATCCAAATCGCATAGTGGCCTTCGAAAATGATAGTACATCTCCACATGTAGATTTTCATCGATATACCCAAGTTTCACCATCATGTCATCAATATCGTGAACACAGAAAGTCTCGATGTCTATTAACTCAACGTAATGTCTCTTTCCATTTACATACTTCCTTCCAGGAAAATCAGTAAACTTTCCACCATGGTTTAATAGCATGCAAAACATGGTCGGATGATCACCTATTAAGGAAATGCCCCAAAAATTTTGATTAACATTTGATTAGGGTTGTAGGATTTCACGAAGCAAATGCAAATAAAAACGAGATTAGGGACTAGGCGGACTTACCATATTGAAGACGAACTTCTGCTTCACTGATCATCCGTCCTCGTGCTTCACTTAAATTCCAAACCGGCATTGTTGATTATTTGGAAAAGCATACAAAGTTTTAACTAGCGACTAGGGTTTTCGTTTGAGAGAAGAAAGGGAATTCGTCTGACAAGTGTGTGTTTGTGTGTGTTTTGGTTTGACGATGATCGGAATCGTAAAACCATCCGTCTGTATTCTAAATGGCGCTAATATATTGTAGGGTTAAAAGGACAAAAATGCCCCCAGCGTGCCACTCACGTGAGTAGTTCCTAACCCCAAATAAGACGGAAAGTTAACTAAAGGACTAGGCGGGTAACGAAATAAAGTTATAGGGATTGTCCGAGTTAAAAATTCTTTCCAGGGACGAAGCGTGCAAGTAAGAGCAAACCATAGGGACCAACCGTGTAATTTTCTCATATATTTTTGTACCAATTAAGACCACTTTTCACTGTTTCTCTCTCTCACCTCGTTAATTTTTTCCTCTTCAAAACCCAAAAAATTGTCCCATTTTAACTCATCTTTATTTTTTTTATAGCATTAGTATAGTGTTAGACCTAGCAATGGGGTGGATTTTGAGCGAATCGACCTTGATCCAAACCCTTTTAACAAATTTCAAAATCCGATCAAAATCCACTCCGTAACCCGTAGGGTTTTGAATAATCAAATTCATACCCTTATCCACCGAATCAACGGATATCCAAATCTGTCCCGTAACCCATAGGCTTTTTGAATTATCAAACACATTTTACTTAATTCTTAAAATAATATTTCTTAAATAAAACAAATTTTGATTAAGAAAACATATTACATACTCGAGGACTTCCAATTGGAATTAAAAATTACTATTGTAGTAACTTCTTATTTATTTTTTATTGTCAATTGTAGTGATAGAGAATAGAAATGACAAACTTTCTTTCAGTTGATGAATGAATTTTTTGATTTATGAATGAAATATGATGATTGCTTGATGAAATATAAATGAAATGACATCATAATTCTTAGTAGAGGACTAGAAGTTTAGAAGTCGACTTCTCGATTCTTATGTATAAACAGTTTGGACTTTGGCATTTTCTCTTTGGCCTTTCGATTGGAATTAAAATTAAACATTATGAAATATAAAATATAAACCATTAATTCAAAAATAATACAGGGCGGGTTACAAATGGAGCGGATCAGTGGTGATCCAAACCCGACCCTTTTAATAAAAGGGTTAGCGAGTATGGGTCGTTAACAGGTAAGCAAATCAAAAACTATGCTCCGAACCCATATAATTCTTAAGGGTTTGGATCGAATCAGAATCAAAACTCGCTCCATTGCCAGACCTATATATTGTAGTATAAAAGTTGTTAAAACATTATAAGGTGTAACAACCGTTTTCATGTATTTTTCATTTCAACTTTTGCGTTTCTTTTAAGTTTGCTTATCTAAGGCTGACTTAACCTTGTAAAATTCTAAACTATGGCTTAAGACGCCTAATTCTAAAGGGCCTCATATTATCCAAATTTAACCTAATATATTTCAAATCTCAGTTACTAAATTAGTCCATTAGTAATTGTCTTATTGTCCGACAGACCACAATTCACAATTCTAATTGGCAATCACGGTGAGCGACAGATCAAAACGCAAGCGGTATTAGGAGACAGGAGTGCAACAATCTTGATTCTTAAAAACTAAAATGACATTTATCTTTTATTCTTCTTTCTCATTTCTCAGTTGTTCAAATACTTAACTGAACACTTCCAATTTTCCATTATTTATTACTTTATTATGGTTAGTTGATTAGAAAGAGGAGAGTTTATAACATTATGTATAGTAAACGCAAAATAGCCCCACATGTTTCGTTTGCTTAGATCCCCTAAACTCGTTGAGTCACTGTTGTGCATATCAGGTCCTTACAATGGCCATACTAACGGTACGTTGGGAGTAAGTCAACCAACTTTTGGTACAGGTCAAAATGTGAATACGTTGGACGTACATAGGCATACGTCGGGCGTACTCGCTTTGTTTCCAAACCCTAATCCTTTGGGTATGACCACTATTTAAGCAACATAAACCCTCTTGGATCTTCTCATGACCAGCCTCCATATTCCCCAAATCCTAAAATCGAACACCAGCTTATGTATGAGAGTTTTGAAGTTTGGAAAGTGATTCTTGTGTGTTTAGTGTTAGAAGGAAGATCTTTCAAGTGGATGTCGTGCATTCTAGCTTGTAGATCCAGAAACTTCATCTCTTTGTTTGTTGTTGAAGTATAAAGTTCAAATCTTGGAGCTTATTTAGTTAGATCTTGCTTAGCTTTGCATTTTGGTTCTTTTTGTTCCAAAAGATTTGATCTTTGTGATTATGGAGTACTCCAAAGCTATTAAGTCGTCCATTCAGACATTCTAAGATGTCGAAAGTCATAAAAATGTTAGCTTGGCCATTTCCTTTCTTCCACGCATGAGATATGGGGCTTTAATGAAGTAGAAAGTTAGGGTTTTGGGGTTTTAGCTCCTTGTAGTCATGCAAAGGCTTAAAGTTAGAGACTTTATGGGTTAGGATATTCTTTAGGGGATAGATCTAAGGTTGAGATGAAAGTCTTAATGATTAAGATGTTATTATGGTAGCTATTGAGACCAGCTTACGTAGTTGATCGTATGCATGGCTACTCCCCGTATAGCCAGATGCGAGTCTGACGGAGCCAACTTGCTCTCTACACCCAACATAGGGTTTAGTATGCCTAACGTACTAACTGATGGTTGACTTCTGTTAACCTTCGTTAACTTTGATCACTTGTGCCTTAGATGGATTGTGAGGGGTTTTGTAATGGCAAATCAGCCTTTTCTATGAGTGTGGACTACTCTTGAATTGGGCTTATTAGTGTGTGATAAATACCTTAATTATTAATTAAGGTTAATTGGTGTGTTTAATTAGGCGGAGTCTAATTTCGGCAATTCGGGTGTGAGTTCTGTCAATCACTAGTGCCAAGTGAGTCTCTTCCCTTGTTCTTACCTGTGTGGTAGAATAGTTGTATATGTATGTGACAACCAAATAGGTCTAATGTGTTATTACTGTGATTGGTTTGTTATATGTGTAGAGACATTAAGTAGTCTCCAGTGTCGCTGATAACCTACAGGGCGTGTTGTTTGTCCACCAAGACTTCGGGTAGTCTCAAGGGTTGATTATAGCCTATAGCTGACTTATGTGTTATGTAGTATGTCATATTTTGGCGAACTCACTAAGCTTTGTGCTTACATTTGTTGATAAAATGTGTTTCAGGTACTTTTGAGGACTACATGAAAGCGAAGGTTTGATTGTACACATTCATTCGGTGATTATGTTGTTGGATATTTTTGGGACACTCTGATATTTCAATGTGGAATTGTATTTGACATTATGACTTTTCTGTTGGATTAGGTGTCTAAGCCCATAACTATAATTAGTATGTACTTGCTTTGATAGTAGCATGGTCCTTTTGGGTTGTCTTCACTCTAACAACTTAACAGGATGACTTTTGGAGAGAGAGGTTGAATTTATTATTTGGAATAATACAGTGATTTATTAATTTATTATAAAAATAATATATTAATTGGAAATCATGTTATTTAATTAATATTTAATCAAAAATTAATTTGGAATTAATTTTGGGTTTAAAGGAACTAATTAAAGGAAAATGGGTTGTTTTGCAAATCATTAATAGTTATGAAACTGGGCTAATGGACTCTTTAGATGGGAGTGGATAAAAACTATAGGGAGGCCCTATAGGTTTCGTCGTTTAAGGCCTACTAGTAAGAAGTCCATGGGTTACTTAAGCCTTAAGCAGGAAATTAGGGTTTCCTCTAGCAAACCCTAGCAGCCCATAGCTATATAAAGACCCCACCACTATGGATTTCGGCAAATGCTTGTATCTGGAAAACCCTAGCCGAAATTCTAAATGCATCCCACATCTATCCTCTCATCATTTTGCTAGTGGTGTTTGTAAGCCATTAGAGGTGCAACATTTGAGGCACTAAGCTTTCAAGAGTCAAGATCTACAAGGTGCTCTTGTTATTACTACATAACAAGTAAGGTAAACATCAAAACCCTTTTAATATGTAATTTTCGATTTACATATGCTAGATCTAGGGTTTTGCTTTGGTATTTAATTTGCATGTTCAACTAGTGAGAAACATAGTTCCAAAGCAATTAGGGTTGCATGAACTCATAGGTTGTAGTTATGCTCAAAACCCATCAGTGGTATCAGAGCCTAGGATGTTTTTCAGTTGAATTTGATTCAATAGTGAATCGCCCAAAGGAGGAGGGAACAGATTCATCAAACTCGACGAGTTGACTCGTCAGATGCCTAATTTTTCAATTTTGATATCTTGATTTGATTAGGATAATTATCTTAATTCATTTTAACTACTTAAAATTGAATTTTCTGAAAAGGTAAATGTATATTCTTATCAAATTAAGTGATTTGGTAAAATTTTAAGATAAAGATAAAATTAATTTATTAATTTAATTATTTAAAATTTGATCTAGTATTTTTGAAAAGTTTTGAAAATACACCCTATGGGAGCTAGCTGAGATTTATGTTTGAGAGATGGTGGATCGACATGGGGTGCCAACTCCTATTATATCCGATTGGGATGTTTGTTTTACTTCCAGATTTTGGAAGAGGTTTCATGAAGAATTAGGAACCCGATTGCATTTCAGTACCGCCTACCATCCGCAAACTGACAGGTAGAGCAAGTGAACCATTCAAATGCTTGAGGATATGTTGCATGCATACGTCATTTATTTTGGTGGGAGTAGGGAGCCCTATCTCCCTTTGGCCAAGTTTTTTACAAAAATCGCCATCATTGGCATGCCACCCTTTGAGATTTTGTATGGGATGAGGTATCAGACTCCTATTTTCTAGGGAGAGGTCATACATAGAGTCATGGGGAGCACTGAGATAGTGCTCAATACGAACGAGCTTATTCAACATGTCAAACAAAGACTATTGATGACCAGAGCTGCCAAAAGAGTTGTGCAGACTGGTGACACTCTGAGTTATATTTTCAGGTTGAGGATTTGGTACTCTTGAAAGTATCACCATGGAAGGGTGTTATTCGATTCAGGAAGCAGGGAAAGATGGGCCCCAGGGTTATTGGCCCTTTCAGAGTATTAGACCGTGTGGGCAAGATAGCTTACCAGTTGGAGCTCCCTGAGGAGTTAAGTCAAATTCATGATACCTTCTATGTTTCCTAGTTGAGGAAGTATATAGCAGATGAGGCAACTGTAGTTCCTTTGGGAGACATACAGTTCGATGGTCACATGAATTACATTGAGTGGCCAATGATAATTCTGGAATGGGAAGTAAAAACCCTGAGGAACAATGCAGTGAACTTGGTTAAAGTTTAGTGGTAGCACCAGAGAGGCTCTGAGTGGACTTGGGAGCCCAAGGATGAGATGCATAAGCATTATCTAGATCTATTCACAGAGGCTAACTTCGAGGCTGAAGTTCGATTCTAGTGGGGGAGATTTGTAACACCCGTTGCCTGGTATTTTTCATTTCAGTCCTTGTGTTTCTTTTAAGTTTTCATATTAGGTCCTTATGCTGGGCATACTAGAGGTACGCCAGGCATAAGTCAACCAACTTTTGGGATGGGTCAAAATGTGAGTCCGTTGGGCGTACACATGCATACGTTGGGCATACACGTTTTGTTTCAAAACCCTAATCCTTTGGGTGTGACTAGTATTTAAGCAACATAAAACCTCTTAGACCTTCTCATGACTAGCCTCCATATTCCCCAAACCCTAAAATCAAACACTATCTTGTGTATGAGAGTTTTGAATCTTGGAAAGTGATTCTTGTGTGTTTAATGTTAGAAGGAAGATCTTTCAAGTGGAGATGGCGCATTCTAGATTTTAGATCTAGAAACTTTATCTCTTTGTGTGCCTTATCATAGTATAAAGTTCAAATCTTGGAGCTTATTTAGTTAGATCTTGCTTAGCTTTGCATTTTGGTTCTTTTTGTCCCAAAGCTTTGATCTTTGTGAGTATGGAGTACTCCAGATCTATTAAGCCGTCCTTTCAGACATTCTAACATGCCGAAAGTCATAAAAATGTTAGCTTGGCCATTTCCTTTCTTGCATGCATGAGATATTGGGCTTTAATGAAGTAGAAAATTAGGGTTTTGGGTTTTAGCTTCTTCTAGCCATGCAAAGGCTTAAAGTCAGACACTTTATGGGTTAGGACATTCTTTAGGGGCTAGATCTAAGGTTGGGATGAAAGTATTAATGATTAAGAAGTTATTATGGTAGTTATTAATACTAGCTTATGTACGTTGAGCGTACGCCTGGTTATATCCCACGTATCCAGATGCGATCCCGACAGACCAAACTTGCTCTCTACGCCCAGCTAGGGTTTAGTACGTCGAGCATACTGACTAAGGGTTGACTTCCATTGACTTTCGTTGAACTTGGCCACTTGTGCCTTAGATGGATTTTGAGGGGTTTTATAAGGGCAAATCGATATTTTCTATGATTGTGGACTAGTCTTGAATTGGTCTTATTAGTGTGTGAGAAATACTTTAACTATTAATTAAGGTGAATTGGTGTATTTAATTAGGTGGAGTCTAGTTTTGGAAGTTCTGATGAGTTCTATCAGCCATCAATGCCAGGTGAGTCTCCTCCCTTGTTCTTACTTTTTTGGTACAATAGTTATATATGTATGTGACGATCAACCGGGTCTAATGTGTTATTACTGTGATTGCTTTGTTATAGGTGTAGAGACTTTGGGTAGTCTCCAAGGTTGTTGATAACCCACAAGGCATATTGTTTTCCCACTGAAACTTACGGGGGATATTTGTAACACACGTTGCCTGGTATTTTTCATTTCAATCCTTTTGTTTCTTTTAAGTTTTCATATCAGATCCTTACGTTGGGCATACTAGGGGTACTCCAGGCGTAAGTCAACCAAATTTTGGGACGGGTCAAAATGTGAGTCCGCTGGTGTACATAGGCATATGTCGGGTGTACTTGTTTTGTTTCCAAACCCTAATCCTTTGGGTGTGACCAGTATTTAAGCAACATAAAACCTCCTAGACCTTCTCATGACTAGCCTCCATATTCCCGAAACCCTAAAATCAAACACTAGCTTGTGTATGAGAGTTTTGAAGCTTAGAAAGTGATTATTGTGTGTTTAGTGTAAGAAGGAAGATCTTTCAAGATGATGTGGTGCATTCTAGCTTGTAGATCTAGAAACTTCATCTCTTTGTGTGTTGTTAAAGTATAAAGTTCAAATCTTGGAGCTTATTTAGTTAGATCTTTCTTAGCTTTGCATTTTGGTTCTTTTTGTCCCAAAGATTTGATCTTTGTGAGTATGGAGTACTCCAAAGCTATTAAGTCGCCCTTTCAGACATTCTATGATGTCGAAAGTCATAAAAATGTTAGCTTGGCCATTTCCTTTCTTCCATGCATGAGATATGTGATGGCTTTTGAGCATTCTAACACTTCCTAAGTGTACATGCAACCCGAACAACCTTGGATCTATGTTTGTCTAATTATCATGCAAAGTTGAATTCCAAGGTTATATTCCTATCTAGCATACATGGGGAACATTTTTTAACCTGAATGGAAGATAGAATAACTTACCTTGTTGTTGCTTATGATCCTTGAAACCTTGTGAGCCTAGCACCCCAAGTGTGATGCCTCAAATGCTTCACACAACACCAAATGCAAAGGAGTAAACTTTGAAAGAATCTTACACTTGCAAAAATTAGCCTAGCCCTCACTTGTTCATGTATGTAGCCGATTTTGGTGGAGAATGGGTTCCTTATATAGTGTTGACACATCTAGGGTTACACCATGTAAACCCTAATGTGTCATGACTCTTCATTTCCATGACCCATGGGTTTGTAACTCCCATGGAGCATCCATGGAGCATCCTATGGGTGGAACCCAACTTGATAATCCATGGAGCCTCTTAGCCCACTATACAAGTTATGGATGATTTACATAATCAACCCATATATTTAATTAGTTATCTTTTGATCACTTAATTAATTCTTGATCAAACTAATTAAATAATATTATTAATATATTAGAACTTATAATATATTAATAATCCACAAGTGTTATTTCTCTCATTTAGTCTATCCAATTGCATGGTGCCATGCAACCCAAATGGACCATGTCGGTTCGAGTCAAGTACATACCAGACATAGTTATGGACTTAGACACCTTATCCAACAGTCTCCCACTTGGATAAGTCTAATAACTATAATTGCAAGTATGACTTCAGGAACCGATCAGCAATTGTAGCTCTTTCAAGGTTTCTCGAAACTGAGAAGATGATGATACGCCATTTAAGATAAGTGATCACATAATACTTTGTTCGAGATATCACCCGGACAAATACATGGAACAATGTCTTACTTATTGCCCAACAGTTTGTTTCCTGATTTCCGATTTGTTTGAAAAAGAACTTAATTGAACACATCAACTTAGTTCTGACCGGGCCCGGTACATAGGTCAAAACAAAATCATCGATGAGCCCAGATATCAGCTTCTAATCCAAGAAGGAACAGATAAACTTCAACTCATATGTTCTTTCTACCACTCATTGAATTATACACAAGAGCACGTTTTATAACATCGAGTTACCAATGCGTTTTCGTACAATCGATGCATAACCAACTCATAACTAACAAATCATATCTCTAGGTTTGAAGACTTATATGATATTACCGTCTCACGATCACTTGAGATAAATTCCATGAAGTGATTCCAGTGAGCGTGGGTTGAGTCGAATGCTCAGACCTTATGAGCACTCATGATTGTTGTAGCCATGTCCAACACCTTAGACTTCTGCAACCAATCATGATAGTCTTTATTCATACCTACTTCTGACATATGACCGACTGTGGAGGTTCGAATAATATGATGTACCAAACATAATTATTCTGGAAGTCAAAACATGCAAAAGAAATATAGTAAACGATCGACAAGAGATAGCAACACTTTACTCATAAATAAAACACCTTTTATTCATCATCTAATGTCAATTACACTTTACAAATTTCAAGGTTATCTAACTACTAAATCTAATATCATCATTCAGCCCTATGCTCCGAGCATGCTGGAGATGCTTAACCCGAGTCAGTCCCTTCGTGAGGGGATTTGCTGGATTCTCATCCGATGATACCCGCTTTGTCACGAGGAGTCCTTCTTCTATTCGATGTCTGATGAAATGGTATTTTCTGTCGATGCGTCTGGATCTCCCGTGATCCCTTGGTTCCTTGGCTAAGGCAACAACACTTTCACTATCATAGAAAATTTCCATTGACTCCTTAATAGTTGGTACAACTCCAAGGTCTCTAATGAAGTTCTTCAGCCATATCGCCTCCTTTGCTGCCTCGCTAGCTGCTTTATACTCTGATTCGCAAGTTGAATCAGCCACTGTCTCTTGCTTGGAACTCTTCCAAGAAATTGCTCCTCCGTTTAAGGTAAAGACCCAGTCTGACAAAGAGCGGAAATTATCCCTATCAGTCTGAAAGCTAGCATCACTATACCCTACAAATCTCAAGTCTTCACTCCCGCCGAGGGTAAGGTCCCAGTCCTTAGTCCTCCATAGGTACTCGAAGATATTCTTTACCGCAATCCAGTGTGCCTTGTCAGGGTTCCCCTAATACCTGCTAACCATGCTCAAGTCAAAGGCTACATCAGGTCGAGTACATGTCATAGCATACATGATCGATCCTACAGCCGAAGCATAAGGTATTCGACTCATTTCTGCTATCTCAGTCTCACTATTAGGGCTTTGTGTCTTACTCAATTTGGCGTTACTCTGGATGGGTAACTCTCCTTTCTTGGAGTCCTGCATGCTGAATCTCTTTAGCACCTTATCCAAGTAGGTACTCTGACTAAGTCCAATTAGTCGTTTACTCCGGTCTCTCAAGATCCTTATCCCTAGAATATAGGTAGCTTCTCCTAGGTCCTTCATAGAGAAACACTTCCAAAGCCAGGACTTAACTTCCTGCAGAGTTGGGATATCATTTCCTATGAGTAGTATGTCATCCACATACAATACCAAAAAGCTAACTATACTCCCACTAGCCTTTACATATACACAAGATTCATCTTCACTCCTAGAAAAGCCAAACTCTTTGACTTTCTCATCAAAGCAAAGATTCCATCTGCGAGGTGCTTGCTTTAATCTATAAATGGATTTCTCAAGCTTACACACTCTATTAGGGTACTGTGTATTGACAAAACCCTCTGGCTGACTCATGTAAACATCCTCAGCCAACTTTCCATTAAGGAAAGCGGTTTTGACATCCATTTGCCATATTTCATAATCATGAAATGCAAATATGGCTAACAGCACCCTAATAGACTTAATCTTGGCCACTGGAGAAAAGGTCTCATCATAATCAACTCCCAGAGTTTGTGAGAAACCCTTCGCAACCAGTCGTGCCTTATAAGTGTGTACATTACCATCCATGTCGGTCTTCTTCTTGAAGATCCATTTGCACCCTACAATCTTACGACCTGGTACATTCTCAACCAAGTGCCAATCTTGATTACCATACATGGATTGTATCTTGCTATCCATTACCTTTTTCCATTTTGCTGACTCAGGGCCCGCCATGGCTTCCGCGTAACTATTTGGTTCATCCATACCTATCAGTGTCTCATCACTTATAAGTGTATCACCTTCCGCAGTAATATAGAATCCATAGTAATGCTCAGGTGCATTCCTAACCCTTGTGGAATGCCTCAGAGGTACAGACTTGTCAATTGGCTCAACAGGAGTTTCCTCCTCAAGTTGAGTACTAGGGTTTGAAGTTCCTTCACTTCTTGAATCTTTAATTTCTTCAAGGTCAACTTGCCTCCCACTGTTTCCTTGGCTTATGAACTCTCTCTCTCTCTCTCTCTCTCTCTCTCAAGAACACCCTCCTAGCTACAAAGACCACATTTTCACTAGGTCTGTAGAAGATGTAACCAAAGGATTGTTGTGGGTAGCTAATGAAAATACACCTCTCGCTTCGAGGTTCGAGCTTATCATGAGTCTCGCGTCTCACGAAAGCCTCGCAAACCAAAATCTTGATGTGTTCTAGTTTGGGTATTTTACTAGTCCACATCTCATGAGGAGTTTTGGCAACTTTCTTTGTAGGGACCATATTAAGGATATGGTCGGAAGTCTCTAAGGCATACCCCCAAAATGAGATTGGTAGCGAAGATCGAATCATCATGGAACAAACCATGTCCAACAAGGTCTGATTATGCCTCTCAGCCACACCATTCAACTGCGGTGTCCTGGGAGGTGTCAATTGTGAGACAATCCCACATTCCCTAAGATAGTTGAGGAACTCTGAACTAAGATACTCACCACCTCGATCGGATCGAAGCATCTTAATGTTCCTGCCCAATTGATTCTCGACTTCCTGTTTAAACTCTTTAAACCTTTCGAAAGTCTCTGACTTATGCTTGATTAAGTAGACATATCCATATCTACTATAATCATTAGCAAAAGTCAAATAATAACGATTAGCATCCCTTGTGGCATGTTTGAAGGGCCCACACACATCCGTGTGTACAAGATCCAACAAACCTTCACCCCTCTCACAAGAACCTGTGAAGGGTGACTTTGTTATTTTTCCAAGTAAGCATGATTCGCAACTATCATCTGACTTTAGTTCAAATGACTCCAAGACTCCATCCTTTTGGAGTTGGTCTATGTGTTTCTTGCTTATATGTCCAAGACGACAATGCCATAATGATGCTTTATCCAAGTTATTATCATTAACAGAATCAATACACAAAACATTATTTCCTAAGTTATCAACCACAGATACAGTTTCATACACACCATCACAAGGTAATGCTTTAAAATAAAGAACATTATTAAAGAAAGCATTAATCGAACCAACTTCATTATAAAATGAAAAGTTGAAACCTTGTTTATACAATGCATGAAAGGAAATAATATTTATTGCCATTTCTGGCGAATAACAACATTTATTCAAATCTAAATTAAACCCACTACTTAGTGATAAAGTATAAACTCCAATCTTGGTGACAGGTAAAACGTTCCTATTCCTCATGATTAAGTTTATTCTTCCTTGCTCCACATTCTCACTTCTTCTTAGTCCCTGCAAATCAGAACAAATATGAACACCACAACCGGTATCAAGGACCCAAGAGTTAGAATAGGGTGAGTTATTAAATAAGATAGTGTAAATACCTGCATGGTTGGGCTTAACTTTCCCATCCTTCACATCTTGCTGGTACTTTGGGCAATTCCGCTTCCAATGTGATTTTTCATGGAAATAGAAGCATTCAGCCTCTTTTGGGTCAGAAGAAGGAATGATGAAACCTTTCTTGGTTCCACTTGAAGAGGATCCATCAAGGGTCCTAGCCTTGGTACCCTTCGAAGAGCTCTTCCTCTTCTTCCCTCGACTTTTCCCGATTGCCAAAACTAGGGCGGAGTTTGGAGTAGGAGTGTTAACAACCGACTTCCTCTTAAGACCTGTTTCTATGGTCTTGATAAGTCCCTGAAGTTTTATGAGTGTGACATCTTCCTTATTCATGTGATATGTCATGCGGAATTGATCATAGCACAATGGTAAGGAGTGCAAAATGATATCTATTGCAAGCTCCGCAGGGAAGTTCACATTAAGCTTCAGCAACCGATCCACATACCTTTGCATTTTCTGCATGTGGCTCGTGATGGACTCTCCGTCCCTTTATCAAGGTTGTTATCATGGAGCAGATGATTTAATACCTCTCTTGTCGTGCACTTTGATGGTATCTTTCCATCAGATCTTGGTGCGTTTCAAAAGGGTAGAAGTCCTCATAGGACTTTTGGAGTTCCGCTGTCATGGTGGCCATCATGATGCATGCTACTTTGGTAGCATCCCTTTCATGTTCCTGGAAGTCAGCGATCTCCTGAAGAGTTGTAGTGGTCTCATCAATCTCCTTAAGCTCCTTATCAAGGACATATTCTTTGTCCTCGTAGCGGGTAATCATCCTGATGTTTCTAATCCATTCATTGAAGTTGGATCCATCAAAAGTGACTTTCCCACACAAGTTCATAAGGGTAAAGGAGCTATTAGGATTAGAGCTAGAAGCAGCGTTGTTTGAAGACATCTGAAGGAAAAGGACAAGATTAGTTTAGATATTAAGAGAGTCCTTAATAAAACACCCAAATGTAATATTAAGGCTAGGATCCAATCACAATATATTATAACTTAGAAGAGGTATGCCTTAATCCAAGCTATAACATATTTGAAAGGTAAGTGAATGACGATTCACCAATTCCACCATGAAAAACGAAATATTGATATTAGGTTTTTAATTGGTTATTAGAAATTCCTAGATTCTTAGAGATTCATTGAACTTTTCAATGGCATGTTTCCATCTCGAGTGTGCCCTCCAGGTTTTGTGACTGGGATACTGAGGATCACAAAACAAGAAGTGAAGTAACCATGCAAATCACTTGGTACCCTTAAAGTTTATCACTCAATCAATGTGCTGGTAAACCACACACGCTCCACCGATACTATGATAAACCTTAAGTCACCCTTTACCTACCTTGTTAAGTCCAAGTTAGTGTACCGGTTAACCACACACGCTCCACCAACGACTTAAACAAAGTGTAAAGTGTAATTTCTTGGATTAGCACCTTATTCACATTTTTCCTTAACTAACTACGATTGGGAATTTAATAAAACATTTAGTTACTTTATAATATTCATCATACTTTTAATGAGAATTTAAGTCCTTGTCTTACCCGTTCGGCTAACGACCCTCCACCAATCAAGGAAGCGGTGGATGAGAGTCGACACCCATTAAGTTGCCATTTTATAGGCAACAACCTTATACCCCCCTTATAGACCGGCTTCGTGAATGAGGCGTACTAGCGGTAAGACGACTTGATCTTATACATACATACATACATACATATATACATATATATATATATATATATATATATATATATATATATATATATATATATATATATATATTATTAACTTATAATATTATAAAGTATAAGGGTTGAATTTTAACTTTTAAAATTTTAAGGGTTGGAACTAAAGTTTTAATTAAGACTTTACTTGTTCCAAAACTTGAGGGCAAGTTTTGTAAACTTTCAAAACTTTTTATTTCTTATAACCTATGAATTTAATTGAGTCATAAAAATGAAGACTCTTCATTTTTTATAACTCTTGTGTTATTTTAATAGCTTTAATAAAAGTGTGACTTTTGGTTTTCCATAACTTGAGGACAAGTTATGGACTCCATTAAAATACATTATGATCATGAATTAAACTACCATGAAGGTTACAAGCAATTCATATGATCATCTAATCTTCATAAGTTCAAGAACATGAATATGAACATTTCAAGAATCAAAAATTACACTTAAAAACTTGTAATTTTTTATAATTGCCATTGCAAATGGATTAGCATAAACATTACACCATCTAAAACAAGTTTTCAAGTACCAAAACAATTTAGGGTAATGTTTCTAGTCCATTTCCAACAATAAAAGTCGAAAATCTGCATTCTGAGGCTCCTACTCATCGAGTGCACGAACCTACTCAGCGAGTAGGATGAATTTCCACATGAACTCGGCAAGTCCCCCCATGGAATCGGCGAGTTCAGCAGGCAGATAGCACACGATCTACTTTTTTTCAACAATTTTGCACAAATAACAAACAAACAAGCCTAGTCTTTGATACCACTGATGGGTTTTGAGCATTCTAACACTTCCTAAGTGTACATGCAACCCTAATAACCTTGGATCTATGTTTGTCTAATTATCATGCAAAGTTGAATTCCAAGGTTATATTCCTATCTAGCATACATGGGGAACAATTTTTTAACTTGAATGGAAGATAAAATAACTTACCTTGTTGTTGCTTATGATCGTTGAAACCTTGTGAGGCTAGCACCCCAAGTTTGATGCCTCAAATGCTTCATACAACACCAAATGTAAAGGAGTAAAATTTGAAAGAATATTACTCTTGCAAAAATCAGCCTAGCCCTCACTTATTCATGTATGTAGCCGATTTTGGTGGAGAATGGGTTCCTTATATAGTGTTGACACATCTAGGGTTACACCATGTAAACCCTAATGTGTCATGACTCTTCATTTCCATGACCCATGGGTTTGTAACTCCCATGGAGCATCCTATGGGTGGAACCTAACTTGATAATCCATGGAGCCTCTTAACCCACTATACTAGTTATGGATGATTTACATAATCAACCCATATATTTAATTAGTTATATTTTGATCACTTAATTAATTCTTGATCAAAGAAATTAAATAATATTATTAATATATTAGAACTTATAATATATTAATAATCCACAAGTGTTATTTCTCTCATTTAGTCTATCCAATTGCATGGTGTCATGCAACCCAAATGGACCATGTCGGGTCGGGTCAAGTACATACCAGATATAGTTATGGACTTAGACACCTTATTCAACAATATGGGGCTTTAATAAAGTAGAAAGTTAGGGTTTTAGGGTTTTAGCTCCTTGTAGTCATGCAAAGGCTTAAAGTTAGAGACTTTATGGGTTAGGATATTCTTTAGGGGATAGATCTAAGGTTGAGATGAAAGTATTAACGATTGAGACGTTATTATGGTAGTTATTAATACTAGCTTACGTAGCTGATCGTATGCCTAGCTACGCCCCGTATAGCCAAATGCGAGCCTAACAAACCAAACTTGCTCTCTACGCCCAGCTAGGGTTGAGTACGCCGAGCATACTGACTGAGGGTTGACTTCCATTGACTTTTGTTGAATTTGGCCACTTATGCCTTAGATGGATTGTGAGGGGTTTTATAAGGGCAAATCGGTTTTTTCTATGAGTGTGGGCTAGTCTTGAATTGGTCTTATTAGTGTGTGAGAATTACCTTAATTGTTAATTAAGGTGAATTGGTGTATTTAATTAGGCGGAGTCTAGTTCTGGACATTCCGTTGAGTTCTATCAGTCATCAATGTCGGGTGAGTCTCCTCCCTTGTTCTTACTTGTGTGGTAGAATATGTTGGATAAGGTGTCTAAGTCCATAACTTATTGGGTACATACTTGACCCAACCCGGCATGGTCCATTTGGGTTTTATTTCATCCAAACGATTTATGGATAATTTTATGAGAATTGTATACTTACGATTTATTTATATATTATAAGTTATAATATATTAATATGAAGTCATGTTATTTAATTAGTTTTAGTCTTAAATTAATTATGAATTAATTTAGAGATTAAAAAGAAGACTGATTAAATTATGGGCTATTATATTTTATATAATATGGGCTAATACTCATTTGTTAATGGGCTAAGCTAATATGGAAGTCCATGGATGATCCATGGAGCTTTTAACCCATGGCTCCTTGGAAAGGAAAAGACATGGGTTATTAGGGTTTCACCCTATCCATGCACACTATATAAAGAAGCATATGATGCAAGAAATATGGCCCTAAGAGTAGACTCTAGTTGTGTGAGACTTAGTGGTGGCCGATTCCACAAGAAAGTATACTAATCTCTCAAAGTTTTCCAAACGTTTGTGGTGATTTGTGATTCCATTTGAGGCATTCACACTATTGGTGCTTGGCTCTCAAACTCCAAACAATCAACCATCATCAAAAGGTATGTATTTCTTCTTGTAGTTTTATGATTCATAATCCTTATGCTATGCTAGTTAGGAAGAAACCTTGGAAGTTATTATTTGCATGTATTTTAGAAGAAAACATAGATCCAAGGTTTATTAGGGTTGCATGCACCTGAGGAAGTGTTAGATTGCTCAAAACCCAACAGTGGTATCAGAGCCTAGGCTTGTTTTCTTGAATACTTGATGCAAATTGCTGAAAAATGTCGAAAAAAACGCATTCTGCACAGTAGACTTGCCGAGTCCATTCATGGTACTTGCCGAGTCCATGTGTAGATTCAACCAACTCGCCAAGTCAGTTCATGCACTCGACGAGTTGGCAGGCCTGAGTGCAGATTTTCGAGTTTTGGTGTTGGAATTGGTCTAGAATCATTACCTTAAACTATTTTGATCTTATAAAACCTGTTTTTGATGTGGTAATGATGATGGTGGACCAATTTCAAAGTTATAATCAAAATTTCAAGTTTATATGTGTTCATATGATTCTTGAAATTGTTGATGTGGATGTTCATGTTAATATGAGTTTTGTTAGATCATAGGAATTATTTGCAAATTGTTTGTTAGTTAATTCTTGATCTTAATGTGTTTTAATGGAATTCATAATTTGTCCTCAAGTTATGGAATTCCAAAAGTTTTTTCTTTTAAATGTTTTTTAAGAAGTCATAAGTTACACTTTTGAAGAGTTTTTCTAATAAATGCTTTTATGGACTTCATAACTTGTCCTCAAGTTATGGATTTCCAAGAGACTCTTCATTAAAAGTTTTAAACACTTAATTAAAACTCATAAGTTATGAATATCCAAAAGTTTATGAATTGTTCAAAACTTTCCCTCAAGTTTTGGAATTTGTAAAGTCTCACACAAACTTTAATTCCAAACCCTTAGAGTTTTAAAAGTTAAAATTCTACCCTTATACTATTATAAGATTGATGGTTAATTATACATACATATATATATATACATATATGTATAAGAACAAGTCGTTTTACCGTTAGTAGGCCTCATTCATGAAGCCGGTCTATAAGGTGGGTATAAGGTTGTTGCCTATAAAACGGCAACTTAATGGGTGTCCACTCTCACCCACCGCTTGCTTGATCGGTGGAGGGTCGTTAGCCGAACGGGTAGGACAATGACTTTAAATTCTCATTAAAAGTATAACGATTATTATAAAGTAACTAAATATTTTTTATTTAATTCCCAATCTTAGTTACTTTAGGAAAAATGTGAATTTGGTGCTAGCCCATGGAATTCACACTTTGTACCTTACTAAGTCGTTGGTGGAGCGTGTGTGGTTAACCGGCATACTAACTTGGACTAGTAAGGATCACAAAGGGTGACTAGATGTTTGTCATAGATCAATGGAGCGTGTGTGGTTAACCGGCACATTGATTAGGTGATAATATTAAGGGTACCAAGTGAATTGGTATGGTTATTCACACATTGTTTTGTGATCCTCGGAATCCCAGTCACAAAATTTGAGAGGACACACTCGAGATTGAAACATTCCATTGAAAAGTTCAATGAATCTCAAAAGATCTAGGAATTTCACATCCAATTAAAACCTAATAAATCATTTTCGTTTTTCATGGTGGAAATTGGTGAATCGTCATTTGCCTACCTTCAAATATTTTATAGCTTGGATTACGGCATCCCTCTTCCAAATTATAAAATGTTGTGTTGGGTCCTAGACTTAATATTTCATATTGGGTGTTATATTAAGGATTTTGAATCAACTAACTTGATTTTCTCCCATTATAGATGTCTAGTTCAGACAACTATGATCTTCCCAAATCTATTGAAGATGGTGTCCCTCAACATCATGCTTCACTTCCTCCACCTCCTCCAATTATTCTCCCTCACCCACAAGTTCTTGAAAAGTTAAAGTCACTCAATCCCTATTGGCAAGCATAGTCTATGTGTGCTCACATCTTGGAGATAAAATCACATATTGACAAGTCGGGAGAGTTGGGTGTCAAAGTCTCGTGAAAGTTGGATGTTCAATCACTTTCTTAGTAACATAGTGAGTCTCTTTAGGACTACTATGAGACAGACTATGACGTGACCCTTAATGATCTTATCTATTTGCTCAGTGTTGCAGATTCAGCAATGATTTGTAACACTAGTAAAGCAAATTTAATTAGAAGATCAACTTCCCAAACCTTAAATGGACATTGGCAATGGTAGCATTGGATATCTAGAAAAGCATTTCTCTTCCCAATGGAAAAGGATCGGCCATAGTCAACTCGGTTGACCAAATGGTAAAGAGAAAGGCTAAGTCTGAGATAGTCTCATGTGCCATTACGAAAGGGTCTATGTGTTTTGTTGCCAAAGGAAGGGGCACTGATTGCGAAGCTGCCATATTTACCTAAAAGATCATAAGATTGATCAAGTCAAAAAGTTTGACTCTACTTCAGTTAAAGTCCACTGACTAACTCTATTAAGTTCCTATTTGGAGATTCTTATTACATAATGTGAATGGGTCACATGTTGATATTTTTAAGAATCAAAAGAAAAGATAGGAAGCTTAAAGTAAGTATATGTTGATTCTGATTGCGAAGGTGGGTTTCAATCGCATGGTTCGGTAATCAGAATTTTGAGTTGTTGCTTAAGAGTTATAATATGTTGCTTATGAATAGATAACAACAAGGTTTTCATGTGGATTGTAAGGATAAGTTTTTCCGCAAAGTTTTAAAATAAAAGAAAAAAAAAGGTTTTAATTTTACTTATTTTAAAAATATCCTTACAATGGCATCTGTGGAAAATTGTTACCTATATGTTTCCAGTAATAGCAATATTGGAAAGTGGATTTGATTCTTTCATTTGTGGTAGTGTCTGAATTTACCAAATGAAGAAAGTTTTTCATCACCCAAGTTTCAATTGGACAGAAACTTGGAATCATACAAGTTGTATTGTATGATGAATGAGAATTTTCATCTTTGAAAATTAAGACTAATTCTTTGATCACATGTATATGTGAGTCAATTGAAGGACTAAGGAATTTGGTACACTGGGTGTGCGCTGGTCAAGGTCCACCACAAAGATTGATTTGTCATGATTTACTAAAGATTAGTAAATATGATTATACTTATAAGGTTAAGTAAAATTCTGTAACATTGGAAAGGTTACAATGTATGACAAAACAAATGAGAAGAATCAAATTAGGCAGAAAGATAAAAGTTTCTCAAATCTGAAACGATGGGAGAGTACTTTAGTATCATATTTCATGATCATCTTAATGATTATGAAACCATATCACAAATTCATAGTCTAAGGATGTCTTAGTGCATTGTTATGGCAAAGAAAGAGAGGTCATGAATTGTTGGATTGGTTAAAATCAAGAAGATGAGTCATACTTCGTTCCAAAACAATTCTTAGAGTCATACTCCATGATTGTAACCTTGAGTGACATAAAGGAAGATTTATTAACACTAGTCAAATGTAAGAGTAAAATGTTTTCTACTCTTGTACATTTGAGATTGGTAAGTTGTGATGTCTTGGATGAGATACAGACCAACTAAGACCAATTGTGTAAAGTGTTAGTCTTGATAAGAATCTGCACTATCCCTTGAATATTATTTTTGTCAAGGAATGGTTCTTGACTGGGGAAACTTATATGTCAAGGGGACAGTGGGAGCCTTAAAGATCCTGAAAGAGTCTTAGGATTTAATCAAGAGTAAAACCTGTAATTTATCACTAGCACACGACTTAAGGTTTGCAACCTATCGTGTTGACATAATTCTTATTTCTGTACCTACTTCAAATAAGTTGAATTTGCATATGAGTCATCAGAGTTCAACTTGGAAGCATTATTGGGCCTTGTGCTACCAAGGTGACAAGAAACTAAGATTGAATAAGTTTAATCCATGTAAGGCTGAATTTGTCACTAACCTTATCTTGTGATTATGGTTCTGACAAATTCACATGGATAGGAACTCATACACTATAAAATCTATGTGTCATAAGGTTTCTCTCCGATTCATGAAAGTGATGGTGAGGAAACTCTTTCACTAAGTAGATTTTACGTAGATATCAATTGTGTTATTTGCATTTTCAAAAGTCGTTGGTGGAGCGCGTGTGGTTCACCGGCACACTAACATGGACTTGTGAGAAATGGAAACGGTCTAAACAATTAAGACTATGGTTATGGTATCCCTTTTCATAGTTCTTGAAATTGCTTACACACATAGGTGAGCTATCTACGGAAAGGTGTATGAATCTAAATTTTAGAAGTCCAACCGATTTCTGAATACATGTCAAAGCTAGTAGGAGAATAAGTGTTATGCTAATAATCATCATGTTAGTGGGAGCATGATAATTATGATTAGTATTGCAAGCTCGCAATGTTAATTATAGAAAAAACAAAAGTTTCAATTCGTGAAGTTGCAGGGGTTGAAAAAGCCTTTTTGCTATAATTAAGGGAGAGAAAATTATACTTCATTTCAATTCTAGAAGCTTAGATTGAGATTTTAATCATCTTTAGTCAAGGACATATATATGAATTTTATGTCTAAATGGTTCGACTTAAGGAAATTCTATATATATTGCGTTTTCAAATTCGATTATGACTACGACATCCCTCTTCATAGTTAAATTTTGGAAACATGGTAAATAAAAAATATTGTAGCAGAAGACTGGTCTAGTATCATGTCTTTATGTGAGACATCATGAATCGTGTCCCATATGCTTCGGATATAGGATCGATTTCTAGTATCATGTCTTTATGTGAGACATCATGAATCGTGTCCCATATGCTTCGGATATAGGATCAATTTCATGTGCTATAATATTCATCCTTTCTAAATTTTCCAAATGCTCAGGGCATTTAGAAGGGAAAAGTATAGAACTGGATATGACTAAAGTGATTAAGCAATTGGCGAGGACAAATCTGAGGTTCGCCAAAGATTGGTTGCTCAGGGAAAGTTGCATGTATGATGTAAGTTGTCGGAAAGGACCGTATTGACATGTTCTGAAAAGAAGTAACTCTTGTTAGGAAGTGATAGTCAAAATGGGACTATGGAAATGTCTCCATAGGTGGAAGTTATTCAATATATGTAAGGTTAGAAAACCTTAATGCAAGAAGGATGTTCAAAGCAATGTACTTTGAATATGAGACTTCCGTTCCATAGAAGTTGACCTTCTTTGGAATACTCTGTAATGACTGGTGACAAGGTTTTGGTGACTTTGTGAATAATTATTGCAAGAGGAACATTGCATAAAAGTTTAAAATCTAACAGATTTTTTGGTAAATGATAGGAATCGGGGGTTCTCACATTTACAATAAGGATTTGGGATTGTGAAATGAGTATCATTGGAATCATGTTCAATTGATCTACATCACAATGTAAGGATCATAGAAAAACATAGTGTGCATACTTGGAGTATGGCATAACTATTGTTTAGAAAAACAAAGTGTACATGCTAGGAGCATGGGACGACTGTTGTTTTTTTATTCAAGTCTTAAGTTGATTGTTTGAAACATTATACAATGAATAATGTTTAATCAATATGGTGATAAATAAAAGGTGGTTCTATTTAAATTCAAAAGGGTTCTGAGACCATATTGGATTCGATTATTATTGTGTTTCACTTTGCATGTTTTGACTTCCAAAATAGCTAGGTTATTCTTTCCGAATGACTAAGTTATTTAAACACTCCACAGTCGTTCATATGTTGGAAGTAGGTATGAATCAAGACTGTCATGAATCGAGTTTGTAGATGGCTAAATGGTTTTATACATAGCAATGGTTGCTACAACATTCATGAGTGCTCATAAGTTATGAGTATTGGATTAAACCCACACTCACTTGTATCACTTCATGGAATTTATCTCGAGTGATCGTGAGACGGTAATATCATATAAGTCTTCAAACCTAGAGATATGAGTTGTTACCTATGAGTTGGTTGTGCATTGATTGCACGTAAACGCATCAGTAACTTGATGTTATAAAACGTGCCTTTGTGTACAATTCAACAAGTAGTAGAACAAGCATATGAGTCGAAGTTTATCTGTTCCTTCTAGAAATAGAAGCGATATTTGGGCCCCTCGATGATTTTGTTGTGACCTATGTACCGGCCGGTCAGAACTAAATTGATGTGTTCGATTAAGTTCTTTGTCAAACAAATCAAAAATCAGGAAACAAACTGCTGTACAATAAGTACGACGTTGTTCCATGTATTTGTCCGGCTGATATCATGAGAACAGACGATTATATGATCACTTATCTAAAATGGCACTACATAGTTCAACAGAGTTTTCGAGAGCTACGATTACTGGTTGGTTCCTGAAGTAACATACGCAAATATAGTTATTAGACTTATCCAAGTGGGAGTCTGTTGGATAAGATGTCTAAGTCCATAACTTATTTGGTACATACTTGACCCGACCCGGCATGGTTCATTTGGGTTGCATTTCATCCAAACGATTTATGGATAATTTTATGAGAATTGTATACTTTCGATTTATTAATATATTATAAGTTATAATATATTAATATGAAGTCATGTTATTTAATTAGTTTTAGTCTTAAATTGATCATGAATTAATTTAGAGATTAAAAAGAAGAGTGATTAAATTATGGGCTATTATATTTTATATAATGTGGGCTAATAATCATTTGTTAATGGGCTAAGCTAATATGGAAGTCCATGGATGATCCATGGAGCTTTTAACCCATGGATCCTTGGAAAGGAAAAGACATGGGTTATTAGGGTTTCACCCTATCCATGCACACTGTATAAAGAAGCATATGATGCAAGAAATATGGCCCTAAGAGTAGACTCTAGTTTTGTGAGACTTAGTGGTGGCCAATTCCACAAGAAAGTATACTACTCTCTTAAAGTTTTCCAAACGTTTATGGTGATTTGTGATTCCATTTGAGGCATTCACACTATTGGTTCTTGGCTCTCAAACTCCAAACAATCAACCATCATCAAAAGGTATGTATTTCTACTAGTAGTTTTATGATTCATAATCCTTATGCTATGCTAGTTAGGAAGAAACCTTGGAAGTTATTATTTTCATGTATTTTAGAAGAAAACATAGATCCAAGGTTTATTAGGGTTGCATGCACCTTAGGAAGTGTTAGATTGCTCAAAACCCAACAAAATAGTTATATATGTATGTGACGATCAACTGGGTCTAATGTGTTATTATTGTGATTGCTTTGTTATATGTGTATAGACTTTGGGTAGTCTCCAAGGTTGCTGATAACCCACATGGCATATTGTTTTCCCACTGAGACTTAAGGGTAGTCTCGAAGGTTGTTGAAAGCTCATAAATGATTTATGTGTTATGTTGTTTGTGATATTTTGGGGGAATTGCTAATCTTTATGCGTAAAGTTGTTGATTAAATGTGTTTCGGGTACTTTTGAGGACCGAGGGTGATGACACACGGTTTATATGACATAGGACTAGGGGGACTTGATGATATTAGGCCCATCAGCATGGTCTAGATAGCTCTGGCGTGCCAGTCTAGCCTGGCACTCTCTTGCCAGCCCTACCTGGTGCTCCCTTGCCAGCCTTTCCCGGTGCACGCCTGCCAACCTTGACTGGTGTGTGCCCGCCAGCTCGCCTGACACCCAGGAGACCTTGCTCAGCTCTTTGCTAGTTGGGCCTGAATTGGGCTGGCCTAAGGCCCGACCTATTTACCATTGACCTAATTGTCCCTTATAAAGTGAACAATATCTCCTCCATGGAGAGGGATCTTCCCCTTTTGGGCGGCTCTAACTGGCTTTTCTATTATAACCTCACAGATTCCCTCCGGCGTAGGAGAAAAATCTCCGAATAGGTGGTTAGAGCTGATGTCGTATCATTTGGCGTCATCCCGGACTTCAGCGAGCAGTCCATCTCGTTCTTGAAACATTGATTTTTGGAGAATTTATGATACATTGATTTTTGGGATATTTATATTTGATACTTGGTTTCTTATCACCGAGTTTTTAATTGAAACAATAGTTTTACTTAATTGAAAAATGAAGAATCTTATCGTTAATTTAGGACGTTACATATTAACTTCAAATATATAGTAAAGATATTTTAAAAATAAAACGATATTTATTTCAATAAAAAATTAAAATTGATATATATATATATATATAATCAAGATCAATTAAGAAGAAAAATTTTGATGGGAAAGTAAAAAGTTTTTTATTTACATATTTTTTTAGGAAACTAACAAAATGAATCATTAAATGATTCAAAAGTAAAATGATCCATAAGAAAAAATTCCCAAAAAAGCACTTTAATGATTCATTTTTAAGAAACTCAAGAAAATAATCAATTTAATGACAATTTTAGTGAATATCAACCAAATCATCGTAAAAATAAATCATTGAAATGTTTTTTCGCTATTTTTTTGTGAATCACATTATTTTTTACTCATCCAATAATTTGTTTGCTTTTTTCGCCAAAAGAATAATCAGAAAACAAACTTACCTTTTGAATATATATATATATATATATATATATATATATATATATGAGAATATAAAACAAAAATGAAAATAAAGAATAAAACCCACATAAATGATGTTTCATGAACATTCATCGTATGTAATTAAGTCCCTGAGTTCGTATTACGTGTGATGGACTTGCATTGCATGCGAATGCGTCACATCCAATTATTGCATCCAATTATTGTGTGTGTGATAATCGTATTCTGAAAGAATAAAAATGAGTGAAAAATGATATGTGAGAACAAAAATAAATAAGAATTAGTGAGAATGCATGATAATGACAATAGTTGTGTGAGGTTGAATGTAATCGCAGTATCAAACAACTTATTCCCTTAGTTATTCTCATAGAATAACAATGTCCAAACAGATTTGCACAATAGATGTCATCCACATTTTAACATATCCCTATAGGTGACTAGGTTCAAATATAGATGGACATCTATTGTCTGGAACGTGTGGCAATGTTATTCTATAAGAATGACTAAGAAAACATGTTGATTGTTAATGTGAATACGTTCAATCCCAAATAACTATTTTTATTATTACGCATTATCACTAATAAATTTGTCTATATGGGTATTATAGACTTTTTTTGAATTACTTTCATACTTTCAGAATGTGTTACTGACAATAGTTTTTTTTTTTAAGAATGAAAATGAGTGAAAAATGACATTGAAGAAGAAAAATAAATAAGATTTAGTGAGACTGCATGATAATGACAATATTTGTGTGAAGTTGAACGTATTCGCATTATCAAACAACATATTTTCTTAGTGATTCTCATAGAATAGCACTGTTCACACATGTCCGCACAATAGATGTCATCAACATTTCTGTTGGATTAATGTCTAAGTCCATAACTATATTTGGTATGTACTTGACCCGACTCAGCATGGTCCATTTGGGTTGCACTTCACCGACACAATTTATATGGATAGTCTTTTGAGAATAGTATATTTATGATTTATATTAGTATATTATAAGTTCTAATATACTAATAAGGAATCATACTATTTAATTTGTATTGATCAAGACTTAATTTAGAATTAATTAAGTGATCAAAATGAACTAATTAAATATGGACTCTTATTTATATGGAATGGGCCAAGTTCATTTAGGTTGGGCTAAGCTTTCATGGATAGTCCATGGAGTCTTTAACCTGTGGATCATATGAAATGAAAGGTCATGGGCTTAACCCTAGTCTCCATACTATATAAAGATGTCCTTGGTTGGTGAAATTGGCACTAGTGTGGGTACACTGTGAAGGGCTAGCCGATTTCACTAGAGAGAACTGAGTATCCATATTCTGTAAAGTCTTCCAAGGTGTTTTGGTGATTTGCGATTCCACTTGAGGCTTCCAGACTATTGGGGCTAAGCTATTAAAGCTTGAATACATTAAGCTACATCAAAAGGTATGTCATCTAACTAGTACTTTGTAGTATAAGAACTTCATAATATGCTAGTTAGGATTAAAGCCTTGGAAACATCTTATTTGCATGTATAATAGAGAAAAACATAGATCCAAGGTTTATACGGTTGCATGTACACCATAGGAGTGTTAGAATGCTCATAACCCAATAGTGGTATCAGAGCGTAGGCTTATTTTCTTGTTATACTTGCAAAACTGCTTAAAAATCGAAGTTGTTTGCTGTCAGGTCATCAGACTCGGCGAGTCCATAAGGGGACTCGGCGAGTCCATGCATAAAAAGTGATCAAATCGATCCAACTCGCCGAGTTGGTTCATGCACTCGACGAGTTGGACCCCCAGACAGCATAAATTCGACTTTTTTTGGCTGGAATTGGACTAGGAACATTACCCTAAGATGTTTTTGGACTATAAACTTGTTTTTGATGTGGTAATGTTCATGCTAATCCAATTTCAAGGATAATTGTCAATAGATTCATTTTTTGTATTAGTTTAAGGTTTAGACTAATTTCATGAAAAAGTTTGATTTGAATTATCTTGTTCTTATGAGTTGCTTAGATTAATAGAAAAGTTGAGTGAAATAGTTGTTTTCAATCCAAATTAATCTAAGAGTTGATTCTAAAATGTGTTTTTGTAACTTGTCCTCAAGTTATATGAAAAGTTACATTTAAATTTCATAAAACTCATAAAAGTTGGCAAAGGTTACAAAAATGAAGATTCTTATCTCGTTGAATGGTATTATGACTCCATAACTTGTCCTCAAGTTATGGAAGTTCAAGAGTCACTTCATTAAGTAATAAAATGTGTAACCTTAATTAATGACATAAGTTATAAAATAAAGATAAGTTAATTCTTTTATTAGTTTAAAGTCTTCCATAACTTGTCCTCAAGTTATGGAACTTGAAGAGTTTTTGGATTAAAACTACTTTAAACACATAAGTTATGGAATTAATTAGTTTTGAATAATTTCAAAACTTGCCCTCAATTTTTGGAATTTGAAAAGTGTTCTCTTATGAATACTTTAATTTCAAGTTAGCCCTTAGAATTTTAAAAGTTAAAATTCAACCCTTATACTTTATAATATTATAAGTTAATAATACATATATATATATATATATATGTGTGTGTGTGTGTGTGTGTATAAGAGTAAAGTCAGTCTTACCGTTAGTAGGCCTCATTCACAAAGCCGATCTATAAGGGGGTATAAGCTTACTGCCTATAAAATGGCAGTTTAATGGGTGTCCACTCTCACCCACCGCTTCCTTGACCGGTGGAGGGTCGTTAGCCGAACGGGTTTGACAGGACTATAATTCTCCCTTCATTAAAAGTATTAATGATAAATACTAAGTAACTAAACTCTTAATACCCAATCTTAGTTACTTAGGAAAATGTGAATAAGGTCCTAATCCATGAAATTACACTTTGCACTTTGTTTAAGTCGGTTAGTGGAGCGTGTGTGTTTAACCGGCACACTAACTCGTATTTAAAAAGGTAGACAAAGGGTAACTTAATGTTTATCATAGTATCGATGGAGCGTGTGTGGTTAACCAGCACATCGATTGAGGGGTAAACACTTAAGGGTACCAAGTAATTTGCATGGTTACCTCACACCTTGTTTTTTGATCCTCGGCATCCCAGTCACAAAACCTGAAGGGCACACTCGAGATTGAAACAATGCATTGAACAATTCAATGAATCTCAAAGATCTAGGAGTTTCAAATCCAATGAAAACCTAATAATACATTTCGTTTATCTTGGTGGAAATTGGTGAATCGTCATTCACCTACCTTCAAATATTTTATAGCTTGGATTACGGCATCCCTCTTCTAAGTTATAAAATAGTTTGTTGGGTCCTGGCCTTAATATTTCATATTGGGTGTCATATTAAGGACCTAAGATCAACTATCTTGAATATCTCCCAAAAGATGTCTGGTTTAGACATTTATGATCTTCCTAAATCTCTTGAAACAAGCTTTCTTAAATGAAGATGATGTCCTTTGGAAATCATAATTCTTTCACCTCCTCAAATTATTCTCCCTAACCCACAAGTTCAAGGTCACTCAATCCCTATTGGCAAGGCAAGGTCTAGGTGTGGTCACATCTTGGAGATGTAGTCACATATTGACAAGCCGGGAGAGTTGGGTGTCAAAGTCTTCAGAAAGTTGGTGGCTCAACTACTTTCTAAGTCTCATAGTGAGTTCCTTTGGGACTCCTATGAAACAGACTAAGACAAGACCCTTAATAATCTTATCCATTTGCTAAGATCAACTTCCTAAAACTTTATGGACATTGACAATTATGACATTGGATATCCATTAAAGCTCTCTCCACCCAATGGAAAGGGATCAGCCATAGTCAACTCGGTTGACCAAATGGTAAAGAGAAAAACTAAGTCTGTGATAGTCCCGTATACCATTACCAAAGGGTCCATATGTTTATATTACCAAAGGAAGGGGCATTGGTTGCAAAGCTGCCAATTTACCTAAGGGTGTTAAAGTCAATTAGTTTGACTCTACTTCAGGTAAAGTCCACTATATAACTCTGCTAAGTTTCTATTCTGAGGTTCTTGATATATGATGTGACTGGGTGAAAGACCCCAACTTTCGTATTTTTGAAAGACCCAAACTTTCATATTTCACATTATCATTACTCCAAAACATGCTATTTGCATATTCATAAAAGCAATATTTTGCATTGATATAAAGGATTTACAAACTATTGGATACAAACCTTCTATTACAAAGTGTTATATATATATATTACATAACTACCCAGGATATTGTAATTTATACAAACATAAAAAGTAGTACAAAATTATTATTACAAAGTATTCTACATCTTTCATTAGTATGTAAACATACTATTTATTTATCACCTGCAATTGTTAAACATTGATAGGGTAAGCGATGACACTTAGTGAGTTCAAAAATAGATACAATATAATGTTATGCCATATATATATACTTCAATGTGACAAGGTAAAGAGGAATAAAAAGATGTATGTGAGATCATGTAACAAGCGTTCATATCAATCAAAGACATTATTCAAAGATATTCTTTTCAATTCTTGATATACATCAATAAAGCTTTGGCCCAATTGACATAGAAGACATGCAATTTCTGATTAACATCTTGTTAGATTTCAGGCTTATAATCCTGTCTAACCATTTGCCAATGCCATAGAATAGAAGTCATTATCTTACGGAGACATGCTCTACATGGCCAGAGGCTACGTACCAGTACCAATGTGAATCTAAGTCCTTTCACTGATCACATGGTCAAAGGTATTACAATTGTTATAAACATAGCGAATAACACGAGAAAATGACTCAGAATGATAATATTGAAAAGCACATAGCACATATAACACATAACATATAATTATTTCTATATATTGAACTCACCTTAAGTTAACCGGGGGTTAAAATAGTAATTTGGACAGCACTTCGGCTTTAAATATGCCTTTCTATGTTGAAAATCGGGAGTTTGTTTGAAAACCGGGCTCTGCGAAGGTAGGGCTTCAAAACCGAAAAGATAAAATATTCCGGGCTTCTCGGGGGTCTCGGGACGTGTTTCAGGCTTTAAAAATGATACCGGGGCTTCGGGAAAAGTCAAAATAGTGAATATATGGATTTAGGGGTGAAAAATGGAAATTTTCTCATTTTAGGTGGGAGGGTTCGCAGGCCCCTTTATATAGGGCTGAGGTTCGGATGTCGGCTAAAAGGCGAAGCTCGGTGGCAGCAGCGGAGCGAAGCAGGTGGCGCAAGAGAGAGGCTCAGATGCGAGGTTCGGCAGCGAGGCTGATAGGCGAGGCGTGTCTCGCTCCTGCTGGACCTCGGCTTCAGCGAATCAGGGCAGAACGCGCGTCGGAAGCAAGCAGCGAAGCAGCTCGATGGCGAAGCGCATGTTGGATCCGGATTGGCTCGCACCTCGGTCCAATCAGCTCACGACACGTGAAGCTTCTCGGTTCGGCCACGTCTCTGGTGACACTGTTGCTTCGTGCGAGTGACGTGTCCGGGCACTATTCATGCGGAATTTTTCGATTTTTGTGCCCCGAACTTCTAAAATCCATAACTTTCGCATACGAGCTCCGTTTTTGACGTTCTTTATATGAACACGTAGCTAAAATCACTCTCTACAACTTTCGTTTAGACTTCGTCGGCTAATTTTGATTTTAATTTTAATATTATTATTTTTAACAGATCGGGACAGGAAAATCTGTTAAAAATTCATAACTTCTTCATCCAACATCCGTTTTCTTCAGACTTTTTACTGTTGTACTTCATATGACGAGATCTTCGATTCTCGTTTAGGATGTATCGGTAAAATATCGCTCGATCTAAAATTCGAGTTTTTAGTTGTCTACTGCTAAGTTGAAACTTCGAAAAATCATAACTTCCTCATACGAAGTCAGATTTTAGCATTCTTTTTATCGAATTTATCGGTTTAACGAATACTACGAATTTAATTTATATTACTAAGGCTAAAAAGTAGTTTATCAAAAAACTCACTTTTTACGTCATTCGGCGCTGTGCCGGTTTTGTCGCGGATCTTCGGTTGGTCATAACTTCTTCGTTATAACTCGGATTTTGACGAGGTTTTCGCCTACAAATTTCTAACGAGATTCTATACAACATCAAATAATAAAATTTTACTTATTTAAAATTTCATATTTTCGCTAATTTTCACTATTTGGCTTTTAATTGGAATCTCATAAGACTTCCAATATTTTCTGAGCGATTCTAAACATAGTTTTACTTCATTTCTAGTAAAAACCATCTGTTAGAACTCAACACTCAATTTTACATACTATTTCACAATTTTATTTATTAAAAAACACGATTTTAGAACGTGTATGTTACACTGGGTCACATGGTGATGTTTTAAGAATCAAAGAAAAGTGAAGAAACTTAAAAAAGAATATGCTGAATCTGATCGCGTAGATGGATTTCTATCGCATAGTTTGAAGATTGGATTCTTGAGCTACTTCTTAGGAGTTATGAGATATTGCTTAGGAATAGATAACAACAAGTTTTCATATGGATTGTAAGGATAAGTTTTTCCGCAAAGTTTTAAAATAAAAGGAAAATTTTTTGATTTTATTTATTTTAAAATATCCTTACAATGGCATTTGAGAAAAAATTGTTGCTTATATGATTCCATTAATAGCAAGAGTGGAAATATGAAATTGATTCTTTCATTTGTGGTAATGTCTAAATTTACCAAATAAGGAAAGATTCTCATCACCCAAGTTTCAATTGGATCGGAACTTGGAATCATGCAAGTTGTATAGCATGATGAATGAGAACTTTCAAGTATTGGAAAATTAAGAATAATTAATTGTTCACATGGATGTGTGAGTCAAGTAATGGACTAAGGGATCAAGTACACATTCTTGTGCAGTGATTAAGTCCACCACAAAAGATTCATAAGATTATTCGTCATAGTTTACTAAAGCTCAGTAAACATGGTTATACTTACAAGCTTAAATGTAACTCTGAGACATTGGAAAAGGTTCCAATGTAAGGCAGAGCGAATAAGAAGAATCAACTTAGGCAGAAAGATAAAAGTTTCTCAAATCTGAAAAGATGGGAGAGTACTTTAGTATCAGTTTTGTGATCATCTTAATGATTAAGAAACCATAGAACAATTATTTCTCTAAGGGAATCTTAGTGCATTCTTATAACTAAGAAGAGGAATCTTGAATTGTTGAAATGGTTATGTCAAGAAGATGAGTCATACTTCGTTCCAATATAAGTCTTAGAGTCATACTCCAAGATTGTAATTTGAGTGACATGTCTTAAAGAAGGTTTAAAACACTTGTCAAATGTAAGAGTAAAAGTTTCCTACTCTTGTACATTTGAAATTGGTAAGTTGTGATGTTTTGGATAAAACAAAGACCAACTAAGGCCAATTGTGTGAAGTGTTTGTCTTGATTAGAATCCGCACTATCTCTTGGATGTTTGACAAGGGAGTCTTATAGGTCAAGAGGACAGTGGGAGTCTTAAAGGTATTGAAAGTCTCAAGAACTAATCAAGAATAAAACCTGAAGTTCTTCACTAGCACACGACTTGAGGTTTATAACCTATCATGTTGACATATTCTGTGCCCATTCCAGTTAAAGTTGGATTTGCATATGAGTTCTTAGAGTTCTCAATTGGTTGCGCAACAACTTGGAAGCAATGGCAGGCCTTTGAGCTGCCAGGTGGCAAGAAATCTAGATTGAGTTCAGTCCATATGAGTTTAGATTTGTCATTATCCTTGTCTTGCGACTATGGTTTTGACAATTCACATGGATAAGAACACATACACCAGTAAATCTAAGTGTCATAAGGTTTCTCTCCGGTTCATGAAAATGATGGTGAGGAAACTCTTTCACTAAGTAGATTTTAGCTAGATAGCAATTGTAATATTTGCATTCTCAAATTCGTTAGTGGAGCGTGTGTGGTTTACCGGCACACTAACCTGGACTTGTGAGAAGTGGCAAAGGTCTAAACAATCGAGACTATGATTACGGCATCCCTTTTCATAGTTCTTAAAATTGTTTAGACACACAAGTGTGCTATCTAAGGCAAGGTGTATGATTTTGATAAAGTTTTATCAAAACAATCTAGTATCAGAAATCTGATCTTTGGTAAGAAAGTCAGCTGATTTCTGAGTACATGTCAAAGCTAGTGGGAGCATAAGTGTTATACTCATAATCATCATGTTAGTGGGAGCATGATAATTATGATAAAGATTGAAAGTTAGCAATGTTAATTATAGAAAACAAAGTTTCAATTGGGAAAGAATTGTTTCGCTATAATTAAGGGAGAGGAAATTATACTTCATCTCAAATCTAAAAGCTTAGATTGAGGTTTTAATCCTATTTAGTCAAGGAAACATATATGAATTTCATGTTGGAATGGCTCAACATAAGGAAATTCTGTATATTGGTCCATTATTTGCGCTCTAAAATTCGATTATGATTACGGCATCCCTTTTCATAATCTAAATTATGAGAACTTGGCAAATTGAAATGGTAATAGTATAGCAAAAGAATGGTTTAGTCTTTATGTGAGACATCATGAATTGTGTCCCATATGCTTCGGATATAGGATCGATTACATGTGTTTCATGTTGGAATGGCTCAACATAAGGAAATTCTGTATATGGGTCCATTATTTGCGTTCTAAAATTCGATTATGATTACGGCATCCCTTTTCATAATCTGAATTATGAGAACTTGGCAAATTGAAATGGTAATAGTATAGCAAAAGACTAGTTTAGTCTTTATGTGAGACATCATGAATCGTGTCCCATATGCTTCGGATATATGATCGATTACATGTGCTATATTCATCCGTTCTAAAATTTTCCAAATGCTTGGGGTATTAAGAAGGGAAAAGGACTAGAATTGGATATGACTAAAAGGATTAAACAATTGTCGAGGACGATCTAAGGTTTACCAAAGATTGGGTGCTCAAGGACAGTTGGAAGTATAGTGATAATCCTGGAAGGACCATATTGATATAATCTGTAAGGAGGCAACTCTTGTTCAGAAGTGATAGTCAAAATGAATCTAGAAATGTTTCAAAGTTAGAAATTATTCAATCTGTGTGAGATTAGGAAACTTAATGCAAGAAGGATGTTTCCAAGGAGCTAATCTCCTTTGGAATACTCTGTAATGATTGGTGCCAAGTCTTTGTGAATTTGTGCATAATCATTACAAGAGGGTCAATGCATATAAGTTTAGAATCTAACAGATTTCAATAAATGGCATGAATTTGGAATTCTTGCATTTGCAGTAAGGATTTGGGACTATGAAAGATGATCATTGGAGTTATGTTCAATTGATCTATTTCACAAAGTAAAGATCATAGACAAACATAGTATGCATACTTGGTGTGTGACATGATTAGTGTTTAGAAAACATAGTGTATATGCTTGGAGCATGAGACATCTATTGTTTTAAATTCAAGAATAAAGTTGATAGCTGAAATAGTATACAATGAATAATGTGTAATCATATGGTGATAAATAAAAGGTGTTTAATTTATATTCATAAGTTCTGAAACCATATTGGATTCAATTATTCTTGTGTTTCATTTTGCATGTTTTGACTTCCAGAATAAACTAGGTTATTCTTCCAGAATGACTAAGTTATTCAAACCATCCACAGTCGGTCATATGTTGGAAGTAGATATGAATTAGGATTGTCATGGGTTAGCTTGTAGAGGTCCAAGATGTTGGACAAAGGGCTACAACACTCATGAGTGCTCATAAGTTCTGAGTATTGGATTCAACCCGCGCTCAATGGAATCACTTCATGGATTTTATCACGAGTAATCATGAGACGATAATATCTTATATTCTTCAAACCTAGAGATATGAGTTGTTATATGAGTTGGTTGTACATTGATTGCACGAAAACGCATTTGGTAACTCGTTGTTATAAAACGTGCCTTTGTGTATGATTCAACAAGTAGTAGAACAAGCCATATGAGTCAAAGTTTATCCATTCCTTTTACCTTCCGGATAAAAGCGATATCTGTGGGCCCCTCGATGATTTGATGACGACAAATGGAAGTGCTCGGCCGGGCCAGGACTGATTTGATTTGTTCAATTAGTCAGTCGTCATGAATTGGAAATCGGGAAACAACAAATGGACAGAGAGAATGATTATAATCCATGTATCAGTCCATATGATATCTAGAATGGAGGAATATATGATCCCTCATCTAATGGACAAGTTTGTTGACAAGATCAGAGTTCGACAGCGGCTTTAAGAGCTATGATTTCCAGTTAGGTTTTGAACTCATACTCAATAATAGTTTTAGACTTATCCAAGTGGGAGACTGTTGAATTAATATCTAAGTCCATAACTATATTTGGTATGTACTTGACCCGACTCGGCATGGTCCATTTGGGTTGCACTTCACCAACACAATTTATATGGATAGTCTTTTGAGAATAGTATATTTATGATTTATATTAGTATATTATAAGTTCTAATATATTAATAAGGAATCATATTATTTAATTAGTATTGATCAAGACTTAATTTAGAATTAATTAAGTGATCAAAATGAACTAATTAAATATAGACTCTTATATATATGGAATGGGCCAAGTTCATTTAGGTTGGGCTAAGCTTTCATGGATAGTCCATGGAGTCTTTAACCCATGGATCATATGAAATGAAAGTTCATGGGTTTAACCCTAGTCTCGATACTATATAAAGATGTCCTTGGTTGGTGAAATTGGCACTAGTGTGGGTACACTATGAAGGGCTAGCCGATTTCACTAGAGAGAACCAAGCATCCATATTCTCTAAAGTCTTCCAAGGTGTTTTGGTGATTTGCGATTCCACTTGAGGCTTCCACACTATTAGGGCTTAGCTCTTAAAGCTTGAAGACATCAAGCTACATCAAAAGGTATTTCATCTAACTAGTACTTTGTAGTATAAGAACTTCATAATATGTTAGTCAGGATTAAAGCCTTGGAAAGATCTTATTTGCATGTATAATAGAGAAAAACATAGATCCACGGTTTATAGGGTTGCATGTACACCATAGGAGTGTTAGAATGCTCATAACCCAACAATTTTAACATAGCCCTATATATATATATATATATATATATATATATATATATATATATATATATATATATATATATATATACATATATATACACACACATACACACACACATATAGAGAGAGAGATAGAGAGAGAAGTAGGTTCCGTTGAGATTAAAAATAAAATAAAGATGTTGAGATTCAACCTCAGCCACGTATTTCACATCTATCGCTCTAACCATCCGGCGTGCAGGCGCAACCGCCTGGTATAATCATAAATGAGTATACAGCGCCGCCCGTTCCTTTCTCCTCCTCCGCCACCATCACCATCACCACCACCATAACTGCCAACCCCACCACCACTATCACCATCTCTGACACCAGCCGATCCCTCGATTGTCACCTCTGTTACTTATATCACCGCCACCTCTTCTGCCACCAACTGTCATAATCATTTATGATTACTTAATCTGTGAACATACAAATTTGTATAATTATTTATGATTAGGCATATACGTATAAACATGTATAATCCTATATGATTATATCTCTCTGCCATATAATCATTTATGATTAGGCATACCACGTTACTGCCGGTACACTAGAGCATTAGAGCAGCAAATGAGAAATATATGACTGAGGTTGAATCTCAAGATTTCTATTTTTTTTAAAATCTCAAGTGAACTGTCCCCTATATATATATATATATATATATATATATATATATATATATATATATATATATATATATATATATATATATATATATATATATATATATATATATATATATATGAAAAAGTTAAAAAAAAAAAAACATAATTATTGGTTATCTAAGAAACAATCTTTTTTTCAAGTTTTAAAGCTTATTCTTTATCGAAAAAAAAAACTAAAAATATCTAAATTAATAACATAACATTGTTAATGTTAAATATATTTTTCGGATTCACCGTGTGAATTTTTAAAGATTCACATTGTGAATTTTCAAATATTCATATTGTGAATTTGACAGAATTTTTTTTCGTTTTTAAATTTGATATCATTGGAAAAATTATAAAAAGTTATGAATTTATGTATTCTTAGTTTTTTTTTTTAAGTTTTAAAAATTAAAAAAAAGATTTATTCGCTGGTTCCTTTATTAATTATGGTTCTCTATTAAAACTCTATATATATATATATATATATATATATATATATATATATATATATATATATATATATATATATATAGGTTCAGGTTCATTTGAGACCATTCTAATTTTGTGAAACTGTGAGACCAAATCTAAAAATAATTTTAAAATGCAAAATAAATGAAAAAATCCAAAAATTCTTTTTTTTTAAATATTATTTTCTGAACTTCAATTAAATTAAAAAAATTAAAAAAAAATATGTTTTTTTTTTTTTGAAAAATAAGTGAAATATTCTAATATAATATTACACTGACATATTCTAAAAAATAATTTTAAAATGCAGAATATATGGAAAAATCTAAAAATTCTTTTTTTAAATATTATTTTCGGAACTTGAATTAATTAAAATAAATAAAAATAAATTCCATTTTTTTGAAAAATACGTGAAATATTTTAATAGAATATTACACTAACATATTGTAAAAAATAATTTTAAAATGCATAATAAATGGAAAAATCCAAAAATTCTTTTTTTTTTTTAAATATTATTTTCGAAACTTGAACTAACTAAAAAAAATTTAAAAAAATTAAAAAATATGTCTCAAGATCTCACAAAATTAGGTTGTCTCACATGAACCTAACTCTCTTTCTCTCTCTCTCTCACTCTTTCTCTCTCTCTTTCTTTATATATATATATATATATATATATATATATATATATATATATATATATATATATATATATATATATATATATATATATATATATATATATATATATATATGTTTGTTTGTGTCAATTTGTGTGTGTGATATAACCATAGTCGCATCTATCATACATGTGATGCTATGGTATTTGATTACATGAACACCTAATCTGACATGACATTTCTTTTTTATGTATCCGTTTTATACTTACCTCTTCAATTTGTTGAATTTACATTAAATATATATATATATATATATATATATATATATATATATATATATATATATATATATATATATATATATATATATATATATATATATATATATATATATATAAAAGTAAAAAATATCTAATTAGATATTTGTGGTTTAAATTAAAATGCTAAAGAAACAAATAAAATATAATGAACCAATCATTCATGTATGCATATATTCCTTCTATTATAGAACATATCGTATCATTAAGATTTTGTCAATGGACGATCATTCAATAATCATATGACATGTTATATCATTTTATAATATACTCTATTACTCTTACATCAAATTTAAGGAAGAAAAAAGTATAGAAAGTTGCCTATATTATCAACACGAATTAATATATTTATATCTATTTAGCTTTACCTATATGATATATGAGTTAAGCTCATATGAAAATAATAAGTACCGTAAGAATATAAGAAAATTCTGAATCGACGGATGAAAAAACCAATCATTCAGTCGGTAAGAATAATTCTAAAACATTGATTGAAAAAATCAATCATTCATATTAGTTCTTGAGCATTTAAAAACTTTTTAAATTTAAATAGATTTAACTGTGAATAATAATTGATTGCGTTTCTCATCAGAATCGGTGATAAGTTATATTCCTAATATATGAGTTCATTTACTTTCTACAAAAGTTGATTTTTTTTTTTTTTTTAATTTTTTTTTATTCGAGTTTGGCGTTGGACAAACTCTTAACATGTATGCTCCCTTCTTCTTTACCCAGCATGTGATGGTGGGGGTCTATGTTGCCCACAATTACTTATTATGATGATGAACGGTTATGTTAGTTTATGTCTACCCGAATAAAGAAGTTGCTCAAAAACCACCATGTGATGGTATATTTGGTTGTTTGTAAATTCTATATGTTTTTGGTAGGAGTAATATAAAAAAAACTTAATTATTTATTTATTTATTTATCTATAAAACTGTTGCCCAATCATTTTGTTTTGCTTTTTTTTTCTTGGTTTAACAATAGGTTTAGGAGTGACAACTTAAACCGGTATGTGGGTTGTAGAATCTAAGATTGATATTTCTTTGATATATAATTATTTCCCATATTCTTTGGGTAACAATTGGTTGAGGAAGGACATCAAAATCTTTTGTAGGTTAGATTGGGTGGAGGTTCTTATGCTTGCTTTTTATTTGGTTTGATTAGCTTATTGTCAGTCTAATAAAATTTCTGTCGTTCGAAAATAATAATAGTACCAATTTAAAACTAAATTCATAATTTATTTTAAAACAACAACAATATTAACATGACATTATTTGAAAACTTGGAATAACTTATGTAGAATATGCAACCGAATATAAACCCAAATGGCCACATGGAAAAAAAATTAAATTATTGGCATCAATTTATAAGAGGGTTTTGGCTTCTTTTGGCCCTATGCTTTTATAGGAGCAGAGGTGGGGCTCCCTTTCACTTTTCCTCATGGGGTTTTCTAAATTGACGAATAAAACTCTAATTCACAAATAGATTCCTTGAACTTATATAAAAGTTTCAAATAATATTTTTTTAGAATTTAAAATTTTAGCTTATATCTTTATTATATGAAATATAACAATATTTGTTTGAATTTTTCTCTCTAACTTTTAATATGTTATAAATTTGTTATGTTAGCCTTTTGGTCCATGGCTTTTGCTAAAAAAACATAATCATATGGATTTATATTTTGTTTTTCGAAATTAACATATTTCAATCACTGGTTTTCATCTATAAATAAATAACATATTTGAAATATTGCTTGTATCGAACTAGATATATTTTTTAAAGATTGATGGTTTACTCTATGCACAACACATGTTATACACATTTCGTGTGATGTTAATAGCTAGCAAACATTATTTAGAATTTTGACATGCCGTTGGTTAAGTTGACATTTTATCAATAAAAATATATTGGTATTTGTTAGTTTCTTTAAAAGTGCCATTAAAATAATAAATCACTTTCAAACGATAATGTTTAAAATACTCTATGGTATCATAAAAATTAAAGATATCTCATGATAATGTTTAAAATGTTCTTAAAATAATGAAATATGATACATTTACCTTGTGAATAATAACGTCATCCAATCAAAAATAAGTTCATGTATTGTAATTTTATTACAATTATATTATTTATAAGGTTTTAAATTTGGATAAATATCATATAACTCAATATGAACACATCCGAGCTATTGTCAATTTAGGATCCATGATTGCACCTAGTGGCATATAAGGAACCGGCGGCAGGTGCCACGTGTACAGCTATGATTCAATGTGAAAAGAAAACTGCATTTGACACTTTTCGAGTGTTGCAACACAAATCGAAATTTACGTGCATGATTTGCACTATATTGCTACTGATGTGGACCATGTGATGTATTAACTGTTTGGCACGTAATGTGCTGACGTGGAAATAAGTTTGAGCTGTCGAGATCACAATTACCACGTGGACATGTACTAAATTTTGTTACCCGTCCACTTGGATACATATGTAAATCCTTGTATACAAATGTCGAGCACCAAACAGAAATCTATTATAATGGAGTTGTGTCAAATCAAAATAGTCTCAAGTACAAGTGACTCACTCGACAAGATTTATAGTTAGTATATTAATAGACACGTGAGAAGTAGAACCGGTCATATTAGTAACAACGAACTTACATCTTAACTTTAAAACACTCAAAATAGAAGAAAAAAGTGAAACTATAAACAAAATCACAAAATACATAAATCTAGACATATGGACAAGTAATTGCCATTTGACACGATTAAATAGAGAGACAAGATAAATGTAGTTATACTGGTCACCTAATTTTATGTTTTTTTTTATTTTTATTTTTTTATCATGCCTCAAAAATCAAAATAACCACATATTTTGCGGCCGGGTTGCTGCAAATTTGTGGACCTCGCTAAGATTTTATTTTCTTTTTTTGCAAATTTTGTGTCGTTAAAGTTTTGCGGTGGGTGTTTGTTGTCTTTTTTGAAAGTGGTATTTTTCAGCATTTTCGTATGGGATCATGCATGTATTGTAGAAAAAGAAAAAGATAAACCGTTTGTTTTTGAAAGGATACAGAAACTAAAAGGTGTATCAGACGACCACTTTCCCATAAGATAGAAAAACAATTTTATTCTTAAAAGCCATGCGTGTTGGACTTCGTATGTATTTTGTATATTATATTTTAGTTAGCCCATTTATTGTGTTTTTCAGATAGTCCAATCTTGTACATCGAGCCCAATTATATATATATATATATATATATATATATATATATATATATATATATATATATATATATATATATATATATATATATATTACTTTATAAAGCATCTTTGATCAAACACTGAATTTTAAATCGTCCAAACAATTATGCAGAATATACAACCTTTTATGCATCAAAATCTTATCTGGTTAAAGTGAAAAAGTGAAGGCTAAGGGCGGGTACTCTTCTAAATATATCATCACTGAACAAACTCTCTAAAAAGTCAAAATTGAATGGGTATTTCTTTCACATTATTTAGCCGATTGAATCGGTCATTAGAGATACACTCTATATGACATATCATCTCTCAATATAACAGGGTATTACCTACAGCCACTCACCATCACCATCTCCCTCCCCCCCCCCCCCCCCCCTCTCTCTCAAAATACCCTAAAATTCAGCACCACATTGCTATTTTAATCTTCTGTAAAAAAATTCACCATAAACCCTAGATGAAGTCACATTCTCCGCTACCATATAACCCTATTGTTGATGTTGCCATGATGCCATGAGGATGGACCACTCACATAGAGTGAAGACCCAAAATTCATATCACATCATCTCCTCCATCAACCACGTTCTTCAACAATAATCACCCTCTACCGCCTTTCTCAACTTCTCCACCATCCAATGTCATCATTATATTGGGTGATTCTCTCTAAAAATATCCTACAAACCCTAGCCATCACAGACTTCAGAACCATCAAACACCTTCGACCACACATCACCACCGAAGGAGCACCATTCCACCAGTGCAACACCATTGCACAAATCGTCCCTCTCTCTAAAATCAAATGGCCAACATTAAATTCCTTCACCCTCCTCCTTTCTGATTTGTAGTCGAAAAAAGAACATCTGATTTCAAATATCACGAAACAACATTTCTTATTTTACTCTTTTTTTAGTCGAATCGGTGATGGGTCAGATCATATTTTCATCTACATGATTAATTTTTTCTTGTGGTTTTGTCAATGCAAGGTAAGACCATTATGAATCTTCTATTTTTCTATAGAGGGTTGAGATAAAAAAACATTACACAAATACACAAAGATAAGAAGCAACCACTAATGTTGAGGTACTATTGCTATCAAATATTTCATTTGTAGCTTTGTTTTCTTTTCTTAACAGTCAGCATTTGGCTCTATTTCTAAGTTTCTCCTGATAGAAGTATAAATGTATGAAAAGTCTATGATTATCATATAATGTTGAGGTATTGTTGCCTTTTCATTCCTATTTGACCTTTAAATATATGAAATGATGAATTATTGATGTTTTATTTTATGTAGGTTTCTAAAAGAAAGAAAAACGGACATTGAAAAGGCAAAGTATATATGGGATAATATATGTTTATGATTTTCTTGCTGAAAATGTTGTTTTTGTGATGGGTGATAGAAAACAAGGATGATGGAGATGATGCATGTGCTATAATAGAGGTAAATACATTTGTTTCTTGAATACTATCATATTTTTTCATTTTATTATTGTTGTAAAGGTAACAAAGAATTTTTCGTTTGACATGAATAACCACGTGTTTAATTGCATGTTCTTAGGTTCAAAAATTAAGATGCAAGGGGGTCAAAGTGGCAACAAAACATTTATGTATGCTAATATCAATTATGTCCCTACTTTGGTTATTGGAGAAAGAAGGGGTGGTATCATGGTTAATATGATAAATCTTTAAATATTACTACTTTAATAAAGAGTAAAGGAACTTGGGTTTTAATTTGTTTTTTCTTCTATTCGTATTACAGGAAAATGAGGGTGAATATGGAAAATAGAAATTTCTTTTACTTTCTCTATTAGTATAGGGAATTAATTGTTTTATACTCTTATTGGTTTCCACATATGCATGCAGGATATTACAAGATGGTGGAAGATCAAGGTGCCCAAAGAGGTGTATCTGGTCATAGTTCTCAAATGGGACGATGACATTTCAGTTAAAAAAAAACTCTAATTATTCCTTTAATGTTGTAATATTTACTTTCATAAAAGGATCATTTTGAAGTATATAAATGTTATTTCTTTTAAATTAGTCTGAAGTCACATAGGCTACTTCCCAATGACATTCAAGCATTATTTTTTGTGTAGGTCAAAAGTATGGGTGTTGGGAAAGCTCTAGACTGCATTTTTGTTGCTTTGGCTCTCTTTATTGTTGCTACATGTAACTTGGTGAGCTTCTATGCATGAATTATTCTTTTTTATTATTGATCCATAGTTTTCCCTTCATGTTTTTTCATATATTTGTGAGTTTCTCTACAAGTAATGCTTTCATGTATTTTAAAAAAGATGCATGGTGACACCCCCCCCCCCCCCTTTATTTATAAATGTTCTATTTTTGCTACCAAAAAATTATTTGGCTTAATGTTATTTAAGATATATATGCCCTTTTATATTTTTATAAACACATCATAATCATGTGTAGGTGATGATTTAGAAGTTGTAATTCATGAGGATACTATATGTAGTCCCAAGCATAACATGAGAGGTAAGTGTCTCAATCCCAAAGTTTGAAGGGATATTGGTTGACTACATATTTTAAAGGTCTGTATGTAGGGACGGACCAATAAATTTTTCGAAGAGAGGCCAAAAAATAATCTAATTTCTTTTATGAGGGAAAAAATTGAAAACTCAAAATATGTTATTTTGAAAGGGCAAAATAAATTGTTTTTAAAAACCATTTATTTTTTATTTTTTATTTTTTGTTGTGGGGGCAGGTGCCCCCACTACCCTTATTGTAAGTCCACCCATGTTTATATGCATGCCCAAGCATAACATGAGAGATAGTAATGATATTATGTTTCCATAATTGATTTTAATCTTTGTAGATCAAGCAATCAAATTCGTTACTTTGAAACTTTGAAAGAATGTGCATTACATGAAAGAAAAATCAAAAGGACGGGAATTTTTGTGTTCTTCAGAGGAAACACGAGGGTCATTTTTTCGTTTATACGTGGTCTTAAGCTTTCAATTTTTAAACTTAAAATTGTTCCATTAAAATGATTATTTTTTACTAACTTATTTTAATTTTTTTGAGTTGTTTCCAATGAGAACATCTTTTTATATGGCATCCTACAAATCAGAATTGTTAATTCTGGAAACCACATTCAAGCCCTTTAGTTGATTTTAATGTTATATATGATGTTAATTTCAAATTTTTGGACAAAACTACCCCTTCTTCAGGTTTAATGTCTTCTGAGTCTATTAGGATAGATTGTAATATGGTATTTTGGCGTACATTGGACGATTCTACCCTTAGTGTTGATGTTACTGTTTCTGATGGGGTTGTTTGAAATTTGGAAACTGACATTTTTGCTCTTTCATACTATTATATAATGTATTCCCTATTGATTGAAAATGCAAACAAAATAATTGGTACAAAGGATTAAGATCTTATGATGAAAGATTTCTGGTGGTGTTTGGGGAGATGTGTACTGAATCTGACCAGTCAAAAATGTCACTAATGGGAAGTTGTTTAAGATAAAACAAAGTCTAGGTGCTTAATTGAAAGTTCATTTCACTTTTGGTGATATTTATGGAGGTGCTATCAAACACTGTTGATGTCAAAAGGTTAAAATGGAGTGCTCAATAGTTAATGGACATATCACCTATTTAGGTTGTGATCATCTTAATTTATGTTGCTCTCAAATGATTGTGGAGTTGCTTCTCTTCGTCAATCATAGGTTTTGATGTCTTTCTTTGTTTTAGTCTTTTTAGAGTTGTTTATTTATTTTAGTATGCTTGGTTTTTGTAAATTTCTTTTGTTCATTGGACTCTTTGTATCAATTTAGCTCCCTGCTAATTTTTGTTATAAAATTTATGTTAAAAATACATAAAATCATTTAGTTGATTTTTTATTAAAAAAATTGTATAATAATGTTGCAACTAACATAATGAACATTGTAATTTTCAAATTCATTTATTTTGAAATGTATTTTTTTAAAAAGTTTTTCTAAAAGATGTAAATAAATTTAAAATCATAATGAATATAAACTAATAAATGATTAAACTATTTCAGACTCAAATCAAAATAGACGATTAAATAAATGCATTATTTATTAGGAAGTTGGATTTCATTAAAAATAAATATGCAAGCGAGCTTAAAAGTGGCTTAAATGTAGTATATTATATGGGTTAAAATAAAACTTTTATTTGTGTTTGTCTCATACTTAAAAATTAAAAGTTACTTAATGGTTGCTCTTTCCCTTATATTAGGGCGAAAAGGAAACTTTGAAAACCATTAATTTTGATATTAATCTTAATAATAAAATATATGAGTTGTATATTTCTACTATTTACTATTTGTACGATGTAATTATGAGCTATATATTTCTACTATTTGTAACAACATAATCATATTGCGAAAAAGAATAATACTATATTATATGGGTTAAAATAAAACTTTTATTTGTGTTTGTCTCATACTTAAAAGTTAAAAGTTACTTAATGGTTGCTCTTTCACGTATATTAGGGCGAAAAGAAAACTTTGAAAACCATTAATTTTGATATTAATCTTGATAATAAAATATATGAGTTGTATATTTCTACTATTTGTACGATGTAATTATGAGCTATATATTTCTACTATTTGTAACAATATAATCATATTGATTATATTGCGAAAAAGAATAATACCTTGTGTGTTTTCTTTATTATAGTTTATAGTTTACTATTATATTATTTATTATTATTAGCACATGTTACTTTGAAAATTAACAAATACATTAAACAATACATTATGCATTTGAAAGAAAATAAATCTTTGAATTGAAACTTAGGTTTAGTGGCATTTGTCGATGTATTAAGTTTGATTTTAATATAACATATTTCATAAAACAAAATAATTGTTGAACCGAATCTAATTATTATTCGTCGAAAGGAAACAAATTCCTGAAACAAACTATTCACATCCGTCGTTTACCGCGAGTAACGGCTAGTGTGTATATATATATATATATATATATATATATATATATATATATATATATATACACACGGAAAAGTTCAATAAACAACCATTATTATTCAAGGAACCAATCCAAAGCGTTAGAATTTAAAGCAATCAACGGCAAAAGAAAAGGTTGTAAATTTTTATAATGGACGCACATGTACTGGATTATAACAAAACTCACTTCCTTTTTTTCATTTAAATTTTTTTTAGGCCAAGTTTTTTATCGAAAAACAAATCCGAATATATCGTTGTTCACGATTTTTCGTCCTCTTTCCATAGAGATCGAGGATGATATATAAAAAACGAAGTTTTTTTTTTGAAAAAAACCCACTTAATTTTCTTATTTTTTTCAATATTTAAGCTTTTTTTATATATAAAAAAAACTAATTATACCAAAAATATTAATTTTTTGTACTCTATTAATAAACATCAACAACGATTAAAAAAAACTCGAACAGTGTAGATTCACATTGTAAATTTAAACTATAAATATTTCAATTTTTAACATTCACAATATGAAAAATCTCGATCACATTCACATTGTGAATCTGAGAAGGTTCACGAAAAAAAAAATCTCTATTAGTGTAGATTCACAGTGTGAATCTAAACTGTAAATATTTCAAATTTTAACATTCACAATGTGAAAATACTCCGATCAGTTCAAATTCACACTGTGAATCTGATTTATTATTATACACACTGTGAATCTGAACATGTTTACAATATGAATCTGAACAAGTTCACAGTGTGAATCTGAACTGAAATGTCGTTTTTTTTAGCATGAATATGAATCTATGTTTACAAAGTACAAAAAATATGAATTTTGATATATTTATTAATTTTTTTCTATAAAAAATAGACCTTAACTTTTTTCATTAAAGAAAATAAAGTGAGTTTTTTTCGAAAAAAAAAGTTCGTTTTTTATATATCATCATGGATCTCTATTGAAAAAGAACGAAAAATCGTGAACAACGGTATATTCATTTTTTTTTTTTTGTTTTTTTTTTTTTTTTGATAAAAAATGGCCTAAAAAATTTTAAACGAAAAATAGTGGTTGGTTTTTTTTGTAAATGGTGGATTTTTTGGTATAATTCGGTATGTGTGCGTCCAATGTAAAAGTGTGCATCTATTTCCTTGATCGTTGATCGTTATGAGATCCGATGCTCACGATTGGTTCATTAATTCATTGATTATTTATGGTTCTCTATTGAAAATCACCCTATATATATATATATATATATATATATATATATATATATATATATATATATATATATATTAAAAGAGAACCTGTAATTCTAAACTAAATAAATCAGGACCGTTCATTATATTTCAATATTATATTTTTGATCGTTGGATTTTTTTTGCTGACATCGTCCTTTAACCAATCTTTTGACCGATCATAATAGTTGTCCCGTTTCCACTAAAAGCTTCACCAATTTCCTTAATCCCTAAAATCAAATTTAAAATTCGAATCCTCCTCGAATTTAAAGCCTTAATTTGTGCACCGACGATATGTTTGCAAATCAATATATCTTCTTAATTATTGGATTCTCAGTACATCGATGGAAACCCAATAGCTTCATTTTCCCGGTCAATCGATTATGCTGTTTGAATCCATTGATTTTTATCTTTGCTTACAACAAATGATTTTCTCTATGGTGTTTGCCTCCATCTCGACGAAGAATAGACCAAAGAAAGCTAATTTTCTTTTAGTTTCCTACCCGGTGTAGGTCGAGGTCTCGATGGTGTATCCATCTACAATCTCGTATAAACTCCACCTAAGGTACCATTCTTTGATTTAGGCATTTGTATCTCTCATCTCTTTTCATAAGATATGTTCCTCATCACTAAATGAAAGTCATCATTTGATCTTAATAGAAGTGGTTGAAATATATGTTTGTATACTTTAAAGTAAACATGTGAACTATGTGCACATAATATGTTTGTGTAAATGCCCAAGTGGATATTTTTTGCTTCTTTCAACTATCCTTTGATTGTTGATTCTTCATTTACCTTTCCTATCAGGTGCTTTGATTGAACATCATTGTTTCAATGAGGTATGATTCTTGATTTTTATATTTTCAATTATTTTTGAATTTTCATATGTACAAATTTCATTATTCTTTCTCAAGTTTTGGACTCTTTAGCCTTGCCTTTCCTTCCTTCTGTTTTCTTTCAAGCAAATCCACTACCTGAATCACAGTTGCTCTCCATCACCATTGTTGCAGTAAGTTTGTTAATTTCTTTCCTTTTTTCTTATGATTTACAGTAGGTCATTTATTTTGTATTTAGGAACATTTTCATTTACTGGTGGTGTTATTATGAAGTGAGAAGTGACATTGATGTGTCAATATGATTTTCTTCAAATTGATAAAAGCTTTTGGAGGGTAATATTGGAAAACTGTCGGTTTCTTGATTTGTATTTGATTTGGTATTGCGTCATTTTAGCAATCACCTAATGAGTTGGTTAACAAAGCACATAAATTTTGTGATGAAAGTACCCTTCCTATGTTAATAAGGCATACTCATCAAAAGTTATTGCATTCATGACTTTTTCATGTCATGCATTAATGACTTGTTATATTAAACTTCCATTCCATTTGGTTTTATATGAAAATTTGTCATTTCCATATCATTAATTCCTCGAAAAACATAATGATCAGTTAGAAGTAACTTTTTAACTTTAGCTTTATATTTCTACAGCACAACAATAATCCAATCCAATGATATCAATGTAAAGTATCAGTTTCAAAGATTAGCTCCATGAAACAGTTATCATGCCGAGCATCTTCTAAGGTAGCTTCTTGTGTATATCATTCATGTTCTCTTTATTGTCAAGTTGGTTGCCATTGAAGGCTTACATAGAGCCCCATATAACCTTTAGTTTTTCAGATTTAAATGGTCCCGGTTAACTCTTTGTATTAATCATATAATTTTCCTAATACTCCCTTTAACAACATATCCTCAAAAGTTTGGCATCCAAATATTTAGTATTTCAAACACAAAAAAATAGAGTTTATGAAATTTCTATATAAAGATGTTTTCTTTTTCTTTAATGGATGAGTTTTGATCCAAGTTTTCAAATTATTTCCTTCTACCCAAGCCTGGTGTGCTGATTTAGTTTTTCCAATTTAGGTATTTCATATGAACATAAAATTTGTAAACTTTTTGTCATTGTATTGATATGTGCTTTGCAAGGGTGTGTCTGGTTGGCAGTTATATGGTTGACTTGTATAAACAATGCATGTGACAGGTTGAAGTCATCTCTTCTAATATATTTTTTTCTATGTTTTTGTCATTTATAGGGGGGATTCAGTTCAAAACCTGTTTGATTCCATAGTTCCAACATTGAATGAAATTAGTGGGAAAATAATTACAACTGTAGAGCTTCTAAAGGGTATCTTCATCTAAATCACAATGCTCCATTAAAAATAACCGAATATTTTTTTATTATGGTACTAATAATATAATTTTGACTTTTTTGTTATTGAAGGCTGACAACTGGTATTCTTCCATTTTTTCACTCATATATTATACTGTTAACTACAATTGAAAGTTTAAAACCTGAGAGTATCTATCTATGTTATGAATATCTATGCTTGTATGGCTGTGTTCAGCTAAATAAACTGACAACATCATATGGTTTGACTTGCCAAGGAATCTATTGGAGGTCATAAAATTGAGTGGGGTGATGTATCTAGGTTCAATGGTCATTTGGCTGTCACTTGCTATTGGTGACTTGCCCTGTATATAAGGTGAGCTATTCATTTTTTATATTTATATCTTTTTCAAGTAGATGGCTTAATTTGTGTTTTATTATTGTATGAAGAAATGGCTACTACTAATTTGTATTCTATTGTGATTTATCATGTTTGTTGTTATATATGTTCGAGAGGTCAGATTCGCAACCACTCACACCCAAAGATAACTATTTAGTAGCTGCATCTGATTGTGTTCTTGAAAAGTTGAGCCCACAAGATGTTTGTGATCTATTTTGGCGACTACATCTTTATGCACCCCTGAAATAAATAACATGGATGCTTTGCTATGATGGAGAAAATGTTTGGCAAACACGATACTGAAGATGGTTATACAAAAAGATTAGTGTAGCAAGTAATGATCTAAAGGTACTAATAGACTGTATTGCTAACATAAATAACTACTTTATCGATGATGATATGCAAGATGAATACCATGTTATAAAGGATTTCAGTCAAAATTTTCTGCATATAACCTTGGTAGCTCTGATAAATTGTTTTAACGTTAAACTCTATTACTTATTATCAATTTCATTGACCAGTCTATGAAATTATATTAATTTTTTTTATCAATTTTCTATCATTGCAACAATGCAACCCAATACACAGGAAGGGGTGTGATTTACAGTTAAATTATGATTTGTAATAATTAAGAAAATGATGTTTCATTAGTGAAACTACTCTCCCCCTTTTTCTTCTATTTTGTATTCAATGAATGGTTACATGTCATAAGTTCATCTACATCTTTTTAGATGAAGGATGGGTACATCAAAATTATATTAAATGAGTCTTGCACTTCAATTTTAGAAGAATTGCCAATTCGACACGTAGATTATCAAGGAACAAATATAAGGCTATTTGGAATTGAAGTTTAATGGAGAACACAAACACACACACACACATACAGAGAGAAGATAGAGACAGGAAAAAAGTACTTCCAGGAAAATTATACATATATATAGAGAGAGAGAGTGTGTGTGTGTGTGTGTATGTGTGTGTGAGAGAGAGAGAGAGTGTGTGTGTGTGTGTGTATATGTGTGTGTGAGAGAGAGAGATAGTGTGTGTATGTGTGTGTACGAGTGGGAATGTGAGCATAAGAGCGAGAGCGAGAGTGTGTAATTGGTGGTGAATCGGTGATTCCTCAGATTTTTCTAAAAATGAAAGTAAAGAGTGATCCATTATTTTACATTAGTCAATCCAACCAACGAGTGAGTATAAGACTATGCGTTTCTGTATTTAGGGGGAAACCATTTTACACATATGCATATGCCAAAAAATATTGTGAAATGCATCCCGGTTTTGTATTCATGGGGATTTATGTTTTTTTTTTTTTAATTAACATATTTAATTTAAACTATTATTATATGTGATCTCAAGTTTGATATTGATTTTAATTCTCTATTATTTTTATAAATTTGGATTTTTTGGTTAAGAATAATTTGATTACAAAAGCTTGGAACTACATTTGTGGTGGAAAATTTTATATTGTTTTTCTTTTAATGCATTTCTTAGATTATGTTGATAGTTTAATACAAATTGCCATGGTATTTCTAACCTTTTCGTTTTTAGTGTTATTTGTCGTTTATATAAACCTTTGAAAAGTACATTATATTTATGTATGTTTGTTATGAACAAATACTATGAAAAAATAGTATAATAGGAACAAATGAAAGTCGGATGTTATTAGAGAAAGTAAAATCGATCCATCGTTTTTATGTCGGTCAACCTGATGTCAAAACAACCTCATTTTTAACATTTTGACATTTCCAAAATAATGTTGTTTTGAAGAAATTAAATGTGTTTATTTTAAACCATTTTTACCATATGTCAATATTCCCCTTTAATGGAAATATATTGCTCAATTTTAATCTAATGTCAAAACAACGCCATTTTTACCATTTTAACCTTGCCAAAATAATCTTATTTTGACCAAAATGTGCTCATTATAAACCATTTTACCTGATTTCAAAATTCCCCTTTAATGGAAGTACATTGGTATAACTTGCTTTAAAAATATTTATTTTGCACTTTTTTTTCTGGAAGCTAAAACAAACCCCTTTTTACCTTGCCAAAACAGTCCGCTTTTGACCAAATGTGTACATTATAATCCATTTTTAGTTGATATTAAAACATGTCTTTAATAAAAGTACGTTTCTATAACTTACTTTAAAAATGCTCATTTTGCATATTTTGACCTTATGCATGAAAAACAAAGCAACAAAGCAAAAAAAATTCACAACATTTTCTATCATTAAAAAATAAAAAAGGCATTTATTAAATTCTCATACTATTTCATGGCACTTCAAATTGATACATTTTTACATCTTTCCCTTTTATTTTACGAGTTATATCTTCATTTCTACCAAAATCAAATAAATAACATTCTTTTTTCATAAAACCAACACCATCAAATGAACGCGAATAATTAAAAGGGTGGAATATCACGGGGTCAAGCCAATCGTTCTAAAATTATATGAAAATCCATGACTAACGACTGATGAGTATGTCCCACATTCCATTTCATATCTGATAGATTCTTCAACGTGACTACTGATATACCTCGCATGAAATTAATCCTGATAAAAGAATCTCATTTCATTTTCAACGGAGGCAATTCCCTGTAGTTGTTTGTTTTGTTATAACTATTAACAAAACTCAAGGACAATCATTATCAAATGTTGGATTATACTTGCATAAACTCGTCTTCACTCATGGTCAATTATATATCGTTGTTTCCCGCATCACAAGAAAAAAAAAGGCTTCAAGATACTCAAATGTGACAGGGAAGGTCATCAAACTAATAAAACAAAAACAATATTGTCTATAAAGATATCATTCAACGATTATACATATTCACACATTTTATTGGTTTTTTCGGACATTTCAATGTTACAAATAACTGTGTCTATTACTTTATCTTTCTTTTTTAAATTATTATGCCTACTTTTTATACCTTTATATGTTCTCCGCGTTTTACGCGGATCATAATCTATATATATATATATATATATATATATATATATATATATATATATATATATATATATATATATATATATATATATATATATATATATAGGTTAGGTTCATGTGAGATTGCCTAATTTTGTGAGATTGTGAGATGCAATCCTAGTCACTCATTTTGTAGATAAAAAAAATATTTTTAAAATGCAAAATAATTGAAAGTTTTCTATAAAAAAAATTTCAAATACTATTTTCATCATGTATATTTTCCAAAAAAATACCTTTTTTTTACATAGTCTAGTAGAATATTAAAATATTTATATATATAACAAATCTAGTAGAATATTCTAACATTCTAAAAATCATATTAGAATATTTACATTGTAATATTCTATTAGAATATTTCACGTATTTTTTTAAAAAAGTGGTAGTTCTTTTTGGTAATTAAAGTGACGAAAATAATAATTAAAAAAACAATTTTTTGATTTTTCCTTTTATTTTGCATTTTAAAATTATTTTAGATTTTGTCTTACGGTCTCACAAAATTAACATGGTCTCAAGTGAACCTGAACATATATATATATATATATATATATATATATATATATATATATATATATATATATATATATATATGTTTAGGTTTTACGAAAAAAAAAAAAAAAACCTAAAAATCATAAAAATCCATAAAAAAAAAAATACATAGAGATCACAAATCCTTTTTTTTTTACTCTATATTCTTTAAAACCGCACCTTTTTATATAAATTCGTTGAATTTTTTTTGAAAAAAAACCAAAAAATAAAATTAATAATAAATAAATAAAATAAAATAAAGTAAAACCGGCGATTTTTAAAAATATTAAGTAAATTTTTTTTTTTGATCTCTAAGTATTTTTTTTATGCATTTTATTATTTTTAGTTTTTTTTGTTTTCCAAATAACCATTCCCTTATATATATATATATATATATATATATATATATATATATATATATATATATATATATATATATATATATATATATATATATATATATATATATATATATATATTCATGTATAAGCTATATGCCTTTTCATGATAAAATTACCTTTGTAACATGATATTAGGCCTTTCTCATCAACCCTAACGAATTCCAGTTGTCTCTCATGCAAAGTCTCAACTGCTCTTCTTGATCTCCCTCTCTTAAAAACTCCTATTCTTCTTCATGACATGTGACAATACAGGTGGCGTCAAACTCAACCCACTGATCTTATCTATGGAATCACTAATATTAAATCCTATGTTCCTCTTATTCCTGATTTGAATCGCTTGAATTATGATTCTTGGAAGGAGATAATGAAAACTCATTTCATTGAGTACAAAGTGTTTGATTATCTAGATGTATCATCATCATCAAACATATTCACTGATCCGGAGTGAGACACCATTGACAACATTGTCAAACAGTAACAACCCAAAAATTAGAGTAAAATTTTCATTTTTCCACAAAAACCCAAGTAAATAATTGTTTACAAAAAAAAACATTGTTTCGAAAGTATAATACGTAAATCAAAGTATCCCAAAATCCAATAACATAAAATCCGAAAGATGTGCATGATCACGCCTTTGCTTTTCCCGATCATCCGAAGTACCTAAAACCATAACAAACAACTATAAGCACGGAGCTTAGTGAGTTCCTTTAAAGTACCAACACACATAACATATAACAACATATATATTTGGTCCACAATTAAAAGACTGGATTACCCCTGAGCGCACATTATGAGTTTGGCTTGCCTATCAGGCCTACAACTCATATCTGGATTGCTCCCGAGCCCACAACATAAGTTTGGCTTGCCCTCGGGACCCACATCTCATGTCTGGATTACTCACGAGCCCACACCATAAGTCTGGTTTGCCCTCGGGGCCCACAAATTATATATGTATTGCTCTTAAGTTTGTTGGTTACTGTACAAACTAGTACAACCTCAACCCTACCATACTATGTTGGCATATGCGTAACATGTAACATATCACCAACAAACATATAATATATAACCAGCAAATAGATAATCATATAATCAATCAAAAAAACAGGCATGTCCATAGCAACATCATATATCTTAGAATACAGATCTAACAAATCACTATTACATAGCAACACCCGATATACCAGAATACAAAATCAAGTGGGCCGACGTTGCTGCCTTCGATCCATTAGTAAAGTAAGGAAAACTCACTTGAATGAAGAAACTCGAGAGCCACTGCAACACGCTCTCTGCTACACTACTTGCTCTTGTGGATCTACTGACACCAGAACCATATAAAATCTTAGTCATCAGTCAAAACCCTCAAGTTTAACCTAAAGTCAAACTTGATCAAAATGTCAATGGTCAATGGAATCAAAAAAATTCAAAGTCCAAGGTTGGTTGAGTACGCCTTGCGTAGTCAACTTATGCCCAGCGTACCCGTGATGGTTTAGTATGCCAAACATATGAAAATTACGCCCAACATACACAAGCTGGTTCCATCCTTTCCATTAAGCACTTAATCCCTTAAGGACTTTTCATCCAAACTCAAAAGTAGCCTAAAAACATTGTCTTAAGTCATAAATTTCCACCTTTATGACTTTCCATGGCTAGGGAAGGTCCAAAAGCTAAAACCTTAACTTATTAATCCATTAATACATCACAACTCTTGCATGGTAGGGAGAGAAGGACCAAGATCACATTTTTATGGTTCCTAATAGCTCCATAATGGTCAAAGTTTCTAACTTTATCCTTTAGAATCGTCCCAACAAACAAGATCTAGTCTTTAAGTCTCAAAGGGACCCAAAAGTGCATGTTTTTCAACTTAATTCATTAAGTCCAAGTCTCTAACCTTCATATCTAAATCAAAATAATGTTTAGATGGATAAAGCTTCCAACTTTATCCATAACAAGGTCACAAACTTTGAAGATCTAAACATTATGCACTTAAAGTGACCAAAAGCTCATACCACCCAAAACTAACTAGGTCTAACAATTTCATCATCAAGATTCAAACTTTATACCTTTAGAAGAAAGATCAAGGTGAACAAGGTATGGATCTGCAAGCTCCAAAGCAACCAATGCTTCTTCAATGAGTTCCTTCTTCTCCAAGGTACACCAAGACACTCCAAATCACTTAAAAACACCTTATTTTGCTCACAAGGCTCAATCTAGTGCAAGGGTTTCAAGAGAGGGTGCTGGAGAGGTGGAGGTTGAGCTGGAATGGATTTGGGGGAGTTAAGGAGCTTAAATAGGGCTCAAATCACGAAAAAGGGTTTAGGCACCGATTACGTACACCCAGCGCACTCCTAGTACGCCCAACATACTATACATCCAGCGTACTCCCCGTACACCTAATGTATGTGGCTAACCCAAAAAATCTCCTTAACTTCAAACAATTGTAACTTTTTTGTTCCAACTCCATTTTCGACGTTCTTTATATCCACAGAAAGTTGTTGAAGAGCTCTATAATATTATCTAAATATCTTGGACTAAAAACTACTCGAATAAAAATCCATGTTTCATGCAAGAACCAAGCCTATGACTTTTCCCTTTCTACCTTTCGACCCAAAACACAATTCAATGGTAAAATCTCTTAACTAACATTACCTACTTCCAAATGGATTAAATTTTTCCTCCTTAAGGCCTAAAGCTTTACACAACCGACTTTCAACCCACAGCTAAAAAATGGTAGGAAACAAGTTGTTACGATCCCCCCCCCCCCCCCTTAAATTAGATTTCATCCTCGAAATCCATATTGGTTACGATTTCTAAAACATAATTAACATATTCCATAAACTCCCTTTAACCATTTCGAAATCAAGGCATCTTATAAATAAAACATTTTAGACCACTTGGAAACCCCCACCTACCAACAAGCAACCTAATAACTTGAAAATGCTCAAACACAACAATTTTCTTTCTCTTCCTAATTGCATGACCCAACTTCCATAGAAAACCACACAAACTGGAGACTCTTAGTACTATAACCACAAACCATCGTCATCACTACACTTCCCAAAATTGGGAACCCATCAGTCTGTTTGCAGAAACCCTAACCTAAGATTGATAACCATCCATTCGTCGAACCTACCCCTAGCCCCTTACTAGGGACACCACCAAAACATGCAGAAATGATACTTAAAACATTCCGATCGCGAATTCCACCCAAAAACTTTAAATATACTCTTGACTTCCTGACAAGTCATCACCAACCCGCTGACCCACATGCATAAGAATGGTCAATCCAAGAATTCGCACATTGCATCGAAATCCCTCATCAGCTTAGGTGTACCTCCACCCGACAAATATCTCGAGATTTTATAACCAACTCCTCATAGTGGAAACCAAACTCCTAATAGACAGCCCACAAGAAGATGGGTCCACCTAGGAACCATTCAATAAGTGACTTCCGGTGCACAAATAATATATTATTCTAAATAAATTTTCCTAACCACATGATCTAAACTAGTTGGTCACCGAGTCTCCTGACTCCTAAGAACAACGCACTGCATCTAACCATGCCTATAAGACTAATGATCTGAGACATAAGAGTCTCAACCAAATAACTAATGGGTCTAAATATACTTAACCATCAACCCACTATCTACTAGAAAACCCATTCAACATTCCTTTTGATGCGAACTAAACATAACCTTGACCATACCTTTTTATCACGTACAATTCCTTACACCTCATAGGATGCTACCGGTGCTAAATTAGACGAAACCATGGTCACACCCAACCAATAATTGGGATATGCAGTTGTATTCTTGCTCCAACTCAAGGGATACAAACCAATTAAGAATCGTACCATTGAATTCAGATCATGTGTTCTTATGTTATCTTACGTAGTTCATATACACATCCATTTGATGAGCTACTACAATATACATCCCCAAAGGGAAGCACATAACCATCTCTAGATCTATTATATTCCTTCTTCCTCACAATCTTACCCAAAGAGTGAAGTATCGGTAGATATAATAAAATGACGATCCTCAACCATTATCAGAAACATCCTTATGAACGACCGAACTAGATCCCACACCTTTATTGAACCTGGACAAATTCCACCAATACGTAACTGCCTCGAGAAGACTTCCAAGGTAATCTAGAAATGTTGCCAAAACTTTATTCAGATCAACCCCACTACAAATCCTATCGACAAAACATGCCAAAATTCGATTCTTCGCAGATCAATGTTTGCTCCTAGAAAGCCAAACAACATTACCCCAACATCCAAACTTCCAATAACCATGGACAACTACCAAACTTGAGCCTGCTATAAACCAAAATTATGTACCACAATTGAGGGTAAACATACCCAGACACCAAAGAAAATATAAAACATACTAAACTTGACGATAGGTTGACGCTCTCATTGAACTTCAACTGACACAACTCGAAACTTTCGAAAAACCTCCGCCTTATAGATGATGAACAAAATAACCAACAATCGAGGATGCATAGAAAATTAATCCCATGACCCGATATACTGCTGAACAAACCTATGTGGAACTAAATACACCAAAGTCTAAAAATAATAAACTGATCAGTAATTTCCCATCCTAAATTATAGAAATCAAGCTACATAATAGGCTGACAAATCTCTCAATAATCAATACTTAACCTGAGCAACCCAAAAACATCCTGATCTATTCCTTGATGCTTACGAAAGGAGCCACTGGCTACAATGAGCCCCTTGTCTAATAGCTTATGGCCGTGAAAATGAATCTGGGATTCCTGTCTACATACATATGATGGAAACTTGCTCTGTACACCTATCTTGCCTAAATCCAGAGCCAATGATTCACATACCAGAACCACAATTCCCTATGAGCCATTATTTTGAAACCAAAACTCAAAGTGGTCACTGATCCTCTAAACAGAACATCTAACTCTCCCCCACTTGGGTTCAAACTTGTCACAACCAGGAATTTTGATGTTTTGTAACAACAACAATTATACCAACCTTTGTGAACCAAAAAAGTGAAAGCATGTATGATGCTTATTCAATGACAACAAAACTTCAATCAAACACCTTATACAAGCACTACAAATAGTCAACAAAGAATTAGAAACCCTAGAAATCCCGGTTTAAGTCCATGTTGGACTAGGATTTCCTTATTGGGCCCAATGAGTCAATAAGTTTCCAATTTGACTATCTTGGGCTTAGAACTCTTAAATGGGCTCTAATTGGACCCATATACATGAAACTTAATATTTTGGGCCTTATAAGCCTAAAATGAACTTGATTAACTTTAATGGGCCTTATTGGGAAACAACAAATTTATATAGCCTTAATGAATCATAAAAATCATTCCTTGAGTTATTTTGGGACGAAAATCACCTAATTGGATCATAATATGTGTAACATCCCGAAATATCAAGAGTAGAGTTGAAGGGCTAAAAGAGTAAATTGGGAAAGAGTGACTCGGCGAGTAGAGTCGCGATTTGGTCGCGTGTTAAGTGGCCGACTCGGCGAGTCAGTGTAATGGACTCGGCGAGTAGGCGCTAAGTGGAGAAAACCCTAATTCTCGGGGTTAAGCCTTATATAAAGATCACTATGTCTTCCTCCCAACCTCTTTATCACCCCTTGAGCCCCAGAAAACCCTAAATCACGGAGAAGCACCATTTTTGAGTGGATTGGAGCTTGGAGAAGGAATGGTTGAAGGAATTTTGGGAAGATTGAAGGCTTGGAGCAAGGGGCTTTGCTTGGATTCGAATTGCATTGCAGTTGGGGCATCACTTAGAGGTAATATCTCGTTTTTGACCTGTTGTTATGTTGGGGTTTGTGAGAAATTGTCTATGGATGAAATGGGAAGTCTAGAGGTTAGATCTGAGGTTGCTACCTCAGATCTGGAAGGGAGAAGAATCAGAGAGCATGAAAGTCCCTGTGTTGGAGTGTTTAGTGAAGCTTACATGTCCCAAACCCTAGCCCCAATGTGCAATCGGCTTAGATCTCTTTGGATTCACGTAAAGTTTGCCACTTTACGTGATGGATGAGTGGTAGGAGACTAGATCTATGTTTTGGAACAATTGCATGGCCTGAGATGCTTCTGTATGGATTCAGACTGGTGGTACTCGACGAGTCACATGGGGCGACTCGACGAGTTGCTTGAAGATGGCCTGGAACTCGACGAGTTAGAAGCACAACTCGTCGAGTACGTTGAAGATAGCCCTGGACTCGACGAGTCCATTTGGACTCGGCGAGTCTTGTCGAAGAGTCCTAAATATTCTCTGGTTGAGTCGAGAATCGGTGAGTCGAAGGATGACTCGGTGAGTCGTGTGCGAGTGGACTCAGAGTTGTTGGACTCGGCGAGTCTCAGGGTGACTCGGCGAGTTAGGTCGCAGATTGAGTGAAGTTCTGATTATGGGAACTCGATGAGTCACAGGGTTGACTCGGCGAGTAGGGTCAGTCAGGGGTTGACTTAGACTGAGGACTTTGATTTCGACCAAGGGTTGGCCGTTGACTTTTAGGGTTTGGTCAGCAATGTGGCCTTTGGGCCAAGAGAGAGGTAAAATAGTCTTTTACCCATAAGAGGGTGTTATGAGTGGATTTATTCTAGTCTCGAGAGTTATATTCATGAGAGTATTTGCCTTACGTGTTAGGCGGTGGCGAGTTCGAGATTCGAGTGTGGGGATATCTGCTTTCTGCTTGCCAGGTGAGTCTTCTCACTATACTATATTACCTTGAGTAGGTAACCAGAGTTATGTGATAGAGTATTTGTATGCTATATATGTTATGTGGTGTACTGCATTATTTCTATGTGATTTATGTAGTGCATGTTTATCAGAGCTAGAACCTGAGGGTTCATAGAGTTTGGGTGCACGGACCCACAGAGTTATAGCCTCGAGTGGCTAATATGTGTTATTTGTGGTATTTTGGGGAACTCACTAAGCTTCGTGCTTACAGTGTTTTGTGTGATGTTTTTCAGGTTTCTTTCAGTATCACGGGACGGCACCGGCTTGGTTGTACACACCAGAGAAAGAGTCATATTTTGGAGGATCCTGGTTTTCTATGCAAGTGAAAATGGAGTCATGTTTTGTAAATCAACTATGAATGAGATTTTAAACAAGTGTTTCTAAGAATAAAATTATTATTTTAAATGAAAAATTTGTCTTGAAATTTACGGTGTTACAAGTTGGTATCAGAGCCTTGGTTTGAGGGATTCGGATGCGCCTTCGGGTAGATCTGGACTCAAACTGAGGAAGTAAGAAAAGTTTTAAAGAAATAATTTTCTAAAAATGAATTATTTTTGTGTTATGAGATATGTATGATGTACTTTATGAGATATTATTGCATGCTAGAGACAAGCTAGGTATTTCGTATGTTAGGACTAGAGTGGCCTGATTTGCGACGCCTTAGCCTAGGACTCGTTGTTATAGGTGTTATGCTTTTGAGTATGTGATGAGTGAGAGTATCCAGTTAGAACCCATGAGGGGTAGAGTTATAGAGTTCGGTGGTACTTTCGAGGATGAGCCGAGAAGGTGGAGTTATCACAGAGAGGGAGTCCTATGTATTCTTCGATGCTCGAATGCTGCTTGCTTTGTGCTTTGTGGAACTCTCGATGATGGGAGTCAGCTACCAAGTGAATATGATGATATTCAGGAGGTAGATGGCTGGCATCATTAGGAGCTCTTCAGCAGCTGATAGCAAAGAAGTGGGAGGACAACGGAAGAGCCTAGGGAGTAACCCTATCCAGATGAGTGCGCTTGTAGAATAGAGAATTTCGCTGGGGAGCGAGCACGCGCGATGGGATTGGTGAAAGAGCAGGTCGAGCAGCTATTTAGAAGCTCTGGGATGGTCCGTGTGGAAATTATGGGTAGATGTGGCAGGTAGTATGGGCCCGTACTACTGAAAGCATAGGACCCATACTTGATACAGGGAGTATTCTGAAGGTTCTAAGGAGCAGATTGAGGAGTGATGTTATGGTTCGGGTACCATACATCAGGGCAGATTGAGGAGTGATGTTATGGTTCGGGTACCATACATCAGAACAAATTGAGGAGTGATGTTATGGTTCGGGTACCATACATCAGGGCAGATTGAGGAGCGATGTTATGGTTCGGGTACCATACATCAGGGCAGATTGAGGAGTGATGTTATGGTTCGGGTACCATACATCAGGGCAGATTGAGGAGTGATGTTATGGTTCGGGTACCATACATCAGAGCAGATTGAGGAGTGATGTTATGGTCCGGGTACCATACATCGGAGCGGATTGGGGAGTGATGTTATGGTTAGGGTACCGTACACCGGGGCATATTGAGAAGAGATGTAATGGAATGAGTACCATGGTTCGTAGTGAATGATGTTTGTGGTTCTCCGGTTATTCGGTCACGAGTAAGTTCGAAGAGGCGTCCCTTGAGAGGGAGATCGAGAGCCCCTCAGAGTATTTTAGTAAGGAGTCAGTGAGAAGGGAGAATTTCAATCTGAGTTGGGCGATCAGTCGATAAAGGAGATGTCACCTCCTATGATCTGGGAGGTATTGATTATGCTCGTGTGAAAAACATGAGAAGCATGATGTTTTGGTTTTGGGTTTAGGGGTAAACCCTGCAGGTCGTCATTGATGATGATTTCCCACCAGAGTATCAGGTAGCATGTGTGCCGCGAGGCAGTGATCTATCATGAGCAGATAGTCAGTTGAGACTGGGATAGTCGAGGGCCACGCTATACCTAATTGAGTTTAGTCGGGTGTACGGTAGTGGTATCAGCGGGGAGTTCAGTCGAGTTCAGCGGTGCCGAGAGTTTTCTATCCATGGGGTGTTGAATTTGGGAGTGGGTTCCTGTTCTTGGGGTGATCCCGGTGTTGGAGCGTTGGTTAATGAGTTGAGGTGAGGGGTACGATGATTTTATGGTTCAGTCTATGAGCCAGGGACGTTATCGAGCAGTTGAGTTGTTTGGTACTAAATTGGTACGAGATTTGAAACGACTAGAGGCAGACGTGGCGAGAAATTCTTGAGGAGTTCACCAGAGGTTCAGAGTATATGAGGTCGATTCATTTCCTTAAGGGGGGATTATCGGGCGTTGTGTAGCACTTTCCGGGGGCAGGTGCGATTTTACTGGAGAATATAGTTATGGGTTAGTTGCGTGCTATTTGGTGATGGTTCGAACCCTGAGTAGGGGAGAACCGGGTGCCGTATGTAAGAAAGCAGAGATTTGTCAAGAGCAGTTATAAGTGGAGTACAGAGATATACGGTAAGAAATCATGAGACCAGAGATGTCTGTGATCGAGGAAAGGGGTCAGAGTGAGTTAATGCGGGAAGTACTTGTTTGAGAAGGATGAATGTCTCCACGACAGGTGTTTATTAGTCAGGAATCTGGTATTGGTCAGTGTTGGGGCAAGTAGATAAAGAATGATTGGGCAGCCAACTCCCGGGTCGGTATGCATATCCTTGTTTGGATTTTGAGCGACGGGAAAAAGGGTTTCGGAGAATTATCAGCGTATTTCGTAGCATTGGCGTTTCTTCGTATTGCAATTGAGAAATTGAATACACCGAAGTTGCAACTTGGGAAAAATGAAGATCTAGTTATGGGGTTCAGTGGGAATGTATTATTGCATCTATATGGTGCTTGGAGCAGGAGATCTGTGGTTGTGGCAGGATCTTGTGATGTTCGGTGGGGGTGTTCCGAGGTATCCGGGTATTGATATCTTTATTTCAAAGTTATTCGTGAATCTTGAGTTGAGACGACTTGTGGTATAACAGGTATCTATGGATCTAGTGAGAGCCTTCGAGTATGGGTAGCCGCCTATGATAGTTTGTGGAGCACGAACTAGTGGAGTCAGAGGGTGTTGTGATACTGCGGGGAGCCGTAGTACTCACTAGTCAGAGGGTGTTGTGATACTGCAGGGAGCCGTAGTACTCACTAGTCAAAGGGTGTTGTGATACTGCGGGGAGCCGTAGTACTCACTAGTCAGAGGGTGTTGTGATACTGCGGGGAGCCGTAGTACTCACTAGTCAGAGGGTGTTGTGATACTGCGGAGAGCCGTAGTACTCACTAGTCAGGGGGTACTGTGATACTGCGGGGAGCCGTAGTGCTCACTAGATGGCAAGAGAGTGTGATGATGGAATTTTCTCCGATAATTGTATGATGTGGAAGAGTTTTGGGCTTGAGTAGCCCTAGTATTGATTTTTTGGAGCCTGAATGTTGGACCGGGGGCAAGACTGGGATCCCCGTCTCTGTCGGGGAATGTGGTGAGATGCGCAAGGGATATGCGCAGCAGAAACCAGAGATCAGAGTGGAGACGATCCTCGGTTGGATTGTGCTTTCTTGCATAAGGAAAAGAGAATTTCGTGACTTGCGTGTCACGGGGCCGGGATAGTGGTCACGGGGAGGAAGTTAGTGGGATATTTGGATCATGATTTGGGTGACCTTTGGAGGCTCAGCTGTGGAGTCAAAAGCTGACCTGGTGACCAGTCTCGAAGAGGGATATGAGATGAGCTAGAGCCTATCATGATGATGTCTGAGGACACCTCAGAGGGAGTGAACGATTCAGACGCTCAAAGACATGCTTCGGGCATGTGTATTAGATTTCGGAGGGTGTTGCGGCACGTATTTATCCTTGGTTGAGTTATCCTATTTCAACAGCCATCATTAGTGCATTGGTATGCCACCCTTTGTGTTGTTGTATGGGAGGAAGTGTCGGACCCTCATTTGCTGAGGAAAGTGTCGATTCGCGGAAGTGGAAGTTGTAGTGAGAATGGATGATTTGGAGTATGATGGTCGAACATTGTGTCTGTGACAGTGGTATGGAATGACATCATGAGGGGATGTCTGCTGAGGATGCGGAAGGGATTCCGCGGGTGTAGAGCCAAGAGTCTCAGGATGGATGTAGGGATGGAGTCTGGGACTCCCAGCTTGATTCTGATCAAGGGTCGTGTGCGTAGTGGTGGTGTCTCCTGGGGATGTTAGAGATGCCATCAGTGCGACGGGTTCTCCTAACCCGAGAGTGCGAAGGTTGGTGCGGCTTGGGTGCTTGATTGCAAGAAGAGGACTCATGAGAGTTGCTATGGGATTGAAGAGTGGGCCTTTCTGTCGTCACGGATTGGATAGAATGGGATTCGGATCGGGGATCCGATGGTTCGTGGCTTCTAACCCTTATGGGTCGAGTGATTGTTGAGATTTGGGTCAGTGATGTTTCATGGGTAATTCTCGGATCGTTGAGTGTGGTTATCAGAGGGTACATCCGGTGCCCGGTTCGAGACAGTGGTCAGGACACCGTAAGGAAAGGAAAAGTGTGTTCGAGTTTCGATGGGTATGCCTTGTGAGATCTGGTCCGATTAAGGCCAGGTGGCACGTGGTGGGAATATTTCAGGAGTTGAGTTGCTGTAGGCTTCGAGGGCGAAGCCTAATTTAAGTGGGGGAGAATTGTAACATCCCGAAATATCAAGAGTAGAGTTAAAGGGCTAAAAGAGTAAATTGGGAAAGAGTGACTCGGCGAGTCCATGTGCGGACTCGGCAAGTAGAGTCGCGACTTGGTCGCGTGTTAAGTGGCCGACTCGGCGAGTCAGTGTAATGGACTCGGCGAGTAGGCGCTGAGTGGAGAAAACCCTAATTCTCAGGGTTGAGCCTTATATAAAGATCACTATGTCTTCCTCCCAACCTCTTTATCACCCCTTGAGCCCCAGAAAACCCTAAATCACGGAGAAGCACCATTGTTGAGTGGATTGGAGCTTGGAGAAGGAATGGTTGAAGGAATTTTGGGAAGATTGAAGGCTTGGAGCAAGGGGCTTTGCTTGGATTCGAATTGCATTGCAGTTGGGGCATCACTTAGAGGTAATATCTCGTTTTTGACCTGTTGTTATGTTGGGGTTTGTGAGAAATTATCTATGGATGAAATGGGAAGTCTAGAGGTTAGATCTGAGGTTGCTACCTCAGATCTGGAAGGGAGAAGAATCAGAGAGCATGAAAGTCCCTGTGTTGGAGTATTTAGTGAAGCTTACATGTCCCAAACCCTAGCCCCAATGTGCAATCGGCTTAGATCTCTTTGGATTCACGTAAAGTTTGCCACTTTACGTGATGGATGAGTGGTAGGAGACTAGATCTATGTTTTGGATCAATTGCATGGCCTGAGATGCTTCTGTATGGATTCAGACCGGTGGTACTCGACGAGTCACATGGGGCGACTCGATGAGTTGCTTGAAGATGGCCTGGAACTCGACGAGTTAGAAGCACAACTCGTCGAGTACGTTGAAGATAGCCCTGGACTCGACGAGTCCATTTGGACTCGGCGAGTCTTGTCGAAGAGTCCTAAATATTCTCTGGTTGAGTCGAGAATCGGTGAGTCGAAGGATGACTCGGTGAGTCGTGTGCGAGTGGACTTAGAGTTGTTGGACTCGGCGAGTCTCAGGGTGACTCGGCGAGTTAGGTCGCAGATTGAGTGAAGTTCTGATTATGGGAACTCGATGAGTCACAGGGTTGACTCGGCGAGTAGGGTCAGTCAGGGGTTGACTTAGACTGAGGACTTTGATTTCGACCAAGGGTTGGCCGTTGACTTTTAGGGTTTGGTCAGCAATGTGGCCTTTGGGCCAAGAGAGAGGTAAAATAGTCTTTTACCCATAAGAGGGTGTTATGAGTGGATTTATTCTAGTCTCGAGAGTTATATTCATGAGAGTATTTGCCTTACGTGTTAGGCGGTGGCGAGTTCGAGATTCGAGTGTGGGGATATCTGCTTTCTGCTTGCCAGGTGAGTCTTCTCACTATACTATATTACCTTGAGTAGGTAACCAGAGTTATGTGATAGAGTATTTGTATGCTATGTATGTTATGTGGTGTACTGCATTATTTCTATGTGATTTATGTAGTGCATGTTTATCAGAGCTAGAACCTGAGGGTTCATAGAGTTTGGGTGCACGGACCCACAGAGTTATAGCCTCGAGTGGCTAATATGTGTTATTTGTGGTATTTTGGGGAACTCACTAAGCTTCGTGCTTACAGTGTTTTGTGTGATGTTTTTCAGGTTTCTTTCAGTATCACGGGACGGCACCGGCTTGGTTGTACACACCAGAGAAAGAGTCATATTTTGGAGGATCCTGGTTTTCTATGCAAGTGAAAATGGAGTCATGTTTTGTAAATCAACTATGAATGAGATTTTAAACAAGTGTTTCTAAGAATAAAATGATTAATTTAAATGAAAAATTTGTCTTGAAATTTACGGTGTTACAATATGGGCTTAAGCATTAAAGGTCCCAATCTCTCTTCTTTCTTCTCCTCTTCTCGGCCCAACAACACAAAGGGGGAAGGAGTTGACTTTAGGATTGCCACCTCATTATTATATGTTGGTCTTCCATGCACCAACACATACTTCCATGCACACATCATTTCACTCTCTTCTCTTCCTCTCTCTTTTCTGTCCTTGGCCGAGAACCACAAAGGAAAACACATACACATTTCACTCAAACACTCTCAAAGAACTCTCTTCATCCTTCATCAAATTTTTGAGATCTAAGGGTTTTTCAAGGAGATTATTACACAAAATTCATCATCTAAAGTAAGTTGATGTTTAATCTATGATCTAAATACTTCATTTCATCAAAAGCCTCCTCCTAATCTATTCAAACTCATGATCACCATCTTAAAAGCCTCTAATTTCGAGATCTTCCAAGAAGACTTGCTAGGATCGAAACTTTCTTCATTTCTTCCTTCAAAAACGAACCCACAACTCAAGGTGAGCTTCATACCCCTCTTTTTTTGGTTTTCATAAGTTTTATGGGGGAGAATACAAATAAAATGTGTAGATCTATGTGTATGTGTGTGCTATGTATGATTTTATGCATGTATGTGTGATTTTATGTGTTTTTGTGATGAATATGTAATCAAAAGGGAAGATATTTCGAGATTCATACCATAAGAAGGAAAAACAAACATGATCTAAGTTATATTATACTAAACAAGTCAAGAATAATAACTCATAAGATTATGATAAACATATTTCAACATAAAACCCATTTTGGGGCTTAAATTGTCAAATATACAAAAGTTGGGTTAAAAGTTGCCAATCACGGTTTCTTCAAGGTCAAAAGAGTCAAAATAGTTACAATAGTCATATTTTTTAACATTATGACCTTCAAAGGACTTAAAATTGTTATCCCCTTTTTAACATTATGACCTTCAAAATTGTAGGCTCAATTTTGGGCTTTTCGGCCCAATAAGCACAAAAATTGCGAAAATATGACATTTAAAGGGGCTGAAATGGTAAATTCTTCTAAACAGGGGATAACAAGTGTAACAAAACTATTTCAAGGGTTAAAAATGCTTTTCTTTTCCAAAAAGGATAAAAAAAATGCAAAGTTTTTAGATTTTGGGCTAAAGTTGTGAAAATTGCAAAATTTTAGGTTTTAACCGAGAAATATACTATTCTGGTAGGGCTGAAACTGCTAATGAATAAGTCTTGAGTTATAAATATCACTTAAACAAGTGTATGATGCAAAAGTGTCAAGAAAATGTTTTAAGGACTTAAAATGACTTTTCTTTTATATAAAGGACTAAAATTGTTATTTTATTAAAAGAAAGGGGCTGAAAAGGGTCAAACTACTATTTTTAAACCAATTATTTTATTTATAGAATAATGAGTCAAAAATACTAATCTACGGCTTACAGAAATCGAAAGACAAATACACATATGACTCCAAATATCGTTATAAACAAATCGCTCGGTCTCGAGTCAATACAAAAATTACAACTCGTTCAATCAAACCCTCCAACAATTATACAATGCCTTGGGCTGAAAGTCTCAAATCATGTTGTTGGATCTTGAAGTCCATTAACATGATCTTTGGGCCCAAGGGGATAATGATTATATGTTATTGGGCCTTCTATGACCCAATTCCATATAAAGGGACCTTCAATAAATTTTAAGTGCTTTTGCGGCCCTAGGGACCCATTAGTATTGCCAGTAAGGTCAAAGTAATCAAATCCGAAATGAGCCAACGTGTCTTTCGCATCCCCGACAGCCTAAAGTAAACTCACAGAAGTAGCAGGATTTTGTACTCCTTTTTTCGTCATTTGCTAGGCTTATGAGTAATCAAAGTAAACAAATTCAGGTTGTTAATCAAAAGTAATCAAGGTTGTTTGGATTTTAGTGAGTGATAATGGGCGACACCTCTAAGGATCGTTCGTAGTCTGGAGTTATAACTAGTCATTGTTACGCGTGGTTATAACGACTCACAACCATTAATTAATCCAAAACCATCCGAGTAATCAAAGAAGAGTAATCAAAATCATTCATTGTGGCGGTATATCAATTTGAGAAATCACTGTATTTTATGTATTTGAAAAACATCGGGTTTTCCTGGGAAGTTCAAGATTTTCACTTGTACGTTTAATACTAAGTTCTTCAATTATACATGTTTTTGAAATCATCATGCATATATATACGGATCTTCACACCTTTTTACAAACAATGGTCTTTTAAGAAAATATCGGATTTTCTGGGTTGTTCTCGTTCAAACTACAAAAAACATTTTTCATATCAAACATACTTATGTACTCACCAACATTCCATATGTTGACCGTTTTTAAAAATAACTTGTATTCTCAGGTAACAAGTAAGCTGGGGAATAAGTACCAAGTATGTTAGTGTGTTTTGCTTTCGGAAACTATCAAACAATTTATGTATGGATTTGTAATGTTAAAACAATGTACTTGATGCGAACAATGTCGGTTGTAATATATTGATGCATGGTGATGTTTATGTTATGATTCATGTATATTCATTGTGATGATATTCAATTTAAGTCACACGAGCCCTCGGACGTTTCCGCCGTCTAGTTCGGGGGTGTGACAAAACTACCACCAACTAACCTCGCAGATAACAAAAAATCCTAATCGACTCACCCAGATACATAACATCCATGATCTTTGGGTTATATCTCAATGTAAGATAATCGTCTAGATACAGACCAAGAAAACTCAAAAGATTATATATCTCATATGGAGACATCGGAAACTCCCCAATCATGGCTACCTCTAACATCAAGAAATCCCTACAAATGCACAAGCAACACACCGACTTCTTATCTGAGGCCTTAGTTATTTGGAATGAGGAATGGTAAGGAATGATTTCGAGGACGAAATCTAATTTAAGTGGGGAAGAGTTGTAACACCGGGTTCTAAAAGTGCTCGATTGTGTCTTCGGAGACCAAGGGTATGATTCGATCTTTTATGGGTCTCAGTTTTTATTCGTAAGGTTGTTGGGCTCGGGTGTGGAGTTGGGAGCGTAGGGTTTCTCATCAGCTTTTGTGGATATGAAGTTCGTAGGAAATGGACTTGGAATGAAGAAGTTTTGATACTTTTAAGATATTGGTATTATTGGTCCTTAGTAGAGAAAAGTGGCAAGGAGATCCAATGCATGCAAGGTGGCTAGCACAAGAGTACGCCCAATATAGAGGGGATAAGTGGTCACGGGTGTTGGAGACGTACGCCCAACATACGAGAAGTACGCCCGACGTACGCTCACAGTCCCTAAACCCTAATTTTTATGGTTAGCTCACTATTTAAAGCACCTTAAGTCTGAGGGGGTGCGCCTCCCTTTCATTCTCAGAGCCTTAAACCCTAAATTCAAGTGGTAGCTTTATCCAAAAGTGTTGTGAGCTTTGTGGGTTCATTTTGGGTGGTTTTTGGTGCATTTCAAGAAGATGGAACTTGTTGTAAAGATGGGAATCAAGGAGGTTCTTGTGGATCTGGAATTTGGGACTAATTCTCAGCTTGATGAAGGTATAAAGCTTTGATCTTGATCATTCATCTCTTAGATCTACCATTGTGAGTTTTAGTTCATTTTGGTCCCAAGGATGGAACTTTATGGTTGAAATATGATTCTTAGACTTAGAGTTGCCACTCTCGGTGTTAAATGAGTCCCTAAGGTAGAAAGTTGCCATCTTGGAGGTCTTAATGGGTTCATGCTTGAGTTAAGACCATTTCCATGGAAGTAGATTATCATTTTTGGAGTTTGAGCTTATATGGATCATGCAAAGCCATCAAGTAAGAAACTTTATGGTTTAAGACGTTGAAGAGGACTTGGATCTATAATTGTAGCTTTCGGAGTAGAATATTAAGCACTTAATGGAAAAGTGGCTTAACAGAGGAGTATGATGGGCGTACATACAGGTACGCGCAGCGTGCACCACCTTCAGCCAGTACGCTTAGCGTACAAGGGAGTACGCCCCGCTTACTCATCATATATGGCTTGGAGTGTTTTGGGCCTCGGGTTGGGCCATGCAGTGGACTTTATGCCTTTGGGCCTTAGTGGACCATTAGAAGTCAGATGTTTTGGTCCAAGATTATGTTTGGGCTTAAGGTAAGGCCCATTAGAGGAGTTGGGTGCAATTTGGCAAATTGGGACACGAGTAGGCTTGGAAAGCCTACTTACTGTTGGGCTTTTGTTTTGGGATTGGGCTAAGTTTGGATCATACTAGGCCATGAGTAGAATGGTCATTCTACCCCATGAATGGATTAAGGATTATGGTATGGGACCTAATTGCTAATTGGGTATATTGTTTGGTAGTGATAGCTCGGGAAGCTGGCGGGACAGCAGCTATGGAATTCATGCGGGAAGCTTCTACAATGAGAGGCGAGTCTCCTCACCATACCAATGGGTCTAAGGCACCAAGGCCAGACCAATTTTTTTAGATAGTTGGTATACTTACTGTGTAGAGGTGTGTGGCATTGTTATGCATTGATATGTGGTAGAGATAGCTTTACAGCTAACGGTAGAGATAGCCTTTAGGGCTAACGGTAGAGACCGTCTTTAGGGCTAATGGTAGAGATAGCCTTTGGGGCTAACGGTAGAGATACCCTGTGGGGATAAGGGTAGAGGTAGCCTTTGTGGCTAATGGTAGAAATAGTTTGATAGCTAATTGATATATGATACATGGTAGAGGTAGCTTTTATAGCTAATGGATATGTGATATGTGGTAGAGGTAGCCTTTGTAGCTAATTGTTCTGCATTATGAGGTAGAGGTAGCTTTTATAGCTAATTGATATGTGGTATGCGGTAGAGATAGCTTTTATGTGTGTTGTGTGGATTGTGTGTGGAGTATGCTTTGGGGGATTCACTAAGCTTTGTGCTTATGGTTTGCAGTTTTGGTTTCATGTATCAACATTTTGGGAAAGAAGAGCTCGGATTGATCACAGTGCACACACCTATGAATTCCACAGTGAATGATTCTTGGGATGAACTCTGATAAATGTTTTACTTAACGATGATTTGAAATGTTAGAAATAACTGGTATTAACGTTTTAGCCATATTAAAAATGAAATTTTATCCTTGATTTTTGGTTCGTTACACACACCTTTCTCATTCTTTCTATCTCAATTACCTCTCTTAACCCCTCCCATGCGCTAGTACTTCCAAGTACTAGAGGCGAGTCCTATAGCACTAGAAAGCTTTGAGAAGAAGAGCTTTCGGCTTAGAAGTTCTGCCCACGCAGAGCCCGGATCCTCGCTAAACCCCCTTATAAGTGAGTTATGCTTACCCTTTTTAAGTATAACTTATATTTAATTTCATTATCGTTATTATAAGAAATATATGTTCTAAGTATAGATTATAGAAAGTGTTATTATAATACCTTTTAACTATTCGCGGTATGGGGAATCTAGTTTGAAGGGTCACATAGAGTTGTTGGATTTCAGAACAGCTTAAATGCCAAAATGGTCCTGCCCTCCGGTGTTTCATGTTTGGCCCATGTCTATACATAGTAGTTGAAAAGTATTGTTTAACACTTATAAAACAATATAGCTCGTAGACCTTAAGTTAATAATTAGTCACAATAAACATTAGAATAAAATCTAGGGATAATGATACTAGGTTTCATGGAAGGAAAATAAAATTATATGAAGCGAAGCGCTGCCCGAGTTTGGAATCATCACTTTAACAAGTGAGTGCATAGTTAATTTCATCTTACACATAGATATGAATTTTTTAATATAAACTACGTGCTATGTGTGCATATTATCTTTGTTCTTGATATCTATGTTGGATGAGAGATAGGTGATGAAAGAAAAGTGATGATAACTAGGTGATCATAGATAGGTGATGATTAATAGGTCATACGAGATGAGAGATGATTAGGAGATGTCATAACCTTATCCTGCAATGTTGCGATGTATTCATCTACCAGATTATAGATAACGACCACTAACTAAGTCACGTGGAAACACCGGTAGGCTCATAACCTGTAGGTGATGAATTACAAGTTCATGCGATGTAGTAACTACATACCCATGCATTGATACTCTAACCCTTACTGGACAGGTATTAGGGGAGCGATCTATGGAATAGTACTTTCTACACGATGTAGGCGATGATCCTTAGGAAATTCCCTATAGATGAATATTGGCAGCTATGGTCTTAATGCCTAATAGATAACATCAACAACTATGGACTTAGTGCCTATTTTATAAACCCTGTCAGTGATGGACTACGTGCCTATTCCATAGGACAATCCTTAGAAATAAATGTTGAGGAATATATGATTCTTAGGGAAGATATTTAGAATAAAGAAGATAACGGGGATGGGTAATTAGGTTAATTGATTGATGATGAAACATAATAACCGTATTATTGTGGGTTGAAAACCCTATGTACTCACCATGTTTCCCGCCCTGACCCACTCAGTTTATTTGTATGATAGGTATCGATACAATGACACATTACACTGAGAGATTAAAGAAGATGTAAATCATTAGTGTAAATGAATGTAAGGTCAGTTTATGCTTATTTTTCTGTATTGACGATGGTAACCCAATGTTTTAATATAAAAAAATACATTTTTTTTTCGGAAATGCTTTGATGATATTTTTATCATGTTTTCTGGGAACAAATTCCGCAATATTATTCTTTAAAAACGATACTCTGATTTTTAAGTAAGCATAAATAAAAATTTTAAAATGACCATGAATTTGGGGATGTCACCGTCTGCACCACATCATGTTTTTGGCGCCGTCACCGGGGAACGATTATTTTAGTTGTTAATTTAATTACTTTATGTAATCGATCCTTTTTGTGGGGTAAAACCTGCACAAAGTTAATTTTTAGCATTAGATTTTCTAAATTACTAAACTCACGACATAAGCTCTTAAAGATCACCATGTGAGCTCTGCTCTTTTATGTTTTCTTTCAATTTTGCTTTCTGTTTAGTTTATCTGCTTTACCATGAGGTGGTATTATTACCACGTCATGTTAAACAATCAGTAGGAATTTTTAATTACTTTTTTTTTGTTTTTACATTTTTATTTTTGTTTTTGTTGCAGTAGTGGATCAAACACACTTTTGACACCACCACTTGACGATCCTGAGTCTGCTTTTCATAAAAATATTGACAATAACGTGGGAGAATCAAACACACCAAATAAATCACCATTTAAGGATCGAAAATCATTTTTTAGTAAAAAGAAAGGCAATCACGTATGAGAATTAAGCAACATGTGACTTTCCCATTTTCACGGTCAGAAAAGACCGATTTTTGTTTATGCTTTATAAAAATTAGAGTACCTCTTTTAATAAAAATGTTGCAGAATTTGTTCCAAGAAAAACATGATAAATATGTTATCAATGCATTTCCGTAGAAATATATTTTTATTTATTTTAAAACATTTGGGATCTCATCATCAATACAGAAACATAAGCATAAACAGAACTTACATTCATTTACACTAGTGATCTACATCTCTTTTAAATCCCTCAGTGTAAAGTAGCTTCATATCGACACCTGCGATACAAATAAGCTTGAGTGCGTCAAGTTGGGAAACTTGGTGAGTATATAGGGTTTTCAACCCACAATAATATAATTATTATGTTAAACATCAAACAATCAACCCAATTACCCATCCCCATTATCTTCTTTACTCTTAAGGATCTACCCTAAGATTCAGCTATTCCTCATTCATTCATTCCTAAGGAGTATCATAAGGAATCAACACTAAGTCTGCATAGTCGCCAGTGTTTATCTTGTTTATTGACATCATCATTTTCGAGAGTCCACTCGCAATACCTGTCAATGGCTTTTAGAGTACACCAGGTGAAAACATCATTCACAACACCTACAGGTTACAAGCCTGCTAGTGTTCCACTGGACTGTCTAGAATAGTTTGTGGTTGTCATCTATACTCTGCTAGATAACAGGGCCATCGCTTGGGTCATTGTTTGGCTCATCGCTTTGGCTCGTCGCTTTAGCTCATCGTTTTGGCTCATCACTTTGGCTCATCGCTTAGGTCATCGCTTCGCACCATATTTTATCACTCATATATCATCGCTCATCCTTCATCTCATCTTTCATCGCTCATCATATATCTCATCTTTCAACACTTATCATTTATCTCACCTCTAATTTACATGTTTTACCTAACACATTTTGTAGATATAAAATACATATAAAGTTTAGATCATTTAAAACATGTATAAAACGTTTCATCCAACATAGACAACAAGTATTCAGAAAGTATACACACATAGCACATAATTTATATAAAATACTTCATATCTATGTGTAATATGAAAGTAACTATGCACTCACTTGTTAAAGTGATGATTCCAAACTCAGGCAGTGCTTTGCTTTTAACGATTCTATTTTCCTTCGACGAAATAGTGGGTTTTATTAAAAACCGGGCTTCGCTGGAGCAGCATTTCCGAGCCGAAAAGATCTTTTTCTTGGAGCCGTCAGGAGCTCTGGGGCTTCCTTCTCGTGCTAGGGAGATACCCTAGGCTTTGGGGGGTTTGGGGGAGTTAGAGAGAAGTTAGAGAGAGAAAATATGAAGGATTCATCCTTTATTTATAGGGATTTTATCGTAGAGTAGCCCCTAAGTTTCATCCGTATCTTCCGCGTACGAGCTCCATATTCTACATTCTTTATATCCATGCGTTTATATTTATGAGTACTACAACTTTCATTTAGACCCCGTCAGCTAATTTTCATTCTATTTTAGATTTACAAAACTGTATTCGAATTCGTCGCGCTTGAAGAGTAAAGCCTAAGTTTCGTCCATATCTTTAATGTACGAGCTCTATTCTCGATGTTATTTATATCCACACATTGGTATTTATGAGTACTACAACTTTCATTTAGACCCCGTCGGCTAATTCTCATTGTATCTTAGATTTACAAAAATGGATCGCATTCGCCGCGCTTGAAGAGTAAAGACTAAGCTTCGCCCATATATTTCGCATACGAGCTCCGTTTTCGAAAGTCATTTTATCGTTGAGCTCCTATTAACGAGATCTTAAATTCTCGTTTAGATTATTTTGGCTAAAAATCGACCGACCTAAAATTCGAATTTCGGGTTGTTCATTGTTATGCTATATCTTAAAGAAATCATTGTTGGGTCATATAAATGCTCCACAAATAATGAGTGATAATTAGGTTATATTTTCCCTTTATTGTATTTATGGTGTAAATACTCTCGCTCCTATATAAAGGGAGAGTTGGTCATTTATTCCCTTAGTTAAGCTAGCTCATTTTCTTATTTCTTAGAAGAGTTACAATTCTCAAAAATGTAATTCTAGAGAGAGTAAGTGGTGGGTTCTCCCCACCTAGGGAGAGTTTCTCTCCCACCATGTTCTTCATGCAATATTATGATTATTCTCTCATGTTCTTAGTTTATTTTTATGAACTCATATTATGTTCTTCATGTTCATACTTCCAAAAACACGATTAATCTCAAGATATCTTTCTTCCGCATTAACCGTTCGTTATAAAAAGTGGGTTCTAACAATTGGTATCAGAGTCGTACCTTGAAGATCTCACAAGTAAGTTCAAGGGAACGACTCCCGTTCGGTGATTATCTTGTGATTTTTCCGTGTTTCTGCAAGAAAAAAAAATTCGGGTTGCAAACCGAATTTTTTTTTTTATGATGTTCTTTCTTATTTCTATCTTCCGGGTGATTCTATCTTAGCAAAAATAAAAGTTGTTGCTGCTGATCGTTCTATTATTGCTGGAAAAATTGATGTTCTTCATGTTCTTATTATTATTTTTTTTCTGTTGAAGAAATGAAACAAATAGGAAGAGAAATTATTTTTGTAGTCTCCAATTTGTTGAAGAATTTGCTCCAGGCATTTTATTTATGCCTTGGAAATGAGAAGATATAATTATGAGCTTATTTTCATTGAAGTGATGCTCTTTTTTTTACCCAGCAGCTTGAAATCTCCTTGAGGTATGAAGACTTTTACTCCTCATTTACTCTTGCTGTAGATCTTTAATTGAAGAAAATTCGATGTAAATTGTGTTTGTGAAAAGCATATTGTCCTTTTTGCTCTTTTGGGTAAAGAGTAATTCACTCATATTTACCTTCACCCAAGCAAAAACCATGTGACTATGACACATTTCATCACCTTTTGTCCCCTAAAAACCCCCTGTACACTCCTCTTTTTGCCTTCCCAAGACCCACTTGTTGACTTTAATGCTTTATAAAAAGATTCCCTTATTAAAATATGAATAAATGGTCTTTGCGGTACCATTTTTCATGAAAAAATAGCATTTTCGTCACTTGTTCAGCCCCTTCCGGACCCCCGAACCGCAACCAAAAACTACCTACCGGAGTCCCCTAAGAAGCCTCTCAGCAGCCCCTGTTAAGCCTTGATCTAAGGTCATCATTGTCCCATCAGTAGCCGAGGTCAGCAGCCATAGACCGCAGCCAAAAAGACTCTGTTGCCATCGGTTCGGACCCCTCTTGCTCGGACCGTAGCCTCGGTCCGCAGGCACATCCTTCACCCTCGCATCCGTAGTCATCCTAGCCCATCGCATCCGCAAGCGCGTGCCTATCATCATTCTCACACCGCAGCGCCTAGTTGCTCCTCGCACCGAAGTCGTTCGCCTAGACTCGCACCATCCACAGTCACGCCTTGCATTCGCGATTCACTTCCATCAGCACCCATATCGCGCGCACCCATCACTCCACCCGCAAGCAACTTCCGACCCGCAATCACCCTCAACCTTCCTCCGGTCCTCCTCCCTTCTCCTCCTTCCTCCTTCAGCCCTCCCCTTCCTCCCCTCTCTTCTCCTCCTCCCCTCTCCTTCTTCCTTCTCCTTTCTTCTTCCTTCCCCATTTTTTTTCTTCCCTCCCTTTTTTTAAAACACCCTCTTTTTCTTAGACTTTTTTTAACTCAGATTTTTTTTCTACATTATTTTTTTTATTTAATTTATTTTTTTTAGCCAATTTTTTTTAATTAGCCAATTATTTTTTACACCAGTTTTTTTTTTTTTTTTTTTTTTTTTTTTTTTTTAACACCAATTTTTGCCACAACCTACCTATGGATTGTCACATTGGTTATTCATTTCATACCGGTTATTATTATTGGAAGAATATTCCTACCGCAGTCGGACTTTATATTATCTTTTTGTGATGCTTGTACCGCAACGGCGATTGATCAATAAAGTTGTTTCACATTCTTCACTTTATGGGATATTATGACTTGGTGCTCTTGATTTTTGGTTGACGAATCATCTATCTTGAGCACGTGGACCTTATTCTCTATTGAAGACCACTTCAAGTGTTCCAACACCGTAGTTTGGATACTTGGATATATTTTTGGCACAATAGATTTTCTCAGCACAATTTCAACAACTATGTCACCCGCTTTCTCATGACCGCAAGAGTATTTATTTTACTCTTTCTCTTTTCTTATCAAGAAACTTCATAGATCTAGGGAGAGCTTATCTTAGCTCTTGGTATCCGACACTCTCCATCTGATGATTTGTTGATTTTTGATATCCGGTCATTGGTTATCAAAATAGGGAGAGAATATCATCCGGATTTGGTTATTATTGTTTGAGTTTGGATTTTTGAAGACTTCTGAAGACGATTATTTATTTAGTGATGCGATGTGGCACTTATTTTTGGTCTTCACGGATCAAATTTTTGGCATTACTCGATGTTTTCCGATTCAGATTATTTATTATTCGGACTCTACCATAGGATGATTTTGTGTTTGCATCTAGTTCAGTTCTTATGGTTTCACGAGTTTGGATTTGTGATATGTTGAAGACGAAGATTATTTTGGCATGTGACATGACACTTATTTTTGATCCTTGGATCAAATTTCTGGCATCGCTAGACCATGTTTTTGGACTCACATTATTTTTATCCGACTACATTTTATGGATGCTTCACATGTTTAGCAGGTTATTCTTTGAAGAATTTCGGTTTATTATGATTCGAGAGCTCGAGATGTTTTTCAGACTATTGAACACAAAGTGTTTCTTTTATTGGATCTTCTACTTGCTCATGGTGACCTCCTTCTTCGGGTGATTATGACTGGTTTGAAGATTTGGATCTTATTTTTTTTGCTTCATTGGTTGTGCTTTGAGGCCGAAGACCTTCATTTCAGATATTCATGACTAGTTTCAGACTTCACAGACACTTCAGAGTTTCAGAGATATTTCAGAACTTGATTTCATTTTATTACCACACTTGTTAGTCGGATTACTGTATTATAGCCTTGTATCACTTATTGTATCTCTCATCATTTGTAAGCATTTAGTGAGAGAATATTGGGGCATATAAATGCTCCACAAATAATGAGTGATAATTAGGTTATATTTTCCCTTTATTGTATTTATGGTGTAAATAGTCTCCCTCCTATATAAAGGGAGAGTTGGTCATTTATTCCCTTAATTAAGCTAGCTCATTTTCTTATTTCTTAGAAGAGTTACAATTCTCAAAAATATAATTCTAGAGAGAGAAAGTGGTGGGTTCTCCCCACCTAGGGAGAGTTTCTCTCCCACCATGTTCTTCATGCAATATTATGATTATTCTCTCTTGTTCTTAGTTTATTTTTATGAACTCATATAATGTTCTTCATGTTCATACTTCCAAAAACACGATTAATCTCGAGAAATCTTTCTTCCGCATTCACCGTTCGTTATAAACAATGGGTTCTAACAATCATAACTTCCTCATACGAAGTCAGATTTAAATGTTCTTTTTATGCACACTCTCAGTTTAACATATACTATGACTTTCGTTTAGATCGCTAAGGCTAGAAAGTATTTTATCGTAAATTCACTTTTTACGATTCCAGGTGTCGTGTCGGTTTTGTCGTAAAACTTCGACGTGTCATAACTTCTTCGTTATAACTCGGATTTCAGTGTTCTTTATATGTATGGAACCCTTGTGACATATACTATAACTTGATTAAAATTTTTTATTCTAAATTATATTCTATTAGAAAGTCATTTTTGACGCTTATTGTCTCTAAATTGACTAGCCCGAATCTGCAGGATTACACAACATCTCGAAAGACGAACACACTTTTGAAGGCATTGAGAACACTCCTAATAAAAACAAAATTGGTAACGAAACAGACAAAAGTAATGAACCCAAAGGCGAGCGAAAAGACAAAATGACGGACATTGTTGACATGATAATGGAGGCCTAAAAGAAAAGTATGTAAGAGGACACTGGTCTTGGACTTGTGTAACCCACAATTCCAACTTTTACTACCTTTGAGCTTAAGGGACATATCCTTATTACGCTAAAGGATATTCCATTTTTCGGAAAAGACCATGAAGATGTATACAAGAACCTCGATGAAGTTAATCACATAGACGACTATTTCAACATTCTTAATGTTCCTCGAGAGACTATCTAGCTAAGAATGCTTCTGGTTACTTTTAAAGGAGCAACTAAAGACTGGTTAAAGGCGATTTCACCAGGTTCAATCACCACTTGCGCACAAATGCACAAAGAGTTCATACAACAATTTTCCCACCATCTAAAGTTTCTAAACTCAAGAAGACCATAGCAAACTTCGAGCAACAAATGGGGGTGTCCTTGTACGAAGCTTGGGAGAGATACAAAGGTTTAATCCAAAATTGTCCCTCAAACGATTTAAACGAGCAACAAGAGGTTCCGATCTTTTATGATGGGCTGAATGTCATAACAAGGCAACTCCTTGATTCGCAAGGAACTTTAACTAAGAAGAATCTCATTGAGATAAAAGAATTAATTGACGAATTTTCTAAGCGTTCACGGGAATATCACAACCCTTGTAATGATGAAACAAGGGGAACCGGGAATGGTGCATCGGAAGATATAGCGGCGGTTATGGAAATGTTAAGTAACATGGATAGAAGAATGACCAAGATGGAAATCCATACACGCAATACATGTAGGTTGTGAGAATTGTAATAGTCCACATTTGACGAAAGATTTCCATCTCGATGATAACGGGAATAGGAAGGATCACGTCTTCTACTCAAGTAGAGACCGATATGATGAAGATTGGAGGAAGCCGAAGAAGGAATGGTTGCCTTACAATGAGTACAAAAAGCAAAAATAAGAGAAGTACAAGAAAAAAGGGAGAGGGTTTTATCAAAAAGAAGAACCGACACCTGAAAAAGTAAATGGATTTTGAAACAGTGCTCTCCCGCTTTGCAGTCACGTTAGAAAAAAGGCATGATGAAATTGATGCAACGATGAAAGATTAGCTAGTTCTAATTCGTGATCAGCAAGCTTTACTTAGAAATCATCAAGCATCCATCAAGAATATTGAAGCTCAAATCGGGCAATTAACTACAGTGGTTAACGAGAGGTTACCTCCTATAAATCCCGATAAGAAACAACCACCACATGTCATGGACATCGATACTGAAGAAGACTCCATTTTTGAGTTCCTAGAAGCCTTGGAAGAAGAAACAAAGGAGCCCGAATCACAACCAAAGCAGGTAAAATCAAACACACTAATGTTGTTGAATTACCGACCTCACGACGTGGGCCCAGTCTGGTCAACAAAATTTTGATGATGTTCGAGCTTATCAACCTCCTTTACCATTTCTGTCTCGAGCTAGAGTTCACCTACTGGAGAAAGAGCATATTAAATTTATGAAGCAAGTAAAGGGTATTCCGATTAATACTCCTTTTATTGAATCCTTGGCACAAGTACCCGAATATGATTATGCCGATTCTGGAGCTAGCATAAATTTGATGCTGTCACACCCCAAAACCGAGAACGGCGGAAACGTTCTGGGGCGGAGAACGTCATGTAATGTATCATAACAATGCTAAGTAGTAAACAAGCAACAACATCATCCATTGCATTAATAGTATAATTGTAATTACATTTGAGTTCTTTCATAGTATAATTCTACAAAAATGAATATTCAGAAATAAAAGACGAGTCTTGATCGCTCCGTCTTCACAAAACCTGGTGGTCGTACCTGTCTATTCGTATCCTGGGAATACAAGTTATTTTGAAAGCGAGTATCAGCAATAATGCTGGTGAGTTCATAAGTATTTATGTGACTTGATTTGTAAAGCTGTAAAGAAAGACATGTAATTGTTTGAAAGAAAGTTTGTACCAACGAATATGTTTGTAAGTAATTGTAAACGTTTGAAACTTCTAGAAAATCCCATATTTTCTACTAGTATAAAGTGTAGCCTTCTACCAAGACCCGACTGGTTTGAATGTTTGCCTTTAGAAATCCAATATTTGTTTATAAGTGGGTGGTAATTTAAAAGACCCAAAGATGTACTACCATGATATTATTTATGTCTAAAACAGTAGATTTGTGTAAGTATATATTTGCTAAAGTATTTGATAACCCCGTAAATCAATGTGTTTTTAATACTCCATGTGAGTTTTATAACCATGCTAATGACACTGATGGCCTGTAACAACGTTCTTCAGGTGTTGGAACTGTTATGACATTTGTCACCCCAGGCCTGCCGGCCTAGCTGTAGCTAACAGCTTAGGTGTGGGATTGTCAATCCCGTATAGATCTATACACAAGTATCACGCTCCCCCTACAAGGGATTATGGTATATAATACAGGACTTAATAATGCATACTCGAACGTATGTGAAGCTGTCTCACAACCTAGTATAAAAACTGATTTACGTATGAAAATGTCCATTTGTTTTTGTATGAAAATACCTTCTTGATATGGTACTTGTAGTATATAAAACGTTATGAATATCTAGTATACTTTCTCATGTAATTGTATTCCTTGAAATGGTATGTCTCGAAGTTGTATGCTTTTGTAATTGTACCTCTTCGCATAGTATGTAATGTATTTGTATTAACTCATGAATAGACTACGTCTTGTATGATTCCTGGTACTTGGAATGGTAAATAGTATGTCTTAACTATACCTATTATAGTTATTGATAATGTGTGTGTATAATTCGAAATATGCTTTTGCTACTCAAAGGTACTGAACGAACTGACGGAAACTTTTATGTCTATATATGTACATATATTTATAACTAATATTTAGACGACATTCGGACGAATAACCGATGCCCTAAGGCCACATCCCAACGAGGAAAAGGAAATAAAGCGAGCTAGCCGTCCTAAGTCCTTCAAACATTACTTATATATGTATACATATATAGATGAGCACAAAAATATAAAAGAAGTTTTGTAAAACCAGTTTAATAAATAAGAATTGATGACTTGATGTCAGTTTATAAAATGATTTGAAAGCAGTTTGTTTGATAAGAACAGTTTTAAATATAGGAAGACCTTTGTTAGTAACATGATTCTAACAGCGTTTGAAAAGAATCATAAAGTATGTAAGACAGTTTGATAAAGAGTTTTTAACATGTATAAATGTTTGTCGTAAACTATTATAGTTTTTCCAAAAGTTCGTTTCGTTTGTATAGTAACCCTAGTGTAATGCTCACTTGTTATGAAATGTGTAACTTTTTGTGGTGACATAATGAACACTTAAACTCGAGGTATAAATAAACTGTTTGATTCGTATACGTATAACAACATATTTAATTTCGATATATATATCAGACGATATCGTGTTATGTTTTCCGTATGAAAGATTCCACATAATGGTTGTGAATCACATATGATTTACTTGATAAAAATGAGTATTTAGTGAATCTTTGAATTACACACGATAATAATCGTGTGTTTACTTGTATTCCCCCCCTCAAAAGCGTATATTAAAACAATATTGATAAAAATGTAGATTATAGGGGTATGAACTCACTCGTTAAGTTTGAAGAGAGGGGCTAGGGTTGAGCAGAACTTCGACCGCGGATGGTTGCGTCGTCGGCTCTTCGGGGATCTCTGCAGCGTAAATCTTTCGTCGAGGGCTCGAGTGCGGAAACCGAGGTGAGGGAATGGTCTCTGGTGCTTGGAAAGGGGTGAGAGTATCTAGAGGTTTGAGAATGTGTGCTTAAATTTGCAGCTGAACTTTTCTATTTATAGGCTGGAATTGCCTCGTACGCGGGGCGTAATTTTGGAGTACGCTGGGCGTAAAAATGTGTCATGGCTTACGACTCGAGTCTAGCTAAGCGTAGCTTGGGCGGGCCAATGGGACTCGACTCTGGGTCTAGTACGCGGGGCGTACTCCCAGATTACGCGGGGCGTAATCCCTGCTTCCGACTTCTAAATTCCGTAACTTTCGCGTACGAGCTCCGTTTTTCGCGTTCTTTATATCCACGCGTAGGTGAGATTATGCTCTACAACTTTCATTTAGACTCCGTCGGCTAGTTTTGACTTTATTTTTAATGATATATTTTTAATAGGCCGGGCCTCCTAAAGTTCGTTAAAAATTCATAGGTTCTTTATTCGACGTCGGTTTTCGTTTGTCTTTTTATTGTTTTATTACTATTGTGGAGATCTTCAACTCTCATTTAGGTTGTGTTAGCTAATTAACACTCGATCTTCAATTCGAGTTTTTAGCCCTCTACTACCGTTACGAAACTTTGAAAATTTGTAACTTCTTCATACGAGGTCCAATTTGGGCGATCTTTTTATGCACGTTCACCTTTCAACGAGATCTACGACTTTTGTTTAGATACTTAAGGCTAAAATGCACTTTATTGGTATTTTACTTTTTACGTCCAATAATGTTTTAACGGCGGGTCGTAAATATACGAGTGGTTATAATTTCTTCAATATAACCCGGTTTTGAGCATTCTTTATGTTTTTTTTTTTTTGGAAACCTTGGCATGATATCTAATATTTGATGCATCCCAACTTAGATACTTGAACACTTTATTTTCGAGGTTAATTTCGTTGTTTTTAGCTTTCGAGTGTTCACAATGCTTTTGGGAAAAATAGGGTTGTCACAGATGCCTTATTAATTTTAACAGAAGCTCAACCTTCAAGAATTGAAGGCTACTCGAATGACGATTCTTATGGCTAATCGTTCAGTGACTCATCCTTGAGGCATAGTTGAGGAAATTTTAGTAAAAATTGGAAATTTTATTTTTCAAATAGACTTTGTGGTACTTGATATGAAGGAACATAGAGATGTCTCAATTATCCTTAGACGTCCTTTGCTTAATACCGCACGGTCCTTGGTGGATATACGAGAGTCTAAGCTTACCTTACGAGTGAGATATGAAGAAATGACTTTTGGAGTGCAAGAAGGATTCAAGAAAGACTATGCTAAAAGTTAAGTATTCTTTATGGATGAAGAAAACGGGATTTAGGAATTGGAGAAATTGATGGTAAAAGAAATTCAAATAATAGAACAAGTCAAGCGTACTAAGCCTAGAGCATAAATTACAATGGTTTTTTTTTGAAGTCTTTGCTTATAAAACTCCAAGTTCGCTAGTTAGCTAGGTAAGTGAAGAAAGTTTGGTGTCTAGTGATGAAGAAGAAGAAGTTACTCAAGACTTGAAACAACCAACTTTGGACAAGGTGGATTTCAAAGCTAAGGAACTACAAAAAGAAGAAGGGAAACCTGAACTTGTTGTTGAAAATAAAGGGGTAAAACGGATTACCCCTGAGCCCACAACATAACCCAAAACTGTAAGCCAAATCTTAGTGAGTTCCCCCAAAATACCAACAAATAAACAAACAATAAATACAATAACATCATGTAATGGGTCCATAGCTAAAAGACTGGATTACCCCTGAGCCCACAACATAAGTTTGGTTGCCCTCGGGCCCACAACTTATGTCTGGCTTGCTCCTTGACCAAATCAGTCATCAAATTGAACTACCATCAAGCCCTCAGTACGAGTCTCGCATACCGTCCGGTCCTTGGATCATATCTGGAATGCTCATGAGCCCATGGCATGCCCTACCCGACCCTCAGCTCATATATAGAATGCCCCATAGTTTTTTGGCTACCGCACGGAGCAATACAATCTCAACCCACCACAATATGTCGACATGTAACAGATAATGAACATATACAGATAATTATGCAGACAGAATCACAGGTAGTCCTACAGATCTACCAGGCTAGCATATCAATTCCATACTCAGCATATCAGTGAATATAAACTAATGGGTCGGCCTTGGTGCCTTCAACTCGCAAGTACAATGAGGAAAACTCACCTCGCAAACTGAACAGAAGTTGATGAGGTCTCAACTCTAAATATCAGCTCTCTAACCGACACCTATTCCCACCAAATGATCAATTTCCATCAAAATCCCAAAATACCCAAAACACCCTCAAGGTCAAACTTAGTCAAAGTCAACTGGTAAAACCAACTAGGTCAACTGAGTCAACACAGCCGAGTCAACACAGGGTGCGTATACACAACCTCGCAGTTTACCACCATCGGGGTGGTTCACCAAGTATGCGGGGCGTACTTCGAGTACGCGGGGCGCACCCTCGAAGGTCCCAAATTCCATTAAGAGCTTAATGGCTTAATCTCTAACGTCCATAATTAGATCCATGGCTAAAATCCACATATGTGTAACATCCTAAAATTTAGAGCGAAAAATTTCATTTTTAAATAAATAATTATAAAACTACTAATCTGAAAACAATGATAGTACTATCCCATATCATAATTAAACTAGTGTGTCAATTGTCAAAACATGCTATCAAAAGAAAATATCAGAGTACAACTCCCAAAGATCTCGTCATGTGGATAATCATAGTGTGATGCGATGCGATGCGATCATGCTGACTCCTTTCCTTTTTAAGAAGAAGTGCCTGAAACTAAAACTGAAATCTGTAAGCACAAAACTTAGTGAGTTCCCCAAATACCATATACCATACACAGAATGACATAATCACATATAAACATATCGTGGGCCCCGGCCCTTCATCGAGCATCGCACGACATCGAGCCCATACTGGCATCGAGCAAAGCTTAGTATATATATAAACATATAAACAAATACACATATAATAATCACATAAAATAAGCATACAAACATTCCTCGGACCCCGCCCGGGATCGAACCATAATCCAGAAATATACAAATACAAACACATGCAAGAATCACAAAGACATTAAGCATACAAACATTCATTGGGCACCGCACGGTATCAGACCGTAATCCGGAAACATACAAATATAGACACATGCAAGAATCACGAAGACATTAAGAATAAAAACATTCCTCGAACGACGCACGGCATCAGACCGTAATCTGGAAAGCATACAGACATTCCTCGGGCATCACCCGACTTCAGATCGTAATCCAAAAAACATATAAATAGTCCTCGTGCAACGCATGGCATCAGTTCATAATCCGAAAAACATATAAACATACATCGGGCCCCGCCTGACATCCGACCGTAGCCCGAAACAAATACTATCATAAATAGATGCCGACATTGGTGCCTTCGACCCGTTCAAATAGGAGGAAAACTCACCTCGAATGCAGAAGCTCACTGCACGAAATCCCTAGCTGCTGCCCTGATGATTTCCCAAACTAACAATTACCAAAACAACATCCAATTAGCAACTGAATTCCAAACCATGATCCATAATCCAAACTTGGGATAAAATGACCATTTTACCCCTGGCCTAATAAGACTCATAACCAAGGCCCAAAACTATAAGATCCATAAAAGCCCAGTTTTCCAAATTGGGCCCAAACCCTTATATGGACCTTTCCTTAAAGTCCATTTACTTTTTTGAACCAATACACATGACCATAGCTAGCCCAACAAATCCATGCACTACAAGCCCATATGATAGCCCACCCGAAATGGCCTACAAGACCCAATAATGCCCAAATCCATGATAAACCTAACCTAAGAAGGCCCAATATCCAAAAAGGCATGAATTACTGAATGGTCAACCCTAGTCAACTCCTGGTCCATGGTTCAAAGCCTAACAAGTCAACAAAACGAGATGATTAATCTAGTCGAGTACGTCATACATACTCATCTGGTACGCCAAGCGTACACCCTTTGGGGCCAGTACGTGTTGGGTACTAGGTGGGTACGCACAACATACTCCCTTGGACTCCAAACTTTTCCAATAAGCACTTAATCACTTCATCTCTTGCTCTAACTCCCCAGTCTGACTCCTGGAGGTGACTTTTCAAGTAAAGTTGTCAACTTTACTAACATGCATGGCTTAATGGGACTATAGAGCTCAAAAGACCTTAATAAATGTTCTTAACTCATGATTGAACTCAAAAACTCCATAAAGCTTGCACCTTTATGAATGAGGGAACCTTAAAATGTCCAGATCTACTAGTTTGAGTCCCTAAAATGACCCTAGCTCACCAAGACCAAGCAAAAGGGACTAGAATGGCCAAAAACCCAACCTAAAGTAGATCTATGAAATGAAAAGCCAACATAGAGACTTTATACCTTGAGATTCTCGAAATGGAGATATAAACACTAGATCTTTATGTTCTTCTCCAGAGGTTGAGTCCTTCACCTCCTTCTTTTCTTGCACAAACCACCAAGATTCTTATTTCAAGCTTCAAGCTTCACCCAAGGCACTCTAGGGTTTCATGGATGTTAAAGTGGATTGGTGACTAGCTTAAAATGACCTAAGGAATGGTATAATGTTGCTTATATAGGGTAGGAACCCCGAAATTAGGGTTTTCGTCAAAAGGGAGTACGCCCCGCGTACCTCTTAGTACGCCCGGCGTACTCATAAACTACCGACGACCAAATGACCATATACGTTGGTCATAACCCAACTTACGCTCGGCGTACCAAACCAAACACGTGCATGCATCCTTGCATGCATGGGACTGATCTGCCAAGTATTTCAATTAGGGGTTAATTCTGCCAAAACCTTCAAAGTACCATAACTCCCTCATTCTAGGTCCGTTTCCGACGAACTTTATATCCATAGAAAGATGACTAGAAGCCCTACAATTCTAACAACTCACCCTTACCTAAAAACTTCCCTAACAAGAACCCAAAATCCATAAAATATCAAAATCTCAAATTACGATCATACCCTTGGCCTCCGAAGACACAATCGAGCACTTGGATCACTTATACCATGACACCCACATCCGAAATAGGCCATCCTTCCTTTCCTAAGTCCCTTAACCTTATGACCACTGAGTATTGGGTCGTAGCCCCGAATAAAGAAGCAGATCCAAAATGGAGTGTTACAATATGAGTCATAAAGTCTCCAACTTTATAACCTAGCAAGTCCAATAAGTGCTTAACACAAAATCTTATTCCATTAAGGCCTTCTAAATGATGCATGAAGCAAAACTAACCATTTGGAACCCATTTTTATGACTTAAGACCCCTCCTAGGGTCTGAAAGGACAACTCAAAGATCAAGAACATGCCAAATTCAAGGCCTAACATTTTGGGAGCAAAAAGCTCCATAAAGACATCCAAAACTATATCTATATGCTAGAGGAATAAAGTTGCAAGCTTTTTACCTTGGAGTGGTTACAAATGTTATAGAAATCCCATATCCAAATGTTCCACTCCTTAAAGATGAGCTTGGCTTCTTTCCTTCTTCTTCTAAGGCACCAAAAGAACACTTCTAAGCTTGAAAAGGTTACTCAAGGTAAAACTAGGGTTGCACAAATATATAAGAAGGATGGAGGCAGTTAAGGTGGGTGAAATAAGGTCATAAGAGTGCTTCAATGCGAGTCACACCCTAAAATTTAGGGTTTCCTTAGCTAGCAAGTACACCCTGCGTACACTAATGTACGCATCGCGTACTAGGCGCTCAGCGTACACCACGTACGCATGGCATACTCCTAAGGCGAATATTACAACAATGCCACTAGGACTCCTTTTTCACACCTTCTTTGACTTAGGGACCAAAATGCAATCATAAATAAATTGTAGGGTTGAAATTAGAAGTACCTTAACATCGGGATGTTACATCAGCACTCGATAGATAGTCAAATAAATGATTCTACGTCAAGTCCACATCCAAACAAGGAACAAAAAGAAAGGCTAAAGTAGGGATTATAAAGCTATAAAATCCTAACTATGTACAATTATGCAGTATACACTAAGCAAATAACAACGATATATTCCATCTTATAAAAGCAACCTCCTAGGCTAAATGCATCACAAATCAGGCAATCTTATTACACACTTCGTGTGGGATCCTTAGCTTATCAACTAGCATGAAGTTCTATTAGTTCATAAGATAATAGTTCGACACTACACATGCAATAAGTATATATAGTTTTGGAAAACTATCGCTCGAGCTCTTGCTGATTATACACACTACTTCGTCTGGTTTTTCTCCTTGAAATTCTTTGTTTCTTTTTGAAAAGTTTTATGAAAATCCTCATATCCTTAATTTGCATTTGGAATCCCCTAAGAGTTCATCCAAATCCCTCAAACCAAGGCTCTAATGTCAATTTGTAACATCCTAATTTTCAAACCAAAATTTTTATTTTAAAATTAACATAAACATTGTTCATAAAAAATCATCACAAGAAAATCACAAGTGTCAAACACAAATCATTATTGAAATATCAGAGTGTCTCCAAATATTCGGAAGCATAAACTGCAGGCGAATGTGTAGAATCAATTTTTCGTCTTCCCGCGATCATCAGAAGCACCTGAAACACATGATAAACAGTAATGGATTATCAACAACCTTGGAGACTACCCAAAGTCTTAGTGGACAAACAGCACCCCCTGTAGGTTATCATCAACCCTAGAGACCACCCAAAGTCTCATGACACATAAGAACACATATCACATTAATAGCACTTAGACCCAGCTAGTCAACACAAATATTCTATCACATGTAAGAATAGTGAGGAGACTCACCTTATACAGATGACTGACAGAACTCACACCCGAATCACCGGAACCAAACTCCGCCTTTTAATTACATCAAATAACCCTAATAACAATTAAGGTAATTTTTCGTACTCAACTAGTCCCAAGCCAATACACTTCGACACTTGCAAGATCATTAGAAACACCCGATCACTTGTAAACAAAATAACTGTTAGCAATTTTTGGAAAACTACTTGAGGATAAAAGTGGTGATTGTGAATCATTGAACCCTTGGTTGGAAAGACAAAACTAATAAAGTATATATCTTGAGTTTGGTTCAAGATATAACACAGGTAAAGGTGTACATAACAAACCAAGAACCCAGTTTGCGTTTATAATGTGTAATCCCTTTGAGGCCAACTTTGGCCCATCTTTGACTAATTGACTATTTTATATGTGTGTGTTCTGTTATTGTGTATAAATATTAGTGATATATTTTGGTTTCAACATACAAGAGAAAATGTTTTTTAATCTCGTATTTGACGTATTTCATTTTCTTAAGCTTTCGGCTTCAATATTTCTATAGTTCATATTTCATATTTTATATCAAGAACGTATTTCAAACCAACCCCATTTTGAGGGTTCTCAGACTCTCAGTTAATCCTGTGTAAGAGGAGTTCTCAGATATTTCAGTTACGTTGTGTTCATTTAGCATATACAAGTCCTGCAAGCGGATTGTTTATCTTAATGCAATGATACCACTAGAAAATAATTATATAATAGATCATCTTTTTACCAATTAATGTATATATGTTATTTACGAAGAATATCATTTTTCTTTTGAATACTGATTAACTTTAGTTGTTTTTAAACTAAAAGAAATTATGTAGTTTCTTGTGACGTAGATGCGTCCATAGGTGCATAAATCCGATCAGGATTTCCACGTATCCGAAAAAAATATCAGATCCATATTTTTTAAAATAATTTGACCCTAAATTATATAAGATGTATGTAATCTGGCATATATGAACCGGTTATTCACAAATTTCGTCATCATATATTTGCCAGTTTTATCTGGTTTTAAAAAAATCAGAATCTTTATCTGGAAAAATCCTATCATTTAGTTTGAACAACATATTTTATTAAAAGCTAGACAAAGAAAAATGTTACATCAAAGTAATAGCAAGACTAGGATTCTTAAGCCACCCCTATTCAATGACGTTTAACCTTTCTACTTCTATGACACACCCAATTCCACTCTACCTTAAAGATCGATCAATCGATTTGAAGACTGGATTTAGACATAGAGAATGTCTTTCTTTTATCCTCACTCAAATACTTAAAGTCAGTTTTTTTTTTAAATAAATCAAGTTGTTCATTTCATGAACCCCATAATATCTCCGTACAACTCCACTGTTTAATATAGTAGTGTAATCCACCGGTGGTTGATCACATGGTATCAAAGCCGGCAACCGTCGCACCAAAGAAAGCTAGTTGTTAATAGCCGATAACCCTAGATTTTGCTTCCCTCCCAGGTTGTTCATCTTATTAAATTACCATATAAAATCTGGAAAAATAAAAATAACCGGATAAGTGTGATCCGATCTGAAGTTTGATAATTTTCAACCCAATATCTGATAGAAAATGATCCGGAAATATCCGATATCCATATTAAAAAATCAGTTTCCGATTTTATTTGAGTTTTAATAATATATATCCTGTATAGGAAAAATCCCACATTTTTACGATGTTTTGTAGAGCATTGAAAATTTGAAATTGCGTTTCGGACCTTAAGTGATTTTATTCCCGAACTTGTTTAGTGGGTTTGGGCCTTTGAGGCATGCACTTTTTTGGGCCTTTGGGCCTTTGTATTTTTTTTTTTAATCGTCAAGAGGTGTCTAATTTACGTTTATTTAGTAAAAGTTTTTATTAGTTTGTTTGGTATTAACATGGTGTTTTAAAAATAATGTTTGGTTTAGTTTATCTGCAAAACATATTAAGCTGATAAATTATTTTTTGGTGTTTTGTAAATGATACTATGTGTAACTAGGAAAAACTTGAAAAGAACGATTTAAATAAATCAATAAGTAAAGAATAAGTTATTCATCAAAAACTTTTTATTTAATTCAATAAGTGCTTATTAATTTATTTATTTTTATCAAAACATCTAAAACTCTTTATTATCCATGTCAATTCATAATAAACCAATAACACCTTAAATAAAGAACATCAAACACCTCATCAATTAAAATCATGAAAAAAAATGTGTAAGATTCATTGGCCCAATTATCATAAGCCACATACTTAGAGTTTTAAATAATAACTAATAATTAAGTTTGAGCTTTGCCAGAGGTTTTTACGTGTTTTTTAAGCATATTAGGAGTGAGAATTGATTAAACCAGTGATATTTACAAAGTTCTGAGTTAAGAGATCAAAATAACATTTTAAAAAAATAGAGGGAGTGAAAATGCTTTTTACAAAGTAGAGGGGTAAATTTACATTATATATACGACGGGGGAGGGGGATAAACCCGAAAGTCTAGAAAATGGAAGGGTAAAAGTGATATTTTACAAAGTTGAAGGTGAAGGGAGTAAAAATGATACTTTAAAAATAAAGGGATGAAAAATATCATTGTACAAAACATAGGGTTTGCAAGTGATAAATTATACAAAGTTGAAGGATTAAAGTTGTAATTTACGAATTAACATATACTTGTACTAACATTTAGAAAAACACAGAGGGGTTCGTATACATTTTCCAAAGTATAGAAAAGAAAATCATATTATATATATTATATATGGACGGAAGATAAACATGAAAATCTACAAAATAAAGGGTTAAAAGTGAATTTTACAAAGTTGATGGTGGAGGATGTGATAATGATATTTTAAAAAATAATGGGACGAAAAATATGATTTTACGAAGAAAAAAAAAGGATCGCAAGTGATAGATCATGTAAAATTGAGGGATTAAACTTGAAACTAATACATTACTATACTTGTACATCATGCACAGCAACATGTACTTTTAGCTAATGCATTCACAAACATGGAGTTGCATTTTAGTATATACTAGCAATTGAGCATGCGCTACGCAACGGGTTTTTACGGGGTTTTGTTGCATATTCAGAGTGGAAAACGAAAGGGTAAAAATGAGATTGTAAGTTTAAGGTGAAAGGGGTGAAGATAATATTTTAAATATAGGGGTTGCAAGTGACGGATTAACAAAATTGATGGTTTAAAGTTGTATTTGATGCATTATGATACTTGTACATTGTGAATCATCGGTTATAACAATATTTTAATTTGAGAGGGGGGGGGGGGTGTTTGGGGGGGGTCAAAGTAACATTTTGCCAAATAGAGGGTACAAAATACATTTTACAAAGTAGAGGGATAAAAATCATATTATATATATATATATATATATATATATATATATATATATATATATATATATATATATATATATCATACATAGTTATGAAGCTAGTATTTTTTTTCTTGAATTTCATGCATTTGAAACCCCCTTTTTTAACTTCCTCAAACCATATTCATTTGAAACTCCATTTTTTAACTAATGCAACTCAAAAGTTTTCTTAATTATGATTTAACACTTAAAAGTTTTATAATTTATATTATGTTTAATTAGCATTTAGTGAAAAGTTTACTATAAATAGACCAATCTTTTTGTGTCTTTTGTATTATATAAAATCTTACATGTATGAAGGATTTGAAGATATTGTGATTCAAAAGTTTTCATATAATTGAAACATTCATGATCCAAATATGATGATTTGAAGAAATGGGATATGTCACATCGATGGTAATTGTAATATGATTTTTTCTTTCAACCAAAACAAATGAATCTTTTATATTCTTTCTTTATATTCAGTTTCTCATTTAATCTTTATATGTCATTTGTGTGTATTACTCAATCTTGAATGTTTTGCTTGGAATTTCTTTCTAATTCTTCTTTTTCAAGGAAAATATTTTGATTGCAGGTTAGTGAAGAATTGTCATCAAGTTTCTATGGTTGAATGGTGTTAAATGGAGAAAGAAGATTCATAAAATGGATATAGGTTTTTTTTGTTTGAGCAAAGTTGACGAATGTTAGTTTTTTCTTTTGATTTAAATGTATGCATATGTAACATCTTTATATTCAAGCACCTAATGCTCTTATTTATTTTATTGTAGTTTTTCTATTTTGATTATGTTTATTTTCTATTTTTTTTGTTGGGTTATCCTACACAACATATTTAAAAAACGATATTTAAAAGATAACATAATTTTGAACATTTGATATGTAATTATGATAGACTTATCATGATATGTTCTTTATATAAAAATAACTTATCCATATTACTACGACAAAAATTACGTATGACATTTACATATATATATATATATATATATATATATATATATATATATATATATATATATATATATATATATATATATATATATATTATATGTGATTTGTTTAACATGTATATGCACCTATGTATGTTAAAAATTTATAATTAAATATCTTTATATTTAATAATTGAAGTGATTAAAATGATGCATCAAAACCAATTATTTAGACGAATATAATAATAATAATAATAATCATAATAATAACAATAATAATAATGATAATAATGATAATAATAATAATAATAATAATAATAATAATAATAATAATAATAATAATAATAATACATTTACAACTACCACATTTATTTGAAACTCACGCTACAACTCAAGAGTTTTCTAATTTATGTATATTTATTCGTTACAACTCAAGAGTTTTTAACTTATGATTATTAATTAGTAATCACTAATAATTTTTTACTTTTCTTTCTTTTATATGGTTGTAAAGTTTTGCTCTCTAAAAACATTAATGTATTTGAAAAGATTTGTGACTTAAATATGAAGAGTTAATATAAAAGTTATAATAGATGTTTTAGTGTTTTTATGTTATTAAAAGTTATAGTGTTTATTTTTCATATTTTTTATTTTTCGTTGTATATATATATATATATTTTAATACAAATGTTATAATAAATGTTTTTCTATTTTTATTTTACTAAAAGTTGCAGTTTATATTTTTTTTTTCATACGTTTTGTTACCCGTTATATTATCATTCATTTGATATATAATTTACACAATTTTAAACGATTTATAAAATTATCAAATAATTGTATATATCACAACGACTTTAAAAATAAAACTATAATGTTTAATAAAACTAAGAGTAAACTACACAAATGGTCCCTATGGTTTGAGGTAATTTGCGTGCTTGGTCCCTAACTTATTTTTTTAACTCGGAAGGTCCCTATGGTTTATTTTGGTTACGCGTTTGGTCCCTACTGCTTATTTTTGTTACGCTTTTGGTCCCTGTCTTATCTAAAAGGATTATTATTTAAAGAGAAAAAAATGATGGGGTAGATGAGGTAAGTTGAGGGGGTGAGATTAGGGGTGTTTTTATTTAAATAAATTAAAAAAATCAAGAGCATAATAGTCTTTTTAGGTAAGATAGGGACCAAGCGCGTAACAAAAACAAACAGTAGGGACCTTCCGAGTTAAAAAAATAAGTTAGGGGCCAAAAGCTCAAATTACCCTAAACCATAGGGACCATTCGTGTAATTTACTCTAAAACTAATATACTAACTATATGTTTGCTTTACTGCTAACATATTATTTTAAAGTAGAAATATTAAATAATAATTTGGTAAAAGTTATTATTTTAACTATATAATTTTATTTTCGCACAACGCACGAGAATTCGCCTAGTATATATATGTACTATGGTGGTAGAGGATAAACACGAAATTCTACAAAACTAAAGGGTAAACGTGATATTTTACAAGTTGAAGGTGGAGGGGTGAAAGTGAAAGTGTAGAAAATAAAAGGGTACAAGTGATACTTTAAAAAGTTGAAGGTGGAAACCGGCAAAAGTGACATTTAAAAAGTAAAGGGATGAAAAATATTACTTTACAAAACAAAAGGGGTTGCAAGTGACAAACTATATAAAGTTGAGGGATTGAAGTTGTTGTTTACGTATTGACATATACTATATACTACGAGAACGGAGGATAAACATAAAAATATGGAAATGAAGGTGTAAAAGAGATAATTTTATAAAGTTGAATGTGGAGGGTGAAAGCTATATTTAAAAAAAAAATGGAATGAAATATCCGATTTTACAAAAAAATAAATAAATAAATAAAATAAAGGTTGCAAGTTCCACATTATACAATTTGAGTGATTAAACTTGAAACTAAGGCATTACTATACTTGTACATTATGTATATTAACCTATACCCTTAGCTACAGTAAATTACACTCACAAACATAGAGTTATATTTTAGTATATACTAGTAATTGATTCGGCGCTATGCAACAGTTTTTACAGGGTTTTGTTGCATATTCAGAGTAGAAAACGAAAGGGTAAAAATGATATTTTACAAAGTTTAAGGTGAAAGAAGTGAATGTGATATTTTAAAACGTAAAGAAATAAAAAAAATAGCATTTTACATAATCTAGGGGTTGCAAGTGACGGACTAACAAAGTTGAGGGTTTAACATTGTATTTTACGCATTCTGATACTTGTACATTGTGAATCATCGGCTATAACAATGTTTTAATTTGAGGGGGTCAAAGTAACATTTTCAAATCAACTGATGTCAAAACATATCAAAATATCCGAATAAAGCTCCCAGGATAAACTGAAGTTGTGGTGTGTGTCATGCCATCAACCCGAGCTCTTCCCCCTTACTAGCGGAAGTACCTGAAACCAAAAACTGAAACTGTAAGCACAAAGCTTAGTGAGTTCCCCCAATAAAAAAAACCGATCAATAAACTCCCTGGATGAATATTGCCAAAAATGGAAAGATCTTGCAGATCAACCGACGGACGTTGAAAACCCAGTTAGTTAAAAACGACTAGTTTTTCAGATGGTTTGTGGCCTCCCACCAGAATACAACACTGTTGTTTCCTTCATTAACCAAACATTACCTGACCGGGACACCACCCGCAACATGCTTTAACATGAGCATAACCGACAACAAGCTTGAGAAAGCCAATCTGTCACTGGTATCGCCACCATAGCAATCGATGCCAACACAGTTTTTGATCATCCATCTTGTCCGCCACCTCACCCCTCTTGTGGCCCTCCGTCTAATCGACAACAACAGCATCATGGTCCTAACCGTTAGGAACGCCCTCATTCCAACAATCAATCTCAACCTCGATCATCCCCCTCAAGCTCTTCTGTCCCTGCTAGTCAATACACGCACCCACCTTGGTGGGCTATGATGTCGCCCCTGTGCCCTTATCCCACTCAATAGGGTTGCGCGTACCCCTGGTACTCATAACCGTGATCCACTAATCAGCAGCAAAACTGATAACAAAACAGGAGGTACCAGCAACCTTGCAATGAAGCCCCTCAAGCCAATGTTGTCAGCGTTTTCAATGCACTTGAACCCACTGATATTGGCAATGCCTTCCAGGCCATGAATCTGGAACCTCCCGAGGACTCACAATGGTATATGGATATTGGAGCTTCTTCCCATCTCACAGTTAATTCGGGTAAACTCTCACATTTTTCTAATTTAGTCACATTAAATCTATATCTTTCGGTAATGGTCATGACATTCTAGTGATGGGTACGGGTCAAACAAGCCTTTTATCCAAACCCAAACCTCTCACTCTTAAAAATGTCCTGTTTACCTCTGACATTGTAAAAAAAATGTTTCTGTAAAACAATTCACCATTGATAACAATGTATCCATTGAATTTGACCCTCGTAGCTTTTCTGTGAAGGACCTTAAGAATGGGATGATTCTATCTCGCCATAATAGTACAGATGCTCTCTACCCATTCACAGATCTGGTTCCACTCAGTCTGCTCTTCTCTCCATGTCTCCCGATCTATGGCACTCCCGGCTCGGTCATCCAACCGGCAACATTATTAATTTTTTTACGTTTAAATTTTTTCATTATGTGTAATAAGAGAACTACCAATTCTCATTTACTTTGCCATTCTTTTCAAATATCAAAACACAAACGCTTACCTTTCTTTGATTCTAGTTCTTGCACAATATTACCATTTGATATAATTCATTGTGACCAGTGGACCTCCCTCATCCCAATCAAAACAGGTCATAAATACTACATGGTTTTAATAGACAACTTTTACCCAATATGTATGGGTATACCCCCTAATTTTCAAATCTGAAACCTTTGATCGTTTCACTCCTTTATACACCCTCAATTCAACACCAAAATTAGAAGTTTCCAATGTGACATTGGTGGTGAATTTGACAATCACAACTTCAAACATTTCGCCTGTACCCATGGACTACAACTTTGTTATTCATGTCCTTAAACATCCCCACAGAATGGTAAAGTCAAGTGCATGCTTCGTCGCCTAAACTAAATTTTCGTTGTTCTCGTTGCTCACACTTCGTTACCATCCTATTTTTGGTTTGATGCTCTCCACATGGCAACCTATCTCCATAACATTACTCCCACCAAACTCCTCAAAAATCAATCCCCCACCTCTACTCTTTTTCAATGCAACCCATGTTGTAATCACCTTCGTGTTTTTGAGAGTGCTTTATATCCAAACCTTTCTGCTACTCGCACCCACAAATTTAATAATCGGTCCATACGATGTGTCTTCCTTGGATATCCAACTAATTACCGAGGCTACCACTGTCTCAACCCCGAGACTAGGAAATCCATCTTTCCCGCCATGTCACCTTCAATGAATCTGTTTTTCCCTTCTCCGCTCTCTCTAAAACTCATTCCCATGATTACCAATTCCTTTTCCAAGACACAAATCTTCCATCCACATATGAACATTTCTCCACCATTCCACCCCACCACTTCCCCACCACCAACCTACCAAAACAATACCTTTCCTTCTCCTTCACCCCCACCTCCATCACCCTTAACCACCCCTAAAATCTCCCCTATTTCTAATAACCACAATCATAACCCTCATCCACCAATAATCCCACCTCAGCTCGTGACAACTAGATCTCGTGCTGGAATCACCAAACCATTTCAGCGTCTTAACCTTCACACCACTACTCTTTCTCCCATCCTGAAAACCCTCACCTTGCCCTTCTCAACCCATACTGGAATAAGGCTATGAACGACGAGTACAAGTCCTTGTGCGATAATGACACATGGGAACTCGAATTGTAACGCCCGTAGATCCGGGCTAGTCAAGTTAGAGATAATAAGCATCAAAAAATGACTTTTTGATGGAATATTATTTAGAAGGAGTAATCTTAACTAAGTTTTAGTATATGTTACAAGGATTCTGTGCATATAAAGAACGTCATAATACTACGCATCGATATAAAGAACGTTATAATACTACTGTGATAAAATGATGAGGTAAATGATGAGGTATGTAAGATGATTAAAGAATAATATTGGTAGATGCACCAATTAGAGAATGTTATAATACTAGCAGATGCGCTTAAGAATAATATTGGTAGATGCACCAAATGGAGAATATCATAATACTAGCAGATGTGCTTATGGGATAATCCTGGAAGATGCGCTTATAGGAAAATGTCGGCAGATGCGCCTAAAAGAGAATGTCATAAACCTGGCAGTCGCGCCTCATAGTGTATGGCGTAATCCTGTCAGAGGCGCTTAAAGGATGATGTTGGTAGATGCGCCTTCTGTAGCAATAGATTTTGTGAAAATTCCTTAGGTCAATCCTTAGGAATGAATGGATAACGGGTAGTTGAATTCTTAGGGTAAAATCCTAAGAAATAAAGAAGATAATGGGGATGGGTAATTAGGTTGATTGTTTGATGGTTGAATATAATAATTATATTATTGTGGGTCGAAAACCCTATATGCTCACCAGGCTCCCAAGCCTGACCCACTCAGTTTTCTTTGTATCACAGGTATCAATACGAAGACATATTTCACTGAGAGACTAAAAGAGATGTAAATCATTAGTGTGAATAAATGTAAGTTCTGTTTATGCTTATATGTCTGTATCGGAACATGACATCCCAAGATTTCGTTATATAATGAAAATACATATCTTTAAAGGAATGCTTTCATAAATTCTTATCATATTTTGTTTTGGGAACAAATTACGCAACTGTTTTCTTTAAAAGATTACTCTGATTTTAAAAACAAAGCAAAAACAAATCGGTCTTTTCTAGCCATGAAATTGGGGATGTCGCAGTTGGTATCAGAGCATTAGTTTAAGCGAACTAGGAATTTGTTGGAAATTTCTAGACTTAAACTTAGAATGCTAAGCAATGACTGTGAGGAGTATGTCTAAAATATGTTAGGTAGTACACCTAAATTGACAGAAGGACTAGTTTATTTTAGGAATGATGCCTAAAATGCTTTTATTTGCTAAATGTTTTGTGTGATAGCTAAATTGATGTTATTATTTGTTCAGATCTATGGTTTGTTGCCGACCGGATCTGGAAACCTTATGTGTTTAGGATTCTAAGCGTACGACTACGATATTAGAACTAGCATGTAAACGTTTCAGAGTGATAAGGATGACTTAATTATCTATCGTGATTGAGGATCTGAATTCACCATATTCAGTGTGTAGATCAAAAATGGTAAGAACCAGAAGTGGAGTTGGAAATGCAAATGAAAATAAGAATCATCCACCAGTGATTGAGCAAATACCTGTTGTAGCTGCTGCACCCGAGCCAATATCGATGGTTGGTGTACAAATGATGATTCAAACAATGTTGGATCGTCAGATGGAAGAAGCGAGACGTCTGCTTATGCAGAATCGTGAAGAACTTTCAATTCAAGTGGAAGAGCCCGAAGTGAATGGAGGCCATTCGGAGGGAGGTAACTTCAGTAGGACTATTGGCCAAGCCAACCCACCATTAGTTAGACAAAACCATTAGGAGGGAGGAATTGATGGACTTGGATGCAAGTACAAAGACTTTTTGACTTGCAAACCATCGACCTTCACTGGGAAAGAGGTTCCGATTGGAGTCATGGATTGGATTTCGGAAATGGAATTAGCCTTTATGACATGTGGTTGCAAGGGCAAGTTACAAACCATATTTGTGTTTTGGGAACAAATTACACAACAGTTTTCTTTAAAAGATTACTCTGGTTTTAAAAACAAAGCATAAACAAATCGGTCTTTTCTGGCCGTGAAATTGGGGATGTCACATTCCCAGAACAAACGGGATTCATATTATTCGATGCTTATGGCTCTTTTGCCATAATTTCCATGCTAACGGTTCTCTCTGGAGATATAAAGCTCGACTTGTGGTAAATGGGAAATCTCAACAGGTTGGTGTAGACTGTGATGACATTTTCAACATTTTCGTTAAACCCACTACAATTCACACAACCCTTTCTCTTGTAGTATCTCGCTCATGGCTGATACACCTACTTGATGTCAAGAATGCTTTTCTACACGACAATATTGCCGAAACCGTTTACATGCACCAACCTCCGGGCTTTGTGGATCACACCCGACCTAACTTTGTTTGTAGGTTAAGAAAGTCTTTATATGGGCTTGGTACCATTGCTTTGCCACATACACCACATCTCATGGTTTTAAAAGTACTGCCACATATACTTATCTATTTGTTTATCAGAAATGGCAAGACACAACATACTTACTTCTATATGTTGATGATATTATACTTACAACATCTTCAAATTCTTTCCTACGCAGGGTCATCGACACTCTCTCTCTCGTGAATTTTCCATGACCTATTTGGGAACACTTTAACATTTTCTTGGCATTCACGTTACACGTACCAATCGGGGTCTGTTTCTTTCGCAGTCTCAGTATGTTAACAACATAATTCAAAGAGCAAAAATGACAGAATGCAAACCTATCACCACGCCCGTGGACACTTTTTACAAACTTAGTGCTAACTGTGGTGTACCATTCACTAATAGTACTCTTTACCAAAGCCTAGTAGGTGCTCTACAATACCTTATATTTACATGGTCGCATATTGCCTATGCCATTCAACAAGTTTGTCTTTTTATGCACGCCCCTCGGGAACCTCATTTTAAATTCCTCAAACGAATACTGCGTTATCTTAAAGGAACCGCAGACCAAGGGCTTTGCATTCACGCGTCATCAAACTTTCGCATCACTACATACCCAAACACCGACTGGGGAGGGTGCCCCGATCTAGTGCAGAAGCAGAATACAGAGGTTTTGCAAACGCCACGGCCGAAACAAGCTGCCTTTGAAACATGTTACGTGAACTTCACGTGCTGGTAACAAAAGCAATGATTATTTACTGTGACAACATGTCCGTTGTTTACCTCTCTAACAACCCTTTCCAACATCAATGAACAAAACATATCGAGATTGACATTCATTTTGTATAAGAATTAGTTCAGATTGGAAGAATTTGTGTCATTCATGTACCGCACATCAACTCTTCAATCGTATACGAATATCTTTACCAAAGGGTTGCCACGTCAGCTCTTCAATCGTTTTAGGACCAGTTTGAGCATCCGCTCTCCTCCTGCTCCAACTCTCGGGGAGTATTAGACGTATTATTTTGTATATATTTGTTACTCATATTTCCCCCTGTAATTACTCTTAATTGATTTTGTATTTTAGGTAGTTTGTTAGCTATTGTGTCTATTTATGTATCATATCTCTTTCAATGAGAAATCAATCGATTCTATGGAATCCTTTAGATAATGTGGTTACTATCGTGTTTAGTTTTGTGAAACACATGGGTAATTTCGGTAATTGCAATTGGGCAAATTAGGTTTGTTGCCCTTTCAATATTTTGTAATTTTTTTCCTGTCCCTGCTTTGTTCTTTTTAGGCGACGATTTTTATAGATCATCCGTTGTTTCGAAAAAAGACTATTAACAACTCCTTTAAATTGTTTAACTTATGGTTTTGATGGATGACATTAATAAGAGGCTAATACATAATGGGAAAGGGGAGGTTGTACAAAATAAAATGTTATCATTCATGAAAAAGTTAAAAGAACTATAAAGAAGATTAAAATTATGGTATGTAGAAGAAAAAGAGATACAAATTTTAGAGAAATTGGATATTCAAAATAAATAAATGATACTTGATATAGATGAAGAAGGCGGTGTTGAATAATTTGAGTTATGGCTATTTCACTTTTATTCATTATTGTGAAGGGTTTCCATGTTACCCTTCTTGAAGAAGCTTTGGATCGAAATGTTTTTAGTGGAGCTCAACTGGGAAACAACTAGTTAGTTTTATCCCATTTATTTTACATAAATGATGTTATGTTTATTTGATAGTGGTCTCAACATAATGTAAGAAGTCTTGTCGAATGTTGTAGTGCTTTTTATCTAGTGGCACACCTTAAAATTAATTTGCAAAATAAATAACAATTTTAAGGAGGCTAGGAGTTTCTTGTCAAGAGGTGAAAGATTTAGCTTCTAATTTTAAATGTTTTAACTCCCTTTTATGTAGGGATGCAAACGAGCCGAACCGAGTTCGAGCCTGATCAGGCTCGGCTCGGGCTCGTTTAAGTTATATGAGGCTCGAGCTCGAGCTCGGCTCGATTTGAGCTTTCTTTACTGAGCTCGGCTCGAGCTTGTAAAGAGTTATTTAAGCTCGGCTCGGGCTCGGGCTCGACTCGTTTTTATCAGGCGTGCTTAAATAAGCTTAAGCTTGGCTCGAGCTCGTTTACTAATACCCAAAATTCATAATTCCCCTAATATGTTTTTATTTTAATATATATATATATATATATATATATATATATATATATATATATATATATATATATATAATATTATATAAAGGCTCGTTTAGGTTCGCAAGCCTAATTGAGCTTTGTGACATAGGCTTGAGCTCAAGCTCGTTTAATAAACAAGCTTAATATTAAGCTCGAGCTCGGCTCGGGCTCGTTTAAAATCGGTTTCGAATCGAGCTTTTAACGATCCGATCTCAAGTAGCTCGTGAGTAGCTTGGCTTGTTTGCACCCCTACTTTTATGTATGATGTATTTCATATTGCCGATTGGTATTAATAAGAACAAGGAAGAAAGTTAGTATAGAAAATAATAAAATTACTCTCTATAGCAGGAATAAATACTTTACCTAAAATAGTTATAGGGATTTTAGGCATATATTACATGCTAAATTTTTAAAGCTCGGGACGTAATTTTTGATTTTATGAAAACATTAAGATGTCATTTCTTTTAGGGAGTATTTGGTGAAACACATACGTTAAATCAAATGGAAGAAAAGTATGGCTTCTAAAGAAGATGGAGGGCCATGCATCCGAAGCCTTTGGCTTTCAGTCGCACTTCAATTTACAATTGGCATTCGAGATTCTTATATGATCCAAATGAATCGTAGGTTAGAGTCATTAGGATGTTCCACGAATTAGAAAAGATGGGGGGGGGGGGGGGGGGGGTGTCATGTTCGATATGCAACATATGAAAATTCATGGAGTTTGGAGTAATATTATTAAAAATATCAGTCATTTGCGTTCATAAGCATTCAATATAGACTCATTTAATAAAGAGAAGATTGATGATTGAGTATCGACTAAACTTTGGAAAGATAATTGGATTGGTGATATCAATTTTTGAAATCCTTTCTTATTCTTGTCCACTTATGAAGCTTAAACAACATTTATTGTCAAAGATTGTTTTAGCAATGATGAGTGGATTCTTTCACGTCGTTTTAGCAGGGACAAGGGGAAGAAACAAAACACTTGGAGTTACAAGAAGTTCTAGTTCATGTTGAGTTGAGTGATCAATCAAATTAATGAACGTGAGAGTTAGGAGTTAGACGTAGAAGCTGTGTATACAGTCACTTCGACACATCAGTTTCTTGATGATGGTATGTTAGTCATGTCAAAACGTCTACTAGACGGAACAAGTTGGTCCTAATAAAAGCAAATATCTTGGTTTAGAGGATTTTTTTTGGATAGATTGCCTACCATAGTTAATTTGGATTATAGAGGCATAAACATCGAGCCTATCATTTGCCTTCTTTGCGATTTTCATAGGGAGACAAATGATAATGTATTTATTTCTTGTTCGATGGCTAGGCAGTAGGATCGGTAGTTGATAGTGGCTTGATATCCCGAATTACCCAACGATTAGAGAAATACTTTACCTAGACGAATCATACGGTGTTACACAATATACAAAGGAAGTGTTTAAATGCAATTATTTTTACTATGGTTTGGACTTTATAATTTCCAAAATTCTTAATTTCTAGCACTCAAATGCCTAGAAAAAGTGACATGTTTGATAAGATTGTCACACACTTATATCTTTGGATGTTTAATAGAAGTTCTAATGTGAACATTAATAGAGTTGGATGATTACAATTTACAAAACCATATGTTCGTTATTTCATTTACCTATATTTACTAATATTCTGGCTTTTGATACGTTTTAATAAAACCTTTTTGATGTTAAAAGACATAACTTTATATAAAGCATATTTTTAGATCTTTAAACTAATAAAGTAGTTTTTGAGAAATTAAAACAAGATCAAGATGTTCAAGCTTTACTTTTTATTCCTAGTGAACCTTTTAATTCATTCTCGAGTGGAAAATCGTAACTAAATTCCTACATTGTTATGGAAATTAACACAAACCAAGCCCTAGAAGTTGGCATCAAAACATGTGACCACCAAAAAACGAAGCATCATCATCATCCTCCACCAAACTCTCTCTTTCAAAGCTCAAAACGAATGAAAGGTGAATCCTTTTGCTTTCCCATGTGGTACCTTTTTTCCCAAATTGATCCCCCATTTCTCATAATGCTTTCAATGCTAAGGACCACTCACACACCATTACTACTTGCTGGCTACCATTCCAGCAAACCAAGAAAATTATTTACAATTTTATCCAACAAGAACCAAGAACCCAATTAAAAAATTAATGGAATAGTACTTTCATCCGGATCAATTACTGTTTTTTAAATTCAAGAAATCATAACAAACAAAAGAGATACAGTTGTGATTGACACATCCATTGTTGCAGAAAATAACAAAAATTTAAAGCTTAAGTCATCTTTGTTGTTCTACCATCCCCAATTTAACGCACCTCACTTAAATGCTCTCTTTAAAAGTAAATATTTTTCTTTTTCTATAATTTCATGAACCCATCCACTGTTTCTCTTTGTAAAAGAAAACAAAAAGAGAAGGTGAGGAAAAGCCAAACACAAAGCCACCTGTTTCTCTCGTAGAAACCCACCACAATCTTGTGATCGAATTGCTCAAAAACCCTCTCTTTTTTAGCAATTCAATCTTCATTTCTTTCCTTTTCGATTTTGGTTTTTGTAAATGGGTCTATCTTTATGGGTTTTGTCCATGCCTATATAAAGATAGAGAGAGAGAAAGAGAGAATCAATTCTTGTTAGATAATTATACGACCTCCATATATGACGCAAATCTGAAAGAAAGAAAAAAATTAAAGCCTTTTCTTTCTCGATCGTTTCCATAAAGAACACAGACTGCTTGCTTCGTTTATCAGCAGTTTGTTTCTTTTCGTAAATATTTATTCCTTTTCTTTTTCTGGGTTTTTGAGAGGTGGGGTTTTTGGTTTTGATACAGTTTTGTTGATAAAGTTTTGATTTTTTTTTTTCTTCTCGGAATTCATGGCTGCTGGTCCTGAAATTTCTGTTGAATCACCAGCATCAACAGCAGTGTCTCCTGATGTTCATCAATCTCCACCAAAACCCAAGGATTCTATCGTCAAGAGTGTCGATAGTGAGAGTGATGATTTCGTCAATTCCTATGATGATAATGGTTCAATCATCAACCATATCGAGTCCACAAAAGGGTCTGATTCTGATTCGAAATCAGAAATGAAAATGCAAGATTTTGTTGATATGTTGTCCAATTTGAAGTTGAATCCCATGGCTAAGGAATTCTTTCCTTCTTCTTACTGTCCGATTGATCGCAATCGTGATCAACCCGAGTTTGCCCTCAATTACTTCGTGCAACCTGCTTTTTACAAGAATTATCCCGAAAATGGGATTGAAGGGTACCCCAATAACCGAAGGGTATAATCTTTTAGCATCTGAATTTCATCTTCTTTCCAGTTTATGTCTTTTTCCTTCAAATTTGATCCTTTGAAATCTAAATTGAAGGGTTTTGCTTTTTGCACTTCGTTTATCAAATTTGTCACCGGATTCAATTGTTTCTTCATTGAATTTTGTGTTTCTTTGATGGATTCCTGAATTTGTGTCATAAGCCTACTACAATTTAAGTTTCCAAGGGTTTTCTATGAATTTGTGCAACTTTATCAATCAGATAAGCCCATTTTCCACCAAAATTTCATTTTTTTTCTATGAATATTCATCACTTAACAAGTTTCGTAACAAATACATGTGTTTCCATTCATTTCTTGATGTTATCATGATGATTAATAACATAAAAAAAAACTTCTTTGCATTCTGTAAAAAAAAATGGAGTTACAGGATTCATTTCCATAGACCTTGACGCAAGAAAATGTCTTTGTTTGCGTCTTATCTTTTTTGTACTCAGATGAAGATTAATATTTCCTTTTTCATTTAAAAAAAAACAGAGGAGAAACAACTACAACAACACTAGACGATTATCTAACGGAAGATCTTTTAGAGCTCAAAGAGAAGACAGCATCAAGAGAACTGTATATGTCTCAGACATCGATCACAATGTGAGTAAAACGCATCTCAACTTACCATTTATATTTTGTGTCATTTTACCATTTTCTCCTTACACAACGGTTTCGTAAACAGGTGACCGAAGAGCAACTTGCCGGTTTGTTTAGCGGCTATGGGCATGTAAGTCTTTTCACACTTTCCACATTTTCATCATTCACACAATCATTTTCTTGTTATATAATAATAACTAAAAATGGTTTTATGAAGGTTTTGGATTGTCGCGTTTGTGGAGATCCACATTCACGTCTCCGGTTTGCATTCGTTGAGTTTGGTGATGAGAGTAAGACACAGTTCCTTTTGACTTAATAGACTTAATGGGTTAAGCACTTAATCCAAACAACTATAATGACTACTTAACAAGGATAAAGTAAAAAAGAAAAAAGTTTATTCTATACACATTATGGTAAAATAGTCATTTACTTAGATTACATGTTTTCTTCAATGTGTTGTAGACTCAGCAAGGTTAGCGCTAAATCTTAGTGGTACGATGCTTGGTTTCTCGCAAATTACCGTTTTGCCCTCGAAAACCGCCATCCTTCCTGTGAACCCAACTTTCCTCCCTAGGGTATTTGACATCTTTCCCTTTAATCATATGTAATTTGGACTCTGAATATATCTTTTTCTTTTCTTTTTATTGTTTATCTTTCTTTTTGATGTTTTGTGATTTTAGTCGGAGGATGAAAGAGAGATGTGTGCAAGGACAGTTTACTGTACAAACATCGACAAGAAGGTTTCACAAACTGAGGTCAAGAATTTCTTTGAAACAAGATGTGGCGAGGTTAAAACAATAGTTAATAGAGTTTTTATTTTATTTTATTTTATTTAAGATCTGTTTTTTAAAATATGTTAATTTTCTTGAAATATTTTGCGTGTAGGTTTCTCGCTTGAGGCTTTTGGGGGACAATGTTCATTCCACACGCATTGCTTTTGTTGAGTTTGTGATGGTAAGTTCAAAATTTTAGGCCGCTTTTGTAACTCGGGACATAAGCTTTTTTGTGGGCTACTTTCTGTTGAGGAGGGTATTCATGTCTTTTGCACAATCAACAAATCAAAATCAAAAGTAAAGTCCTTGTTCCACATTTTTGGGTGGGGCAAAAAAGTTGTAGTTTGTGGTCCCATCATCATCATTTACACTTTACAGACACTATCACTGTCACACAGTCTACTGCATGTCAAATACAGTATAACTTGTCATTGTCAAGCGTAACATTTACATCGGTCACAATTTTTGTCTCATTGACGTCAGTCACAACCACACAGTCTGAATGCATGACAAACACAGTATAACAGCTGGCCGTACTCACCACATGCTAATTATCTTATTGTCGATAACAATTGCAGGCAGAGAGTGCAATTCTGGCGCTTGATTGTTGTGGTCAACCTTTAGGAGCACAACCAATCAGGTAAGCTATATATATATAAATAATACAGAAAGAACGACTTAATAAAGAAAAGTCAGAAAAAAGAGTTTTTTCCTATTAAGTCCGAACTTTTTTTTTTTTTTACAAATTTGCCCTTGTTTATTTTTTTACTTTCATTTTACAGGGTGAGTCCTTCAAAGACTCCAGTGAGGCCACGTGTTGCTCGCCCAGTTCTAACCAACTAAACTTGAAATCAAACATCCTTAAGAATGCATCCATGAGGGAGCCTTTGTTCTCGTTGATTTTGTGATGTTTTATTATTATTATTATTATTTTTTTTTTTTTTTGGTTCATGTTGAGTAGCTTGAAGTCGAGAACTTGCTATCTTTACTTGCTTGTGTTGTGTTTCTTGATTATGAGGTCAATGCTCATAATGGTTATGGTTGACTTATGGTTTTGACTTTGATGCTTATATGTTCGGGTTCTTTATGATGTTTTCTGAATGATGTTATATTTCAGGAGGAAAATCGTGGTTGAGTTATTTATTTATTTATTTTGGTTAGACTGAATGGTTGTTGTTGCCGGTGAAAATAAATGGTATATGTCACATAAGCCACGTGGCAACCATATATTTGATAAGTCGACAAAATAGGGTAAATATTAATGTTCTATTTGGTTTCATTTTTTTTATTCTTGAAAATAGTCTGCATATAAAAATGTTCTAACGAACAAGTCAATCTGTGATTACTTTGGTATGATTATTTATGTTGCATCATGTGATTATTTATTTATGTTGTATTAGTGAAAGAATTGTTATTAAATAAAATGTTCACATATATGAAATTATAGGACTGGTATGCAATGTATTTAATTTTTTTTTTAATTATTAAATTGTTGAAAAAAACGTGGGTCATTAAGTTTTTTTTAATCATTTTAAACTTCAAAGTTTCTAGTTTATTTTGTTTGTCATTAAAAAATCGTTGATAAAATGTTAACTTCGTTTATGTTGTTTTTTTAATCTTATTTGCAAGTACACGCCATCTTTATTTACACTTTCAACATCTTATAAAATAATATCATATTAACGAAGACTATAAAGAAATCCTTATACTAATAAAAGACTAACTTTTTTGCCATGTGTCATCATATTAGATATTTTAATTAATGTATTGCTACTTATTAATCTATTAGTTTTCCATTTTAAATTTATTAGAACTCCTCATTAATAAGATTTTATTTTAAATTTTAAATTTTAAATTATTGTTTTCATTAATTGACAAATAAAAAATATCTAATATATATATTAAAAATTAATTTTATATATTTATTTGAATCAATGATTATAATTTCACATAACTAATAAAAATATCTCTTAAATTAATAATTTATTTAAAATAACTTATTAATAATTTTAAATTTTTACTATAAAAGTATGATTAATTTTATAACCGTGGTTCCCACGGGTTATAAACTAGTAAAATAATATCACATTAACGAAGAGTATAAGAAAGAGAAATCGTTTTTATTCAAAGTTTCTTACATTAGTTTTTTAGAGTATCTCCAATCCATTTCTATTTTTAATTTTTTTCTTTCATTTCTTCCCTTATTTTTCACTCTACCCCATTTATTCTCACATTTTAGAGGAAATCAATAGTATAACATCAAATTATGTTATACTATTCATTTCTCTCAAAATAGAGATGAACTTTGAATTGTTAGTTTTAGTCTCTCTTTTTATATATTTATATATTATTAGTTTATTTTATTTACTAATTATAATTTAATTGTAATATTTAATACTTATAATATTGTATTATGTATTAAATTATATTAATTAAATATATATATATATATATATATATATATATATATATATTATTTTTTGTTTATCAAATTCATATGAAAATTTAAATACATATTGGAATTTTAAAATAAGATAACGTATTTTACAAAAGTTTATAATTGGGTGTTATATATATATAATCTTATTTATTTAATAGTATTGTAATTAAAAAAAGATAGATTATATATTTGTTAAAACCAAATTAGTAGAAGAGTGTGATTGAGGGCTAATGGCATAAAAACCCTCATATTTGCACAAAATTGACAGATTTGCCCAAAGCTCAAATTTAGGTCCATTTTTGCCTTAAACTTGCATTTAATGTGTCATTTTTGCCAAGTAGTCGGTTTCCCTTTAATCAACTGTTTACCACTTGCTTAGGTGGTAGGCTAATTAACGTTGTTTGGAAAAATCTCCAATTCCGTTACATACGTTAAACTTCAGGAAATGATTGTAATTAATGCTATGAATGGTGACCATAAATATTCTAGGCAGTTTAAGTTTGGATCCATTGTGTCCCCTGAATGGATTGGAAGACATTATGTGACTGAAATTGCAAATAAGTCAAAGATGAAACTTTAGGAAATGATTGATGACATCAGACAAATGTATAGATGTGTGGTATCTATAGGGCAAGGAAATGGGCCAAAAATTTAATATAAGGTAAACTTACTGAGCATGATGCAAGGATATGGGATTATACCCACGAATTGTTAAGGTCAAACCCGAGGTCCACATGTCAAGTTGGTGTAACACCTAATCCAAATGGAAAGAATTAGTTTCACAGGTTTTATATTTGTTTCAAAGCACTAAGTGTTAGCTGGAAAAGAGGATGTAGGAGAGTAATTGGGCTTGATGGGTGCTTTCTAAAGGGGCAGGTGAAGGGTGAACCGCTAACAGCCATTGGTAGAGATTCCAACAACTAGTTTTATCCAATTGCATAGGCTGTTGTTGATGTGGAAAATAAGTCCAACTGGACTTGGTTCCTTGAGCTACTTAGTGGTGATCTAGACCTTATTGATGGAAGGGGCTTGGTAGTTATATCAGATCAACATAAAGTAAGTTTCTTTATAACATATTAATCCTTTTCAAATTACTTATAAATACTTACATGTATGTTGGTTTTTGTATAGGGTTTGTTGCAATCTGTTAAAGATATATTGCCACATGTGGAGCACAGGCAATGTGCACGACACATATATGCAAATTTTAGAAAAGCTTACACTGGGTTGAGTTGTTTTGGGCTGCAGCTATGAGCTGTGTGGAAGGTGATTTCAAGAGACACAAGGACACAATTAAAAAACTCAATCCTGGTGCATATGAGCATCTAATGTCCAAAGAACCCCAAACATGGTGTAGAGCTTACATAAGTACATGATATGCATGTGAGGCAGTAGAGAATGGTATATTAGAGTGCTTCAACTCCATCATTGTGGATGCTAGGAAAAAACCATTGATTACAATGCTTGAAGAAATAACGATATACATCGTGGATAGGTTTGATCACATGATTAAGGAAATCACTAAATGGAATACCCGTATATGTCCAACAATGTTAAAAAAAGATGAAGCTTCTTGGGAAGAGCATGAGGTAACACTTTAACATGTAACTTTTGTTTTAATTTCATTAGGTAACACTTTAACATGTAACTTGTGGATGTAGGTTTTGGTTAATAATTCATAGTCAACAACATGTGTTTGAAGCAAGGACAGGATGTGATAGCTACATGGTGGATTTAGATGGAAGGCATTGTACCTGCAGGTTATGGGATCTGGCTGGGATCCTATATGTTCATGTCATTGTAACCATCAAATATATCCATCAAACACCTGATGCGTATAATGACGACACGTTTTCCAAGGAACAATTCCTTAAGTGCTACTCTACTAACATTAGTCCAGTGAATGGTTCAAATTTATGGCCTCAAACTGAATTCATAAAGCCCTTGCCACCAGTGTCAAGGAGAATGCCTGGTAGGCCAAAGGTCAATAGAAGGAAACATTTAACTGAAAATGAGGGACTGTAAGGTGTGGTAAGTGCTTTGAGTATGGCCATAACCAGAAGGGATGCAAGAATGCAACCAGGGAGCCTATCCCTATGCCACCAAAGAAGAAAGAAAGGCTAAGGAAGGAACAATGTGAACCCATTCAAGCATCATGTGATATGTCTGAGAGGTAGGAAGTAGTTCCTATGCCACCAAAGAAGAAATGAAGGCTAAGGAAAAAGGTCCAATCTGACCCAAATCAAGCATCAGGTTCTAAATCTGTTAAAAGCAAAAAAAGAAGTTGGGGATAAAAAAAGTTGGTGGCATTGTGGAAGATAGAGTTCTACTTGATGAACATGATGGTTTATATGGTCATGTTGAAGGTAGGGGATGTGAGGAACAAGTGAAAGATTTTTTTGACAAAGAAGATATTGATGATGGCGGTTTGGTTGATATGATGTGCACTTTTAAAGCTTCTATTAGCCAACCAAAGGATAATTATCAGAAAGGTGATGGATTCCAAGATGCAATGGATGATATTATTCGAAGTATTCTTCATGCTAATGATGACAAAGATGTTGAGGATGTTGAACCTAACCTAACAAAAACACTTGATGAGGTTGAAGATGCAATGGATGCTATTCTTAAAGGTAAGTCAATATGAGAATGAGGGTAATCCTGAACTTGAATTTACTGAAGGAAGTGCAAGTGATGTTCTCCCAGAGATGGTGATGCTAGATCTAGAAAGTGCAGCAGACCTACTTAGGGCAGGATATAGCATGGCTGAAATAGAGAGCATGAGAGGTTTTCAAGTTGAATTGGATGATATGCCACCAGTTAAGATGGTTAATTTGACTTCATCATTTTATAATTGCTAAAATTAGTAACAAACATGTTTATATCTTTTATTAATAAGTATTTTTCAAATTTTTATTAACAGGATGTGATTGAAGTTGAGGATATTCCATATGTTGATGGTGTGATGGAAGGAAATGAAGGTGATGGTCTTATAAATGATGGTGTGGATGAAAATGAGGGTGATGGTGAGGGTGATGATGCTGATGAAGTAGCAGATGTGTGTGATGGTGAGGATGATGGTGATGGTGCTGGTGAGGGTGATGGAGAGGGTGATGGTGTTGGTGAGGATGATGGAGAGGGTGATGGTGATATTGAGGATGAAGGTGATAGTGTTGGTGCTGGTAAGGATGATGCAGCAGATATAGAGGGAAACGATGTTGATGATGAAGGGAATGTACCACCTAGAAGGACAAGAAAGCCCTCAGAAAGGATCATCCTGTAAAAGCTGAAGAAAACTTGTTTTGACAAAGATGGAAGGGGTTCCACATCTAGCTATCCAGTAGATTTTGAGTAGTTACCTAGGTGTATGGGGGCAAAAGTGGGGATGTTATCATTGGGCAATTGTATAGGTAGCCCTTTTTGGTTATTTTTTGATATACACCCACTACTTGCAGCATACATCCATTTGTTTAGTGTTACATTATGGCTCGCCTTTTTTGGATACATTTTAGGCTTTTGGGTACATGTTTTGGTATACAAAATGGATGGTTGCTACATGCTAGAAAAACTTATGTAATGGATGCTTTATATTAAGGTTTATAATGGATGCCCCCTATTATGGTAACCATGATGTTTTTATTTTATTTTCTAGTACATGTTAGTGCAATTCCTTTTATGCAAGTTAGAGCAATTCCATTCATGTAAAGTTTACTTTCATTGTGAATGTAACCAATGGTATTTTAGTACAATTCCTTTTATGCAATGTACTTGCATTGTACTTCTATTCATGCAAAATATACATGAGATAGCAATTAACTACCATTAATAACATTACCATTAATACCCTTAATACATTACAAACATGCAACATTCAGCCGTATGCAAGTTAGTGCAATTCCATTCATGTAATTCCCTTAATACCATTAGTGCAATTTCATTCATGCAATTCCATTAATACCATTAGTGCACCATTCTGCCGTATGCAAAGTGAGATAGCAATTAACTACCATTAATAACATTACCATTAATATCCTTAATATATTAGTGCAATTCCATTCATGCTAAGTTTACTTTCATTGTGAATGTAACCAAGGGTATTTTAGTACAATTCCTTTGATGCAATGTACTTTCATTGTACTTCCATTCATGCAACATATACATGAGATAGCAATTAACTACCATTAATAACATTACCATTAATACCCTTAATACATTACAAACATGTAACATTCATCTGTTAAAAAAAACATTACAAAGATGTAACAATTCTTGATTATCCTTAATATATTACTAATAGAGGAAAAACAACAAAACTACATCTTAATAACCACTATTGCTAGCATCAGCGATATAACCACTAACAACCCTATAATCACTTCTAACAATGGCTTGATCTCCTCTGTATGACACATCTCCATATTTTGACCTAGTTCTTCATCCACCCATTTGAAAAAACCATAGTTGCCTCCTTCACCTACAACAAAAAAAATTAGGGTTCTATTACATACGTTCCTCTTTCGGAAGTTAGAGCAGCCCTAAAATTTTAAGGAGAAATTAGTACAAAAATAAATAGATTTTTACCTGATAATTAGGGCAGCCCCAAAATTTTCGTCCTGGGTTATCAGGTGTTCGTGAGACTGATACACCACAAACATCACCACAGTCGCATCTTATAACCTTCGTGTCCCTCATTCTTGTACCACCATTAAAGTTTGATCTTAAAGACGAAGTTTTCATTTTTCCGTTGTAGTCTGTGACTAACTTTGGGGGTCGAAGGGATCAATTGCACACGAGGATGTCTGTGAATGAGTTATTAAATGATAAATGCCACGTATCTTCCACCTAAGCAAGTGTTAACCGGTTGATTAAAGGGAAACCGACTACTTGGCAAAAACGACACATTAAATGCAAGTTTAAGGCAAAAATGGACCTAAATTTGAACTTTGGGAAAATTCGTCAAGTTTGTGCAAATATGAGGGTTTTTATGCCATTAGCCCTATGATTGACAATCTATATAAGTTGGAAAAATAGAATATACTGGGAATATACTTTTTAGGGTAAAAATAGGGTAAAAAATTGAGTATGGTTGGAGATGAAACACTATTTATCCCATTTTTTACTCTATTTTTGGGGGGAAATGAGAATGGTTGGAGATGCTCTTATGAATTGCATTAAAATAGAAGAACCGGCACAAGCCTACTTATGTGGTTATCAAACAGAAATAAAAATTGCGTAAGCAAAATTTATCTATAATTAATATTCAATATGAGTATACAGTATGAGTATAAATTTGACAATGCAAATGGTGATATGAAAGAGTGGCAATAGATAGGCAATGGTGATGTGATATTAGCAATATTGTGCCCGGTACTTGGCATGTTGAGGTTTTGTGCCTTCCTCAGACACGTTGTATATATATATATATATATATATATATATATATATATATATATATATATATATATATATATATATATATATATATATATATATATATATATATATATATATATATATATATATATATATATATTAATAATAATAATAATAATAATAATAATACTTTTACGTTTTCCTTTCGTCAGCAAAAACATTTCGGTGTTATTTGTTTTTTTAAGACAAAATGTCTGCAGTCTGCAGACCTCTGTCAGTAGAAGAGGTGAACCAAACGTTTGCAGTCTGAAAAAAGAAGTCTGTTTGTTTTTTAACATCTACATGCTGCTAGAATAAACTAAAATCTAATTAAACCAATTTTTTTAACTTAAAAAAGTTTTTCATTAATTTTATGACTTTATAATAGATAATTAACAAATATAGATCGATTTTTATGTATTATTGTATAAAAAATGAAAATAAAATACTACGAGTTAACGTATATATTTGATAAAAATCAACAAACTTTGATCGCAAATATATATCAAACATTGTAATTAAGGATAAAAAAATTTAACACGTAAAATGGATGGAAAAAAACATTTGATTTTAAATAAAAATTTCTTAATTTTCATTTTACCGTTTCAATTAAATCAATTAAAAACTATCCATAAATAGTTATTCTAAGAAGTGAATGATATTGCATTAAATAATATTTTATAAAATTTGGCACAAAAAATATTAGATAATATTACGATTTTTTTTCATATCTATATAAACAGTTCTAACAACCATTATTGTAATTAAATTTTTATTTATAAATTTATTGCAAAAGTCTTGAATGTGTTGTCGAACCTTGTTTCTTTAAGTATTGTAACTTATTTTTTTTTTTTCCAAATTGCTTATTTTAAAAAACGTTGGAATAAATCTAAGTTAAAAATAAATAAATAAACTATGATATATATGTTTTTTAGGCTAGAAGATGTTTGGAAATATTTGAAGATTTTGGTCTATATTATATTTACGCCAAGAACAAGACGTGCATGCCTTTTTAAGTTTGTAGTCTTCAAAAAAACAAAAAATCTGTGAAGTCTAATGTTTGCGCGTGGTCTGCTTGGCGCAGACAGAATAAGCCAAAAAGACTTGCAGACAAAAGACAAACAACATATTCATGAAGGTGATGGATGTTGTGGAGTTCAATATCACTCTTTTGGGTCTTACTTAACAAAATATTTTCGGATAAATTACACCAATTGTATATATGCCAAAATGTATGTTTAGTCCTTATTTTCAAAAATTAACTCGAACCGTCCCTCATGTCGTAAAAAGTTGCGTAAAAAGACTATTTTACCATTATCATTTTCTTTTTTCATTTATTTGTTATGTATTTATTATTAATCAATTAAAATTATATTAATAAATTATTTGGGCCCATCACATACCCCACCACTTTTAAAATGACCATTTTTCTCTATTATCTCATCTATCTAAAACCTACACCCAATGCCCACCCATCACTTTTCACAGCTGCTCCACCGAAGACCACCGATCACCACCGCTCCAAGACACCTCAAGTGACGCCATCAAACCGTCACCCACACCTTTCATCCCTCATCTCAATTTCGAGCACCTGTTGGTGGCCCTAGTTCTATCGTACCGGAAAACATGATAAAGTCGGCAAACTTCCAACCACCCCTCTAGACTCCAACAACCCTCTCTCACTACTTACTATCGTTGCTCCACCGAATACCACCAACGGGCTAACATACCTGATACGATCTACGCAGGTGATGCTGAGGATGGTGTAGATCTAAGACGACGACGAAGATCTAAGACGATGGTGTATATCTAAGGCGACAAGGTTTTCAGGCGCTTGGTTTCAGGCGAATAGGTGGTGATAACGTCTCTAGGGTTTCATGCGAACAGGTGGTGATGACGATGCATAAAGTGTGTGCGTGTTTTCTGTTTCTTTGCTCCGGTTAGGTCACCTTCTCTGACCATACGACAATCATGACCCACATAACAAATACAAAGAATGTGAGGATTTTTGTGAAATATAAAGTTTTGATGGTGATGTAAACGGAGATTCATGTGGTTTTTTTGGCTTTTTAGACCAAGATGAGAAATGGCAGTAGGTGATGGTGGCACACCGGATGAAGTAGGGGTGTTTTCGGTGATGGTTCAAATATCTGACGGTGGCGATGAATGTGTGTGTGTGTATATATATATATATACACCATCAACAACAATATTCATCACCACCGTCAGATATTTGAACCATCACCAAAAACACCCCTACTTCATCATATATATATATGTCTTGTTCCGGTGAGAACTCTTTTTTCGATGATGACTCGTGAGGATACCTTAAAAAATACAAATCATAAAATCGAGCATAGTACTATATTGGAGAGAAAAAAATTTTGAATCATTAAAATTGATCATGGATCATAAAAAGTGAATAATGGATCATAAAAATGATCCATGATTCATTTTTAATTATCCAAATTTTTTTCCAATTTTTTTTCTCTAAAATATGGTACTATGCTCGATTTTATGATTTATGTTTTTTTTTAAAATTCAATACTTTTAAGATGTCCTTACCGAAAATAGAGTCATCACATTATCCTGTTATATATATATATATATATATATATATATATATATATATATATATATATATATATATATATATATATATATATAATAATAATAATAATAATAATAATAATAATAATAATAATAAATAGTTCTTTTGCTATGTGCCACCGAATTAGACATTTTAATTAATGTCATGCCACTTGTCAACCTATTATTTTTCATTTCATATTTTAAATTTCAAAATTTTCACTCTAATTACATTAAATTAATAACATATCATTAAAATAAAAAATGAAATAAAATTAATACAGATTATAAGGTGTAACGACCCAAAAATCAAGGGTAAAAATTTCATTTTTAATATAGCTAAAAAATTGATACAATTTATTTCAAACATTTCAAATGATCATTAAATAAAATAATTATCAGAGTTTATCCCAAAATCATTTGTTGCGAAAATTATAGGTGTGTGCACTGCGATCAATCCAAGCCCTTCTTTTCCAGATCAATGATCCCTGAAACCATAAACAAAATTGTAAGCACGAAGCTTAGTGAGTTTCCCAGAGCATACACCACACAACCCACATAACCACATAATCCATATCAGCTATTACAGCTACATAAACCATAACAATCTCATAACCATGCATATACACATATAAAGATGCCATGGAAACCCTCCAAGGTCTTATTCACCTATTCACGTAAAGCATATAAACTACACCAGCCATGCATATAAACACATAGGGAAGCCATGGAAACCTTCCAAGGTCTTACACTAGGTACCCTGGAAACCCTCCAGGGTCTTAGCCCACTGCCATGGGAACCCCCCACATGGTATTCACTAACTACGAATCAAACCATACATATGAACATATAAGCTAAATATGCAAACACATAAGGATGCCATGGAAACCCTCTAGGGTCTTACACCGGGTGCCATGGGAACCCCCACATGGTCTTAGTCCAATGTCATGGGAACCCCCACGTGGTCTTAACTAAGGATTCCATGGAAACCCTCCAACGTCTTACACCCTAGTGCCTTGGGAACCCCCCCTCTTGAGGTCTTTACCTAGGATGTCGTGGAAACCCTCAAAGCTCTTACACCTAAGTGCCCCAAGGAACCCCCCCCCCCCCCCCGAGGTCTTCCATGCAAGTATCACAAAGACAACTATCATATCGTGTACCACATAATCAATTTGCATACTACATAGCACACAACCAACTAGCATATCACGTAATACATAATGGGCCAGCCTTGGTGCCTTCGACCCATTGGCATGGTGAGGAGACGCACCTGGCACTACTGAAGTCCCGCGGATGACACTCCAACTGCTAGTTGACAGAAATCCAAACTGCTAACATCAAACAATACCCAATTAATAATTGGGTTCCAAGCCCAAGGTCCAAATCACACTCCAAAGGCCCAAAAGTCAAGTAATGGGCTAAAGCCCAACATATGGCCCAAAATTCTAAATTGGGCCTAGACCTCTACATGGTCTTTCCTTAAGGCACATTCATTTAGTCCAGTCCAAACATTTGGCATTTCTAATGGCCCAATATCTCATGATCATAAAGGCCCAATTATGGCCCATCTATGTCCTAATTTTCCAAATTAGGCCCATTCCCTCATGTGGGCCTAACCCTAAAACCCATCTACATATTTTAGTCCATATAATTACTCTTGAATGGCCCATTAATAACCTAATTACCAAAGCCCAATGGAAAGGCCTAACTTAAGGCCGAAGTGAAATTAGGGTTTCACATAAAATGACAATTAGGGTTAAGTGCTTCTCACTTAACCCATTAAGGACTTGATCCATTAAGTCCATCACTCTACTAGACAAATCATATGGTGTGATTGGGTATAATTCACAATTCCATTCCAATGACCCATATATCCAAAATTAGGGTTTTCTAAACCCTAATTAGGGTTTCTAATCCAATCATAACCTAATAGGCCCAGAAGTTAAGTCCTTAGATCCATTAGGGTTCATTAGGCCCATTAAGGTTTCACTAGGCCCATTAGTCACATGTTTGGGATTTCTGGTCAATTAGGGCATTATTGGGTCGATTAGGGTTTTATTGGGCCCACTAGGGTTTCAGTCAATTTGTCCAAACATCCCAAATGAATCAAACACAACAAGCACACTGCCACCCGACACGACGGCTAGTGGTGGTTTCGAATTTTCTTATTATTATTCCAACACCGGTTACAATATTACAATGAAAAAATACCAACTGGAGACACATACACTCACTAAAATACACACATACGGTGGTGGTAGGTGGTGGCAGCCACCATGGCTGGCGGCCATGGTGGTCATCTTTTCAGTTTTTCGGCCATCAAACACCACGTACAACACTCTATCGGAATGAACACGCACATAACATCAAAAGATGTATATCCATCGCTAACAACGCACCACTCCCCCTGTGGTGGCATGAGGCAGTCGAATGGAAAAGTGGCTGAGACTCACGAAGGCGGCAGTAGCAATATTAGCGTCTACAACGGCGGCGGTAATGACCGGGAAAGAGCGTTAGCTGTAACAGAATAACGTCCGACGATGGGATGGTCTTCAACGAGAACGGCAGCGACGCGACGTCGGAAAGTAGAATAGCGTCACGGTAAGGCTACAGTGGTGGGAGAAGCACCGCCGACCATCATGAGGCATTTGTGGATGGCGACAGAAGGTAGAAGAAGAAGAAAAAAAGAAGAAGAAGAAAGGTGGAGCGGGGATTGCATTGATGACGGAGAAGGGTGCAACAACTCGACCGGTCAAAGGGAGTGGCAATGTTCATCGATTCCGGCGAGGCTAGGAGGTGGCGGCTAAATGGAGGATGGTGTAAGTGACGGCTGCAACTCCATATTAGGGTTAGGGTTTGTGACATGGTGAAGGCTATATACTGGGGATGAGATTTAAAACCAGAAAACCAGACAGGAACAAAAATCAGACCGGAACCAGAAGCGTTAGAACCAGAATATATAGAACCATTTTCGGCGGTTCTAGGTTTAAATATTATATATATCCAGGTTCTGGGTAATCCGGGTTTGGGTTTATCGGGTCCGGCTAAACCGGGTCTAAGAATCGGAGTTGGTGTTAGGAACCAGAACCACTTTTAGGGACCGGAACCGGTTTCTGTAAAACGTTTAAAAATGCATATCTCATTCGTTTAGATTGAGATATGGTTTTTTTCGATGTGTAGTTTAGAGTTTGTAGATGATTTTAGACTATAAATTTGTTATTTTTAGTTTTATGTTCATCGATTTACATCCCTACAAAGTCAAGATATCAAAGCTGGAAGTTTTTACTTTTTCAGCTTTTTTGTATTTTGTGAAAGTTTTAAAACGTGCATATCTTATTCGTTTAAAGTCGGATTGACATGCGGTTTATACAACTTGTAGCTTAGAGTTTATACATAATTTTAGACAATAATTTTGTCAGTTTTGGTTTAATATTCAATGACTTTTAGTCATCCAAATTCGGGATATAAAAGCTGAAATTTTTTAACTTTTCAGGTATTTGTTTTTGTATTTTGTATTTTGTGAAAACATTAACACATGTATATATCATTTGTTTAATGTCGGATTGACATGCGGTTTTTTCCGGAGTATATCTTAGAGTTTTTACATTAGTTTAAACTATAATTTTGTCAGTTTTGGATTCATATTCAATGACTTACAGTCCCCCGAAGTCGGGATATCAATATGAAAATTTTCAAAGTTTAACCCACTAAGTAGTAAGTTATTGCCAAAAAATTATGGTTTTTTTTTCGGGTTCCAACCTACCCACTTTGATATTTCCGGGTTTTCCGGTTCTAGACCCACTTTACCCGGTATCGTACCCGGAACCGGTTCCTATATACTAGTCATGTTTGCGGTTCTACAAAATTCCGTTAAATGGTTCCGGGTTTTCCGGGTCTGGGTCCATCCGGTCCGGGTTTGGACCCACTTTCATCCCTACTATATACCTGATTATAAATAATTTTCCCATATTTACATTATCAGCCCCTCCAACCTAATTCCTTTCAAATAAAGCCCATAATTTACCATTTAAACCCTGCCTCCTGAAACCCTTTACAATCTAAGTCCGAATTTTATAAAAGAACCCCTCCCTCTACAAATCCTTTTCAAATTAGGTCCGAAATTTATTCTTTAGTCCTCAACATTCTAAATTCTTCTCAATTTAAGTCTAATGATCAAACTTTTGCCATGTCAACACATTTAGTCCCTCCTCTCATTCTTTTCAAATTATGTTCCAATAATTATCACGAAGCCCATGTCTTCATAGATATTTACAACCTGAACCCAGATTTTACACTTTTAACCCCTAATCTCTAAAATTGTAACAATTAGTTCCTCGAAACTAACACCTTGATATCTAATTATTAATTTTAGGGCTACTATTCATTCATTCATTAATTTGTTTATTTATTTATTAAATAAACGGGATGTTACATAAGGTGATATAATTTCATGTATTTATTTGAATCAATGATTATAATTTTATATAAATAAAAAATATCTCTTAATTAATAATTTATTTAAAATAATAAAATAATAATTTTTAGTTTTACTAGCAAAATTTGATTAATTTTGTAACTGTGATTTCCATAGGTTATATACTAGTATATGTGTGTGTTATATATATATATATATATATATATATATATATATATATATATATATATATATATATATATATATATTAAATTACGAGTTTTAAAAAGGTTGGTGGGTGGGGTTATATATATATATATATATATATATATATATATATATATATATATATATATATATATGTTAAATTAAAAATAATTATAATAACATTAAATTAATTTAAAAATAAATACACAAAGGATATTATGGTCATTCTATATCCGACATGAATTAAATTCGCAACAAAAATTGAATATCAGGGACGAAGCTTGCAAGTTTTAAGCAAACGATGGACAGTCCGAATTAGTTTTTGAAAATATAGACTAAACGTGCGTTTTGACATATATTTTATATACGATTGGTGTAATTTACCCAAATATTTTCTGTATAAACTTAAAATGATTGGGAAAATGTCAAATCCTTTCCAAGGATTTGACATTATATTTTCTATACGAACTTAAAATGATTGGGAAAATGTCAAATCCTTTCCATTGTATTACGTAATGTTAAACCTTGAAGATAATTGTCTACATAGTTTCCTATTTCAAATATTTATATATTTTCATAAGCAACATTTATTTCACCGGTGTGGTGTCACCGAACACCTTCTTGCCTAGGCATTTCATTGCAAAACCCAAGCCACTATGGTGGATTTCCACGATCCATCGCAACACATCTCACTAATCAAACATTTTATTGCTTCTTACGATTGTATGCTACAACTTCATAAGAATTAAGAAGTAAAGAGAAGCTAGAGATGATCATTTTAAAATGAGTTCTCTTGAAGTGACATACAACACAATAAGAGGTAATGTGAAGACACCGCTCAATCTTAGAGACTGTTTGTTTTTTAAAAAAAACCTCTTCAGACCAATTATAATGCACGACGCAGGACTTGCCCTCTCGCAGCAGTTTGTTTTTTAGAAGACTTCAGAATACAAAACCTATGCTTGTGTTCTGCGTGGCGCAACACTTGACTTGCTTCTCTAGACCTCTTCAGCTTTCATTTTTTCAAATTAAGTTTTTAGAAATTTGGTATAACTTGATTTTTGTAAAACTTTGATTTACGGATTTGATATAATTTATTTTTATTGTAAAACTTTGATTTTTTAATTTTTTTACCGTTTGTTTTAATAATATTTTTAGTTTCGGTTGCATCTTTTTTAACATGTGTGATTTTTTTTACAAATTTTCTAGATATTGTTGGCAATATTTTCTTATTTTTTTTAATAATTTTTTATGTTCTTTAAAATTCATTTTTTCTAGAATAAAGTTTCATAGTTTCTTTTACATTTTTTAGATTTTTTTAAAAAACTTTATATTTTGTTTTTTTGCATTTTTTTTTTTGTATCCTTTCAATGTTTTAAGATTAAAATTATAAAATTTCGGTGTTAAGAACTATTTTTAGTTTTTAAAATTAGTTTATTTAAATTTTAGTTTATTGTAGCAACCTGTAGATGTTAAAAAACAAACAAACTTGTAACATCCATAAAATCATACCAAATTTAAACTTTTTAAAACATTTCAAAACCAATGATTATTACAAAGCTTGTTTTCAAAATAGTATAATGTCAGAGTATCCCAGAATCAAATCATAAAATCATGAAATATGATGAGTTGTACGATCATGCATTTGCCTTCCCGCGATCATCAGAAGTACCTGAAAACAATAATCGATAAATGTAAGCTAGAAGGCTTAGTAAGTTATCCCCAAAATACCAACGTCATACATATATAATCATATCATATAAACCCATACAACATGCATAATGAGTCATCAGTCTGATTGGACCGCCTCACAGACCATCAGTTTATCTGGACTGCTCTCCGAGCCTTCGACACGTCTGGACTGCCTCTCAGGGCCTTCAGCCTATCCGGACCTTTCGCCGGGCCTTCGGCTTGACTATATGCCTTCCCGGGTCTGCAATCTATCCGGTTCGCCCTGGGTATCTTGGCCTACAGCACAAAGCAGGACCTGCCTCAACCCAATCCCCCAAACCAACAAACATGTGCACATACATATAAACAAATAGTCATACAGATCTAACATATCTCTAATCATGGAAACCAACCTATAACCATGATATCGATCTAACCGATCACTAACATAGCAACAATCCTATAAACAGGATACTAATCTAACCGATCTCTAACATACCAACCATCCAATAACCAGGATACTGATCTAAATGATCTCTAACATAGCAATCATCCTATAACCAAGATACCGATCTAACGGATCACTAACATAGCACCCATCCTATAACCAGGATACAAATCATAAAGCATATCATGCAATAAACCCAGATACAAATCCGAAAAGGGCAGGCATTGGTGCCTTCGACCCTGTTAGTATAGTGAGGATAACTCACCTCACGAGTAGCTCAAAGTGATAAAGTCAAACTCCACCAAATGCAGCTCCAAGTCCAACACCTACATCCACCGATGATCCATTTCCATAAATTCCTAAATTACCAAAATACCCCCAGAAGTTAAACTGGTGAAACCTTGGTCATAGTCAAAGTCAACAGTCAAAGTCAACAGTCCAGGTTGACCCAACTCGTCGAGTGCAGCTAACAGCTCGTCGAGTTCCTTAAGGACTCAGAAAGTCATAAACCCTAACCGACTCGTCGAGTTTCTAACCAACTCGTCGAGTCTATGTGTGTCCAAAAGTCGAGGAAAAACCCTAACTGAGTCGTCGATTCCTCTTACTGACTCGCCGAGTTTATGCATAATCAAATACATGCATCCTTCATACGACTTGCCGATTCGAATAAGTGATTCGTCGATTTCATGCAGTCTATTACTTATACAGATGTTTTTAAGCCACCCAAAGCTCCATGTTACAGATCCAACCTCCTAGGGCATGGTTTCCACGCAAAGTTGCAAACTTTACATACATGCATGGTCCTAAATGCCAAAACTAGTCTAAGGGAAAGGTTAATTCAAAGGGAAAGGCCCAAGCTTGCCAAATCTCATAACTTTATAACTATAGGGACCAAGGGGATTCCAGTTCTAAGTTACAACTTCAGATCTTGCCTCAATACTCCAAATGACTCCCAAATGTGCTAAAGATAGCCCTAAACCCAAATATGAAGAGATTTAGCTAAAGATAAACTAAGGTAATGAATTGTTACGTTCAAAATGATGCCAAGATGAAGTAGAGTCAAGATCCACAAGCTCCTTTTTGCTCCAAGCTTCTTATACTTCACACCTTCTTCACATAAAGCGCGAAAATCACTCTTTAAACCTCACAATGACTCAAGAACAAGGTTAATAACGATTAGGGTTTCTCTTAGCCGTCAAGGAGGGGTGGTAAAGGATTGGTGGAAGGGACTTAAGGTCCTTTAAATAGGATGCAAACCCTAAAAATTAGGGTTTCATCTCCCAGCTCCTACTCATCGAGTCTGGGTCCTCCGACTCGTCGAGTAGATCGAATCATCCACGCGGGATAACCCGCCTCTACACGATGAGTTGGGAGTAACTAACTCATCGAGTAGGTCCATAAATATGTATATAATGCTTTAAAACTTGTACCTAGGAGTCGGGGTGTTACAAGGCTTCATATTACAGGCTGCAAATGTTTGATCTATCTCCTGCTGAAGAGGGTTGCAGAGATGGTCAACAAATTTCATGAATCTTCGCTTCCAAAAAACAAATAGCACCTTAGTGGCCTTACAAATTAAAATCTGGATTAATATTTATGTATTTAGTTAAAACTTATAAGTGTATGTGGGATTGCTTGTTTAAAACAACTCGTGTTTTATTTTTGTAAAAAAATGCTTATTAGGTTATTGTTTGTCAAAAAGAAGTTTTAAAAATTATTTTTTATTATCTTATCTGCTATCAAAATATAATAAATAGTTAAGTTAGATTTTAGTGTTTAGTAATCTGTTTATACGTATAATGAAAAAGTAACTTATCGAAAACTTCTTATTTAAATTAATAAGTAAGTAGAAAGTAACTTATAAAAAAATATTATTTAAATTAAAAATTTCTTATTTAAGTGATTTTAATATTCTTATATCCAAACACTTAAATAAGCTTATTACAAATCGGTAAGGCTGACCATGAAGAGTTGTAGTGTGTGTGACCATACATGACCCGTGTCATCAAGAAGGCCCAAAATTTATTTTACGTATTAAGGAATTTTTGTTGCTAATTGGTTAGCATCTTGTGGCTTCTATCAATGTTCCGTCATTATTTACCGTCTAATTATTTGTAAATAGATAGTTTTATGTTTTTAATCCTACTCACAAATATAATTTCATCTTGCTATTAATAAATTCTGCTTATATATAAAAGATCATATTTATGGGCCCTTTATATTATTCGCACAAGGTTTTCAAAATCAACAGACCAGTAGTTTTGGTCAAAACTTACACAAGTATTAATCAACCAAATTGAATGAGAGCTTGTGATGTTCAGATTGTGTAATAGAAAATGAAGAAAGAAAGTGATACGATGGTTTATAAGGAAATCCCTTGATCATTGCTAGGATCTCTGGCACAAAATCTTGGGTGGTGATAATGATCACCTGCCTTGATGATTTTATTAATGTAAAAAGATGTTTACAGAGAATATTTGAGTATGAACAAGTGATTAATCTTGTAGTGTAAGCTTCTAGTAAAAAATAATAGTGTGTTGTGTGCAGAATACAAATGTCAATTTATAGTCTAAACTAGCTAACAAGATGTCCGATATTTCCAGGATCCTCTATGACCAGCTTCACGAACGTTATTTGACCAAGTATTCTGGTCTTCAGCATAGTTGAGATGATTCTTTGTTAAGAATCGTTCTTCCCTAGATTACTTCTACGCACGTGTTAGTTATGGATAAAAAATGATTATTATAAATATTAATAAAAATAATAACGGTGATCATCGAGATCCTGAGGTAACTGAGGATCCTGGACACTTGAGGATCCTAAATATTTCGAGGATCCTGGCCCTAACAGCTGCCCCCAAGTTATTCCTGAAAATGTAAGAGTTAATTTCAAAAATATTAAATGAATAACTTGAATTAAGCTTTCAAGAGGATTTTAAAATTAGTCCTTAATGTATATGTCTTATCTTTATCGATATAATCGAGAAAATGGTCAAATCAGCTTGTAACATCCCCCTCTGGAACGTATCACAATATTGTCTGCTTTGGGTTACTCGACACGAGGACTTCCCATCCGGGTACTACTCTCGCATGAGTACACTTAACTGCAGAGTTCTTATGGGATATGCTGCCCTCACGGATTTAAAACGTGTTGTGACAGGGAAGGTATCCATACTACTTATAAGGAATGTTTAATTCTCTTTCCCAACCGATGTGGGATAAGGTGCAGCTAACTTACCTGCCTTCGCCCCCCATTATAGGTTTCAACATCCTTGTCAAACACATCAACCCCTGTTTGAAATAGAGTAATTAAATAATAAAATCGGGACCCCAAGATGTTAATTAATAATTTATATTATTGTAAAATGGCCCTAAAATCAATAATATTTAGCGGGGTGTTGGTTTCGGGGAGCCATATGTTATAATTTGGATTATTCGGGGGTTGAAGTGTAATTTTGGGATTTATTTTGTAAAGATATTAAGAAGTCAGGGGTGTTTGGTAAAATATTGGACTTATTATGAAATGATTTTTGGAGGCAGGGGTTAAACGGTAAATTCTCAATTTAAATTCAAAAGATTTTTGGAAGCTGGGGGTGAATGTTAAATATTGGATTAAATTTGAAAAGATTTTATGGGGTCAGGGTCCAAACTAGTATTAATGCAATAGTGTTTCATTTGGAACACAGGATTAAACCCGTGCCTTACCCTCATCGCATCTCTAAACCCTAAACCTAGGAGATTAGCCGCTGCCATGCATGACACTCCCAGCCGCCACCATTCTCCGTTCGTTTTCCGATCAGACCAGGCCACTAAGCAGTTACTCCGCCATCAAAACGCAACACTGCTACCGGAGACTTCATGGGAAGTCGATGAGTCACCGAAGTTATGGAGCTATGAACATCGAGTCATAGGTCGTGAGAAGCCAGGAAGTTTCCGGTAGGCCTAACTGCCACCTCTCTCTCCTCCCCGTTGTTCCTCTCGGTATTGGATGTCGTGAACGTCATTGTTGTTGCCAGAGGCTATTGCGCTGTTGTGGTCGTTAACTCCGACGACGTCAACCATTTAGGAGGTGGTTGGGTGAAGTTATGTTCGATTATTAATGTGCTATCGGTGTATGTGTGATTATATGAGCCATATTTTGCCTGAAAACCAAGGAAGACCCGCTACCACCACTAAGAGGTGGTGGCTGCCATCTTTTTTGCCGCCACAAGCCACCGTGGGAGGGGGGTGGCTATGCATGTGAGCCTAGTTTGTGAGTTTACTGTTGTATGAATATTCTTGGATAGGAAAAAACGAAAAGAACTCGTCACCACCACAGTAAGGTGGTGGCCGCCACCTGTTGCCGCCGTTCCGCTACTGCTAGCCACCATCTCGGGTGGCTGTGGGCTTTAGGATGCGTTTGGATTGATGTTAGGATTTCTTTTTGGTGTTGTGTTGGCCCAAGAACATAACCACCACCATCGTGAGGTGGTGGCTGCTACCGTGAACCACCGCCAACCACCACTGCCCGAGGTGGTAGTGGGTGGTACCCAACTTGATTAGACTTTAATTAATGTAAAATTTTAACTATTGAATTAATTGGTTTTTGATTTGGTCGGAAACCCTAATTAGGGTTTAGAAAACCTTAATTTTGGGAATGTGAGTTTTGGATTGGTTGGGACCCGCGTTTGGACAATTGGATTTGGAATTTTGAATTACGCCGATTACTTTGTATGTTTAGTCTATTCGAGTAATGGACTTAATGGATTAAGTACTTAATAGGTTAGGTAAGAAACACTTAACCCTAATTGTCATTTTATGTGAAAAACCCTAATTGGGTTTGGGTTCTTGTTGGGCCATTTATTGGACTAAGTTGTTGTGGGCCTTTATGGGCCAATTGGGAACGTATTTATGGACTAAGGAAATTATTGGGCTTTAGGATAAGGCCCATTGGAAAGGCTTGGGCCCAATTTGGAAAATTAGGCCATAAGTGGACAATAATTGGGCCTTGATGATTATGAGATATTGGATCATCCGAATGCCAATAGTTTAACCTAGAATAAAAGGTTGGGCCTTAAGATGAGTGCATGTAAACGTTTGGGCCCAATTTGGAAAATTGGGCCACATGTTGGGCCTTGGTTGATTATTGGGCTTTTGGGCCTTCAGAGTGTGAGTTTGGGCCTTAGTTTGGACCAAGCTAGGTTAGGGGTAAAATGGTCCATTTACCCCAAGTATAAATTTATGGTTATGTATTGGAACCTAATTATTAATTTGGTGTCATTTTTATGATTGTCAGTTTAGGAATCTGTCAACCAACAGCTAAAGTTTTATCTGCAGGACTTCAGCAGTGCAAGGTGAGTCTCTTCACCATACCAATGGGTCAAAGGCACCAATGTTGACCCATTTAATGATATATGATACACTAGCTGAAGTTGTATTATGTGACATGTTAGATGGTTATGTGACTATGTGGTATGTGGTATGCTAGTTGTCTTTGTGATACTTGCATGGAAGACCATAGGAGAGCCCATGGCACCTGGATGTAAGACTATGTGGAGAGCCCATGGCTTTCCTATTAAATACCATGGGAGAGCCCATGGCACCTGGATGTAAGACCATGTAGAGAGCCCATGGCTTTCCTATTTAAAGACCATGGGACAACCCATGACACCTGGATGAAAGACAATGTGGAGAGCCCATGGATTTCCTATTAAACACCATGGGAGAGCCCATGGCACTTAGGTGTAAGACCATGTTGGGAGCCCATGGCATCCCGAAGTAAGACCTTAGGGACGAGCCTACGACATCCGTATAGGTTTATATGCTTGGCTTATGTGATTGTTATGGTTTATGTAGCTTCTATAGCTAATACGAATTATGTGATTATATGGATTGTGTGAGTATACTCTGGGGAACTCACTAAGCTTCATGATTACAGTTTTGTTTATTGTTTTAGGTATCATCGGTTTCGAAAGAAAGAGCCCCGCTTGATCGCAGCGCACACCCATCTTTTCTACAATGAATGATTTTGGGACGAACTTTGATAAATGTTTCAATTAGCGATGATTTGGAATGTTTGGAATAAATTATATCTATGTTTTGCCTATATTAAAAATGAAATTTTACCCTTGATTTTTGGGTCATTACACATCTCTGTTATCTTTTCATGTCTATAAATGAGGGTACTCCCCCAATTCGCCATCATCTCATTGTGAAGGTAATTTTTTTTCCTTTTATTTGTTCTTTTGTTGTTTCGATTTTCCTTGTCATGGCTAAGAAAACTAGTCACTCTCGATCCGTCATTGTCACTCCCTCCGAGAATGATTTTAGTGATCAGGCAATCTTAACCTATGATGAGGTTTTCTCCTTCAACAATGAAGACATGGAATCGTTGAAAGCCATCAGGGCTTTCCCTTCTGATGTGATTTTTTGTCCTTTTGAGGCTATCGTTCAACCTTATTTCGCATCTCCAATGTGGGTTTGTTTTCCTAAATACCCATTCTCTCTAGGTTTAACTTATCATTTTACTAGTATCATTCGTGATTTGTTTTTGTATACCCAAATTTCCTACATACAAACTATGCTTGTGGTTTAGAGGATTCTGTTTTGGATCGATCGCCTGAAACAATCCAAGAATATAGACATTGGATTACCTGAGTTGGCCTTTATCTACAATATTTCTACTTTTGGTACTTCTCATTTCCTGTTAATAGTTAAGACAAACAAACCCCACCTCATTTTGAAATCTAAACAAAATGATGATGGTTGGAAAGAAAAATATTTCTTTATGAGACGCGACTCGATTCCTGAGGGGAATTCCCAACCAACAACATGGATTAAAAAGGGTAGGAAATATATTTAGATTTCAAGGATCCTGAAATTTACTTCCCTTATTTTGTTTGTTTTGATGCAACGTTCATGTTTGAGGAGCTTGTTCCCATTATTGAGGGTTCTGATGATAAGATTTCCAAATTTCTTACACTTCCTAAACTTGAGAGGTCGTTCAAGCTTGGATATTACAGTCTTCAAGAGGGTTCCTCCACGACTGCTTCTATGGCCCCTGGTAATATTATCTTTCTTGGATATGTCTTTTAGAGGATACTGATTTAATAGGGATCTCTGGCTGGTTCTAAGACTACCTGGTCCAAGGCTCGCTTTGGTTTGGCAGATCTTGAAGATGATATGACTAGTGGTTCGATCAAAGTCAAGCAGGAAAAAGGTGCCATTCTTCCTCTTCCTAAGAGATCTTATATAGATCTTACGGTTAAGGCTTCAGGATCCCGAAAACAAAAGACTTCTGAGGCTGTAGACTTCAGACTAGAAAACCTCAACATTGAGGACGCTCTTGGGATGTTGTCCTCATTTTCTCAAGCTGTAAGTGTTCTACGCATAGGCTTTATTTATATTAATCTATCATACCTATTCTTTTTCATGCTGATGTTTATGTTTCTTTCAGGTCTCTACTCACGTTTCCCATGTTACCAACGACCTCAGGGTCTGTGTCAACAAAGCCAAGTTAGTTCTAAAAGAGCACGAGAAGACGTGAAAGGTCACCAATGAGGATCTTCTCTAGAGGGTAAAGTTGTTGAGTAAACAGAAAGCCCAAAAGGAGGAGGAGCATCTCGCGGATCTCGAGAAGGTGATTGCTGATGCGAAGACAAGTGTTGCGATAGCTATTCTGCAGGCTAAGATTAAGCTAGCTGAGGATCTAGAAAACCCAAGTTCCTAGGATGTTTACGGATGGTGCGAGGCGTTGGCCAAACTAATCGATAAGCCTGCTATCGCCAATCAAGATCCTGTGTTGTTGTTTACCGAAGGAGGAGAGAACAAGGATGCGACCTATGATGACCAGACTAAGGTCTAGACCTACAAAAATTTGGTTTAAGTAGTTTTTTTTCTATCAGTGATGTAAGACAATTAATCTTTTTGGCTAGGTTGATATGCAACCCTTTCTTGAATGATATGGTTGTGTTTTCCTTTTATATCTTTCTCTTGATTTCTCTACATAACTGTTACGATATTAGGATCCTTAAATAATTAGGATCCCAAAAAACCTGGTTCCTGCAAACAATCCTGAGACAAAATTTTCCCAGTGAATTATCTTTAGTATACTTGAATTTTGATAACCAAATGATTTTCTCTTAGGATCCTAGAGAGTTCAGGATCCTTATACTTTACTTAGAGTTTTTCGGATAGATGGAACCTAATTATATTCGAGTTTTTATTATATATGATATTTCACTTACTTTTATTTGTTAAAGTCAAATTTAAATTTTATTTCCATAAATATGCATCGTTTTGATATGGTAACAAAATAAAATCATGGAATATGTAATCAAAATCAATTTTTCTATACTCCATTTATTCCCTCCATAATTATATGAAGACTTTATTTTTTACCCAAGTTAAACCCAACTAATATTTCATTACTTTATTTAATTATATGCAATATTTATTTTTTACCAAATTTAAACCTTTCAAATATCCAGTTCCCTTATTTAAAGTGTTAGAAATCATCATCATCACTATATATATATATATATATATATATATATATATATACACACACACACACACACACACACAGAGAGATATGACTAAGAACGTAAAAATTATCAAACATATTGAAATGACTGACATTTCAAATGCTTCGGGAAAGAAAAAACCTACAAGGTTTGTTACTAATGTGTCACCCAACAACACTTCCCCAACAACACCACTGTCTGACATCACAAATGGTAAGATTCATATTTAAGCATTCTGTTTATATTTGAAGTGCTTGAATGTTTATAATGTTCAATTTGTATAACTCATTTCTCTTTATAGTTCATTTGATTTTTTGATACACATACCATTGTTCCTTAGTGAATGCATCATCTTCATCCAATGCTCTAAAACCATCATCACATTCAACATTACAAACAATATCCCACAAAGGTACATTTTCTTATATGTTATGCATCTTTTATATTACACTTTCGTTTTTATATTTCCTTATCTATTGTACTATTGAATAACAAAACAGAAGGGTATGCTATCTCAAGGATCACGTCTAACAATACAATCATTGATGTATTGGAAAAAAAATGAAAATGGATTGGGTAAAATTCTTTACCCTCAATGCTACAAACAGTATACTTATTATCAATTAAAATCGTATGTCATCAAATATTAAATTTTAAGTTTTTCTAATATTATTATCTTATTATTTCTTTCTTTTGCAGTTATCGTTATTGACTTCTGAACTAATTATTGAAATTCTTTCACGAACATCATTACAAACATTTGCTACTGTACGTTGTAGAAATACATATTATGGAAATCTAACATACAACAACTATGTTCTTCATAACTACAAGCGTAGAAATAATGTGGTTTTTGGAATTATCGTTCAACAAAAAAACCATGGAGAAATATAGAGCGTCAGTTTCTTCCGTCTTTTGGTAGCAATAATCATGACATTAATTGGCTACCACATACTTGTACTATTTTAGCATCATCATTGTGTAGACTCCTTTTTGAATCCTATGATCCAGATGAATACGTTTCAAATATTTTATTTGTTATCAAACCAACGACTTCAGATGCCAAATGGATACCGTTTCCGACCTCCGAATACACTGCAACAAAGTTTGCTTTGGTAGTTATCAGTTCGAACCCGTTACATTTCAAGGTCAATCGATTGTCATACACAAAGCCATCGTAAGATTTTATATGTAGTACATTTTATGTTATTATTTTACTTTATGATTTACTTATATGTTATTTTATTTGTAGTGATATACCTACGGAAAAAGTGGACTATGATTACTACAACATAGAATTGTTTTCATCTGCTACATGGCAATGGAGGGAGTTTCAAAATATCCGGTTACCATCATCTGTTTATCATCTCTCTGATGAGGCAGTTACAAGTGGTGGTGCCGTATATTTCTTATTATCTAATGATACCATATTGCGATTTGATATTTATTAAGAAGAAACATATACTCATATTTGCACCTTCTACTATTAATGAATTAAAACCGTATGCATCGAGACTAATCAAGTTTCACGGAAAATTAGGATATCTCTCTATAAGTGGAGATAGTTCGTGGGTTATTTGGATTTTCATTCACAATTAGTGGGTTGAAATAGATGATAGTACTTACAATGAAAGTGCACATGAATAGTGGGATTATATAAACAATACCCTATATTTCTTTAGAGGAAATACGATTGAGTATGTGGTTCCGACACATCATTCTCAACAAGTTTTTTCAATCCGTTCTGATTTTGATACAGTGAGTATGCCAAGTCGATATTACTAATTATATATATATATATTTTAATTTGCATTCGAACATAGTTGTTTTTATTGTAATGAACTATTTTAATATTTTATATTATTTTATGATTTATTAGTTTTATTTATTTATTATTTTAATTGTTATGAAATTAAAATAGCTATTGTAATGTATGTTAATGAATTTAAAATAGCTATAGTAATCTACTTTTAATTGTCATGCTTCCTATAATGTAACATAAGTTTACAATTCAATGTTTTTTTATATGCTCCCCGCGTTTAACGCGGGTTTTAATCTAGTTCGAGCATCAAAACACAAAACGGCATACACGCATTTACAAATATAAAACGCTGTAGGAAAATGACGATTAAGAAAATGATCAACAACAGTTCACCAAAAATGAGGTCATTGTTTCCAAAGACAGTATTTTAACAAACAGCGGAGAAAACCATCACTGGCAATTTATTAATGCTTCGTTATTGTTAATTAATTGCCTATCATATGTAGGATAGGTCGAACGGCTGGATGCCGGATCAAAATAAAATCATATCAAAATGTATTGATTACTAATGTGTTATATAAAAAGCCAACAAACCATATTTACTATTATTACTACTATTATGGTAGTCTAACTAAAATGATTTTATAAATCTGTGTTGTCACATATTTAATTTGGACAGATTTCAACATGTTTGCTTTTTTATTTATTCCGATCCTTTTCACTTGTTCATTTACTATTTCACCCCGACCAACTAAACATAAAACATAGACAAAATTACAAAAATGGTCCCTATGGTTTGCCAAAAGTCACAAAGTTAGTCCATGCTAATTTTTTTTGACGAACATGATCCCTGTGGTTTCCAAAACTTGCATCAATGGCCCTTTTTGCTGATGTCGTTACTGTTTATCGTTAGTGTAAGGGTATTTTGGTCTTTTCAAGTACGAGGGACTGGGTTTGTGACTATGGGTAAACCATAGGGACCATTTATGTATTTTTTTTTATATTTTATGTTTATGAGTTTGTGACTTTTCCACCCATTTACTTTTTAAAATATCACTTTGAACCCTTCACTTTGAACTTTGAAAAATGTTACTTTCACCTCTTTATTTTCTAAATTTTCGTGTTTAACCTCGTATTATATATAATTTGTTTTTTATTAATACCTTTTGTTCGCTAACCTAAAAAAACTATTTTTATGTGTTTATTTTCATATATTTGTCGGTATAATTCAAGGTGATCAACGTTTCGATTATAATTTAGAACTTTCTTTCGTTATTTTTTTTTAAAGTTACATGGTTTTTTTTATAAAATTGTCGGATTAAATTCAAGCTTATTTTTCGACGTAGTTTTTTTTTTTTTTTTTTTTTATAATTTTATGTACGTTTCCTACGTATGAGACGGGTCACATATAATAACTTTCGTTTGTTAATTTAAAAAAATATATTATATTTGAGATTGTCTATGTTTTGATGTATTTTTTATACATTTTGTGCTTACTTTTATATACATTCCTACGTATCATTTGGGTCATATATAATAACTTTTGTTTGTTAGCTTAAAAAAATGTAGTATATTCGAGTTTGTTTATGTTTCAACCTAAATTTTGTTTCATGTTTTTTACGTATCAATATAGATTCGACTTCGTCTATATTTCGACGTAATTTTTTTATGTTTCGTGCTTATTTTTATGTATGTGTTTTTTCATTCATGTTTTTTTACGTCGAAATGCAACTTTTATGACTATAATCACCAAAATTCAACTTACAAAATCCAAGCTTATAATTACGCTTTTATCTATTATATGTGAACAAACTTATACGTAGAAATATACATAAAATAAGCACCAAAACGTTTTGCAAAACATATTTTTTTAACGTTTCCGTGCTTTACTTTCTGAACGTTTCCTACTTATGATTAGGGTCACATATTATATATTTTTTATTATTTAAACTTTCGTTGGTTAACTTAAAAAAATCTTACTTATTTTTATGCACGTGCTGATATAAATTTGAGTTTTTTTCTTTTTCTTTATTTTTTATGTTTTGATTTAGTTTTTTTTGTACATTTTGGTGCTTATTTTATGTATGTTCCTACGTATAAGTTTGTTCACATATAATAGATAAAAGCGTAATTATAAGCTTGAATTTTGTAAATTGAATTTTGGTGATTATAGTCATAAAAGTTGCATTTCGACGTAAAAAAACATGAATGAAAAAAACACGTACATAAAAATAAGCACGAAACATAAAAAAAAATTACGTTGAAATATAGACGAACTCGAATCTATATTGATACGTAAAAAACATGAAACAAAAGTTAAGTCGAAACATAGACAAACTCGAATATACTACATTTTTTTAAACTAACAAACGAAAGTTATTATATATGACCCGAATGATACGTAGGCATATATATAAAATTAAGCACAATATGTATAAAAAATACATCAAAATATAGACAATCTCGAATATAATATATTTTTTAAAATTAACAAACGAAAGTTATTATACATGACATGTCTCATACGTAGGAAACGTACATAAAGTTAAAAAAAAAAAAAAAAAAAAAAAAAAAAAAAACTACGTCGAAAATAAACTCGAATTTAAAACGACAATTTTATAAAAAAAAACCATGTAACTTTAAAAAAATAACAAAAGAAAGTTCTAAATTATAATCGAAACGTTGATCACCTTGAATTATACCGACAAATATATGAAAATAAACACGTAAAAATAGTTTTTTTAAGTTAGCGAACAAAAGGTATTAATAAAAAACAAATTATATATAATACGGGGTTAAACACGAAAATTTAGAAAATAGAGGGGTGAAAGTAACATTTTTTAAAGTTCAAAGTGATATTTTAAAAAATAAATGGGTGGAAAAGTCACAAACTCATATACATAAAATATAGAAAAAAAAATACATAAATGGTCCCTATGGTTTACCCATAATCACAAACTCAGTCCCTCGTACTTGAAAAGACCAAAATACCCTTACACTAACGGATGAACAGTAACAGCGTCAGCAAAAAGGGCCATTGATGCAAGTTTTGGAAACCACAGGGACCATGTTCATCAAAAAAAATTAGTAGGGACTGACTTTGTGACTTTTAACAAACTATAGGGACCATTTTTGTAATTTTGTCTAAAACATATATATGATACATTATTTGAATAAATGTTTAAAATCAAATTTATATAACCTTAGGAGAAATTCCACATACAATTTATTAATGCTTCTTTAATGTTAATTACCTATCATAAGTAGGATAGGTCGAATGGCTGGATGCTGGATCAAAATAAAATCATATCAAAATGTATTAATTACTAATGTATTATATATAAAGCCAACAAAACATATCGTCTATTTATTATTATTATGATAATCTAACTAAAATGTTTTTATAAATCTGTGTTATCACATATTTAATTTGGATAGATTTCAACATGTTTGCATTTTTATTTATTCCGATCCATTTCACTCGTTCATTTACTATTTTACCCTTTTAACCAACTAAATATAAAACATATGATACATTATTTGAATAAATGCTTAAAATTAAATAACCCTAGGAGAAATTCCACACACAATTTGTTCACATTCTATTAATATAATTAAAAAGTAAATACTATATTAGAATATATAAAATCAAATAATTTAAAATAATAGAAATTAAAGTCTTGTAATGAGTAGTGGGTTTGGTAGTTCCTTTTATTTATTTATTTGGGATTAGGTAATTCTAGGCAAGGAAGATGAAGATCATATATTTGGTGGTTAAACAAGTCTCAACAAAACATTTTTTTCCCTTGGTTCTTTATATGATGTGATTGAACGAATTTTTGTAGTGTTGCACACAAAAGAGGGACATATCAAAAGATATATAAATTTGCTTCAACGATATGGATACATTAGTCAACATCGTGATAGCGTCAATGTTTATTCACAATTATGTAAAGATGAATGATCAATTTGAGGAAGCATTGGTCGACAAGCACATGAACGGTGTTACAATATACATAACGATTAAGACAAATAATATAAAATAATAACGTAATTATATGCTTTTATTAATACTGACAGCAAATTTTTGTCCTTGATAATAATTTTGCTAGCAATTTTTAGGAGTTATTTACCAAGGTGACTATATAGTAGTGTAATACATATCCACATGATCATAGTTTTATATTTTATCAGAAATTATATATTTAAATAGTTGAAGGAACTCAATATTCCATGATACTAGTGTGATCATATACTCACATGATCACATCATTCTATATTTATAATGTTAGTATTTTCTTTTTACCATATTTATTTGAAACTCTCATACATTTTTTCCTTTCACCACATTCATTTGAAACTCTAATGATTTTTCAATTTCTTTCTAATAATAATTATAATTTGGTTAATTATGTTAAATAAATATCAAATCTAAAATATAATCATACATAAAATAAATTTCAATATTAAAATAATATCTTTACTTTTACTTATAAAGTTAGTTCTTTTAACTTTTAAAATATAATACTTAATTTATTAGTTTTAATATATCGTTGGATGTAACCCATTATCATTAAAGATACAATTTTGGAACAATTTGTATAAAATACTTAAACTATTAATTAAAATATATAACATTACAATATAAACTTATAACGAATTTTAGTTTAACTTCAACAACTCAAAGAACATTTTATAAATAGTTAAAAATGATAAATTATAGTGTCTTTCTAATAATGATTATAAGTTGGTTAATAATGTTAAAAAAATATATGTTATTATAAATAAACTAAATTTTAATTTTAAAATAATATATTTACTTCTATGTATAAAGTTATGTCTTTAACGTTTAACATATTATAATTAATTTATTAGATTGAATATGTTGTAATATGTAAACCATTGTCAGTTTAAAGCTACAATATTTGAACAGTTTGAACAAAATACTTAAACTTTTAACTTAAATATAACATTATAATGTTGACTTAAATATAAATTTTAGTTACACTTAAAAAACAAAAGATGTTACCTTTAAAATCAAAAAATAATATTTGATTTTTCTAAATAATTATAATGATAGAATTTAAAACCTTAAGCAAATAAATTTTAAAAAATTAAATAACAATAACAACAACTATAAATAACATTAAACCATATATTATATTTAATTTTATGCATGTGTAACTCGCGGTTAGAAGTCATTCAAACGATTGAGATTATGAAATTATAATAGATGTATATATTATCATATAATTAAAAATAATAAATATATTATATCAATTTAGTATATGAATTATTATATCAAATTTAACAACAATGTTATTGTAATATTTAAATATATATATATATATATATATATATATATATATATATATATATATATATATATATATATATATATATATATATATATATATATATATTGTAGAGACTTCAACTATATTGGTATTTCTGTGCAACGCACGAGCATTCGTCTAATTTTTATAATTTATCGCAAATTAACCATTTAAATAGTCCACAGAACTAAATATTCTATGATGTTTTTTAAGACAAAAGACATTTTATGACAAAAAAAAATCACGTTAATTTTAGTTGCAAATTAACAAATGTATTTAAATTTGGTACAAATATATTTTTCATGAACAAAAACAGGTAAAATAAGTTATTTTGAAAATTCAAAGCAAATACAAAGGAAACCAAGTTTCAAAATATAATAAATTTGATATTTTGAAAACAAGTAAAATAAGGTAAAATAAGTTATTTTGAAAATTCAAAGCAAATAAAACGAAGTTTCAAAATATAATAAATTTGATATTTTGAAAACAAGTAAAATAAGTAGAAAATTATTATTTAACTATATTTTGATATCAAAAATAAATGACAAATTAAATCTTTTTTTTATATATATATATTCTTATCCATATAAAATATAATAAATTTGATATTTTGATAAAATTAATAGTGACAATGACTTAAAAATGTAACGAAATTTCAAAAATATACAAAAAAAAAAAAAAAAAACTATTATTTTTTTTAGTATGCAAAATACCATTTTACCGGCTATTGTAGGTTATCCGGTTTTCAAATGTTCAAAAAATACTATAGATGTTTTTTTAGTACAAGAAATATCATTAATATTACTATTTGTACAAAGAATATCAGTGAAGTACACATGTGTTCAAATAACACATTGTGGTAACCAGGCACTTCAGGTACATGGAAAAATGACTTCAAAGTGTAACGAAGTTTCCAAAATATTCAAAAAATACCATACTTTTTGTTAACTGCATTGTTGTTGGATTATATAGAACACAACCATCGAAGATCATGAACCGTTATATCAGTTCACACCAATTGTGCAAATCTCTTTCATTCATTCACTCGATCGTTCTTGTGGTAACAAGAGAAGTAAGTGAGTAATAACCTTAGGTAAACAATCTTGCTTCCCAATCACATTTATGCCTCAAAACTAAAACATATATATTCTATATAGATGTACATATTACACATCAGTGTTAGCCGTTCATTAGTGTTGCGACACAAGAGAGACACAAAGGAGAAACGAGTGTGACGTTATGTCATGAGAATTTATAAATATGGATTTAGATACAAACTAATCGAGTGATCGAATGAAAGAGAGTACACAACTAGTGTGAACTGGTACGACGGTGACTAATCTCTGATGACCGTGTTCTATATAATCCGGAAACAACGAAGTTAATAAAAAGTGCTCTGAAAAAACAACAATGGTTCTTTTTGAACTTTTTGGAAATTTCAATGATATTTTTTGTACTAAAATATGTATTTCGTTGGTATTTTGTGTACAGATGATATACTTCAAAGGTATTTTTTATAGTAAAAAAATAATGATATTTTTTGAACATTTTGGAAACTTTATTACCTTTTTAAGTCATTTTTTCATTTGTCTGGGGTAACCGGTTAGCATAAAGTTATATTGGTATTTTGTGTACAAAAAATATAATTTAATGATATTTTGTATATTAAAAAAAGATAATGGTTTTTTTATACATTTTTGAAATTTCGTTATCTTTTTAAGTTATTATTCTAAATTAATAATATCTAAAGATATTCGTCAACATTTCACTTGGATAAGAAGATAAATAATAGAAAAAAAAAACAAAAGGATATTTAAATTTTCATATCTAATATTTATCGTTAGGAAAAATTACATTAGGAGAGATGACAAAGCATCATATGCATTTCGTAATGATTTTGAAATGATAAAATATTACGTGGTAGGATCTATATTCATCTTAATATTGCAATGGCAACATTTTTAATATTTTTAAGAGTTTTGATTGGAATATTTAAATAGAGTGTATTTTATAAAAACATGATACTTTTTATAAAATCATAATAAACACAATTATTTTCAAAATGAAATTTTTTAGTGATTCTTTGTTAGGAATTTGAAAAACGTAATTTTCATAAAAGGTGCACCTATCTTAATTTATAAAATGGATTTTTTTAAATAATAAAATGTAACATTCCAAAAACTTAGGTTAAATTTTTCATTTTTTTTAAAATAATATAACATCCATTTTAATAAAGTTACATTTGGGATATATCATTTGTTGATAAACCGTTATTCATAAATCAAAATTAAAGAAGACAATGCAGAATTTTGAATCATAAATCTGTTGACGTATGTGTACAGTTTCTCCTTCGCAATACGATAAGTACCTACAAAATATACAGTTCATAGTTATAAACACAAAACTAAGTGAGTTTCCCAAAATACCATATACAGTATAGCATAATAATTAACTAAGGTTATCAGCACAGTCTGAAGACTATCAATAGTCCTAATGGGCTAACAACACGCCCTGTGGACAAAAAGCACACCTCACGGGTTATCAGCACACTATGTAATCAATCTACGCCCTATGTACTACGTTGTTAAGCCATTTCCATTTTTGGCTCTTAATCCATAAAGACCAACCATCTAATGCTCACATATGCATAGGGCAAAACTCTCATTTTCCAGCTCAACTTCAAACATTCGTAAATTCTTCGTTTCAACTCCGTATTCAATGTCCTTTATATGTGCAGATAGGTATTGAAGAGCCTCACAATCCTATCTAGTTGTTTTTATCTTAAAACATGTTTAACTAAAACCCTAATTCATGCAAGAAACCTGACATATAACTTTTCACTTTCTACCATTCGGTTCCAACACACAAATCAAGGGCTTATGTAACATCTGTTCTAGGTATGAATCAACTTTTTATGTATTAATCTTAATTAGGGTGGCCACAGCATGGTGAAGCATCACCACTACATGGAAGGAAGTTTTGGACCGCGAGATTTAAATGACCGCCACAATGTAGCCTTAGGTGTCACGACATGGTAGGTGTTTTAAGTGAAAAACCTTAATTTCAGGCTTTGGGCCCTATATAAAGAACATTAAGGCTAGGGTTCCTTGATCATTTAACCTTCGTCTCCCTCTAAAACTCAGAAACTCTAACCCTAGCCTCTATTGAAGTTGTGAGCTCATTCTTGGTGTTTAGCACACACTCTTTTAGCCTCACACACTTAAAGGGACGTTAGCTCGATTAGGGTTTGTCTCTGGACGTGAAGATCATAAAGGAGGATGGATAAATAACTTAAGGTCCTTTAAATAGGGTGTAAACCCTAAAAATTAGGGTTTACATGCACAGCCTCAACTCGTCGAGTTGGGGTCCTCCAACTCGTCGAGTTGGTTCCATAAATCACGCGGCCGGATCAGTTTCTACACGACGAGTTGGGTCAACCAACTCGTCGAGTAGGTCTAAAAATGTAAATATAAAAGCTTCAAATTAATACCTAGGATTCGGGATGTTACAATTCTCCCCCATTTGAACTAGACTTCATCCTTGAAGTCCATTGCAATAAACAGATCCGGGTAATGCTCCCGCATCTCAGCCTCCGGCTCTTAAGTCCACTCGGATCCCCTCCGGTGCTCCCATTGTACCTTTACCAAAGGTACCTCCTTGTTTTGTAGAACCTTCACTTGCCTTTCCAGAACTGCCACAGGCCTCTCCATGTAATTCAGGCGCTCATCGACCTGAATATCATCTAATGACAGCACCGCCTCCTCGTCTAGTATGCACTTCTGCAACTGGGAGACATGAAAACTGTTGTGAATCTAACTGAGCTCTTCCGGAAGATCCAATCTATATGCCACTTTGCCCACCCTGGAAATAATCCGAAAGGGTCCAATTAATCGGGGGCCCAACTTTCCCTTCTTCCTGAAGTGGATCACATCCTTCCAAGGTGAGACCTCCAATAATACCATATCAACGACCTGGAACTCCAACTCGGATTGATGTCGGTCGACATAGCTCTTCTGCCGACTCTGAGCTGCCTACAACCACTGCCTAATCTGTTGAATCTTCTCGATAGTCTGCAGAACTACCTCTGTCCGACCCATCACCCTGTGGTCGACTTCACCCCAACAGATCGGGGTACAACATCTTTGTCCATACAACAGCTCAAATGGTGGAGCACCAATACTGAAATGAAAGTTGTTGTTGTAGGAGAACTCCGCAAGTGATAGGTAGGAATCCCAACTCCCACCAAAGTCATTGACGCATTCCCTCACTATATACTCGATGGTTTGTATGGTCCGCTCACTCTGACCATCCGTCTGCGGATGATAAGTTGTAATGAAATACAGTCGCGTGCCCAGCTCCTCGTGGAACTTCTGCAAAAAATGGGAGGTGAACCATGTTGGATAAGGTGTCTAAGTCCATAACTATTTATGGTATGTACTTGACCTGGTTTGGCATGATCCATTTGGGTTGCATGGCATCATGCACTTGGGTAGACTAAAATAAGAGAAAGGAAACTTATGGTTGATTAATATATTATAGGTTATGATATATTAATAATATTATATAATTAGTATTGATCAAAAATTAATTTAGAATTAATTTTGTGATCAAAAGGAGACTAATTAAATAAGTAGGTTAATTGTGTAAATATTTATTTCTTTAATAGTGGGCTTGTAGTCGATGATGTATTGAGTTAGGCTAAAACCCATGAGATGCTCCATGGATGCTCCATCGTGGTTTTGAACCCATAGATCCAAGAAATGGAAAGTCATGTCATTTAGGGTTTACATGGTGTAACCCTACTTGTGACACACTATAAAAAGGATATGTTAGCTACCAAAATCGGCTAGTAGTGAAGAACAAGAGGGCATAGCTAATTTCTAAGTGTGTTGCGATTCTCTCTAAGTTATTCCAAGTGTATTTGGTGTTGTGTGAAGCATTTGAGGCATCTAATTTGGGGTGCTAGGCTCACAAGGTTCTCAAAGGAATTCCAGCAACAAAAGGTATGTATCTCTTACTAGATTTTATGTTAAAAGTTCCTCATGTATGCTAGATAGGTTATGAACCTTGGAAAATCATATTTGCATGTATCATAGTTAAACATAGATCCAAGGTTGCTAGATAGGAGTGTTAGAATGCTCAAAACCCATCAAACCGAACATCACAGCCTGAGACGATAGAGACCATAACCCCATGATTAGTAACGGTCACGTGGATATACATGTCGGCCAACTTCTCGATCGACGAGCTCTCCCGAATGGAAGAAAATGGGTACTCTTGGTCAATATATCCACAATGAACGAAATGATGTTGAAACCTATTGTCGTCTTTGGCAGCTTGGTGATAATATCCATCATGATCTATTCCCATTTCCACATGGAAACCTCCAGAGGCTGAAGTTTTCCATGCGTCCTATGATGCTTGGCCTTGACCATCCTGCAGGTCAAGCACCTCTTGACGTACCAAGCAATATTTTTTGCTTCATGCACGACCACCACTAACTCAAACATAGATCATGGTACTTCTTAGTGGCCCCTGGGTGAATGGAGAAGTGAGACTTATGAGCCTCCTCCAGTATAATCTGTCTGACCCCACCAGACATCGGAACCCATACCCAACCACAACGGGTCATCAATCCCCACCTATCATGTACGAACCTGGTGATCTCGCCCCTGATCCTCTCCAGTTTCTAGTTCTCCTGTCATACACCCTCACCCTGGGCCTCCCTAATCAATCCCACCAGTGGACAATACACGGATATCCTCATACATGCCGCTGGAACAGAAGATCCAGCCGTATTACGGCTTACGGCATCCACAATCACATTCGATTTACCCGGATGGTAAAGGATCTCACAATCGTAGTCCTTGACTACATCCAGCCACCTGCACTGTCTCATGTTCAGGTTTGGCTGATCCATGATGTGTCTAAAGCTCTTGTGGTTCGTGTATGTGGTACAACGGACCCCATAGAGAGAGTGTCTCCAAATCTTGAGAGCGAATACCACCGCTCCCAACTCCAGACCGTTTGTAGAATATCCTGTCTCGTGTGGCTTCAATTTTCGCGATGCATAGTCCATCACCCGTCCTATCTATATAAGGACCGCTCACAATCCTATGATTGATGCATCACATAATACCACGAAATCCTCAACTCCCTCAGGGAGTGTTAAAATTGGCGCCTCGCAGAGTCGCTGTCGCATAGTCTCAAATGTAGTTTGTTGCTCAGGGCCCCACCAGAAATCCACCTACTTCCTCATCAGACGAGTGAGGGGTACCACAATCTTGAAGGAAATCATGTATGAATCTCCGGTAGTACCCTACCAATCCCAAGAAACTCTTGATATCCAAGGTATATTTTAGAACCTCCTACTGCATAACCTCCTTGATCTTGGCCAGATCGATCAAAATCCCCTCCTGGTTAACGAGATATCCAAGGAACTGAACCTCTCGCAACAAAAAATCTCATTTCGAGAACTTGGCATAAAGTCGCTCTCGTCTCAAGACTCCCAATAGCTCACAGAGATGCTCCTCATGCTTCTCCCTGGTCTTGAAATACACCAAGATGTCATCTATAAACACAATGACCGAGCGATCGAGCATCGGTCTGCATACCTAATTCATCAGGTCCATAAATACCGTCGGCGTGTTGGTGAGCCCAAATGACGTCACCACAAACTCGTAATGTCCATAATGAGTTCGGAATGTGGTCTTTTCCATGTTCTCCTCCCTAACCCTAACCTGATGGTAGCCGGACCTCAGGTCTATCTTGGAGAACGAAGATGCTCCCTGCAACTGATCAAAAATATCATTTATCCTTGGGAGTAAATAACGGTTCTTCACCGTTAATTTTTTCAACTCCCACTAATCGATGCCCATTTGATGTGAACCATCCTTCTTCCTGGCGAAAAGAATTGGTGCTCCCCAAGAAGAATTGCTCGGACGGATGAACTGCTTGCCTAACAGTTCCAACAACTGAGATGACAGCTCCTGCATCTCGGATGGTGCCAATCGGTATGACACCTTAGCGATAGGGGCGGCACCGGGCACTAGGTCGATCCTGAACTCGACTTGCCTCTCAGGAGGCACTCCGGGTAACTCCCGTGGAAGCACTTCAGCAAAATCTCTAACCACTAGAGCCTCAGAAACCGAGACCTGATCCTTGACTCGTGTATCCGTTACATACACCAAATAACTTGCACATTCGTACTGAATATTCTATCAAGCCCTGGTGGCTGAGCAAAGCCCTAAACCCAATCTGGTGCCCTTGTCGTAGATAACCAGTACTCCCCCACTTGGGGTTCGAACTACCACCAACTGACCCTCGCAGTCAATCATGGAACCGAAGCGACTCAACCAGTCCATACCCACTATCACACAAACATCCCTCATGGGAATCAAACTCAAGTCTATCGGGAAGGATACCCCGAAGATCTCCAGAACACAACCCCGGTAGATTGAAGAAGCAGAAATCCTATCTTCGTTGGCAATAGAGACTCACAACGGACACTATAACTCTCCTACAGGCAAACCGAACTCCTTACTGATCGAGAAACAAAATATTGTGTCGTCCCCGAATCAAATAATACCAAAGCAGGTAAGAAGTTCACTACAAACATACCTAACATAGGTACAACACATATGAGCATAAGATAAATATAATCGATAAGATAAAGAATAGAAACATATCAGCCACCACATATGGTGCTGCTCTGGACTCCTTGGTTGTGATATGGAAGGTGCATTCCTATGCCCTTGGGGGCTCTACTCTACCCTACCTCCCGTCAGTATTCCTCAGTATATCTGGCATTGGAGCCTCCACCGGCCATGCAGCAAACAATGGACAGTTGATCTTCACGTGACCAACCTGATCGCAGTGGTAGCAAATCCTCATATCCTGAACCGGGGCTAAGTGGCGGCAATCCCTAGCAAAGTGCCCTCCTTTATGCATTTTTAGAATGCAGTACTGGATCTACAAACCCCATAATGGCCCTTCCTGTACTTCCCACAAGTGTGGTCATGCTAGCCCCCAAGCCTAGAATCAGAAGCTTTAGACCGCTTCACCGCAGGCTATAACTGCGTCGGGGCCTGCCTCTGCTCTCTCAACTACAGCTCAATCTCAAACTCACGCTGCCTAGCGGCCTCCTATAACTCCAGTAGCGTATCACATCGTTGGGTAGCAACAATCTATTGGATGTCGGTCTTGAGCATGCTCAGATAATGTGTCATCTGAGCCTGCTCGGAAGTTAACTCCAGGCAAAACATCGCCCTCTCAGTGAACATACAGCTGATCTCCATCACCGACTCCGTAACCTGTCTCAAATACAAAAACTCTTAGGCCAGCCGCTCACGCTCAACCCGCGAAATGTAGCGAGCGTGGAACATCTTCTTGAACTGATCCCACATAACCGCAACTCTCTGATCATCAGTATACGACCCTGTCATCAATCTCCACCAGTCCTTTGCTCCGAATCTTAGCAGGTTCAGAGCACACCTGACCTTCTGGTCAGTAGACCATGAGCATGTGAAAAAGCATCCCTCTACATTAGATAGCCACCAGCGGTTGCTATAGTTACGGAGATTGCAACGGCAGCCGTCTCAACAATGGCTGCATAGCCCTCATCAAAGTACTCGACCATGGAGGTCTTGATAGACTCAAATATATCTGGTAATGATGTGTGTGAAATGCACTAGTTTTAGTCCCACTATTTTAACATAAATTAAACACACGAAAGGCAGTGTTCCTATCAATTAGTGGTATAGTTTAAGCTAGTAGGGTATCAGACACAGGGAACAGTAATAATTAAACTAACTACTAGAATTATCTAACTAAAAACAAGTAATAAAAGAAGGGTTTTGTCTAGTTTTTTTCAAGACTAGAAACTTAATCAAAGAACTAACATTCAAACAAAAACAATTAACAACTAAAGGAGATAAAAAGAACTTCATTCAATAATAAAAGAGACTTATGTTCAGATTCGACTCACTTATTCCTGTGGTTGATTTTATGGAAAGTGCAATGGATTAAATTTTCATTGGCTACCGATTCCTAATGTGATTAGATTCATGTTCACTATTACTAAACCTTAGCAAACTAATTAATTCAAACGATGGCCAATTGGTTAAACTAATGAGTTTACTAACATTTAGTTCAGGTTAAGTAAGACTTGTAATATTAGCTAATTAAATTTATCAATTCAATCAAAATCTTGTATGGTTGTTCATCACACAAGCTCACACATTAACTTACCTATTTTCTAATTAATCCTAGGTTCACATTCACTAATACTAGGCATATAATATTGTTTTCACATAAATCATATGAAACAAGCAATTAAGAGGATGTTCATGCAACTTAATAGACTTGATAATTAACAGAAAATAGTTATCATCAACACATAAGGGTCTTTAGCAAGCTTAACAAAACAATTCACCAAATCCAATCAATCCAATACCATAATGTCAAACCATATTCCTAAGCTCATCTATCCAAACATAAGTAATGAGTTTTTAACTCATATCTACAACATGTAACATCTCAAAAATGAAATCTAATAGCAAAAACATAGTGTATCCAAAAGATTAAGAAGAGATATTGTGTGTTGCCTTTCGATCTCTTCCAATTTGATATCTAGGGTTGATCTTCAAACTCCAGAGCTCCAATAAACCTTTTATTTTCCAATTAGTCGCAAAAAGATCCAGAAAAACGCACCTTATCTCGGGAATTTGTGCCCTTTATATAGATTTCTGAAAACAGGGGCAACTCGTCGAGTCCATCACTTAAAACTCGAGTGCAGAAAGTCCTGATTTGTTCACAAATATTCCTATCTACTTGACGAGTTGAGGTCCAACTCGCCGAGCCCTTCACCTTTTTAGCTTAAGTTCTTCTTTCTTCAATTCTCGAGCTTCTGATTGCTAATCCCACTTCCTTTTTAACTCGAGCATGTCTTTTTGGCTGAAAATACAATTTAAACATAATTAAGTACCTTTTGTTCAATATTCGAGACAAAATAGTCCAAAAAATATTAAGATATTAGATAAAAACGGGGAACAGTGTAGCAACCTCATAATGCAGGATCTTCCGAATCCTAGCATCCAACTCATCCAGTCTCATCAGACCAATGGTCTCGGGACTGCTTGTCCATCCTGACTGTCAGTTCCTGATCTGACCCAGATCTGGTCAAAATCACCTCATAACCACAATGTTGATAATATACTAGACATATATCATACATCCCATATAATAATAGGGAACCAACTCCCAACAAAGCCCTAGGGGTTGTGACTTCCTTGCTATGTGTATGGGTCCCATGCTTTCAGTAGTACGTGAGAATACTACCTTCCAAACCTACCCATATTTGCATCAAGTATCATCACAACGCCCTAACAATATGCATAAGCATAGGTGAGTGCTCAATCTTCACTCCTAGAGGAAGGCTAAATATCTCATAACTGGCTGACTGACCCCGCACAACTCATCCATGAAACTTTCACCAACCCTGCAACACTCGTGTATGCTATAGCATACATAACGTTGGACCCTATAGAGTTTCGAATATCCGATCCTACTGTAAGCTCTTCATCAAACAAGAAAGGGATATAAGTCCAAACCAAACATTCTCAGACTATAAGATCTTAATTATGTACAACTATGATGCATACAATAAACAAATACAATAATGATGTTAATTTCATATCAGTAAAATGTTAGGCTATCAGACATCATATAATCAGGAAATTCTACCATGCAATTCCAAAAGATCCCTAGCCTATCACTAGCATGTTGTTCTAACATATCACAATATCAAATTTATGTATGGTATTTTGGGGTCTACTTTCTGGTTCTGGCTGATTGTACACATCACATGCTCTTTGATTATTTTGAAAACCATTTGAAAATTTGTTTTGAAAACCCATTTTCCATAGTTTGAGACTGGGTTCACACGAGTGTTCCTCTAAGTCATTCAAACCAAGGCTTTGATACCAACTTGTAACATCCATAAAATTCATAAAAATTTAAAACTTTTTCAAACATCCAAAAACCATTATTTATCACAATTGTTTACAAAATAGTTTCATATCAGAGTATCCTAAAAATCAAAATCATAAAATGTAAGGAGGTGCACGATCAAGCCTTCGCCTTCCCGCGATCATCTAAAGTACCTGAAATAAAATCTAAAACTATAAGCCCGAAGCTTAGTGAGTTCCCCCAAAATACCAATACCATAAAAACCATAACCATATCATAACAAACAAACAACATGCATATAGAGTCTACAGTACAGTTGGACTGCTCCCACCGGACCTTCAGTTTATTTGGCCCACTCTCAGAACCTTCAGCATGTTTGGTCCACCCACCCGGGCCTTCAGCCTGTCAGGACCGTTCTTCGGGCCTTCAGCCTAACTGATATGGCCTAATGGGTCTGCAGTCTATCTGGAACGCCATGGGTCTGTTGGACTTCAACAAAAAGCAGGTTCGCCTCAACCCAACCCCGCATATACAATCAACACATATACATATATCAACGCTAGCTAGTAGTTATAACAATAAAAATGATCTAACATAGTAGTAATCATAGCATCATCCTATATATCTGGATACCGACCTAACAAGTCACTAACATAGCATCATCCTATATACTAGGATATTGACCTAATAGGTCACTAACATAGCATATCATCATGCGATAACTAGGATAAAAATCCAAAAAGGGTCGGCACTGGTGCCTTCGACCCTGTTAGTATAGTGAGGACAACTCACCTTACAAGTAATGTTGAAATTAAGAAGATTAAATTATAACTCTCAGCTCAAAACTCAACTGCCTATAACCATCATATAACTGATTCCATTAAAATCCCAAATTACCAAAATATCCTCAAAGAGTAAAACTTGGTCAACCCTTGGTCAAATTCAAAGTCAACGGTCAAGGTCAACATTCCATGTTGACCCAACTTGTCGAGTTCATCCACTGAACCATTGAGTTCCTTCAGAACTCAGAAACCAAAAACTATGGCCACCTCATCGAGTTACTTGAGTAACTCATCGAGTTCCTTCAAAATTTTAAAACCGAAAACTCAAGTCCACTCGCCGAGTTACATGAGTAACTCGTCGAGTTCTTCAGTGTCCAAAAGATTGGGAAAACCCTCATCAACTCGCCGAGTCGTTTTAGAATCCAGATGGCAGTTAAACCCAACCCAAATCATCAAGTTGGATTATGCAACTTGTTGAGTTCCTTTAGCCCTTTTCTTAGTCAGACGCTCTTAAGCGAAACCAAGGCTCCAAACTGTAGATCTAGCTTCCTAGAGTGTAGTTATCATGTAAATTTGCCAACTTAATGTGCATGCAAGGCCTTAAAGGGATTAAAACCCTACAACTAAGTTTAACAAGAGGATTAGGGCATGGAGAAGGGCCAAATCTTTCTTAAGTCGAGAACTTTATGGTTATAAGGTCCTGGAGGAGTCCAGATCTAAACTCCTCACCACAAAACGTGCTCATAACCATAAATGCATCAAGAATAAGCTAGAAATCACCCTAAAATTTTGGGTGGAAAGATCTTACAAGAAAATGATCAAGGTAATGACTTGTTACCTTCAAATGAATGCCAAAATGAAGTAGCTGTTAGATCTACAAGCCCCTTCTCATTCCAAGCTTCTCAATCCTCAAGCCTTCTTCAAGAAATGCTACAAACACACACTCTTTTAGCCTCACACACACTCAAAGGAAGGTTAGCTCGATTAGAGTTTGTCTCTGGATGTGAAGGTGATAAGGGAGGCTGGATAGATGACGTAAGGTCCTTTAAATAGGGTGCAAACCCTAACAATTAGGGTTTTCATGCACAACAACTCGCCGAGTTAGGGTCCTCTAACTTGTCGAGTTGGTTCCACAAATCATGCGGCGGATCAATTTCTACACGACGAGTTGGGGTAGCCAGCTCATTGAGTAGGTATAAAAATGTGAATATAAAAGCTTCAAATTAATACATGGGAGTTGGGATGTTACACCAAGCTCTTAGATCTGAGTTTTTTTGTGGTTGGTGCATCATCCAGAGGTATCAAGCTTGAAACTTTCTCATTGTTTAGAATAGTTCATGTTTTGGTCCATTTTTTGGGTTTTCTATCCCTAACTTGAAGCTTTATGACTTTGATGAACTCTAAAGCATAGCTTCTGTTCTTTTTGGTGTTTTTAGATGTTAGGGATCAAAAAAATGAGATCTTGGTCATCAAGATCTCTTCATGCATGAGATATGTGGACCTTTGTGATTAAAGGATTAGATTTTATGAGTTTTAGACTTGTCTAGCCTTGCTAAGGCTTAAAGTCACCAACTTTATGGATTAATGGAGCTTATTCAACCCAGATATTTAGTAATAGCAATTGTATTAACAGATTAAGAGAAAAAGGATGAAAAGAGGAAATATGGGGAGTAGGTCGTACATACTCCCAGCTATGTGCAGCGTAGCGTTGGGCCATCCCGATGCATGTGTGGCTGGCTATACGCCTAACGTAGAGGGACGTATGCCCATCCTACGCGTTGGGTGTTGACTTTCTTTGAACTTTAGGCTTTTTGTTAAGATGTGGACTTTTGAGAGGAAAAATGGTATTTTTACCCTCCTAAGGTTTAGTAGAGGACTTGGTCTAACATTTTAAGGGTTGTTCATGTCGATTATTAATTAGAGTTATATGTGACATATGTTAGGCGGAGACTAGACCGGCAGTTCAGGTGCAAGATTTATTTACTTTACTTGTGAGGTGAGTCTTCTCACCATACTTACCTGTGTAGTAATCCATGTGTGACCGGAGGGTCTTATTCGTGTTATTGACCAAACGACCCTATATGCTTATATAGAGATATATGTTATTGTGTATTCTGTCTATTTTATTAGTGTTGTTACATTATCTTGCATATATTGAGTTATGACCGGAGGGTCCATACCGATCCGTGAGACCGGAGAGTCTTCATTGAGATACATGATCGTAGGGTCCATACCAAGAAGTGAGACCAGAGGCTCATCACTAAGACTTATGACCGGAGGGTCCTTATCAAGACATAGCCATGAGAGGCTAATTATTTGTGTATGTGGTATTTGGGGGAACTCAATAAGCTTCATGCTTATAGTGTTTGTGTAATATATGTTTCAGGTACATCTTAGGATCGCGGGAGGGCGCTGGCATGATTGTACACACCAGCTTGATGATTTGTGTTTATATAGATTCTAGGATATTTGACAAATAATTTCTGATGTTTTGTGTTTGGGAAAATTTCAAATTTGGCATGAGAAATGTTAAACTAAGTTTTGTGTGAAACTTTTAAAATGAAAATTTTGTTTGTAAATTTAGAGTGTTACAAGTTAGTATCAGAGCCTTGGTTTGAGGGATTTAGATGTACCCTTGGGTATGTCTGGACTCAAACTGAGGAGTTAAGGAATTTTTCAAAAAAAATGATTTTATGAATGAGAAAAGGATATTAAGAGAAAACAAGACGAAACAGTGTGTACAATCAACCAGAGCCCAAGCGCTGATTTCCCAAAATACCCTTACTTGCTTATATTATGAGATGAGTTACTCTTGAGCTATTAGAACTGTATGCTAGATGGTAGGCTAGGTATTTTAGGGATTTTGAGCTAGAGTTTCCTGATTCATGATGCCTTAGTCTATGAGGTCGTTTCTTGACCGACACTATTTTGCCATTTGTTCTATGTGTGTGGTGTAGTTGTACATGGAAAAAATCTGTAAGAGACAGATTAGAGTGGAAGAGTAATCTAGGAGGGGTACCTAGATGTTCAACTTGAGAAGTTTACTAAGAGAGTAGTTAGATATCCATAATGGGTAGAGTACCTGTGAAATAGGGTCCTAAGAGGAGTACCTGGGACAAATAAGGGTTGGTGTGGAAGGTAGTATTGGGCCCGTACTATTGAAAACATTGGATTTGTATGTGACTCAAGTAAGAATCTTAGGCTACTAAGGATCATGTAGGGGGTGTGTAAATGTGTGTGTGCTTTAGCTAGTTCCTAATGATTTATGTGTTTGTGTTCTAGAGAGAGACTATGGTGGTTACTCGAGGTTCAGGCTCCAGCAACCCCAAGAGGGTGAGTACAAGTGACGAGGAGATCCGCAAGATTATTGCAGATGAGGTGGCCATAACTATTAGAGAGGCTATTACAGAGATGTTCGAGTCTATTAAGACCACGTTGAGCAAGACTTTTGATGAGCATTATTCTGTCAGCACTGAGGCTGCCGCTGCTGCAGCTCTTGCAACTATAAGGCCACAGGGGGGGGTGATTCATTGATGTTTCGAGAGTTCAGCAACGCGAAGCCACAATAGTTTGACGGACCCACGACCTGATTGTTGCAATGAGATGGATCTTTGACGTCGAGGGATGCTTTTATACTTGTTCATGCCCTGAGAACCTGAAGGTTCGATTTGAACTGAACCAACTTCCATTGGGATTGAAGGATTGGTGGAAGTTTGTGATGACTAATTACACTCCTACAGATCATGCTGCAGTGACTTGGGAGAGTGTTGAACCCATTTCTGTAACGAACGGTGGATGCGGAAGAATAATCTTGAGATTTATTGTGTATCAAAATATAAAATATGAAGAACATGATGAGAATTCTTAGAAGATAAGAAAGAAAAGAGAGATAATAATAATAATATTCATGGAGAACAATGGTGGGAGAGAGAAACTCTCCCTAGGTGGGGAGAACCCATCAAATCTGTCTCTAGAATTACATGATGAGAAAAAGTGCACTCTAAGAAAATGACCACCTCTCCCTTTATATAGGAAGGAGAGATAAAATACACCAACAATACAATAAAGGGAAAAATACAACCTAACTATCACTCATTATTTGTAGAGCATTTTCATGCTCCAACATTCTCTCCCTAAATGCTTACAAATGATGAGAGATACAATAAGTGATACAAGGCTATAATATAGTAATCCGACTAGCAAGTATGGTAATAAAATGAAACATAATGAGAACCAAATGTTAAAATGTCTCTGAAACTCTGAAGTGTCTGTGCAATCTGAAATTGGCCATTAATCTCTAAACAATGAAAGCCATCGGCTTCAAAGCACAACCAATGAAATGGAAAAAATAAGATCCAAATCTTCATACCATTCATAATCACCAGAAGAAGAAGTTCACCATGAGCAAGTAGAAGATCCAATTAAAGAAACACTTCGGCCTTAAAAAGTCTGAAAAACATCTCGAGTTCTCAAATCATAATTCACCAAAAAATTTCAAAGAATAACCTGTTAAAAATGTGAAGCATCCATAAAATGAAGTCCAGATAAAAATAATGTGAGTCCAAAGACATGGTCTAGCAATGACAAAAATTTGATCCAATGATTAAAAATAAGTGTCACGTCACATTGCCAAAATAATCTGCGCCTTCAAAATATCATAAATCCAAACTTGTGAAACCATAAGATCTGAATCGGATGTGAACACAAAATCATCCTGTGGTAGAGTCTGAATAATTAATAATATGAATCGGAAAACATCGAGTAATGCCAAAAAATTATCCGTGAAGACCAAAAATAAGTGTCACATCACATCACTAAATAAATAATCGTCTTTAGAAGTCTTCAAAAATCCAAACTCAATCAATCATAAGAACCAAATCCGGATGATATTCTCTCCCTATTTTTGATAACCAATGACCGGATATCAAAATCAACAAATCATCGGATGGAGAGTGTCGGATACCAAGATCTAAGAGAGCTCTCCCTAGATGTATGAAGGGTCTCGATAAGATATGAGAAATAGAGTAAAATAGATACTCTGCGGTCATGAGAAGATGGGTGATATAGTTGCTGAAGCCGCGAGAACAAATACCATAGAACGAAGAATCACTGCATGCAAAATATCTCTGTTGTGTCAAAATATCCAAACTGCGGTGCCGGAACTCTCGAAGTGGGCTTCAGTAGAAAATAAAGTCCACATGTTCAAGATACATGATTCTTCAACCAAAAATCAAGAGCGCCAAGTCATAAAATCCCATAAAGTGAAGAATGCAAAACAACTTTGTTGATCAATCGTCGTTGCGGTGCAAGCATCACAAAGAATGATATGAAGTCCAACTGTGGTATGAATATTCTTCCAAATAATCGGCATGAAATGAACTAATGTGACAATCCAAGGTTCGGTTATGGCAAAAATTGATGTTAAAAATAATAATTGGTTTTGATAAAACTAATTAGCTAAATAAAAAAAATTGGTGTTTAAACAAAAATTAATTGGCTAAATAAAATTGTCGTTAAAAAAATTTGGTTGAAAAAAAATAATTATAAAAAAAATTAAATAAAAGGTTGAAAAAAAAAAAGTTTTTTAAAACATAAGAAGGATAATAAAAAAAAGGGGAGAGGGGGGGGGTGATGAGAAGGGAGGAAAAAAGGAGGAGGTGGGAGGAGGAAGGAGGAAGGAGGGGAAGAAGGAAGAATGGAAGGGAAGAAGAGAGGAAGAGGGGCAAAGGCTGGAGAAGGAAGGGTAAGGTGCTGGACCAGAGTGAGGGTGGTTGCGGCGGGAGGTGATTGCAGGTGGAGTGGGTTGCGAATGGATAGGAGTCTTGGGTGCAAACTAGGCTAGGCTGCGGATAGAGGGAGTTGGCTGCGGTATGCGAAGAAGGTACTGCGGTTCGAAGTGATGGTGTCCGAGACTGGGGTTAGATGTAAGAGGGTGAGTGCCTGCTGACGAGGGCTTCGGTCCAAGGCTGCGGTCCGAGCCAGCAGTGATCCGAACCAAGGACAAAATAAGAGGGTTGCGGTTCTAACTTCGGTTCATCAGCAAGGAAGGGTGGGCTGCGGTCTTGAGGCTTCGGATCAAGGCTTGAGAGGGGCTTCGAGGAGGCTTCTTAGGAGGCTCTGGAAGGCAGTTTTAGGCTGCTGATCAGGGGGGCGAGAAGGGCTGAACAGATGACAAAAAATGCTATTTTTTCATGAAAAATGGTACCGCAAAGGCCATTTATTCATATTTTATTGAGGGGAATATTTTTTAAGCATTTGGGTTAAAAAGTGGTATTGGGAAGGCAAAGAGAAGAGTGTACAGGGGTTTTTAGGGGACAAAAGGTGATGGGATTTTGTCATAGTCACATAGTTTTTTACTTGGGAAGGCAAACAGGAGTGAAATACAATTACCTAAAAGAGCAAAAATAACAAAGTGTTTAATACAAACACATATTACATCCATTTTTCTACAAATCAAAGATTCACAGCAAGAATACTGTGAAGAAAATTAACTTCATACCTCAATGAAGAATTGTTGGGTAAAAAGAAATATACCACTTCAAGAAATAAATAAGCCCAATATTGTGTCTTTTCTTCCAAGATTAAAGAGACTCCTGGAGACAAAATACTTCAACTTTTGAGAGACCACAATATTAATTTTCTTCCCATTTTTCTTCATTTCTTCAACAGAAAATACTAAGAATACCAAGAACACAAATTTCCAGCAGTGAAATTGTTTGAGCAGCAGCAACATAATTATTTTACTAAGAAAGAATCACCCTAAAAAAATAGAATACTCATCAGAAATTTCCGGTTTGAACCCGAAAATGCTTGCAAAAACATGAAAAACTTCAAGATAATCACCGAATGGGAGTCATTACCTTGAACTAGTCGATTAAACCTTCAAGGTACGACTCTGATACCAATTGTTGAAACCATTTTTGTAACAAACGGTGGATACGGAAGAATAATCTTGAGATTTATTGTGTATCAAAATGTAAATATGAAGAACATAATGAGAATTCTTGGAAGATGAGAAAGAAAAGAGAGATAATAATAATATTCATGAAGAATAATGGTGGGAGAGAGAAACTCTCCCTAGGTGGGGAGAACCCACCAAATCTCTCTCTAGAATTACATGATGAGAAAAAATGCACTCTAAGAAAATGACCACCTCTCCCTTTATATAAGAGGGAGAGATAAAATACATCAACAATACAATAAAAGAAAAAATACAACCTAACTACCATTCATTATTTGTAGAGCATTTTCATCCTCCAACAGAGAGATTCGCCCAACTATTTTGAGATGAGTTTGTTCCCTAGGTAGAGAAGGAATGGTTAGCCTAGGAGTTTCTGTCTCTCAAGCAGAAGACATAGATGGTGACAGAGATCACGAGGATGTTTCATGAGAGGGTGTTATTCTGCCTGAGCACATGGCTACGGAGCAAGCACGTGTGAACCGATACTTGAGCATATTGAGGAGGGAAATTCGAGAGTTCTTGGCGAACTTATCATATTTGACATTGGCTAAGCTACAATATGCCTATCCTGGCCATTCTGGCCTCCTGCTCTAGTATCAATGGGCTTAGCCCACCTGGTCGCCGATTGCGACTACTATGGTCTCCTGTCTCTCCCATAAGACTCTCTTTCCTCCCTCGTCCGAGTCTCCAGCTCGCTCTTCGTCCTCCTCGCATTGTTGGGTTTTAGTATGCTACAACATCCTATGGTGCACATACAACCCCAAAAACTTTGGATCTATGTTTTCTATAATTATACATGCAATATTGTTTCCAAAGGATTAAGCCTACAACTAGCATGCAAATGACATAATCAACATAAAATTGAGTTATGGAGTTACCTTTTGTTGTAGCTTGTAGAACTTCTTGAGTTTGACCTTTAGTAACTTAGTGCCCCAAGTGTTGCACCTCGAATGGAATCACAACACACCTATGACAAAGGATGACTTTTGAGAGAATATCCTAACACCAAAAAATGACTCAATGATTTGCAAGAATGCTAGTGTATGTAGTAGCCAGTTTTATATGCTAATGGGCTTCTTATATAGTGTGGCAAGATTAGGGTTACACCATGTAAACCCTAATGTGCATGACCTTCCATATTCCTTAGGTTCCATGGGTTTAGTCTGATATTTACCAAGACTAATTAATAGTATAGCTATTATTATTACTATTATATAAGCGTTAAAAAAATACTTATATAACCCATAATAATATCCCAAATACTTATTATAAGGTCCTAATAACGTTACTATATTGAAACATAAGCTATACTAAAGATAAGGTAAGCGTAGCTCACTTACATCGGGTTTTCTCGAAAAACGGGCTTCGTTGGAGTAGCTTTCCTGAGCCGAAATGCTCTTTTCTCAGGGCTTCGGGAGCCTCGGGGCTTCCTTCGGATGCTAGGGGGTTTACCTAGATTTTAGGGGGCTTAAGGGAGGCTAGAGAGAGAGAGTTCATAGAGAGAAAGTTGAAGGGGAGAGGTGTGGGAAATGAGAGAACCCGACACCTCTATTTATAGGGTGAAATCTTGATGGACTCGCCGAGTCGGTGCCATGTGTCATCACATGATGGCTTTTCTTGGGGAGAAAGACTTGGCCCATATTCAGCCACGTCACCCCTTTTGCAGCAGCACCCTACCGACTTCTAAACCCCGTAAATTTCGCATACGAGCTCTGTTTTTAACATTCTTTTTCCATGCGTGGGTAAAAAAGAGATCTACAACTTTCGTTTACACTCTGTTGGCTAATTCTCTACTGATCTTAAATTTAACAGTAGGAGGAGATTAGACTGTTAAATGACCACGAAGAATTCGTAACTCCTTCATACGGACTCCGTTTTTGTCTGTATTTTTACCGTTGAGTTCCTATTAATGAGATCTTCAACTCTCATTAAGGTTGCATAAGCCAAAAACCACTCGAACTAAAATTCGAGTTTCGGGTCGTGCACTACTATGCCAAATCTTAGAAAAATCATAACTTCCTCATACGAAGTCAGATTTGAGCATTCTTTTTTTTGTATGTTCTCGGTTTAACATATAATACAACTTTTGTTTAGATCACTAAGGCTAAAAAGTCCTCTATATTAAATTCACTATTTACGTCTCCTAGTACCATGCCGGTTTTGCCGAAAAACTTCGACGAGCCATAACTTCTTCGTTATAACTCGGATTTCGGCGTTCTTTATAAGTGAGGAACCCTTGATACATATTATACAACTTGGTTAAGATTATTTATTCTAAATAATCTTTTGTCAAAAGGTCATTTTCAACCCCTATTATCTCTAACTTGACTAGCCCGGATCTACGGGCGTTACAATTATCTCCCCCCTTAGGATGATTACATCCCGGAATCATCAACGAAACAGGGTTCACATAATGACTCCATATGCTATCTCTTCATACTAAGTAATAACCATAACTTTGATGTTTCTTGGAACGAGTATCTGACCTTAAGACTTCCTGATTGCAGGCGGTGCTCGATCTTGCACTTGCTCCATATCTCACGTTAGACTCCAAATTATGACCTTCAAGTCACAATCTGGATCCTTACTGGAGACTGCTTCTTCTTCTTAACAAACTTAAGATAAGTTATTTTATTACTACAATGGACCGATGTGTCATACTCTAATGACCTATTTTCGTATGTTGCTACGCTTAGACTCAGGTCTGTTAGAGTCTTTCAGAACATACTATATTTCCTTCATGTTCTAATCTCATCTTAAAATGTAGCATTTCTAGCTACAATCAACTATCGCGATACCTCTACCGATCGCTTTGATTATCTTTTATTTCAATCTTGTGGCTTAAGTCAGATGCTATATCAACCTTGGTTCTCTGAACCACATAACATACTCATCGTAGTCGGACTCCATTCGATATGACCACTAGGGTCGGAATAACAATCATATTCTTAGTCATTACCGAAACGATGGTAACGACATATTGATTAAAACGGTATCAATTATTAGCTTCTTGGTAACCTTGTGACTTTCCTTGATCCAAGCGTGAGTCATGTGCTTCCGGTAGTATAGGCCTTTATTACCATTCACACATACTCATACTCATCCCAAGTATTGTCTAGCAATTTTCCAAGTCACCATACAAGAATATCACATAACAATTTAACACATCTTGTGGCAAAATGAAGGTTTTATTATTTCTTGAAACTATTACATAGGTGTTCAAGTTCACCCTAGACTATGCCTCTAATAGGCTACTCCTACGACACTATGGCTACTTCATAACTCGATCTTCAGATATCAATCCTCACTCTTCATTGCGTTGTCAGTTGCTTCATTAGGGAGTCTTCTTGGCTTTGGAGGTGCATCCGCTCTTGATGCTTCACTTTTCTTCAGGCGATCCTTTGATATATACCCCTTGTCCTTGCATCCGTAACAAAACCTCTTGCTGGATGTACAGATGTTAGCGTAATGTCCATTCTTCCCACACTTAAAACAAGTCACTTCTTCGTAGCATTTCCCATAGTGCTTTAGCGGTACATTTGGCTTTGTAACTCCTTTCCTCGTTAGGCCGTCTTGCTTGAAGTGCCCTTCCTCATTACATTCGTAACACACCCTTGTGTTGAATGTACACTCAACAGCGTAATGCCCATGCTTTCCACACTTGAAACAAGCCACTTTTTCGTAGTACCTCGTATAGGGTTTCAGTGGTACACTTTGCTTTGTAGCTCTCATCGGGCAATCTTGCTTGAAGTGTCCTTCTTTACTACACTTAAAGCAAACTTCTTCCTCGGTTGGGCATTTGTGGGCATAATGACCAATCTTCCCGCATTTGAAGCAGGTCACTTGCTTAGGGCACCTCCCATTGTGTTTCCTTCCGTACTCATCACACCATTTTTCTTCGCCTCTTCCTCCAGACTTTGAGAACATATAGTTCTTTTCAGACCTTGAAGACCCCTCAAATTTCCTTTTCTTGCTAACTTCAACCTTGTTGGCGATCCTATCATTGATCATTTCTTCGACCGACTTAGCAACCCAGATGGTTGCCTCAAGAGTGGGTGTCTGACGTACCGACATGGTAAGTTCGTTCTTACTCTGTTGAAGTAAGTGTTGGGTTTTGAGCATTCTAACACTCCTATGGTGTGCATGCAACCCTACAAACCTTGGATCTATGTTTTCTTCTAAAATACATGCAAATAATAATTTCCAAGATTTCTTCCTAACTAGCATAGCATAAGAATTATGAATCATAAAACTGCTAGTAGAAGTACATACCTTTTGATAGTGGTTGATTGCTTGGAGTTTGAGAGCCTAGCACCAATAATGTGAATGCCTCAAATGGAATCACAAATTACCACAAACTTTGGAAACTTGAGAGAATAGTATACTTTCTTATGAAATCAGCCACCACTAAGTCTCACACAACTAGAGTGTCATTTCTTGCATCATATGCTTCTTTATATAGTGTGCATGGTTAGGGTGAAACCCTAATAACCCATGTCTTTTCCTTTCCAAGGATCCATGGGTTAAAAGCTCCATGGATCATCCATGGACTTCCATATTAGCTTAGCCCATTAACAAATGAGTATTAGCCCACACTATATAAAATATAATAGCCCATAATTTAGTCAGTCTTCTTTTTAATCTCTAAATTAACTCATAATTAATTTAAGACTAAAACTAATTAAATAACATGACTTCATATTAATATATTATAACTTATAATATATTAATAAATCGTAAGTATACAATTCTCATAAAATTATCCATAAATCGTTTGGATGAAATGCAACCCAAATGGACCATGCCGGATCGGGTCAAGTATGTACCAAATACGTTATGGACTTAGACACCTTATCCAACAGTAAGCGCCTTGTTTCTCCCATATGTTGATCCAACATCGTCCGCACCATTGCTTGTACTCCTGCCATTGTGATTGGCTCGGGTGCAGCTGCTACTTCTAGTGTACGCTCAATTACTTGTGTATTAGGTTGTGGGTTACTATCTTCGAATCCGCTTTGAGTGTTCATCATGTCGATCTATACATTGAATTTAGACGTCCGATTTAGAGTGACGAGAATTTAGATAAATAAGATTTTATTTACGATAGATGTGTAATTATTCCTATCACTCCGAAAAGTTACATGCCAGTTCTAATACCGTAATTAAACGTTTACATATCTGAACACATAAAATTTCCATATCCGGTCGGCAACAGACCATAGATCCGATCAAATAATAGCATAAAACATCACAAATTATTTAGCACATAAAAGGATGTTAGATATTTTCCCTAAATAAGCTAGTGCTTGTGTTTATTGAGGTGTATTACCTAAGACACGTGTCTCACAATCATTGCTTAGCATTCTAAGTTTAACTCTAGAAATAAATCCATATTCCTAGTTCGCTTAAACTAATGCTCTGATACCAACTGTGACATACCCATTTTCATGGCCAGAAAATACCGATTTTGTTTATGCTTTATAAAAATCAAAGTACTTCTTTTAATAAAAGTATTGTGGAATTTGTTCCCAGTAAAACATGATAAATACGGTATCAAGGCATTTCCAAAGAAAAGTATTTTTATTCATTTAAAAACATTTTAGATGTCATTATCAATACATAAACATAAGTATAAACAGAACTTACATTCATTATCAGTAGTGATCTATATCTCCTTAATCTCTCATGGTAATATGACTTCATATCAACACCTGAGATATAAATAAACTGAGTGGGTCAGGTTGGGAAACCTGGTGAGTACATAGAGCTTTCAACCCACGATAATATAATTATTATGTTTAAACATTTAAATAATCAACCCAATTATCCATTCCTATTATCTTCTTTATTCTACCCTAAGAATTCAGCTATTCCTCGTTTATTTATTCCTAAGGGTTATTCTAAGGAATAGACACGGAATCCATCATTGCCAAGGTTTACTCAACAGGCACTAAATCCATAGTTACCAAGGGAGGCTAGATAGAGAGTTTAGAGAGAGAAAGTTGAAGGGGAGAGGTGTGGGAAATGAGAGAACCCGACACCTATATTTATAGGGTAAAATCCTGATGGACTCGCCGAGTCGGTGCCACGTGTCATCACCTGATGGCTTTTCTTGGGGAGAAAGCCTTGGCCCATATTCAGCCGCGTCACCCTTTTGCAGCAGCACCCTGCCGACTTCTAAACCCCGTAACTTTCGCATACAAGCTTCGTTTTCGACGTTCTTTTTTCCACGCGTAGGTAAAAAATAGATCTACAACTTTCGTTTAGACTCTGTTGGATAATTCGCAACCAATCTAAAATTTAACAGTAGGAGGATATTAGATTGTATTTTTACCGTTGAGTTCCTATTAATGATATCTTCAACTCTCATTATGCTTGCATAAGTCAAAAACCGCTCGAACTAAAATTCGAGTTTCGGGTCGTGCAGTACTATGTCAAATCTTAGAAAATCATAACTTCCACATACGAAGTCAGATTTGGGCGTTCTTTTTTTGTATGTTCTCGGTTTAACGTATACTACAACTTTTGTTTAGATCACTAAGGCTAAAAAGTCATCTATCTTAAATTCACTATTTACGTCTCCCAGTATCGTACCGGTTTTGCCGAAAAACTTCGACGGGTCATAACTTCTTCGTTATAACTCGGATTTCGACGTTCTTTATATGTACGGAACCCTTGAGACATATTCTAAAACTTGGTTAAGATTATTTATTCTAAATAATCTTTTGTCGAAAAGTCATTTTCGACCCTTATTATCTCTAAATTGACTAACTTGAATCTACGGCCGTTATATATATATATATATATATATATATATATATATATATATATATATATATATATATATATATATATATATATATATATATATATTCTTAAATCTCAATCTAAGCTTTTAGATTTGAAATGAAGTATAAATTCCTCTCCTTTAATTATAGCAAAACAACATTTTCAAACCCTGCAACTTTACGAATTGAAACTTTTATTTTCTATAATTAATATTGATAACTCGCAACATTTACCATAATAATTATGCTCCCACTACTATAATAATTATTAACTTTATTAGTATAACATTTATGCTCCTACTAGCTTTGACATGTACTCAGAAATCAGTTGGACTTCTAGAAATCAATATGTATTGACGTTTATTACCAAAGTTCAGATTTCTGATACAAGATGCTTCGATAAGACTTTATCTAGGCTTCTCAAACTCATACACCTTTCCTTAGATAGTTCACATGTGTGTTTAAAATTTTTTAGAACTTACAACAATAACTGACCCATCATCACCACCACCATTACTCCACCACTACTATTGTCATCGCTATGACCACCACCAACCGGATCGACATCGCTACCATCGCCACCATTAACCCACCCCTACCCTACCCCCCACCACTACTATCATATCACCACCACCACCACCACTGTTAACGCTGTCGTCCCCACCATACCCCACCCATTCACCACTACCACCGTTGCCACCCCACCTATCCCTACCCCCACTTTGTCACCAACACCGTTTTTTGAAAATGAAAAAAGCTAAAAAAAAAAAAAAAAAAAACAACAGATCTAAATATATTTTTATTTTATAAAATAGAAAATAAATAAATGACTAAATTTTAACTTAATGTGTTTTAAATGACATTTTTTTTTTCTAAAAACTAAAAATAAAAAACAAAAACTGTTTTTTCATAAATAAACGCAATCTAATTATATTGAATATCCAATTTTATGATATATTAAAAAACTGACTATATATTAAACAATCTATTTGGACAAAAGATTGTTTTGTATCAATCACCTAACAGGAACGGATTATATATACTAGTTTGTATGAGATCTTAAGAGTATTATTCCATTTTCCATTATATCATCAATCTAGAAATATTAACCAGAACAGACATACTTACAAACACTCCTGGCATCTCTCTTTCTCACGTAAATCATCAGAGAAACTTCTGATCGTGTTCCCTATTTGTCTATCTTTCATTCTTTTTGTCAATCTCTCGTAGCCTTTCCTTTGTACTCTACCTGCACCCATAGTTTTGATTTCAGTCACAATCTCACAACCATCGTTTTATCAGAGCTTGAACAAATTCAAGGTCTCGTTTTTTCACATGGGTTCTTTGTAAATAGCATTCCCAGATCGAAGTAATCTAAAATTTGATTTTATCCGAAGTTAAATTGTTCGTTGACTTTCATGGGTATAACAGGATTGCTTTTCTTTTGCGCTTTTCTTGATTGCAGGATGTTAATGCCATCGATTTACTTCTTTCAAAAAGGTGTTTTCTTGTTTCTTGACATTCCGTCGTATCAGGCGGAGATTAAAATTAGGGTTTTGTAAGATATCTAAGCGAATAATTGTAGTCGCTGATTGATCTTCGATGGGGAATAAGCTTGTTAGAAAGAGGCATCCAGTGGACGAGAAGTACACAAGGCCTCAAGGGTTGTATCAACACAAGGATGTAGATCACAAAAAGCTTCGTAAACTCATACTTGATTCTAAACTTGCTCCTTGTTATCCTGGTGACGATGACTGTAACTGCGATCTTGAAGAATGCCCAATTTGCTTCTTGGTCTGTATTACTGTTTCTATTCAAATTGCTTTACAATTACCGAATCTTGTTTACATCACCTAATTAATTTTTCTATTAGCATGTTATGTTGTCATCCAATTGTGGTTTAATTTTGTATTTCAATTTCAGTATTATCCAAGTCTAAATCGTTCAAGATGTTGCATGAAAGGCATTTGTACAGGTAAAGAGGCATCCATATACTTATGTCGTTTAAGTTTTTCTGCTTACAAACAATCTGATTATGTTCTAATGTTCATTTCTTTTGCTTCAGAGTGTTTTCTACAGATGAAGATGCCTAATTCAACACGCCCCACACAGTATCCTTTCGGCTTTTTAAACCAAGATTATACCCTGTCACATATTTTATGCTCCAAGTTTTTGATTTTGATCCTTAACAATCTTAAGGTGTCCCTTTTGTAAAACGTTTAACTATGCAGTGGAGTACAGAGGGGTAAAGACTAAAGAAGAAAAGGGACTAGAGCAAATTGTAAGCACTAATTTATGATTTTTTTTTTTTTTTTAAATTTTCCATGAGGTCAATTCTGGTATTTGATTATGTTCAGGAAGAGCAACGGGTGATAGATGCAAAAATAAGAATGAGAAGACGAGAAATTCAAGATGAAGAAGAAAGGATGCATAGAAGGCAAGATATGAGCTCTTCAAGCAGAATAATTGAAGGCGATGATGAAATCGTTTCTATTGGTGATTCTGGAATTACGAATCCTTCAGGATCTATGCATAACAGGTATGATTTTATATGTTTATTTTTAATTTTGATTTTTTTTTTATTATTTTTATTCGCAAAGCTTTAATTGTAGTTGTGAATGCAGAAACGATGAATTTGATCTTGACAATATAATGCTTATGGAAGCCATATGGCTTTCATTTCAGGTACGACTACTGAGTTAATATTGATTAATGCTAAATACAATAAATATCAACCCACTTTCATTTATTTTTTATTAATTAAAATAGTATTCGAATTTTATATATTTCCGTTACAACATTTTAATTTCCAATTTTTTTTTTTTAGTATTGACCGATAGTCCTTTCAAAAAATCTACGTATTGTACTTTCTTATTAGGAAAGTGTACTTTAAAAAATCTACCCAATTATAACAGTAAAAAATCTGTAATTTTGATGGTGATTAGGAGGACGGCAAGCGGCACGGTAATTATGGTGATGCTGCTCAGTTAGCAAGATACGCGGCGGAGCTTCGTGTTTCTGCCGCCGTGGCCCCACCAGTGGGAGCAACCGCAACCGCATCCGCATCACCTTATGGTGGTCTAGCATGTACAGTAGCAAGGGGAGAAGGATCGGAGATTGGTGCATATGGTTTACAAGATGAGAGTTTTGAAGAACAGATGATGTTAGCTATGGCTGTTTCGTTGTCTGAAGCTCGTGGGAGATGATTTCAGTGAATGTAAAGCGGTTGTTTGTTATTGATATTAAAAGGGTAGATGGACGATATTGCCCTTGTTGGGTTGATCGATTTGTTGTATATATAAACCATTTTAACAGCATTTATTTATTGTGTTTTAAAATATGTACTTTATGTAGTGGAAAAAAGAGTTGATTGTTAAGTGAAAATGAATGATGAGGAAACTAAAAAGCATGGTTATTGTCTTCGTACTTTTTTTTGTAAATGGTTAGTTGTAGGATTATAATGAGCTTTGTATTTTTATTTTTTATTTATTTATTTATTTTTATGAATATAGATAAGAATTTGTATATCTAACTAGGATTTTACACATCACGCGTTGCGACGGCAGTAATGTATTTGAGAAGTAGAAAGTAAGTTGTTACATGTGAAACATGAATTTAGAAATACTTAATCCGACAAACCATAATAGTTTGAGGTCAAAACCATGCCAAACAAAGATAATAAAACCGTATTATGTATGACTTGCATAAGTAAATAATATATTTTAAATTAACGAATGGAAGTTCAAATAATTAAAATGTATCTTATGTGATTCGACTTACACGTATAAAAATAAGCATGAAAATATAAAGAAAAAATACGTTTAAATGTAGATGAACTCGAATTTATATCCCGACAGCCACATTAACTTTTTAAAAATAAACGAACTAAAGTTCTAAACTTACGCCGGAACAATTTACGATGAAACATGGACCACCTCTAATTTATACCGACACATATGAAATGTTAGAAAAATCAAATGGGTAATAACTGTAGGAAAATCAGATTATACATATTATGGGAGATAAAACAAAAGTTTAGAAAATTGAAAGGGTGAAATTGATATTTTCTAAAGTTTAGATACAGGGATGAATATGATATTTTAAAATGTGAAGGGTTAGAAAATGTTATTTACTAAAGTTTGAGGATAATAGCAATAGAAACTTAATAGGAGGATTTAAATTGCCAAAAACTAAAAATAATTAAAGAGTGAAAATGAAAAATAAGAAAAGTTGAAAGGAGTAAAAACCAAAGAAAAAGTTGAAGGGAGTTGTATTTAGAATAGGTATAATTATTTACGAGGGTTTCACAAAGCCCAACAGGCCCAGTTGATGATAAATGCATGTTGATCCGTTTGATTATGCATATGTTTTACTTTTGAATTTAGCCAAGTAAAATGGCGATGCTATGATTTGTTTATATTATAAAAGACCTTCTGAAATGCTGAAATGGTATATGTAGAAAAAGTAATTTTTTTATTGTAATTGTATTAATATGATAACTGCTTATCAAAAGACACTATTATTACATATTATGCGTGTATCCTTTTTATGCTTATAGCAAATAAATAAATAATAAATAAATAATAGGGTTTAGGTCATTTTGATCACTTAACTTTTGGTTTTGTGTTCATTTGGTCACTTAACTCTTTTTAAATTTTAAAAAATCATCGAACTTTTGACTTTGTGCTCATTTAGTCATTTAATTTTTGTTTTGTCACATTTAGTCACCTAACTTTTAAAATTGTGTTCATTTAGTCACTAAACTTTTATTTTTTTTTAAAAGTTTAGTGATTAAATGAGCACAACTTTAAAAGTTCGGTGACTAAATGAGTACAAATCTAAAAGTTAAGGACTAAATATCACCAAACCAAAAGTTAAGTGACTAAATGATCATAAAATCAAAAGTTTGATGACCTTTTAAAATTTAAAAATAGTTAAGTGATCAAATGAGTACAAAACCAAAAGTTAAGTGACCAAAAATGACCTAAAACCTAAATAATACTAGTTTTTATTTATTTATTAATTTATTATTATTATTGAGGTTTTAAGCTATTATGCTTAAATGTTTATTTTTAAATAACCAACGTTCTTATGAAATAACAAAACAGAAAAATAAATAAAATTTATACATAATAACTAAACAAGTAACTTTTAATGATCAAAATTATTCTTTATTACATAAGAGACAACCAAGGGAAACATATGTTGGTACTTGAAAAATCTTGATACGATAGTTATAATCTTCTGGCGGTTATTAACTTTTTGGTTATGGCAGTTATTTGGAAAGCACTATAAGGTTAATTGTTGATCTTGCAGAATTGATTCCCTCTCGTTCCATATCAGAAAAGTAGTTATCTATATGCCGTAACAAAAAGATTCTCAGTTAGGATTCTTTTTATAAGAGAATAAATGTGATTAAGATAAAAGGGTCAATGAAAAGCTACAAGGGAATCTAAGAATTTTGATGTAACGCCCTGTTTCGAATCGTTTTCTATGTGGGGATGGTGACACGAAGACCGAGTATCATCAAGCATAGGACCTTTTAGGAAAAGAGATTTAGACCCATTTGGGTGTGGGTAATGTAATTTTGATGATCCAGGAGTTCGGTCTCTGTTTTGGCATCAAGGGGCATTTCGGTAAAATGTCAGTTCGGGCTTTTATGAATTTTGGATTTTTGTTCAAAAAGGTTTAAGGAAGGGATGAGCTGATAGAAGTGAAGAACTTTCTGTGGATATAAAGAACGTCAAAATCGAAGTTAAAACGAAGAGGTTATGCTCGTTTGAAGTTTGGTCGGTTTTGGGTTATGCTGAGTACGCTAGGCATAGAGAGGGGAGTATGATGGACATATTGAGGCACCTTGAGTACGCTGAGCATACGCAGTCAGTGCCCAAACCCCATTTTCGTGGTTTGAGCCATATTTAAGCTCCTTAACTCCCCCAAACCCACTCCATTCTCAGCCTCAACCCCACCAACATCCCTTCCATGAAACCCTAACCCTAGTAGAACCTTGTGTGCTAAAAGAAGATGTTTTTTAGTGCTTTGGAGTATGCATGGTGCACCTTGGGAAGAAGGAACTTCTTGGAGAATTGTTGGTTGCATTGGAGCTTGTAGATCTAAACTTTGTTCATTTTGATCTATCTTCTGGAGTTATAAAGTTTGAATCTTAATGATGAATTTGTTAGATATAACTAGTTTTGGATGTTATGATCTTTTGGTTTGGTCATTTTACTGCATAAAGTTTAGGTCTTGAAAGTTTGTGACCTTGTTATGGATAAAGTTGGAAACTTTATCCATCTAAACATCATTTTGATTCAGATCTGAAAGTTGGAGACTTGTACTTAATGGATTAAGCTAAAAAAGATGAACTTTTGGTTCCTTTTGAGACTTAAAGACTAGATCTTGTTTGTTGGGACCGTTCTATTGGATAAAGTTGGAAACTTTATCCATTATAAAGCTATTATAAACTATAAAAATGTGACCTTGGCCCTTCTATCTCTTCCATGCAAGAGTTGTGATGTCTTATTGGGTTAAGAACCTAGGGTTTTGGACACTAAGCACTTTATAGCCATGCAAAGTCATAAAGTTGAAAACTTTATGACTTAGGACATCATTTTGGGCTAGGATCTGAGTTTTGGATGTAAGAACTTAATGGAATAAGCTCCTAATAGAGTTTTAGGACTAGGCTGAGTATGTTAGGCGTACCTAGTGGTATGTTACACATATGTAGTCAGCGCCCCACTTTTGGTCAACATAAGAGCATGTTGGGCGTACTCCGCTTGGAAGAAATATTGACTTTTGGACATTAACCGTTGACTTTGACCAGGGTTGGCTAAGTTTGACCTAAGGGTAGTTTGGGTTATCAGCTTAATCATTGATTAAGATTGTAATTATTGATAGTTGGCGCGAGGTTATCCGGTTCGGCGGTCCAAACGATTATTTGATCATTAACGGATTGGGGTGAGCTTCCTCACTATGTTTAGTGGGTCAAAGGCACCGATGTTTTCCCATGGTTGTTATTCTTAGTATGCTTGTTGTCTGCGTGACTCTTGTATGTGTTATGTGTTTTATGTTTACCGAACGGGGCTCATTGTCGGACGGGGTCCAATGTGAGGCGGAGCCTGATGAGTATATTATATGCTAGTTATTTGTATGTGTTTTTATGATTACTGGGTACGACCCGATGCCAAGCGGGGGCCCGATAACTGTTTTGTATGCTATGTATCTTTGTGATTATTGCATGTGTTATGTGTTTATATGTTTATATATTTTATATATATAATTGGTGGGGCCCGATGACTGACAGATCTGTATACCGAGCGAGGCTCGATACTGGGTAGGGCCTATTGATGGGGTGGGGCCCATTATGTGTTTATTATGTATGGTATGTGGTATTTTGGGAACTTACTAAGCTTTATGCTTATGGTTTTTAGTTTATCTTTCACGCACTTTTGGTTTCAAAGGGAAGAGCTTGGGATGATTGCAGAGCACATACCATTCGTTTCTACATTTTGTGATATACTCTAATGATGATGATGTATTGATAAAATTCGATTACCTTGTTTTTATGACAATGATATGGTTTACTGTTTTATTAATTTAAAAATGAAAATTTTCTGGTCTTATTTTTGGGACGTTTCAAGTTAGTATCATGACCTTGGTTTGAGGGATTCGAACATACCCTGGGGTGTGTCTGAACTCAAACTGAGGGTTTGGTAAAGTTTTTCAAAAAGAACTGTTTTTTAAACGAAAAGAGTTTTCTAATACAAGCAAAGGTGTGGTGCATGCAATCGACCGAGCTCAAGTAAGTTTTTCCCAAAATATCCATACATGTTATCTAATATGATTTGATTTATAAATCTGTGAATTGTATGCTAGTTAGGGATAATGATCTGCTCAATGTTTGCATAATAGAATGCTATGAGATATGCGTTGTATGCCTATTGTGTGAGCTTGTAGACTTTCATGCTAGTTCTGATTAGTTAGTGATACAACTGTCTGATATGTGATGCCTTGTAGTCTAGGAAGAATGGGATGCTAGATTGGGTATAATTTGTATGCTTAAGGCAATCGACAGCGATAGTGGTAATTCCTAGCATGAGTTGTAGTATGTGAGATGGATGTTCTTGGTTATTCTATGGATTAGAATGTTACTGCATGAATGTTGCAGGGTTGGTGGAAGTTTCATGAATGGGTAAAGTTTATGGCCAGATAGCGCGTGGAATGATTAGCCACTCTTGAGAGAGTGAGGACAAGGAGAAGATGCATCCGAGATGCTGGGAGATAGAGATTAAGAATTATGTATGAGGGACCTGCCTGATTTTATAGTATCTTAGTGCCAGTCGTCTCCGTTGCTCGGATGCTGCTTGCTTTGTGCTCCGTGAGGCTCACGTTGATGTGAGTAAACTATCAAATAAATACATTAAGTTACATGCAATGGAGGTTAAGTAATCTTAGAGTGAAGGATTTAGGCCTATTTCACCGCTCTCGCTTGAGTCTAACCGTTGTAGGGTTAGATCCTTTAGTCGAAGGATTATTTAAGTTTTGTTGCATGTAGTTGTATTTATGAAGTGGTTTGCTGACATTGATTGGAGCCCTTCACAACTGATGGCAGGGGAGGTGGGAAATCCTATGAGAAATTAAGAAGTATTTTAATGCGGTTGCTTCGCTGTTGAGCAAGTATCGGAAGGATATTTTTGAGTAAGGAGATTGAGGGTGGTGGAATAGTGTGGAGATGGGGAAAACAAAACTTTGTCGTCGAAAACCGTCTACGCTCTACTACCGCCAAATAGAGTTTGGTATGTTTTATGTTGTTTATATTTGATTTTGATTTTCTATTCAATTGCTCTTCCTTTTGTTTTTCTGTGCAATGACACCCAAACAGCGTAAATTGGCTTCCACTTCCGCTAAAATAGTCCCACGTTGATCATGCATGAATTCCCTTTTGATACACATACCTGTGTTATGACTGTGAGAATTGTTCCTACGTGTGTGAGTATTGCGAGATGTTTTTTTGGTATCATGAGAGAGTATGTACTTATCTCGGGCTAATCATTCGCGTCATACAAAATGTTGTAAGTTGGGTACTGTTGTTCTTTGCTACCCTCTTCGTCCACACAACACCATGGCAAACTTATAGACTAACAATTAAATGAAACAAATATATTTACACACCAATACTAAATGTGCTCAAACTCAATCAAAACAACTATAACATGCCTTTAAGAGCCTCTTTAAGTGTAGAATACGCAACAATAATTATTTAATGCGTTTACTATTTGAAAACGGTGCAAAAAAAAAAACCATGGTTCGACACGGTTCGCACACTAGTTTATTAAAATATTCAATTTTTACCTACACCCCCCCCGCAAGTTTACAAAAATTAAGATAAAAACAAGCATTGCATTTAAAATCATATCAACGCAAGAACTCGTTTTCTTTTTTTTTTTTTTTTTTTTTTTTTTTTTTTTTTTTTTCACTTTAATTATAAATTATACGGCCCCCCTAACATTTACGGTTCTAATTAGCTCTATTTCATCGTACTGAATTTTGGACACAATGTCGAGATGGAGCGTTTTGTACCTAACAAAGTAATATGAAAGATTCGCGAGGCCCATGCCCTTAACCATTGTCTTTTTCCCTCTTTATGATTTCTACTACACACATGTTATTTATTAACAACTCTTTCTTAGATAACATATGACATAGTATTATTTATAGTTTTAGCTTCCATCATATTACGGGTTTTTGTTACTAGTGTCGTATTCTAAGTATTGGGTATGTATTTGCTACTAAGTTATATATTTAAATTTTGAGAAATGTGTATAAAGATTATACATGTTTACCAACATGACCAAACTTAGAGGACGTTGTGAGCATGGTTTGTAACATTTTTAAATCGAATATATATTAATCTCAATAAAAATTGATTTTTCAAAATTATTTGCTCTTGCAAAATGCTATCATATTTTGCGATATAGGATCATATTATGCTCAATGATGTGGTTATTTCGTTAAAAATAGTCTTAATTTTTAATAATGAGAACCATTAATAAAACAATTACATAAGCCATAAAATTAAATGTAATTTGTGATTATTGTGTAATAAATAATAGAGATCGATCATTTCACTAATAACACAACACCCCTCCACTTTGGCAAACATGGAAACATTGCCCACAATCATCATATAAATATAGACAAAAATTTATACGTTGGTGGACTAAAAATATATTAATAAACTTTTTCAAATACATGTTGGAAATAATTAATTTATTGAAGTAACTATGAAATAATGATTCTTAAATTGAGTTGACATAAAATGACATAATGATTTTGAACCATATCATAAGATAAATTCTCTTTAGTAAATGAAAGTTCTTTTACCATATGTCATATTCTTTTTCATTTTAACACTTGTCATTTGGGTTTTAGAAATTTTATTTTCCACTTGTTATTTTTTAGGGATTTTTATTTTCTTAAAATACAATTCCATAAAATTGCTATGAGTTCTATAAGGAAATAATATCCACATATCAATTTATAGTTTTTTTTTCAATTTTTAAAATTAAAAAGCCACATAATCTTATACTTATATATGTAAAGTAATAAATGTAATAAATATTATAATAAATTGAAATTAATATTTTTCTTCATTCCTTATTTCAAAATTTTATTTTAAAAAATACTTATTATTTATATTTTAATATTTTATTTTATTTAATTAATCTGTGTAAGACACGAGTTTTACACCTAATATTTATTATAATAATATCATTCAATGACCTTTACTAGTATTTATTTACTAGTATTTATGTGAGAATAAAATTAAATGTGTTTCTCGATTTAATATTTTTTTTAAAAGATAATGATATAAAAACCCTTAAGTTTATTAAAAATGTAAAAATATGGCATCTATTTGTTATTTCTTTATACATAGTTTTTTATATGTTTATATGGTTAAAAATGTAACATGTAACGCTTGGTTCCGGTATAAGTTTATTTATCCAATTGTTTATAAATTCCTTTGGGACTTGACGAGTTGGAAGCTTCAACTCGTCGCGTCGAGAGAGTTTTGGCCGTGGATATTAATGAACCAACTCGGCGAGTTGGCGGATGGGAAGGAAACTCTAATTTTTAGGGTGTTGCACTCTATTTAAAGACCTTAATTCCCTTGGTTGGCCTCCTTACCAGCCTCCTCTGTCCAGAAAACTCTAATAGCATGCATCATCTCCTTTTGTGAGTGTGTGTGTGTGTGTGCTTGTGGAGTGCTGATCTTTTGTGCTCTTTTGAAGAAACTTTGAAGTTACAGGTGTAAAGCTTGGAGGGAAGGCTTAGATCTAGAATCTCCCCACTTGTTGTAGTCTTTTGGAGGTATCAAGTTTATACTTTGCTTTGTTATCATTTAGATCTCTTTGTTTTGAGGTTTTATCTTGATTTTGGGCTCATGGGTGGATTGTCCAAGAAGTTGAGTGTTCCAGGGGTTGTTATGTTAGATCTGGCAATTTTATGGTCCCTTTTGGCTTAAAGTTGCAAGCTTTGCTAAATTCTAGGTCCCATTCATGCAATAATGTAACATCCCGAAAATACGAGCCAAAAAAATTCATTTTTAAATACGTCATTATAAAACCAACAGTGTAATAAAACATCCGTAATATCATGTCATGTCAAAACCAAAGTAGAAATAATCAAACATGTTATCATAAAATAATATCAGAGTGTAATCCCAAAGATCTCATGTGCGGAAAACCATGGTGTGATGCGCTGCGATCAAGCCGACACCTTTCCTTTAAACACGAGTACCTGAAACCAAAACTGAAAACCGTAAGCACGAAGCTTAGTGACTTCCCCCATCATACCGCATACCATACAATCACATAACATACATATATTGTCAGGCATATATGGGTGCCCGACCTACCCCTTCGGTCCTCTAGACCGAATACAGACTAGTCTATCTGGGAGCTGACCTCCCCTTCGGTTCTCTCGACCGGATATTGACTAGCATATTTGGGTGCTGGTCTCCACTTTGGTCCTCTCGACCGGATACTGACTAGCATGTCTGGGAGCTGGCCTCCCCTTCGGTCCTCTCGACCGGATTCTGACTAGCATATCTGGGAGCTGGCCTCCCCTTCGGTCTTCTCGACCGGATACCGGGGACTATTTCACCCCCTACTACTACCACATAACAAATATATCACATAGTCTATCTAGCATGGTTGGGCATGACCACCCCTTAGGCCCTATCGACCGGTATTCTGGGGGACTATCTCCCCCCTACTGTTACTAGCACATAGCATCATATCATACTAGCACAATAACATATCACAGGTAGTAGCAACCCTAGATGAATATCACAGAGACAAACATATATCATACAATTCCTACTGGTGGGCCAGCATTGTGGCCGTAGACCCACCGCTACTGGAAGGTAACTCACCTCACACTGCTGAAGTCCCGAAGACATAATCCCACACTTGCTGAAGTCCTACAGACTCGACCCCAACTGCTGGCTGACAGATTCCCGATCTATCAATATAAAAACATCACCCAATTAATAATTGGGTCCCACCACATAACCATAAACACTTACTTTGGATAATTAGCTTACCCCAAGTTTGGCTTATTCAAGCCCAAGGCCCAATCCGTAAGCCCAAAGTCAACTAGGAATCAAAGCCCAATACATGGCCCAATTTTCCAAATTAGGCCTAGGCCTATACATGACCTCATTCTAAGGCCCACCATCATATGCTCATTAAGGCCCAAACTAAGGCCCATATATGACCCAATTTTCCAAATTAGGCCCAATCCCCTTACATGGGCCTTACCCCAGGCCCATTAAATACCGAACCCTCAAGGCCCAAAAGAAAGGCCCATCAATAAACCCAAGTGAATTTAGGGTTTCACATAAAATGATAGTTAGGATTAAGTTTCCTACTTAACTCATTAAGGACTTAATCCATTAAGTCCATTATCGCTTAGACTAATCTTTGCCAAAGTTTATTGATTAATATCTCAAGTTATTAAATAATTCTCGATTAATTCCCCAAAATTAGGGTTTTGATGGCATTAGGGTTTTCCAAACCTTAAATAGGGTTTCCAACCCAATACTAGCCCATTTATTAATTTGTTGGGCTTTTAGATCAATTAGGGATTTATTGGGCCTATTAAGCCCATTAAAATATTATTAAGCCCATTAGGGTTTTATTAGGCCCATTAGAGTCTATTAAGCTTCATTGGGCCCATTAGGGTTTTGGTCCCTTTCCCAAACTAGAAATCCCAACACAACTAAGCACACCACCACCCGACACAGCGGCCGGTGTCGGCAGCCACCACCCTAAGGTGGTGGTTTTCAATTCCTTTTATTATTCAAATTTCAGATTACATTTTACTAGGCTAATAATCGAAATAAACAGACAAAATCACTATGATACATGGTGTTTCAAGGCGGCAACCACCACCGTGATTGTTCTTGATATTCCGGCCAAACCAGCCACTCACGATGCACACATACAAAAAACACACACATGCACATTGAAGAGTGGTTTACGCACCAGCCACCCACCTGGTGACTCCCAGCGGCAACAATAGCAAATCTGAGATGGCAGCCACAATTAATCGACCTGTGGACGGTAGTAGCCACCATGGCCGGCTGCCATGGTGGTTCTTCACAACCCTACTCGACCGACAGTCCACACACACGAACACAACGACATTTCGAGATGGCAAATGGTGACCAGAGCAACAAAACGTGCCAAACGGCGGTGACAGCGGTGCTCACAGCGGCGTTTTGCGATCGCTAGAGCAGCGACTCGAGCCACGATTGCAACGGCAACAGCGACGAAGCCACCGGTGATGTTTAGTGACGGTGGCGCAGCCCAACGGGGATAGAATTAAAAGAATGAGAAGGAGAGAAAGAGCAGCATTCGGGAAATAGCAACAGCAGCCACAGTCTCATCCTTCACGCTTGTTGCCGGAGTCAATCGATCGGTGGTTAGCAATATCGACGGAGGAGAGAACGGCCGCTGGAGATGATGGAGGTATAAGGTGGTACAGGGTTGGCGGCTGCAATGCGTTTCCAGGGTTAGGGCAATCAGGGATGTGGATTTATATATCCCACTCCTAACAAACTTCCATCCATATTAACAACATTAGTCCTTCCTTTCCTCATTTCTTTCAAATTAGGGCCGATATTTACCATGTAAACCCTCATAATCATAATCCCTTACAATTTAAGTACAATATTTACTTAACAACCCTCCGCCTTGGAAATATTTTCAAAACTAATCCAGGATTTACCTTTTTAACCCCCGATTCCATAAATCTTTACAATATAACCTAGAATTTACATTTTATCCCTTAGTTCCATAGTTCCTTTCATATTGAGTCCTAATTGTTACCCATCAACCCCTGTCTTCATAAATAATTATAAGTTGAGTCTGAAAATTACACTTTTAATCCCTAATCTCTTAAAGTGTGACAATTAGCTCTACGAGACCATCATTTGGTATATAATTATTTATTTTAGGGCTTCTATTCGCTGATTATTTTATTTATTTATTTATTTAATAAATAAACGGAGCTTTACAACCCCCCCCCCCCCCACTTAAATTAGATTTCGTCCTCAAAATCATTCCTTACCAATCCTTACTTACCAAGCCACTCTAATAACATAGTCATGTTCCTGGGCACACCCTATCCTTCCCAGGGTAGCCGTGACCAATCCTCTTTAAGCCCTATAATCCACAGGTGAACGAATTCCTCACCACAAGATCACATCCACTTCGTCTGAAATATGCTGCCTTGAGATAGCCTGATTCCCTAATAGACCACTCATACAGAATCCTTATCGTTGAATCCAATCTATTTATCTTACAACTGACTACTCAACTTATGATAGCATGTGGTTCCCGCCATAAACCTAGGTGACAAACCCAATTACCTCTGCAAATCACTTATTCTCGGCTAAGGCTCAGCTAATCCCACTGTGGGTGACTTGTCACTCCCCAATAAACCAGCTATTTTGTGCGCATATACAACTAAAACACACATACTATCACTGCCCAAGCGTTGAAACTGCTCGAACACTAAACCGCCTGAAGCAGCATAAGCTGCTACATAGCTGCTTACCAAAAGCTACCAAGACCTCCTGGGTCTTAATTCGCTTGACAATCCTTTGAAATACTGGGTTTCCACCCGGCTGCAGAGCCAAAGGACTCCCCACTTAGTCGCCTCACACGACTTCTGAACGATCCTTCCATGGAACTAGTTGCCACTAGTTATCATGCTAGTGTGACTCTACTACTTTCTGATCTAACCGATCGGGTCCATATGTTGAATCCTGTCATCATCAAATCCAAGGCTGGAAGTGATTGCTACCTGACCAATGGTAGCCTTATCTCATACGCAATCTTGTAAAATCCATTGCTTTCATGATCCCGTAACTGTAGTGGCGCTCCTATAGTCCTATCACTGGCTCAACCAGATCTAATCCATCTGGGTAATTCCGAAATCCAATCCGTGGATTTCCTTATCCTTACCGCTACACCCGAACTGGGGGTACTACTATTCCTTCTACGTCCTAACAACGCGCTCACACTATCTACTAACCTAGTGAATGCTGCGGCTACACCCGCAGTCTCACAACACTTTATCATTATCTGACCGCTAGTGAATGCTACGGATACCCCCGCGTTCTTACAACACTTTCCATACTATCTGACTAGTAGTGAATGCTATGGCTACCCCCGTAGTCTTACAACACTTTCCATACCATCCGACTACTAGTGAATGCTACAGCTACCCCCGTAGTCTTACAACACTTTCCATACCATCTGACTACTATTGAATGCTACGGCTACCCCCGTAGTCTTACAACACTTTCCATACCAGGTCGGACATGCACTCGACCTAACACATCACTTAACTAGAGTCCTAACTGGAACTCTAACATGGTTCCCGAAACCTGCTATCATGTGACCCCATTGTATCAGTACCGTACCTATGCCCATGATCAAAGCGTCACAGTAAACCATGAAATCATCCACACCCTCTTGCAGGGTGAGAATCATTGCCTCGCACAGCTGTTGTCTGAGAGTATTGAAGGTTGCCTACTATTCAGGCCCTCAACGAAAGGCCACCGACTTCTTGGTTAGTCGGGTCAAAGGAACCGCAATCTCGGAGAAGTCCCATGTAAATCTCCGGTAGTAACCTACTAGACCTAAGAAACTCCGAATCTCAGATGGAGACCTCGGAATCTCCCACTGCATCACGGCCTCTATCTTGGTCGGATCAACTAGAATACCCTTCTAGTTGATAAGATTCCCAAGAGATTGCACCCCGTGCAACCAGAACTCACATTTAGAGAACTTTATAAAAAGTCTCTCCCCCACTTAAATTCGACTAAGTCTTCACTGCACGCAAAAATTGAAGGATTTCCTATCCTTCTCGCTTTCTAATATCCCACTGATGACAACCTGTGCCTGCCAATGCTAGCGTTTAATCACCGATTAAACCTTAAGATCTTACATCCTCAGAAATCTCAATGAGTACTCTTGACGTCTGATCTAGTCTGACACCCCGATCCATCTATCATGTTGTCAATTGAAGGTCTCAATCTTCACTTTGGTTGACGAATCCTCGTTCTCATTTCCAATCTTGCAGTACCACTGAACTCTAACCGAATACAACCCATGCAGAAATACAATTCTCCTGAACATGCGATGACCAGCCACTTATGCATCTAACACCCGCGACTGAGACTACCGTTTTCATGTCACCAGCTCTGTCCTAGCAACGGTAGTGCCTTGAACTCCAAAGTTCATCCATAGACAATTACCGACCATACCTGAACAATGATAGAACCCCTGAACGCTGACTTCATTGTAGAACTATTACTCTAACCCTAACCGAGGATCTTCCCAAACAATACTCCTGCACAGATCTCAACAAAGATCCAGAATGATAACGGTACATGCAGAACCCGCTCCGCAAGATGCATCCCTTGAGGGTTCATCAATGACTTTTCGGCTTGCAGGATGGCGTATATGATCCTTGATAACCCAAACACCAACAGGAAACCAACCCGAGATCTAACTTATCCAAACTTACTCATAAATCCAATGCGATACGTATCCCCAACATCGATCTAATAGCAATAGAAGATGACATACCCGCAACATCTGGAGGAAACACTAATCACCTTCTGCTAACATGACCAACCCCGCTACCCTGTGGTAGTCTAAACCCTCGGAGCGACAAACTCTCTTGTACACTGTCCTGTACGTGCTGCATTGACTCTAGCCCTGCTGGCCCTTCACCTGGTGATCAGAAATCATGGGTCTCTTCCCGAGACCCCTACTATACGCACCTGGAACACACCTCTCTTTTCAGGGTGCTCCCAAATCGATCCCGCATCTGCAACTCTTGGAAATCATATCCTTCAGGGTCTGACACCCTGTCACGCTCACTAGCTCGCTTGCCAACAACTAAGCTGCAACAACTGGAACATCCTCTATCCCCAAAATGGGTCACAAACTCTTCCCTGAAGCTTCTTAGATTCTCGAAGACTCTCACTGATTCGAGTATGGATCCTGTGCTTTCAGTAGTACGGGCCCAATACTACCTTCCACACCTATCCGTACTTTCCTCAGCAATCCTCCCGGATCCTCCAAGTCACTTCCTCAACTGGTACACCCAAGTCTAACTGAGCCTCACTACTAACTCACTGAAACATATCCTAGGCTTCCCTAGGTTCCCGAACTCACCCAGTCCTCAGCTGCTGAAAGATTCCCAGTAATGCCAACTAGCTACCTCATGAATATAGCCACATGCAACAAAGATCAGATAATCCTTCGAGTAATAGACCTATCCCTAGAACGGTTGGACTCAGACAAGAGCTGCGCAATTGGGTCAAGTCTCTCACTCTGAGATTATCCGGCATGTGTCCCATGTGAATTAGCATATTCACTTAATAGTTAGCTCACATTACTAAAAGTCCCACAAAGCACAAAGCAAGCAACATTCAGACAATGGAAAATCTAACCATCAAATCATTCTATCCTCTAATCAGGAATCTGTACATGCAATTCAAAGGCTCATATAATCAGGCATAACCTAAACAGGCTATTCTATCACTGACTGCTCAGTACTAGCTTGCAAGTCTATAAGCACATACAATAGGCACATAAGGCATCCTCCTAGATCCTTAACCCTAATCTAGCATGCAATTCTCATAATCATACCACATCATACAATAACATAAAATGTATGGGTATCATGGGGAAAACTTACTTGAGCTCGGCTGATTGCACACATCACACACTTTGTTCTTCTCAAAGTTCCTTTCTCTTTTCTAATTCTTTTCAAACTCCTTTTTTATAAAACGGTTTTACTTTCGAAAATTTTCATACCAAGCCCTTAGTTTGAGTTCAGACACACCCGAGAGTATATCCGAATCCCTCAAACCAAGGCTCTGATACCAACATGTAACATCCCGAAAATACGAGCCAAAAAAATTCATTTTTAAATACATCATTATAAAACCAACAGTGTAATAAAGCATCCGTAATATCATGTCATGTCAAAACCAAAGTAGAAATAATCAAACGTGTTATCATAAAATAATATCAGAGTGTAATCCCAAAGATCTCATGTACGGAAAACCATGGTGTGATGCATTGCGATCAAGACGGCTCCTTTCCTTTAAACACGAAGTACCTGAAACCAAAACTGAAAACCGTAAGCACGAAGCTTAGTGACTTCCCCCATAATACCGCATACCATACAATCACATAACATACATATATTATCAGGCATATCTGGGTGCCCGACCTATCCCTTCGGTCCTCTCGACCGGATACAGACTAGTCTATCTGGGAGCTGGCCTCCCCTTCGGTCCTCTCGACCGGATACTGACTAGCATATCTGGGTGCTGGTCTCCCCTTCAGTCCTCTCGACCGGATACTGACTAGCATGTCTGGGAGCTGGCCTCCCCTTTCGGTCCTCTCGACCGGATTCTGACTAGCATATCTGGGAGCTGGCCTCCCCTTCGGTCCTCTCGACCGGATACCGGGGACTATTTCACCCCCTACTACTACCATATAACACATATATCACATAGTCTATCTAGCATGGCTGGGCATGACCACCCCTTCGACCCTATCGACCGGTATTCTGGGGGACTATCTTTCCCCCTACTGTCACTAGCACATAGCATCATATCATACTAGCACAATAACATATCACAGGTAGTAGCAACCCTAGATGAATATCACAGAGACAAACATCTATCATACAATTCCTACTGGTGGGCCGACATTGTGGCCGTAGACCCACCGCTACTGGAAGGTAACTCACCTCACACTGCTGAAGTCCCGAAGACACAATCCCACACTTGCTGAAGTCCCGCAGACTCGACCCCAGCTGCTGGCTTACAGATTCCCGATCTGTCAATATCAAAACATCACCCAATTAATAATTGGGTCCCACTACATAACCATAAACACTTACTTTGGATAATTACATTACCCCAAGCTTGGCTTATTTAAGCCCAAGGCCCAATCCGTAGGCCTAAAGTCAACTAGGAATCAAAGCCCAACATATGGCCCAATTTTCCAAATTGGGCCTAGACCTATACATGGCCTCATTCTAAGGCCCGACATCATATGCTCATTAAGCCCAAACTAAGGCCCATCTATGGCCCAATTTTCCAAATTAGGCCCACGCCCCTTACATGGGCCTTACCCCAGGCCCATTAAATACCGAACCCTCAAGGCCCAAAAGAAAGGCACAACAATAAACCCAAGTGAATATTGGGTTTCACATAAAATGATGATTGGGGTTACGTTTCCTACTTAACCCATTAAGGACTTAATCCATTAAGTCGATTATCGCTTATACTAATCTTTGCCAAGGTTTATTATTTAATATCTCAAGTTGTTAAATAATTCTCGATTAATTCCCCAAAATTAGGGTTTTGATGGCATTAGGGTTTTCCAAACCCTAATTAGGGTTTCCAACCCAATACTAGCCCATTTATTAATTTGTTGGGTTTTTAGATCAATTAGGGCTTTATTGGGCCTATTAAGCCCACTAAAATATTATTAAGCCCATTAGGGTTTTATTAGGTCCATTAGAGTCCATTAAGCTTCATTGGGCCCATTAGGGTTTCAAGGCCCATTAGGGTTTTGGTCCCTTGCCCAAACATCCCCAAACTAGCAATCCCAACACAACTAAGCACACCGCCACTCGACACGGCGGCCGGTGGTGGCAGGAGGCGGCAGCCACCACGCTAAGGTGGTGGTTTTCAATTCCTTTTATTATTCAAATTTCAGATTACATTTTACAAGGCTAATAATCGAAATAAACACACAAAATCACTATGATACATGGTGTTTCAAGGCGGCAACCACCACCTCACGGTGGTGGCGGTGGTTGTTCTTGATATTCCAGCCAAACCAGCCACTCACGACGCACACATACAGAAAACACACTCACACGCACATTGAATAGTGGTTCACGTACCAGCCACCCACTTGATGGTTTCCGGCGGCGGCAATAGCGAATCTGAGATGGCAGCCACAATTAATCGACCTGTGGACGGTAGTAGCCACCATGGCCGGCTGCCATGGTGGTTCTTCACAACCCTAGTCGACCGACAGTCCACACACATGAACACAACGACATTTCGAGATGGCAAATGGTGAACAGAGCAACAAAACGTGCCAAACAGCAGCGACAACGGTGCTCACGGCGACATTTTGCGATCGCTAGAGCAGCGACTCGAGCCACGATTGCAGCGGCAACAGCGACGAAGCCACCGGTGGTGTTTAGTGATGGTAGCGCAGCCCAACGGGGATCGAATTAAAAGAAAGAGAAGGAGAGAAAGTGCAGCATTCGGGAAATAGCAACAGCAACCACAGTCTTGTCCTTCACGCTTGTTGCCAGAGTCATTCGATTGGTGGTTAGCAATATCGACGGAGGAGGGAACGGCCGCTGGAAATGAGGGAGGTATAAGGTGGTAGAGGGTTGGCGGCTGCAATGCGTTGCCAGGGTTAGGTCAATCGGGGATGTGGGTTCATATATCCCGCTCCTAACAACTTTACATCCATATTAACAACATTAGTCCCTCCTTTCCTCATTTCTTTCAAATTAGGGTCGATATTTACCATGTAAACCCTCATAATCATAATCCCTTACAATTTAAGTACAATATTTACTTAACAGCCCTCCGCCTTGAAAATATTTTCAAAAGTAATCCATGATTTACCTTTTTAACCCCCGATTCCATAAATCTTTACAATATAACCCGGAATTTACATTTTATCCCTTAGTTCCATAGTTCCTTTCATATTGAGTCCTAATTGTTACCCATCAGCCCCTATCTTAATAAATAATTATAAGTTGAGTCTGAAAATTACAATTTAAATCCGTAATCTCTTAAAGTGTGACAATTAGCTCTATGAGACCATCATTTGGTGTATAATTATTTATTTTAGGGCTTCTATTCGCTTATTATTTTATTTATTTATTTAATAAATAAACGGGGCTTTACAAATAAGTTCCTTTTTAGCCCATCTTGAGCCCTAGGGTTTCTTTTTAGCATGCATGGAGTTAAACTTGGAAACTCTACGTGATTTTCCAGTCTTTGGATGTCGTATCTATATTTTGGGTCTATGTTTTGAGAGTTTAAGGGCTTAATGGGTCAAGCCTCACTCTAATGAGTCTAGGGCTCAAGTTTGACTCATTGTGGATGGTTCCTAAGGGTAAAGTTGGAAACTTTACCCTTCTGCACATCATTTTAGAGGATATCTAAGATTTAGAGTTCCAAGATTTGAGGGAAACGGCTTAATGCATTAAGCTGTGGATTTCCGGCTAACTCGGTGAGTTCATTAGTGAACTCAGCGAGTTGTTGAGAGTTTTCCCGATCTGTGCCGTTAATGGAGAAACACGATGAGTTGAAGGACAACTCAGCGTTTTGGGTTTGTTGGATTAGTGTCTAAGTCCATAACTATTTTGGTATGTACTTTACCCGATTATCAGCATGGTCCTTTTGGGTTGCCTTCACCATAGCTGTAACGCCCTATTTATTTAAATAAATTAATAAATGTAAGTCCCAGACTAATTGGTGACGAATTTTGATAGTTGGGGGTTGTTAGTAAGTTACAGAGTTATTTTGGGTTTAAATTAAAAAGAAATATAGTAGGGAGGGACCAATATTGGTAAAATAGTCCAAAGTTTAGTGAAATCACGGGTGAACCCGTCACCCTTATGTGCAGCCTCCATATTTAACCCATGACATGTGAAACCCTAACCCTAAGGATTCATTCAGCCGCCACCACCTTGTGACCCCCCTAGCCGCCACCTCCTTTCTGCTCACGTCTCCGATGCGGATCAAGTCGCCATCTGCTGCCGGCGACACCGTGAGCGACAAGGACCAAGCGAGACCGGACTTGGAGCTGTACATGGCGAAGTGTGGGTTGCTAACGAACGGAATATCGTCGGAGAAACAAGCTGGGGAGGAGTCTCGAGCGTTGAAGAACGAAGATGCTGCGCTTCACCATCTGTTAAGGCGTTAGTACCACTCTGAGTCCGAAAGCCGTCCTTCCTCCTTCTTCTTCTAATCAGCCGCCATCTTAGAAGCCTTCATGTCGCGCCGTTACTGTTATTTTGTTGATATCATTGCTGGATGGGTAACAGAATTGTGAAGATGCCGCCGCCACCTTTGCCCTTTTCTCTCCGTGATGATGGCTGTTGAGGTTTCCATTAACCAAGACCGAGCAGGGACCATCGTCGGTCGTTTCTGGTGCTGCAGTTTTCCAACCGAGACCGCTACCCCTAGCTGCCACCCTCATTGACGGACTGTTGAAGAAGATAGGTTGTTGCTCCCATCAACTTTTCCATCAAGAACGATGATAGGCTGCCGGTGGGTGTCTATTTTCGTGTGGATGTGTTGTGTGGGTAGTTTATTTGGCCGGAAAAAAAATAGTTGCCGCCTTGTGCCGCCGTCGGCCACCATGGTGTGGCTGTGTGTGTGTGTGTTAGTTAGTGTGTTAGTGTATGTGTGGTTATGTTTTGATCAAACATTGTAATTGTAATTAATTTGGATAATAATAAAAATAATAGAAACCACCACCGTAAGGTGGTGGCCGCCGCCGCGAGCTGCCATCGACCACCACTACCCGAGGTGGTAGTGGGTGGTGCCCCGCTAGAAAACCCTAATGGGCTTAGAGATTGGTTTTGGGCCATGTTTGGGTGGAAAATCCTAATTATGAGTATTGGGCCTTAGACTAATTGGGCCACTTGTGGGCCATTGGGATTGGTTTGTGAATTAAGCCCTAACTGTTCTAGGCCATTTATCTAGTAGAGTAAAGGACTTAATGGACTAAGTCCTTAATGGACTAATTGAGAAAATCCTAATATTTGAGAAATTATCAGCACACACACAAGAATTATTTAATAAGTGAATATTAAATAATAATCATTGGTAGAAATTAACCTAAGAAATAATGGACTTAATGGACTAAGTCCTTAATGGATTAAGTCCCTAGAGTGTTAAGTCCTTAATGGATTAAGTCCCTAGAGTGTTAAGTCCTTAATGGGTTAAGTAAGAAACACTTAACCCTAGTTATCATTTTATGTGAAACCCTAATTTTACTTGGCTTTGTGTTGGGCCATCCAAGAACAAGCAAATGGACTAGAATAATTTATTGGGCTTTAAGGTAAGGTCCATATGAAGGTTGGGCCCAATTTGGAAAATTGGGCCATAGTTGGGGCCTAGATGGTTGTATGATGTTGGGCCCCTAGATTGAGACATGTTGGACTGGATTGAACAATTGGGCCTTATGGGAAGTTCATATAGAGGTTTGGGCCCAATTTGGAAAATTGGGCCATATGTTGGGCTTTGATCCCTAGTTGACTTTGGGCCTATGGATTGGGCCTTGGGCTTGGGTAAGCCAATCTAGAGGTAATGTAGTAATTATCCAAAGCATGTATTTATAGTTATGTGTTAGAACCCAATTATTAATTGGGTGTTATTTTGGTGTTGACAGTTAGGGAATCTGTCATCCAGCAGTTGGGGTTGAGTCTGCAGGACTTCAGTAGTGTGGGATTGTGTCTACAGGACTTCAGCAGTGTGAGGTGAGTTTCCTTCAAGTAGGAACGGGTCTAAGGCCACAAAGTCGGCCCGTTTAGTAGCAGTAGTTTCCGGACTTTGGTCCGATGCAGTTGTTAGTTTGTTTGATGCCTTTGTGGCCCAGACAAGATTTATGTGTTAAGTGTTATGGGCTACGGCCTGACGTAGTATGCAGTATATGAGTTTATGATCATGTGTGTTATGCTATTTGATATGTGTTTTTGCTATGCTATGCTATGCCCAGTCAGTTCCAGACTTCAGTCCGATGCAGTTAGTTCCGGACTTCGGTCCGATGCAGTTAGTCCCGGACTTCGGTCCGATGCAGGGGACAAGGTCCCAGTCAGTTCCGGACTTCGGTCCGATGCAGTTAGTTCCGGACTTCGGTCCGATGCAGGGGACAAGGTGTGACATCCCCAAAATCACGGCCAGACAAGACCGGTTTTGTTTATACTTTATTTCAAAATCAGAGTTATCTTTTAATAAAAGGGTTGCGGAATTTGTCCCAAAACAATAATATGATAAAGATTTATCAAAAGCATTTCCATAGAAATGTATTTCATTAAAAGACTCGGGATGTCATGTTCGTACAGATCAAAAGTATAAACAGTACAATATAAGCCTTACTACATTATTTCATATCTACAGGCCTATATCCGTAATCCCTCATCCAAAACATCACACCTATGCTCATGCGCCACTACCTGTAATGAATAAAACTGAGTGGGTCAGACTTGGGAGCCTGGTGAGCACATAGGGTTTTCAACCCACAATAAATAAGTTTATTAATTTCATCAATCAACAATAACCCGATTACTCGTTCCCGTTATCCTCACTTTACGTCCCTAAACACCTATCATAAGGGACCTAGCCTAAGGATCATCATCGGGATGAACACTACTGCTAAGGGGATTCCTCAGCAATAAATGTCCTAATAGGCAACCATGTGGGGGATGGAGTACACCGGTGAACACATCGTTCACAACACCTACAGGTTGCGAGCCTGCTAGTGTTCCACTGGACTATCTAGAAGAGTCTGTGGTCGTCATCTATACTCTGCTAGATGACTGGATCAACAACAACAACATCGAGGCCTCTCATCATTTTATCACACATCACCTATTACATCTACCCATGTTTTACCCCAACATTTTCGTAGATATAAAATACATATACAGTTTAAATCATTGAAAACATGTATAACAACGTTCATCTAACATAGATAGCAAGTATTCAGATAATATGCACACATAGCACGTAATTTATATAAAATACTTCATATCTATGTGTAAGCTGAAAGTAACTATGCACTCACCGGAAAAGGTGGTGATTCCGAACTCAGACAGCGCTTCGCTTCTTAAAAAGAATTTTTCTTCGACGAAACCTAGTATTATTACCACTAGAGTTTAGTTTATTATTCGTCGAGACTAATTAATAGTCTAGCTATTATTATTATTATTATATAAGCATCAAAAAAAATACTTATATAACCCATAATAATAGCCCAAGTATTTATTATAAGTTCCTAATAACGTTACTATAATTAAATAAAAGTTATATTAAAAATAGTGTAGGCGTAGCTCACTTACAGCGGGTTTTATAGAAAACCGGGCTTTGCTTGGAGCAGCGTTCCCGAGCCGAAAAGCTCTTCTTCTCGGAGCCTTCGAGCACTCCGGGGCTTCCGCCTCGTGCTAGGGAGGTTCCCTAGGCTTTTCGGGGGATTTCGGGGCTAGAGAGAGGTTCTAGAGAGAGAGAGTAAAGAGAAGAAAGAATGGGAAAGGTGTGAAGAAAATGAGGGTGGGAGAGGTGGTATTTATAGGGTGAAATGTGGCTGAACTTGGTGCCACATGTCACTATCTGGTGGCAAGCCTTGGGGAGAAAGCAATGACCAAGATTGTGCCACATCACCCATTTTCGCACAACACACTTGCAACTTCTAAAATCCGTAACTTTCACATACGACCTCTGTTTTTGACGTTCTTTATATCCACGCGTAGGTAATAATAAGATCTACAACTTTCATTTTGACACCGTCAGCTAATTCTCGACCGATCTTAAATTTTACAGTACAAGGAGATTATACTGTTAAACGTCTGCGTAAAATTAATAACTTCTAAATACGGACTCTGTTTTTGTCTGTCTTTTTACCGTTGATTTCCTATTAATGAGATCTTCAACTCTCATTTACGTTGCGTAAGCCAAAAACCGCTCGAACTAAAATTCGAGTTTCAGGCCGTGCACTGCTAAGCCGAATCTTAGAAAAATCATAACTTCTTCATACGAATTCAGATTTGGGCGTTCTTTTTATCGATGTTCTTAGTTTAACATATTCTACGACTTTTGTTTAGATTGCTAAGGCTAAAAAGTCTTCTATCGTAAATTCACTATTTACGTCTCCCGGTGTCGTGCCGGTTTTGCCGTAAAACTTCGGCGGGCCATAACTTCTTCGTTATAGCTCGGATTTCGGCATTCTTTATATGTACGGAAACCTTGAGACATATTCTACAACTTTATGTAGAGATATCGGGATCATCTCACACTTTAATTTTGACGCTCATTTTTATTCTTTATTAATTATACATTTATAATTAAATAATAAACACATAAACACACATAATTCACATAATACTCAAATATTTCATATTTATTACTTCAAAAAGAGTTACAATAGTTGACCTAGACTATTACATTGACAAAAATGCTTAGCCCTGAAAACCCGGGCGTTACAATTCTCTCCCCCTTAGGATGATTCCGTCCCGGAATCATGCATCAACAAACAGATGTGGATAGCGACTCATCATGTCATCCTCTGTTTCCCAAGTGAGATTCGGCCCATTCGAATGTTTCCATCGGACTAGCACCAAGTCGACCATCTTGCGTCGTAACTTCTTAGTCTTACGGTCAATAATTGCCTCAGGCGCTTCGATCAGCCTTTTATTCTCATCCATCCTTAATTCCGAGATTGGAATTACGTCGGGAACATCTCCCATGAATTTCCTCAAATAACACACATGGAAGGTGTTATGAATACCATTGAGTTCTTCGGGCAATTCCAGCTTGTAAGCTTGGTTCCCAATCCTCTGAAGAACTTTGAATGGTCCAATAAACCTTGGACTCAACTTTCCTCGTTTCCCAAATCGTATAAGTCCCTTCCACGGTGAGACTTTAAGTAAAACGGAATCCCCAACTTCGAAGGTTATCGGTCGTCTTTTCTTGTCGGCATAGCTCTTCTGACGATCCTGAGCTGCTAACATTCTTTCCCTAATCACCTTCAATTTCTCAGTAGTCTCATGGACTATCTCGGGGCCCATAAACCGCTTCTCTCCGGCTTCAAGCCAACAAGACGGCGTACGACACTTCTGCCCATACAAGGCTTGATAAGGAGCCATCTTGATGCTCGAGTGAAAACTATTGTTGTAGGAAAATTCTACCAGAGGTAAGTGCTCGTCCCAATTCCCTTGGAATTCGAGGGTACATGCTCTCAGCATATCTTCCAACGTCTGAATCGTTCTTTCACTCTAACCATCAGTTTGCGGATGGTAAGCAGTACTCAAACACAACTTTGTACCCAACTCCTCTTGTAGACTCCTCCAAAACCTCGATGTGAAACGACTATCACGATCTGACACAATAGTAAGAGGGACACCGTGAAGTCTTACAATTTCCTTCACGTAAGCATTTGTGAGCTTATCCATAGACCACTTCTCGTTGGCTGCTATGAAGTGTGCAGTCTTGGTGAAACGATCCACAACTACCCAAATCATGTCGTGACCATTCTTCGTTCTGGGCAGTTTAGTCACAAAATCCATGGTGATGTCTTCCCATTTACCCATGGGTACAGGTAAGGGTTCTAAACTCCCATACGGTTTTTGATGTTGTGCCTTAACCCTCGCACATATTACGCACTCAGCCACATACTTCGCAACATCGAGCTTCATCGTCGGCCACCAATAGTAGGGTTTTAGGTCCCTATACAATTTAGTGCTACCGGGATGAATCGAGTACATGGTCTTGTGTGCTTCTTCCATTAGAAGATCTCTTATTCCTCCCGTCTTAGGTACCCAAATTCGATCTTGGAATACCTTTAGTCCTCGACTGTTCGTACCGAACACTAACGTTTTTCCCAAACGTTCTTCCTTTCGGTCATTCTTTTCTAAGGCTTCTTCTTGAGCTTTCTTGATACTTTCCACAATCGTCGAAACGATTTCAATTCTTAACGCTCTTGGCCTTTTTCTTTCAAGATTGACTTTCCGACTGAGAGCATCAGCAACAATATTTGCTTTACCTGGGTGGTAAAGTATCTCACAGTCGTAGTCCTTGAGAAGTTCTAGCCAGCGTCGTTGCCTCATGTTCAACTCCTTCTGATTAAAGAGATATTAGAGGCTCTTATGATCAGTGAAGAGCTTGCACTTCGTGCCGTAGAGGTAATGCCTCCATATCTTTAAGGCAAATACTACCGCTGCCAACTCCAGATCATGAGTGGGGTAGTTCTTTTCATGCTCTTTCAATTGTCGAGATGCGTATGCTATCACCTTTTCTCTTTGGGTCAGAACACAACCCAACCCGACTCCAGATGCATCACTATAAACTGCTAAATCTTCGACTCCATCGGGTAGAGAAAGTATCGGTGCTTCACATAACTTCTTTTTTAGCTTCTCGAACGCCTCATCGTGTTTCTCACTCCATGTATACGTAGCTCCTTTATGGGTCAAAGCTGTTAATGGAGCAGCTATCGAAGAAAAGCCTTGGATAAATCGTCGGTAATATCTGGCTAATCCTAGAAAGCTTCGAATCTCCATGGGACTCTTCGGACGTTCCCACTTCATTACAGCCTCGATCTTGGCGGGGTCAACCATTATTCCCTCCTGGTTAACAACATGACCCAAGAATTGGACTTCCCGTATCCAAAAGTCGCATTTGGAGAACTTTGCAAAAAGCTTCTCCTTCTTTAACACCTCCAACACTTCTCGTAGATGCTTGCCATGCTCCTCCTGGCTTTTCGAGTAAATGAGAATGTCGTCGATGAACACTATCACAGATTTATCGAGGAATGGTTTACAAACCCTATTCATCAAATCCATGAATGCTGCGGGAGCATTGGTTAGTCCGAATGACATAACCAAGAACTCGTAGTGTCCATATCTTGTTCTGAATGCAGTCTTCTCAATATCCTGCTCTCTCACCTTCAGCTGATGATATCCTGACCTAAGATCGATCTTTGAGAAGTAGCTCGAACCTTGCAGCTGATCAAATAGATCATCAATCCTCGGCAATGGATACTTGTTCTTCACCGTTGCTTTATTCAACTCTCGGTAGTCTATGCACATCCTCATGCTTCCGTCCTTCTTCTTCACGAATAACACCGGAGCTCCCCAGGGTGATGAACTAGGTTGAATGAAACCGCTGTCCAACAGCTCCTGAAGTTGCGTCATGAGCTCCTTCATCTCCGTCGGTGCTAATCGGTAAGGTGCCTTTGTTATCGGAGTTGTTCCTGGTAATAAGTCTATACGAAATTCTACTTGCCTATCAGGTGGTAATCCGGGAAGATCTTCGGGAAAGACTTCCGGATAATCGCACACAACCGGTATATTCTGCACCTCTTTCTTTTCTTTCTTAGCATCGATTACGAATGCCAAGTACGATGCACATCCCTTGGACAAACATTTCCTGGCTTTCATCAAGGAGATGATTCCAGAACTCACTCTGCGTTTATCCCCGTACACCATAAATGATTCCTTTCCGGGTGGGTTTATCCTAACTATCTTCTTTTGGCATAATATCTCGGCATCGTTGGCGCTAAGCCAATCCATACCCAAAACGATGTCGAAACCGTTTAACTCTATGGGTAATAGTTCCTCCTGGAATTCGTTTCCGTTTAGGTCAATGACGATGTTCCTAATACGATTACTAACAGGTACGAATTTGCCACTGGCAACTTCTACAATTAGGGCGTTATCAAGTTTTTCTACAGTTAATGCTAATTTCGCACTAAATTTATGCGACACAAAGGAGTACTTGGCTCCGGAATCAAACAGTATATTTGCAGGAAAACCATTTACAATAAAGGTACCTGAAGCGACGTCTGCTACCTCCTTTGCAGCCTCGAGCATCATCTGGAAGGCTCTCGCCTTCGGCTTTGGTGGTATGTTGGGTCTTCCTGCCTCCTTCTTCTTCGGACAGTCCTTCAAAATGTGCCCTTCTTCATTACACCCATAACAGGCCTTCTGGTTAAGGGTGCATTCATTGGCATAGTGCCCAGGCTTTCCGCATTTGTAACAAGTGACCCCTCCATCACACTTCCCAAAGTTCTTCTTCTTGCACTTGTCACACCACTTTGCTTCTGATCCTCCTCCTCTCGAACCAGGTTTCGAGAATCTACTCTTCTTGTTGGACTTCGAGGATCCATCGAACTTCCGTTTCTCACCGACCTCAGCCCTTTCCAGACCTCTTTCCTTTTGTTGGGTCTCCACATTCTTAGCTGCTCGAACAGCTGATTTCAGAGTGGTTGCCATCTTGACTGTTGGGCCAAAGTCAGCCGGCAGTCCGTTTGCGAATTTCTCAATTTTAGAAAGTTCGGTTGGCACTAGGTATGGAAACAACTTCATCTTTTCCGTAAATGCAGCAGCATAGTCATCGATGCTCATTCTCCCCTTCTTCAAATTTTGGAACTCATTGTTCAGATCAATCAGGTCTATCTCTGAACAGTACTGCGCCTTTAGTTGTTCCAAGAACTCATCCCATGACATTTTCAGGGCTTTTCCTCGTGGCATCGTATCTGCCAATAGCTTCCACCAACTCAAGACTCCAGTTTTCAATTGTCTCACAGCGAAGACAGTCTTCTGCTTTTCGTTGCAGTCGTAGCTCTCAAACACCATCTCCATCTCGGAGATCCAGTCCATAATCTCAACAGGCTTTGGGCTTCCTGAGAGACTTGGTGGTTTTGCACCCAAGAAATTTTTGTACATCCGCCCATCCTTGTTGTTTCTTCCTTCTGGGCCATCCCTTTGTTCACCTTGAGTCCCTATTTGACTCACTTGACGGCTATAGTTCCCTTCCTCAGATGGCTCGGGAACTGGCTCCGTCGGTTCAACATGTATGGTAGGTTCGTCTCTATTCTCGCGGACCATCCGTCTCATTTCTTCCCTTTGTTCAGCTAGCATAGCCTGAATCATGGCTTGAACTCCAGCCATGGTAACTGGCTCAGGTACAACTTCTTCAACAATAGGTATTTGCTGAACTACTGGGGGTTGGTTCCTACCTCCATTTGCGTTCACGTTTCCGCTACGGGTCCTTGCCATCTTGATCTATACACCGAATAAGGTGAATTCAGATCTTTATTTAGGAGAGACGTTTTAAATCGTCCTTATCACTCCGAAACGTTTACATGCTAGTTCTAATATCGTAGTCGTACATTTAGAATCCTAAACACATAAGGTTTCCAGATCCGGTCGGCAACAGTCCATAGATCCGAACAAAATAACGGCATATCATGCATAAAGCATTTAGCACATAAAATCATTTTAGGCACAATTCCTAAAATAAGCTAGTACTCACACCTCACAATCATCGCTTAGCATTCTAAGTTTAAGTCTAGAAATCCTACAAATTCCTAGTTCGCTTAAACTAATGCTCTGATACCAACTGTGACATCCCCAAAATCACGGCCAGAAAAGACTGGTTTTGTTTATACTTTATTTCAAAATCAGAGTTATCTTTTAATAAAAGGGTTGCGGAATTTGTCCCAAAACAATAATATGATAAAGATTTATCAAAAGCATTTCCATAGAAATGTATTTCATTAAAAGACTCGGGATGTCATGTTCGTACAGATCAAAAGTATAAACAGTACAATATAAGCCTTACTACATTATTTCATATCTACAGGCCTATATCCGTAATCCCTCGTCCAAAACATCACACCTATGCTCATGCGCCACTACCTATAATGCATAAAACTGAGTGGGTCAGGCTTGGGAGCCTGGTGAGCACATTGGGTTTTCAACCCACAATAAATAAGTTTATTAATTTCATCAATCAACAATAACCCGATTACCCGTTCCCGTTATTCTCACTTTACGTCCCTAAACACTTATCATAAGGGACCTAGCCTAAGGATCATCATCGGGACGAACACTACTGCTAAGGGGATTCCTCAGCAATAAATGTCCTAATAGGCAACCATGTGGGGGATGGAGTACACCGGTGAACACATCGTTCACAACACCTACAGGTTGCGAGCCTGCTAGTGTTCCACTGGACTATCGAGAAGAGTCCGTGGTCGTCATCTATACTCCGCTAGATGACTGGATCAACAACAACAACATCGAGGCCTCTCGTCATTTTATCACACATCACCTATTACATCTACCCATGTTTTACCCTAACATTTTCGTAGATATAAAATACATATACAGTTTAAATCATTGAAAACATGTATAACAACGTTCATCTAACATAGATAGCAAGTATTCAGATAATATGCACACATAGAACGTAATTTATATAAAATACTTCATATCTATGTGTAAGCTGAAAGTAACTATGCACTCACCGGAAAAGGTGGTGATTCCGAACTCAGACAGCGCTTCGCTTCTTAAAAAGAATTTTTCTTCGACGAAACCTAGTATTATTACCACTAGAGTTTAGTTTATTATTCGTCGAGACTAATTAATAGTCTAGCTATTATTATTATTATTATTATTATTATTATATAAGCGTCAAAAAAAATACTTATATAACCCATAATAATAGCCCAAGTATTTATTATAAGTTCCTAATAACGTTACTATAATTAAATAAAAGTTATATTAAAAATAGTGTAGGCGTAGCTCACTTACAGCGGGTTTTATAGAAAACCGGGCTTTTCTTGGTGCAGCGTTCCCGAGCCGAAAAGCTCTTCTTCTCGGAGCCTTCGAGCACTCCGGGGCTTCCGCCTCGTGCTAGGGAGGTTCCCTAGGCTTTTCGGGGGATTTCGAGGCTAGAGAGAGGTTCTAGAGAGAGAGAGAGAGTAAAGAGAAGAAAGAATGGGAAAGGTGTGAAGAAAATGAGGGTGGGAGAGGTGGTATTTATAGGGTGAAATGTGGCTGAACTTGGTGCCACATGTCACCATCTGGTGGCAAGCCTTGGGGAGAAAGCAATGGCCAAGATTGTGCCACATCACCCATTTTCGCACAGCACACTTCCGACTTCTAAAATCCGTAACTTTCACATACGACCTCTGTTTTTGACGTTCTTTATATCCACGCATAGGTAATAATAAGATCTACAACTTTCATTTTGACACCGTCAGCTAATTCTCGATCGATCTTAAATTTAACAGTACAAGGAGATTATACTGTTAAACGTCTGCGTAAAATTAATAACTTCTACATACGGACTCTGTTTTTGTCTGTCTTTTTACCGTTGATTTCCTATTAATGAGATCTTCAACTCTCATTTACGTTGCATAAGCCAAAAACCGCTCGAACTAAAATTCGAGTTTTAGGTCGTGCACTGCTAAGCCGAATCTTAGAAAAATCATAACTTCTTCATACGAAGTCAGATTTGGGCGTTCTTTTTATCGATGTTCTTAGTTTAACATATTCTACGACTTTTGTTTAGATTTCTAAGGCTAAAAAGTCTTCTATCGTAAATTCACTATTTACGTCTCCCGGTGTCGTGCCGGTTTTGCCGTAAAACTTCGGCGGGCCATAACTTCTTCGTTATAGCTCGGATTTCGGCATTCTTTATATGTACGGAAACCTTGAGACATATTCTATAACTTTATGTAGAGATATCGGGATCATCTCACACTTTAATTTTGACGCTCATTTTTATTCTTTATTAATTATACATTTATAATTAAATAATAAACACATAAACACACATAATTCACATAATACTCAAATATTTCATATTTATTACTTCAAAAAGAGTTACAATAGTTGACCTAGACTATTACATTGACAAAAATGCTTAGCCCTGAAAACCCGGGCGTTACACAAGGTCCTAGTCAGTTCCGGACTTCGGTCCGATGCAGTTTCCGGGCTTCGTTCCGATGCAGTGGGCAAGGCCCAATATGTGTTTATATGTTATTGTATGGTATGTGGTAGTTTGGGGGAGCTCACTAAGCTTCGTGCTTACAGTTTCAGTTTTGGTTTCAGGTACTTAGTTTTCAAAAGAGGAGCTCGGGAAGATTGTAGTGCACACACCATTTGTTCAGCCTGGGATGTTTATACTCTGATATATTTGACAGTTGCTATAATATTTTGAGATACATTGCTTATGATTTCTATATGAGGGTTATTGACTATGGTTTTATCATTAAATTAAACGAAATTTTCAGACTGTGTTTTTGGGATGTTACAATAGCAATATGTAGGATGAATTAAGGAGAGAAATGATTAATTATGATTTATTAATATATTATGAGAATAATATATTAAAGGAGAACTCATATTGTTTAATTAATATTAGTCAAAAATTAATTTTGTGGCTAAAAGATATTAATTAAACTTAGGGGACTGATTGTGTAATTATAAGATAATTACATAGATGAGCTAATGGACTCCATAGAAGATGGAGTGGACGAATTATATGGGGAAGCCCATAAGAATTCGTCCAAGGATTCTAAAGAGGGGGTCCATGGACTGCTTAGGGCTTAAGCAGTCAAATTAGGGTTTCCTTGTTAGATAACCCTAATAGCCTACCTATTTAAAAACCCCCTAAGCCCCAAAAACGTAGCCAACCTATTCAAGAGGGTTTTTGGACATTTTTGGAGTTCCCATTCTCTTTCTTCTTCATCTAGTTGCTTAGTGGTGTTTGTGACTACATTAGAGGTGCAACACTTGAGGCACTAAGCTTTCTAGAGCCAAGGAATTGATTGTTATTGCTACATTGATGGGTTTTAGCCATATGAGCATTCCTATGTGCACATACAAAACCCTAATGCTTGGATCTAGGTTTCTTTAATTGAACATGCATGAATCCAAGACTTATAATGGTTATTCTAGCATAATAACAAGGATAAATCAGAGTTATAAGTTTACCTTGAATCACTTGTTTGATCTTCTTGTTCTTGGAGCTTTAGAGTCGCAGTTGTCACTCCTTTAATGGCTTACAAACACCAACTAGCAAGAGGATGATTTGAGAGAGTGGGGAGGGACCTAGAAATCGGCCAGGGTTTCCTTACACACAAGGGTGCCGACTTCTATGACCCCAAGGGTCTATTTATACTTGTAAGGCTCCTAGGGTTTCACCCTTAAACCCTAATTGGATAACTTAAGCCCAAAGCAATCCTAATCCCTTTATGATAACCCTTGGACGATTTTAGGTCTATCCTAAGCCATAAAATCGTCCACCACATTATCCATAATGGATTATAGCCTAAAGTATAACTATCACACATTTGACAGTTTAAATCCTTCTATTTAATTAATCTCTTTAAGTCACCAAATTAAGTCCTAATTAATTTATGACTTATATTAATCAAATAATAATAATATTATTCCTTATAATATTTCAACTCTCATTGTAAATCATCCTATCAAGTTGCTATGGTGAAGGCAACCCAAAAGGATCATGCTCAATTGGGTCAAATACTTGCTTAATATAGTTGCAGCCTTAGACACTATTCCAACAGTCTCCCACTTGGATAAGTCTAGTAACTATATACACTGATTAGCAATCGTAGCTCTCAAAGACGTTGTCAAACTCTGATCTAATCAATCTTGTCCTTTAGATAAGGGATCGTACAGTCCTCTGTATAGATATCATGCTGATATTTATATCGAACCAATTGTCTAGCATTTGGTTTCTCGATCTCAGATTTATTTGACATAGAACTTAATCGAACACATCAATTTAGTTCTGACCGGGCCCGACACATAAGTCAAATCAAATCATCGAGCGGCCGAGATATCGCTTTTACCTTCTTAGGATGAAAGTAACAGATAAACTTCGACTTATATGCATTTACTTATTCATTAACCAATTATACACAACAATGCGTTTTATAGCATCAAGTTACTGATGCGGTTTCGCATTATCAATGTACAACCAACTAACAAATAACAAACCATATATATAGGTTTTAAGACCATATGATATTATCGTCTTGCGATCACCCTTTTGTTACATTCCATAAGGTGATTCCAGCAAGCGCGGGTTTGTTCAAATGCTCAAAACAAGTTCATAAGCACTCATGAACGTTGCAGCAAACTTTTGCTATGTCTAATACCATTTAGACAATCTACACACCAATTCATGACAATCTTCATTCATACCTACTTCCAACATATGAACGATTGTGGACATTTAAATAATTTGATTATTCTTAATAAACTCAATTATTCTGGAAGTCAAAACATGCAAAGTGAAACAATAGTTAAATGATTAACATAGGATAGTAACTTTACTTATAAATAATACTCTTTTATTTAATCATCAAATGTTAATTACATTTATCTATTATACGTTTCTAAAACTGTCTAATCTATACTAATATCATCCTTCAGCCCAATGCTCCTAGCATGCTGCAAGTGCTTAACCCTGCTCAGTCCCTTCGTAAGAGGATCTGTTGGGTTATCTTCTGATGATATCCTTTTCACCACGAGTTGTCCCTCTTCTACACGATGTCTTATAAAATGATATTTTTTGTCGATATGTCGAGATCTACCATGATCTCTTGGTTCCTTGGTCAAGGCAACCACTCCTTCATTATCACAGAAAATCTCCATGGACTCCTTTATGGTAGGTACAACTCCAAGATCACCAATGAAGTTCTTTAACCATATTGCCTCTTTCGACGCTTCGCTCGCTGCAATGTACTCTGATTCGCACGTTGAATCAGCTACGGTTTCTTGTTTGGAACTTTTCCAAGTTACTGCTCCTCCATTCAGGGTAAAGACCCAGCCCGACTGCGAACGGTAGTTGTCCCTGTCGGTCTGAAATCTAGCATCACTATACCCTCACACCTTCAATTCATCACTCCCTCCAAGGACTAAAAACCATTCCTTGGTCCTCCGAAGGTACTTAAGGATATTTTTCACCGCAATCTAATGGGCTCTGCCAGGATTCCCTTGATATCTACTAACCATGCTCAAAGCAAAGGCTACATCAGGGTGAGTACATGTCATAACATACATGATTGAGCCAACTGCGGAAGCATATGGTACTCGGATCATTTCTGCTATTTCGGCTTCGGTACTCGGACTTTGAGTCTTACTCAACTTGGCATTATATTGTATCGGTAATTCTCCCTTCTTCGAGTTTTCCATACTAAAACGTTTTAGTACCTTATCTAAGTAAGTGTTCTGATTAAGTCCTATTAGTCTCTTACTTCGTTCTCTCAGTATCCTTATTCCCAGAATATAGGAAGCCTCTCCGAGGTCCTTCGTAGCGAAGCACTTCCCGAGCCAGGACTTAATCTCCTGCAGTGTTGGGAGGTCGTTTCCTATGAGCAATATGTCATCGACATACAAAACGAGAAAGCTAACTATACTCCCACTGGCTTTGACATATACACATGATTCATCTTCAATTCGTACAAATCCAAACTCTTTGACTTTCTCATCGAAGCAAAGATTCCATCTGCGAGACGCTTGCTTAAGTCCATAAATGGACTTCTCAAGCTTACACACTCTATTTGGATGCTTCGGATCGACAAAACCCTCTGGCTGAGCCATGTAAACATCCTCAGCCAACTTCCCATTAAGGAAAGCGGTTTTGACATCCATTTTCCAAATTTCATAATCATGAAATGCGGCAATTGCTAGAATCACTTTAATAGATTTTATCTTCGCAACTGGCGAGAAGGTTTCATCATAGTCAACTCCGGGAGTTTGAGTAAAACCCTTCGCAACCAATCGCGCCTTGTATGTGTGTACGTTTCAATCCATGTCGGTCTTCTTCTTGAAGATCCATTTGCACCCAACGGTCTTACGTCCGGGCACATAATCAACCAAATTCCAAACTTGGTTTTCATACATGGATTGAATCTCGCTATCCATTGCCTCTTTCCACTTCATAGACTCCGGGCCTGCCATGGCTTCCTTATAGCTATTAGTTTCATCTAGATTTATTAGTGTACTATCACTAATATACGTTTCCCCTTCGGTAGTAATATGAAAACCATATAACTGGGGTTGAACTCTAACTCTTTCGGAACGTCCAAGAGGTAAGGACTCATCAATTGGTTCAACCGGAGGTTCCTCCTCGGGTTGAGGGCCAGCAGTAGAGGTTCCTTCATCTATCGACTCTTGAATCTCTTCAAGCTCGATTTGCCTCCCACTGTCTCCTTGGCTTATGAGTTCTCGCTCTCGGAAAACTCCTCTCCTCGCAACAAAGACAACATTGTCCTTCGGTCTATAGAAGAGATATCCAAAGGATTTCTGCAGGTAGCCGATGAAAATACATCGCTCACTACGAGGTTCGAGTTTGCCGTGAGTGTCTCGTCTTACGAAATCCTCGCAACCCCAAACCTTGATATGTGCTAACGAGGGAGCTTTACCTATCCACATTTCGTGAGGTGTTTTGGCAACCTTCTTAGTAGGGACTCAGTTAAGGATATGGGCGGTAGTCTCTAAGACATACCCCCAGAATGAGATAGATAGCGAAGCACGACTCATCATAGAGCGGACCATGTCCAACAAGGTTCGATTACGCCTTTCTGCCACATCATTCAATTGTGGTGTCCTAGGTGGCGTCAATTGTGAAACTATTCCACACTCTTTTAGATAGTCTTGGAATTCAAGACTTACGTACTCTCCTCCTCAATCGGATCGAAGCATCTTGATTATCCTGCCCAATTGATTCTCCACTTCATTCTTGAATTCTTTGAACTTTTCAAATGTTTCTGAATTTTGCTTGATTAAATAGATATACCCATATCTACTATAATCATCGGTAAAAGTCACATAGAAGCGGTTTCCATCCTTTGTGGTAGATCTAAATGCTCCACATACATCGGTATGTATTAGGTCCAACAAACCCTCATCCCTTTCACATGTACTAGTGAAGGGTGACTTAGTCATCTTTCCAAGTAAACAAGATTCGCATGTGTCATCTTCCCTAAGGTCGAATGACTCCAACACTCCATCCTTTTGGAATTAGGCTATGCGCTTCTTGTTGACATGTCCAAGACGACAGTGCCACAAGGATGCTCTATCCATACTATTGGAAGAATCCATGCATAAAACATCATTTCCTAGGTTATCTACAATCATAACAGTTTCATAAATTCCATTACATGGTATTGCTTCAAAATGTAAGACACCATTTAGATAAGCACAAATAGAACCATTCTCATTATTAAAAGAAAATCTAAATCCTTGTCTAAACAAACCATGAAATGAAATGATGTTTCTTGCCATTTCTGGCGAATAACAACAATTGTTCAAATCTAAAGATAAATCATTCCTAAGCACTAGAGAATACACTCCAATCTTGGTCACAGGTAACGATCTTCTGTTCCCCATGATTAGATTTATTCTTCCATGCTCCACATCTCTATTTCTTCTTAGTCCCTGCACATTAGAACAAATGTGGTAACCACAACCGGTATCAAGAACCCAAGAAATATCATGAGATGAATCGTTAGATTTAATTGTGTATATACCTGCGAAGGACGGCTTGATCTTTCCTTCCTTGATGGCTTGCACGTACTCTGGGCAGCTTCTCTTCCAATGCCCTATTTTATGGCAATGGTGGCACTCTGCCTCCTTTGGGTTAGAAGTAGGCTTGGTGGGATCAACTTTTGTCCCAATAGAAGAGGAACCATCTCGGGACTTTCCCTTGCGGTGGCTCTTAGACGGAGCCTTCCTCTTCTTGCCTCTTCCTTGCCTAATGGCCAAAACAGGAGCAACGGGTGGATTGGGAGTAGGTGCAACGGACTTGTCCTTGAGATTGCTCTCAGCAACCCTAAGGAGACCTTGGAGCTTGCTTAGGGTGACCTCTTCCTTATTCATGTGGTAGGTCATCCTAAATTGATTGTAACACGGCGGCAAAGAGTGAAGCACCATGTCGATCGCCAAGTCTTCCCCAAAGTCAACATTTAACTTGCGAAGTCGATCGACATACCTTTGCATCTTTTGCAGGTGCACGGTAAGAGACTCTCCATGACCCATTTTGGCGGAAATCATGTTGGTGAAAATCTCGTAACGCTCTTGTCTCGCGTTTTGATGGGATCTCTCCAACAACTCTTGGTGCATTTCGTACGGATACATGTCCTCGTAGGACTTTTGGAATTCAGCATTCATGGTGGCTATCATGATGCAATGTACCTTCGTTGCATCACGCTCGTAAGTTTCAAAAGCAACCATTTCAGCCGGAGTAGCGATTTCAGGATTGATCTTCTCGAGCTTCTCATCGAGGACATACTCCTTGTCCTCATAACGAGAAATTGTGCGAATGTATCTTATCCATTCGCTAAAGTTCGTTCCATCGAAAGTTACCTTTTGGCAAAGGCTCATCAATGTGAACGAGCTTGCATCAGCGTTGTTTGCGTTTGACATCTACAAATAGAAAGGACAAAGATAGATTAGAATTTGGATCCCTAATTATCACCCAATAAGAAAAATTAGGGCTAGGATCCAACAACAATATTTATATATTAGAAAAGGGATGTCGTAATCTAACATGTAAACAACTTGAAGGTAAGTGAATGACGATTCACTAATTCTCCACCACAAAAACATAACTTTGACTCTTAGTGTAATGAGAATTCCTAGATTTAGATGAGATGCATTGAACTTTTCAATGGCATGTTTAAATCTCGATATGCCCCTCTCGTTTGTGATTGGGATACCGAGGATCACAAAGTGGGTGTGAATTACCATGCAAATTCACATGGCGCCTTCATTGTAACGATCACCTATTCAATGTGCCAATAAACCACACACGCTCCATCGAACTATGATAAACAATGAATCACCCTTTGCCACCTTTACTTAGAACCAATTAGTGTGCCGGTAAACCACACACGCTCCACTAACTTCTTAGCAAGGGTGCAAAGTGTAATTTCATGGGATTGCATCAATTCACTTTTCCTAAAGTAACTAGGATTGGGAATTTTGAAAAACATGTAGTTACTTTGTATTTCTTATTATACTTTTAATGAGAAGATGAGGTTGCCCTATCCTACCCGTTCGGCTAACGACCCTCCACCGATCAAGCAAGCAGTGGGTGTGAGTGTACACCCATTAAGCGCCATTTTATAGGCAGCAACCTTATACCCACCTTATAGACCGGGTTCGTGAATGAGGCCTACTAACGGTAAGACTAGCATTTTAATTATACATATATATATATATATATATATATATATATATATATATATATATATATATATATATATTAATCTTGTAATATTATATTAGTATAGGGTTGAATTCTAAACTTGTAAAATTCTAGGGTTTGAAATTTAAATTGTCCAAATTAAACTTTTAATCACAAAACATAAATTTCAAAACTTGAGGGTAGGTTTTAAACTTTTCAAAACATAGAGGATCAAATAACAAATAATTTAAATTAACATTTAATCACATAATTATCCATATTTGATTTATTTACTTATTTCTTGCAAAACAATTTACCAATTTAATTAAAATAATTAGTCAATTATGACATAAGGAAACTAATATTTAATTAATTGATAAATATCTTCAATTAGGTCAAGGATGTAGTCAAATATATCAAAAAATCGGATTTATATTGACCTAATATGATTAAGGTAAGTTTCAAATGGATAAACAACAAGAAATCCCGAAATTAGCTCTTTCTGACGCTCGAACTCGCCGAGTACCACAATGGACTCGTCGAGTTGAGGCCCAGTCGCCGAGTCCACTATGGAACTCGCCGAGTTCAACAGGCAGGAACAAAAAAATCGAATTTTGCAAGCATCAAACAAGTAACCAATGCATCAATTCAATAGAAACCAATCTAGGATCTGATACCACTGATGGGTTTTAGCCATATGAACATTCTTATGTGCACATACAAAACCCTAATGCTTGGATCTAGGTTTCTCTAATTGAACATGCATTAATCCAAGACTTATAATGGTTATTCTAGCATAATAACAAGGATAAATCAAAGTTATAAGTTTACCTTGAATCACTTGTTTGATCTTCTTGTTATTGGAGATTTAGAGTCACAATTGTCACTCCTCTAATGGCTTACAAACACCAACTAGCAAGAGGATGATTTGAGAGAGTGAGGAGGAACCTAGAAATCGGCATGGGTTTCCTTACACACAAAGGGTGCCGATTTCTATGACCCCAAGGGTCTATTTATACTTGTAAGGCTCCTAGGGTTTCACCCTTAAACCCTAATTGGATAATTTAAGCCCAAAGCAATCCTAATCCCTTTATGATAACCCTTGGACGATTTTAGGTCTATCCTAAGCCATAAAATCGTCCACCACATTATCCATAATGGATTATAGCCTAAAGTATAACTATCACACATTTGACAGTTTAAATCCTTCTATTTAATTAATCTCTTTAAGTCACCAAATTAATTCCTAATTAATTTATGACTTATATTAATCAAATAATAATAATATTATTCCTTATAATATTTCAACTCTCATTGTAAATCATCATATCAAGTTGCTATGGTGATGGCAACCCAAAAGGACCATGCTCAATCGGGTCAAATACTTGCTTAATATAGTTGCAGCCTTAGACACTATTCCAACACACCCAACCCAGTCCTCAGCTGCTGAAGGTCTCTTTGTGATGCCAATTAGCTATTACCTGAATACAATCACATGCGATGAGGCTCAGATAATCCTTCGAGTAAGGGACTCATCCCTACCACTGTTAGGACTCAAACAAGAGCTACACAATAGGGTCAAATCCAACACTCTGAGATTATTCAACCCTGATCACATGTGACCTTAACGTATTCACCTAACAGCTAACTCCCATCACTCAAAACCCACATAGCACAAAGCAAGCAACATTTGGACAAAAATGAAACAATCTTAAGCAACTCTATCCTCGTAAAGAAAAACTGAATTAACATACAATGATAACTCATACTATCAGGCATAACCTAAACAGGCTATCCTACTGTTGTCTACTCAATTCTAGCATGCAACTTTTCATACACTGAAGCACATAAAGCAGGCACATAAGGCATCACTCCTAGATCCTTAGTCCTATTCTAGCATGCTGCTCTATTGAAACTGATAAGCATAATATAAGCTTGTATGGGTACTTTGGGGAATACTTACTTGAGCTTGGCCGGTCCCGCACATCACACACTTTTTCTTTCTTAAAACCCTTTACTTATCCTTTTAGAAAACATTTTCTTTTTCCAAAATCTTTTAATCCCTCGATTTGAATTCAAACACCCCCGAAGGTGTGTCCGAATATCTCAAACCAGGGCTCTGATACCAACTTGTAACATCCCAAAAATACGAGCCAAAAATTTCATTTTTGAAAACATATACTTAGCAAAACATTCAAAATAAAACGTTTACCGATCATAACATTCTATAAAGATATCGCATGTCTGGAATTTTTTTTTCATAAAACATAATAATGTCAGAGTACAAATCCCCAGGAAGATCTCATAGTGCGGAATACGGAGCATGTGTGTGATGGGCCACTACCGCACCAGCTCTTTCCCCTTCGAAGAAGAGGTACCTGAAACCAAAACTGAAAGTTGTAAGCACGAAGCTTAGTGAGTTCCCCCAACATACCACATACCATACAATCACATAACATACATATATTGTCAGGCATATCTGGGTGACCGACCTGCCCCTTCGGTCCTCTCGACCGGTTACTATCTAAGATATTTGGGAGCTGGCCTCCCCTTCGGTCCTCTTGATCGGATACTGACCAATATATCTGGGAGCTTACCCCCCCCCCCCTTCGGTCCTCTCGACCGGATACTGACTAGCATATCTGGGTGCTGATCTCCCCTTCGGTCCTCTCGACCGGATACTGGGGACTATTTCATCCCCCTACTACTACTACCACATAACACATATATCTCATAATCTATCTAGCATGGTTGGGCATGACCGCCCCTTCGGCCCTATCGACCGGTATACTGGGACTATCTCTCCTTACTGTCATTAGCACATATCATCATATCTTACTAGCACATTAGCATATCACAGGTAGTAGCAATCCTAGATGAATATCACAGAGACAAACATCTATCATACAATCCTACTGGTGGGCCGACATTGTGGCCTTAAACCCACCGCTACTGGAAGGTAACTCACCTCGTAGCTGCTGATCTGTGTAGGAACGATCTGTCTGCTGCTGTTGCTCCGGAAATCCTCCGGCTGTAATTCCCACCAAACACTTAGTCAAATACTGCTAACTGACCTCAAGGTAAACTGACCATTTACCCTTAACCAAACCATGAGTCAAAGTCAAAGTCAACTTCCAGTTGACCCGACTCGCCGAGTTGGTTTGTCAACTCACCGAGTCCCTATCCCTTTGTCTGACCACTAACCCATCTCTACTCGTCGAGTTTGGCATTGACTCTACGAGTTTTCCTTCTAAGCTGATGACCCAACGTTCTTCATTCTACTCTTCGAGTTGTATGAACAACTCGTCGAGTTCGTCTTCATCTAAAGAACACTATATGCTTAGACTCGCCGAGTTGTATGAACAACTTGCCGAGTCCGTTCTTGAGGCAAGAAGATTGCCTTGAACTCGCCGAGTCATGGCATTGACTCGCCGAGTTACTACATGAGTGAGTCTGGCTTCCAACCCACTGAGTCACACCCTATGAATCACTACTCCAACCCGCAAACACGAAAAGGGGGAAAACTCGAGGACTCGCGACTCGACTCGCCGAGTCAGATGAATGACTCACCAAGTCTGCCACATGCAAATACTATACACGCGATTCTGCTTGAATCTAACCCATGCCATTAATAGATCGGGGTTTCTAGGGCCTGGTTTACACGTTAAGTTTCCAAATTTACGTGTAAATAAACACCCATGAGGGTTTTAGGGCTCAAAATGCACCCAAAAGAGTAGATCTAGGGCTTTCATGCACTATGGTTCCATAAAGGCAGTTGATCCAAGCTCCTGGAGCTAAATCATGCCTATATCTAGAGGCTAATACACAAACAAGCTTGGGGAAAGGCTCAAGAAAGACTTTCATGGAGCTACAAGGGACAATAAGCATGAAAACAGAGGGAAACTGAGTTATACCTCAAGGAAATCACTGAAATAACACCAAGATGTCTAGCCTCCTTCTTCTTTTCTTGATCTACTCTCCTTTTCTCTCAAAATCTTCAAGAAAACACACCAAAGCACTTCAATCTCACAAGGAACAAGGGTTGGACGTTATAGGGAGCTCTGAGGGTGAAGGGGGCGAGCTTAGGGGCGGATAAGAGGGTTTAAATAGGGTGCAAACCCTTGAAATTTAGGGTTTCATCAGACAGCGGGGAGTCGCCGAGTCCAGAATATGGACTCGCTGAGTCGCCAACTTAAACGTGTTCCGGATCCCGCCTCTACTCGGCAAGTTGGACCTACGACTCGCCGAGTCCAAAGAAAAAAAATGAAAAATACTAAGATAAATTTTACGTACCAGGAACCAGGTGCTACAGGTAGGGGCCGGTGAAATAGTCCTCGGTAGTCGGGTGAAATAGACCGATGGGTAAGTCAAGCACCTTAGAATGGCTTGACCTGGGTAAGTCAAGCACCCCAGAATGGCTTGACCTGGGTAATTTAGGCACCCCAGAATGGCCTGACAGTATGTTATTTTATGGGGTGTGGTATGATGGGGGAACTCACTAAGCTTCGTGCTTATGGTTTTCAGTTTTGGTTTCAAGTACTTTGTTCAAAGGAAAGGAGACTGCTTGATCGCATCACATCACACCATGTTTTCCGCACACGAGATCTTTGGGATTGCACTCTGATATAGTTTTATAATACTATGTTTTGATTATTGACACTTTGGTTTTGACATGAGATATTATTATGAATGTTTTTATACTGATGGTTTTATGTAATAACTTAATTAAAATGATATTTTGGCCTGTATTTTTGGGATGTTACATAATGATTCTGCAATGGTTACCTTAAATGATATTTAAGTGAGTGAGCATCTAAAATATGTGGAGAGACCGATTGCGATTGTTGATAGAAGACGAAGACCTTTCTCAAAAGGTGGTGGGATTATTTAAGGTGCAATAGCTTCACCAAAAGGATTCAGAATGGATGTGGTAGCCTGAGGAGGATATAAGAGATCATTATCTAGAATTATTGGCAGCTGCGGACTTCGAGGAAGAAGTCTGATTCAAGTGGTGGAGAGTAGTGACATCCAAATCTTGAGGTACATTTGATTTTATTCATAGTTTGGTTGTTTGGAGCTGCTATGGCATGGTGGAGGATCACATTGCAATTTTCTTTTGACCTGTCATGATGTGGCAGTTATAGGTTAAGGTGTGGCCACCGCAGGTGACTTAAGCCCTAATTTTCCAAGTTTTACTTTCGAATTAAAGGAATGAGCTATGGTTTTCTGACACTTAGCCTCCATCACTTTCCTAAACCCTAAAGATGCCCTAATCCCTTTGCTCCATTGTTGAAGTACCTTTTGCAACTTTTAGAAGATTTTGATGGAAGTAGAAGGAAGAAATGAGCCTGGATCCAGCAAGCAAGTTTCCATTCCTCATCGTAGCACACTTCTGGACCTCTGTAAGTGTCCAAGACTCCACCTTTTATGTTGTTAGGTTGCTAGATCTTGAGTTTTGTCCCATATTCTTCTTTTTCATCGTAGTTGGGATGGTGGTATCCTATAAAGTTTGCAACTTTATGAATCTCTAGGAGATTTGAAGTGGTTAATGGTTTGGATCTAAAGTATGGTTGGGTTTTGAGCCATGCATGAGATTTTTTGTTCATAACCCTTAGTTTGACCTAATATGAGTTTAAGACATGCATTGGACATGCATGTCTATAAAGAACCAACTTTTAGGTTAATTTTGGTGTTGGAAACTCTTCTAGAATTTATGGACTAAGAACTTTAGATATTAAGTGTTTAATGGTTAAGTCTATGTCATGTTTTGCCGTTGTGTGGACCTAGGGTTTGAGATCTTGATCTCTTGGAAGATCTTAATGAATAAAATTGGAAACTTTATCCATCTAGACCATAGAAAGGACCAGATTTGAGCTTTGGAGCTCTTGGTATCGAAGGAAACAACTTAACCCATTAAGCTATTTAGAACCTAATGCTCATGGTGTGTCCCTAGGTTGCCATGACGTGGCAACTGGGGAACCATCGTTTGTTTTGTCCTTTGTGGGCCATGACATGATTATGGATGGCTGCGATGTGGCAGTCGACTGAAGTCAACTTTGACGGTTAACTTTTTGGCTTCAATTGACTTTTGGTCAAACTTCTAGTTTTGGAAGGAGAGTTAAGGGTTTACCTTGTTTGGCTGTATAGGTGGTGTATAACATATCTATTTTTGGCAGTGAGAGTGATAACAATTGATTATATTATGAGAGGTGAGTCTTCTCACTATACTTATGGGTCGAAGACACCAATATCGGCCCACTGGATTGGGTAGGATGCTAGTTGTCATTGTGATTTTTGCATGGAAGGCCCCTAGGGTAGCCCGTGGTATTTGTATGAAAGACTATGGTGGTAGCCCACGACAATTGCATGAAAGACCAAGGGGTAGCCCATGGTACTTGGATGTTAGACCATGGAAGTCGCACATGACATTTCAAGGAAAGACCATGGGTTTAGCCCATGATACTTGGTTGTAAGATCCTAGGGGTAGCCCATGGCATTCCACGGAAAAGGCAATGGGGTAGCCCATGACAATTGTATGTATAGTATGTAGTATTTTGGGGAAACTAACTAAGATTTGTGCTTACAGTTTTGTGGTTTAATATTTTCAGGTACATCATGTTCGAAAGGGAAAGGCACGACATGATCGCACAACATTCTCTTTATGATTTTCGCACCGATGATTATTCTACTCTGATGTTTTAATTCATTGTTTTATGATGATTTGAAACATTTGATGTATATTTTGATGATTTAACAATGAAAAATTTTATCGTTATTTTTGGTTTGTTACATATAATAGCATCCTACTTCCAATGTAGTGACAATTTCAGTTTTAGTCATAACCATAAAGAAATTAAAAGTAGATTTTTCTTATGAGTAAAAATGAAAGTAATTTTCTATAATCATAATTCTTTGTAAAGTACATTGCTATTTATTTAATGAAGTCACATGTTGTTGGACATTTGTATCCACCCATTCTGTTAACATGCATAGTCTTAACTTTGTCCAATCTTTAACAAAATTTGAAATTGTAGTTTCAGCTTCAAAATGTGGCATCTCCCTTGTAATATCCTATCCCCTATCAAAACCATTAACAGAATCTTCAACTGCAATATGTAGAATATCTTTTTCTAACTTATTCATAACTCTTAAAACCTACAGAACATCAGGGTTAATTCACAGCATCAAGGTCAATCCGGTAAAAAAATCTTATTATTAACAGTGAATTTGGTTTGCATTTGGATGTTATTCCTATAATTTGTATAATTTTCCAAAGTACGTTGCTATTTTGCTGCATTTAAACCTAAAGAATTCAACTAACCTCTTCTTTGTACAACTCGTGTGGATTCAACATGTTGTCCACTCAAATTGAATGTCATCAACTTAAAATTTTTGTTACTGCGTCATTCCATTTCCAATATCATATATGAAAACCATATAACCATGAAATACATATTCATATACAAAATGATTGTTGAGATAAAAGCTAAAAAAGAGTAGCTACCCTACTTATTGATTTTAATTCACAAGGTTGTTTAGTTATTTTGCTTTTTTCCATTGCATGTTTTGTGCTTCTAAAAAATCAACAATCTACAACAATCCATCCCACATGATAATATTAAACTAATATCCTTTAATGAAGGAAAATATAATTTCATAATTCATATATATTGCCCATTTACTCCTCGCACATCTACTCATAACTCTCAAAACCTTCATATCCGTACATAAAAAAATCTAATAGACACAATCACAAAATGAAACAGTTAATACAAGATAAAGAATCTTTACAGATCCAAGTATCCAATTTAATGAAGTAGTGCGCCATAGAGGACTAAACTGCACATAGAGTAGGGAATTAAATATAAGAGAATAGAAAACAACCTTAACAGGTTAAAAGCATCATCCTAATTAAAATACGTAAACATCAACTGTAGGCACTTTTCATCAACTCAATCTACATCAAATTCATTACATAAGGTTACGAATTGGAGAAATCAAAAGAATAACATGCTCTGCTACAAGAGGCTATTTTACTAGAGATAATTATATATCATATCATAAGAATCGATATAACTATTAAAAGCTTAAAAGTCGTATCTTCTCACATGTTCAGGTTGACCATTATGTCATTCGATTGTTGTCCACATAACATGTCTAACTTTTATACCCACCCGATGTATACAGGAAAAACTTAAAGTTCAAAAATAATGATGTAGCACTTACAAATCTCTATTTGGCATTTTAACAAACAGTTAGTGGGCATAAATCAGTTGAGGTTTTACTTTGATTTCGAATGAACGATTGAAACAAAAGGGAGAATATCCGTGGAGTATCGACAATGATGTGGAATCAGAGGAAAACCCTTACTGATTAAAGCAAAAACAATCGCCAAAACGGAAATGAAACTCCAGAAAGCGTAGAATCAATAATTTTGAATTAAAGAAGGATGCCACAATCATTATAGTAGTTAATAGGAGAGGGCAAGATGCAAACTCGACAACGATCAATATCGCTTCCATGGACTGTGATTGGCAAACTTCATGTTGTCAAAAAACTAAGAACCTAAAAACAAAAATGTTGGTCGATGAAGATAGAGAAGGGATTGCTGGAATTTAGGGAATTTAGGGAAAAGGGGGTAAATAAGAACCGTCGTTATAGGTGATGTCTAAAAGGTCGGAAACAAAGAAAGAAACAAAATTAAATTTAGAAGGCGGAAGTCGAACGTGAAACATGGAAAAGAAAAGGGTAATAACGAATGACTCAACTATTTAATCGGTCAAAGTATGACACTCAGGGACAATACCGACAACAGACAATATATAGGGACGGATAAGCACATAAGATGGAAATACTATGGCGAAAACATGAAAATCAGAAAGTGAACTGTTTATAAGCATGTTATATATATATATATATATATATATATATATATATATATATATATATATATATATATATATATATATATATATATATATATATATATATATAAAGTTAAATAAGAAACCATTATTAATCAAGGAACCAATAAACCAATCCAAAGCATCGGAATTTAAAGTGATCAATAGCAAAATGAATGATTGTAAACTTTTACAATGAACGCACATGCACCAAATTATAACAAAACTTACTTCGTTTTTTAGTTTAATTTTAAAAAAAATCTGTTTTTTATCATAAAAAAACAAATATACTGTTAATCATGATTTTTCATCATCTTTCTATAAAGAAATATATATATATATATATATATATATATATATATATATATATATATATAATGATTTTTTTTTATAAAAAAACCCAGTTCTTTTTCTTTGTTTTTTGAAAATATATATATATATATATATATATATATATATATATATATATATATATATATATATATATATATATAATGATTTTTTTAGTTTTTTAGTTTTTTAGTTTTTTGAAAAAAAACCCAGTTCTTTTTCTGTGGTAGATACAAATATACTTCGTTTTTTAGTTTAATATATATATATATATATATATATATATATATATATATATATATATATATATATATATATATATATATATATATAATGATTTTTTTTAATAACTATATATCAAAATTCATATTTTTTGTTACTCTTTAAATATAGATTCATATTGATGTTAAAAAAAATCGAAATTTCAGTTTAGATTCTCATTGTGAATCGGCTCATGTTCATATATCAACATGAATATCTATAGAAAGAAAAAGAAAAATCGTGAATGACGATATACTCATTTTTTCGATAAAAAACGTGATTAAGAAAAAGGATTAAACGAAAAAAAAATGTGAGTTTTTTGGCAGAGATGTGAGTTTAAGATATAATCCAATATATTTGCGTTCAATATATAAGTGTACATCAATTCATTTGACCGTTGATCATTATGATTTACAACGCCGATGATTGATTCATTAGTTTTTTTTGTTAATAATAATTTTCTATTGAACTACTTCCTAGATATCCGTTTCCCAAAATATATATATATATATATATATATATATATATATATATATATATATATATATATATATATATATAATAAAGACACCGATATTATTTTGATTTCTATTAACGTATTCATACATTTTCATGGCTTTATTAAACATTTTCTTTTATTTTTTGTTTCTTATATGATAAATCTCACGTACTTCTAAACTACTTCGTAAATCCGCATATTATACAACCCTATTAAATATAAAATGTTGTGTACGTACAAAAATTATTGTGTACGAATCAGTTCCCACCGGATACGAATGGATTAGAAGCCCTTTCACATTTCCCTGCATTATCCACGTGCGAACACTATGAATGCTAGATTTTGACCGTAATAAATGCGATTCTCTTTAAATTCATATCCATAGAGACCAACTTGTCGCGTTTCGTTATTAGAACGTGCTTTTTATGCCAATTTCTTTCTACTTTTTTTTTTTTTTTTTGTTTATTTTATTTATAATAGTATCTACCACTTCCATCATGTTACAGTTGGTGTAGTAGGTAGAGAAAATGTTTGTGCTACGTGATTAAGAGAGAAATGTTTCATTCAAGCGTTTTTAATTTTGATTGATATTTATAATATTTTTAGTGGAATTTTCAATTTAAAAAGACAAAATTATAAATCATAGATGTTGGTTTTGCAAACAATCGGTAATAATTACGAAATCTATATAGTTATATTTTTAATAAATAACAATACTTTTTGTCTAAAATAAGAAACTATGCTTAACAGAACAAGTTCACCTGATACAAAACAAATTCAAAGCCATAAATGTCAATGGATAAAGAAACTAGGAGTAATCAACGAATAGATTAGACTTATATTATTGTGAAAAAATATTATAAAATAGTCATCTGTTCTGTTTACCTTTATATAATTATATTAAACAAAATAATGCATATAACTAGTTACATTATGTGCGTTTCAAAAATAAAAATAAATAGTTACATAATAATTGTTATATGTGTAAAACCTTAAATTAATAATTCATAATAGATAGGTACATAATTATTGGTGTATGCTCAACTACTTTGATAGCTCCAGACACATAACATGCCTCGAGTGATCATGAATATCACTACAATATTTCAGTTCAAATCTTTTAAAAAATCTTCTATTTTTTCTTCCATTTTACATTCAGATGCATTTTTCTCAAACAACTCATTAGACAAAATGTTTATACAAACTGTTTAGTTATTATTTAATCGTTTTGTCATAGAAACTATAAAGTCACTATCAATCAAACCATTTGCAATTATCTAACTGCTTTGCCCCGTATATATCCATTGTTAATCCAAAATTTTAAAGGTCAAATTTTAATTTTCATTTAAGGCCTGCAAAAATACTTTGACTATCTTGTAATTTTTCTTTTTCTTTTTGCAGCTATTTGTTGGTTTATAGAAATTTCATCCGTTGAGAAAAAGAATTTAAAAGACGTTAAATTACATTTTCTTGTTGCAATGTTGGAGGTAGATTAATGTACACTATCTAAAATGATCATAGTAGTTGTTTTAAGATTCTTTATGATAATTCAGTATGGTCAAATGCCCATTCGACATGTGTATAGGTAAATTGTAGAAACTTTTGCCATTTAAATATTGGACTTCAAGCATTTTGATAAAATGGAATCGCTGTTTAAAACATGTAATGATAACAAGTGATTAAAAACGAATCGCATAAAATAATAATAATACCAAGAAGATATATAAAATAAATGATTGATTCAGAAAGGGACATAATGATCGGGAAATATCGAGAATACAGAAATAAGCCTTAATTTTTTATAATATTTGTGGATACTATAAAATATCATCGTAATCGTACAGCTAATTTCCAACTTTTTATCTAAAGAAGAAAAAGAAAAATGAGTCTAATCGTATGAACTACAAAATATATTTAAAATGGGAAAATCAAAATCAGGCCGGAATCGAAACCATTAGAACCGAAATATATAGAATCGGCTCCGGTTTTTGGTTTTAAAAATAACTTTATTTGGGTTCTGGTCAATCCGGGTCTGGGTCCATTGGAACCGGGTAAACCGGGTTTGACATCAGAACCCGTGCTAGGAAACGAAACAACTTTTAGGGATCAGAACTGTTTTCTATGAAAAGTTTAAAATATATATCTAATTCGTTTCAACTTTCAAGTAGGATTGACATGAAGTTTTTTTTTTTCAACATGTAGTTTAGAGTTTTTATATGATTTTAGACTATACATTTGTCATTTTTAGTTTTATATTCATTGACTCATAGTCCCCCAAAACCGAGATATCAAAGCTGAAAATTTTTAGTTTTTCAGTTTTTTTACATTATGTGAATATTTTAAAACATGCATATTTAATTCGTTTGATTTTGTACTTTTCAACTATTTGATTTTGTACTTTGTATTATGTAAGAAAGTTAAAACATGCATATCTTACTTGTTTAAAGCTTAATTACGATACATTTTTTCCGGAGTGTAGTTTAGAGTTTGTACATGATTTTAGACAATAATTTTGTCAATTTTGAGTTTATATTCGATGACTTACAGTCTCTTAAATTCGAGATATCAAAGCTGGAAGTTTTTAATTATTTAACTTTTTTGTATTCTGTGAAAAATTTTAAAACATACATATCTAATTCGTTTGAAGTCGGATTGACATGCGCTTTTTCCTAACTTGTAGTTTAGAGTTTGTACATGAGTTTAGACTATAATTTTATCATTTTTGGTTTACTATTCTATGAATTACAGTTTCTCGAAGTCGGGATATAAAATTTGAAAATTTTCAACTTTTTAACTATTTGTTTTTTTACTTTGTATTTCGTGAAAATGTTAAAACATGTGTAACTCATTCGTTTCAAATTGTCATATGGTTTTTTCCAGAGTGTACTTTAGAGTTTTTATATGATTTTAAACTATAATTTTGTTAATTTTGGGTTCATATTCAATGATTTACAGTCCCATGAAGTCAGGATATCAATATGAAAATTTTTAAAGTTCAGTAGCAAGTAATTACCAAAAATATCCAGTTTTTCTGGGTTTTTCGGCTCTAAACCCACTTTATTCAGTTCTGTCTTACCCACTTTGATGTTTTTTGGTTTTCCGGTTCTATACCCACTTTATCCGGTACTAAGGATGAAAGTGGGTCAAAACCCGGCCCGGATGGATCCGAACTTGAAAAACCCGGAACCAATTAATGGGATTTTGTAGGACTGGAAATGGGACAGGTATATAGGAACCGATTCCGGATACAGTATCGGGTAAAGTCGGTCGAGAATCGTGAAACCCGGAAACATCAAAGTGGGTAGGGTGGAGCCAGAAAAAGTCGGTTTAGAACCGAAAACCCGAAAAAAACCGGAATTTTTTTGTTAGTTACTTGCTACTAAACTTCGAAAATTTCCATATTGATATCCTAACTTTGGGGGACTGTAAATTATTGAATATGAACAAAAAAATTGACAAAATTATAGTCTAAAATCATGTAAAAACTCTACACTACATTCTGAAAAAAAACATATGTATGTCATTCTGATGTGACTAATAAGTCTTTTAGATCGATTGGATTCTTAACATGCAAACCAATAACATAAATTAAAAAAGAACATAAGATGAATCAAACTATTGTCGAATTATTTAATAGCGACAACTTCAGAAGAACTCTATGAAGAATTGCTACTGTAGAGGTGTGGTAGGGTTACAATATTGTTTAGAATGATAAAATCAACAGTTAACCTAATACGGTGCATGCATGCACCACATATATACTATAACCCTAATAATAAATGGTTGGACAGGCCCAAAACCATATACATGTTGGACTAATGCAAAAAGCCCAATGACGCAATCTTCTATACCCAACAATCTCCCCATTTGCATCAACTAAGGCGAGAGATATCTACTATTGTGTCTGCGTGGTTTTCTTCACAGTCTTGAGTAGTTTCGGTATGATAGCCAGTAGAGTATGACGATAACTAATATACCAGCAAAGCATGTCATTAAAGTTCTTTTTGGTAGCATCGTCATTTTGTTTACACCTGTTTATAATATTCAAAATGTGCTCCAAACAAGTAGTGGAGAATAGGTGTTTGTCGGGTAAGGAAAACAGACATTTTTGGTTCTCTCCACGAGTGAACATCACTGTGAGAGATTTCATGTCTATTTTGCCCATTTGCATTTTATTCACATCGCTTGACTTTCCAATCGGCTTGACAGTTGACTTTTTCCTCAAGGCAGAGGCGATGTCCTGATCTAGCTTCGTAACTTCATGTATGTATGAGACTAGCATTCACTTGATGTAAGCAAGAATGGGGTCATACTTCTTTATTCAGTTAGCAAAACATTTGTAAGCAGGATCCAATCATAGGGGTTTAGGTTTGGAAGATCAGCAAGAGAGATATCATGAACTGAATTTTCAGAACCTCGAGTCGCCTGAAAATTTACATTGATAAAGTTTCCTGCAGCGACTGGCTTTGGTACCTTGACCGATGTAATTTTATGTGCGCTCCAGGTCAAGTACTGAGGTTGAGAATAAGCGAGATAGTAATCAATTAAAGACCAATCTGTTTTCACGTCAGGAGAGGGAACTGATGCAATCAGATCGAAGCAGTGAAAAACAAATGCCCTTTCGGGTGATCGACATATCAAATCGTGAGTCTTTAGAATTCTCCAAGTCAAAAGAAATGACCGGCTCAAGCCAATGGGTGCTTGGAGACTCGATGGCTTCTTTTAGCAACCTTTACAATGTCCACAGTGGAATGAGAGTTTTTCTACTTTCCAAAGTGTCATGGGCTTCTTTCTCTTTTCGCGCTCTCTCTTCGGCTTCTCGTGCTATTTTGAGATTTTCATCAATAATTTGATCACGTTGCCTTCACTTTAGCAACTCTTCTTCGGTTTCTTCTTCTTCTTCACTATCACCAATAATTTTCTTTCCTTTCGCTTTTGAACCCGAATCTTCATTACCCTTCTCTTCATTGGTGACTTTCGGTTTCGGAGGAATCTGAGTAGTTTCGGTTGTTAGAGGTTGAGTATATTGTTCTTTTGTAACTTATCCTCTAGTTTCAGAGGAGCACCCGCCTCAGAAACACCCTCAAGACGATGCAAGATCGCAAGAGCATGATGGAGTTTCTCTGCTAAGTGTCGACGGACACTAATGGTAAGGATTGAGTCAAGAGCATCAAGTAGATTGGTGAGTAGAGCGCTGACATCTCCCACACAAGTCTGCGTAACAACCTTTTCAGATTTAAGCTCATCAATAATCTTGTTCGCTTGGTTAAGCTTCAGAGTTTGAGTTTTGAGTTGAGTGGTACGAAGAGCCGAATCGTCCATGATTTTGCTTTCAATGGCTAATTCAACCAGGATTTTGTCAAGACGAGTGTTGATTGAAGAGTGGAGCTTTGTATTATCAGCTTGAATCCCTGTACGAAAGTTTTCAAAAATCTTCTTCTCAGCCTCGAGCGAAGCAGTGATATTCTCAATAGTGGCATTCACCGTATTGACATTCTTTTCGGCTCAAGCCAATGGGTGCTTGGAGACTCGATGGCTTCTTTTAGCAACCTTTACAATGTCCACAGTGGAATGAGAGTTTTTCTACTTTCCAAAGTGTTATGGGCTTCTTTCTCTTTTCGCGCTCTCTCTTCGGCTTCTCGTGCTATTTTGAGATTTTCATCAATAATTTGATCACGTTGCCTTCACTTTAGCAACTCTTCTTCGGTTTCTTCTTCTTCTTCACTATCACCAATAATTTTCTTTCCTTTCGCTTTTGAACCTGAATCTTCATTACCCTTCTCTTCATTGGTGACTTTCGGTTTCGGAGGAATCTGAGTAGTTTCGGTTGTTAGAGGTTGAGTATATTGTTCTTTTGTAACTTATCCTCTAGTTTCAGAGGAGCACCCGCCTCAGAAACACCCTCAAGACGATGCAAGATCGCAAGAGCATGATGAAGTTTCTCTGCTAAGTGTCGACGGACACTAATGGTAAGGATTGAGTCAAGAGCATCAAGTAGATTGGTGAGTAGAGCGCTGACATCTCCCACACAAGTCTGCGTAACAACCTTTTCAGATTTAAGCTCATCAATAATCTTGTTCGCTTGGTTAAGCTTCAGAGTTTGAGTTTTGAGTTGAGTGGTACGAAGAGCCGGATCGTCCATGATTTTGCTTTCAATGGCTAATTCAACCAGGATTTTGTCAAGACGAGTGTTGATTGAAGAGTGGAGCTTTGTATTATCAGCTTGAATCCCTGTACGAAAGTTTTCAAAAATCTTCTTCTCAGCCTCGAGCGAAGCAGTGATATTCTCAATAGTGGCATTCACCGTATTGACATTCTTTTCGGCAGCTTCCTGGAGAGATTCCAAGAATATTCGAGCATCTAAGATTAGTTTTTTGACATTTTTGATTGCCTTTTTGCATGATAAAGTGGATTCATCAATGGCCATAGTGGCTTTGGTAATAGATGAATCATGTTCCTTGACAACAATGGCCACCAGAGCCTTGATAGCAGCCTCAGAGTATTCAGTGGTAGAGGAGGAAGAGGTAGAGGCAAGCAAAGTATCGAGCTTCTCAGTCAGAGCTTTAAGATGCCTTTTGGTGACTGGGGCATCATTGTCAATGTCTCTTTGAATGGTAAAGGGGTTGTAGTGAAATGTGTAAAACTCCACATCGTTGCCACCAAGAATGGTGTCAGACCCATAAGAGTGAAGTAGGGAAAGTGGTTTAGAAGTAATGGGGGTTTCAAAACCAGAAGTTTGTGCCCCCGCATCAGATGCATTGACATGAATAGGTGGTTCGAGTGTAGTAGTGGTGGTGGTGGTGGTTGTTTTGGTGAATAGTGGTGGTGGAAAGGGTGTAAAAGTAAGTTATTGAGATGAAACTACAGGACGGCAAGGAGAAATAGGAACAATAGTGTGATGAGGAGAAGGAGGTGGAGATGGAACAGTTTCAGTAAATGTTACCTCATGTGAGTCTCTATGGACCAAATCGTCAGACTTATTTTTCTCCTTTTCGAGTTCATCCCTAGCATCTTGATCCGAAGGAACATATTCATTATCACTTGTGGATAGAGCTTTCGGCTTGAGAGTCATTTTCCGCAGCTTTCGCTTCTTAGGACCCGAATTTTCAGTGGTTTTAGCCTTTTTCTTTTTAGGCGTGATCGGTTTAGATGAGGGTTACTCTTAAACATCCTTCCTTTTGTCCCTTTTCTTACCTCCTTTCTTTGACTTGTCGGCCTCATCGAGTGAACGTTGCATCTCTGGAGTAAGTGGCCTTGGACCCGAAAATGATTGTTTTTTGTATTCATAAATGATGTTACTAGCCTCGGTTACACACCTATACATTGTCTCAGGGATTGAACCGATGAATGAAAACTTGGAAGAATCTGCCATGATGATCTTTGTGGTGTGGAAATTAGTAATTGCAGACATTAAAGAATCCTCCATGACTGGAACTTTAAATTTCTCCATAGCCCTTTGGGTAATGATAGTCCAGAATCTCCCACATAAAATCTCGGTGTGGCGAGAAGATGAATTCAAATTTTGAACCAATTGAGTCTAGAGAATAGACCCATAATCAAGATTGATGCAATGGTATAAACCATAGAAAATGGTCATGAAGGCTTTGCTAGCACCATCGAATCCAGCTACTCATTCAGAAAAACCCTTAAAGAGAAGAGTAAACAACCCATTCCATTGAGGAGGGGATGCAAGATTGCTTGTCCTTTGTGATAGAGGAGAGAAGATCAGTGTACCCCATGTTGTAGAACATTTTGAAGAGCTGATCTGTAGTAATCGAGCCAGGATTCACCATGGAGCCCGAATAAGGTAGCCCTATAAATGAGCAAAACCTAATTTTGGAGACAAAGGTTTTCATATCGAAAATCTCGAACGTAATATGTTCTTTAGCCTTGACATACTTAGCTAAAGAGTAAAACTGAGAGAGGAGTGACATGGGAACAATATCAACCTTGGTTAAAGCGATTACCAGTGGCGAGTATTTTAGGCATTCGACGATCTAGAGCATGAATGCATCATACCTGAAAGGCACCAAATCGATGATCAGGTTCTGGTTGGGTTTGATCGTGAGGAGAGTGGATTGAGCAGAGTGTTCGTGAACTGAAGATGATTTTTCCATTGCTGAAGCTTGGTTAGGAAGATGAACAGTAGAGATAATTTTTTCCTTTTGAATGCTCGAGGGTTTTTGTAAGTGGTAAAGATGAAAAAGAATTATGGGAAATCCTTTTATACGGTTACTAGGAAAGAGAAAATCGATAATGATGACATGAGCGAGATTTTTTGGAATGGTGCCTGATTAGATGAGCTTTGACAACTGTTACCCTTAAAAAAATCGTGTCATGCGGCGTGATGGTAGGTGACGTTTCTGTAACACCGTAAATTTCAAAACAAAATTTTCAATTTTCTTATAAAACATAATTCCATTAATATTCATCAATCAACCATATTAATTATCCAAAATAGGTCAATACAAAATCCCAAGATCACAATGTAAAACTCCGAGTGTGTGTGTGTACGGATCAAGCCGGCGCCTTCTCGCGGTCGTCACTAGTACCTGAAACAATAACATCAAACACTGTAAGCACAAGGCTTAGTGAGTTCCCCAAAATACCACATATAACACATATTAGCCACTCGAGGCTATAACTCTGTGGGTCCGTGCACCCAAACTCTGTGAACCCTCAGGTTCTAGCTCTGATAAACATGCACTACATAAATCACATAGAAATAATGCAGTACAACACATAACATACATAGCATACAATACTCTATCACATAACTCAGGTTACCTACTCAAGGTAATATAGTATAGTGAGAAGACTCACCTCGCGTATCTCGGTATCTCACGAATCCTGGAAATCTCTCGTGCTCGATCCTCCGAGCTCTAATCCTCCTATAACATTATATGCTTCTAATTAACACTTTATATCTCTAAGGTTGACTATTTATAAGGAGTCAACACAGGCCAACTCTGGTCAACGGTCAACAGTCAACTCTGACCGGACTCGGCGAGTACCATGGCGACTCGGCGAGTCTAGACGTTTTCACTACCCTCTGAAATCCTCTTACTACACGTCGAGTATCCCCCCTTTACTCGACGAGTTTCACCTGAATGAATCGCGGGGCCACCCCGACTCAACTCGCCAAGTCTCAAGGACAACTCGGCGAGTCCAGGTTTGACTCAGTCCACTCGTCATCCCTCTCCAACTCACCCTGACTCATTGAGTCTACCCATGACTCGATTGGACCACTCGCTGAGCAGTCCCAAGGCAATCTTCAAGCTACTCGCCGAGTCGGATGAACAGACTCGGCGAGTCCATGCCATGCAACCACTCCAACTCGCTTCTAAGGTCAGATCTGCTTCCAAAAACTATAGATCTGGCCTCCCTCGACTGATTCATCACGTAAAGCTCCTATCTTGGTGCTCATAACACACCCTATAATTCAATAATGGCGTTTTTGACCCAAGGCATGAGGATTCCAATCCAAAGCCTCCATTGATCCCCAAAAAGCTTGGGTAAAGGGACACTCTGGACCTCTAAGGGTCCAGATCTATGGTTCCAACCTCATAAGGGACCAAAAGAACACCAAATCTTGCCATAAAATGGTTCAACAAACCCTAAATCTAGATAAGCAACAACAACAAGAAGGTAACTCGGATTTATTACCACAAAAGTGATGCTCTGGACTCCAAACCCACAGAAGTGGCTCCTTCTTGCTTTCCCTTGGCTAGCTCTTCTCCTTTCCTTGCAACAATGGCACCTCCAAGGTCAATAATGGCCTCCTTCTTAGCTCCAATGCTCACACTCGATTAGGGTTTCACTCAAGGGGCTGGTGAGCACAAATGACGGCCATTAGGCCCTTTAAGTAAGCCTCAAACCCGAGAAATTAGGGTTTCATTACACAGCGCTGACTTGCCGAGTCCATATCCTGGACTCGTCGAGTCCAGGCGCGATCCTGTGTCCAAATCCGTGTCCCTACTCGGCGAGTCTGAGCTCCAACTCGCCGAGTCCCCCTCACAAAACAACAAAATACAACAAACAAGATACCTGATAAAATCCGGCTGTTACAGTTTCATTGGTCACGCACCTTTATTCAAAACTTATCCTTTTAACGCCTCTTCACCTAAGTGTAATGTTTCAAATTCCTTGCAAAAAAAATAATCCGTCTTTTATTGCATAGTCCAAATAAATAGACTGGGCTCCTTTCACTTCATATCATATAAGAACACCATTGAATTCAGAGCGAAACTGTAGAACTAAAAAGTGCCATTAGAGCCACGATCAAGACTTTCGGAAAATCATAAAGATCTTTGTGCGAGAGTGTGCCAAAGAGAAATAAATAAAGCAAATTATTTATTTAGTATGGTAGTGATGTCATTAGAGACACGAAACTGATGATCCCGGGCATGAATCTCTTCCTTTAAAGTCAAGAAAGACCTAGAAGTGTCTGTGTGGTTTCTCATAGAAGTACGATCAAATGCTTATTAAGAAGCATTGAAAGGCATCTTTTCATTATTAGGCTATAAGGATGGCTTTTGAGCTATGCTGAAAAGAAGAGATGACCGATGACATTCGAAGTTGGAGATTCGGTTTTGCTTAAAGTGTCACCATGGAAAGGACATATAAGATTTGGGAAAAGAGAAAAGTTGAATCCAAGGTTTATTGGACCATTCAAAGTTCTTCATAGGATTGGGAACCAAGATTACGGGTTGGAATTACCAAAAGGACTAGATGCTATTTATAACACTTTCCATGTGTGATACTTGAGGAAGTTTACGGGAGAAGTTCCTGATATAATTCCAATTTTAGAGTTAAGGATGGATGAAAATAAGAGGCTAATCGAAGAGCCTGAGGCAATTGTTGACCGTAAAACTAAGAAGTTGCGACGCAAGATGGGTGACTTAGTGATAGTGCGATGGAAACATACGAATGGGCCGAACCTCAAATGGGAAACAAAGAGTGACTTGATGAGTCTCTATTCACATTTTTGCTAATGTATGATTCTGGGAGGAGAGAATTGTAACTCCCGTGTTTCTAGGCTAAGCATTAGTATAATGGTATAATAGTTAGGATCAACAATTATAACCTACTTTGAAGTAATAAAGAGGAGTTATTTGAATGTTATGTGAATTATGTGATTTTATGTGCATTATACTTATTTATAACATATAATTAGTTAAGAATAAAAATAAGCATCAAAATTAAAATAATAGATAGACCCAATATCTATGAAGAAAGTTGTAGTGGTGGGGATAAGGATTTCGGAGATAAAAAGAATGTCGAAATCCGAGTTATAACGAAGAAGTTATGACCTGTCGAAGTTTTGCAACAAAACCGACACGACACTGGGAATCATAAAAATTGAGTTTATGCTAAATTACTTTATAGCATTGGTGATCTAAATGAAAGTTGTAGAATATGTCTCCACCTACGTGTGGATATAAAGAACGTCAAATGCGGAGCTTATATGCAAAAGTTATGACCTTCCGAAGATACAACTGTCTGAGAGGATGACACATGTCAGAAACCCTAATCCTAGTGGACTTACAATGTGAGAATGTTTTCTCACGATGTGAGGAGTCAAACGGACACTTTTCAAGGCTAGAATACATATGGAAAGTCTACAGAATGATAAGTCAAAAGCTCACGACGTGAGCATGGATTCTCACGACATGAGGAGTCAATCGGACACCTTCCGAAGCTAGGGACGCAAATGGCAAGTCTAAGGGTAGAGCAGGTAAGGCTCATGTTGTGAGCTTGTGTGGCTCACGACATGAGAGAGCACAAACAAGCCTATAAATAGCAAGTTCGACCATAAGCTTCCTTACACCAAATTCTTATCTCTCTCTCTCTCTCTCTCTCTCTCGTTTGCTAAAGGGTTCCGCATTCCTAGCCCGACGATCACGAACTGCTGACCGTTTCCAGTTAAATTCTATCCAATCATGCTACTAATGTGATTTCATAGTTATTTTCATCTTACACATAAATATGAAGTATTTTATATAAATTACGTGCTATGTGTGTGCATATTATCTGTTTACCTTATATCTATGTTGGATGAACATTTTATACATGTTTTACATGATTTAAACTGTATATATATTTTATATCTACAAATATGTTAGGGTAAAACATGGGTAGATGACATAGTTGGGGTGTGATGAAATAAAATAATGAGACGCCTCTATGTTGACGATGATCCAATTATCTAGCGGAGTATAGATGACAATCATAGACTATTTTAGACAATCTAGTGGAACGCTAGCAGGCTCGCAACCTAAAGGTGTTTGTGAACGATGTGTTCACCGGTGTACTCCATCCCCCTCATGGTTGCCTTACAGACATATATGGATGAGGAACCCCCTTAGCAGTAGTGTTCATCCCTAATGAAAATCCTTAGGATAGGTCCCTTATGATAGATGTTTTAGGGACGTAAGATGAGGATAACGAGAATGGATACTCGGGTTGATTGATTTGATGAAACTAATAAACTTAATTATTGTGGGTTGAAAACCATATGTGCTCACTAGACTCCCAAGCCTGACCCACTCAATTTTCTCTTATACAGGTAATGGCAAGAGGGCACAAGAGTGATGATCTGATTAGAGATCAATAGATTATAGGCCACTAGATTAAATAGATATTATAAGGCCTATGTTTTTTGTATTTATGCTTTTGATCTATAATAACAATGGTATCCCGAGGTTTTTAATATAATACATTTATTTTGAAATGCTTTAACAAATTCTTTATCATATTTTTGGGAACAAATTCCGCAACATATTTCATTAAAAAAGTACTCTGATTTTCAAATAAAGCATAAATAAACAGGTCTTTTTTTGCTTTGAAATTGGGGATGTCACGTAATAACTTATACCAACTTATGTTTTGTTTCCATAAATTACTAAACCACAAGCTTTGTACTTGTTTTAGAGGTTTTAACCTATCAATTAAGCAATTAATCTTCAAATTATTCGTGTCTACCATAATCATAATCATATAGGAGCATTTAAGATTTAGGGTTCAGAAATCCTCTACTAATTCAACTATTTCAGTTGGTATTATTAAGGAATAAAGAGGTTTACCTTGATACAAGTAAATAAGGATTATTTCTTACAAGTCTCCAATGATTCTCTTCCACTTGCTTCAACTTTTGGTGTTAGAGATTCTTTAGAAATGTTTCCCTATTCAAAGAGAACTTTCGAGATGTAGGAAGTGCTATTGAAAATCTAATGACCGACTTGCCCCTTTATACAACTCTAAAAGGTTTTGTTGGTATTACGCGAGCTGTGTGTTCCAAGATAAGATTGTGTTTTGGCCAAATACACCCAATATAGTGTTGTATTTCATTTAGACACACTTTAGACACTTCAATGTTGATACACGGTCGTGTTTTTCATTACGATTATCTTTTGTTCCATCTTGTGCATTTTGGGCAATGTACTTTCCCAACTTAAATCTTGTTCAACCCTCAAACTTCCAACAACCATATCTTTCTTATACGAACTCCGTTTTAGCCCATTCTTTTGCTCACACATTCTACATAATCATGACTACATTTCAAATCAAAATTTAATCAATTTGAGTGTAGTAAGCCATGTTTTTATAGTGCTAAACATCATCTATGGGCTAACAGCTTATTAGTACATCATCTATCGGCTAACAACGTATTGGTACTTATTCATCAAATTTTCCTCATAACAACACACCTTTTTGTAGTACTTTTTTTAATAATGTATATAAGAGTTATTATTATACAACCAACTCTTTAAGATAACAATACCCTGGTTTACTGCTATAAATTTACAATATGGGGTGTTTACACTTTTTGGCGCTTGATAAACAACAATGAATTGCTCTTGAGTAATGGTATAAGTAAATAGTTAGGTATATAAATATTTAGTCGACAAGTGATCAAAGAGACTAGTCACTCAAGTAATGCCATAAGTAATTGAGGGATTAACGTTCCCTTGACCTCCTATAGGTTGTGTGATTCTTACTCGGAAACTCCAAATCATTTATTAATTGCTTGCCCTGTCATCTTCAAGATTCGGGATCGAATATTTCCATGGTGTGGGATATCCAGCCAACCAATGTAATCACTACATTCGAGTGCTTGTGCGAACTTGCAACAAACCGGAGTAGATGTCCACAAAAGAAGAAGCACTTACCGATTATCTGTTATGACGTAATTTAGAGTATTTCTATAAGAAACACTTACTGATTATCTAATCTTCGATAGGAAACGCTTTTCTATTTCAAGAATTGTTGGTAGTATTATTTCTATGTTGTATGTATCCTCCAAATATAAGGGTGAAATCGTTGACATCCATTGAGTATATTAGTTTCATTCTCCCCTAAACTCTGTGTATCTCTTTGTACTCTCTTGATTTACTTGTGTCTAGTGACTTGCTCGGCACATGGTGGTTTTACTTTTTATAATATTCTTGTGGGTTCAAAAAAAAAATTTATTACCTGCAAATAAATTGATGCAAATTTTCGTATTGTTGGTTGGCATGGAGATCTGTGCGTTTTGAAACTCTCCTCACCTACTTCATATACCATAACTCGTGCATTGCTAATTTACGCTATGTTTTTTATAAGATAAAAAAAAAAAGGCGCCCCATATGTAATAGTTTAATATAAAGTTACTTAGGGACCACTTTAAATTAAAGTCTTTACATTATTTATATGTATTTATATACGGTGTACGTTTTACTAATCACTTAAATTGAGCGCTTTAATTATTCACTAAACACATGTTAAAGACCAGAATACCATACGTGCGTGCCATAAAAAAAAGGTAACATAACACTGTTTGCAGTGTTTGGTTAATTATGTCTATAGATTAGAAGAGGATTATAGCGTTTTTTATACCAGTTACTTTCCCCAAACAAACATTATCAGTTTATCACGAATTCATGTTTCTTGATATTTTATTTTATTGAAGATCAGAAGATTAGAAGATCTGAAGATATAAAGATTTATATTATTACATTAAATATTCTCGATGGTTTTATCAATTTGCCATTCTATGATTTCTTTTAAAGAAGACTGTTAACATCGAAACCCTACCTATAATTACTTTTTGTTTTGTAAGAATATGATGGTAAGACTGGAACGATATCGAAGCATCTTACCATAACAGTTTTTTTTTTTTTTTTTGAACAACAAAAATTAATCAATTTATGTAAAACACACTGGCAAGCAGATGAAAAATTACAAATAACAAGCAATGGACCACAATAAAAATATTTATTTCATATGAGTTGCGGTTTATATCAAAGATAAGGTGTGTGTGTATATATATATATATATATATATATATATATATATATATATATATATATATATATATATATATATATATATATATATATATATATATATATATATATATATATATATATATATATATATATATATATATATATATATATATATATATATATATATAGGGAAGAGTTATATGGAAAATAAATGATTAGGGCAACACATATTTGAACCAATGAAAACATGATAACACATCACTTCCACAATAACTTCCACAATAACTTCCACAATACATTACTTGTAAAGAAAGAAATGGACACGTGTCATTTGATTATTGGTTCCGGTAGATGTTGTCCTAGTTATTTGTTTTCCATAGAACTCATTCCTATATATATATATATATATATATATATATATATATATATATATATATATATATATATATATATATATATATATATATATAGGGTAAAGTGAATATACCTAACAACTTTATATAAACTTAGGTATCTAACTCCATAATACTACATGAGTTTGTATCATATTTACATTGTAATTGACTAAGGTTTTTAAACTCCAACAACATAACTTGATTACTTACAAAATCATTGGATTTTCAACAATATCTTTCTTTTACATCACGTCTTTCTATTGAATACCACCTGATGGGCTTCATATCCTACCGCTACAAATGAAAGGGTGTAGGAGAAATATAATGATGAATTTCCAAAAAAATTTGAAGTAAATCAAGTTTCGGAATGAAGTTTAAGAATCGTGGATGATTGCAATGAAAATTTAATACAAAATGACGTAGTTTGATGAGGTTAGGTACCTAAGCTTATATAAGGTTGTTAGGTATATTCACTTTACCCATATATATATATATATATATATATATATATATATATATATATATATATAGAGAGAGAGAGAGAGAGAGAGAGAGAGAGGTAGGTTCAATTGAGAAAATAAAAAATGTTGAGAATAAGGGAATCATTCTCAGCCAATTATTTATCTAACATGTTCAAATTAAAAAAAAATACGCGTGTCCATTTTTATTAAGGGTATCTTTGTAAATTAGCAACTTTTTTACATAGAACTTACTTGTTAGTGTTATCATGTTCCAATTTGATGATATCTTTATATCGTTTGAATCGGATATGAGGAATTCATTATCAAGATTATTTTCTTTATATAACTCGTTAGCAATTATACGTTTTCATTCCATTAATCGTGAAGTTTTGAATCTATGTTTCAGTTTTCTATTTCTTTTTCAGCTTCTGATTTGATCAGGTATGTATATCGTTTGAATCGGATAGATTGGAGTTATTTATATAACTCGTTAGCAATTATACGTTTTCATTCAATTAATCGTGCAGTTTCGCATCTGTGTTTCAGTTTTCTACTTCGTTTTGAGTTTCCGATTTGATCCGGTATGTATATCGTTTGAATCGGATAGATTAGAGTTCATTATCAAGATTATTACTTTTTATAATTTATTTTGAATTATGCTTATTATATTCCTTTTGGAGTTGTTTCATCGGAGTTCATTATCAAGATTATCAAGTTTCGAATATGTATTGGAGTTATTTCATCGGATTTTTGTTACGTAGTTTGAGATATTTATTTCATCAGTTATATCGTTGTAGTTTTTACGTTCTCTACTGAGAGAGATTGCTTAATTACATCATATGATCATATATGATTTAAGTTTCTTTCAGATATTTTGTACGTTGAGGTGAGATATATTCGAAATTAACCAGGTTTTCATCTTTATGACTTTTTTTGTGAGATATATTCGATATTAATGTCGGAATAGTGTCTAAGGCTGCAACTGTATTAGGCAACTATTTTACCCGATTGTGCATGGTCCTTTTGGGTTGCCTTCACCATAGCAACTTGGTAGGATGATTTATTATGAGTGAATAGATATTATTAATATATTATGGGAATAATATAATGAATAATAATATTGTTATTTGATTAATATAAGTCATAGATTAATTAGAATTAATTTGGTGACTTAAAAAGATTAATTAAATAAGAGGGAATAAACTGTCAATTGTTTGATAGTTACACTTTAGGCTGCATATCCTTATTGGAAAGAGGGCAGACGATTTCTAGGGCTAGGATAAGCCTAAAATCATCCATAGCTTATCTTTGGTAAGGATTAGGATTACTTAGAGTCTAAGTTATCCAATTAGGGTTTAAGGGTAAAACCCTAGGAGCCTTAGAAGTATAAATAGACCCCTTGGGATAGGGAAATCGGCACCTCCTCTACAACAAGGAAACCCTAGCCGATTTCCTCCTCTCTCCTCTCTCTCAAATCATTCTCTTTGCTAGTTGGTGTTTGTAAGCCATTAGAGGAGTGACAATTGTGACTCTATAGCTCCAAGAACAAGAATATCAAACAAGTGTTTCAAGGTATGCTTCTAACTTTGGTTTTGTATTGTTATTATACCTAATTAGCCATTAGGAGTCTTGGATTCAATGCATGTTTAATTAGAGAAACCTAGATCCAAGCATTAGGGTATGTATGCGCACATAGGAATGTTCTTATGTACAAAACCCATCAGTGGTATCAGAGCCTAGATTGACTTCTATTAAATTGATGCTTGATTGTTTGAATGTCAACTACAAAATTCGAATTTTGTGTTTCTGAGTCATGGACTCGGCGAGTCCCATAGTGGACTCGGCGAGTTGGCCTGACTCGGCGAGTCCAGTTTGGGTACTCGGCGAATCCGAGCGTCAGGAAGAGCCAAAATCAGGATTCCTTCATATTTATCTTATGGAAACTTACCTTTATCATATTAGATCAACCCAAATCCGATTTTATGATATATATGACTATATTTTTGATCTAATTGAAGATATTTATCAATTAATAAAATATTTAATTTCCTTATATGATAATTATTAATTATTTTGATTAAATTGGTAAATTGTTTTTTTCAAGAAATAATAAATAAATCAAATATGGATAATTATGTGATTAATTGTTAATTTGAATTATTTGTTGTTTGATCCTTTATGTTTTAAATGTTTAAAACTTGCCCTCAAGTTTTGAAATTTATGTTTTGTGATTAAAAGTTTAATTTAGACAATTTAAATTTCAAACCCTAGAATTTTTTACAAGTTTAAAATCCAACCATATACTAATATAATATTACAAGATTAATATCTATATATATAACTTAAATGCTAGTCTTACCGTTAGTAGACTTCATTCACGAAGCCGGTCTATAAGGTGGGTATAAGGTTACGGCCTATAAAATAGCGCTTAATGGGTGTACAGTCACACCCACCGCTTGCTTGATCGGTGGAGGGTCGTTAGCCGAACGGGTAAGATATGGCAACCTCATCCTCTCATTAAAAGTATAATATGAAATACAAAGTAACTACATGTTTTCTTAAAATTTCCCAATCTTAGTTACTTTAGAAAAAGTGAATTGATGCAATCCCATGAAATTACACTTTGCACCTTGCTAAGAAGTTAGTGGAGCGTGTGTGGTTTACCGGCACACTAATTGGTTCTAAGCAAAGGTGGCAAATGGTGATTCATTGTTTATCATAGTTCGATGGAGCGTGTGTGGTTTAGCGGCACATCGAATAGGTGATCGTTACAATGAAGGCACCATGTGAATTTGCATGGTAATTCACACCCGCTTTGTGATCCTCGGTATCCCACTCACAAACAAGAGGGGCATATCGAGATTTAAACATGCCATTGAAAAGTTTCAATGAATCTCATCCGAACCTAGGAATTCTCAATACATTTAGGACTTAAAGTTATGTTTTTCATGGTGGAGAATTAGTGAATCGTCATTCACTTACCTTCAAATTGTTTGCATATTAGATTACGACATCCCTTTTCTAATGTGTAAATATTGTTGTTGGATTCTAGCCCTAATTTTTCTTATTGGGTGATAATTAGGGATTCACATTCTAATCAATCTTTTTCCTTTCTATTGTAGATGTCAAACGCTAACAACGCTGCTGCTAGTTCATTCACCTTGATGAGCCTTTGTCAAAAGGTCACCTTTGATGGAACGAACTTTAGCGAATGGATAAGATACATTCGCACGATTGCTTGCTATGAGGATAAGGAGTATGTCCTCGATGAGAAGCTCGAGAAAATTAACCCCGAAATCGCTACTCCCGCCGAAATGGCCGCTTTTGAAACTCACGAGCGTGATGCAACGAAGGTACATTGCATCAAGATCGCAACTATGAACTCCGAATTCCAAAAGTCCTACGAGGACATGTATCCGTACGAAATGCACCAATACTTATTGGAGAGATACCATCAAAACGCGAGACAAGAGCGTTATGAGATTTTCACTAACATGATTTCCGCTAAGATGAGTCATGGAGAGTCTCTTACCGTGCACCTGCAAAAGATGCAAAGGTATGTCGACCACCTTCGCGAGTTAAATGTTGACTTTGGGGAAGACTTGGCGATCGACATGGTGCTTCACTCTTTGCCTCCAAGTTACAATCAATTTTGGATGACCTATCAAATGAACAAAGAAGAGGTCACCCTAAGCAAACTCCAAGGTCTCTTGAGGGTCGCTGAGAGCAACTTCAAGGACAAGTCTGTTGCACCAACTCCCAATCCGCCCGCCGCTCCTGTCTTGGAAATTGGACAAGGAAAGGGAAAGAAGAGGAAGGCTTCGTCTAAGAACTATCGCAAGGTTAAAGCCCGAGATGGTGCCTCTTCTAGTGGGACCAAAGTTGATCCCGCTAAGCCCTGCCCTAACACGAAGGAGGCAGAGTGCCACCACTGCCACAAGATAGGACATTGGAAAAGAAGCTGCCCAGAGTACCTGCAAGCCATCAAGGAAGGAAAGATCAAGCCATCTTTCGCAGGTATATACACAATTAAATCTAACGATTCATCTCATGATATTTCTTGGGTTCTTGATACCGGTTGTGGTTACCACATTTGTTCTAATGTGCAGGGACTAAGAAGAAATAGAGATGTGGAGCTTGGAAGAATAAATCTAATCATGGGGAACAGAAGATCGTCGCTTGTGACCAAGATTGGAGTGTATTCTTTAGTGCTTAGGAGTGGTTTATCTTTAGATTTGAACAATTTTTGCTATTCGCCAGAAATGGCTAGAAACATCATTTCATGGTTTGTTTAGACAAGGTTTTAGATTTTCTTTTAATAATGAGAATGGTTCTATTTTGGCTTATCTAAATGGTGTCTCTTACTTTGAATCTATACCATGTAATGGAATTTATGAAACTGTTATGATTGTTGATAACTTAGGAAATGATGTTTTATGCATAGATTCTTCCAATAGTATGGATAAGGCATCCTTATGGCATTGTCGTCTTGGACATGTCAACAAGAAACGCATAGCCCAACTCCAAAAGGATGGAGTGTTGGAGTCATTCGACCTTAGGGAAGATGACACATGCGAGTCTTGTTTACTTGGAAAGATGACTAAGTCACCCTTCGCTGGTACGTGCGAAAGGGGTAAGGGTCTATTGGATCTCATACATACCGATGTGTGTGGACCATTTAGATCTACCACGAAGGATGGAAACCGCTTCTACGTGACTTTTACCGATGGCTATAGTAGATATGGGTATATCTACTTAATCAAGCAAAAGTCAGAAACTTTTGAAAAGTTCAAAGAGTTCAAAAATGAAGTGGAGAATCAATTGGGCAGGAAAATCAAGATGCTTCGATCCGATTGAGGAGGAGAGTACCTAAGTCTTGAATTCCACGATTATCTCAAGGAGTGTGGAATAGTTTCACAATTGACGCCACCTAGGACACCACAATTGAATGGTGTGGCAGAAAGGCATAATCGAACCTTGTTGGACATGGTTCGCTCTATGATGAGTCGGGCTTCGCTATCTATCTCTTTTTGGGGGTATGCCTTAGAGACTGTCGCCCATATCCTTAACCGAGTCCCTACTAAGAAGGTTGCCAAAACACCTCACGAGATGTGGATGGGGAAAGTTCCTTCGTTAGCACATATCAAGGTTTGGGGTTGCGAGGCTTTCGTAAGACGAGATACTCACGACAAGCTCGAACCTCGTAATGAGCGATGTATTTTCATCGGCTACCCGCAGAAATCCTTTGGATATCTCTTCTATAGACCGAAGGACAATGTTGTTTTTGTTGCGAGGAGAGGAGTTTTCCGAGAGCGAGAACTCATAGGCCAAGGAGACAGTGGGAGGAAAATCGATCTTGAAGAGATTCAAGAGTCGATAGATGAAGGAAACTCTACCACTGGCACTCAACCCAAGGAGGAAACTCCGGTTGAACCGATTGACATATCATTACCTCTTAGACGTTCTAAAAGAGTTAGAGTTCAACCCCAGCTGTATGGTTTTCATATTACTACCGAAGGGGACACGTATATTAGTGATAGTACACTAGTAAACCTAGATGAACCTAATAGCTATAAGGAAGCCATGGTAGGCACAGAGTCTGCAAAATGGAAAGAGGTAATGGATAGCGAGATCCAATCCATGTACGATAACCAAGTTTGGAATTTGGTTGATAATGTGCCCGGACGTAAGACCGTTGGGTGCAAATGGATCTTCAAGAAGAAGACCGATGTGGATGGAAAAGTACACACGTATAAAGTGTGATTGGTTGCGAAGGGCTTTACTCAAACTCCCGGAGTTGACTATGAAGAGACCTTCTCACCAGTTGCGAAGATAAAATCTATTAGAGTGATGCTAGCTATTGCCGCATTTCATGATTATGAGATTTGGCAAATGGATGTCAAGACCGCTTTCCTTAACGGGAAGTTGGCTGAGGATGTTTACATGGCTCAGCCAGAGGGGTTTGTGGATCCGAAGCATCCAAATAGAGTGTGTAAGCTTGAAAAGTCCATTTATGGACTTAAGCAAGCGTCTCATAGATGGAATCTTTGCTTCGATGAGAAAGTCAAAGAGTTTGGATTTGTACGAAGCGAAGATGAATCGTGTGTATATGTCAAAGCCAGTGGGAGTATAGTAAGCTTCCTCGTTCTATATGTCGATGACATATTACTCATAGGAAACGACGTACCGAATCTGCAGGAAGTTAAGTCCTGGCTCGGGAAGTGCTTCGCTATGAAGGACCTCGGAGAGGCTTCTTATATTTTGGGAATAAGGATAGTAAGAGAGAGAAGTAAGAGATTAATAGGACTTAGTCAAAACACTTACTTAGAGAAGGTACTAAAACGTTTTAGTATGGAAAACTCAAAGAAGGGAGAATTACCGATACAAAGTAATGCAAAGTTGAGTAAGACTCAAAGTCCGAGTACCAAAGCCGAGATAGCTGAAATGAGCCGAGTTCCATACGCTTCCGCAGTTGGCTCAATCATGTACGCTATGACTTGTAATCGCCCTGATGTAGCCTTTGCTTTGAGCATGGTTAGTAGATATCAAGGGAACCCTGGCAGAGCCCATTGGATTGCGGTGAAGAATATCCTTAAGTACCTTCAGAGGACGAAGGAATGGTTCTTAGTCCTCGGAAGGAGTGATGACTTGAAGGTGCGAGGGTATAGTGACGCCAACTTTCAGACCGACAGGGACAACGACCGTTCGCAGTCGTGTTGGGTCTTTACCCTGAATGGAGGAGCAGTAACTTGGAAAAGTTCCAAGTAGGAAACCATAGCTGATTCAACGTGCGAATCAGAGTACATTGCAGCGAGCGAAGCGTCGAAGGAGGCAATATGGCTGAAGAACTTCATTGGTGATCTTGGAGTCGTACCTGCCATAAAGGAGCCCATGGAGATTTTCTGTGATAATTAGGGAGCGGTTGCCTTGACCAAGGAACCAAGAGATCATGGTAGATCACGACATATTGACAGAAAATAACACTTTATAGACATCGTGTAGAAGAAGGACAACTCGTAGTGAAGATGATATCATCAGAAGATAACCCAGCATATCCGCCTACGAAGGGACTGAGTAGGGTTAAGCATTTGCTGCATGCTAGGAGTATTGGGCTGAAGGATGATATTAGCATAGATTAGATAGTATTAGAAGCATATAATAGATAAATGTAATTAACATTTGATGATTAAATAAAGGAGTTTTATTTATAAGTAATGTTACTGTCTTATGTTAATTGTTTAACTATTGTTTCATTTTGCATGTTTTGACTTCCAGAATAATTGAGTTTATTAAGAATAATCGAATTATTCAGATTGTCCACAATCGTTCATATGTCAGAAGTAGATATGAATGAAGATTGTCATGAATAGGTGTGTAGATTGTCTAAATGGTTTTAGACATAGCAAAAGATTGTTGCAACGTTCATGAGTGCTTATGAACTAGTTTTGAGCATTGGAACAAACCCGCGCTTGCTGGAATCACCTTATGGAATCTGATAAAAAGGGTGATCTCAAGACGATAATATCATATAGTCTTAAAACCTAGATATATGGTTTGTTATTTGCTAATTGATTGTACATTGATAATGCGAAAACGCATTGGTAACTCAATGTTATAAAACGCATTGTTGTGTATAGTTGGTTAATGAATAAGTAAATGCATATAAGTCGAAGTTTATCTGTAACTTTTATCCTAAGAAGGAAAAAGTGATATCTCGGCCGCTCGATAATTTGATTTGACTTATGTGTCGGGCCCGGTCAGAACTGAATTGATGTGTTCGATTAAGTTCTATGTCAAATAAATCGGAGATCGAGAAACCAAATGCTATACTAATCATTCCATAGAATTGTCAACATGATATCTAATAGAGGACTGTACGATCTCTTATCTAAAGGACAAAATTGATTAGATCAGAGTTATGACAGCATCTTTGAGAGCTACGATTGCAAATAGGATTGTACTTGTGCATATAGTTACTAGACTTATCCAAGTGGGAGACTGTTGGAATAGTGTCTAAGGCTGCAACTGTATTAGGCAAGTATTTGACCCGATTATGCATGGTCCTTTTGGGTTGCCTTCACCATAGCAACTTGGTAGGATGATTTATTATGAGAGAATAGATATTATTAATATATTCTGGGAATAATATAATGAATAATAATATTGTTATTTGATTAATATAAGTCATAGTTTAATTAGTATTAATTTGGTGACTTAAAGAGATTAATTAAATAAGAGGGTATAAACTATCAATTGTTTGATAGTTACACTTTAGGCTGTATATCCTTATTGGAAAGAGGGTGGACGATTTCTAGGGCTAGGATAAGCCTAAAATCGTCCATAGCTTATCTTTGGTAAGGATTAGGATTAATTAGAGTCTAAGTTATCCAATTAGGGTTTAAGGGTAAAACCCTAGGAGCCTTACAAGTATAAATAGACCCCTTGGGATAGGGAAATCGGTACCTCCTCTATAGAAAGGAAACCCTGGCCGATTTCCTCCTCTCTCCTCTCTCTCAAATCATTCTCTTTGCTAGTTGGTGTTTGTAAGCCATTAGAGGAGTGACAATTGTGACTCTATAGCTCCAAGAACAAGAAGGTCAAACAAGTGTTTCAAGGTATGCTTCTAACTCTAGTTTTGTATTGTTCTTATACCTAATTAGCCATTAGGAGTCTTGGATTCAATGCATGTTTAATTAGAGAAACCTAGATCCAAGCATTAGGGTTTGTATGCGCACATAGGAATGTTCTTATGTACAAAACCCATCAATTAAGATTGTTTTTGTTTATTTATATAGATCATGTGGTGTATTATGTCGAATTCTAGTGTTATTGATGGTGATTTGTATTCTTCTATGAGTGAGAGTGAAGAAGAAGATGTTAAGAACTCATTTTTTTTAAGGTATCAGTTATTGAATTATTTTGTTGTTTTTAATTTTATTGATTATCATTTATTTACATATGAATATGTTAATATGAATAAATTGTTGTCTTATTCATATATGAATAAACGTGTGATAATTGTAATTTCGAATTTATTTATTTTTTCGTTTTATTCATATATGAATAAGTGATGTTTTATTTACAGATGAATATGTTAAAATGAATAAATTGTTGTCTTATTTATATATGAATAAACGTGTATTAATTGTAATTTCGAATTTATTATTTTTTTCGTTTTATTCATATATGAATAAGTTATGTTTTATTTTATATATTTTGAATCCTCATGAATTTTATGTATTCATATATGAATGTTTTATTCATATATGAATGTTTTTTGTTTTATTTATATGAGTTTTATGTATTTATATATATTATTGTTTTATTCATGCATTATTATTTTAGGTGGTGAATCTTCAAGTTCAGTACATGATGCATAATATTTTGATGATATAATTGGAGAACATGTCTATAAGCCAGATGTACCTATTCAACTTATTCCTTTTAGGGGTTTAATCTTCAAATCATTAAAGTTGGCTATCAAAATGTATTCTGAGTATGCTGAAATTGGTGGTTTTGATGTTAGACTGAGCACACAGTCAAGGTTTGATAACAAGATTATAAAGAAGAAACATGTTATATGTAATCGTGGTGGTAAACAGAAAAAGAAATCTTGTGACACATTAGGTACAAGTGGTGTTAGGAGGAAACGAAATTCAAATTCAAGAGCTATTGGTTGTCAAGCAAAGATTATATTTGAATCTGTGTATGGAACTCCAGATTATAAAGTCTTTCAGTTTGATGAACTTCACAACCATCCACTTGAGAAGAGAAGCGATTTAAAAAGGCGAGACAAATGTTATATTCAGAAAAAGAGTTTATTGTGCGTGCTTCCACATCAAAAATAGGTCCAACTATGGCTCATAAGTTGAGGGCAAGTCTGAGAGGTGGGTATGAGTTTGTAAAGCCCAAAGTAGTTGACTATAAAAATCTAAGGAGAGATATCAACAGGGTTATTGGTTATAAAGATGCCCAAATGATAGTAGACACAATGAATGACCGTCGAGCTCACTATCCAAATTACTCATTTGAGTTTAATTGTCAAGATGATGTTTTGGACTGTATGTTTTGGGCTGATGAAATGGAGAAGGCATATTATGCTGAATTTGGTGATGTTATCTCATTTGATGCGACTTTCCGAACAAACAAGTAAGTTATTTTATCTACTCATGTTTATAGCTTATTCATATATGAATATTTTTATATTCACTGATTAATACATCAAAAATTGACTCTAATGAACATTTTTTTTTGTGTGTTAGGTATCGAATGGTTTTTGTTCCATTTACTGCTATTGACCATCATAAAAAATCGGTTACTGTTGGATCTGGGTTGCTAAGCAATGAAAGCATTGAGTCTTACTTTGGTTTCTTAAAGCATTTCTTAAAACTCATGGGAAAGAACCAACACTTGTTTTAACTGATCAAGATGCCGCAATAAAACAAGCTGTTGAGAATGTGTTTCGTAATTCAAAGCACCGATTATGTATGTGGCATATAATGAAAAAGTTGAAAAAAAGGTATTATTTTAATTTATTTCAAATATATTACTTATTAGTATATTCATTTATGAATATTGATTGTTATTTTACTTATTATTATTTATTCATTTATGAATATTTTTGTTTTAATACAGATATCAGATGATTTATTTACAAACACAGACTTTAGAAAAAGGTTTTCGAAGCCTGTTTGGGACATTAATATGAAACCTGATGTTTTTGAGGTGAAGTGGGGTTTGCTTATGAAGGAATTCAATATTGAAGACACAAGATGGTTTAAAGACATGTTTACAATACGTGATTCATGGATACCTGGATATTTTAGTGATATTCCAATGTGTGGTTTGATGAAGACTACATCGAGGTCAGAGAGTATGAATTCATTCTTTAATACATATTCAGAAAGTGGGAATTTACTTTTGAATTTCATGATGAATTACGACACTGCCATTCAAAAGCAAAGGAATACTCAACGAGAGCTTGATAGGGCATCAAGGAAAGCATCATATAAAATGCAAACACCTCGAGATGTGGTGTTAAAGAAATTCCTGAAAGGTACATTTTGAAGAGATGGAGAAAGGATGTGATATCAAGAAATTATTGTTTTAGTTCTGTTCAATCCGATTCAGGTGATTGTGAGAATGTAAAGCTAGTCAATGATTCATATTATAGTTTTGAATCATGTTTGGATATTGTAAGAGATGACAAAAAGAGATTGGCTTTGTTTGCTGAGAAACAACAAATGTTGTTGAAGGAATTTGAGAGTGATTATATTTCTCCTGGATTGAAAAGCAAGACAGATGGTGAAGTCGTATGCAAGCTTTTGGGTGTTACTATTCCTATTCCAGAAGAGATTAATATTCATGTTCCTGAAGTTCAAAGCAATAAAGGTTCTGGAATCAAGAAAAGAATTCCAAGTGCAGGTGAAGTAGCATATGAAAATTCTAAAAAAGAACATAGAATGTGTTCAGGATGTGGAAAGCGAGTTCCACACAATTTACGTACTTGTCCAGAAAGAGTTGGAGCTGCTAAATCAGCAAAAGACAGTTAGAGATTTTTTTATTCATTTATGAATATATGCAGATAAAAACAATAAACAATAATATTCATGTATGAATAATACACATTTATATTGATATGGTAAATTGATATGTTGATATTTGTTTTTTAAATTACTATAAAATAAGTTATATTGATATTGTGAATTATTTATAAATGAATATAAATATGTGAAATTTGTTATACTAATAAATAAGTAATATTCATATATGAACTTTTTTATGTTAATATCCGAACTTTGTTATACTAACATATTACTTTGAACTTATTCATAAATGAATATATCATATTCGTATTCATTTATGAATAAATAAAAATAAATTTTGAAAATATTTGAATATAAAAAAATAACATAAATAAGCAAACTTGTTTCTACTAATAAGTTAGTTATATTCATATATGAAATTTGTTATATTCATATATGAACTTTGTTATACTGACATATTACTCCTAATTTAATCATAAATGAAGATATCATATTCGTATTCATTTATGAATAAACATAAATAAACTTTGAAAATATTTAAATATAAAAAACTGACAGAAATAAGCGAAGTTGTTTCTATTACATAATCATTCAACACAAGATGATAAAAGCTGTTCATAAGCATTTCACAAAATATTAAAATGATGTTCAACAATATTTATCAAACAATTTAAAACTTGTTTCGCAGAATCATCTTACATGTACTTCAAATCCATTCATCTTCAACACAAACTGTTCTATAGCATCACACTTCAACATTCTTTCATCTTCACAAGCAATCATTAATATTCTTTTAACCTTTTTTGCATAGCCTTGTATGCATGATCAGTACGCACTTTGAATTCAACTTTTTGATATTTTTCAGCAAGATCCAACACCTTAGCCTTCAACATGTTAATTTCAAAAGTTAGCATTATGTGTGCATATCTTTACCTGAGCTTCTCTAAAGTAGTTTGTTGAACTGCACTTTCTTTATGAAGACTTGGTTTCCACTTTGAGAATGGTTGTCCCATATAGGTCTCCATATGTCTCATTGCAAAGACCCCACAATCAACTTTGTTTTTAGCTGTTCTCCATGACATTTCAGGTCGTTGGGGTTTGATACTTTCTTTTGAGATTGCATTTGCTCTTGGATGGTTTATTTCTTTAAAGTATTTCACAAAAAAAAAAATCCGATCATTAAATAAAATAAAAGTTAGATATGTAATAAATTGGTTCTTTTATGTTGTTGTGAACTTGGTACATACCAAAGGTTTCATTATTACTCCGAATTTCCCTTCATAATCCCCCTCAACTGAACTATTGTCTAGAATTTCAATTGACGGTTTCTTTAAGTTGAAGACAATCACAAAAATTTGAGCACTTTTAACAACTGGAAAGAATACTTGTTTTTATGTATATAATGGTAAGTACTTTGTTGATAAAATATAGAGTAAATTACACGAATCGTCCCTCGTGTAGGTGCCAAAAGGCACGTTTAGTCCTTATTTTCAAAAATTAACTCGGACCGTCTCTCATCCGGATGAAACTTGCACGTTTCATCCCTCGTTAGTTTTAATCGACACGCTTCATCCCTTCCCAGACATGAAAAGACTATAATGCCCTTGTACATTATTATTTTTAATTAATTTATTATTTAACTATTATTTATATCTTTTAAAATAAAGATGGTACCACCTAGACACCTACCACCCTTGCCCTTCGTTCATGTTCGAGATCTACTTTTCTTTGATTGAATACTTACAAACAATTTCATAGCATGTATAGCAAGATCGAGCACTTTTTTTGGATCATCATCGGAGGAATTGATTCACGACCCTGTTTCCCCAAATCTGGCATTGTGTCCCCCCAAAATGTGTTTTAAATCTCTAAACTTGATGTTCAAACACATGACGAGTTCCAGATCTGTTTTTTCCGACTGGATAGTGGATACTGTCAGATAATTTGATCGCACGTATAGCAGAATCGAATGCCTTTTTTGGATCATCACCAGAAGACATTAATTCACGATTTCAACCTTAGTTTCTTACTAAAAGCTTTAGATTTCGTTTTCGATTCAGTTTTGGAATTTTCGACGGAGATGAAGGTTTAGCAACCGGAGATTCATTCGATTGATTCAACTGATTTGTTTTCCTGTTGTCATAAACTATTACAACGGTTACTGATTGTTCCTTCTCCTCATTTTTTACTTTGATGTTTGAAAAATCACCTCAAGCAAATTGGTGTTGATTTCTTAAAGGGCTGATTTTAGGTTTCAGGATATCATCTTCAAAATCGATGCTGATACAGGTTTTAGATTAGGATTTTCTATTTATTAGAGTTAGATTTTGGTTTGTTTTGGTTCCAGATTTTAGAAAATTGGTATTGATTTCATCTTCGTTTAAGCTTTAGATTATGGTTTTAGTATTAGATTTCAGATTGTGGTTCTAGTTTCAGATTTGGTGGTTGAAGGAGGCAACAATGGTGAATGCAGGAGATGTCGGTGGTGGTGTCGAAATGTATTCGATAGTGATTTGGTGGAGGACTGTTTCAAAAGAGAGAATGAGAGGACGATGAGGAACGATGGACAAAAGGAGGTGGGATCACAAATATTTAATATCTTTTAAAATAATTATATACTTAAATTAAAGGCAATATAAATAAATTAAAACATTAAAAGAAATTATTAAGGGCAATATAGTCATTTTATGTCTGGAGGGATCAAACGTGTCAGTTACATCCAAATGAAGGACGGTCTGAGTTAATTTTTGAAATTAGGGACTATACGTGCCTTTTGGTACCTGCACGAGGGACGATTCGTGTAATTTACTCTAAAATATATATAAAAAAAACAACTTTAATTAACATACCATATCAATATCTTTTATGTTCAAGATTTTTTTGTACCCATTGGTACTGTCATGAAAGTTCTCTTTGAATTTTTCATACTTTCTTTCATCAAACAATGTTGAAGTTAGATAAGCAGTCTGTAACCAATATAATCATATGTGAATTTTGATTGAATATATATAATTATGTTAAAGAATACATCATATTTGTATAATCATATGTGAATTTAAGTTGTAAAAAAATATAATATTCATAAATGAATACATCATATTGGTGTATTCATTTATGAAAAAGGAAGGAATTAAGGTTAGAACATAAACTTACAGAAACTCCAACTTTCAAGAAGAGTCTGTATGGTGAATTTCCAAAATCCCTTTCCAGTTTTTGGTGGTTAAGTAAATCAGACCAAGTGTCTAAAACTTCTCCAAAAATCTCTGTGTTTGCATATAGACTTTCCATAACTGCTCTTTCTGATATCTGACCATATTTTGTCTGGACAACCACATCTCTGCAAATATATAATCAAAATGTCATAGATTATTATCTATATAATAATCATATACGAATATATATATAAAATAAAGTTACTTACGATGTATTGCCTTGTAAGTTGAACAACCATTCACAGACAATACTCTCCTGATGTGTCAGTTTGGGTTTTGTGTCTGTTATTCTGCATTTGAAAGGTGATTTGAAAGCATCAGCAAGCTTCTTCTCTCTTGGTTGATCCAGATCATGCTTTGATGGTCCTACTTTAGTAGGAATTGATACAGAGATTGGATTTGGATTAAGAACATTTTTCTTTGCTAATCTGATAACAACCTTCTGATGGTCGTCTTTGATTTGTTTCTTTGTAAGTGCTTTTTTTGGTGAAGATTCATTAGATTTTTTACTTGAAGTTTGATTTGAATCTTGACTGAGACCTAGACTAAAGCTTGGATGAGTATTTGCATGCCAGGAGATTTATCATATAAATATTTGTAAGTTAATTATAATATTTGAGTTTATATTTTGAAATGTTTATCCAAATTGTTACCTCCTTTATTTCCTTTTGTCTTGTCAGCTTTTTCTCCTTTCTTGTTTTGATTTTCTGACTTTTTCTTTCCTGAAAGATAAAGAAATGTGATTAAGTAATTCATATGTGAATAAGTAATGTATTCACTTATGAATAAGTAATACATATCATTATTTATGAATAAGTAATACTATATTTTTTATTTATTCATATATTGTGTTATTCATTTATGAATAATAAAACTTACTATATTCATTTATTAGTGAATCAACTATTTACCTCTATCTTCTGCATTTTCTTTTTCAATTTCTGTTTGTTTTTCTTCACATCCATCTTTCGTGTTCTTAGCTTCCGTTCCTCCTTCATTTCTATCTTCAGAGTTTTCCTTGCCTGAAACATATACATCATATATGAATATTTTTTATTATTTATTCATTTATATAATATATTATTTATTTATGAATAAACAATGTTATTAAAAAAATCAATATAAATATTGTAATATATTTTAAATCATTCATTTACCTGTATAATCTCCCTTTGTTTTTTCAACTTTTGTTCCTTGTTCATGTACACCTTCTGATTTTTCCTTTTCTGCAAGAGTATTAGTTTTACCTGTACTCATTGGTGACCCTGGTCAAAAGTTAACAAACAAAATTGTTATTGTGTATTGATATTTTTATATATTTTTTTAAAAATAAAATTAAGACAAAATTTACCTATATCAATATTATCAAAAATAGTTTTCATTTCAGGGTGATTCCAGATTTCATCTTCTTGACTATTTAAACTTGAAACTCCAATTCCAAGGACATTGTCCACAATATTGTCAACAACTTTATCCAACAAATTTTGATTTTTAGTTTGTTGAATAGTCTTTTCATGATTATTTGTTTCCTCAGCATGATCATCTTTTTCTTCTTCATCATTCTGATTTTCATTCCTCTTTGCATCTTTCTCTTTTACTCTAATTTCACCTTCTTTTTATTCTTATCTGCATCATTCTGTATTCCTTCATTATCTGCTTCATTTGAATCAAGCAAATAATCTACTTCTGGTTGACTTGCACCATTATCACTGTCTTCTTCACCATTTCCCTCTTTATCTTCATTTTCTGTTTGATCATTTGTTTTTTGACCCGTTATTGGTGTCAAATTGATTCCTTCAACTCCAATTTCATTAATTGGAAAATTAAAAAGTGTTGTGCTTTCAGTTTTTTCTTCAACAATCATATTTTTCATCTTTTCTTTGAAAATTCTTAAACTTTCCTTTTCAGGTAACTTTGTCATCGCATCATTAAGCTTTGAATTCAGCTTTTCCTTCATCCTCTCAAAACTATTAATCATTTTTGATATTTTTGATTCATATGCCTATGTAACAAAAAGAAGTATATGATTAGAATTTAATATAATAATTTAATGTAATCATATATTATTAACATGTTAAAACTAATTACCTCAACAGAATAATCTTCATCTTTATCAGAATCACTGTCTTCGAGATCTGTATCTCCTTCATTTTGTTCATTAACAAATTCTTCGTTTAATTCTCCAACTCCAAATCTACCTTTTTCTTATTCAAATGTCTCTCGATATCTAATCTTCTCTGAACTCCAATAACAAATTGTTGGACGTTTACGTGTTACTGTTAAAGCTTCCGAGTGGATGTTATCAGCATAGAACAACTGCACATAAATGATAACTAATTGATATTCATATAGGAACAAGTAATATTATTTTTTACTTATTCATAAATGAATAAGTAATGTAAAGCATTACGTGTGAACAAATATATTTTTCTTATTCATATATGAATATTTGCTATTAGATTATGAATAATCAATATTATTAAAAATTGAGTATAAACATTATAATAACTTACCACCAAGAAAGCTGAAGGTCCAACAAAGAAGCTGTTATCTGAGTATGGTATGTATGAGTTTTTTGTTCTGACAAGACAGTCCAAAACATAGCTGCACCAGTCTATGTTGCTGATGTCTGTTTTTCTTGAAATATAACTCAAGGGAAACAGGTTGCATCTTCCCATTGATGTTGACTCGCAAAAAGTGTTGACAAACAGAACTAAGAAGTTTAATTTGAAATTGAAATCAGCTTGTGTGGTAGAAACAATAACATTTTTGATTGCACTCAGTCGGATGATTGAATCTTTTTTAAATAGTTGCTTCCATTCATCATAACTTTTATCATCCTTAGGCCATTGATCCAGTTGTGTAAGTTTGGTTCCACCAATTGGTATGCCTAACATGTCATGAACAGACTCTGCTGTTACTTTCAATTCCTTTCCTTCAATATCTATCACCATTCTCTCATAATCAAATTTTTGAAGAACATAAAATCCCAACTTCAGTGGTATATCCGTGATTTTCATTTTTAACAAAGCTCCAAAACCCATAGATCTTACAGATTCTTTTTGTTCTTTGCTCATCCCAAGGATTATAGATAGTAATGCCTCTGTTGAACATCTGTTTTTCATTGAATAAAATTCTTTTACCATTTGTTTTTTTTTTCTTTTTGTCTTTTTTGATTGGTGACTCCCCCTTTTTTTTTTTTGCCTTCTTCGATGGATGACTACTTTCAAAATCAGAGTCTGAATCTTGTAGTTGTTGTTGTTTTTCAGGAGTTTTCCTACTTTGATGTTTCATTTTCTTTGGTACTTTAGTTTCTTTTTTATCTGGGAAATTAAAACATATAATATTTGAATAAGTTACTGATATATGAATATGATATATGCTCGTTGATTTATTAATATTTATTTATTTCAAAAATATAACTAATATATACAATTTTATTATATATGAATATATTAGATATGATAGGAATTTTGTACATTTCGCATTTTTCCTCTTCCGCATTGATCTTGTTTCTCTCATTGTTGGTGAATCTTTATCGAAAATGTTAGTGTTCTCACCTTCATTCAATAGTAAGTAGAAGATAAATGAGTTTGATATTTACGAATGAATATTTGAATAAAACATATGTATTCATATTTTTTTATTCACATATGAATATGTTTTGTTATATTCATATGTGAATAGAACATATGTAAGTGATTCTTGTTGTATTCACATTTGAATAATGTATGTATGGCAACAAGCTATGTTCTATTCATATGTGAATATAACATACATATTCACGAATGAATATTCGAATAAAACATATGTATTCATATTTTTTTTATTCACGTATGAATATGTTTTGTTATATTCATATGTGAATAGAACATATGTAAGTGATTCTTGTTGTATTCGCATTTGAATAATGTATGTATGGCAGCAAGATATGTTCTATTCATATGTGAATATAACATACATATTCACGAATGAATATTTGAATAAAACATATGTATTCATATTTTTTTATTCACATATGATTATGTTTTGTTATATTCATATGTGAATAGAACATATGTAAGTAATTCTTGTTGTATTCACATATGAATAATGTATGTATGGCAGCAAGTTATGTTCTATGTGAATATAACATACATATTCACGAATGAATATTTGAATAAAACATATGTATTCATATTTTCTTTATTCACATATGAATATGTTTTGTTATATTCATATGTGAATAGAACATATGTAAGTAATTCTTGTTGTATTCACATATTAATAATGTATGTATAGCAGTAAGTTATGTTCTATGTGAATATAACATACATATTCATGAATGAATATTTGAATAAAATATATGTATTCATATTTTCTTTATTCAAATATGAATATGTTTTGTTATATTCATATGTGAATAGAACATACGTAAGTAATTCTTGTTGTATTCACATATTAATAATGTATGTATGGCAGCAAGCTATACATATTCACAAATGAATATTAGTTTTGCTTGTGTTTAGAAGTAAACAAAACATATTATATTTACCTTTTTGATTTGTTCTTGGTTTTCGTTTATATGTATTCTTCACTGTTGATGTCGTTTCTGTAAGGGTAAGTAGTTAATATTAGGAAAACATAAGCAAAATGTTAAGTAACGTTTGTATTTTGACAGAATAGTTTTGAATAAAGATGAAAAATGAAGAGATGATGTAAAATCATTTATATATAAAATAATAATGGATGATTCTTACAAAAATTTCAAGTAAATAAAGTAATAACGAAGGAGGGTTACAAGAATGAACGAGTATCATAAATTTCAAGTAAAATTGAAGTAAACAACCATTTTTGAAGAATGAGCAGTGTGAAAAAAATGTTTTTAGTTATAAATCAACTAATAATTTTCGAACATTACGAGAAATTTCAAGTAATCAAGTGATAATTTTAGAAATGATTCGAAATCGTTAAAAACTCGAGAAAAAACGCCGATGGTTACCTTTCATTGTCAAGAGTGAGGAAATGGTCTCGTTCATGTTTTCATTGGAAGACATTTTTCTTCGTTTATGTTATTTGATGCTTCTGCAAATGTGTTTGTTCTTGTCGATTGTTCTTCAAATGGTTTTCGAGTTATGGTGTATCGAATAGGGAAATGGTGCTTTTCTGTCGAGATTTGACGTGATATCAAATTACTCAAGTGCCCTGACGGTGTAATGTTTTTTTTATTATTTACAAATTTGTCACCGCTCATTAATGTATTTGGATTATTTACAAGTTTGAAACCGTGCGTTTTTTAAGCTCATTAAATGATTGGTTGAGAATGGTTCCCCCATTCTCAGCCTTTTTTTTTCTCAATTGAACCATCATCTATATATATATATATATATATATATATATATATATATATATATATATATATATATTGAAAAAAATAATTACAAAAATTAATAACCAAATCCAAATGCGGATTCCCAAATCAGAGTATTCAGATCACATAGAAGTTAATATCTATATATTCGTATGTAACATTAAAACCATATACACATCCATCCAAATGAAAAAAAAAATATTATATTATTATAACCTACTCCTCTTAAATAGGTATAGCATTGCCACAACTTAATACCTTAACCATTCACGTCATAAGGTCACTACGAAACAACAACAAACATTCACATAAATCAAACACAAATTCTATCCCTTTGTGATCCTACTCCTCTTAAATAGGTATAACATTGCCACCAAATTTCACCTTAATTATACAAGTGGCGAAGCCAGGATCAAAGTAAAGGGGTATCCTAAACTGATGGGTTAGTTTTCTCGGTTTCGGGTTTAAACCCGAACCCATTTGAAAGTTGAACTTGTTGAGAATTGAGAAGCTTGTGTTGCTTATATACCAGATGTATAGGAGCTATGTTTCATGTTTTGACAGATGTGGGATAATTTTAGAAGTTTAAAAAACAAGTTGAAAAACTGATAAACAACATGAAGTATACCCATATAAGGGCCAAAATTTGAATTAGGGACCTAAAAGTTTAAGGTTTAACACTATACCACTTGGACAACTCAAAACTTGTGTTTAATTTTCATAACATCATAATATAGTAAGTATACTCCGTATAAAACTATAAAAAAGGAGCTGCAAAAACAAAAGAGAATAAATGTTTGAAAGAAGAGAACTTGTAACCTCCAGAAACACCCCCTAACGCCTTAACTATCTAAACCAACTACAACGTGTGTTATTATCTCGCTTAACATATTAATAATATGAATATATACACTACAAAAAACGGAATTTTTCTAAAAGAATTATAGCACTGAAACTTTTTTTAGGGGCATCATTGGATACCCCGGGATCTATTGTAGATCCGACCCTGAATTATACACATCAGAACACCAACCTCAACACTTTGCCACCACTTACCAAACAACAGCAAACATTCGCAAAAATCGATTATATAAGAAACACACTGTTACTCCATATACACATATAAAAATACATACTATAATAATAAAAAATATGAATGACATCCAGGTTCGACAGATTTTACAAGAACTAATTGGCCATCTACAAGAAGTTGGTGACATGATAGAAGCAGTTCAGGTAACGATCAAAGAAGGAGTGAAAATCCATAATTATTTCAACAATGGTATCCGTATAGAAGAAGACGACACCAACTACACCTGTACTAAAGTGGTTCTCAAAGATGCAAAATGGAGAACCTATCCATGCCAGATAACACATCGTTTATGTTGGCGTTAATTCACAAGCGAATTGGGAAATATAAATAAATGATGAAGAACTTCACAGATGAGTAACTGTTTTCTGCATTGCCATCTTTTAAATAGATATTATGTTGTCCTTTTCATCCATCTAGTCACTTTCATGAATTATGTTCATATATAGTATCAAATAAATAAAAATATGTATATCAAATAATATTTAAGACTGTTTTTGGTAAAATGTTGTCCATATTAATAGTTTCTAAATAAAAACCACTTTCACTTCTCATAAGTATAGTTCTTAAATAGATGTGACCTTCAGAACCATACAATCGCCACATTAAAGTCCTCCCAACCACCAAATCAAACATGCGGATCTTAAACGTCGAAAATTGGAATAAACATAAATACGGTATAAATGCTATTACTTCTCTTCTAACCTACCATGTCAGATTAATCGACTATAAAAGAGCATGACCCTTCATTCAAAATGCTCACACCAACACAAAAATAACTCCTCAACACAGAAAATGAAAATCACAGATGTTGAAACAATGCTCTAGACGTTAGTCATCCGCTTTTGCAAAAGGATCACAACACTAGAGGTAGCCAGGAACAACATTGAAGAAGACATGGCCATGACAGATGAATATGATACTAACCTACAACGCCACTCACGCTTCACGACCTTTGTCATGTGCGAGGAACTTCTAGCATATGTGAAAGCTAAAGAAGGGTACATGCATGACAACATCTCCATCATGGTTGTGAAAAAGAGGATTGCAACTTACAAAACCATCATGAAAGACCTTCCAGATGACGATGAATAGGCATCTTGTCTTCAGATACTGAACTCATCTCTTTTGCGTAACTAATTTCATGCTGATGTATGTAATACTTTGCTAATCTTTTGCATATATCAGCAATGGCGATGATGTTTATCCACCTGCTTTCTATTTAATGAACCTTAATTATAATCAAGTTCATATCATCTATTTTCTTTGTGATACCTAGTTTTATATTAACACAAAAATAAGTAACAAAGAAAAAATAATTTTTAATTTCTCAAGTCAAAGTCATAAACATATTTAGGTTGAACGTAAAATTTTAGAGGTGTATGACTATGGTTGTCAAAATCGTATTTCAATCGTAAAATTATATTATTCTATAATCCTACACGTGAATATCGATCCTTATCTCAATAAAATCATTTTTGATAAAATTGTAGTGAGATCGTAAAATCGAGTCGTACAATCGTAAAATCGAATCATAGAATCATTCTGATCCTACAATCCAATGTAGATTCCCAAAAGATATCATCAAATAATGAGTTTGTTCATAGACATAAAAATTAAATCATAAACAATAAAAAAATTATAAATCTAATTATCCAAATTAAGATTATAAATAATATATAAACAATAATATTTAAAATAAAATAAAACTAATATAAATATTAATTAAAATAAAAAATAGTTTTAATAGAAAGGGTAAAATCAAAATAGCAATTATATTAGTTTTCTTAAGGATATAAATTAAAAATATTTTCTTAAATAAATAAAACACTAATAAAATGATTAATTAAATATTCTTTTATTTTTCTTTTTAATTATCTTTCTATCTATGTTAAATAATGACAAATGTATTAAAATTTTATTAATTTTATTAAAATATAACATTTATCATTATTATTTATATAAGTAGATCACTATTAGTATAAGTAGGAAGAAGAAATAAAAAAACATTTTATTTTTTCTTTCCCAAAAAGATAAAACAATATCCTTTAACTGATGGATTTTTTAACCTTTTTAGTATACTAATATCATTAACAACCAAATCAAGCAAATGAAAAAGATTAAAACCTAGTGTTTGAATTTGAGACTTTTAGTTTTATAAACTAGTGTTTTTACAACCAAATCAAGCTTTAATTTATCTTTGTAACCCAAGAAATACGTATATATACATATATAATATAATAAACTTTAAAATTAAGGATCTTTTAGAAATAGGGGTTCTAAGCCCTTGCTTAGTTTTGTAAATAGTAGAGTTAGCAATGCCTACAATCCAACATTGATCTTACATTTAAATTGATATAAACACAAAATAGTTTTTGGATAATAAAATTTTAAAATATACGATATTGATTATCAATATCGTGCTTTTTAACGATAATGAAATAAAGTACTATAAGTAAGATCATATTAGATTCGCTATCTAGAAAATAGTAAAATACCATGGTTAGATGGTTAGACATAATTTTAAAAGATATCTCATTCAAATGAATTTATCTAAGTTCACCTTTTCCAACATTACAATGAATAATATACTCAAATAGATGTAAGAATTTAATATTGTTTTCTTTTATGACAATTACTAATTCGAGAAGCTAGCCTATTGACTATAACATTATCCTTTTGAGAGAAATTATTTCACATTACTTGTTATTATCCTTTCGAGAGAAATTATTTCACATTACTTGTTATCGCGATAGAATATTGATAGCAATGAGTTTCGTCGTGAGGGATCTTTTAAAAAAAATTGTTGCACACAATATAAAAATATATTTGAAATCTTTACAAATATACTTTTTAAATATATTAATTATGTTATTAGTTTTTATATAATAAATTTTATAATAAATTTGTATAAACAATGTTTGTTTTAATTTATACGATAACGTAAACATCTTTTAAAATTCTATAATTTTAATTGTCTCAATAGTCTCTACTTACAGATTACTCATGAATAAAACTAAATATAATATATAGTTTAATGAATTAATTAATTTTTAAAAAATTTATTTGTTTAAGATTTTAATTTATATCATTATAATTATTTAAAAATCAAACATTATTTTTGTTATTAGGGTAACAATAAAATTTTTGCATATAATATTACTTTTAACCATTATTGTTGTAAGTTGTTTAAAATAACGTATTTGAAAAATATTAATTATTTTAATTTGGTTTAAAAAACAGAACTTTTTAAAAAATTTATTTGATGAATATTGTTAGTTTCTTTAATTGCATTTATTTAAAACAACAAACATTTTTTTGTTTTTACATTTAACATTATACTCTTTTTTTATAATATTACTTTTAATTATTCTTATTGTAAGTTATTTTTAAGCTATTTATTTGAAAATTCTTAATGATTATAATACATAGTTTCATGTTTTTTTTGTTTGTTTGTTAATTAAGGATTACAATTTAGTTTTAATACTATAATTTATAACTTTTAACTATTTATAAAATATTCTTTCATTTTTTTTTCAAGTTTAACTGAAGTTTTGATTTAAGTTCCAGTTTAACATTATATTGAAATTAATAATTTAACTATTTTGCATAAAATAACAGATTATACAAAAGGTATGATTTTAAAATGACAATTACCTACTGTTAGAACAAAGTTCTTTCAGGATCGTATGATTCTAAGCAAAATATTAATAAGAACGTAAATAAGAACACAAGTATTGCGATGAAGATGTCGAATGATTAATGCAAAATACCCCAGAAGAGCTCGATTAAGAACTTCAATCTGTAGAGGTAAAATTAGGGTTACAAGAATCAACGTGAACGACTAATCTCTTATATACGCATACATGCATGCATATATTTATAATAAAACCCTAACAACTTATCTAGATAAAGGAAACTATTCTAGATAACTACGGATGGATAAGCCCAATCCGATTACAAAACAAATAATCCAAGACGCAACACTTAAAATATTCAACAATCTCCCCCTTTGCGTCTTTAGAGCAGAATCTCTATTCTCTTTTCACACCAGTGGTCTTCTTCACCGTTTCAAATATCCTCGGTATAATGGCCAGAACATGTTGTCTAAATGTTATATACCACCGAAGCATATCTGTAAAATTCTTTTTGTCTGATGTTGAGTTCTGCTTGCATCGATGAATGATGTTGATAATATGCTCCAAACAATCTGCTGAAAACAGATGCCTGCCTACCAATGCAAACAGAAACTTAAGCGTGTCACCCTTAGTGAACATAACAGTCAAGTTAGTTGAATCAATCTGCCCCAAGTTCATTTTATTTACATCACCGGGCTTAGATGTTGGCTTGACTGTCGGCTTCTTATTCATCACCCTTGCTATCTCCTGATCCATTGTGGCAAGCTCATGGATATAGGAGGCCAACATCCTTTTAAGATGTTTCAAAATCGGCTCATACTCTCGTTGATTTGAGAGCAGAATGTTGTATAGCAAGATCCAATCATGAGGATTAAGATTGGGAAGATCTGCCAGAGATATGAAATATTCCGTGTTTGTAGTACCACGGTTAATCTTGAAGTGAACATTCATAAATCTCCCAGCAAGTGATAAGTTCAGTACCTTGACTCTTGTAATCTTCTGTGCACTCCAAGTCAAGTATGCGGTTGACCGTTCTTCAAGTAAAAATCAACTAGCTCCCTGTCAACCTTCAAGTTGGGAAAAGGAACCTCAGCAGTGACCTCAAAGCAATGATAAGTGAATGCTCTTTTGATGATTGGCATGTCAAACTGCGAGTCCTTTGAGTTTTCACATTCAAAAGAAGCAATCGGTTCCAACCAATACATGGAAGGAAACTCAATCGCTTGAGTGATAAGAGTATCTCTGTCCCACTCGGGAAACAGAGTCTTCTTGCACTGTAAAATATCCTCTACCTCTTTAGTCTTTTTCTCCTTCTCTTCATCCTCTCTTGCCACCTTCATAGTCTCATCAAGCTCTCTGTCTCGTTTCTTTCGCTTGAGAGCTTCGATAATCGTCTCTTCAGGATCAGAGTCACTGTCGTCTATAATTTGCTTTCCAGAAACCGAAGCTACATTAACCTTCGGTTCTGTTTTGACTTTGCTCTCCTCTCCCCCTTGTGTCGGAAGAAAGACTTTCTCCAAGACACCTTTCATTTCACTAAGTAGAGAAATGGCAGGAAGAAGTTTAGTTTGGAGATGCTTCCGAATAGTTAAAGTCAGAATCAGATCATGGGCTTCGAGAAGAGCAGTCATCATATTCTTCACATCACCAGCACAACTTTGAAAAACAGCCCTTTGAGTTTTGAGCAGAGAGATCTCTTTTTCATTCTGGACCAGTTGTACTTTCTGTAGATTAATGGTTGCCTGGTGTTTTATCAAGTCTTCCTTCAAGGTGCTTTCTTCAGTTAAAGTAGCAAAACGAGAATCCAAGGATTGGAGAAAAGATGTGGATTTTGTTTTGAGATCAGCACGAAGGGCATCAAACTTAGTAGTCTCTTCTTGAAGAGTTTGAGAGAAGGAGTCAACAGAAGCCTGGTACTTTGCTGCATTAGTATCAGCATGAGCTTTGAGAGAGTCAAGGAAAATCTGAGTTGTATGAACAACCTCAGTAACCTTCTCTGTGGCCTCGGAACATGAAGTTGTGGACTTGTTTACAGCAGCAGTAGATTGATCAATGGCTTCAGTATATTGCTGAACAGCCGTTTCCACAAAAGCTTTCATGACAACCCCACTATAAGCTTTGCTGTCTGCAAGCAGGCGGTCAAGCTTGTCATTGATGTCTTGAAGTTGTTGATTGTTGACAGGAGCATCAGCATCTCTATCAGTTGGAATCCGGTAAGGACTAAAGTATAATGAATCATACTCTTCGTCATCACCTCCCAAAGTGGCACCAGAGTTAGAAGATGGGGTGGGAGATGGTGGTTTAGAAATAGGTGGATCAACCACAGAAGTAGCCCCTGTATCAGATACATTGACTTCAACTGGGATTTGGGGAATGGTAGTGGTGATGGATTCTGTTGCAAGAGGAGTTGTGATAGGTGTAGTAGAGACAGGAACAGAGGTATAGATAGTTGAAGTTGGTATAGAAGAAGTTTCAACTGGAAGGGTTGGTATATCTGTGGGAACAGAAAGTGGAGCTTTCTGTTTTGGTGATTGGGTTGGGGTGGAAATTTTTGTGGGTTGAGGAGATGGAACGTGAGTATCTTTAGGAGATGAGGGTGGGGTTTGAGATCTCGGTGGTGTAGGCTCTCTGGTGAACACTGGAGGATTCTCAGTTTCTGCTGCTTGATCTTCAACGGTGTCAGGTTCAGGAGACAAATTCCTCTTAGGCCTTTTAGCCATCTTTTTAATCTTCTTCTGTTTTGTTTGAGAAGAAGCTTCCTCACCAGCCTTTCGCTTAGAAACTTTCTCCTTTTTATCCTTTTTCTCTTCTTTCTCTGTTTTAACCACCCGCTTGCCTCTGGGTACATGTTGTTCCAAAGCATCATGTGCAACTTGTTGTTCTGCAGACAAGACCCTTGGACCAACTGGAGTCAATTTTCGGTAATCGTCCATCACCGTGCTTTGTGCTGTGACACACATGTACATCGATTTAGGAATTGATCCATAATGAGGAAACTTACGTGGATCAGAGAGAATAATCTTCGTGGTGTGATATGTAGCAATAGAAGCAAGAAGAGCGTCTGTCATAACCGGAATCTCCAAAGTATCCATAGCTTTCCTTGTAATCACAGTCCAGAATCGACCACATGAGATTTCAGAATGACGGGTTGTGGTATTCAAACTTTGCACCACTTGGGACCAGATTATTGTACCATAATCCAGATTGATCCCGTTATATAGACCATAAAGCATAGTGAGAAAGCCTTTGCTAGTGGTATCAGAACCACCACTTCTTTCCGCTAAACCCTTGATGAGCAGGATTAGCAACCCATTCCACTGCGATGGTAAGCATGACTTCTTGACCTTCGCCACCGTTGTAAGAACGTCGCCTGAAAAAGCGTGAAAAAGCGCGAAAAAGCGCGATGATGAGGTTACTAAAACGTTGCCTGGAGAGAGAAACCGTGATGATGAGGTTACTAAAACATCGCCTGAAAAAGCGCGATTTGACAGGGTGGTTAATCCCAGGAAAGCGTAAGCACGCGTGGGTTTGAAACGGATCAAATTCACGCGCCCAAATCTTATCTTCAAACCGTTTGAAATTCCCTGTTACCCCGTGTTTGGTTACAACGGATAACCAAAACTTGTACATTGATAATGCGAAAACGCATTGGTAACTCGATGTTATAAAACATATTGTTGTGTATAGTTGATTAATGAATAAGTAAATGCATATAAGTCGAAGTTTATCTGTAACTTTTATCCTAAGAAGGAAAAAGCGATATCTCGGTTGCTCGATGATTTGATTTGACTTATGTGCCGGGCCCGGTCATAACTGAATTGATGTGTTCGATTAAGTTCTATGTCAAATAAATCGAAGATCGAGAAACCAAATGCTTGACTAATAATTCCATAACATTGTCAGCATGATATCTAACAGAGGACTGTACTAGGGATGAAAGTGGGTCCAAACCCGGACCGGATGGACCCGGACCCGGAAAACCCGGAACCGGTTAATGGGATTTTGTAGAACCGGAAACCGGACCGGTATATAGGAACCCGTTCCGGGTACGGTTTCGGGTAAAGTGGGTCTAGAACCGGAAAACCCGGAAACAATAAAGTGGGTAGGTTGGAACCGGATAAAGTGGGTTTAGAACCAGAAAACCCGGAAAAACCAGAATTTTTTGGTAATTACTTACTACTTAGCGGATTAAACTTTGAAAATTTTCATATTGATATCCCGACATTGGGGGACTGTAACTCGTTGAATAAGAAACTAAAATTAACAAAGTTATAGTCTAAAATCATCTACAAACTCTAAAATACACTCTGGAAAAAACCGCATGTCAATCCGACTTTAAACGAATGAGATATGCATGTGTTAACATTTTCACATAATACAAAGTACAAAAACAAATTGCTGAAAAGTTGAAAATTTTCAGTTTTGATATCCCGAATTTGGAGGACTGTAAATCATTGAATGTTAAACCAAAAATGACAAAATTAAAGTCTAAACTCACGTACAAACTGTAAACTACAAGTTGCAAAAAAACACATATAAATCCGACTTCAAACGAATTAGATATGCATGTTTTAAAACTTTCACCGAATACAAAAAAACAAAAAAACTAAAAACTTCCAGCTTTGATATCAAGACTTTGGGGGACTGTAAGTCAATGAATATTAAACTAAAAATGGCAAATTTATAGTCTAAAAATATGTAAAAACTCTAAACTACATGTTGGAAAAAAACGCATGTCAATCGGAGTTGAAACGAATGAGATATGCATCTTTTAAACGTTTCACAAAAACCGGTTCCGGCCCTAAAAGTGGTTCCGGTTCCAAACACCGGTTCCGGTTTTTAGACTCGTTTTACCCGGACCCGATGGACCCAAACCCGGATTACCCGGAACCCGGATAAAGCCAATTATTAAACCCGGAACCGGAACCGGTTTTATATATTCCGGTTCTAACGGTTCTGGTTCCGGTCCGATTCCGGTTCCGGTCCGGGTTTTCGATTCTAAATCTCATCTCTAGACTGTACGATCCCTTATCTAAAGGACAAGATTGATTAGATCAGAGTTTGACAGCGTCTTTGAGAGCTACGATTGCAAATCGGATTGTACTTGTGCATATAGTTACTAGACTTATCCAAGTGGAAGACTATTGGAATAGTGTCTAAGGCTGCAACTATATTAGGCAAGTATTTAACCCGATTGTGCATGGTTCTTTTGGGTTGCCTTCACCATAGCAACTTGACAGGATGATTTATTATGAGAGAATATATATTATTAATATATTATGGGAATAATATAATGAATAATAATATTGTTATTTTATTAATATAAGTCATAGATTAATTAGTATTAATTTGGTGACTTAAAGAGATTAATTAAATAAGAGGGTATAAACTGTCAATTGTTTGATAGTTACACTTAGGGCTGTAAATCCTTATGGGATAGGGTTTGGACGATTTCTAGGGCTAGGATAAGCCACAAATCGTCCAAGGCCTATCTAAGGAAAGGATTAGGATTGCTTAGAGTCTAAGTTATCCAATTAGGGTTTAAGGGTGAAACCCTAGGAGCCTTACAAGTATAAATAGACCCCTTGGGATAAAGAAATCGGCACCTCTTCTACAGCAAGGAAACCCTGGCCGATTTCCTCCTCTCTCCTCTCTCTCAAATCATCCTCTTTGCTAGTTGGTGTTTGTAAGCCATTAGAGGAGTGACAATTGTGACTCTAAAGCTCCAAGAACAAGAAGATCAAACAAGTGTTTCAAGGTAAGCTTCTAACTCTGGTTTTGTATTGTTCTTATACCTAATTAGCCATTAGAAGTCTTGGATTCAATGCATGTTTAATTAGAGAAACCTAGATCCAAGCATTAGGGTTTGTATGTGCACATAGGAATGTTCATATGACCAAAACCCATCAATATACACTACTTATATAGATATATGTTTCAATATATGCATAATAGGATCCGTTTGTGCTCGAGGCTTCTCTTGACACTTAGCATCCTATATCAATTCTTCCTTTCGTACCACTCACTACAGGTGAGTTCATACCCATACAATCAACCCTTTACATGTTATAAATGCTTTTAGGGGGGGGGGGGGGGGGGGGCGGGATACAAGTCGAAACACAATAGAATTGTGTTTAGTTTTACATTTAAATTCTTGCAAACATAAAATCTTTACTGTTTTCAAACGCTGTTAAACTTCATTTTCAAAACCCATTTATGTTAAATTATTTATAAAACCCCTTTTACTTTCAAAATCATACTCACATAGATATTTAAGTATAAATAGGCTTTAATGGACTTATGACAAGTGTTAACAACCTTGACTCCTGTTCCTTGTTTGATTGTGGGCTGAGGGTAGGATTCACCAGTCCAACAGTCGATTAACTTATAATTATACATACTAAATACTTATATGAATATTGAACCTCATTTTCAAGGATATACTTAACTTAATAATTTATGATTAACAAGTGAGTCTTTCAACAAGTCAGTTATACAACAAAAATCCTAGTAAACTATACTAGGTATAGTTTAGAGAATTACTATATACTCATCTCACACAAGAAACTTACATGATTCAGTCCATAACATGAGTCAGATCATTATACTATACAAGAACAAAAGGAACATTTACATTTACAAACAAGAACATGTTCATTTACAAAAGGAACACTTACACTATAACTAGAACAAGATAACAATAATGTGAGATACTATTTCAGTGCACAACAAAATACTTCACGTGTCACGTTTTTATAACCAGAGTCTATTAGAGGAAGAGCATGAGGTTGTGTATAGATCTATACGAGATTGACCATCCCACACCTTGCTGCTAGCTACAGTGGAATCTACAGATCCACGGGTGAACTAATGTCATACCTTTTCGATGCCTGAAAAATGTCGTGTACTTACACTAGGTCGATCAAGCATGGTTACAACCTTATCACATTTTCATCTAAATTAACCACCCCGGTTATAAGATGGTAAAATAATATTTGAGTATCATTCATTAGTACAAAAATTTCATTTACATTACTATAAGAGAACAAGCAACAAACGGTACAGTCTTGGTAGGAGACAACATTTTCATTACAAGAAGAAAATATATGATTTTCTGGGAAAACAAAAAACCTTTTTATGATACATCCATAAAAGAATTTATGAAGTAAATACAACAATAATGACACTAAATTGCTTATGAACTCACCAGCTTAAATGCTGATCTTCTCTTTCAAAATAACTTGTATCCTCAGGTCACCAGTAGACAGCTACAAATGTCCAAGTTTTGTGAAGGCGGAGCTTATTCAAGACACGCCTTATTCTATTGATACACATTCATTTTTGGTGTTGTTTAACTTTACAAATAACACACATTTATTAACCATACTATTTAATGCAATGGATGTTGTTGCTTGATTTACTATATTGCATTATTATGATACTGTACATGACGTCCTCCACCCTAGAACCTTTCCGCCATTCCGGTTTTGGGGTGTGATAGTTTACATATAACAACATATTCCATATAATAAATTAAAAATAATATGTTAAAAGTTAAAGACATAACTTTGTAAGTAGAAGTAAAGATATTATTTTAAAATTGAAATTTAGTTTGTTTATGATTACACTTTAGGTTTGATATTTATTTAACCTTTACTAACCAACTTATATTCATTATTAGAAAGACACTATAATTTATCACTTTTAACTATTTACAAAGAATTCTTTGGGTTGTTTCACTTAAACTAAAAATTTTATTTAAGTTGACCCGGTAATGTTATATTTAAATTAATAATTAAGTATTTTATACAAATTGTTCCAAACTTTTATCTTTAAAATGATATTAGTTTACATCCAACAAAATGTTAAAACTAATAAATTACGTATAATATGTTAAAAGTTAAAAAATATAACTTTATAAGTTGAAGTAAAGATATTATTTTAATAATGAAATTTAGTTTATATATGGTTACACTTTAGGTTTGATATTTATTTAACATAACATACCAAACTATAAATACTTTTAGAAAGATATTGAAAAGTCATGGGAGTTTCAAATTAATGTGGTGAAAGGAAAAATACATGGGAGTTTCAAATGAATGTGGTGAAAGAAAAAATGTTTTCTTTATAAGTATAAAATGACTACGTGAATGTCCGCGCGTTGCGCAAAAACATCTTTATAGTTGAAGTTTTTTACAAATATATGTTTTTTTTAAATATAATAATAACGTTCTTGTTAACTTGGATATAATAATTTGTATACTAAATTGATATAATATATTGATTATTTTGAATTATATGATAATATATACATCTATTATAACATTATAATATGAATCGTTTGAATGACTTATACTATCGAGTTAAACATGAATAAAATTAAATATAATATATGGTTTAATGTTATTCATAGTTGTTGTTATTGTTAATTAATTTTTTAAAATTTAGTTGCTCAATGTTTTAATTTTCTTCTTTATAATTATTTAAAACATCTAACATTATTTTTTGATTTGAAAGGTAACAATATAATAATTTATATAGAGTTACTTATAACTATTGTTATTGTAAGTTATTTTAAGCTATTTATTTGAAAACTTTTAACGATTATACAAATATCTTTAGGAAAATTTTTAGTTAAATTGAGATCACAATTTAGTTATTGTATTTATCACTACAGTTTATCACTTTTAAATATTTACAAAATATTCTTTGGATTTTAGGTAGAACTAAAATTTATATTTAAATTGACAATGTAATGTGTAGAAACACCTATATAGTTGAAGTCTTTACAAATATATGTTTTTTTAAATATAATAATAACGTTGATGTTAAATTTGATATAATAATTCGTATACTACATTAATATAATATTTTGATTATTTTGAATTTTATATATATATATATATATATATATATATATATATATATATATATATATATATATATATATATATATATATATATATTATAATTGAATAATCTCAATCGTTTGAATAACTTCTACCTGTGAGTTATACATGAATAAAATTAAATGTAATATATGGTCTAATTTTATTTATAGTTGTTGTTATTGTTAATTAATTTTTTTTAAAATTTATTTGCTTAATGTTTTAATTTCTATCATTATAATTATTTAAAATATCAATCATTTTTTATTTTAAAGGTAACAATCTAATCATTGATATAGAATTATTTTAACTATTGTTATTGTAAGTTATTTTAAGCTACTTATTTGAAAACTTTTAACGATTATAAAAATATCCTTAGGAAATATTTCAGTTATATTTAGATTACAATTTAGTTTTTGCATTTATCACTAAAACTGATCACTTTTAACTATTTAAGAAATATTCTTTGGTTTTTTAAGTGGAACCGAAATTTATATTTAAGTTGACATTGTAATGTTATATTTAAGTTAACAATTAAAGTATTTTGTCCAAACTGTTCAAAAGTTGTAGCTTTGAACTGATAAAGATTTACAAACAACTGATAGGTTTTGAGCATTCTAACACTTCTATGATGTATATGCAACCCTAAATACCTTGGATCTATGTTTTCTCTATTATACATGCAAACTTTAACTTTCCAAGGTATTACCCTAACTAGCATACAAAACTTTGATACTTGGGTAATAAAACTAGTTTGATAACATACATTTTCTTGTAGCTTGTTCCTTGGAGCTTTAAGAGCCTAACACCAATAATGTAAATGCCTCAAATGGAACCACAAATCACCACTAACACTTGGAAGACTTGGAAGAGTACTCCTTTGCTCACAATATCAGCTACACTCTTGCACACACTTACTAGTGCCGATTTTGGTAGCTAGGGTGTTTCTTATATAGTGTTTCATGATTAGGGTTACACCATGCAAACTCTAATGTGCATGACTTTACACATTCCTTATGTTCCGTGGTTTTTAACCTCTATGGAGTATCCATGGGTCACCATATTGGTTTACCCCAACATAAACAATTATGGATCATAAGCCCACTTTACCAGAATGAATTATTTACACAATCAATCCCCATTTATTTAAGTAGTCTCTTTTGATCACAAAATTAATTCCAAATTAATTCTTGATCAATACTAATTAAATAATATGATTTCATATTAATATATTATAAATTATAATATATTAATAAATCATAAGTATCCTCTTATAAACAAGTCCAAATTGTTTTGGTGAAGTGCAACCCAAATAGGCCTTGCTAAATCAGGTCAAGTACATAACAAATATAGTTATGTACTTAGACACATTATCCAACAATAACAACATATTAAACCTAATAAATTAAGTATAATATATTAAAAGTTAAAGACATAACTTTATAAGTAGAAGTTAAGATATTATTTTTAAATTGAAATTTAGTTTACTTATGATTACGCTTTAGGTTTGATAATTATTTAACCTTATTAACCAACTTATAATCATTATTAGAAAGACACTACAATTTATCACTTTTAACTATTTAAAAAATATTTTTGAGTTGTTTAAGTTAAACTAAAATTTATATTTAAGTTGACACTGTAATGTTAAATTTAAATTAATAATTTAAGTATTTTATACAAATTGTTTCAAAATTGTATCTTTAAAATGATAATGGTTAACATCCAACAATATATTAGAACTAATAAATTAAGTATAATATTTTAAAAGTTAAAAAGTATAACTTTATAAGTAGAAGTAAGAATATTGTTTTAACTTTAAAATTTAGTTTGTATATGATTATACTTTATGTTTGATATTTATTTAACCTAATTAACCAAATTATAATTATTATTAGAAAGAAATTGAAAAGTCAAGGGAGTTTCAAAATAATGTGGTGAAAGGACAAATGCTTTCTTTATAAGTATACTAGGCGAATGCCCGTGTGTTGCGTTGAAACACCTATATAGTTGAAATGTTTCCAAATATTTGTTTTTTTAAATATAAAAATAAAATTGTTGTTAAATCTGATATGATACTTCATATGCTAAGTTAATATAATATATTGATTATTCTGTACTATATGACAATATATACATCTGTTATAACTGCATAATCTCAATCGTTTGAATGACTTCTACCCGCGAGTTACTCATTAATTAACAATAATGTTTTTAAGTTTTATATAATTATTCGTATACTAAATTAATATAATATATTGATTATTTTGAATTATATGATAACATATACATCTATTATAACCGCATAATCTCAATAGTTTGAATGACATCTAACCACGAGTTATTTATGAATAAAATTAAATATAATATAAGGTTTAATGTTATTTATAGTAGTGTGTTGTTGTGGTTAATTAATTTTTTAAAATTTATTAGTTTAACGCTCTAATTTCTATCAATATAATTATTTAAAACATCAAACATTGTTTTTTAATTTTAAAGGTAACAATATAATCATTTATATACAGTGATTTTTAACTATTGTTATTGTAAGTTATTTTAAGTTACTTATTTGAAAACTTTTAATGATTATAAAAAAATCTTCAGGAAATATTTTAGTTAAATTAAGATTACAATTTAGTTTTTACATTTAGCACTATAATTTATCACTTTTAACCATTCACATAATATTCCTTGGGTTTTTAAGATGAATTGAAATTATATTTAAGTTGACACTATAATATTATATTTAAATTAACAATTTAAGTATTTTGTCCAAACTTTTCAAAAGTTGTAGTTTTAAACTCATAATGGTTTACATACAACAACATATTAAATCTATAAATTGAGTATAATAGGTTAAAAGTTAAAGACATATCTTTATAAGTAGAATTAATGATATTTTTTTAATATTGAAATTTAGTTTTTATATGATTATACTGTAGGTTTCGTATTTATTTAACATTATTATCCAACTTGTAATCATTATTAGAAATAAAATGAAAAGTCATGGGAGTTTCAAATGCTTGTGGTGAAGAAACAATACATGAGAGATTCAAATGAATGTGGTGAAAGGAAAAAAATACTTCATTTATAAGTATACTAGGTGAACAAAAACATTTATATAGTTGAAGTCTTTACAAATATATGTTTTTTTTAATATAACAATAACGTTGTTAAATATGATATAATATTTCTTATACAAAATTGATGTAATATATTGATTATTTGGAATTATATTATAATATATACATCTATTATAACTTCATAATCTTAATCGTTTGAATAATTTCTATCCGCGTGTTAAACATGAATAAAATTTAATATAATATATTGTTTAATGTTATTTATAATTGTTGTTATTGTTAATTAATTTTTTAAAATTTATTTGATTAATGTTTTAATTTCTATCATTATAATTATTTAAAACATCAAACATCATTTTTTGATTTTAAAGTGAACTCTATAATCATTTATATAGAGTTATTTTTAACTGTTGTTATTGTAAGTTATTTTATGCAACTTATTTGAAAACTTTTAACGATTATAAAAATATCTTTAGGAAATATTTTAGTTAAATTGAGATTACAATTTCGTATTTGCAAATATCACTATAATTTATCACTTTTAACTATTTACAAAATATTCTTTGTTTTTTAAGTGAAAGTGAAATTTGTATTGAAGTTGACATTGTAATACGTAGAAAAACCTATATAATTAAAGTGTTTACAAATATATGCTTTTTTAATATAACAATAACGTTGTTGTTAAATTTGATATAATAATTCATATACTAAATTAATATAATGTATTGATTATTTTGAATTATATGATAATATATATACATCTACTATAACTTCATAATCACCATCGTTTGGATGACTTGTACACTCGAGTCACACATGAATAAAATTAAATATAATATATGGTTTAATGTTATTTATAGTTGTTGTTATTGTTAATTAATTTTTAAAAATTTATTTGCTTAATATTTTAATTTTTATCATTATAATTATTTAAAGATCAAACATTATTTTTTGATTTTAAAATGAACAATATAATCATTTATATAGAGTTATTTTTAACTATTGTTATTGTAACTTATTTTAAGCTAATTATTTGAAAACTTTTAACGATTATAAAAATATCTTTAGGAAATATTTTAGTTAAATTTAGATTACAATTTAGTTTTTGGATTTATCACTATAATTTCACATTTAAATATTCTTTGGTTTTTTAAGTGGAACTGAAATTTATATTTAAGTTGACATTGTAATGTGCAGAAACACATATATAATTAAAGCTCTACAAATATATATGTGTGTGTATATATATATATATATATATATATATATATATATATATATATATATATATATATATATTAAATATAACAATAACGTTGTTGTTAAATTTGATATAATAATTTGTATACTAAATTGATATAATATATTGATTATTTTGATTTATATGATAATATATACATCTATTATAACTTCATAATCTCAATCGTTTAAATGACTTCAACCCGCTAGTTACACATGAATAAAATTAAATATAATATATGGTTTCATGTTATTCATAGTTGTTATTGTTAATTAAATTTTTAATATTTATTTGCTTAATGTTTTAATTTCTAACATTATTAATTATTTAAAACATCAAACATTACTTTTGATTTTAAAGGTAACAATATAATCATTTATATAGAGTTATTTCTCACTAAGTTATTTTAAGTTACTTATTTAGAAATTTTTAACGATTATAAAAATATATTTAGGAAATATTTTAGTTAAATTGAGATTACAATTTAGTTTTTGCATTTATCAGTATAATTTATCACATTTTAACTATTTACAAAATATTATTTTGTTTTCTAAGTTGAACTGAAATTTATATTTAAGTTTACAGTGTAAGGCGTAGAAACACCTATATAGTTGAAGTCTTACAAATATATGTTTTTTTTTTTAATATAACAATAGCTTCTTTGTTAAAATTGATAATATATTCATATACTAAATTGATATAATATATTGATTATTTTGAATTATATTATACTATATACATCTATTATAATTTAATAATCTCAATTGTTTAAATGACTTTTACCCGCGAGTTACTCATGAATAAAATTAAGTATAATATATGGTTTAATATTATTTATAGTTGTTGTAATTGTTAATTAATTTTTTAAAATTTATTTGCTTAATATTTTAATTTCTATCATTATAACTAGATGGGGAACCCCCGTGTTGCGGGGGTCGGATGCGATAATTTTTTCCGTGGTTTGTTCTTTGAAAATGTTTATAGTTGAGTTGTTCATTCCTTCCCTCTTTAACTAATCTATAAATAAATAAATAAATAAATAAATAAATAAAAAACATCAATGAATCTGTAAGCAAAACTAATAAAGTGACAATTAAACGAAAACATAGGAACCTATAATGCCACAAATAACCAACGGAAGTAAAGGGGCCAAAAAAGACAAAAAGGAAGTAACTTTAAAATGACCCAAATATAGTTGAGGGACTATTCCTACAAAAAAAAATACTAATATGACTAAATACTAATAATATGTAATAAAAGGAGAGGGTTATGAAAAATTCAAACGAAAGTGAAAGGGTTGTTTGTGAACAAAAGCATAAATGTGAAGGGTGAATGTTGTAACATTAATTGAAAAAAGAAATTCCAACCAATCAAAACAAAGTATTGTTAAAAAATTTCATAACTTTAATATATATATATATATATATATATATATATATATATATATATATATATATATATATATATATATATATATATATAGGGTTCAGGGGTGCGTGCCGCAAGCAGACAAGAGGCGTATCGCGCCTCCATGCATTGTTGTCCCTCTTACCTTTTGCGATCTGTTACACTCAGATTCTTCCATATCATCTTCTTGTTGAAGTATCCACGTGGCCTATTCTCATTACGCCACATGTCATGCCTACATTACACCATGTCATCGTGTGTCTTGGAGAAGCCGACTATCCGACCACGTAACATGGGGCCATGTGTGATATTTGCATATTTAATCATATAATTCATGCATTATCTTAACATTTTATGTTGTATTTTTTTCATATATTGAAAAAAGGTACTTAATTAGTTTAAAATTTCATTTGCAGCAACAAAGACATGCTCGAAAGGAAAAGAAAGCGAAATTGGAAATTAGAAGCTTGGATCTTGGGTTTTGAATAAAAAGACGAAATTGAAGAAGAACATGGTGTGTTATCTCTGAACACGGCATGTTAAGATGAAAAATCCCGATGGATTCGTGCTTTGACGTACACGCGTTTTTAATGAAAAACACGGCGTGTTGGGTCCTTGAACACGCCTTGTTGCATAGTTTTTTAGATTTTATTTAAAGATTGTTTCTGTTCGAAACCCTAACTTATGATGTACGTTTTTATCGATTTTTGGAGGCCAGAGACATCCCTATGGAGCTGTGGATTACAGAATTAGACTAGAAGCTTTTTTTGAAGAGATCTAAGGCAAAATCACGTCCTCCTTACTTAATTCTCTTGTTTACATCATGTGGGAATGTTGAATTTCGTTTTTATGATTGTTTCTTCTAAAGTTATGGGCTAAACACCTAAATTTCATTTAGAGTATAGGATCTTATGATTATTGTTTGATTTTGTGGCTTTGGATTATGTTTAATAGATTATTCATCATGATAAGTTTGTTGAAAGAACCTTATGTGTTAATGAAAATTATTTCTGTTAATTAATAAGTTTATTGCGATTGCATGGACATCTTTCTTGATTGCTTGCCTCTTATGATTTTGTGACCATCGAGATTGTAAGCCTAGTGTTGTGAAAATAACCTAGTCTTAACTAGAAAATAAGTAAATTAATTTGTGAGCTATATATGATGACCAACTATATATAAGTTAATTGAACCAACCAATTTAATTAACTATTATTACAAGTCTTGGATGATTCGAACTTAACACTAGGAAACTTGTTAGTTTAATCAACTGGTCACTAGTTGAGTTGACTTGTTTGCTAAAGGATTAGGAATAGTGAACATGAACCTAATCACATTAGAAATCGGTAATTGGTGATACATTTATCAATTGCACTTGCCACGAAATCAACTAGAGTAATAAGTGAATCGAATATAAACCGAAGTCTCTTTAATATACTTGAATCAAGTCGTCTTTTTTCCTTCACTTAGTTGTTAATTGTTTCTTTGTTAAGTGCTTAATTGATTGATTAAGTTTCTAGTCTTGCAAAACTAGAGAACAACCCCTTCTTAATTAGTGTTTTAGTTAGTTGACATTAGTAATAGTTTTATATTGTTTATCATTCCCTGTGTTCGAAACCCTACTTACCTAGGCTAAACTAATATTCGTTTAGGTACATTGCCTATCATGTGTTGGTTTTTGTTTAAGTTAGTTAGGATTAAAACTAGTATTGAAATATCCAAAAATATGGTCCCAAAAAATTTTGATTTAATATTAGATAAAATAGTAATTTTGCATATCATCCGAACATTTGAAATAAACCAGTGTATCAATTGACATAAATCAGAATAAGACATCATAACGAAATCCTAATGATGTGTGCGATGTAGTCATCCCGAGTTCTTCCCTCTGGAACCAGAAGTACCTGAAACATAAACTAAAAACTATAAGAACTGTAGGCACAAAGCTTAGTGACTTCTCACAAAATACAACATACCAGTCATACAATAACAAATAGTGGGCCCCGCCCGACATCGGGTCCCAGCCAGCATCGAGCTAAGCTCGGTAAATAGGCGCCACCCAACATACAATAACATATATCAAATAAACACATACACATTCAATAATCATAGAGATAAATAACATACAGATATCCATCAGGCCCTTCCTGACATCAGGCCTTGAGTTGGAAAAACATATAAAAACAGCACATGCAAGAGTCATGAAGACAACTAGCATACTAACAACATAATGTAAACATAGGCCGGCCTTGGTGCCTTCGACCTACTAAACTCGGTAAGGAAACTCACCTTGAAAGCTTAAAGGTAATTGGATACATCCCCGACCCCGAAAACAACTCTACAGAACCCCTAAAGAGAAACAATACCTTAGATACCAATTAATACTACAATACACATAAAAGGTCAAACTTTGCCAAAATCAAAGTCAAAGTCAAAGTCAAAACTTCGAGTTGACTCATCAAGTTCCTCCTTTTTAGATTAGGGTTTGAGCTTAATGCCTTAAGAACTTGTCACACCCCCAAACCGAAACGGCATAAATGTTCAGGGGTGGAAGACGTCATGTATAATATCACAACAATAGCATCATATTAATCAAAGTAAACACAACCATTACATTGAACACACACACACACACACACACACACACACACACATATATATATATATATATATATATAAGGTATTTACATCAGTTTGATACATAACTTATATACATCAAAAGTATAGCAAGATATAAAGACGTAATTCTATACGATCCATCTTCTCAAAAGCCTGTAGAAGTACCTGTCTACTGATTTCCTGAGAATACAAGTGGTTTTGAAAGAGTATCAACATTAATATGGTGAGTTCATAAGCGTTTTTTTGATATGAAAACTTGTTAATGAATCCGTGAAAATGTTTGTATGTTTCCAAGAAAATCCAATATTTCCTTTAGTAATAAAAAGTAGTTTTGAACCCTAAGACCAATCGTAAGTTTGTTACTGAAATCCATATTTGTGTATGAAAGTATTAGCATGTATGCCTGGTTACCACCAACTATATTGTATGGTAATGTTTTGTATGAAAACTCTTCTATGAAATCCCTGGTAACCATCAGTAGTGTACGGTAATGCATTGTATGAAAAAACTGGCTAGCACTAGCATGTATGGTATGTTTTATTACATAAAATAAAACCACGAGTTGAAATCCTTGGGGTTCTCCAATTGTAGTATGTAGTAGCTCAATTAATGAAAATAAAACTATTGAAGAATGAATTCCCATAAACAAAAGGTTAGTTTATACTGTTGTGAGTTCGTATAACCATGATTGATACGACCTAGTGACCTCTACGACATTCTTCAGGCATTGGACGTTATGACATTTATCACCCCAGGCATGCCTGCCTAACTGTAGCTAGCAGTTTAGGTGTGGGATTGTTAATCCCAAATAGATCTATTCGCAAATCTCACGCTCTCCCTCCAGGAGACTTTGGTTATACTATAATAGGATTTTTCCCGCACCCCGAAGGGTACAATTAAATGAATGTCTCACAACCATGTATTAAGTAGTTTACGTATGGTGTAGTTTTCTCTTGTACTTGAAACTGTATGTATGTATTGTATGCGAAAAATAAGATTATTTACCATAAACTAGATTTACCATAGTTTATATGCTTGTTATGATGTACAGTTCTTGAATTTGTAAACCTGTGTATTGAATGCCCAAACTATACCTATTATAGTTTTGTATGTATGTGCTCATTGTATGAATAGTTCTGAAAACCTTGCAATTATCAATGTATATTGAAAACTACCCTCATGCTCAACATGTTACATAAGGGATACAAATATCAAAGTATTTTTATGAAATATAACTATTTCTCGGTTGTTATCAGTTAAGGGTTTTAAATCCGTTTGAAATCATTTGTAAAAAAACACAAAATCCTAGTGTTTTACTTGTATCCCCCCTGAAAACGTTAAAAATAGTAAAGATGTAGGGCAATGAACTCACAGTTGGTTGTGTGTAGGTGTCGGACCATGAGACTGGAATGGGGACCCTCGAGTTGTTGTACGTGGAATTAATGGAACCCTAATAATAATTAAACACATATTTGCATTTAAATTAGAGAACTCATTAATTAAAGTGTTAGAAAACACTGGCTTTTGGTTAAGGAATGTTACCGAGACTCGATCGAAATGGAAAAAAGTGGGTTTACAGCCAAGATTCACGATTTAGGGTTGTTTGCGCCCGTGATTGGTTTTCAGCCTTGAACTGATTTCGGCCTTTGAAGATTTGAAGATGTTCTTGGTGTTGGTGAAAATATGAAGATTTGAAGGTTGGATCTTGAAGGTTTGAATGTTCTTGGGAGAGAGTTGAAAGGATTTTTGAATGAAAATGATGAAAAATGAGAAATCTCTCAGGGAAAATCTATATATCGGTTGATTTTACGGCCGAGAATGGGTTTACAACCCTAAACTTGTTTGCGGCCATAAACACAATGATGAACGAGACTTGGTTGATTTTTGAAGAAAAACTTGATTTTTCGCATGATTTTGGTTCCGAAGACTCATATAACCCCTAATAATATGTTTCAAATTATTTTCTAACCCTCAAGAACGTAACAGAACTAATAAAATTCAAAATTTTATTAAACGGAATTGATTTTTGTTGACTACAAAGGATCGGGTTGTGAGAGAACTCGTCGGGTTCTTCGATCAGCCAACCCACTTAATGCGTTAAGCCACTATTGTTCAAACTGAAGCCCTATTTTCTAGATCTAGACTAATAATGTGTCTAGAAGGGTAAAGTTTCCAACTTTACCCATAAAGGACCACCCTAAATCCATTAAGCTCAAACCGTAATTCAAAAAGGCTTATGCATTAATCCATAGACCACCATATCTTCAAGATAGAGCTCATGAACACAGATCTAGACCTAAAAGGCTAAAATGTCACGTAAAGTCTCCAAATTTACTCATATGCATGGCCAAATGAAGCTTAAAAGGATGAAGCAAAGGCTTAAAGGATGCATGGAGCGCTTAGGACCATAACGTTGGCACCTTTATTGTTGGTTTTTATACAAACAATCCTATGTGTGCATGCAACCCTAGAATTGGATCTATGTTTTCACTATTAGATACACAACATTATGAACACATAAATAAACCCTAATTCTAGCATATAAGTAATCATATTAACATAAGAATAGGTTTATAATATTACCTTGATTGTTATGTAGCAATAACAATCCCAAATCTCCTTGTATTGACTTTGGAATGCTTAGAGTCACAAGTGTCACTCCTCTAATGGCTTACAAACACCAAGAGCAAATGGAGAAGGTATAAAGAGAGAGGAGAAGGGTAGGAATTCGTCCTTAGATCCTCTTGGAAAGAAGTGCACGAATTCCAAGGCCTTAGGGGGTTTATATTGGTGTAAAGATTAAGGTTTTAGTCCTTATCCTTATCTAGTTGCTTGTCCACCAAGCAACCATAAGATAAGTCCTAGAAACCCTTATCCTAGTCGAATTCTAAGGGATTTACACCTCTAATTCGTTCACCATCTATATAAGATAATCCTTACCTTATTTTGTAACTATCACATAATTACAATTCAGCCCCTCTAGTTTAATTAATTACACTTGATCACAAAATTAATTCTTAATTAATTATTGACCAATATTAATTAAACAAATATGATTTCTCCTTTAATATATTATTCTTATAACATATTAATAAATCATAATAACCTCTCTCTCTTTATTTATTTCTCCAATCAAGTTGCTTTGGTGAAGGCAACCCAAAAGGACCATGCACCATCGGGTCAAGTACATACCAAAATAGTTATGGACTTAGACACTAATCCAACATTTATGCCATAACAACTCAAGAGGACCATAGATCTAAAAGGGTTATCTCAATGGGATGACCAACTGCCATCAAACACTTAATCTCAGATAGACATGCAAAATAGTCCAAAGAAGGAGATCTAAGCATAAACTGAGAAAGGTTGAGACTTTATACCAGAAATGTGTTAAAAATGAAGCAAGGATTCAAGATCTAGCAGCTCCTTCTTGTATCACCAAGCTTCCCTTTCATCCAACGGATTCAAATAAACACAAAAACACTCAAAATAGCTCACCAACACTCAAAATTGCCTTAGGGTTTCAAGGTTATGGTTTAGTGCTATGGAGGCTAGCAATGAGGCCAACTTGTGGGGTTTAAGCAGTTTAAATAGGGTGCAAACCCCCAAAATTAGGGTTTCATTTCTTCCAGCCAACTCGTCGAGTTGGTAACTTATAATACACGATCCATAACATTTCAACATGACGAGATCTGTGCCACCAACTCGTCGAGTTGCTCTATAAAATTGAATGAATTATAAGTTTAAATACATATCAGGAACCAAGCGTTATAATTCTCCCCTACTTGTCTCAGACTTCGTCCTTGAAGTCCGCCTCCTTGAATAATCTTGGATAATGCTCCCTCATTTCTTCCTCCGGCTCCTATGTCCACTCCTACCCCTTATAGTGAAACCATTGCACCTTCACAAGCTCCACTGCCTTGTTCCTCAAGGTTTTCATATTTCGATCTAATATTGCCACCAGCCCCTCGACATAATTCAAGCTATCATCCACCTGAATACCCTATAAGGGTACAACTATGGAATCATCCACCAAACACTTCCGCAACTCGGCTGGAAAATCCAAACGATACGCAATTCGACCCACCGGAGCCAAAACCCTATGGGGACCGATAAACCTGGGTCCCAGCTTATCTCGCTGCCTAAACCGAATGACACCTTTCCAAGGAGACACCTTCAGGAGAACCATATCTGCCACCTGGAACTCCAAATCTGACTGCAACTTGTCGGCATGGCTCTTCTGCTGACTATGTGATGTCTGAAGCCTACTCCAAACTTTTTGAATCATCCCAGTACTCATGAGTACTACCTCGGTACTCCCCATGACCCGTTGATCGACCTCGCCCCAAAAAATCGGGGTCCTACATTTCCTCCCGTAGAGCGTCTCGAATGGAGGTCGATCAATGCTAGTGTGATAGTTGTTGTTATACAAAAATTCCACTAACAGAAGATACGCATCCTAACTTCCACCAAAATCTAGTACACACACAACCTATCCTAAAGAGTCTGAATTGTCTGCTCATTCGGCCCATCAGTCTGCGGGTGGAAAGTTGTACTGAAATGGAGACAAGTACCCATCTCGTCGTGAAACTGCTTTCAAAATCTAGAAGTAAAGCGAACATCTCAATCTAAAACTACTGATACTGGCACCCCATGATGTGCCACCACCTCCCGACCATAAATCTCGGCTAGCTTTTCTATAGAAATACTCTCTTGTATTGGGATAAAATGCGCAGTCTTGTTCAATCGATCCACGATGACCCAAATAGAATCCACTCCGCACGTTGTCCTAGGGAGCTTCATGATAAAATACATCATGATGTCTTCCCATTTCCATACGGGAATCTCCAACGGCTGCATCTTGCAGTGAGGTCACTGATGCTCGGCCTTAACTTTCCTACAAGTCAAGCACCACTCCGCAAACCACGCTATATCCCGCTTCATGGAAAGCCACCAATAATCAGGGCGACGATCCCTATACATCTTCATCATCTTGGGATGAATAGGGAATCTCGACTTATGAGCCTCATCCATTAAAAGTTGGCGCACACCGCCCCAATAAGGAAGCCAAACCCTCTGATGCAGGGTCAACAATCCACGACTTCCATAATCGAAGGAAGCCACTTGATCCACAATCCACTCATACTTCTAGCGCTCCTCCTTCATAGCCTCGACCTGAGCTTCCCAAATCCATTCTAGCGATGGAGTAATCACTGTAATCCTCAAACATATATCCTTGATCAGAGCCATGACCGCCTTGAGGCTGAGAGCATCGACCACCACATTGGCCTTCTCTGGGTGGTACAGGATCTCACAATCATAATCCTTCACCACATCCAACCAACGACGTTGTCTCATATTCATATTTGGTTGATCTATCAAGTACCTTAGGCTTTCGTGGTCCGTGTATATAGTACAATCAACCCCATAGAGGTAATGTTGCAAAACCTTGAGGGAAAAAACCACCCCCAGCTTTAAATCATATGTTGGGTAATTCGCCTCATAAGGCTTCAGCTGCCTCGAAGTGTACGCAATCACACGCCCTAGCTGCATCAGAACTGCACCCAAAATCTTGATAGAAGCATCACAATAGACCACAAAATTATTGATACCCTCAGGCAGGGTCAGAATCAGCGCCTCACACAACCGCTGTCTATGAGTCTCAAAATCTCCTTGTTGCTCAGGCCCTTAACGAAATGTCACCGACTTCTTGGTCAGTTAGTTCAATGGAACAACAATCTTGGAGAAATCCTGGATAAATCTCCGATAATAACCCACCAAACCAAGAAAACTCTAAATCTCAGATGGAGACCTCAGAACCTCCCACTGCATCACGACCTCGACCTTGGCCGGATCGACCAAAATACCCTACTGATTGACAGGGTGCCCCAAGAACTACACCTGGCACAACCGAAAGTCCCATTTGGAGAACTTTATGAAAAGTATCTCCCTCCTCAAAGTCTCCAGCACCTCCCTCAAGTGCAACTCATGCTTCTCTTGCATCTTAGAATAAACTAAGATATCATCAATAAAGACTATCACAGACCGATCCATCATAGATCTGCATACGCGGTTCATGAGATGGAAGAACGTGGCAGTAGCATTGGTGAGCCCAAATGGAATCACAAGGAACTTATAATGGCCATAGCTAGTCCGGAAAGCTGTCTTCTGCACATCCTCATCTGTGACCCTTGTCTGATGATAGCTCAATCGCAAATCAATCTTGGAAAACCAAGATGCACCCTGAAGCTGGTCGAAAAGATCATCAATCATTGGGAGTGGGTAACGGTTCTTCACCGTTAAATTAGTCATCTCCCGGTAGTCAATACACATCCGATGGGATCTGTCCTTCTTCTTCACAAAAAAAAAACGGAGCTCCCCAAGGGTGAATTGCTCATTCTAATGAATCCATTGTCTAACAGCTCCTGCAACTATTTAGACTACTCCTACATCTCGGGAGGAGCGAACCGATACGGTGCTTTGGCTATTGGAGTCGTACCTGGAATCAAATCGATCCTGAACTCCACCTACCTCTCTAGAGGTACCCTAGGCAAATCCTCCGGGAATACATATGGGTATTATCGCACAATCGACACATCATCCACGGTCGCCTTACCTTTATACCGGGTATCCATGATATAGGCGATAAAACCCACACAACCCTGATGAAGGTAACGTCTGGCCCTTGTTGCAGAACACATGACCTACCCACACAGTGGTCTCTCACCCGGAGTCACTAAATCTCCCCAATTGGGGTCCTCACCTGAACCAACTGTAGCTCACAATCGATCACTGCCCCCATTAGGTCTTAACCAATCCATGCCCACAATAACCTTGTTCCCACGCAAAGGAATGGGAACCAAATCCACTACATATTGCTCATTAAACAATTGAAGAGTACAATCCCAATGAACCCTTGCGACCCTAGCCATCCTATCATTAGCAATCTCAACATCAATAGGATGATACGGCTCCCCTAGAGCTCCAATAAATCTCTTGCTAAGCACAAGAGAACAAAAGATCGGGTAGGCCCCAAATCGAATAATACCAAGGCAGAGATATCGTTCACGAGGAACGATCCTAAACTGAAACACCAAAACATAAGCAACATTTCAATAAAGAGATAAGGAGAAGATACAAATCCGCCACAACATTAGGAGTTGCACGCTCCTCCTCTATCATCAGCTGGAATGTCCTGCACTTCTCCACTGGCACATCTGCCCGACCCTGACGACCGTTAATAATCCTCAACATCATAGGAGTGGGTGCTGACACCGGTCCTGCCGCAGCCAAACTCGGACAGTGGGCCTTCTTGTTGCTCCTTTGATTGCACTGAAAGAAAATTAGATAAGATATCGGAGTGACGAGGGTGGTAGCAATACAATCTCTGCTGATATGACCAGTTCGACCACACTTGAAGCAGCCAAAACCAACCCCTCTTCACGTCCCCTCGTGCAACTTTCCACACTTGCCATAACGGTTACGGCCCAGCTGGCCTCTATGTCTAGAATCAGATACCTTGGGCGTCTTTCCCGACCCCACAACACTCACAACAGAATATGTCGGATATCGCTCCAACAATTTGCATCTGGATCGGCTCACGAACTGTCGGATATCGCTCCTCAACATCTCGTGGTACTAGGCCTTCTTCATCTCCTCGTCTGCCACATACTGCGGAACCAGAAGTGCCCTATGCCTGAACATAACGATGATCTCAACACCTATCTCAATAGTCTGATGGAGATCCTAAAACTCTCGCGCCATCTGCTCCATCTCGATCACCGGTGCGAACTCGACTCCGAACCTAGTAGAGAAATCACTCCAGGTCATTGAATCAATAACATCACCTCCCAAAGTATACCCTACCTCCTCATACCAATCATGAGCCATGTCCTTCAGGAGGTAGGATGCTAGTTTGACCTTGTCTCCCTCGGGTCAATAATTGGTACGGAAGGCGTTGGCAACATTTGACAACTACCTGTTGTTTGCAATGGGGTCCCTAGCCCTATGATAGTCTGGCGCTCCACAAGCCCGAAACTCCCTAAAGGTCAGAGAACCCATCCCAATCAAAGCCACAATCTCAACCCGAAAAGTGCTCAATCTCTCATCAAGAAGCTCCAGAATACCCTCATTGACCCAGCCAAAAATCACAAGAGTCTGATCAAGGATATTGTGTGTAATCTTAGAGGAAATGAAATCCCTTGTTTGGTTGTCAAGCTTCATGGATCCAGAACCCAAACCTAATCACTCACGACACCGGAACTGCCCACTAGCCTGCCTTGCAATACACCCATAATGAAAATAAACCATAAAACTATCAGAATTAGCATCAATGCATATCATGGAAATCATAACTACATAAGCTCCCTAGCTTCATTACAACCCTCCTTGAATAGAGTACGGATCCTCTACTTCCAGTAGTAGGGGCCCATACTACCTTCAACATCTATCCGTATTTTCCTCAAGAAGTTCCTTCACTCAACCAAGTTACTCTATAACCAACAGATCCATTGCAGCTAGGGCTCTCAACACTAAATCTCATCCTAGGTTCTCCTAGGGAAGACTCCACACCACTCTTCGCCATCAGCTGCAGAGGGAACTCATGTTAACCACCTATAACTAGCTCACGAATACAATTACATATTACAAAAACTAGATAGTTCTTCGAATAAGAGGTCTCTCCCCACAACGGCTGGACTCAAACAAGAGTTGTGCAATAGAGCTATAGCTAACCTTATGAAATTATTTAGTTTCCATAATATGTAACTTAGCATCTTTGCTTACTAACTAGATGAGATTACAAGAACTCCTAAAAGCACAAAGCAAACAATCTTCGAGCATCAAGTAAACAAAACAGAGCATAACCTAATCAGGCCATCCTATCACTAACTTATCAATACTACCATGCAAATCCATAAGCTCATATAAAAAGCATACAAAGGCATCTCTCCTACATCCTTAGCCCTACTCTAGCATGCAATTCAAAATTCATATCATATATAAACATGCATGGCTATTTTCGGATAAGTAACTTGAGCTCGGTTGATTACATGCACCATACGCTTTTCCCTTTGAAAATCATTTAATAAAAAAATTGTTTTTTTTAATTTCCAGCAAATTCTTAGTTTGAGTTCAGACACACTCGAGGATGTGCCCGAATCCCTCAAACCAAGGCTCTGATACCAACTTGACACATCCAAAAATATGGTCCCAAAAATGTTCTATTTAATATTAGATAAAGTATTAACTTTCCATATTATCCAAATGTTTGAAATAAACCAGTGTACCAACTGTCATAAATCAGAGTAAAACATCATAACAAAATTCCAATGGTATGTGCGATGCAATCATCCAGAGCTCTTCCCTCTGGAACCAGAAGTACCTGAAACATAAACTGAATACTATAAACACGAAGCTTAGTGAGTTCCCCCAAAATAACACATACTAATCATACAATAACAAATAGTGGGCCCCGCCCGACTTCAGACCCGTCTAGAACTGGGCCCCACTCGGCATCGAGTTGAGCTCGGTAAAACAGGCCCCGCCCAACATACAATAACATATATATCAAATAAACACATGCACATGCAATAATCACAGACATACATATCATACATATATCCATTGGGCCTTGACCTGGAAAAACATATAAACACAACACATGAAAGAGTCACGGAGACACCTAGCATGCTAACAACATAATGTAAACATGGACTGGCCTTGGTGCCTTCGACCTACTAAACCCGGTAAGGAAACTCACCTAGAAAGCTGAAAGGAAACTGGATAAATCCACAACCCCAAAATAGCTCTACTCAACCCCCTAAACATAAACAATCCCTTAGATACCAATCAATACTTCAAAACCAATAAAAGATGAAACTTGGCCAAAGTCAAAGTCAAAGTCGAAGTGAAAGCTTCTAGTTAACTCAACTCGTTGAACCCAGAATCCATCCATTTAGGAATTAAGTCCAAAATCTCACTCATTAAGTATAAAGGTAGCCCACTAACTAGCCCATCAATAATCTAAACCCATTGGGCCCACCAAGGCTTAATAATAAATGGACTCTTCGGAGGCCCAATTCTCAAATCTAAATGGCAAGCCCACTCAAGGGCCCAAAGCGCATATATATACATATTCCTATGGTCCAAAACTCTATTGCAACCAGCCCAAACTCCAGGCCCTACACTCAAGGCCCAAAATGAGACTTAGCCCAAAAGTCCATAGTGAGGTTACGCGGGGTGTATCTCCCTTGGTACGCTCAGCGTACTCACAAATTTAGATTGGCCATTAGGGACACTTGGTCAGTATGCGGGGCGTACTGGAATTACGCTCATCATACGTCCAATATTGTTATCTCCACTACCTTGGTCATAATCCGTTAATATATACTCTTAGATCTGGTAACCATAAAGGCTCATACACAAAAAAGTGCGTACCTTTAAGCCTTTGCATTTTTGATCAATTCCTAAACACAAAAACTCTCACTCTTTACTCCTAAATATGCTCATATCATATGCATGAGGTGGTTCCAACATCTAATGCATCATTTTTGTGAATCCTCTCCACTAGAAACACTTAAAAGGACATATATTAGGCTCTGGAGTTCAATAACTCATAAAGCTTCAAGCTTTGGGACCAAAAACCCTAAAATGGACCCAAAAACAAAACTAGCATAACAATAAACAAGTTTCAAAATTGATACCTCTGGAAGATGCGCCAACAAGAGAAGAACATAGATCCAAAAGTTATATGCTCAAGATATTCTCTTTCAAAGCTCCTTCTTCTCCAAAAGCCAAATATAACAAGTCATCACCTCAACAGATCTACATGAGAAAGCGACCAAGATTCAAACTTTATGCTTTCTGGAGCTAAATGAAGATGATTAGGGCTTGGATCCACAAGCTCCAAGCCAAGGAATGTTTCCTCAAGGAACTCCTTCTTCCACAAAATGCACCAAAAACTCACTAAATCACTAAAATGCTCAAGAATCACTCAAGTGGAGGCTTAGGGTCGATTTCTATGGTTTAGAGGGATGGAGGCTGAAAATATTAGGGTTAGGTTATGACATAAGGAGCTTAAATAGGGTACAAGACCCTAAAATAGGGTTCAGGTCTGATTGGCGTACGCCTAACGTACCCTGAAGAACATTCGCAACCACCCCTGGTCAGTACGCCTAGCGTACTCCAAAGTACACCCAACGTACTTCCTTCTTCACTAGTAGCCTGCAACCACAAAACTTCCGAAGGACATAACTTCTTCGTTATAAATTTGTTTCCGATGATCCTTATATCCATGAATAGGTAACAAGAAGCCCTACACTTCTATCAACTTTATTCCTCCTGAAGCCCACTTGAATTTAGATCCAAAGTTCATGAAAAGCCCGAACGAGCGCCTTTAACAATTCATTTGGGCTCTAAAGCACAAACCGAACTCTTTTATCAAACAACCTACCTTACCCACATCCCAAAAAGGGCCTAAAAATTTCTCCTTCAAATCCTAAAAACCTTCTCATACTCGAATTAAGGCCTACGAGCCTTAAATCACAAAACAATCCGAAACAGGATGTTACAATTCTCCCCCACTCAAATTAGATTTCGCCCTCGAAATCGTTCTCTTTCTTCACATAGATCGAAACAAATACTCGAAAAGCACAAGCGGAAAATCTCTTAACATTCAACAATCCCTCTTCCAAGACATCCGAAACCAAATATAAATTCCCAAGCGGAAGAACGACAGACCCTTTTTCCGTGGAGGTACCTGCTCTAACTCTCCAAAACTGGAAACTATAGTGGTATGTCTCCCCGATAGACCGCCCATGCAGAATATCACCTTGATAATTGCTCATCGAATAACAGAATTGGATAAAACACTTCCAACTCTCTGTACCAGCTCAGATCCCGACCCATCGGTTGAACCTCCAAGGGTTACCCTTTGCACACCCAATAAAACGACTTTACAACCCTCCTTTTCACAATACCTATCTCATCCCATCATATGACACACAAAGTCATGAAGTTATCTTTACCACAAGCGAATACTTCAACCCATCTAATGCCGCCTCACCTCTGGCCTCTGTCGCCTACCACTTACTAGTTCCATGCATCTCGGGGTCCTTCCCAACCAATGAACTGACCCACTCGGGTCAAAAAACATCATACGGAAACCATTACCACCCAGAATGAGATTCATTTGAAAATCTAGAATCTCATCCAGCCTACCCAACGCTCAAAAAGATCCAAACTCAATCTCGAGAGTCTGGTTTAAGATCAAAATTGGAACCACTCATATCCAATCCGATATTCAACTCAAAACCCAAGATCCGTGAATTTCGAATACATTACTTCTCCAATCCCTTCTGATTTAACGACAACCACCTCCCTAAAATCATGATATAACGGTCCTCGACCATCACGGAGACCCTAGTCTCGCCCCTGGTTCGGCTACCAGGTTCTCGAAGACTCAAGTGGTAAGGTTATGCAAGCCTAAGAACTCCCCTGAGACATTCCTTGACTAGTGAATACTACGGCTCCCCGTAGACTGGTAATGCTTCTCGCTTGCTGCTTAGTGAATACTACAGCTCCCCGCAGTGTCACAACACCCCCTCGCTGACTGGTGAATACTACGACTCCTCGCAGTATCACAACACCCTCTCGCTGACTGGTGAATACTATGGCTTCCCGTATTATCACAACACCCTCTTGCTAACTAGTGAATACTATGGCTCCCTGCGATATCACACCACCCTCTCGCTGACTAGTGAATACCATGGCTCCCCGTAGTATCACAACACCCTCTCGCTTACTGGAGAATACCACGGCTCCCCGCAGTATCATAACACCCTCTCCCTGACCGGTGAATACTATGGCTCCCCACAGTATCACAACAACCACTCGCTGACTAGTGAATACCACGGCTCCCCGCAGTATCAGAATACCCTTTCTCTTGATGTCAATTAGCCGAAGGGTTCCCACTGGGATCGTAGATACGTGATGCACCACTTTCCATCTCATAACCCAAGTCTCATAATAATATGAAATTCAGGGCACTATACTCATATACCTCGGTACACAATCAAAGAACCCCACAATGTCTTGCCTCAGCCACTGATCTCCTACTTACGGTGTTATACTTAGATATAGCCATGCATCCTTTCAGAATCTCACAACCGGTCCTCCTCTCATGCAACTCGTAATTTTGGAGTATCTCCACTCTCAATTGAAGCACAGAGGAATCATCAATGACTCAGAACAAGTTGACAACCATCCGAAAATCCCTCCTCTATTGACCAAAACCCATGCAACAATACACATACTGATCCAGAATTTGGCCGCCCAATCATCTCCTACCCTGACCAAAGTGCATATAACAACCTATACATTGAACCAGAAATTCTCAGCCGTCGGAACTATCCCTACGGGCCAACCACCTTGAATTTACCATTACAGCCTCGAAAAATTCCTAACCACTGCAAGGTCTCCAACCAACGGCCACCTGCCGTGTAGACACTTATCCTTTCCTAAACACATACACCATGCATTATCTCGCTCTACAGCTCGCCTCGGCCACCAAAAACCCTAGTCTCATGTATCCATATTGTAGGTCTCTATATCCGGTTCTCTAACCACTCTTGAACAATCTATGATACTCTCAATAAAATACTTGGTTCTCCCCCACTCAGGGTTCAAACCATCACCATTTGGCACACCAACAATCTATTCCATAGACTGTTTTACCAGGTACATCACACTTACTCTTGGAAAGTACCACATAACACTCGATGATCTTCCCGATAGAGACCAACCAACTCCAAACATCCTAAGTCTCAGATAAAATCCTCGAAAACTTCTCAATGCGCCATCCAAAATCTCACACTAACACACTACCGGACATCTCAACTATCCCATGTAGCCTTGACTCTCAGAGCGAATTATCACACTCATCATCTTCAACTCCCCAACCAAATTCCTATCATAAGAATTATCATGAGTGCAAGGACCTCACCCCTACACTCGATATCTATTATAGACAATAAGTGTCACCTCCCCAATATACTCTTCTTGATCACCTGACACTGCTACTAACATATGACTTACTATCCTTAAATAGGGTTGCATATTATTGTATTCATAAAGTAGTTAACTAGCACTGATGGGGTCTTTCGGCAGCTGATGGCAGGGTGAAGTGAGGATGGTAGGATAGCATCGGAAGTGTGTAGTTCCCATGCGCGATTTAGCAGGTTTTGGGAGTATCATTATAAGCAGGTAACTTAGCAGACTCGGGATGATTCTTAAGGAAAGTATGGATAGGTGTGGGATGTAGTAATGGGACCGTACTACTGAAAGCACATGATCCATACTTGAATGGAGGAATTCATGATGAGTCTAAGAAGCTGGTAGAGGATAATGTGCATGTTTCTGTTTAGTGGGTAAAGTGTGATGGATTAATGATGACAGTTTGGTCCAATTTAATAGGATGACGACGTCTAGACGAGAAACATATACCTATGGGATTGGTGTGGACTTAGGGTCACATGGTTGGATTTCAACTGAGGTTTCACATATATTTCAAGAAGAGTTGCCTTACATCATGGGTTGGATCATTGGCAGACTAATTTCCAAGTTTGAGGAGCAAACTACAGCCTTGCAGACTATGAGAGGGACTGTTGAGGTGACTATGGGGAAAGATCTTGATTTGAAACGCGACTCGGAAATAGAAATAGGGCTCATTCAGTAATAAACAAAGAGTTTGAGGCTGCTAACCTGTGTACTGGAAGTCGGGGGGACTTTAATATCTGTAGAAAGTATGGTGGAGCCCACGGGTTTGCTTGTCACACATTCAAATGCTTCAAGTGTGGAGAGAAAGGACATATCATTCGCAAATGCAAGAAGGATTGGATATGTTTTCACTATCACTAGCCGGGTCATCTAAAACCCGACTGTCCTATATGGGTAGCGGAGGGAGTGTAAGACCAGACATCCACCGTTGGATATGAGGCCAATGTTGAATCACAAGAAAACTTAGACAGGTTTTGATCTTCGGTTTTATCTTGAATGGATGTACTTGTTTAGTGTAGTGCTAAATGGATAGTCAGTCATATAATTAACTTGTTATAACTATTATGTTAGCATCTGTAGGTTTTAATGGATCATGGATTCTGCCTTGGAGTGCTTCATAAATCATAAAATAAGAGGACCGTTCGTGATGGGTTAGAAGTTGTAATGTGGGAAAGCTTCTAACATCTCCATCTAAGGTTTAGGATTTCTTTGTGCTTGCTGGTTATCATTCAAAATTATGACATGCCATTTTTCATATCGAGAGCTGTGTTTAGAAAGTGTTTGGATGAACCGGTATTAGGCTTCGACGTGAAAGACGTCGTCCCATAAGGGATAAGGCCTTGAGTGGGGGGAGGAATGAGTGTTCTACTTGAAGGATCAGCAACCAAATTGATTTTGATTATTCCAGTGATGGGTTGAAGGAAGTCTCCATGTAAGTTCATTGGATTTCTAGTATTCAAGATTGTTGAGATCTATTATGGTGGAGAGGATTGAGGGATTGATCAGAAGAAGGTGCAAGGTGAGTTGTTGTAAGATTCCTACTCTTAGGGATGTGCGTGTAGTCCTTGTGTCGGAAGCTTCTAGACAAGATCAGAAGTGGGTGCATGGTGAGTTGTTTTCAGATTCCTGCTCTTAGGGTTATGTATGGTGAGTTATTGTTAGATTCCTGCTCTTAGGGTTGTGCATACTCTTAGCGTGTGTTGCTCAAATTGGATATCAATTGAAGGGTTGGTTGGCTCATTGAACCAATCACTATCATTAGTAATGGTAGAGTTATTGTTGATTTATCAACATATTTCAAGGTGTAATGGATGCAAATTTTCACGGGTTTTGGTTCAGTGGATGAGCTTGTTTGAGAAATATGTAGTATCAGTTTATGGTGGCATATGTGCATCAATCTTTCTTCATGTATGGGGAAATGAATATTTTGGACCCATGGTTAGAGTGTCGGAGCAATGTTGACCAGTAATTTGGAAGGGCTTCGAATCTAAGCAGAATCCCATTTGGGGGTCTCGTCTATAAGGTTGGAAAGGAGTTAGTATGATCTCATTTCTGATAGCATTCAGGAAGTTTGGTTCAATTATTTGAAGAATTGTAGGATCTGTTCAATAATTTAAATTGGGAATTTTCTTTGAAAAGGTTTCATGGTTGGAATGTTTATAGATATGGATGGTGATCAAGCTGAATAATTGTAGATTTGGATGCTATGGATTATGAGCGTATAATGGGGTTCATGAAGTCATTAGTAAGTGGTTAATTCCGAGTAGGGTAGAACCGAGTGGGAATATCAGAAATAATTTTGAGTGTGAATTAACTTGGAGTTTGTATCTAAGGTCAAGAGAATAATTGGTTTTTGGTTGTAATCAGGGAATCAGAGATTAAGGGATTGGGTTATCTAATTTGAGAATGTAAAGAAGAGGTAAGGATGCGGGGTCCATGGCTAGGTTATGGATGAGGGTTGTGTTAGGAACCCTCTACTTGTACTTGTCTGATGAAGGCTCCAGGCTTAAAGCACAACCCAAATGCCTGATAAGGTTCATCAAGTTGCGGATTTCCGCTCTTAATGATGTTTGATTAGGTATTGTTGTAGATGGTTGGCAAGACCATGGGTTGGGCCGATGAAAGTTGTGGAAATGTGAGATCGTGGGGCAACCCTAACATTCACTAGGTTAGTAGATAGGTGTAGAAGTGTGGTAGGTTGGCGAATTGGCCAATAAAATTCTATGGGATGAGTTAGGTCGTACCTGGAATGGTTCTGAGACTGTGTATTGTGGTATGGTATGGATCCTATGGTTTTGGTAAGTGTTAAGTGAGACGTTCATTGTTTTCTTGTAGGTTGGTGGGATGATGGACATATGTCTATAGGCCCACCGGACGCTGTTCGGGAATCTTCATGGCTGAGAATGACATTTGGTGAGAATGGTGAGGAACTGTGAGCTTATCATATCTATTGTTGGATGGTGTCAAATTGTATCGTGAACCGGTGGTGGAATGATTCATATGGGAGAGACCTAGTAGCCAATTAATTGAGGCTCTTGAGTCTTGGATCATTAGTCTTATTGGAATGTTCGGGTGACAGTGCATTGAGTGGGAGTCAGGTGATTTAGCGACCAGTCGGTTTGGATCATGTAGACGGTAAGAGTTTGTGGGAGTATTATTTGTGCATTATAAGTCAATTGTTGAACATTTGCATTACAGATCTCATTTGCTTGTTGGCCACCTATTTGATTCTTGGTTACCAATGTCAAGTATCAGTTCTAAAATCTCGAGTCATGAAATTTTTCGTAAATGTACTGAGTGTTTTAGAAGGTGGGGAGACACCTGGTCTGACGAGGGATTTGGATACAACGTGAGATTCTTGGATTGACCATCTTTATAATCATGGGAGTAGCGGGTCGGTGATAACTTGTCGGGAAGTCAAGAGTGTATATAAGGTTTTCGATCATAATTTCCAGAATATTGAATTAGGTGAAATTCATGATTAGGATGTTTTGAGTATTCTTTTTGCATGGTTGGGTGGTATTTGTAGTTAAGGAGCTAGGGGTAGGTGTGACGGTTGGATGCTCATCAGCCCTAGGGTATGTTTTTGAAGTTTAGACTAACGGTTTACCGGTTTTGGGGAATATATAATTGGATTTGGTTTGTAGTTGTAGCTCTGAGAGTTTCTGGTTTGATTGGTTTTCTCTAGAAGTGGGTTTATGTAATTAGGGAGAGAAGGAAAATTTTATGGTTGAGCATTCTCAAGTTATTGGTTTGTTGGTTGATATATGTGAGTTATAGAGTGGTCTCTCAAGTTTCTTAATTTATGATATGCCTTGATATCGAGATGGTTAGAGAGAGCCAATGGAAAATGTCGATGTTGCTTCAAGGATCTTAACTAAGACAAATTTCAAGGATGAAATCTAATTTATGTAGGGGAGAAATGTAACATACTTTTTTGAGAAATTCTTATTTCAAGAGCATGGATAATAAATAGATCAAATGTAGGCCTTGGGCTTCAATGTAATGGATTTGACTCTATTGGAGGTGTAAGGTGTTGGATAAGTGACTTACAACTTGGATTATTTGATGGAAGCTGAGGGGTAAAATGGGAAAGGTTATGTTTCTGGCTTGTTGCATAAATAGGTTTTAGTTCGAGGTGTTTTTAGTCATAAAGATCAAGATATAATTATAGAGCTCTGCAATTCCTTTTGTGGATATAAAGATCATCAAAAACGAAGTTGAAATGAAGAAGTTATGGTTGTTTGAAGTTAAGCTAGAGAAAGGGAGTACGACAGTGCGCTGAACATACACTAGCTAGTACGTTGGGGGTACTAGGCTGAAGGGGACATGTTTTTAGGGTGCTATGCTAAGCGTATCACCACAATGTTAAAATCCTAATTTCTTAGTTTTGGGCCCTATTTATAGACTCTAAATCCTTGGGTTCCTTCCTAACATCAACCACCACCCTCTTAAACCTCTAAATCGAAACCCTAGCCCCCTAGAGAAAATATTGAGCCTTTTTATGTGTGTTGGGTGCATTTTGGATGAAAGAGAAGTCTAAGCAAACTTAAGCTTGGGGATCCAGAGCTGACATTGCTTTTCTCAACTCCATAAGGTATAAAGCTTGAACCTTGATGATACATTTCCTAAATCTAGCTAGTTTTGGGTTTTATAAGCTTTTTGCTCCCATAATCTTGGTGTTCATGAGTGTGGCTTACTCTAAACCACCAGAGTTATCCTTTCAGATGTTTTAGAGTGGTAGGAACCATAAAAATGCGATCTTGGTCCCTTTCTTCCCTCCATGCAAGAGTTATTATGCATTGGTTTGTGTTTTAAGTTATGTTTTTGATTTTTGGAACGCTACTAGTCATGGAAAATCATAAGTTCGAAACTTTATGACTTAGAATGATGTTTGGGACTAGATCTAAGATTTAGACGTGATATCTTAATGGACTAAGCACTTAATGAAGGAAAATGAAACTAGTCGAGTATGTTAGGCATACCTGATGGTACACTAAGCGTACCAGGCTAAAGCCCTGTAATTAGGAAGTGATCATTTATATTGAGTGTAGTGACTTAGTACATCGAGCGTATTCAGTCTTTGTCGACCTTAATTGATTTTTTCACTTTTTGAGCTTGACTTTGACTAGGAATTTAACCAAGTTTGACTTTTTCAACTCATTTATGCATACAAATTAGTTCGTCCATTTAGATATTGCATGTTATATTAATACACCTCATTCATTCTTCATTATATTATTTAATTGTCCATTTTGCAAACTGAACATCCCTGTCGCAAACTACCGACACTGGCACCCCGTGTCTAGCCACCACCTCTCGCATATAAATATCCGCCAACTTCTCAGCAGATATACTCACCGAAATCGGAATGAAGTGGGCACACTTTATCAGTCTCTCCACGATCACCTGTATGGCATCCACACCCCTCGCCATCCTTGGTAACTTCGTGATGAAGTCCATAGGGATCTTTTCCCATTTCCACATGTGAATGGGTAGCGGCTGTACCTTGCCATGAGGTCGTTGATGCTCAGCCTTGATCTTCCTACAGGTCAAGCACCACTCCATAAACCAGATTATCTCTCGCTTCATGCAGGGCCACCAATAACCCACCCTACTAGAAAACAGACCTTTAATGACGCGCTTTTTATGATACGCACTGATTAATGATACGCAAACGGGCGTGCCCTAAAAATAATGTCAGATCTTTAGAAATCTGAAGAATTTTGGACGCGCATTTTTGCGTGCCCTAAAACTATTGTCCCACAAAAAAAAGATACAAACACGGAGGGCGCATGTGCGTCCTCTGTGAGTGTAGCTTTATAATTTTTCACTCAAAATGTGCATTCAAGGGGGAAATCGCATCCTCTTAAAATTTTAAAATTTTTAAATATCCCGCTTCAAGATCTCCTTTCATTCTCTTCTTCCCTTTTCTCTACAAACCCTAATACCAGATACCATATCTTCTTGCTTCGGTTGTTTAGTTGCACAGATGGTGGTTGTAGTGGTTGTCATGGTGCTCGTTTACCATCTTATGACACAATCTTCTAGAATAGCAAGCTATGGCCTAAGGCATCATTGATTTGGGGGCATCAAGTTTTCGAGAGCTTTTATGGTATGTATAGTTTAATTGGACCAAAATTAATCGTATATTATTTTTTTTAGCCCAGGGTAGCGGAGCTGAACACGAACACAGGGGAAATTACAACATCTCACGCCTAAATCAAAGCAATCGAACAGATTTCTAGGCAAACACACACCTAAATTGAGGAGTTGCTTCGTTATTAATCGGCACCGAATATCCTTCTTCTTTTCTTCTAGGCACGCTTCTTCAAAGATCTTGATTACATGCTTCCTTCTGCAGACATTCCCCCCACTTCCCCCTTTCGTTTCTCACTCTAGAAACCCTAATCCTTCCGCCACAATGAACACCGCCACCAACTCATCCACCAGACTACCGCACCCACAATGCACCACCACCACCTTCAGTCTTCATTATTCTATATTAACATCGCTCAGCCACCACACCCCTCCCTCTCTGGGTTGCAATCACAGATACACACCACTGTGAGTATCCCAAACATGGTTCCTTGAAAAAAGGTATATATTATTTTTCTATTTTTCTTACATGAAGTTTATCAGAGCTGTTTATTTCTTTTTGATTTGGTTTACAGAACATAAAATCCTTAATTTAATAAGTTTTGTTTTCATCAATGTGGTGACGAGAAGCAAGAAATGGAATCAACACTCTAATAGGTTGGTTTCTTCTTACGTTGGTTTAGAAAAATGGAGAGTAAATGGGAAGAGGAGGAAGACTATGTTGTTGATTTTTATTTTTGTAAGGTGATCACTAAAATCTGTTATTTTTCTCTGTTTCTCTCTAGAAAAGATATAAGCTGAACACCAGACCTCTGTTATTTTTCCACTTTTTGTTGGGTCTTAGAAGAGGCTCAAATAGTTCCCTCAATAGCGCCACTACAATCCTCTGTAGAGCAACAAATTTGTTATGAATGTGATGCCCAGATTGCACTCTGATTACTATTATCATTAATGTGAATATTAGAAACAAAAAAATTTCAAATATAAGTAAAGACAATGATATATGGTGAATATAATAGCTTTTACCAGAAAAACACGGTGAAAAGATATTTAACCAATGGTATTCCTCTCTACTAACCACCTAGACTGAACATCATGTTATAAGGTAGAATCTTTTGAAGATACGGGACCCGATGCGAGATAGGTTATCATTATCAAAGTGAGGTATTTACCATTCTATATATATTATATTTATAATTTATAATTATAGAATTTATATTACTAAACTAAAAAATTAAACATCATTAGAAGGCAAATAAGGATGTAATAAAAAGAATATTTTCAGATAGTAAAGTTATAACATAATCAAAATCATGATGGAATGAAAAAGAAACACTCACTGGCTCTTTAATGAAGAATAACAAAATGTAAGAAAGGTCCATTCTGTTTCTTTTATTCCAATGGAATGAACCATTCCATTCCATTGGCCCAAAAACACTAGCTTGAGTTTTAATAGTAGTATCAAACTTATATTGTTGGAGATTTTATTTAGGTACCCAGATGAATTCGAGAGCACACGTATCATTGGTGAACGGAAATTTAAAAAAGCCACACAACTCTTTGAAAGTGTGTCTGAACAACTGAAAGGGAAAGTTAATTAATGCCACACATACATTGATTTTTCCAACCTCAAAGTCTAACTTTTAGAAGCAACTAATAATAATAATAATAATGTCAAAACGTGCCCTGCTGCTATGAGATTTGCTTTTGCTGCTGGAACCACTGATGGGCCTGGAGCATTTGACTTCAAACAGGGAGATGACCAGGCAGGGTTTTATATGTCTACACTACACACTTAATTGTTAAATTAATGGATCTAAATTTAGCAATGTAATGTTTTAGGGAAATGCATTTGGAAGCTGGTTGGAGGGTTACTGAAAAAACCAGATGAGGAGCAGATCAATTTTCAGGATCCCAAACCCATTTTGATCGACACTTGTGAAATGCATGATCCATACGACTGGGCAACTTTATGCAGCCTGCCACACTACCAATTCAGATTTTGCAAATCGGGCAACTTGTTATTCTCAGTGTTCCAGGAGGTAATTATTTATTGCTCCATTCTTCAGATCATTTTTTACCCACAATATTCATTCATTCAAAGAACCATACTTTCGCTTAAACTCATAAACTATACAGATCCATGTAACATATAAGGACATAAAACCATTAAATCTTATACTTGGCATACTTAGTGTTACTGATTTTCCGCTTGTTTTTAAGGTTTTTGTAGAATTCACAACAATGGCCGGGAGACGTCTGCGTGATGCGGTGAAGGAAGTTTTGACTTCATTTGGAGAGGAAGAAGAAAAAGAAGAATTTCATGTTGTGATTGCTGGACTTACAAATACTTATTCGCAGTATGTGACTACGATTGAGGAATATCAGATTCAGAGATACCAGGTAAGCATATCATACCTTACCTTTCTATCGAACATCTGACCAAAACACATAAATGCCCTCCTTATCCTCATAACCGAATTAGCCTTAAAAAGCTTGTCATTTATCACATAAGAATGGTAAACACCTTAAATTCTATAATTATAAACACCTAGATTGCTTAATCGACAAAATTATTACTATACAATATTGGTTTGTTCATCTTTTTCAGACCATGATGATTCAAAGTTCTGGAAAGGTATCCAGAGGTCAGGTTGACAACAACACATTCATCTCTACAAATCCTGATGTTGGTATTAGGAAGCACAAAAAAGAAGGTTTTCATCTCTACAAGTCTGGTAAGTATCCAAAAGTACACAACTTATATTTATAATGAAGACAAAATTGAGAGTTTTATGGGATCTGGTCTACATCAGGTTATTAAAGGAAACAATGACTTAACACCAGAACACCATCAATTCTTTCTTTATCAGCTTCTTCGAGGACTGAAATACATACACTCAGGTCATACAGTATTATCATCTGATGATATGACTATTTTTTTAATTGTTTGAAGTCATACAAGCCTTCACACACTCTTTCACTCGTGAAACCATACCCGACCAATAGAGGTTACCCGCTAATCTTCGATAGGTGCGATAGTATCCTGAGTGCCCCCATATGCTGATTCGTGGAATTCTTTCAGAAGATCAGGAATAAATTTTGATTTTCTTGAAATTAACAATCGCCCCCTGTAATATAAAACTCCATTTTTTACTTGATAACTGGGATGATATGTAGGATTTGATTCACAATCAGTCTTTAACCTTTGTAGATCAGCATCATGTTGTGTTTCTGTCAACAACTCCCCTCCTTGTAGCCATGAAGGTTCTGAGACCAGTGCCATAATTTCACCATCTTCTGCCCTTCTTGACAGATCATCAGCAACTCTATTTTCCCTGCCTGGTTTATAACATATCTCAAAGTCATGTCCCAACAACTTTGCTACCCAATTCTGCTGATCGGGGCTAGTAATTCGTTTTTGCAGCAAAAATTTTAGACTCTTTTGATCTGTATACACGGTAAAAGTGGTACCAAGCAAATAGGAACACCAATGTTGAATTGAAAGCACTAAAGCCATGATTTCTCGTTCGTAGGCCGATTTAACTAAGTTGCGGTCACTTAATGCGTTACTAAAATAGGCTATCGGTTTCTGATTTTGCATAAGTATAGAACCGATACCTCGCCCCGAAGCATCACATTCCACCACAAAAGGTAATTTAAAATCCTGAAGAACAAAAGGTAATTTAGATATCTGAGTTGATTAAAAGAGCTTAATTAGATGCTTCATCTGCAGGTGGTTCGCAAGGATTGAATGGAGAAGAACAAAAGATGATATTTTTTAGATGTTACAATTACATCTACTTTACTACCTTTTACATGAAATCTTACATTCTGAATGCTTCTCTATACGAGTATATATATATATATATATATATATATATATATATATATATATATATATATATATATATATATATATATATATATATTATCTTTTTAAGCTGAAAGTGTAATTTAACTTATCTTTAATTTTCAAGTTTCAGTTTTACCTTCCTTTGTCTATTGACTTGGTACTACTTGTTTTCTATATACATGCAGCTAAAAAATGCATATGTTATTGCCAAATGCAGGTTTATGGAGGTTTCTGAAGGTTTTTGATATGCTTGAAGCAAATGCAGGGTTTCTTGTAAGAGCCACAATTGTTTTCATTTGTGAAATCTTGGATTGTTGCCCATGGTTCGAGTTTGCTGATCTTGAGGTCAGTAGTCTCTTAATTCCTTATCTTTATTCATTCTCCTTTTCTTTTTTAGTAAAAAGTTTATCTTTTTTTTAGGTCACCTGCCTTTGACTTTTAGAACTCCACCTGTTAGTCCACCTAGACCAAGTTACTTAACAGGAATTGGAATGAGAGTTCACTGGAGTTCAGACCACACTTAATGGATTTAGGGCTTGCAGGTCCTCCTTTTCTTTTAATGTTGTACATGTTTTGTTTTCTATAATAAATATTATGCAATATTAGCAATGTGTTACATTTACTTACTATTGGAATGATTATTTGTATTTGACATATTAGTGCAATAAATTATCTTTATTGTTTATGGTATTTTATTTTATATTATGAGACTTGTAATGTGTTATTTAATTTGAAAATTAGTAAATCTACCAAAAATATATAATTTTAAAAACATTTAAAATTATCACACGCAAAAATGTGTGTCGTCTTCATTTATGACTGGGGCTTCCTTGATACGCATTGTGTGTCATAAACATGCGCGTCGTAAGCTTACGACACGCAAATGCGTGTCGTCTTCCTTTATGACAAGGTCTTCCTTGATACGCATTGCGTGTCATAACCGCGCGTCGTAAATGCGCGTCATAAATGGGCGTCGTAAATGCGCGTCGTCTCTCTTTATGACAAGGCCTTCCTTGACGCGCATTTGCGCGTCGTCTGAGCATTTTACGACGCGCAATGAGCGTCGTAAAAAGATGTTTTTCTAGTAGTGCCAATATCAGGTCTCTATATATTTTTGTACCCCCTGGATGTATAGAGAACTTGGACTTGTGTGCCTCCGCTAATATCCTCTATTTTACCCCTCCAGACACTGATACCCAGACTCGGAAACACTGTGTCAAAAGACCACGACCATCCTTAACAAACAGAGGATACTCTCCCCGAATCCGCTCTATCTTCTAGTTCTCTCTCTTCACTCCCTCGAACTAGGCCTCCTTGATCATGTCTAATAATGGAGAGATCACCTTCATCCTCATACAAATGTTCCCAATCGGGGACCCCTCCGTCTTGCGGCTCAAAGCATCGGCCACCATATTAGCCTTCCCTGGATGGTATAGGATCTCACAATCATAATTATTCAGCACGTCCATCCACCTCCTCTGTCTCATATTGCGGTTCTATTGATCCTTCAAATACTTCAAACTCTTGTGATCAATATAGATGGTGCAACGCAACCCATACAAGTAGTGACTCCAAATCTTGAGGACGAACACCACTGCCCCTAATTCCAAGTCGTGAGTGGGGTAATTCGCCTCATGAGGCTTCAAATGCCTCGAGGCGTAAGCTATCACGTGCCCCTTCTACATCAGTACCACGCCTAACCTTGAAATGCATGCATCACAGTACATGTAACGCCCGCAAATTCGGGATAATCAATTTAGATATAATAGGGGTCGAAAACGACTTTTCGACAAAAGATTATTTAGAATAAATAATCTTAATTAAGTTTTAGAATATGTCTCAAGGGTTCCGTACATATAAAGAACGCTGAAATCCGAGTTATAACAAAGAAGTTATGGCTCGTCGAAATTTTACGGCAAAATCGGCACGACACCGAGAGACGCAAATAATGAATTTTTGATAAAGTACTTTTTAGCCTTACTGATCTAAACAAAATTTTTGGTATACGTTAAACCAAGAACATACAAAATAGGAACGCCCAAATCTGACTTCGTATGTGGAAGTTATGAATTTTCTAAGATTTGGCCTAGCAATGCACGACCCGAAACTCGAATTTTAGTTCGAGCGGTTTTTGGCTTACGAGACCTAAATGAGAGTATAGAATCTCATTAATAGGAACTCAACGATAAAAATACAGATGAAAACGGAGTCCGTATGTAGAAGTTATGAATTTTACGTAGACATTTACCAGTATAATCTCCTCCTACTGATAAATTTAAGATTGGTTAATAATTAGCCGATGGAATCAAAATAAAAGTTGTAGATCTTAATTTTACCTATGCGTGAATATATAGAACTTCAAAAACGAAGCTCGTATGTGAAAGTTACGAATTTTAGAAGTCGGAAATATGTTGTGCGAAAATGGGTGACGTGGCACAATCTTGGTCATTGCGTTCTCTCCAAGTCTTACCACCAGATTGTGACATTGGCACCAAGTCCAGCCATATTTCACCCTATAAATAGAACCTCTCCCACCCTCATTTTCTTCACACATTTCCTATTATTTCTTCTCTTTACTCACTCTCTAGAACCTCTCTCTAACCCCGACCCCCCCCCCCAAAAAAAAAAAAGCCTAGGGAACCTCCATAGCATGAGGCGGAAGCCCCAGAGTGCTCGACGGCTCCGTGAAGAAGAGCTTTTCGGCTCGGGAACGCTATTCCAAATAAAGCCTGGTTTTCTATAAAACCTAATGTAAGTGAGCTACGCCTATGCTATTTTTAATATAGCTTTTATTTAATTATAGTAACGTTATTAGGAACTTATAATAAATACTTGGGCTATTATTATGGATTATATAACTATTGTTTAACGCTTATATAATAGTAATAACAGCTAGACTATTAACTAATCTCGATGAATAATAGACTAAACTCTAGTGGTAATATTACTAGGTTTCGTCGAAGGAAATTATTTTTAAGAAGCGAAGTGTTGTCTGAGTTCGGAATCACCACCTTTTCAGGTGAGTGCATGGTCCCTTTCATCTTACCCCGACCCCCCCCCCCCCCCAAAAAAAAAAAAAAAAAACAAAAAACAAAAAAAGCCTATGGAACCTCCCTAGCATGAGGCGGAAGCCCCGGAGTGCTCGACGGCTCCGAGAAGAAGAGCTTTTCGGCTCGGGAACGCTATTCCAAACAAAGCCTGGTTTTCTATAAAACCTAATATAAGTGAGCTACGACTACGCTATTTTTAATATAGCTTTTATTTAATTATAGTAACGTTATTATGAACTTATAATAAGTACTTGGGTTATTATTATGGGTTATATAACTATTGTTTAACGCTTATATAATAGTAATAATAGCTAGACTATTAATTAGTCTCGATGAATAATAGACTAAACTCTAGTGGTAATAATACAAGTTTCGTCGAAGGAAATTATTTTTAAGAAGCGAAGTGTTGTCTGAGTTCAGAATCACCACCTTTTCAGGTGAGTGCAGGGCCCCTTTCATCTTACACATAGATATGAAGTATTTTATATAAACAACGTGCTAAGTGTGCATATTATCTGTATACTTGCTATCTATGCTGGATGAACAATTTTATACAATTTATATATGATTTAAACTACATACGTATTTATATCTACATAATATGTGTTGGATTAGTGTCTAAGTCCATAACTATTTTGGTATGTACTTGACCCGATGGTGCATGGTCCTTTTGGGTTGCCTTCACCAAAGCAACTTGATAGGATGAATTATGGAGAGAAAGGATTAAATATGATTTATTAATATATTATGAGAATAATATATTAAAGGAGAAATCATATTGTTTAATTAATATTAGTCAATAATTAATTGGTAATTAGTTTTGTGACTGAAAGAGATTAATTAAACTTAAGGGACTAGAATTGTAATTATAAGATAATTGCAATTTGGGCCATGGATTTTCTTGTATTGAGGAGTGGACGAATTCTATGGGGAAACCCATGGGGAAATCGTCCAAGGCCTTAAGGAAAGGAGTCCATGGGTTGCTTAAGGCTTAAGAATCCAAATTAGGGGTTCCTTGTTAGATAACCCTAATAGCCTCACTATATACAAACCCCTTAAGGACCAAAAACGTGGCTAAGCTTTGTTCTAGAGTTTCACACGTTTTTGGGCAACCTCCATCCTCTCTCCTCTTCATCCTCTTGCGTATGGTGTTTGTGAACCATTATAGGAGTGACATTTGTGACTCTAAGCTTTCTAAAGTCAACACAAGGAGATTTGGGATTGTTATTGCTACTAAACAATCAAGGTATGATCTTAAACCTATTCTCATGTTAATATGATTACTTGAATGCTAGAATTAGGGTTTATAGTCTTGGATAACTTGCATGTACAATAGAGAAACCTAGATCCAAGCATTAGGGTTTGTATGAGCACATAGGATGTTCTTATGACCAAAAGGTACATAGTGTGATTGTATGATTATTAAGGCACGTATTGCAAGTTGGCAATATTAATTATAGAAAACAAGAGTTATACCTTGCAAAGTGGTAAGGGTTGTAAAGTTGTTTTGCTATAATTAAGGGAGAGAATATTATGCTTCATTTCAAATCTAAAGGCTTAGGTTGAGAAATGTTAATAAATTTAGTCAAAGGTACATAGTGTGTTCTTAAAATTTCAATTATGATTACGACATTCCTATTCACAATTCGAATTTTGAGAACATAGCAAATAAAACATTATGCATCGTGTCCCATACGCTTCGGGTATAGGATCCATTGCAAATGCTTTAATATTTGACCATTCTAAAATTTTCCAAATGTCTAGCGCATTTAGAGGGAAAAAGGACTAGAATCGGTTTTGACTAAAATAATTAAACAACTATCAAAGGACAATCCAAAGTTCGACGATGATTGGTTGCTTATGAGTAGTTGGAAGCATGGTATTGAATGGACCAAATCGACATTATTATGAATAGAAAAGATTCTATTAATAAGTTGTCATATGGAAAATATGGAAATGTTTCCATATTGGATGGACCATATCGACATTATTATGAATAGATAAGATTCTATTAAGAATGAGTTGTCATATGGAAAATATGGAAATGTGTCCATATTGGGAAATTGAATATTGAAAAATCTATGACTAGATTAGAAACTTTTATGCAAAAGGATGTTCAAAGGAATGTACTTTAAGTGAGAGACATCATATCTAAGGAATTGTCTTGTAACAATCTCCGATAGAGGACTTTGTATTTTCATTGGCAATAGTCTTTGTGACTTTGGTGCAGTGATATTACGAAAGGATGATTGCATAAAATGTTAGAATCTAGCATATTCTATAAGTGGCAAGAATTTGATGTTCTTACACTTATGAAAAAGGATTTGGAGTTGTGAAATGAGAATGATTGGAAATGTATTCAATTTGATCTATTTCACAAAGTAAGAACCATAGGTAAACATTGTGTGCATGCGAAAGAGCATGGGACAAGTGTAATAATTCAAGTAAGAAGTTGATTACCCAAAACGACAAATAATGAGTAATCGATATGGTGATAAATAAAAGGTGTTTTATTTATGCTCAAAGGTTTGAGGCCATATGGGATTAGTATTATTCTTGTGTGTCACTTTGCATGTTTTGACTTCCTGAATAATTTAGTTGGTTAAGAACAGTCAAATTATTCGAACGGGCCACAGTTGTTCATATGTTGGAAGTAGGTATGAATGAAGACTGTCGTGAATTGGTGTGTGGATTGTCTAAAAGAGTATTAGACATAAATGTTTGCTGCAACGTTCATGAGTGCTTATGAATATGAATTTGAGCATTGGATTAAACCCACGCTCACTTGGATCACTCCATGAATTGTATCACGAGTGATTGGTGAGATGATAACATCTTATATTCTTGAAACCGAGATGTGTGAGTTGTATCTTGCAAGTCAGTTGCACATTGATAATATGTAAACGCACTAGTAACTTGGTGTTATAAAACATATTATTGTGTGTGATTCGGTGAGTGAGTGCAAGCAAGCATTATATCAAAGTTTATCCGTTCCTGTTATCCAAAGTAGGATAAAAGCGATATCTTTGGGCCCCTCGATGATTTAGTGATGACAAACGTAAATCCTCGGCCGGGCTAGGGCTAATTTGATTTGTTCAATTAGTCAGTCATCATAAATCGGAAATCGAGAAATAGTACAAAGAGAATGATTAGAAATCATATCTCATACGATATCTAGAATGGAGGAATATATGATCCCTTATCTAAGGACACGCGTATTTGATATGATCAGAGTTGACAGCGGCTTTGGAAAGCTACGATTGCAGATCAGGATCCGAAGTCATACGCAGAATAGTTATTAGACTTATCCAAGTGGGAGACTGTTGGATTAGTGTCTAAGTCCATAACTATTTTGGTATGTACTTGACCCGATGGTGGATGGTCCTTTTGGGTTGCCTTCACCAAAGCAACTTGATAGGATGAATTATGGAGAGAAAGGATTAAATATGATTTATTAATATATTATGAGAAGAATATATTAAAGGAGAAATCATATTGTTTAATTAATATTAGTCAATAATTAATTGGTAATTAGTTTTGTGACTGAAAGAGATTAATTAAACTTAAGGGACTGGAATTGTAATTATAAGATAATTGCAATTTGGGCCATGGATTGTCTTGTATTGAGGAGTGGACGGATTCTATGGGGAAACCCATGGGGAAATCGTCCAAGGCCTTAAGGAAAGGAGTCCATGGGTTTCTTAAGGCTTAAGCATCCAAATTAGGGTTTCCTTGTTAGATAACCCTAATAGCCTCACTATATATAGACCGCTTAAGGACCAAAAACGTGGCTAAGCTTTGTTCTAGGGTTTCACATGTTTTTGGGCAGCCTCCATCCTCTCTCCTCTTCATCCTCTTGCTTATGGTTTTTGTGAACCATTAGAGGAGTGACATTTGTGACTCTAAGCTTTCTAAAGTCATTACAAGGAGATTTGGGATTGTTATTGCTACATAACAATCAAGGTATGTTCTTAAACCTATTCTCATGTTAATATGATTACTTGAATGCTAGAATTAGGGTTTATAGTCTTGGATAACTTGCATGTACAATAGAGAAACCTAGATCCAAGCATTAGGGTTTGTATGAGCACATAGGATGTTCTTATGACCAAAACCCATCAATATGTTGGGTAAAATATGGGTAGATGAAATATGAGTTGGATGACGAGTTGAGAGGCGATATAGACCATGAAGTAAGGGTGAGAGGTGGACGATGTGAGAACCCTTGTTCCCAAATGCTGGTCCCGTCATCTAGCAGAGTATGGATGACAACCACGGACTATTCTAGACAGTCCAGTGGAACATTAGCAGGCTCACAACCTATAGGTGGTGTGAACGATGTGTTCACCGGTGTACTCTAAAAACCTGTTGACATGTATTGCGAGTGTACTCTAGAAAACGATATTGTCAGTAAAAACCTGGAAAATGCGCCTAAAGGACTCTACCAGCAGAAGCGCCTAATAGAGAACCTCATAACCTTGGCAGATGCGCCTAAAGGACTATACCGGCAGATTCGCCCCATAAAGAATGTCACAATTTTGGCAACTGCGCCTAAGTATAATATTAGCAGCTGTGCTTGACAGATGTGTCATTAGAAATGATGGATTTCATGCCTATTCCTTAGGATAATCCTTAAGAATGAATGAACGAGGAATAGTTGATTCTTAGGGTAGATCCTTAAGAGTAAATAACATAATGGGGATGGGTAATTGAGTTGATTGATTGTTTGATGAGTAAACTTAATAATTATATTATTATGGGTTGAAAACCCTATGTACTCACCAGGTTTCCCAACCTGACCCACTTAGTTTATATATATCATAGGTGTTGATATGAAGTCACATTACCCTGAGAGATTAAGGAGATATAAATCACTAGTGATAATGAATATAAGTTCTGTTTATACTTATGTTTCTGTATTGACGATGACATCCCAAATGTTTTAAAATGAATAAAAATACTTTTCTTCGGAAATGCCTTGATAACGTATTTATCATGTTTTACTGGCAACAAATTCCGCAACATTTTTATTAAAGAGGTACTCTGATTTTTATAAAGCATAAACAAAATCGGTCTTTTTTTGCCATGACAATGGGGATGTCATAGTAAACCACCAAATCGTCTAACCCCTCAGGTAGTACTAGGATCGGAGCCTCGCATAACCTCTATCTAAGGGTTTCAAAATCCATCTGGTGATCCGTGCCCCATCGAAATCTCACATTCTTCTTGGTCAAGTGGGTTAATGGCACACTAATCTTAGAGAAATCATGAATAAATCTTCGATAATAGCCCGCTAAACCCAAGAAGCTACGAATCTATAATGCGTTCTTCGGTAATTCCCATCGCATCACAACCTCAACCTTGGTTGGATCAACCAAAATGGCCTCCTGATTGATGATGTGCCCCAGAAACTGTACCTCTCGCAGCCAATAATCGCACTTGGAGAACTTTGCATAAAGCTTCTCCGCCCTCAGAGTCTCCAGTACCTCTCTCAAATGTTTATCATGTTGCTCCGGAGTCTTAGAATAGACGAAGATATCATCAATAAAAACGATCACCGACCGATCCAGCATCGTTCAACACCCTGTTCATGAGGTCCATGAACGCTACTGGGGTATTGGTGAGCCCAAAAAACATCACCATAAACTCATAATGCCCATACCGAGTCCTGAAAGTTGTCTTCGGTATATCCTCATCCCGAATCCTCATCTAATGGTACCCCGACCGAAGATTAATCTTGGAAAACCAAGACGCACTCTGCAACCGATCGAACAAATCATTGATCCTTGGACATGGATAACGGTTCTTCACCATTAGTTTGTTCAACTCTCAGTAATCAATGCACATCCTGTGTGATCCATCCTTCTTTTTCACGAACAGGATCGGTGCTCCCCACGGGGAACTTCTCGGACGTATTAACCCTCAGTCTAGCAGCTCCTGAAGCTGCGTCGATAACTCCTGCATCTCGGGCGGTGCCAACCGGCATGATGCCTTCGCTATTGGAGTGGCACCTACCACCAAATCAATTCGGAACTCCACCAGCTTCTTAGGAGGCACTCCTCGTAACTCTTCAGGAAAAACATCCCAAGAGTCCTGTACAACCGGCAAACTGCCCACATCCATCGTGGTCTCAACCCTCGTATATGAGATATAAGCCAGAAATCCCATACATCCCTGCTCAAAAATCTCTTATCCCTTACAGCCGAACAGAGAGTTAGCCCATGCGAGGCTCTATCACCATGTATAACTATTTCTCCCCCACTTGGGGTTCGAACCCTAACCAACTCGCGCTCGCAATCAATCATGGCCCCATTGGCCCCCAACTATTCCATCCCGACAATCACCTTCAACCCCCGCAACGGTATCGGGACTAGATCAACATGAAACGTCTCGCCCAACACATTCAGGTCACAATCTTGATACACCCTCGTATCACTCATAGTGCGGTCATCTGCAATCTTTACCTCGAATGGGGAATCCAAAGTTCCTGGTGCATCCCGGAACTTCTTGCTAAGCGTAAGGGACACGAACGATCGGGTAGCACCCGAATCAAACAAGACATGAGCAGACATACCATTGACCAAAAAGGTCCCTATACAAGCATAAAGTATACATAAGTCATACAAATAATAAGAGCAGTGAATAATAGCTACGTACCAGCCACAACGTCTGGCGCTACCCGAGCCTCCTCGGTAGTCAGCTGAAATACGCGATTATTCACCGCTGGCGTATCCGCCTTAGCAGGGCGGCCATTGGTGATCCTCAGCGTGGCAGGTGTAGGCACCACCACTACTCCTCCCCTTCCCTGCAACCTCGGGCAGTCAGCCATTTTATGGCCAGTCTGGTTGCAGTGGAAACATATCAAGCCCTTCTTGGGGAAATCCCTGCTTGAATAGCCATGCTGACCACAAGAGTAACATCCTGATATTCCTGATGCCTGATAAGCCCCACTTTGCGATTTACCACACCTGGCACACTAGCCCCAACCCTGCTGGCCCCTTCTGGAAGTGTTTGAGGTCTTAGGCTTCATAGCCTGACCTACCGCTACCTGCGCCTGCTCTGGCTTCTGCTTGGTGTGGAAGTCTAACTCCATCTCCGTTCCCGGGCCTTCTCCACCATCTCATTCAGGGTTTTGCACCTTGTAAAGCTCACAAACTCTTGGATATCATCCCTCAGCATGGAATGATATCTCGTCATCCGCATATCATCATCGGTAGCATACTATGGAATCAACAATGCTCGCTCACAAAACTTGGTGGTGATCTCCGCCACAGTCTCGGTGGTTTGTTGGAGTTCCTGGAACTCCCTCACCATCCTCTGCACCTCAATGGATGGGGCAAAATCCAAATCAAATCATCGGACAAAGTCGGCCCATGTCATCTCAGCCACACCGACTGCTGCCACCTGGCTAGTAACCTTGCCCCACCAATCTCCGACCCTGTCTTTCAACATGCAAGAAACAAATCTCACATTTTCCGTATCCGCGTAAGAACTCGTGTGCTGGGCATTCTCGATATCCGCCACCCAGAATCGACTAACAATGGGGTCCCTGACCCTGAAAAACTTTGGCACCCCGCACACCTTGTAACTCCCGGAATGAGGGAGTTTGGGCCCCAACCTAGCCTGCAACAATCTCAGCTCTGAATGCCCTGATACTCTCTTCCATAATCTCCATCATACCCTCTTTGACCTTCCCAAATATGATTGTGGTAGCTTCAAGGATGCCCCTCGTAACCTCAGTTGTAATAATCTTGTGCAGCCTCTCATTGATGACATCAGTAACGTCGCCTGATCCAGATCTCGATCCTGACCCCCCTGCTTCAAATCGTGTCACCACCATGCTGAACTGAAATTTCATAAATCATAATGATCAGGATACTCATAAAAGGGATCTTCCCACACTGGTACTCCTTGGAGTTGTCGGATCTAACATTGGTTCGAGTACACGTCCTGTGGTTTCAGTAGTACGGGCTCAATACTACCTTCCAATCCTACATGTACCTTTCCTAATGCTCTACCTAACAACTTCAATTCGTCCCAAAATAAATCACATTCCGCAGACTACCACACACCTCAAATCCTAGGTTGTCCTAAGATTTACCCTATCCATACCAATCATATATGGTTGCCTTTATGCATGCAAATTATACGCAGAAAATGATCAAATAGACTTTTGAATAAAAGATTCTACCCTAGGACCACAATCAAACAAGGAACGAGGATATAAGGAGAAATCAATCATTCTAAGGCTATAAGCTCTTAACCGTATACAATTTTAAAAGCATACACATAGCAAGTTCCATATGATTATCAAAGCTCAAACATCAGTATAACATGGATAACACCTTGGGAAACTAGTTACTTGGCTCGGCTGATCACGCACGTTGCACTTTCATATTTTCCATTCTTTAGAATCTTTTTCATTTTATTTTTGAAAATAATTTTACCATTTCCTTAGTTTTAGTCTTGACACACCCAAGAGTGTGCCCGAATCCCTCAAACCAAGGCTCTGATACCAACTTGTAATGACCTCATTTTTCAATGGAAAATTTTCAGTTTTGATTATCCAATCACATTTCCAGAAATTACAAATCTCATATATAATTGTTTTCAAACTCATATCGATTACAACTTTTATTTAAAATATCAGAGTGTCCCATAAAACGCCTGTGTGAGAGTGCACACCACGCCATCAAGCCTTGCCATTGCCCTTGGGATCCGATGTACCCGAAACAAATCCACAACCTGTAAGCTAATGCTTAGTGAGTCCCCCCAGAGCATACCCCGTACATAATTCACATAACACATATCATATTAGCTATAAAAGCTACATATACCACATAAGCTATGCATACATAAACCTGTAAGGATGTTGTGGGATCCCCCCAGGGTCTTACACCTTCGTGCCATGGGCTACCCCACATGGTCTTATATCCAACTGCCACGAGCTCCCCCGGGGTCTTTCATGCAATAACATACATAATCAACTTATCATATCATATCACAGAAATGTCTAACATACTACATATACATACATAAACCTGTAAGGATGTTGTGGGCTCCCCCAGGATCTTATACCATTGTGTCATGGGCTACACCACATGGTCTTTTCCTAGGAAAGCCATGGGCTACCCCACATGGTCTTATATCCAACTGCTACGAGCTCCCCCCGGGGGTCTTCCATGCAATAGCATTCAATCACTAGCATACTGCATAGCACAAAGCTAACTATCATACCATATATCTCTACGAATGCTAGTGTACCACATCACATAAAATGGGTCGGTCTTGGTGCCTTAGACGCATTGATATGGTGAGAAAACTCACCTCTCTCGAATGTTGAACTGACAAGCTAGAACCATATATGTCCCATGTGTTGCGCCAATTCAACTACCTGTAAGCATCATTATATAGACTTCTCATAATCCCAGAATTATCCTCAAGGTCAACCCTGGTCAATCTTGGTCAAAGTCAAAGTCAACGGTCCATGTTGACCTCAACTCGTCGGGTGCATCTAGCGATTCATCGAGTTCCTACCGAGTCCAGACAACCTGATCAAACCCTAGCCAACTCGCTAGGGCAACTCGTCGAGTCCCCCTTCCCGTTTGATTGTTGTGATGATACACCGAATCCAGGGACTCCAGGGCTTAGATTTGAAGCCCTAAGGTGTCTAGAAGGTTAAAGTTTCCATGTTTACACTCTAGAACCATTCCAAAAGCTCTAAGGACCTTATCAAATGTTGGAAAGCTCCAAAGCTTTTCAATATGGTCCAAAACTATAGGGATCTGAAATCCCTCCTTTCCATAAAAGTTTCTAGTCCTCCAAACGTTCCAAAGATGGAGGATTTATGGATATGCATGTCCCTAGGTCAAAATGGTCAAAAAGAGGAAAATATGCCCTAAAAACCCTTGCATGGTGTCCTTGCTCGACCAAAGGCCAGTTCTAGCCCACCTTGGGACCATTTTACTTTGGGAATTCATAAAGTTGCAAACTTTATGAACCCCATGCATGCAATCAACAAAAAAGGTAGGAAATGAAGAGTAAACTCAAGATCTGGCCATACTCTATGATAAAAATCAAGTCTTGAAGACTTACAACAGTCCATAAGATGGTCAAGCTCAAGGATGGGTGCTTGGTTTGCTGGATCTTATCACTATCTCCTTATTCTTAAGCTTCAAAGTCACTCTAGTTCACAAAATGGAAGAGAATGGGGATTAGGGTTAGCATAGACGTTCTTAGGGTTTGGAGGCTGATGGGAGATCAGCCTCAAGGCTCTTAAGGAGATTATATAGGGTGCAAACCTTAAAATTAGGGTTTTATCATTACAGTGCCTACTCGTCAAGTCAACCATCCAGCTTGTCGAGTAAGGCGTAGATCCCGCGTCCTTGACATGCCCTCTACTCGACGAGTCGGACTCGCAACTCGCCGAGTCCACACACCAAAACCCTAGATCTTAAATAAATTAAGTAATACCTAGAACAGGTGTTACATTTACCTTTGTTAAAATATTAGCTTGGTAAATTCTATAAATATGGTACGATCCTTTCTTTTCTTTCCTACACGTGTGTTGTTGATCATATTTATTTATAACATTAGGTACATGGAAAGAAAAATATAAATAGAATGTGATGAATAATTTGAATGACCAAAAAATATTTATAGCAAAGCTGATATTTTACAACTTGTAATGAGAGGTTATGATATTATGTCCAACGTTTTTAAAACTGGTTCGACCCCAAGCATTTGGGGACGAGAGCGGTTCAACCAACAACCAGTTTTATGTTAATTTTTAGAACGGATCAAAACCGACGGTTTCTTAAAAAAATCAAGTTGAATCTATGTGATAGATACGTTAAAAAAACGCTTGAACTGATTTACTGTACTTGGATATATCAAATAAAAAACCGGTTATAATATATGACATTTGGCCACCATTTTTGGCAGTTGCACAACTTGTCACATGTTTTTTCATGTTGGAAACTTCAATATAAGCATGTTTTTTCATGTTGGAAACTTCAATATAAGATTTAATAACTTAAAATGAAACTTCAACACCATATGTCTAGTTTAATAATCGATACAAAGTAAATGCACATATAAAATAACAAAACCCGTTAGTAAATAGGAAATTTCCCACCGTTTTAGGCCGTCGCAAAAGTTGTAATTTTTTAATGTAAAATCGACGTGAATGTGTGAAGTTTGATGTGCAATTGTGACTCGTTTTTAATAAATTGTCATAGAAACAATTATGTTAAATAGTTTATAACCTTTATTAATGAGAAATATGAAAATCGAGAAGACTAAGTTTTCAAAAACCAATATCATAACGCAATTTGTACTAGTGCATATTGGTGCGACACGGTATCTTATGTCTATATATATATATATATATATATATATATATATATATATATATATATATATATATATATATATATATATATATTAGAATATCCCTTTCTCAAAATGATTCTTTTGGAAACTTGATATGGGCTATAGGGCTGACAATTCTCGACACGATCCGCGACACGACATGAAATAAATAGGTTTGGGTTGAGTTTTTCAACCCACAAACCCGTTTATTAAATAGGTCATATATGAGTTTCTCAAAAATAAACGGGTTGACCCGCCAACCCGTTTCTATTTTTAATAAAAAAAATTATTTTATTTTAAATGTTATTATGTATCAAGTATTAATATTTAATAAGTATTATATAATATATAACATTGATTCATAAACCATTTGACTGTTTTGACATTTTGACTCGTGATGGATGACCTAAGATTCTAAGTTGTAACTAGTAAGGCTAAGTCTGTAACCATTTTGCCCATTTGCCCTAAATAATAATCTCAAAATCAAATCGTGTATGAGCGTATTTTCCTCTTCCAGTCTGGGGGACTCCTATAGTCTCACTCTCTCCTCTGTTACTCTGTGATCGAAATCAGGTATCGAAATGGTGTTGGAGAATTGACTTTGTTTTTTGGGAGAAAAAAATGAGAATTGTAGCTATTACTTTAGTACTTGAATTATCAATATTTGTATTAATGTTTAGTTTAAACATGTTTCTATGAATGTTTTTAATTTTCATTTGGATGTTTAAGGCTTAAGTATCTAAAATTCGGATATGTTTGCATCAACCATCAAGAATTTATTCATGTTTCATTGTAAAATTTATTTTTGGAATCTGACCCATGAACCCGCCAACCTGTGAACCCGTATAAATAAATGGGTTGGCAGGTCATATATGAGTTTATATTCTTAACTCGTCAACCCGTGACCTGTATATTTAAATGAGTCGTGTTTTAGTTGACATATTTTGACCCGCCAACTCGCGACACATCAACCTGAACACGACACAATTGTCAGGCCTAATGGGCTCCAGCTCCACATATAATTACAATTTGACATCTTTAGTATAAATGTTATGAATATCTAAAAAATGATATGTTATATGTTGGTCTTAGTATATTATTAAATATTTTTAGTATAAAATACGTTGTTTTGTTTTACAGAGTGCATATAATACTTATAAAATAAGTTGTTTCCCGTCAATATAAGCTATAATTTTAGCATATTCATATATTGACTTGTTTAGATTGGAGCATATATGCCAACTTCTTTGTGTGTGTGGGCATATTAAATTAATGTTTTATTCTAGTTTTTGAATATGGAATACTTCCACCAAATCCGATAGAAGGAAAATAAAAATGGTTTAAAAGTGTTTGAAATTTCAACCATCATGGGACGACTTAACAACTTGGGAAAGCCAAATGGTACACGAACCCCTCTATATAAACCATGCTACGATCAACGTTAACATGCACAACACCAAAAGCTCATGGCTTCTCTTCCCACACCAACAGTTACAGCTGCCGGAGCCACCACTAAAACCTACTCTTCTTCTTTCACCACCACTTCCCCTGTCATCTCTTCTTGGCCGTTGTTCTCGAAGAAATGTGTCCTCACTAAGCCACTAAAACACAAAATCTCTTGCAATGCTGGTTCGTCTGAGAACTCCCTGAACAACCTTGATCGCCGGAATGTTCTTCTCGGTCTCGGCGGTCTCGCCGGAGCTGTGAACTTGACGTCTGTTCCGTCTGTCGGAGCTGCGCCAATATCCGCCCCGGATATTTCCAAATGTGGGAGTACTCCTCTTACAGGGTTTAGACCTGGGGACAACACTCCTACCGGCGGGGACTGTTGCCCGCCGGACTCCACCCAGATCATGGACTTCAAGTTCCCTAAGAATGAGACGTTCCGGGTGAGACCCGCAGCCCATTTGCTCAGCCCTAAGTACATTGCTAAATTCAACGAAGCGATCAAACGCATGAAGGAACTTCCCGAAACCGATCCTCGAAACTTTCTGCAACAAGCACACATTCACTGTGCTTACTGCAATGGCGCTTACACTCAATCTTCAAGTGGATTTCCCGATATTGAAATCCAGATTCATAACTCATGGCTGTTCTTCCCCTTCCACCGTTGGTACCTCTACTTTTACGAGAGAATCCTGGGGAGCTTGATCGATGATCCCACTTTCGCTTTGCCATTCTGGAACTGGGACACCCCTGCCGGAATGACAATTCCGAAATACTTTAACGATCCCAAAAACGCAGTCTTTGATCCCAAAAGAAACCAAGCTCACTTGCAAGGAGTCGTCGATCTGGGTTACAATGGGAAAGATTCAGACACTACTGATATCGAAAAGGTGAAGAACAATCTCGCGATAATGTATCGTCAAATGGTGACAAACGCCACTGACCCCACAGCTTTCTTCGGTGGTGAGTATCGCGCCGGAATCGAACCCATTAGCGGTGGTGGATCAGTCGAACAAAGCCCACACACACCTGTTCACAGGTGGGTCGGTGACCCAAGAGAACTAAACGGTGAAAACCTCGGTAACTTCTACTCCGCCGGTCGTGACACGCTCTTTTACTGTCACCATTCCAACGTCGATCGAATGTGGTCATTGTGGAAGATGCAGGGAGGCAAACACAAGGACATCACCGATCCCGATTGGCTCAACACCTCTTTCGTGTTTTACGACGAAAACAAGAATCTTGTTCGAGTGTATGTTAAGGATTGTTTGTTTACAAACCAGCTAGGGTACGACTACCAGAGAGTCGACGTACCATGGCTAAACAGCAAGCCAGTCCCACGTGCACCCAGGTCTGGAGTCGCAAAGAAATCCATCGGAAAAGTAAAACAGGCAAAGGAAGTTTCCTTCCCGGTGAAACTCGACAAGATCGTGAAGGTTTTGGTGGCAAGACCAAAGAAATCAAGAAGCAAGAGGGAGAAGGAGGACCAAGAGGAGCTTTTGATTGTGCAGGGTATCACTTATGATAGCGAGAAGTACGTGAAGTTTGATGTGTATGTGAACGACGAGGACGACGATGCTAGTGCACCAGATCAGACTGAGTTCGCCGGAAGTTTCGCACAGTTGCCACACAAACACAAGGGTAAGACGATGAGCAAGACCAACTTCCGCGCCGGACTGACGGAGCTGCTGGAGGATCTGGAGGCCGACGACGACGACAATGTTTTGGTGACGATTGTCCCAAGGTCCGGATCCGAAGACATCACCATTGATAACATCAAGATCATCTACGCTTGATTTCAAGATTTGACGACGACTCTCAGTTGGGATCATTAGTTAAAATATATTTGATTAATGATCTTGCTTTTCCCTTAATTATTACTATTATTATCAGCTTAGTTCGACCCTTGATTAGTGGCGAGGGTTGATGTTTGTCGCCGGAATGTTTGTGTTTGAGTCCGAATTCATGTGATTCATGGGTTGGATTTAAAATAAAATCTGAGTCGAGTCTGGTCATGTCGTAATTTGTGGTTTCACTTTTGACCCAATAAATGTTAATTATAATTTAAATAAATTATTATTAGTTCTCCATCTAAATATGTATGGTTTTACATTTCTACAAACAATTATTGATTAGTTTAAGGTTTGAGATTATTAAAAAGAATAATAATACTTTCAGGAAAAAGTTCCCTTTAGCGTGATATTAGTCCATTGTATTTTAGCTAGACCTCATTGAACAAGTTATAAATTACACAAAAAGTTGCTTACAAATATTGCAATTAACCTGTTTGGAAACCTAGTAGCTCATATGCTTCCAAGGTGCAAATTTGGGGTAAGGATATGACATGGTTTGGATACTGCAAATCAACATTTTAAGGTTTAGACACCTACGGTTGACCTAATCTAACTTTTTATACCTTTATGTTGTTATTGTATGATATCATGTATTTTAACTCGATTAATCTAAAAGATTAACGCAAAGACTTTTCGCACATGATCCGTCAAGTCAAATATAAGCAAAAATGAATAACGGAATATATGTAGTAGGTGGCTAGGTGCACAATTATGTAATGAATTTGTAAATGACAACCTTTTTCCCACTTAAAATTTGATCCACATATACTAATTTATTTTTATGATCTCACCAACTATATTTTGTGGATCGAATGAAACACGTTTAAATAGGACAAAACGTTCTCTTAAAAAAATTGTATGCTCCCTATTAAAAATAGGCGAATGTTCATTTGAAACAGAATTATCTTTATAAGATATCAGCCATATATTTTAAGGGTTAAAAATAATACTTTATATATATATATATATATATATATATATATATATATATATATATATATATATATATATATATATATATATATATATATATATATATATATATAAAAGGCAAGAATTAAATTATAAAAAAAATCATACTGAAAGAGCTATATTTATTATAACAAATATTTCAAATATTAAAAAAAAAAAAAAAAAAAAAAAAAACTTTTAAAATTTTACATATTATAATTTTATTTGTAATAATATTTACGGTTTCAAAATTTCAAACTATTACAATGATAAAGGAAATTACATGTTTTATTTTTACAAAAATATTCTATAAGAATAATCCACTAAACAATAATTTTTCTTTGAGATCCCATATCTCACAAATATGATTACATGTGAAATGAAGCTTCTCATATCTCACAAATATGATCCATTAAAAAAACAGATCCCAACTATGATCCATTAAAAAAGCATTCCCATATCTCAAAAATATGATTACATGTTAAATGAAGCTTCTCATAAAAAAAATAAAAAAAATAAAGTAATGACATGTTTGGTAATGACATGTTTGAGAGAATATCTGCTATAACTAAAATGTTAATTCTTAATTTATATGTTAGCTGCTAACTTATAAACTAACAGACAAAAATGACGTTTGAGAAAAATTAGATGATAAGCTAGTTGGTATATATAAAAATAACATAAATGGATATTTATAAAAAATTTTATTTTTATATATTTAACTAATGCTATGTTCAAGAAATTTTTAAAAAATACCTCAAAATCTTGTCTAAATAGTTTTTTTTTCTTCTAAAAAAAAACTAAAAACTAGTTTATCAGTTATTTTTGATTTGGCAAACATCAAAATTTTAAAAATAATTAAAAAATAAGTTAGATTATCAGTTAGTTATGACATATAAATTATAACCTACAACTTTACATTTAAAAAAAATAAATAAATAAAAAGTTATGTATAATCGTAAAAAATCGAACTTTTATTTTAAATAAAAAAACTCTTAATCCTAATAATGTCTCACAAAACTTTTGGGATTTATGTTCTAGATGTGATCGAACTTTATACATTTAAAAGTTAATAAGTAATTTTATATTATGATTAAAATCTATATCTTCCCCCTACCAATTATATTCAGCTTGAGCTACCACTACCAATTTACTGCTAACAATTATTATAGAGAAACATGTTATAAAAATCAAAACCTGGCAAACACTATAAAAAATCAAAATCTAGAGTAATGTGATATATTGCAATGAAGATTTGTATTGGAGACTTAATTATGGCTGTACAGAGAGACCCACTTGTCTTTTATTCAATGGTTTGATAGCTCCATAATCATTCATTGTATAGTACCTACTTTCGATACTAAGATAATAAGTACAACCAATATTATTATTATCTTATTGAATACAATGTATATAACTTCTTTATTTTTAGTTTGGCGGATCAGTTAATTCATCAAGTTGCTTATTAAGTCTGTGGGCGTTTAAGTTTACTTTTATGCAGTTTTTGCATTATAATTCTATTTATTTTGGAAAAGGGCATACGGTGATTTATTTAATAATTTTATTGAAAATGATAAAGTTTTTATTTTATGTTTTTTCTCATTCTGTGTGAATTTTTCAACTTGATGTTAATGACTTTGTTTACTTTCTAATTAATAATGAACTTTTAGTATCCAAGTGGGTTCACATAGATGGGCACCAAACATTTATTAATACATAAGTTTTATTTTTAATGTTTAATTTTGCAAATTATTTATTATGAATAAATGAGAGATTTAAAGAGTAGCTTATAATTGCATACGAGAATTGTTAAGATCCCAATTTTGATAATATGACATTAAAAATGATTATGATTCAGGATACGCATTAGGATCTTAGGATCATACTTTCGACTTGGATTGTAAGATTTCAGTAAAATCTAATCTTAGCTCTTTAATCTTTATTATATACGTCATCAATAAGCGAGATTAAATCATACATATCTATACAATATTTAATGTGGTTCGGTTAATGACTTAATGTTACTAATGTTCATAGAACAAGATAGAATATTATCAGTTAAAAACCTGAAAACAATAGTACTATTGAAACCCTAGCTAATAGTTATATAGCATAAGCAAAATACGAAACGTAACCCTACATAAGCCAATGTCAGGCCCATATACACATATCAACGTTGGTCCATACTATGACCGTCGATATCGGGTGTCAGGTTTCTTTACTTTGATATTTGCTCTGGTTGTTGATATACATCCATACGGTTCATTAATTCGCAAGCTACATTTAACACTATCATTTAGTGTTTAATGACTTAAAGCCCAAAAAAACACTCTTATGCTTTAAACTCTCATGCACACCCTAAAAATTATCCATTTTGAGTTTGAAATTATGCCTAAATAATGAAGTTATTTAACTAAAATTTAGTGTTTTATATAGTGATAAGCCTTATGCAGGATCACAACTTCACCCATTCATCTAAAACTAGATAGAACATCGACACATAAAAGTTAGCCCTTTTGTGATCTGGCGGATCTAGATCTACATTGTTGTGCTGATCTTGTTTAATAAATATATTTTCTTATTAATTGTTATAGTTTGTATTTGGTTTATAAGTTAAAGTTGATTCTGTAACGCCCGAGTCGCCAGCTATAAACTTTAGCCATTATTTCAATTAAAATCAAAGACTAGTCCATGAGTATGCTTGGTGTACACTAGGTATACACGACGTATTCCTTTGCATGCACATATCGGGGTGATCCTTACGTATGTTGGGCATACCTATACATACGTAGGGTGTACTCAAGTCAGGAGCAAACCCTAATTTTTAGTTTTTACACCCTATTTAAACACATTAAGTTCCTCAAGACCATAACCTTATCAACCTCCCTTTGCTTCTTAAGTTATATGTCGAAACCCTAATCCATCTTCCCTAAAGTTTGAGCTTGTATGTGTGTTTTTGGTGTGTGTGGTTCTTAGAGAAGAAGAAGAAGAAGAAGAGTTGTCAATAAGCATTGGATCAGGAAGAGCTTGTAGATCTAGGGGTTTCTCATCATTTCTGGCTTAGTGAAGGTAAAAAGATTCTACCTAGATGAATCCATGTGTTAGTTTGTGGTTTAGGACATATTTCTACATAAAATGGTCCTTTAACGTGCTCTTAAGAGTATGAGCTACTCCAGAAGGTTATAATGTTAGATCCTAGTGTTTATAACGTTCCTTGAGCATAAAAATGGAGTCTTTATGGATTAAGTTCAATCATGAAATGATTGAAGGTGGTTTCATGAAGATAATGTAGTTTAATCCAAGATTTGACCCGTTAAGACATGCAAAAGCATAAAGTTGGCAACTTTATGGCTTAATGCCCTTTTACAAACCTCGATTTGAGATTGGACGTTGGGTCTTAACTGATTAAGACCTTGGAATGAAGTTTTAGCCAGTTGCAGCGTACACTAGGATACCTTGGGGTACGCTGTGCATACATATCTAAAGTCCCGATAATGCGAGGGTTGCGAGTACGTCGGGTGTACTGGTTGGTACACTTAACATACTTATCAGAGTAGGTCTTGGGCTTGTTTCGGGCCATATATGGGACTTATGGACTTTAGGCCCTTAGTAGGCCATAAACTTTTGTTGTATTGGGCCTTTCTGGCTTGATCCCATTTTTAACATAAATAATCTATTTGGCATCATGACTTATAGCATTTGGGCCTTGATGGGCTAGGTCTAATAAGCTATGAAATAAGTAACTTTCTCCTTTAAGGACATGATTTAGGGTTTGGACTTTTGGGTTGGATTATTGATCTAATTTCTAATTATGGTTTCTTTACTTGTGATATAATGGGGATTTTTGGTTCAGTAGCTCAATCTTTTTTTTGACTGTCAGCAGACTGAGGTGAGTTTGCTCACTATACTGTAGGGCACTAGGATATGTTATGTGCTTGTAGTCTTTATGACTCCATTTGTATATGTTATATGCATGTGTGCCCTTTTGCTAAATATATGTGGGGGTGAAATAGACCCAATATAGTCGTGTACTTACATATGAGTTGAAATAGACTCGGAGGTGAAATAGACTTGGTATGACATGGGCCGTGAGAGAACAAATGATCTGATGCGCAGAGACAAGGTTTGAAAACTCAAACCTTGAATTAATGCTTAAGATAAATGTCTGCTTACTAAGTGATTTTCCTATCAAGTCTAGCAAGACCAATCAAGTCTGAGTTAATGCATTCAACAAAGTATTCAAGTCATAAATGAAGAGTAAGAAATAAAATCAAAGTAAAGAGAATAAACAAAGAACAAAGAGAATGTTTTGAAGATGATTTGAGGAGAATAAAGATGAAGACAGCTGAAGTGATACTATTGAAATTGAATAAACCGTCACATGATTCAACATTGAAAGCTCCTATAAATAGGAGTACATGATACATAGTGCTAACCGATTACATACATAGGACTGGATAATCGAGTTACTTCTGACACTATGATTATCTGTATTTGACAAAAAAGACTAATTCCTATGACATGTTAAATCTTGCTAAATAACAAAGACAACTAATACACTTGGATAAGGAACTAATTCGGACAAGCTAACATTCCGGACATAACATTCATTCCAGAATGCCTTCAACTGATCTTCACATCCGGAGCAAGGCTTCAAGTTCGGACACAAAACTGATTCCGTAGCATCTTCCATTTTGGAACTCTGACTGACTTCGGATCTTCAAAAGGTTTGAGATTGCTAGAGGTTCACTTTTAGGTTCCAACAATCTCCCCTAAGTAAACTTAGCAATCAAGTCAGCTCAGTTTGCTTCTTCCTTGATGAACGTATAAGCTCTAAACAGCCAATCCCTGACTTCGATAAACCACTGCAGTTGACTCACAAACTTTTCTTTCACATGTTCAGGAGCTTCAGATCTGGATGCTCGACTAATAAACTTTTTGAGGGCTATTGTAGGAACTAAGTGTTTGTCAAGGACTCGAAAGAATTCTTTATTTGTCTTCTTTGTTTTGTAAACAAACACTAGAACCGATTCATCAATAGGTCCTTCTACTAGCAGTTCGGCTTCTGGAAACACATATTCAATCTTGGTAAGGAAGTCTTCAGTTCCGAACAAGTGTGCTAACTCATAATCGCATCAACAAAATTTCGCGACATAATCCTTGAGAAAGCTTAGGGCAGCGTGATAAGCACCCATGCTGATGTCTTGATTTTGAAGACTCCGAAAGTGTGCAGCTAAAGTCAGGATATCGTTCGGATTCATTGCAGGGAAATCTACATCAGTAATGGTGTGAGGGGTTGGCTTGTTTCAGAAGACATGGTACCGGAATAACACACAGTTAAGTTCAAATTTTGTCAGGATCTTTCTCCCAAACCCTAAGATCTTTGTAATCCTCTTCCTTGTCCACACTTCCTTTTGAGGCAGTGCATTCTTAGAGTAGAATGTTTTTAATCTTTCACGCTCGGTCCGGATGATCATCTCCGGATTTTCATTTGGGTGGAGAGGAGCAAATTTGATGTAGAATTTGCTATATGGAGAGAGAGGTAGATTAAGCTGTTCCGAATCATTCGATGGAATGTCATAGTACATGAAGGGTACTATATCAACATCCTTAAGAATACCTTATCGGCAGAGAGGAGAGATACCATGCATCGGATCAGGATTATCTTTGAGCGCCTGGATCCGGATGCTGTCCTCTAGGGATTTGTTTATTTCCTCCTGAGACCATCCGAATTTTTTCTTTGGTGGAGGTCTGGAGTAGTGCGCTTGATGGATTTCCATGATTGGCTTCTTGCCCTTATCCTTGTTTAGTGTCGAGATGATGAGCTTCATGTTTTCATCGATTGAGAATTCCGGAGGTGAAGTTTCAAGAGGTTCTTTCGGAAGGTCGTCTGGAATCCGGAGAGGAGAAACTTCATCAATTGGATTTATCCTTGGAGCAGTAATTGGAGGCAACATAGATGAAGTGGCGCGGAAGGCGTCTTGTCAGTTTAGTTTTTCCCTTGGCCATTTGGATACTTCAAGACAAAACATCGGGCAATATAGATGGCCATGAGACTTCGAACCAGCTTCTCTGTTCTTCCTCCGTGAGTACTTTGGCTTTCTTTGGAGCTTGCAATGCCAGTACTCCATTTGTGATAAGAGATTCTTCATTTTCATCATCATCAATTCCTAGAATTCCATAAAGAACTTGGACTTCATCATCGGAATTTTCATCTTCATCTTGGAGCTGATATTCCGAGGTAATTTTCCACGGTTGACTCGACCCTTCTCCCCCTATTGCAATGGTGAAATTGTCAACCGGAGTAAGCTTGAGAGATCCTTTTAGATTGGAAAAATTTTCAAACACCTTCTGAAAGCTGGTGTTGAGTTGAAGGGTGAGGGTGTCATAAGCTTCGATAGTAGGGGCCTGAGCTTTAAGATGATTAAAGAGGCTCCGCAAAATAGACAACATTTCATCAAACATATTATTTGGAACATCTATAATGTTCCAACAGGCTCAGAGAAGCTTTATGAGAACTTTTTATATGATCAGGTTCATTTCATCTTTCGTTCAGATCTATTTTGATAGGCGCTGGATTTGTTTCTCATGACGAACATGAGTTTTCTTGATTAGATCATTTGTAGCAGCAACTAGGTCATCGTGAACCTTAACCATCCTTGTGATTGTATCCAAAAGTATCATATTTTTTTTTTCAAATTCTTCGATGGTATGTTTGAGCTGGAGTGAAATAAGTTGATTTAGTTGGACTTCACATTCAACAACGGTTGGTCCAGACGTGTTGACTATAGACAAGGATTTTAGAATGGCATCTAGTTTTGAGTCCAGTTCGGAGACTTTTTCATCTATCTTGGAGTTAAGTCCAACTACAGAAGCTTCAAGGGAATCAACTTTCTTCATGGTATCATACACATTACTTTGGATGTCAAGAAGAGTGACGGATCAATGTAGTCTCCTGCGGATGATCCAGTGTCAGAGTTAGAATGTTGAGGTTTTTGTTTGTGAGGTTCTGGATTGATGGAAGGACTGGGCTTATTGGTAGCAGCATCATCTTGAAGTTTCTATCTAGACTCAGTTTCATTGACATGAGTGGATGAGGATGATCCGGATTCAAAGGCTGATTTTGATGTGGATGGTTTGGATTGAAAGCACATAGCGGGCAAAATGTGAGTATCAGCAACGGTTGCATCTTCTTCATTAAACATTACTTCTTCGGAAAGATCTTCGTTCGGATTTGTTTGAATAAAATTGTTGTGAGTTGCAAGAGATTCTCCGGAAGCAAATTCTTGATTAGTTTCATCATTGGTAGGAGCAACAAATGTTTGGTTGCTTTGAATTGGTATGTTCTGCATCGAGATGAGCGTAGCTTCAACATAGGACCTGGTAAGTTCTGGATGCCTTGTTTGTGCCCTGCTAACAAAATCTTCCGATAGTGGATCATTAGTATCTGGTCGTCCTATACCCTTACCGGGTATCAAACTAGTTGAGACATCCAGTGTAGGAGGGACAACTCTAGCTTCGAAATGCTTGGGGTTCGGAACAGGGGTTCCTGACCGTGCAAGTGTGGAAGAAGTTGGGATATCAAATCGGACACGTGGGTGCGTTCCAGGAGGCAAGGAACTTTGTTCAACACCAACATCACCTTGTTGGGAAGGTGTGGGTGGTTTATTAGCAGACTCCCCATAAGTGTGTGCAAGTGGTTTTGAAACATCAAGGGGTACCTCAGATGAGTGGGTTGGAGAGGTGCGTGGAAGGCCAAAGTCATCTTGAATGTCATGAGCTCCTTCCTATTAAGAGGAAGAGCTAAATTTGGTTCTCTCTTTTGGCTTTGATTTGGCCAGAGTCATCTTGAATGTCATGAGCTCCTTCCTTTTCCGGATTGGGCTCAATGGAGACTGGGGCAGTTGTGGTGGGTCAAGCACAACCGAAGTCTCCAGATGGTGTTTCAAATGAATTGATCTAGAAGGCAGTAGGGCCAACATGTATTTCAGAAGTCGTTTGACAGGTCCAAAAGAAGATTGGTTTGGTATACGATAATGTTTAGCAGTTTTGAAGGAAACATATACCTCTTTCAGAATTGTGGACACAGGAATTGGTTTGGACCTCTCCATGTATAGCTCTTGGATTGTCAAGGCCCAAAACCTAGCGCTTGAAATTTCATTGCTCTTTCGTTTGACAGTGAACTTTCGGAAATCCTGCCAGAATACTTTTGGGAGATCGACAGCGTTGTTGTGTCAAGAATAGATGTTGTACACCACGTTCAGCCAATCCTTTCTTAGGGTGTTCGTACCACCATGCTTCCCAGACAACCCTCTAATGATGAAGTGTTTTAGCATAGTCAAAAGACCTGAAATGGCCGACCTCTTGAATTCCTTTGCTTTATAGTCTTGATTGTACCCAATATGATTGAGGATCTGTTGGAATTCTTCATTTGTTGGTTCCTAAAATTTAAAACCATTGGGGTTTTCTTTCACACCGATAGCCCTGAGAAACATGAATTTGTGGATGGGCACAATTCTATCACCTATAATTTTTTTTTCGACAACCCCATTGTCAATCTTGATTCAGGTGAAAGCAATGTCCAAAATATTGAGTGGTAGAGGAGGTTCTGGCATTTTGGTGAGTGGAATGGATATGGGATGATGAGAAATGAACTCGATCATCACTCTCACATGTTCATAAAAATCCATAGGGTTTATGGAAAAAAGTTGTGTTGTATCTCTAAGAAACGGTTCAGATGAGTGTAAAGATGAAGATTCTTTCGAGGATTTCTTCTTGGTGACAGATTTATTGGGTGTTGAAGCGGTTTGAGAAATTTTTTGAGAAAAAGATTGAGATGCCACTGTTGCAGAGAGAGATGATAGCTTGAAGAACACAAGAACTCAGAGAAAATTTTAGGTTTTTGAGAGTTTGAGTGCGTAAAGCGTAAATGAGGGTTTTAAGTGGTATATATAGGTGATGAAAATATATTAGGTCAGAAAGGGTAATGATGAGGATTCGGATATAGAAACAGGTCGCATTTAATGTTTTGCCCTTTATTGAATGAGTTGACCACTGATGACGAAATATTTGTATGGAATGAAGTGAAGAATAGAAACCATTAAACAACGATGGGATGTTTGCTTTATTCAATGTGCAAACGTGGTGTGGATTTCTAAGGTCAAAAGATAAGCACCTTTTGAAAAGTAACTGTTTGAAAACATTTCATGAAACATCCCAAAATTTTTTTTTTTAAACATTACTAAGACCATGAAATTGATCATCATATAATAAAACCACAAAAACACATGTCTCAAATGTAAAAGCGAATGTATCAAATCGACTGATGTCAAAACATATCAAAACATCCAAAAATAAAACTCCCAGGATAAATTGAAGTTGTGGTGTGTGCCATGCCATTATCCCGAGCTCTTCCCTTTACTTGCGGAAGTACTTGAAACCAAAAACTGAAACTATAAGCACAAAGCTTAGTGAGCTCCCCCAATCTACCACATACCATGCAATAACATATAAAGCAACTACTGGGCCTTACCCACTGCATCGAACTGAAGTCCGGAAACTGCATCAGATCGAAGTCCGGAACTAACCAGGGCCTTGCCCTCTGCATCGGACCGAAGTCTAGAAACTGCATCGGACCGAAGTCCAAAACTAACCAAGGTCTTGCCCTCTGCATCGTACCGAAGTCCGGAACTGACTGAACATAGCATAACATAATCATAACTACTAGTATAAACACATATACTGCATACTGCATCAGACCGAAGTCCGGAACACATAACACAAATACATGCTTGAATGACAAAGACATCAAGCACATTGAAGTACTGCATCGGACCGAAGTCTGGGACTACTACTAATTAAATGGGCCGGCATTGTGGTCATAGACCAGTTCCTACTAGGAGCAAAACTCACCTCGTAACGCTGGCTGCTGAGATGCTAAATCTGAAGCTGGTTGATTGCTGCTCCGGAACTCCCCAGCCACAAATTCCATAGACACTAAATCAGATATTGATAAGTGTCCTCAGGGTAAAATGACTAATTTACCCCTGGTCAAAGTCAACCTCCTGGTCAAAGTCAACTTTCAGTTGACTGGACTAGCTGAGTTAGGCTGCCAACTCGCCGAGTCCCTAACACCTTTTCTAATCCTTTACTCGCTTCAACTCGTCGAGTTGGACAACAACTCGACGAGTTCTTCTTTCGGTTAACGTCAAATCTATCTTCATCCAACTCTTCGAGTTGTATGAACAACTCGCCGAATCCTCCTTCATCATATGAACACATCCAGGCTGTGACTCACCGAGTTGTATGAACAACTCGTCGAGTCTGTTCTTGAGGCAAGAAGATTGCCTTGGACTCGCCAAGTCATGGCGTGGACTTGCCGAGTCTCCTGCATGCCACTACTATACAGTTGCTTCTAGTCGGTCTCAGTGCATCTAATTCATGGATCTGGGTTTCTAGGGCTGGTTTTGCACGTAAAGTTTCCAACTTTATGTGCATGCATACGTAAATGGGGTTAAAACACCAAAATCCTCCAATACTAAGCACTTAGTGTTTGGAACAAGGCTATATTTGCATAAAGGTGGCTATATTTAGTTTCTAGAGCTCAATAACATCCAGATCTATGGTCTCCATCCTAAAGAGAGTTCAAATCTCGAGTTTGAGTCACATAGGGCTCCAAAAGAGACATAAACAAGCATAAAAGAGGGTTTAATGGAAGAATAAGCAAGGTAATAACTTTATTACCTGAATATGAAGCAGATGGAAGCTAATTCATGGATCTCCTTCCTCTTCTATTGATCCCCTTTCCTTCTTTCTCTTCTTCAACTCCCAAGCTATCACAAAACACTTAAGCTCAACAATGGGGACTAGGGTTTTATAGAGAAATACTCTAAAGGTGCTGGAGGCTGGGGTGGGAGGCTATAATGATGCTTAAATAGGGTGCAAAACCTAGGATTTAGGGTTTCATCCCGACTAGCGGACTCACCAACTTTCGGATACAGACTCGTCGAGTCGCCTATTAAAAGCGCGTGCAAATCCCGCCTCGACGAGTTGGGCTACAGAATCGTCGAGTATCTCTTAAGAAAGGAAAAATACTTTATTTAAATTACATACTAGAAATCGGGCATTACAAATCTCCCCCACTTATCTTAGACTTCATCCTCGAAGTCTGCTGCTACCGTCCCTGAAAATATCAGTCTCCCACGTCCACACTGAAGCCTTCTGGTGCTGCCACTGCACCTTCACTAACTGGACCACCTTGTTTCTGAAGGGCTTCGTCTTCCGATCTAAGATCGCAATTGGCCTCTCGATATAATTAAGGCTGCTATCAACCTGAATATCCTCTAATGGTATCACTGCTGACTCATCCACTAAACACTTATGCAAATGAGAGATGTGGAAAGTATTGTGGATCTGGCTAAGCTCTGTTGGAAGATCCAAACGGTAGGCAACCCAACCCACTCGGGCTAAAACCCTAAATGGACCAATGAACCTACGACCCAACTTGCCCCTCTTCCGGAACCTGATGACACCCTTCCAAGGTGACACTTTCAGGAGGACCATATCGCCCACCTGAAACTCCAAGTCCGAACGCCTCCTGTCGGTGTAACTCTTCTGCTGACTGTGTGTAGTCTGCAGTCTGCTACAGACCTGCTGGATCAACTCTGTGGTCTTGAGCACCACCTCAGTGCTCCCGATGACCATCTGATTAATCTTGACCCAACAAATTGGGTTCCTACACTTCCTCCCATAAAGCATATCGAAAGGAGGGCGGTCAATATTGGCATGATAACTGTTGTTATACGAAAATTCCGCTAATGGAAGATATGTATCCCAACTGCCACAAAAATCTAGATCACATGCCCAAAGCATGTCCTCGAGAGTCTAAATCGTTCTCTCGCTCTGCCCGTCCATCTGAGGGTGGAAAGCGGTGCTGAAGTGAAGACGAGTCCCCATCTCGTCATGAAACCGCTTCCAAAACATGGAAGTGAACTGGACGTCTCGATATGATACTACTGATATAGGCACTCCATGTTGTGCCACTACCTCACGCACCTAAATATCAGCTAGCTTCTCAGTCGATATACTCTCCTGAATCGGTATGAAATGTACGCTCTTGGTTAGTCGATCCACTATGACCGAAATCGAATCATCTCCACGTGCGGTCCTGGGAAGCTTAGTGATGAAATCCATAATGATATCCTCCCATTTCCACACGAGAATGTCTAACGGCTGCATCTTTTCGTCGGGTCTCTGATGCTCCACCTTGACCTTCCTATAGGTCAGGCATCTCTCCATGTACCAAGCTACGCCCCGCTTCATGCAGGGCCACCAATAATCGGGTCGAAGATCTCTGTACATCTTTGTCGCCCCAGGGTGGATGGAGAACCGAGACTTGTGAGCCTCTTCCATCAATACATGCCGTACTCCACCCCACTATGGGGCTCATACTCTCCCATGAAGGTTCAACAATCCTCGACTGTCATAGTCAAAGGAAGCTACTCGGCCAACAATCCTCTCACACATCTGCCTCTCCTCCTTTAGGCCCTCAGCATGTGCCTCTCTAATCTGCTCCAACAATGGAGTAATCACTGTCTTTCTCAGACATATATATCCCTGATCGGGGCTACTACCGACTTGCGGCTCAGGGCGTCGACCACCACGTTGGCCTTGCGCGGTTGATAAATGTAACGCCCGTAGATCCGGGCTAGTCAATTTAGAGACGTTAAGCTTGATAGAAGATTATTTAGAATGAATAATCTTAAGTAAGTTTTAGTATATGTTACAAGGATTTCGTACATATAAAGAACGTTGAAATCCGAGTTATAACGAAGAAGTTATGACCCGTCGAAGTTTCGCGACAGAACCGACACGACACAACACGACGTAAATAGTGAATTTATGTTAGAGCGATATTCGGCCTTAAAGATCTAAATGAAAGTCGTATAATATGTTAAATCAAGAGCATACATCAAAAAGAACGTCCAAATCTTACTTTGTATGAGGAAGTTATGATTTTTCTAAGTTTCAGCTTAGTAGTATGCAGCCTGAAGTTTGACTTTGAGATCGAGCGGTTTTTAACCGAAACAATCTAAATGATAATCGAATATCTCGTCAATGGTAGTGCAACGGTAAAAAGACAGATGAAAACAGACGTTAGACGAAGGAGTTATGAGTTTATAACGGAGTTTTCCTGTCCCGGCCTACTAAAAATAATATAAAAATTATATAAAAAAATAAATTCAAAATTAGCCTACAAAGTCTAAATGAAAGTTATAGATTTTGTTTTTACCTACGCGTGGATATAAAGAACGTCAAAAACAGAGCTCATGTGTGAAAGTTATGAATTTCTGAAGTTTGGGGCATGAACCCCAAGGCGGTGTCAGAGCTCACGATGTGAACATATGTAGTTCATGAGGTGAGCCTAGCTCATGGGTTGAGAATTAGTGGCTCACGAGGTGAACAGATGATGGACGTCTTCCAGGGCAAGTGGCCATGAAGAACGCAATGACGCATCAAGCTCACGAGGTGAATATTAGAAACTCACGATGTGAACCCAGAAAATTCACCCTATAAATAGAAATGGAAGGGCAGCTGATTTAGGTTGCTAGTTTATCACTCTCTCACTCCCGATACTCTCTCTAAGCCTTATTTTAACCCCCGAAGCCCCGGTATCATCCTGAGACACGAAGCAAGTCCCGAAGCTCCGAAGATCCCGAGAAGAAAAGAGTTTCCGAGCCGAAGCTCTACCCGGTGTGTGAAGAGATCACAGTTTCACCGCAAAATACTACTTCTACAAGCCATAGTGCTACCCGATCATCTTCTGATCAAGTGAGTGTATATTCCCTTTCATAACACGATTTTAATACAAGTATTGTTTGAATGTATTAAGTATATGTTTTGTGTGAGTGTGTAGTCACTTTCTTCTAACACATAAATATGAAGTATTTGTTATGCAATATGTGCTATGTGTTTATATATTGTTGTTTATTTGAGATGAGTGTGGAATGGATGTTTTATATAGTTTTTAAATGAGTTAAACAGTATATGTATTTTATATCTACAAATATGTTGGGTAGAACATGGTTAGATGAGATAGTTGGTGTGTGATAAAAGGATGAGTTGGATAATGAGATAAGAGGTGATATAGATCTTGAGATGTGGGTGACAAGTGGAAAATAAGTGAAACCTTTGCCCAAACAATGGCCCCCGTCATTCAACAGAGTAGGGATGACAACCACAGACTATTCTAGACAGTCAGTGGAACATTAGCAGGCTCGCAACTTGTAGGTGTTTGTGAACGATGTGTTCACCGGTGTACTCTAAAAACCCATTGACATGTATTGCGAGAGGGATCTCGAGAATGATATTGTTAATAAACAAGATAAACTTGTTATTAGATCCGGGAGTATGGATCAGATTTGGATTTAGGTATAGTAAATTGTCCCTAGTCCTGGAGTATGGATTGGGCACGGTTTTAGATCTGGGAGTATGGATTAGACCAAGAGGTTAGTTTTAGATCCAGGAATATGGATTAGCTGAAGAGATTAGTTTTAGATTCGTGAGTAGGGATTAGGTAAAGAGGAAAATTTTAGATACGAGAGTTAGATCATGTCGTTGTGGGGATTGAAGGGGTAGGATAAGAGTTGTTTTTATATGGTGAAATTATATAAGTTTGTGAGTTCTATGTGTATATATATGATATAACATTGTGGGTTGAAAACCCTATATGCTCACCAGGCTCCCAAGCCTGACCCACTCAGTTTTCTTTGTATCACAGGTATCAATATGAAGACATATTTCACTAAGAGATTAAAGGAGATGTAAATCACTAGTGTAAATAAATGTATGTTCTATTTATGCTTATGTGTCTGTATCGAAACATGACATCCCGAGATTTTGTTATATAATGAAAATACATTTCTTTAACAAATGCTTTGATAAATTCTTATCATATTTTGTTTTGGGAACAAATTCCGCAACTGTTTTCTTTAAAAGACTACTCTGATTTTTAAAAACAAAGCATAAACAAATCGGTCTTTTCTTGCTGTGAAATTGGGGATGTCACAGTTGGTATCAGAGCATTAGTTTAAGCGAACTAGGAATTCATAGGAAATTTCTAGACTTAAACTTAGAATGCTAAGTAATGATCGTGAGGAGTGTGTCTAAAATATGTTAGGTAGTACACCTAAATTCACACAAGCACTAGTTTATTTTAGGAATAAGACCTAAAATGACGTGTCATCACCATTCACAAACATAACCACATAAATAATTAGCATAAACACAAGAAGGTTCACACTCTCAAGCTCCCTAGATTCACCATGGTCTTCCTGGTCTTGGGTATAAATCCTGTGTTTTTAGTAGTATGGGCCCAATACTAACTTCCACACCTATTTATACCCTCCTCAAGGACTACCCCGAATCCTCCAAGTCACTCTTCCAAACATATACATTTCTCAAACTATAAGGCCTCCTATGCAAAAAAAAAAAGCATCCCATAAGGACTCCTAAGACTCTCTTCCTCACCCTTCTCTACTATCAGTTATAGAAGGAACTTCTACAAATACTACCTAACTACTGCATGAACATAATTACACACTACTAGTACTAGATAATTCTTTGATCGATAGGTCCCACATTACAACGATTGGACTCAAACAACAGTTGCATAATACAGTTAAACCTATCCTTCTAAAATTATCAAATCACAACAATATGTAACCTAACACATTCATCCACTAGTTAGCTAGTACCAACTAAATTTCCTAAATCACAAAACATGCAACATTCAAGCATGCAAATCTAAAAGCTCATACAGACAGACACATAATGGCATATCTCCTAGCATTCTATCATGCAATCCTGAGCAGATCGTTAGCCCTTAATCTAACATGCAATCTTCATATCATAGCATAAAACATATAACTTGTATGGGTATTTTGGGAAGACTTACTTGAGCTTGATTGATTGCACGCATCACACTCCTTGTCTTTTATTAAAAATCATCAGATTAAAATGTTTCTTTTTATGAAAAACCTACCAAACCATCTATTGGAGTCCAAATATACCCGAGAATATGCCTGAATCCCTCAAACTAAAGCTCTGATACTAAATTGTAACATCCCAAAAATACAGATAAAATTCTGTTTTAAAAATCATTCAATTCATAAGAAACTGATATCAAAATAGTCATAAGAGTATCATAATAAAATGTTATCAGACTTCAAATTCCCAAAATCTCTAAATACGGAACCATAGGGTGATGTGGTGCGATCAGGCTGGATCCTTCCTTTTCAAACTGGAAGTACCTGAGACATAAACTGAAACTATAAGCATAAAGCTTAGTGAGTTTCCGCAACATACCTAATCAAGCATACTACCAAGCATATCTGGGTGCTGGCCTACACCTTCGGTCTATTTCAACCGGATACTATCAAGCTTATATAGGTGTTTTCCTACCCCTTCGGTATATTTCAATCGGATACTATCAAGCATATCTGAGTGCTTTCCTACCCCTTCGGTCTATTTCAATCAGATACTAGCAAGCATATTTGGATGCTTGCAACCCCCTTAGGTCCATTTCAACTTGATATTGGGTCTATTTCACCACCTACGACTACCACATAATATCATAACATGAACCACAGAGTCGTCAAGCAAATACAAGCATAACTAAAAAATTTCACAAAGACAATCATCACACTACATCATAAACTAATAGGCAGGAATTGGTGCCTTCAACCCACAAATACTACGAAGGAAGACTCATCTAGGATTGAAGATATTAAATCGCACTTGGTAGATGACTCGAGAAAACCTCCTTAACACGAAAGCATAATACCATAATTAGAAATTAGGTAAATAGCTAACCTGAGGCTCCAAACCCTAACCTTGACTTAAAGACAAGGGTTGATTAACCCTTTCCTTTATGGACTTACCTTACCAAGGGCCAAATTCACATTAGTCCAAAAAGGCATTCCAAGCCTAACTAAAAGACCCTAAAGCCCAAAAATGTCATGTTATAACATAGATGTCTAGGGCCCAATTCTAAACAAGGAAAAGGGTGCAAACAAGATCAAGCCCCAAAATTGCCTAAGCCCAATGGTTGCGTATCTAAGGCGTACTTGGCTTGTACACCCATAGTACGCTGGTGTTGATCTGGAGTCGGGATGCTGGCCCAGTACGCGTAGCGTACACTAGAGTACGCACGGAGTATTGGTTTGCCAACCCAAAAACACTTCCATGACTTAATCCATTAATCCCTAACATCCAAAACTTAGATGTAAGTTCATAATAACGTCTTAAGCCATAAATTTGCAAACTTTATGATTTTTCATGCATGGATGGGGCTCAAACCATGAATTAAGTCCATTAACTCACTTGGATGGTTAGTAACACTTGCATGGTTGAGTCTTAACCACCAGGATCCGATTTTTATGATTCAAAACACTTCCAAGAGTCAAAAAGGACAACTCAAATGGCCTGGAGTTTCTTATTCACCAAGAAACCAAAATGTGGGACCAAAGGATGCCATATTCTACCCTAAACCTAGATCTAAGCTTGTAATGATCAAGGTTCAAACTTTATACCTTCACTAGGCTAGAAATGGTGCACAAGCTCTATATCTACAAGCTCATTCTTCTCCTTTGCTTCCTCCCAAACTTCCTTTTCCTTCAAAACCACCAAAGAACACTACAAACACTCAAGGCAAGCTCGAAATGCACACAATGAGTATAGGTTTCGATATTTGCACTGAAAGGACAATGGAGGTTGAAAGGGTAAAGGTATTGAGGGACTTAAGGACTGTAAATAGGGTGCAAACCTTAAAAATCAGGGTTTTCCACTGGCTTTATTACACCCAGCATACGTTGGGGTCCCCCGATGGCGTGCATCAATGAATACGCCGTGGGTACCTAATGTAAACCCATCATACTCACAAACCCTCAATCACCTTAACTTGATTTAAAATAGATTTATTCAATAACTTCATACCTGCCGACTTGGGTGCTATGGGCATACTGTCGTTCCCACCTCAATACTCCTAAAAGCTCTCGAAGGTACTCCTTGTGCAACTCTTTATTCTTGGAATATACCAGGATATCATCAATAAAAAATAATAATTGATCGATTGAGCATCGACCTGCATACCAGATTCGTCAAATCCATAAACAATGCAGGCATATTAGTGAACCCAAATGGCGTCACCACGAATTCGTAATCACCTTAACGAGTCTGAAATGTGGTCTTCTCTACGTCTTTCTCTCTCACCCTCACCTGATGATACCTTTACCTCAGATCAATCTTGGAGAACCAAGATGCATCCTCCAATTGATCAAAGAGGTCATCAATCCATAGAAGGGGATAACGATTCTTCTCCATCAACTTTTTCAACTCCCAGTAATCAATGCACATCCGATATGAACCATCCTTCTTCATGACGAACAATATCGATGCTCCCCACGACAAACTGATCGGTCTGGTAAAATGCTTGCCCAACAGCTCCTGAGGCTGAGAGGACAATTCCTACATCTCAGCCTATGCCAAACGTTATGATGCCTTGGCAATAGGATCTGCATGTGTCATTAGATCAATCCTAAACTCAACCTGCCTCTCGGGAGGCACACCGGGTAACTCTTCCATAAACACATTAGCAAAGTCCCTGATAAATGCCACATCCATAGCCAATGTCTGCTCTATAACACCTGTATCAAACACATAGGCAAGATAACCTATACAACCATGCTAAATGTACCGTTGAGCCCTGGCCACCGAACAAAACCCTGACCTAATCCCGGTACCCTATCCATAGATAACTAGTTCTCCCCCACTTGGGGTTCGAACTATCACTCGCTGATCCTTGTAGTCTATCATAGCACCAAACCTGCCCAACCAATCTATCCCCACTATCACCCATATATCCCCCATGGGGATAGGAATCAAATTAATCAGATAAGGTACCCCAAAAATATCTAGAATGTAACCTTGATACAATCTGGATACAGAAATCCCATGTTTTTTGGCGATAGAAACCCACAATGGATGCTCCAACTCGCTAAGGGTCATACCAAAATCCGTACTAAAAGATCGAGACACAAAGGACCGACTCGCACCCGAGTCAAATAACACAAGAACAGAAAAAAAATTCACTAAGAATGTACTTATAATCAACAAAATAATAAATGGAAACATACTAGTAACAATATTTGGCGCCTCCCTGGCCTCCTCTGCCATAAGCTGAAAAGCATGACCTCGAGCCCTGGGGGGCTCTGCCTTACCCTATCTCATATTGGTGATCCTCAAAGTTGTTGGAACTAGAGCCTACATCGGTCTCGCCATGAAAAAATGTCAGTTGGCCTTAATATGGCAACATGCTCATACTGATAACAGATCCTGGTGTTCGGTGCGGAGACATGTTGGCGATAGTCCTTGGCATAATGCCCATTCTTGCCACATTTGTGGCACCCATAAGTAGATCGAAAAGAACCCTCATGAACCTTGCCGCACTTGCTACAAGTTGGGCCTCTATGACTCCCAAATCTCACCTCTATGCACTAGAGCCTGCCTCCGCTCCACTGTATGGAGCTCCAACTTAATCTCCTACCACCTAGTTGCCTCCTATAGCTCTACAAGTGTACCATAGCACTAAGTAGACACAAACTGGAGGATGTCCTTCTTGGGCATACTCAAGTACCAGGTTATCTTAGCTTGTTCAGAAGTAGCAAACTCAGGGAAAACAGTGCTCTCTCAGTAAACATCTTAGTGGTATTTGTCACCGACTTGGTCCCATACCGTAGGTCCAAATACTCCTGTGCCAGTCTCTCCCCTCTCAACCAGTGGGACATATCTCGAGGGGAACATCTCAAAGAACTACTCCCACGATACAACAAATCTCTGCTCTAAAGTGTATGAACTGTTAACCGATCTCCACCAATTCTTTGCTCCAGACTAAAGAAAGTTCAGAGCGCATTTGGCCTTCTGGTTCGCTAAACAGGAGCAAGTAAAGAAACATCACACAACATCGAATAGCCAACTCATTACAATGATCGGATCCTGGACTCTATCAAACACCAGGGGCTTTATATTGTCGAAGTCCCGATACTGGAAGGCCCTCCCACGCTAATCCCTTCAGCATCAATGGCCACGGTAGCTGCAGCAACAACAACCTCTAAAAGTGCATCAAATTAGTAATCAAAGAACTCCATCATGATGGTATTTATAAACCCAAAAACATTGGTATCTACCCATGAACAATAGAAACAACCTCACTGTGAATCATCTCCCTCACTTGATCCTCAATCAACCCTAGCCTATCCTATCCACTCGTTCTTGCTCTTGATATGGATCCCCTCATGAACACCATACTAAAATAATGTAACGGCCTGTTCCTGGTAGGCATTTAATTCATTTAAGTACTCATTTTGTATTACCTACTCGACGAGTTGGTATCCCTAACTCGTCGAGTAGATGTCAATTTGGATGCGGGGTTTAAGTGAACTACTCGACGAGTCAAGAGCCTGGAATCGATGAGTAAGGTTGCAAGGATGAAACCTTAGTCTTTAGGGTTTGCACCCTATTTTAGCATCATATCTGACCTCCACCCCAACCTCTATAACCTTCACATCCTACTCTCGAAACCCTAACCATCCCTTGAGTGTTCTTGATCTTTTTCTTGCCATTTGTGTGATTTGAAACTAGAAGAAGGAATGAAACCCTTGGTGATTCAAGAAGAGGCTGTAGATTCAGAACTTGTGCTCCATTTCAGACCCTTTGGAGGTATAAATCTTATACCTTGGCTTCTTTTCACTTAGATCTGCTTCTAGGCTTGCATATTATCACTTTTGGACCATTTCCAAGGTCGTTTCCGAGATTTAAGCTCTTACTGATGTAAGGACTTCAGATCTGGGCACTCTTGAGCTCTAGAAGCTCAAAGTTTCCACCTTTATTTAGTCATGGCCCTATTCCATGATGTAGACCTCCATTTTTTAATGGGATTGGTGTTTTAGCTTCATAACACCTTACACGCACATAAAGTTAGCAACTTTACGTGTAATGTTGACCTAAGGAGTCTAGATCTATGAGTTGGAAGCGTTGGAATTGATTAGAGTCGACTGTATGGATTTGTCATATGGGGGACTCAATGGGTTGTTCATTCGACTCGACGAGTCGAGTCGTGGTTCCCCAACCTTCTCTGATTTTGAGTGAACCCATTGAGTTTAGGAAGTGATTCATCTAGATGGACATGATTAACACTAGGAAACTGAAGAACTCGGCAAGTCTGTGAAGGGACTCGACGAGTTAACTCGTTTTGTCCTGATTCAGTACAAGATGGAACTTGACGAGTCTGTGAAGGGACTCGACAACTTGACTTAGTTATCACAAAACTGGATAGCATAGAACTTGACGAGTTAGAAGATAAATCGACGAGTTGGGTTGACTGGGAGTTAACCTTAGCTTTACTTTGACTAGAGCATTGATTTTAACCAAGGGTAAATTGGTTATTTTATCCTGAGAAGGATTATAATATCTTGACTAAGTATTATTATGACTTTATATCCAGGGAGTCGTTAGAGCGGCTACAAGATACTCCTCACAGCGAGATTTTGCAGATAACTTTGTGTAACACCCCCGAATTTCCAGGTATTTATTATTGTTGTATTTTTGGAGAATTGTGAGTGGACTCGGCGAGTTGGAGCTCTAACTCACCGAGTAGGATCGCGATTTTGGACGCGGGTTCACGTCTGGACTCGGTGAGTCCAAGAGTGGACTCAGCGAGTCCAAGAGTGGACTCAGCGATTCCACGCTGTGTAATGAAACCCTAATTCCCATAGTTTGAGACCAATTTAAAGGGCCTTATGCCCATCATTTGTGCTCACCAATCCATAGAGAGAAACCCTAGAGTGCTTGAGCGTTTTGAGAGATAAAGGAAGCCATTCTTGACCTTTGTGGTGTTCTTTAGCAAGAAGAAGGAGGTCCTAACCAAGAGGAAGCAAAGGAGGTTGCTATACTGTGGATTTAAAGCTTAGATCATCGCACTTGAGGTATTAATTCAGCTCATCTTCTGTTTTATGAAGTATATTTGGATTTAGGGTTTCTTGTGGCCTTTGTTGGGTTGATTTGATGCCCAAATAGTCCCTTTCTAGTGATGAGGCTTTGGATCTAGATCCATAGAGGTCCAGAGAGCCTCACTCATCAAGCTTTATGAAGAGCAATGGAGGTTATGACCTTGAGTTGTGGTATTTGGGGCTAAATCATCATATATTGTCATATAGATGTTGTATGTACATCAAGATAGCGACTTTACGTGATAAATAAGCTTGGAAGGACTGGATCTATGAGTTAGTGGAACAGATCTGACCTCAGGAGTGAGTTTGAGTCATTGCATGGCATGGACTCGCCGAGTCCGAAGAATAGAATCGACGAGTAGCGTGAAGATTGCCCAGCACCACTCAGCGAGTGGTCTTGCCGAGTTAAGGGATTGACTCAGTGAGTCTGGGAGAGTCAGAGTGGGTTGACAGGTGGACTGAGTCAAGCTGGGACTCACTGAGTTGTTCTTAAGACTCGGCGAGTTGAGTCGTGGAGGCCCCACAACTCATGCCAGGTGGAACTCGTCGAGTTAGGAGAATACTCGTTGTGTCAAGTGAGGATCCCAGGGAAATCAGTTTATGCGTATAGACTCGCCGAGTCGCTATAGTGCACTCGCCGAGTCCGGTCAAAGTTGACCGTTGACCATTGACCAGTGTTGACCTATGTTGACTTGTTAAGGGATAGTCAACCTTAGTTAGGAAAGTGTTAATTAGAGATGTATTGTGTTATAGGAGGACTATAGCTCGGGAGATCGAGCACTAGTGATTTCAGGGATTTACGAATTACCGAGATACGCGAGGTGAGTCTTCTCACTATACTTTAACTTGAGTAGGTAAATAGAGTTATGTGATATAGTGCTTGTATGCTATATTTATATGTTATGTGTTGCGCTGCATTATTCTTTGTGATTTATGTTGTGCATGTTTATAGAATTAGAACCTGAGGGTTCACAGAGTTTGGGTGCACGGACCCACAGAGTTATAGCCTCGAGTGGCTAATATGTGTTATATGTGGTATTTTGGGGAACTCACTAAGCTTTGTGCTTACAATGTTTGGTGTTATTTGTTTCAGGTACTAGTGACGACCGTGGGAAGGCGCCGGCTTGATCAGTACACACGTATGGGATTTATGATTTTGAGATCTTGGGATTTTTGTATTACTTGGATTGAATGTTCGAATATGGTTGTTTTATGAATATTATGTGAATTATGTTTTATAAAATTTGAAAAATTTGTTTTGAAATTTACGGTGTTACAAGTTGGTATCAGAGCCTTGATTTGAGGGATTCGGGTACACCTTCGGGAGTATTTGAACTCAAACTGAGGATTTGGAAAATATTTTCAAAAAGAAAACCAAATTTTCTAAAAGTAAAAGATTTCTAGAGAAATTCAGAGGAGAAACGTGTGTACGATCAGTCAGCGCCCGAACGGTGATTTCCCAAAATACCCTTATATTATATGTTTATGAGATTGTTATGATGCATTCTCTTGCTAAAGTAGGCTAGGTATTCCTATTAGGACTAGAATGCCCTGATTTGTGATGCCTTAGCCTAGGGAGAGGTGAGCTGCTATGAGATGCTTGAGAGAGAATAGGTAGCAACGAGGAGCTTATGAGAGATCTGTTAGAAAGTGATAGAGTACTTGGAAATTGGGATTCGAAGAGGAGGATTTGGGGTGTATACTGAAACGGTGTGGACAGTAGTATTCGGCCCGTACTACTGAAAGCACCGGGGCGGTGTACGGTCCGAGTAAGAATCTTCGAAATGCCAAGGATCAAGGAGGGATGAGTTGTCGAGTGTGAGTATGCTCAAGCGGATTCTAATTTATCATATGTTATATTTCAGAGGTTGATCATGGTGAGGACACGTCACATGCCGGAGGGAATCGGGGCTAGTGATGAGGAGATCCGTCAGATCATTCACGAGGAGGTGGCTGCGGTCATCAGGGTAGAGATACCAGAGATGTTCGGGTCTATTAAGACCGCGCTGATTGAGACTTTCGATGAGCGTTATGCTGCTCTTTCTGAGGCTGCTGTTGCAGCGGCCATCGCAACTATTGCTGCTGCGAGGTCGCAGGGTGGTGATGCGTTGCTGTTCCGGGAGTTCAACAACACGAAATCACCAGAGTTTGATGGGACCCAGGACCCGGTGGCGGCTATGAGATGGATTTCTGACATAGAGGGGCGTTTCTTCACTTGCTCATCTCCTGAGCATTTGAGAGTACGGTTCGCGCTGAACTAGCTTCGCTTGGGTGCGACGGACTGGTGGAAGTTTGTAACAGCACACTTTTCGCCTGTTGAGCTTGCGGCAGTGACCTGGGAGAGGTTCACTGCCATGTTCCGAGATGAGTACGTTCCCCAGGTGGAGAGGGAGCATTTGGCCCAGGAGTTTCTGACCCTCAAGCAGGGCACTGAGTCTGTTACGGTGATTACCAGGATGTTTCACTGAGCAGGCACGTATGAGCCGATATTTGAGTATCTTGAGGCGAGACATTCGGGAGTTCGTGGCGAACTCCTCATACCGGACATTTTCCGAGCTTCAGGAAAATGCCCGGAAGAGGGAGATCGAGTTGGAGACTCAGGCTAAGGAGGAGGCTGAGTCTCACGGGAGGGATCGGCGACCGGCACAATTCCAGCCGGCAGCCAAGCGGGCCAAGCCCGCTGATCCCAAATCAGGGAGCGAGAAGGGCCGCACTTGTGGAAAGTGCGGCAAGGGTCATGATGGAGTATGTAGAGCTGGATCTTGCTACAAATGTGGCAAGGAGAGGCATATGGCTAACGACTGCCCCAAGGGGTTTGCAATATGTTTTCACTGTAACCAGACCGGACACCGGAAGGAGGAATATCCGCAGTTGCGGGGATCAGCTCAGGGAACACTTCAGGGATCTGCCCCTGCCGCCATCAGAGATACCGAGAGTCTGCCAGTGAAGGCCGAGGCACCGAGGGCACGTGGGTGAGCGTTTCAGTTGACCGCGGAGGAGGTCCGCGCAGCGCCCGATGTCATGGCTGGTATGTATTCTTTCGTGTATTTATTGTAATGATGAGATATTATGCTTATATTATGTTATGCGTAGGTACTTTTCTTGTGAATTCCGTACCTGACTTGGTATTATTTGACTCTGGTGCGAGTCGGTCTTTTGTATCTTTGGCTTTTAGTCAGCACATCAGTGTTAGTCGCGAGGCACTGAGTCGGCCTCTGAGAGTTTCCATAGCTGACGAGAAGGTGATATATGCCACGGAGGTGATCCGTGGGTGCGTACTCGAGATTTTCGGTGTTGAGTTCCCGATTGATTTGGTTCCTATTGCCATGGGGGATGTCTGTGTCATTGTGGGCATGGACTGGTTGAGAAGGTTCGGTGCGGTTATCGACTGCGAGCAACAACTAGTGACCATAAGAGACCCTAGTGGGGGAGCTCTTACAGTGTACGGCGAGGGTACCCGTTCTGGATCAGCGTTTTGTTCGGCCGCTAGGGTGAGGCAGTGTCTACAGCAGGGCTGTAAGGGTTTTGTGGCGTATGTGTCGGATACGCAGGTTGATTCCAAGAGGCCGAGGTCGGTGGAGGAGGTTCCCATAGTGCGTGAGTTCCCGGATGTCTTTCCAGAGGAGTTGCCGGGTGTGCCTCCCGTGAGGCAAGTAGAGTTCGATATTGATTTGGTCCCGGGGTTCGCGCCTATCGCTAAGGTGCCTTATCGTCTTGCACCTCCAGAGATGCAAGAGTTATCCTCGCAGCTTCAGGAGCTGCTGGGGAAAGGGTTTATTTGGCCGAGAAGCTCGCCGTGGGGAGCACCTATTCTGTTTGTCAAGAAAAAGGATGGTTCACACCGGATGTGCATTGATTACCGGGAGTTGAACAAGCTGACGGTCAAGAACCGTTACCCGTTACCGAGGATCGACAATTTGTTCGACCAGTTGCAGGGAGCATATTGGTTCTCCAAGATCGATTTGAGGTCTGGATACCATCAAATGAGGGTGCGAGATGAGGACGTCTAGAAGACAGCGTTTAGGACGCGTTATGGACATTATGAGTTAGTGGTGATGCCTTTCGGACTCACCAATGCCCCCGACAGTGTTCATGGATCTCATGAACCGGGTGTGCAGGGCGATGTTGGATCGGTCGGTAATTGTATTCATTGATGACATTTTGGTATATTCGAGATCTAGAGAGCAGCATGAGGAGCATTTGAGGGAGATTCTCAGAGTTCTGAGATCGGAGAGGCTTTATGCCAAATTCTCCAAGTGTGATTTCTTGTTGCGAGAGGTCCAGTTCCTTGGACATCTTGTTAACCAGGAAGGGATATTCGTCGATCCGGCCAAAGTTGAGGCGGTGATGAGTTGGGAGGTGCCGAGGTCACCCTCCGAGATCAGGAGTTTTCTAGGGCTGGCCGGTTATTATCGGAGATTTATCAGGGATTTCTCTAAGATCGCAGTGCCACTCACTAGGTTGACCCGGAAAGGTGTCGCTTTTTCATGGGGCCCCAAGCAGCAGGCCTCCTTTAAGACGCTTCGCCAAAGGTTATGCGAGGCCCCGGTGTTAGCCCTCCCGGAGGGAATGGAGGACTTTGTTGTATACTGTGATGCATCGATCTTGGGGTTGGGAGCGGTGTTGATGCAGAGAGGGCATGTGATAGCATATGCATCGAGGAAGTTGAAGCCTCATGAGACGAGGTATCCCACCCATAACCTAGAGTTGGGGGCAGTGGTGTTCGCCCTCAAGATTTGGCGCCACTATTTGTATGGGGTTCGGTGTACGATATACACGGACCATAAGAGTCTGAAGTATTTAATGGATCAGCCCAACCTAAATATGCGGCAGAGGAGGTGGTTGGATGTGGTTAAGGATTACGATTGTGAGATCCTGTACAATCCAGGCAAGGCTAATGTGGTAGCCGACGCCTTAAGTCGCAAGGCGGAGAGTTCCCCGTTGCGAGATGTATGTTTGAGATTGACCGTGATGACTCCGGTGTTGGACACCATTCGAGGAGAACAGGCTGAGGCAGTGAGGTCGGAAAACCAGAAGAGAGAGCGAGTTGTTGGGTTGGTATCGGAGTTCGTTACTGATGGTCGAGGGCTCATGACTTCTCAGGGGCGTATTTGGGTACTGTTTGTGGGAGGAACGCGTACGATTTTGATGGAAGAGGCACATCGGTCGAAATTCTCGATCCATCCTGGGGCCACTAAGATGTATTTGGATTTGAGGAGGGAGTATTAGTGGCCTTGTATGAAGAGGGATGTTGCGTGGTTTGTTGAGAGGTACTTAACCTGCCGTAGGGTTAAGGCCGAACACCAGAGACCGCATGGTAAGTTGCAGCCATTGGAGGTTCCTGAATGGAAGTAGGAACAGATCACCATGGATTTCATCACCAAATTGCCAAGGAATGCTCGGGGAGTTGATGCAATTTGGGTGATTGTGGACAGGTTGACGAAGAGCGCTCACTTCCTTGCTATCAGCGAGAGTTCTTCCGTAGAGAAGTTAGCAGATATGTATGTGAGGGAAGTGGTATCTCGGCATGGGGTGTCGATCTCGATTGTCTCAGACCGGGATGTACGTTTCACTTCCAGATTCTGGAAGAAGTTTCATGAGGAGCTGGGTACTAGGCTGCATTTTAGTACCGCATATCACCCCCAGACAGACGGACAGAGTGAGCGGACGATTCATACGCTCGAGGACATGCTCCGAGCATGTGTATTGGATTTCGGGGGAAGTTGGGATACGTATTTGCCCTTGGCAGAGTTCTCTTACAACAGCCATCATTCGAGCATCGGTATGCCACCCTTTGAGCTGTTGTATGGGAGGAGGTGTCGGACCCCCATTTGCTGGGGAGAAGTCAGACAGCGCGTTATGGGCCACACTGAGATCGTACTTCAGACGACAGAGCAGATCCAGCAGGTCAGACAGAGGTTATTGACTGCTCAGATTCGATAGAAGAGTTATGCGGACAAACGCCGGTCCGAACTTGAGTTCCAGGTCAGCGACTTTGTGCTCCTGAAGGTCTCTCCTTGGAAAGGAGTGATTCGACTCAGGAAGAGGGGAAAGTTGGGGCCCCGATATATCGGACCATTTCTGGTAGTCGCGAGGGTAGGCAGGGTAGCCTATCGTTTGGATTTGCCAGCAGAGTTGGGGCAGATTCACGACACTTTCCATGTGTCGCAATTGCGGAAGTGTATAGCCAATGAGTCGGCAGTGGTTCCATTAGAGGATATTCAGGTGGATGCGAGCCTAAATTATGCTGAGAGACCAGTGGCAATCAGAGATCGAAAAATCAAAGTTCTAAGGAACAAGGAGGTACCTTTGGTTTTGGTTCAGTGGCAGCATCGGAAGGGGTCCGAGATGACTTGGGAACCGGAGCGTGAGATGCGCAAGCAGCATCCGGAGTTATTTGCAGAGCGAGACTTCGAGGGCGAAGTCTAGTTCTAGTGGGGGAGAATTGTAACAGCCCAGAATTTCCAGGTATTTATTATTGGTGTATTTTTGGAGAATTGTGAGTGGACTCGGCGAGTTGGAGCTCAAACTCGCTGAGTAGGATCACGATTTTGGACGCGGGTTCGCGTCTGAACTCGGCGAGTCCAAGAGTAGACTCAGCGAGTCCACGCTGTGTAATGAAACCCTAATTCCCAGGGTTTGAGACCTATTTAAAGGGCCTTATGGCCGTCATTTGTGCTCACCAATCCATAGAGAGAAACCCTAGAGTGCTTGAGCGTTTTGAGAGAGAAAGGAAGCCATTCTTGACCTTTGTGGTGTTGTTTAGCAAGAAGAAGGAGGTCCTAACCAAGAGGAAGCAAAGGAGGTTGCTATACTGTGGATTTGAAGCTTAGATCATCACACTTGAGGTATTAATTCAGCCCATCTTCTGTTTTATGAAGTATATTTGGATTTAGGGTTTCTTGTGGCCTTTGTTGGGTTGATTTGATGCCCAAATAGTCCCTTTCTAGTGATGAGGCTTTGGATATGGATCCATAGAGGTCCAGAGAGCCTCACTTATCAAGCTTTATGAAGAGCAATGGAGGTTATGATCTTGAGTTGTGGTATTTGGGGCTAAATCATCATATATGGTCATATAGATGTTGTATGTACATCAAGATAGCGACTTTACGTGATAAATATGCTTGGAAGGACTGTATCTATGAGTTAGTGGAACAGATCTGACCTCAGGAGTGAGTTTGAGTCGTTGCATGGCATGGACTCGTCGAATCCAAAGAATTGACTCGGCGAGTAGCATGAAGATTGCCCAGCACCACTCAGCGAGTGGTCTTGCCGAGTTGAGGGATTGACTCAGTGAGTCAGGGAGAGTCAGAGTGGGTTGACAGGTGGACTGAGTCAAGCTGGGACTCGCCGAGTTGTTCTTGAGACTCAGCGAGTTGAGTCGTGGAGGCCCCACAACTCATGCCAGGTGGAACTCGTCGAGTTAGAGAATACTCGTTGTGTCAAGTGAGGATCCCAGGGAAATCAGTGTATGCGTATAGACTCGCCGAGTCGCTATAGTGCACTCGCCGAGTCCGGTCAAAGTTGACTCTTGACCATTGACCATTGACCAGTGTTGACCTATGTTGACTTGTTAAGGGATAGTCAACCTTAGTTGGGAAAGTGTTAATTAGAGATGTATTGTGTTATAGGAGGACTATAGCTCGGGAGATCGAGCACTAGTGATTTCAGGGATTTACGAATTACCGAGATACGCGAGGTGAGTCTTCTCACTATACTTTAACTTGAGTAGGTAAATAGAGTTATGTGATATAGTGCTTGTATGCTATATTTATATGTTATGTGTTGCGCTGCATTATTCTTTGTGATTTATGTTGTGCATGTTTACAGAGTTAGAACATGAGGGTTCACAGAGTTTAGGTGCATGGACCCACAGAGTTATAGCCTCGAGTGGCTAATATGTGTTATATGTGGTATTTTGGGGAACTCACTAAGCTTTGTGCTTACAGTGTTTGGTGTTATTTGTTTCAGGTACTAGTGACGACCGTGGGAAGGCGCTAGCTTGATCAATACACACGTATGGGATTTATGATTTTGAGATCTTGGGGTTTTTGTATTACTTGGATTGAATGTTCAAATATGGTTGTTTTATGAATATTAAGTGAATTATGTTTTATAAAATTTGATAAATTTGTTTTGAAATTTACGGTGTTACATTTTGCGAGGTGATTTTTCTCCTGTAGGAATGGGTCTAAGGCATCAAGTTCGACTTGTTTAGATAGTAGTAGTTCCGGACTACAGTGCGATGTCGAGCGAGGCCCGATGTAGATTCATAAGTTTTTCCGGAACTCGATCCGATGCGCAGGCGGTCCTGAGGAATGCTTGTATGCTTGATGTCTTTATGATTCCTGCATGTGTTTGTTATGTGTTAGGTATTCCAGACTTAGTTCCGATGTCGGGGCAAGCCCAAAGAATGTCTAGTTAGTATGTTATGGTAGTATGATTCCGGACTTCGGTTCGATGCCGGGGCGGTTCCCAAGGAATGTTAGTATGTTTTCGGATCTCGGTTTGATGCCGAGCGGGGCCCGAGAAGTGTTTACATGTTAGTATATGTGCTTATGTTATATGTTAGTTGATATATTCATATGTATGCCAAAATCTGCTCGATGTTGGGCGGGGCCCGATGTCGAATAGGGTTCGATGTCGGGCGGGGCCCAATATCGTGAAAGCCGATGTCGAGCTAGACTCGATGTAGCAGGGGCGGGACCCAAGATATGATTGTATGTTATTTTTATGGTATGTGGTAGTTTAGGGGAGCTCATTAAGCTTCGTGCTTACGATTTTTAGTTTTTGTTTCAAGTACTTCCACTAGCAAGGGAGGGCTCGGGATGATCGCATGACACACACCATAGATTAGCCTAGGATGTTTCAGACTCTGATATTTTTACATGATTTTGATACAGTATCTGATATCATGTCTTGAGATACACGATTTATGATTTTTCTATATGATGATGGTTGAATTATAGTTTTCTTAATTGAATTAAAAACGAAATTTTCGGATTGTATTTTTGGAGTGTTTCAAATAAACTAGAAACTATCAGATAAAGTGCAATTTATATCATATGGGCTATTCCAAATAATGAAACACTAGGGGTTGTGACTTCCTTGCTACACGTACGAGTAATGTGCTTCCAGTAGTATGGACCCATACTACCTTCTGGACCTACCTGTGTTTGTCTAAGAAGATCATCACACATACATCTTATTCTCACTTCCTAGTGGAAGGCTAGACATTCCTCAACTGGTTGGCTGATTACATATAACCCCTCCATGGGACTTCCAACAAAATCATATCATGAGCACTTCATACTCCTTAAGCTATCCTAGGATCCACATCTCAACCTAACATTAACTGCCAAACGACCCCCATTGGTGCGAGTTAACTACTGCATGAATACAATCACATGCAACATAACTTAAATAATCTTATATTAAAAGATTAAACTCTACAATGGTTGGACTCGGACAACAGCTGTACAGTAGGACCAAATCCTTTACCCTAAAATTATTTAACCCATGCAACATGTGACTTAATGTATTCAATTAATATTTCGTTCACACCTAAAAGATTCATACAACAATCAACAATAGAAATCTATAGGAAATAAGGCATCGTGTATCAGAAAATTCTATCATGTAATTCCTGAATATCCCTATTCTACAACTAGCATGTTGTTCTAACATAACATAACATCAAATAACAGTGTGTGTAACTTACGGTATACTTTCTTGCTCTGGCTGATCGTACAAATCGCATCCTTCCTTGTTTACTTTTAAAAACAATTACTAAAAATTGTTTTAAAAACTTTTGCAGTTCCTTAGTTTGAGTTTGGATTCACATAAACCCTCATCCAGTTCTCTCAAACCAACGCTCTGATACCAACTTGTAACACTCCAAAAATCACAATAAATTTAAAATTTTTAAAACCAACCATGAATCAATATTGTTTACAAAAAGAGTCATTGTTTCAAAAGCATTATTTCAAATCAGAGTTATCCCGTGAACCGAAACATAAAAATTGGGAAGTTGTGTACGATCACGCCTTCGTATTCCCACAATCCTCAGAAGTACCTAAAACCAAATACTAAATCAGTATACAAAAGCTTAGTGAGTTCCCCCAAAGTACCAGCACACCACAACAAACAAGCATAGATTATGAAAAACCAGCCTAAATGGATCGCCTGGTAGGGCCTACAACCTATCTAGACTGCTCTACGAGCCTTCGGCATGATTGGACTGCCTCATAGGGCCTACAACCTATCTGCACTCCACCTCGTATGACCTACAACCTATCCGGTCGTCCTCGACTGTCTTGGCCTATAACACAAATTAGGACCGCATCAACCTAACCTATCATATCGACATATGCAACAAACAAACATAAGCACAGAGCCAATAAATGTAGATAATCATACGGATCTACTGAACAATTATAACTATCATATCATTACCCTGAACAGTATAAATAAATTAGTGGGCTAGCCTTGGTGCCTTCGAACCACTGGTATAGTGAGGAAAACTCACCTCACACTCTGAATGCAGTTTGAATAACTCCCAACTCCGATAACTGGCTCAACCCAAATCCTAAATGTCAAAACATTTCCCATTCTTAATTAATTACATTTTCCCAAAATACCCTTGGTCAAAACTGGTCAAAATCAACAAGTCAATCGAGTCAACCTAGCCGAGTTAACCCAATCAATTCAACTTAGGGCTTGTATGTGGGGCGTACTCAAGAGGTAGCATGGCGTACTCGAGCTTTAATTGGAGTCGGGAGGTTGACTACGTACACACAAAATTTTATTTCCTTTATAAGAGCTTAATGCATTAAGCTTTCACATCTATATTTTAAATCCATGGCCAAAATACCACTAAGAGTTATAAAGTCTCAAACTTTATGACTTTGCATGCCTATTAAGTGCTTAATACACAAAAATCCCAACTTCTTAACACCTTCTAGAGGATGCATGGGGAAAAAAATAAGCATTAAGACCACATTTTTATGACTCAAGACCCCTCATTTGGTCTGAAAGGACGACTTATTCGATTAAGAGCATGTCGTGCTCAAGAATCACCATTTTTGGGACAAAAAATTTCCTAAATGAAGAAAAGGCTAGATCTACAAGATAAGATGACCAAGTTATGAGCTTTTTACATCCTTGAGGTTGCTAAGAAGGAGAGAATCTCAGATCCAACCTGTTTCCAAGCTCTAAAGTCCTTGTACCAACTTCTTCTTCTTCAAGAACACCACCAAAGCACACAAATAAGCTCAAAATGCACTCTTCTCACTTAGGGTTTTCTAGAGCGACATTTTCTTAGATGGATTTTGAGCTGATAATGATGCTTATATATGGACCAAAATGCCACTATGGGCCATTCTTGCAAAGTTTCTCAAGCCCAGGGGTAAAAATGCAATATTTTTTCATACATAAGATTAAAATTGAAAATATGTATGTGGTGATCTTTCATATTTTCCCAATTGCTCAATTTTCCCTTTGGCTTTAAATTTGAAATTCTTAAAACTTTCTTAATGTGGAGTTGTTTTTTTTTTGGCATTTTTGTTCTATAATGTTTTTAGGATTGTTTTGCTAATATCTAAGAATTGTTATTGAATTTGTAATTGCTTTTCAGAATTATTCTTCTATAACTTTTTTGTAAGTAATTTTTTTTTTTTTTTTTTTTTTTTTTTGCTTTACTTGCTATTAAGAAGTTCAAGCAACAAAAATATTACTTTTTGATTGTTGTTTTAATAATTTGGTTAATGGTTGATTGTTTTGTTAAGTTGTTATCTTTATATATGAGACTAAAAGTGTTTGAGAAAGAAATTTAATCTCATATTTAGCTGTTAGGCTTTTGATGGAGAAATTGAATGCTCAAAGTTGGTTTTTTAGCAAGTGTGAATTTTGATAGGATAACTGATGTTTTTATTCAAGAGATATACAGGCACAGTGTTTTTGTTGAAGTTTGTATAAACATGTTAATTTTTTTGTTGAAGTTTGTATCCAGGAGTTGTATAAACATGAGTTATTATATAATTAGAAAAAAGAAAAGGTTATGGTGCGATAATTGCATGTGTTATATGGGTTTGATGTAGTTGTATGATATAAACACATAACATTGTTGAGTTTTTTTGGTCGGGCATGAAAAACATTTGGACGGGCCCTGTGTGTATAGGTTATTGGCTTATTCGGGTAATTTATTGTCTCATGTACACTAATTATCGTTTTTTGTACACCGTACATCCCTAAAATGATTTTTATTAACGTCACCAACCGGCTACTGCCTGTTCTTGGCATCTTGGGCGTGTCTGCGGTTATCTTTTCCGGCACCGATGTCAGAATTATTCTCCGGATTCTTATTTTTTTCCCCACGAGTCTCGTTCTCCTGGTGTGTTCTTTCATGAATGCGGTTTCTGTAAATGCAAGCAACATGTGGAAACATGCCACTCATTAGCTTTCCATTTTCTGCTGAATCCGCCGATCGGGGTTTCTTCTAGCATTTGGAAAACCAAAGGGAGTCAACATTTCATGAATAGGTTTTCTTCCGGCGTCAGCAATATCCCATCTAACCACCTGGTTATTGTTTCTTTTTCTTATTTTCTGGGTTTCAAGAGGACATCTTTGTTTTAAAAGCTTTGTAAGTGGGGAACACAAACTGATGAATACCAATTACCACATATGCCAATCAAGATAGCTTGACCCTTCAAGCCCGACCCATCCTTTTCATGTACTGAAATAGTAAAATCTGTGCCCTATCCACGACATTAGTGTGTGTAGGTGTGTGAATTATGGAAGATTAAGGTGATGGTGGTATTGGACCATTAATTGTTGAAGACGTGTGGAAGGAGAAGAAATTAAGGTGTTGTTAGTGTTGGACCATTTTCCGGTTGTTCTTCCAGAAAACGATGATGGATTAAACTTTAAAGCATACGAGGAATCGCAAGATAAAGAAGAGGTGCTCCATTTCTCTTATGAAATGATTAAGGAAATTGATCTCTCACACCCCACCATCATGGAGTGATATGGTTCATGGATCTTCATTATTGATGGAAGTACCGAAAGTTGTTGAGACCAACTGAACATATCTAATGCACCCCCACCATCATCATCGAATTCTCATGTCATGAAGTCCTTTTGCTTTTTCGTTGGAATAGTCATAGCAGGTTAAACAGATAATAGCCGGCTAGAGTGCCTATTTTGTATAAAAATAATCATTTTAAGGAAGTATGGTTTGAAAAAACAAACGATACTAACTAATTATGTACATGGAAAATGGTTTCTTACCCTTAAAAGTCCTATATGTATTGATATGTTCTCATGGTCCTACACTAAATTTAAAGTTTGTTGTTTCTTTTTAACTTATGTACTTGTTGAGCTTTTGTATATCTTTTTGATTGGTTGCAGGCACATGGAGGATGCTTAAATGACTAATCAGGCCAACTTTTGTACTTCTATGTTGTGTGAAATATAGAGGCTTAGAATTAAGGTATGTTGCTTAGGTAAAATGTGGAGGCTTGGAATCAAGATAGCATGGTAGCATTCCGTAGTCTAATATTGCACATCCAATTTTCACCTTCTCGTTTTTCTTTTCTTATTTACTTACATGTAGTATCTAAGTATTTTCAAACTTACTTTTTATATCTGCCTCTACTACTTGGGTATTTTATTCATGTTTTACTTTGTTGCCTATGTCACTCGTCATGTGCAAAAAAATAAATAAATAAATAAATAAAAATAAATTGTCGGTTTCTTCATTCATACATATACCACCTTTATAAGTCATTAAAGGCTTACGTTTTCTATGTAAATACCAGATCTTATGCAAATATATTTTCAAATTTCAAGGTGACACGATTACAAATTTTTTACTTTTATTTAATTATTTGTATTTGCATTTCTATCTCCTTTATGCCGTAAGTCTCCTAAAGACTTGATTAATTGAAGCGATGATACATATCAACAGCACATACTATTAATTAAAAGCGTTAATTGATAGAATAGAAAACTACTTTTTATTTGTCCACTTATTGTACGTATAACTTCTTGTACATTGGTTGGGATGTCAAGCTCACCAAGCAAATTACACCCTTTGATTGCTAAATAAACGTAATATAATGGTAAAAAGAGGTATCGATCCTCGGAGAAATGGTTGTATTCAATCACCAATGCAATTCAATAGAACTAGTGAAATTAAACTAACTAACTACAATTAAAATAAAAGGGGGGTGTTTGATTACTTGAAAACTAAAATACTTGAATAACTAAAAACCTTGCAATTAAGCAAGTTGATGAGATGCTCAAAGATTGTGAATAATTGGTTAACTAAGGCAATTCAACACAATGAACATTTGTGTGTTTATCATTAGGATCTAATACAAAGCTTATCATTCATCCCAAATTGGTTATAGCAATCATGAAGCATGATATGCCAAGATTCCTCATAGGTAGTATGGAGGTTAGGGAAGCCCACAACACACTTTCTTAATTAAGATCAAGGGTCAATTGAAGCAATTAATCCCAAGAAATCAATTAGCCTTAAGAATGAAGGAATCCCCAATTCCTAGAGGATGTCAAATGCTTACAAATCCATAAAGGAGATATGATTCATAAGCTAGAGATGATTTCTACCATCATAAAGCCTTTGTTCTAGATAAATTCAATGATCCAATGCAAAATCAATGAAATAAATCAACTATTGCTCAATCAAATACTAAGCTCATGATCAAAGTATCAAATAAACATAAGAATTGCAAACTAGAATCATAAACATGGAATAAATTGATAATCAACATAAATCCTTCAAAACCCACAAACATTCATTGGTTTTCAGCCAAAGTCAACCAAATAAGAGTATTAGCCACTCATGGCAACAAAGTAACAAGAACAATAATCTAATTGCATAAAGAAACTACCTAAGATTTGGAAAGATGAAAGGAAATGGTTTCTGGCTCCCAAAATCGCCTCTTACAGGTCTCCAATGGTGGAAAATCGTGAATGAGCTTCTAGATCTGATCCCCAAGGGTTATGGCAAGCCAAATGACCAAAATGCCCAAACTGGGCAGTTGCGCGGGTACCCACGCGACGAAAATTCCACCCGCGCAAATGTTGCTGTAATGCTATTGGTCCACCAAGCCACTCCACCCTTCCACTACCAAAGATTCCTTTCGTCCCCCCTCCTTGTCCATGTAATTTGAAATGCACCAATCATCATTTAGCCACAAAATGGATGCTCCAAGCCCAAAATTAGAAATTTATGATCCATCTTCATAAGCCCAAATAATCCAAGCCAATATCTTTCAAAGCCCAATTCCTCCTCTTTGATTCCGCCAAGCCCAATAATGCCTCGGGAGCCCACTAAGCCCGTCTCCAATCAACCCGCAACCGCAACAAGCACCGAAAAACCTACAAAATATCTCATGCAACATAACAAGCACCCGGTACGATCCATACTAAAGAAAAATAAATAAAATACAATGCATTAATGATAAAAAGATCTAAAAATCTAAAATAAACTAATAAAAATAAGGAAATAAAATAAGCTATCAAATCACCCCAAGCTTAAACCTAACTTGTCCTCAAGTTAGAACAAGACTAAAAATAAGCTCGGGATGAACTATCTAAAAAGGAAAAAGAAAGATACCATAGAACTTGGTCAACATCAGTCAACATGGTCAGAATTAGTCCTTCAATGGACCCTACGCATCTTCAAAATGTTCCCCGCTTTAGAGCCATAAACCACATTCTCAACCACTTGATGGGTGAATAGATCACGGCTGGATGCGGTCGCGGTGTGCAAGACAAAGGAAACAGAGATGTGCCCAGTGGGGGCACTTTAAATCACCAATGTAGACCATAGTACACGAAGGAAAGGCGCCTCTTCACACACTATGATTCCTACATTTGTCAGGCCAAAGTGTATAATAATGAAATAGGGTTTTGCAGCACGGTCTCCGGGCAAACATCCGGTTTCAGAGGCTTCTCCCTTGTACTGTCTTTTACAGTCTACCGTCTCATCGTCGGGGCCTTTTCTCACCAAAAATCAAAAATAAAATAAAATAATAAAAATTATACTTAACCTAAATCTAAACCTAACAACCTAAATCTTCAATCTTGAACTTCTGTTATTGGGTCTTCAATCACATTTGCTGCTTGACATCCAGTTTTTTTTTTTTTTTTTTTTTTTTTTTTTTTTTTTTTTGCAAACTAGATATATAACATAAGTCTTGAACTTGGAATCTTGTTCTTCTTTTTGTGTTGCTCTTTTTCTTCATTTTTTTCTTCTTTGTTTTTGTTGCTTTTCTTGAATCATCTTTAATAGGCTCTTATTTTCTTCACTTTTTCAAATTTCTTCATTCTTTGTGTTGCTTCTTGGAAGGTCTAAGGATTTTCACCAAGTAACATAGGACTCCAATAGTGAACATTGAGTGATAGATGGAGGCTAATATGAACACCTAATGATCATTGACAATGTGCCAATATCAACTAAAAAGGGTGGGGAATGACTCAAAAATGTTACCGAAAAGACTTGGTCCCAAAAGATGTGAATTGGGGGACCCACTTCAAAGTTCACCAAGCACCTCAATGCAAGGTGTGATAAACAAAATCTATCTAACTATCTACTCTAGACCCCTAGAAAAATGATAACCTATCCTAAAAAAGATGGTGAAAATCTAACTAAACAAGGCTCGGACGAGACTCGGGAGTACTAAGGGGTACTCCCTCCAAAACCAAGATGCGAGTCTTCAATATCTTCAATGTCTTCAAAATACCTTACCGGGCTAGTCACATTGGCATGACCAACCACTTCCCTCTGCACCTAGACCCAATCAAGCTACCTGCATCTGACCCCCACACAAGCGGTCTCAAAGTGGTCTGTGAGGCTCAAAACGTGCCCCATTCATCAAATACAAGGAATTCCATATCAAGACCGAGGACCAATCTATGATTCAATACTTATGACTCGGCGCTATGGTACATGTAGGGATGAGAAGACAAGAGAGAACAAAAATGCATGAACTTAAACTAGAATGCATCTAAAAAGTATGAAAATTAGAAAAGAAAGAAAGAAAATATGCAATATTTTTGAATTTTTTATGCAATTTTTATGAATGCCCTAAATGACTAACTCTAAATGCAACTATATACAACCTAAATGCAATAAAAATAAAAGATTAGATTACCTCACCCCAAGCTTAAAATTAAGCATTGTCCTCAATGCTTAGGATGAGAGTAAGGAAGGATCATACCGGGATCAAGATGGAGGAGGCTCGCGAGGAGGATAACCGTCCTTGGGCCGAAAATGATACCATAGGTCCTCCATGTAAGTGTGGGTGCGTGCTTTTTGTTCCTCTATGCGATGGATGGCTGCGGTGTTTGTATTGCCCTGGAGGCGCAAGGAAGCAAGCTGACTATAAATATCGAGAGGAAATTCGTGTGCAGGGTCGGGCTCATTGGGTTGCTGGTATGAGTGGTAGTCATGTTGTGGCTGGGAGTGTTCTCGCGAGGGCTGAAAGTGTGACCCAGAGGCTTGATCTGGATGAGGTGGAGGTAGCTGGCGGATTGGGAGATCATAATGGTCTTCGGCCTCGAATGGGCTATCAGCATTGTCAGGATCCACCTGCATGTCATCATCCGCGGCTGCGTCATCATCGTCTGGCAAGTCTTGAGGCAAAAACCATGTTTCGGGGTCATTGGTGGTGAAGGTGGAGATACTTGGATTGGGTAAGATGTAAACTGGGTCCTTGACATGGTTTAGCTAAGAGAAATGTCCAAGAAGATTAGGATGAGGTAGAATTAATTCCATCCGCATGAGAGTAATGCAATCGAGAAGGTAAAGAGGTGGATCATCCACTGGTACATATTCAGATGCTGGAAATTGAAGGCCCATACCCAAACCAATGAGGGTAATGAGACCTCCAATACAAATGTCACCAGTGGTCTTCGTCCTGAGGCTGTCACATTTGTCTAAAAAGAAGGTGGCGAAATCGGGTAAAGACCAACGGTGGCGCGACATGCAATAGAGAAATACAACTCAACGGTGTTGATTTGTCCCGGCTCGTGACGAGCAAAGATAGATGTGGATGGGATCTGGTGGGCAATTCTCCAGCAAGGATGTATGATAAACGGGTCTTTTTGGCGACTGGGATTGAACTTGGGCAGGCTCGTGATTTAGGTCCAAAAGTCTACGTTGGGCAAGCTTTTGAATTGAGTCCATTGGTAGCTGTAAATTTCGGAGTTGTAGATGTCATATGTGCCCATGATCTTGTTGAGTTTTTTGTACTTGAGTCGGTGCTGCCGACCCTGGAGTTTGAAAGTGAGTACCCTCGTCGTGTCATTGCGAGCATAGGTGGAGAGGAATTTGATTGTGGGCTGCTTGTAGGTACGTGCAGAAAGATCGAGAAACTGGTGCCAACCAATGTGGAAAAATATTTGTCGCAAGTGGTGGTCAAGGCCGAGTTGATCCATAGAATCTTGGTGGTAAAATTTTGTGGCGCGGATTGCACGCTTTTGAAGGTTGGAATTGAACTCCCGGCTTCGGGCACTCGTGAGGGTAAGGTTCCCATCACTATCAACATGGTCGGTGGACATTTTCTTGGATGGCCCCGAGGATTGAGCTTCACGCGAAGAACCATGAGATGCGTGAATGGTCTTGTCCCTTGCCATTGTACCTGTGAATAAACCTAGCAAAGACAAAAACTTGAACAAGAATCAGCTAAGGCATGAATTGCAGCCAAGTTGCCAAATTGGCAAGGTAAAGTTAAGCTCCCCGGATCACCCTTCTTCTTTGGTAACTTGTTTAGCATTGCGGCAGAGCAATTCTCATTAAGCACTACCTTCTGCACTTCCTCCATCTTCCTTCTATTGGTGAGGAGTTCCTTAAGGAACTTAGCATACTTGGGCATTTGCATGACGGCTTCAATGAAAGGAATGTTGATTTGAAGAGTTTTAATGTGGTCTAGAAACTTCTGATATTCCTCTTCCTGCTTCTCTTTCTTGGCTCAGGCTAGGTATGGCATTGGAGGCTGGTATGGCTTCAAGGGAGGCTGTTCATTCGTTTTTGCTGGGGTACTCACCGAGTCCATCGGCCCTACTCGGCGAGTAGAACTCTCAGATTGTGAATCTTGGTTTTCTGCTTATTCTTCCGTTCCTTCCTTCTGCGAGTCCCTGGTTGCTTCAGTTCGAATGGGGGCCAGGGGAGTGATGATCTTCCCACTTCTTGTTGTGACAATGTTTACTTGTGCGCCTCGTGGGTTGTTCTCGGTTTTGCTAGGAAGCTCACCCGGTGACCTTTGGTTTAGTTGTTGAGCAAGTTGCCCAAGCTGCGTTTCTATGTTGTGGATGGATGCTTGCTGGTTCCTGAGCATGGTTCTTGTTTCTTGGATAACAGCATCATGGTCACTATGTCTTTTCTCGGAAGCAGCCACAAATTTAGTAAGCATATCTTCCAAGCTTGGCTTCTTCTCTTGCACCGGCTCCTCCTTTTGACAAAAGTCTCTCCCTTTTTGTCTATACTTCTCCTCCTTGGCCTTCTTGTACTCTTCGTAAGGCAGCCACTCTTTCTTTTGTTTGCGCCAGTCCTCATCATACCGGTCACCGCTCGAATAACATGCTTGTGCCTTCTTGTTGCCATTCTCATCCAAATGGCAATCTCTAGTGAGGTGAAGTCCATTGCAGTTTTCACAAACCACCCGAATAGAATGGATAGTTTGATCCATTTTGTCCATTCTCCTATCCATGGTTTTTAACATGGCCATGACCGCAGATAAATCTTCAGTAGCAGCATATGCGTCTCCCCTCGTGACATCATTCCTAGGGTTGTGGCTTCTTTGTAAGTGGGCCTTGCGAGTCTAGCAACTGCCGGGTTGTGACATTGACTCCATCATAGAAGATGGAAACTTCTTGCTGGCTGTTTAGATCATGGTGTGGGCAGTTTCTTAACAGACCTTTGTACCTCTCCCATGCTTCATATAAAGACTCTCCAGCTTGTTGTTCAAAGTTTGCAATGGCCTTCTTTAGTTTGGCTATCTTGGATGGTGGGCAAAAGTGATCAATAAATTCTTCCTTCATTCTGGCCCAAGTAGTGATTGATCCGGGGGGAAGTGACTTGAGCCAATCTTTAGCAGCACCCTTGAAGGTTACCGGAAGCATACGAAGTAGTTGAGTTTCGCGGGTTACATTTGGAATAATGAAGTAATCAGCAACATCATTGACTTCATCCAAATGTTTGTAGGCATCTTCATGATCTTTCCCATAGAAAGGTATTTCCTTGAGTGAAGCTAGGATATGACCTTTTAGCTCGAAGGTAGCAGTCGCGGGAATTGCGGGTTGCACAAGTCCCGGACCATGGTCGTCGTGCATCCTCTTCTTCCATTCTCCCATGGGGATTTCATCAATGTTAGCCATAGTGAACGCTAACTCTTCCTCCGACTCGGTTTCTTGCTCGTACGTTGCCTCCTCTTCTTCCTCGCTCTCGTATCCAATGTCTTCTTGAATTGGCTCCTGAATTATCAAAGAAGCGCTAGAAGCTCCTGATTTACTGCTCTTCTTTTTCCCAAAAACAGTCTTCAAGTTGGACAATGGTGATTTCTTTGGTGTGCTTGAACTCTCCACGTCCTTCCCTTTGTTTCTTTTCAATGCGGATTCGTGGTCTTCAAACGGGGGTACCAGTGGTGTGTTTGCTCCTCTGGTCATGAAAGTCCTGAAATCAATCAAATAAAAAGCGTAAAAAGAACAAAAAGATTGTAAAAATAAAGAAAATCTACTGCTGACTAAACTGCTACTCGCCGAGTAGGTGCGATTGCACTCGGCAAGTATCAGTGATATTTCAAAAAAATTTCTAAGTTTTAAACTAACTAAAACAGATACTAAAACCTAATTACTAATTACTAAATTGCAATAAGTGAACTTTATGCAAGTAAACTCACACAAAGGATCGAAAAAATTAGGAATTAGCTTAATTATTTAGAACCGTTCCCCGGCAACGGCACCAAAAACTTGATGTGTGTAAAACCAACTAGTTTTATCCCTACTTTTTATTAATAATTTGAGCACACAAAGGCAGTGAACCTGTCTTTAAGTGGTATAGATTGATAAGTAAGGTATCGAACTCAGGGAACGGAAAATTAAACTAATAGCTAATTTTAACTAAAACAAATAATAAAAGTTAAGGGTTTTTCTCTAGTTTTGCAAGACTAGAAACTTAGACAAACTAAATTAACTAATTAACTAAAGCAACAACTATTCACCAAATTTGATAAAGATGTTTCTATTTAGGTTCAACCAATTCACTCCTATGGTTATTTAAGTTTAAGGTAGATTAATTGCTATTGGTTACCAATTATAATAGTTAAGTTCATATTCATTACTCCTAACCCTTAGACAATTAACTAATTTAAGCGTTGATCAAGTGTTTAAACTAATTAATTCCCTAGATTAATTATTTGGATTGAATAAGATTTGTAATGGTCAATTAAGTTATTAATTCAATTAACCTCTTGTTGATGGTTTCTCAAACAAGCTCACACATTAATCTTCCTATTTTCTTATTAATCTTAGTTTCATAATCATTACTTCTAAGCATATGGTTTAGCATTCACATAGACATATGAGGTTAACAATTAAGTGATGTTCATGCAACCTAATTGCCTTCCAATTAACAGAAAATAGTAGTGATTAATACATAAGGTTCTTTAACAAACTTAATTTAATAAATCACCAATAGACAATTAAGCAATAATCAATAATCAAACCATAGGAGTTCTTTGGTATTCCCCAAACAGAAACAAAAACGAATTTAGCTCATAATTGCAGTAGAAACAAACATAAAAACAAAGTTTACTAAAGTAAACATATTCAATTCCTAAGTCTAAGTGGTAGAATTAACCTAATTGCTTGAATTATTCCAAATTTTGAAGCCTAGGGTTCCTTAGCGTCTTCTGAATCTCTTAGTCGCAGCTAAACCTTCAAAAATCACCAGGAGTATCATCCCATGAGATAAGGATTCGTGTTTTATAGATATCCCAAAACAGGGTGTACTCGGCGAGTAGCAGAATCAACTCGCCGAGTAGATCCATACTTATCCGTCTTGAATCAGCAGTCGTATTTATGTTCTGGAATATCCTCGTGTACTCGCTGAGTAGGGTCGATCTACTCGCCGAGTATATCACCTTCTTTCACTCTTTGATCTTCAATTGCTTCCCTTTTCTCCTTTTTGCTTCCAAGCATATCTTTTGGACTGAAAACAAAATTCACAACATTTTAAGTACCTTTTGTCCACATTATTCACATAATTAATCAAAAATAACTAAGAATATATGCTAAATAATTAACTAATTATGCACATATCAAAATACCCCACACTTGACTTTTGCTTGCCCCCAAGCAAAACTAAATTTTAAACATATTAGAATCACATGTAATAACTCCAATCCAACCCAACCATTATGCCAAGACCGCAACGCATGCATTTGTGTCTAAAATTTCCTAAAAACCCCCCATACTTCAAATACTCACAATCCTCATAAACATTCTCCCACTCACCCCGAACTATGCTCATTTTATGCAACCCTCTGAATCCATCCTCAGAAAATCTCTTTACCCTCAAGGTATTTTTAATTGAGCAACCCAAGCATACATATTCTAGAATTACAACTTTTTGATACCACTATGGAGCTCTTTGAATTCTTCACCTTCTTGATATTTGATCTTTGATATCTTTGAATTCACCAACTTGTATTGACTTTGGGTATCTTCAACTTTTTGGATTTCTTGGAATTTTGATCTTTAGATCTTCACTTCATTTGCTCCAAAATTCCTATAAATTTTTCTAGTAATTTTTTTTTCATGTATTTCTCAAATTTTTTTCTCACTCAAATCCCTACATGCTTAAGTAGGGGCGCTCAATCTCAACCTTTATTGGCTAATGATAAAAACTTTCCTGGATACATTTCAGGTTTAGGCTGCTAAACATATTGCATCCCTCAGGCTGAGCAAGGTTGTATTTTTGTCTCATGATTTCACTGAAATAAGGAAGCCACAAATGCACTAGAATGTATATAGGCTCAACTAAACATTTGGGTTTTCATGAAATTATTAACACAATTCTAATATGGAATCCTAATTTTTTTACCAAAATTTTCTAATTTAAGACCTAAGCAGTTTTGGTATGCAACAATTTTTAAAAATTAGCCTAAATTAAGATTCTAAGTGTTCTAAGATGTGACTAACCCCCGACCCCACACTTATTTTATGCAATGCCCTCATTGCATATTATACCAACTAAAAATGCAAATAGAGAGAAAGTTGGAACAAACTCCCCTGGGTAGCAGTCGCTAGGTTGACACTCTCCTCCTCAAATCCTTCTTCTATTGACTTTAACCATGGGAACAGCTCATCCATGGCACGGGCGTCATACGTCTCGTGTGGTTGATAGCTCGAAAAACTCCAAGGAAAAGGGTTGTTGAACAATCTTCAGTAGTAATTCATAAAGAGTATATGAATGGTGCAGAAAAATTAGCCAGAGCAATTCAGAAACTCCTCCTGTAGCAGGCTACTCGGCGAGTAGGCGAGCAAACTCGGCGAGTAGAACTCGATGGCAAAGCAGTTCGTGTAAAAGCAGATGTACTCGCCGAGTAGTGTTAGTGCACTCGGCGAGTAGGGCGTATATTTCCAGAATTCTTTGAACCACTATCTCTCTTAACTTTGGTGTTGACATGGAAATATAAATCTACTCTCACGCGAATTTCCTAAGCAGCAACACTCCATAAGACTCTTGACTCGTACGGACTCAATCCTAGGAACAAGACTCCATAATCACTCATAAAGACTCTCATTCCTCTCTTGACCCTTCCTAATTAGCATGCTTCCTAGCTTCAATACCTGAAAAGAAAACTAACAGTAACACTAATATTTCAAATACATAACCAAATCCAACATGTCCACAATTGTCTTAAAACAAACATCATAAAAAAAACAAAACAAAGCAAAGCAAAATCTTCAATCTTCCTCTTCCATTCCGGCTCCTCCAGCTCCACTACCTCCTTTTCCACCCCTTCTTCGCATCCTCTCGTCCCAATCCATAATATAAGGGTAGCCGGGTCCAGGTCGCGGGGCAATGTGCATTTGTTGGAAAAGATACTCGAAGGATTGATTGGTGTAATTAACCCCTCGCCCAATATCATCCAAGTAGTGTCGGTAATCTACTTGGTTCCAACCCTCGTTATCCTCCACCGGAATAACCGGTGGGTCTTCCCGTACCCGCTCACTCCTTGGCCTAACCTGCCTTCCCAGCTCCTCGGGGACCGCCGGCTCATCTTCATTCGGAATAGTAAAGGAATCACCAAAATTTTCAACTATCCGAGCCCTCCTATAAAGTGCGGTGTTGAACAGAGGAGGGTGGATAATTGTTAGCGCTTGAGCTTGCGGCAAATCCAAGATCCCAAATGATTTCGCAAGCCGAGTAATGAACATGCCCCCATTTATCTTCGAATTTATCTTCTCCTTGACCGCCCCCTCCTCAAGAAATTTAGCAATGCAGTACGGAAGGTTGCAGAAGACATCGGGAGTGATGATACTCCACAAGTAGAAGATATCAAGGGTTGGAACTTTGTCCCCATCCTTCCGCATGTTGATCGTGCTTGCAACGAACCGGTGAATGAGTCGGTGGATCGGAGAACGGATATGACCTTCTTGAGCAGTGGAAGGTATGTAGACTCGGTTAACAATTGTACTCCACCATGTTGATTCCACCACCTCCTCGGGAAGTTCTTTGTATGTATTCTCCAAGAAGGCTTCAAAAAAATCCGTCATCGCCATGTCTTGGTCGTAGATGCCCAACCGCCAAGAGAACTCAACCATGCTGCATTGTCGCAGCTCCCCACCCAAAGAAAACGAGATCGTGTTAGGATTGTAAAACTCACTACCACCTCGGAATGAGATGGTAGCAAAGAATTCCCAGCACAACTCTGCGTATACCGGCTCTTGGATTTTGAACAATTGCAACCAACCATCACAAGTGATGTTGGCATAACCCAAGTTACAATCTTTCACCAAATATGGGGTGAGTTCCTCTTCCAAGCCAACATTGCCCATCCATCCCCAATCCACTGCATTCGGTAGGTGGATTTCTTTCTATCGAAGTGCTTCCAACCCGTTTAGGGCTCGAGTTTTGGATGATTTGGAGGTGATTTGTTGAAAGGCTAACCATGGCATATCACCATGGCTTCCCCCACATGAGGATTGACCTCTTCTTGCCATGCTATCTACATACACATATCAAAAACACAGCAACAAACAACACCCAGTAATTAAAACAGGAAAATTTATGATCTGATTGTGACCTACTCGCCGAGTACACGAACCTACTCAGCGAGTAGTATGAACTTCTTGACAGATCGAGATCGGATCTGTGTAATCTGTGCAATAGTCCAAATTGTTCATAGGGTTTTGTTGTAATTACTTATCTAACCATAGATCTTGAAGAAATTACTCATAACAACATCTAATTCATGAGTAAATCAAAACCCTAAAAATTGGGAAAAACTCCCCAAATCCGAAATCACATCAAATATGGGAAGATATGTGATAAAGATTGAACCTTTCATGAAATTAAAGGGTAAAGATGTTACCTTGTTGCTTGAATGAAGAGAAAGAAGAAGAAATTTGGAGAGATCTTGAAAAATGCTTAGAGAGGCGGCTGAGAGGAAGTGCTCGGCGAGTGTTGGGATGAATAAGTGAATAATAACATTTTTTTACAGGCTTTATTTTACTGGGTTTGAACCGGCTACTCGCCGAGTAGACTGGGTCTACTCGCCGAGTAGACACGCGTGTTATCAACTTATGGCTGCAATCAGGCATTTACTCGCCGAGTATAGTCGATATACTCGCCGAGTAGATGTCACAGGTTGAAAATTTTTGTAATTTGGCCAATTTTAATGTATCAATTCATTTGTTTAGCCCCTCCACCCCACACTTAAAGCATAGCTTGTCCTCAAGCACTTAGAAACATAGAATAAACAAAGAAGAATGAAAATAAAAAATAAAGAAAAGGAAAGAAAATGCAAACTTGAAACTCGGGTTTCCTCCCGAGAAGCGCTTCTTTTAATGGAGTCATTAGTTGGACTCCGCCCCGTCTACGTGTTTGCAATTCCGCACAGTAGCAGCTCCTCCAATCCTTCATTTCGGGGGACACCTTCTTCATATTTCTTCACTCTATGACCATTTACTTTGAATGGTGTGCCGTCTCTTGATATCAATTCTATAGCCCCGTGTGGAAACACCGTCTTGACCAAAAAGGGACCATCCCACCTTGATTTAAGTTTGCCCGAGAAAAGTTTTAATCGGGAATTGAAAAGCAATACTTTTTGGCCTTCATGAATGTCTTTGCTCTTGATTCTTTTATCATGCCATCTCTTGTTCTTTTCTTTATAGAGCCACGAACTAGAATAAGCATCATTTCGGAGTTCTTCAAGGGCATTCATTTGCATCAAACGGTTGGTCTTCAATTCTTCTATATCGAAGTTTCACCTCTTTAAAGCCCAATATGCCTTATGCTCGATCTCAACCAGTAAATGGAATTGCTTTCCATAAACTAACCTATATGGTGTAGTACCAATAGGTGTTTTGAAAGCGGTACGAAATGCCCATAGCGTGTCATCCAATTTATCCGACCATTCCTTGTGGTTGCTTCCCACCGACTTCTCTAAAATACGCTTCAAGGCTCGATTGGTCACTTCAGTTTGTCCACTCGTTTGTGGATGGTATGACGTGGAGAACTTATGGGTCACCCCATATTTCTTGAGCACCTTTTCCAATTGATCATTGGCAAAGTGTGTGCCTCAGTCACTAATTAGGGCCTTCGGAACACCAAACCGGGAGAATAGTTTCTTTAAGAATCATACCACTACCCGTCCGTCATTTGTAGGTAAAGCCTGCGCCTCCGCCCATTTTGAGACATAATCGACCGCCACTAGTATGTACTTGTTTCCTTTGGATGTGGGAAAAGGTCCCATGAAGTCAATGCCCCATACGTCGAACACCTCGCACACTTGAATGCTATGTTGTGGCATTTCATTTCGAGATGAAATGTTTCCCACCCTTTGACAAGCATCACATTCTTTGACATATTGGGCTGCATCTTTGAAGATTGTAGGCCAATAGAACCCAATGTCAAAGATCTTCTTTGCGGTATAGTGTGCTCCATGATGTCCTCCCGTGGGCCCGCTATGGCAATGTTCTAGTATTCTTCGGCTTTCCTTCCCGAACACACATCTTCTTATAATTCCATCCGCACAGCTTCGGAAGAGGTATGGATCGTCCCAAAAGTAATATTTGATCTCCGCAAAGAATTTCTTCTTTTGTGGACTACTATACTCCTTTGGGACATAATTTGTAGCTAAATAGTTAGCTATGTCTGCGAACCATGGCTCTTCTCCCACGGACACCATAATGTATTCATCCGGAAAGTCGTCTCCATCCTTATCTTCTTGCAATTGCGGGTTCTCGAGCCTAGATAAATGATCGGCCGCTACATTCTCCATTCCTTTCTTGTCTCGTATCTCTATATCGAATTCTTGAAGAAGCAGCACCCATCGTATTAGTCTTGGCTTGGCATCCTGTTTGGAAAACAAATACGTGATAGCCGAGTGGTCAGTAAAAACAGTGGTTTTAGATAAAACCAAGTAAGGGCGAAACTTGTCAAAAGCATAAACCACGGCTAACAATTCTTTTTCAGTAGTAGTATAATTCTCTTGGGCGGGGTTTAGGGTCTTGCTTGCATAATAGATGGGTTGAAAGTGCTTATCAACCCTTTGACCAAGGACCGCTCCTAGTGCATAGTCACTAGCATCACACATGATCTCAAAGGGTAAGTTCCAATTTGGTGCTATAATGATCGGGGCATTAGTTAATTTTTCCTTTAGAAATTCAAATGCCTCTAAACACTCTTTAGTAAAATTAAAGGGTGCATCTTTTAGTAATAATTGTGTTAGAGGTTTCGTGATTTTGGAAAAATCCTTTATAAAACGCCGGTAAAAACCTGCGTGTCCCAAAAAACTCCTAATGCCCTTCACATTAGTTGGTGGGGGTAATTTGGCAATGGTGTCTATCTTTGCCCGATCCACCTCAATTCCCTTTTTAGAGACTTTGTGTCCCAAAACTATAACCTCCTTGACCATGAAGTGACATTTTTCCCAATTTAGGACCAAGTCGGTTTTCTCACACCTAGCAAGCATTGAGTCAAGATTTGTGAGACAGTCATGGAAAGAAGATCCGAATACAGAAAAGTCATCCATAAAGACCTCCATGAACTTTTCCACCATATCATGCAATATGGCGGTCATACACCTTTGAAATGTCGTAGGTGCATTGCATAGTCCAAAAGGCATGCATCTATAGGCAAAAGTCCCACTTGGGCATGTGAAGGTGGTATTTTCTTGGTCCATTGGGTCTATGGGTATTTGAAAATACCCTGAAAACCCATCTAGAAAGCAGTAATAGCTATGGCCTGATAGTCTCTCTAACATTTGATCTATGAAAGGAGGGGGGAAATGGTCTTTGCGAGTTGCATCGTTTAGCTTTCGATAATCGATGCACACTCGCCAACCGGTTACAGTTCGCGTTGGAATTAACTCGTTCTTTTTCGTTGGTGATGACCGTCATTCCTCCTTTCTTGGGCACCACTTGGACTGGACTCACCCATGGACTATCGGAAATGGAGTAGATGATTCCTGCATCTAAGAGCTTGACCACCTCCTTCTTGATGACTTCTTGCATGTTCGGGTTCAATCGTCTTTGGTGTTGCACCACCGGCCTTGCTCCTTCTTCTAAATTGATTTTGTGAGAGCAATAGGATGGGCTTATTCCTTTGATGTCGGAGATGCTCCATGCGATGGCTCTTTTCCTTTTCTTCAACACGTGTACAAGTTCTTCCTTTTCCGTCTTGGATAGATCCGAGGCTATGATCACAGGCTTCTGATTTCCTTCTTCCAGAAAGGCATACTCCAGATGGTCAGGTAGTGTTTTAAGCTCCATTTGGTTGTTCTTAGTGACGGACTCGCCGAGTGCAGGTATGGTACTCGGCGAGTTTGCAGCTGCATTCACGACTTCTGGCTTTTCTTTAGATGTACTCGACGAGTAGATCGGGTCTACTCGGCGAGTAGGGCTCTCAGATTGCTTCATTATTTCTTCATACTCCGCTTCTTCCAACAGTCTTTCAATCTCTAATAAGTCCTTTTCTGGGTCAAATGCTTCATCCAAAGCTGCAAACTTGCTGGAATCTTCAGGTATGTCTTCCTCCAATAGTTCGTTGAGCATGTCGATTGAGAAAGCCGTGTCGTCACTACTCCTTGAGTACTTCATGGCTTGGTCTACCCCGAATGTTACTGAGTCGTCCCCAACTCGCAATGTGAGCTTAGAATCTCTCATGTCTACGATAGCGCTAGCTGTGTTGAGGAAGGGCCTTCCAAGGATAATCGGCACTTGCGGATCCGCCACCACGTCTAGAATGATGAAATCAGCCGGGAAGACAAATTTGTCCACTTTCACTAGAAAATCTTCACAAATGCCTCTTGGGAAGGTGACAGTCTTGTTTGCCAAATGAATTGCCATTCGAATTGGCCTTGGCTCCGGGAGGTCTAGCTTCTTAAAGAACGAGTATGGCATAAGGTTCACACTTGCTCCAGAATCAGCTAAGGCATGAATTGCAGCCAAGTTGCCAAATTGGCAAGGTAAAGTTAAGCTCCCCGGATCACCCTTCTTCTTTGGTAACTTGTTTAGCATTGCGGAGTAGCAATTCTCATTAAGCACTACCTTCTGCACTTCCTCCATCTTCCTTCTATTGGTGAGGAGTTCCTTAAGGAACTTAGCATACTTGGGCATTTGCATGATGGCCTCAATGAAAGGAATATTGATTTGAAGAGTTTTAATGTGGTCTAGAAACTTCTGATATTCCTCTTCCTGCTTCTCTTTCTTGGCTCGGGCTGGGTATGTTATTGGAGGCTGGTATGGCTTCAAAGGAGGCTGTTCATTCGTTTTTGCTGGGGTACTCACCGAGTCCATCGGCCCTACTCGGCGAGTAGAACTCTCAGATTGTGAATCTTGGTTTTCTGCTTGTTCTTCCGTTCCTTCCTTCTGCGAGTCCCTGGTTGCTTCAGTTCGAATGGGGACCAGGGGAGTGATGATCTTCCCACTTCTTGTTGTGACAATGTTTACTTGTGCGCCTCGTGGGTTGTTCTCAGTTTTGCTAGGAAGCTCACCCGGTGACCTTTGGTTTAGTTGTTGAGTAAGTTGCCCAAGCTGCGTTTCTATGTTGTGGATGGATGCTTGCTGGTTCCTGAGCATGGTTCTTGTTTCTTGGATAGCAGCATCATGGTCACTATGTCTTTTCTCGGAAGCAGCCACAAATTTAGTAAGCATATCTTCCAAGCTTGGCTTCTTCTCTTGCACCGGCTCCTCCTTTTGATAAAAGCCTCTCCCTTTTTGTCTATACTTCTCCTCCTTGGCCTTCTTGTACTCTTCGTAAGGCAGCCGCTCTTTCTTTTGTTTGCGCCAGTCCTCATCATACCGGTCACCGCTCGAATAACATGCTTGTGCCTTCTTGTTGCCATTCTCATCCAAATGGCAATCTCTAGTGAGGTGAGGTCCATTGCAGTTTTCACAACCCACCCGAATAGCATGGATAGTTTGATCCATTTTGTCCATTCTCCTATCCATGGTTTTTAACATGGCCATGACCGCGGATAAATCTTCAGTAGCAGCATATGCAGCTCCCCTCGTGACATCATTCCTAGGGTTGTGGTATTCTCTAGAGTATTTAGAGAATTCTTCAATCAATTCTTTAATCACCGGGGGTGGCTTCTTTGTAAGTGGGCCTTGCGAGTCTAGCAACTGCCGGGTTGTGACATTGACTCCATCATAGAAGATAGAAACTTCTTACTGACTGTTTAGATCATGGTGTGGGCAGTTTCTTAACAGACCTTTGTACCTCTCCCATGCTTCATATAAAGACTCTCTAGCTTGTTGTTCAAAGTTTGCAATGGCCTTCTTTAGTTTGGCTATCTTGGATGGTGGGCAAAAGTGATCATAAATTCTTCCTTCATTCTGGCCCAAGTAGTGATTGATCCGGGGGGAAGTGACTTGAGCCAATCTTTAGCAGCACCCTTGAAGGTTACCGGAAGCATACGAAGTAGTTGAGTTTCGCGGGTTACATTTGGAATAATGAAGTAATCAGCAACATCATTGACTTCATCCAAATGTTTGTAGGCATCTTCATGATCTTTCCCATAGAAAGGTATTTCCTTGAGTGAAGCTAGGATATGACCTTTTAGCTCGAAGGTAGCAGTCGCGGGAATTGCGGGTTGCACAAGTCCCGGACCATGGTCGTCGTGCATCCTCTTCTTCCATTCTCCCATGGGGATTTCATCAATGTTAGCCATAGTGAACGCTAACTCTTCCTCCGACTCGGTTTCTTGCTCGTACGTTGCCTCCTCTTCTTCCTCGCTCTCGTATCCAATGTCTTCTTGAATTGGCTCCTGAATTATCAAAGAAGCGCTAGAAGCTCCTGATTTACTGCTCTTCTTTTTCCCAAAAACAGTCTTCAAGTTGGACAATGGTGATTTCTTTGGTGTGCTTGAACTCTCCACGTCCTTCCCTTTGTTTCTTTTCAATGCGGATTCGTGGTCTTCAAACGGGGGTACCAGTGGTGTGTTTGCTCCTCTGGTCATGAAAGTCCTGAAATCAATCAAATAAAAAGCGTAAAAAGAACAAAAAGATTGTAAAAATAAAGAAAATCTACTGCTGACTAAACTGCTACTCGCCGAGTAGGTGCGATTGCACTCGGCAAGTATCAGTGATATTTCAAAAAAATTTATAAGTTTTAAACTAACTAAAACAGATACTAAAACCTAATTACTAATTACTAAATTGCAATAAATGAACTTTATGCAAGTAAACTCACACAAAGGATCGAAAAAATTAGGAATTAGCTTAATTATTTAGAACCGTTCCCCGGCAATGGCGCCAAAAAGTTGATGTGTGTAAAACCAACTAGTTTTATCCCTACTTTTTATTAATAATTTGAGCACACAAAGGCAGTGAACCTGTCTTTAAGTGGTATAGATTGATAAGTAAGGTATCGAACTCAGGGAACGGAAAATTAAACTAATAGCTAATTTTAACTAAAACAAATAATAAAAGTAAAGGGTTTTTCTCTAGTTTTGCAAGACTAGAAACTTAGACAAACTAAATTAACTAATTAACTAAAGCAACAACTATTCACCAAATTTGATAAAGATGTTTCTATTTAGGTTCAACCAATTCACTCCTATGGTTATTTAAGTTTAAGGTAGATTAATTGCTATTGGTTACCAATTATAATAGTTAAGTTCATATTCATTACTCCTAACCCTTAGACAATTAACTAATTTAAGCGTTGATCAAGTGTTTAAACTAATTAATTCCCTAGATTAATTATTTGGATTGAATAAGATTTGTAATGGTCAATTAAGTTATTAATTCAATTAACCTCTTGTTGATGGTTTCTCAAACAAGCTCACACATTAATCTTCCTATTTTCTTATTAATCTTAGTTTCATAATCATTACTTCTAAGCATATGGTTTAGCATTCACATAGACATATGAGGTTAACAATTAAGTGATGTTCATGCAACCTAATTGCCTTCCAATTAACAGAAAATAGTAGTGATTAATACATAAGGTTCTTTAACAAACTTAATTTAATAAATCACCAATAGACAATTAAGCAATAATCAATAATCAAACCATAGGAGTTCTTTGGTATTCCCCAAACAGAAACAAAAACGAATTTAGCTCATAATTGCAGTAGAAACAAACATAAAAACAAAGTTTACTAAAGTAAACATATTCAATACCTAAGTCTAAGTGGTAGAATTAACCTAATTGCTTGAATTCTTCCAAATATTGAAGCCTAGGGTTCCTTAGCGTCTTCTGAATCTCTTAGTCGCAGCTAAACCTTCAAAAATCGCCAGGAGTATCATCCCATGAGATAAGGATTCGTGTTTTATAGATATCCCAAAACAGGGTGTACTCGGCGAGTAGCAGAATCAACTCGCCGAGTAGATCCATACTTATCCGTCTTGAATCAACAGTCGTATTTATCTTCTGGAATATCCTCGTGTACTCGCCGAGTAGGGTCGTTCTACTCGCCGAGTATATCACCTTCTTTCACTCTTTGATCTTCAATTGCTTCCCTTTTCTCCTTTTTGCTTCCAAGCATATCTTTTGGACTGAAAACAAAATTCACAACATTTTAAGTACCTTTTGTCCACATTATTCTCATAATTAATCAAAAATAACTAAGAATATATGCTAAATAATTAACTAATTATGCACATATCACTTATCTTTGTAGATGCTTGCGTTTTCGTAAGACTTGTTTCTCAACTCCTCGATTTCTTGAAGTTGCATTTTTCGGTGCTTTCCACTTTCTTCAAGAGTGAAATTGCACTTTTTAACCACCCAATATGCCTTGTGTTCCAATTCTACCGGTAAATGACAAGATTTTCCATAGACAAGGCGGAATGGAGACATACCAATTGGAGTTTTGTAGGCGGTCCGATACGCCCATAAAGCATCTTCTAACTTTAAGCTCCAATCTTTTTGGGTAGTGTTGACGGTCTTTTCAAGAATTTGTTTGACTTCTCTGTTTGACACTTCTGCTTGGCCATTTGTTTGTGGATGATAAGCGGTTGATATCCGGTGTGTGACACCATATCTCTTTGTCATTGCTTCCATCATTTTATTGCAAAAATGAGTGCCCCTATCACTCACCAAGGCTCTCGGTACACCATATCTTGCGAAAATGTTTGACTTCAAGAAGTCAATTATAGTTTTTGAATCATCATGCCGTGTAGCCTTTGCTTCAACCCACTTTGAAACGTAATCAACTGCCAAGAGTATATAAGTATAACCAAACGAAACGGGGAAGGGACCCATGAAGTCGATTCCCCACACATCAAAGATTTCACAAATAAGGATAGGACTTTGAATCATCTCATGCCTCATGGATATGGTACCCGTTCTTTGACATCTATCACAACTCTTGCAAAATAGATAGGTATCTCTTTACATTGTTGGCCAATAGAGTTCGCATTCAAGCACCTTTCGCATGGTTTTGTTTTGACCAAAATGTCCCCCGCATGCATATTCATGGCAAAATTTTAAAATTGACTCGACCTCATTTTGATGAACACACCTCCGTATTAGTTGATCCAGACAATGTTTCCAAAGATAAGGGTCGTCCCATACGTAGTATTTGGAATCAATCTTCAACTTGGCCTTTTGGTGCTTGGTAAAGGTGTGAGGAATTTCTTTAGTAACCAAGTAATTGACAATATCCGCATACCATGGAATTGAATTTGAGATATGGAAGAGGTGCTCATCCGGGAATTCATCAAGGATAGGAGAAGAAGAATCGCCAACATTCAACCGACTTAAGTGATCCGCAACTAGGTTTTCGGCACCACTTTTATCCTTTATCTCAAGATCGAATTCTTGTAAAAGAAGAATCCAACGAATCAACCATGGTTTGGCATCTTTCTTGGTCATGAGATACTTTAATGCGGCATGGTCGGAATATACAATTACTTTTGTCCCAAGAAGGTATTGCCGGAATTTTTCCAAGGCGAATACAATGGCTAGAAGTTCCTTCTCAGTGGTGGAATAGTTGGCTTGAGCATTATCCAATGTTTTAGAAGCATAGTAGATGACATGTGATGCTTTTCCCTCTTTTTGACCTAAGACCGCTCCAATAGCAAAATTGCTTGCGTCACACATTATTTCAAATGGAAGCTCCCAATTTGGAGGTTGGATTATTGGTGCGGAAGTGAGCAAGTCTTTAAGTTTGTCAAAGGCTTCTTGGCATGCAACATTGAAGTCAAAATCGATATCTTTTTGAAGAAGAAGGCACATTGGTCGCGTAATCTTGGAGAAATCTTTGATGAATCTTTTATAGAATCCCGCATGACCCAAGAAAGATCTCACTTCTCTAACACATGTTGGGTAAGGTAGGGTTTGGATGACATCAATTTTGGCTTTATCAACTTCAATGCCCTTTTTGGAGATGATGTGTCCCAAAATGATTCCTTGATTAACCATGAAGTGACATTTCTCAAAGTTTAAAACCAACTTTTTCTCTATGCACCTTTTCAAAATCTTCTTAAGGTTACCCAAACATTCATCAAACGAATTGCCATACACGATGAAATCATCCATAAACACTTCGATTATACTTTCAACATACTTGGAGAAGATACTCACCATGCATCTTTGGAATGTGGCGGGAGCATTACATAATCCAAATGGCATCCGCTTGTAAGCAAATGTGCCAAAGGGGCATGTAAAAGTTGTTTTGTCTTGATCTTCGGGGGCAACGGGTATTTGGTGAAAACCCGAGTATCCATCAAGGCAACAATAATGCGATTTCCCCGCCAATCGCTCGAGCATTTGATCAATGAAAGGAAGAGGGAAGTGATCTTTCCGCGTGCTTGAATTCAACTTTCTATAATCAATGCACACCCTCCATCCATTTTGAACTCAAGTGGGTACCATTACACCTTTGTTATTCTCAACAACCGTGATTCCCGTTTTCTTGGGAACCACTTGCACCGGACTAACCCATTTGGAGTCAGAAATTGGATAAATCATATCTGCATCAAGTAGCTTGATTATCTCCTTCTTGACAACTTCCATCATGGGAGGGTTTAATCGTCGTTGGGCTTCCCTCCTAGGTTTGCAATCATCTTCCATGAGTATCTTGTGAGTGCATACATTAGGACTTATCCCCTTGATGTCCGCTATGGTCCACCCCATGGCTTCTTTATGCTCTTTCAAGACTTCAATCAATTGGTTTTCTTCAAAGTCGTTCAAGTGAGAAGAGATAATCACTGGTAGAGTCCCATCTTGACCTAGATAAGCATATTTCAAATGGCTAGGTAAAGCTTTCAATTCAAGTCTGGGTAGTTGGATTATGGAAGGTGGCATCTTGATTGGAGAATGAGATAAGGCAACTTGAGAAACATCCCTCTTTTTGGAATTAGTAATTTCTAAAGCCTTCACAATATTTTCAACTTCGGAATCCAATGTATACATATCCATGGTATTCTTCAAACTTTCACCTTCAAGACTCATGTTAAGCACCATCTTCAAAAGATTCCCATTTGATAACTCGAATAATTATTGGGTGATTGGCTCAATCACATCAACTCGATACAATGGAGATACATTGCTAGGATATCTCATTGCTTCGAAGATGTTGAAGTGAATGGTCTCTCCATCAAACTCCATGGTGATCTTCCCATTGTGGACATCAATAATCGTTTGAGCGGTATTCATGAAGGGTCTTCCAAGGAGAATAATAGATGACTTGGAAGGAGTCTTTTCTTCAAGCTCAATGACATAGAAATCCGCGGGAAATACTAGTTGATTAACTTGAACGAGTACATCCTCCAACATGCCTCTTGGAAATACACTTGACTTGTCCGCTAATTGAATAATGACTCTGGTTTCTTCCAAAGGTCAAACATTGAGAGATTGAAAAAACCGAGTATGGCATGACGTTGATTGAGGCTCCAAGATCTAGCATGACACTTTCAACATGTAAATCACCAATGGTACAAGGTATAGCAAACATTCCCGGGTCTTTGCATTTGGGTGGAAGCTTCTTTTGGAAGACCACGGATACATTTGCATTTACTTGAATCTTCTCATTTGTCTTGAATTTTCTCTTGTTGGTGCACAAATCCTTAAGAAATTTGGTGTAACGTGGGATTTGCTTAATGGCATCCAATAGTGAAATGTTGAGTTGAACCTTGCGGAAAGTCTCAAGAAACGCTTTCTCTTCTTCTTGTTTCTTTGAGGAAGCCAAACGGGATGGAAAAGGTGGTGGTATGACCAATGGTTTGATGGATTTGTTGGAAGGGTCGGGTTGATCAACATTTGGTACAACCGGTTCTTTTGGAGGAACCACAACTTTTGGAGGTTCCACTATGATCACTTCATCTTCTTCTTCTCTTGAAACTCTTTTAGGTTGACTTTCTCCAAGTGTTTTCCCACTTCGCAAGGTGATGGCATTCACATTGGGGTTCTTCTCGGTTTGTGATGGAAGTTTACCCCTTTGTTCTATCTTGTTTAAAGCGGTTGCCAAGTCTCCAATTTGTGCTTGAATGTTGGAGAAAGTATTCTTGGTTTCTTGTTGAAATTGGGTTTGACTTTGAGCAAGAGAAGTAACAAGTTCTTGAAGGCTCATTTGATGGTTACCACTTGATTGACCTTGTTGTGGAGGGTGTTGGTAAATGTGGAGGGTTATAAGAATTTTGTGGATATGGAGGTTTTTGGGATTGGTATTGTGGATGTTAGGGTCTCATCAAAAGATTTGGTGGATTTTGCTTTGGTGGATAAGGGTTGTTTTGGGTATTCCTCCAATTTGGGTTGAAGTTATTTTGAAATCCCATGGGTCTTGGTTGACTTTGATATCCGCCCATTGCATTCACATCTTCCGGTTCACTTCCAAGTGTGGGACACTTATCCGTATAATGACTTGTCATTGCACAAATACCACATACAATCAATTGTTGACCACTTCCCACCACCATTTGACTTAGCACATTAGTCAAATCCAAGAGCTTTGATTCCAAATGTTGAGTGTTGCTAACTTCATCAACCACTTGTGTAGAATTTCTCTTCATGTCATTTCGAGTCCCAAAATTCCGTTGATTTTGAGAAATGGTACCAAAAAGTAATCGGATCTCATGAGGGGTTTTGTTGAAAATGTCACCACCACTTGAAGCATCAATCATCCTCCGATCTTTTTCATTCATACCCTCATAAAATTGTTGAAGAAGTAGTTGTTCGGGTATATTGTGTTGAGGACAACTTGTACACAAATTATTGAAGCGCTCCCAAAAATCTTGAAATGTTTCATTTTCCCCTTAAAGAATCCCCAAAATGTCACTTCGTTGGCTTGATATCCGGGAGGTGGGATAGAATTTGCTATTGAAGGCCTTGAGTAACTCTTCCCATGTGTGAATAGATCCCGGTGGTAAGTTGAATCACCACTCTCTAGCTTTGTCTTCCAAGGTGAGCGGGAATGCGGTTAACTTGAAATCATCCAATGTCACATTGTCAGGCAACATGCTAACACATATCATATGAAAGGACTTTAAATGCTTTTGAGGATCTTCTCTATCCAAACCATGGAACTTGGTAAGTTGATGGATGAAACTTGACTTCAATTTAATCCCTCGACGGTTTGCGGGATAAACAATAGCAAGAGGTGTATGAGTAACATCCGTTTCCATCATTTGTCTAAGTGTCAACTCTTGAGGAGGATTGGGTGGATTGGGGTTATTGGGATATTGTTGCAAGTAATTGGGTGGTTGATGATAAGGTGGGTAAGGGTATTGTAGGGGATTGTAGATTGGTGGTGGATAAGGTTGGTAGTTAGGGTATTGGTTGTAAGGAGGTTGTTGTTGTGGGTACATTGGGTTTTGGTACATCGGAGGGTGTTGGTAATTGGGTTGATTTGGGTAATGTACTTGTTGTTGAACTTGAAAAGCATTGTTTTGAGGTTGGTTGTTTTGGTGGAAGTGTTGGTTTTGTATTTGTGGTGGTTGATAATTAGGTTGGTTTTGAGGAGGGGTTTGATTCCAAGGTGGCATATCAATGAGAGGTTCTTGTGGTTGTTGTCTTGGTTGATGGGGTGGGGTATTGGCATCTTGATTGATTGGGATTGGGTTGGGATTATGAGGTGGAGTGTGATTCATGGCTATGTGGTTTTCAAATGGAATGTCTTCAAAGGAATGACCAACAATTGGAGAACTCGGATTGGTATCGGTATCACTTGAAGTATGAACTTGATCTTCTATGTTGATTAGTGGAGAAGAGGAAGAAGCTTGAACTAGTTGTTGTTGCTTTGCTTGTTTGGCTAAGTTTTTCAACCTTTTTGCTTCTCTTTCAATTTCTGGATTGTAGAGTAGTTCACCGGTTCTTGTAGACCTAGGCATAAACAATCAAATAACAAAAAACCAATGTCCCCGGCAATGGCGCCAAAACTTGGTTGGGATGTCAAGCCTACCAAGCAAATTACACCCTTTGATTGCTAAATAAACGTAATATAATGGTAAAAAAGGGTATCGATCCTCGGGGAAATAGTTGTATTCAATCACCAATGCAATTCAATAGAACTAGTGAAATTAAACTAACTAACTACAATTAAAATAAAGGGGGGGGGGGTGTTTGATTACTTGAAAACTAAAATACTTGAATAACTAAAAACCTTGCAATTAAGCAAGTTGATGAGATGCTCAAAGATTGTGAATAATTGGTTAACTAAGGCAATTCAACACAACGAACATTTGTGTGTTTATCATTAGGATCTAATACAAAGCTTATCCTTCATCCCAAATTGGTTATAGCAATCATGAAGCATGATATGCCAAGATTCCTCATAGGTAGTATGGAGGTTAGGGAAGCCCACAACACACCTTCTTAATTAAGATCAAGGGTCAATTGAAGCAATTAATCCCAAGAAATCAATTAGCCTTAAGAATGAAGGAATCCCCAATTCTTAGAGGATGTCAAATGCTTACAAATCCATAAAGGAGATATGATTCATAAGCTAGAGATGATTTCTACCATCATAAAGCCTTTGTTCTAGATAAATTCAATGATCCAATGCAAAATCAATGAAATAAATCAACTATTGCTCAATCAAATACTAAGCTCATGATCAAAGTATCAAATAAACATAAGAATTGCAAACTAGAATCATAAACATGGAATAAATTGATAATCAACATAAATCCTTCAAAACCCACAAACATTCATTGGTTTTCAGCCAAAGTCAACCAAATAAGAGTATTAGCCACTCATGGCAACAAAGTAACAAGAACAATAATCTAATTGCATAAAGAAACTACCTAAGATTTGGAAAGATGAAAGGAAATGGTTTCTAGCTCCCAAAATCGCCTCTTACAGGTCTCCAATGGTGGAAAATCGTGAATGAGCTTCTAGATCTGATCCCCAAGGGTTATGGCAAGCCAAATGACCAAAATGCCCAAACTGGGCAGTTGCGCGGGTACCCGCGCGACGAAAATTCCACCCGCGCAAATGTTGTTGTAATGCTATTGGTCCACCAAGCCACTCCACCCTTCCACTACCAAAGATTCCTTTCGTCCCCCCTCCTTGTCCATGTAATTTGAAATGCACCAATCATCATTTAGCCACAAAATGGATGCTCCAAGCCCAAAATTAGAAATTTATGATCCATCTTCATAAGCCCAAATAATCCAAGTCAATATCTTTCAAAGCCCAATTCCTCCTCTTTGATTCCGCCAGGCCCAATAATGCCTCGGGAGCCCACTAAGCCCGTCTCCAATCAACCCGCAACCGCAACAAGCACCGAAAAACCTACAAAATATCTCATGCAACATAACAAGCACCCGGTACGATCCATACTAAAGAAAAATAAATAAAATACAATGCATTAATGATAAAAAAATCTAAAAATCTAAAATAAACTAATAAAAATAAGGAAATAAAATAAGCTATCATACATACAAAAATATCTTATTTTACGTCATTAAGTTTTATTATGTTCCACGCAACAAATAATCAAACAAATTGCTACCAAGAATAGAATTGTTTACTATTTGGTTAAAACTGAATTATTCAATCGGACAATTTGAATTGGACTATTTTGTTCGGATATTCGGACTTTTGGATTGATTTTAAGCTAGACCGAATTATTATTTTTGGATTTCGGATTGGTTTTGGTTTATAAAATAAGAACCAAATATTCCAAAAAACCGAATAACAAGTTATTATTTATTTTATATATATATATATATATATATATATATATATATATATATATATATATATATATATATATATATATATATAATCATTTGTAAATTTACTAAGTTATTTTTTTGATTATTAGAAACTTCCAACCAAGATAGTACTTCTTATCAAAAGCTCTTTGTTAAATTATAATTGATAGCTAAAAAGTTTTATTTAGTTACTTTGAACTATTTTTTGAAACCGGATTACTTGATTTGATCGGATCAAACTGATTTATCAAAACGAACACCCCTAACCGAGAAACTTTTGGTTATTCAATAGAATCAAAGCCTCAAATGCATTACAGTTACAAAAAAAATGTTTCATGCAACAAATCATTAGAGATACATTGTTAAATTTATTCTAATAAATGAAGAGTTTTTTTTTTTTTTTTGCCACATTTCACACTCTTATTCAATTTGTGAAATATCATTTTGTAGTTATTTTGATTTAATTTGTTTTCCACATGTCATTTTATGAGTTTTTCTATTTTAATAAATTCCAAACAATATTCTAATGTAATAATTACAATAAATGTAGTAATAAATGAAAATCAATTTCATTAATGGACATACCTTTTTATTTCAAAATTCTGAAATCAAAACTTAGTATTTTATTTTGTTTATTTATTTAAATTTAAAATATAAAAAAATAAATTTTAATAATTCATTATTTTTCTTATTTTCTTATAAACCTAAAGGTTTTAAATATTTAGATATTTATAATTAATTTTTTTAATTAACTCATATAATATATGGGTTTTTACATTTAATTTGTGTAATACACGATACAACAATAGGTAATTTTTTCTAACAACTGTTTAAAAAAACAAAACAAATATACTA